>NC_141706.1:48920229-51426791 GCF_971803275.1 Cyanistes caeruleus | reverse complement strand
ATCTTCCAAGGGCAAGGATGCCACTATCTATGAAATAGATAAAAAAAAAAAGTAAATCCAGTAACAAGAGAAGGGATATGGATACTTCTTGACATTTTCTTGCTTTTATGCTTTGTCTTTTGCTACTTTACCTTTGTTTTACAAGTTCTGAGGATGTATCTCTCATTAACAATCTCTTCTGCAGGTCTCTCTGTAAGAAGTGTTTGCTGGAGAGGAGACCATATACTTGTTGGGACACAAGACAGTGAAATTTTTGAAATTGTGGTGCATGAGCGTAATAAGCCTTTCCTGATAATGCAGGGGCACTGTGAAGGAGAGCTGTGGGCTTTGGCTGTCCATCCTACAAAACCCCTGGCCATGACTGGAAGCGATGATCGATCAGTCAGGTTAAATTCTGATTCTTTGTTAAACTGCATTCAGTTTTATACAAACAACTAATTTTGTAGGTAACCTAATTGAAGTGTATATATTTTAAAGTTATTAAAATGTGGACTGAACTTCTACAGTTCAGTTATGCAGGGAATTAGTGCTCCCCAGTAACAAAATACTATTTCCCAAACCTCCCCCCACATGTGAAATTTGAAAACATTTCTTTTAGGCTAACATTGAGCACTCAGAGACAAGCATCCTTTAAGTTTTTCAGGAGTTATGTTAAGCGTGCACAGCTTGTGATGAAAAAAAAATTGTGGTAAAAACCGAGACATTTTACTCTTACAGTATTTACTTTTCCAAATGCTGCAAATTAACTTTTAATGTGTGAATTTCGTCAAACCTAGCCCATGCATTGTAAACAGTGCATAAATTTTCAGAAAGCCCATCAAATTACTCCCTCTTATATGTTTATCTCTACTTTTTTTGGTCAAAACCACCCTTTCTTTCTTCTAAGTTAAATGTGTTGGCATTTTTTGCTAAATATCTCAAGTGTAACAGAGTTAAGATAATCAATAATTCAATTATTAATATTGAAATATTACTCTTAAATTCCAGATATTGTAAATTGTAAAATAATAGATATTAGATAGTAAATAATAGATGTAATCTACCTTGTTATAAAAACTTGCATATTTTAACATTATTAGTTATAAGAATTTTTCATAATGACTTTTTATAGGAAAAGTGCTTTATACTGATCAAAGTCTAACTGTTATTTAATGTTTCTGGCTAAAATTATTAGAAAATAGTGGAATTTTTGCAGGAGTGGTCTAAAAGTATGTGTTGTCATATGCTATAATTTTTTATATTGAGAAATAAAAATGAATCTGTGCCCCCATTTTCTCATTAGAGATATTCCTTTCTTTTAAAATATATTTTTTGCTGTGTATAAAATTCACACCTATGTCTTAGATTTTCCTTGTGGAAAATTATTTTAAAACAGGGACACTGCCAAGTCCAGCATTGTGCAGAAACTGAGGGCATTGTCTTACCTATGACAGAGCTGCACACCCATTTTGCATTTGAAATAATTACTTTATTTTAGAATCTGGAGTTTAATAGACCACGCTCTGATTGCCCGGTGCAACATGGAGGAGCCCATTCGCTGCGCCGCGGTTAGTACCGATGGAATCCATCTTGCTCTTGGAATGAAGGATGGCTCCTTCACTGTGCTTCGAGTCAGGTATGCCACAAAACTACTGACAGTAGTTATTAATATTTTGATGCTTTTGCGGCCATGCATGTGATCATTTGTGTCTTTGTTCTAAATTGCAGAGGGCGCTCAGATTTTTTTAAATGTGTGCTACATATGTTCACATTGTCCTGTAACAACCCATTTAATAAAGTATATTGGTCTATTTGCAGAGAGTGGCAGTGTTCTAGGAAATGTTTTACTTTAGGTTTTAGATTCATGAATTATCCTTGAATTACTAAGAAGTAAATTTTCATTACTCCTTAAATTGTTCCCGTATGTTGGAATTCTGCTGTAAGCACATCCTGCATACAAAACCAGTGCTGCCTTGTGCTGCTGTGATCCCACAGTTTTAAAGGGAAAATGAGATTTGTGTCTCATGTCAGTGAAGTTTCCTTCCCTATCTGAATAAAGATCTCATTATCTACCTGATGAAATTTTCCTTTTCTTCACTGTCCCTCAGCCCAGTGAAGCACCTTCTTGTATCACCATTTCCTCCTTTTTTTTCTCTGTGAAGCTCTAACCAACCCTAAAAACAGCAGTGTTGTGTTTGCACACAAGATAGTTAAGTTCAGTATATAATTTCACAATCTTGTTCATTTTTTAGACTGGGAACTTGGCAGTGTGATGAGACTCTTCTCTACTTATGACATGCTTTCTTTCATACTACAGAGATATGACTGAGGTTGTTCATATCAAAGACAGGAAAGAAGCTATTCATGAACTCAAATATTCTCCAGATGGGAATTTCCTAGCTGTTGGTTCCAATGACAGCTCTGTGGATATATATGGCGTTGTTCAACGATACAAGAAAGTTGGGGAATGTATTGGATCCTTAAGCTTCATCACCCATATGGATTGGTCTTCAGACAGTAAATACTTACAGACCAATGATGGCAATGGAAAGAGACTTTTTTACAGAATGCCAGGTAAGATTCTGAGTTGCCTTCATGTTATTTGTTACTTTTGTAAAAAAAGCCAAATGTAAATCTTGGTTCAAAGCATGGGGGTATAGGAAATTTTTTGTAAGTTCATAAGAATATTTGCCACATTTGAATAAGTCCAGCATTTTTCTGGCGAAGTTACTGAAGTATTTCCATCCTTATATGTTTACTCTTTTTTCCAATACATCTTTTTATACTATAGACGCTGCCTTATAATTTGTTTTGTTTCTCAAAAACCAGTTTTTGCTCCCACTTTTCTTAGAAGAATTAAAATGCAGAATTAAAATGAAATTCTGTAATAGCTTAATAGCTTTTCTCTTATGAAGCTTGGATATTAAATGAATTATCATTTGATTCCACTGAACGATTTTTAAAATGTGTGGAGTAATCTGTATGCTGCGGATCAGAAGAAGTCTTAGGTTTTCTAGAACTATGCAGCAGATTGAGGAATTCAACTTAAAAGAGCTTTTACAGTGAGGAACTTTGTGATAACCCCATTATTGCAAATGTTTTCAAGACAATTTTCTTGAAAACTTGACTGAAATCTTGAAATAATTTCTATCAAGGTGGCTCCCTCTGTAGAGGACATATGCACATATTAGTACCTTAAAGCTTGAAATAAGTAGTCCTTATTATAATATGCCAGTGGCAGTATTTATCACAAAGCTTGACTTCTGGCTGTTGCATGCACTCTTTACATAATAGTCTGTATTCTTCTTACTCATCTTTGTAGTATTTGCATTTGTAGTAACTGTGTATTATCACCACTTTTTATATTGTCCATTCTTACACAAGATTTATTTTTTGCACATTCTTTTTCATTTTTCACAGAGCCTAGGAGCTTTTTACAACTCTCTGCTGAAGCATCTAATCATTCCATGCACAACTTTGATTCTGTGCACTGAATGCAGCAGAAGATGTGTAAGAAAAGATAGTGAGACTTTAATTGGACAGTAACAAATATACACAGGATCAATTTGAAGTTACATAGCTTCCAACCTGGAGTTACTTCATATGTCAGAATATGAGACTGTGAAACCTTTTTTATGAAAAAAGTTAATGAAAGTCAGTGGAGTTAGAGGAATCTCCCAAATATTTCAAAAAAACAATTGAATTGTGTAACACTTGAAATTCCACTATGAATTAAGGAGCTTACAGTTGTCTGGGACAAGACCTGCAGGACTTAGTTATGGCTATAACCAGTATTGTCAATCATTGTTTACATGGATTAGTGGCTGAAAGGCTGAGAAGTGAATTGTTGTCCTGCTCACCCTCTGCAGGTGTGGGTTCAGTCTGACTCACAGCTTTTGCCTTTGCTTGCATCGTTCTTGCGTTGCTCCAGCCCTTGCCTACTGGCCTTTCCAGAAGACACAGTGCCTGTTTAATGAGCCTTTGGTCTGACTCAGCTCCTCAGCTCTTACCTTGTGGGACTGGATCAATCTCATGACAGACAGAGCTGGTGTGAAATTATGTAACAGGGATCTAAGCACAAAATTGGTGGTTTTAGTAATTTTCAGTGGCCAGATATGAGTTCTTCAGTTCTTGCTCTAAATAATCCAAGTTTCTACAATCATTCAGCAACAGACTTTTTTATGAGCTTTATCTTAGAACTATCACATGTATTTTTGATAAACATTTAAAAAATAACACAGCCTCAAGCAGATACCAAGAAATAATAAAAACTATAAAGCACCAAACCTATGATTTTCTGTTAAATACTCTTGAGAAGTCTTCTTGCTGATACTGTTGGTCATAACAGAGAGTACTAGATCAGGACAGTTTCAGAAGTCAGTTTTTAATACTGTTGCACTTGATTTGATTTTTAGAGAATTTTTTTTAAATGTTACATTCTTTAAAACTGCATGAGTGAATATTCAAAATGGCTCTTTATTTTTTTTTCCTTAGGTGGAAAAGAAGTAACAAACAAGGAGGAATTGAAAGGCATTCAATGGGCATCATGGACCTGTGTTTCTGGCCTTGAAGTTAATGGAATCTGGCCCAAATATTCAGATATAAATGATATAAATTCTGTGGATGCAAATTTTATTGGTCAAGTTATGGTTACAGCTGATGATTATGGAATAGTAAAGCTCTTTCGATACCCATGTCTAAGAAAAGGTAGTGCTTTTTAAATTAAATTGTATGCATATTTTTAAATTGTGATCATTCAAGAAAAATGTATTAGAAGACTGGAAAATGAAATGGTTTTTAATACCACTTTTTTCCAAAAGAGTTATAAAATGGGGGAATATCAGTCTTTAAAAACAACACCCAAAGCATTTCTTGAAGTACATAAAGCTTGAAGACATATCCTAAGACCTACCCATGCAGTTGTAGCCAGCATTAAACAAGAATGGAGTCTAGAATGAAGCCCTTCAAACAGCTCTGAAACAATGTAGCCTTTCTGTTATAAGAGGATTATTTATAATGGAGTGCTGTTAGGAGCTTCATTTCAGTAACTCATCCAATGATTGTTTTGTAGTTATGTAGCCATGAACACATTAACTGGATGTAGCTGTACTACTGCTACCAGTTCTACTGCTAAATGTGGCAGGAGATAAGTTTCTAGAAGCTCTCAGCACTGAGATGTACATTGGGAACCTGTGCTACAAGAATTTATATGGGGGTGTTTTCACAGACCTAAATATACATGAACTAAATAATGGTATTTTTTCAAAGTAAAAGTAATAATTGTCAAAATGTTAGCTTGTAAAAAGTAAAATAAAATTAATACAGTGAAATTTAAAAAATCTCTGGCACACCTCATACAGCATTATCATAGGTCTTCTGTTCTTACGTTTAAGTTGATTAAGTTATTATATTTTGAAACCTAAACTTAAAAATGTATCTTATACACAGATTAAAATCTGTGAAAACTGCAAAAAGTTGTTGCTATTGATTAAAATACCAGTAGCAATTAGAATATCTTTATTAAACACTACTTTTTCTATGGGTTCCTTAATATGATTTTCTGAGGTGCTTCTGCAACATTTATTTCATATTGAGAGGGATTTTTATTCTTTTTCTAGGAGCAAAGTTTAAAAAATATCTTGGTCACTCTGCTCACGTGACAAACGTCAGATGGTCGCACGATCACCAGTGGGTTGTTTCCATCGGCGGAGCTGATCATTCTGTCTTTCAGTGGAAGTTTGTTCCCGACCGCAAGTTGAAGGACACTCTTCATATAGCACCCCAAGGTAAGCAACCAACTCAAAAACCACCCACAAAAGGGTGGAAGGCAGGAAGTCAAGAAGAGAAGTAAAAGTCCTTGGTGCCAGTATTGAAATAAATATTCAAAATTGTCTGTCTGCACAATTACAACGGTTGTTGTTTAATTTAATTTCATGTGCCTGAAGCACCTGGCAGAGTTGTCTAATACTTGCCAGTACCCTTTTGTCCTGGTTTGGCATTAATTGATCTTGGGTGAAGATGAAAATAATCTGTGCATTGGCATTTGACCAACAGCCAAACCATCACGTCTGTGTGTTCAGGCTAGAAAGGGTATGAAAAACTCCTCACTGCTGTGCTTCCTTTGTGAAGGAAGATGTTAAAAGTTCAAATCATAGATACTAATGTCTGAATTCTGTATATATTGCCCTTTACTAAACTGACAACAACCAGATGCTCAGGTGTCACTGGAAAAATATGGTTTTATACCAATTTGTTTAAAATTTTGAAGTATTTAGATGGTAATTGAAGTATTGTAACTGATTTTTTTTTGTTTGTTTGTTTTTAAAGCAGAATATAGATGTTTAATATTTGGGAAAAAATGAAGATCATGTTTCCACTAGTGACTAATTAAACAATTATTCTCATGAGTTTCCTAAAATCAAAGCAGTTAACTGAGTGCCTCCATTGGAAATTCCTAAAGGAATTTAGACAATCCTTTGGGGAAATGAGAACATAGAATTACAATAAAATAGGCTGTTTCACCATTTAATTGCTCAGATCAGATGAATATGTATCAGTGTGGATCCAGCAAACAGGTAAATAAATACAAATGCAGTGCTGAACTTGTCAGTGACAAACGCAGAAGGAAACAATGATAATTCTCCTACATGTCAAACTTTACATGACTATGCTTTTTCTCTGCAGTCACAAAAAATTTTGCCTCTTTTTTCTCATCTATAATTATAATAATATAATTTTTTCACTTCCCCTAACTTACTTGAAGAATTTCTACTTGCATCGGCGTCTCACTTTAACATAAGTTTCGCTTTGGACCATTTGTTAATTTTGTGCAAGTGTTAGTTTCTGCTTTGTACTGATTATTTCATTATTTTTTTTTCCCCCTTTCCTCCTAACATTAGAGCTGATGAAATATTTTTAGTTAATAAAAACTAACTCATTCCAACACCCAAAATTATCATATTTATGGCTTATTTTTTATGAAGCAGCAAAATTGTTCCTGTCAATTATTAACAGTTTATGTTGTAGTTAACATAAGCATTGATTATCAAATCAGAAACTTTAAGCAGTTATTTTAAACTTTCTGGCTGGTAATTGAGGTTGCTTAATTTTTTATTTCTGTTTTCTTGGTGATAGAGAGTCTGGTTGATTCTAATAGTGATGAATCAGATTCAGATCAATCTGATGTTCCAGAGCTGGACTCTGAAATTGAACAAGAGACACAGATCACCTATCGTCGACAGGTAAAGATTTTAATTTTAATGGGGGTTGGAAGCTTCCTAGGGTTTAAGTTGGTCATTTATGAGGACTGTTGAAATCTCAAAATTGGGGAGACTGCATGAGAACTTACCAAATCCTTTAGAATTTTTGTTACTTGATGCTTTCAGAAGGATTCAAGGTTATTAAAATATAATTATTAATTAATAATTACAAGTAAGATGTTAATATTAATATTAACAGAGAAAAATTATTACATGCAATCCTAGAATGCAATTTAAAACCAAGTTGCACTATATAGTCACCAGCTATAGGTCTAGAAGGGTTTTTTCAGTTATGTCAGAATACCATTTTCATGAGTGACAACAGCAGCTGAATTCTCAGAAACATGTTTTTCTGATGAGTTTTCTAAATTTTAAGTATGCTTTTTCTTAAAGGTTTACAAAGAAGATCTACCTCAACTTAAAGAGCAATGCAAAGAAAAAAGAAAAAGTGCAGCTTCTAAGAGACGTGAGCGAGCTCCAGGGAACAGTATAAGACTACATTTTGTTCATGGGTATGCAAACTAGGATTCTTTAAAATATACAAGCAGACTATTTGACTTTGTGTTTATAATTCAATAATCTGATTAAAGGCTTTTATATCTCTTGCTTTATGATTTTCTATTTTATTTATATCCGTAGAAATAAATTTACACTAAATGAATAGAAAGCTTTGATGACAGCATACTAATTCTACATGTGAATTCTGAAGTGAATTTGCACTCAGACTTTAGCTGGTACTTATTGCTTGAATACAGGTGACTAAATAAAGTATTCAGTAATCTCACCCATACTTTTCAGTAGTTCTCTTTGATGTATGATTCTGATACCTAGAACAAAAACTCTGTCATTGAAGATGACTGGGTTCTGGACAAAGTGGTGTTTTTAGCAGTAATTGATTAAAATAATAGCAAAAAAATTATAAACTGTTTGTACCTAGTCTGAAACAACTTACATATTCCTATCTTAGTTTAGGAATTAAATGTAATTCTTAATAGGTCTTGTGAGTTTGTTAAAATTAATTTATTCTCTTTGGTGCTAATTTGAGTAGCTCATTTGAGAATGACATTTGGATGCATCCTGAAATCTTAAGATTTCATCATTAGGATTAGTAGTTTCCCATAATTTTTCATAAGTGAAGAATTTTTATCAGAAACAAGATGTGGTGTTTAAAAGCAAACTGGTACTAGATGTTACTGCATTAGAATAATGATCAGAAATATGAATTCTCTTGATATAAAGCAAAACCAAAACCTTTACTCCAGTAAGATGTTGCAAGTCAAGTTTTCCTTTCAAAAGATACCTCTTTGGAGGAATACAACTTGTTTTTTCTAAATGCAGGGAGAAGTTACTGATACTGTCTGTCTTTATAATGGCACTTAAACAATTTTAGTAGAACTCCACATGGGATGCTTAATAGATTAATTGACTAAGAACAGTTAATATTCAGATCAGCAATTTTGTCTGCAGAAGACATGCAGTCTAGTGCATGCAGAGTAGTAGCTTTGGAAATAATGACAACTGGGAAGCTTGGTACAGAGTTGGGGTTTTTTACTTCTCTTTTTGGTGCTCCAGAATTCAGAATTGAAGATTTTTATATCTGCATAGAAAATGCATTAAGGTGGGTAGCTGCTGTATGTAGTCTTTAAAATTTGGTCTAAGACTAAAACCAAATGATCCTGAAGAAGATGTAGCACAAGCAAGGGCCCTGGATCTTTGGTATTATTGTTATTTCCTTCACAACAGAAGTGAAGCTTGACCAGAATATCCAGGAATGACCAGAAGTAGAATGTCCTGTTGAGTTCTGTCTGGTTACCCAATGGGCATCAAGAAAACTAATGAAGAATCCATGCTGAACAACAGATTTTTCTCAATGTCCAGGCTGTTAACTTTAAAGTGACCCACATCCAAGTGAGTAATAGGCATATTCTCTGATTCAGGAAGTCTGCTTTGCTTCATCTTTCTCTAGTTGCAATGGAAATGTCTTGGATGTTTCTTGAAAATGTAAGAAGTGGTGCTGTTTTTAATTAGGGGAATCAGCAGCTCTTTTTCTTTTCTTTGTTTTTGAGCTTGTTGGTCTTGTGTTTTGAATTTGTCAACTGCCTTGAAAGACAAACTTTTAAAAATTTCTTGATAACCTGTATGTAATATCTTAAACCTCTGGTTACTTCCTGATTTGGAAGGGAATAAAATTCAGAGTATGTGAGCCAGCTTCTGACTAACACGGATATGGAAAGAACTTCTGTTGAGAGGTTTAAGTGTGTCTTTCTCTAAGAGATCTGGTGCATTTATGATCAGAAACAGGATGTTAAATTGGTGTACAAATTTGGCCTCTTTTTGACTATGCCTGTATTTTAATTCTGCCATGTCTTTGGCAGGGTGGTGGTTCAGAAACATGAACTACTCAGATGAACCTTTTTCTTGGACTCAATGCTTATTATGCCTTCGTTTTGCTGGCAGGAAATAAGGATGCACATGTAATATGCCCCATATTCTCTCAGAGCTCTGCTGCTAATTTCACACTAATGATTTCTTGTATTTTTGAATATTCATAGAATAATAGAACGATTTTTCAATATTCAAAGCGTTTAAGTACAATCTAGTTTGAGTTTTAGTGTATCCACCGAATTAACCTTGCCATAAGATGAAATTTGGTAGCAGTTTCAAGATGATATGGGAATGCTTTGAAAGTTGAGCCTTATAACACCTTGCATGGATTCTTACAACTGCCTACAAATACTATCTGAAGGGAATAGCCTATGAGTGGGTCCTCTTGAGAAAACTACTTCTATGCAGAATATATTTAAAAAAAAAATAAGTCTCCACTTTTGTACTAAAGACTCTGTTCTTAATCATATCAGTTTTGATATTTGGTTCTTCTAAAGATTTTTAGTGGAGGGTTGGACTACACATGGAAACTTCCTCCATATACTTTGAAGAGTAACACGCAAATTTTGAAATTCTTACAGCATTAGACCAGCTACGGACATTGACTCTTTTCCCAGAGAGGGCAGTACATGTGAAGTTGCCTGTTAGTTGGATATAGATGCATACCTTGCAAATGTGGGTAGGATTCAGCTTCAGGTTACAGAAGTCACAGTGATATGCCCAAAAGGAGATGGTTTTATGTGTATGTCTTAATTTCCATCACAGTCATTGGATATCCAGTTGGTAGCCAGTGGAGCATAAGGAGTGATTTGGCTCAGGTAAAATGAAATGCTGATGGCTGACCAGCTGAGCAGCCCTGCAGGTTCAACTGACTGCATTGACAACACTATTGATTAAAATGTAGGAGTTAATGTACCTAAAAAACGTGTGAACACATATGTTTACATGTCTTAACCTCAAATTGAATGCAGCCCCAGCTATTCATGACTTTGGCAAATTTTATTCCCTATGTAGCACTGAGGAAACTACATCTTGTTCTGACAGTTACTGTCATATTAACTTGAATCAATCCTGGATAATAACTATGGCAGAATGCAGTCTTATTTTTATTGTGCTTGCTATATATTATCCTGTAACTACAGTACAGAAATTGCTTTCATTATCATTTAATTTATAGTTGCTAATCAAGATGCCTTGTAAATTTCTTTGGTTTGTTTTCCGCACGTGAATAAATTATTTCTCTTAATGCTTTTTCAGAGGTTGGCTAGTAATCTCAGTTCTAAATTGGTTTAATAAAACAGAGATGGAAGTATTATGGAACTGTGTAGAATATTCTTAGGGAATGATCTTCCACATTGAAATATGCTTATTTTCATTGCTGTTTTACCAAGGCCCATCACTTTCCCTCTGGTGAAAAGTCCCTGTATTGTCAAGGAGTTAGTAAACTGGCATGTAGGAAGGACACCAAATGTGTTTAATTAGGTGACAGAGAGTCTTCATTGATGCTGCTTGATATTTTGGCAAAATATGATGTATTTTAATTGTAAACAATTGATTGTACTAATTTTTGTAATAACTAGAAGAAATTAAGTAAAATTAACTTCTATCACAAAAAGTGATGAGTAATGAGAACTATTTTCCTGCATCCTAGATACATTTTGGGTATTTTGAGTAGTCCTGTGCTATATGGCATTAAAGTATCAGTTTCACTATGTTTAATTTAGGGTATATAGGCAATTTTTATGATGAGGTGGGAATATTCTGAGTTTCCAGGTTGAGTGTTGGAAGACCTGAAACCCTTTTTCATGGTTCTTCATGCCTTTTACTTTTATAGGTGACTGCTAAGCTTGCAAGAAATCGCTCAATGTCCAGTATTTCTTTCAGCATGCATATTTCCATAGATGTTGTATTTTTGTTGTTTTTTTTTTTTTTTTTTAGTATTCTCTTTTAGAGTGCATATTTGGTCTTTATTTTTTTAAAACTACTCTGTGCTCGCAAAGGAAATCCAGTATGTTTAGCAGAGCACAGTGCAGAGTGAAGCACAGGAAAATGATGTCTGAGGAACAATAGGTTCAGGTACCTTCTTTAGAACTGTGCCTGCCTTTATAATCCCTGCCCCTCACCAACTGTTGTCATGTACTTAAAATGGTGATGTTACATACTGTCATAGGTTATTTTTGTTTTCTTTCTTCATAGTTACCGTAGGCCACTGTATATCCTGTTCCTTAAAAACCTAGGGCCTGTACATCTAAGAAAACTACAAGCAGACAGCACTTTGGGTTAGGCAGAAATGAGCTTCAAAACATCTGCACATGCTGCTGCAGGGGAAGGTGGTTAGTGAAGGATGTGGGTGGAGGGAGAGCAAAGCAGGACTGAAGAGCCTGCACCTGTATTGTGAATCTAAATTGCTGGCCACTTTGAGAAGAGCAGGGAGCAGACATACCTGAGCCTCAGATCAAATGGGCAGAGAGAGTCTGCCAAAGACATAGAAGGGACAGTAACTCAGGAGACACTGAAAAGTTGCTGACCTAGGACCAAGTCTGAAGTTAAGAATACCAATCTAAACAGTGAGTTGCAGGGAGTCTTATTTAAAGGCTTTATTTCTGTGCTATCACAATTTCTGCTGGTTTAAGAAGTTCACTTCTCTTTTTTTTTCTTTTATCTAATGCGACCCAGCTTTGGACTTCAGAGTATGGCAGACAGTACAAAGCTGGGAGGAGGGGCTGGCAGACCTGATGGCTGTGCTGCCATCTGGAGGGACCTGGACAGGTTAGAGAACTGGGCAGGGAGGAATTTAATGATCTTCCAAAAGTTTGAGATGCAAGTTCATGAAATACAATATTCTTCTGAGGAGCAGTGGACTTGGATTATTGGCTGGTGTGTTTAAAGACTTTGTGTGACAATAATTTTTCTTTAATCACATACAATGACACAAGTACCATTCATTGTGTGTAAATTAGGTGAGCCAACAGAAATACACTGTATTCAAATCTGCTCCAAGTTTGTGCTCTGTTGTTTTCCAGTAAAGCATAGATCTAGTGTTAATGAACATAGATCCATGGTTTTTGGAATATTCATTAAAGTTGGTCATCTGCCTTACAGATTCATTACTTCCCCAGTGCAAATGGTTGTGCTGAGTACATAGGGAAAGATGTATATAACTTCATGATCTTAGTCACACCTAGGAAGAAATGAATGTAATGAGACAGTGCATACAGACCTCAGCTGGGAATTGGCCTGCTCATGCCAGTTCCTGTACCACTAAGAAGGCAGACAAGTTTTCCTTCAAAAAAAGAAACTGTTCTAGAAAAAAATTAGGCATTTGTTTTCTGTTATCAAGTTTGCAGAAACTATCATGTTTTGCTGCCTTGTTTTTGAGCTATAGGAAATAGACAAAAGTTATACTTTGAACATTTTCTACTTCACTTGACTACATGTTGCATGCCCATCTTCTCCATGTGGTCTGAAAAAATTACTAGCTATTACTTTCTCTTCTAAACTAGCTGTGGAAAATAAAAATTAGGTGCCACTTTTAAACTAGTGCTTGTAGTACTGATGTCTGAGTAGTAAAATAGATTGATAAACTGGTGTTCTTTTAAGAACAGGAAAGCATATTCATAATTTTAAAGCACCAAAACAGTAATTGGTAAGTAATGTGAGTTTTACACGCACAAAATTCATCCAGCACAATAGTACCTCAGTTTCAGCATATATGTTTATGACTTTGGTGAACAAACCTTTTTTGTTTAATTAGTTACAGAGGTTACGACTGTCGAAGCAATCTCTTTTACACGCAGACGGGTGAAATCGTATACCATGTGGCAGCAGTGGGAGTGGTGTACAACCGGCAGCAGAACACACAGCGCTTCTATCTGGGTCATGATGATGACATTCTTTGCCTTGCTATTCATCCCTTAAAGGACTATGTGGCAACAGGCCAGGTAGGATTCATGTTTATCTGCAATAATAATCTGAAGTTGTACTGCTTTAGAAAGGCCTTGGAGGTCTTGGGGCAGAAGCATCCAGTGTACATTTATTCAGGTGAAGGATTGCATTTCTGTTGCAGATGGAATCATGGTAAAAACCTGACACAGAAGTGTTTTTTACAGTTATTTATATTATGGTAAGATTCCATAGTTTTTCTGAACCTCATTTAAAACTAAGAATAGATTAATATTTTTTATTCAGCATTATGTTGCAGCTTCTTGATAACAGGTGGAGGAAATGTGCAGATTTTTTAATATCATGTTTGTGAGGTTAGCTACATTAGCATTGCATTCATTTACTATTTTGTAGTATGAAGTGAGCTGTTGTTGTTATAGTCTGGCATTCCATTTTAAAGCATTATATTTTTCATTATCACCTATACACAGATTGTGGACTGTTTGTGCATGCAACAAAGGGATGTATGTTGCTTGAGTTCATTCATACTAATAATAGTTAATTTTCTCTTTAGCTAGAGAGTTATTTTAGGTAAATTATTTTCACTCATGTTTTCAAACAAGTCATCCAGTAAATAATTATATACTAGGACTTGAAGGTTTAAGCTCATGTTTCGGGGTTTTTTATTTCTGCTTATCATTTTTATCATTCCTGCCCTTGTTATTGTATAATAAATTGGAAAATATGTGAACTGAATTTTTAAATAGAAATAAACTACTGTTTATTATGCTCTTGATTTCTATAGAAATGTTGAAATTAATGTAACTCTGTAGGTCAGTTAAGAAATCAGCCTGAAATATAAGAATTGAGTTCATTTAATTTTGGAGTAGTAAAGCTATGAATAAAAATGTCCCTGAATTTACAATAACTTATGCTATCAGCAGAAAGACACACTTCATTATGTATGTTGTATAGGTAATGCAGTAATCAAATTCTTCATGCCACCCTGGTTCAGATCTTCCTGAAAGTTTTGAAAAGCTTTACAAATATCTCAAGTTTGTGACAAAACCAGAAATAGATCCTACTTTTTCTGAGCCTTAAATGCAAGAGAGTTTTGTTCTAGTTTTGCAATCTTTTTATTTGTACACTGAGGTGCTAAACCCTTGGAATAGCAAATAATCTTTTTAAGTGCTGAATAGTAATGCTTTTGTACATATCTGAAAAGAATAAGCTATATTGCATTTCTTACCAGGTTAGTTACCTACATTAGTGGATTCTAGTGAAAATTATTCCACAGTTATCAGTGTATTAGAATCTGCCTTATAATGACACTAGAAAGCAGCAGAAGTCACCTTGATTTCTGAAATGTAGAGAAGCTGACATACTAGCGATAAAAATAACCTTTTATTTTTAGACAGGGAATGATTGATGAAAAATTGATGGAATAAATATGCTACAGTGCAATCAATGCAGGGCTTTTTCCCCCCTCTCCCCCCCTGCCAGGACTTCAGTTAATTGTGATTACTGTGCCTAAATCAGCTGGGAAGTCATATTTGGGAAGCAGCAAAAGGAATAATGTTCATCTAGCCAGACAGCTGTAATACTAGGAAAATTCTCAGTGTATTTTCTTTTCAAACAGTTTTTGAAGTATTCTTAATGCTTTTTAAACAACTGTTTAAAATAACTGTAAAATTTAACTTGTGTTTAAAACAACTGTGTAAAATAACTGAGAAATTAAAAAAAAAAGGCTATGAATGTGTATACTTTCAGGTTGGTCGAGATTCCTCAATACACATTTGGGATACAGAAACAATAAAGCCACTCTCAGTATTAAAGGGCTATCATCAGTATGGTGTTTGTGCTGTTGATTTTTCAGGTAATAAGTATTTATTTATTTATTTACACTTTTACTTTTCTGTGTGAAAGTACAAAATAATCAGTTCTAGTGAGAAACTGGGGATTCCTTTACACTGAAAATTTTGCATTGAAAATATTCCCCGGCCTTCAATGTCAAATGAGAGCCGCTGTTTTAAAATGAACCTTCATTAGAAGGACCTCCTTTGGAATCTTGCACACAGGAAATGCAAGAACAGGTTCTGTCCTGTTAAACAGCTGAGCTGGGCACTTCAGAATCTCTTTTGTTTGTACAAGGCAGGTGTACAGATCTGGAGTGTTGTGTCTGCTTTTGCAAAGGTGTAAGAAGAGTTTTGAGAAAACTGATCAGGTGTGCAACTTTTTCTTTTTTGAATGAAATCCTGAAGGCCATGTGGGTTGCACACTGATACATTCAGGATTTCCACTCAGGGGGTTGTTCTGGTCAGAAACACAGGCTCTCTCTCCACCTTAAACTAACATAATCAGTTAAATCCCTTGCGAATTTTACACCCCCTACACTGAATTCTTGTACCAATATTAAATTTCCTCTCCTCCACTAGCTTCTTGTAATACTTTAATTGTTTGGATTTACTGGATAAGATCTCTGAACTCACAGTGAAGATGTGTGATCACAAAGACGAATGGTTTCTGGCCTGTGATGCTTCTTACTTTTGTTTCTCCTTTTTCAAGATATGAATCTCATTTCTCAGATTCTGGCATGGATATATAGCAAATCCAAAAATCGATACATGTCAGAAAGTCACTGATCTTGAGTGAGCACAAACAGCTTGTTTATTGAAGGTTAATGTGGATTATGTGTCAAAACTTTTCCAAGACTTCATAGTACTATTAAGCTTAAGGGCATTTCACTGTATTTCATTGTATGGCTTCAGTGCTTTCCCATTCAGAAATGAACAGAGACTTTCAGAGTGAACATGAAGTTTTCACAAGAACAGCCTGTGGTGAATGTTGTTGTGCAACTATGCCAGCAGCTAATTGAAAAAGGGATTTAATATGAACAGAGAGCCTCTAAGTTCAAATTTGAGACAGGATAATTTAAAGTCCTACACTTCATCCAAGTTTAAAAGCAAATGGATGATAAAATATGCCTCTAAAAAACATCACAAGCTTATTTACTTGTTTGTACATTCTTGTTATATTATTTGTGAAGTTATATTTTTTTTAATATTGTTTCTTATTATTGTAACATAGTTATCTATCTACTCTCTTAAAAATAAATTTATTATTCTAGCGGATGGGAAACGATTGGCTTCTGTTGGAATAGATGACAATCACACTATTGTACTCTGGGATTGGAAGAAAGGAGAAAAGCTTTCAGCAGTAAGGTAGGAATTTAACTCTTTCGAAATCTGAACCTAGATTTGCTATCAAATAAAAGGAAAATATATTCATTAAAGAATAAGAGTCCTCTAACTAATTAGCAGTTTCTATTGCATAAGTGATGCAGGCAATAACTTTTATGTCATGTTTAAAACTTCCTGTGGAAGAAGTAAATAAAGGTCTGATAGTCAACAAGAACTACTACAGTGACTGCTCAGCTGGGGAAGAGAGATGGAATAGAAGACCTTGCTGTGTTCTGAAATAGCTTCTCTAAAACTCTGTGCACTTCTGTTTGCCCTCTTAAAGATGGTGACATTCAGATTTTAAAGACTGTGTGTTCAGATCTTTTTCTTCAGAGGTCATACCTTGTTTGGGATAGGAATTTGCAGTTGTTATGCAGAGTTCCTTTTTCTTCCGGGTTCTTTCCTTTATCTTCGTAAATTCCGGTCCAGTCTAATCTAACTCTGAAGTCAGCTCTGCTTTGAACAGGAAATTGGATTAAGTAACATGCAAAGGTTAAATATTTCTGAAGTTTCTTTGTGTCTTCACAGATTATTTAATATATGTTTATTAAATAGTTTTAATATACAATATAGAATCCTATTTCTAATTTTGAGTAATGTTATTTAAACCTTTGACTTTTTTTTTTCCCTAAAGACCTGTTGCTTAAAATTGAGCAGTAGTGTGGGTGGGTTTTGTCCCATTCTGTCTGGATTCAGTGATTATACTCTAAACAATGTTCTAGGTAGATTTTAAAAATATTTATTACTCTCTGCAGTACAATTAGAAAAGTTTCAGCTTCCCTTTCATCCATTAAGTCATTATTGCTCTTTACTTTCATTTACTCCCATTTTATTTTTAAATACATGTTGAATTTCTTATCAACTGAAGAATAAAAATTCTGGGTAGATGATGTAGATAAAGGAGGATACTCTCTTCCCAGTTACTTGTCAAAAGCTTGTCTTCTCTGAAGACATTTGTCTGCCTTTCACCTAACTTTTTTTCTTTTGTTTTGTTTCTCCCACCCACACAAAGGATGGGAAGAGATGAAATCTGATCAAAAAAATCGATCAGAATTTTTGAGAGCAGCATCTATATTTTGAAGATGGCTTTGAGTTTGGAAAGAAACTTTCATGCTTTCAGCCACTGGTTCATCAAGTGGTCTGAAAGGACAGAAAAACAAAGATTATTCCCACTTTTGAACAGGGAACAAAAATTAGGGATTGAGCACTCTTCTGCATTCTTCTGCAAAGAAAAACAACCTGTAAACATTGCTTTGCATAGATAGTAAACATAGTTGAAAGCTGTTGTTCAAACTGTAGGACTGAAGCAAAGCATTAGTTTTATAGAAACATAGTAAGAAATATAAAACACAAGAGGTTTTAATGTTTTTAGAACCAACTGTAATTTCCATCAAAGATGTAATAGCAGCATAAATTTTGTTTTAACAAAATAGAAAAATCAACTAAATGGTGAATGACAAGGGCAGTTTGTTTTCAAAATAAGCAAATTTAAAATAAGATTTTAAATTAAATTAAAATAAGCAAATTTAAAATAAGACTTTACTCCTTTAAGTGTCATTATGGGCTGTCAAAGATCTAAATGCCATATACCCAAACTAAATGCAAATATATCTTCTTTGGCAAAGAAAATGCCTCCTAGTGCCTCTTTGAAGTAACATCATTACTCACCTGCCTTGGAAACTGAAGGATAATGAAAATAGAACAGCACTCAGTATTTTGCTTCTTTAGCTTTTTATTTCCTCACTATAAACTAGAAGTAATGATTTGAAAGCAAATATTAGCAGTATAGAGCAGGTATACATAAAAATAAAATGAAAAAAAACCCTCCCAAATCTATTAAAAATAATAATAGTTATATTTTATTTAAATTATTTTGCTTTGCATTTCAGGGGGAGCAAAGATAAGATTTTTGTTGTTAAGATTAATCCTTACATGCCTGATAAACTGATTACAGTTGGAATTAAACACATGAAATTCTGGCGGAGAGCAGGTAAGAACACTTTTCAGAATCAGAGCATTTTCTGTTACTGACAGTATAACTATTGCATTTCTTGCAACAATATGAAGTGTCAGGTCCTGAAGGACTTGTGTTATACCACATGAAGGTTCCCTGTTTTGTTTCATACTGTTGTAATGATATAAATCTGTCTTTCTAGCCAGAGGTTTCCATGTGCTATAGCTGCCAAATGATTTTAGATATAAAAGAATTACAAAATTTATATATCTAACATTTCTATAATCCATAGACTACTATAAGAAAACGTCTAAAATAAAGTTAGAAATCCTCTCACTGAACATCATGAAAAGAGTAGGATGTGAAGATCTAAACTTTATTTTTCTTTCCAGGCAATTCATTAGTAGTTTCTATAAACTGTGTGCGGCAGATGTTAATTTTCTTGTTTAGATGCAAGTTTACAAATACATTTTGTCTATATAAGTCTAATGTGCGTATTCAAATACAGATTCAAGTAGTAAGTTAAAAGTAAGATTGGGTCTTCTGGATTTTATTTTTTTAATTTTTTTGTTTAGTTATTTTTTTTTGTTTGTTTGTTTGTTTTTTTTTTTTTTTGTTTGGTTGAGGTTTTTTGTGGGTTTTTGGGATGTTTGGTTTTTTTGTTTAGTTTTTTTTTATTGTAGTGAAAGGTGACAAATAATAAAATTTATTTTGTGAGATCTCTTCTCAAGCTTATTTTTTGGGGGAGCATGGGTGGACTAAAATAAAAGGACTTTTTGCTCTGGAAATGGTTATATGGTTATATAGTTCTATATTCCAAGCAGATGTCTAATGACTTGTTTTTGGTCTGAACCAGGAGGAGGACTAATTGGGAGAAAGGGCTGCATAGGTGCATTGGGAAGAACTGACACAATGATGTGTGCAGTGTATGGCTGGACAGAAGAGATGGCATTCTCTGGAACCTCCACGGGGGATGTGTGTATTTGGAGAGATGTGTTTCTCATAAAAACTGTCAAAGCACATGATGGTCCTGTGTTCAGCATGCACGCATTGGAAAAAGTAAATAAACTGCTCATTGCTTTTTTTATGTCTGGACAAAAAAGTCTATGATAAAGCTAAACTTTTCTCAGACTCAGGAATCCATCCATCATTATTTTCATTAAAGAAAAGCCTTGTGTGGTCCAAACTCAAAATAGCGTTTTATACCTTAGTGCAAAATAGTGTTTATGTGGTCTCTTATTCTAGTTATGTAGCATGCTGTTTCTCAATCCCTTGTGGTCAGTGACATCTTTTTCAGTAATTTTCATAACCTCTTACTAAAGAAATAACAGTAACTGATTTAAGCATCAGAAAGTTCAATGGAATATGTGAGCTTGTGAGAGAGGAAGAAGACCACTCTTGTACTATTCTGTGCTGTAATTACTGTATACCCATAGACAAATTCAATCAGATCATTAAGTACTTTCTCCAGGTTCTTGGCTTCTTTTTAGCCCAGGAAAGCCTTTAAGCATGTGCTTAAATATGGATGAGTGTTCCAGTTAGATTATTTGTGTCTTTAAAGTTTTGCATATGTTGGTTTTGCTAGGTTAGACCAAGTCACTCCACCTCCCAATATCTGCATTCCAGAAAAGTAGCGGTGGACAACACGTGCTATTCATACTGCAAGAGCTGAGTGCTCTGAAGGATAGAACTAATGATTTCAGTATTAACCCCATACCTGTTGCTTCTTTAAATACCTGCATATAATTTTTAAAGACAGAATGGCACAAATGTTCATATATTTGAAAAATATAAGCACTAATCAAATTTTTGCAGTACTAAGTCTGGTTTTGAGTAATGAGAAGAAATGCCAAAGGGATATGGAGGCTAAATATCAAGGAAAACACTATAGTATGTTGGTTATCTTGTTTTTCTAGAATGGTAGAAGCATCCAGGTTAGAACTTCTAAATCCAGCCTGTGTACATGCACTGTACAGAACTGTGCTGCCTTCATTGGGAGGAGAAATCACTCATTTTGTTGCTCCTGTTCTTTTCATCTCTAACATCTGTAGCTCTGTGCATTACACTGTTGTATTATAGTCCATTTTCAGTATTGGCAGAAATCACTGAAAAATTAAGGAAACATAATAATCAATTATAACTAGTGATTTTTATTTCTTTCCCCCCAGGGATTTGTCACTGGAGGAAAGGATGGAGTAGTAGCTCTGTGGGATGATACTTTTGAACGCTGTCTCAAAACCTATGCCATCAAAAGGGCTGCTCTGGCTCCTGGATCCAAAGGTAACACAGACTTTATGCTATGTTTTGTTCTATTTTTAAAGTACTTTCTTTCAAATCTTTGTGAAATTGCTTTCTACAGTAAGAGGGAATCCACATTTGACATAATGAATACTAAAATATATTTTTTTAAGCTTTATTGATTCTAAATAAGAAATTTTTCTATTGGTACAAGGAGTCGTGTATTGTAGGGTCTGTTTGCTCATTTGGTGGGTGCAGGTCATAACATTTATTTTACAATTAGCCTAAATTAATTGATCTAGCTGTTCTTATCATCCAGGTGTTTTCTTGCTTTGTTTTGTTTTTATTAAAGTGGCAAACAAAAAGTCTATTATATTTCTGGTCATGAAATCTCTTACCTGATCTTTCGGAGAAAGAAAGGAATTCAGAACTGTGGTTAGTTTTGTGAGGTATTTGTAGTTAATTTTCTGTAAATGTATATGTCTTTTGAAGTAATTAAAGAACATTTTCATTCCTATTTTTACCTGTTTATACCACTTGTTCTTGATCTTAATGCTAATTTATTGTTCCCTGTATTTTCATTCTGGATAGCTTTTTCTCTTCCATCCCCTTTCCTTAAAATTATGTTTGCTGTGTCCTACAGTACACAATATGATTTTCAAACATGATGAATGTAAATACTCATTAATGAAAACATTCTACTCCAGAGTGTCACATTCTCATAGCTTGTTTACAAAAAGCTAGAATTGGAGGTACCATAACTGTTAGCAATTGGTGTAATGGTTAATACTTCACGTGCACAGTCAGGGTGATTAAACTTCTTGATGCATTTCTAAATCCTCCCAAATGAATCCAGACACGTTGCTTCATGCAGGAATGTTTTCAGTGTTTTTTACTGAGTAGATTTTTCTACAGTGAGAATATCATGTGCATAAGTGTGAAAAATCCTCTTTAAGGCATACTTGAGAATCCTATCTTCTAACATTTTAATGTTCTAGGTCTCCTCTTAGAAGATAATCCTTCTATACGTGCCATATCGTTAGGACATGGTCATATTCTAGTGGGCACAAAGAATGGTGAAATACTGGAGGTAGATAAAAGTGGACCAATAACTCTGCTGGTTCAGGTAGGTGTTAAATATCAGTCAAATATGTCATACTACAAAAATTATTTTATTTTTCAAGTAAATACTTGTGTGATAAGAAGCACTTCAACTACTAATGAATCACTTTTAGTTAGACTAGACCATTATGACTCCTTAATGAGCAAGACAGAGCATAGAATTTCATTACTAGTTTGTTCAATGAGTTCATCCTTCCAAACAGACCAAGATCACAGATCTGTTTTGAAAAAATAAGAAAAGTGTATGAAATAGTGGATCCTCCTCCAAATTCCTTATTAACTTCTCCTGAGCACTAATTACTCTTATTTTTAAAAATTGTCTCCTTGGCATTTGTTTTGAGAATTTACTTGTAATTATGTAAAAAAGTTTTGAAATACCAAACTGCATTTTTTTAAGCTTGACTACAAAACAGATTTTCACATTGCATCAACATAGTATTTTTGTTCATAGTTAAGTAAAAATCTCTGGATTCTCTCCTTTCTGAGTGGCCAGTGCAGTACATATAGAACTGTATTTGTTAGAAGAAAATATTAGAACCTGAGGTAAAGAAAAAACCTAGTTCATAGAATAGTTTGGGTTGGAAGGGACCTTTAAAGGTCATCTTGTCCAAACCCCCTGCAGTAATCAAGAACATCTTCAAACAGATCACACTATTCAGAGCTCCATCCAATCTGACCTTGGACGTTTCTGGGGATGGGGCATCTGCAACATCTCTGAGCAAGCTCTCCCAGTGTTTTACTGCCCTTGTCATACAAATTTCTTTCTTCTATCTAGTCTGAATCTACCCTCTTTTACCTTAAACCCAATATCCTTGTCCTGTCACTACAAGCCTTACTAAAAAACATCCCCCCTATTCCTCATAAGCCCCCTTTAAGTACTGAGAGGCTGCAACGAGGCCTCCCTGAAGCCTTCTCTTCTCCAGACTGAGCACCCTCTCCTCTCTCAGCCTGGCTTTGTAGGAGAGGTGTACCAGCCTTTCTGTGGCCCTCTTCTGGACCCATTCCAACAGGTCCACGTTCTCCTGTGCTGAGGACTCCAGCGACAGACAGTACTGGAGTCTGACCAGAGTGGAATAGAGGGGCAGAATCACCTCCCTTGACCTGCTGGTCACGTTTCTTTTGATGAAGCCCAGGATGCAGTTTGCTTTCTGGGTTGCAAGTGCACGTTGCAGTTTGTTGTCCACCAAAACCTCCAAGTTCTCTTCAGGGCTGCTCTAAGTCTGTTCTCTGCCCAGCCTGTGTTTGTGCTTAGGATTGCCCTGACCCCCATGCAGGACCTTGCACTTGTTGAGCTTCATTGCATGGTTCCACCTGCCAGGCCTGTCCAGGTCCCTCTGGACAGATCCCCTCCTCCCTCCCTGCAGCGAGTTGAGCACACTGCTCGGCGTAGTGTCACCTGCCAACATGCTGAGGGTGCCCTCAGTCCCACTGTCCTTGCCAATGGCATACATGTGTGTGAGGATCATTTTGCAGAAGTTTTCTGTAGAACAAATTATTACAATTTTGCACGAGTAGCAGAGTGAATTTTTTCAGGCATTCTGTGTTTTTATTCAGATATTTATTATCTTCTAAATAATGCATGTTTTTTGGTGTTTTTTTTTACTTTTTTAAATGTATTGTTTCATATTTAAATTTAAAGTAAAATTTGATTAATTGTGTTTTTTCAGGGTCACATGGAGGGGGAAGTTTGGGGTCTAGCTACTCATCCTCATTTACCTATTTGTGCCACTGTAAGTGATGACAAAACCTTAAGAATATGGGATTTATCTCCCAGCCATTGTATGTTAGCTGTTCGCAAATTGAAAAAGGGTAAGATGCTTAGTATGAAAAAAATATTTACTGATGCAATTGACATTTACAAGCATTATGAATCTTTTGAAAGCAGGACTTGAAAGCAGAATAAATTACTTTCTTTGCTCAAATTATTTTACCAATGCTATGTTCATGAGTTATGCAGCCCTTAAGGTAATGAATCTGTACAAAAAATTGCATAGTACTGTTCTGAAGATTATTTGCAATTGTAACTTATTTAAGTCAGTGAATTAATAATAAAAGTTAAGTCAATTACGTAAATGCTATGTTGCTTCTAATATTACAAGGCTTTTTTGAGACTTTGTATCTAGAAATTTTTGGAAGAAATCTTAGAAGAAATGTTGACATTTTCTTCTTTGTGAGTACTTGAAGGATCCAGAATGTCAAGGAAAGAGAAGTCATAAAATTTTTACTTATTGTTTAGGATATAATTAAATCTATTTTGACAGATGGAAAATCTGTTTTAAGTGACATCAAATAAGGTGATTTGTTAAGGATTAGATGAGACTGGCCCTGACAAGCTTCTAATGCTGTATATGCTTTGCTAGATAAAGGAATACAGTAGGCTTTATCTGTTTGGCATTCAGCAATTCAGTTTGATTCAAACATAATGGGAAGCTTAATTAAAGATGATCTAGACTGACAAAGTAAATGTAGATGCTCACACGAGCAGGGATTAAACAAGAAAGTTCCTAGCTGGTGAACTCTGCTCAAGTCCTAAAGCTGATATTTCTTACTATTTTTAAGAGTATTTTTGCTGAAAATCTTCTCTGATGACTATTTGCTGATGAGACACATTTTGAAATGCTTTGGCAATTTTAAAAGTTCCTGTGTACTGTCAAGAAAAAATGGATACTTCTGCAAACTGAGTAATGGAATTGAAATAATATTTATTAATGATAAAGGGCAAGACCCAGTGACTGTAAGAAGAATGTCTGTGTAGGTCAGGAGTAACTTAAAGAGCAGAAGGCTCAGGATGTTGATGAGTGCAGGGTGAAAATTACATGTGATAGTGAGGTATTTTTCCCAAGACATATAGCAGTGCTCAGGTAAATTACAAGACAAAAATCAGGATATTTTTGGCGTGCTTTTCCCATCTGTGTTAGCTGAATGCAATTAAACTAAAAATTGGTAATGGAGAAAGGAACTACAGGATAATGAATGCAAAGTCTTGTGGTGAAGCCATCTAAGTAAAGGATTGCTGTCTGCAAGTTAATCAGAGGAACAAATAGTAGGGGAAAATATTTATATTAACAGAAAGGCCTGTCATGAAAATAAACTATATAAGTTGACCAGATATAAATTTAAATTGGAAACTACACTGTTTTTCAAACAACACTTGGCATATTTATTGGAAGGATTCTATGGCTTAGTGTCTCATTGTGATAGCAAATAACTGAATTCTGTGAATCCATAGATTCTTTTCCAGCTGTGTTCTTCTATCAGAGCAAATGGGAACAAACAGGCAGCTCCAGATACAGAGAATGAGGTCAAGTTAAAAATATACAGACAATAGTGATTAATTTGTATTACTAATGTAGAACAGATGTCAATTAATATGCAAATTCTGAGATAATGGGCCTGTGTACCTGTTCGTATGCTATCACAGCTTGGAAATCATTTTGGTGACATCTGGAAAACTTCCTTAGAAGTTTTATAGTATAAGAATAGCTTTCCTTTACTAATGGAAAAATAGATCTGATAGAAGGATAATGCACTGTAAATGTATCTGAATGCAATTTCTTTATTTCTCATAGGAGGCAGATGTTGCTGCTTTTCTCCTGATGGAAAAGCATTAGCTGTTGGTCTCAATGATGGAAGTTTTTTGATAGTTAATGCAGATACTCTGGAGGATTTGGTCTCTTTCCAGCACAGGAAAGATGTTATTTCAGAAATCAGATTTTCTCCTGGTAAGTGATTTCTTTTTAGATTTTTTTAGATGCAAATTTTAGTATCAAGGCTGTTCAAGTAAGGCTTATCACATTTAAAAGATAAAAGTTAAGATTTTTAGTACTTTTAGATGTAAAAAGTAGGTCAGCAAAACTAATACTAACATTTTGAAAGACCATGGTGTAAAGTCCTGTGTTGCTTGTTTAAGGATGAGATTATTGGAATAAGTTTGCTTAGAGTATCCTCCTGAAGAATATTGCAGTCAGTTTTAAATCATGAACATCCAGCAGCTCCCTAGGGTTCCACTTTATGAGCTGGATAAGTTTGGCACATCACTGAAGTTACTGTTAGCTAATAAGAGCACTTGAAACTGATGTGCCAGAAACTTCTGCCAACTTTTTTTTCTTATTTTTTCCCCCTTAGCACTCCCAGTGAGGCTATGTTTTTTTCCAACATCATAGCAAATATTTTAGGAACCCAAAATGTGCAGCCTGCTTCAGTTTAAATACTCATCTGTTGCAGAAATTTGATGCAAATTACTGATAGCAATTCTCATACAACATTGTTTTCTGGTTCCCTAAGCCTTACCATTCTCTGAATGCCATAAATGCTTAAAATTTCAGCAAATAGTTTTTATTGTTTGAAACTGTAATGATATCATAGTTGTATGTTTCATGCTGATTATGGGATATGAAAATCAGTTTTTTGGGGAATATGTATAAATTAGCAAGCTGATGTCATAGAATTCAAAGATGCATATAGCTAAATTCCAGAATTTACTTGTATTTAATATGCAGAGCATTTTGAAAATGTTTTGTGTTTGTACTGATGTGTTTTAGGGGCTGGAAAGTACTTAGCTGTAGCATCCTGTGACAACTTTGTAGATATTTACAATGTAATGAGCAGTAAAAGAGTAGGAATCTGCAAGGGAGCCTCCAGCTATATCACGCACATGGACTGGGACATAAGAGGTAAGCAGCATTCATTGTAAAAATGTACTGGAAGATTGATTACATTACAGACTAATAAAGTACATATATAGTATGGATTTGTGATGTCACTGACAGATTTGATTCTTCAGCTTACGAATATGCTCTCACAGCATCTGAAGAAGTATTAAGCCCATGATTTTTACTGCAGAATGCATATTTAGAAGTAGTGCGATTTGAAGTAAAATGGTTTGTCTCTATAGATCGGTTCGTTTGGATTTTTAAAAAAATCTTTCCTGTTTATCATTTGACTTCACAAGGGCAGTTAGTGATGGAACAAGGGGGAAGGGCCTTAAGCTGAAGGAGGATATGTTTAGATTAGATATTAGGAAGAAATTCTTTATTGTAAGTGGGGAGGCACTGGAAAGGTCTGCTCAGAGAGGCTGTGAATGTCCCATCTCTGAAGGTGGTCAAGGCTGGGCTGGATGGGGCTCTGAGCAGCTTGCTCTCATGGCAGGGGTTTGAACTAGATGGTTTCTAAGGTCCTTTCCAACCCCAAACATTCTATGATTCTAAGTTTCTAATGCTTTAATAATATACTGTACAATGTGGTAGTATCTATAGCTCAGGAATACATATTCTTCTTGTCGCACATAGCAGAATGACCAGATTTCCTCTGTTCCAGGGAGCTCCATTATTATATGGAATTATGTTCCATAATTAATATGTGATTAATTGAAATACTAAATTTAGTCCTGTTTCATTAAAAAGCAAGGCTGTGCAATATGCAATCTATTTGTTCATGTTCTTATTCTTCTACATAATCAATTTTGAAACAGTCTGATTTATTTTGAAAGAATGTTCTAAGTTAGCTTCCTTTGAGAATTTTGAAAAGGAAGAGGTCAGAAACATGACTGTGAATTTCCCTCAGAAATGAAGTAGTAAAAGGTGTAAAGAAGCCTTCTCCTAGGGATCAGCCAAGATCACCTCCATCCCAAGAGCACACACATCAATAGCCAGTTATCATAAACAAGCTTTGAATGACACACAGGTACATTTTGTCTACTATCTGATAGGACAACCATAATAAGGAGAGAAAAATAATGAATTAATACAGTTTTCAAAGAGAGGAGAAAGGGTTGTGAATTTAAGGGGTCAAAGGACTTAGATCTCTTTAGAAGACCATACTTCCAGATCTGTTATTTATGTAAGCAAATAATTAATGCAATGCTGTTAGCAGTAAAAACTTCAAACTAAGCTTTCTTTTTTCCTTCTGGAAAATGGAATCTTCTATGTTAACATACAATGTGTATGTCATATGTTTTATAGGAAAACTTTTGCAAGTCAACACTGGTGCTAAAGAGCAGTTGTTTTTTGAAGCCCCTCGGGGAAAAAAACAGACTATTCCAAGTTTGGAGGTGAGGAACCGTTACTGCTTTCTTAACTTGTTTGCTAAATTAGAGTTATGATACAGCCATCTATATTACCTAAGAAGGAATAAACTTATAATTTTAAACTTTTTAAATAATATTTTTTTTTTTCTTCTATTAAGAGAAACAGACATTTGACTGATTTAGTCATGAAAATCTCACTGGAATTCTGCGTGTCTTTTCTGGTACTTAAACACCTTTGAAAACTTATTGCAGATTACTTAGTCCTCACCTTGCTGTGAAAAAGCTCATGTTTGCCTTTATATAGCAGAGTTGTTCAGTTTGCATAATACATATAGGCAAGAGTAGTATATTGCAGATATCATTTTGTTTTCTCAGGTATAGAGCAGTGTCATAGGGCAGAGAGCAAAAATGGGTAATTTCCAAATGATATTTTCCATAGTATTGAAAGGCAGTGTTGGAAAATATAACTTGTTTTCTTTACCCTGAAAGGGTAGCTAAGGGAAAAATTCTCAAAATACTTCTTTAGGTTTTGGAATTGAAAGTTCATACAAGTAAAATTACAGGTCTCAAATAAAATTCTGAATGGTAAAAAATAAGTGATTAATATATTAAAATACTTTCTTTTAGATGTATCTTTCAGTGCAAGGACTTTTTCTTGAAATTGAATATGGAAGAAAAATGCCTAAGAAGCATGCTGTGTCTCAAATGGGTTCTTTTTGTAGGTAGAAAAGATTGGCTGGGCATCATGGACAAGTGTTTTGGGCTCTTGCTGTGAAGGGATCTGGCCAATAATTGGTGAAGTCACAGATGTAACTGCTTCATGCCTCACTAGTGATAGTAAAGTATTGGCCACAGGAGATGATTTTGGATTTGTGAAATTGTTTCGATACCCTGCTAAAGTAAGTAATTTTCAGCTGTTTATGGAAAATATTTATTAATAAATCTACGTTCTCAAAGATGTGAAAATTTATCACTCAGAAGAAAATAATGCATTTATATTTTTCTCATTTTGATCAAAGAAAGGATTTAGTATTACACTGCAGTAATACTGCAATTAATGCAGTTTGCAGAGCATTAAACTTGCAAGGAGTAAGAATGATCATTCCAGGTCAGACTGTAGAGCCATCTCATGCAGTGTCCCTGCTGCTGACTGTGGCAAATTAATAGAAAAAACTTTAAGAATGAGAATGCTTTGGAAGACAATGAACATGTCTTTCTCACCTAGATTTAATTCATGATTTTAAGGACCTTCATTCTGCCCAATATTAGTAATTTTTTCCTAAGATGAAGACCTTTGATATTATTTAATCACGCATCATAGAAAAGCCATTCCAGAAGCACATGGTATTTTTCCTGCTCTTCAAGTACCTCTAGTTTTCCTGTATATTTGCTAGTAAATGTGTCTTCAATTTTGAAATGTTGCCGTGTTAAGGATGATAACAGTGCACAAGTACTGACTTAAAATATTCTGTGAGAATTTTACTCCAACTCAGATTATTGTCTTTCTTAGGAAAAGCTATCCAGTGTTTATTGCTGGAATCTGTTTATAAACTAAAGTTCTTTCATGCTTGATATGAAGATAAAGTTAACATTTCATGAAGTTGCTATAGGAAGGGCACTTGGCAAATCGTGTTACAGTCATATGAAATATGGAACAGCTGAAGCATGAGCTGTAAAGAACATGATGTCATTGTCCACTGGCAACTCATTTCAGTTTTGTCTAGCAGACTGCATGAATTTGATTTTTGCCTTCTTTTTCCCCTCCTTAGGGAAAGTTTGGGAAGTTTAAGAGGTATGTTGCTCACAGTACCCATGTGACAAATGTCCGCTGGACCTACGATGACAGTTTGTTGGTCACTGTTGGAGGAGCAGACACCTCCTTAATGCTGTGGACCTATGAGATGGAAGGACATCGGGATAGCAGGCAGTGTGACAGTGAGGAGTCTGATCTAGATTCTGAAGAAGATGGAGGTCAGTAATAATTTATACAACTAGCTGGATTATGCTATTTCAAGAAGACTTTATTAATGGAAAACTATGAATTTAGAAATAATTTATGGATTTTTTTCTATCTTAAGTAGCAAATACTCCTCAAAAATGTTAAATAAAATTTGGTTTTGGGGAAAGGACTGCTGTATAGAAGATGATAATGAAGTGTTTGAGTTACTGCTTTGAGTCAGAGTACATAAACAGATTCTTGATATCTTTTAAATGAAAAAAATTAGGTATCAATTATACATAGCTAAATCTATATTTAAAATAGAATCATCACGGTTTACATTTGGTCACTAATTCTAAAGAAATTATATTGAAATCTGTATAATGTGAGATCATACTTATCTTGATGCAGTAGCATCTGCTTCCATAACATGTAAGCATAGCTGATATAAGTAGACTGATGTTTATACATCTAATTCAAGGTCATAGCATCAGTGGTTACAAAGTGTTAATTCTATCTTGTAGCATTAACAACTTCTGCTTTTTCCATACTTACGTTTTCTTTCTCACGTTATAAGTCCAAGGGTTTATGAGCCTCCAGGCTTGTTTTCTCTTCTCCCAAGTGCAGTTTTAGCTCCTTTTCAATTCCTCAGTGTTCAAGCATTTTTAAACTATCACTGCTACTCATTAAATAGTTCCGTGTAATAAATTAACTTCAGGTGTCACTAAAGCATGCTAAATTACCAAAGAACTACATTAAATATTGGAGACGTATTAAACATTTATTGGAAAATGATTTTTAATCACCATCTCTCTTAAAAGTACTGAAGAGGACATTCACAAAGTAAATTAAATGCCTATAGGAGGACTCGTCAGCTTTAACTTTCTTAGTCAAAAACTGCAGTCTTCAAAGTTTCTGTTCAACCTCTGTTTGAGACCTGCTATAACATCTTAGCCCTATAATCTTCCCTAGGCTCGGCTGCTTTACACAGAACCCTCTTAAGCTGTATGTTCAAAAGTACTCTAAAAGAGAGCAAGGTCTGTGAAGATTTACAAGAAAAGACATTGACATCTTTATCCACAGAAGTTTCTCTTGGTCAGGTCCTGTTAATTTCAGAGTTAAGACATATTCACATTGTTGGCATTAGTAGTCTCTATCTTTGAAAAAACTAAATAATGGAGAGTAAGTAACAACCCGGTCACAACTTAGCTTTTCCCAATATTTATTTTACTATAATAAACATCATCTTGATGTGCCTTACTGTCCCTAAGCACTGTGTAGGGACCTTGTGCAGACCTATAGATTCCATAGAAATGGATGGATCCTGGAACCGAGGACAACCAGGCATTGAATCTTACAGGTCTTAAGAGCAGGTGTCAGGTAGCGAGGTTCTTTTTTAGTGATTGTGGTTATAGCCAACCAAGCAGAATTGGGGTAGCTTTTAAAGCCCCTTGACTCTTTAATAGTTTTTTTTTCCTCAAAGATATTGTAGGGAAATCTTTTTTTTAATGTTTTTTATTAACAGTGCTCATTATTCCCAGCTACTTTCTTCCTGTTGTGTATTTATGTTACTAATAATCCATGCTATCATTGCTTTTGTAATTTAGTACATTGCTGAAATCTGTACAATTTAAGATTACATTGTTGTTCTTGTATCTTATTTTGGTTTGATACTCTTCCCTCTGGTTTTGTTAGGTTATGACAGTGATGTGACAAGGGAAAATGAAATTAATTACACCATCAAAGCCTTATCAACAAACATTAGACCAATGTTTGGAATTAAGCCTCATCTGCAACAAAAGGAGCCAACCTTAGATGAAAGGTAATTACTAAATTACAATTCTAGAAATCAACCAAGAAAAGATAATAGTACAAGAAAATTATGTTGGAATATATAATTCTTAACTTAAAAGAGTATGATAAAAATAAATAATTCTTTGAAGAAAAAAAAAAGATGACCCAAAGGACTAGACTGCATCTATTTTCAGAGAGCACAAAAGGCTACAAACTGTGTATGCATATTTTTATGTTTGGGGAGTTCCTTGAGATGATTTAATTATTTGCTGGTGTTTAACAATACGTTTTTTTGAAACTGAAATACTGACTGGTTGTTAGCAATGGCATTATAGGCATGAGCCTGTACAATTGTTTTAGTGAAGGACAGCTCTCCATTTTTTGGTTCTTCCAACAAACTGCTCTGATGAATTTAATTCTAATTGCTTCTTGCATTGCTTCAGTCTCCACATAATTTCTACCTTTCTTTGACAAATTCTGTCCACAGTGGTTCTGCAGTTTTTGTTAATGAATCTTGGAAAATGAAGTTGGCTGCTTTGCAGTGTTAGTTTTATATCTTTGTTCACTATTGTGTGCTTTAGAAGAGAATGGGATGGGGAGCAGACTACAATAAACCCAGAATATAAAGTAGATGAAAAAGAACAAAAACAATTTATAACCTCTAGAATATTATCTGTTGTAGAATCTGCAGCTGAGCACAGGACCCTGGAAGTTGTTTGTTGTCCATAAACTAGATGTGGACTGTATTTGTGGGGAAAAAGGCAGGAGAGATTCCTAATAGGGCAATTGGGGAATGCTAATACTGAAGAGAGGGAAGCAAGGAAAGCAGGAGGATGTAAAAGGGTGTAAGGATGTGGTGAAATAGGGGAGTAGAAATTTCTGCAGGAATGTGAGGAGGTCTGGGGCAATGCTCAAGCCTCGTTCCACAGTGAAGCTGGACAGGTCTGTGATACCCTTGTTGGGAAATGCAGCGTGACTTTTGTAGGAGTTTCATATCATCTTTTTGTTCTAAGTTGTGTGCTGTAGGAGAGAGTGAATAAAGACTGTGTATAAAGCTGTGGTTCCCTGTCTTGCATTTATGAAAGGTGGTCTTTCTCTTTTTTAATGTGATGTATTTGATGTGGAAATCAAAAAGAAATAATGTGCAAGGTATGAAAACTTTAATTAAAGATTTTTTTTCTTTTAATGAAATTGTAAACCTCTTGTGTTTCTATCAATAACTGTTTCTGGAAATTGAGTGAACCGTGTTTTTCAGTTTCAGATAAATTACTAAAAATTAATTCTGTAGTAAGGTAATTAAATTGTGACTCAGTATGCAAAAAAAGTCATGAAAGAATTCCATTATCTGCATTGTTGAAAAGTTTGGGGCCCTAAGACTTGAAAGAAATTTTTTTTGTGAAGAATAAAACCAGACTATGGTTACTGTATGTATTTTAACTTCTGTTCTGATGTTAGTATTGTGTAAGATTGGTAAATGTTTTAGTCTACTGTCATAGATAATAATTTTGATTTTCTATTGATTCTTTATTTTTGCTTCCTATGAAGGCAGGGGGTAGTAAGGTAAGTTCATGTACATGAAGTCCAGGATTAAATGCATTTTAATAACTTAAGCTGCATGGGAAAGTAGTTACAATTTGCAAAAGAAGTGAAGTTACCTCTTTAATAGTAAAGAGTAGCTTGTTAATGGGTAGAAAAGGGTTAAGGGACAAAACGTAAGTGCAGTTCTAACTCTGAGTTGACATGAGTGAACGCTGGAGTATTTGGGAGGAGGTGATCAAACCTCATCCTCCTTTCCTCAATATTTTGGGGTGGCTAAGGAGCAGCTTGACTTCATGTCTGAGAGCTTGTCTAAGTGCTTGCAGCATCAGGCTGGAGCCACTAAAGCTTCGTGGGTGAAGGGAGCATACCTGCCTTGGCTGCAGCATTTGCCAGTGCACCTGTGCTGCTCGAGGGTCTGGGCTGCTGCTCCACCTCGTGTTCATAGGGGAGCCCCTGGGGTAGGTGCCTGCATTAGGCTATGAACTTCTGCACCTGCTCTATTTAGAATATATACATATACAAAAATGTGCTGTGAAATCTGCAGCACGACAAATCCTCGGGCCAACCTGCAGACTTGCGGACTGAGCTGCCCCTGTGGAGTCAAAATCTCATTCAGATTCAGTTGGTCTAAGGTTTGTTTGCAGCATTAAACACCAGCTCTACTAATGAAATACTATTCTATAGCAGTGAAATTACCATGCTATATCATTGAAATTGGAATACTTATTTTAACTTTTATGGGAAACACAATGGCACTGCTGTGAGGCAGCACTTAGGTCTGTAATTTGAATTGTTTATCATTTCTGAATAATAATGTTTATAGAAAATATTTTTATGTGAAAAGATGAGTACTGTGTGTGTAATTTGGTTGTGTAATAGCATTATGGATACTCAGCAGCACAAAATACATTTGAAAATTCTTTCTATCCTTTACTAAGAATTCTTTCCTAGTACATTTTTGTGCTAGGTAAATTACTCAGAAAAAAAGTCTAGCATGGTTGAGTTTGAAAATGGTTCTGACTCAGCTACTCCCTGAACTGTGCAGCACTGAAGGTTGGGAGATGCCTCTGGAGTCTAATGCTCCATTCTTACTCTGTTCTTACACTCCCTGAAGCTGGCTATTTGTGGCTGTGAAAGGGGCAGTGCTGTGATTAATGTACCTTACAGACAAATGGCTGTACCAAGAGATCTCAAAATTAAACAACCAGGAGCTTCAGTAAAATTTTACCACCATCAGTTTTAAAGATTTGCAAGCAAATAAAACCATATCTTACTCCATGTGCTGAGATCTCTTGCATGAAATGACCCCTGCAGCTTATATATTTTGAAAATTCCTTTCCTGTTCTGCATACGTTCCCAGATATAACTCACAACCAGGTGTTGTGGCAAAACTGCCTCTGATTAAATGAATTAAAAAATTAGTTTTATTCTTGAGCATTTTTTGTGTGTATAGTTACATATTGACAGATGCAAAATTAGCTTATTTTAGATCCTTATGTATTCAAAATGGGAAGCAACCTAAAAAGTATTTACAAACTACTCCTTCACAGGTTGACAAGGGAAGAGTTTCTTTTGTATTCAATACACACAGTAAATAAATCTGAACTTTGCTTCCAGTGGAATGAGAGAGGAAGGGAGCTATTGAAATGAAACATTTTTAATCCAAAGCTCACAACTATCTCCTTGTAATTGCCACTGAAGGAGAAATTCTGAGATTTAATACAGACAGCTTCCATATATATTTTGGATAAATGAACACAATGCAATTCCACTTCTGATTACCAGTCTAGTGACTTGTGATGTGAATATAAATAATACAAATTCCAGAGCTCTTTTTGTAAAAAATCATCTTTATTTTCTTTCATTTTGTAAACTTGTGTGATTTGGGAGAGGGGGGAAGCCAGGAGTAAAAATGAAAAGGGAAAAATAACAACTGACTTTACACCAGCAGCTTCTTCTCTCTGCTTATCATATTTGTAGAATAAATTAGATTACAAAAATTTTTTAATTTAACATTAACTTAAAAAAAACCCCGGTTTTAGAAAATAGGGGTTTTTTAAGCCAGCTTTTTTGTCCATTGGAATGTACACTAGTGCAGAGCATTAACCTTGGGACTGAAAACCCTGAAATTTCAGAAGTCATTCTTTCCAATCATAAGTTTAGTTGTTATTAGTTACGTATTTTGCAAACTGTAGAGTGGAACAATCTGATGGAAAAGAATGGTCTCCCTTTACTAGTTTGAGGTAATTACTTTTTCCTCTCAGAGGTGAGCTAAAACCCATGCTTTGAAGAAGTGAAAAAGCCAGTTACTGAAGTATAAAGGCTTATCAAATAATCTCAATTTTGAATTCAAGAAAAAAAAAAAAATCTCTTCACTTTGCAACTAAAAAGGAAATGTCTACAGAAATGATTGCATGGCCCTGTGATGAGAGTTGAAAGATTTGCATTTGGTTTATGATCTGTGTAGATTGGTTTTATCAACAGAATCCAAGTAGTCCTTGCTTTATTGTGAAAAATATCTGGAGGTATTTGAATTTTGTACTCCTTGAAGAATTGCATGCTATTGACTGCAATATTAGGAAATAATCTGTACATGCCTGTATGCTGTAATCATTAATAATGGGTTTTGGTTAGACAAATTATATAGCCAAAATAGAGGAGTATTTCATCATAAATGACTGAGGAAACCTATCCAGTGCAAAGTATCTTCAATCAACATAAACTGAATTAAGTAGTCATGAAAAAATAGTACATATCAGTACCCCACACATTCTGATTAGCTGAGATAATTTTATTTTACTATAAATGAATGTATTTTTGTGACTGAACTTGAACATCTGTATTTAATAGTGAGTTGACTGTTCCATCCATCAGCTTATTTCAGGAAGTTAAACCTGCACAACTTGTCTTTGAATTAGTCAGGTGTTGTGTTTTCTGACTCTAGACACTTGGTATAGTTCAGAGGATTTTGGTTCTGCTTCTGCTTTTTTTCTCTATTTACAGTAGAGTTATTCCAAAGAATTATATTCTCATGCAAACATGTGTTCATAATTCCCATTTAAGTGAATGGGAGTTTTCTCTACAAATAATAGATTTATATAGTCTATGAAGTGAATAATCCCCTTGTAAAAAGAAGTATACAAACCAGGAAGTCAGCAATAATTACCTATATGAATAATTCACTGGCACATAAATTTCAGCCAAACTTGTATAAGTAATCCTTTTCTCTTTCCCATCTGCTGCTGAAAAGAGGTTCCAGGTAATGCTTTTATTTTCTTATCTAGCTCATCTTTTACTGCCACCTCCCATTTATTTTCCTTAAAAGCCATCTGTCATGGTGGGTGCCATACCATGTACCTATCACTCTTCAGAATATTGCTGTATGAAAAACCTGAAATTTATATATATTCATTGTAGTTCTGTTTCATACAATAAGCTAGATAGTTTTACCTACCAATATGAACTCAAATTCCATGAACTATTACACTTTCCTGTGTTTCACAAGTAGTATTTTTCAGTAATATTTATAAAAAATAGAAAGATTAGCCCTCTTTCTAGCCCCCTAGTGGAAAGCTGTTTTACATGTGATGATTTGACAGTCTCGCCTGACATGTCAAGGTGTATATGCTACTAAATTATTTAAGCATTAGATTCCCTGTATCTGCATTAGTGAGTATAAACTGGCAACTGCTGCTCATAGGACACATGACAATAATTATAAGTAATTTTTGTCAAGAAGTAGTATTTTGAAACTATCAGCCTTCATTATCTTCTAATGGAAATCAGACCTCTGTAAAGTGTAAAAAATGACTTTGAAGAACTTGCCAAGGGTAAATGGAAAGAAGTCCTCCTTACTTTTAAAATTAATTTTATACTTTATGCTTGCCTACCTTTTGGGGAGGGCAGTGCAGGACACTTCATGCTGAAGAGTAGTGCAAAATCAGTTGCTAAGTTCTCTGCAAGTCCCACTAAGTATAAAGTGCAACTTTGGTGCCCCACACAGGAAGGGAGTTTTTCTTCTGTACCAGCAACTGTAATTTGCTCTATGAAATTGTGCCCAAAATAATACTTGTATTTTTAAATCAGAAATAAATATTGTAAATCACACTGTTATAAGTTACCACAGATGTCAAAGAATTGGTGGTGATTTTACATATAACAGAAAATCATTCCTTGTTCTGTTTAGTAACTTTAGATACTCAGTAACAATAAGGAAAATATGGAATGAAATACATCATACAAAAATGGGTAGTAAATATTTAAGCTATGTCTGAAACTGTGAACACGGTATTTTTGTGTTTCAGAAACTACTTCAAAGTGCTTGTACTCAATTTTTATGGTATCATAACAATAAATATTAAAATATATATACCAAATCTATTTTAATGTTGAAAATAAAGTGCCAATATTGAGGCATTTATCTCCCTTATGATAGATGGCTGGAGCTCTCCTTCCCCATGCTAAAACTGACCTATCCATACGTGAATTCACCCCAACATGTTATTCGTGCTCTCCTTCCCACCTTTTCCACACAGTTTTTGAGCATGCAGTGAGTTCTGCGTGCAGGTGTATGTCCACTGTGCATTGTATATGCCATTAGTCACTTTGCTGCACATTACATAGCAAATCTAAAATACTTTCAGCTTTCACACCTTTAGAAAAGGACTTGGAAAATGTATTCTCATATCCTTCAGCACTCCTGTTTTTAAATGCTCAAGTTGTTATCTTGAAACTTAATTGGGAAGAAAATACATGCATACTTGTAATTTCCAGTTCCACTGCTGTGGATCAATATAGAATTAGTCTTTCCTGGACAGACACTTAGATAAATTGTTTAGGTGACCTGTGAGATAATGCAGATGAGTAAAACTGTTCAAGTTTTCCTGACCAATGTACATTCACTTTATTCTGTTGTGTGGTAATGGACAAATGTGAATGTACTCTAATGATTACTTAAGGATGATATCAACCTGCATTTGTATCTGTAGAGCCTTTAAGTACAGATGATCTTCTCAAGCAGTTGTAAAACGTGAGATTGTTTTACCCCTTCTCCCATTTATCTATCTCAAATCTATCACAAGGTGTTTAAAGACAGCGAATGTTATAAAAATGCTGTGTTCTAGAACCAAGCAGCAGAGAAATATTCAGTTCCAGTAACATAAACCTCTGTTGGAACCATGTCCTTTCAGTTTTTACTGCTTTCTTCAAACTTCAAATATGTTCTGCTATATTTAATTTTTCTCTTTTTCTTTCCCCTCCAACTCATTTTTCCCTCTGTGTCACATGGACATAAGTGAATTAGGACCAGGGTAGGAGAGGAGGAAAGAGACAAGGTTTGAGTGTTCTGGGTCAAATACGAGGCTGACAAGTGGAAGAAGGGCTTTTTATGCTGTGTTTTGGTAATTTCTAGAGGAACAGTAATGAGGCTGTTTCAGAGTTTTCAATGACAAATCTGAAATTAAAATTTTAAAGTCTTTTGAAGCATTCTGGAGTGAGCTGTTTTGCACTAAGATTAGGCAGGGAAAATGAGGTAAATCTAAGAAAATGGTATTTTATTTGAATAACTGAAAAAATACTTTCCACCTGTCATTCAAAATACACAGTGTACAAACAAACCATATTCTATCATTCTGAGAAGAGACAGTCATTATTTTGAATCAAAGTCGTTACTCAAGAGCAGAGATGAGATTAGAAGCATTTCATACTAAAAAAGAATATGAAAGAGACCTCTTGCTTCATGTTTGATATTAGTTTATGTTACACTGCATACTGGATTAAATCATCTGGATATCACTGAATTTGTACATAGAATTTATTTTTAAATTAAATTTTCCTCTTAAAGATCAAGCTTAAATCACAGCCAGAAGTGCTGTATCTATAGAATACATATAGATCTATAGGTAATCAATGCTCCTGCAAATTACTAGGAATAGTTGCATATATTCAATAAATAAAGCTTATTTGTGTGTTTCTTTGTATAGGTACAGTTGAATGTAATGTGAAAGATGTTATGGATATTTGTTAAACATATCTAATTGATATTTCTAATTAAATCTGGGCTATTCAGAACAGTGGAACATAAGTTATGCAGCATGGTCTTGGTTTACTTCCATGTAAGCTTTGATCAGTATCTCATTTCAGTTGTGTAACAGTGAATGGGCAGGTGCATCTGTTCTTCCTCAGAAACTATTACAAAAGTAGGAAAAGTTAGGGGTCTGCTGGAGTCATGTGGGCAGAGGCATTATTAGATTAATCAGAGAAGCCTCTAATCAGTAAAACAGCTGCAGAGAAATGAAAGTATCTTGAAAACATAGCTGGAAAAAGCGAAGAATATTATTTTAAAAGTGGTCAGTCATTTTAAAACAAGCTTTTGCATTAACCCCATGGACTGTGGAAGAATTAGAAAACCTAGCATGTTAAACAAAGGATTTTTAGGTTTTGTCTTTCTCCTTTGACAGAGGTATTTCTTTTAAAGATGAGTATGCATGTAAGTTGAGTGTGACAGGGCTATAAGATTTCCCTATGCATTAGGAGGTTGGAAGGTACTGTTAGTATGGAATGGGTGACGGACAGCCTTCTCTTATTCACAGTTCTTTATTTCAGACCACCAGTTAGTAGGGCATTGCCACAGCCGGAGAAACTTCAGACAAATAATGTGGGGAAAAAAAAGAGACCCATAGAGGTAAGAAAAATGCTGCTCTTCTCTTCCTTTAGGATTTTGTTTTGCCAGAAATGGACACACATGTGGACACATCAAATGATTGTTTTATTCTAAGTATATCAAAGGCGGAAATACTGAATAGCGGGTAAATAGCAGAAAAAGTGGGAGAGAAGTTTTGATTGTAAATAAAAAGAAGACTATATTTCTTTTTCTTGCAAATTAAATGGAGTATAATTCAATTCTTAATAATCATGAAACCTTAGAACTGACTGTAGTAAGCAGGATGTCTTGTTTAGATAATTGAGTTGTTAAAGGGTGTATTGTTGCTAATAAAATTAAGCATTTTTTATTACAATCTTCTTTGAATTTATTTTAAAAATTCGTTAAAAATATCACTGATAAGAGTTTTAAAAATAATTTTAAAATTCTATTAATGATGAGTTTAGCTTTGGCACCTGTGGTGGCAATTGCAAATAAATATACCAATTTTTGATTAATCTGAAGTAAAAACTTCATCTAACCTTAGAAAACGCAGTTCTCTACCAACCCAAATATTGCTGATTCTGCAAAATATTTTGTGTAGCATAATAAACAGCATTTTGACATCAGCGCTCTAGAAGTTTTAGGCTGTAATTTAGGTTTCTACTTGCTGGCTGGAATTAAGATGTGGACCAGCATTTGTTATTCATTGTTTCTTAGTGTCTTCTGCGTTAAAAGAACTTTATTCTTCACTACGCTTTATTTATGTGCAAGTGTATGAGTATCTCAGTATATATATATATATATATATATGTCTGTGTGTATTATATGCACATTCTGCAGCATCCCCTGAGAGGTGTGAAAGGATGACACAGCTGTGAGTGACAAGAATGAGCAGAAGATTATAAAGTTCATAACTGCTTTAAGGTTTTGAATGTCCATTGATGAGGATATCTTTTTCAGGACCTAATTTTGGAGCTGGTGTTTGGGTATCGAGGCAAGGACTGCAGGAACAATGTGCACTATTTGAATGATGGTGCTGATGTAATTTATCACACTGCATCTATTGGCATCTTGTATAATGTGGCAACAGGTAGGAGAAAACCCACTGGAGGAAAAATGTTTCTTCACACACATGGAGTTACTGTTTGTAAAGTAATTAATATGCTTTAATATTGTAAAAACATGTGGAAAAAATATTATTTGTTGTTTATTGTTAATTATTTGTAATTAATTGTAATTCATTATTTATTATTAAAGTTTCAGTATGTAGAGAATATTCATAATAGCTGCATAAGCAAACAAGTGCACTAAAACGTTCCTGGTGATTGAGCTTTAAAGGAAGTAAAGATTTGGGTCTTTTGGTATTAGCTTGCTAAAATTTGCATGTTGAAATGATCAGAGAAACTAATGAACAATGAGCTGAACAATGGGCTAATTGTAATTTAAGTTTTTTTCTTTAATAATAAGTTAATATTCTATATTAACATATTTATTATATTATATTATAATTATGTATTATATACCTATTATATAATATGCAATTATATTATTTATACTATATTCTATATTATTATATAGAATATATATTATTTATATTAATATATCTGTATTTATATAAGTTAATATTTTTATTTGGTTTACTTTTCAGCCATCTGTATCACATACATTCCTTCCCAAAACACTCAATAAAGTGAGTTTAGATAACTTAGACCTTTATAAAAGTATGCAATGCCATTTGTTTCTGAGATAGTTAAAAACTTGATGTGGAAAACTTGAGGGCATAGTTTGGAGTTGCTGAGTGCTGTGTGTTGAAGTCAAGACAAAAAAATAAGAGTTTATGTTTTCTGGTTTTACTCTTCAAAATGCAACATGACAATAATGCTGTTTTCTAGCAAATATTATAAAATTTTCAAACATTAGCCATTTCTATGTGTGTAGAAATGTTTTAATTAAATTTGAACTTGGGTTTGATTTTTTTTCTTATTTTTAGGCTCTCAGTCATTTTACCAGGAACACAATGATGATATTTTGTGCCTCACTGTGAATCAGCACCCCAAGTTTATCAACATAGTGGCAACTGGCCAAGTAGGTATGTTTGTATTTTTGTAAAAAGAATTAACATAACAGCATGCAACCAGGGCCTTGTAAATCCATGATAAATCACAAAAATATTTGATTATGCTATCTCTGTTTGCATGAGTGTTACTCAGTTACCTGCCCTCTTTATATGTTCTTTCAAGTGTAACTGAATAAAGTTGACAAAAATATTGAGGCATGAAAGATTAAAATTACCTTCTGTTTGGAGTATTATCAAAAAGATTTTTTCAGAAATCTTAAGCCCCATTAAATTAGTCTGGTTGTATTGAACTATCAGCTTGCTTTAGACCTTCCAAAGAAGCTGAATAGAGCTAACCTTCATTTCTTAAAATACATGTCAATCTTATGTAGGCTTTACCTCATCAGGTAGATTTATAATACCTACTTGGTGGTTGGATATGATATAGTCTTAATATTCCAGGCAGTACAAAAACCCTAATGGTGTTCACTACAGATAAATTGAAATTTAGAGGGAAAACATATATATATTTCATAGTGACATTAAGAACTATGAACTAACCAAGTTTAAAAAAGAAAAAAAAAATTCCCATTTTGCATTAGCATAACTGGTAGAAATTTCTGTTTCTAGATTTTGTAGAATAGTGATTTTTGTAGCCCTACAATCTGGTTGTTGTTTTCATAACTTCCATTGGTTCTCAGCAGACTCAAACCCACATTATTTTCTGCAGTGCATAGAATACATAAAAAAAAAAACCCTTATTTGATTTCAACCAAAAATAGCTTTTTTTCCCCCTTCATGTTTGTTTAAGAGGTTTCATATAAATCCAATCAGTTCTGCAGAGTTTATTACCAGCTTTCCTGTGTCTTTTGGATTTTTAGGTGCATGTCTCATTAAAATAGACTCACTGATAATATTAACTGCTTAGCTAAAATAGCTTCCTTTCTTGGTGAGTTTCTTGCCTCACATAATTTTAAACAATTTTTTAATGGAAATTATTTCAATGGAAAAAATTATCAGCAGATTTTTGTCTATCGTTTGATTGCAAAGAACATTTGCAGGAATTACAAATCTTGTATTGTCTTTGAGAATTTGCTTTTTCATCATATTTCTTAATCTGGCCTTGTTTGCCTTTCTGTACAGGAGGGATGTGAAGATTTTTTTTTCTACAGTGTTCATCTTACCCAAAACAAAACACAAGACTTAATCCTTTTTTTATTTTGATAATCGTTTCTACATCAACTAGCAGTAGAACAATTTTAACTGCTTTGTTATGTGAATTAAAGCATACACATTAGGGACAGATGTCTCTTAAAAATTACATATACTTTTAAGAAGAGAATGAAAGATAAGCTGGAAGTGAAATATCTCAAAACTACTTATTTTTTTATTTTGAAGTGATGTTAAGGATTGTATATACTCTGTAAAGAACATACTAAACTGCTGCTTCTTTTCCTACTAATATGGTTGGCACAAATAGTGTCACTGTCATGATTTAAATCTTCAAAATGTTTGTTGAATCTTCAGGCACTCAAATGCTACTTAGCATTTTTTCTCAATTTGTTAAAATACCAATGACATGAAAAAAATGTTTTTCATTTACTTTGTCTGAGAGAGACCTAACATACACCAAAATCTAGTTTTGTAGCTCAGAATGGAAATCAAAATATATTCATTCATTCATTCAATATATTCATTCTATGATTTATTTCTGATGTGACCTCCTTTTATCAGTAATTGTTCATCTTTAACAGCAGTATTGGTTCTGCTGCAATGCAAAAAGATGAGATCAAGTGTGTGTTAAGAAAATACACTGAATGTGGCATATATTTTTCTTTAGCACTTACCTTATTTCTGATCTAATTATTTTTCTGCTGCTTTTCCATTACAGGAGACTCAGCAGATATGTCAGGTAAGGGAAAAAATATTTTAACATCTTCAGGTGTAGTTAGTCTATCTAGGAGCCATCTGCAGCTTTATAGAGCCATAAGTGATGTGAATTCATGTTTAGTTTATTAAACCCCATGTATCAGTCATATTTCTGTCAGCACTGAATAGAAGTCAAAACAGCTCAGCATACTGTAAATATAGAAAAATTAAAAATGTTAGAACACACTTAAAAACTGGTCTTGTTGAAGCATATTCCCTTCTTGCTGCTTAGTGATTAGTGACTTGTAATACATTCTCTTACTGTAGCATTCCTGTGTATGCTCCTGTGTATGCTTGCCAGTTTTGTAGATGTGTTGGGGCTGACAACATTTGGTTTAGACCTTCAGTTGAGTGTAATTTTAAATATTCATTTCTAAAGTAAATTCTATTGAGGAGGCCTAGGTGACTGAGTGAAAAAATGAATCACCTTTCATATTTATGTACAATTGTCATGCAGTTATTACCACTGATCCAAAATGCTTTTTATGATGTCAGTTTAATTTTTCCTCTATCATTTTGGGTCTTTGACATTTTGACAGTGTTGACTGAGATATTTTTTATTAATATGTTTCTTTTTTCAACTGTAATTTCAAAAACTCATCACCATCATGTGCGAGCGAGTTCATTGTTGAGCAGCCATAAATGTCTTGTGAAGAATCTTCAGAGATGCATAAATGTGTGGTCATGTGTACTAGAAAGTGTAATAATCTTCATGTGGATCTAAAGCTTGTTCTGTAAGAACAAATGTATATTGACATCTTTAATGTGAGTTGACTTCTATTAAATATGGCAAATGGTGCTTGCTGTAAGGATGGGAGGAAGAATATAGGTACCTTTTCCCACACTTTTAACCTGTATTTAAAAAAGCAGTGAAGATATGGATATTTATATGAAAGAACATCTTTAGTCCTGCATATGGTCCCTGAAAACTTTCCCTGTCTCACGTGCCTTCTTCTTACTTCAACTTCAGTTTGAGCTTGTGTATGTTACTAAATTCTGTTGTCACTGCTTGAAACAAACACTCTTAACTATTTTCTTCTTTCTGGAACCTTTAGTCTGGAATCCAAGCTGCTGCCTGCTTTCATTAGAAAGTTGAATTGTTTTACTTAAAATTTATTGAAGGCTATTTGGCATCCTTTGTACGATAAACTTTAGCTTTTCTAGTTCCAATTTTCAGTTGTCTACAGTGATGCAGTGGTTCTTGAAGAAGTAATGTTTGTACTAGGCTGGAATGGCAAATAAAGGTTTCTAATGACTGGGTGTAGATTTGGTCCACCTTACTGAAGACTTTTCCTGTCCTGCCAGCCCATGGTGGCTTTATCTAACTGCTCCCAGGACGAGATGACACCTTAGAACATCTCTCGTGTGAAAGTGTGGAGTACACAGGCAAGATTCAGTGTCAGGACAGAGACTTTCAGAAGGACTCCATCATATACAAGGACCTAAGAGTCCACGTTCTCTGCCTTGCAGATCTTGCTCTGAAAAATTTTGTCAGTTCTTACTCAGGGAAACTAGGTGAGAGTTTCTGTCTGCCACCCAGAATAAAACTTTTGGCCATTTAGTTTATGTGGATCTGGGTCTATGACAAGAACCAGTAACCTTCAGACTCTGCAGCTAAACGTATTAGAGATGAGGAGTGAAGCAGTTTGAAAATCTTACTCTTCTGAACAGATGCTGCTCAGAGATGGTAAAATATATTTGGATTGCAAGATCTTTTGAGAAGGCATTGCATCTGGGAAAAAACCAGCTGCCATCACGGTAGAGATAATCACATACATTAGTAGCATGGAAAGACAGTTTTTACTGCAGAGAGCTTGCAGTCTAAACAATGCAGAGTGAATATTGCAGTTCTACATTGGTAAGCAAGCTGACAGTTTGGCTGATGCTCTCCTAAGATGGCAAGCATTTCAGACAGGTGGCCTTTTTGTAGAAAGGGGATTTTGGCCCTGCACTGTAAACTGATTTCTCTGCAGCTACCAATTGTTCAAAAGCCCCATGTAGAAGCTACACTTTTGATGAGTGGCTTTATTAATGAGGGTTTTTGAGTTAGCATGCTGCTCTACATTTTACTAGAAGAAAAAATGAGAAGACAGCTTGCTTTTAGAACTTGTGTTGTGTTTCACAATTCCCATAACAAGTTAAGCAACAAGTTAACATCTTTGGTAATGTAATGAGGCCAGCTTGTTCATGCTACCTAATGACTCTGTTTGTCATAAATTGGTTTCCAAAGGGAGGCCAAAATTTCCTTTCTTTTCTTTCCTTTTTCCCCCCATCTGATCACAGCAATTTTTGGGAAGTGCGTATTAAAAAGTATTGACCGCTTCAAGAAGGAAACTATCACACATTTTCAAAATGAATATTAACGGAATGCTTTTATATTTGTGTAGCTACAGCTCCTTCTATTCATGTGTGGGACGCAATGAACAAGCAGACGCTGTCGGTACTGCGGTGCTACCATTCCAAGGGTGTTTGCTCAGTCAGTTTCAGTGCCACTGGCAAGCTGCTGCTGTCCGTAGGGCTGGATCCCGAACATACCATTACCATTTGGAAGTGGCAGGAAGGTAGGAAAGAGACTGGTTTTGTAGAAGGTGTTTGCATTGTTAGAGATATGTTGGCTTGAGTCAAGAGCAATTGTAACATTAAAGCATCAGCTGATTAAAAATTATTACAATAAATGTACTCTATGCTCTGTACAACAAAATCTAAAATAGGTATGTTTATCCATTCTAGTGACTGCTAAATAAATCTCTGTTGAAACTATTGTGTAAAGAGCAAGATAGTTCACTGATTTCCAGAAAGAATAATGTAAGGTTTTGGGTTTTTTCAAACTGTCATCGTTATTATTATTTTATTCTACTCTTAAGACTGATTACCAACTAGGTTTGTCATACTCCTAAAATTATTCCAAAAAGCTGCAAAGTGCAGAAATGGGGTGCCAGGACAACTGTATGTATATAGTTGGTGCCTTAAGCTACGCTACATGTTTTCAGATCAGCTTTGATCTGTATTCCTGATTTAGGCTAAAGACATCTGAGTTTTTGTCCTTGTCTCCTTTGTGACTGGCAAAGCCATGCCCAGATTATGGATGTGATTCTCTAGTCTTAGAGGTTTGCTTCCTCTCTCTTTGGGTATTGCTGTTGACAAACTAATAACTCTCAGAATTCTAAAAATCAGCTATTAAGTTAATAAAAAGTGATCTTTCGCAGCTTGTCTGATAGATCCTGTGGGGACTGATGCAATGTCAGATGTGTATTTATGCAATCTTAGGTAAGATGAAGGGTGTGTGGTCAGAATATATTCTGTATTCATCTTAAGGGTTGATACATACTCAGAATGGCAGCTAAGGAGCCTAAATGAGGAATCTTCATATGGATCAAAATTATTTTAATATTTTTAAACCAGAAATGTGTATTTTTCTCAGCAAATTCAAAATGTCATTTTATTTCTGCCAGGTGCCAAAATTGCCAGCCGAGCTGGTCATAACCAGCGTATATTTGTAGCAGAATTCAGGCCAGATTCAGACACACAGTTTGTTTCTGTGGGAGTAAAACATGTGAGGTTCTGGACACTGGCTGGAAGAGCTCTCCTCAGTAAAAAAGGGCTGCTGAGCTCCATAGAAGATGCCCGCATGCAGACGATGCTTTCTGTAGCTTTTGGAGCGGTATGTACTTCAACAAACCACCTGAAAATGCATAAAAACAACCTTTTTTTTACCCTTCTGCCTTTATTCAGTTCAGTGAGACTTTTATAACCTGCTGATGAGTATATCAGTTGTTTTATTAAACTCAGTTTAGTGTTCCTAATACTCACCTGCTAGTTAGAGCTAGTACCAGCTTTCTTTAGAACAGAAAGGACAAAACTATGTGTTTATTTTTTCTGGACAAAAAAATATGGATGTTTTGAACTGACAACACACTGCTGTTATTTAATCCAGGTAAAACAAAACTGAGTCCAGACTGCAGTAACCAAAGAGTAGAAATGAGTCTGATTTATGCCCACCAGGGGGCATAAAGATTGTTTTGTAATCTGTACGTGCTACTGCTCATGAGTGATCAGAGAACAGTGTTGTTCTGGAGAATTCATTAATGTTGGACATCCTTAGACAACTGCATTAGGGGTTTGTTTTGCTATGGGGGTTTTTGGACATGTGCAGGCCATCTTGCTAAGTTCCACAGAGCTGCTGGGTCTGGAGTTGCTCTGCTTGGGCAGTACTCATATTTTCAGCTGGACAGAAAGCCACAGATACCTTTTGTGAAGTGGTCCTTTGCTTTGATTGCCTGCATTTCTGTTCTGTTTGCCCACCTTCCTGTTTGATTCAGACTGAATTTACAGCGATTTTGATTTTTGAAACTCTAAGTGGGCTATGGGTTCCTTTTTTTGCTACACTAGCTCTTTTACACAGTGGTGTCTGCCTGATTCAGATGAAGGTCTTACAGGAAACCAAGACATTTCCCAAATGATAACTGTTATTGATGTGCAGCCCAGGCATTTGTCAAGGATTTGGGAAACCTCTGTAAACTTTCTTACAAAGAGACAAGTTCTTAGTGTGAGAATCAGGCTGTATGCTGCATGGCCTGAAGTTTGCTATGAGGTTTGAGGATGCAGAGCTTTCAGGGGTTTTGTGAAAAACTGTGCAAACTAAATAAAACCAAACCTGGTGTGTTCTCCACACTTCTGTAGGCAGCAGTTCTGGGAGTGCTCTGCTTGATTTTGTCTCAGAAGGAGCTGGTTCAACTCTCCCTAAACAGAGGTTGGAAACAGCCCAACAGTTGTGCTGAAGAGTATGATCTGAGGTTCTGCTCTCAACTTCATTTCCAGTCCTCTTTTACTTTATTAGAGCCCCACACATGCACCCTTAAAAAGAAAGGATGTAGAGCATCAACCACTTCAATCAAAGAAAGTGTTTGTGCCACATGTGTACTGATACTCTTGAAACATGAGAGCACTACACGTGATTCTGAGTTTGAGGATTCATCTAAGTTACTAAACCAGTTTTGCTCAATAACTAGTTCCTGTTGGAATCTTAATAAAAAGCCCTTTAATTTCAGAGGTAATTAAATTTATTTTTATTACCTTTCAAGAGCAGGAAGCAGAAGTAGAGAACAGGCAGCTTTTCATTCTAAGTTACGTCAACCTGTTTTCTTCCTGAACTAAAGGTTACTGTAATCATGTAAATATCTTTGCCTAACCACAAAAATTACTGCAAGCATAATATATACAGCAAGAGGGTGCAAATTGCCTAATTGTGTAGAATGTCAGTACTTTTTTGCCACATGTTGCACACCTGATAGGCTGAAAGCATAGATAACCATATGACTGAAGCTTAAGTCATATTATTTCTTGCAAAAAGAAATTTTCTTCAAGCTACAAGAAAGCATCTCTCAGACTTCAAGAAGGAATATAGTAGCTCATTATTTTGTCCCTAGAGGTCCTTATTGTCTCTTCCACAGTTTCCTCTTCTGCAACAGCAAATAAAAGCGATTTCACCTCTAAATGCAAATGGTGTTTGTTTCTGAATGTTTATCTTTCTACCTTACTCAGAATCAGATGATGAGTATATTTTTCCCCTTTTCAGAATAACTTGACATTTACAGGTACTATCAGTGGAGATGTTTGTGTTTGGAAAGATCATGTGTTGATACGAATTGTGGCCAAAGCTCACAACGGACCTGTTTTCACAATGTATACCACACTAAGAGATGGTTTGATTGTTACAGGAGGCAAAGAAAGACCGTGAGTCATGTTTTTTCTTTTTTTTCTGCATGCACATGTACTCCTGAAAAATGGTTTGGATTCATCCCACTAACATTAGTTGAAACATTAAAGGTAGAAGAATAGTCCCTTTCAGATCCCTGACAGGTGTTAAGAGCAGCCACCACCTCCAAAGTGCAGGTAGCCCCATAGGAGCTTCAACCAGCTATTTTTCCCATTGATTATAAGAGAAAGCATTTAGTCTAAAATTTAGAATCATTGAATGCTTAGGGTTGGAAGGGGCCTTATAGATTTTCTAGCTCCAATACCCATTTGGCTTTAAACACTAAAAGGCTACCGAATTCTTGTGCGTTACTTCTTTCACTGAAGATGTGCTAAAGTTGTTAACCCAAGTAATTTGTACAGTTGTGGTTGAATACATGAATGATAAATTTTATAGCAGTATGATATACAACTTCTTTCAAAGGAAAGAACTTTGTTATGAGTCAAGCTGTCTTCTCTCAAATCTAAGGTTCAGCAAGGTTCCTTGTTTCTGGGGTTTGAAGCGAAATATCTCCTCCAGCATTTTGATAATTTTGGTGCCTTCCTCATGATAAGAAAATGCTTCAGATGCAATACAGTCCATCTGATGACATGATAGTGCCCCATTTTGCAGGACACAAGCCCCTTATCTTTTCAGACCCAGCTGAAAACTAACTTCTGTGTTTAAAATATTTCCTTCTGCTATTTCTAAATGTTGTTTTTATTTTATTTGGAGGATGTTCTCTCTACCACTTAGCTTCAGAGGCACTTAATAATTAGTATTTTACCTGAAACAAATAGTAATTAGTAACAGTAAGAACCCAGAATTTGTCTCCTGTGGGAAAATGAAGTATTGACAGTATGTAAAGAAAATTTTCATTTAGGAAGACTGCATGTTTTTTCTGCCTTAGTTGCAGTTCACCAGCCTGTTTTGGTAAAATCTTCTTGTTGAGTATGATGATCAATCATATGTCAAAACAGTGCTAGTGGGAAACAAAGAATATACTATTGCAAGGAGTATCAATTCATTACAGTTCTTTTAATACTACTACTACTACTACTATTACTACAAATCAGTAATTGTGATTAAACATTCTGAAGTTATTTTAAAGATAATTTAGTAATCAAAGCTGTAAAAAATCAGCTCGATATTATGGAATATTGTATTTTTGTTTCTGCTAGGGGAGATTGAAGCCAGATAAGACATGTCACAACTCAACTAGAAATGCCAGATTTACCACTGTTTCAATAGACATTATCTTCTTTTTAGAATTTTTTTTTTTTTTTATTTTGATGTGTTCTGTACTGAAATATCAGGCTTTTTTGCAAGTGGGAAGGAAATACTTAGTGTTTTCATAATTAATACCTATTAGTTGTGTGATTTTTCTGCTGTATCTATGTAATTGATTTTACAGCAGTGAAAATAGTGACATTTCACAAAGGTGAAATTCTTCTGTCATTTATTTCACAAAGTAAAATATATACCTTTTCTGTTTCTCTTAGCTACAATTTGAAAATCTCTGCCTGATTATTAAGATTGTGGTTTGCACGCTTAACTGTTCTTTTGACTACACAAATTCCCTCAGACCTACTCATTCAGACTAAGCTCAGCAGCACCCATCTTTCAACTTCTTCTGTAAAGCAGAACAGTGAGGACTTGGAATCAGTTTGTCTTGCTGCACTGTGAGGCTCAGCATGGTAACATCAACTGTTCAGTCAAATTGAATCTTTTACAATTTAAAGCATACGAAAATCCTTATTTGCAGTGCAGTGCATTAAATACTGTAGTTCTTTCATCCATCCATCCGTCCATCCATCAGCTGTTATACTCATTTTTCCTGATGTCTTCGTAGTTCAAAGGAAGGAGGAGCAGTTAAGCTCTGGGACCAGGAGCTGAAACGATGTCGTGCCTTCAGGCTGGAGACAGGACAAATGACAGACTGTGTTCGCTCTGTTTGCAGAGGCAAGGTAAACAAAGCTGCTGGTCTGTAAAATAAAGCCTATCCTTTGTGGGTTAATCTCTCTAAATATCAGATAAATCAGTTCTGCTTTCTCTTATAGCTAGTATTTTAAATTAAAGGCTAAGCTTTAAGTGTCTAGACTGATGTTGTGGCAGAAAAACATCTACTTTGTGAGGTCTCAGTCTTTCTTAGGATAATATTCCATATGTCTTTTTATTAAAGACTAATTAAGGATTTCTTTTCTATTTTCTTTTCTCACTTCAGATATCAAATATCAAATGACAAGTGTAACTCAGCCAGCATCTTGATATCTACAGAGCTTTGTACTTTAATAAGTCAGAGGAGTTAAAAAAATAAATTCTCTTTGATAATTTAATAACTTGACTTAAGCAAACTTTCTGGACAGAACTATAGCTCTAGATGATGTTTTAATTACTGTTCATCATGAGAGGCTAATGTATTTTATCAGAGCTAATTCTTTCACTGTTGTTCAAGGGGAAAATTCTTGTTGGGACAAGAAATGCTGAAATAATTGAAGTTGGAGAGAAAAATGCTGCATGTAACATTCTAATTAATGGTCATATGGATGGACCCATCTGGGGCCTAGCAACTCATCCATCCAGAGACTTTTTCCTTTCTGCTGCAGAAGATGGCACAGTAAGACTCTGGGATATTGCTGAAAAGGTAGGTGTTGGAGAATACTTGTTTAGGAAAAAAAAAGACTTGTGATGGTGTTGTAGACTTGAAACTTGTTTTTTATTGTATTCTGAAAATAATCCATCTGATGGTATTAGCATGTTAACAAAATGTTAGCAAAAGATGCTTTTAAAATACGGACAAATAGTAACAGTTACTGTTCTGGGTTTTTATTTCTTCACAGAAGATGCTGAACAAAGTCAGCTTAGGACACGCAGCTCGTACAGTTTGTTACAGCCCAGAAGGTGATATGGTAGCTATTGGCATGAAAAATGGAGAATTTATTATTCTGCTTGTGACCTCTTTAAAAATTTGGGGGAAAAAAAGGGACAGAAGATCAGCAATTCAAGATATCAGGTCAGAAAATATAATTTGTGGTCTATTGTAGTATGCTAGAAATCGCTAATATTTTGTATTTTAAAAATACAATTCTGTGTTCTGAGGAATATTGCAATGATATTTCAGAGAGCTGGAACCAATGAGTAAATTGTGGCGTTTGTGGTACCAGGAGTGAGAGAGGAGGTAGATGAAGATGAGAGAGAGCATTGGTCAGAGCACCTGGTGGTGCCCGCCGGGGGCTGGCGCTGGGAGTGGCACTGTGTGACACGGTGGTGGCAGCAGTGCCCTCGGTGGGTTTGCCAGCGACACCTGAGTGTGCTGGGAAAGAATGGAAATGCCAGCTTGTCAGTTTGCTGTTGGTTGTGTTTGTTAGAAAGGAGTTAGAAGGAAAATATTACTTCCGTTTCCTGAGTGGAGGAACGGACTGTTTCTCCTGCGAGATAAACTGGTCATAATCAGCCAAGGAAAGTTTTGGAGAGCAAAGCGCAATGAGAGAGAAATATAAGCAAAGAGAGACCTTTCAGGAGAGCTCTGCTAGGATTTAGGGGGCGGCTGGAATTTGGAAGCTGTCCCAAGGTATGTTTCTGAGAGAATAAAATAAACTTCTCTAGTAACACAGAAGTGGCTGTGAGGGATTTGTTCAGCTCAGGAAGCTACTGAGTTTCAGACTGTAATGCAAAACTGGAAGAAAGAAACCAGTGTGCAAAAGATACACTAGGTAAATGTCAGGTTTCATTTACTGCTTTTTATTGAGTACATTTCATTTAGGAGTTCTGGCTTCTCTTCAGTTACAGCACAGTTTTCCAGTTTTTAACCTTGTTAGTATAGGATCAGGGAGTCAGTGTCATCAGGGGGATGTCACAAATTGTTAGACCATGAGATGGTCATGAAATCAGATAATGGACAGAATTATTCAAGACATATTCCCAGTTCACTTATATCTGTAACCTGTATCAAAATTATTGCCACCTTCTGCCAGACATGCATTCTCTGAAAAAGTAATTTCAAAAATTACTTTGCTTAGCAGACTAAATACCTCCCTCCAGTTCTGGATAGCAGATTCCTGAAATGGAAATTTCTGTACTTCTCAAATATTTCAATCTGTTGTAAGTGCCAACCTGTGCTCATGAAACCCTTTTATCTGTTCAGGTTTAGCCCAGATTCTCGGTACCTAGCAGTTGGTTCCAGTGAGAATGCAGTGGATTTTTATGACCTGACTTTGGGTCCTACACTAAATCGAATCAGCTATTGCAAAGATATCCCAAGTTTTGTGATCCAGATGGACTTCTCTGCTGATAGCTCTTATCTCCAGGTATCAGTCATTAATTGTTCAACTCCAGCTTAATTAATGAATCCAATTAATTGTCCAACTGAATGGAAAACATATTCATGACAGTATTCTCCTTTGACAACTCCTAAATTTTGTAACTAAGTGTTGGATTGTGTTGCTGTCATTAGACCTCCTTTGTTGTAAGTGGATGCCTTTAGCTTTGAATAGTTTTCCTGGAGATCAAATGCAGAAAATAAACAAAGAAAGGTGAGATATTTCAAGCCTCCTGTGATGTGTCTCCCTGCCTTTTTACCTCTGATGCTGATGGGCTATCTTAAAAGAGGAGGGAGTAGAGTCTGTCATTCTGCAGGGCCTGGGAGCCCAAGGATTCTTCATCTCTTATCAGCATGATGGCATTACATGTCTTTTTAGTGCTAGACTTTGTGGAGCAGCACCAAAATCATAGTGTTGAAACTTCCAACTATAGGAGGGCTTTAGACATTTCTTAAAATAAAAATAAAGTAAATACGATATGCTTTCTATATTTTATTTTTATCTGAGAGGAGAATTAAGCTTATCTCATTATCAAATCAGTATTTACAGCCCAAGAGGAACACATTAGTGTCAATTTTAAGCACAGGAATTTATTTTGCCTTATTTGTATATATTCACTCACTAAGACATATGTGCAGAATGTAAGTTGATTCAGTTATTTTTTACTAATTAGACATTAAAATGTTAAGATTTCTTATGCTTTCTCACTATTGCTTTATGATTGTATAGATTTCTGAGAATTTTCAACTTACTAAGTTTTCTTAATAGCTGTTACTTTATGGAGTAAAAAGTAACTGTCACAAAAAAAGCCTTTCAAAGCCCTCTGGAATTATACTTTCATCTTTTAAAACAAGTTAATGTATTCTCTGTGGTCACCTCAAAGGTCTCTACGGGGTCTTACAAAAGGCAAGTGTACGAAGTGCCTTCAGGAAAGCAGCTTGTGGACCAGGCTGTGATTGACAGGATAACATGGGCTACTTGGACAAGGTAAATGATTCACCTATTTACACCTCTTAAAACACCTGCAACTTCCAGGAGAAGCAACTCCCATTTAAAAGCATATTTAATCCCTTCAGTCAGGTATTTTCTTTTAACGCACCCATATGCTCTGGCAGCAGCTCCCCTAAATGCAGCACAACAAAAGACAGCACAGAGCAGATTCCCTCTGTACACAGGGGCTGTTTGAGCTGTAAGGAATCTGATAAAAACCCATCCCTCACATGTGTCCTGGTGCTCACTGGCTATCTCTGGGTGCTTTGATACAGCTCTATCAGCCTCATTATTTGTTTCATTGCACTCTGCAAATTATCTGGAATAGTTCACTGTTTTTTTTCAGAACAGTGATGAGAGTACAGGGTCAGTTAAAACAGATCAACACATGATCAAGACAATACACGACTAAGGTAATTCAAGTTTATTTACAGTACCACACTAGTGGTATCTGCATAAGTTGCTATTAACATTTGCATATTAGAAGGCATAAAAATGTACTTTTATATACCTCAAAGTTTATTTATTGCAAGATATTACATGACATATAATGCCATATTTTATTTTTATTTTGCAGTTAAATAATTTGTTTTCTATTCTGTGAAAATCTGATTTTCTGTGCTTTCTGATTTTTCAGTCTCCATTGCCTGCTTTTAATTATTGTCCTCTAATTATCACCCTCTGACAAAAATTGAGAATAAATGTGTTTTTCCACATTTGAACCAGTTTAAACAATAAGAACCCTGACTATTTGCTAAAATATGAAACTAAAATGATACACTTTTAGAGGGGTCTGCAAGGCTCATTTTGATAGATTTCTGGTTTTTGTTTAGGTAATCAATTTTTGTCACCTTTTTGAGACAAAACCAAGAAATTGGTCTTTCCTGATTCAATTCAGTATGTCTGATGTAAATCATGCCTTTTTGCATGTAGTGTACTGTGCCCTGAATTGGGGGGAAAGATTCACAGAAAAATTCCCAAATCATTGACTTAGTAACAAATTATAAACTTCTTGGTTTTTTGCCTTCCTGGAAGTATGCATATACCTTGCAATTAGAGCTGAGTAAAAGCCCCTTTTACAAGGCTTTGCAAAAGTTTTCTGGACTCTTAAAATAATTATGTTTTCAGGGCAGGGCAATTTTTCTCTCTCTGATTATAATTAAGAATCTTCATTGGACTCAGAGAAACTTTTCTTTCGATTGATATGAAAACTCTACAAAAGCAACAGAACATAATTATATGCAGTAGAGAAGATACATTTTTTTTATTTTCCAAAAGCTGAAGCTTATTCATCTCAGGCTTATGCCATGGTGTTCTATTTCTAATTGTCCTTTCTTTATTAATTTTTTCCTTTTTTTTCCTTTTTTTTTTTTTTGCAAATGCCTCACTAGAAAATAGTAGTACTATTGATTTCACCTCTGGTACTCTTACATTGCCATGGGCCACATTATTTTGGGAATTATATCACTGAATCAGTTTCAGGGGCAATTATGGAATGATTCAAAAATTAATTACAGAATAAAAGCTATATCAGGTGTGCATGTGTGAGAATAAAATGTAAACATTGCATTTTTATAGAAGCAGTTAGAATATGAGATCTGCTTCCTATTTCCTGACTCTTGTTTTTGCAGTGTTTTTCAAAATAATTTCTTGGTCTTCTGTTTCAGTGTTCTAGGGGATGAAGTAATTGGAATCTGGTCCAGGCATGCTGAAAAAGCTGATGTGAACTGTGCTTGTGTCTCTCACTCGGGAATCAATCTCGTAACAGGCGATGATTTTGGCATGGTCAAACTGTTTGACTTCCCATGTCCTGAAAAATTTGTAAGAACATGTTTTTGCATGGTTACAACCACAAGCATTGTTGATATTAAGATCTTGTCTTGTTTCTCTAGAAGGCATATGGTGGAAATATTTTCTTCTCTAAATCTGTAGCTTTTTAATAGCTCCTTATCTCTGTAGTCTCACATCAGAGTTTCCCCTACCATTTTGTGCAAGAGCCCTTGCTATAACCCCTTGTAGGTGTTGATATTGTCTGCCAGTCTACTTTAGCATAGTGGCTGCCTAATGAAAATCTCAAAGCCCCTAGTAATTTCTCTGATCCATTTGCCAGATGAGGGAGATAGCTGGTGATTTTAGTCTCATCTGTGTATCTTCATGGATGAAGAGTTTACAGGTTTTTCATCAACATTGTTAAATTGTTTTACTGGTTTTTATTCTTTTAATTTAAAATGTTTTTTTAATTTATTTTCACTGTTAATTTTCAAGATTTGAGACTGTACAGGGTAAACAGCTCACACAATTGCAATGAAAATGTTTTGTTTTCAGAGTGAGGAATTTTACACAAAACTTGGAAGCTAGTCATGTGACAAGATGTATTTAATATTATTGTGTTAGCTTGAGCATTCTTTCCAATTTGCAAGTTCTCTCTTACTGGCTGACAATTTAATCTGCACTGCAGCTCAATTGTAGTTCTCCTTCAAGAGATCTTTCACATTTGATAACCTATATAACTTCTGGGCGTTATAAATATGTGATGCAATAAAAAGGCAGATAAAAAAACATGCACGCTTTTTTTGATTTAGGAGGTTACAGAATATTTAGACTCTCTCATTCTGTTGTTTGGGTTTTTTTTCAGGCAAAACACAAACGATTTTTAGGTCACTCTGCCCACTTAACTAATATTCGATTCACAAGTGGAGACAGATACGTGGTCAGTGCCGGAGGGGACGACTGCAGGTAGGTGTCTTTGTCATTGCTGTCAGGATCTACACACCACTGGACATGGACAGTCCATAGCAGTGTCAAGCTCAAGCTTTTTATGTGTGTGCTTGCTTTCCTGTTCGTACATAGAGAAAAAGATGTTTGTGATAAAATAATATCCCAAATGTTAATGTGAACAGCTGATATTTAATAAGTTAAAATATTCACATGAATATCCAGAGCATCGTAATTTCAATGGGAATTTATTTTGGCTGTGTTAGCCATTTCTTTTAACAACTTTGTAGTCTTCTATAGCTCATATTTAATATCTTTTTTGAAAACACAGCTTATTTGTTTGGAAGTGTGTGCATATGCCTCATTGAGAGAGACATGGAGACTTGCAAAGAGGAAACTGCATGAAGTACCAGGCATGAAATACCCAGGATTGCGATGTGACATTCTACTGTGCCCTGCATGCGTAAGAAACGACCCAAGACACAGAGCAATCTGTCTCTGAAAGACCTGGAGTCTGCCAGAAGGATGGACTGTCACAAACACACTGAGGCTGCTAGGTTTGCTTCAGTGTCAGATAATCTGGGTTTGTATTCCACTCACTGCCAGATGTTGAAAACAAAGTATGTGGATGAAAGGAAAAAGTGAATTGTTAATCAATGTACAGTTTCACTGCAAGTTCTTGGGGTTTTAATCAAGGGATGCTATTTCTGACCTAGTGCTGTGCATTGATCTATTTTCAGCATGAATGTTTTTCCTTTAAGTTTTGAGGTCTAAATAGCATAGATAAAAAGAGTATTCCATATTTTATTACTGAGAGAGACCATATATTAAGTCTTAAATAGATAGTATTTTAATAAATGTTTAATTATTATAATGGAAATTATATTTCTATGGCTGGTCAAAAGGAAACATCATATCTGATGAAGCAGAAAATAATAGAGTTGATTCCTTATGACTGAAATATTTCTGTATTTAGAGGCCTGGGTCACAGTCATGTCTGGTGAAAGCCGTTGGATATGCATGATCTTCATGGCTAATTTAGTGTTTTTGTTGCACTTAAACATTAAATTAGTTCTATGAGCAAAAATAGATTTGCTCACTTTGCGAGTGCCTTGCCCACTACTTAAAAGTCTAACTCCAATTTTTGCCTTGTGAATAAAAGTATTCTCAGTGGAAGAGAGATTATTGCTGTGTTACTTGACTGGGCTCTCTTGACTGTGAGCCTCTCTGCTGGAAATGAGGACCAGGGTGAGGATTTTGTAGTCTTCTTGTTGATAAAGTTTGGGATGTCAGCAGTGGCAAAAATAGAATTTCAGAGCAATATGAATTGATTTTATTTTCTCAGCATCATAGGGGAGATTCAGAGAGAACTTTCCAAGCACTATATTTTATACATTTGAACTTTTTAATAGAGCCAGGACTAGCTGGGAGATGTCTCTATTCAGATTTCTCTTCTGATTGTAAAAAATGTCCAATCATCTGCTTCTTTGAATGGACCTGCTGTCACCTCAAACATTTATTCTATCCTGCAACATAACTGCGATTCTAAGTTGGAAAAACATTTCAGTGATAATAAAATCCTGAACAAAGCTGTGCTTTGGGTACAAGTGAGGAAGATTTCATCAGCTGTTTGTCTAAATCATGTCCTAGAGAAGCATTAAAGACAGTAATGCTGTAATATAGCATGCAATATAGCAGGGATCAAAAATCACTAATTATCAGCACTGCTCTCATTGTGGCATTCTGCTGGGAACAGAAAGATTTCTTTCTGTGTAAGCCAGCATTGCTTTGACAGTGGCACTTGTGTCGGTCAGTCAAGAGGCTTTGATATTTTTCATCTCTTGCATTTTCTTATGCCAGATGAAAAATAAATAAACCTCATCCCTTCTTGTAATCATCTTGTGTGCGTGTTGTTTACAGAGGGAATGGGAGGGCTTGCAGGTAGAAGAGAAGGACGAGAAAAGTTACAGAGCCAAACTTTTGTGCTCTCCTTCTCTCCTTGTTTTGTGGTATACAAAACTCGTTATGCAACTGTCCTAGGTAATACATTTTATATATCGAAGTATAACAAATATTTATTTTAAAGAAGTTGATGAGCTAGACAGTTATCAGGTTTCTCAGAATGATGGTTCTCAGCAAAGTCTTGCCAGTCATGCAGCTGCTATTCTACTGGAGTAAAACCTCCGAGGATTTGGTTGTGAGTGTACAGGGAGAAGATCTTGCCAGTAATGTTTTTGAATTTAGGGGAATTGCATATGAGAGTTGTGATTAGACCTGATGTGTCTCATAGCCTTGTTTCCTGTCTGTCTGTTGTACATGAAAATTAGTCTCTGGTGTTTATATCTTCTCTTTACCAGAGAAATGGTTTGCAGTGTGCTCTTTTATGGCTGTGATTCGAATCCCTTATTAAACACATCTGTGCAGGACTTTTGGACTTGAAGTAAGATTTGTCCTGCCTCTGTTTTAAAGTTGCCTTTCATTGGATCAAGATGGATGACTGTTAAGAGCTCACTCATAGTCTGTCCTACTCAGACTGCCAGATTAAAGTCCGTATTTTTCTGTCTCTGAGTTTCCCCGACAAAATCCTAGGCTGTGCAAGCTCTTCCATAGGCCTTCACCCAGTGAAGGAGGTATGTGGATCAAGAGGGTTTGTTCCTCAAATCCCTGTCACTGATCCTCTTCTCCTCCCTCCTCCTATCCCCTTCATTAATGCTGTGCCTCTCCACTGATGATTTGTCCATTGGTGCTTTTCCCCTGAGGAATCCCAAAGGCCACACCAGGGCTGAAGGATGAGCAAAAGAGGGGCAGGAGGGACAGGGCTGAGGGCTGCAGCCTCCAGGGCTCCCTGCTGCTGCACTCTCTTCCAAACCTCACCGCTACTGTAAAGGGCTGGGATGGGAGCTGGAAGCTTAAACTGACAGCGTTGTTCCTCCTCTTGCAGCCTGTATTGGTAGCCAGTGTTTTCCCTGGTGAAACTGCTCTGTGGTTTGCTGGGTAAAATGGGGGCAGCCAGCTGGGAATGATCACAAATGTTGAGGAGAAGAGTGAGCAGAGAATCAGCTGCAGTTTGGAGCATAATGTAGCTGTGATTCTCTGCTGAAGTAAAGAGCTGGCTGTCAGCATGGTCCCAGCTGGCAGCTTTATGGTGTTTTTGGTCTTTTTGTCTGTGATGGTGCTTGCTACTGTGCCTCATTTGCTGTTTACATTAAATGCTACTGTAGTAACTTGCTAATTGTTGCCACCCATGCTTGAAGCATGTGTAGATGGGAACTGATAGGCAGTGGGAGCTCGAGGCTGGAAGCTCCACAGAGAAGTCAGAGGATGACAGAACCCTGTAGGATAGGTCAGGGAAGAAGCTGGAATGTGGAGGGACTAGTGACAGCCTTTCATCTGGAAGCATCAGAGAGAACTGAGAGCAGGAGGGCTTTGCCTGAAGCTGGAGAAAACCTCTTCTGGGGTTATACATCACCAGGGAAGGGGAGGCAAAAGTTCTTTGAATAATTTAATCACTCATAGTGGATGATTTTTTACTGTAGCTCATCTTTTTGTTAACAGCAAACATACATCTTTGGGATCTTTAGTCAGCAATATTTTTGCTAATAAAAGAAATTAACTAGAGAACTGAGTACAAATAAAATAACACTTCACTTAATAAAATAAATATGCCTTTGAAAGCTAATAAGCATACTTAGAAAAAAGAGAATAAGGAAAATCCAGCTTGTAGGATTAAGGAAATATAAAAAATAAACATATTTAAAACTGAAAGTTGCCATAGTGCAGGAACTGAGGAACACAGTTGGGAATTAGGCCAGAGAGAGCAAATTAGCCAAACATGTAGAATCATTTAGTCTTGATTTTTTTTCTTTTTTTTTTTTTAATCTCAAGAAGGCAGTCAGTATATATGACTTATTATTTTGCTAGGGAAAGCAAGAAATGCTGTGAAACTAAAGGACAGGACTTCAGAAAATTAAGGGTGTTTTATCACTTGATGACAGCTGAGGAAAAGTGCACATTCAGAGCAACTCCTGGCTTTGCTCTGTATCAGGATTTCAGTGTTAGCAAGATGCATTTCAGCAGAACTGAACTTTCTACCAGTCAGGTGAATGCTGACCTGGAATTGTGCCATCAGAAAGCAGGTCCCCTGCAGGTGAGACATCTCAGTCTAAAACAAGACCAACACAAAGGACTTCAGTATGAAGAGCAGGACTTGGATAGCATTCAGGAGTGACTTAGTTTAAAACTATGATCCAGTTCCCTCTGCTGCTGCCTGAACCACCTCAGCCCTGCTGTCTGAGCTGCCAATTTGCCAAGAGACCCAGGCCCTTGAGGCGCCCAAGCGCCAGCCGTGCTGCACCTCCTCTGCCTCGGGATCCCGCCCAGAGCCCGGCCTGGATGGGCTGAGCGAGTGTAAGAGTGTCACAAGCAAAGGATCTTGGCTTCAAATACAGCATTTAATTAGGCAAGGTGACATGTTCCCTGTTTCATTATCAGTGTCAGAGATGTGACCAGCCTTAATCCTGAAAGTGTTTTTTTAAAAAATTCTTTTAAAATAAGCTATAGACAGATGTCTTCTTGTCAATGTCTTGGACAAAGTGGAGCATCCTATAGACTCTGCAGAAGGAAGTAAGACTGCAAATCACAAAATTAATTGCCACATCAGTGATGTAAACACCCCTAGTTGCATTGCATTTGTGTGCTGTTTTGTTCTAATTGTTTTTGGTTTTTTTTGCTTCCTTGCAATCTGCTCTGTTTTTCTAAAATTGTTAGCAGCATTTGATTTCTGCTCATGTGGACAGATCCATGTGCTTGCCAAAGCCTGCTGTCATTCTTTATACCACTCATTGTTGGGTGATACCAAGCCCATTTATGTTGTTGGCCCTGGCTTTTGCTCTTCCCTTAACTTTGACTTCAGGCTTGAACTCTGCGTACCTCCTTTTAGAAATAAAAATAGAATAGTTTTAGGTGTCTAATATGCATAAAAGTCACAATAGATTTCCTTGCCAAAATAATTTATGTCTGAGAAGTACTAGGTGGTTTCTCAGTCTTTGATGCTAGAACAGGTAAACACCATCCTTTTCTCAATTTACTATCAGCAAACCAATCAAACCCTTGATACCTTGATCTGCTTTTTTTTTAACTGTGAGATCAGCAATCCAACCCATTCACTACTTCTTTGGAAAGGAAGAGGGAAAAAAAAGCATGGAACATGTGTTCCCTCTCCATCCATCTGTTTAAAACAAAACAACAAAAGGTGTAAGGTCTTAGCATGATAACAGCAGGCAATTCTTCTAATTTCCATAATTGCCTCTTCCTTTTGGAATTAAGGAGCATAGGGCAGAGGAAGCAGTAACAGGAAACCAGTAAACAAACATGGAGAAAAGGCAGAAGAAAGGAGAGAAAGGAACACTCAAAAATAAGCAAAGGAAAGATGAAAGAACTGACATGAGTGGTGGTGAGTGGCAAACATCTTGTTTCAAGTGGGAAACATTCAGTGGCTGCTTGGGAAGTGTAAGGACTGCAGAGCAGCACAGTGCTCGAGGAAAGGCTGCAGGCAACTTTGGTTGCCCTGCTTTTGGGAAGATGCAGCCACTCCCACTCACTGCTGTCTCCATTTCCATAGCTGTAGGGCATTTGTTTAGAGCTGAGGTGCAGCAGCAAGCAGCAGGCTACCCACAGCTGCAGTGGAACAGAGAAAGTGCTGTAAAGACAGAAGTGCTCTGCTGTACTGAGAGCTCAGGCAAGTGTTTAAGGATGTGTTTTAAAAGGCTACTTATCTTTCCAACTAAACCAAATGTGGATTGTTTTAATAGGCCTCTTCTGAAAATGTTCTTCAAACAGAAAATAATAAACCAAAGAAATATTATACTTCAGGAAACTTTTCTTAACCAAGCTGTTGCAATTACTGCGTCTTGTTTCTTTCCTATTCAGCAGTTCTTGATTCTCTTCCCAGGCATTCACAACATTTAAGATGACAGACATGAAAGCTGCAGGCTCTATTACATTTAACTTGAGGTGTGATAGCAAGAGTGACCTGCAGAAGGTGGTTCAGATCCTACTTGAGCCAAATTTTCTTTCAGCAGTTCCATGCCATGGGCATTCAAATACATAGGAAGTCAGGTGAATGTAATAAGACCAAACAAATACATCTGAGCAGAAATAAATCAGTACCAAGTTCTTGATTTTGTCCCATAGTAAACCATTACTAACAAGGAAATAATTATGGTAAACTTTATGTAGAAAACAAACCAAACTCATTATGGGTGCTAGTTAGACAACTGGACTTTTACTTGTAGCAACTCTCTGTAAGAAACACAAAATTTGTGCATGAATAGCTGGACTGATCCTTCTCTACCTGCTAGAGGGCAGTTGAGTTTGGGACATGAGAGACAGGATGTTCTTATTGCTTGGGACATTTGGATTTCTCTTCCATAAGCCAAAATAGGTGTTTCCTTAGTTTCTGTTGCTGTTTGTGGGATACCTTCAAGAGCCTACAAAGTGAGTTTGCCCTTAGCACCACATATGTCACTTAGTTTGGGCACAGATATCATGTGAGAGCATATTGGAAAACAGAAAGAAACCGAAACCAACACCAAATGTTTTTTGTTTTTTAATGATATCCCCTGAAGTATTGTCATGTTTGTTCCAGTGATGTGAAGATCTGTGTGACTGCACTGTTTGCAAAGGAAAGCAAGCTCTAGCTATTTAACTACTAAGTGGCCCTCACAAAGTGGGTGTTTTAACCAGAGGATTAAGGCCAGCTGTGCTTTACCAGTTTTCTAAGATGAAGGGATAATTGCCACTGTCCCATTGTGTGTGGTGCTGCAGAGCTCATAAAGGTGGTGCTGCCTTCACCTGCTCTCAGTGGGGCTGAGGCAGAAGACAAGGGCATAGGGACAAAAGAGCAAACAATTGCAACGCTTTGGTGGGTTCTGAAAAAGGGCTGTAGTGGAGGGGTATTTTAGTTTCAGTCCTCTGCAGGACTGTAAGCCCTTAGGGAAAACAAAGACATGTTCGTGTAATACCCTCCATTATTCCTTCATTAGCTTTGGCTGTTACTACTCTTCCTCCTTCCCACAGAAACCCCTATCCCAGCTCTCCCCTCCCAGCCACCAATTAAGTTTATTTTTCCAATGTACTGCTTGAGAGGGCAAACTTTAACCACAGCTTTGCTGTTACTGTGGTCATATGTAATGCAAAGCCAATCCCAAGCATTCTGTTGCTGAAAATAATTTTTCTATTAACTTAGTTGCAAATTCTTGAGATGGGGGAGAAAGGGGAGGATCTTTCCATGCAATGGAGCTGGAAGTGGTACTGCCATAACACCACGGTTTTTTCAACCACCAGTGGCACCCAGGACATGTGCTACACTGTATTCTTTTGGAATCCAGTAAATATCCTTTCTAAAGGAACTCCAGGCATGAACACAGACAAACATTGCATGAAATAAAAATGGTTTCCTGTACTTTTCCTGTGAAATGTTGGTGCTGTTGGGTAGTACTTTATACACTTCTGGTCTCTTTTTCCTTTTCTTGCTACTATGTACCCTGGTGTTGTGGTTTCAGGTGAAAAATAGCTTGATTTTTTTTTTGAGCAGTATCTGGTAATTAGCTTCATTTCTACTTCTTAGTTCAGCTATGGGTATACAGCATAAAGTAATGGAAAAGCTGCATTACTGATTTATGGAGCAAGTTAAGGTATTTTTAATGTAAAATTCCATATTAGAATACACTCAAGCCTAAAATCATAACTTGAAAATGTAACAAAGTAAATGCATTAGAACCATTTCCTTTTTTAAAAAAATGCACTTCTAGCTTTGCAGCTTGGTTTGTTCACTGTTTATAGCAGAGGAAAAGCTTTTCTCACACTGAACACTGTGCAGTTGGTTACAGCCCAGCACAGCAGTGGAAATGCAGCAGTGAAGATGGTCCTGGTCTTCTGCTGCCCTTACAAATTCTTGTCTCCTCATCTCACATGGAAAACAGCTTCATGGTGGCAGCTATTTCTGCAAGGGACAGCTAATGAAGGTATTGGGAAATTCTGTAGAAAAATAATGTTCTTTGCAGTCTTTCATCTGGAAACCCATTCCAGCAGTGCTCTGTACAACACCAGAGCACATCCTCTCCTCTCCAGTCCCTGTCAGGTCACCTTCCAAAAATATTTTACTGTAGTTCTTTAAGCTTAAAATGCAGTTGTCTGTTCAGATTTGTTGTTTCATTATGGAGTGTGTCAGATAATCCCTCTTGCTTTAACAAGAAAAAAAAAAAAAAAGAAAAAAAAAGGTATTTTAAACTAGTCCAAAGGTATGGTCATGTATTACTGTATTAAGGATCATCGGTTTAAGTGTACTCCATTTTGGTTTCCATCATGAACACCTAATTCCTGTAACAATGTTTATGTATGTTTATTTAAAGTATATATATATATATATAAATATATATAAATTAAATGTCAGATTTTTGCATTAATTAAGATTTTTTTAAATTTGAATATGAACTTTGAGTACTTTATTTAAAAAAAAAATTAAAATACTTTTCCTGGAGTGTTAAGTTTCGGAATTCAAAACTATATTTGTCAAATTTAAGTTCAAAATATGTAGCTATCATTGTTTTCTGATATTGAATGTAAATATTTGTAAAAAGAAATTCTTTTGTATATTTTTGTGAAAATGTAGTTCCCCAAAATATAAAAAAGATTTAATAAAAAAGTGTATTTATGTTACTGTTCAACACTTTTCATCATTTTAATACCACTTAACCATCCTTATGGGCATGTGTGTGCATTATTTTTTTGCCATGTAAGCCACAGGAACCATCTAGAGAAGACCACAGTGGGTCCAGTAGGAAAGAATTCCTTAGAAGAAAGTACCGCTGAATTTTCTTCTTGGTATAAATGGAGATACCTCAGAGTACCTATTTCCACGTGAAGTGGCAGCTCATAGGCTTTTTAAGGGGAGAACAGTATTAGTAATTCTATAATTGTTCTGGCTTCTGAAGCAGTTTGTTTCCCTTGTCTTTTTTTCCTCATTTTAGAGAGCAGAAGGACTGACAACCATTGCATTGAAAAAACACCCAAAAGACAAAGCATTTGCTCTGTGCCTTTGCTGGGGTGGACAGCTGAGTCCCTGGGTGCTGGGACAGCAGTGCAGCCTGGGCATTGTACCAAATACTTGCTGGACAAAAAGTACTTCCAGTCTGATCCCAACACAGAAATAAGCTTTCTAAGCACTTCTGCTGCCATACTTTCTTCTTCAACACACCAACTCTTAAACAAGGAACATTACCCACACAGAAGACAAAATGTGCTTTGAAGGTTTTTAATGGAATTTAAAGTAAAACTTTCCTTACACAGATGTTTTCTTCTTACAGTGTAAAAAAAATGTAAAATTGCCCAAACTTACAAACTTGGAAAATTAGAGACATTTCAAGTATGCAATCAACCTCGTTTTATGAAAACAATGCATATTCAAAGTCCAAAATGTATGAATCTTCCCTAGTATCCTGTGTCCTGGTCATTAATCCTCCTGTCCGCTACCGTCCAGAGGAGGCAAAGCTCAGTCCCAGCTTGTACCATATTCATTCACTGAGAAGGAAGAAAAAAACAATTCCATAAGGAACAATTCTACCCCTCTGTAAAAATGATTTGAGAACTGCTTTTTGCCCTACCCCTGTAATGGTTGAAACCTTTGCACAAGGGATTAGTTGGAGTGAAAAGATCATTAGATCACATGAACATTAAGGCAGGGCCATAGCTACAGCTTTGGGACTTTTGCTACCGGTTTATGAAAGCACAGGTGGATGACAGGAAGGAGCTGCTCTACCAGAAGCACTCAAAGAAACAGCTGAATCTATTGTGGAAAACACAGCTTAGACACAAGAGAAAACAACAGTAAAAGGATTTTCAGCTTTATTCAAATACAACTCAGAGAACACCACCTGTCCAGGTCAGGATTCCAGTGACTGCCCTATCCCAGCTGCAGGCCACTTGGTTGCATCACGTTAGTTAATGTTTATACAACTACTACCAAACAGCAGCACAGCTGTCTTGAAAAGAAAGCTGCCTATAAGGGATAGCTCCATACATCTTTGTTGTTCCTCACACACACATTACTTCTGTGAGTAAAACTACGTTAGTAATGTCCCAACATACTGTTTTTCTTGGTTAGGTTTAGAATGTTTCTCACCTGGTTTGAGTTCGAGTCCATTTCAAGGCGTGGCGCGGAGGTACAGCAACAGTGGGATGGTAGAAAGTGCAGTCTGGTCTTGTACACTGTGTATTAAACCTACAATGCTAAAACCAAAAGTATTTCAGAAGAGGCTGTCTGAACTCCTGAACATGCTGAGCTGCATTGTGACCCTTGAATTGCTGTTTGACATATCTCACCTGCAACTGAGCCAACACCCCCCTCCACCAGTGCAACCAGCTCAGCCCAGTGACAAAAACTCCTTTTTAAAAAGTACCAACTAGGAATTTCAAGCTCCCAGGCTGCCACTGCAATGACTGGTGGAAATTCCTTTGCTTGCAAGAGTTTACAGAGTTCAGTTTGAATTGATCTTTGTGTACAAGTTGGGAGCATAACACAGCATTACCTGAGGGGTGAGAAAAGCCAGAGTATCTGGCTAATAATATCTGAGCATGGGTATTTCAGCATTATTAGGGCTTGCAAAAGCACTAAACTTCCTGCCATTAGATGCAGGGACACAAATCCATAGAAGTACCCAAGCAATAGACTCCTGTAGTATAGATACAGATATATAGATTACATTAATACATTTTAGGGTAACTGGGCAGTCTTCAAAGTTTTTGTATGTTGCAGCATATCTGAAGGAAGAGTTAAGAGTCTTAAGACAAACTCCTTCCCAAAAGGCTCCTCTCTGCCCCCAGCATCCTGGGTGAGTATATTTTGAAAAGAGATATGACCTGTTCGAAGTTCCCCAGCAGCAGTTGGTAGAAAGATTACTAATAAGTGTAATTTTCCAAATTCCTTAAGTCACTACTTTTGTGTATTCTGCTTATAAGGCAAAGTTAAAATGTGAAAAGTAAAAGCAGAAAGTGTTAAATCCTAGTAACATAGCCTGTCCCAAAGTAGCATGTTTCAAGTCTCTTTCTAGAAAGGAAGGAAGATAGGAAATATATCTTACTTTTGGGTGATAGAATGGACACTCCATTTTCTTACAAGCTGGAAAAAACTTACACAGCGGACTACTGGAGGATATGGACAGGGTGGGCAGGGGTGCTAATAGCAGAAACAAAAACAACAGGAAGTGAGTCTGGATCAGATCAAATTGCCTTTTTAAGACAGCGCCACACAACCTTAAATATATCAATCCTTCTGCTAAAAATTCCATTTTATAATACACCAAAGTTCAGCATGAAATAGAGACAGCATTTTCCAATGCAGTTAGTGGATCCTGGATTAGAACAAGGCTATCGGGTAATCATTTAACTTGGTTCTTCACCATTTCAGGACAGGAAGTACCATGGTCAAGGCAAAATTTCCAACAAATTACACAGAGATTCTGGTAGGCAGAGAATCTCAAATGTTAAATTTGCAGCAGCAAACCTGTTAGAGTTTCAACTGACTGGACTGAGAAGTGCAGGCACTGCACCTTCCAGGAATACAGAGGAGCTGCTGGAAATGATATTGCAGACAAACACATTGTACTTGGTTTCTGGCAAGGTCACAAAACTCCACTGAACTGTGACTAGGGGCTAAATTAAACTTCCAAAAGATTATGCAGTAAAGGCCCTGCACCTTGGCATGGTTCAAAGGCTCAGCAACACCAACCCATATCAAACACAGCTACTGCCTTCAGCAAGTAAACTCACCCCAAAAGTCACCTCATCATTACACCATCACTCCTACACTGGCATTAAAGAAAAAAATGTTCAAAGGGAGAAGCCTCTGTTTTCAGCATGTGTCACAAGCCCTTGGTACAATATGTGTCCAATTTAAGAAAAAAATCTGAGCAAAACTGCAGTGCTGGCTAATTCCTTCAGAGAACTGGACAACTTGTACAAGTCACCACTGTGGCCTTGCACAGCTTCTGTATGGACTCTTGCATAACAGCATTGGGGGATTTTTCTGGTAACAGTTTTTGCAGTAACACTGGATTATTATTCTTCATCTTACACTAAGAGTTGTAACAAAATGTGGTCAACTCAAGTAAATTTTTTTTTTCATCACTGTCCGTTTCTGTTTCCAAAAATACTGGTTTTGGACCCTCCAGCAAATTCCATTTAAATCTCAGAAAACAAGATGTGCTCACCTGGTTTAGGAGCTGGATGGGGGTTTCGTCGACTGGCGTGAGTGTAAGGACAGTCTGGCTTAGTGCACTTTGCATCATATTTACAGTTTGGATGGATGAACAGGCATTTGTCAGCAAATTTGCAGTTAGGAAAAACTCTGAGGGGAAAAAAAAATCGAGTCAAAAGCTCCTACTTGGAGCAAAATCCCCAAACATCTGTTGCACACAATAGCCAGAATATCACAGAAAGCCAGAGGTGCAGCAGGGCTGGGGCACATCTTGGTTCCTTCCCAAGTGGGACATGTAGTGTAGAGCATGAGCTGTGCACCCACACACCTGCACTCAGCTTCCTTTCCTGCAGAACCTCCCTCCATGCAAGTGAAAAACTGAACCACCTCACTCTCAGGCACCAAATTGCTTGATGCAACCCAGGACATGTCACTCTTAATGTGTGTCACAGGCAATGTGAAATCAGACCTTCCCCAGAGAGGGCTGCAGTGTTCCCTAAGTAACACAGATTTCTCCAAAGAGTTTTATTTTGAATTTAGTTACACCAGATTTTATAAGGTAATTAAAATGTCCGAGTAACTGAAGTTACCCAATCTGGTAAGAGTTACCTCAATACAGACACTGTTTTTCTGGACTGTTCCTGCTTATGGAAGAGAAGTCAAATGCACAGGGCACATTCAAGAGTTCACCTTCCCTTTCAAACTTAAAACCCAGGATCTCTGTATTACTATGTAACAACAACCCAACCCTCAAAAGCACTGTGACAGCTGCCAGAGGAGGGCCTACTCTTTTAAGACACTAACTCCTGCATCTTTAAGCAACTCAGGAACACCAGCCTGTACTTAAAACTAAAGCTTTCTTCTGCAAGGCTGCAGCTGCCACCCCTGTGTTCTGACACTTGGAGAGGGGTGGAAAACAGAAGGAATTACAGTGTGATAATCTAGCTCTGATCCTGCCCTGACAGGTTTGTGCTGCCTTGGAATATTACTGACACAGAGCAGAAGTTTGCAGTATTGGAATAAAAATCAAAATAGCATTTCAAGTGGATGAGCTCTGTACCACTCACTTGCAAGGCTGTGTGGGGTGATGGTACACACATTCATCTCCATTCTTACAGGCAGGCCAGTACTTGCAGCGCTCCAGCACCTTCTCCTGCTTTTGCAGCATATTTAAGTCTTCCATTTCCACTGGATGGTAAGAAAGAAGAAAAAAACAACCTCAAGTTGGACCTTTAAGATTCTATATGCAATTTGTTGTAAGCCATCTAGCATAATCAAAATTCACTGTACTTCTTTCTTAATCAAAAAAGTCATGATAGTAAAAGTTTATGTACGATCATATTTTCTGAAGAAAATTTTCAGAACCATAAAATGAAAAGTTGTAATACTGGACTGACAGCTGCCTTTTGGTGATAGAGGATCAAATCTGCACTGTTTACAAGCAAAATAAATCAGTTTTCTTTGCAAATCCGAATTGATTTAAAGACTTGGACAAGACACTGACTCTGACTGAACCTGAGTTATGACTATTCTGCTGAGCCATGAGTTAATTATAGCCATGTTTCCTTTTTCAAGAGATGAAAGTAAAAATATCAATTTTTACACTAATCAGATTTATTATTATGGGGCCATATACTGAAAAAGAATCACTTTTATGGAATTTCTTCAGACATTTCAGTTACCTGAACCCAGACTCTAATCCAAAAAGTATTTTAAGAAATTCTAAGGTGAAGCATTCCATACTTTCACTACTCTTACAGGAACATGGGACTTTGACTTTCCCCTATTTAACATTGCTTGGAACACCTTATTTTCAAAATTCAGACAATCGTTGAGACAAATGTTGCTGTTGTGTTATTTTCCCAAATCTGCCTAAACCTTTGGCTTTTCAAAGCTTTCCAGCACTGCCTACACTTCCCTCTCTGATCCTACTGACACAAATTGCTCCAGCTTTATTCCTTCCTTAGCCTCATTTATGCCTTCTCCTTGCAACATACCAAAGCCAAATAATCCTTCCTACAACAAATCCTGTTGTAGGACCACACTGGCTCTTACAGATCACTTCCACATGGATCTGATTGTGTATCACCTTCAGTCCGATCCCTGCTACTTCACAGGAATCATTAACAGAGCTAGGACTGTACTGACAACACTCTCCTCTATCAAACAGCTTTGGTGAGGAGTATGAGGCTACACACAGGAAAGCACGGATTCACAAGGAAGTACTCCAATGACAGTTTCTCTCCGCTGGTAAAGTGTATGAATACACAACATTCCCTTAATCTTTAAGGCTGCCTGATAAATGCAGTACTTCTGCAGCAAGGGGACTGAAAGGATGTGGACTTAAAAGATCTTTTTCTATGGTGCTCCCATAATTACATTACACGTTTACAGCTGGAGCCATGAAATTTAAGGGTTCTCAGTACAGCATCAAATAGTATTCTTTATTTAGTTCAGAAATTTGGATACACTGCTACAACAGAAAATAAAGATCTTTATTTTCTTAAGCAAGCTAAGTAAAAAACATGGATCCAAGCACAGCCCTCAGGCAAGTATTCAACAGGTCTATGACAAAACAGTAGCCTCTGTGTTTTTTATCACTATGTCAGCATTCTGAACAATTCAAACCTGGTTCAGAAAGCAATTTCCCGTGTTATTCAAAAGAAATAAAGAAAGACAATATACTTATTGTAAAATCATGCACTGTTAAGTTCTGCTTTCAGGTGCTACCCACTGGACTCTACCAACACCTTACATTTAACAGGCTCCTTTAGGTGTCACAGCCCTCAAGAGAAACATTAATACTGTCTGAGGTATTTTTGTAAGTTCAAGGCATGTTACTATGTTAACTGTAACATCTCCTGTCCATCAGCACAGGGACAAACCATAACAGATCAACCAGAAGGGCAGATTAATGGCAATGAAGATCAACTGCATTTGCAAAAAAAACCCCAAAAACCAACCAGCCAATTTTACCAATATTGAGATGTATGGAGAACTACCACATGCCATACTGGTCTAGTACACCACGACAAAAGCTTCTGAGAAGACGGTCCCACTGAACTCCCACATTTCATTTGCCTAAAGAATGTTCTAATTTGAAGACTTTGGTTTCTTAAGAATGATACATCCAGGAGGTGTAACCATGATCAAAGCACCACACCAAGGTTAGATCCTCTTGGTCAGTATAATTACCATCACAGTTCTCCAGCTGCCTTGTTACAATTTGCATCTGCTGTGCTCGAAGACCTTTTAATCCTTTGCCAGCACACATGTGATGGGTAACTGGCTTTAATCCTTCCATTATACACATATCTTCCTCCTCCTGATCAGAAAGGTATCCTGGTGGACTGGGCACACCATCCAGTGTCACAATGAACTTGGGACTAGCAGGTTTCTCTGGCTGTGCAAACTGATCTCTATCAAAAAAAGAAATGTAGTAAATTTAGATTTTCTGACTCAAGAAGTTTGAGTGAATGTGAGCTGTGCTAGTGAGTGAAAGTAGTACAAGTTTATCAGTGGGGAGTCAAGCAGTAGCAGACCTTCTTTTAGTAATGCACACCAGTTAACAGCCTTCAGGTCCCCATGAGGCAATAATAAGCACTACAGCTCTCAAGTACAAGTTCAGTTTGTTGCATTCTGCTCAACAGACAGTTTCAAAAGCTCATTTACAGTCAATTCTGTGGAAGTTGCAATTTTGAGGCAGAAAAAGAGAGCAAATACCATTCTTAGAATTATAAGCCTTTTAACACACAAAACATGTGTCTCCACAAAATTACTGAAAAGCACATTATGAAACAGTGGTGTAAAAGTTTTTAGAACTAGGATGAGAGAATTGAAATATTGATACTAAGTATTGACAGTCATGTCAATACTGATACTAACTTTGACACTCAGCCTGACAAAAAGGTCAGTGTAGCTTAGGGTCCTGTATCTGACAGTAGTCAGCATGGATAAAGGGGAGCATTAAAACAGGGGACACGTACATTTTCTCATGTCTTTCAACATCCCATCCATTTCACCTGAGGGGCTTCCTGTATGACAGGTGATTCTATGTATTTGGAGAACTGTGGAATTCTCATCTTTGACAAACAGCAATGGGATAAACTTTGCTTCTCTATGAAATGAGGCTAAAAGCAACTACATTGCAGAATGCCTTTAAGATAGAAACCAGAACATTGAAAACATCACAAGCTAGAACTTTCAGACTGAAGCAGTCAGAAACTGACCTATTCACATACAAAAATTAACCTCTCTCCTATAGCAGTCACAGCTTTCTACTGTGATATTGCCAGGTTATTTTGGAGTCATTTGCTCTGTGTTGGTTTTGTTTTCCATTAACATAGGCTTCTAAAAGCCACCCACAGAAAGGAAACACCAGAAATTCTCAATCACAGCAGCCCACATGATGAAGTTCATCACACTGTTCAGAGTGGTTTTAACTTGTAACAGGCAGGACTATTTGTTAACTGGAACTTTATTTGAAGCTGATATGAACTTTAAGCTTCTCCTGGTCAAACTCTCCTGTAAGGAGCCTTAAATCACTGCCAAGGATTCAACACACTCGATACTGTATTAAAAATGTTTCTTATGAAATGTAATCAAAGGGTGAAATAAGTATAAAACTAATGGCAATCTAAGCAAAATGATTACTTGAGTAAGATTTCAGAAATCAGAAAAAAGAACAGTACTTTTCAGTTCCTTCTTCTTTCTTGCAAATCAAAGACATGCTCAAGCAACAGTTGACCCTAGGATTATTTTCCATTTAGAAGGATTTCTGGGAGGCTTAATGCCCCTGCTTTTTCTTCTGCTTTCCATAGTCAGTCCATTTTGCATGATTTCACACCTCCTAACTGAACTGACAAAGCACAAGTCTGACCAAATGGCTCCATCTAAACCACAAACAATCAATTTCACTAGTAACTGTCCTAAAAGAAGAAGCTTTTTACCGTGTCTGTATTAGACGTCCTGAGTGAACTCGCACTGCCTCTGTACCCTTCTTTCCCAATTGCTGATTCTGTGGTGCCATGTCCTCTGATAACTTGGGCTTCTTCAGGATAAAACACCGAGTATCTGAGTGGACCATAGATTCTGGGTCACAGTAATCTGCATTGGGAGAAGAATTACAGAGAAAAGAGTAAAGTAAGGTACATATTTAATTATGTATTTATTATTTACAGTAATTATTACAGTATTATAATTATTTACAGTATCAATTTAAATGGTCAATGAGCTAATCTTACTTTAATTTCTTCCTAGTAGTTTCCAGAAAACATTTTTACTTCCCAGTTAATTCCACAGAGGTGGATCAACAGAAGCCATAAGCCATATTAGGCCAGATCAGAAAATTTTATAAATGGAATGGCTATGCTGAAACAGCACTGAAGGGGGTCCATCCACCCTCCCCCCAAATCTCTCATCCTCTGAACAGCTACTAATGTAATGCATTCATTCCTTAGAGACGTAGAAATCAGAAAATTGTAGAAATCAGTATAATTAATTGAAACGAAGTATCTTAACATTCACTGGTCAATAATATTAGATTCGAAAATAAAAGATCACAAGACTTAACCTTGAGTCACTTGCAAGGCATCTTCAATCATAGGATCAATCTGAAGCCGACAAGAGAGCTCCTTTTGTTCAATTCCTAAAAAGACGAGCAATAAGAAGCATATTTTATAGCATGTCAACATGATACTATAGAGAACTGAGACATACTCTCTAATTATTTCAATAAAAAATCAACAACAAAAACATTCACAATTTTAACAAAAACAACAACAAAAGCCATTCTCATTATTATGAACCCTTTTCTCATTGGTTCAGGAACAGCAACAAGGCAAAAGCTAAGTACTGTAGGACACTATTCATTCCCATAATCGCTGCTCAGCACAAATGAGGTCTGTGGGCACAGCAACTGATTAAGGCCAAGTTTTCCCTCCTCATTTGTAGAGGAGTTGGCCATCCAGAGAACACACACAGAGGAAAGCAACTAACAAGGAAGTACTTTACAGTCTTCTTAAGAGCTGAAGTGAATCAGCACAGCACTGTTCTACACTTGAGATATGGTTTAAAAAAATTATTTTTGCTTTCTGTAAATTTCCTAAGCAAGCTGTCATTTCCATTTCAATGGCAAATGAGTAAAAATATTTAGCATAATTATTTTCTGTGCATTAATTCAAAGGCTGATAAAACTTTTTCTCACATACTTTACAGTTACAATTTCAACTACTTAAGGGAGGCAGAAAGGTTCCAAATACACCTATGTGAGGAATAAGAAACTGCAAAAAACTTTTTTAAATAATGAATGTTTACCATTCCTTAACAATGACCATGGGATGATGTAACAAAATTCTTACTCAAAACCAAATTCTATTAATTATCTAAATATCTAAACACTTAGAAAGTATAAAGTAAATACTTAGAGAAATATTTTTTCCCTGCCTCATTTCTATGAGTCCTTGTGACTAACAAAGACAACACCCCATCCTCTAGAAGAAAACCATGTTGAAAAGGCACTTTGACTGCCTTTAAATGTTATGCACTTTAGAATATTCAAAACAGAAGTAAAAACCAAAGCCTGGTATCAGCTGTCCTGTAAGACTAAATAGGGTATTATATTTAAACTGAAAAATTAAACACTAGAACCATCTATGTGGAAACCATGTGTTGGAAAGAATCTTTTACTATTCATAGGCTGGAAAAGTGTTGCAAATACTCTAGAGTATATTCACTCTTACTTAAGCTTTGTGACAGAATTACTCCTACAACATACTAAGGAAAATATGCAAAGGATGGGGAAAAGAGAAGCTGTCCAAATAAAAGTCCTTATGCAAAACTATTCTTCAGTGACATGCCACAATGGTATAACATTCTCTGCTCATAGATTAATTCCTCTGAGGCTGTCTGTGTGTGTGTTTGGATACATGTATCTATCTGACAGCCCTGCTTTAGAAAGCTGCATGGTCTTCCGGGCAGTTCTGCATGCGACTTTTAATGCAGACTTAAAACCATTCCTTTCCTTTTCTCTGCTCAGTCTGTAAAATGACATCCCCTAGTATAAAGTCTTAAAGAATATTATCAGATGACCTTGAATTTCTTCAACTGTCTGCTCCTTTGGCTCTTCTACTTGAAGATGAGAACTCAGAATAGGCAGTCTGCTTTGCACATGAATTACTTCTAGCTGTGATTCTTCTGGGCTAATTCGAGTTCTTGGAGCAACTGGAACAGTCTGTTTCTGTGGAACTTTAAATAGAGAAACAATGGCAAATAATTTAAACACTACCCAATCACACAATAGTACTGTTTTTAGATATATTGTGTTAAAAAAACTCTCACAAATTCCTACACACACACACAAAGAAAAACAAAAATCCCAAGCATCCGTCTCCACAAAAAGCATCTTTAAGCTACCTGCAAAATTCTTAGTGTGCAAGCATATTTGTTCATGTGCACAGAGCGCCCTGAATTGCACCTCAGAGCACTTACTTCTAAGACAAAACAGCGTAAGAAGGATTAGAGTGACAATAGCGAAGTACTCATTCATCCACTTCTACACATAATTAAAGTGGTATTTTCTGATAGTTTTTAAATCACTTTTCATTCCATCTTTCATATATATAAAATCATGGATGATCAAACTGCACCTTCATATGATGCTACTAGCTACCCTTTGCTAAAGTGCTTACAAACAGAATACAAAACTTAATAGCAGAATTGTAGCATCACTTAGATGCTTCAGATCACTAAATCCAAGTGCAAACCTAAGACCACCTCTGCCAAGTGCACCACTAAGCCATGTCCCTACATGCCACACCTACACCTCTTTTAAATACCTTCAGGGATGGTGACTCCACCACTTCTCTGGACAGCCTGATCCAATGCCTGAACACCTTCTCCATGAAGATTTTTTCCTAATATCCAATCTTAATCTCCACCAGCACCACCTGAGGCCATTTCCCCTGGTCTTATCACTTGTTATTTGGGAAGAGACTGACCCTGACCAAGCTACAGTCTCCTTTCAGATAGCTCTAAATCTCTGTAAAGATAGTTGTGGCTTGGAATTTGGGGGTGGCAAGACAACATGTTGACTTCTTTACTTGGCTTCTGCTAAAACTGTCGGACCGGATTGTGAGAAGCTAAACTCTTCCCTTGGCTGAGTACCAAATCAGCATTTAGCTTCTGACACAAGCAACTAAAAGGTACCACTCAAGTACTAGATACATTTATGAATTTACTGTTCTGTTTTACCTATGTGTTTTAAATTAATTTACTTCCATATTCCATCCAAAATACTTTAAAAAGTAAGTTAAATATTACTTTTGAAGAAGTGGAAGAACCTGCGTGGTATTTCAGACAAAATTCACGAATCACATCTGTATTAAACAACAAAGTGGTCTGGTCTTTCCACTGAAATATTCTCATGTTGGTAAGTCAAACTACAAGATCACTACTATTAAAAAGATCAATAGTTTTAATTAATTTAGACTTTTTTAGCTATGTCTCATTTCCTGCCATACTGCTTTGTACACAGGAAGAGCTTTCTACATCACCTCAAACTACTGTTTCTTACAGTTTGAAAGAGAGCAGGCAAGAGACTTCAGAGGGTATAAAAGCTCTACTTCTGATAGTATAAAAGCCATGGTTTAAATAGTTTAGTGAATGCTCCTTCCCTGGCGTGGTGCAATGTGTCCTGCTGACAACATGTGGATTTATGAATGCCCAATGAAATGAAAGCACAAGACGACAGCTGGATTTGCCCTTCTTCAGAAGTCTCTCCTAGCTATGAGAACTGAATACATACACACACAGACAGCTGTTCAACTGCTGTGTCAAACTGCAACTAAAACCACTGAACTGAAATTGCAGCCTTGTTAAAGGCCAGTACACATCATCATACACATCCAGATACTTATCAACATATCCTGATGTACATCAGTCTTTGTTACTCATTATTTTGCACTTCTATTACCTATATCCAGTGCATTTTCATTTTTTTTCTCGTTTCCTTTTTTCTCCTCCCCTCTCAGAAGGAAGAAGGAGAATGAAGAAAGGGAAAAAAGATCAAGTAATTCTGATTCATTTTCCCTTGGTGACTATTGACTTCAGAATACTCTGGCCCTTCCATTCTGTATCTATACACTTCACAGACTTGCTGTCTTGATTAATGTGTTTTAAATACCACTTTTCTCCCTTGTTTATGTTTTCACAGTTCATCACTGAACATCAGTGAAATGAAACAAGATGTGGTAAATCCCTCATGTGGAACTGATTTGCTATTTAGTATTCTGTCTTATTTCTAAGCACTTTCTTTAGCTTGGACTTACACAAAAGAGTTTGAAAATATTTCAGATTACACAGCAAAATCAATGTTAATTACCAGTCGAATAATTGGTTGTTTTCGTAACTGATTCCTGTGCTTCAGAGATTGCTTTCAGTATCAAATTCTTATTGGCCTGTTTTGAAGGTGGCAATGAAGGTCTAAAGGAAATAAACAAAAAAATAATTCTGCATAAGATTGCACAGCAACAGTAACCATGCTAAAGACAGTTGTTTCAACAGGTTAACATAGGAATAATATTAACAGAAATTATCCTCTACAATTATTTTATCCAAAATAGTTTTCAGTTAATCTATTCTCTCAGTGGATGGAGATCCACAAAATTCTCTAAAAAATGTAAGTCCAGATGTGTGATTTCACCTCTCAACTTAAGCTGCTGCAAAATCATGATAAAAAGCAGTGTAAAAACACATGAAAGGCCCTCTGCCATTAATTTCTTCCCACCTCTACCCACCACTTATCTCTTGCTATGTTTGTGCTGGCACCAATAATTATGCAGCCATCCTGAGAAATATGGTCCAGCTGCATAATTTGACTCTATCAGAAACATATTATTTGTAAAAAAAAGGCTTTCTGCTTGTCTTTAATATCAACAATAAGAAAGCTTAAATCAGATAAATGTGCTATGGTGCTGAAGATAAATTCAGTACAGTGTATTAGCTTAAAATAAATCTCATAAAAGATAACACTGTAAACACTTAAAAAAGCTAACATCTCCTCTCTAGTTTAAATGTTCTTCCTCAATTGCTAAAAATAAGATACGAAAGACATGTATTTTGACTAATGCCTGACACTTAGAATTAGGGAGCAGAAAACAAAAAACCTCTGAAGACTGTCTGAAAAGTTAAAATCACCTTAAAGAACAAATGATAACTGATTTGAAAACAATTCCTGAAAATAAATCAAATTACTGAAAAATTAATTTAACAAAAGAAATACCTGGTCTGAAACATGTCAACATTATTGTTCTTTTGCCAGTAAACTTTACCCAAATAATGTAAAAATTCACACTCTATTGCATCTTGCATGCAATAATGGAAACAGGTTACTAAACTAAAGGCAAAGGATGGCATAAACAGGCATCTCCTCCACAGAGTTGTGAGAAAGTATAAAAAATATTAAAATTATTTACTAAATTTTGCCTGTCAGTTTTCCAAAGTGAAAACTGATTTTCCCCACTTCCGAAGTTTTCATGCATTATATTAATTCTTGAAAACCCAGAATCATGGAGATCTTCAGTACCTTCTTTCTGGCTTTGCAGGTACAGACACGCTGCTGGAGATGCTTCCTGTTCGCAATCCGTAGTCTTCCTCTTCCTCTTCATCGTCTCCATCATTACAGAACTTTTTCACTTTGACTACCGAGCTTACAACAGGCAGCCGCCTCTTCCTGGAGCTTTCCTCCTACAACATACAGACCAGGCAAAACAGCTCATTTAGCATAAACCACGAATCAGTAAACCAGCAAAGAATGTACTGCAATTCCACTTGGAGCCAGGAGATGGAGAGCTTCCATTCCAGTTGTACAAGTGACTGCACTGGATAATATGAAAATCAGACACTGAAACGTCTCATTGGAAACATAACTATAAACAAAATTTAGGAAAAAAAAAAAAGCAAACTCAAAAAAAACCCTCTCAAGTATAGAAAAATTATCCAACACCTACAGAAAACCAGGGTTTTCCAAAGACATTCATAGTATTCTTCAAGATAAGTATGTTAAAAGTGTGAGAGAGAAAAGTGAAATCAGTATAAATTACTTTTTTCCTCTGTATCAACTCTGATTTCAGATAAATTTAAGGATTCATTTCTAGCAAGGAAATTATATATTCCAAAGGATATTAATTGTTACATATAGTCAGGATGGTCCAGTTTAGACAGTTCAAGGCCCCTGTTGTCTCTTCTGGACATTATTCATGAAACAGTAATAGAAGTTTCACAAGACCTTTTTCAAATATTTCCAAGGAGAGACGTCCCTGACATTCATCAGTGATTTATGTACAACATTAAATAAATCACTATATTCTTATTTGCACTTCTCCATTCTCAAAAACTAAGACACCAGGATGTATCTTTGTAGAGCATTCTAGATTTCCAAATAATATTCATTATCCTTTATACAGAATGAAGTAGTGGCAAAGACAGAGAACTTTATGAGCTGCAACAAACATAGATGCACTTTCAATACAAGGTATGTAAAATATTTGCTTCATAACAACATTAGGAGCCATAACTATCTTCACTCCTCTCAAAAAAGCTCTTCATTCAAGTGCATAGTCTATCAGCTAGGACTACCACCCTGCCTGGCTTAGCTTGGCCTTCAAAGTACTTAGGGCAGCAGTCATCTTTTAGTATGTCCTTGTGCAACATACATCCTAAAGAATTCTAAACTAACAAAGTTCTAAATAGAATCATCATCATCAATGTATCTGGGTTAATAAACAGCATACCAAAAATTCTGATTTACTGGACTGTGTAAAGCTGGGGGTATACACAGCACTTAGGGAAGATCACAATGATTCAATGACCTTAAGATCAGAATTATAATTTCTGATTCATCATGTGCAGCTCAATAATGTGCTAACCCGTCCAAATCAATATGACAGGAAGATGTACATGGTAATTAGCTCTGAGATGCAGCAAGCTCCCAGATAATGATGTCAAATTATGCAATCTGTTTTTACCAGTGGACACAAAGGATGAAATCTCAAACCTACTGGTACCAGTAACAAAAGTCTTTTGATTTCTCTGAGGTCAAGATTTTACTGAAGTGTACATAGCAATTTAGTTTCCTAACAAGAATAAACTTTTGCAATAATTTAGGTTGTACTAACCTCACTGCCCACTTTATCAGCACCGAGTTTGGAGGTGGGTCTGTGACCTTCTGCTAAGCTGCCAAATGCTTCTGGATTGCACAGCTGGCCTGTTTCCAAAGACCTGCAGCCTTGTGTGTCTGACTGCCGGCTCTCCTGCAAGCTGCCCTGTTGTGACAATCTGGGCACGTGCGCATTGCCATCTGCACTCCTGACAGCTGGTGGCCGGTAGATCTCGGCTGAGGGACGAGAGGAACCGTAAGTTACAGTCACAATAGGTTTCTTCCGTGACAAAGGATTCTCCTGCACAAAGTTTAGGTCTTCATCAATTAGATCATCTGGTTCAGGTTTAATGTCAATTACAGCTTCAGAAGGTGACAATTCCCGCAAAGGCTTGACAGTAGATGTTAAGCGGGATGCAGAACCATCTTCACAAGACTGCCTGATAAAAAAGAAATTGCCAACTGTTATCCACAAGTCAAGTCCCAGAAAATGAGAACTGTCTTTTAATCAAAGCCAGGAGGGAAGAAACATTACAGTATTACTGTTTATATGAATTTAACATTTATTTTCAGTTTGGTTAATTAATCTAAGCCCATGTGTGGCTTAAAGAACAGAGTTCTGATTTAATGTTTTTCATACAACAAATTATAGCAATGCTTTACTCTTCAAAAGTACTTGTATCTTTCCAAGTGTCTGCACTCTTCAGAATGGCTACAACACTCATACAACTACTGATATCTGAAGGTGTACTAGGAAGTAGCCAGCAGCCTTACCTGGAAGCAGCGTTCCTCTGCTCCTGTGAGCTGGTTGAAACTCTGGAGTCATTTCTTTCAGTCCGAGTGCTTGACACTGCAAGAGGTGGCAAGATATCCTCACGCCTCCTCTCATCACTCACACATGAACTGCTTTTGCTGGAAGGCAGGTTGCTCTCAAAGATATTAGATTCTGAAGATTTTACACTGGTTGGTTCTGTGGAGATAGGTACCTTTCACTTTCACATTAAAGCATAGCAATACAAATTTTACAGTAAATGTAGCTACAAAACTGCAAACAAGATGTTGCACATGCCTGAAAATACAACAAGCTGAAAGCCTGGAATACATCAGCAAGAAACAGAGAAAACACACAGACACTAGACTCAAAAATAAATTATCTCAAAATAAAAAGAAATTTTCTTAACAGTCTGGATCCAAAAGACCACATAAACAAAAAATTAACAAAACAGACAAGATATTTTTGCAACTCATTAGAAATATAGCACTACACAGGAGAAATAAGCCTACCTTCACTCATAATTACTTTTCTTACTTACCAGTAGTCACAGATCGCAGCTTATCCAAAACACCATGGAGCCTGAAATAGACAGTGGACATTGAAGGAAGCGAAAGAGAAATAGGAGAAATAAAAAACCTTAATTTACATTCAGACTAACCACTTTTCAGAGACCCACTGCCTTTCCATCATTATGACAAGCACCTTTTCTAAGACTTCATTTTCAATCAACCAAAGTATGTTTGATCTCAAAAGGGACGCTTAAAGTATCGTATCTCCTGTATGTCTTGTACATGCAAGCAGAGTATTCATCACATCATCTACTTTTGGCATTTAGTCGGTTTATATATCAAAGCAAATACTACCCACCTTTCACTACAATCAATGAAGTATCAAAAAGATTCAAAAAACCTAAGTTAGAAGCCTAAAGCATAGCCTAAAATTTTACTTTGTATATGAAACTTTAATTACACAGCAGAGTTAAACATAATTCTAAGTACAAACTCAAACAGTATATAACTCATAGCATTCTCAGGATTCTTCCAGCATGCTTTGTATATACCAACAATACTTTCAGAGATGTGCTGGTGATCAGAAATATTTCAGTGAAGTACCAAACTTGCCCTTTGCCTGTGAAAAAGTTACTAAGCTGAAGTAACACGTAAAATTACAGGGCTTTAATACAATAAGGCTGCTTAAAAATAAACACATATTGCAGTGAGAAGAAAGAAAAAAAACCTGAACACTTAAATTCATATCTTACTTGGAATTCAAACGTGATAATGGGCAAGTCCATAATTTAGACTGAATATTAGAAAGGAGCTAAGGAACAAGAACATATTGAAAAGACTGCATGTGGGTATAATGAAGGCTTATACTCATTCTCCTTGTGAGCTTTCACTAGAACACTTGTCAGCTGAGCTCTGGTGACGCAGATCAATTTTCATACTGACCTCAGGCTAACTGATCTGACACTTGGTTCAGAGTAAGAAGTGGTGGCCAACCAGCAGGATTACCAGGTCTGTCATAATTGCTGCGAAACTTATGCCAAAAGGCCCAAATTATTAGCTTACAGAGACAAACCAAGGAAGGCAGATCTTGCCGAGTACTGTAATTAACCAACGTTTAAGAACAGAAACATTCTAGACTGCATTTAGGAGAAGTAAAAAGTATACAAAACTGCCAGCTACAATGTTATGTAACACTTGTTCACCAGTCCCCTCACAGCTTATTCATAGGTTTCATCTTATCATCTGTCCTTCTTTTAACCAATATGTACTTTGGTACCTGATAAAGCACTCCAACATTAAGTTTGTATTTTTATATCTGTATCTATCTATATAAATATATATGTAATGAGCATACTCACTTAGAGTTAAAACAGTCACTATGTTCAAAATTTAAGCAGGTGTCAAAACCAGCTGGTGGTATAACATCTGCATATAGTCAATACACCATATAAAATATAAATATATAAAATTATCTTGATTTCTTCACTGAAATTTGCTTTCTCTACATATTTATTATTTTTTCAATAAAGTTTTAGTTCCATTTACAAAGCCATGAAAGTGTTTTCTGCTACACAATTTCTGACTGTATATCAGGATTCAGTCAAAACTGCAGTACAGGAGATACATCCTAATCCACTTGTAAACTTCACTGATTTGTCTGATTCCCAAAACTACTATGAGAGAGACAACTGCATGACTTCCTGATACACTGAAACCCAAAAGTTTTGCCTACGCAGGCCACAAAAGGCAGCAAAGAAATACCTGTGCGGTTTTTTTCAAAAAAGATCCATGCTTAATAGTACTCCTTTATAATATTTTTGACAAGTGCCAGGAGAAAAATGAAACCTGTGTTAGTAAAATCAAACTATATCCACACAAGTTACACTATCACCTAGAAATACATTTGTTTAAATAGCTAATACAGTGATTTGTAATAGCTGGAACTGTTTTTCATTTTTTGTCAATGTTTATGATTTCATAACATAACCAACTTCTAAAATGTTTCTCTCTCCTATTCAGTAACGGAAAAGCTCCTAAGAACTAATTACATATAAGAAATATTGGAAGTGAATTTAAACTATCAGTATGAAAATGTCAAAGAAAGCATAACTGAAAAAGAATAAAAATTATAGTACTTCTCTCATCTATACAAAACCAAAAAATACTCCTTGAAATTCTATCAGATAGGAGATTCAGAAATAAGATTAACTTGAAAAAATACACAACTCTGAAAGCAACAAAATCTCTAGAGTCAAATGTCTGAAATGCGGATTTATTTACAGGCTTCTACTGTAAAACAAATTCAGTATTAGAAAATGCATGTGAAATATAATGGCTAAGTTTGTCATGCAGCATAGAATGAATGAACCTACATTGTCAGAAGCTGACAGCAGAGTTGGAGTGTTGCTAACTTGTCCTGTTCACAGTAATTCTGAGGTTCTACTTTTGGTTTTTAGAGTTGGGTGGTGGTAATAAATAAACAGCCTGAGAGGTGGGAATACCTAAGCATTTGGTGCTAAGCCTTGTCAAAGACAGTACACAGAATTAGATCCACTGCTCATCTGCCCTGATATAGTAATTCTCATGCACAGCAATCTGAATCACTGTTAGCATTAAAGCAAACAGATTGGTCCTTTACATCTAACTGCAGTGAACAAGGCACTCATGCTCACAGTGGGCTTTGCAGGAATAATTGTAAGTCAACATACTACCTGAGCACTTCATTTACAAATCTGACTGGCTTATAAACAAATGACTCCTCCAGTCCTTTGCCATCTAACTATCACCTCAAAAGCCTAACTAGGGTCAGACTAAAACTAATTTACTTATTAGACATGCAAGGTAGGAGCTTTTATTAAAGCAAATTACATAATGGGAAGCTAAATAGCTTTTTAAAATGCCAAGTGTCACTTGTAGAAAGAAGTCCTGCACTACTGATAAGAAGTGTGACAAGTAGCTTGCAAACATACCAGACAGTAAACCTGACAGTATTGTTTCCAAGGAAAAGGGAAAGGTCTTCTGTCATCTGCTCTTGACTCTTCTTATTGGCCACCATAACCATAATATAATCAGGGAGTTCTTCATCTAATAGAAAGAGAAATATGTTGTTTTAAAGTATAATAAATCATGGAAGACATAAATCATAGAAAACATTTTTAAACATGTAACCAAACTTTTTCTGTCTTACTATAAAGACTGTGCAGGCAGAGGATTAGGTAAGCAAACTAACAAGACTTCCATTTCCTCTGAGGTTCAATACAAGTCTCATCTACAAGCAAGGAATATAAGATCATCAACTTCACAAGAGCGTAAACTGAAGATCAATGTATTTAAAAAGTGAGTAAACAGAACGGAAAGAAGAACAAGATAAAAGAAAGCCACTCTGCTGCCTATATTCTTTTTCTTGAATACTAGCAAATACCTATAAATATCTAGTAAATATTCATCACCTCATCCTTGTCAAATTTCCTATGGTTACAAAACTAAACAAATAAATATCCATTTCTGATATGTGCATTAAACAAATCAAAACTGTATTAACTTCCGGATTTTTTACCTACAAAAATAAAAACAAATCCCAGCTACCTCAAGAACGAATTTCTATTCTGTAATGTATGCAATTTCATACACAGTGAGAAACCCATTCCCTTGCACACAGGGTACTCCCACTCATCAGAATGCATAGGAAGGTGCTTAGAGCTCAACATTACCACACTAAGAGTTTGGGGAATTTGGTGTTTGGCATTTCACTTTGGCCTAGCTCTGGCCTCTGCTGAAGGACTGACTGGCACAATTGTTGCTCAAAGGCATTAGTTGTGCTTCTTGATCACAGACTTCAATTAAGTTTAATCAAACATCTCATGCTCTCCAATTCTACTCCATGGCATGACATGAACATAACAACAGTAAGCAAGAACAGTTGGGAAATACTACCCAAATTACGAATTTGAATCAAGGCACTAATACAGCTGTGCTTATTTAATCAAGCTACAACAGTACACAAAACTAAAAAGACCTAAAAAATTAAAAATAGAAATCAAAATCCAAATGAAAGGAATTGTCTTTCTTCCATGTATATGTACACTGTAAATAACTTATCTCTACCTTAGACCACAAAAATAACATTTATACTTGCACCTGCACTACCACTACTCATTTGTACCAACATAACCCATTACTAGCTTAATCCCTCAGTTTTTTTGGTGACTTTTTGTTTGTTTCAGGGGTTTTTTTTGTTGCTGATTTGTGCTTGTTTTTTTTTTCCTACTGCAAACTACAAGTTGCACAAGATGGACTAATGTTCAGACTTAGGAATTTAAGTATGATTTTTATTCATTGGCCACACTACTTTTAAACATAATAAGCTCTTCAGGTGGTTCAGCACATGATAAAGTAAAGAGGATATTTTAAGTACAGATGAAAACATAAGTTAGCACAATTACCAGTATAACAGTTTGTGTAACAGTATGATATATGAAGGAAAGAAACTTTTTCGGTATCTGTGTTGGCTTATGCCAACTTAAACTGCATGTGGAACTACAGCCTTTTGAAAAATTTCCTAACTGATGAATAATTAACTGCTTCACATCTATGAATATTTCCTTTTTAAGCGCTACACAACAAGTTTCAACATATCTTGATATATAGGGCTTTTCAAGAGAAAAGAATTAGCAGTGTCAGAAAGAAACAAAAGCATGGTTCCTGTGCAGAGGATAGAATGAGGGAGAAGCAACATTTTACTAGTTACCTGAAAGAAGAAATGGAGAGTTTTTGAAAAACAGTACTGGAAGAGTTGTCCAAAATACTCTAATCAAGAAAAGAAATCTGAAAAATCACAGGATTTTGGAAACATTGGTATAAAAATAAAGAAGAGGCCAAGGCAAGACAGACTTAGCTATAAAGAATACAAAGTTATATAAAGTTCAGAAGCTGACTGAGAAGAAACTGCAGACTTTGTTCATCCTGGGAATACAGGAAACCTGTCCTCTGAATACAAGAGACAGAAGGAAAACAAAGAAAGAATAATCAGTCATAGCTGCAATCAGAGATGGCTAGTATTCTACCAGCATCTTAGTATTAGAGACAAGAAAGACTTTTATTTCAGAAATACAGGAGAAAGCAAAGAATCAAGGACTGAGAAACTGAAACCTGGAATGATGGTAAAAAATCCAAACCAAACAAAAAACAATGAGTTACTTAAAAAGACAAGCTTTGAGACGGTGCAAAAGACGATTTTACAATTAAAAAGTTCTAAACACAGTTCCTAGGCACCAGCTGAGTTCAGAATGTCAGCTCCTAAGTAACTCCCTTCTATGAAGCCAATACATTTTTCCATAAATACAATTCCTCCCTTGAAATAGGAAAAAGAGACTAATTCATGCTCAAACTACAAACTCTGAACTTGGCCCTGCAACTCACAGGATCTCTAAATTATGCTCTCAATTCCTTTTTTTCACCTGAAATCCAAGAATCATAGACAACAACAATGCAGTTTCAGGACTGAGGTATTTTGTTTCCAATGGAATGCTGTGTTAAGCTACCAACTTTTACTGCTGCAGAAAACAGCTGCTCTGAAGTGCAATATTCATTTCTTCCTGGATTCAGAAACAACAAATCCAGAAGACCACAGATATTCACACTGCTCACCCCTGCTGTCACAAACCAAAATAAAATCTCCCTCTGCCTCTAAGATTCAGATAGCATGTATTTCATCATCATTAGCTCATCATAGCTCTCAGTCTTTTCCTTAACAGTCAAGCTCTCACATTTTAAAGGTTTGTCCCACATAATGTTTCTGATGTGGCCTTTTAATTTCCTAAGCCACTCACTCATCTTTATCCAGTCTCCTAATATCAACAGACTCCTCACCCTGAATTCAAGAGCTGTTAAAAATATGCCTAAGAAAGACTGATTCCACCTCAGAGTGGTCACAGCTAACTGCTGATGTATTTCCAAGGCTCTTGCTTTGTATAATGCTTCTCCTAATGCTTCAAAGAAATTTCCTTAGATATTCACATCATGGCTTGTTTTTCTTTCAAACCCCTTGCCACCATTTCTAAAGGGAAAGACTATTAGACTGACTTCTTAGTTATTTTCTTCAGTTCTTCACGTACTGATGTTAACATACTGCTTCATCTTATTCTTAGAATATAGTATTTTATGAAGTATTAGTCCAGCACTTCAGGTAATTCTTCTCATGCTTAAGGCTTCTGTATGCATTAACAGAGGTAATAGTAAGTTCCATTAGCTAAGCTAGTTTTTTCCTGCATAACAAAAATGATCTAGAGAAGATTGCTGAACACATGACAAAACTTACCAACATAAGCCCCCAGCTCCTGTAACTTTCCTTTTATAGCACCCTAAAAAATAATGAAATATTATTTAAGGGATGGATCAACAAAGTATTTCTGTCTGCAAAGAAGTGGGAGGCTTAGAAAAGTTTCTCTCATTTACTGTTTGCACACAGTAGTTTAACATGTTAAACTTTTCCTATTTCTACTGCTCAGGATAGGAACGTACTAACAGCGAGGGACTGACAGCAGATCAACGGAATCTCACTCTCTCTACCCTATTTCCGATAGACCACACCAATGGTAGTGCCGATCCTGACGCTACCATTCAACCTGCAAGTCCCAGCTGTCCTTTTTTAAGCAGAGACCACCCGGACTCACAAGGTGCAAAGAAAACTAACCTAAGATGGTTTGATAAAAGGTCATTCCCGGCTCAGCAGGGAAACAGAACCCTGCCGGGATTTCCAGGCTGTGACTGCCGAGTGGGAGCCGCTGACAGGCCCTGCCGGTACCGGGGGCTCACACCCGGCCAAGCTGCGCGTCCCCCGGGCAGCCCCGGGGCCGGGCGGGCTCTGCAGGGCGAGAGCCGCAGCCCCGGGACAGGGATGGCACCTGGCAGCTGCCCGTCGGGGGACAGAGGTGCCCCGGCGCCGCCTCCCACAAAATCGTCTCTCCTGCTCCCGCCCTCCCCGGGGAGTCCCGAGGACCCCGCCGCCGGCCTCTCTGACGGAGGGGCCCGGTGCCTCAGCCGCCGGCTGGGCCTGCCCCCACAAGCGGGCCCGGCCTCCTGCCGCGGGCGGAGGGAGCGACCCGGCTGCTTCTGTCTCACCCGGATCTTGCGGCTGATCTCGGTGCCGATCTCCATGGCCGCGCCGAGCCGCCCCCGGCCCGCCCCGTCCCCTGTGGCCCCGGGCCCGGCTCCCACCGCCGCCCGCGCGGGTACCGAGCGCCGCTCGGGCACAGCGCGCGGCCTCCGCCGGCACCGCCCCCTGCCGGGCGGCGGCCGCACCGCCCGCCCCTCCACGGCCGCAGCGCGGGGCTCGGGAAGCAGCGGCGTGGAGCGGAGCCATGGCCCGGGGGCCTGCTGCTGACTGCCGGAGCGGGGAGCCAGCGGAACTCTGAATGCCAGAGCAACAGCTCCGCGGTCATTCCAATATTCATGCTCTTTCTCGAGAACTGCACACACTGAATATTCAGTTATCCGTTAAAAAACAAATAAATTATGGTATAACCGTACACAAAGTATTCAAGTAACTTTTAATGCCACACTACAGCTATATAGGTTTCCTGGTGCCCACCTCTTTATCACCTCCTTTTCTCAGCAGGGCGAGAGAGAAAATATAACAAAAAGGCTCATGTGTTGAGAACAAGAACAGGAGACCTCACTCACTAATTACTGTCATGGACAAAAAAGACTTGGGGAAATTAGTTTAATTAATTAACAATCAAATCAGAGTAGGATAATGAGAAATAAGCCCAAACCGTAAAATACCTTCCCTGCACCTCTTCCTTCTTCCTGGGTTTAATTTTACTCCTGATTCCCTACCCATCTCCCCCCAAAACAGGGGAACGGGAGTGGGGTTATGATCAATTCATCATCTGTTTTTTCTGACACTGCTTTCTTCTCTCCTGCTCCCAGGAGAACAGTCTGCCACAAAGACTCCACACTCACTGCTGCAATGTGAATCCTTTTCATGGATTGCAGTTCCTCACAAACTGCCCTGCCATGGGTCCCTTCCATGAGGTACAGCCAGTCCTTCGGGGACAGGGTGCTCCACTGTGGATCCCCCAGAAGGTCCCAAGTCCCGACGGCAGACCTGCTCCAGCATGGGCTCGTCTCTTCACAAGGCCACGGGCCCTGCCAGGAGCCAGCTCCAGCACGGGCTTCCCGCAGGTTCACGGCCCCCAGGCATCCATGAGTTCCAGCACGGGGCTGCTCTGTGGGCTGCGGGTGGATCTCCATTCCTCCACTGACCTCCGTGGGCTGCAGGTGGATCTCTGCTCCTCCACTGACCTCCTTGGGCTGCAGGGGCACAGCTGCCTCACCATGGGCTGCACCAGGGGCTGCAGGGGAACCTCAGCTTTGGTGTCTGGAGCACCTCCTGCCCCTCCTTCTGCACTGACCTTGGCTCCTGCAGAGCTGTTCGTATTCCATATTTTCATTCCTCTCTCTGGCTGAAATTTGCTTGTGCACAATAACTTTTCCACTCTTCTTAAAAATGTCATTCCAGAGGCACTACCAGTTCCACTGATGGAACTGTGCTGGGTGTGTGTGGCTGGTTTTGGCCAGTGGAGGGTCCGTCCTGGAGCTGGCTGGCATTTTCTTTATCAGACATAGAGGAAGGCCCCAACAGCTTCCCACAGAAGTCACCCCTGTACCTCCTCCACTACCAAAACTAGCCGCACACACACACCCCCCGTACAAGCATCCACGGGTGTTACTGCTACAGGGGATCAGTTGCAAGGGAGGAAAAGCAGTGTGGAGAAAAGCCTACAAGGTAAGCATAATAGTAAACAAAAAAGAACTAATGCTTGAGGCAAACAATTTATCTTTTGCACCCATACCCCAGATTCACTTCAGCTGATTTAATGAGTAGTAATATTATACAAAGCCCAGCCTACAGACAAAGGGTCTTTTACAAGTAATGCCACTGATTAAAATAAACTCCAGGCATTGTACTTAACAGCTGTATTAATCCCTTTCTGCATCACTGTTCCTAATATAAATCAAACATCATACAGATAGTTTAGACTAATTATTGCTAATGATCTGAGCTGTTAGCCTGATTCCACTTAGAATATATTGATGTTACAGTGAGAGGCAACCAGTAACAAATTGGTTTAATTACACCATTCCATTTTAACATTTAAGAGACATATTTTGCTTTCTTAAGATTTCAATTATGTTGTACTATGTTGTATTATTGGAAAAAGAATTGTTGCAGTACAGAGACAAGAATTGAGTTTATTTCATAAGTAAAGGATTTACTTTAGAAAAAGATACTGTGTTTGAGAAAACGTTCCTTTGCAAATAACAGCAGGAGCTCATTGCTTCAAGTTCTGCACCTGTGTAGGAAAACTGCCTGTTTTCTTCTAATAGGAAAATTCTATAACCTTAATTAGTTACTTAGTTGAACATGTTCAACACTTTACAGCACCCTATAAGTAAAAATGAATCTTGCACACATGAAATTGCAGGCTTCAAGCATGTAATAGACATACGGTATGGTCATTTTCTAGCACTCCTCTCTACTACCATCAGAAATACATAATCATGCATAAAGACCCAGCCATCTCTTGCTCTCTCACAAATAAGAAATAGAATGATGAAAAACAGGAAGGCTTCAGAACCAAAACATGATGAATAAAGTAAATTTGTTTAGAGAACAGCTTTCAGATTTAGAACTAGAGGTATTCTGACTTTTCAGTTCATGAAGTCACTATTTTGCATGGTGTAAATTAAGATATTTTTCCTCATGACTTCTTCATTGTCTCAGAACTGTGGGAAAGCCCCTTTAACTAGCAGTTTCTGGGTTATCCTGCCTGTGTTTTTATCACAAACAGGTAACTCTCCATTAGGCTGAGGAATATATGCTTGCATATAAATTTTCTGCCTTTAGGGTGCCTGATTTTGCTTCCTGTTTGGCTTACTTCCAACATTCTGTTTTACCTTTAGTCAATACAAAGTTCCAAAAATTACAAAGTACAAATGCTGGAGAGTTCCTCTGGAATTGAAATAAGGTAAATATTTGCATCAACTTCTACCATTGCCTGATACACTCAAACTGCAATCACGTATTTAGACTAAGATGAAAAAAACCCCAACCAAACAACCCTCCAAAAACCTGTCTTAGAAGGGAGGATGTCTCTCTTTTTCTTAAAAAAACATAGGCTTATCCCTGTTCCACTATGAGCAGGCCATATTAAACCCAGTGGGCAGGAGCTTTCCTTTGTGCCTATAGAACAAGGGGTGCAAAATTCAGCTCTGGGATATTATAAGTTTCTTCACATAAACTTCAACAACAGAATAAAGATTATGGCAAACATGAGGTCAAGAACTATGAATGTTTTGAGTGTTGACTGGGGCTTAAATGGGAAAGCAGAAGCTCAATATAATGCCCTCAGATAAAATAAATAATAAAATAATAATAATAATATAATAATTAAAATTATAAAATTATAAAATTAAATGCCCACATTTTATTGATGTGTCTTTACCAGAGTCCATCACATGTTCATGGCTGCCATTGTCTCTTTGTCCCTTTTATTAGAGTTGATAGTTGGAGCAAAGCAGGTAATATAGAGGTGGTGAGATGAAAAAAAAAATGAGATGTTGCAATATGGAGAAAGTGCAGAAAGACACAAAGTTTGGACACAAACTGGGATTATAAGAAGGAAAAAGCAGAAGAAAAATATTATTTGTGAATTCAAATGTGATGAGCTTCAAAAGAAAATGTAAGTTGCAGAGGAGCATATTGATAATGTCCCAGCTGTCTCTTTTAAGATGAGGTGTTGTCTTTAATGTAAATGAACAGAAGGAAAATGCAGCAAGAACTAACTGTGGAAAGCAAGGAAAGTCTAATAAATGCAAGTTCTAGGCAGGGAATGAGAGAGGAAAAGGGTGTGATGAAAAATTAGAACAGGAAATGTGACAGATAAGAGAATTCAGACTTTGTTTCCAGTATGAATTGTTTAGAAATAGGAGGGGTTGCCTCTGTAACCCCGAATTTTCATGGTTTGGATTTTTCATACATTGTATCAGTTTTCTCCAGCAAGTGCAGTTTTATCCTCTAGCAGCCACCTTTAGAAAAGGTATCAATTTAGGCTAGTGCAAAGTTAATTTATTTTACTCAACATATGATTCCCCCAACTAATGTTTTATATATTGCTTATGGACTGCTCATTATAATTAAGGCTGATGTATGGAAGGAAAAAAAAAAAAAGAGATACTCCTCTGATCTCAGGGATTGTGTCTAGGAGAAATAACTCTGAAGAATTCATTATAGTACAAAATTACCTACATATTTCAGCTGAGATTAGTGTCCTCGTGAGCAACTTGCTATTTGCATAGTTGACCTGCAGGTTATACCTGCTCAGACAGTAGCATGTTTGTGCACTTCACATCACCAAAACACTTTCTAGGTTTTAAAGTTATTAGTCAGCATTCACATACTCACTTTACCTTTTTCCTCATCCTTGACTGCTTCTATGTTTGTATATACTTTTGCTTGGTTCACTCAGTGCGGAGACCCAATATTCCAAATTGCACTCAACAGTTGTTGATTTCAAGTGAATGCAAACACACGGAAGACTTCATATACTTGTGAGACTGAAGCACCCTCTCTTACTGTGTTTGCATTAGTTAAACACTCTAAATATTCCTGAATTTATATGCATCTAAAGCTTGCTAAGATAGTTGTTAGTAAGGGTATCATTTCTACTGACACCTTTGGGAGTTTTTAAGTCCAGACAGGCTGAAAGATCAGCCTTTAGTCTGCATTTTTTTTGCTGTGTATCTCACCAACTGCTGAAACTTTGCAAGGGCCTAAATGTATGTGCATAGGTCATTTGATAAAACACATAGAGATTAAACCTTGAAAATATTTCCAAGCTGCATGAAAACAAGACCAACAGAATTTTGGTAAGACATTTGCCTTAATTGGAAAGGCTTAAAATAAATGATCATATGATTAAAAAAAGCAAGGATTGCCTGCTATTTGTTGTAACCCCTATTTCTGTAGTGCCCCTGTAGCCAGAGAAGCAGCTGTTCATTGCTGACATTCTCCCTGCCAGGCATTCCAACTCTCTGAGGTAATGGGCTACAAGCATACGGGCCTTCGCTTTAATTCTTTCAGCGTATCCTTCCGCATGGATAGAGCGAGGGGAACGCCTCCAGGAAAAGAAATTAAATGCACACACACAGAGGCACACAGGGACGGCCGATTTGAAAATATTCCTGAGAACGCAATTTGCGCTCATGCGGCACAGCGTCACATGAAAGAGGCCGCCTGAAGAGCTGGCTGGCACAGGTTTATTTTGTTGTAGTATTTTCTTCCACCCCCCAGCTCTTTACCCAGTGGAATGATATCCAGAGCGAGTTTTTTGAGACAGGAAGTGAGGAATGTTTTCACTATGAGTGATCTGAGAAGAAGGTGGGTTAGCCGAGATAGCAGCTGTTTCGGACAAGAGGAACACAGTAACTCAGTTCCCGGGGAACACAGATGAGATGGCTCCGGGAGAAGAAGTCTCGGAGCGCTGGGGCTTTTTTTCGGCTGCACATATGTGAAAGGAGACCCGGTGTCTTTGGATCGCTGTGCAAGGTAAGGGGAAAACAGCGGACACAGAAAAAAGTAAAATAAAATAAAAAATAAAATAAAATAAAAAAAAGCGGGTGATCTTCCCTGGTGTGTACCGTAAGGCTGAAGAGTTTCTACCACTTAGTTTTTGAAAAGTAAATGGTTGAAATGGTTATGGGACTGTGCTTCTGGAGGTGGGCAAAGTTTGAGATATGCACTTACTGCTGCTCAGTCCAAGAGTCATGTCAAAGATTAACTGGTAAAACAAGAAGAGGGTGGAGTATTTTGATTACTTTTTTGGCTGCCCAAATATCTCTGAAATAAAAATATATGTATTTCAAGAATTTGGAGTAATAGGAACCCTTTTTCACCATGGTATATTGCAATTTTATTTTGATTACTGTAATTTATGCTGACTATTTAAAAATATTTGTATAGTAAAATGCTAATAATTGACGGGGGAGTGGGAGGTGAAAGTAAAGAAGAAAGGTACCACAGTGCTCAGCAGTCACACATTAGTCGCGGCCATGTAGCTGAAATTCTAATATAGCATGTTTGAAACGACAGGTTTCTGTTGAAATATAAAGGTACAAAGTTTGGCCACTAAAAAACATTTTTAGCTGTTGCATGAAAATTCCAGGCTTGGCAAATAAAGGCTTGTTATTGTAAAGGTCATCAGTTGGATTTGTAACTCCTGGCAGTACGTAACCATGAGTTTTGGCTAAAGTAGCTTAAAACAATGCAGGTAGGTTTGAATTTAAAGTAATGCAGCAGGCAAATTTGAGAGCACCTAGGACTGCAGAATGCACAGCTGCTGTGTAAAACCAGCACAGCTATGTTTTCAAGAACTACACATGGCAAGCAGTAGAAGATACTGAATAGTACCCTGGTGTTATTCAGCAAACTTGCCTTAATTCGAAAATATTTATTATATGTTTGGAATCTTTTTTTAGTTGGTCTTTTAGGATATGTTCTAGAACTTAATTACTTTAGATTTTTTTGTTATACATGGCTTTCAGAAGTCATGTAGGTTATGTCAGGCGTACAAAAATGAAATAATTTAGGGTAAATGCTCAGGAGCATTTAATGAAAGCAACAGATCATAACCTGGAGAACGTTCCTGGCTGGCACATTCTGAAAATTCTGCTCTGAACATCCTTCCTATGTTTGCATTTCTACCTGTTTGCATAGAGAAATAACTGAAAGTCTGAGGCTGCCTCATGTCAGCATTCAATGGTTTGGAAATTTCACCTGCCAGGTTAGTCTGTGGTTAGTGATTTTTAGTTTTGTTTGTTTTGTTTTTTTTTTCCTTCCGTGCTCTTAGAATACTTTTCTAACCCTTGATATGGGTATAAAAGACTGAAATTCTTTCATACTCAGTGGCACTCCATAAAACCTGAGATTGAAACACTTCTGCATTTCTGACTGTAGCTTTCAGAGAGGAGTAAATTGATTTCTCTCATTGCTGTAGCACCAAAGAAGACACCTAACTGTGCAAAGAATGTATTGGAAATTGGGCCTCGGGGACATAAGCTAAGGTCAGCCAGCTAAAAGTTACCCTGTCAGGAATAAACCCAGGGCAAGATTTTGCTGGCAGTGGACAGGGGACTAAAAGCTTCTGTCTGTAGAGCATTCCCTGAATGCTGTTCAAGCAGGGCTGGATTTGGAGGATCAAAGTGCAGAGGGAGTAATAAAGTGAGGATTCCCTCTGTATCCCTAAATTTTTCAGGGAAACCTGTTGTTATCTATTCTACAGCTACACCCTAAAATAAATTTGTTAGTTTGGGTGAGGATTGTTTTTTTATTCAGCTAAGATTTTAGATGGTATCTGTTGATGATGGGGATTATGTAGAATGGTCGAACGGCTTCAAGATTATCGCAAACGAGGTCATGAAATATGCTTCTGGTCATTCTTTGGAGTAGGGTTGCAAAGATGTCATTGAAAAAAAATGCCACGCCGCCTCCTCTTTCTCCCCATTGTAGGCCTTTAATGGTTTTCCACCTTCCTTCCTTCTTTGCCGTGCTGCTGGCTGGGCAGTAGGAGTCTGATACGGGGTTTTTAGCCTAAAGAGTTGGTGGTTATGTTGGATAAGTTTCTAGGTGGGTATATCACTCTCCACGGAGAATGTGGTATCTGTTTACAGCTGTACCTTCGAGTTTAAAAGCAGGTGTGCTAGGAGGACTGCTTCTTCCGGTTCCTCCGTTCCACAGAAGTGCATATCCTCACGTTCCTCCTGTCTGGTCATCCCGAGAGTCCTCAGAAAACAAATTGTGCTTTTTAATATGTGCTACTAATACATGGGGGAAAAAAAAACCAACAAAAAACCCCCAAACAAACAAAAAAAAACTTAGAAAAGAGAAGTAGGCGTTTGTTTTCTTTCCCTCCTTTCCGTCGGGGCGTCGCTGCCACTAGAGGAGCAGAGGCAGAGCTGCTGCCCGGCGCGGGCGCGGCTCCGGGCGCGCTCCCGCCCCTCACGGCCCGGCCCGGCCCGGCCCGGCAGAGCCGCCTCACCGAGGGAATGGCATCCCCTGCCCGGGGCACCGCGGGCATCTTTAAAGCGCCTTCCAGCCCAGAGCCTTCCGTGACGCTGTGACGAATTTCATAGACTGGGGTGCGTGCGCTAGGAAAACACTTGGAAAAGGAGAGAGGCAAAGCATGGAATGGAGCTGTCGGGAAAGGAGGCGTGAGGGTGTTTGCAAAAGGTGGGGAGATGGGTGACTACCTGTGGTCTGGGTAAGAGTATGTTTTTCAAGGAAAAATTAAAAAATAAATGGTTCTCAGAATTCACATACTCTCTTGGTGAGGCAAAGCACGACCTGAAGCACCATACAGCAGTTGAACATAAGGAATAGGGTATGACTTGCTGTAATCCATGCAAGATTAGAGGAATTGGACTTCAGTTGTCTGGTAGGAAATGGCTACAATGTGAATTTTAATGCCCCTCTTGCCCTTCTTTTTTTTTTCCCTTTAGCATTTATGGGGCTTGGTTTTGTGTTTAATCCAACAGCAGATTGGCTGAGGCTGCACGATGCTCTGAAAAACAAGCCAGGTTGCTGGATTTGCTCTTTGAGAAAATGTGTTTGTTCAGTATTAAAAATACCTTAGGCAACTCAGATTTCATAGACATATTTCATTTAAATACCTATTCAGTTTATAAATACTTATTTTAAGACATTGCAGTCACACCTGATTAAGACTCATTATTCACTTGTGAATTTAAAAAGAAAAGAGGTCGACTTGCCAAAACCCAATGTCATCTGTGGAAAAACCAGAAACTCTGGTACTTATTTCATTATTTGAATACATAACAGCCCTGCATTTTGGAAAGGTAAACTGATTATTTAGATTTAAAAAAAATATACATGTTCTTTTTCCCATGTTATCATTCCCCTTTCAGTGAAAGTATTTCTGATTCCTGTATTTCTTCTCTTTCCCTTTTGTTCCTTACTAGAACTCCAGTGGATGTATCTTCTTGTCTCTTGGTGGAAAACTTGCTTGGCTTTAATGGATACTGCTGCTGCTGGTTGATCTCTGGAGACTTTACAGCTCCTTACCTTTTGAGAGGAGGTGACTTCTAGTCACCTCTCAAGGTCTCAGTGGTAGTAGCTCTTTATCACTAACCATCTCTGGGGGAAAAAGAAGATGCCTCTACCTTTTGGGTTAAAATTGAAACGAACTCGACGTTACACAGTATCCAGCAAGAGTTGCTTGGTGGCTCGTATCCAGCTGCTCAACAATGAATTTGTGGAGTTCACACTGTCGGTGGAAAGCACGGGCCAGGAAAGTCTGGAAGCTGTGGCTCAGAGGCTTGAATTGCGGGAGGTAAGTGAGTTGTCAAATGAAGGCATAGCTTTAGTTTTTGGTGCTAGATGACCGATGTGGTAAATCCTTGCCATGTAGGGTAATCAGCTACTGGAGCAGCTATCCCGTGTTTGCATCATTTCTGCACCTTCTGGTCTTTATGGGGACTTGGACTGCTCCTAAACAGTTACAAAAGTTGTTACAGAGTTTAGGGAATGTCCAAGGGGAGGAAATGTGAGAAGTGTCGGTGAATAAAAGCTTAGAATGTTAAACAATGCAACGGTTTTGTAAACATTACAGTGCTGAAAATTCTGCTTAAAAAAACCCACAAAGGAAGAAAATAATTTCTACCTAAGCAACACAGTTAAAAGCTACAGCAAGGCTCGAGTCATAAGACAGTGTGTTATTTGTGTGCATGTATATTTATTTTTTTTTCTTATGGATTAGTGCTGTGAAAGGAATCTAAAACACCAAATGTGATAAGCGTACCAGTTACCAACTGTTTGTCTTGCTTGTTTAAATACCACAAATATATTTGCAGGCACTGTCTTGGAGCTCATATATAGTCATATAGATCGAGTGCTGGTGTTATGACAAGACTTGGTTTGTGCTAGTTGAATATGTAAATATCTGTTCATCCTGACTTTTTCCCCCCAGAATCTCCTTACTTGATATTTTGAAGGATTCTTTTGGAACTGCAATTTACTCTTCCACAGTTTTAGTGTGTTGAGTGAATTTTTTCTGAGATGTTAATAGAAATCTACATACATGACCAACATATGAATCAATGTCATTATTTTGTAAAATTGTTGAGCACAGGTGGTTTGAATGCAGTATTTGAATGCTCTCAATCCCGGGTGAACTGACATTTCTCCTTAGAGTCTGAAAGGTTTAGTTTAGTTCATTTTGGAGGCATTGAACTGTGACAGTATGTGCACTTCTGGGGTGCAGGAGAGAGAAAACCAGTGATACAAGTTTAGTGTTGATGATATTGTTCTGAAAAATATGCTTTTGTTCTGTTGTGTGGTCTGCCATAGAATGACCTTTTGATTATAGGATTCAAATACAGGATGAAAACTCTGGACTTAGGTAACCAAAATATAGTAATTGTGAAAAAAAAAAAAAAAAATATTTGCATTTATAACTGTGATATTTTGAAATATTATCTTTTTATTGTCAAGCAATGGCAACTGTTGGTAACTTTACTCAAATACTGAGCAAATATATTTGGAACTCAATCCTGAAAACATTTATTACTTTGGAGAGCATGCATTACTGTAGGATTCCTCAGTGGGAAATGTTACATATAGTCATTTGTTCTCAGAAATGCCTTTTATTCATTCTGTTTAAAGAATAATAAAAAATGAAATAGGTGTGAAGCCATTAATCTATAAGGGTTTGTTTATTGTGGTTGTTTTCAATTGCAATATGCATTCTTGCAGAGTGTCCAAGTATTTTTTAGTGTACCCTTTGTAAAATGCAATTCTTTGCGAGGGTATGCCTTTTATTTTTGTTTTAAATCTTTCTCCTTCTAGCAAAAGGAGAATCTAGCTACACTTGTAGCCCTAGTGTTTACTTAGAACACATCAGATCTTGTATATTTATAATTCAATTATTGTTGTGTGAATGGAGTTTGTCAGTTTTATCTGTCCACTTTCAGATGTAACTTCTAAGCCACAGAAAGTATAGAATTTTTACTGTTTGCAAAATGCAAAGGCTTTGTCTTTCTGAATGATGACTACTAGCTTCTATTGAACTAGTCAGAGTGCTGGAGATGCAGTTTTTTTCAGCTATTCTTCATTATCTCTTTCTTTGGAACCACTCCTAAAAATCTTTTTTAAAAACAAAAAAAAAGAGAGCAAGAGATGCAATTCCCTCAATTAAGAGTCATATATCAGATTAAGAGAGTTGACAGTACACCATTGAACTCTGAGCAGATTCCTTCAGTCATGCATTCTTGCATGGATTATTTTGGCAGGAAAATGTGTTGCAATAAAAGGGAATGGAAAATAGGGATATAAATTACTTTCCAGAGCTTGCATTCAAGAAAAGTTGTTCTGCCTTTAAATAGTCAGATTTGCCAAGCAGATACTGGATCATTCCTGACGGCTTGCTTAGTAGAAAGTTTTCAGAAAGAAAAATGTGTTCAGCACTTTTAAATCTACAAAAACAACTTTAGTCTTTCATACAGTAAAATACAAAGTATTTCTGTAAAAGTTGCATATTTTTAGTGCACGTAGCAGCCTTAAAGCATGAAGTTGAATTCAAGTGTTAAACGTGAAAGTATGACTGTTTATTCGAATACTGAGACTTGGGACCATTCTGAAATCCAAGGTATCAGTTTCAGATTACTGTATATGGCCTACACAGCTAGGACAAGCAGTTCCAAAGCATCTTTAAAACAGTATATTGCAAGAGGCATTAGGGGAATCTCTATCATTTTTTACACATTCAGTGGTAACATTTGAAAGTACCTCTTTCTGGTGTAGTCTGGGAAGTACTGAATTTGGACAGTGAACTGAACTATTCTTAATGGTGTGCCATCTTTTTAGATGTTTATTTTAACTGATCTTTATGTAAATAAGTAATCTTCAAAGTATGCATTGCATGGCTAAGCACTGTTTTTCTTCTGATTTTCCAATTAGTACTGCTCAGTTTCCAAGTTGTATACTAATATGGACACATAGTTAGCATTTAGGAAGATTTACATATGTTCACAATTTAATTTTTTTTATGAATGGTAAACTTTATAGAAAAGTGAAATGAATTCCTCAAACTGAGTATCTTCTGGTATTCCTAGAATGTGACTCATCAGGAATGAGTATGTAATCCAGCTCTCTTAAACTGAGGAACTGGGGAAAGGAGCCAAAGGGAACACTGAACATAAGTTACTTAGCCTTTGTAGCATAGTCTGTCTTTTATCCTGTGAGAGAACTATAACTAAACATGATTTATGCAAAAAGCTGTTACAGAAAACCATTCTGGAATCACAAGTTTCGAAAAACTGCTGAGAGCTCTGCTGGTTAACTGCCTTAAAAAGTATGTACAGCAGTGCTAATCTTGCATCTAGGGCATGAGTGTGCAAATGAAATCCTTGAAAATATAGAGATTCTTAAAAAATTGTGATATGGCTATGTATATTAGCTAGCTAGAAGCTAGAAGATGTTATAACTGGTGTCTTTCTCTTTTCAATCATTGTTGGGTTGTTGTTGTTTTCTGATATCACTTCTAAACCAGAGAGAAGGGGCAAATTCTGCTACTGTGTACAAGCAGAGTCTGACTTAACTGCAGATATGTGATAGAGTACAAATATAAAAACCAGTGGCAGGGAACCTCTGTGGAGTGTATGTGTTGTGCATATGGAAGTTCCTGTGTTTGTTTTGGACATGCAGAGGAAAAGGAGCCAAGGTTATCTGGATCCGGAATAACTTCAAAGTTCTGAAACAGTGCTTCGGAAATTCTTGAACTATGCTGTAAAACTTTGCTCTGAATTCTAAAACATCAGTTCTCTTTTGGAGAAAACATCAAAAATACTTTTAATTTATTTTGGTGGTTTCTTAAATGTGTTTTGCTTATGAAAAGAGTGTTTTTAAAATCAGACCAAGTGCAACCATAAATTTTCTTATGTCTGTATATATCAGTAGCCATATTGACTGACAAATAAGAGTTGAACCACATAATGACAGAGGGATCATTATAATTAATGTCATAATTATGACATTATAATTAATATCAAAATTATGTTTATGTCTTGTATCAAAGTCTGACAACATTTTAGCTGATGCTTGCAGAAATAAGAGGAAAAGCAGTGCTCGTAGTTGAGCTGCTGTGGTTGCCTCCCTGAACCAGATTTTTCTTATAATTAGGAAAGGAAAAATTGAGGAATGTATATAACAAAGCAGATCTTCCATGTGTAATTTGATTAGTTTTAAAAATGCTGCTTTATTAAAAAGCAAATTTTGAATCTATCTAAAACAAATACTATTTATAAGAGTGTGGTAATTTAGGAACCAAGATGAATTGAAGCACAGAGCAGTCAGGCAAAAATATGTAACTGCCTCAGTTCAATTATTGTAGTTCTTCCTTTTCCTGAAGAAAAAAAGTTATACATTCAGATAAAGGGTTTGCACTCAGTCTTATTATATTGAGCAGGACAAAATTAAAGTTCTTCCATGAAAACAATAGTGGCAATTAGGAAGCCTTGCTCCTGATTTCTTTAGCATTTTTATAAAGTTAAGTCAGAATTTGGATATACCATTTAATTGCATTTTGTTTACCATCATGTCAGTGAATTGCTGTAGAGTGTTATACCAATTTTGGAGGAAGTTTTCTTTACTTCTGAAGCAAAAGCATTAGCTTATCATTTAGTATTTTTACTTTGAAATTTGTCTTTTCCCTTTAGTAAAGCAATCAGAACTTAAGCCTCTGATGAATGGGAACATGATACTTCTGATGTCAGTGATGTGTAAGGTGGAAGTCAAAAGCATTTATGTGAGTTCATCCTTCTCAGAGCCTTGAAGAGTGGTGGGAAAAAGTAACATGATTTTTTTTCAAAAGAAGTATATTTCTACATTTCTGGGTCATGTTGATAACTGACCTATCTCTTCCAGAGGTTAAAATATGTCTTGTGCACTATGAAAGTATGGCTCTAGCTTGTAAATTAGTCAGCTTACCCTTGTCAAATGTCCTGATGAGTACAATCTTCCTTGCCTGTTAGAAGTTTGTTTATTCAAGATATTTGAAGGGTGTGAATCACAGTGTATTGTGATTTGTACAGTGTTTCATTTGAATAAACTAGAATACATCAGATTACCTTGCAACATATTGATTTGCTTATTTATTTCTTATCCCTCTGTTTTGCTTTAAACTATAGTTGGCAATTACTTTGTTTAAACGGCATTTGTGAAATCCATATTCAAATAGTTAGGAGAAAGTAATTGTGTGTGTGTGTTGGAAAAAACATTTCCATTATGAAAGAACTAAGATTTAAGAATAAACTGTCTCTGTTCATCTAGCTACTCTGCTAAATATTCTCTCCTACAGCTACCTTTGAGGAGCTTCTCAGTACTAGAACAACAAAAACAGTATAGGCAAAAATACCTTACAGTAAATAGCTTCAATATGGGAGAAAAGGGAGGGATTTTTGCATTGATTCTCCTAATTCTGCAAGAACTGGTCATGGTAGTATATAGAAAAGTACAACTTTCTACTTGGTGGCTGGTACATGATGAGAGTCACAGAGTTTTTTTTCTCCACCACTTCCAGGAAGTCTTGGATATTGTACACTGGCCAGTCCACACAGGCGGCTCCAAGTGCTGTCTCAGCTAGAGATTGGGAAGTTTTGTGGAGGAGGTTGTCTGCTGTGATAAGAGTGGAGTTTCTGGAGAATTTTAAGGCCTGTTGTCTCCTTCTGTAGCCCTTAACATTGGGCGTAGGGAAAAGCTTTCCATTGGTATCTGCCAGTTGCACTAGTAGAGGATTATTGACCCAGTTCTCCTGCATGTGGTTTATTTAAACTGTACTATCCTGATAGCAGGAGCTGTTCTGTTTCCAAGCATGTAATAAAGGTAGACGTGATGGAGCCCTTGGGTTGACTGGGATTTTATGAGTTTGACTGCAGTGCTTAGCCTTCAATAACGAGAAGGTGTTTTCAGCATTCTGATCAGGGAAGTCTCATGGTTTGTTTTATTTGTATGTTCAGTGTAAAAGAGAAAAAGCCTGAAGATATATTTCAGCTGCCATCTTCTTCTATTGTTTTCAATTTTCTGATTTTTTGTCCCAGATCTTAGGATGGTGATTCTTCAGGTACCCTTGAGGCAGGTAGCCATATGCATTAATTGGAAGGCACAGTGTTGACCATTAGAAAGCAACTCTCCAGCCTATCTGTAATCTATGACATATTTTGTAAGATTTATAGTACAGAATATGGAAGTTAACTGGAAGATATATTATTAAATATATAAGATTGAAGTAAATTTTGAGCACTGTTATGCCTCAGGGGACCTCCAAGGGTTGCATAGTCCTACCCTCTACTCAGGAGGATCAGGTGGTTCAGAGGTTGCCTGGGTGAGTTTACCAGCCAGGTGCCTCCAAGGATAGAGATTTGACACCTCTTTGGGCTATCTGTTCCAGTGTTTGGCTAGTCTTCTTGTGAAATTTTTTTCCTGATCTAACTGGAATTTCCCACATTGCAGTTTGTCCCCAGTGCTTCTCATACTTGCAGTGATTACTTCCAAGAAGACTCTGGCTCTGTCTTCTCTATCTGTCACCTGCTCTTAGGCAATTGAAGTCCACAGTAAGGTTTTACTTTGTCTCTTCTTAAGGCTGATCAGCCGCACTTCTCTGACTTTCAGTGTACATCATGCCAAAAGATCTAATATAGCCACCTGCAGAAAAGCAGTTTTGTGAGATTCACATCTGGTGAGACTCCTCTGCTTAGCTTAGTCTGGGTGACCAGTGATGAAGTTACTCCCACCAACTTGTGAGCTCTGAATACTGCGTGGGAGTTTTGGTACTTTTGTGTTCTCGATGGCTCTTGAAATTTTATGCAAAAATATTTTCTGTCCCTAGTGTCAGAAAGCAAATAGATAGAAATTAACTGTGCAGAAATTTTATGTTATTTTTATTTCTATTTTATTTTCTTCAGAAGGGTAGGGTCCTGAATAAGTCACTAAAAGAAAAGAACCTCAAAGTAGTGTTAATCTTAACAGCTTAACATATTTTAAGAGTTATGTCATGACATTCTTTTTAGCACTGGATGCTGTCCTGAGCTGCTAATAATAAAATGTTTTAGCAATGAATAAAAGTGGGTTCTATTTTAATCAGTGCGAATATTCCAGGGTGCATAAGCTCCTCTGAAAACTTGCAGGATCAAATTCTGCCCTTGAAGTGAAGTGAAAGGTTTGCATAGAAGTCAGAAGACCAGCTTTGGTCTATAGTATTTTGCATGGCTTGTTTAAAGATATGCTGGATTCCAGAGGATATTTTAAAATGCGGAAACATTTTTCTTAGTCTGTTATGCCGGTAACTGCTCAGTTCTGTGTGCAGGCAAGAAAAAGTGGTCAGTGTTTCAAAGAACTCAAGTTCTTTGCTCAAGTGATCTTATAAATACATACAGTCTATTCAGTTTAAATTCAGGGTGTAGGCCCAGGAGTGTTTTACATCAGAGAGTTTGAAACACTGGCAATGTTTGTGGTCTCTTTCTCCTCACCTGTGCTTCTATGAGGTTTAAGTACACCAAGGCTGCAAGTGAGTTTATTCAAACAATTGCTGCATTTTTTTGGGGTGTATTTTTAGTTGGTTTACAAATGTGTTTGTGTGGTTTCATCTATAGAAGTCTTTCAGCTGTAGCTCTTCCTCTTTGCTTTCAGTCTCTGCCATGGCCATTGCCCTCACCCAGAATGTTGCGGTTCCACATTTTAGGTAGCGCTCAGCCCGAGGCTGATGTGTTTGTCCTGTCAGAGAAGTGGGCTGGGTCGGTCAGAGAAGAATGTCAGCATCATGGTTTGGCTTTGGCTCCTGTGACTGCATGCATGGTGTTAACAGTCTTGTGATGAAAGAGAAATGCACCTTTTTACACGCATTCCTTTCCTTACTCAGTCTGCAGGAAGGATTAAGGAGTAGTCAGTCATTCAGTACATTTTGTTCTTTTTAACATGTGATGTTGCAGTGAACATGGTATTTCTTTCCTAACAGAGTCTCTGTGGTACTACTGTTTGGATTTTTTCCCCTAACATCTTCACAATATCCTTGTGGGGTGCTGGTGGTGACCTAATGATTGAGGTATTGAAGAATAGAAATAAAATGTTGTTTAAGGTATCAGCAAACTTTGTGTGCCTGGACTGGGAAATGTGTTGTTTATATTGTTTATATTCAGAGCTATATTTCTTTTGTACTTTTGAAACTCTAAGTATTTATGACTTCCTAAATTTGACTCTTGGCTTTCAGTATTTGGAAGTCATCAGCACACAGTATCCACATGAGAAAAATTTGGTTTGTAGGATTTGCTTACAGAGAAGTCTGTTTCTGATTTGGGAATAGTCTGGTTCTCTACTGTAATTTTTAAACTTTCTCATTCTGCACTTTCTCTAGATATCTTCTTCTATACAGAAAAAACCTGCTTATTTTCTTCTATGAACAGTTCTAATTCAATTGATTTTCTATATTATAGGCTGTCTTTTTATCAGAGGGCTAGAGTTGTTTTAGACTTTATAGAAAGCATCTCAAGGTTAAATAGGCAGATTTTGTCTTAACATCTTTATTTTTTATCTTATGAATACTAATTTTGCAATTACATGGTAGCTAGCACTGATTTTAACTTAAAGGATTTTTTAATACCTTGGGGAAAAAAGCCCCCAAATACCAAAATCCACCAACAATCACTTAGAACCGGGTTTATGTTAATTTAGAGAGGAGCAAAGTAGTACAGTTTGCCAGTATGTAATGCCAAAGGAAAATTATGCCTTAGAACTGGCTCTAATTTCCTACTTTTGCTAATATCCCAAACAAAATGGTTTTATGGAGTAGATAGTTTTATGAATTTAATGCTACACCTTGACTTTTGTGCCTCAAATTGCTTGATGGTCTGTACTGATACAGAGCACTGATTCAGTTTCTGTCTATTTGGGATGGGATATATGTGCCTGTGCTGTGATTGTTGCACACACAGTCAGCCTGTCAGAGCTGTAAGGAAAATCTGGAATCTCATGAGGGTGGACTCTTCATTCTGTTTAGACTGTAAATTAAGAAGATGTACGTATAAGGATTTTCAGATGTGTATATGGGCGAGTTTTTGCAGGAATGTATTGAAGTAGCCTTTCTCTGCTAAGAGCTGTTGCTCCTTAATGAGTTTCAAATCTCTGCCCCACAATATCAAAATACTAGAGCTTTTGAGAAAACAACAGTAAATATATTTTTTTTTTACTAGGGAGACAATGATTAGTTCACAGAAATGATTGATTTAGAGAAATCACCATAAATATTCCCTCTGCTTTAGAAAACTTCATCCTTAAAAGCTTTATTTTGTGTAACTTAAAAATATCTGAAAACGTGGAAGGAAAAATATTGGATTAAAGGTGTTAGTATTTCTACCATTTCTCCATACATTAAAGTTTATGTAGGAATTGGAAAATTTTCATGTAAATACCTACAGACGTAATTGGTAATTCATAATATTCACTTAACTCTCTCTCTCGGTTAAAACACTTCTAATTATGATATCTAGTTTTGCTATGATAACGGCATGAATATTTTCCAGTCCAGATCTGAGTGAAATAAGTACTGTGGGAGCAGATTTTAGCCAGTTTAAGCATAGTAGAGAAATTTTGATTTTAGTGGATGTATGCAGTATGGATATAGAACTGTACTGTGGAGCAAGGGAAAAAAATACTCTAATCCAGACTCCTTCTGGGAAAGGTTCTGATAACAATTAGACTGTGTTTCTGAAAATGCTGTCCAGTGGGATTTTGACCTTCCAAGGGTGACACTCCTCAGCCTCTCCAGGTGGTCTGTCCAGTGCATACTGTGTGTTGTGTTAGGTCTAGGTCAGGAATTGCCCACTTAGGCAAGATACCTTCCTGCTCTGCTGTATCTGGACTTTTCCTGCCCATGCAGTGAGCCATGCATATGCTTTAATGAGCTCAGCTCTGACTGAGCAGCTGTCCCGTGCTCTTTTGTCCTTCAGCATCCCATGTGAGCCTGCCTGCCAGGTCCCCAGAGAAGCCATGCTTTGCTCTACTGCTGTACCATGTCATTTTCCATTTGCCTTCCCCACTTTTCCTTAGATTTCCTGTCACACAAGAATGCCTTCTACTAGCATCTGTGAATTGCCACAACAGAGTTATGAGTTGTGAACTGTTTCCAAATAGAGTGGTTCTGGTACAGTTTTAGGTGGGGGAACTTATGTACGTGAGTTGGTTATCTGGGTGTAATGTCTGCTTTTTATGGTAAATGTCCCTGCAGTTCCCTGAAGTTTTCTATAACCCATAGCCTTACTCAGTGTTTTAAAACGTTTAATTCTAAGTAGCAAGACTTTCATACATTTTATAATATCACAATATGAACTTTTTTCATCATTGAAATGCCTTTTTTTCAGATTACATATTTCAGTCTCTGGTATTATAATAAGCAGAATCAACGCAGATGGGTAGATTTGGACAAGCCTCTGAAAAAGCAGCTGGACAAATATGCCTTGGAGCCAACTGTGTATTTTGGAGTAGTGTTCTATGTGCCTACTGTTTCTCAGCTTCAGCAGGAGATTACCAGGTAAATCTCTTAGTATAAACTTCTACGTGTTTATGAATTTGCTCTCAGCATTCTGAAATGTGTAGTCTATTTAAAAGTTGTCTGCTTTCCACTCCCCTGACTTTATAGAAATGAAAACTATTTTAGGCAGAATTTATGTTCAAACTATATGCTAATTTATCTTTGGAATAATTAAAATATGTGATAAACTAAGCAAGCAACTAACTTTTTGTGATCTCAGGAATCTGCTCAAACCTGTTTTAAGTAGCAGGCATACCTGCATGGTCAGACCTTTAATTGTTTTAGTCCCTTCATGTTTGACTTTTTAATTTGGTTGTTTGTTGGTTTTTTTGTTTGTTTTGAAGATGCATATGTTGCTTTCATGGGCATCTATCCCATGGATAAAGTGCTGGACAAAGCACTTGCAGATTTTTTTATTAAGCTATGCTTAATAAATATGCTTTCTTTGTTTTGCTTTCAGTACTTTCTGTTCTTTTAGTACAGTACATTGGCAAGCTACAGACTAGACTTCAGAGTGTGATTTTTTTTTTGTGTATCATTGAGCCATAAATATGGATGTTAGTTCTGGTATTATGTGTACGTTTCTACTGTGAAATTGGAGAACATCTTGTAATTGTTGCTGACTGCAGTGGGGAAGAAAACTTGAGCATGTATACTAGCCAGTTATTCCCATGGACCTGTACATTGGCTTTTAATGGCTTGATGGGTATAGTTCTGATTTAATGATTATTTTTAGTTGGCAATTGAGTACAAAACCTATACCTGGATTACAAACACATTATTTCAAAAATATTTGTTCGTATTAAATAACCCATTTAAGCTAAAAACTTTAAGTTGGCCCTTCTTTGGGTGGGGAGTTGAAGCAGATGATAAGAGGTGCTTTTCATCTTAATTTATTCTGTGTTTACATGAAACTGTCTCTGTTCCTATAATACCCTGCCAGACACCTTTCCTGCTGATTGTGATATGAAAGCTTTTTAGGGTCACCAGGTGTACCAAGTCACCTGTTGGTGCAGACACTCACTGGTGCTGTTGTGTACTGCTCAATGTTTGGCAGCTTTAGTTTTTGTGTTTATGGGAAATTTCTGAAAGATTTTTTTTTACTAAAATTTTGTGCCATTTCTTGGCAATTTTAGTGGCTTAAAAATCTCTGGTTCAGATTCTGTGTTGGTGTACTAGAATACATTAGAGTAAGATAAATACTGTGGTGTTGCATTGGAAAGCTAAATTACCTCAAAAACCTTAAATAGTCTTCTCTGGCATTTGTTAAAGAATGTGGTGTTTATGCTGTAGCTTTAAGAAAAAATTGGCAGTGGCTGCCTGGTAGAAAGCAGGAATTTATGTGCCAGCTTTATGCTTGTGTCCTAGAGGATGGTACTTCGATAGTAAGAGTCTGGGTTAGTTTCAGAAATGTATGGTTTTTTTCATGCCTGTTTGATATAAGTGAGATTGAGCATGTTCAAGCAAATTAAATGTTTAATGCACACCAGGAAGTGGAAGTGCTATAGATTAAAAGAGACATGCTCTGTTGAGGTAATGTTAAGATTCTTTATCTATATGTTTACTTTTAATAGTAATTCTGTGGAAAGTGCTTACCTTCTGCTTCTTGACTGGGAAGACTCATTCCCAAAATGCCTTGGACTTTTTCTTTTCTGTTTTTTTAAGGCCTGGGTCTACTCCCAGTTGTTCTTGTGTGTGTTGTATAGGGATGTTATGTACTGTCATATGATATACTGTGTTTTTGTAGTAGGATCTCCAAGAGTCTAAACAATATTTATAAATTATCGCTGTATTTAAAAGGGCAGTAAACAGTGAGGGAAGAGAGCTGTCCATTAACATGAATAAAATTTATGTGGTGTTTACCTGACCTTTCTAATCACTGAATGAATTACAGCACGTACTTCTATGTTCTCACTATTAATACCTTACTTCACTAGAGTTTAACATACAATATAAGTAAGAACTTTTTAAAACTAGACTTACAGAAGACAAATGTCCTCCTTGGCCAAGTCTGTATAGCTGTAATGGCAATTTTGGGGTGTTTTGGGCTCCAGATAGAAAATTCTATGGGAGGCTGAAAGGGGCAGAAAAATTCAGGCAAATAGTGTCTCAGACTGAAAATCACTACTGGGATTGTGAGAATGTGAATTGTTAGATCTATTGGAAGAGAATGCAGCAACCCAACAGCAGTTTACTGAACGTTGCAAATGGACAATAACAACAATTTTAAGGAAGGAAGAGGGGGGGAAATAAAAGAGGGTTTGGTAGTAGAAATTGTGGAGGTTCTTTAAGATCACTGATTCTAGAATGTGTGAAAGGGAGGCAGGAGTTTTAAAAGGCCTTGAGATAGTGGGTCCAAATGATGAGGAGGACAAACTGGGGAATGTAGGGAGGAAGAGGAAATGGAGGCATAGTCTTCTGTTATCTCTTAAAATTAAGAAGCCCATGTTAGCTTTTTCTTTTCTTTTTGCCTCCTGTAGGTATCAGTATTACTTGCAATTAAAGAAAGATATCTTGGAGGGCAGCATTCCTTGCACACTGGAACAAGCAATACATCTGGCTGGTTTGGCAGTTCAGGGTAAGTAAGAAATTGTGCCAACTAGCTAATGTTGCCTTAGAAACTTTGGTGATATATTTTCTATTGCCTGTTTTCTATTTGTCACTCAAGAGACCAAATTCAATAAGTTATGAAAGGTCTTGCTCCTTAGGACTTTGTCATACGGGCTGATGAGAGGAACAATTGGATCAGTGGCGCTGAGCTTGCTTCTGTGCAGTCCTCAAAGATGTACCTGGGCATCTAACATGTAGTTTCAGGAGCTGGATTTGAGTTATTTGAACATTGGAGTTCCTTTGGGGGGAAAGGCTTCAGTTGTTGCTGTATATCAACAGGCCCTTCCTCTCTTTCTCTTAATGAATAATCTTTTTTCTCATGTATCTTCATAAATAAGCCTCTTTGAATGTACTTGTATTTCCACTTTTTATCCAAAATTTCCTATCATATAAGATTATTTCAAGTTAGTGTGCAAGACTGTTAACAGTTCTTGTGTTAGAATCGCTCCTGAAAATACTGTTCTGTGATATCTATATGAAAAAGGCAGCTTTATTTTTCCTAGTTAGGGTCAGATGGAGTATATACCAGTCCTGAGCCTATCTGCATTGATTATGTTTGGTGTTCCTAGCAACATGCTTGTGTGGTATTAAGTCTCTCAAAAGTTTGTAATGGCAACAGCTGTGTTTAGTGTGTTTGTATATTGTTTGTATATCATTCACAGTGAATGCCACTTCAAAACATCGAACAGCAATTGTAAAACTGCCAAAATTGAACAGCACCTAAAATCACTGGCAGTATGTACAACCAAAGATTAGATGTTAGTTATATGCGTTGGTTGTATCACATTAAAGATGATGATTATGTTATTTTGAAAATGTGGTTACCAGTGGAGTAGGATAAATTGTATTAGTGCCTTGTTTATATAACAGTGAATCTGTTTAATCCAAGCTAGGTTTTAATGGTCTTTTACTGAAAAAATCTTGCTGTGCTACTTCCATGTATTTGGACAGTGTAAATGTCTCTCTGCTCACTGAGTTGTTTATAGAAATCTTTTAATATAACCCTCTTTCCAGATGGAAAATATTCATCCTTTTAGCTTTTACCTTCCTTTTTGTATTCTTGTGTAACAGATTAACTGTATTGATAACACAGTGAAAAAAAGAACTAAAAAAAAAAAAGCACAGGTTTTAAATTAGTGTTCTCCAATGACTGAAGTAATTTGTACCAGGTAGGTTAGTAATTTTAGCTGGTGAATGAACAGAAGCAGTGCTTGCTGTTTCAAGTCAACTGGTTTCAAGAATGATCTGCATTTAAAATCAGTACAATAGGTTAATTCTAAACACTGCTTTATCTCAAGAGCTGTAATGGTGTAATGTGTCAAAGGTGCTCCTCTTTAAGATAGATAACTTCCATTATAAGTGTTTTATCATTTCGTCTTCTCAATCCACAAGGAGTGTTACCAATTTTTCTGAACAAGGTGAAAAGATGGGATTTTTTTACTTTTTCTCTCTATAAATATAATTGATTAGTTTGCTCTCTTGTTTTGCTTTCAGATTGTAGCTCAATAGGATGGAAGTTTGCTACTTGGATATCCTGCTGCAATTAATTGGGTTTTGAATAATTTTGTTAAAAGTGTTTGAATCCAATTTTTTTTTATTTTTCAGCGGATTTTGGAGACTATGATCGGTATGAATCTCAGGAGTTTCTACAAAGATTTGCTTTGTTTCCAGTGGTAAGTACTTTCTTTAAATTGATGCATTTAAATTATTAAGTTAGCAAATTTAAATCCTTCTTAAATTTGGTAAATGCAAATAATTTTTAGGAAGCTTTCACGATCCATCTATCTTACTGCTCCCTAGGCTGTCAAATTTAGTGAATTTTTTTCTTTGGGATTGGAGAGAGATATACATTATGGAGAAACAAAGATGTAGTAAGATCTTTTCAATTTTATTGTATATTACACTGAAAAGAAGGTTGAGGTACAGATGGGAAAGTGAGTAAAACCACTTCTAAGCAGTGTTTGTGCTTTTGGGGTTTATTTGTGCATATTACAGCATCTAAGCTCCAAGACTAGAATCAAGGATGGATCTGCATGTGTAAAGAAACTATAACCATTTGATTTTGTAGAATTTTTTTGTATATCATTCCACAAATGCTATTTTACCTTAAGGGTTGGCTACAAGAAGAAAAAATACTGGAAGAAGCAACACAGAAAGTTGCCTTGCTACATCAGAAGTACAGGTAACATGTCTAAAGCTCTTCAATGCTTTATTTAGTTTTCAGTAGCTTCTGTAGCTCAGAATGTTGTGAATCTTGAAATGCAGTTGGACTAATTTCACTTCCCATTTAAATGAGTTTTTTTTCTCTAGTACATCTGTATTAAAATTACAAGAGTTTTTGCTGAATTAAAATGAAAAGAATAACAGAATATTTAGGAAAATAAATTAAGAGGATTCAGCTTGAAAAGAATACAGGACATAATTAAAGAGTGAGACTTTACCTGTGTAATGTTTCTGACTTGTTCATGTGAAGTTCTGACCCTGTAAGGATGTTTCATGATAAACAACATTGGGAGGTATTAAGGGCAGGAGAAATGCAGAGACAGTAACTGTGCCTGAATGCTTATGATCTTAGGTAGAAGGAAGCTAAGTTTCAGTAGTCCAGGACAAAGAAAAGTAAAGTTGTCTTTATCAGTTCATTAGTGAAAAACGTTTGTGACTATGTGAGCAATACTGACTATTTTCCTCTATTATTTTAAGACAACGGTATGAAAATTGCAGTTTTACTTCTCTTTAAAATGTACCTGTAACAAGATTGCGTGGTTCAGGTTCAGCAAAGAAAACTTAATCTTCATGACATTAGGAAAGAGTGAAGAAATTGAGACATTTGTGATTGAAAAAGTATTGAGAGACATAACAATGAGCATGTCAGGATTTTTCAGGTAGAAATATGTCTATGAGGTAACTGAGCTATGTTGGTAGGTAGGTAAACACGAGCTTTGAAGCCCTATGATGCTACTGCAAGTCTGTGAGAAAATTCTTTGTCAGTTGGACTAATCATAAAGAATTCTGTCTTTACCTACAGATCTTGTCCTCATGTTTTCAAAGTATTACAGTAAAACAGTCAACATTTAGAAGATGAAACTGTGTTTTCTGAAATGTGAAATGCCAGACTTTGTATTTCTCCTATAGCAGTTTAGAGGATATTCATGTCTTGAACATGGGTGCCTCTGATAAAGTGAGGAAATGTGGAGCCAGTGCTGGATTTGATCAAGAATGTGATAACTGTATGACATTAGTAGAGATAGCAATTTTAACTGGTCTTTGTTGCCATTTACCCCCAAAGATGTCAGAGAGCAGGAAGTTATTATAATGAAAGTGTAAAGGCTGAACCAAATGTATCAGCCATTGGTGCACATAGAAACAGCATGATTTACTTGGGTTGCTTGGGTGTCCTGGGGATGCTCTTCAAGCTTTGACTTGGCTGTCGCTCAGAGTAAAACAAAGATGATTTTTTTCTTACTGGCAGTATTAGCTGATTGTTGTTTTATTTGTAGAGGCCTTACTCCTCCTGACGCAGAAATGTTATATATGCAAGAAGTAGAAAGAATGGAGGGCTATGGTGAAGAGACATATCCTGCAAAGGTAAATGGGGTTTTGGTCTTTGTCTAATTGCCCTTTTCTCCCTGTTTAGAGTGATTACTTCTTGCCAAAAGTAAATAAAACCTAAACGCCAAACCACCCAGAATTTTCTCCTCCAGAATTATAAAAACAGATGTTTCTTACGTTACTTTACTTTTTTTCTGTACTAGCATAATTTTTTCTGTATTTCTTACAGGACAGCCAAGGAAGTGACATATTCATTGGAGCATGTCTTGATGGTATCTTTGTGAAACATAAAAATGGTCGTCCTCCTGTTGTATTTAGGTTAGTATTGTTCTTTCATAAATTATCTTAGTGAACATTAACATTTTAAGTGTGTTCCTCACAAACAATAAGTGTATCTTAGATATGGCCTGAACATAGTCTCATAGTCATCATGCTACAGTGAATACTGAATCCAGTGGGAATTTCTCAATGTATTAACTTCAAAATGAATCTCTTTAGGACAGATTAATTTTAAGACATGAATATTTAATATACAGTTGCATTGTGAAACATTTATTGAATCAAAACTGAGCAATTCTCTACACATAGAGCATTTTAAATCCTGAGATTGTCATATCAATTCATATAGAAATATTCACTTGCGAAATTGTCCAGGAATTCCTTTCATATACTATAAATATATGTGGAGAGTTACATGATAACATTTGTTTTATTATTTTGGGTTCATACATTGTTTTAGTTTATTATTGAATGTTCTTATAAATTGTAGACAGAGCTCTAACATCTAAACACTTAAAAATCAGTTTTCACATGAAATGGCTTCCCACTGACTTTAAGAGGGATTGCTTGGGCATCTTTGGGCAGAATTCAGAATAAATTTTTAAAAAACATTTTGAGATTTTTTATAAAATGAGCCTCGGCAATTTAGTTTTTACTAAAGCAAGAAAGAGTTTATTCTTCATGAACTTTAATCTTCTAGAACTGAATTTTTAACTGAATATGAACAGAAATCTTGACATCCTATGATCCAACAGTTACTAGAACTTGACTACTGGTGAATTTCTGGGATTATAGAAAGTAGCCAACTATACTTCTTCCTGTTAGTATTTTTGTTTAATAGAGTTTAGAAATTCACTACTGTTAAATGTCCTTCAGAAAAATGTCTGTCTTTGCTGTGATAGTAGAGCTGATGCTGAGCTCTTTTTAATTGTCTGGGGTCATCAAAGTGCCCTGCTCTGCTTTCCTAGAGCATTAAACAGCAGCTGTACTTACCAAACACACAGGGAGAGGAATAAAGTTTTGTCCATGCATTTCACATAAATTCTCAAAGAATTGTGGATGCAGTGTCTGTAAACACAGGAAAAAGTTTGCACACTGGGAAACATCTGAAAGTATTTATATTCCAGTTTCAGGATCCAGTTTTCTGCTCTTTTGCTTGTTTGTTGTATGACTATGGAAAATTCCATCATGAATAACAATATCATGTTATTTGGGTGGCAATAAAGTGTAGACAAATGACCCATTAGTATAATTTACAAAGACTGGGTTATGCTTGAGATTGGTTCAGGTAATTTCATAGTTGTGCCTACAAAGGCTTATGAACCAAGGCCTTAAATTTGAGGGATTTTTGTTCTGCCTCAGAATGGAGACATTGATGTTTCTCTACCTCATATATATGAGGCAATAGCTATGGAAAATACTAACAGACACTGTGTAATGAAAATGGAAGTCATAAGAACACCTTTAGAGAGAGCCCTATATGCAGATCATGCTTTTTCCATGTGTTTGTGTACTGCAGAACAATCTTTTAATAAATCTATGATACACTAACATACTACTAAGGGTTCAAGCTAAATTTGCATTTAAAAATATGAATAAATATATTTTATGCAATCTAAATTTTTTTCATCTGTCAGTGTGCAAGAGTTCTAGAAAATATGCATAATAATGCCTTAAAGGCTTTGTTTATTGTAGGTTTAATTTTCTTCTCCTGGAATGTATGGCTTGCTTTCAAGCAGCTGGGACATTATAATTTATTGATGACTAAATTTGATTATTTTTTTAAAGAGCACTTGAAAGAATTTCAAATGGAAGACACGTAATAGTCTTACTCTACATGCTGTACGTCTTCCCAGGAGTTAGTCTCATATGTGTTTTCCTTTCAGTGGCCATTAATGGTATGGAAGTGATGGTCTACAACTTGTTCAGATAGATTAATGCACTTTTTCACAGAACCATAAAATGTTTTTTCATAGGATCGTAGACTTATAGCATATACTGTCTTGAGAGGGACCTATCAGAACTATTGAGTCCAAGTCCTGGCCCTGCAAAGGACACCCCGGGAGTCACACCATGTGCCTGAGAGCATTGTCCAAACACTTGTTGAACTCAGTCAGGCTTGGGGCTGTGACCACTGCCCTGGTGATCCTGTTCCAGTGCCCAACCACCCTCTGGGTGAAACACTTTTTCCCGATATCCAACCTAAACCTCGCCTGACTCAGTTCCAGGCCATTTCCTTGAATCCTGTCACTGGTCACGGGACAGAAGAGATCAGTGTCTGCCCCTCCTTGTCCCCTCATGAGGATGTTCTTTATCCACATTCTTGATGGTGCTTCTGGTTTGCAGCCGCATTTTTTGTGGTTCGAAAAATCAGAGCTTGTCCAGTCATATCCTGTCCCTTTTGTCTGCAGGTGGCATGATATTGCCAACATGTCCCACAATAAATCCTTTTTTGCATTAGAATTGGCAAACAAAGAAGAGACAATTCAGTTCCAAACTGTGAGTAAATTTTAATTTTTTTCACTAGGTCATCTGTAAATAAAAACAAATTAAAACTGATAATTTAACTCAAAGGTTAAAGCTTACTATCTATATATTTAGCAGCTTTGAACTGTATGAGTGAGTAAAATGTAGTAACATTGTCTTTAGCCAGCTTTCTATGGGAAGGCATTAAAAATTGGATGTTGAGTAGATTGAAGTGTTTGGTTTTGTGGTCATAAAGATTTCATCCATTCCAGTAAAATTTCTAGCATTTTTTTTGACTTGAATCAGTGGCAGATCAGAATCAGAATTAAAGATAAATATAGCCGTAGAGCTTTGCTGGAATGGACCGCAGCATTCCTCGCAGAATTAATTTTATTCAGCATCTACCACTTGCTTTTGTCAAAAGGCAGCTGTTGACAATCTTATGGCAATCTTGACTATAAATTGTGTTAGTATTACAGCTCATAAGTGTCTTGAGCAAAAGGCTTCTACTTTCAAATTTCAGAAGACTAAGAAAATTGTTAGGCTAGAGTGTATATTTGGGTCTGCAAAGTAGAGTTTTAGGGAAAACCCGGTGACATTAATGAAGTTACAGTAAAATGTAGTTGGTCAATGCTAATTTAATCTTAAAAATTTCAGTGGCTTGTGTGAAAGCAAGGGTATGAATATTTGACTTTATGCAAATGTTGGTTTGTTGTTTTTTTTTTTTTGGCAGGAAGATATGGAAACAGCAAAATATGTGTGGAGGATGTGTGTGGCTAGACACAAATTTTACAGACTAAATAAATGCAGCCTGTAAGTAGAATACAGTAGCAGAACTCTTGGTGCCCTTGCAGCTTCAATTGGGAAGTGAAATCTTGTACATCCTCTGTAAAGTCTTTACTGTCCTTTTTAGATGGTTGTAATTAATGACTTGGGCTCATTTTCTTAATCATTTTGAGAAAATACTTACCACCAGTTTTTAAAATACACCCTGCTTTATAACAGAGGACAATATTAAGTGCTGAAATCTTACCATAAGTAATAATGTTTGGCCTTCGTTTCTGAATCACAGTTCTGTGAGAGACTTCAGTTGTTTTGGGGTCTAATATTGCTAGTGCTTGTAAGCTCCTGGAAGCACCAGGGTTTGGCCTGTGTTTGGGTGAACTGCTCTCAAAGGACACTAGAGGCTTTAAAAGGACGGGCAGTGTATGTGAAGCACTCCTGAAATGTGCTGGATTGACAGCTAAGAGGTATGTGGTTCTTCAGATATCCATGGAATCTGTATAGCTCAAGTAGCACCAGTGCAAAGTAAATTTAATACAATTCATCAAATTAAATTTAAATGGGCTGGTCTCCAACTTGTAAATCAATGGCTGGAGTTTGAGGTACTTTACTGGAACAGCTTTCCTTCAGTTAAGTTTCTTCAGCCAAAGAACAAAGAATTAGACACAGTGAATAATCTATCACTGGAAAAGCATGATGCCCATATGTTTAATTTCTCTTCATACATGGGAAGATAGATGTTTGATGTCTGCTGAGGCCAGTGGAAAGGTAACCAAGTGTTTTGTGCTACAGGGGACTCATAAGTGTGTTTAATGCTAGCTTATTTGAGAAGTAAGATAAATTTGAAATAGAGTAAACCTCATACCTCTAAGCTTGTAAACTTGTCTGTCTTTGGAGAGTGATAAGAAGCATTGGTAGAAGTAGTGCATTTATGGGAATTGAGCATATCTCTCTAAATAATATCAGATCTGTAGTTTTATTTAAGTGTCAGTCTCTAGGATTACTTCCTGTAATTGTTTCACCACAGCATGGTTTTACATGAGGTTAAGTCTTCAAAAAAACTTTACTGATTGTCTGTACTCTTAAGATTTCTTGTCATCTGGTCCTGCAGCTGAAAACCATCTTATGCATGCCTGTATCAACTTCAGCTTTTTTTTTTTTTTTCTAAATCTGTACATACCTTGTCTTTAGAGACTCCTTGGACTCTCCACCTGAGGAGGGCTCTCAGAAATCTTCCCTCATTCTTTCCCTTCCACGCTTTCCAATCCTTTCTCGTCCTTCACTTCCCAAAGGGTGAGCTTAAAAAGATCTTTCTCACTAAAAAAATAGCAGTTCCTGAATTTGTATCATACTGTCTTTTGACCTGTCTTGCTACGAGATGCAGAGCACGAGATGCAGTGTAGGGTGGGGGGAAAAAGGACCTTAAGACTTCTGAACTTTATGTCCTGGAGCCAATCCAACAAATTATGAAAATTCAACATATGTAACGTTAGTCCCCATACAGTTTTATGTCTGAACAGGAAACTAGTAGAACAGGATATTAACTGAGGTATTTTGATCTTGGGTTTTTGGTTTTTGCTTTGTGACGGTGCCTAATGCACAGAGCTTTTTGCTTTTGAGACTCTTGTGGAGGACTAACACAGGTCTGGCTCCTGGAAATGTAAATTGATTTTTAATTGAACTTGGAAGTGCTTTCTGATGTTTGAAATAGGTCTTGCTGTTGTTAAGAATAATTTCTTACCGTTAAATTTCTTCTGTAGACAAACTCAGCCTGTTACAGTGAATCCTGTTAGAAGACGATCTTCATCCAGGATGTCCATGGTAAGGAAAGCAAATAGATTTATGTTTGCATTTTTATGGAATTAATTTGACTTTGAATCTAATATTATTTCCCTTCAGTGAAATGAAATGAGCAGTGAAAGAGATGAGTTTAGTATGTGAGGAACTGTTTCTGACCTGTAGGATGAGCTGCTATGTAATATCTAAATAGTGGAATTAAAACAATAGCAGTGAAAAATATTTTAAACACATCTGTTTTCAGTTTGAACGCTGTCTCTAGGAGACTCTCCTAGCTGTCAGATGATGAGATACAGTCCCTGGGTTAGTGGAGTGTGATTTCAAGTTTTTTTCCCTGTTTTTTTAATTATCTTTTGTATGACCTCAAAGGAGAAACTTACATTGCAGATTTAGAGAAATGGTTTAAGACTAAGGCTTTGTATGTGTTTATTTGTAATATTATACACATTCTAATATATAATGCATATTATTACTATGTATAGTTTTATATATATTATGTATAATATTGTACATATATATACACACACACACATATATATAATGGTATATATTATGTATTAAAAAAACCTTCAATAATTATTTTTAAAATGAATAATCAGTTTTTAAGTAACAGTAAGATGTTTGCTTTCTTAGCCCAAGCCTCAGCCTTACATGATGCCTCCACCACCTCAGCTGCATTACAATGGTCATTATAGTGAACCATATGCATCTTCCCAAGGTAAGTTCATTAAATCCGTGGCCACACTACACAGTTTTAGAAGGTAAAAACTATAATTTGTAGTTACTTTAGCTATAGCTGAATAAATTAGTAGGTGAACATGGGGTAGGTTTGAACTAGAACAGTCACTGAAGTGCTTGATGCTCCTCAAGACACGTAGGTTAATGTGAATTACAGTCATGGAATCACAAAATTGTTTAGGTTGGAAAATACCTTTAGGATTATCAAGTCCAACCATCAATACTGTCAAGCACTGTCAAATGCATCACTTAAACCATGTCCCCAGGTGCCACATCTACATGTCTGTTAAATGCCTCCAGGGATGGTGACTCCACCACTTCCCTGGATAAGCCCACTCCGATGTTCATCATTCTTTCCAAGAAGAAATTTCCTAACTGCCAACCTAGACCTCCCTTGGTGCAACTTGAGGCCATTCCCTCTTGTCCTGCCTGGGAGGACACAAACACACCTCACTGCAACCTTCCTTCAGATAGTTGGAGAGAGGACTAAGGTTCTCCCTGAACCTCTTTTTCTCCAATGTAAACAACCCCAGTTTCCTCCACTGTTCCTCCTCCATATCCTCTCCTATGGGAGATGAGCAGTTCAAATTAGGGTAGCATGTACAGCAATTGCAGACTGAGGTGTCTTTTGTGAGTTTAGAGTATCACTTTTTTTGGTTCATGTATCAAACTGGTATGTTATGGCATTGTGAGATCCTTGTCAATGTTGGTCTTAATAGCTGCAAAGAGATTGCCCCAAGACAATTCACACAACTCAAATATTAAAAAAAAATTAAACCCAGAATGCAGGAAGAGAGGTATTTGTCTAAGTTTGCTAGACTACAAGGTGTTGAGGAATTCAAAGTCTAAAGAAGTTTGCAGGTTGTGGACTTAGTATATATTTGTTTGAAACAAAGAAAGAAAAAAACCCAAGCAAACCCTAACTAATGTTCTCACACAATATAGACCAAATCTTAGCAGTTTACAGCAGAGTCATGGCTGCTTACTCTCATTATTTTGATTGTTAGACTTTTTGTCTTTAATTAACAAAGTTGCTGCCCTGAAGGGCTGAATCTAATCTTTTGAAAAGTCTCCTCAAATTTTATAGGACCTTTCCAGACCTAAAAATCTGCTGGATAAATAGTACTCTAAAAAGCCAGCTCACTGGGAAGGGAATAAGCACATTTTCTATGAAAACAGTTACACAGGTCTGAATGAACTACAGGTGTTCAGCTACATTAAGAATGTAAGTGAATTCTTTGCAGTTAAGCATGGCAAATATTGCTAGGTACTTGCTGTAACAAGTGTCCTGTTTTTGAACATGTTTTTCATAAAACAATTTTTGACTGTCAGCAAATTCGTTGACATAAATGTGGCAATTATTTTGGCAAACCCGAACAGTTAAATCATGAAGACATTTACAGCAATGATTGAATTGTTCTCCTCTGGAAACTAGCAATTTGTACATCCAATGAAGTAGTAATTAAAATGATTAAATTTGTCTTGGATAAACTGTTAGATCATTTTATTTACACTGTAGGTATATATATGTGTGTGAATAATATATGGTGGTAGCTTAAACTGCCTCCAAAATTTCTGGAGAAAAATTAATTTGATTTTTTTTAGAGGTCTTATGGTACTATATATACATACATCCTGAAGGAGTAGAAGAGAGAAGAGCAAGGGTTTTTGTTTGCTTGTTATGAAGCTGTTTTTAGGTTTCTGGTGGTATTTTTTTTAATTGAGTTTTTTTTTTTTTCTTTCTTTTTTTGCTGTTCAAATTGATTACATTAGTGCAAATCCTAGTGTAGACACTCATTTTTTCAGCAGTGTGGTTTAAGACTGACATGGATTTTGTTTATCTTGGACTGAAACTTAAGAAACCTATCCTAAACAGAATGGTGTTTTCCCACGGGGATTTGCATGGCTGAAATAAATGTAATACTTTATTCTGGTGTATATACCTTGGGTATCAACAACAACAGAAAAGCTGGGATTTTGGTTGGGGTTTTTTTCCTTCCCATTTCAATACATAGCTAAGAATAACAGGTTTTGAAAATCTCAAACTTAGCTACATCTTAATAGAGGATAACTTTGTTTGATGTCCTGGCCATAAAGACTGTTCTTAAACTTTACTTTCAGATAACCTCTTTGTGAGCAATCAGAATGGATACTACTGTCACTCTCAGACTAGCTTGGATAGAACCCCTCATGACTACAGTGGTCGGATCCGCAATGGGAGTGTCTATAGTGCGCACAGCACAAACTCCTTGAACAATCCACAGCATTACTTGCAGCCATCCCCCATGTCCTCTAACCCGAGCATCACTGGAAGTGATGTCCTCAGAACTGATTATGTCCCATCACACAGACATAGTGCACTAATACCGCCTTCTTATCGTCCCACGCCAGACTATGAGACTGTGATGAGACAGCTCAACAGGGGCATGGCACACACAGACAGGCAGAGTCATTCAATGAGAAATCTTAACATCAGCAACTCATATGCTTACAGCAGGCCTGATGCCTTAGTTTACAGTCAGCCTGAAATTCGAGAGCACGCCCACTTTGCTGCCCCACAGTCTAACCATTATCCATTTAACCTGAACTACAGCTTCCATAGCCAATGCCCCTATCCCTATCCTGCTGAAAAGCGCCCAGTTGTTGGGGCAGTCAGTGTGCCTGAGTTGACAAATGTGCAGCTCCAGTCTCAGGATTACCCGGCTCCGAACATAATGAAGACTCAAGTCTATCGCCCACCTCCCCCATACCCGTACCCAAGACCTGCAAATAGTACTCCAGACCTTTCACGACACATCTACATCAGCAGCAGCAACCCAGATCTTATCACAAGGCGAGTGCACCATTCTGTCCAGACATTTCAGGAAGACAGCCTGCCTGTGGCACATTCTCTTCAGGAGGTCAGTGAACCTCTAACATCGGCACGCCATGCTCAGCTGCAGAAAAGGAACAGTATTGAAATAGCAGGCTTGACTCCCAGCTTTGAAGGAATAAGAATTAAAGAAAGGACCATGTCGGCTTCTGCAGCAGATGTGGCTCTTCCAAGAGTTATCTCAGAAGGGTCGCAGCCCAACATTCTGATGGAGAGAACGAAGCAAAAGGAAAGTGAGCAAGAAGAAAGTATGAACTGTGATCACAAGAAAACCCTTTCAGATGCCACTATGCTGATTCACAGTAGTGAGGAAGAAGAAGAATTTGAAGAAGAGAATAAGGCCAGTACAAGTCTTTCTCCTCTCCCTGAAGATCAAACCCGACTTTCATCTGTTATGGGAAGTTATTCTCATGATTCAGTACTAAACTACCCTTACAGCTCTGTTGCTTCATCTGCTGGCCCTTTGCACATTCTTGAGCCTAAATTACATATCACAGAGGCAGAAAAGAGAATGAAAGATATGAGCCCTGTTCATTTACTAGTAGAAAGCCAGGCACAGAGAAGAGGGGAAGGACTGCTTACTCCATCTATGTCAGAATCTGATCTTACAACATCAGGGAGATACAGAGTAAGGAAAGATTCAGTAAAGAAGAGACCCGTGTCCGATCTTTTGTCTGGGAAGAAGAATATTGTGGAAGGCCTTCCCCCTCTAGGTGTAAGTGGATACTATTTGTCTTGTTTCGGGTTGTCTGTAGCAGTTGATTGTTGTTTTTGTTTGAGGTGTGGAGTTCTTCTAATCAGCCTGAGATGCTTGTAAAATGTATGAATTAAAAGCTACCTTAAGCTTGACCTTTACATTTCTATGTTTCCCTGGTTAATTTTGCTTAGCTGTCTTTTATCCCCTTCTCTGCCATGTCTGAATTCTGTTTGCTTAGTCTACCCACACAAATCCAGCTGTACAGTCTCCATCTGAAAACCTAACCTGGCCAGAAACATTAGAAGGAGTGAATTTAAAAACAATTCTAGATCCCCATTCTGCCCTACTTCTTGTCTGAAGCAGAAGCAACTCTTTCCATTCATCTGTCTCATCTTCCTCTCACTGAAAAATGATATGTAGACAAAATGTTTACTTTTTAAAAAAATTGCCTGCTTCTTCTGACCTAAGAAGGAACCTGACACCTTAAGGAATAAATTCTTTCCTTGCATTCTCTTCTTTACTTCATGCCTTCCCTTTTTCATATCCTTTCCCTTTTGCCTTCTCTTCAAGCAGTTTTTATCTCACTGAAGGTATTTCTTGCTTGACATATCTCTTTCTCCTCCTCCAATCTTAGGACACCGTAAATAGTGAAAAACTGCAAGTTTCACCTTTCCCATAATTCCCACCTCACAGAAACACCAAGGTCTATGTGGACTGCACAATTCCACTGGCACTCTTCAGTGCCCACTTTGCTTTAAACTTTTGTTCAGTTTTATGTAGTTCGTGGCAGATTTCAGGTGCTAATGGTGGAAGACCATGTTTTATTATTTTGCCTTTTAAAATCAACTGATACCTGAGATAGTGTCCAATAGTTTTCTGCACAAATTGGACTGCAGGGAAGATGCTATACAACTTGTACTGCTATGTTAGCAGCAGATACTGCAAAAAAACTAACCTATGCAAAAGCTATGTATTGAAATAGTTACTACTCTCACAAGTTTTTGTCTGTCAGATGTGCTATATATGGAGCTGAATGAATGAAATCAACCTCTATCAGCTCAAATTCATTTTATAATTGTGTATGTTTTTCTACATCTTCTTTCTCCTGTTTTCTTAATGTGGATATAGGGGAAAAAAAGGGATACCTTCCTCCTTGTATTCACATTTAGATCGTTACTTAGTATTTATTCTCTACAAGGTACGTTTTCAGACAGTAGTGTGTCTAGCAAAATCATATCCTGCTTTTCCTTCTGACAGTTATGTAGTTTTGACATGTTCCCATCAACCTTCAAATTAAATTAATATTTAAACTTTTTCATTGGAAGTGTTTATAACGTAGTTTCTAGTTCAGAAACATGTAAGAGTGTTGTTGCATAAGACAGAAAATTACTTTCCTGTATTCATAATTGAGATGAATATCCTTGTTTCAAAGCTGGCCCCTACCAATGCTTGCACATTTTGCTTTTCAATGAACTTTTATTGTTATGTTTGTGTTCACTTTTAAAAGTAGTCTCATCCTCTTAGCTTTGTTTTCCTATTTCTTACCACCATTTAGCTTTTGAAAGCATTGATTATCATCAGGCAGCATATGCGCTCATATTTTCAGTGTATTTTTGTTAATAATTAAGCTAAGCAATGGCAGGAATGATGAAGTTTCCTCTTACCCTTTTTAAAAGAATAATTTGAATTTATTCTTTCATATAAATCCCCCTTTGATATTTTTCCTCAAATAATAGATGGTAATTCCGTAATTTAGATTCATGGCCTGGTCCAGGACTCAAATCTGTCTGCAGTTCTGTATTTGTGTTTTGTGTGTAAACTTTGTTGCAAACTTAGTAAAACACTTAACTATATCCACGTATCTTAAAGTCATTGCCTGACTGTAGGGAAGAAAAGTGCCTGCAAACTAAATAGTCTAGTAAGGAATAATTTTTATGTATTTTTGGGTTTGGGAAGTGATCCCAGGTCTGTTCAAGAATGTTAATTATCCAAAGTTGCAGCTCACACTCTCAGTCATGAGCTTTGTAGAGAACAGTATTTGTCATTCTCATGCAGTTTCATTAACCTGTTTGGAATGAAGACAGACTTGTGTTGTGTCCTTGTAGGAATGTAGTCCCACCACCCTAATCTCTCAGTGCTTATCAAAGAAAAAGGTCAGAGCTGTTCACAGAAGGGGCCAGAGAAGTATCTTTTGCTTAGCTGAACTCATCTGGTTTCTGCTTTATAACTGCATCAGATATTTAAGAATATTTACAAGTTTTAGCTTTTCTTTTGCAGGGTATGAAAAAGAATAAAAACGATGCAAAAAAAATGGGGCCTCTGAAGCTAGCAGCCCTAAATGGACTGGCATTGACGAGAATGCCTATGCCAGATGAGGGGAAGGAAGAATCAACAAGAGCAACAAATGATGAACGAGTATGTTGAAGTTTTTTAATGCTTGATTTACACTAGCAATTTTTCAAAATTACATGATTATCAATGGTACATTTTATTGACTGTAAAATGCTTCATATTAAGGCAACTCAAATGCTGAGAATAGAAACAAAATAAAAAGATTCCTGATTGAAAAGTTATTCCTAGAAGTATTGGGCAACTCAGATTTTTCTTCAAGATGACAGCCATTCAGTTGCAGCTTCCCCATGAACATACAGGAAGCAAATTAACTAGTACTGATACATTTTTGTGTAACTCATCCTGTTTGCTTTCTTAATTTTGGGTTTTCCAGAGTGAAAAAGTGTGAAGCTTAAAATTCTGAGTGTGAGGTTGATTTTATTTGCAATTATTAGTAATTCATATGGTGTTCAAAGTAAGTTCTGCAGTTATATTGTATCCCTAGAATACAACTTGTGCAGATTGTATGTATCTTTTTTCTTCAGGTAGAGCCCATAAAATGTAGATGGAACTTGTTTGATCTGCTGAAATTTTAAACTCAGTAAAAGATGTCAGATCAATGAGAGGACATCAGATTCTAGAATTTGAGGATCATTCTTTGAGAAATATAAGGCTCCATCAGCTTGTGTCAGGATAAAAAACATCAGTAAATCTGCTTCAGCCTGTCTCATGTATCATTAAAGAAGTGCAGGAAAGTGAAATACAATATTCAAGCTGTGATGGGCTATGAAGAACAGTGCTGCCATCACACATCTGACCAGGTAGCAGCTAGATGCACCAAATTCTACAGTGATTATTTCCCATTCTGCAGCCAGTGGTCTCTATAGAATCCAATTCTGAGCATCCTCAGTGGCCAGTCCTCTCTAGCTCAATTTTTTTCTAGTCACTAGGGATCTAATCTAGGGATTAGAACATGAAGGAATAGTCCTGCTCTCACCAGCTGCACTTTAAATGAACAGACCAAGAAAATTAATTGCAAATCACTCAGTAAAAATTGTGTTAAACTACATATACATAGCTTAAGATGCTAAGGGACAAAATTGTGTTACTGAGATACAGATTTAGTACCTGTGTTGGTTATTTCCTCTTACCTAGAGCTATCACCTCTCTCTGGGTTGATCTTTACTGGATTCAGCTGTGTTGGTGTTCAGCTAGCTCTGCCCAAAGCATTGTGGCAAGGAAGAAACCATAAAGTCATGACAAAGTCATGTCACTACACTTTGTCTTCAGGGAGTCACATAGAGGTAGAATGAATACCATGAAATGGGAGTAATTCCTAAAACAGTTGAGAATAGGCAATGCAAAGTAGACATGTGACATAAAAGGAAGTCCAGAGTGCAGGTATTTCAGAAGATAAGTTTAGTGTTGATTCAGTGCCTGTTTCATTGCTCAGCTTCATGTTATTATCAGTTGAAATATGTGAATTTATCCTAAAGATAATGAAGGAGTTTGTACAGTTGATTTATTGTTGTGCAAATTGCATATGATGGGAGTTTACACCTTCCTCTGCAACTTTTGGCATACTTACTTGATATAAGACACTTCTATGACCTGATACCACAGAGCAGTTGCTGTAAGAATCTGGGGACATGTGACATAGATGAAATTTTCTGGCTGAAATCTTACATATTATTCCTCCTTATTGTTGGCAAGGAGATATGGACATTCCAGAAGTGTCTTATGATTTAAAAGCAACTTGGTTTCAAAAGAATAAAGGGGAGGAGGGAGCAGTTTATTAAATAAAAAAGATTGAATTATATTATTAGAAAAAATTCTGGGTTTTTACTTTAACTGCAGCAAATTTCTAAGGCAGCTTTCCTGCTGTAAGCAAAATTTAGTTTTTCTCCACCCAAACAGCTAAGTTTGTGGGGTTTTTTATATTATAAGGTTAATGGAGACCTTTCAAATTATGTCATCTAGCTGCTATATTAAATAGGTGGATCAAAGGTATTTGAAGAAGTATGCAGTATGGCATAACTGTCTGGTTGGACAATTTTTTTCTCCCCAGCTGGGCTGTCTTTACAGAAACTATGAAGTAATTTCTCCTTTACCAGCAGTATCCACGTAAGTCTTTGTGACCTAGTGAAGGCTGCTTAGTTTTCACTTGAGCAAAATTCCTGCTGGTTAGGGTTGCCTCTAATTTATTCTGGTATGTTTGTGGAAACATTAATAGCTGGAAAAGCATTGAAGAAGTATGTAGGAGAAGAAAGTAAGTGTGTTTTATCTTTCATGAACTCTCTGTTTAAAAATAGACTCACCTCAGGATGTGACTCTGTATGGTTGTCTGTGTTCTGCCTTGCAGTGTAGAATTCTGGAGCAGCGGCTGGAGCAGGGGATGGTGTTCACTGAATACGAGCGCATTCAGAAGAAAAGGCTGATAGATGGCGAGTGCTCAATTGCTCGGCTGCCTGAAAATGCTGAGAGAAACCGGTTCCAGGACGTCCTTCCTTATGATGATACCAGGGTAGAGCTGGTCCCAACCAAAGAAAATAACACGGGTTACATCAATGCATCTCATATCAAGGTGAGCGAAATACTCTTGGAGAAAAATTTCACAGTTCATGTGGTAACTAAAAATGCATGTGGCCATCAGTTTTGGTTTGGTAAAATGAGTGACAATACATCCATCTCTCTCTCTCTTTCTTTTCTTCTCCAGAGGTTTCTCTGGGGAAAGCAGGAACCTGTTTTCCTAATCATCTAGAATAATGGAAGGTTAATTATTGGAGGGATCTTCTGCATTTTGCTTCTGTGTTGATTTGAGCTACTGTCTCCTTTCTGTGTTCCCTCTCTGGGGATTGCCGCTAACAGATGGCATGTCCATTCTTCCCAGAGCTAAGGAGGCAAATATGTTTAAAACAAATTGGAATCTTCTGCAATGACTATGATATTTTTCAGCTGCATTGACAATCATGGTTTTTTCTTTTTCTGTACTCTCAGACTGTATACATAGTGAGCAGTAAGCTAGCTCCTAGCTTAAGCTTTTTTGGATGGTTAGAGGAACTTCCAGAGCTAGGGGGAAATGGGCTTTTTCAAAATGTTCAGGTGCCCTTTTTCCTCATCCTTAACTCTTTAAGTTCAGTTTAAAAGAATTAGAAGTGTGACTTCAGGAACCTGGGAGGAAGTTCATTCATTTTTCATTACATTTATCTGCACTAAATGCAGCCACAGTTGGCTTCATGCTTTTTCTGAAAAGAGTTGAAATTGTCAAAGTAGCACTTGTAGTTGCGTTGCTGTCTTTTTTTAATAAATCTGTTTGTATGTTGACATAGCATCATGGTTTCTCTTCTTCATTCACAGATGTTGATCCTTCTCAAGCAAGATAATATTTTTGCAGGAAATAACAACTAGTACTGTAATAATATTTAAAGCACCAGTGTATGGAAGCTTCTCTAAACCAGAATTTGCTAAAATACCTTAAATTCACAAAAGAGAAATACAATTTAGTTTTCTCAATTTTACATGATGCTTTTGGTATAAAATACATATATTTAGCTATGTACTTACAAAACTGTGTCCCTTCTGCATCTAAAGTGACAAGATGCAGCTAAAAAATGGGGCAGATATAGTTCACAATGGGCTCCTACTTCTGTGGAGTTGCAGTTCTTTTTCATTTTGTGCATCTTCAAATGGCTAATGTTAGAACTGGGGAGAGGGTTTTCAGTAATTACTAATCTAATGTCTTTCTTTTTACAGATCTCTGTTGGTGGCATAGAGTGGGATTACATTGCCACGCAGGGCCCTTTGCAAAACACATGTCAGGATTTCTGGCAGATGATCTGGGAGCAAGGGATTGCAATCATAGCTATGGTGACGGCAGAGGAAGTGAGTATAAATTTAGGTTTCTCCCAGAAATTCTGCAATGATTTTTTTTTAAAATAACCTGTTAGAGTAAGAGGATCTTTGCTCCAAAGAATAGACTGATCATATATAAGTTTCTAGTGACCCCTTTCTGTCTTGTTTTCTTTGGCAGAAAAGTGAATTTGCAAACTCTTCTTGCTGGAAAGTTGTTTTTCTCAGTAAGAGGCCGTAACTCGCTAGTACTAAGTAGAGGAGAGATGGAGTTGTTACTGCAGAAACATTAGTTGTATGAATGTTCTTAGTTTTCTTGTTAAGTGAGTGTTCTACTTTTAAGGAAAGCGGGAGAGAGAAAAGCTTCAGATACTGGCCACGCCTTGGTTCAAGACACAACACTGTGACATACGGAAGATTTAAGATTACCACACGGTTCCGTACCGACTCAGGCTGCTATGCAACTACAGGTTTGAAGATTAAACATCTTCTCACAGGACAGGAGAGGACGGTTTGGCATCTGCAGTATACTGACTGGCCAGAGCATGGCTGTCCAGAAGATTTAAAGGGATTTTTATGTAAGTTGTATTTAATAGTTTTGTTATGGGGGGTGGTTTGTGGTGTTTTTTTAATACCTATTAAAATGGCTGCTATATATGAAGTAACTTTTGACAAGTATGCCAAGCATTCCATTGTAAAAGGTTTCTTCACACCAGCAAGAGATACTGAATTAAATTTTGCAGGAATATACTGCAATATATTATGCAATAGGAATATATATATTGCAGGAATATACCTGACAGTTTATTAAAGTGACTCCTCCTGTCTAAAGTGAATAATTTACCAGAAGTCAATATAGAATAAAACATAATTGCACCCCATTCTACACATTTGAGTACGTTGCAGCAGCAGCAAGATGGCCAAAAGCTGTGTTTGGTAGGAACAGAGGAACAAGGCAAGGAAATCCTTACAAAGGTTAGAAGATCCTTATAGACCTGTATTGCTGTGGTTGGGGTATGAGTTGTGATTTGTACAACGTATCATTTTTCTGTGGCATGTAGATTATTAAGGGGCTTTATCTCCCAGGTTAATTATTCTTACCTTGTTGAACTTTACAGCGTACCTGGAGGAGATACAGTCGGTGCGGCGCCATACGAACAGCACAGCAGACCCTAAAAGCTCCAATCCTCCCCTCCTGGTGCACTGCAGCGCGGGCGTGGGCCGGACGGGAGTGGTCATACTGGCAGAGATCATGATCGCGTGCTTGGAACACAATGAGGTGAGCTCTTTGGCTTTCTTGTGCTTTACATAATGTTAGGTAATAGAGGAGTGAATAACCTGCCTAAAATATGTTATGGCTGTTCATCTGAGCAGCCGCTGGGAGAGGCCTTACAGCTGGCTCTTGGGAATTCAGCAGAATTTAATAATCTCCTAGAGCTGCCCACATGCACATCAGGCACTGGAATGCTCATTTGGACTCTTGACTCCCTAAGATGTTGAGTCATTCAGTGGAGCAAAGTATGCCCTAGGCCACAGAGCATATTTCAGGATTTCATCCTGACTTTACCTCTCCTTGCCTTAATTAGAATGGCTAATATTCAAGAACATGCTTTGTAGCCAGTCTCTGTACTTGTTATTATTTTGTTCCTAAGTGTGGTATATTTGCAGTATCAGTCTCAGCAGAGGACAAAGTGGTAGCTTAATACAATAAAATCGGTCCTATCAACTTCTAGCCAGAAGTGGATAGCTGTAAAATGGTCATTAATAATATAATTACTGAAACTCAACAGACATATGGTTTCATTGTGCATCCCTCTCCTAACACTGTGACAGACTTTTTCAGCTGCTAGATTTGTACAGACCAATACCCCATGAGATAGGTAACTTTACCATTATGCATATTTCCCGGATGATCAGTGATGTAGTGCAGTCCATACTGCAGGCATGGCACTGAATTGTCAGAGCTGAAATCAGAACAGCTGATTCTGTATTTAGATCACTAAGTCTTGCTCTGAGAATACAAGCCAGTTTCCTTGCTCACCAGTCACTTTTAATGTTTTGTTCCCTTCTTCCAGATGCTGGACATCCCACGAGTGCTGGATATGTTGAGGCAGCAGAGAATGATGATGGTGCAAACTCTTTCGCAGTACACTTTTGTCTATGGAGTTCTCATTCAGTTTCTCAAAAGTTCTAGACTTATCTAACCCCTGCCACTTCCTAAGAGACTACTTCTTACTTTACAGAAAGAAAATCAGAGTTGTCCAGACCTGCTGTCACTGATGTTCACGTGATGAATCACAGTTACCATTTAGGGCTACCATGTGACTATTAAATTCGAGTCCGTGTAACAGTCCCTGCACAGCAGGATCTTTGCTGGACTGAATTCTTCCCATGTTCAGCCACAGTCACATTAAGGAATGATTTTAATTGTACTGCTCCATAGTACTTGCACACATTCTTTTGAGTGGTGTTACTCTGAGCAAAATAAGTATCTTATGGAATGGAGGTATATAGTACAATTTTACTAACATTATGTTTTGAAACATCATTACTGACTGTGAAAAAGCTAAAATCTGTAGGTGCACATGGGGTCAGAAACCTGCCCCTTGGGAATGTCAAGGTCTTACGCAGTTTGATTCTGCTTTCAATTTTATATTTAGAACAATACATCTGTATTTTTTTAAAATGAACATTTGGTTTCCTCTGGTTTACTTAGCAAAATTAGCAGCTCTTAGATATTTCAAGCTGTTGCTTTAAGGACAGTTATTTTTATAATTGGGATTTTTAAATTAAAAAGAAAACGAACCACCACAACAGAAAACTTTTTAAACATAACAATATTTTCAGAGGAGAAGACTGACAATATTTGAATCAACTTTTCAGAAATCATGCAGAAATTCCTAGGGAAGCTGTTGGCAGTTAGTTGTAGTGCCATGTAATAGAACAGACAAGTGAAAGATAATGGTAACTGCTGATAACTTTCATTTGGGAGGAGGCATGTTTACCTGTAATGGGCAGGGGAAAAATACTGTAAGTATCTACAAGGTTATTGGAAACAAATGGATGAGAGAAAGTACATATTCAGTATTATTCATATATTTAGAGGACAGTTTGATTTTACTGGCTGAAATCAAAGTGGATGCAAATGTTTTAAGCACTTTTTTTTTGCTCTGTTATTTATGTAGCTAAATATAAAGACTATAATCATGCATTGTTTCATTACTAACCTGTTATTTTAAGAAGAGCATTTTAAGTTGATGAAGTGAGAGAACCAAAATGGGAGTAGGAAGGTGCAGAGTGGTGAAGTGGAAATGATTGTATGAAGTGTAATGGAGGAGGTGTGGCAGCTATGATTGCTGGTTTACACAGTGCAAAGATGACCTTAAAAAAATGTTAATGTTCCCAGCCAGCAAAGCACGGGAAGTTTCTGTAGAATCCTCCAGAATATTTTGTTAGTGCTAGAGCAGATTTTGCTAATGCTGTGCAGTGTTGCAATGAAGAACATTTGAGAACTTGCAGAAGAAGAGCTCTTAGGGGAAACACTGGAGATGTGGGTAATTTAGTAGTGTGTAGGTGGCTGTCAGTGGCTGTGGCACGGACCTGAAGGAGGCAGGTACAGCCTACTGCAGTTTCCATTTTGTCCCCTGGGGCTGCTCAAATGACAATATCCCTAAATAATCTGTGGTTTTCAGTGGGAACACCATGGTTTTAGCTGCCTTTCCAAGTGTTTTGAGATGCTGAGTTGAAAATCCCTATTGAGCTATAGTTTTTAGATATCTGGTTTAATTTTTTTAAAAAAACCCTCTGGTAGACCAGTCTTCAGGCATGGTTAAGTGTACATTTCCCTTGACACCTGCATAGTGAAATGAAATGAAACTAAAAGTCAGGTTTATTAGTGCTGAAATTATTTTTCTGAGCTCTTACAAGGATTTGGAAACTATTAAACCCCCTTCAAAACAATAATTGTGTCCCAAAACACCAATTAAGATTTATAAATAGGTTGCCTCACTTTTCCTCTGTAATAAGCTGCTTTCATGAAGTTAAACACATGATCCAAATGACATGCTAATATGTCCTTCTATACAAAATATATTACTCTTAGGTACATGATATTGATCTGGTGCTTTCAGGTCTGCTTGGAAGCAGTCTGATTTGTTGTACTCTCAGTATAAGTTAGATTGAATATTTCGGACTAGGGAAAAGAAATGTTGTTCTTATATAAAATGCCTAGGAATTATTAATTGCCAAATATTAAACTGGAAGTCCAGAGGAAACCAGTTACTGAAGACTGATTCTTTATATATAAACCTTGCAAACATACCAATTCGACATACCTATTTTGACAGAAGTATTGAAGGAAGAAAACATACTCAGCTGTTTGTATCATGCTGTCTTTTAAAAACAAGAAGTTTTGTTAATTTTTGCCACAGTTCGCTTCTGTCTGCAGAAATCTTTCTGAATGGGAGGGCAGGCTCTAAAATGTAGTTTGCACCTTTTCCATTTCTGAACTTTGCACTGTGATCTTCATAATGTAATAGATGCAGTTTCAATGACATGATGGACAACCAGAACTTCCAGCAGCAGTTTCTGAGACAGAACATCAGCTGTGAGGCATTAAAAGGAGCAGTTGTAACAGGCAATTTTAATCCAGTATTCATGGGATTATCTGAGGTGGGTGAGGAAATGTGTGTCTTTTAGCTTACTTTTCTGTTTAGCTAAAGTAAGTTCTGTTCACTTCTAGAGGTGGTTGTGCTCAAATCTGGTAGTCACAGTCTTGGGTGCTTTTTAGCATAACACTGCTACCTCCTCCCCTTCAGCTTCCAGTTCTGTCCAGCAGCAGTCTGTTTTTGCAGTAACACACTTGATCTTGTTAGACTTGACTTCATGTGAGTTTTTCTACTGAACACTATAGGATTGCTTTTGTTTGTAAGCATATGGCTCTGAGTGAGCAATGAAAATGAGCAGTTTCTCTTCTAGATACCAAATGAAATTAAATGTCACAACCTTCTCTAAAAAAAATATTTTTAAACCATTGTTTAGATTTTAAGTTAACTTAAAAAAGACAATTCAGTTTTTAGCACTTTTGTTCTGAGCCTTACAAAGGGATGCATTTTTACATGTAGTTGTGCTGTATGCTTCATGAAGTTTTGGATGTTGTAAGAATATCCACTGTCCAAATCCAGTCACAGTGTGAGTCGGAGGTGGATTTATTTGTCAAAAAACTTAAAATTTCTCTAAAAGCCTGTCCAATTTTGCCAAATATGCATCTGTTTTTATGGGGATGAAATCAGATGATTATGCAAGATTTGAAGAGTTTGTTTAGTAAGAAAAGTTGTATGAAGAATTCTTGCAGCAGATGGCAAAGATGATGCTGATCTCTAGGGATGTCAGAGCTCTCAGGGACAAATAAAGGTGCTATATACTGTCAAGAGACAGATTTGGTGGTCTTTTGTTGACTAGGTAGAAGATGCTTTCTAGGATCAAATTATATGAAAAGACAGGAGATGAACATGCAAACTGTAGTAAGGACTTCTGCATATTTGATTTCTTTCTTGGTTCCCCTGGTGAGAGATTCTTTTGGCCAGTGAATCTTTGTAGTCTTGGGCTAAAACCTCTTCTCCAAGAAGCTAAGCCAGAACCCTTTCCATTACAAAGATGTCACTGACTTAGCTGGGTGAGCCTTAGGCTGCAGGTTCCTCCTGGCTCTGTTTGGTGAGGGAGAAGGTCTGAGGTGCACAGGGGAGTTTTGCACAGCCTCTGCAGCCTGCACAGCAGTGCTCTCCTTTTCTTCTGTCCCCCAGGAAGAGCAGGAAAGGTTTTATGCCTTAGTATTTCTCTCATTAGAATATCTTTAACACAAGTGAACAATAAAAGTGCAGGACGCTATGGTTTATATGTAGAAATGCATTTAATTCAAAGCAGGTGACCAAGGCAGTCTTCCTGTATTTCTATGGAGGAAAAAAGCTGCTCCAAGTTATCACCAACATTTAGAAATAAAGTAAAGTACAGTAATAACAAATAAAAGTAAAATAAATTTTTATTAAAGTGGAAAAGATTCTTGACATTTTATGTTTGGCTTCTCTTGTAATCCTATGTATCCCTTTTGAAGCGGGCGACACTTGGAGCAATTTTCTCCAAAATGGCTCCTTTAAATTTAATAAGACTGAGGCTGCTGCTCCTGGCTAGCAGCATATATAATATGGCTGCAGCATATTTTGTGATGGAGCAGCTGTTAAAGTTGAGTGGCTCATAGATTTCAATGGCTTCTGGACCAAACTTGGAAACAGCAGGGTTATCATAGCTGTGTAATGACACCTCAGTTTTAATATCAATAGCATTACCAAATCCCTAGAGTTAAAAACAGTGAACCCATTACTCTATTTCAGTAGTTCAGATTATCAATTTAAAAGAACCAATGCTTCAGTTGCTAAGAACTCAGTGCTGTAGTGTTTAGGGTTGGGTTTTTTTCTGATAGTGCAAAGTTGCGGTAAGTCAGATTCCAACCCTGCAAGATGCAAAAATTCCTACAGTTCTTCATGATACTGTAGGAATTAAAATGGGCTTACTGCCAATGAAAACTTGAGCCCTTGAAGCATGAACACGCACATCTACTTTAAATTTAAATAAAGATTACAAGAATTAACCAAAAGAATGCAGCAGGAATGTGTGTACAGGAAAGTACAGCATTCAAAGGAAAAGTAGATGAGAGTTCAAAAGAAATTCTCTTGTGCAAGTACAAAATTTTGGACATAGGGAGTGAGGATTTGAGGAGTGGCAGAAGGCATTTGGAGGAGGATTTGGAATGTTTTGTATCCAAAGTAGAGCTGCTAGTAGGGTTTGAGTCATATGGTATGTTTTTCATGGCATGGTAGGGTAAGTGAATATGTAGTCATAGGTGTTATTTTTACTGGCTTTTTAAAATGTGATTTTTTAAACTCCAAATATTTTTTCAGAGGCTCTGTTATTTTTACATATCTTCCTTTCCAAATGTATTGAATGCAATCTGTCAGCTCAATTTCTGTTTACTTATTAAAGGTCAGATTTTTCAAACCACAGTTTCTGGTTTTGCAGATACAAAATGCAGGAGGAGTAGGCATACTTGCAATTTTGCAGTGATACTTTCTAATGGATGCAGGTGAGAAGTTTCAAAAGTCTAACTATGTTTTGAATGAAGCCAGGTGTTTACAGTTGGTGTGAGTTGCACCAAGTTAAGGCTGGGCTAACGATGATACTCTTGAAATGTGGAATTTACCATGTACTTAAAAGTTCAGTGACAGTGCAGCATTTGTAACACGGTAACATTAAAACAGTGGAATACTGGGCTAAGGTAAGGATAAAAAAAATCTTAAACTGCTGTTGCAAATGTGTCTGTAAAAAGAGAAGTTAAAGAAAAAAATTCTTAGTATGATCTTGCTTGGGACCAGCTAACTTGGTGCACTCTGTTGGCATCACATGTTACTTTAAGGTCTAAATGGGCTGAAAAAAAAGAATTTGTTAACTTCAATGAGCATTTCAAAAAACTGTCACTAAATAGCCTTTGGTTCTATTCTCTGCTATTTTCCACATCATGCTGTGTTCAGTGGTGAAGAATAACCTCCAGTGTGTTTGTTTTGTTGAAGTCTATTCTTCAGCTCTAGTGAACTACTTGGTGAACAAAGATAGAAATCAAATGTAAAGAATCTAATGAACAGAGTTTACAACAGATCCAGCCTGTGGCAAGTCAAAGAGCACGTCTGTAGATATTATAATGCTCTTTTGGTTCAAATATGCAGCAATCAAAACTACCAAATCATTAATTTTATGAGCACAGTTTCAGAAGGTGCCTAACTTTTATAAAGGGAATTAAATGCTGTTTTTCCATCTGGAAATATTTATGTAAAATTAGGAGACTTTCTTTTAATATACTTTAAAGACATTGCAAATGCCATTAATTTTTAGAATGGTAGGAAATTTGATGGAGAAAACCCCTGTAAACTCCTCCAGTCTGTCACCTTGCTAATCCTGGATAACTCTGACAGACAAGGTGTGTATGTTCTTTACAAAGATACTTGCTTAAATTGCTCTGAAATACTCAACTTATCTGTCCTCTTCGTGGCTTTTCTGGGAGCACTTGGGTGGAAATTTAAGAGGCTTTACCTGGCAGATCAGCAAGTATGTACACTCCTGCACACTGCTGAAATCTCTTCATTCATTAAAAGCAAATGGGCGTTTGAAATCCTATCAGCAGATTTGTAGGATTGAGTCCTTAGTGTCAGAGGAACATAGGATCTGGCTCCATTTTCCTCAGTTCTCACTTGAGCCAGTATGCAAGGATTTAAATGGGACTTTGTTTAAAAGTAGTAAACATGAAGTATTATTTTGTAGTACTAAGCTAGTGGTTAAAATGTCTATTTTTTGCTCTCTTGCCACCAATACTGTAAAAATGTATAATCAAACCAGCTTTAATTCTTGTAAAACTGAAATTGGTTTGTAAAACAATGTATAAATTGTGTTTCATAGACAGAAAAGCTTGTATTACTGAATGTAATATATGTGAAATGAATATATTATAGTCTATTTTTGCCATGGAAATAAATATTTGAAGCAATTATGAGTTTATATTGTTCCATTATTAAAGGAAAAAAATCTAAAAACTTACTGTTCATGTATAATCCTAGGCTGGGACTTTGCCTTCAGCTCACAAAGGTGTGATCCCTCTTCTAATGTACTGCAAGTGTTGGGTATAAAACTTGTGCTTTCAAGTACTAATTGGTGTCATCTTTGTAGCAGGAAAATCTTGTGCCTGCTGCACTGTCATAATTTTTCACAATGTTTTTGCATTTTCTAAAGCTGTTTATGGTACTGAACTTCCAGTCTCCCTCTAACATTTAAGTGTAGGAGGGATGAAAAACTTTTGAAAGTTGGAAAACTCTTTCCGAAAGCATGTGAGAGAAGGAGCAGTTGACTGTATGCTTACTATCATTGGAGCTGCTGCCAACAACTAGCACTGAAGTTATTTTCATTCTAGAGCTGGCATTGAGTTAAAAAGGGAGGTGATGCAACAGCTTGCCCTGTACACCTGGCACAGCATGAGGCTTTCTGAGGTGAATAAAAGAATTGCACACTGGACACTATAGTTTCATACTGGACAATTGCACTTCCCTTGTCTTTGCTAAATGTCTACAGCATTGTCCACCTAGATACCTCTGAAACAAATAGGCTTTTAACTAAAGGTGCACTCAGTTTGAAGGCATTAATCAGCTTAAGGTAAGACAGTTGCATACCATAGATATGTCCGTACGCGTCTGATCAGTTCCCAGGTCCTGGGGAATGTCCTGTGCAATGTTCATTGTAAGCAAAGATCTTTTGTTTGACATGGATTCAGAAGAAGATCTTTTATTTGACATGGATTCAGAATCAGAAGAGGAAAATGTGACTTCCAGAGACCCGGGCTCATGGTAAAGCATTCAGCAGTTTTGATCACACTTACCATCTTTATTGGTTTTGGACATTTGGCAAAGGTATCTTTCAAAACCCTAAATTTCCTCTAAATCCAAATGGCTTTAAACTGCAGGTGTTATTTTCCAGCCACTGTAATATCCCCATCAGAGACTTCTGGTAGCCAGAGTTGGCCGACAGGGATGTGACTTGATGCTTGGATTTGGCACATCTGGCCAGAAGCTTTCTTGGCCAAGAGCTCCAGGACTTTGTATGCGAGAAACTTACGGGAGCTGATGAGAGAAGTCTCTAGCTCAAGCAGAACAGCAGTAGGAACCCAAATGACAGGTATCAGATGCAGTAGCTTTGAATCACTGCAAAAAATCTGTGAACCCAAAATAAGGAGCATTGCTGAGTGTATGTACTCCCTGCAGTCAGAGCAAATTTATCCTTAGTGACATGGTGTTAGGAGGGCTGCCATGGTGAGTTTAGCATTTTCAGTGCATATATGCCATCAAGCTGGAAGTAAAATACTCCATTTGAGCCTGTTTTCAGGACAAAAGGTCAGCCTTATCCCTCTGCACAGTGACAGTGTTTTAATAATGACAAATAAGTAGAACTGAGGGTAATGGACATTCTGGAAATGCTGCACAAATACTACAGGTTGAATTTCCAGGTATTTGGGAAGGTAACTTTGGCCACAGGCTGGCCCATCCTACCACTCACCTGCACCTCAGCTTTGTTACTGGAGCATGCCTGAGACTGCACCATGGATCTTTTATAGCAGGGCTGTGCTCTCACCTGCCAGCTGCTTCCTCAGGTAAAGGCAGGAACAAGGAGTTGGCTGGGGGGGATGTGCCCAAGAATCCTTTGGGGAGGTCTGATTGCACCATAGAGTGAATTGAACAGAGACTCTAAGATGTTCAAATAGTGAGGAGGAGCCATGGAGAAAACACCTCATGGAAAACCATAGAAAGTGCCTTTAAAGACTGATGTTTAGGCTGAAACTCCCTGTATAAGACTAAAAACTGTCAGGGTGGGATGGGAGTAGCCATTATGGAAGCTTGTGTTTGGGGAGGGGAAAACCGAGATGAAAGCTGCAGGACCTCTTTTGTCTTTCTCTTACAGTCCACTGTTATTTTTGATGGTTGGGCCCAGCTTTCAGGAAGCCTCATAGCCAGCTTTCAAAGCTGTGCTCTCTGTCATCTCTTGTTTCACTTGTGTCAAACACTGGGGAAAAGTAGGGTGCCAAATGCCTCTGAGCTGAATTTCTGATTGGAGAGGCTACACCTCCGAGGTCCTGCAAGGAATTCTCAGGTTGACAGGAGAGCTGATGGCCTTTAACACGTTGTTTCACTTCTTTGGCATGTGAGTGTACTTATGAGTGAGAGAAATGGATACTGGGAAGAGCTGGGGTCACCTCATAGTTGTGTTACTCATCTGGAACCAGTCTCTGGCTGCTGTGAGATGTAAGGTATGCTGCAGCCCTCACACAGATACTGTAAGGGGAGTCCTATGGGCTTGCTGAATTCTTGGGATAACTGCAGAGAGCTCAGCACCTCGTGCTACAGATCACGCTGCCTGTGCTCTACGAGAATGGGACAGCACAGCTCTGTTGCCTGCCAGCCTGAGGCTCTGCTTGAGTTTCTCAGGTTTCAGAGGCCTCCCTACTCCATTTATGTAGCCTTTCCTTATCCTTCTCAAGGTCTGATTTCATTCCCCCCCATGCTGTAGGGCTGGAAGGATTGCAGGGGAACCTGTGTGTGCTGAAGCCTGGAATCTGCAAGAGCAGCTGCCTGTGTTGGTGCCTTGTGGGCATGTCTGGCATTCCTCCAGCCCAAAGGGTGGTGTTGGGTTGAGAGCCTATGCTTTTTGCAGGCCAGTGTTGTGGTTTCAGAGATGAATGCAAGTGAAGTTTTGTCACCTGGCTGTCAGGAACACCTCCTGCCCTCTGCTGCCAGCTAGAATTAGCTTAGTGGGTGAGCTAAAAGGCACCATTAGGAATGCAGCTACTCTGGAGACTTTCTACAGAGAACAAAGTCCCATGCACAGTAGAAATGTCATCCTTAATTCTGCTACCCTTCACTTGAATTAACAATTCTTTTTGCTACTCCTCAACTGCCCTACACCCTGGAGTCCTCCTAGGCTTTCTTTAAGGTGGCTGAAATGGAGATGAGCTATGGGTGCTCTACAGTTCAGTTAATTGGTCACTGCCAATGGTAACTGCTGATTCTTCTTTTCCATTCCCAGTGATGCTTTATCCCCATGACGTGCTCAACTTCTGCTGGCCCACAACCTGCTACAGGTTTTAAAACTGCATCCCTTGACTGGCTGTGACTGGGCTGGGGCAGTGGCTGGGGCACACTAATCTACTGCTCACCTGTTTGCATATCACTTGCTTTACTACTGGAATACAAACTAAAAGTGGTTGTTTCTGGATGAAGGAGATTTCACTAAAGGAAACAGGACTGCTTGTATTCAGAGTGAGAAATTATTTTTGTTAAAATCGCTGGTTGCTCTTCTCTTCCTTGTAATCTGTGTATATACCAGGGGTCAGCTTTGAGAACAGCAGGTGAAGTGCCAGAGAAAAAAGGTTGGTGGCTTTGGAGACATCACACAGCTGCAGTGCTCAGCACTTGTGTATCTTGGGTCCTGGGTGGTCAAAAACTGAAGTGAGATACTGGGCTTTCCCATGGCTTTCTGAAGTAGACTTGAGTTCAGATTTTGTGGTTTTTTTCCCCTTTGCATAAATTTTTAGGTCTCAAATACAAGTGCTATGATACAAAGGTGGAAAAATTAAGGGAGCTCTAAAATACATTTGAAGGCCAATGTTAACAAGTGGCACCTAAATCTCTACTCTGCACCTGTGCTCTACCTAATAAAAGGTCTCACTGTTTTAAAAAATACGGAATCAGTAACAGTTTCCCTTTTGCCAGTCCTTTCTTACTGTATTCTCTTTAAGGTTCCTTTTGCATTGCTATTTGTACTTATCCTAGTCTGTGGCCTGGTGCTGCTGCCTCTCCCAGGTAGGCAGACACAGGAACAGCAGTCATGCACTGAAGGGCATTACTGGAATGTCTCATTGGTTACCACAATGGAACTGCCTGCCTTAGGGGCTACAAATCAAACTCCAGGGCTTAATTTTTATTTATGCTGATGTTAGAGTTCTCTTACTCATAAATGTTGCACAAAACATTGCTGAGGAAAGAAGTAGCCCTTTTTCCCCACTGTCTGATGGAGCCATTTGTAGTTGAATCATGAAATGCTGTCAGTTGGGCTGCATCATTATTACAACCACCCTTTCATAGATATAAATGATGAAGTGTACGGAAATGCAGAGAAACGAGATTGTGAAGTCATTCTGCAGCTACACCTAAGTGAAAACTCTGTAGGAGCTTTAGACACTGGGTGGATCAAGCATAAAAGGATGGCTTGAACATTGTCTTCTGGCCAGCCCTAAGCAAAGCCCTACTTTGCTTTTTTTGTGAATAAACAGAATCCTACCTTCGAAAAATAGAGCAGTAATGACAAAACTGTAGCTTTAAAGGTAAGAGGCCATTTTTTTAAGAGCAAAGTAACACTAGCAGCCTTTTGTCTCTTTGAAGAAAACATTGATGTTATGATGTATGTACTCATGGCCCACATCAATCTGGGCAGAAGAAAGTCTTTTCATTGCAGACCCCCGCTGCCAAGCGCCCCTAAGTTTGTTACATTGGAAGCACTTGCATTTGTAATGGTGTGTGACTGCCTTATTCTGCTACTGCTTGTGCCAGAACTCGAGGATAACACAAAGTAAAATGTGATGAGAGAAAAAAAATTCAAACCCAACCAACAAAAACTCTCAGAAAAAATCCCCAAACTCCAGTGTTGATTAATGTTATCAGTGATGTGGGTCAGGCTTGCATATTAAGGTCTTTAAACAATTTAGGTTTTAAACATCACCTTAAAGTATATGTGAATAAAAGAGAGAAAGTCTTAATTCCAAGGCATCCAAATTTGCTCTTGGATCTGCAGATAAACTGATTTTATGTAAGTAACATTTATCTAGAATGTTTTTTTCCCCACAATCTGATAGGGAGTGCCTGTACAATGAAAGAAACCAGTTCAGGATTGGACTGACTGCTCCAGTTGCTGGACACTGGGGTGTGTGATTATCTGGTTCTTCACCAGACATTTCACTGTGCATCCAATAAATGTTCACACTTACGGTTTTGGCAGACAGGTGCTTTCTTTGTCTGTTTTAATCAATTTATTTCCTCTTTTAAGTTGCATCTACCCAGAAAAAAATGCCATTGATGTTGAGACAGTTCATCAACAAGAAATATGGTCAAGGAACTGTTTTTATTTATTTTTGTGTTGCATTACAAGAAATGGGTATGTCATTACTTGTGCCTTTCTGTGAGGTTCACTGCTGTGGTGTTTTCTTACAATATTTTTTCATTTACAGAACATGAAGGTGAAATTCTTATTCATCTTTAATCAGACTCATGTTGACAAGAAGCCAAGGTTTGCTGAATGACATCTTTTACGATGTACAAGTCACAAGTGTGGAGACATGTAAGGAAGAAGAGCCAACTAAATTCCCATTATTGACCAAGAATGGAGAACTTGGAATGGAGGGCCCCAAGAGTGGGTGAAGTTCTGTCAGAGGAGCAAGGAGGCTCTATACTTGGATACATCTAACCACACTTTAGTTTTCGAACCAGTCCCTGTGCATCAGAATTCTTCGTAAAGTAGAAACAAGTTTCCTAGGGCATCCCTTCTGTTCAGCTCTCTGGGGCAAGGAATAGAGGGGGAATTTCCTTCAAGCTGGGAGAAGGTCTCTGACCACTTGGGATTGAGGACAAACACTCCCTGTACTGTACTGACGTAGCCCAGTGGCCACTCCTTTTCAACAAGACAGGCTCTGATGGGAATGAAGAACTCCTCACATTATCTCACATGCTTTCCAGTGAGGCAGAGCACTCATGCTGCAGGCCAGATTTACAAGGCAGCCCAGCTGAGTGTGGCAAATGAAAGGCTGGTGCCCATCTGCCCAGCCACATGGACATGGCTGAAATACTCTGGTCTCCTGCCATTGTTGACAAGAGCAATTTATTACTGCAGACAAGGCACCCAGGAAAGTGCCTGTTCCTTTCTTTGGGAATCGTGTTCTGCACTGCAATGCTGTGATTGTGCCACACATGTTTTTCTCTGACTGGTCTCCTCTAGCTATTTTTTGACATTTCTTTTTTTTCTGAAAGTTTAGTGAAGCAGAGGTCAGTCTATAGGAGCTACTCAAAGCTGCAATGGGTCCTCTGGCCGACGGAGTCACAGACTTGGGTCGATGCTCACGAGGCACAGGGGAGGCAGGTGCTGGCAGTTACGTAAGAACTGGTACAACTTGGGCTTCCTGGAGGAGGAAGGTTAAAAACTGACCCTAGGGAAGTTTAGAGGACAAGCTTTATCCAGGTTCCTAAGACTTCTCCTAGTTCCTCACCTACACAAGACAATGTAACTTGCCAGCATTTCCTCAGAACCTGTTGAGCTCAGCAACGGGAACGTCAGGTAATAGCTGTATTCTGATTAAACAGAGTGACATTTGGGTTGATTTTGTGCAATGTATGTGCTAACTTCAATTTAAACTTTAACCAGAAAATACAGCACCTCTTTTTCATTTGCTGTACAAGGTGCCTGATGCGTCTTCTAGATAGTCCTAGTCATCATAACAGTAAGCAATTCAGTCCTTTTCCAAAACTAAAGCTTGATGCATAATGGTATGCCATGGCTGTCATTCATACAAGAAATTTGACTCAGCAGTCTCATTTAGTTAAGAACTGAAAATAAACTACAGTCATTAATCTACACAGATCTGTTAAAAGTTGGATTTTCTTGTGAAATAATTTGATTTTTCACTTGTGGGCTTCTGTGAGTGGTAACGTAGTACACTACATGGTGGAACTGTTTGTCCGTTCTGGAAGAGGACATTGTCTGATATTAAATTTATGTTAAATTATGTTAAATTGCTGAATTCTTATAACTACAAAATCTCAGATCTTTATAGCAGGACTATATCAATCACACTACACTATCAATTAATTTATTTAAAATAAGAAATATTTCCTAACTTACTGTTACAGCTCTAAAAATATAAATCTGACTTTAATATTCTAAAGTTTGAGTAATACAATTATAGGCAAAATATACAAAATTCTACTGATAACCAACCCTTTATCCTTTAAGGTCTAATTTACACAGAGATTAATGCCCAATTAATAGTATCCTGCTAGAGAGATCTTAGTAGGACTTAAACAGAAATAACTGAAAGTAAGCCGAACAATTTACTCCTGGTTGACAAATGGCAATTCACCACAAAAGGAGCTCAATCCCCGTTCAACAGGTATGTTTTGGTTACTGTTATGAATACTTATGTGAAATGTGAAGGGTCCCTGTAAAGTTTTCCTTAAGTTCATCAATTTCCTTATTGACTTCTGAATCACAGTCACAAGCCATCAAGTTTAAAGCTCCCTTACAGGTGTGTGAAGTGCCTGGGTGTTCTTCAAATTCCACACCACAGGAATCGGACTCTGTCCCAGCATCCGCAGTTTCTGTGGTATCTTCTGAAAACTCCTCTCTGATCAGTGTCTCCCTTGACCTTTCGCTCCATGACATTGATTCACATTTGTTTGGTTCCTTTAACATCTCCGTGGTCTCACAGAATTCTTCACTCTTTGTAGCTTTCCTCACCCTGTGACCTTTACTGGTAACCTCGAGCTGTTCTCGCACATCAAACTCCTGCACATGCAGGGGGTCCAAGGCTTCCTGGCCTGCATGCATCAGCTCTGTCTCGCTGTCCTGGCAACAGCCGAGGTCTGATTTCAGCACTTCCAACATCTGGCGCATTTTGCCCTAAGGGGTGAAGGGAGAAAAGGCTGACACATTTCTCCAGCCCATGGCACCTGAGCACCGCTCAGACTCAAGGCTTAACTCTGACAGAAGGAAAGGAAGGCTGCTTGCAATCAAGTGACTAAATTAAACAGTCACCAAACTGAATTGACTGTTGTCCATTCTTTGTCACTGCACCTGTGATTCCTGATCTGCTATGATCCATGAGTGAGCAAATCTCATTTATGGAGAGAGAGAGCGGCTCCCCACTGAGTATTCTGGTTACCTTTACCCTCAAACACACCAGTGCATTTGCCATGCTCGTTGGAAATGTCACCTAAGTAATATGCATTGACTATTATAAGGGCAGCACATACCTCATTGAGGCGGTTCTTATTTTCTTCTATATAGCACTCAAACAGTTCATCCAGGACCCTACAAATAAAAAATCAAATAACTTCATAGGAGGAAAAACAACTTTTACCAGATGTACATAACCTAACGACTATAGGTTTTTATTTTTCTCTCTTAATGGCACCTCTAAGACTGTTTCAATTCCACTCTCACGAAGAGGGCTACCTGTAGTCAGCAACCCACTGGACACATGCTCAGCAGGCAGACCTGGTTCTGGGCAGCACACGACAATCGTGGGGTGACTTGTAGCACAACTATGTGTGTGTTTGATCTGTTGGGCCTATGTGCTGGGAGGAATCAACAATCCAGTGGTGATTCTACTGGCATGCTGAAGTATCCAAAATCTCTCGAATGCACGCACCATAGTGGCTGCTGTACACAATAATAAATAAAGAGAAGGAATAAAATCCAGCCTCAGTAAAAAAATCCAGAGAAAAGTCCTCAGTCCTGAGAGCTCTCTTCCATTTCTTAGGCTGAATGAGAAAAAAAAATTCTGTAAACAAAGTGTTCTCTGACAACTTAAGTAAAGAGTCACCGGAACATAATTCCAGAATGTCAATTTAACCTAGCTTACATGAGAAAGTATTTTAAAAAAAAAGTGCAAGAAGAGTTCAAATGAAAGAAAACTACTGTAAACGAGCCAGAGGGAGACTGCTGTCAAAATTTCTTGAACATTGATTTTTTTACTTGGTGTATTTAATATTCTCATTGACAGCCTTGACGTTAGAAGAAAAAAAAGTAAGAATGCACAGAACAGGAAAAAACAGCTGGGAACATTATCAGTCCAGAGCAAGATCGGAGTACTATGAAATTAGACTGCCTTGAATGCAGAATTTCAAAAATAGGTTAAGATTTCCTATATATATTCTGTATACGTATAGAAATACTGCAATTTTTATTGCATAAATTGAGAGTTCTTTATTAGAAATAACCAATACATATTGAGAAAAAAATCCGATTTAGCAGCTGGTGAACTTTATCTGAAAGCGAATGTAACCCTTGCAACCCATGTTGAAGACTGAATTCATACTGGAACAGGAAGAAGGACAAAAGGGGGATAAAGGACCTGTTGTGTAAAAGATTAGTAACTCACAGATGTTGCACACTAAAATGAGTTCTTAATATTATTCCACCTAGGGTTCCAGGTCAGTTTTTAACAGAAGCTTTTATCTCATGGTACATAGCAGCAGATCAAAGTCGATGACCTAAGGGTATTTCCTAGCTCCCCTTTCTTACATAAAGCAAAAAAATATAGGAAACAAAACAAAAGCAAGGCTAACTGTGTGTTTGTGCATATGAAGAAATTATTACTAATCATTACTTCCCTTACTTATGGATTTCTGATATAGTATTACAAAATTGAAAACAACTGTAACCTACCTGTTAGAAAACACGCCAAGTCTAAGAATTTCATTTGTTACATCTTCAATGAAAGTTAAATATAAAAGCTCCTCTTCTCTGCAGGGAGAATAGAAACCCCAATGTTAAATGCTTTACCACAGAAACACGTATGACATATTTTAGTCAGTTTAATCACCTTCACAGGAAAAACCATTAAGATTTCATAGTTCTTGTATCAGCAGGTTTTTTTAATAAAAGGTAAGGCTATCATGACAAACTAAGCCTTTTGTTCAATCTGGATAATAATAAAAAAACTGCAAAATCTGAGACTGTTAGAAAGGCAGTCATGGTGCTTTGTCTTCATGCTAACTTTCTGTTGTGGTATAAATTAGCACAGAGATCCCAAGTGAGGGAATCAGTGAATCTTGGCAAGCGTTCAAAACCCAAGAAAGGGGAGCTAATTGGGAAGAAAGTGTACAATTGCAGTTTGATGCTCTGGGTAAAAGCTTCCAAAGGAGCTTCTAGAGAATATGACTGCAGCTGAAAATTTCTGGTCCTAAATGTAAGCTGAGAATGATTAAATTGCTTATTTGTCAGAATCCACTCATTTTAACATATCTCCTTGATATACAAAATCTTGTTAGTGTGAGAGGTGACTTTCACCTCTTATCTCTATTTTAATTCCTCTGAAAGAGCTGTTGATGCCAATTATCTTAAATCAGATACTCTCAAAAAATCTGGAGTTCTGCTTTAAAGACAACAGGAAAGAAAATCCCCAAAAGAAAATATTTCAGTGCTCTTTCTTTATTCATAGCATCTTTCTAAGTCTCCCAAAGCATCCAGTCAAACTCTATTGAGTCATTCTTCAGTATTAATAAACAGAAAATAAAAAATGGAATACATCATGCATGATTTTAATTACATAAAAATTGTTATCGTGCCTAAATATTCTACTTTGGTTCCCTCTATAGTCAAGAAAGTTACCTAAAGCTGGTATTTGAGACCTCTATTATAAGCCTAAAGTTAGGCAAGCACAAGCCTGTCTTGAAGCACAAAGAATTACATGACTTTTGCAAGGCCACTTGGTGAAGCATTAGTAGTGTTTCTGAATATAAGTCAAAACTCTTCTAATTTTCATCTAATTTCGGTGCAGAATTGTGGTAAGATTGCCTTTCAATTTGGTGTTTCATTTGCCAATATTTGCTTCAGAAATTACAGATCTAAAAACAAATGGAAACAAACTATAGGCACTATACAATCTTCTGAAGTTATAATGAATTTTCTTTGTTTTCAGATTCACTTAATTTTTTTAAAGTATTGTATATTTCAAGTTCATCAGTTTTGAGGAAAGCTTTCTAGTTTGATGTTATAATGAGCAGAAAAATGGTTTAAGTGTACTTACTCAGTATCGACAGTCCTCTTTAGTGAAGACTTATGAGGACAGCATGCTGTCTCCCTAATCAGAAAATGAGAGGTCAAGAAAAAGAACAACATTCTAACTACCTTGCATGTACATTTCTTCTGGAGTCATGGGGTGCCATTATATGATTTCCTTTTGCATAAACACCCACCATAACACCCCTAAACTCCGCTCCATTAGCAAAATCCCCTGCTGGCACTGAAACTTAAAAGACTGTGGTTCAAGAGTATTTCACCACCTCACGTGATGCAGTGCTCAGAAGACCTTGGTACTACTTCAGATGCTGTTCAATTCCAGTTATCCATAAGTATGCTTTTTGAACTCACAGTACATTTTTTTTTCCTCAGACAAAAATGCCTTTATATGAAAAGGCCAGAGAGCAAATCAGCGAGTCATGCATGACACTTCGGTCAGCAATCAGGAGAATCAGCTCGGAGCCCTTGGGTTCTGGCCTGATTTCCAACACTGCTCTTGTGTTGTAGCAATCCCAGCATTAAGTGTCCAGAAAAAGATGTGGGAAATGCTCTGCAATGCAGTGTTTAGTCACAGTACTGTATAGTCTGTGAGCTCAGATGTACAGAACTAACACCTGTATTAATGTGTCTCAATTCTGACTCAATTCTTATGAAAATACTCATATATTTCAGAGCTGTCTTCCTTAACAGGCTTCCCAGTGGAACTTATCACAAGAAAATAATGAATTTTGAAATTGAGAAAGGCCACTGATATTAAAAACCCAACAAAAGTCCTGTGAGAAGAAGACTTATAAAGAGAAATGCCAGTGAAGACTCATGGCCTAAGATCAGCTGTATAGAAAGTAACATTTCAAATATTCTCTCCTGTAAATCAGGCACCTTAGGATGGAGGCTTGACAGCAACCTACTCCTCTCCCATGCTCATCCAAAGTATGTCTTTTATCTTCAGCCTACAACAGAAATAAAAATCTTTATTTAATCAGTGCAAATACACAGTAAATACTACCATTAAAATGAATCTAATAACTCTCTGTGATTAAGCAGCCCTAGAAATTCCATGTATTTTCTGAGAAACTCTGAGTAAATAGACAAAAGGGATACCTTCTTCTGCAGGAAAGTCAATTATCTGTGACCTTAGCAGACATCTGATATTGCACTTATAGAAACAATTTAAAAAAATAAATTTGAGATCTCTTCATGTGCCTCAGTGTTTTTTCTTATAGTTTATACACAATGTTTTGAAATTCTCTTTCCTCTGTGGAACTAATTCATGTCATGGCGATAGAGAGAAGAACACCTGGATCAGCTGTTCACTGCTGTGTCAGTGATGAAGTGAATTACCCCACATTGGTGGTGGCAGGTATGGGAAGAGTACCCAGATGACTGATAGATAGATGCATTATTACCTTTGATGTGATCTTCTGCTGTTTACTCGTAACTTTTCTCACACACGTTTTGTCTGCAGCTGGAAAGCTACAAAATTTAGAGAGGTATTAGATTCCCAAGTAGACTGCTTTCAAAATATGCAGAAAGAGAATACCAGTGCCACTGTGGAAATGTCTCACTGGCCTGAACAGAATGTAGTACTGAACAGTTCAGAAAATTTCTGCCAGATACACAGGTGATTCAAATTGATTCTTCAGCTGCACATTAGCAGGGGATAATAAAATATTCAACATGATTGTTCAGACTTAAGAATGGAGATTATCCTAAAATTAAAAGTACATCAGGAAAATAGATGACCCAGAGCCAGAAAATCAGCAGTTACAATACAGAGCCAAAGCTATCATAACTCCAGTCTTAGGAAATCCCCAATTTATTCTATGACAAAACTGGAGTTGGACAGGTGTGGAGGACACAAAAGGGAAAATATTTCTCTTTACAAGGCAGTATCAGTAGAAACAAACTAAATCAGAGCTGTTCAATTTGCTAAGAAGTTCAATGCAAGAGAAGGACATTAATTTTGTTTAAAATATTTTATATGAGGTATATCTGAAGATATTTAAATTCAAGTGACAAAAAAAACAATAAAGAGCTGCATTCAAGAGTTAAAAAAGGATATTTGCATGATGTATTAATTAACAGACTGGAAAGTATGAGACTACAGGGGCAATAGTGTGGAACTACTTGCATGCTTATATTGGTTAATTCTTCACAAAACAGAACATATACATCAGAGAGCATAGGGAGAGAGAGGGAATGATTATCACCAGCACATGTGAGATTCCACTGTTTGAATTTAGTGGCACTTCATATCCACTTTGTATAGATTAAATCAGTTGTTCCAGAAAGAAAACAGCAAAATGCACCAGTGAAAAAAGTAAAATCACATTCTGTCCTAGCTTTTGCTAAGGCAGATCTAGAATAACATCAGAATAATTATTCTGGTTTTATACAAATGCAGTGAGAGCAAAACATCTTGTTTTTATGAAGGCATTATGACAACATCTAAATTCCAGAGTTTCAAAAAAAAGTTTCAATCTCTGTACCTGATCATATCAGTCTGTGTTTGAGCTTCCACACGCAGCTTGTGGTGATTTTTCCTCCTCCTTTGAGCAGGAGTGTAAAACCTGTAGTCTGACAGGAAAGGTTTAGCATCTGATATTAAGGTGCGTGGAGTAAACGGTTTCTGGCTCCTGGTAAAGTATTCAGAGTGTGTCTCTAGGATATCCCCGCTCCTCACTCTGTGGTGGTGCCCTCGACACTTGTGGGAACAGCCGGTGCTCACCAAACTCTCGGTGGAGCGACTGCGTGACAGTACAGTGTGTTTAACTGGTGGCCTTGACACACAGATACTTGAGTTTGAGTAAGGTGCCCTGGTTGTATTCCGAGAACATTTCCTGGTGATTTTTATGGGACTGCAGTGAACCAAGCAATGCCCGGCACAAGGAGATGTTGCTTTTGATAGGCACTGTGCCTGCCCAGAACAGGGGAAGAGATTGTCTTCTACTTCCATGAAAGTCTAGAAAAAAGATAAAACAACAGCATTCCAAGTTACCTGCTTTGCTTATGATGGTACTCCCAGCTACTACTGTTACCAACTTGGAGGTATTTTCTATGTAAAAACTTTCTATTTTTGTAAAATCAAACTGGTTTCACACCAGTCTCAGTGCTAAGAGATTTTAAAACCTAGTCATTGGAAATAAGAGAGTAATAAGCAAACAGTTTGCTTCAGTACCAGAACACCGGTGCTGTTCCAGAATATTGATGGCTACATCAAACCAAGAGTTTAATCAATAAATTTTTAGAAGTCAAGAAATCATTGCACTGAGGCAAATTATCTGGATATGGTCTGTTCAAACCACCTGGGCAAACTAAGGTAAACATGACCCGTAATTATCCCACACTTAAAAATTCAAGATTACTCCTGAATTTTATTATAACACTGTGGCAAAGACAAGTAAGACAGAAACACAAATAAATTCAAGTAGCATTTTAATGTGGAGGTTTTTGTTCTCTTGGTCGTTTGTTTGTTTGTTTTGTTAAATTAGAAAGAACAATTGAGTAAAAATTTTATTTCAGTCACAGTTTTGAAAAATTTGCAGTATCAAAGTATAAATACCTGGACAGGGTATGCATACTCGTAAATTTGCTTTATGATGTGTCTGAAACACCTTACAAAAACAGCTGTTGAATGTTATTTTCCTACCTAGGATGTAGCTACCCACTGAATATTCTGTCAATCGGTGAAATTATGTATGACATGTTACAATCTCCATGGGCAAGGCATACTGCAGAACTGGAAGATTAAACCAGAAGCCTATCAGCAAACAAAATTTTGTATAAACCAATTTATTGCATCCATACATGTAACAACTGTATAATGCAGAAGAGATGACTTCCACTGTGTGTATTCAAACTGCCTAGCACCACAGCTCCCAGAGACAGTGCTTACAGTGCAACAGTGAGGGAGACGAGTGAGGATAGTGTTATTCTGGAAAATCTCACTGCTGTACCATGCAATCAGCAGGGCAAAATAACAGCTGAATTATAAGAACTGAGAAAACCTAATCCAAAACCAACAGCTAACTTTCTAAAATTACTATCATACTTTCCTAACACTAGAGCAGTTCATATAGGTCCACATCATCAGCAACAAAGTGCTGCAAGATTTTAACAGAATGTATAAAGTAGAGGTGTTTCCAAAGAAGCAAATTCAGTTTCTAAGGCCATTTGAGGTTTTGAACAAACTTAAAGTTTAGTTCAGATAGGCTAACACAGAAATTAACTTGTCCATATACCTCCACCACCTGAACAAAGAATAGGAAGATAAGGAGACACCAGTACAAAGGAAGAAAAGGAAGATGATTTCTGTATGTGTTTCATTCACCTCTATTATACTTCTATCAAACAAGTAGAAACTATTAAGCAGAAGCATTACATTAACTGAAGTTACATGTGCCCTGTATGAAGATACAGGAAGAAGCCTGAGAAAGAGTGGATGCAGTTTGGTATGACTTACACATACGCTGTGACCTGCATTTATTTATGACATACAACCATAATGGCAGTTGAGAAGATTCACCAGATTCACCAAGCAGCCTATCCTGAGCTCACAATTAAGCTATCTGGAAACTACTTTGAAAGAATAACACTGAAACCTCGAGAAAATCCTCAAGAACATTTTTTGAAAAGAATCAGCTGATTAAAATGTGAATTGAAGGCTGGATGTGTGATTTTCCTCACCAGGCAGTGACAACAGACTGAATGCCAACAAAAGTCACAAAAACATCTCTAAAAGGAAGTGCCTGTGGGGATTCTGTAAGATAATCAATATTTGTCCTGAGACTTCTGAAGTCTTCTACTGGATGGGCATGGAGACAAAAAAAACCCAATGACTAAAACTGGAAATCTTTATACATTTATTGAAAATTCATGACATTCTAACCTACAAATAGATAGTACAAGATAGTAATATATTACTAGTAAACCAGTAGGATACAGTGTAGTATATTAACCTATATAATTGGTAGTATGGCTTGTAAAATACACAGATTTTCTATTCTACCATTCAACCCTAAAAAAAGTGTTCTTAAAAATTCTAAGCAATAGACTCTTACTGTATAAATTCTCCATTTTCTCATAACACTGATACTGTTATTGGTTAGTATCTACACTATTTTATTCCTTTTCCTTTCAAAAAATACTTTAAATTAAAGTTCAATTATGATGAATATACATTTTGTAGCATGCAGTAAATGCTATTTAGAGGAATATAAAAAATGCAGGTATTTTTTCATGAGAATCAAGTCACAGATCACACTGCTGTCATACCATATATTTCCTTCACAACAGTTTTCTCTCACATCAGTAAGACCTATCTGAACTCTTGCAGTACCCCAAAATATCCAGAGTTGCTGGTGCCTAATGCAAAGAGGTGTTTTTTTTTTAGTTAGCTGAGGCAAAATAAGCTCTTCTTGACGGTGTCTCATGTGAGTCAATTGTATTTTACTACTACAGCATAATTAAATGCTGAACTGATAACATGCCGTTAAAATGCCAAACAAATGCCTGTGTTAGCAAGCAGAACAATGAGGCTTACCAGTGTGATTGTTTGCATATAAAGTAGCTGCAGTGGTAGCTCAGCACTATAGAAAACAGATAAGACTGGAAAATTTCAGCATCCACCTATGTAGATAAAAGCTAATTCCACACCCTTCAGTGTATATTATAAAGAGCTTAATTCTTATAAATGCTTTACTCTCAGTGACTAAATCAGTTCATTGAGCTGCAATATAAATTGGATTGTAGAAGCATTTGTGAGCATATGAGGACTGGTTCCCTGCATAATGCAAAATAATTATTAAGAAAAGATACGAAGTTCTATTAGCCAATTTATCTATACCTCATGAAAATGACATGTTCTGTTCCTCAGAAGCAGTTGAGGAAAACAAGACAAAGGCACAAGGTTGACATGGCAATATCCTAAATTTAAGCAGTCCGTATATAAAGGGCAGTTATGTTCTCCTTCTGAAATATTTCCTCAGTGGAACAGACCAAGTAGCTCGCTAGTGACTAGGGAGAATTGCAACCCAAAGCTGCATCCGTGTCAGCTGTGAGATGTACTCATTCAAATGCTGAGAAAAGAATGTCTTTCAAAGCCCTTATCCTGAGGCAAAACTTTACTACTCGAACAGGGAGAAGTGCACTCCAAGTAGACAAAGAAATAATATCATGAACAAGGAACTATGTCACTTCAAAGGACTCTAAGGAGTGTCAGAGAATGCTGTCTGCAGTTTGTCTCTTTTGAACTTTCAGAAAATTATCCTGTGTTGCAAGTAAACTGTAAGCAAGTATGCTCACTTTCTGTTTTAGTCTGTTGTCTATAAAAACATCAGATGTTTAAGTAGGAAACAAACCAACAAAAGACAAAAACATGCCTACAAATAGCATACTTACTAAAATATATTTAGTTCTATTCTTTTAAAAAAAATTCCATTATAATATCTGAGCTTCAGCTATTAGAACTATCAAGAACTATAACTAATGTAATTTGGAGTAAAAAATCTTGACTTATATCTTGCTTACATCTATTCTGTTGATTCAACCAAAGATAATCTGTTTTGAAAGATACAAATCTACTTGATACATTTCAGCAACTCCTTTAAGAAGTTTCATAAAGTATGCACTTATGCTTCAATTTTTTTGGTCACAAATTGGGGTAATCTGAACAGTACTTTGCAGCAAGCATGTAGAGAGATGACCTCAGAATTGAATTGAAATAAATTTTCATGGACTCTGTGGAAGACAAAATTCAGTAAAAAGAGATCAAAGCATACTGCTGTCATCTGATGGGCAAAACACAGAGAGAGAATCCAGACTTCTCTATAAGTTACCTTCTCTTTCTACAAGTTAAGTTTCCCAGCTCAAAAGCCACTAAAGTATCAGCTGCCTCATAAAAAACAAACTTTGAAAAGAAAGGTTGCTAAAGTTTTTCACATAAAAGGTCCAAGGCAGCTCTCACTGGGGTTGCTGAAACTACAGTAAGATTAATTTAATCTTGAAATTAACTTGTTTTTGTATGAAAAGGTCTTCCAGTAAAATAATTCATCTACCATCACAAAATGAGATCAAAAAGATGCTTTATGAACTGCACTGTCAAGATACAGAAGCTGCAAATTTGCAATAAATGAGTGTATGATTCTTTTAACTTGAGAAATCCATTTAAATATTGCTGTAAGTCAGCTGAGCGCCTGCTCACTGCTGTCTGGACAGAGCAAAGGTCTCCTATAGGAAGTGACAATCTGCCTTTAGAGAAACTTCATACAAATATGTGAACAAATTGGACCTTCTATGAATATATTCAGTTTCTAGCCTGGTATCACTATTTTTCAAAACTATGTTCCCGGTACACTCTTTCATTTTGTGCATGTGTGTGTGTGTGGGTACCAATTCTATAATGTGGTAGGTTCCTCCTTTCATCTGTGATGTTATTAATAAGGGTTATTACTGAGTGTGCATTAATTCAAACAACCAGCACAAGAGGTGATTGGCACTATGAAGCCCAAAAGGAAACCTGAACATTCCTAATGAAAACAGCTTTCTTTGATGCTCAGAAGGTTCTTCTGCCTTGTTTAGTCACTGACATCTCCCATTATGACAGAACTAATTTAAGCACAATACATGTTCAGACTGCTGGTATCATAAAAGCATAATAAATATTTAAATATAAAGCATTTGAGTAGGCATTTCATACAGCCACACGTGTGTTGCATTCAAAATTAACAAGAGAGTAGAAGCAGTTAATGGTGTTTCCCAATCTGTATTTCATATGCACAAGCAGATGGCCACAATTTTCATTCTTCAGAAAAAAAGAAATCTCAAAAAACAGGCTGAAAGGGATCTTGAAATGTCAGGCATTAGCATACATCAAACCATTAAAAGAGAAAATTTAACCTCCTATGAAGCAGTCCTCCTTCAACTGACTTTTGGCATGGATTAATTAGTTTTAAAAAATTCATTAGCAGACAATTGCTTAACAGGATTGCTTGAATCATCATAAGATATGAAATACCAAGTGCTGTTCAAACCAGAAACCTTACTCATGGCCAGCTCAATTCAGGTAGAATTTTAGAAAATCTTATTTTGAAAAGCAAAGGAAAAAAGCCACACTTTGTTCCAGTGCATCCTTTTCTTTTAAAACTGGGAGTTCATGCAGTGATTAAAGACTCATGTTACTTGGTTTTGCAATAAAACAATTTAAAGAACTTTGCCTGCCCCAAATTTGCAAAAAAATAACATGGAAGGACAAAAATGGTATTAGTCAGAAATAAAATTTAGATTTTAAATATCACATTTCCTCCCTTTTCTTCTTCATGCCTGTGCTTTCAACCATAACTGAGAGCCATGTATTGAATTTCAAAGCACTATTTCTCTGCACTGCAATAAGGTCACTCAGACTGCCTGCTACAAAAATCAGTCACACAGAAACTGACGGTGTTCGCTGTACTACTTGGAAATGTCCTTTAGCTTTACAGATATTTAAACAATGTATGAAGCTTATGCTGTTAGAATCACAGAGTTAAATCATTACTCTGTTTTAAGCTGCAATTGCTCATTTACAGCGATGAACAAGAATGTAATTTTTTGGATTATTTACACATTTATTAGTTAGAAATACACACCACATATCTTGATGAAATGCTAGCCAAACAAAGTGAACCTATGCATATAAGCAAAATACATATGTATACAGAATGGTGTGTTTTGGTCTAAGCACTACTTCCGCTTTCAAGAAATGCAACTGAATGATTTAGTATACTGGTAGATAAAAAATGTATTACCAACTAGGACTTTTCATTAAGAAAAAAATGTGAGATTCCTGATTCTTCTGCTTGGATGGGTAGAGGTAACAGAGTTCTGCTTTAGGAAATGGTACAAAGCTCTGGAGTGACAGAGGACTGGAATTTCAGCTGAGGTGAAGGCAAGAGAATTCAAGGGTAATTAGAGCTTGTATTTGCAAGCACTCCTCATCCAGATAACTAACATCTCTGTCAGAAGGTCAAGACATGCATTCAGTGTTGGGCACATGCCAGGAAGACCCCTATCTACTTTCTGCTACTTCAAAGATTCCCTCACTGCTGCACAGCAGTGATCAGCTGTTACTCTGGGGGCCAGTATATGATAGTATCTACTGAACAGAACTAAAATACATACCTTTTTAAAAGAGGATGGCAGTGATCTTCCATTGTCTTTTGAACAGGACTGAGAGGCAGCTTCACACATACACATTTTCTGTTCACACTTGCCCATCCTCTTTCTCAGTTTCTCTCTTCTTTGCTGGTCAGCAACTTAGGGAAGAGACAAAGTTGGTCACATCCAAACTGAAATATTCTTTGCTTCCCTAAGTGATTTGCAAACATTATAGTAGTTTCCAACTGCTCAGCAAAGTCAGACTATTGAGATAAATTTCACTACCAACACACAGCAGTTATAAAATGTGTGTCTATTCTTGGAAGAAAAATTATTAATAGAATACGCTGGTAGCTGAAGTTATGTCTTAACTTTCCTGAAATTTTCTTACCTCACAACAAACACCAGCATACAGGACTTCCAAGATCAGTATTGCTAACAAAGCATTTTGCTCAAAAAGTTACAAACTCTCTATCAGTTTTTTTACAGCTAGAACTCCTTTGACTGTACTTTCATCCAGTATTTCAGAATAAACCCTGTGTTTATTGTTAGCAAATCTGACATGTAAAAAAATCCATGCCTACAATATGGAGTTTCCTAAATAGAGAAATCCAGGGCAGAACAAACAAGTTTTTGTCAAGAACACAAAAAGAGGGCTACTTTCAGATCAGGAGTGGAGGATTTTTATCAGTCCACACTAGTCTGCAGTTCAAGACCTCATCTGCAGTGTGAGAAGTTGAGTCAGATATCTATGTCTTCAGATAAAGAAGCCCAAAAGATGGGTAAATTTTCTGTGCATGAGTTTGCCATCATTCACCTGAATCTTACATAATACAGACCAAAATTGCTGCATACTGTGAGCAGCCATGTTTCACAGATGAAACACAAAATCATTTAGGTTGGAAAAAACCTTCAAGAGCAAGTCCAACCTTTGATCAATCACCACCTCACCAACTAAATCACAGCATGAAGTGCCATATTGAGCTGTTTCTTAAACACTTCCAGAGGTGGTGACTCCACCACCTTTCTGGCCAGGCCATTCCTATGCTTGATAACCTTTTCCATGGAGAAATTCTTCATGATGTCCAACCTAAATCTCCCCTGGCACAGCTTAAGACTTTGTCCTCTTGTCCTGTCGCTGGTGGCCTGGTGGAAGAGGATGACCATCACCTGGCTACACCCTCCTTTCAGGCAGTTGTAGAGAGTGATAAGGTTTCCCCTGAGCCTCCTTTTATCCAGGCTAAACAACCCCAGCTCCCCCAGACACTCCTCAGAGAACTTGAGCTCCAGACCCCTCACCAGCCTTGTTGCCCTTGTCTGGATACACTCCAGCACCTCGATATCTTCCTTGAAGTAAGGGCCCAGAAGACGACACAATACTCAAAGTTCACAAAGTTGAAAAATCCAAATGAGACTGATGGAAACAGTTAGTAATTTCATTTCCAAATAGGGAAAAAATAACACACTTTTGAAGTCTGTATACCAAATGAAAATATTCTCATTCACTTAACACATATCCAAGTGTATGAATCATTTATTTGATAGAGATACACAAAGGCCTTTGAGGATTTCTTCTCTGGTTTCATAATATATTTATATCATACTCTGGGAGACCCCAATCAGCACATGCACTACTATATTTAATGCATGGAAATGTAAAAAACTTCAGGGATTGGTGTGGTACATTCTTCTACACAGCTGAGACCTATAGCAATCTGAGGACATTTAAGCAACCTTTAAAATGCATTCATCTGTGTACATGTACCCTACATACAAGTTAATCTCCAGGAAATACTTAAGTAAGTGTATTCATTGCATTAAACATTTTAGTCCCCTTTTAAGATAGAATTTAATCTTTCAGATGTGAAATCTTTGCTCTCATTGCTCAGGAAAATACCTCTTCATCTTTTAATTCTTACAATTGATATGTAAAATACAGAGTCATTTCTTTTATGGCTGCTGACTTATCCATCATATGCTATTAGAGCACTTCCAATATGAGACTGCTTAAATTACTGAAAAAATATTAGCTGAAGTTAACAAATGCTACATTATACAACTCTGAATTAAAAATATACATTGTAACACAATGATAAAATATACTGTACCATTAAATAATTAAAACTGAATGTTTTTCTTCTATACTGAGTTATTGCATCTGTTCTAAATTACTGTTATTTCTAATTGTGTTTGTTACAGAGAGTTACTGAGAAGTACTCAAAAATTAGCTACAGGTTAGATATTTTACATGTTTGAGACAAATAATTACTTATTCTGGGCCAATATAGCATGTCTGTGTGTGCACATGCATGGAAGCTATAAAAACTCATATCTTGCCTACTGCTCAGGTAAAAGTGATGGCTGATTGAACACATATCTAGAGAAACAATGTGTGAATGAGAGCCCTACAGAGCAAAAATGCAAATCATACAGAAGTATGGGTAAGGGTGAGTAGGTGTCTGAAACAGCAAATTCCTCATACTCAGGTGCTTGGGTGAAAAGTGGGTTTGTCAAAGACAACACAAGCTTTAACACCTCACTGCATGTTCTACCCGCGCACCACGGCTTAACTGGAGTGTTGGGGCAAAGCGCAAAGCAGTGTGAATATTACTGCAAAACAGAATTCCCACGTTATCCTTACTCTGCTCTTTATAGGAGAAACTCTGAAATTTGACATACATGAATGCCTTTACTACTGGCATTCAAAGCTGTTAAAAAAACCTCCTCCAGGACTTTGTGCTATGACTTTTCACCCGAAGCATGGCTCATGCCCAAGAAAAAGGAACAAAAGAACAGTAAGTATTCTAGCTAAGGCTATCTTGAGATATCAGAGCAACCCACTGGGACTACCATCACCTGCATGGGAAATGTGGAGTCTTTGCCTCACACCTATCATAGAGTGAGCTTAGCTCAGCTAATCCATTAAGTGTGCTCCAAAAGCCATCGTCACTCATGTACTGAAAGACAGCACAGAAATGCAGAACAGAATGTCAAAACTCCAGTAACATACACATCTTATTGCCAAATCAGGAATTTTCAGGCTAGATCTGTGGTAGAAGCTAGGAATTTTGAAACCAGCAAAGTAAAAGATAGAGAAATCCTTCTTAGAAAGAGTTAATGTAGATGTAAACAGACAGCTGGAGGTAAGTTAGGACAGCTCTAGGCAGTCAGCAAGTAACACAGACAAACGTGGAAACAGGCACGTTGCCCAGCCTCTCCTTAGTTCACATGTCCTTTACGCATGCAAGGAATGGAGAATCCAGTCTTATACTTTGACTTCAGCCAGATAGAAAACTTGCCTGCAACTTTGGGGCACTAATTACAATATTACAATGAGAGGAGCTGAAGATACTTAAGGCTGTCATACATAACCACTTGTGTTGCAGTGTGAATGTATTAAACACAGAAAGAAAGAGACCAGCATTCAAGAGACATTGAATTTCAGAAGGGAGATTTAGCTTTTGACTGAAAACATTGTTCACTCTTGTGCTTCAAATCCATTACAGATACAAAGCTTCTTTAGCTTTCAGTGAGGTTCATAAACTAAATTTTAAAGAAGTGCCCCTGGCAAACTGCCATAGACTAGTGGGAAGTAAATATAAACTGCATTTGTTAACAGATACTTGAAACAGTTTCACTGCAAGTAGCTTTTATTTGAACATTGGCTCCAGGAACACATCACATAGGTAGAGTTGAATATGGGGGAAGTCCATAACTGTAAGTATCTTGTGACAAATAAATTAAAAAAATAAAATGAAACCACTGGATTACTTTTCATCTTTTAAAAAAGGGGAAAACAAAATGTTTAGGAATAAAATAATAGTCTGAAGATGCAAATAATGAGTCCCTTTGAAAATTTTATTATACCTTTAGAGATTAACTGTACCTCATTAATTACTATGCTCAAAACCCCACAGATTCATAGTAAAGAAAACGTACTAGAATATAAACAAATTAGTGATTCTGTAGATCAAATAAATTCAGTCTGTGAACCTTGATTCCATAACTTATTGAATCAACTCCATGAATCCATTTTCTTAATTTTGTTGTCAGTGAAAGGAAGCACAAGACTATGAATTTCAGATGTTAAACTGTAGCACTCCTCATAAAGAGAAACCTATAAAACACTGATCAATCTGTCACTTTTGCCTAGGCAAATACTCTTCGCAGAGTACGCCACACTTCAAAGCAGTGATCACATCACCTTATTTCCCTTTTAGAATACTCCCTCTATAGGCTTAATTATTTTTTCTGTAAGTCTAGACTGCAGCAGCATTTCAAGACATACTTAGAGTTATAAAACAGATGTCATAAATCTGGAAGAAACAAACTAATCATATGTATCACAGCCCTGGTCAGCTTGAAAGCTCTGCACTTAGAAGGACAGTGTGATCTGGAATGCCAGTGGTTGTCCTTTGCTCTGAATTTCCAATTGCTAAATTTATCATGTCACATCACAAAACAGTTGGCAGTCAAACTTCAGGTTATTTCATTTTTGATGTGAATAATCGATGGCAGACAATGAAATATAAAGTTGGATTTAAATTTAGTTCAGCTTGCAGAACAATGTATCTTAAAGGAATTATCCAACACCCAATTTCTCTACCGTGTTTTTATATAAGCTATTTTTGCAGTAACATGGTTTGAGTTACTATTTCCCTTTAAAATTTCTAAGATAAATCATACAAACATCATCTTGGCTGAGCTTGAAATACCTAGTGGCCATAACTAAACTGTCCAGCATATCAGTTGGCGGTATTACTTCTGTAAGCTCTTCTGTCTCAAGGAATTTTTACTATCAGTTTCCTAGCTTTACATGAATTTCCAATACACCATGATTTAAGAACCTGGGTGAGATCTCATTTTGCATTTGATGAATGCATTTGATGAATTCACCCAGAAATTTAAATTTTCGTAACTCAAAGAGATGATTTTGCAACCCATCTTCACATCTGGTATCAGTGGCACTGTTTCATCAAATAAGGGAGGAATCACCATAAAAAAGGGTGACAAAGTATTTACTAAGGGCTAGATAAAGCCTTGCTTGTATCAAAGTAATGACTATATAAGGGTATGTACCTCAGAAATCTGATACTACTTGGCAAAGCTACTAATGGCAAAATTTGGTCATTGCTAAAACGCCTAACAGTGAGATATGAATCCTTCAAAGGCATTTCAGAAGAGGCTAGAAGCACTGGATTATCCCAAATCCATCCAGCCCTGATGCTCCTATGGGGTCCTCATCCAGCAGATGTCTCTTATATACTTCAGTCAGCCATATGAAGAACACAGCAGCCTACCAGCAGTGACTGCACAGAACCTGTGGAATGCTGCACTAGCCCTGAAGGAAACAGCTAAGCCTGCCCGGGTAAAACCCCATTTGTGCACCCTAGAGAGATGACCATTGGGCTTCTAGGTGGCCTTGGACTGTGATTTTTTTTTTAAGGTACCACTGGGGCAGCCCTCAAGGACAATTTAGACACACTGTACTGAGATAATGCTGAAAATAAGTGGAATTCATAATTTTATTCTTGTTCTCTGGTATGCTATTGCTATTTTGTAATCCTGAGTAATGGTGGACAATTGTATAAGAACAAGTAGACAGATGGTAAAGCTGGGTAAATTAGATTAAAAATAAGGGACACATTTTCAGTAATAATGATGAATAACTACTGAAACATCCACAAAAGGAAATTATGTTTTCTCTATTTCTTGACCTTTACAAGTCAAGACTACAGGCTTTTCTTGTTTTTGTGATTTATTTACCACATCCAATATGGCTGTTAAGTTCCACATTAGCACAACTGGATTGAACTTTTGGTCTGCTTAACTCATGATGTCAGACTAAATGATCTAAAGTCTTTTCAAACTACAAGTTGTGAAAAATGTATTTTTGATGTGGATATCTAAAATTAATTATCGCTCAAAAAAACCCAAGACTTTTTATTATAGAAGAAACTTTACAGTAAATAACTTCTGAGAAAAAAGAAGTAAGACCATCACATTTAAAAGTAAAGATTCATGAAGATTTTTTTACCTATAAGTTTTCCTGCTCACCAAATTTCGGACTTGATAAATATATTAGAACACCTTTCCAAAGACATAACACAGAAATAAGAATTACCTGAGTATCTGAATTTAAAGAGCTTATATTAGTTGCTTATAACTTTAATTTTCAGAAATGCACACTTAAGGACAAGATTTAACAGAAAAAAAAGGCTAGGATGATTCTGTGAAAACTTCCTTTAAAATGGCAGGCACAACAAAACATGTAAGTTTTTCATAGATCTCTGCTTTTTCATTATGTAAAGTGTAGACAGATGTACGTGTTCACAGGAAAAATTAAGATTTAAATATAGAATTATGTAACAATATGTATTTCTTGATATTTTTGCTTGAACTTAACCCCTTTAAAGGGTAGAAAACCGACATTACTATCAGTTTGAATTGCTGCCTCTCCTTACTGCCCTCCAAGAATTCAAGTTCCACCAGGCTAAAATAGATCTATGGTGGGTAACTTCTCAGAATATTCGTTTTCCTTCTTCTCTCCCTGCCCCAGTATCAAAGAGACCTGCGTTCCTGAGCACACTAATCACTGGGTTCAGGCTGTACTATCAATATGCCTTGTGGAAAAACCTCTAAACATATGAGTTGAAAAGTTAGTACTGTTAGAAATCAGGCATGTGTAGCAGCAGCTGTCTTACTTGGCATAGCCTTTGTCAAGTTTTCTGGCACAAGTTTCACAACCACAGACTTCTAATGGCCACTGGTATCAATCAACATGCTTGGACTAATTCTGAACATAGAAGTTTCACATTTCAAGAAGTTTCACATTTTAACAACTATTTTAAGTCAGTAAGCCTGATCTAATACACAGGAACATGCTCACTGCTAGCCCAGGGGCATGGCACCTTGCCTGCTTTGCTGCCAGCTAAGATACCAGGAAAGAACAGTGGAAACTAAATCCACTTTAAGGACAGAACACATTCAGCTGGCCAGAGAGAAAGCCAACTACAGTATCATGTTTAATTCTTAAACACTAATGACTGATTCATGGCAACAACCCCAAAGGGAAATACTCACCTGCTATTCTAGCAGTACAGGAAGCACATTTTCAGGAGACTTTTTTAACACTATCTGTAGGAATTCTGTTTTGTAACTCTATGCTATTAATAAATCTTATAATTTAAAATTCAATTTACCCCCCTGCCCAAATCTCAAAATAGAGGGGAAACAGAAACTTTATTTGGAAAGCAACAACTAGTAAGACAAACACAAAGAGAAAAAAGAAATAATATGCTTCAGTTGAAGCAATGACAGGCAGAGAAATACTGTGAGAATAAAGGTTCAAACCCCTCATCCTCAGTGACACTATAAGGATACTCTGATATTCAATTATACTGAAGTTGAAATTGTGCCTGGGTAAGTCATGTGTCTCATCTTGAGCAAGAAAGAAGAAATTGTTTTGAAAGTATTCTAAAATCCCTCTTCCATTACTTTTCTTCCTCAGCACATTTTCAACATTATTAATGTCTGAGCTATTGGCTGTCATCTCCACGTAATCTGTTTCACAAAACAAGAGAGAAAGAAAAATGATTCTCCAGTGGTTTGCCAGAGACTCTACAAATGGTACCTTGCACTGAGCTTAACACCTGAACATGTCACACTTGGTTGCATGGTTATCACAGTACAGAAATCTGTATTTCTTGATGAACAATGCATAGAACTGCAGGAAAAAACTGCAACCACTCTAATTTTAGGTACAAAATGAAATTGAAATAATTTTTAAATTTCATTCTAAAAAACTAGAATTTATAAGGATAGTGCAGAAACTGAACAAGATATGCCTGGGTAAACTTAACTTTAAATACCTTGAAGTCAGTGAGACAAATAATGATGAATTTGAAAGCAGGTGTTTCCCAGGAAATTACCTCTATGATAACTGCAAAACTTTCAGCCTAAACGATAGTTTCTTATCTGTTTGTAAAGGAACCTCAGTCAGATGAAACAGCATATAAAGGAAGAGGGTTAGAAAAAAAAAATCAGCTACATGCACACACTGAGCAGTGAGAGAAATCCTCAAAGGCTTTTTTTATTAAGAAAGGTCCAGGATTTTTGTACCAGATACTTAAGATTATCCTCTCACTTGCAGTTGAGACCCTTTTGCCATTGACAAATGAATTGTCATGCTAAGCACGACTAATCACCAACAGTCCAGATCCATCTATCCAACATTCCACTCGATGCAGATTGAATGCATCTACTGGTAGCTGAAGAAGGATGTGAAAGCTGAATAAAGAAGCAGACTCATGAACACTCAATTAAAGGTTATATGCTATTGTTACTCTTCTGATGGCTCTTTTGCTGAGTTAGTTTTACAGAACCATTTTCAGAATCAACATATAACAAATACTTACGTTTGATGCTGGTCGACCTACTTTTGGGTGCTGAAGAGTCTACAGCTGCTGAAAATAAGAAAAATACCAAATGTGAGTGATTCAGTATTTACTTAGTATATGTGAAAGCTAGAAAAATGTAGTAATAAACCAACACAGAACGAAGACTAATTTAATCATTGTCTATTTTAAAACATGCTAGTTACTGTGTACTTAAAGTATTAGGTTGATACTATTACGGTCACAGGATTTGAGAGATAAAGCTGTCTGGGTAAAACACATATTTAAAGGAAGAACCATCACTTAAATGACGACATTGTCCTCTGATGGCATTTACCTGCATACCTGAGGATACTGAGTGTTACATGAGAGATAACATTGTGAGTACTGTATTTGTGAGTATGGACTCTGTCAGTAACATGATTTTCTCATTTGCAAACACACAGGGCAATTTTCGCAGTCCTTAGAACCTGCTATTATTATTCATTGGAAGATGAAAAAAAGATTATGAAGTTTTAGAATTAAAAAAAAATAGAGACATAGTGATCTGAGTTTATCTAGAAATGTTCTGCATTCATTCCTAAAATAATTTCTGGATATTTGCTGTTATGCCTATCACTGTGACTTTCTCTTCAGCATATTGTTTCATAATTCATTATTTCATCAAAAGCAGAATGAAGCCAACACAGCACAAAGTGTTCTAAAATTAAGACAGGATCTTTGGTAACACTTAAAGAAAATGTTTTCATACAGAATTTTCCATCTCAATAATACAAAAGTATTATTAAGTACCAGCCACATCTCTTTGCTGACAGGTGTAAGAAACAGGAAGAATAGTAAACTTCCTACAATCCAGTTAATTTCTTCTTGGTATGAGCCTATTCTGAGAGACTGAGCTAAATATAGGGGGAGACAGTTCATTCATACATGCACATTTTTACCTTTGGCTGAAAGAATTCTGTTATAATGAAACACCATGTGATCTCTGATCAGATATTGACTACCTAGATTTCGAGAGGAGTCAACGCACAAAGCTGTAAGATTAAAATACATTTGAACATTAGAAAGGCAATCAAAAAATACTGAAATTTTAAACAGTTATTAACTGCAATTCAAAGTCACAAACTTCAAAACACTGTTTAACTTCTTTGCTCAAAGGCAGTATTTTTTATTACCAGTTACTATCACATGAAATCATCCTGTCTCCTTTTTCTTTCCCCAATGAGCCATTAATTCAATAAATAGCTGCAAAAGTGGCCGAAACTGTACTATGAAAATGTTAACATGGAAACTTCCTGTTTCTTTACTCTGTTCTTTTGGAAAAAAAAAAAGCATTTGAGGTGTCAGTACAGCACAGAAACATACACTAGCCATGTAAAACACTGACTCTAAAGGAACATGTTTAACCTCAGGGTTTTTTTAATACAGTAGACAAATAGATGTATGTATGTATATTACAGCTAATAAAGATGGGACATCCTTATATATCTGTTCATCTTGCTACCAATTTGTAGCCAGCAGTACAGTCAAGGCAAAACTTACTCCTTGAAAGTAAATGTAAGTACACTTAAACTTCTCCAAATAAGCTCAATGCAAAAGTTTTAATAAAAACATTATAAGCTTAAAATCAATGAATTCACATAAAAGGAACCAGGTCGACCTTCTGATGAAAGTAGATGTCACTTACCATTACACCTAGTACTTAAGTGTCCTCTACATGGACTTGCTGGACCACATCTGGGCATGCCAACGCCTGAGTTTACAATTGCTTTAACAAAACATCAAAGAAAAACCGAAAGTTAGAGAAAAATCCCCACACATATTTTCACAGACAAGATAAAGTCCTTCTCCAAAGTATGCACATATAGTTCTAATGGATCTTTTCCAAAATCTCATTCAATCATTTCATAATCACTGAACTAGAAATTCAGTAGTAGTTTAACTAAATCTAAACGCCAAGATACAATGATAGTGCTTTCAGTGGTTCAAGGTGCTAAGCAGCAGAACAGACCATCAGAACACTTTAGTTTGAACTTTACACTGATCATTAAACTGTACAGACATATGGCCATGATTATGTTTCTATGCTAACCTCCAATTTGTTTCTAAGTCCCATTCATGGCACTTCAATAGACTGGGAACTCTATAGTCAAGTGGAGATGCCAACAAAACTTAAACCACCAGTTGTTCTGAAGAATGAAAAATGTAGACTAAAAGATCTGCATCTCCTCTTTGAAAACCACTGGCTGTCATGCAACCTAAGATTTAAAAATTGGCACAGGAACTAATTAAGAATCCGCAGCACTTTTAGAACAAATTTGAACAGGAGATATGCTAGGACTACAAATACTAGTGTATACAGAGCACTGCTTTAAGTCATCCATGGTATACAAAATGTAAACCAAAACAAACAAGATTTTTTTAAACAGGGTAAATATACCAACCACACTTACTTAACATTAATTCTGAAACTGTACAGATGAGTTCTACAGATTTATTACTATTAACTATCAAGGACCACATGGTCTTCCCATTCCCATCATACTTCTCAGCTGTCAGTTCAAGAGTCTGCAACCACCATGCAGGTGAATTGGGTAACCCCACTGCTGTACTACTCCTGTTGACCTCTGGCTTTCCCCCTTTCATCACATGAAGAAGCACACTGGACCAACCCAGTATGAGCGGGAATCTCTTCCCAGTGACCTTAGCTGGGGTGATAAAGGCTGACACCACTACAACTGATTGGGGGATGCAGGATGCCCTGATGACAGCCATACCACACATGGTAAAAGCTCTTAATCCTGCCTCTCATAGCTTACCTCCTGCATGCCCAGCACCTGGCTGTCTGGGGCTTCTTTTTCAGTTCCCACTGTTATATAATGACTGTTAAAGTACTATTGCAATTACATATATAACTACTGTAGTATATAGCTGTTTTTAAGTCCAACAGTGTGGAGGAAGTCCAGGAGGTCAGACAGACCCCCAGACCCAGCTGCAACACAACAGCATGTTGTACAAGATGGTTAATACAATGTCTTAAATATTAATTCGTAGAAACTGCAGAAAAAAAATAAATCACTCATTTAACAATGTTTTAACATTATTTCTCTATAGGCCTTATAAAAAAGCCATACTGTGCTTAATTTTGAATGACTAGGACTAGTATAGTAGTATCTTAAGTAGATTATGAAAAAAAAAAAGAAAATGAAAATAATTTTACCCTGTTGTGAAATGACACTAAATCTGGATCAATAGATTCAAGCTCCTTTCTTACAAAGCACAAAAATACCAGGGCAATCTTGAATTATTTTCATACTTAGAAAAGCCAGCCTTTATACTGTACAGGCTTCTGTGGATTTACATTACAGTATTAGCTGTGGTGTTTGCAATAATTGTGGTTCCACTCATTTTGCTGCCAATTGCCAGACCAACAGTTGAAAAGGGATAAATCAACAAAAAAGAAAATGCTACTGCAGATTTTTTCAACACTATCCTGTAATTATTTTAACTTTATACTGTTATTTTCAAAGCCCAAGGACAACATTCCTGCTCATCTGTATCAATTTCAAATTGCTCATTCTGCTCATGGTACAATTCTTCCTTATCTCTGTGATTTAAACACACATTGGAACAAATGAGAAATTAATTTTTCAAATATTAAAATTCCTAACATACAGCAAGAATTTGTTAGATTCAAAATGTTTCTACAATGACTGCAAACCTTTGCCAATAAAGCCTTTCTTTCCTGCTAAAATATTTTATTTCTCTACCTTACACTACTACATACAAATGGTATTCACAGGCTAGCTGGATCCACCCTGAAACCCATGACTCTGAGCACTTAAAATATGCAGGTGTTGGAAGAATGCAAGTCTTTGGGAGAATGTAAGATTATAAATTTTAGTTGATAGAATCTTCTCTAATGATAAAAACCTGCATGTATATATATCTTCAATCTGGATTACAGCAGACAACTGAGAATCAGAAGTGTTTCATTCACAATTGTTCAAATAAACTAAATATTATTCCACTGTTTTCTGTGCTTCAGAGCTAGGCTATAATTCCAGAGGGAAGCACGTGTGGTACTGTTAGGTAAACGCTTACAATACCTCCTCTTAACTCAGCCCTCTGTGACAGAATCCTAAAAGGGCAAGCATAATCACTTAAAAAAACCCCCACATTGCTCTCTCTACAATTGATTCTCTTCTAGTTAGCTAAATGACTTTGTGCTGCGTTAAACACCACCAGGGACCCTCAGAAACCTGTTGCCTTTACTGTCTTCAGCTGGAGACGCGACTATTCAGCACTGCAGGAAGACCAGACTTTACAATGTTCACTTTCTTTGCATCACCACAAGATGGCACAGTGGAAATTCTACTGGAAAAATTACCATCATCTGGTTTTGTCCTTTACAATGAATTGTACCCAGCTTCCGGGGAAGGAGAAGGGAGGGAGAAATAAGTCGGCATCAGTATTTCATTGGCAAGAAAAGCTGTCAAAAAGCATCAGTTGAGAGAAATAAAAAATATTCCTGTGCCCTCTGTTTTGACTATGGACATATATAGACAGCACAGAAATAACTTATAATGAAGAAACAGGTTGCTAATGTCAGAGAAGAAACTGGAGAATTTGATATGTGCAGGCTACTTCTACCTTACTGAAGGTAGGAAGTGCTAATGGCCAAAAGTTTCACAACTATAATTTCAGGTTGTCTTTTGACCTGAATGGGTGTTTATTCGGATTCAGCCTGTTTTCACAGTTATTTGCACAACAGCAGAAACAAACTGAAGGCTTAGATATATGAAGAAAATTTTTAATGAGAAGGTGGGATTTTCAGTAATTTACAGTTAATCAAATATAAACCAAACAATGGGAGGAAAACTACAAAAATATCTTTGATATATGACACATGTAACTATCTGATCTAAATGTAAATTTCCTTATAGATCTAAGTGGACTGTCCATACTGAATATAAAATCAGGATTTTCACACTGAGTAGTCTCCTAAAGTACAGAGAGCAAGCAAATTAAATACATCTAAAAATTTATTTGATCTTTTGGTTCCTCCTATGATACTAAGCAACAATGAAGAAAAAAAAAAGCTTTCTCTAATTTTTTTTCCAGCTGCTACTGAATGTAAGTAATAACTACATTATTCCAAAGAGAATTGAAAGACATTTTGTTTAAATTGCATTTTTATTTTTATTTAAAATGCATTCTATCTTAATTTCTGGTTTTACAGTATTAAAAATTGTAGAAATTGGTGGTTTATTTTGTTTCCTGGTTGTTAGTGAATGTGCAGAATTTATGGAAATGATTTTTCCACAAAGCCATTTCAGATTTGGAACGTGAATATGTACTGGAAAGAAGCCCAGTCTTTCATTACCACAGTCTCCCAGAAAAGATTTTAAACACAAGTATTAGACTTACTATTTTTACAACAAGCATGTACTTCAGTCATAGCAAATAAAAATTAAATAAATAAATAAATCTATCATGCTACCATTACCCATCAAGACTTGCTACTTAAAAGATAATCCATAAAAATACAGGTGGGATACTGGATGTAGGCATATAAATCTAGCACTACAAGACATGAAACCTAATCTGTATAGAGACCTGCAAACACTGTAATTTCCAAAGGGCAGCTCCCACATCTTAGCCTGGGTTCAAACAACCCTCAGCCCCAGGTGCATTTCGACCTCAGGTCCCCCCAGCTGTTCCAGAAGTATATACTTATCACCGTCAATATTCACCCTTCCGTGCAGCGGTTTGGCTTCTTGGTGGCTCCAGGACTCTCACACTCCTAACTCTCTAGTGGCCTCCTCTCAGCTGGCAATGCAGAAAGCACCTCTAACAGACTAGAATTGCATCATTTGCATGAGATGTGGGCATTTTAATCCCTCTGAGCCTGATAAGGACCCAAGCTGACAAATACTTTGCTTTGCAAACACTCTAGCCACTACAGTGATTTTTAAAGGTTTGGTATTGCTTCTTTTACTGCCAATTATTTTTCTTGCTTTTTTTCTTCCCTAATATCTCAGTGCTCTAAACAAGAAATGGTTAAAGAGACGCCTTTGTACAAGTGGATAATTCAGGGCAACAACGTGCAGAAGGCTTGTGCTGTGAATTTCATACAAGTCCATGATGTCTATCACTACCACCCTTATTCTACCAACCAGTTTTATCATCTTTTCAGTGGGCTTCCTGCTATGAATTAACTCTTCAAACTCCATACAAGTAACAGTGCAGCACTAGTGCTGTACACATGCCGAGGAAAGAACAAAACTGGTTTAAACCATCTCTGTGAAAGCCCAAATGAGTTTGAACAGTGATGCTCCTTTAAGCATCTTATCTGATGTCTGACAAGGTCATACTTAAATGAATTAATTAATACCCGAAATACATGTTCCTCTCCTTTCGGTACTAGGAGAATTTTCAAACCAGAGTATCCATTAATTTTAGGCTACAAAAATTGTTGTATATATGAATACAGCACAGAAATACAGAGCAAAGACTGACAGCTCAGAGTACATTAAAAGATTAACCTAGTTACAAAAATCCACTTTGGATTTAAACTTTATGTAAATAAGAAACTATTTTTTTCTATTTTTAACTCTTTTCCCTTCACATTAGCATGATATACTTAAAACCCCCATATTCTATTAGTAGTATAACTAATGAGGCCAGCTCTCCTACTCATGCAACTCACATCCTTGTTCCATCCCCCCTAAACTCCTCTCAATGTCCCCAATTTGCTGCCTGTTCCTTACCTGTGGTCATTCCTCCCCTCAAACATCCCCTACTTGCTCAGCTGTGGCTGATGAGGTGCTATAGGAACTCCAATTGCTCATCTAGTTTAAGCTTCTCTGGTTGCTTATCCTTGGCTGCCTAATTCTTACTCTCTACTTATGTATCTGGGAACGAATACAGAACAGAATGAGCTTCTCTAAAAAACTAGTATTAATTTGTTGGGTTTTCTGCTACCCAGCCACTGGGTAATATTAATTCTCCTAGCTCCTCCTCACAGATGGGTGAAGTTGGCAAATAGATGTGGAACTGGATACATTAAAAGGTCAGCAGAGAGCTGACCCACCCACACACTCCCTCTTTAGGCAAAGAACGTAGCTGTAAATATGGCAAGACCCCACTACTTTTCTGCAGCATCTATGCAATCATGAGAGACCTTCAATCAGGGCTTTAGATTTAGCCACTTACTGAATGCAGATATTACTCCATTTTAACTGAAAGTTACAGTGAGGCAAAACCAGCACGTCATAATCACACCTGTATTTTCTTTCCTATTGATGCATGTGAAACAGAAGCCTCTTGGACCCCCTTTCTGGTTTCACTGATAACAAAACTCTTATCAATCCTGGCAGTATAAAGTTTCACATGTGAAGCCATGTTTAAATGAATCACATTTAAGATTTGTTAATAAATAGCAGAATTCAGCAAAATAAAGAATAGTCATTATTTATCTAAATTCCCTGAAATATCTAAATTTCCTGAAGCAAACCTCAATAAGTCACCCAGGAAATCATACCACTCTAATTTTGAAATGAAGTCACAAATGTTCCATCTGAATTTTGCATGGGATCACTTGTGTCAGAAGCAAAATATGGTGAAAACGATACACCCCCTACCATACACTATACATAACCTCCTAAGCCATTAATTAGATGGGTGCTATTTATACACTTACTATGCTGGATTACACAAAAGCTCTTCTTTACACGTACTCTCAATGCCTAAGCGTTAGGTCTCTCAGACCTTTAGAATTAATAATCTTACAGTATTCTGTAGAAATGAAAACAATGCAACCAAAATGAAAAAAAAACAGTTTCATGAGTCAAACCCTGCTCTGAAAAAAATAAGGAATCTAATGAAATAGTACAGTAGCCTTGAGTCGCATCTGATTAAATAACTCTTGAAAAATATTTGTTAAATTTTTTCTAGCTACAGGCTAAGCAAGGGAAGTTTTGGGTGCAAGCTATTGCTCTATTCACACTCCAAAAGCAGAAACAAACAGCTAGTTGTGTGTGTCAGCAGCACATTTTGTGATATGAACTGCAGGCAAAAGCAAATGAATTTATGTCAGTTTGCTGCAACTACCTTAAAGAAGGCTGTGATGAGGTGGGTATCAGACTCTTTTCCCAGGTAACAAGTGACAGGATGAGAGGAAATAGCCTCAAGTTTTGCCAGGGGAAGTTTAGATTACATATTTGGAATTTTTTTTTTTTCACAGAAAGAGTTGCAAAACACTGAAACTGACTGTCTGAGGAAGTTGGAGAGTCACCATTGCTGAAGGTTTCAAAAAATGTGTGGGTATGGCTCTGGAGGGCATGCTTTAATGGTGATGCTAGGTTGATGGTTGGACTTGATGAACTTACAGGTGTTTTCCAACCTTAACAATTCTGTAATCACTGGCTTGGGCAGCACCTCTAGAATCAGCAGTGGCACCAGCAGCTTTTGATTTTCTAGGAGGGTGTGTGAGGGGTGGTATTCTAGAAGAGACTGTATGCTGCTACTCAGTGATATGTGAACTACAGTCAATATTCATATGACAGTTTAGAAACTTCTGTCTTAAAAGGCTACTAATCTGAGTTCCCTGGATAGCTGTGCCAGCACAAGACAGTCATGGTAATCCAGGAGCAGCCAGGGGCTGTAACAGCTCCCCAGTGGGAACGGTGCTGTTAATCAAGGGTGGTAGAACACTGGCTCATGAACACACCCTACACAACCAATGTGTGTGCTGGCTTCTGCTGCTACATGAAACTCTACATTATGTCATCCCATGAAGTTTGAAGTTGTTTCAATATCTACTGTCAAACAGGCCAACAGAGAAAACATATATTTAATACCTAAATGTATAGACACACTATATACAGATTCTTCTACATATGAGGAAAATAACATATGTTGCTAGTATAATCTGCACATACAAGGATGCTCTTTCCCTCATCCATGAGTGCCTATTTCTACCTGAAAATACATTATGAAAACTCTAATGCACAGCCAGCCTCACCCAGAATGGAGAGCAGAGAAACCCTGATCCACTGTGCTTCAGAGAAAACTGCAGGATATCATCTGGAGCAAAGAGTCTACTAGGGTTAATGGCTTGAACACTGTTCACTTTAACAGGTATTTCACCTGAAGTATGAAAGAAATCCTCAATAAAATGGGGCCAATTAGGCATTCAAGTAATTACAAAAATTTAAGTCATTTCCTGAATGATGTAAGGATTTTAAGCAGATTAAGTGCCTAAACTCACTTAATAGATTATTTGACTAATGGTTAAAGTAAAGATAGATTTTAAGAAATTTACTGAGTAATGACTTTAATTTGGTAAAAAGTTAAGAACAGTGATTAACATTTCCCAATTTTAGTTAAAATTATTATGACTCAAATAAAACTTTTAAATGTCCTTCCTTCTTTGAAGACATAACTAGATTATTTTTGATCTTTCTTGTCGGTCAAAGAAAACTCCAGCTTCTAAAAACTAGTGCTACCAAACGAATAATTTACTAAGTTTAATAAGCTGTTTGTTCAAGTGTCAAATGAAGGAATAAAAAAGTTCACAAGTCTCTGTGTTAACACCCTTTCTGGTCTAGTAAGATTAATGCAATGACTTCTTCCTACAGTGCAGGAAAAATCTAATAAGATGGTGTTGTCTATAAACATGTGAAGCATTTAAATTCTGTCTTAAAATCCTGGAAGCCTTTACAAATTGCCTTGACTTGACAGCAGCCTCCATGCAGCAGTAACAGTGAGTTCCCCACTACTGTAAGACAGAAGTGGCACAAATGTGTGTCATTGATTAACAGTAAGTGCACGATGCTGTTAGGTATTGCTCTTCAAGTATGTGCTCCCACTGGCGTGCAGAAGACTGGACTTAAACAACAAAGCTGGTTTAAAAGTACAGTATTCAGATTATTTGAGGTCATACTATAAATCTGTGAGTATATTAACTGACTGCTGAAATTACTACAGCAAATGACTTCACGATTTATATCTGGAATTAGGGAAAAACATAGAGGATTAATTTTTTTACATTTCCAGGAGGTTAAAAAAATCTCAACCTTATTTGAACTTTGACAAGACCTACACACAAATCCTATATACTCCCATATATTAAAAAAATAATTTTTTTTTCAGTATTCTCACTAGACAAAACAAGGCCTTATAGTGTAAAAGTGTAAAATTTTTGTTCTTTCTTTAAAATGATGAGGTTAAGTCTGAACAAGGGACTTTGCATGGCATACAACCAGGACATGGAATAGTGTACCCCACCTTTTCTGTGTTAATGTTTCAGATACAACTCTTTTGAGAAACCATAAATATGATGTGTTCTCCCCCCTTCATGAACTGCAAACAACCCAGGAGCTGTTCTGCCAAGTTTGCTCAGGCACACAGATTTCCAGCTCAGCTCAGTGCATTAGTCTCTCTGCCTGTGCTAATCCTTACTCTCTGTAAGGATCCTTCCTGCGTGCCTGAGAACCCCCACACTGGACTGTTCAGTCACACATTTCTGCCTCCATTGTAACCTCCTATGCAGACAAGCAATGGATTCCCAATTTAACAGACACACAGTAATTCTTCCCTACTTTTGAACTTTGTTAAACAGAAGTCATTCAAGCAAAGCTTTCTGCAACCTGAATGAAATTTAGATCATGTATCTTATTTATTCCCTTTTTATGGTCAACAGACAATCGGCAAGCTTTCTAATTGTCTATAAAAGTATTATGACAAACTTAAGAATAGTCAGAAAAAGGATGTATTTGTCTTAGAACTGCCTTCACATAAGAGCGCATAAAAATTGGGTGCACAAGATACTAGTTTTTGCTGTGAATTTCATATTCCTATATAGTATTAGTATTTATTTTCAAACTATACTTCGATATCAGACATCCTCTGAAGCGGCATCTGTCACTGTCTCCAAAGATTGGAACTGACACTGAGTTGCAACACAACAGCCTAACGTTATCTCAAAAGGCTCTGATTTTATGCAGTGATGCATGATCTTAACATTACAGTGCAGCACTGAATAATTCCTACCATTGTTTTACATTATGCATGTAATCCACTTCTTATCTAAAAATATTTTAGGTATTTTCCAAGAGCCAGAGTTGGCTCACTCAAGCATTTTTGCATGCTTGTGCCTTTTTTTATCATGGATGACAAGGACCCCGAGGATTATTCATAGGAACAGGGCACCAGAGCAGCCCACGGATGGTTAAATGCGGGTAAGGAATTACTTTATGAAATCTTTAAGACTTTTGAGTCTTTTATTTTTCAACTACACTTGCATCAGAATCCCTCCACACCAAAACACTTGGATCTACAGCCAAACGCCGTGGGACGTTATACACACAGGGCACAATATATTATAACAACCCATAAGTTGACTAAGAAAAGAAGTGGACACAGAAATCGGCCTCGCAAACGCGGCCGCTGCCAGCAGCCTGAAGCGCAGCCCACAGCAGCACTCGATGCCGGTACTAAGGAGGCGCCGTGCGATGACGGCTGTAGGGCGCACAATTCCAGGCCCCGACTCTCGGAGGATTACAGCCCGTCACGGGCTGTACGTGTCTCCCCTTCCAGAGCCGCGGCATTCGGCTTTTTCCCCCGCCGTGCTACCGCCCCACCCGCTCCTCACGCGGGACGGACGGGCCGGCCCAGCTCGGTGCGGCCTCGTGGACAGGAGCGAGGCGCGACCCCGAGCCCCGCTGCAGGAGCCATGGCGGCTCGGGCGGCCCCCCGCCCCGCGGGCTCCGTGCGGGCTCCGTGCCCGCCCGCACACGCCAGCGGGGAAGGCGGAGGCGCCGCCTGCCCCCAGCCCCAGGCGAGACGGGCCGCACCCCGCACCCCCATGGCCTGCAGGGACGGGGGAGGGCGGAAGGCAACGCGTCCTCCGGGCTGCAGCCCCCGCCCTGCCGCGCCCCGCGCTCCCCGCTCCTCCCGCAGCCGCCACCGAGCCCCCCGCACCTTGGCACCGCCTGCAGCCGCCCTCCTTCCTCAGTCCCATGCTCCCGGCGGGGCGCGAAGGGGCGGTGCCGGCCGGGGTTGGGTTCGGCGGCTACGGCGGTTCGTCCCGCGCCCGCCGGGCCCCGCCTCGGCGTTGCCATGGCGGCGGGAGCGCGACGGGAGCGCGGGGCCCTCACCGCCCTCACCGCCCCTGCCTTGCCCGGCGGAGTGGGGGGGCGCGGGGCCTCGGGCCCCAAACCCCCTGCAGCGGGGCGGTGCAGCCCAGGGAAGGTTTTGTCGCCGTCGGTTAGCGGGCTCTCATTATCTAGGCCCTTTTCTTGTGACTTGACGGGAAGTTGAAGAATAATGAATGGCCGGGAGAAATTTTGCGGCAAATTGCTGATATTTCAAGGAACGAGTGACAAAACGAGAGCCTAGAGCGTTCCCATTACGCTGAATAAATTAATCTCAATGTCTTTGTAAACGAACAGCACCTTAAAAATGAACCACAAAATAACCTTTGGGAAAGGAGCCTTTAATCCCATCACTGATTAATGGGTGCATGCCGATGTGCTGGATTTGAACTTTCTGAAGAAGCAACAGGGTGGTATTTACAGTTTGTTTGACAGGTTGCTGTTTTACTAATGTGAAGTCTCTGAGGGCTTTCGTACTTTTTGTGTACAGATTTTTCACTCTGACCGGCCGGGGGTACTGCAGTCCCCTCCACAGCCTGACACGTCAAAAAAAGGCACATGTCCCAGACGGAGGGACATTCCCCTTCACTATCTAGAAATGAGTATTAATTACAGGCTAAATACAGTGTTTTGTGTGATTCGCTACACTTCCTTACATAGTAGAAAAATGAATTTGAATGTAGTTCAAAATCAAAGCAAAATCAAGGGGAAGTTACTTGAAAACAACTTTTCTTCCTTATTTCTGCCTCAATCAATGCTCCCACTTGGTTACACAAATATACATGCTGGATGAAACCAGTAGTTTATCTACCCCAGTACTTTGTGTAGACTCTACCAAATACTTCAAATGCTTTTCAGTCGTAATCTGAATGTTATGTGTGATGTCCCTTTTAATTTTAGACATACCATTTAACTATATGAAGTACTCCTTCCACGTGGCCTCAATTTCTGTGCTTCATGTTGTAATGATCATTTTAGCAGTCTGTTTTCTGTAAAATCATCCTTAAATGTAGTTGGTGTCAAATTTGTCTGGGAGAGGTCACGGTAGGGAATATATGCCTTGGAAACTCATCAGTCCTCCGTCTTCTGGTGGTCCTCTGTCATTCTGACTGCTTTTTATATAAAAACCATCAGTTGTCGTGGCATTTCAGCTTCTGTCAGCCATAAGGTCACAAACACCTTCTTGTCAAATCAAAATAATTTGATAGCATTTTGTCATTTTCCTTTATATCTCTTGGATTTGAGGTCAATGAATGTCTTAGAAAATGTCTGCCAGGAAAAATCTACAGAACTGAAAAAACACAATCCACGAGTTGGTGTGTGGGTTTTGTTTGTTTGTTTTTGTTCTTTTTTTATTTTAATGTTTTTGTTTTATTTTATTTGTTTTTGTTGTATTTTTCTTTGAAGCAGGTTGTGGGTGAAATTAGAGATTAGTGGGAAGGGCTTCAGGAAATTAGTTATCATTGTTCTTGTGTTTCAGGGTCTCTGGTTTATGCTTTGATACAATTCAGATCATTAAATCTGTGGATTTTAAAGGTAGTCTTTAAACAGTTTTCATTTCAGATACCTGAAGACACTGGAGAGAATGAAAAGTATACATGATTCTATATGGTTGGCTATAATACTCTCTATGACAGAGATCATGTCACAGAAAACACTTGTCTCTGTTTGCTTTCTTTTTAAAAAAAATGCTGCTCATAGTTACTTTTCTTTATTTTTGAAAGACTTTTTTTCTATTTGTCTCTTTTTCTGAATTCTGAATATCAGGTTCCCAAAAACTCAGTTTGTAGTACTCAACATATGGTGTTAGGCTGTTCTGTACAAACCCATATGACGGATTTCTCATAGTCTCTTTCTTATTGTCCCTATGTTTTTTTCCACCATGTTGATAATTAAAACCACATAAATGTAAGTAAGCATTTTTAGAAATATTCCCCTGGTTTCTAGGCAACGCTGAGGGAATGTAGTGATTTCCATTTGTTCCCTCTCAGTCAGCAGTCACAGCATCATAGAGATGTCCTGTGTCTGAAATTTTGGCAACACATACCAAAGCTTTATATATTTCTAATTCTATTTCATTAATGGGCCTTAGGTCTTTGGTGGCTTTTGGCCCCCTTTGTTCTGTGACAGTATATATATTTTGAGTGTAATTAAGAAGTAATGCAGTTTCATAACAGTGTGCACATTGAGTCCTATAACATGCATAAAAAAAAAAATAAAAAATCGCCTTAACAAAAATTGAATCAGTTCTGGAGTTTGATCCACTCAAAGAAGTACAGAAATAAGTTCCACAGATCACTGCAGAGATCTTACCGTTGCAGCAGAAGCAAAAATATGTCAAAACCGGGAAGATACGTCCTTTCCCAATCTGAAAAGAAGAAACAACAATCACTGTTGCTGTCTGTCCATTTCAGCAGGCATTTTCCCATTAGAATGCATTGCAATAGAACATGGTTTTAAAATGTGCTTTCACTGGGAGGGAAGGAAAGCAGCAGGAATATGAGAGTCGCATTTGCAAGTGTAGGTGGGCATCTGTCCCCACCCTGGCATGGACTTAGGGAACAATTGCCTTGTCTATTACCTCTGCCCTCTGTATCATCCAATGTAGACACCTAACTGTTGTGAAAATACACAGTTCATAGTATTCAGCAACAAGCCAACACAGAGAGAAATATGCCCCAAAACCCCAAAATATCCCATAAGATGTCTGCTTTCTTTTGTGTGCTTAGCCCAGACAAGTTTCAAATCCTCTGAAAAAGATAGTATGTCTGGAAGGACCTCAGTTACCTGCTAACTTGGGACAGAGATCTGTTCATAACATCAGAAATTTGCTTTTGTAGATTTGGCTTTCTTGGAGAAATAGTTTGTGTGTACCCTGGAAAATTAAAATCTGCAGTTCTTTGGAGAGTCTTTTAAGCCACTGATTTTCATTCATGCTTGCTTTTCCTTACAGCAGTCAAGTGAGTATACAGATGCAGGCAGGAGATAGACCAACAACCAGATCTGCACACTCTATTCACAGAGTATTCTAGAAAAGTCTTAAATTCATCACAATAGGTACTTGATCATGGAAATAAATCTCATGGGTTTTCTTGAGTATTTATTTGGCATAAGTGCCCTATCTCAGTGCAGATTGTCACCTGCCTGTGGTCTGTATGTCAGTGTTCCAAATCCTTTGTTGCAGCTCTCAGAGGGCTTTCATTGAGTTGCAGCAATTCCCACCTGGCACGTTCAGACCATCCACCTTGCAGTCTGTTCCCCTACAACTATGTGGAACTAAAAACATTTACCCGAAAGGTTTGAGGACATGGTACCTTCTAAATGCATTTAAAGACTGGCCAAGCAGTTTTCTTTTGCTACCTAGTTAGGAAATTCTTATGTTGAAACAACTGAAGTAGGTTTCAGATAGTGGGTTGAGGGGAAAAAAAAAAGCCTTAATAGCTACTGAAATATAGTGTTCGCTTGTTTTGGTTAATTTTGGATTTTTTTAAAGGATTACTTTTCCAGGAGGGATGGTAGGTTTTTTTTTCTGCCTTGTGTTTGCTGCATGTTCTTTGGTCATATGGTTCTTCAAGTTATTTAAAATCATGTGCAGTCTTCAAATATCATTGCAGCTTTCTAAATGATGGAGAGTAATGTGTTTTGGCAGGGCTGCAGACTCCTTCGCTTTCTTTGTGGCAATGCATTTAGTCGTTCTGTTATTGTCTGTAAGGCAGCAGTAGTCACAGATTGTTGTAAACCTAGGGCTCCAGTGGGAAAGATGATACAAAAAAACTCCAGAGGAGGTGATTAATATCTTAAAAACTGTGGTTTTTAATACCTTGTAATTTAGAATGCAATAAGGGAGCTAACCTAAAAGAGGGAATATGATAAGGAAGATGAGGGCAACTATAGGAATATATGATGATATAAAGTTTCTATATACTTAGTATTAAAATTCCATAAAATTTATCAGCTTAGAATAAAAAGTCTTCCCTGCAGCATATATAGAATAACTGCTACAAAAACCCCTTTAGGAAGCTGCTGTGCCCATGTACACTGCTGTGGCTTACTCTATACAACTATTTTTTCTCTTTAGATCTATACAGAGTTTTATAATGCATCTATACTGTGATAAAAGACTATTTTTATATGTGTCAAGGAAGAAAGCTGTATAAATTGTATGAGATGTTATTCTCAGACTTAATGTAATATTTTGTAGCTGGAGTGACTCAAGATCTGCTTATATTTCTCCTTATATCATGTCATGTTCTGTTAATCTACTGTTCCCATGCAAGTTTGCAGACAGAAGGCTTGTAGGTGAAAAGCTCTCCTTTAGTAGGGCTGACTGCTGAGGGATGTTCTTTTCTCATTACTTTAATTGAGCTATTAGGTATTAAAGAATGTAGACTGGAATAACTAATGAAATATATTGGAATTTTAAAGGGAAAAAAGCCCATGTAAATGTCATAACTTAGTTGTCTAGACCATAAGAAATTCTTCATTTTCTAACTGATTTACCTACTGTGAAACATAGAAATGCTTACTCATACTAATTAATGAGAAACAGATGAAAATCAAAAGGATTTTTTTTTTTAATATTTCAATGAAGATCAGAAACTTATGACACAGATGAGACATATATAAATGATACAACTCCAGTAAATTCAGTGAAGCTATTCCTGCTTAGGCTGGATGGATCATCTATGTCTACTTAGCCCATGTCAGGCAGACAGAAGAATTGAGGCATTTTGTGTGGCCCATCCACTTCCTATGCAGCTACTCATTCTCAGCTACTAAGCATGCTCAGCCTTACCTGGCAATGAATTAATCCATACACATGCTTGAATAAATGGTAAAGAGAGTTCTTCCAGCTCTGTCAAGGTCAAAAAGAGAAATTCTCAAAGGGTGTCTTTAGAATTGCCTACAAAAGGAGACACAGATATAGAATGATTTTCCAAACTAGTTTGTTATACTTTCAGTATCTGCATGAATGTGAAAAATGGTTTTACTAGAAATAGGCTTAAATTCCCGCTTAGGAGAGTGTGAGGGTATTATTTATCCTTAAAAAATGTACTGTAATGTTTATACATTAACTTCATAAAAGCCTGTGTGTTTATACAAACTGGAAGATGAAGGAAACAGACAGAGACAATAGCTGGCATGCAAAATTTCATAAGTAATAGCAATTTCAGTCACATTAACCTCTTTTAAGTATGTGTGAAAGAAAGCAATAGTCAAGAAAATGGCCAGAATCAAAATGGAGTTCCAAGGAAAACATCTACTACACACTAAACTTCCATGTTTTTACTGACATCATAAAATTTCAGGAATATCCAATGTTCCGATTTAGATAGAACTTGAAATTTACTGGTTTAAAATGTGACATACAGCCTTTTCCCCCCTTCCTCTGTCCATTACATTTAAATGTATCAGAAAAGAAAGGAGCTTCAGTTTGATGGATGTTTCACAGGCCCAAGGGCCAGGATGCTCAGCTTCTATTTATAGCTTTGTCAGTGACATGTGTGATCTTGTGTACAGCAATTTGGGTGTCTCGGTAGGCTGCAGTCTGAATCACCTTAATTCATAGTTGGTAGTAAAAATGGAGGCATTTAGAGTTAGTGCATTCTTCTGCATTTTTGAGATGAGTGTTTTTACACTGTGCTTGTGATGAATAGGAACAGAAATTACATCTATCCTTTGAACAATAAATATCAGAACTGCAGATTACATTAGATGAGACCTAAATGTAGAATAATATTTATACCTAAGATAATGTCACAGAAGCCAGTAGGGCCTGTGAATTTTAATATTAAACATGAATATCTGTAATGGAATCTAGCAATTCCACACAAGACTAGAAGCTGAATTTTCTCTGTGTAAGCAAATCAGTTATACAATGTAGAAAGAAAGAAAAATATTATTAGGATGGAAAGTCTTATGTGTTACAGTGGTTTATTTAATAAAAGACAGTATCATCATATAAATCTCTTTCATAAGCTGTTTAATCTCTGTCATAAAAGTTGCATGTATTTCTTCTTGCAGCCCTCTTTAAAAGTTTTCTCAAAAAATCAGTTCCATAGAGGAATACAAAGCCTTTACATTCATGATCAGTTTACATGCAATTGATGTTGTGTATTAGTCTCAGGTGAAATTAGTCTCATGCTCTTCTGTTCACTTTTTGGATGTTAGCATTCCCCTTCCCCCTAGTTGATAATTTCCTTCATATGTTCTAGTAAGATCTGTGCTAGAAAATTCAACATAATTGATATGGATTTTATTTTCTAAGAATATCCATGCTCATTCAATATTCCTATGTCTCATTCTTCCTATGTCATCTGCTTTTCATAGTGACAATTCTTCTTTCTCTTCCAAGGCATGCCTCTGCACTTGGTGCTGCTAATACCAATTGTTTTCTAATCTGTACCACACAAATCTGCAGTATTAGTAAATACTCTTCAAATTATAATATATACTGGCAATACCTTTCAGTTTCTGACATTCTCACATTCCATACATTTACACAACTCGCTGTTTTACAGAAATGTTTTACTATCATGGTATCAAAAGTTTTCAATATTGGTTTTCCAGGATCATCACTAATAGCTTCAATCCTTGTAGTTTACCTGTCTAGGAAAGATATTTTGTCTCCCTTTTAGCTAAGTGCATCTAAAACCCCCTCAGGTTCTATTTGATTAATAAACCTATTGGGTTTTATTGCATTTACTGATTACTTCTGCAAGTCCTTTGTTTTTGCTTTCTTTAGAACATATCCTTGAAGAGTGCTGAGGTCAAACCAACAGGCCTCTTGTTACCTGGGTAAGTTTTCTCCTTTCTAAACCATACTGTGTTCAGTTTTCCAGCTATTTAGTGTCCCCTTGAAGTTGGTTGCTTCGTTTGGGCAAGCCACGTTTCTCTCCCATCTTTTCTTTAATCAGTTTGCTCAGAACTAAGGAAGGATTTCTGGAGAATCTTCAATGTGTTGTGAAACTTCATAATTTTGCTATGCCTGATAGATAAGGACTTTCATCTGTGTAACTCTTCTCTAAAAAATTCTTTTTCTCTTTCTCTGATTCTGCTGCACTTCTTCTGTAATTTTCTTTCTCTTCCTGGATTTTTCAGCCTCCTTTGGGCTGAATTCTTTTGGGATCCTCCCTCATGGGGAGCCCTCCTTATCTCAGTTCTTTAGGTTTGAAGAAAACTCCCAAGCTCATTAGAATCTTGTTTCTTGTGTTTATTAGAAGGTCATTACAAAACTTGGCAGGTCTCTCCAGACTAGCTGCACAAGCTTTATTCTTTGCAATCTGGTACATTTCTTTCTTCTGATGGTACAAGGCCTTGTGGCTCACTTTGTGTTTGAAAGTAAAAAATGGCCCCGAACTACGTAGTTCTTTTATCTTTATACATATTGTTACCCAATTAACAATAGACATGTATATTATTTTTCTTAATGACCCAATGACCCGTAACCTGTGTGCTGCACTGCGGCATTTTCTAACCAATCGTTTACTATTACCCAAAAACATCTAGAAGAAGAATGTGAAGAAGAAAGAAAAACAAGAGATAACACCCTAAATTCTCCATCTTGTCTTCTGTTCTCTAAACTAACTTTTTCACCCAGTGACTTATGAAAACTCTCTAATCTACACACTTACACTTTTAGCTTTTTCTACCTAACTTTAACAGTTGCTCTCATGTATCACCATGAAAACATGCTCATGAATTTCATATTATATGAAATTCAGTGTTTTTCTGGATCTTAGAACTATGTATCAGAAACAAGGGCACACACTCTAAATCTCAGACTCCAACAGTCTGTGAAGGCCTAAAACACCTGACAACCATACAGCAACACACTCTTCAGTATGTATCTGATGAATTATACACCAATACCATGGATTAGAAAATATTAGAAAGTTCTTTCCACCTCAGTGAAAGTTATGGGGAAAGAATCTCTGTTCACTTTACTGGAGGTGTAGTAATTTCATTCTTAACAATGTGTTCTAATCACATCTCATATGTAAAGGGGATTAAGAGATAGCAATTTAAAACAAAAGTTGCTTGAGGGATTAAAACTTAATGCAAGTTCTAAGTAGCCCTAGTTGTTCATGGTCTTAGTGAAATTGGCAATTTTTGTAGGTGGAATAAAGCGTCTGAGAAGGAAGATAACATATAAAACAAAGCACTCATGATCAAAATAAAGTGGAAGTGGATGCAAGACTCATTGTAAGACTTTAGAGCCTATAAAAATATTTAATTTACAATTAAACTAAAGCTAAAATAAAATAAGATTGCTTTTTTTGGGGGCGGGGTTGGGAGTGGGCAGTACTGGTAATTTTCATTGGAAGATTTCACTGGCCATTTCTGTTGAATTCCAAAAGATTTTGAGGAATACATTACTGATAACTAACTCATGTTTTCTGTGTTATGACTGCTGCAGTGTTACTGATTTGAAAACTCATTTGTCATATAATAAAATGTATAGCTATATTGGTTTACAGTTCCCATGGCAGCCTCTCCAGCTCTAAAGATGGTATCAGCTGGCAGACTGTTATATATCCAATGGTTGCAAAAGCTGGATTTCCTCCTACCACTATGTGTTTGTTTTAATGACATCATCCTTAAAACCAAAACTGAAATATTACTAATTTTGGAAAAATTCATGAGAAAGAGCAACAATCTTAGAGAATATTCATGCACAAAGTCCTAGTCCCTGTACCTCAAAATCTGTGGGTTTGTGTTCATTGCATAAACAATTGCATAAATTGCACTTGTTTAAATATCCATCCCAAGTCAGTCAAGCAAAATGAGGTTCTATGTGTCATGAATATGTTACAACTCTGAAGAAGAAAATAATATGTTTAAAAGATAAATACTAAATATCACCTCATTTGTTTTAGAACTTGTCACAACTTAAGCGATTACTGTTTTCAGTGTTTCCGACAAATTCCTACAAGAAATGGGCAAACAATAGGTTCCCAGCGTTCTGTAGTTTACCTTGAGTGAATGCCTTTACCCAGTTATGAGGGAAGCAAAGAACATTATGATATTTAAATCACTGAGCATAATGCAAAAAAAGTTCGCAGATAAAGTTGAAATAGGTCTTTAATGAACACACCTGTGTTTAATTCAGTTTTGACCACTGCTTCTCAAGACAGTGGAATGAAGATCAAAAAGACAAAGAGCATTATGGGAGTCAGAAAAAGGATGTTGAGGCATGAGGTTAAATTGACAGGTATAAATTTCTGTTCTTACATAAACTGAAAAATTAAAGAGCCTTTGTGATTTATTCTTTTTCGACTGTTAAAAATCAAGAATGAGATATTTATTATAATTAAAAGTTGATGCTATACTGCCAGAAAGTGATATGTAATTGCCAGCATGTATAATTTATAGAGGTTTGTGGTAATTGAGGGAGAGGGTGGTTTTATGCAAAGATATAGTACTGAATTAAACTGCTGGAATAATAGGTATAACATTATCAAGTAAAATGGTAGTTACAATTATGTGTATGTCTCGATTCTTATACAATTTCTTTAACAACAGTGGTTTTTCAGTATACCGGTCTAGGTTCTTAGGTCATAAAATTACCCTTTTTTGATTCTGATTAAATGGTTGGGTTTTGTAGAAACAAATTTTCACTTTTCACTGTATTGAGAATTCTCATGATATTAGATGAGGTGCTAGACCATTCCCTATAGCAATTAAATAATCTTTTAATGGCTATAATAATATTTATTCTAAAGGGTTTTCATGATTCACTTTAACTAGTGGACTGTTTTCAGGTACTGAGCTGGATGATGCTAAAGAAAATAAAATAAGTTGTATTATTTTTCTCCTTGAAATATCATGTACAGTCACTGGCAATGGTAAATTATTGATCAATCTAGCAAGGACCTGTAATAGCAAACTTCCATGGCTCTTTATGTATTTAGCAGCATCTAATGTTAGTTGAGTCCAACTTATGCAAACAGTTTTATAACCACAGCTGCTGTGAGTTCCAACTCAGCATTAAAAAACACTTGTGCCGTAAGTGTACACCTGTGCACTACTTCTGAACTCCTTGACAGAAGAGTCCACCATTACAACTTTGTGCAGATAGAGAATTAGGATGGTGGCAGAGCCTTCATTCCATCACCTTTCTTTACTCAAAATGCTGGCCAATAGAGCTGTGCTAAATTCTTTCCTTCTTTACTTCCATTAGCATGGTTACAGTACTGGTGATGTATGCTTAAGAGATCTGCATGATATTTAGATGCCTACCTGTCATTGACTCAGAGCTGCTTGCCTAAATACCTTTGGGAACTTGTGATTTTTTTTATTTGAGCTAACGCTAAAAGAAGGAAAAAGAAAATATCCAGCGTGCTTTCAGACTGCTTATCTGAGCTGTACATGCCTTTTGTAATACAAGCAATTTTGATCCAAATGTTCAATAATGTTAAGTCTCTGGGATCTAGATACTGCCTGCATCACATTATTTTATATAGTGAAAAGGAAGATTAGAATTACTAAATGGGATCTATATAGACAAATACAATGTAAAGATGTAAAAATACATAGTGGTTTATATTGCTCCTTTTAAACAGATCTCAAGGCTTTTCTATGTAACTGCAGCTGGTTTAGAACTGTAGGGGTGCATTCCTGAATTACTCCATAAGAGGCTTAAAGGAAGTGTTCATTCAAAATGTAAATGCATAAAGGAGGCTACCTGAAGACAACCTGCAAATGTTAGCTTAGGAAATTAATATACATTACATTTTTCCATTCTTCAGCATGAAAATATGCTATCTTCAAAGATATATTATAGTTCCCAAATCATGTAAACTCTTTTTTGCCTTTATATTACCAGAATTCAAATGGTCCAGAACCTTATTATAATTACATACTGTGTCATATTTCTTTTGATAGGTAGCTGAATGAAATGCATGTCACCTCTTGGTCTGTAGGCTGTAGAAGATCTGCTAACTGGGAGAAGTCACTGCCGATGGGTTGATTCACAGTGAGGTTCTCACTTTGCTGAGAATATGCCATGTGTGAATAACACTGCATTCTCTTGCCATGTTGCATCTAAACTGTTGCAATTCCACTACATCCTCTCCCACAAAATACTATGAAGCAGTTAATGAAGTGGAGAATGGTAGTTGTTCTATAAGGTGATGTTATGCATTAGTATGAATCTAATCTTTTAAGTGTTCTCTTTTTGCCAAATCCACTAGATTCCCCTCATGGGTTTATATTGTTTTGTTTTTTGTTTTTTTTTCTGGTTTTGGGGCCTTTTTGTGACTCTAGATGCATATGTATGCACAATTTGTGTAGAAACTCAAACTGGGATGCACGTACTGTTAGGCTACACGTCTTCAGAATTGCAGAAATAGCTTTTTCCTTGTGAGTATATTAAGACAGTCATGAGCTGTTTTCATGATTGTTATACTGCCTGACACACTGTTCCTACTATTAATATTGATGATTTTTAACTTACACTCAGAACAGAGCCCTCATTCTTCCTACAACGGAATAATAATTTATTGATTTGATTTTGCTTGAAATATCATCCTGTTTCAAAGGAATTTTCCCCTGAGAGCTCCTGCACTGAAAGTGGCAATGGTGTGCAGTTAAAGGGACACAGGCAATTCCCAGTGTTAACCTTTCAAATAATGGCTAAACTAGTGATTGCAGAAATTCTACATCTGGCTGAAAAAAATGCATGTCCTGGACTACAAGGTTCAGGAAAAATGTGGGACAGTGATGGGAGTGAAACTCAATAGAAAGCTTTATTTCATTCCTTATTCCACAGCTCCAACCTCAATTCCATTCCTTTCACTCAATTCCTCAATTCCATTGCTTTCACATTTTGGGAACAGCTTCTTACTACTGAAGCCGTGTGAGAAATACGTTACTGAATTTAGAAAGTAGTAAAGCTCTTCTGAGTACTGTAAAAGTGATGATGATTAATGCAAGAGTTGTAGTCGGCCCTTCAAATGCTCAGTATAGCTTCTTTCTTCCTTTGCTGTTCAGAGTAGAAAAGAAATAGTGATGACTGAAAGCTCTAGGAGAACTGGTCACAGCGAATGGTTGTGCAGACTGTTCCTCCCTACTTTAACTGTTCTATAGCTGCATTAATCCCCACATTTAATAGGCTTCTGATACGATATTCTGCGTTGCAAAACACTGAAATGAACAGCTACAGTTGGTGGAATAATTGATTCTAAGAAATGTGGAAGTTTTCAGTCAAAATTGGTGGTAAGACCATGCTTCTGAAACCAGCATTAATATCTTTGGTGTGTATGGCCCCTGATCCTGCCCCACTGGCTGATGAGGCCACTGCCATGTCTGTGGGAGGTAAGGTCAGAGTGCAGGATAAGCATTCTTCCATGTAGCTGCATTAGTTCTACTGGTCCTGCTGAGTAACAAGGAAATATGCAGGCTAGGCAGCAACAGAAAATGATCTGAACTCTTGCCCAAGATCTCTATGTCTTCTAAGTGCAAAGTTTTGTAGGTTATTTTTTTATATCTGGAGGCTTTAAACAAGGGAACATTAGTGCAACAAGCACATACATAAAACTGTAGGGAGTTTGGCCCTATTTTCCTTTCCTTTCTACTCAAGCAGTGCAGTTTTGTACCTTGCATGTGTGGTTCATTATATTTCTTCCACTCATTTATCCCTTCCACTCATTTATCCCTCATCCTGTATGCGAGCTAGGGAGTCTGTTTCACCTTTTTATCCTTACCTTTCTCATGTCAAAACCACCTATTCAATCTTTTGTTTATATTTCAAGTGTTGGGGTTTTCCTGTTCCCTTCTGACCTCATCGCTGACATGGTTGTCCTATGCTCCTGGTACTGATCGCCCTTCATCTGCTGCCTCTCATATTCCCTTTCTGGATATTTTGTGTGCTACTCTTCCTCCGTGCCTGCTGCTGTGTTCTTTCACAAAGTGAAAGTGCCACTGCGCTGGCACCGCATTGCCTTGGCGGGCGGGACTCTGACACGGGGCACGGGCACTCGTGCCCGGCGGGGCTCGCAGCCCTTTCCCCTCCCCAGGCAGCCCCGGGCTGCCCCAGCCCCGCTGCCGCGGGACCCGCGGGTAACAGACGGCCGGGGCGACAGAGCGTGTCCCTGTCCAGGGTCCTGAACGCTGGCTGGGCTGGCACCGCCGCCGCCCTTCCTTTACTGGCTCTGCTACTGGTGCTAATGGCAAAGGAACGGAGGTATCTTCGAAAGCTGACTTCCAAATTTCCTGTTTAATATGGAATAAAGTTATCAACTGGATAAGATAGAGTTTCATGTATCTATCAAGTAAGAAATCTTAGAAAAATGACATGAGGGAAGAGACTAGTACTGCTTAAAATGAACTTGGTGTCTTGTTTTTATTAATCAAGCTTGCTGTTTTTGTCAGATATCAGCCTTTGATCTTATGAGCATTCTTCAGGGACATCATGGAAAAACTGAAAGCCAGATTGTAATTCTCTCATGAGTATGATGCAGGAGTAATTGAACTGAAGTCAAATTAAACTAATGTGAAACAGATGTAAATGGGTTCAGACAGGCTCAGCATTCTGCAGCTTTAGTTAATATTTTCTTACATGGCAAAAAAAAAAAAAATACAATCTACTAATACACTAATAATGTGCATGTGCTTTTGCTAATCGAACAAAAAAAGTGAGGGAACTACACTATAGTCCCTGCTGGCCATACAAAGGGACTCATACAAAAGGTATCTGAAAGCTGGAGTCTGGCTAATGAGAAATGGATACCAGAGAAGAGCCAAGAATGGTGAAGATGATTACAGATTGTGAGCCAGGTATCCCCTTTCCTCTTCTGGCACTTGGATGACTGATGTGTTAGGATGTGAGAGGCAGGATCAGAGTGTATTCTGTTTAGTATCACTGGCCGAAGGAACTGCAGATAGGCTGTGGTACTATCCCAGCATAGTTTTTTGCTGATGTGTACTTGCCTCAGGCAGATTCGCTGTTTTCACTGAAGCCATTACTGCCAATCAGTAAATTTTCTGTTCGATGGATTAATCCATGAAATAAGGAAAACATGGCACTGCAGGCTATAACTTAAAAACTGATAAGAAACTCCACACAATAGAAGACAATATAGACAACAGGTTGTCTTTCCTTGTGCAGTCCTGATTCTTAGTTAACGCTCTGATTCCTAATAACACTAAGCCTTCTGAAAACTATTTGAACAAGAAATTTTCAGGTTATCCTAAAGAGAAGGCTTTAAATGTTCTCCTTAACAGAAAGCTTCCTGGAGAATAAAGAAGTTATAAAAGAATTCTGCACTGGATCATGTCCAAATTAATACTACTGCAGAATGAATCAATAGAATATAAAGAACAGCATGCAATTCACTTGAGTTGCTGTCTTGATCTCAGAGTAAATAACAACACTCGTGTGGCAATAAACTGACTGAAGAATAATCTTCACAATTAGAAATACCAGATTTCAAACAACTACATAGTTAACCATAAACTGAATTGTTACATACACAAATGAGTACATTGTTAAGCGATGACACAAAGACTGTCTAGACTTCCACCTAGCACTGTCTCATTTCTTCAGAGCATCTAAGAAAGGGAGCATACAAGTTACAGATGATACCTACTATCTGCTATCAAGGATGAAATAATTTTTCCATTCCTGCTCACTAGAGGTAAGTAGGCATTTATGAACCTTTTTTTCTATGGCTTTCTTTGAATTACATCAAATTCACTTCTAAATCACTCATGCCATATTATTAATGAATAGTAAAAGGGCACTTAGCATTTTATTCCTTTTTTCAATGAGATGTCTTGTAATAGAAAGCTTTTTTTTCTATTGTGTTGTGACTGTCACAGGCCCTGTCCTGTAAGGCACTGATTTTTCAGCTCTGGGGACATTAAGTCTGAACAATACACCCTGAATGAGAAGTAAGAATTTAGGAAGACCAGTCAAATACTGGAAATTCTTATTCTTGGTGATCTTTCATTTAAACTTTAAACATTACTGAATCCACTTAGCTTATAAAAGTTGACAGAGTAACAGCTTGAAACACTATAGCTTCAAGGCACCAGTTCTCCCTGTCATAAGAATATGACATCACTGAGGGGTGAAAGGCCTTTTATTTGCATAAGATAATAGTTACGTTTCTGTGCAGCAGCTGTGCTGTCAGTGAAAGATGCCAAATCTATCTCTGGAGTAACCTCATTGATTTTAAATGAGTTACTTTGGGAATAAATTGGCCCACTCAATAAAATTGCAGATTTGAGACATTGAAATAATTGAGCAAATTTTTCATGATCATTACATGGTTAAAAAAAATTGCAAAACAATTACATGATGTCATGTATTTATGTACCTGATAGACCACAACTGATTTGCCACAAGGTTTTTCAGTCATATAGGTAGAGCAAGTATCTAGAGATTACAGACATTTCTTGGTAATATGGGAACATTGAAGGGATACAAGAAACATGAATATGGTATTGTGTCATTATTATCTATTTAGTGTTACAGTAAGTCAAACAAATATGAGATGTCTCCATCATGTCATTTTCATGACAATTCCTCTTCTTTAAACAGTATCAACCAGAATGTATTTCTGGAAATGAACCTGAAGAATTCACCTCCAGACTATAGACTTCTTGCATGTCTTAGCAGGAATTTAATGCATCAGTGGACTGTTTCAGTTTTATTATCTTAGGTGAGTTCTCAGTGGACAGGTGTCTGTGGCAGAATACACTATCAGTTAATTGCTGATAGTTATGGCAGAGGGACAGGGTAGTGCTTGGGTTAGGGTGACACAGTTGAGTAATATTTGTGTGTTAGGTTTTCCCTGGTAATGTAAAAGGAAGATGCCAGTAAGCTGGAAACTTTTGCATGCTAAAGGAAAGTTATTTACATGCATATATATATTATGCATGTGTGTGTATAAATGCATGAATTGCTTTTTATTGATACATATTTGATAAATGATCTTGTTAAGGGTTCAGAACACATCTGAAGCCTTTCAGGTTACTGTAACCATAATTCAAGTGATTACACCGCACAGTTAGCAAAGGCTACCCTCACTTTTGTTCCCACTCAGTTTGCAGAAGTAATGTCAACAGAAATCCCGAAACGTGTTCAGAATGCATCATGGTTTGCTTGCAAAGGAAATACCTTGTGCTCTTGATGTCATCACTGCAATCATCTCAAATTGAAGTCTGACTGAGCAGGCTCATTATCATTCTCACCATGTCCTCCCTTAGAGCAGCCTCTCCCTCCTCCTCCTGTACAGCACAAAACAAGAGCCACAGGGGTGCTCAGATTAGGGGAAGGAGAGACTCCTAACACCTCCCCTGAGAAAACTTGCTGCATTGCTTCCATCCAGTTTCTTCAAACTGCATGCTGCTTTACAGGACCTTGCACGCCACTAAATGAAAGTGTGGATTCCCCAGTACTGATTTCCTCTTCCTGTTTAGGGTTGAACAAAGGCTGGGAAAAAGCACGGATTTAGTTTCACAGTGTGGATGTGAAAAGAGTGTGCCAACCTTTACAGTAAGAGTTTCCGGAGGAGAGTCACATATTTTGGGGTGCTTTGGGTTTTGTTTTTTGTTGTTTTTTTTCTTCACAAGGGTAGATGTCTCCTGTTTGTTCTTAGTAGGTTAGCTAACATTTGAGCAACAGATAGAAAAGAAAAACAGGAGAAGGGCAGTTGAGAAAAAAAGTACAGGGGAAAACACAAGACACAAATTATTATAAGCACCAGGTTTAGATCCCAACCACATTCCTGAAAATTCAGAAGGTCTATGGACCTCTGGATTGATTCTGATATGGATCTCCGACCATGACATATGAGAATTTGTGGATATCTCCACTAAACCATCCCCTGTGGATGATCCCCTTCACACAAAGAGTTGATTTCCACTGTGGAAGAGAATAGGCAGGACAGGGTTAACCTCACACAGTTTTCCTTCAGGCCCCCAGAGGGGCTGGGGTTTTGTTTTCCTGGCTAAGGGAGGGGAGCTGGGGCATGTATTGTAACTGGAACTGGAGACCGTTCTGGTGTTACTAGCCTGTTTTGGGTTTGAGGGAAAGCCTGGAGAACGAGGAAGAGAAGGGAGAATGCAGATCTGGAGAAAAGCAAGTGCCTGCTAATTGCACAAGTGTCCTCCGTTTCCCCGAAGGCCCCTGACAGCTTAAGGGAGCTTTGAGGTGCCTCCAGCCTCCTGCCCCCTCCCTGCAGCTTGGCCACATCTTACAGCCCCGCGGTGCCAGCCATTGCCTTGACGCGGAGTGTCTGTCCCTGTCCACGGTGCGGATCGGGGACAGAACGGGGAGCAGGGGTCCCCTGGCTTTCGGGGTACCCGGTCCTGCTCCCCAGAGCCTGCAGGGGCTCGGACGATCCCCTGCCCTTCCCCTCCCCCTGCGCTGCAGAGCCTCTGGATGCTGCCGTACTCCTGCCATGTGCTGCCGCCGCCGCTACTGCTGCTCGTAGCTTAGTGGAGCGTGTCTCCGGCTGCAAACTCCGCCAAACAAGCCTGCATTCCCCTCCCGGGAAGGATACCTCGTGAGTACCAGCCGGAGCCTGTCCCCTCCCTAGGCACCCCGCCACTGCCTCTTACAAAGGGACTCGCAGGCTCTCCCCACCCCCTTTTTATGCCAGTGCAGAGAGGGGCTCCGTGAATTCCCTCCAAAGCTATAGGGTGGCTCCCTCCTCCTCCTTCTCTTCTTCCTGCTCCGGCTCTCTTGGGCGAGCCAGGCTGCTGCTGCATTGAGCCGGGGTGGTCCCAGCCTCGCCCCTGCCTCGCCCCAGCCATGCTGCTGCGGCTCACGCCCCACGGCTGACTTTTGCTACCCCTCTAGTGCCCGGGGCTGAACTGAGGTGCGCTCATTTTTGGGGGATGGCTTAGGCTAGGGAGCTTGTGCACGTGTGGGAGGTGTCTCTGGGGGTGTGGGGGGCTGGACGACTCCCCGATCCTTGCAAGCCTGCGTTCTCTCCAAGCCGGGTTCCCCTCGGGTGGGCGCAGCAGAGGGGCCGCGCTGCAGCGGGGACCCGCCACCCTGACATCTGCAGGTGGACGGGGCGAAACAGCTGCGGGAGCCTCCCCAGGAGCCAGCAGCATCCTGGACCCGCTGCCTACCTCAGTCTGCTCCGTTCCTGCTCCTCCAGATTCTCTCCGGTCCTCAGTCCATCCCTTACACCCCTCTCTGTGCTGGGGTGCCTGCAAACCCCTCCACTCCACTCCCCTGCCCGCCCTTCCCCACCTTCTTCGATTTATTTGTGTATTTCTTTCCTTGGCAACCACCAGTTTCCCTCTGTCAAACAGCGCAGGCTCCCTATAATTTGAAATTAATTTGTTTGACTGCAGCATCGAGACAGGAAGGTTGGGAATTTATTTAATTCTTTTTACTCCCTTTGCAAAAAGGAAGCAATGAAATTTCCAATTGAGACTCCAAGAAAACAGGTGAACTGGGATCCTCAAGGTTGGTGATTCTCTATTACTATCATTACTACTGTAATAACAATATTATTATTCCTTGTGTCTATTGACTCGTGGGAGACTATGTGACTCCAGATGGGAGGAGGCGTTGGATGTTTGCTTCCCATGAGCATAGCTCAGTCTTTCTTGCTCAATCCTATAGCAGTGCATTAGAAAATGCTACTCAGAGATGGGGTTGGGTGGCTGCATGGCTAAAACCTCTTCTAGGTGTAAGTTTTTCAGTTTTATATTTGATATCTCTCTTGCCTCCCCCTCTCCCTTTTTCTTGAGTATTTTCAAGGCAAACTTGGCTGGCATGGCAGTGATCTCTGGCTCACAGCCATTGTTTGTTTTATCAGTGCTTCCTTTGTTGTTTCTAGTGATCATTGTCTCTGCTAAATGGGTGGTACAGGAGTGGACACAGATGTGAGTGCTTGTTCAGGGCTCCTCGATGGCACATGTTTGTTGGCAGGAGTAGAATGCCGCAGCAATACAACCTTTAGTGTGGACAGACCTTTAGTCTGGATGGTATAAAGTGACACATTAAATAAGGGAGCCCAAAGGGACCTTTACACTCTTTACTGTGTCCTATTAACAACTGATCAGCCCAAGTGGATAGTTTGATTAACTACATAGGTACATTTGGACTCAATCTTAGGGAATGTGCTTGTGTGATGGTGGAATGAGATGATATACACCAGTGCAGGGGTTTTCAATAAGATGATCCAAGTAGTATTTAAAAATAAAACATATTCAAATACTCTCCTTGCCTGACATAGGGAGGAGATTCATCTGCATCCTACAGAAGTGACTGAAAAACCTCTACTGGTAATTTGTACACTGGTGTGTCATATTTCTGTGCATTGGTATAGGGGCAGAACAACTTGAAGCCATTGCACAGGTTTGCAGCAGAACTGCTGGCAGCCAGTAGTTGTACAGCAGTGCTTGCAGGAGTTGTGAAGAGATAACATGGGCTTTGATTATTCCTCTTAATTTGGATTGGTTATAGTGGTCAATTTTTCTGTCATCCTCCATGTCTTCACATTTACAAAATGAAACGTTGGAAACAGTTTCTCATGTTATAGAAAGAATACAGTAGAACTGCTGTACACACAATTCAGGTTTAGTTTAAGCCTTAGTACATTTTTAATTAGGTGAAGGCTGAAATCAACACATCAACCTCCTCTGCCCTCATCTTCCTAATGAACACATGGATAGTAGTGCTAACAGAGATATGATTATTTAAATGACAGTATATTCCTTATCCTACGGTCTAAATTCTTTGTGGTGAAAACTTGCTCTATCCAGGTGCTTTTCTAAATGTGTGTTTGCTGTAGCTTACTTTAAACCCATTTCATGAATTTCAAAATGTATTTTAATGCAAAAAACTCTTTCCTTCTTTCCTCTGACAAGGAACACAGGAGAATGTATGGATGACATTCTGTGTGCAGCTCCTTTGCTTGGCAATCTTTAAAGCATGTGGAATCAACAGGTGGTTGGCCACAATTTACTGATGTGACAAAACCACAGAATACTGTAGCAGTTAAAAGACCCCAAGCCCAGCAGGTTTCCTCTCTATCAAACTGAATGCTTGCTAAAAACTTCAGAATCCTACCAGTTATTTCCCCTCAGTGTATTGACTTTGTTAGGCAGATAGAAAGGATGCTGATGTATTGCCAAGGAGGAAGCAAAAATGAGTTATTTTCTCCAAGATACTCAGAAAACAGATAAAATTTGGTGGAATGGAAAAAAGTCAATTTGGCAAGGAAAAGCTGTCAAAGTCCCAATCCTTTTACCAAGAGAGGAACAATGCAGTGACACTGTACTCACATAGTCCTACTGAAGAATTATGTGTGTAGAAGACAAGGTAGATCAGAGTTCTATTTTTTTGAAACAAAAATATATTTATGTAGATATAAATGTTATCAATGATCTACATGAAATAACTAAAGGTCTAAAATGAATTTTTATGTAGTCTGTTCTCTGCACATACAAGAATGATGTCATGTTTTGCATGCTATGTGGTATCTCTGGAGTTAAGAGCTGAAGTAGCTTTTCTCAGATGCAAAGATCAACATGTAGAAAGTTGAAGGGAAGGGATGCAGACTTCTAAGTATTAGAGCACACAGTTCATGTCCAGTCAGTATTCACACTCTAATACCAGACTTATTTCAGAGTGTATTTTATGATTATGCACTGCTCTGGTTGTCAGCCAGAAAACATGCAGTTTCCATAGCTTTGTCTAGTAGGAATTGTGACAACTTGTGCTAACAGTACTTGGAATAGATCAACTGATGCTCCTGGCAAGCAAGCTAGCAGCCCAAGGACATAAGTGAGAGCTATGGTATTCCAAAGACTGTTTAGACCTGATTATTCCAGGCAATATTTTCTAGAAATTATACACATTCCTAAAGGCTGGGAACCTTTTTGTGTAGATATGGCTGGTTTGGTATTGATGATATTGCTGCTTTGAACCCAGGTCAAAATGATAGTCATTGAAATGAATTAATGCTCAACTCCATAATGCTGACTAAACTCTAAATATTTACATAGGCAGATAGATTAGGGGCTGCTGGTAACTTTCATCTGGCATAGAACTGGAATTCTCAGTTAGCATCAGCAAAGATCAATATAGAAACACTGTGGAGAGAAGATGTTTAAAATAATAGAATTGACATGAAGAATGGTCTGTCAGGTAATGGGAGACTGGTTTCTTAGCCATTAAACTGGTACAATCAGGGCTTGGAGATGAAACTGTGCTATTATCATGTATTATCTTCATGTGTCTTGGGCAAAAAGTGTATCTCTGTGTTACATGTAAATGCTGAGTGTGTCTTCTAGATAAACCAAATATTTAATAAATCTGGTTGTATATAGGGTACAGATTTCTATGGTGAAGTCCCCATACTACATCAGGCAATCAAACTATGTGAACTCCTCAACAAACAGATCAAACTCAATCACAAAGTCATTGGGACTTGGCCTTAACAATCCAATGTGAAATATGCCCTAGCATTTGATATATATTGATTAAAACCCATGCAATTTATATTCAATGAATGAATAGAGTAAGAAATTACTAAAAAAACCCCAAGTAGGTACTTCAAGAATATTTTTAGGAAGTACTGTACATGTTGAGTAATAGTAAAGGATATCACAGTACTTGGCCTTACATTTTATTAAAACAAGCTTGCTGTTTTGTGTTACTGGTGAAATCAGTATGTATGTACTCAATCAGAAAACATTTGATCTGCCAATCTCTTATTGTCGCTTCTCACATTTGGTGCAATTTAAGTAAAGCAGTAATAACTGAAATTAGTGAAAGACCAGATTTTCAGTTTCATACTTCTTACAACCTCTCATCTATACTTTCCAGAATATAAGATTGGATTTTTAGCAGCATATGAAGACTTCAATTCTTATAATTGTTCATATCTCTCCCTCCTTGCAGTTCTCCTGCTGTTTCTTATACCCACCTGTTTTCTGTGCTTGAATTGGCTCATAATGTCTTTGCACATATATTTTTATATAGTACCTAAAACAGAGTTTTAGGTTCTGGATGTTACAGCAATATTATTTTTTTCCTAAAAATTATCTGCTTAAAATTGATTTATTTTTTTTTGTAGGAAAAAAATAAGAAAGATAGATGAGACAGTTTCACATATGCTTAGAAATTATCCCCAAGTGTGACTGTCTTTTATAGTGAGGGTGAGATGCCTTTTTCAAGGGAAGGATGTCTTTGTGATGCTCTTAGCAGGGAGTAAATGGAATTCAGTCTTGTTTGTACCTGTGTGCCTGCAGTTTCTGCTGTTACTGCAGTGATATGGATTGTCAGAGCCTTTTGGATATCCAGCTCAATGTTTACGTCAACACTAAAGTTTTGGAACTTTGAAGTTTTCATTCAAGTTCCTGCATTCTTTCACAAATGCACTGTTTGCAGTTTGGAACTCTAAAATCACGTATTTATTACCATCTTTACAATTAGCATGGGAGTTAATGGTCTGTAGGAAATTCAAACTGTGGTTGAAAGTCTGGAGTTCCCCTTCAAATATTGCTACTGACTTACTGTTTAACCTTTGGGAAGCCACTTACCCTGTCATGTCTTCCCTTTTTCTAGACTGGAAAACAGGAATATTAATACTTCCCTAATGCACAAGGGTGTTGTGAATTATAATTAACTTGTTTAGAGCAATCTAAAATCTGCTATTGAAAGAAGAGCTTATGCATTGCAATTAAATGCTAAAACAATTAGGAGGGAGCAAAACAGCCTGTCATCATTCACAGATCACGTCAATTAAGAAATAAGGTTGTCTCTGCACTTTGCAACTAGAGGAAACTAGTATCACTTAAGCTTCTTTACAGACAATTGAGTTTCCCATTAGAAGTATCTAAACACCTTAGATATTGCCCAGCTGCTGCTTCAGAGAGGCTCAAATCTTCCGTAGATCCTTTGTCACCAGCTTTGGGATTTCTCACTTCACCTGAGACACCTCAAGCAGACTGGATACATGTGTGTGGGACAATGAACTGAGTCTCAAATGCCTTCATACAGATGTCAGGATTGGACCATCCCTTGATGACTGTTTCAAAAATCTTCAACATCTGTTCTCAGTACAAATTAAATTGATGCTGTTGGTGAAGTGTTACTAACTGCTGCAGTACCTGTTTTTTCTATTCTTTTGTTTGAAGAGACCAATGCATAAGGTAAACTTGATTAGAAAGGCATAGATGAGTAGAATAAAGGTGTTAATTTCTGTCCTCTGTTTCCAAGAAGATATGTAAAAAAGAGTGGAATGCAGCTGTGAGTTAGACAGTATCTTTCTGCACTATCAAGTTCGTTGTTACTAGCTTAGTAGATGAAGACTGTTCTGGGAAGCTGTAATATGTGAAAAAGTAGGTCTGATCCCTGCCAATGATCCGTGGTCAGAGGCAACTGACCCTGTGCTAATTCTGTCAAAAAGTCATATTGGCTACGTACACACCCGTCTGATAGACTGGGACTCTGCTGTGCCTGGTAAGTATGGATTGTAGAACACTGCAGGGAGTTTAAATGAGATATCTGAAGGAGGATATAAATCGGACAAACAAGAGGACACTTCTGGAAGTGCATGGTGTAGGCACAATAGTGCCAAATACAGTAAGGTGTAAAATTTGAAGAGTTTGTAAAATAAATAGAAGAGAATGACAAAAATCAGAACTTTACTAAAGGCGATGTGGAGCCTGCGGAGAAGGCAGATGAGTACTGTGGATGCCAGTGTGGTAAGAGATAGATACAATTGATTTAGGAGAGAAAGAAAGACTGCAGATGACTATTAGTTTTGTTATTGTTGTCTTTAAGATGCCCTGGTAATAGTAAAATGAAGGATTCAGAAAAGTAGTAGAATTAGTAGTAGGGAAGTGGCAGAGCAAAAGACCTGACAGCAGCTTTCTCAGAGTAGTGAAGGAAGACTGCACTCTAGTCAAGGTAAGAAGGATGGAAGGTGGACTATCATTAAGATGTCATCTGTAGTGCGAGGGAAAGGGAATGAAAAAAATCAAAGGCAATAGGAAACTGTAATTCTAAGATAGGAAGAGCAATAGAATTGTCATCAGTGTGAGAGGTTAGGACAGGATTATGATTTCAGTGAAGAATACCGATGCGCTTTTTTGCCGTGTGTACAAGAGTAATCTGTTAATGGCTTTCGGACAGAAAAGTCCCTTGGGAAACTCTTGAAAAAACTGATGCTACCTGAAATGATGGAGTTTGCTCTTGGGATGAAGATATATGATACCAGTTGTAATTGGGAAGGTTTTGGTTCAGCTTTTGGCATTTATGTGGATTTATGTAGCTAGTGTGTGGACTATATCAGCTTCAGACAGAAGAGTGCATATAGATGGCGATACAGGTTAATTCTTACCCCCTTTATTTAATCCAGAGCTAGGACTCACTTCAGTGTGAGCAAAATGAAATTCTTCATTTTAAAAGAACTGTGCTGTTGCCTCAGGCTTTACTGACCTAAGAGTAAGGGAGTGCCTGGAATTACTGGCAAAACAGAGGCCTTAGATTTTGTGCTCTAAATAGGGTAAACACCTGGAGTGAAATGGGAAGGAGAAAATGAGGAGGCTGATATAAGAAAGGGATAAGCAACACACTAGTATTCAAGGTAGGGTATTAAAAAGCTCAGTGTGATGCAAGTGCCTAACCTTTATTTTATAATAACCTCAGTGTAATAACAAAGGCTGAAGCAGACAATATGAATTCTGAACAGTTGTCTGTTTTTATATAGAAGTTTTATGTGACATTTAGCAAAAGGCTAAAGAGTACTTTTTAAAGTACCTTTTTCATAGGAATATATCTGGTTTTTGTTTTCTGTAGGAGTTAGAAACATCCTGGGACCTGGCCTTTGTCAAATAGAGCTTCTTATATCTCAGTTCCTGAGATACTGGTTATACTGATACAGATATACTGAGACAAAAACCCCTCTAACTACTTAGAGAGAGTATGTTTATTACAACACTGGGCACACCGAGGAGGAATCTCCCACAGGCATGTGCAAAATCCACGGCTCTCTTGTCCTCCTTTATCTAAAAAACGTACATATTCATATAATTATTCATTACATCTATACATATGCATTACCTAACCCCGCCTACCCCTGCTTCTTATTAAAATGATTTTAAAGTCCTTTCACGTCTGTGCAGTTTCTTTCTCCAGATGAGTCGATGAGTTTCAAAATGGGTCAGTGGTCTCCTAAGATGAAGTCAGTCTTCCTCATGGCAAGCTGTTCACCTTCGTCTTATTGGCAGGCTTTCTGGTCCCTTGGCCACAATTCAAACCCCCCAAGTTCTGGCTGGTTTTGGGGCTCAGGTGTAGTTATGGTTTCTTCATCTTTACGGTACCTTATCCTCCCCATCCTGACACAACAAAGCAAAGCCAAAGATATATAGTCTTAGCTCCAACAAGTTCTATCTGCTAATAATTAACTCTTCTACATTGCTTCTATAGTCCTTGCTAAATTCTAGCAATTACATCCCCTAGCTAAGGCCATAACCCTTTGATACTTTTAGACCCTTGATTCAATACTTCTGTTATTTGTCTATAATGTAATGGGAAACATGCTCTAAGATGAACCTGCTGACTTTCATAAATTATGTGCCATGCAGTTCTCACTGCTTACCTGTATATGATAAAACAACAAGTGAGAACAGCATATGTCCTACACCCTTGTACTTCAGGGTGGTAGTACCAATCCTTTTTAGTCCATGGACCACTATTATTCTCAAAACATACTTTCTGGGCTGCTTTTCCCGCACTCAAATATCAGCGCAGAATATTTAAGCAAAAATATACATTTGTTTAATTTTGTTATTTCAAAATTGAACTATGAATCTCTAACCACATCACAGAATTTAGGGACTGTTTTCCTGGTTTGGGAATACTGAAACCAAGAATTCAGATTTCATCTTTTTCTTTAATTGCTAACACAATCCTCATGCTATTACAAATCTTACTGTTGGCAAAATGTCTCAAGTACATGTGCTACTATGTATTATCCAGTTGTCCTAAAATATGAGCATAGGAGAACATTGGTGCAATTTTGAGGTTAGGGTAGAAATTTCAGTGTGGATATATCATGGTGTTGGAAAGTGATATAAAAGCTAGTAGGGTGATAGAATCTGTTATCAACACCTGTATGAGGGAATAAAAAGGCGGAAAAGAATGCACAAGCCTGGCTTAATTTTATTTTTCTTATTTTAAAATGGAAAGGGAACATCCTGCTGGAAGCTGGAATTGTGACAAGAGGTGTGAGATATACCATATATGAAGGGACTTGAAACATGTTGCACTTAGGATCTGGAGTCCTGAATAGGAGTAGTAATCAGTTGCAAAATCTGGATGTGGTTCAATTTCTTTTTTGAAATCCAGACATAGGTTTTGCATTTTGTGAGTGTTTGCTATTTGAAATTTTAGAAGGCATTTGAAAAGAAATAAAGACCTAACAAAGAGAGACATAATAAATTGCTTCAGGAAATATGGATTATGAAAGAGTGGGTCCAAAGTGTGACCAGGTAAGATCTACTGACAGAAGTGCAAAAACTGCAGAATGAACAGAGTGTACCTGTGGTAAGGCTGAAAATGCTGTGAAAAGAAAATAAAGAGACGTAATAAAAAAGGACATAAAGATAAGTTTGGCTGCCTTCAACTAGAATTCACTGTTATCAAGCACATTATGTTATTCCTGACTTTTAGAAGTAAGCATGCATTATAGTTCATATTTTAAAAATCCCTGAAATATCTTTGTATTCTCTATTGGTGCCTCAGGCATGTATCAAGGTCTTCCTCTGTGAACAAAACTAAATCACATTATAAATAATCTCATGGACATATTACAAAATATTTTTATCTCATGAATTAAGTATCTGTCATAGATGATGATCTGTTTATTTGACTAGTCTTTCATTGGAGAAACACACAATGTTTCTTCCATTTGTTCCTCTATTTTTTCCCCAAATGGATGCATTTAATAGATCTTTAAATTGCTTTAGTTCTTTTTCTGGTAGTCTGTGTATTATGCATGACTGTGTGATACTTTTTCACTGAAGACAATAGACTGTTTTATCAGAAATGGATAACAAAAAACAACACCCTAAAAAATCTTAGAAAGCAGTACAAGTTATTATGGTATCACTGTCCTACAGGATCATCACAGCTCTTTAAGCACCAGGCTTTGAGTACCTAGGTTTATTAGAGCCATATGTTCATATCTCATCAGGACTGACTCATCTTTTCTTCCCTAGGAAGAAAAAAACAGCATGCCACTGACTTTACTGGATGAGGATTTTGGATTTTGGCACCTTAAACTTGTGCCACTGAGTTTTTGAGGATTCAGTGATATGTTGTTGAAGGGTGTTTGGATTATTTCTTACTTGATACTGTAATATAATAATATTAGCATGATTTGAAAACAGAAAATACATACTGACAGCTTGTCCACGGCTTTTAACCTCTCAAATTTCAGCTTTTCATCTTAGAGAAACAAAAATCAGTCACCAGCTACTGTGTGTAAAAAGACTTCATTGATGAAAGAGTTATGAAAGAAATGGTACTGCAGAAGCTCCCAGCTGAAATGCAGGAAGCAACAGGAACATCTCAAAGATGTTATTCTAGGTTAACCCAGGTCTATCACTGATTACTTAAATGTTAACATTGCTAAGTTTGTATTGCACAAGAAAACATTGGGCAGAGAGGCCTGGAGTAGCAGCAATTGTGAGAACTACAGAAACAACCCCAGTCACCACTTCATGGTCCTACAGCCTAATCTGTCTTCATAGGAAACAGAGTTTGTTTATAGGGTTACAATAATATACTGACATGTAACTTTATGACATGAATTTCTCATTGCTACCAGACGTTTTTTGTTGATTCAGTTTTCTAAAAATAAGCATCTGCTGACATTTAAGGGGATTTAAGATAGCTGAGATATTTGTATAGGCATGGTATATGTGATAATAGACCTAAGGGAGACTTCTGCCCTTCTGAGGCACAGCTTAAGGCCAGTTAGGTTATCCCATAACCTCTCACTTAGTAGTAGGATGTGCAACTGAATGACACTGTTTGAGTGTGACTTAATTGGAAAATAAAACAGCCAAATATAAGTACGTAGCTGAAATTCTAAGTTTCTAAGGAGCTGTTATGGTTAAGGGAGCTATAGTCAAATATGGTTATTTGAGCCAGGAGAATTTTCAGCAAATGTCTGGTTTAGGGTCAGCAGAATCTCTCTAGGCTTCACTGATTGGTTTGACCACATCAGTATCGACAGATTAATGGGATGTATTCCAAGTTACAGCCAAGCAGAGAAATGAGACACGGGTGTTTCTGATGACTTACTCACTGGAAGTGTAAAATAAAAATGTGTATATTATAAAGAATTTAGAATAAAAGTATAAAAATGCCTATGTTGAATAAATGCGTTTCAAACAGCAACTTTCTCTTCCTAGTGAAAAACATTAGCATGATTTGAAAACAGAAAATACATACTGACAACTTGTCCACGGCTTTTAACCTCTCCAATTTCCTGCACATATTAATTTTGTCTTACCTCACTTATATGTATTCTTCATCCTGTTCCAGAATAGGTTTTTAAAATATTGGGAAACTTTCATTCACTTTAACTAAGGGTATTAATGTGTATAAGAACTCAAGACAACCGTATAGATTGGATCCTCAGGTTATGCAAATAGTATAGCTTCAGTGAACTAAAAATCAGCCCAAGCAATATACTTCTTATAAGATTTCTGACCATTGCCACATGGAAAAATCCACTTTTATTGCTGTTGCACAGGAAATTTGAGAAAGTGTCACTTAATTGAAATGTTAAATAACTAATGAGATTTGATTGAAGTATTTTCTATAGACCCTAATCAGTACCTAATCAGTAGTCAAACTGGGGGAGACACCACTGGCCTGATGTCCAGTCAGCAGTGCTGCTAAAGTCCCCTTCTCATGACTGAAATGATCAAAAAATTCCTTCACTCCACTGTAAGGCTGTACCTCTGGCAGACAGCCAACATCAATCATATTTCAAATGTAGACTAGATAGCTTCCTTGTAGGAAGGCCAGCATGTGTTTTTGCTTTGTTATCTCTTCCACTTGATTGTTTTGCCACTAGGTTTCTTTAAATAAGAATGTCCTTCCCCTTGCGCACAGGCCTTCTTATGCTAAATTCCAAGACTTAGGTTTCCTTGACTATCTGATCTGGCCATGAGACCAATCGCTGAATTTCTTTTCTGAATCTGTGAGATAGGGTATTTGGAAGATCCCAGCATAAGGCCTGACCCTACATCATCCGGTAAGTGGGATGCACACTGAGGGGAACACACTGAAAACCTGTGGTGGGAGATTCAGACTCTTCCTAAATATTGGTGGAATCCTGGGACACTTCCTATTGAAGAAAACTAAACAACTTGTTTCATACAAAGCACATAATGATGTAATGAGTATTTTTGTTTTAGTCTGTAAAAAGAAGATTATGGCTAAATAGCAGCATCACTGTTCAACCTGTCTGTTGTTCACTGAAGGGTGAAATCTGCAGAGAACCAGAGAGCAGATGTTTATTCCTTGGTGCTTGTACCATACTGACAAAAAAATCAGTTTTTCTATGTGTTACCTAATGAGGAAATACAATGGTATGGTCAATTCTTCTGACAGGAACCCTTTTTCATCTCTACACCTCAAGATCTTGAGCCAAAAGCATTTGCTTCTGATTTGGCAGAGCAGAGACTTGCATGAACTCTCAATTTTAGCAGGAGCAAGAATTACCAATCTATTGCTAGGGAAACAGGTTTTAGCATGATCTATTGGTTTTAGCCTTATTTCAGGAAGAGAAAGGTGAGAATTTTTCATGGGTTTCTCTGTATTCAGTTTCTCTATAAATAGCCTCATAAAGCTGATGATAGCTCTGCTGCCAATGAGTGTGTTGGAACAAACACAGTCACCAATCTTGAAGCAGGAGGATTCCATATTTGGGACTCGCCCCTGTCATTCACTTTTAATCTCCCCTCAGTTCTTCCTGCTCCTCACTGTAGTGCTCTTCTGCTCAATTTTTCATTCTTCTGAAGCTCATTGATGAGCCCTGTCACACATAAACATGGGCTCAGGTATCGGGGTCTTTGGGAAGGGTAGTGCTGAGAAAAGGAACTGAACAGGGAGTTAGGGGTGTGCTATCTCTCATGCTGCCAGCACGATTGGAAAGAAATGAGGGACAAGAGCAGATGGATGGATTTGGAGGAGGGCAGGGAGAGAGAGAAGGCAAAGCAAGGGAAACAAAATCCAAACTGCCCTCCAGCAGTGAGTGTACAATCTCACTCCAGCAGAAGACAAACCTCTATCAAGTATTCGTCTGGACTTGGCAGCTCTGTAAGTAGTGCTACAAATGGTGTCAGCAGCAGTGCATCTTCATGTGAATGCCAGTGTTAGCTAGGACCCTCCCTGAGGACTGCTGTCCTTAAGCCAAACTAGAAAAAACCCTGATGCTTTCAGCTATTCCTGGAGTTCATGTCCTGCCTTAGCACATCCATTCTTTTGACCAGTGAGCTGTCACGTATGCATTAGAATAGCGCAGTGCCTGGGAGAGGGAGGAGGGAGGGGAAAGTATGCCAGCATCCCATGACCATGACTTTTGCAGAGATTTTTAAATGTCAGTGGATAAGTCCTGGCAGATACCTGCTCAAGCCAGCCTTGGGCTTCCTGTTGTTTCCCTGACATTTGCATAGCCTCAGTAGCAGGACCTCTATGGCTGTATTTGCAAGAGAGTAACTCTTGGACAGTCCATTTTAAGTTCATGAGTATGCTCAGACTGCAGTTCTGACAGAGCAGAGGCTGGCCCAGAATCTGGAAGTTCTTGTAAATAAACATCTAGAGTGGCTTATTCGTGGTTATCATATTTTTTCTTTATAACCAACAAAAGAAAGGAATCTGATTTATGGCTGTCTATTAATTTTTTAACAGATAGAATGGCATTCTGTAAGACATAGTGGAAAAGAGCAAAAGAAGCTGAAAATTTGCTAATACATTGATGAGAAATTGTACTTCCTTCATACACATGACAAAAACCTTGTTTAATCACCTATTGAAATTACACTTGAATTAAATTAATTTGCTAAGTTCTCTATGGCAGTGTTTACATGAGACAAAGTATGAACACATACAGTGTTGTTTCTTTTCAGTGTCACAGGGGTTTATCTATTATTTGTGAAATGCTATGAGATTTGGCACAACTGATAGAAAAGAAATGTTGAGGTGTGACTGACTATCTTACATTGAAGGGGAGGAAAAGGATTTCAAGAGCATTTTCCTGGTAGGAGTTGAGACTAGATTGTCAAGATGAATGTTTTTTAGATTTTTTTTTAATATCCCTTTAACATTTCATAAGTTCCTATTTTACAGATTTTGGATGTTGAATACACCATTAGGCTGTTTTTTTTTCTGCTACCCTTCATTGGTAGCTTTTCTTCTTGGATTCACAGGGATATGCAGGACATGGATAACTCTGACAATTTCTGGCAGGTGATTTTATGCTCTGTTCTTAGATACTTCCAATAAAAGACATTTCAATATATTGAAGGCTGTTCCCATGCTTAGCTCTCCTTGTAGATAGACTTTTTCCTAATATATATTCCCCTACTTCTTGGTACAGATTAATCAGTTATTTTCTGTGCTATTCTTAAGAGATCTAGGAAAGAATTCATCACTCTTTTTAGTTACTCAGTGTCTTATTTTCACGTGTGAGATTACACTTAACATTTTACATATAATCTAAACAGCGTTTTCATTTATATTAAGCAAATACTTTGGAAGCTGCAATGGAAATTGATGTGGGATGTTGAAAAGATGACTGTGTTGACTATTAATAAGGACACATACAAAAACTAATTTAGGAACAAACTTATTGGCATAATGAGATTTTCTGGGGTTTATGTGGTTAAGGGCACTTAGATTTTAGCCCTTTAGACTTCTTATTTCCTAGGCCACTATTGTGAGTTTTTCCTTTCTCTGCTTTGAAAGCTCCTGTGAGATGCTTGAACTGCCATTCTTCTGAGCTTTAAAACATTCACAATTAGAAATGGAACTGTCTTTCAGAAATAGAATAGGCATGAAAATGGTATTCAGACCCTCCTCTCTCACTATGCTTTCTTGACTAAAATTAAATTTGCTGATACATACATTATTCTATCTCTGTAGAGAGAGTAGGTTCAGAATTGCTAAATTATAGAATAGCAGAGAGTTTTACAACAGCCTCACAATGCAGAGGGATATGGCATAGCTCAGGGGAATGATAATTACATAGACTTTTTAATCTTTTGCATACTCGTTAAATTGATTACACCTAGATTAATAAGTAATCCAACCTGTCAAGTTTACCCAGCACCCAATTTCAAGCCATTTAGCATCTAAAAGAACATTGAGGTTTTCTTATACTATTTTAGAATTGTCAGGGACATCATGTTGTATTGATATTTCATTGGTTACATATGCATGCACTTCCTGCCAGCATGAAATATTTAATCAATTTGACATTTAGCTTTATGTTAAAATGTATCCTGCTGGCATCCATTTTTCTTAAATGTGTGTAGAAAGTGAGTGAAATAAAATACTTATGTTTGAGAAGGGAAAATTAGAATGAAAGGTGATAAAAAGTGAAAAAAATCAAACCCACACAACAAGAAAAATGTTTTTGTTCCAAATTGACCCAGCTCAAGTAGAGAGTAACAAAAATGCATTATTGTTGGAAGGATGTTTGCTGCTTCTGTAGCTAACTGCTGTTCATCATTGTAGTTTAAATCGTGATCTATACATTGATATTAGCTCTTGGGCTGATGACTTTTTTACCAAATCAATATGCAAGTAACTGGTGAGTCTCAGAGGAAAAGTGTTGCTGAACAATACAGTCTGAGTTGTGTCCTCATCTTTATTGCACTGGTGCAAACTCTCTGTAGTGGGTTGACCTTGGCTGGCTACCAAATTCCCACCCAGCCACACTGACTCCTCCTCCTCAACAGGAGACAGGGAGAAAATAAGACCGGAAAAATTTGTGGGTTGAGATAAATCCAGGGGGACCAGTTAGAGACTGGCATCACAGGCAAATGAGACTTGACTTGGGGAAAATGTATTTGCTTTATAGCTAATTAAAATAGATTTGGGTAGTAAGAAATAGAGATGAAGATTAAAATACCTTCACCTGCTTTACTTTTTCCTAGAAACTTTATTGCTTCATTCCTGACTCTTCTTTCTCCACACCTCACATGGTGCAGGGGGGATAGGGAGTGGGGATTTTTGGTGGGTCTAGCTCCTCTAGGCTGCACCTTTCTCCTTAAATAATTTCCTTGCTCCTGCATGAGTCCATACCATAGGCTGCGATCCTTCAGGATAAACCAGCAGCATGGTCTCTCCACAGGTAGCAGCACTTCAGGAAATATCAACATGCCCTGGATTGGGATCCTTCACGTGCTGCAGTGTGAATATCTGCTCTGGTGTGATATTCTCCATGAATTCCAGTGATATACTAAATCCATTATGATCTCTTCCAAAACTCACAGCCTGCAGGAGACTATCTCCTACAGCTCCTGGAGTGCCTCTTTCTCCTTCACTGACCTTGGTGTTTTTAGGATTCTTTCTCACACTTTTTCCTCATTCTTCAAAGTCTGCACAATATTTTCCTTTTCTAAAGTCTGCTTTCACAGAAGTGCTACCAGCTTCCCTGGTGGGCTCAGCTTCAGTGGAAGGTAAAATTCATTGTAACTACTGCCTAACCAAGTTCTTGTCTAACACTAAAGAAGCTCTTTGGGAAGAGACAAGAGGCTTAGGTTCTCCTTAGTTCTGATGGTTTCAACCACTATGTGACGACTCTCATCTTTGGAAAGCCCTTTCTCAAGAGACACCTTAACTCAAACCATACTGATTTCTTTATTTCTACCATGTTCCAATTTAGGCTGTTTAAGATTTTTTATTTTTGCCTAAACTATAGTTTTCTAATGAAAAAGAATGAAAAACATTATAAAACAGTGTCTTTTTGTTTTCTTATAACAACTGTGTTCCAGATTAATAAAATAGCTGGGGTATTCCAAGAGCTATTAATTACTATGTTTCAATTATAACTGATGCAGCAGAATTATGTAGATTTTTTTGGAAGCTTACTGAGAATCATTATTTTGAGCACTAGATGGGAATATATGACAAATGGTGCAGAAATTGCAAAACCCTTTTGGTATGACATACTTTCCAAAGCTGCTGCCAGGGATGGCAAAACAGTGGTCAGATATAATTCCCTCGGATACATATTGCTGGCATTTCTCTCCCCACCAACAGAAACAACTCAGTATTATGAACTTTTACTCTATTTCACTAACATTACCCTGTAATAGGAAGCAAACAGTGCCTTTATTCCTTATGCTGATTTGTAACCTAACATACTGCTCCTTTCTCACCACTCAGAGAAAGGGGCAGCTGGGAGGGCTTTTCTTCTAACAGCACATCCAATCTATTTTGTTTAATGTGTATTGCCCTTTCTGCCTTTACCTGTCTCTCATACTCCATGGAGTGCCTTGGTGCTGATGACTGCATTTGCAGCAGACGGCTGAGATGTTGCTGAAGTCAGCAGCACTAATGCTGCATTAGAGAATCCTCTTCAGGGAAAACAGTGTTAAATTTAACCCAGGGGGTGCTGCTGCAGAGAAAAGCTCTATGCTCAGAGGCACTCTGTGTTTTCCTAACAAACATAGTGTCAAGCTTTGCTTTCAGGAATAGTAAATGCAATAGTAATGCTTCTCACTTCAGTGGCAGTTCTCAGCAAAATGCTGTAGAAGCAGTAGGGTGAAATTCCCCTTGTGTGGCAAGCTTGTGATGACTTTCACTGCTCAATTTCTGTGCCTTGAGGATAGGCAGAAGGACCAGGGCCAAACTGGTGTAAAACATGTCAGCACTGATAACAGCTTTCTTGATCTATGACTGTATGAATCCTGTGGTCCCCAGACAGCAATTCTTATTATTCTTATTCTTCAGTCCAGAACAACTGCCACAGGGATGCTGGTGTTCTGCCCCATATGTAATCATAGCCTGCAGGCAGGATTTTTCTCCCATTTCTTGATCACAGCTGTAATGTCATCTGTTAATTAGCCCACATCATGCAAAGATGCTGCACATACACAAAGGCAAACATGGCCATTGTCTACTGGGATTTTTGTTCTAAAAGCCAGACTTTCTAAACTGGTGTCAGATTTTTTGAATGCCCAGTTATAAAAATTCAGCATTGATTGTGCTGGTTAAATGGATGCTCTCTACAAAACCTGATAAAAACCACAACAGAAAGAGATGAATGGGGGATGAGGGGGAGTAGAATAACAAGTAAATCAGGTAGTGGAAATGATTTGCTATATCTTCAAAACACAAAATTTTGATGGTGTAATGATTTTTGGTAACACATGGACAGAAACTTCAGTGTTTCACTACTTTCACCTGCTTCCTGTGAGACCATGCATTTTTTGTTAGGCATGCATTTTTTGTTTGTGACATATTCTTGAGACGTTCATATAGGTGATAGCTTAGTACACTGATTGTCTCCACTGTTTCTCTAATATACCTCTTATACTTGCTATGACTTCCAGGCACAGCCCTGCTAGCCTAACTCCAACAGCCCTTACCTGAAAGAACCCGCAGAGTCTGTGGGAAAGATCTGAGACTGGAAGCAAATGCTAGATACCCATATCCCCCAGGAACTTCTGTTTGGAGATGAGCAAGAGCCTTGGAATGAAAGATTAATATTTTATCCATTGGTGGGCTGCTCGTTTCCCTGCCTTTCTATATTTTTCAGTCAGAAAGCCTTTTAATGTTAAATTCAGTATGTGGCTATTTCAAAGAGGGACTGGGGGAGGAAAAAAAACTGTCCAGTTAAATAGAAATAAATGATTTTAAAACAATTATGGCCAGTGAAGTCTCTTCATCCCCCAGTCCTTTATGATCCAGTCTAAAGAAGGTGAATCCACCTACTCTTTGTAGTCTGTTCAGGGAAGCTGTAGTGGACTTTGTTAACACCTCACAGATATTTCTGAGCTTTGATGCATGAGAGCTCTGTCCTGCAACTTCATACACTTGACAAAAAAATTGTATTTCTATATTAGTTCATGAAGGAATGCTGGCTTATTAAATAGTGCTACAGGAAGGATGCAGAAGTGCCAATAACCCAATGTAGGATCTTGTAAAAGCTGTAGGGAAGACTATTTGCTCATGAATTTTCTCAGTGAAACTGGACTACATGATGAGATTACTTTATAGTTCTAACTAAATTTCTAGATTATTTTAAACATAAAAAAGGTTTCATGGGACAATTCAGATGTTTGACTATGAACATGTCTGAAGAATGCATAAATTCCTTACTTTAAAGAAACCTCCTGTTGTATCCTCCTGTATGAGTATTTTGGGAAACAAATATTGGTATGCACCTTTAGACAAGCATCAACAAACCTTTTTACTTCAGCTGAAAGTATTTTGTTTCCTTCTTCCAATGACATCACTAAAATGAGAGATTAAATGTCCAGTTTCATTTTTGATCAACTCATGTTTCAAATTTAAAGCTTGTTGCTGAGTTTGTGAATGTGTAAGTGCATATGGCCTCTATGTAATTCTGTGTTGAATCCTGTGAATGCAGCATTTTTATTAGATGTGTCTATTATTCTCTCACTAAAACGTACACACATTGCTGTGTACCTGTGTAACACAGGAATGTGGAAGAAAATAAAGTACTAAATAAGACGCTATTAAACCTTACATTTTTTCACAATAGAAATTGTGACAGCAGTAACATAGAGAGGGCATGTTTATTTAAAAAAATAAATTATTTGGTTTAAACCATTTAAAAATTCTCCTCCAAAACCAGGTTTCTTTGTATTTCATATGTTCTTAGCATTTTGAGTAAGATAGTTGCCAGGATACAGGTCACTGTAGCGAAGCCACATTTTGATATTTTCATAGCCGAAAGTCAGTTGAACACAGGCTGTCACTGAAGACTGAGTACAATAAAGCTGTTGAGTACCCCAGCCTTCTCCTCATCTGTTGTTACCAGTTCACCAGTGTTTATCAGGGAGCTACTGTTGTTTATCAGGGGGCTTGTTTAACTTTCCTTTTCTGGTTAACACACCAATAGAAGCACTTGTTATTATTGGTGTCCCTTGTGAGGTTCAGTTTCAGCTCTGCCTTAGCCTTCCTTACCCCAGCCCTTAATCTCTATACTCTTCCCAGGTTACACGCCCTTGTCTCTACCTTCTGTGCATTTGTCTCTTTAGCTTGACCAGCAGTTCCCTACTCAGCCTCAGCTATACCAGTCTCTTGCCTTCCTTGTCCAATTTCTTGCTCCTTGGGATTGCCAAGCTGCCTTCCTAGAGGAACACCCCATTATTCTTTTCAGACATTTCCCTGGTGTTTCCCTGTGGTTTCTGTTAGGAGTCCCTGGCTCATCTCCCTAAGACTGCAGCTATGGTCCAGGATGGCTAGCACAGTTCAGAGTCACTGCAGAGCCCTTGTTAGCACTCTTGTCCCTCTATTTTCATGTCTTCTCACATCTGCCAGGGACAAGCCCCATATTGCCCCTCACATCCCCTCATATTGCTCCTCTACCCCCTCACATCTAGTTCAAAGTCCTGCCATGGAGCCTCACTAATTCCTGAGCAAAGGCTTTCTTCCTCCACTGAGAAAGACAAATCCCATCTGACGCCAGCATGCCTGGGGCTGTGTAGAACAGTTTCATTGTCAAAACCCCCAAAATTTTGATGATGACACCAGCCATGGAGACACAGATTCAGTGTGTCCATTTCTTCCCATGTTGCTGCCTTCAACTGTAACAAGAGAGGAGAATATAACCCACACCCCTGATTCCCTTCCCAACCAAACATCTGAAGGCCCAGAAGTTTTTGATTGCCCTTGGACTACGTGTTGCCCTTCCCTTGGCCCCTTATGTGGCACGTCAGGAGCGGGCAGCAGTCTGAGGGCCATGCCAGGCTGGGAGGTGTGCCCGTGACCCAGGCCCCAGGAGGCAGCACACCCTGCTATGGGCTAGGCCTGGTCAGCATGCTGGGCCTGCTGCTCGCCATGGGAGGGAATTGCCTACAGCTTTAACCAGTTTAACTTTACCCTATCATCTTGATGATGAGTGAATGTTTTGCTTTTTAATTCTCATCAATATTAGCAGAAATCTGAGGTATTTTATCTCATCACACATCACCTGGAAACGCGGCAGCAATGTTCACCAGTACAAGCCCAGGTAATGCAGTGATCTCAGATGTGAATAAATGTACAGATCCTAAGATTGCAATTTCATTTGTAGCATTAATATCTTCAGTTGTTTCACTTTGAAGGTTATAAAAAAAATCAGGAGTTTACCTTTCTTTGCTCTCTGGCATCCTTTTACTGGGATAAGGCCTGTTTTGAAACACAGGAGTGCCTCTTTGAGGGTTCCTGTACCTATAAAATTAGTTGTCAGCTAACATAGTGCATGCATGTGAATGGATATCTATCATTGCTTTCAGAGACTGATTAAATATTCTTTGACATGATTTAAGAAAAATATTGATGAGGCTCTGTTTGGGGAAAAGCCTGATAAAAGTTCTGATAGCAGCTCGTTTTGAAAAAACATGAACAAATGAAGTAGGGATTGTCCTGCATTAATTGTAAACATATCCTCTTCTCTTTTGCTCTATGTTTGTCCTAAACTATGGTCTAAACCATCTCTACAAATGCAACAATTTATGCAGTCCTTCATTTTTTTAAGCTGTATACTTTTGCACATTACTGAAGTGCCAATGTAGTTCATCCTTTGATTTTAGTAAAACTGCTTGTTGAACTTCTGGAATTTTATGTAGCTCTTATTTTCAGAAATGGACTTTCCCAGGGCACTTGTAGAAAAAATAAGCACTACTTTCTCTTTCTGCATATTGATGAAACCATGGTTTAAAGGCAAATGGCAGCACTTTTGTGAGAGTACAGTTTCACAGAGACAAGAGAATTGAGTGTTCCAATTAGAATTAAAGATTTCTGACTTGCCATGTGCTTAAGTCACTAACCCCACTGTCTTGTAAAGAGTTGGATAGCTCCTAGATGGAGTATCTACACTGTTCTTCCAACACCTAACTCCTGCTTAAAATCTCTGCAGTGTTGACTGCCGTTGTGCCTTGTTCATCGACTTTGTAAGAAGACCATTCTGTTACACATCAGTTGCTTAACTAGCTGCTTTAGTACATTCTTCCTGTGAATTTATTTATATAATATAAAATACTTTAGGGTAAATCAACAACAAGGTCTACATCCACTTAGGACAGCCATTAGTTATAGGAGAAAATGAAAAACTAAGACAATTCTTCTTTTAAGAGATAAGCAAGCTGAGCACAGTAATCCACTAAGATGTTTAAGTGACAAAATATTTATAAGAATGTTTTATGCTCTCTACTGTGAACTTCCCATCTTCTTAAATCAGCACAAAACATTTTCCATAGAAGACAGAATCAAAAAGGCCATGATTTTACTGTAAGGCTGTTGCTAACACTTTGCCAGAAACACTATTTGAATAAGAAAAAACATTTATACTAGTAGACAGGAAAAGAAAACTCACAAACACTGTTTTAATGATACCAGCTCTTGACTTCCAGCTTCTTGACTAATTTCTGTCATATCAAAGGCAGACATTGCTTTCCACTGAGAAGCTTACCCAGTCTACACTGGACTGTATCAGTTTTGGTAAGGTAGGCCTGTTTCAAAAAATTGTAGCATTCTTTCTCATGAATTCTGCTCTCTTCTTACCATGTGAGCCTTGGATCCTGATGCTGAGTAATCTGAAGCATGAAAAATCAGCCCTCAGGCTCACAGATTTTATGTTGGTTTACAAAATAAACAGTAGTTATATGCTCTAACTAATTAAAATTGTATGAATCCTATGGAATCTATGGAAGCTAAACACTGAGTTGTCAGCTGAGCCACTTCTGTGAGTACTCACATTTCATTCGGTAAGGAGATGTTGTGACTCAGGTTTAAGATACTTGCCTTTAGAGAAAGGGAAATTCTAAGTGCTTCATACAAACCTCAATGTTTTATGTTTCTTCTTCATACTCCTCTGGTGTTTTCTGCTGAAATTCACTGTATTTATTACAATAATACTTTCAGGAGACAGAGAATAAACGTACTGATATCTTACAAAAAGTATGACTTCTTTCTAATACTGTCACTCTTCCTATTGTCACAATAATGTTCTTAATTTAATTCACATTAAAGTTCTCAATAGTCACATGAAATATATCTGGAGGTAAGAAAAAATATCCATTTAAGTTTGATGTCATCCTGTCCTGGTTAAAAAGTGCTGGGAACTATAAAGATCCTTTGATGGTCAAACTGAACAGCTGTGTCACAGGGTGTTGTAAAATAAACAAAAAAGGAATCGACCATAACAGCTTTTGCTCTGATTCAGGATCCTTTCTAAACTATTTGGTATCTGGAACCTCTAAATCATATATGAAATGAAATATTAACTGTAAGTGTAAAGCAACTATAGATTTCTGTAGTTTATTGATTATCAAATAAGCTGGAAGCTCTATCCTCCATGCAATGCTTCAGAGTTGTATTTCTTGTAGGAAAATATGACTGTACTAAACACCTCTGTTCTGAAATTATTCAGTATCATAAAACATTTTCTTTTGGGAAAGAGTTGTGGCCCTCTTCAGACTCAAGGTATAATCATGTTGTATGTTTAGATTTTAGAGAATGGGGTTGCCATGCCACTCTGATGGGATGTTGTAAATCTTTCTGTTTTGATTTCTGAGACAGCAAAGACACATTGTGAATATGTTCAGAGGATGCACCTAAAGTAGCTGTATTTTAACTGTAATCTGATTTAGGTCTTATATGCATAAAATTAATTTGGTTTCAAAGAAATTGCAGGCCAGTGGTAGCTGCACCATGGTAAGATTACACAGGAATTTGGTTAAAAAGGAATCCAGCATAATCAAATTCTACATGTGGTACCATTATATCAGTGAATGCTGAGGAACCCAGCCTCATCTTGCCATTGGTAACACTGGCAACAGGGAGTGGGGAAGTGTAATGATGAGACACCTGAATTATTTGGAGGTGACCCAGCTTTGATTTACATACACCGTTAGCTTGACACAGAAGTCAGGCTATTAAGTCCAACTGGAGGTCAGGGCTTGTTAGCTCTGATGTATTGTACAGGTCATCTGGGCTATGCCGTGTCTCAGTCCCAAGGTGAGAGGTCAACAGTTGCACTTGGCTTGTAACTTTGACCTCAGACATCTTGTATACTCTGGCCGACACATGATTTATTTTAAACTTTGTGAAGCTTCCAGGGCTTAAGGATGTTTTCATGAGTGATGGTTTTGTGAATCCAGGTAAATAGTATGGGACAGTTTATGTTAGTGAGCCAAATAGCACTGTGGTTTGCAAAGCATTTTTGTTTCTGTCAATACCAGGTCAGGTAGTGATCAGTGTTCATTAACAGTTAATTTCTTAGCACTATTAATAATATTAAAATTATGATTTAAGGACGCAAATCGCTCCCAGGGTCCTTCACCAAACACCACCATGTGTAATTTATGTCCCAGCTGGTCAGAATTTTCACATAATTTTGCATAAGTGATTTTCTGTATATTTCTGAACTTTTTGCACATGTAACTGGCCTGTCCAGTTCTAGAGGTAATGGGTGAAGTTATAGAGGTAATGGGCAAAGCTCTAGAGGTAATGGGAAAAGCAAACTCTTGTGTATGGGTGGACAAAGCAGACATGGAACCTTCTAGATGATAAGAACCGTATCTAAGTGAAGAACAAGATTTATGTAAAAGTCTTGAAAATGTTATTTAGGAAAGTTTTTAAAACTTTATATTTTATGAAAATAGAGGTCATACCCTAAGAGATTTGAGTTTGAATAAGGTTTTTTGCTTTGTGTTTCAGTGGCTGTTCCCTCAGCAGTGCCAGCTTGTGAGCCTGAGCCCAAAACTATCAGGCATTACCCATCTCCACAATTCTCCATTTCCTCCCGGTCCACTGTTGTTGCTGCCATGGAAACCCCTTCTCAAGGCCGGCAGAAAGTCATGGATTGGAGAGCAGTGGTGGCCATCTTTATCGTGGTGGTAGTTTACCTAGTGGCGGGAGGACTTGTCTTCCGTGCTCTGGAGCAGCCCTTCGAAAGCAAGCAGAAGAACACAATCGCGTCAGAGAAGGCTGACTTTCTTCGGGAGCATGTTTGTGTAACTGAGATAGAGCTGGAGACACTGATTCAGGTAGGTCATGTAAAGAAGATGGTACTTCTTGGAGGTTAGGAAGAACAGCTCAGTGGTTTATTGACCAGCTGAGTTGGTGAGGGACAAAATTGTTCACAAAGGCCTTGGAATAGGCAGCATGAAGAGCAAGCTCTTTCCTAGTCATTTTAAGGTCTGAGAAGCAAAAACTATGTCTCCAAAATATTGTAAATATGGAACCATAGAATCATAGAATAAGCTTGAATTGGAAGGGACCCATCAGGATCATTGAGTCCTGACCCTGTGCAAGACATCCTAAGAGTCACACCATGTGCCTGTGAGCATTATCCAAATGCTTCTTGGGCACTATCAGTCTTGGAGCTGTAACCACTGCCCAACCACCCTCTGGGTGAAAAGCTTTCTCCTGATATGCAACCTAGATCTCTCCTGATTCAGATTCAGGCCATTTCCTTGTGTCCTGTCACTGGTCATGAGAAGGAAGAGATTGGTACTTGAATTCACTAGAATAATGACAGATGTGTGCAAAGAAAAGAAGAATGTAATATCTGGAAAATATTTTTGAATGAGGTGATAGATTTGCAAGACATAGGCCCTCATCTCTACAAATTTTCAAGTGGTCTTAAATTCTTGATTCTTTCTTCAAAATTAAACACAGCAACTGGGAGGGCACATAGAACATGATAGGTGGGATTTTTGAAATAAATATTCAGCCACGAATTCTGAACTTACAGGTTTACTGTTGTAATTTTTAAATAAATGAAGGAGGATGAAGTATACAAATCAAAATAGAAAGTAATTGTCATTTAAAAGCTTTGGGACTTTTAGTCTGATGTAGTATGAAAAGTTTTAGAATCAATTTTGAAGGAAATTATTATCAAGTTTGCAAGGATAAGTGGAAAATGTAATAACAGGCAAGAAAGATGTATCTCTCATTGATTAGAACTCTAGACAAGGAAAGTATTATGGATCTTACAAGACTTTAATAGAGTATCTTCTGGGATTCCATGTAGAAGCCTATCAGTTAGCCCAGAGAAAACAAAGATTAGATAAGAAATGTAACGTACCTAAGGAACAGATTTAAACTTCAGCCTCATATTTCAGATCTGAATTTGTGTCAGCCTTCCAAGAGCACTGTGTTTCCCTCTGGGGTGTTGGACCAGAGATCTGTCATTGATTTCAGGCTGTTTGAAAGAACGTGGATCTATCCCCTGAATTCTTGTGTCCATCCAGTCAGCTGTATTAAAAAACCCTTTCTGTAGGTGAATCAAATTTATAAACTTATTTCTTTTAATAAGATGTTACAATATCTCACTGATGTGATAGAAAAGGCCTTTTACTTTTCAGCCTAAACTTCTTTGCAAATAGATGTGGTCTCTCCCTCTTGTGTTCTGTGTTCACAAAAGACAGTCAGTTCTGAGTCAAAAACTGTGTAGCTGAACCTGTACCTTTGGGCAGCCTGGTGCAACAACTAACAAGACAAAGCTGCTTTTGCAGGATTGCTTGGATCAGGGATGGCTTGGATCACATCCTTGATCTGTCTGCAAAAGACAGGTGAACATGTTAGGTTGGCAGGATCCAGGGATATTGGTTCAGATGTGTTTTTCTTGGCAGCATTGCAAAGATCTGAATTTCCTGCTACTCCTTAGAAATAATGATTAAAGGATGTTTTGAAAACACTAAATGCAAGAAGCATTTATTCCCTTGGTGGGATTGTCACCAGTAAAAGATATGTAAAATACATTCATTCCAACCAGGAAGCAGAACTCATATAAGGTACAACCAGCAAAGCACTTCAGCAGATTGTGGAGTTCTGCATACCAACTGCAGTAGAAACAGCCTTTATTCTCTAGCCTAAGTTATGTACAAACACCAATTCTTTATTTTACACAATATTTTTCTCTTCTACCTCAAAAGTGGTGATAAAGAACACACATACTCTGTTATTAGAAGACAGATATTATGGACAAATCTTCTTATCTTCTGAGATTTCAGTATGTCCTCAGGCATTACAATGGGTAGTTGGAAGTCATAGTGCAAAAATAAATTAAAATGGGTTTATCAGCTTAGGATTTGAATGTCTTAAAGCCAAATAATATGAAATATTGAAATAGATTTGTCAATAAAGAACAAGTTTCTTTGGATTCTTCTGTATCTCTGGGGGTGAAACCAGCTTCAAGAATGTAGCTGGGTACGTTTATACAGAAGTGATTGTAACTGACTTGCACAGAATAGCAGTGAATGAACTTGCTTGAAGATGTCAGGGAGTTAACGCTGGGCTTCCACAGCTTCATGTTGATGATCTCAGAAGTGACATCCCCCTGGCTGGCCCAACACAGTTCTGCATTGCACCAAATGCTGCAACTGCCTTTACAGCTGTGAGTTTAGACTGATGTGGCAACCTCCATGGATCCTAGCTGCTGTGCTGTGTGCAGTCTACTGCTAAGGGAACTATTCATAATTAATGTTATTCGAATACCTGAAAGCTCTTAGATGAACACAGATCATACTCTGCAGAATGACTGTGTTGATTTGCCTCTGTGCTTTAGAGAGTATGGAACAATACAAAAAGGGAAACCTTAGAACTAACTTGTATTATTTTACTGTGGGGATGGCTCTGGAGCAATCTTTTAAGAAGACCAATGGAGTATCCTCATCCTTATGAGACTAATGATGGAGAAATATATACCTTTTCCTAAATTTCAATCTTTCAAAGGATTCTCCTTTGGAAAACCTGTAAGGAAGATGTACAGCACTGTATGAGGATGCTGTTAAAATTTAGTGGGGATGAGACATCCTTTTTAGCTTTATCTCCAAACACCCATTGCAAATATTAGCACTTGCAGCACAAATATAAATTGCTGAGTCCAGACTTGGAAGTTCATTCACAGACTTCAGAAGAAATACAGTGATGAAAGGAGTGCAAATTCTTAGGAAGATTCAAAGTATTTTAAATTTTTATTTGACTGTTGGATTTTGGTTCAAGTCCATCTAATACTCCCACAATGACAGGTAATTTTTTCATAACAATGTCCAGTGTTTCACAGTGCAGTCCAAATTTTCTAAAGCCACTTCAAGTGGAAGTTCTTAACTGTGAATTTTTAAAGCCCATTTCTGTATCTGAAAATATTTGTTGCAGTGAATCCAGTACACTGTTTAAGGTTGTAGGTGATCTGTAGCTTGGCAAAATAGTGAATATGAGGTTAAGAAAATGAGAACATTGTGTGTTCTATCTCAATGCTTTTGAGTTTTCAGAGTTAGAGAAAATGAAACCTAGAATATGCTAAAAGACAATGAAACTTCAGGTTCTTTAAGTACAATTAGCTGCATTGTATTTATTAGATCAAATAGCAGAAGATAGCAGGACTTAGGTGACTGGACATAGAGTTGAAAAGAAAAGTAACATTGCTAACATACTACAAACCTTTTCTTTTTGTTTTTATGTATTATAAAATAATCTTATTAATAGCTGTGTTCAAAACCAAGTCATCCTGCCTTTGTAATAACACACACAGTGTGTATAATGGGGAGGTTACGCTTCTCAGAAAGTTCAGATTTCATCTATCATTAGAAGAGATAGGAAGACCATCTTTGTGTTTTGGCAGAGTAATTCCTATGGACCTGATAAGGGCATTCATACTGTTTCTATATATCCTGTGTACTGTATATGGGTATAAACTTCCATAATGCACCTTGTTTTCCTAATGAACCCTGCAAAATTATGCAGGATAGAGAGGCTTGCTACTTCAGAACTTATGTTATTGTCAGGCTGCTTTCTTCTGCCTTGTCCAACAGGGTTTAATTTAGGAGTGTGAGTGATTACAGTATATATGTATATTTAAAAAATCACCCATCTGTTAACTAAGTCATATTATTGCTGTCCACTAATGGCTACAGCAACCCATTAGAGCTAGACTGCAAGCTGGAAAAGAAGCAGAGCTGGGAATAAGCTAGTCAGGCTTTACTGCCTAATTATGTTAGTAAGAATTCATATCTTGGGTAGGCACTTTGGATTAGTGTTCTGAACCAGTTTTGCCCTGAAGGTAAGAAAGGACACATCCTGCAGAGATGCTTAATTTTGCTGCTGCTTGGTTCATTAGTGTCATAAACCAGCTTTTTTTCCAGGCTGTTTCCATGTCAAAGGAAAAGAATTTTCATGTGCTAGAAGAAAACTCTAAATAGTCAGGCAAAAAATAGTACTTTGAATTAACTATGGAGAAGACTTGCATGTTGCTGAAGACAAGAAAAGACTTTGTACTGTGAAGAAAAACAGAGGTAAGTATCTGATTATTGAACCTTCTACCTGTGCCTCTGGTGGTTAACTCGTCCCAGCTTCCCTTCTGCCCCTATCTTTATTTTACCCTATTCCTCCTAGAAGGAAAAGATTCAGATGTCTTGGGTCCTGTCCTAGCTGGTGCAGGCACACTGGTTTGTAACACCAATACAGAGCTGTTCCAGCTGTGTAGGAGACAGCCTAAGATGCTTCACAAGTCTGCAGCTTTCCCGTAGCTGTGCTGCTTCCAGAGCTTAGCTGATGCCTTTGCAGAGATCTAAACCTTTTGTACTTAGTTCTCTGTGCATATCACTCATTGAATGCTGTAGATCTACCCTCAGACACAGTGCATGCATGACTATCAAATCACTCTAAGTGAAGGTAGATCACTTTCTGGCTGATTTCTGGTTCCTAAAGCCCTTTGTGTGATAGGCAGAAATATTTAAGGAATGGGCTTTGAGAGCTTGTTATTTTTGATTAAATCTGAAAAAAATTGCTTTCCTTGGTCCTGAGAAAATGCTGTTGTGGAAAAGTGAATAAATGTGAATTTATAATGAAGGTCCCTATACATCATATAAAGGGTGGTGAGAATAAGTAGAGAGTTAGGGAATATAGAAAAAAAATTATTAAAGAATTAGTTTTTAAAAGCTTCTTGCTAATGAGAAGCCTCCTAATAATCCTTACAGAGAAATATCAGAGCATGAAAGGCAATTGAAGCAACTTTTTGTATGCTTGATAGGAATCTGCTTGGAAAAAGAATTGTAGAGGGAGATAATAATTATTGGATTAGAATGATCTGTGGAAAGGAATTAATAGAGATAGACAAAAAAAGGACAAGAATTTTCTTTTCCTATCAAATTCCTATCCTTGATATCACATAGGGTAGGTACCTTTTTGACTGTCTCATCACTTGAGAGGGATATTACGCTTGCCCTTGAAAAAGATTTGTCTTCTTCATACTTGGGATCTAACTGGAGAAATTACAGAAACGTGAACAAATGAACCAGATAAAAACCTTTCTTCATGGAGAAACCAGAAACAGTCTATTTTGCTTCTCTCTCCTAATCAGCTGCACTGGCTTCCAGCTATCTTGAAGTTTATGCAAGTGGAATTGATGAAATAAGTGTACTTCAGACTGAGATGTGGTTTGGTTCCACTCTCTTTGGGAATACAGGATTCAATTGTCCCAGTGTCACTACAAATTCTGGGCTTCTGCTCTGAGGTTTGCCTTTGGTCCCATGCAGACCACGTCACCAGGCCATGTCTCTTTTGTTACAGAAGGACTGTACTGATACCAAAGGGGCCGAGAGTAAAGTGCACGTCTATGCAGTGATAGGGAGCAAACCAGAAAGTTGTGATCAGAAATACATGTTTTAAAAAACAAATAATATCACATAATTTTATTAATTTCAGTAGTTTCGTCATTCTCTTCACTTCTACCAGTCTGTTGGCTTGAACACACATCCATTACTTGCACATCCAGAAAGACAATTTCAGCCATTTGAGGTATTTCAAATTATTGCCTTCCCTGAAATGGGTGGCATTTCAAAAGAAAAAAATTACCATAAGTTGGTAGTTATTCAGTAAAGAATAACTTTCAGTTAATAAGCACTTTCAATTAATAAGCTATACTCAAAAAATACTGTTTACTTGTATGTTGTGCTTGTAGCTCCTCTGGAGAAGGAAAAAGGGAACAGGAAAGGAGCAAGTGTGAAACAGCTTTGGGTACTTTCATGACCTGTTACTTTCAACAATACTTCAACTATAAAAGTAGCTGAAACTACTAGTTTAAAATATCTTAAATATGTGGGGCTTGTTAACATAGGGCTTAGCAAACTGGAAATTATCTTTTTTTCCTACTCTGAGAGAACCTGAGGATGCAGCTCTTCAGGTCATTGCTGCAAAGCCTATCTGAAGCTTCGATGAGAAACTTGTAAAATTTTGTGGTCTATGTGAACTTGGAGAGTCTTGCCAGTAATAGTATAATTGTTTGAATTTTGTGTCAGTTTTCATCTAGCAGGATAGTTCTGTGTAGGTGGACTTGTGGTGGTAGTAGTAAGGCATCCTTTTCTCATGCATGAGCTGAAAATTGGTTGTTTGACTGCTGTTAGCTGCAGGCTGCTAGCTGCTTTTGTTTTGTTACTCTTTTTTTGTCCTCCATCACTGTATGCAAAATACTAGGTATTAAAAGACAGCATTGGAATAGTTGGTTATTTATAAATGAATGATGTCAGTGAAGCTTTAAAGAAAAATTAATTTGTTTGGGATGATAAGGGAGTCTGAGAATCTCAAAGCTATCTGAGGCAACAGGATAGACCTTCACTTCAGGGGTTAGTGCTTGGCCCTGAAAGACTTGTTAAACTGTGTAAACTCAAGTGTGATTTAAGTGTAATTAGCTTGCTGACATTCACACACTCAAGGGGAGGGCAGACAGCATTCCTTGGCAGAAGTAACCAGGGTAGCTGACAGTGTGTCATGGCCTATTTAAATGGGCAACCTGTCTGTTATGCTGATTTATGCTGTTCTGCAGAAACCAGCAAATGATCTCTTTTACACCACTTGCAATATGCCAGCAACTGGTACAGTTGCTGTAAAACCCAATGGGTTTGGTCCAAAACACATCTGTCCTCTATATCCTTATTTCTTGAGGTATGGACATGTGCTGAGGAGCCCTGGCTTTCTGCCCACATGAGGTGAAACCAGTCCAGCCTGGAGCTTGCTCATGCTATAGTTTCACAATCAGCTTAGCCTGGCATGTAGTAGATGTACTTTTAAAAAGGGCTGTCCCTTACTGATCTTTTCAGATGTAGCTGTCTCTGTTCTTGCCCATACGCCTCTCCTCCCACTCCTTTCCCTTTTTGTGAGGTAATGATGAATAACTAAAAGCTGGGAAGCAGATTAGCTGAAACTTGCCCAGGCTAAAAAAGCAGTAGAGGAACATTTATGACCTTGAAGTCACTTGGAAATATAGACCAAAAATGAGTGAGAAAAATGGAAGTGGAAGAAAATAAAAACTGTGGTTAATAAGCCATTGGTGGAAACATTAATGATGAAAAAAGTGTATCATGAAGGCTAGGGAGAGAAATGATGTTAAATGGATGAGTTTAAAAGTCAGTGCTAAACCCACAAGAGAATGTGAAGCTATGGAGAAGATCAAGAGAGACCTCACAGACATGATCAGGTAAGAAGTGGGGCAATGGTAAAATAGAATGGCTAACCTTGCTTTGCACATGGACTGTATAGGAAAAGGTGAAATAGAAAACCACCATGACAATTCATAGATCATAAATCAGAAAGAAAAGAGAACTAGTTAAAGAAATGGAATAATAAAAGTCAAACCTGTGTTGATAGGTGGGAATTCCATGTTGAACAAAGCCAAAGAAAAAGAGGATGCAAGAGGTAGCGCTTTGCTTCACTTGTTGAGCCCAGCAGTAAGTTCACTGAAACTACCAAGGCTAAAGATTCGTGGCACTATTTAGGAGGAGGAACAAATAACAGGAGAATGAGATGATCTGGCAGTAGTGTGAGCAGCTGATAACAGCAACATGAAGTGAGGTTGGAGCAGAATGGGAGAAAAGCAAAAAGCTAGAAATGTTAGGAGGCAGAAAAGGAGAAGCTTGGTTCCTCTGCAGTGGTTTTATAGAAATTAGACTAGAGAGCATTTGGAAGGGAGAAAGGCAGTCATTTCAGCTGCTCTTCTAGAGTGAGATCTGAATTTCTCTATGATGAGGAATAGCTTGCATGAGATCTAAAACCAACTGCAAAATACATTCTGTAGGACATCTCAAAAATCAGTTTAGAGTAATTCAGGTGATTATACCAGATGCTGACAGGAGGTTTATTTCTGTGCTTTGTAAGCTGATGTATTCAGCTCTGTCTTCCTTTGGACTGTGAAGCTGCAATGAAAAATGAATGTGTGTGTCCCATGATACAATATGGTGCATTTTTAGAAATTCCCAACAAACATTCAGGAGGCTAATATGTCTGCCTGATTTGATTCAGTACTAAGTGGGACACAGGATAATGACCAGGAAGTATAGCTATCTCAGCTTCTATCCAGAATATACTTCATTCAAGCACTGTCTGGGAGTCTCTGTATCATGCTGTATTTGTGTACATGGGATCATGTGTAGTGTGGTAACTTTTGAGCTGATCACAAAGTTTTTTTAAGATGTTTCCATAGGCATCTTATTTGTTCATTTCAAACAGGGTGTATTTATATCCAATATTTTTTTCTTTAATTATCATAAAATATAAATTACTTAATCAATTATTGATTGTTTGGGAATTTAAATCCTTGGCTGACTAGCTTCTCTTGATTGCACAAATATTATTTGTATTTAACACCTTTGTAGCTGCTTCTAACATGAACTGTTCAATTGAGGAAATTTTCTTTTGGCAGTAGTTGCTACAAGAATGATATTTATGGACGAATTTGTGGTGTTGATCCTCCACTTCTCAATTGCTTTCCATCTTTTGTCATTTGTTGATGCATTGTATCTTTCTTCTACCTGAATGGATGTTCAGTTCAGTTGTATATTCGACTTACATGTACAGAAGAAGCTACTGTGCTTTGAGCACATATTAAAAACTTAAATGGAAGCTGTTTCTATGGTCCTAGAAATTTCCCTTTGGACCCTATACCAAATTGCATAGGATACAGTAAGGCATGAATCATGCTGATTCTTTGTATTTTCTTTGCAGCACGCTGTTGATGCTGATAATGCAGGAGTCAGTCCCATCGGAAATTCTTCTAACAACAGCAGTCATTGGGACCTTGGAGGTGCCTTTTTCTTTGCTGGAACAGTCATCACAACTATAGGTATATTTATTGTTTGTTTTTTAAAATACATAGTCACACTGAGACATGGATAATGAAATCTATTTGAGAAAGGTAGACAACAAAGAAGTAAAGTAGCTGAAGTATATTTCTCTGTTAGCAGGAGACATGACTCCAGCATGTGCCAAGGGCACTGAGTCTTTGGGTAGGTGTCAGAAGCTGTTTACATTATTAGGGTAGAATAGCAATGCTGAGCTGAAAACAGGCAACTCTTATGCAGGCTTTATGACCCTATTCTTGATGTAGATGTAGATGGTCTCAATTTTCACTGAAAAGATCATGAAACTGTACCAAATGAAATATTTTATGATTGTTGGGAATTTAAATTGGATTTTAAGATTATAGATGAATTTGCTCAGAAGTGTAACTTTCTTCCTAAGTACATTAATTAAATTTGGCTTATGCTATGAAGTTTGATAGAAGCAATTCTTCTCATTTAACTGGAAATATAGTCTCATAACTATTACATCCTTTTTAAAATTCTTACTTGCTTTCATTAACAATTGGAAAGAATTCCACAAATGACACATTGTGTAAAAAAAACCACTTTCTTTATTTTCTGGAATTCATGGCCTTAATTACCGACACATTTCTCTGTGTTAAATGAAGAGTATACTGAACTACTCCATTCACTTTTTTTTGAACCACTAATTTTAATAAGATCATTATTCAGGCCCTTATAATCTCTCTCCCCATGTATTGTGTCCAATGTATTTAGAATTTGATCTCTGAATGTTTGCCTCAGATATGCTAAGGTTTTTAATCTCTCCTCTCTGAGCCAGTTCCTCTCTTGAAGAATGCTCAACAAGCTTGGATTTCAGAAGACAGTCTGAAGGAAAAAGAAAATAATCCAATAACATTGGCGATAAAGTTAATCTGCTGACAATTATACAGTAGTTTTATAATTTTAAGCTTGATTTCACTACTGTCATAAAAATCAAATCAAGAGATCTAATTATTTGGAAATCACTGGTAAATTGTTGATTTTTGTTTGTGTTTTCTATGAGTATTATTCTGATTTAAATATTGTATAAAGTGCTTCTCCACATTACAGCTGTGATGCACACACTGGTGACAGTACAGACAAATAACTTGATAATCACATCACCCTTCAATAAAGTGTGAGAATCTGACTAAATTCTGTAGGTTTTTAATGCAGGTAATACAATAACAACAACAACAAAATCCTGTGGCAGTCAAAAGACTTGCTGTGGTGATCATCTCTAGCAGTAGAGTCTGTGTCTTTGGCTCTGCCTTTTCTTTGCTGTCAGATTGAGGGGGAAACAGGGATTGTATAGAATGCACAATCTGTGTTCCTCTATATTAAGCTACCTTACCATGTATTTTTGATGGTAGCATAAAAGCAGCGGGAGGCAAGAAAGAAAACATTTCTGATTCATACATAAGAAAACCCTCCCTTAATATTTGTTTACACAACAGACCCAAGTGGCAAGCTTTTAAATTACTCATTAAATAAATTCCGCTTTGTAGGCATAGTTTATGCAGGCATATTAATTGATATCTGCCATTTAAATAACTTATTGAAAAGACCTTGTATTTTTGCCCATTTGCCTATTTTGCCTATTTGTTTTAAATTCTCCATGAATGAGATTTTTATAGGCTGCACAAAGTCTGTGTATTGTGTGCATGAAAATGGTTTTAGTTTATCCACCAGAGGCTTGTTAAGGCTCCTTTTAGGCAGAAACACAGCAGGTTACCTGGTCAACCTCAGTCCAGGGACCTATGGAACCTGAAATTTCTTGGAATTTTAGGAGAAATCTGGGATGATGGGTCCAGCTATGAAAAGGACAGTAGGTTATGAGACATGCATTATTGTGTGTCAGCATAATTCTTGCAGCATGCCATGACAGAGAAATATACTCTGTGCCAGTGTTGTGAACCCAGCAGGAATAGGACTTGACACTTTCACAGATTTCCTCCTCTCTGGATGCTTTATTGCATCAGTGATTTGTGATTATGTGATGATTTTTAATATTTAAGTATTTATGTATAGTTAAAATAAAAATGTATATGACATTTCAATTAAAATACCTGATCTTAAATAAAAAGGTGCAAATATTACTGTCACAATTGTTTTTTCTTCTCTTTAACATTTCAGCAGAAATACCATGTCTCCTGGAGTCATAATGCTTACTGAAACAAGAGTTCACGGGCAGATTTGCATAGTGTGGGTACAGTTTGGAGGCTGCAGTATAACTAGTCAGTGTGATGAGGGGCTGAGGAAAGAATGAGCTAACCACTGAAAATGAGCCTTGTCAGGTGAATCACACTCCTGTCAGGAAACCATTGGCACAGACCAAGAGGAGCAAGAGCATGCAGGCACTAGGCCAGCGTGGAGGGATTTTTATGCCGTGACATCAGCTAGATCAATTAAGCAAACAGCAATTTTAGATAGACTGAATCTAGAGAAAATATGGGTAACTGAGGCTTCAAGAAAAAAGGAATAACGGAGTGTGACTTGCCCTGGAAATTACATCATGCCATTGAAAGTCTATAAATTGGAATTATAGGTGGAACAGAGGTATGCCTGGAGGAAGAGCACTTTGTTAAAACCCATTAGTTTGTTTTCTGAAAGCCGTGTATAAATTCTGAGAATCTGACAATTGTTTTTCTCCTCAGGATATGGCAAGATGGCCCCAAGCACTGTTGGTGGCAAGGTTTTCTGCATCTTGTATGCCCTATTTGGGATTCCACTCTTTGGCTTCTTGCTGGCTGGGATTGGAGACCAACTTGGAACCATCTTTGGGAAGGGTATTGCAAGGGTGGAACAGGTTTTCAGAGTAAGTTCACTGACATTTTTTTCTTGTGTATTATAGCCTGCTTTTAATTTTGTTGCTATTACTTGCTGCATTTTTTACATGTTGGACACCATGAAACATTTACAGTTTAGCTGAGATAGTAGTTAATGTCTGTAAGGATCCCTGCAGTCAGTGGAGAGAAACATTGACTTCTCCAGATGATGATGCAGGACTTATAGATCCAACTCTGAATTTCCTTATTGATAGTATTCCTGGGAAATGTATCTCCTAAGTTAGTTTTCTTACAAGGAATTGTTGTAAAACAGTCTTCAAAACACCACAAGTTACTTTAGATATGTACATCTCTTCACTGAAAACAGAGAGAAGGTATTGGTTCCCTGAAGGAACAGAGATGTGAAGCAGGTCATGGCTGTGTTACTGGTACAGCCTAAAAGACTTGGAAAGCAGGGTTTCTGTTGTGAGTGTGAACTGGAAGAGAGACAGTTGAGTGATATGCCTGTGCTGCAGGGTGACAGATGTGTTGGAGCAGATCTGCAACTCTACTACAAAAACTGCTGTAGTGCCACTGGCTGAAATCATGATCATTCTCTGCCCTGCCTACCATGAAGATATCCTACCTTAAATTTTTGTGTAGGCTTCCTCATATGTAATTTCCTTTTTTGTTGCCAGTACCCTCTGTTTTTGAGTCTGAATTGCTGTAAGCAGTTCTTTCACAAGCAGTGCCACTGACCTGGCAAATGCTGTTCTGCTAACTCGCTAATAGTTCACTTCAGAGATTCTCTCTTTGAGGCAGAACTTCTAGAGGTGACCCGTGTGACACTTCCCTTGGAAGGGGCATAACTGAAGATAAGTCTTTGCAGGGATGGAGTGGATGAGAAGCTGCCCAAGCTGGTTAGTTTAACAGACATCTATTCCTAAAACATTCCCACAGGTGAAAGCAAATTAGTTGTAACTTTTTTTGGAAGGAAGTAATTAAGTATTAGACCGAAGAATGAGGACTTTCTATTTTGATTAAATGGCTTTTAGGTGTCCCAGACCGGGCATAAAGAGTATATCAGAATAAATGTAGAAAAAGATGACTAGTGATTATGGGTGAGTAAGCATGTACATGCCTGTCTGGAGAGCACTTCAAGGGTTATATTTTCATTTAATGAATATAATGTTATTAAAAATTATCTCAGTTCAATTTGGCAAAAACGCAGCTAAGATCCCTAGTTTATTTTTTGTCTACCTTTTTATTACACCTGCTTCACTTCAGTGGAATCTCTGAACATTCCAGCCTGCTTCTGCTCAAGAAAAATTACTATCTTGAAGCACAAAATGGATTGAGAGTCAGAAAATCTTTGATTAATTGTCAGCTGAGTATTGTATTTCTGAGTGACATGGACAAGACCATTAAACTGTTGCTATGATAGTTTATGATTAAAATAATCAGAGAATCACAGAATAAGTGGGGCTGGAATGGACGTCTTGACATCATCTAGTCCAGCCTCCATGCTAAAGCATAGTATATACACTACTTGAAGTATTTTAACATTCACAGATGAAAGATGATACTAATGTTTCATACAAAATATTGCCCTTCAGCACATAATGTGAGTTATTTTGGTATTCAAAGTATTCCTGCATTTTCTTCAGTTAATGCAGTTGCTTGTTGCTTATAGCCATCCAAAGTATTTGTTTTCCTTCTTGGTATTTTGTCAGCTTCCAAAGGAATTTAGAGATTGTGGCACTGTTTAGCCAAGATGTGTGTTTATTCCCTTTATTTTGATTGTCATAAATCCATTACATTCCATTACATCTATTATTCTGTGATTTGGTTAACAGGGTTGTACATAATTTCTTTTGTTACTCTTAGTAATGAGTTTTGGCAATTTGAAATATTTCTGATAGAGTTTAGAATTTACATGCATCTTAGGAACTGGTAATCATACCAGTGGTTTCACTTTAAGTGATTATTTACATAGCATTTAGCATATGCAGAATATAGTAATCATTATAATTTTAATTACTATGTAATTTATTATCACATTGTATTTACACTGTTAGGCTTCATAAATGTTAGGACCTAATCAGATGAAGCCTCAAGTAGCGTAACAGTTCTTGATTTAATACTGAGCACTGAGGAAATTTTAATTCAATGTGTAACTCTTGTCTCTTATTTTGTAACCGTCTCCTAAATGAATTGAAATTCAGTATGTTTGTGGGTGTAAAACAGCCTGTTACCATCTTTAAAGAGAGGACATAAAAATTAGTAGTGTAGCTACCAAGAAACTAAAAGGAACAAACATAGTCTAAAAAGACACTGAAAAACTTAATAAAATGTTGGGTGGTGTGCCTGACAAATCTTCCAGAGGTAGCTGAGAAGCCATGGGGTGCATCAATGCTCTAGGGAGAGTACAAATTAGCTACCTGTATTATTTGTCCTCACAGACAATTTGGGACAGTTTCTTGTGGAAAGAATGGGAAGAAACTTAGCATGTGTGTAATGCATCAAATTTCCATGTTGATATGTCTCAGCACTCTGCTTCTGTATGTGTCCAGTGCATTGTGGTTAGGATCATTTTTGAAGCTAGGTAAGGTGTGGTATGCACACACTGGTAGCTGACAAGGAGAGAATTTTCTGTTGTCACTGGCATCCTTTCACCCAAAGCAGTTCCCTAACAGGAACTCCTCTTGCTCCATCCAACAGTGTATCTGTGAGCATGGAGCTCGTGCCACACTAGGGACAGCCTGCCTCTGGCATTCCTTGGCATAGCTGGAAAGATGGAAGGGGGATTGAGGACTTGAGTTAGTGCATTTCTGGTGCCTCTGACATGACCTGTGCAGAGCCCTACTAAACCTACCTTAATTAACACCACAAATTAGAGCATAGGAATTTCAAATGTAGCTACTGCAGTAATCAGCCCACACATTCTGTGGGATTTTTAAGGAAAATTTGAACTACATAAAGTGAGAAAAAAATCTGCTCTTATCAAGTACACACTAACCCAACAGTATTGACAGAATATTTCAGCAGAAGAGCTGGGCACATGCCACCGCTCATCTTCTAATCCAAAATGTTACCATTATATCAGTGTGTAACTAGCCAGGAAAACATCTACTCATTTATGAGTAGGTAGGGCTGGAGGTATTTCATAGCAAAATAATGCTTTGTAAAAAATAGAACTTTTCACGTACCGTTTTAGGAAACAGAGGCACTGGCAGGATGATGATATCCCAAATAAATCCAACAGTTTATGCCATCTGTCCTACTGGAATGATTATATTTGGTACAAGTAAATAAGCATCAACCAGGTCAGAGATGTAAACCAAAGCTTCCCCCACAAAAGCTCTGTCTTCTCAGCTCCTGGTTATTTCTGTATGTTCCATCTTCAATAATCTAGGGCAGAGCCTGTCTCCCAGTCTGTTTTTACATGCATGTTAGTGTGATTCCCCAGAAAATGAGTATGTACAAGGCCACCAGATTCACTATATACACTGGTAACAAGCATCCAATTTCTAGGTCCAGTGATGTATCAGCTCTCCCAGATCACCTCAGAAAAGCACATATACACTCAAAATTTAATTTGAAAGTTGATAATTCTTATAAATAGATTGTCACCCAGTGAAACTTTCCAGACACAACAGAAATGAAATATGAATTTCAAGGTGACATAATGCCATAAAAGTAGTATTTTTATCTTACATACATGAGGGATCTTATGAACAACCTGTGAATGTTTCTATAATAAACAGTAGAACAAAGCTCCATTCTTTTGGCTTGCTCTGTACACACAGTGTCTGCAAGCATCTAAAGATAGAAAGCACTCCATAGGCAGAGTACACTGTTACAGAGCACAGCAGCTGCCATTATCATGAGTTAAATATAGGCTAATTTGGATAGTTTTTTTTTCAAACCTTGAATGAGTGTTTGGATTCTCACCAGAAGTAGATGGATAACCTGAGTGGTCTTCCTCTATCTTGCAGTTTATTACAGATGCAGGAATTCAGTCTGGGCACAATATGTTTCTGAGAGCACTCCAGGATTTTCTGGCTTCTGAGGTGGAGCCACTGTGAGCAGTTCCTGAGCTCGGTTTCTGCTTTCAGTGCTCTGGTTTCCAGCAGGACACAGAGGACAGGTCTGGCAACACAGCTGGTAGACTGTGAATTGCAATACAGGGCGTGAGCAAGCAGCCAGAGACATGAGTGGTGGCAAGGCTGCACCACTGAAAAAACACTGCTTTGTGCCTCTGTAAGCAACTTGTGCTTCACTGAGCCAGGGACTTATCAGAACAGACACATCTGTTACTTCTCTTTCAGGTTTTCAGCTTAGAGAACATGTTTTGCTCTAGTTTTCAGAGACATGCTGTGAAAATGGCCTACACTTAATATTTTTATGAAAGATAGCAGTACACATCACCTAACCTTGGAATTGTCCTAGGAAAAGTAATTCTTAGTTGACAGATGTGTAATGGGGCTGGCATAGCAGTAAGGATAGTCCCACTGAGCTGGTGGAAAGCTTTCTTTCAGCACCTGTCAAACCTCTGCCATTCCTAAACTTTATTGTTTGTCTTTCTGAATACACCTGATCAACTCTAGCTTCTCTTTCACTTGGCTTCTCTGATCTCTTTCTGCAGAAGTGACAGGAATTGTTTGTACAAGTTCCTTCCCTGAAAATGAATGAAAAACAGAATCTGGGAAACAACTTAGTATTAAGACAGTAACTGTAGAGGAAGAGCACTTAAAAATATAGACTTTTTTTTATAGTCTCCCCTCTGTTCATGGATTTACTTTGTTCAAGACAATCTCTTTTATTTTGTTTAATTACATTACACTATTAGCTAGCATCAGTGTGTTATTACATCAGCTGCTAAAAACCAGGATATTAATACTTTATCTTTTCTTTTTTTAATCTAGTGTTATTCACTGCAATTTTCTGTAAGGAAAAAGGTAAAATTAAAAAAAATTATATTCACTTAACAACTTCCAAAGAGTAGCTGTCTGATGCAGTGATCCATCTGCCATCTGCTGGCATCCTGTCTCTGGACAGAGCTGTCAGGACAGGGTGTGAAATTCAACCTACTGTTGCACATTCACAGTATTATTCCAAAATTATACAAGGTTTATGAGCTGAAAGTTCAGGGTTCAGACCTCAGCCTAACAATTTGCTGAGTTCTTTCCACCAAAAAAGAATGATAAAGAAATACAAAAAATCAGTGATTAGGAGGGTGATTTACAAACCCAGAACAAATGCATGTGAACAATCTCAGCTCATGATCTGTTCTTTTCCCTGTCACACCTTAAAGGTCCTTTTGAGTCATATTTCCCTGAGCGGGGTTTAAACAGGGGTTCTTGTAGGCTTGGTGGTGAGGCTTGTGACTTCATTACAGGTGGTCCTCATCAACCAGAGCCAAATTTGTCTCTGAATTTAGTTTAAACCACTGTCTTGAATATGTTTGGTTTATTCTTTGAATCACTCATCCCTTCCATTATATTTGAACTGCAGAAAAGTATCTTTTCCTGCACAGACCTAAGATAGTAAGCTAGTACTAAAAATTAATTAGAACATTTGTGGATCCCAGATTTTGACATTTTAGGCCCTCTAACTGGGTATTTAAGTTAGTTAGTTAGTTAGTTAGTTAATTAGTTAGTTAGTTAGTTAGTTTTTAGTTAGTTTTTAGTTAGTTTTTAGTTAGTGATGCTTACAGCTATTCCACTTCAAGGAAAGCAATTTTAGTGTAACAGACATTTTGCTAATTTTGTTCTTATCCTCTGGTCATTGATGGCGAGTATGTAATACCAGGAATGGCAAGATCAAATCCGTTCAAGTACAGGGAAGCTATGTGGAACAATTGTTATTAACCCTTTCTTGTGCTCTCTGGGTGGGGGAATATAGGTGTAACTCAGATGTGAGTTGAAGGAGGGAAGGGAGGAGAAACACATTTGCACAGACTTAAGCACATGGCATAGACTTAAGCCTCTGCGAAATTGCTTAAGTCTATGCCATCAACCTCTGTTGTCCTTTGTCTGCTCCAGTGTTTGCAAAAAGCATATGTATACGCTGATTCCTCTTATTCAATTTGGTTTTTTGCTTCTTTTTTTTTTTTCCTTGGGTTGAATACAGCTCAGCCATTTTTATTTTTGTAATAAGAAACATGCAGAAATTAGTGGGTCCATATCAGAAAGCCCTGTGTGTGCTTTCTAGTGAGAGGAAGAAGATGGGAAAAGGGTATATCAAGCGTAGAAAATATCTGAGCCAGTGTTTCTGTATTTTCATGACACAGTACTCACGTTATCACTGCAGCAAGATCCATGCACAGAGATTTACAAAAATGACATTAGAGAAAGCTGCTTCTCTGTGAGAAGCTTGTTGCATATTCCATCTGGGTCTAGACAAACACCCCACAGAAATGTAGGTTTATGGGGGAAAAATGATGTTTAAAAACAAAGAAGAAATCCTTCTTTACTCTGACCTGTGTCTTGTATGAGTTCAGGATTGTCCCTCCCAAGCTTAGTAATAAATGTGAATGTTTACAGCTTTTAATATCTCTGGTACTGAATACAGTTAAAAAGCAGAGGATGGACTCTGCACCTTCTTATAGCAGCATTCTTTATAAAACATGAGAACTAAAATAATACTGAGGCACCAAGAGGTTAGAGTGTATGGGAAGCCCATAACTAGTAGAATGGTTCAGCCCCCTTTTCATAAATCATGGAGGTGTCTGAAATGTCATCTATATTTTAGTACATATTATAACTCTGGCGCTTGTTTTCAAGGAGTGTTGTCTTCTTCGCTGGTGTGGTGAGTAGGTTCTGGCTGGCAGCAAGCATGGCTGTTTGCTCACTTGCCTACAATGATGGAGAGAACATGGAAAGAGCAATAGAGTGCTCTCTGAGAAACCTTGTGGGTCACATAAAGACAGCAAAGTCACTTACCGTCTACTCTCACAGGCAAAACAAACTTGTGTGATTTAAATGAATTTATTGACAATTAGCATAAAAACTTTATTACTGAGTTGAATGTTTGGAAACAAAATCCTCACAAATGTCTAAAATGCCTTTCTTCCCCATTTTGCAAGCTCTGCTTCAACTCCTAGGCTCACTTCACTGCAGAAACCCCTCCTCCACCCATGTTACTGTGGGTCACGTTCAATCCCGCTGGTGCAGCAGCAAAGGACACAGGGGTTGGGTCAGTACACAGTGGTTTCTCTGCTATTCTTAACTCTTCTCCTCTGTTCCTTTGCTGGTCCTCCATGGGCTGCAGACCCTGTAGTACCTGCATTGCCATGGAGAAGCTACCACTCACCTGACCTTGTTATTCCTTTGTTCTCTGTGTTTCATTGTCTTCTGCCTGTCCAGCATTTCTGCCCTTTCTTAAACATGCTTTCCCAGAGGTGCCACCATGTCATTTCAGGGGTTCAGCAGTGCCCTGAGGTAGGTCTGTTGGAGCTGACAGGAGCCAGCAGTGTCAGAGAACAAAGAACAAAACATTCTTATATTGTTCTTAGGTGTTATGTCCAAGTCACTGATATTTACAATACATTTAGTTTCAGTCTCATTTTGGACATGAAGGAGCTAGGACAAGTTAAGATGAAATCCACAGTGACAGTTACAGGCAGCAAAGAGGTTGATGTGACCAAATCACTGATGACCAAGGAGCTCTGTGAGCCAGTGGTGTGCCAGTCTTTCCACATAGCCTGTTGAGAAGGGCCAGGCCACCTGTTGAGGTGTGTGCCAGGCTCTGGACCAGGACTGGCTTGCATTTGGCTAAGCTGAAAGACAAGCAGCATGAACCTATGACTGCCTGCTCCATCTACACTAGCTTTGCAAACCTATTTTGACTAAGGACATATCAAATGTTTGTCAGATGATATATGTGATATTCTGGTTTATGGCTTTAGTACAAAGACTGTCATTCCTAGTGTTAAAATATTTTGGTTGGGAGAAAGTGATTTAGAAGACAAGCTGTTTAATTAGTGCATGGGCAGAGACAATCTGTTCTGAGAATAGCTGGCAGCATGGGGAAGGACACAAAGTTAAGAGTAAGTGAAGGGAACAAAAGAAATATTAAAGAAATGTGTTTTGTTTGAAATGTGTTTTCTCTGCTCCAAAATACAGAGCCTTTTGGAGAGGTGAGGACAGCATTTTCCATGCAGGTTTATTACATTATCCCTAAAAAATTCCCATTGGTCATCTAGCCAAAAAGGTAGCCAGCTTGCCCAGAGCCTTGGGGAGATTTGTCAGGAATTCAGAGAAGGAAGAGTTTGGAAGATGAAAAAACCATCTGAACTCACTGTGAAGCAGCAAGTGTTCCAGTGCTATTTTTGGTTTACTAGTACTGTATACTGGGGAAGCTTTCTATGAAATACAAGGTGACACTACAGAATCTTGGAATAAGCTTATATGGAATATGCTGTTCATGGAAATATATATGTTCTACATATTTAGCATTTACTCTACTCTGATAAATGACTGTAGCTTCTTTTGATTTCCTCCTTAATGCCTCATGCTCCTTTTTCCTAGGAATATATATCAACCCTGTGGTCTCAGTTTGCAAACTTAAAAGCACTGTTTGGAGCTTTTATTGTCAGCCATCAGGTCAGAAAAATTGTACCTCAGTTAATTCACCTGAAGAAAGCAGGAGACATAAAATAATCCACGACACTGGCTTTGATCTATTGGGCTAGAGAGAGAAAAAAGAAAGTAAAAAACTCAAGGTTTATTTTAAGTCCTTAAATTACTAGGTAATACCAAAATTACTAAAACCCCTGTATATATAATAGGAAATGAGGAAAAAATGAAGCTGCAGTAATTGATGGAAAAGATGGATAAGAACTAAATTCCACTGATAAATTCCACTCATTACTGTCTGTCTTTACCCCTCTTGGCAGTAGAGAAGATTGACTGTAGGTTGTTTGAATTCATGTAAGCAAAATGCCATCAGTAATGTTGCCAGTTTAGCACTTAACCACCTTAAGAGTAAAATCAGCACTGTCATTGGAAAATGGAAATGACCTTGATGGGTTCACAGAAAACTCTCAGTTCTTAGATTCTTAGATTACTTCTTTGATGTTTTACAGATTAGTTCTAGGTGGAATTAAATTGGTCTCATTAGCAGGCACTAATTTATTTATATTTGAAGAATGTTTTACAAATTATCTGCTTCATCACTGGGGAAAGAGCTTGTGGGTAAACAAACTTAAAAAGAAAAAGAGAGGAAAACATCTCTTTTAAAGGTGTTCTAATTTTACTTGAACAGCTATAAGATTAGCTACCTTTCCTGGAGGAAGGGGTTTCTTATTATTTCTTTATGATACTTATAGAAAATTCTGTGTTCATGCCACAAAATGGGTTCAGATGATTTCTTAGCTTGGCAGAACGTGCTCAGCTATTTGATAATGTTTGGCTCCAAGCTGAAAATACTGTTTAAAAGAGAAATTTTTTTAAACTATTCAGGCTTCTCAACCTTTAGTGTTATATAGAGTGATTATTTAAATTTATTTATTTATTTATTTATTTATTTATTGGCTTGGTGTACCATTGGAGTCGATTACACTTTTGTAGTATGTCATTATTACAATGTACATATTCCATTAGTAAGTACAATTATGTCTTAGCATTTTTTTCATCTTTAGCAGTTAGACTGTACTGTGAATTTCCTCTGAATGCATGCCCAACTGTAAAAAGATCCCCCTTTTCACGTCTATCCTGCATTTCATGTGTTATTGTTCATTAAGTAATTATTTTTCTGAGTCCTGCTTTTGTGCTCTTTTCAGCAGCTCTAAAAACGCTGTTCCTGATTTCACCATTGCTTTCTGCCTTCATTTGTATCCTCAGCTGCTCTGCTTTTGTGTGAGTGACAAAGGTGCACAATAACCATGAGTCCAGCCTTTTACAGATCCTTTCATTAACATTGTTACCATTTTTGCTTAAAAAAACCAACAACCCTTGGCTGAGTTTATTGCTCATGGACAAGGGGATGTCCTGAACATTTTTTACTGATTTTAAGACAATTATTTTTGTTCCTGTCTCTCTCATGAGACAATTCTGACTCATATTGAAATGCATTTTAATTTTTGCTATGTGGGGACTGGAGGAAGAATTACTATGCATAACTTCAGGAAACTGAAGCATTTAGTAGAAGTAAACAAGTTGCCTTGGTCAGACTAGAAAATAGATGTCAATTTGGTTAAATCCTCATTCTCAACGACAAAAGGCAAGGGTGACAATGTAGGATATGTAACATCCATGTGATCTGTTCTTTTCCTTTCACTTTCCTTTCATTGAGTCTGAAGTCATGCCATTGTGAATGTGTGTTCATACTTCTTAAAGAAGATGGATTGTCCTTTGGTGTTTTAGCAAAATACTCAAAATGGCTCTTTGGAAAAAGAGGCAATAAGGAATTAATTCCGATTTTATATTTTTGTTTTGCTTTTCCTCTTGCTCCTTGGCAGTTTCTTCCATGTCTTATATTTGGCATTAGATTACTAATCTTATGGAGCTATTTCTATTCATCCAGACACAGAAAATAGTGCGCTCACACACAAATAAATATTAAGTGTAAGGATCATCTTAACCAGTTTTAGAACTTAAAGTATCTATGCAACATGGCATTTTATGCTACCTGCTTCTGAATGCATCCCAGATCAGCGGAGTACTTAAGAGGGTCTGACACTGCACCTCTAGAAGAAATGCTCTCATTTTAGGGAAAGCACAGTATTGTTCCCAAGCTGGTGAGGTATTAACCAGTTCAGGCAATATCCCTTCTGTATATTACAAAGATAACTTCTGAGATCTTATTTCCTGTCTAGGCAATGCCTTAATCTGAAATGAGATCTCTTTTTTGGGTTAATGGAGATGCTTGGTTTGGAAAACTAATTTGGAAATATGCCTTACAGTGACCTCCACATTACTTTTCCAGGGTAAATACAGAATTTACGCTGGTTCTGAAATTAATCCACAGTAAGGTTTCTAGTAATTTACAGGTTTCTCATGAAACTTTATTGGATGCTGAGTTTATTCACAGCAGAGAAAATCTGAAATAAATCTGTCAGATCAAATTGTGTTAATCCAGTCTTGCATCAATATTAATAGAAGCAAAATCTAAGTATATATTAAATATATTGAGAGTTTATATGATTTAGTAGTGTAAAATATTACAATTACACTGACTAGATTTTAATTCAGTTTATAGAAGCCAGTAAGATATACTCTGTTCAAGAGCTTTCCAGTGTGGATTTATGTAGGTAATTTTATTTCGTGCTCTTTGGTATTTGACATAAATCCTTTTTTTATTTTCTGGAGTAAACCAATAATACAGCTTTCTATTTTTAAAAAGGAGATTTAACCTTTATATTTGTGAATGAAAGCTGGAAATCCTGGGTCTAGAAAATCCAAAACATGAATTATTTCTACATAAAATTGCAGCTTTTCAGTGGGGGAAAAGGGGTTTATTTTCATTTTAATCTTGGTCCTCTTTGAATGCTTGGTGCTGGTGAGGCAATGTGGGCAAGTACACATACTTGCATGGATGTGTGAATGTTCACTTTTTCTTAAGCATTGAACCTGATATGGAGCATATTGATACCTTTCTGAAGCTCAGGTATGTTTTTCCAGGTGGTGTTTCTGGTAAATTAGTCACTTCCTAGTGCACGGAAAATGGGAACCATGATAAACTGGGGCCACGCATGGGGGTGTACTATTACCTGGACAGGACTCTCATTAACAGGGAGAGAGGGTTGTATTTCACCCAACCAGCTCACAAAAGGCAGAAAAGGACATGCCAAGTGACACCAGCATAATCACTGTGTCATTCACAAAGAATACAGTTCCAGAAATCCACTCAAACATTTTTCTTCCTGTTATTTCCTTTTTCTAGAATAAACAAGTGAGTCAAACAAAGATCCGGGTGATCTCCACCATCGCCTTCATCCTGGTAGGCTGCATCGTCTTTGTGACCATTCCTGCCTTTATCTTCAAATACATCGAGGGATGGACAGCCTTGGAGTCCATTTACTTTGTAGTTGTTACCCTGACCACTGTTGGCTTCGGTGACTTTGTAGCAGGTGAGCAGCTTTGAGCCAAGGTGCTCAAGGTGCACAAGACCTTGGCTCTCAGAATTTGTTTTCTGGTATAGAGAGGAGGCTCTTCACAGTGTGTTATATTCCAGTGAAATGATGGGATTCCAGTGTTTCTGTTGGGATTACTGTGCAGTACAACATCAGGCTGATTTAAGGTCTAGGTGCCTTGACATCTGTAGATTGTGAGCCTTCAGCAGTGTAGATAACGGGAGCCTGGAAAGTCCTGATTATCCTTTATCATGCAATGAATTATGTAAAAGTAAAATTACTTTCCCATTGAATTAAAGATTTGTATTAGTCCATTACTGCTCAGTCTGAGGATGACTGCAGGGGCAAGTCAAATGATGAATGGAGGAAGCTCTTACAGAGGACGACTGAGCCATAGGTCTGTAGAATTCTCTGGTCAGATGCAGTAGTGGGCTGCTGCTACAGGAGCTGTAGCATTTCAAAACCTGCATTCTGTTTCCTAACCTTGGCAGAAATTTTGACATTGCAGTTGCCCTGTTAAGAAAAACTCTTGTAGGAGAGAAGGACTAATGGGGTATGTATCTCAGTGCTTGGAGGAGATTAACACAGTATGAGCTGGAACTATAAATATCTACCCATATACAATTTCCAAAGAGGGAATTGAGATAGTTGGCTGGGGAGGAGAGAGGTAATTTTTTATTTTTTCCACACAACTGCTTTGCTAACAAAAAAGGTGGTTAAAATAAGTGGATTCTTTTCCCATCAGTGCCTGACCTCTAGTTCTCATTCATGTTAGTGGTCCTAATTAAAGGTATTAAGTTTCCTGTGTTAAAAACAGTCATTGCTTGTGTTAAAAACAGTCATATTGTACTTCTTCATACCTATAAACAGAATGAGTTAAAAAAAATCAAATAAAACTAAAAACCTTTCTTTGTTGAAGAACAGTAGACAAGTCTCTTTTGTAAAGACTTGTCCTCCTTTTTTATGACATACTGGCATAGAAGACATGAATTATTGAGAAAAAAAAGTCATTGAACAAAGAAAGACCCAGATATAAAAAAGAAAGTTTTACGAGCATTTAGCTACAGAAGTCATTGTGTGAGCTTGCTCCATTTTAACCACTTAGTGTAAAGGGATTCACTGATATTCTTTGAGGTATCACAGTGGGAAATAAAAATAATTTACAATATTTTTCTTAATAATAGCACATTTCAGTATTGTTTAATAATGTGATTGTAAAAAAGCTCTGAATATTAAATTGTTCTATAATCACATGATTAGGAGAATATAATCCACAGCTGGGTGGCTACTAACAAGCAGGATTTCTCAAAAATCATATGGAAGATCCTGAATAAGGCAGCTTCAGAGGCATTTTCATGATGAGAGTTTAAGGCAGGTGATCACCAGGAGATCTGGGGTTTATTGCTGGTTTTGAGAGAGATTTTCTGCCCCTTTTATTTTCTGCCGCTTTAATCTCTCAGTATCTCTGTTCCTTCAACAGCAAATCAAAAATACTATATCTTAATGGTTGAAACAGCATCAGTGGAGCTATGCTGGCTTATTCCACCTAAAACAAATCCCAGCTCTTGGGAAACTGGAAGGTTTTTGTACTACAGTTGGATATAAAATTGTGCATGGAGCCAGAAAAAACAGAGTATCTGATAGGCTGAAAAAAAAGTGGTCTCATACTTTCTCAGTCACCTGATTACTCTGCAAGATAGATCCAGACAATCTGTTTCCTAGTGAGCTTCCTCAGGGACATGTATGATCAGAAGAGGCTTCTTCTACCATAGCAACAGCAGTCCCTACCTCCCATTGTTTCAGACTCTTAAAGACTGGAAAAAAAGAGTGTGATTCATGCAGTCTGTGGGGAGAGATTAACATCAAAACCTATATTTGGGTTCCTGCCAATTCTCAAATGTCTGACCTTCCACGGGGGTGTTCAAACGCTGTAACTACACTCGTATTGAGTCTTGATAAAATTAAAGAGTCATAGAAGTGTCTCAGATTGTGAAAAGCAAAAGGGAAAATGCTGAACTGTGTTGTCTGGTGATTTTAACAGGGAAAACCCCTAAAATCTCTCTGCAGTAATACAGAGGTATAGGTGTCTAGCTCTTTCTAAGCAAGGCTGGAGCCCAGGAAATATGCAGACCTCTGCCTGAGTCTCCTGGTAGGCTTGTTTTTCGGGCAGGGGTTTACACAGCTACCACCAAGGTGATGTTCACTTGCATTGAGGGATATGGCAGTGCCCATGGGGCTCTTCAGGCTCTTTGCTGCTCATTCTCTTCCACTCAGGGCTGTGCCTGCCTCTTACTGGCTCTCATTCTTGCAGTGCACATAACACTGTGATGGGACTGAGAGTCTAAAAGGTGAGGTTGTCTTTGCTTTCTTTTTTAAAAATTTCTTTATTTTACGCTGTAGTAACCAGCAACCTGGCTGCTACTTACTTTGTAGTCCATAAGTTTCCAAATGGCTCATTTCTTGTTTTGCCAGCTCATCCAAAGACTTGCATAAAGAACAATATAGTATATTTGTTGCTTGACTTGATCCATATCTTTTATGAAGTCACTGACCAGAGAATGCATCCTTCTGAACGATACCCAAGCAGACTGCATAGCCTTATTTTCAGGGCTAATACATGGCTTCCTGTCAGACATCCTGATTTGGAAGACAAAGCTACATTTCTTTTTTCTGCACACAGATCTCTCAATCCTGCAGCTAAACCCAAAAAAGTCTGGAAACTCTACAACATAAGCCGGTTGATTTGTAAATTTTCTCAACTGTGAAGCTTCAGGCAGTTCAGAATAAGGCAGACTAGCTGTATTAAGCCTTTTTCTTGGACATGTGTTTGTGCTGTTGCAAGTACTATTAAAGTAGAATTTCAGAGCTGCTTCAGCACATGAGCAATACAAAGGAAAGTGTTTACTGGATGTTCTGGCAGGTCAGATAGCAGCAGAACAATAGGTAGGTGTGAAGACTTTTAAATTAAAACAGACTGAGTTCCTCTCATCTGACCAGCTTCTTGTCTTATTATCAGAACTACAATGCTGTTGACAAGAGCTAAGAAATACTTCTAGGCATTTTTCAGAATTGCAGATATTTTGTAGTTATTTTGGGACCTCATGATTTGTAAGCATAAGTATATGCTTATTTCAGGAGGAAATGCTGATATCAAATACAAGGAGTGGTATAAGCCCTTAGTGTGGTTCTGGATCCTTGTCGGCCTTGCCTACTTTGCTGCTGTCCTGAGTATGATTGGAGACTGGTTAAGAGTCCTGTCCAAGAAGACACAAGAAGAGGTATGATCAGTAATTTCTCAGTGGTTTGTCTTTTTACAAGAGAGATTTAAGTACCTGAATCCTGCTTATCTAACTAAGAATGCTGCTCTGCATGAATAATGCTCAATATGCCCTGTTGTTTACTTCACTGACTGCCTTTGGTGTACAGTTAGCTCTGAACTTTAGCTCCTTCACAAAGGAAGATAAAAATAAGAGAAAAAGTAACAGAAGCAACCAAGGCTGTTACACCTCTATCAGTACTCAAAAATACACAGAACACATCAGTAGCATTGCAATTATGGAATGAGATGCCAGCCTTTACTCTGAAGCTAGCTATGAAACTGTACTAAAAAATTCCTCAAAAATTAGGAGATTTCCCTGACTTTTTCTACTGCAGAGAATATGGTTCTGAATAGAAGTTTAAATTCAGGCCACTTACTGTGTACTCTGTTTTTAAAAATTGAAGAAACTGAGTAATCAGCATCAAGGAGAGCATGACTAAATTCACTCAGAACATGCCCTCCGTGATTCAAAGAGGATACTGCTAATGCTTCACCCAAAAAAGTGTGGAAAATAGAAAGGCAATTGCCATGACTCTAGAGCTGAAGCCTGTGGTGGAGGATGTTAGTTTTATATATATATATATACACGTACATATATATAAAGCTTACCTGGCAGGGTTAACAAAATAGCAGGCAAAATTTGGCAGGTGTGTAGTGCTGTTTCTAATTTTTGAAGGCATCTGCACCACCCAAGGCCTGGTGCATCCCCCATGCATCTCATTAATAAAGGTGACTACAGAGATTGTGACTGTTCCATTGATCATCAGGCACCTACTGCAGGGAACCTGGTCTCCCACGTGGATGCAAGATGCCTTCTGCCACAGTGCTAAAGGGACACATGCACATCTGGCCTGCAGAAAAAAAATGACTCCTTATGGGTTATTGGATGCAAAAATTTGAGTTCAGGCTGCAGCAGCACAAGCAAACCATTGACCATGGCTTTCTTTCAGCTTTCTCAAAGCTGAACTTTGAGCACACAGATCAAACAGATCTTGAGAAAGAACTGTTTTAACTGAAATATTGCTTGGTCATTTATAATGAATTTCTCATTTTATGAGAATGTTTATAAGCATGTTTATTGAATACAGCCATCATTTGGTGATTTATTCTTAGCCATTATTCCAGCCTGCAGTGCAAAGGAGTAAAACAGAGAAAGACAGTAGGACATTCAAGTATATGCTCATACAGTATGGGTATTCAAAACTCCTCCAGATGGCTTGACAGTGTGGTATTTGGACAGTTGTGCAATGGAAACCTCCATTAAAGGCAGCTACATTTGTCCCTCAAAATGAACCCCATTCTGGAGAAGTTAGAAGACCACTTGAAATTACCTAATGAGTATTTAACATTATCTATTCTGTCACTCTGTGGCTCTGAAGAGAACCTTCAGTGGGACTTAGCTTCATCCATGAGCAATACAGGAAAACACATTCCTGTACTGCTGCACTGGTTGTTGTGCTGTTCTGAAGTGTATTGGTTTAACTATAAGTGATTAACTTTGCCCACTCTTGACCATCTACTGCTGACATTATGAGTCAGGAATTTTGTTCTTAATCAAGGATGGATTAGCATGAACATGTCCCATCATGTAACACAGCTATGAAATGTGTGGAGTGGCAAAGTGACAGACAGATGATTTCTATGCCACAAAAGCCATCAGTTGGTGTGTTCAGAGTTTGCCCAGTGTAAGCCCTTTGCTAATGAAGTTTGGGTCCAGATGGATGCAGTGGAGATGGGACAACTCTTCAGTTTCATGCCAGAGAAGAAAGCACTTGTGCTGTGTTCTACAGGAAAGATTTTCCTTTTTCTTAAAAAGTTAATTTCTCTTTCTTCATGTTTCTAAAGGTTGGAGAAATAAAAGCCCACGCAGCAGAGTGGAAAGCAAACGTGACAGCTGAGTTCAGAGAGACACGGAGGCGGCTCAGCGTGGAGATCCATGACAAACTTCAAAGGGCAGCCACCATCCGGAGCATGGAGCGCAGGCGCCTGGGCCTGGACCAGCGAGCCCACTCCTTAGACATGCTCTCTCCAGAGAAGCGCTCTGTCTTTGCTACCTTGGAAACAGGACGCTTCAAGGCCTCCTCTCAGGAAAGCATCAACAACAGGCCTAACAACCTGCGCCTTAAAGGGTCAGATAAGCTCAACAAGCACGGGCAGGGGGCATCTGAGGACAACATCATTAACAAATTTGGATCGTCTGCTAAGATGACCAAACGGAAAAACAAAGATCTCAAAAAGACCATGCCTGAGGATATGCATAAAATTTATGAGACCTTCAGAAACTATTCCTTGGATGAAGAAAAAAAGGAGGAGGGGACAGAGAAGATGCATAATTCCAAGAACACTTCTAGCACTGCAGTTCTGACCAAGTGCATCCAGCAGCACTCAGACATGGAAAACGGAGTGATTCCCAATGAAGCCAAAGAAAGGGAGCATAAAAACAAAGTGTTACTTTAAGACAGAAGATAAATGTAAAAGATGCTTGACTTGAATTAACAATGTTGGTGTTTTTATATACATATATATTGAGACACGTGCCTTATACAGACTCCTTATTCAGTCTGAATTATATAGCATCGAAGAATATTTCACTGTGCCATAAAGACTCAAGCTTGCTCTGCCAAAACAAATCAGGAACACAGCACTGGAGAATGGCAACAGAAAGCTACGCACATGGAAATTTCAGCCTGTATAAGATTACCAGGGCAAGACACAAAGGAAGGGATTGAACCATGGCAGTATCACCAGAGGGCTCCTACCATGGTGTGATATTAGACAAAGGGCAGCTATGCAAGAAGAGCCTACGAAAGGAATGAAAACAATGTATCTTTTTAATGGAGTATGCATCCATAAAGCCTTCCCCTGGTGATTAAAAAGAGGAGAAATGATTGGAGTGAACTAGAAACTTTCAGTAAAGCTTAGTTTACGTTTTGGCACGTGATCCAAGCTAGATTTTTTTCCCCCCTATATTTGAGTCAGATGCATTACCTTTCTAAATGCCAAAAGAATGTCCATGGACACAGCCAGCAGCTGGGTGCTGGTTGGAAAATAAACACAGACATAAGTAAGGGTACGATTGCTCTTTTAATTAAAAAAAAAAAAAAAAAAAGAAAAAAAAAGAAAAATACAAAACAAAACAAAAAACTGTTTGGGTATTTATCTTGAGCAATGAAAAAAAAACAAAAAAAAAGAAAAGAAACAGATTTTTTCTCATGTAGGAAAATTAAATGTAAAGTCACATCAAGAAAGTGCATATGAAGAAAATACAACATCTCATGCCATGTTGTTTGAAAGAAGAGAAACATCAATTTAATGATATTTGGCTAAAAGTATAAAACAGTGGGCCAACTTTTTTTTTTTTTAAAGAATTTCTCATTCACATTTTCTACCACTGAAAAAAAACCCTTCTATTTTAATGCTGTAAGACTACAAGGACAGAAGGGAAGCTATAGCTTTTGCATGTCAGCAAACTGCTGTTCTCTAGCTGAATCTGAATTTTTAAAAATAGACATAAGAGCATATACATGATTCACATGAGGGCCAGGGCTACCATAGAATCTCAGGGCTCTGTGCTTCCTTTTGGGTTTGATTTAGACATAAGCTGCTGTCATAATCTCAGAAAAAAAAACAAAGAAAGAAAAAAATTTAGAAAAAAAATATTGTGGTAATTTTTTAAGTGCTTATAGCTTTAAGTGCCATTAATGCTGTCATATTTTGTAACTTTTTAAACAAGTATTTTGAATTATTTGGTTTATTTCCTTTCAAGTACTCTGTTGGAAATTTGCTATCCCTTTTATTGATGAAAAGAAAACATGGGCTCTCTGCATTTCTAGACTAAAGTGAAATGTAACTAAACTATAGGCATTTTTAAAAAAATCTTTTATGTTGTCTGGGCATATAGATATGAAAAATAAAATTGTGTCTAGACTTCACAGTAAATTTTCAAAGAAAATGCTGCAAAATAATTAATGTGAATTGCAAAACATATTCAACTTTTTAGTGTCAGCCTGTGGGCTGCTGGGTGGGCCATTGCAGATAGAAGATTTTGCATGCTGGAAATGAGATACACTGATTGTACCAGCAATGCTTTCCCTGAGCTTTCACAAAATCCTAAATATTTTTGCAATTCAAACTTATAGGTAAGGTAAGCATGGATGTTGATTGCAGAGACTCTTGAAAGCTAGTCAATCATGCAGACATCCACAGGTCATGCAGACACAGGCTTTTGGAATTGCATGCCGATGTCTACATACACAACAATGCATGTATCATTCCTTGATACTTTCTGAGATTTTATGCACAGTAAGACAACTCAAAATCAATCTGGCCACCAGAATTCAAGATTGCCATGGCTATGAATGGAAGCATGGCTGTGTGAATGTAAATTTTGAGTATACATATTTGCATATCTGTTGGACTCTGCTGGATTTGCAGGAATGAGCCAAAGTCCACTAGCACAGAGGAAGAAAGAAGTTTATAGTTTGTTCTGTCTGCTGGTTCACTTCCCTTGAAATGACTCTTATCATCTTTCTAATTTCATTATCTGTCTGAAAATCAAGGATGAGAAAGCAATGTTTGAAAAATTTCAGGTCATTTAGGGTTGCTCTAACTCAGTAAGATCCAAGGGAAATTGAATTCTGCTTACTTCACCAGTGAGTCTCCTAAGGGGCAGGGCTGCACTCTGGCTTCACCTTACCAGAGGCAGGGCCGTAAGCCCAGTCCCGGGGGAAGGTTCCACTTAACTCCAGGACTCTTATGGCTTCTGGAGACTTTTGTGCCAGGCAGCCCTGTGCTTGGCTTCACAAACATGCAGATGGTGGCTTGTGACCATCCCCAGGTCCTATCCTCCTCAAGCCCCAGGCAGACACCAGAAAGGTAAAAGCTGGAGCTCTTTAGCCTGCCTGTTACTGCTGGTTGTGGGCAGGCCTTGAGTGCCACACATGAGCAAATGTTCTGAAGTCTTATCCAGGAGCATCATTAATTCTATAATGCCAGGATGGATGAAGCGTATCTGGATGTACCAAGGCTGTTCAGATCTGGTGTTTTATTGGTAGGAGGGTAGGAGTGAAAGTTACAATTTAGATTTGTGTTTGAATTCCAGAAAAGGTTCAGAAGTGCTGAGATGTACAATTTGGGTCTGAGAATTGAAGTAATTCCTTGTTACATCATCCTGTGCTTTGCAACTATGAAGGATCTGGCACCCAAAAGCATCTCAACTGTCTCTGAAAGCATGAAATACAATCAGTTTTACAAATTATTTTGTTTGCAAAAATTTGGTTACCAAATGCCAAGGTCAACATCATGTATGCAGTGTTATCTCCAGATGAGTTCTTCTCACAAGTTATGCTTGCCTGCAATAGAAACGTTCTGCATAGTCACACAGACATCTGTAAGAATATAGAAGATGCATTTTCTGTATGTGAAATATAAAGTTTAGCCGTAGCCAGGGCATTTCTTCTGATTAGGGTCAGGGAAAGTAAAATCTGTCTTGTAGGAATTGTTCATGTGAGCTGGGAGTTGGACAACAGGCAATAACAGAAAATGAGTCAAAATGGAGAAGTGAAGAGGCAAAATCTCTTGAGCAAATTCAGAACTGTTTGTTCTTATGCAAGAGAAGGACACTGGCATAGTTTTTATCTTAGCTTTCTGAGTTCTCAGGCTGTCCCCTGAACAGATTCTAGGTGATGGTGTGTCATTCTAGTTTCTGTGTGGCCATGCTATGTCATTTTGGATGACATTTTGTCAGCTGTTTCTTCAGCATCCCCTGGTTTGGGATATAATAGTTCAGGGACAAAAGGTGATGCTCTATAAACTCTCAGTGAGATACTGAGCAGAGAATTTGATGACCTTTTATATGAAAGCAAAATTCTCTCTTTCAATACTCTCCATTTCTGTGCCTATGAAACTTGCTGAGAAAGTTGCCAGGCTATGACTGACAGGAGTAAATATTTTCTGCTAGATGATTCCTTATTAAATACCTCAATATAGATAATTTATAATATAGGAAGTGGAAATGGTGTATTTCATAGTGAACCACACAGAAACATCTTGACACCTAAAATGACATTTTAATGAGCTAAATTTCTTTTCCCCTTTTAAAGGGCACCCCTTGGTTTTAATTGTCTACAACAGCTTGAGAGAGAATCTCAGTTCAAACATCAAGTGTTTTTATGGCTAAAATTATCATCCTTTGGCATTTAGTAACACCTATAAAAAACTTGTCATGTTATTTCTAGTGAGGCTGTTTCACCATTATAGAAAAGTTTTAGCAAAAGTAGTCTGAATCATATCTGAAACTTCTTTCTCTAAATTAGACCCTTTCCCAGCAGCCTGAAAATAAAAGTCAGACAAAAGGGTGAGTTACTGGCTTTAACTCTCCAATCTTGCCCTGAGCATAACATGACTTGACATGGGAATTGGGACCTGAAAGAACAAAGCAACATGGATTTTCTGTAGCTGCAGCCCTCACACATAGAGGATGACTCAGCTGCTGTATCCCTGCAGCTTTCAGCTCTGCAGTCCCACTTTCCACTGCCTTGTGCAGGACAATTCTGCTATGCCACTTTGGGAATCCTTCTGAACCATTAATCATCATAAGCATCGCTGAACTTGTGCAGATACTGGTTTTCAAAAGATTTTTAATTTCATTACCATTTAATAGGGAACATTATTTCTAATAAAATCTAGAAATAATATTAAATAAAATACAATAAACCCTCCCCCCCCCCCCCCCCCCCCCCAGTTATTTATATTCATGGAACCTGATTTAGATTGTGGCCATGAAATTATAAATCACCCGAGCTTCTGGCTTTAGGATGTCTCTAGTACCAGTCTGCTTCCTCCAAAGCCATTAATGGACTATGCCAGAGACTTTCTGCAAAAATCTCTAACCCATAATAAATAAAATTACGTCTGAGTTCAGGTTATTAAAACCTTGTCCTTAAAAGCCCTTCATTTTTCTAAAGTATTTGAATTTATGCTGTACATGGGCTGTTTGTTTTCCAGCTTTGGTTTTCTCAGGGGTTTATTTGTGTTGTCAGGTTGCATAACGTCTGCTACTCTCACTTTTCCCATCATCCACTAGAAATAAATTACAGGTAAAGACCAAGCATCATGTTATGTTGTGTACTAACCTAGAGCAGGAAGTGTCCTACTAAACAGATATGAATTTGAGAGGTGACTGGGGACTGTTTCTGTCCTCCCTGTACATTTACTTGTTCTGAGCTATGTTTTGTCTAATCTACGCCCAAATCTGCCCCTGTAAGTCTATGCAGTAAAGTGGAACTTGCTTGTTATTTTTAAGCTTTTTATTGCAAAGGCCTGCTGTTATAACTCATCTCTACTGTGCAATTTATACTTACTGGAATGGCATTATATCAATACTAAACACAGATAAGCTCAGCTTCAGAAACAGTTCCCTGGGCATTTAAATATCAATGAAAACACAAGGCAAATCAACACAACTCTGTGGAACACAAATAAAGGCTTGTAGATTAATGTATGAAACTGGTTGGCTGAAATGAATCACCAAAAAAATGTAGATCTGAAAATTCCTTTGAATTACTGAAATTTTCCCAAGGTCTCCGTGTCCTCTACTATCAGTAACAGTTACTCTCCTTAATACCATTGCTAAACTGGACTGTATTTTCTCTTCCTGCCACTGCAACTGCAGTTGATAACATTGTTAGTCTCTGTTGACTTGTGCTGCTGAAATCAATGAGGAAGCAGTAGCAGAAGCTAATTTGCAGTTGTCCTGACGTAGCCAGTGCATAGTCTGTGAGCTGGATCATGCTGGAATGGGAAGGTCACTCTAAAGGCAAGTCTTATGCACCACACTGGTGAGTTCTCAGGAACCAGATGAAGAATAGCCCCATGCTAACACCCCTCACATGCCACACAAAACTGGTTCTTGCACACAGATTTACGGGTGATGCCTCCTCACTCCATGCAGGTAGATGCAAACTTCTTGTGCTCCCTCCTCTCTGGTTACAGGTCATATCTGAGCTAAGTCTCATCACCAGGAAATAGCAGGGTTGCTGCTTTTTATGGTAGCTTTAATTAGAAAAAAGCAGAGTTTGTGTCTAGATCATATCTTCCCAACAATTTAAATTTATTCAGGGCAATGTATCAATGTACTTTTAAAGTGATTTTTTTTTTTTTCAAGTTCTAATAGAACTTGATCTGAACCTTGGACAGTACTGAGAAACCAATATTAGTAATTTTCAGATTTGTGTTTAAAAAAGAAGCTTCTTAAAATTTGGGAAAACATTTTTTGGGATGCTGTTCTACTATATTTTCCTGATCAACTTCAAATTATACTATAAACAATCAGTAACACCACTTACAAGGATATTCTATCTACTTTCTTGTCTATGTCCCTCTTTCATTCTTTATGTAAGATTCAATGGTGCTTTAGAAAGGCATTCTCAGAAAAATTAAAATTTCAGAAATGTCATTACCAGGGTGCAGAGCAGAATGTGCTTGTACCAACTTGATAAGTTTTGCTGCTACTGTCTTTATCTTATGATGTAATGTTTTAAAAGATTAAAAAAATTGCAACAAAGACCATCCAGATGAAAACACTTTTCCTGGTTTTTTTTTCCTTTTCCTCTTTCTGTTGTCTTATCATCCACCAAGGGGAGAGGAACTATAATTAACCTCTTGTGCATCTCTAGAAAACTGTGCATTGCTGGTAATACCACTTTTGCTGGACCTTTGAGCTTGTTTTTCCTTCTACCTTTTCTCCCTGGTTGATAATCCAGATTTCCTTATTTCCTGGTGTTTAATTTGGGAAGCCATGGTGCTGGGCTGGTTTCAAAAGAGAGACACAAATTTCCAGCCATACTTCTACTCATACTTAGCCATTTCTGCATTTAATGACCAGTCAACAAGGAAGAAAGAATCAGAGCTTTGAGGAGGCTCTGTCTCCTTTCTAATTTTTTTACATAAAATTGTTTGCCAGGATGACTGGAAGAAGTTATAGATAGAGAGATGAGGTGAAGCTTTTTGACCTTGAAAAGCACAGACAAGGATGAGGTTGTCTTTTACTGTCAATTCTTTTGTCTTTTTGCAACTTTTTTGATATTTCTGTCTTGACAACTTTCTATGCTAGGCCTCAGATTCCCTCACTGTCATGTTTTTCCTTTAGCTTGGAAAATTGCGACACAGTCCAGTCCACTTCCAGAGGGTGCAAATTCTTGAACTATGGTTCCTTTTGTCAGCAAATTGGGGTAATAAAAAACCCCAGGAATCTTGGTTCAAAATTCTGCATAGTGCCTATAGAGACCCCTCATGGCTGAACCTTTGCTTGACTTTAAGGAAAAAAAAAAAGAAAAAACCTTCTCTGGACTCAGCAGAACAATCTCTCTCATATTTGTGCTACTTTTTATATGCTATTTGTGCTATTCAGTCCATACTGATTCTTGCTACTTGTGTACTAACTGTGTGAGTCAATATGCATTTCTCCAAAGTCCATCTCCGTCTCCAAAATTATCTCTCTTCCCTTATAAGCATGGGTCTCTTATTTGGACCTACTTTAGCTACTCTGTATCACTCTTATATTTCATGCAAAAAATGGTTATTTGCATTTTCTAGTTTATGCACATTGTTTTTGTTTACTTGATTTCCAGGTCCAGACTTTATCAAGCTACAGCTGTTTTCTTTGATTTTGTGACCTCTTGCCGGGGATATAGAGGTGGTACTTAAGTTTCTGGAGTCCTCCAGCAAATTGACCTGTTTAGCAAACTGACCCAAGTCACTCTTCTGAGAGGTGATTGAGAAAGATAAAGAAAAGAAGAAGAAAACCCAACAAATCAGCAAAAACCGAAGGGTGGATGTGTGACAAATTGTGAAATATTTTTTTTACCCCCTCCAAGATCTGTATGCAGGATGCTGGGGGTTGCACTAAGATTCTTGCTGAAAAATTATTTTCTCAGTACAGTCCGCTGTTTTGCATAATACCAACTATTTTTGAAACAAATTGTTACATGGTAGAAAATTTAAATTTGCTTTAAAAACAATAAATAAGTATACAATAATAAAGTAACATACTCAAAGTGAATAGTTCAGGAGGGAGTATCCCACAGAGATTCCACAGGACATTTTTTGTCCTGGCAGTTGTCACTGCTTTCTAGCAAAGCTTTAGATCATTTCCATGGGGCACCCAGGAGACTTTCCCCACTGTAGGAGACTGCCTCTGGGCCATCCCTTCCCTTCATTCTGGCACAAGGTGCTGATGTTTTTCTTTTGACAGCACCTTTTCTGAAGCAGAGCAATGTAAATGTCACTACTGAACCCAATTTAAACAGGATGGATGGACACCATAGGTTTGACTTGAAGCAATTAGCTAAATGGACCTGTGCCACAATTTCCTTCTAAGTACAATTATCTGACTTTGAAGAATAAAGCAGTGAATTAAGGTTGTATTACATTCCAAGGCATGTGATGACTGTTGGTTGTTCATATGAAGAACTTGCTTTCCCCTTGCATAAATACCTGGTTAGAAAAAGAGATACAAAGAATTCCACAAAGAACAGAGTTTGGGCCTGCACATCTCTTCTTCCTACAAGGGTTTGTGGGAAAGAGCTGCCCAGTACCTTCCAGGGCACAAGCTGGGAACCACTTTTCCACTATGATTGGAAAATAAACAAAACAGCACATAAACTGATGCTGTTGTGCAAAGAGACATTAAATACAGACAGGAACCTCATGAGATCTTTTTTGTGGTGTCAAATTATGGACCTGGGAGTGACTTTTAAGATGTCACAGCAGGAAAAAACAAGAGCCCTGACAATCATTGTCACATCTGCTGAAGTGTGGAGAGGCTGGAGCAGGGCTAATCGATAACTCCTCCACAATGAATAGAGCAGCAGGCATTTAAGGGATTAAGCACAAACAAACGATGACTGTGTGTTTTGTAACAAGGGAAATAATAGGCAGTATTTGAGTAGCAAGAAGATTTCAGCTGTGCCTTAGGTGCTGAAAGATACAAGTTGTGCTGTCAGGTTTACACCAAAGTGTTTAATCCTCCAAACACGGATGTCTGTAAGACAATAGCCTACTCAAGTGTTGAGCCCAGACTCTACCCTAGAGCAGGTCCATCTTGTGTGGAATTCATGCTGTGCCGTGAAGCCATTTATATTCTCTCATTTCCATTTCTCAGTCTGATGTAGCTCAATTTGACAAACTAAACATATTTTGTCAAAATAAGAAAAAAGCCCAACTAAATACAAAATAACAACAAATATCCCCTTAAAGGTTGCAATTGTTGCTTTTTTCCCCCTTGGAATTCTTCAGCACAGTTGCCTGCTGAGAATGATTAATAACAGCATTTATAATGTTGTTTAGAAACAGCAAGTCTTGCTGTTTGAAGTAAGGTGCATGACTGCATTTCTCATGAGAAGCAAAAGATGAGGATTCTCTTTGAAATCTGGGCTTGTGTTAAACTGGAATATAAAATTTTTACTATCTCTTCCTGAAACTATGATTTCCTTTTTAGCAGGAAGTTATTTTATATTTCACAGCTTAACGAGAGCTTTAAATGGATCATTTCATTCCTGCTTTTGATTGCTTAAGTTTCCTGCCTTGCTAAGCCTTCACTAATCTATGAAAACAGGTGTCTTCCTCTCTGTAGAATGGACCTCACTCCCTCAGGCTGAGTAGTAATAAATTAGCCCTGCCCACTTGCAATCCTCTATGAAGCAATCCAAGCTCGTTAGCTCGTATTTGGCAGTTCTCAAATAAGGCATTTTAATGCAACAGCAAAAGAAATTTAGGCTGTGCTTGGCAATTTCTCTCGTCCATCATTAGTCACACATCCCCCCCTGGGTTTCAGATTCCTGCACTGATACCCTTGGCAAGAGGCTTGCCTACAGTAAGTTTAACCTGAGTTCTCTGTAAGGGGGTTGGTGATGTATGTTTTGTTCATGTGCAAGGTCAAGCTGTGAAGGCCAAGAACGTGGAGGTGCTTTCTATATGATAGTCACCATTATATTTGTGGTCTTCAGGCTCTTTGTCTTAAGCAATCCCCATTTCTGGTATGCGGATCTCTGTATATTGGTCTAGGCACTTATCTGCTATTAACATGTGTAGTACACTTCCATGAAGCATCCTGATGATGGGGAAATGAGTACACTGGGGATGCTCTCAGGTGCTGAAAGACACTCAAAAGAAATAAAGTGTTATATGGCAAACCTTGTAGCTTAATAAGAGGCAATGGTTAAGTCTTTATCTCTCTGTGTCTGGTGGTATTGCTTAGTTATTCCATTAGTTTGTTGGTCAGTCTGTACAAAGAATTAAAAGAAGACCTACAGTGCTTATGGGACCCAGAAAAGGGATTTTATTTTACAGTGCTTTGTGGTTTGGAAAGGAAACCTCTCTTATAGGGAGAAAGTGAAGACTCTTTGGAGGAGGTTTTAATGTCCATTAATGTAATCATCAATAACTTGCATCACAATCAATGTGTATTTGGAGTGCTGAAAACATTGGTTGAAATGTCAGCCTGTCAAGCCACAATCTGGATATGTCGGGGTCCCTTGGCCAGGCAAAATGTGAATGTGTGACCGGCCGTGACTCAGACAGGAGTGGGGACACTGCAGGGCAAGCTTTAAATGAGGAGTACTGCAGGGTAGGCAGAATAGGGATTTCTTCTACTGAGATCAGGGCCCTTCTTTGGCATCTCTGGTCCACTAAGAGACAGAAATATTCACTTTATTTCTTAGTATTGTAACAACCATAACAGCGAAAGTCTGTTTTCTTTCCATTGCAACAAAATTTCTGTTGTATCGTGATGGGTAGTAGGAGTAGTTTTCCAGAGAAGCAAACTCTGCTAAATAATAAGATTCGTTTTAAAAATTTTATTTTAGGAAAATAAAATCAGAGTGGATTGGATTAAGCGATGCTGTGTTTGGATCAGACTTGACATAGGGATTTAATCAAAGATTAGATGCAAAATTGCACAAGGCTAGCAAAATACTATGATACAAAATACCTGGGCTAAAGACTGACTGGAAAAGAGATGTAATCTTGGTAAAACTGGATCTCAGAATTGCTGATCATTCAGCTCAAAGATAACATCTGGAAGACAAAAAAATAAACATCATTTGTGGGTCAAACCAAATTGAAATATCTTCTCAGTAAATACAAAAGCAGTAAAAAAACTCTAGTCAAATTCTATTGGAATTAATTATCTTTTCAATCTGAAAGCAAATGTCACATTTCCATTTAAAATGAACTTTCCCCTGAAAATTAGAGGAGCCACCTATTAATTGAAATGAAAAAAAAAGGTTTATAAACGAAAAACAAGCTTTGTCCTTTTTTTTACCCTTTTTTTATTTTTCTTTCAGATGAATGAACATATAATTCAACTGAATTTGGTTTGTCAACCCAAATGAGAAGTCAGATGGTTTAACCAGCAGGAGGCATATATGGCTCAAGTAGGAGCAGGCTGGTTCTTTCCTGTTGTACACTAAATCTCTGAGAAGCTCTGAAGCCTGCTCACACCAGTGTGCATTGAACACAATCACTGAATCATTAGAAAAAACAAGCTCAAGTTTTGGAAACGTAGACTTTTCCCATTAGGAGCTTAATGTAAGGAGCCAATTTACAATTGAGCAGCCAATGTTAAGTTTAGGGCATGTATGAACTCTTAATAATTTTAATTATTTTGGTAGCATATTGAGTGCTACCTGTGTATTAATTTAAATTCTAGACAGAGGATGCTTTTTTGCCTTGAGGCTCTTGTTTCAGCTTCATATTTTATGTACTGTTTTGTATTTATAAAGACACATTTACATGAAGCACTAGGAAGATAGGAGAATGTGAAATACAGAAAAAATTTTAGTGTTATTAGTGATGTGATGATTAATATTTACTTATTATTTTTTTTCCCCAGTGGAACACTTCCTTGCCAGATCTCATGTGGTAGGAAATAAAAATTAATTATAGTCAACATACTTAGGAAATATCCTTATTCCTACTTTATAGTATAGGAAATGAATTAGATAATTCAGGTTACACAGAAACCTGTGTCCAAGCAAGGGTTTTAACTCTAACTTCTTACTGTGTGCTCTAGTAGCAGACTAGCCATGCTTTCATGACTATACCATGGCTCAGGTACAGCTTTTCCTATAAATAAACTGTGAAGGTTTGGGAGTAATCCATGTACTTATTTTATTTATTTATTTATTTTTAATTTTTAATTAATTGCTAAATTGTAGTCAGGTTTTCACAAAACTGGTAGATGCCAGAATTGAAATTGTCTATGCACCTTAATTCCTCTTATTTCTGCTTTATGGGACAATCTTTGATTTACATCACTTCATACTTGTCATGGGGTTTCTGTTTCATGCCATGTGTTCTGGTCAGTTACTGAGTACTTTATCTGTTCCTTCATGTTCACCACATAAACCCTGGCCTTATTTACTGAAATCTCTTCCACCCACTCTCTGGATTGATCTTTTCTCATGTGCTTTTCAGTAGCGTTAATCACGAGTGCATCAGGAGTGATTCACAAGCACTGACTACCCTTCAGGGCTGCTGCAGGGAGGCAAGGCAGCGCTCTTCCTCCACTCAGAGGGCAGAACAAAGGACAAAAAGTGTCTTTCCATTAACGCCATGGGTTCAGTGTGAGGAGTTTGGAACCTGAGATTTTACTGTAGCACTGTGTAGCACCTTGGGATATAACAGCTCAAGGGGTAAATGTGCAGAAAATGAGGATGAAACAGATTCTGATCACCTCAGAAAATCTTGGTTATATGGCTTGTTCAGCATTTCCGAGGTAGGAAAAAGAATGCAGTTTTCTATTGTGGCATTTAATTTCCTAAACCAAGAGACCTCTTCTAGTTTCTTTATCAGAGTTTTTGCAGACATACCACATCCTGGAAGGATACAAGTGCTTTCATTAAAGTCTAAGCAAAATGCTTGAGGAATGATACTTGAGACTTACTCTTTCCTTCATTCAACACAGAATGCCTTAGGTAAGGCACCAAGAATGTTTGCTATTACAGCAACAACCTTTCAGATGCCTAAGAGGTTACTGGATTTGTCCTGAAGTTCTTCTCAAGTTCTGAAAAGATCATCAGATAAAAAGTCTTGCATAACTTGAGCCATGTTGGAGCAACGGCAAAAGAGGAATATCAGTGCATGAAGATACTAATCCATCTGTAAAAAGGAAATATAGCATAGAGAGTTAAAGAAAAACAGTAGAGTAATGCATATATTTCCCTGGTAAGAGAGTGAACTTTTGGTAATGTATTATGAATTGCCAGCCTTTCTGTGCCCTGGATGTATTGCATACTGCTGCTTTGTTTTCAAGCTGCAGAGAAAAGTGAAGGGTACATAGATAAGACACAGACGTTTCAAAAAATATTTCATGTGTGGAATTTAATTTAAATCCTTGCATAAAATCTTAAATTTGCAGTAGACAGTAAATGAAATACAAAAATCTCCACAAACCTACAGCATTTTGTAGTTTATCAAAAGCTCAATAAAAGAGAAGGGAACTATTCAAGTTGAGGTACTCCAGAAAGTCGTGGGGTTCCAGGTTTCTAAAAGGGCATTAAAGGGAGCACCCACATGCATCTGTGACAATCAGATTCAGAACACAATTTGCACTCCTCTTGCTTCAGGCAGAATTTTTATTTTGGCTTTGCAACTACAAGACACCATATTTAAAGGGTTTTTTTCACCTTAAGTATTTCATAGGTTGCTCATGGATTTTGAGTAACTATGATCAAAGATGGAAACAATGGCTCAGTTTTGGAACTGCCTATTGAACCACCTCCCACATGGGCAGTGCACTGTGACCTCAAATTTCTTAACATTCTGTCCCCACTTCCATCAGTTAATGGGAAACAAGAGAGTAGTTAGTGAGGGAGATGCTGATATAGGACACTTCTCCAGAGAGTCCTACTATAACAGCATCCAGTATCCTTTTTTCCAATACTTTCTCTTTTTTCTTGCCAAGTGCAATATTTTTTGCAGTATCTCTTTTTTCCTTCCCCTAAGTCTTGTGAGCATCAGTTGTTACCAGTCCTTTCAACTGTGCTATCTGGTGAAGCTGATACTTAGAAAATTAGGTGGCTCTTGGTTTTGATATGGTCAGTTGTCCTGGCAAGAGGAAAATAACAGGAGCTTCCAGCAGCAGAGAGAATAACAGGAGGGTATGAGGAGTCCCTCCCGAGTCAGTCTGGCCTGTCAGGGGCTAGGGAGTGGGCTCTTCAGTGCATCCAATGCCTCCCAGTGCCTCCTCTGCTGCTTACAGAATAACCTTGCAGGAAGTGGGGGCTCTCATGTTTGTCTCCCTTGATGTCCTTCTATACACACTTTAGAGTGTTCTGTGTAGCACATTTTCCTCTAAGCTTGACACTTAAAGCTGTTTTGGAAGCCAGTCCTATGTACTAGACCTATCCATATCCATTTTCACCTACTCCAGAGAAGTCCTTTATGTGCAGATACCCTTATGGAAACAGCTTTACTTTGAGCAGCAATCTTCTTTTCTTTTTCTCCTTTTGTTGTAAGTTATAAGCTCTGGTAGACTTAACCCTACATCTTTCCTTCTTTTTAATTCTACGAAGGAAGAAAAAAATTGTGTGAAAGTTCCATGGAAAGTGTCTTATTTTTTTTCCAAATCATTTCCCATCACAGATTTTAGTTGGAACTGAATTTGGTTTGCACTTTTTTAATCTTCATTAAATACTTAAAATAGTGCAGCACATTTTGCTTTGAAACTGGGAATCTGTTGCTTGACCTCACTTGTTTATACTTCACTGTATTTCCTTCAAGTTGTACATAATTATTTCTAAATAGAGTGACAATCTGTGCTTTTTCTTTAGTACATCTATTCTCCTATAGCCTGTGATTAGTTATTCTTTTGTTATATGATTGTTTGTTTTTTTGCTTGTTTTAAATAGCCATAATAATGCCCAGTTCATCCTCTGGCAACTCTATAAAAAATGCTACTTTTTTTTAATAGCTCTGCCAGACTGACGTCTTGAAGCCTTTGGTCTGGAACATCACACAGTCATTTCTTTATTTCAATATCTTATTGAAGGTCTGCTTATTAGAGATCTATCAGCCTTAATAGGCTGTTTCCAGCTGAACTTCCTGTCATAGCTGAGCCACTCCATTATCTCAGTGAGGCCCAAGTAAAATGCAGTTCCATCTCCCTTGGTTGCATTAATTGTGCTGGGCTAACAGGGGTAAGAAGTAGAAGGTATTTAGTTTTGGCACTGCTTTGTTATGGCTTGGAATACACACCAGAAAATAGATATGTTCAATTAGCAGTTTTATATAGCAACTTGTCAGAGTAGAACCACACTATCAGCCTAATGTTTACTAGCTGCTTTAGAGACTGAGTCATTTTTGATCAACTTAGTCCTTTCTAGGGCAAAAATATCAGTGCCTAAAATGAAGAGGGCAGAACATTTAAGGCTCATCCTGTAACTTTTCAAGGTCTGTTATAAGTATTGTAACTGCAAGGATTTGGAATGAAAAAAGAATTACCTTTTTGTCCAGATCTGAAAGACTGCATTTCGAAAACTTTTATTTCTGAATTCAGTAGCTTGTTAATCATGGAACATAAAGCTTTTCAAAGAGTTCTGATTGTTGTTCCATAGATTTCTATGCAATAAATGTCTAGTTCAATTTCAGATTGAGGAAATGGTTTAGACATAGTATTATCAAAGGACATTTCATTCCTTTATGAAAAATGAGGAGGAAGCAGGGGAGTAAATTTGAAATTTTAGTTCTTACACAAGTCATTCAAATTTAATGTAAACATTTGTGAATTTCTGTGAGCAAAGAGGAATGGAAACACTGTTCACCCTTCAATCCCGTGAGGAAATATTTACAGCCATAAATTGCAGAGACATGGAGGCAGCATTTTCAAAGACCTCTTTCTGCACTGCATTTTTATGTGTAGCTCATAACTGAGCATGGCAGAGCCAGTGTGACACTTGTCAGGGATAGGGACTGGCCTTGGGTACAATGGGGACTTCATTACAATATGGCAATATGTCTCAGAGGAGCCTTGCTAATGGTGATAGATAAATAGGGCTGTGCATGTCCAGTATCCTAAATACATGTTATCATGCCATGCCACTTCAATGAGTTTATCTGTTTATATATGCATCAAAGGGAGCGAAAAATGTTTAACTTGCTTCAGTGAGCTGTAAGCAGAAGGAGAATAGATGAGAGCTGAGGGTTTGGAGCAAACTGAATCACATCTCATTCAGGAAATCTTCTGAATTATTGATTATGTTTTCCTTTCATTTTTTCATTTTTTGAGTCACCACATTTGTGTCTTCTGAGGTTATCTGCACTAATTTACAAGTGGCTTCTAACCATCATGCAAGTTCAAAGTGGGGTGTGCCCTTTTTGTCTGAGATGGTCAGCAGCCAGTGTGGAGTGATTAATGTGGATTCCTGCCTGTGCATAATGGCTTGACAGCAATGCTTCCTTTCTGCTGTCTCCTAAGCAGGTACAAAGGCAAGAAAGACCTTTGCTTAATTAATCAAATTCACATATGTCATTTAGAGGCATTCACATCTGCCTCTCTCAAACAGACCCAAGAGACTTCCTGTCTCCCTCCCCCTCTTAGGACTTCATACATTTTTTACTGAAGATTAACTTCAAAAAGGGTTTGTGCTGTTTCATACAGAGGGTTGTACTGTCATTGTGCCTGGCAGGTGTTGACTTTCTGTCGTGGACCAAAGCATCCAGAAAGTGAGGTCTGAATTCAACAGCAAGCCAGGAGAGGGGATAAGCTCTCTGGTTGCATGTGGACTTGGCACAGGACCTGGGACCTGCTGTCCTTTGTGGCAGTGCTATTGCTCATTCCAGATGCTTTGCACTAAAGTGGTTTTAGGCAAACAAGGAGATGACAGACGTGTTCAGCCCTCCACTGATTAGTGTAGCATGTGGCTTCTGGTACTCCTTTACAGTCCTCAGTGCTGATGAGCTGAAGTGTGAGATTGCCCAGTTCTGATGAAATAAATGCTGGGCTTCCTTCTAAGCTCAGGGGATCCACAGGAGAAACAAAGAGAAGGAATTATCTCCTTGCAAGTGTCACTGGCTCTGTGAGGTCTTAGTGTTCACCTAGACAGCTGAATGATTCCTGATGAGCCTGCAGACAATTCAAAGGACTCTGGAACCCATATGGCTTGGTCTTTTACTTACTTATTCTAATGTATTTCAGTCTTCACTGTACAGTAAATATAGAACAAGCAGATGGTAGGAAGACAGAATCTACTCCCCGAGGTGAGATGATAATTTTTGCATGAATATGCCTTTCCATGTGCTGGGGTGGTTCTGGCCTTTATTGCCAACCCTGGCTGAGAGCAGTCCTGGGTGGCTACTGGGTGTTTGTCCTCTGACCCACCTTGGGATGGCAGCTCCTCCCCACCACAGGCTGTCCCATGCCCTTTCCATGCTGTGTCCTCATGGCTCCCACAATAAGAACAGAAAGGATAGCAGGTGCTCGTCCAGTCACTTGAAAAATGCCTCTTTCAGTGTGGGGAAAACCACAGCTATTTTCTGAACTCAACAGAAGCACAACAGTAAATTAATTGTTCCTTGGACAATACCTTTTAAAGTATTTATTTACCTCCTTTTAACAAAGCTTTTCAACTATTCTGTTATCAAAGTCTCTACACAGGTCAGATTGTATTGGTTTTTATACATTATTTTTTCATATTATTTCATGTTTATGATAAACTTCTTTTAAAAACAGCCCCATAGGAACTTCCTATTATGTCCCTTTAATTTTTCCTCAGATGAAACAGAGAAAAAATTCCTTCTCTTATGCTCTGAATACTTTCTAGAGCCTAGGACCACTTATTTAAGAATTTCTAAGCTACTCAGCCCACCAGCTGATGGAAAAAAACCTTTTACCTCAGGCTCCCAAACCATCTCTGCATAGTATGTTCTTCTTGCTCCTAATTATATCACAGCTAATTGCACTGCCTGGTACTGCATAAAATGCAGCTGGAGAGAGCTGCCACCTGATCCTGGGGAAGGTCACTGGTCACTCAATTGGTATCTGGACAGAGATACTGCTGGGGTTAGGAGGAGAGGGAGCATTTCCAGGACATGCTTGTGGCATCCTGCTGGGTAAAACCCATTGTGCTGCTGACAGCCACCACCCGTTTAATTCAGGGAGAGGGAGAGCCTTAGTATCACAAGGCAATATTGCCAAGGTTTTCTATTCCAGGAGAGGAAAGAAGGGAGAAATGTCTTTTTCAGGCATTGAGTGGAGTTCTTCAGAGAGCAGACAGACTTGCAAGTGATGATCATCTATCAATTATTTGCCCCACCCTCAAAGGGCCTAGCACAGTTTAAGCTGTCCCATCAAAGGAGGAGCTGGATTAGCACTTCAAATCAAGTCACAGGCTTTGTCTGTTAAAAACTGTGAAGACTGAATTAATAAAAACTCTTGCATGGGAAACTGAACCCTCAGTGTTCAGCTGAGGAGATTTAACTACTACTGTCTCAGACCCACTGCAGCAGCACAGAGCATCCATGCCAGCTGTGAGTGTGCTGCTGTACTTGCTCTCCCCAAAGACGCCTGGATCAGCTTGGCCGGTCCATCTCATACCCTCTAGGCTAGTCAAGGTGCTCCTCCTTCAGTTTAGAGAGGAAGGGGGGAATCTCCCCATACTCTGGGTTAGGAGAGTTGTGTTCTAGGGAATTGAACAAGCCAGGGGAAGGAACAGAGCATGAGAGATGGCTCTGAATGTGGGTGGAGAAAGACTCAAGTGCCCCGGGCACTGTTATCAGCATGGCTATTTATAACAGTGATGTTACTGGTAGCAACAAAACCAATGCATCTCAATGAGAGAACTTTTTCAAGAACTCAGTAAATAAACCCTAATTAGCCTCTTTATTTCCATCAGTACTCTGCTAGTTTTGCACCAAAATTCTATACCAGAAGTCTTGAAACACAGGTTGGAATTCCTGGTGGTCTCACATTGTTCTGTGTTTGAGCTATCAGGGCTCTGTGTACCTGGGAAGCAAAGCTGCCTTTGCCCTGCTGTATGGGATGAGTGCACAGAAATCACCCAAGCCACTGCTGCTCCAGCCAGCACACAGGACTTCATCCCTGAGTGACAACACTACAGAAATGTCTCCACTTGAGAAAATCACCATTAATTGCTGTCATATTCCCTGGGGAAACCATGTGGCTGAAATTGACTGAGAACTGGAGAACAACCAGATGGTAAAATTACTAAGTTCTCTGGGGAGAGGAGCAGTTTCTCTGCCTGAGCATCCTGCCATATTTGGCTCCTATTTTACTAATCTTCACTCTCTGGTGTTTTTTGGACTTTTCCCTGACTGAGATTAAGACAGAGCTACAGCATTCACCCCAAAGTGGAGTGCATGTATTGGGTATGAGAGGGAGAGCTGCTCTTCTCTCCTCTGTGCTATCTCCCTCACCTGCCACTCAGTGCAGGGATTGCAATCAGAAGAAAACAGGGAACTCTGCAGATTGCACAGACAAGGCCATCATCCCCACAGGGAGAAGGCTGCTTACCTATTCAGTCCCTTGCCTGAGCATTGTCATAAATCCAAGCACTTGAAAGAAGCGTGGCAAAACCCAAGTGGTTTGTAACAGTGTGTCCTCAGAGGCTCAATCCAGGGAAAACAAACACTGAAGAACACTACCCGAGAGGCTAGCTGTCTATCTGGGGATCACAGCATTTAGAGCACTTCAGAAATGTGCTTCAGCTCTCCAAACCAAGTAAGAACATTGTTGTGCTGGCCCAGACCAAGTGTCTCTCTTGGCTTCACGTCTCACTAAATTCTCCATAATATTTTGCATGACAGTACCATGGGATACAGAGGTAGAAGAACATGCATCAAATCCTTCTCTCCTGTTTTCTGCTTCTCCTCTGCCTCCTTCTTTGAACTGCCAGATAATATAACTCCATGTTTTTCATTTCCCACTGAGACCTCCTGCTGATTATTACTATCAGCAAAGCACCCTGACTATACTTTTCTCCTCCTTGCTGCATTTTAGCAAAGGTCACCAGTGTTAATAATTGAAGCAACCATTTATATTAATGCTTATCATCCAGACAGCTCAAAGCAGTTCAGTGAAAGAACAATGGAAAAGAACTAAAATTTTTACTCTGATGCTGCAAATAGCAGGAGCTGGAACTCTGGAAGATAATACAGTGACAGTGAATGTTTTACTATTTAAAAATTATGTCAGAAACAATTCCAGGAGAGTTAGGCAACCCAGTACCAGCTTTATAATACCTGGGACAGGTAAATAGGAGCAGACCTAGAAAACGAAGGTGAGGGCTCTGTTACAGGTACAGAAGGCTCCAGTATGTACACCAGATAGTGCCAAGGAGAACACTCTAGCCCTGGAAACCTGAAATGTGCTTGGCTTTCAAAGCTGTGTGGGAATGCATGTGTCTGCACTATTCTTGTACCTGCTCTTACCTGTGATGCCAGGAGAGAGCACCTGCTGCCACAGACACACGCTGGTGTGCTCAGGCAGGTCCAAATCTACGTGTCTCACATAAGCTTGTTATGAAGATACATTCCCTTATTCTTTATTTAAATCACATTTGGGGTCAATTCTAATGTTTCTTTTTCCTCAGCCAGAATTTTATCAGGAATAGATGCATCTGGTTCCTTGGGAACTGAAACAAATGATGAGGAGATAAATGTGCTGTTCTGGGGAAATTGCCTTCTCTGTGGGAAGTTGTCTGATTCCAATGATCCTATCTGAAGCCAGATAATGTCAAAACCACAAAATGCACTTGAAATCTCAGCCTTCATCACTCTGGAATTCATAAATATCTAAAATTTCTGGATTTATTCTTTATGTTAGGTCTTACCCAGACTCTGAAGGACCTGCCTGTTCTGCAGACTCCAGCCTGAAAAGCCCACAGTGGCCAAATGAGAGTCCTCAGAGCTGTGCATTGACCATGGCACTGGGTAAATCTGTGTGCAATGCCTTTCCTTGACACAACTTTTTTTTGCTTTGCTTTTTGATGGCTTAAAAATCCATAATTCTCAAAAATTCAGTCATGGATAGGAGGTTTCTGCTTAAATATAGTCATTACAAGGAAGGAAATATTATTTGTGTTTGCTTTTAGTTTAAGCCACTTAAAAAAACTTCCATGCTCGAAGTTACATACATATCACTGAATTTACTCAGGTAACCTGCCCAAAGGAATTTATGGGCCTATAGTTTCATATTCACAGTCATAACTGTGACATTCAGGGGTTTCCTGGCTGCTGACAAGCTAATTTAAAGACCTTGATTTATTTATATATAATTTTTTTCTAATCCCAAGGCAATTATTAATCCAGTTACAAGTTTTTTTTGTTTGTCAAAGTTGAAATACTGCACTGATCAAAGACATGAGCTGGGGACACAAAAGAAAAGGAATCAATGTGCCTTTTCCTCCCAAGAATCCCACAGAACTGATTTTACATCAAATTTATGGGAAAATGTTAATATCTGAAAACAGTGAATTGAAATACTGTAACACCAATACTGCACCAAAGAAATGCTGGAGTTAGAAATGTGCACACTCTTGACACATGAAGACAAGCATCTTCATGCTGGAACCCTAATAAATTTTGCAATATTGAGAAATACTAGTGTATGTCTGAGCCTCTAGTGCCAAACCTCACCCAAGCTGCTGGGCTTGCAGATTTGAGAGGCAGCTGGGGCAGGAGCCTCGGCATGACTGATGGAGAGCCCAAGGCCATGGGGGTGCTGTGCCTGGGCACAGCCCATCCTTACTGCCTGACCACTAATGGGGACCTTCATCACTACAGATATCACCTAAGCTGTCAAAGTGTTGATGAGAAAACTAGTCCTAATTTTCTGGCTTGCTTTTGAGTCTATGGCTACCTAAGCAGGTCAGGTTTCATTCTGGCATCCTCTCTAGTGTATAGGTGAAAACCTTACTTCTAGCACTTCCTCTGGCTTGAGAACATTTCCCTTTGTCTCGGGTCAAAAGGATGTGGTAGAGCTTAAGCTTGGGAGTCTTATTAAACCTTTAGCTTATAAAGCAGCCCCAATAAAAGAGACTTTAGGAAGTCTGCCAGTGCTAGCTACTCTGTAGCGTTTTGTGTTTGGTATTTCTATGAGCAGCAGAAATCTGCTGGGTAAGTGCTGCACAAAGCACCAGCCTGTGACCAGGGCCCCTCATTTCTGCCAAAAGCACAGAGCAGCTGGACAATAAGGGCAGACCCCAGAGCTTTATTTCTGCTAGTACTGTTCAGGGCATCCCTTCATACATAGACATAGTCTGTTTAGGTAAGAAGATATCTGATCTATAACAAGCTATATGGTCTATGCTGGAAACATAAATTTCAGGAGTTGTGGGAATTTAAATCTATGTAATGATGCAGGAAAATCAAACAGACCACCAGAAGCCTTCAATAACAATTTTTTTTAATAATAGACTTGAAGTCTTCTGCAATTACGCAAGGCAGACAGGACAATTTGGTTCTTTTTCTTCATGTTTTGATAATGAGTCCTCCCAGCGTAAGGATATCTTTTTTTGCCTATTACCTAAAAATTACCAAACTGAGATTTTGAGATTTGGTAATAAATGAAAATTTTAACTGCAATCTACAAGAAATTTTTTTTTTTTTTTTTTTTTTTTTTTTTTTTTTTTTTATGAACTAATGGAGTATCTGTGCAGATGAAATTCACCCAACTTCAGTCTCAGCTATGGATCATCAAACATTATTTCATAGTGCATGCAAAATTCCAGCCTACTGAAACCAAAGCACAAGAAAAAGCACTAAATTTTCAAAAAAAACAGGTGATTAATATATTTTAGCCAAAGTGTAGGGAGAGGAAGGATTGACTCCTGTTAGGCTGTATTATAATATTACATCATTAGATATATATGCAGAACTAATGTTTCATATGTATGTAATAAACTACATTAAAGCAAATTAATTATTTTTTGATTAAAGTGTATATAGAAATGTTCAAAATCAGACCTTTCTATCATTTCCCCCTTAATTTCAACTGCTTGAATAAAAAGACAATTATTGCAAAACTAACAGAAGTTTAGACCAAATTTTTATGAAACATGTTTAAGGGCCACAGTCAAAATCCAATAAAACTCTTGCTCCTCAAGGCTCTTTTGAACTCTTTTGAATAGTGATTAATTGCAATATTTTGATGAATTCTGCAGAGGTATTCTGATTTCAGTGATGACCAGGAAAGGGAGATTTTGGGGGGGAATTAATTATTTGTGGAGATAATAATTTGTCCATTCATCTAAGCTGGTAATTAATTCACAGGAAGTGTATCCATAGTATTTAAGCAGTAGTCATATAAATTTAAATTAAAATTGCTTTGGGAAACCTACTTCAACATGAGTGACTGTGGGAATATGCTGCCCTTAGCTCAAGTCTGGCTGAACTGCATTCCAAGGATTCATCTGGAAAGTCCTGTTATGGGCACGTGCTCCTGGCACACCTGCCAAGCCACAGGTTTCTTGTTGTGGCTGACATTTTCAAAAATTGATGAACTTGGGGAAAACAGGCCCAGCCAGTTCTGGAGTGATGTAAGAGCTCAAATACAGGTTACACTTGTCTGAGTGAAGCAACAGGAACTCTGTTGTGCCGACACTTCTGTGATACCTTGCTGGTGCTCCTCTGTGTCATGCATGGCTTTTTAGCATCAGATTTATATTTTGAGGTGATATAGCAAAGGAGTCTTTGTCTTAAGGGGTGTATTGTTATATAGAAATTCTTGAAAACCGCCTCTGAAGTGTGTAGTTTTTATGCATGTCTTTTTTTTTCCCCCCCCCCAAAGAATCCCATTTTTCTCATCTTTAAAAGGAAAGTTTCTAGAAGACAGATGCTTATTATTTCTTCCTTCTTCAAAAATTTTGTTCTTTGATGCTTGTACAGTTCCTTCTTTACCCCCTCCCCCAAAACAGGAGCATAGTTCTTACCTCATTTTTCTTTATATGATCTCTTCTTTTCTCCTGTTCTTATGATAAGTTGTTCAAAACCTAGACAAAAAATAGCTTGTGCCTCCACTCCAGCAGAACAGAGTGATATTGTTGCAGAATGGAGTAAGGATTAATCCCATTTCATTTCTGGACCACTGGTGTGCTGACACAATGTTGATTCTGAAGGGCGCTGCAAGAGCTATAGATATTTCTGTCTACACAGGAAAAGCAGCCAACTGAAAAACTACAGAGGGTGGTGAAAACCCTGCTTGTATTGACTTGCTTGGGTCACAAATGGCTCTGTTTCTGAGAACAGGGTCTGTTGCTTCCTTCCCTAAGGAATTTTACATGTAGCTTCAGGGAAGAATAGGCTGTCCAGCACAGCCACTCCACTGGCTAAACAAGCAGGTTGCTTATGCTCTTTCTCCATCCATCAGTTGCTGGCTTTCTCTCATCAAGGTTCCAAATGAAAGCAGGCAAGTTTGTCCAAACAGATCTGAGTAAGGCTCTTTAACAAGCCCTTTTAAGTTTTATCCTTTAGAAACTATTTCACATGTATTCTAAGACAACATTGAAAAAGCCTAAAAAAATCCCCCTAAAGATCAATAAGAAATGCTACTGTCTTATCTTAAATATTTTAAAATCCCATCAAAATAAAAGGTAAATTCAGGGTAAATTTTGCTAAAGTTTAGGTTTTCTGCCATAGAATTCAGTTGATCACATTTTAAAGAGATTTCTTGAGCAGCTTTTTCATCTGGATTGGAAGCAGAAACTCAGGAGAAGCTGTGTCTCAAAGTGAGGTGAACCTAAGCTGGGTATTTTATAGCATAGCAGTCAGTACAAATGTCCTCTGAGACCAGGCATATTTGAATCTTGTTTTTATTAGTGCCTTTTTTTTGCATGCAATCTTCTCTGTGCTAAGCTCTTCAGTGAAGACTTCTGACATTTTCTCCTACATTTTGCCTTTTCTCACTAGTTCTGATCCTATCCGAAGATGGTTATTTCAGCAGGCTGCAGAACTGACGTGGCAGATGTGTTAAACACGTGTTATTCACTACCTCACCCTTCAGAGCTCTGCCAGCTCTGGACAGCACCAGGCAAGCCAGATTTAAAAGGTTTGCACTTGGTTTGAGTGTATGCAAATGCTTCCACAAAGGCCAAGCTGCAGAGGATTTGGGTACAGTGACAGCAAGTTGAGAGATGCTTAGGTTTCTGTTTTTCTACAGTGATGTTCAAACCTCAAAAGCTCCCCATTTACACATCAAAAATGAATACATACTGAGAGATGGGCCAATTTTCTTGTGGATGATAATCATTGTTGCACAAGTCATGCTGTTCTTGTTTGAAGGATTTAATTCTGTGACAAGCAGAAGGAAAAGAAGGAAAGACAGGAAGATATTCTTAAGTATCTATAGCTAGCAGTAAAAGATAAAAGATCGAGGACAATTCAGTGAAGTTTCATATTTAAATAGCTTATGAAATCCAATGCATTGCTTGTTAGAAAGTGTCACTAAGATTTAGAAATACCAGCTGACATGGACTGATTCTTAAACATACACTGAATATAGGAAAAATGTGTTAGTAAAGTTTGAATTTAAATTGAATATTGCAGGTGTTTCCATGATAGATAAAGCAGGGAAGTGGGAAGTGCCCCTAAGTCAGTCTTATGGTTTTGGGATGAAAGATCATTGAGAAATGATCAGTGTTTCAGGTATCAGTGGCTATCTCAGGTCCATGATGCTGTTCTGCTCTAGTTGGATGTGCATTACAGCAACCTTCAGATGTTATTTTAATGAGAATTCTGCATTTGTAGTGAAAATAATGTTCATTTTTGGTTGTCTGTTGAGGACTTTCCTCTTCAGTACCAAAACTGGTTTATATTGGCAGTGTGCACTTGCTTTCTCAGTAAGGAGGGTGTGGCTTACTGCTGGAGAGCTCGTGTAGTGGAAAACAACATTCAGCAGTACTTAAGAATAAGTACCCTGCTGAACAGAGGGGTTTTCACATCTTCACAAACTTTAAATGGAATATACATTCTTAATGTTTTGTGGAGTTAAATATTACAGCAACCATTTCCAGCTATTCAGAATATAAAATTATGCTTACATATATCCTGTGCTACTCCTCACTTACAGTATCTGACAGCCTCTCTTATAAATGTAGGGAAATATTTAAGGGCAAATCCTGACTTTCTGATGGAAAACACTGCAAATGGAAGAGATATTTCATGAAGTTATTCCTCAGTGTAAAAAATTTGATGATCTTCACTTCCCTGCTCATAATGAACTGGTGGATTTCATTATGGCATCAATTCCCATGCCTCCCAGCAATCTGTAAAAATCATATTCCAAGTCTCCCAGCAGAAACTGTGTGAAAGTGGTTTTGTCTGTCCAGCTTGGAGTGCTGGTACAGTTCTCTAATAAATGTATGGTTAATTTCATGATTTAAACATCATTCAGTTGGTCAGGAATTTGCATTCTGAAGTCCTCCTTAATGCCATTTGATTGTAATAGTGCGCCAGGCAAATTAAAACAAATGAAAAAGTCCCAAAGGTATCTCATTGAGGCAAATCATAGGTCCCTCTGGATCATGTAAATGAGTTAATATACTACTTTTTGCTTCCAAATGTATTTATTAGCAGTTTACTTTCAATATGTTCTTCAGTGAGCTGTTTTCTTTGCTAGCCAGCTGTTTAATTATATATTTTCTGTATGTCAGCAAGTGATATCTTGTCACTTAAAATGTTAATGGGTAGCACAGGACTGATACATCTGTTTGAATTGGCATGAATGTAGGAAAAAATCCCATAACGTGCTGGTAAGTTACTTCACACGACTGTTCCCACTTGTTTAGTGCAAAGATACTGTACTAATTTAAAAGATTTGCAATTATAACAGTCAATCTAGATGAATCATAAAATTGCAGCTTTGAAAAACTGTAATGGCACCGTAGAATAAAATTTACGTAGAATAAAAGTCATTTGGGTTAGGTACTATGTGAAGTCTGGATGATGTTGGAAGCTGTATCACTGCTTTGGGAAATGCTGCCTTGTGCCTGTTTGCCTTGGCTTTTCAAGCTGTGCACAAGTGTTGTATCCACCACCCATTCTAGTGCTGCCTGTAGCACTGGACCTGGCATTTCTAACAGTGCGCTCCTCTTGGCACCTGGTCACTCCTCATTTGCCTGCTTTGAAGGAAGCTGGCTGGTGTCTGTCGGTCTCTAAGAGGCCTGATACAACAGGCTGAACTATCAATCAGTTCCAGGTTGCATCCCTGCTGCAGTGCAGCCACGGCTGGCAGGTGTGTCCAGCCTCTCCCAGGGATGGACTGGCCCTTCCCAGGGGCCTGTGTGAACCAGGAGGCCCCATAGTGTGCAGCTCCTCAGCTTCTACCTCACCTTTCCTTCCAGGAGGTGGGACAGATATCTTTCTGGCATGCCATTTCCCTAATCTCCCAGTAACTGTCCAAACTTAGTCTAGATTCTCATTTAGAAGGTTTTGGTTTTGGAGACAGTCTGTCAATATCCACTGAAAAGAGTGTCTTTTCTAGTTGAGCATTCAGAAATAGACAGAAAAAGTCTGGATGAGGTAGGTCATGCTCAGTGCCAGATACCTGTCCTGCAGATGTAGCATTTTGCATGTCTGATCAATTGCCCCAATTGTGGGTTCCTACAGAATAATTAATTGTAAACCATTGATAGGAGTGACAACCAATTTCCAAAAAATACACTTGACTCTTTAGAGCACACTTTCCACAGCTGGGTTCAGTCTGAAAATGGTGGAAGGCCAGCCAGGCAGTGAGAGGAGAAGGATATCTTTGCAGCTGTATATCTTCTATACATTGCTGTCAAAGGGAAATGAAATGAGCAACAGAAGTCATGAATCTAAACTAGTTGCATGACTAAAGCAGCTGGGTCATGACTAAGGCTGCTGTGAGACTCCACATACCAAACTGCCAACAATTCGTAGAAGGCTGAACTGTGTTCCTAACAAATATGAAACCCACAAATGTGCAGTTAGGAAACGTGGCTGGCTTGAAAAGTTCATTCTGTTTTATTCTAGCTGTTTTGTCCCTGTCCTGCCCACTCACATCCTCTGCAATCAGTAACCCATCTGGTGTCTAGAATGATGACGGCTCTGCATGACTTCTGAGATAACAAAATCTTGATTAATAGGAAGATTATTGTGAGGATTTATTTTATAGAAGATGGCTGTGGAAATAGCCCATACATGCCTGATTCTTGCAGATTCAAGATAGTCACTGGGTGCTGGGAAAAAAAAGAACTGGAGAATCAATCCAAGGGAAACTTAGAATGTTTTAATCTACAAATGGGCATGTTGCAAAAGCACTTTTTCTCTTGCTCATTTCACCAAAATGGTTTTTGGCTTCCATAATTTCATTTTTTTCTCAATGAGAATTTAAGTTGCTTTTGTCTATCTCCTCTTTTGTATAGTACTTAGCAGATTTGGTGCTCTCTTAGTGTTCACTGAACTGTGGACAGAATGGTTCAGATGAAAAAATCCTAATGGCATGATCCATGAGGAAGAGCAGAATTCTGATGAAAATTTATTCACAGAATATTAAATCTAGTTAAAGAACAGTAAGCATGCAGAGCAGCCCTTTACTGGCTTCTATGGCACACGTGGATATAAACAGGCATCTCATGGAGACCAAGACAAAAAACAAGATTCTAGTATCTTGAAATCATGAAGCAAACATGCCTGAAGTCAGAAGGCAGTGAAATGAAAGCTATGTTTATTTTGAGGCTATGTTAATTTACATTTATTTTAAAGCCATGTTAATTTCAAGCTGAGTTAGGTGCAGCGAACAGGACCTGCTGTTCTAAAAGGAAGTGCCACACAACATTTGTGTTCAGACCAGATGTACTGGATTCAGGTAAGGAAAGACACAAAAAACACTTCACAAGAATGTGTTGATTATATGAATGAATCATGCAATATGTTTCAACACTACATTAGACATAAATATCCTGTGACAAACACATAAAATTGTTCATGCATGTTCTCACCAGCTAGAGAAAAAAACCCATAACCTGTGGTTAGGTGATGCTGTAAAAGCTTTTCTTTTGGTTATAGATTTTTAATTAAATATATTTTCTCAATGGAAGACGCCAATGGAAAAAATAATGACTTAAAATAATTCCTATTTACAAAGATTAGGTACTTAGATATTTATTATGGGCTGTTTTTTTCAGTTTTGACTTTCATCTACCCCTCCCACTGTCACATCCAGACTATTTTTGCACAGTCTTAGAGAAAAACACTGGTAGGGAAGAAACACATTCTCTGCAGACATTTGGAGAATGTCTTGCAGAGGTGCCTGGTGAATAGGTACAGGAGAAGAATTTCTGTAAGGAATAAAAATGGATACTGCACCATAAAAGCTGCATGACACTAAAAAATTCTTGTATGCAATGGAGGAAACAGGAGTTTTATTAAATAATAATTTGAAGATTTCTACTTCTCCTGAATTTTTGGCTGGCAGATTGCAAAGCTTTGGATCTGTTAATTATTATATTTATGATTTTCCTTACTGAATAATTCTCAGGATGCAATTTGTATGTAATGCAATAAATCAGCAGCTGACTGTGTGAGTTTAGTTATGGGAGTCATGTTCTGTCCTTACATTCATAACACGATGTTTATAGTATATCTTGCCACTGACTGCCAGCAAAAGCAGTGTTATATGACATATTTCCTTGGAGAATACTTGGGCTAACACTGATCTTTTAACACCTAACAAATGCTACTAGAGGTCAAGACCACAAAAAGAGGGTTTGCCATCAAAATGTCTTTGGGGATGGTAGGTATACTTAGACCAGCAAACTGCAACAGTTGGATTATTTGATGAAAGCTCTTTTGTTTTCCATTCTCTCATCCTGGCTACAGTAGAGTGGGGAAATGTTCTGCCTCAGTGAATGCAAGAAAATCATTACAGTGAACACAGCTGCATTGTGCAGGGCCACATGATTAGAAATGTGTGAAGGATGAGGCCCAGTCCTCATAGACTCTCAATGACCCCTGAAATCAGAGCCTCTTTATCTCTCAGATGGATGAATATTATTTCTTGCCACCCTTACTTTTGGAGTCTATGCAGGCCATGACAGAAATCAAACTTGATGGTTCTTTCATGTCTGTAACAGCAGGCAATGCTGTGAAATGTGGTCTCTCAAAACTCTGCAACTGAGTTTTGTTCTGAACACATGTTCAGATTTTTGTTGGAGTTATTATGAAGAGCCACATGGCCTAGCACCAGGCAGGCTGTGAGCCAGGAGACAACCATTTTTTCTACTGCAAGAGGGAATCTGAGGAATTATACAGTCATTAGAGTGGGAGCTTTCTCCAGGCATTGAGCTAGTTATTCTGACTTATGCAATGTACAGGCATGTCCACAATACATCCACGTTTCTGTGAAAAATGCAAGAGATATTAGGTAAAAAACTTTAGTCAAAACCAAGGTTCTCACAAGTCAGTATCACCTTATTCCTGTCACCACCAGAGCTTCATAAACCCCAGGTTTGAAATCCTGAGTGATGTGGTGATGACACACAGGCTAGTACCTAATCATGTCATGCCAAGACATCCAGGCACACCATGGCCTCACAATACCCCAAAAGATTTCGGAGACATCATTAGCAAGAAGTGACATCTTACTGACCCAGGTGCTGTACAAGAGCCTACAGCACCACAGTCCATCACCTCTGCCTGCAGTGGCTGTAACAGCTGTGACATCTGAAATGACCTAGCTCAAGCTTTAACTTAGTTTGCATTCCATCACTCTTGCACTATGCTAAGGCATTTGTTTTGTGGTGTATTAGAGGGAAGCTGCTGACATCTGACTCACCATTTCCTGCAGCATGTAGGTGTTTCTTGGAGCTCCATCAAACAGGAACCCATCCCAACGTTGCTCACCATGAGAGCTGGCTCTGAATCACAGCCACAGCATCACAGTAGTGCTTAAAGCTGGAGCATCCAGGCTGCTTGAACAGACTAAGTAAAGCACTTTATAATAGCTACATGCACCTCCTGTATGTCTCCTGCTTTGTAATATCTTTGCTTTGGTTTTGCACTTTGAAAACAAAGGATAAAATATAATTTCTGGTAGAACCAGAGTTGTTGCAGTGGAGATGGACTAAAATGGAAATGGCCCCCAAAATTTTGATTCACTCTCTACAAAATTGAATAGCAAAAGGATTAAATAAATAGTAGAATGCAAATGAAGCTTTTCCTACCCATCACCAAAAGTTAAAATCATTGCAATAAGTAACATGTTTGTCATGGTGATAAAGTGCTTGTTTATGAAAAAATATATCAGACAAAGCTAAAATGTTTTTAATCTAAAGCCCAAATTATGGGAAACTGAGTAATGTAAGCAAGAGCAGAAACATATTTTGGTAGATACATGCAATTAATTATTTTTCCTATGAAAAGTCATGTCACTTCTCAGTGTTTTTTCTCCCCCTTATCTTCATTCAAGTTCTGAATATGTTTGTCTTTGAACAGTGCAATGAGCCAGCAAGACAGGTTTCGAGGAAAATGGAAATGGGCACTACTCACAGGAACACTCCTGGTAGTAAACAAACAATAAGCCCTCTCATAGTAACATTTCAGAGAAGAACAATTCTTAAATCTGAATGCTGCACTGTACATTCTGTGGTCCTGGCACTTGCAAATATGTAAGCACTCAGATGAATAACCTGCAGCATTGCATTAGTTCAGCATTTCTTTCTCCTGAAATTGTCAGGTGATTCAATTGTCTGAGCACCAGAGACTAAAATTCAGTTTTCTTAGCCTAAAAATAGCAGGAAGGAAAAAAAGTTATTCAATTTGCTTCTATTTAAAATGACAGGAAAATCCTGTTAAGAGAGGAGGTGCCTGACAGACTAGAAGATAGATTGCCACATGATTACAAATTAGTTACATGTAGATTACTCTTGTTAAACTGCAATAGGTCCTAGTTCTGCAACGACCTTAATGAAAACACTGGGGCAAAGCTGTCTACTGGAATCTGATGGCAAATTTCCCAGAGACTTCAGCACCTCTGGGCTCAGCTGAAGACAACTGCAAAACAGCATCCTCACCTGCAGCTGTGTAATTCCAGATGGTATTTCATGTCCATGGTTGGTATTTCTTGTCCAATATCTAATGGACTGTAATAGGAGGTTTTGATGAGGTCTGTGACACAGAGCTCAGTTATTGAAGGGTAAGAGGCAGGGGTTTTGCAGAGAGCATAAAGAACACCAAAGATATCACCTTGTCTCTCCTTCTCTCTGCCTCTCTGATTAAAGGCAATGAATGTGATAAACAGAGATGAGTATCTGAATGAATTTTGTGTAAGGACTGCTGGCTCACAGGGGAGGCTTTGGTGGTAACAGTAGGGAAATTGAGTTTCTTCTGTATTTAATGATATTTTTTGCAACACGACACTTTATGCTTTATCATTTTAAATGAACTGGTAAAAAATAAGCTGGAAACAATCATTACAGGTTAATGGTCAGAGATAAATCTCATTGAATTCAGTGGTAAGGCATATTAATTTTAACAGGCTTGAAATCGAGACTTTAATGGTACATGATACAAGCTAGGTACCTTTTGAAGATGTCACTTCAGAGTAAAAAAAGGAAAAAATGTTTGAAGTTCTCATCTTATCAAAGAGAAAAATATGTGGTTTTAAGTAGAAAAACCTATCAGATGACTTTGCAAAATAATTTCATTTGTTAGCTAATTAAATTTGCAGATACCTGTATAGATAATAGGAATCATTTTCATGGCATCATTAGCAACCACAGTATTATTATTATCATCATGAAAATAGCTTTTGGATGAAATTTCCATTTCTTACTGCTTCATCAACGCAGTATCAATTTCACATTTATTGAAAAACAGTCCTTAGGCATGGATAAAAGTGAAGGTAAAATTTATTATTTGGCCTAAGAATATATATTAAATCAGTGTAGCTCAAATTATTTCAATAGTACTTTATTTCTTGCAAGCCAATGTGTGTGCCTTTTAAAAGAGCTGAAAGTCCCTCAAGGTCTCCATTTTGCAGAGTGCAATGTCTTTGAGATGCAAAACTAGAAAGTAATATGTAATTAGATTAAGGCTTAAATTCATCCAAATAGAAATACTTGACTGGTGAAAGCTTGGTTTTGGCAAGAGCTGCAAGTTTGCAGCCCTTGGGAAGTGAGATAGGAGACCTGTGTGGCCATTTTAATCTGGAAAATTTTAAGCTGGCTTTCTCAGGAGGTGGTGAAGAAATCAAGAGACCTGAGAACTAATACTAGTTCTCCTGGCATCTCACAGTCTGGGCAGGACACATACAGGAAAACAGCCCAGACATCTGCTTTCTTCCACTGGCCTTACCTTTGAAGCAGAACACTTACAGTAATAAAAGGTTTGTCCTTTTGTCTTGGTCTTAATGGTACTGAATGATGCCTTGAGATCTGTCATGAGGATATCTGCTAGAATATCTCTCATCATCCATAAGACCTTCTTTTGCACTAAGTAGGAGTTGCCTGCACATTTTTTTTTTTGAGCACTGCAGTCCATTTTTTCCCCCATCTCTTACAGATTTCCCCTCAAGTTCGTCACTGAAATATCTGATCATATTATCCACATCCCTGTCAGGCACCAGTGGCATTGTGGACAAGAGAAATGGTCTAATAAACATAATTTTCTTTGTGTTTTGCTACGTTTGAGGCTGCTATTCTGTTATAACCATTTAATTTCATTATTCAGTTCAGAGCTGAAACACTAGCTTGAGCATTTCCACTGGAGTGTGCTGAAAGGGTATCTGATTTCCCTTCTGTTTCCCCTGCCTGCTTTACAATTTTTCCACAGAAACAGATATGGATACAGATTTTCAGCAGAATGGAGAAAGCTAAAACTCTTAATGTGCCAAGGCTTCTTTGCTAGTGTGAAATGAGGCATGTTCCTGCCCGTGGGCATGGGCTGGGGTCTGGAGCAGCTGCGAGTCCCCTGCTCAGCCCCCAGCCCCACAGTCGCCCGCCCTGCACAGCCAGCACTAAGCTGGTGTGATGGAAGGGAAACAGGAGAAACAGGAGACCTTCTCCTCCTAACCCAGGGTAAATTATCTAGCCAATAAAATATGGGTGCAGCCTTCAGAGTGTCAGAGCTTAACCACAAAGGTTGGGTTATTCAGAAATGACAAAAGCAATGACACACAGCTAATTGAAATATGTGCTTGTTTTCTATGGAGAAATACTGCATCTCTTTGGAGCCCAGATGGAGTCCTGGGCACTCCTGGAAATCAGGATTTTTATGCTGAAAGATCAACCACAAACCAGACCCAGAAATATTAAGAAAAAAAATGCTACTTTGTAAAGTAATTAAAAAATAAGCTGGAAGTCCAATAAATAATGAATGAATTTTTTGTTTGGGTGGAATCCTGGTCTTCAGCAATTTTTCTTAGTGGCTTTCTGCCTCAGACCTAAGGTAAGGAAGACTGTATTTAAACTTAACAGTTGTCTTCTGTTAGAAAGGCAAATAAGATGCCTAAAAAGTGGCAGCACATGTACAAAATAAAATTATAGACACTAAAAAGACCAGATACTCTTTGTTCAAATACTATTTTTTTTTTGTGATGAGCTTTTGCTGTGTTAAGAAATGATTCCTTGGTCTTTTTATCTTGAAGAATACTGGTGTAGAAAGGCATAGTATTTCTCAATAATTTCAGAATGCTTGAGCTCCTCAGAATATTTAATGTATTCTTTTGGCAACAGGCAACATGTAGGCATGTCCCATTGTCTTATTTATTTAAGTATTATATTGTTTTGAATAATTCTTTCATAATACTAAAGGTTATAGCATAGGCAGTGTCACAATCCTGTGTGGGGTGTTTATCTGTACCTAGACAGTCCCAGACCATCTGCCAGGACTGTTTTTCCTTGATTATGGATCAGAAATACTATAGTGACAATGAATAATTATTTTCCATGATAATCCAGGAGGCAGATGAACCAAAAGGCTACTAATGCCTAGAAAACAAGCCTTCATCTTCCAGTTCACTGGTTCAAAAGCAGTTTGAGCCATAACAGACCAGAAATCAGGCCCAAATAATTTTTGGGATACATTAAAGAATAAGCTCAGTCATATTATTTTGACAGTCGCGGCACCTCATGAGAAAGTGTGGAAGAACCTCAGGGCAGGCTGAGTCCATACTACAGTAATATTAAATATCTAACTCCACGGCAGCAATATGATGCACAAATAAAAGGATCATGGAAAAATGAAAGATATGCAGTGTTTGGGTGTCTCTCATGGACACATGAGAACCTGGCAACCAGGCTGAGACTGCAGCTGCTGAGGACCATCAGCAAAGCCACTGAAATACAAATGTAATAGAAGAGAAAGTGGGAAATCAGTCCTTGACAGTGATTACAAAAATAGTAACTGTGTACACATTTAATGTATAAGCTGTCATTTGCAGGTCTCAAATTGTTTTACAGATGCTGATGACTTTTCAATACCCCCTTATGAGATATTTTATTCAGATTTTTCTCTCATAATTAAGGTATGAATAAATGCAGAGGGACATGAGGTGATGTGGCACTAAGCCCACTGTAGGTTTATGTGATATAGTATAAAAATTAGGCCTCATGGTTCCAGCTGTCCACACCACAGCCATTAGATACTTCAGCTTCCAAGGGCATCAGTTAATATGCTCAGGGCTTGTCAGACTGTTCAGTTGCCCTCTTCATAAAGGATAGAAAGAAACAAAGAAAATTACTAGCATTTCAGTGCAGCAATTACAGATTATATTCCTATGGATTAACTGAAGGCTAGTTAGGTTAATTTGTTCTCCTGGCCATTTAAAGTGATGTTTCCCCATGTAAAATGATCTCTCTTATCCCATTGAAAATAGAGGCAATGATACCACTCTGAAATTGTTTAAAAACTATGCAAAGGTTAGGGAAAATTGTTGTATGCAATAACCAGCAAAATCAATGGGGATTATGGAAATAAAAGATTCAGAGATTTGTACTAAATTATTTTTTTCTCAAATTTGCACTGTCTCCAATCTATTTTAGGTTTGGAATAATTACAGAGAAAATGCATAATAGAATATACAAATCTTTATGATCTACCAAGCAGGAAGTGTTCTTATTCTTTGAAAAAATTAATTCTGTGTAAAACCAAAATCAGCTGTCCTCCTTTGATCAAAATCCCTTTTCCTTTTAATGATTGCTGTATCTATAAGGAAACTGTTATATCTTCTGGTTTTGATTTTTGGTTCAAAGTTCTGGTTCATTTACAGGTGCTGTCCCTGTCCTTTTGGATTGTTTTGTAGAGGACATTTTGAAACAAGCTAAATTCAAGTTGGATCAAATAACTGGCTTTGGTAAAAGCAAAGCCTTTTTTTTTTATTTTTTATTTCTTATTTTTTTTTGGTAATTGAAGTTTCAAAAGCTCCTTTTTACATTAGAGCAAGTTTAGAAAAGTTGTAATTTTACAGAGAGAGAAATATGCTTTGTCCGTAGCTTACTTTGTTCCCACTACTGTTGTTGAAGGCTTTGTTCTTTTTCACCTTACATGCTGCAGTCCAGGGTTGCTTTCTTTCCAGAACAGCCCTTTGAATGGACAGGTCTGATTGCCCATGCTATTATTCACACATTGAATTTCCTGCTGTTTACCTGATTCCAGCAGAGTGTACATCACTCTGGAAGGAGGAGTGGCTGGAAATCAGAGCAGTGGGTTAGATGGCATGATTAGCAGCTCACAAACCTTTAACAACAGCTCTGCATCTCACTGACAGCTGTGATTCTGGTTCTGGAATTCAGAGCCTGTCTTGAGTGTGCAGGTAATTAACAACAAGCACTGATGCAGGCTCGAGGGGGATGAAGCTCAGCCTTCTGCACAAGTACCTTTGACTACAGTACATGAGGAGAGTTTATGCACAGTTTAGGTGAAAGCACTGTCTTTCTCCCGTCTTCCTTCTAGTAAGGCAGATATGATGTTAATAATTTTGTTTTTAATTTTATTTATCTTTAGTTACACTTTCAGATTATTAGCTGCCCTATGACTCTAAAAGCTTGATCAAATCTAGAGAGAAACCCACTTCTAGAACTTCTAGAAATGCCAAATGCCTTCTGGGGAAGGTTATCAAAGGCATATATAGGAAGCAGGAACACAAATTATTGGGCTTTTGATACTTTTGACTCCTGTTTTAACCCATTTTACCTACAGATCTGACTGTTTTAAACAAGGCAGTACTTTCATTTCAGTTTCTTCATAGCCTAGCAGGCTGGCCACTGAGAGAGCTGTCAGTCAGCTCCCAGAAGGCACATATGGCAGATGTGTTAGTGTGTTTGAAATGGAGAGCCAATCCAGGTCTTTCCTGTATTGATATTTTTCCATTCCTTCAGCCACTTGTGTCATTGAATACCTTCCTTGCCTTTCTTCTTCAGCTTTCTTCTTCAGCTATGAGGGCCACTGTCATGGGTGCAAGATTCTTAGCTGCTGTGTTAAAGGATGTATTAGCAAGCAGGATTTACTTGGCAAGATCATTATTACATGTTTAACTGGAGAGAAAGCTCGCACTGGCCTCACATTGTTCCTCTTTGAATACCTCCTGTGCAGATCCCTCAGTCACCATGTCTCTGGACTTCTATCTGCTTCCCTGTGCTGAAATATTCTCCCATGACCAGCTGTGTTACTAGGTGGAGAAGCTGCCATTCAGGGAGAAAACGGGGGATGCACAGTGACAGGGTTCCAAAGTCAGCTCACGCTCATCACCTCAAACTGGACTAGCCCTGTTTGCCCTGTAGGGAAGCAGCACTGCAGCATAGCTTGAACATACTCCCTCAGTCGAGTAAATTAGCCTGGGTCACATATTTTCCACGTATATACCAAGGGATTAAACATTTTTTTCCAAAGGAGACTCCTTTTAAACTGTGTATTAACAAAATAAACCTTCAATGATAGAGATACTGCAGAGTAATTAGACTTTATATGATATGGTAGACTTTACACTACCTGTAGGGTAATTAGACTTTATATGATGCATCACATAAGCTGATGAAGTTTCCTAATTAGTAAATTTCACACACACAATTAGAAGTATAATGTGAACCTGGAAAAAAACTGATCAAAATAATTCTTCTTGTGATTGGAGCTTGGTAGGAAGATTTCTCCATCTCAAAGTGTCAGTAACTGGCCAGTCTATGTTTCATGTCTTCATGGTTTTCTTTGTGGCTGTGTAGGATGGGATTGTAGCCTTGGATCTCTTTTCTTCCCTGCTGAGCAAGAACCTGGAGCATTAACAATGTCTCTGAGTTCTCCTGCTCTCTCCATTTTTGAATTTTTATTTGTGCCTGTATGTATTTTATTAAAAATTTAAGGTTGTTAGGGAGGTTTGGGGAAATGTTTTATGGCATGTGGGAGTAAGGGGGAATGGATACTCCATGGATCTGGCTGTGCCAACGAGACATTGTGCAGTCACGTTTTTGAAGTACATATGTTCACTTTCAGTCTTACATTTCTACTGTCCTAGTACCTTTTTAATTGATCTGGAAAGGTTTTTACATCTTTATGTATCACAGAATTTGAAAGTCTTTAGAGAGGTTCCAAGGGTTTGAAAGGGAGAATACAAACTGAAAAGAGAATGTGAATGGTGAAATGCACAGCTGAGACAATTTTAGATAGCAGGCACAAACCATTCTGAGATGGCATGATGTGGGGAATGCTGTGGCAAAAAAAGAACTGCTCAGGGCAATAAAGAAAACAGCCATTTCTCAAGTAATTGTAGGAAATGGACTTAGGAAGTGAAGTAATTGAAATGAGACATGAATTAGCCAGAAGGGGAAGCATAAATCACTAGCTGGAGGAAAATGAAATGACAAATGGAGACAGTGCTGGGAAATAGGCACCACTACAGCTAAAATGACAACAATAACAAAAGATAAAATCTATAGCTGCTCTACAGAGCCATTTTGTGGGTAGGAAAAAAAACTAAATATCCTGGATTATGTATTTTTATTAATTTAGATGGTTAATTTCTGCCTACATGTTTGCTACTTTATTTTGCTAGTGATTACTCACAGTTGTGGATAGATCATGGAGAACACATTTGGAAAGCCTCTTCTGAAGTCAGCACTTTCTTCAATTTGATGACATAACAACCAATATTCCCCACATATGTAATAATTGCATTGTTTTGAAGATGGTGGCTGTTTTGTAGTAGATTCAATTGCTGTGTGCTCCAAATTTATATGTATTCTTCAAGCTGACACTCCCTCTCATGGAAACTGGACTCCAGACTTTTAAACTGGTTTTGATCCAAAATTATTTCAGTTTAGATTGCAAAATGCCTTTCATGAAAGGGGAATGAGAAACACAGAAGGCAAACTTCTCCTTAAAGGTAATTCTTACCTACAGCTTAGTGTACTGGCATTACAGAATGTAAATCTGTAAATTTGGAAATCTCACAAATCCAACAGTATTCACACATTTAAAGGGTATTATTGAAATACAGAAAGATTAACCTGACACAGCACAGCTCTTTCAACTAAAAGTTTTTTCTATTACATGTTTTAAACACAATGTCACATAAAAGCAAAAACCTTTTGTCTTCCTCACAGGAGGCTGCACAAAGCATTTAGCATCTACTTCAATATCCTCTACTGTGCAGAGCCTCCTGAATCTCAAGTGAATATCCATTTCATTCACAGCCAGCAATCATGCTGGGGAAGCCAGCTCATCTATACTTTGGACCTCTGACTCCTGCTGTAACTCTTCAATCTGTCTTTCTGTTTTGTGTGTGACATTTTATGCCCTTTCATTCATTCCAAATAGGTTTTCTCTTTAACCTTATGGTTCCAAAACATTTCATTGTATTTGAAACTAATGGCATTTGGTAATTGGCAATGCACTAAGTGGCAAAGGGCACCTCCAGCAATTTACTTGAATGCTGTTTGAAGCTGAAATAATTTGATTTTCAGAAAAGGGCTGTAAGCATACTAACAGTGTCTTCTGAGCCATTAGTGTAAAGAGGCTGTTTTGGCTCTGCACTTTGACTGCTTTAAAAGCAATAATCAACACCTATTGATATGGAGGATAAATAGTAAAGGCTTAAGGGGTTTTGGAAGCATTTTCATAGCTATTTTTGTTGTTTAAGTTATATTGTTACTTTACTGTACTTTTACATTTCAATATTTAATCAAAAATTCAAAATATTTCTCATGGTGAAATTACAGTTTTCTGGCCAATCCTAAGTATTACCTATATGCACACATGGCAGAGAAAGAAAATGGAGTATAAATACGCATTTGTGTGTGAACACAAAAGTGCATATGCACAAGATTCACTGTGGATTAAAAGGCAGTGTGAGCTCTGAGGCTGTGTGTAGGGCTCAGAGTTGGACATTAAACCTTATGAAGCTTGAACAAAATGATTGCAAGGTATGATTGACCATATGAACTTTACATGAAATGAACAGTGTGTCCTAAGTTTCTCCTTCTTCAAAGTGGAAATGATGGATTCATTCTGTGGTGCCTTTAAATACATATTTCAGGCAAGGAGGACAGGCAGAAGAGGGAGTCTTGCTAGCTTCTATTATTTTTTTCTGTTTACAGAAAAATGTAAATATTTGTTTTGGCCAAGTCTATCATATTTAAGCTAGTCTTGTTCATCTAAGTAGGCATTATTATCTGATAATTATCAAAACATAAATAAATCTATTTTGTCAAGTTACGGGTGGGAATTACTTGCCTAAGCAGAAAAAGAAGGGAATAAGGAGAGTGGCATATGTACCTGAAGTGAATTGCAAAAAGATCTAACTGAGAACCCCCACCAGAAATAGAAGAATTTTCTAGATGTATATTTTGATATGCAACACAATTTTTTTTGCCTCCTATTTCTCAAACCATTTCATTTTCATTCAGAACAATTCTAATTCATTTACATGTCATTATACAACGCTGATGGTATGTGTAGTGACAAGAATCACATAAGCCTGCAGGTTCAGCAACAGTTCAACTCACAGATAGATGTTTGTTCCTTCTTAATGGCATTAATTTGGGTGACATTCGGCTTTTAGTGCACATTATTCATGCTCACTTATGGTGGAATAGATAAAGAATTAAAAGACACAATCACATCTGTGTTCTTGAATGAAGAGTCTTTGTGACATGCTTATAGAGATTAAAGTGTCATCCAAGTGAATTAATTATAACAATCTGTTTCCCAATTCAATCTGGCAATTATTTCCTTTTCAGAATAGCCAGCTCTGATTTTGTTTACAGATTTTATACAAACTTTGCAACAGACCCATAAGCATGTCACCAATTCATTTATGAGGATCTAGGGAGGGAACTGTGCAGCTGCAGAGGTTACAGCAGAATTGATTCTGGGAGGGAGCAGTCTCCATTCTCTGCCATTGCTGGAGAGCATTAGGGCAAGTCTGTCTGTCTGAGTGGATCAGCTTTCTGAATATGGATCAGGAATGAGGAACCCCAAATGACTCTGGGACTCAGTCCTTCCAGTTCTGAACTCTTAGTATGTCACAAAATCACAGAATCATGGAATAAGCTGAGCTGGAAGGGACCCACAAGGATCACTGAGTCCAACTCCTGGCCCTGCACAGCACCACCCCCAGGAGTCTCACATGTCTGCCAATAACACATGAAATTTTCTGTAAGTGGTAAAGGATTTAGTCTGTTCATATTGAAGTCTATAGGACAAAAAAAGGCTGAACTTGGCTCATGTTTGTCCATGTGGATGCATGGACGCAGTAATGATTTTTGTTACACTGAAGTTCCTTTTTAAATTCGTAACATTGTCTTGTAATGTTTATTGTTATGACATTTGTCTTCAAACCACAGCTGAATTTCACATGGGCCATCAGGGTGCTTTTACCATCAGTTCTCTTAGAGTACACACTTTTGTGTTAATACTTTTCTGGACTCCAAATCACAGTTTTAAACCAATTTTTTTCCTATCTTTACCCACTTTTACTTTAGTGGGATATCTTCAAATTAATCCCGCAAAAAAACCAGTACTAAACCTTGTCTTATTCAAGAAAAAATCATGAAAATTAATTCAATTCGAGAAAAGATCATGAATAAACAGGATCTGGATTTACATCTCATTACAGCAAGTCTGAAACTGGCTCTTATATTTCTTTGATGTCTGCCATAGTTTAACTGATGGTGATCTTGAACCAAATGTTGGATGGATGTGTGCATATGTGTATGAAAATATATAATTTCTATCAAAAGGTGTTTAATTGCATTTTTCAGGTTGAGGAATTGTTTTTAATTGAAGCGTTGGGTGTCTCATGGTTATTCAATAAACGAATCCATCATGATAGTGCTGTTTCCAGAGAAACTTTGAAAGTTATTCCCTAGAAAGAAGATGGAGATCAATTATCTTCTGCAAAAGTGCAGTGCACTTACAGAGTGGCAATGGCATGCAATGGGAATAGTGGCAAAGACAGGATTTTTTTCCCTTTAGTATATCAGTCATAGTAATCAGCTGCTTCTTTCTTTGTCCTAATAGATGGATTGTGAGGAGAAAGTGCTATTAATAGGAGAGATTTTTTTTGGCAGCATATGCCCTTTGTCAAAGTAGCTTTAAAAAAGGTGTACTCTCTGTGCCAGAGTGACACCAAGAGCAATCTCACAGCAAAGGAGGTGCCTTACAGGCTAGTTCCTATCACAGGGCACACTTCCTCTGATGACTCAGCCAAAAGTTGTGTACTGGGCTTGCTTTATCTGCAAACACTGCTACTGGCCATCAATGGCAAATCACAGGTGGATTCCTTCCCTCAGCAATGTAAGAGAAAAATAGATTTTACAGGTGAAAGAACAGCATGAAATGCTGCAGAAATAACTCCTTTAATGATTAATGAATCTAATTATTATTGTTATTAATGATGATACCATGCTTAGAGCCATTAGTACAAATTTTAAATAAATGCAGGGAGAGCACTTTTTATATAGCCTGAAATTACAGAGTCTAAGGGACATTTATAAGTAGAAATCTGCATTATAAGTATGTGCATTATGGTTGTTATATCAGTTAATTCTGCTGAATTTGTCTGATTTTTGGATTTGCTTATAAATCTTAATTAGCCACTGTGGAATTGAACGCAAATAAAAGATTGCTGAAAACAAAGTAAAATGCTTAGATAAAACCTGTTAAATTATGAGAATTAATTCTATCATGTATTAAGAATAATAAATTAATTGACTTTAGGTTTGACCACAGCTATAGCACAAATGCACATTTTATTCCTGGTTTTCAATATTAAGAGTAAGTCAGCTTTGTATTTGTGTGGAAACAAGGGCCCAGGACAGCAGACTCTGATGGAGGTGCCATCAGTAAATACAAGTCTCATTTAGCTGTGCCCTCCATCCTCTGAAGTTAGATGTGCAACCATCTTCAAAAATGATGTGCTTATGTGAAATGCAGCCTGGCTTTGTCACTTTCACCACTAAAGTGTCATGTGCACCACCAATTGCATTTATACAGTAACTGTTTCCTTTGGAAGTTTTGAGGTGTTGATGAAAAAAAACCCATCACCAAAGAAGAGATCTACAAAATAGCTGAAGAAATGCTTATCCCCAGTGGAACTAGAAACCATTTGCTGTATTCTGGTGACTCATCTGAGTACCTCCACATCTCTCACATCCAGTGGAAACAATAAGAGAAAACCTGATAGCCCAATGGGAACCAGTCCCTGCCACTGTTGCTGGATAAATGGAAACTCAGAGATTTTCATAGTGAGAGGCCTGAAGATCCCTCTGTGCTCTTTGATTCTGAAATGCCCCAGAAATTCTGTATGTTTGCCTATAATGTGTTACCAAAAAAAAACCCAACAGAAAACCAAAAAGACCCCATAGCTCTTAAAATAATGTTTCTCCAACTATCTCCTATCATAAATACTGTTTAAAATCACAGACTGCACACACTGGCCTCATGCTCCTGTGTCTTTTTGTCCCTGTCCTTGGTATTGAGATATTTCAGCACTAGTGGCTGCACTAGTGGCTAGAGGTATTGAGGTATTGAGGGAGCAGCAGGAATGAAACTTCAAGGCACAGTCGGTTCCCCCTTCATGCTGCACAGAGCAGATAAATCACATTCCTGTGCTAGCTGTGCAGGAGGATGGGCAGCTGTAGCTCCTTCAGCCACTGCAGAAAATCTCTGCTTGCATTCAGGGTAAGTGGCAAGGACTCAGTCACTCATGGGCCATCACAGTCTGTACTGCTTATCTATCCTTACCCAATTTTAGAGACTCCAAGTGACCGTGCTGCTGCCTCGGAGCTTACCAGTGTTTAAATACCACTGTTGTAAGGAAATGGCCTTTTCCATATGTCAGACTGCACCTTCTAAGCCACTTGGACCTGTGATCCTTTCTGGGTGGGCAGGCAGATAACCTCCTCCTGTCACACACACACCTTTTCAAAGTCTAAACATGTAAGAAAGAGATCAAATTACTCCTCAGCTTTCTTCTTGGGTGATCAAATATCTTGAATCCTTGAGACATGCAATAGGTTTTTTTAGTCCCTGGATCCTCTTTTGTGAAATCTAGACCATGCAGCAGAAAGCAATTCACATCTTTTAAAAATTGGCATGCACATAAGATTTTATCATACAAAACAAACAGCAGGGAGATGCTTCTCTCCTATTATGGACTCATCTTTGCTTCACTCTTAACAAATATTTATTTCTCTTCACTGATGTATTGCCAAGTGTCATAAGTGTTGAACATTACATTTATTTAGCCTTAGTGCTGCTCATAAGACACGCTAAATTTTTCTAGGAATTTCTCTGCCATAGTTAGTGGTACTAACAAAGATTTGGATTATACCTCATGTGTTGATTCCCAGGAAAACCAAGGAGAAATGCATTATTTCACAGGTGTGCCTTCTCTGGGGTTACTAAAGCAAATTTGGATTTCAGCATTTTTACCTGACAGGTCAGTAATTTAGTAATGCCAGCTAGTTGGCTCTTTTCTTTTTAACTCATTAATGTAACAAAGGGCAGCTAATTTCCAGCGTGGTTATTATGGAATGTATGTCATGCCCATCTGTTACAGTAGGATATCTGGAGAGGATGATTCACAATTCTGAGGCAATGTCCTGTGGAAAGGATAGAGCATGGTGGCAGATGGGAAGAGATGGATCCGAGCAGATGGATCTGGGTGTGGTTCATGTCTCACGTGCTGGTTTACACTGGGACAGAGCACTGGGGCTAATTTCTTGCCAGCAGGAACAGCCTGCAATGTGCACTTGTAGCATTCACCAGCAGATACCAAAATAATTCCGCTGAGGAGGCAGGCGTGCTCACAGTGCTGCTTTCCCCGGCGAGCACCGCCACAGCAGCTGCACGGGAATAGCCAAGGGCAGTACTTTGCTCTCAGAAGAGAATGCCAGAGCGAGAAACCACATAAGGTGTGCAGGTATGACTCGTGATCGTGTCTGAGTGTATTGGGGCTTGACTGACAGGGCTCCCCAGATGCCCACAGTTGCTGTCAGTGACAGTGAAGTGACAAGCACATTGACAGCAGAATGTACTGCATCATCTCTTCTGAAATGGTGATAAGTACAGAAATGCCAGAATTTGATTGAAGAAGGCAGTTCTTGGTAATGTTAGAGATCATAGTTTCACTCACAATATAGTGTTTTCAAACAATGTATTAATACTTGTGATGCTCCATAAAAGCAGCCTAACCAAATGAACTGTTTAGCAATGACACTGTTTTGGAAAAATGAATCACCCTGATTAAATACTATTTTCTATTTAAAATTTGAACTTGCCATTACTAATATCATATGTGCTACTCATTTGATGAAATAGAACATAGCTCAAAGCTCACCAAACTCCCTAGGAATCTTTCCCCACAATCTGACAGGAGTTAGCTTATTGCTTTTTGTACACTCATAGTAATTTTGGAAAGAAAGCTGCTGCATGAACAAAACATTAACAAGGTGAGCCAAGATGATGAGAAAGAAAAATAAGTAATATACCTTGCCAAGGTGCTTGCCTTCGCTGCTGCCATACCCAAGGGAAACAATTTTATTTTTACAATTTTATTTTTAGCTGAATTAATTTATTGATTTGGTGCATGCTATAGCTAAAAGTCAGCATGTACATGTAATTTCTAATCACTGCATATTTTATGTGAATTCTAAAGTGCCATAGATAGAAAAATGAGAGCCACGTTGGAGACAAGGGAGTTGTTCCATTCTGGGCTGAGATGATGGCTTCTTTAATATCCTCTTTATAGGAATCTTTGTGGTTTAGCACCTCAGATGAAATTTAATACTTTTCCAAAAATAGCTGACAGCAAGGAAGAAATGCAATTATCTCAGGACAAAGAAATTATTTTTAGAGCTCTGTATTGTCTGCTTAGCATCAGTTTTTTATAACACTTGATATGTGCATGACATATACAGCACATATAATTGGACTACTCTCTGCACTTGTATTCAGAATCTGAGCTGCACTGTATTCAGACTCTGATCTTATTTATATCTTTGCTGGGGGAGATTTAGATCCAGGTGTGGTGGCTGACCAGCTCAGCCATAGCCTTTTTTCACTGTCTGGCACAGTCACCAGTAAGGCAAATGCTATTGGTAGTAGCAGTTTGCTAGTAGTTAATATAGGAAAAAAAATAATAAAAAAATATGCTATTTTGAAAATAACAGCCATTAAATCTCTGCTTTTTAATTATTAGAAAATAGGGACTGTGCAGGTGATGTATGTTTAAGATGACCTAATACTGGTTAGGTAGGAGTGGCCATGCAATACAGCATCACTGTTTGCCATAATTCCAGGACGGGTATTTTCTAGGCTGCAGTGATTCTCTGCAAAGCCATTTTCCAGCAGTTGTAGATGTCTGTGAGTGCACATACCTGCACACATGCTGCTCCCCTGCTGGCTGCATGCACTGTGCCCTCAAGGAGAAATGCCATTCCCAACACAAGAAAAAAGCAAAACAACATCCCAGGATGGCAGTGTGGCAGGAGAGGGGACAGTGTGGACATAGTGACTCTAGCCTAGCAGACATTCAGCAGAGTATCAGGGCTCTCTGTTCCTTTAGCATCTGTTTCATATGATCATGCTCCCACAGAACCAAAAGTTTCAGATACCTTCCTTATTGTTAAAGCTTTTGGGAACATATTTTCTTGTTCTGTCTTGAACGGCACAGAGTGAGAATTATTGAGATGTGTTATTCTTTTGGTAAATTACACAACCATTTATTCTTGAAAAACATTGTGTAAGTGGGAAATAATAATAATTATTACTATTATTATTAACAATAATAATAGTAATAATGTTGGTGGGAACTACTGAAAACATTACCAAAATATATTCTGAAATTAAAATCTGTTTCTAACACTTCAACAATTCTTGAAGTTACAGAGCCTGAAGCTGAAATCATGTTTTCTTGACAAGAATTTATATTCCCAGCTGGTCCTCGTGACACATTATTGATTAGTTCTACTTTTGTTGTTGATAAACATTGTTGGCATTGTTGACAACAGCAGACCACAACAGAGTCAATACTGATAGAGGTGAGAGCAGGAATCCTTCCTGCATTCAGCTCTGCACATCACAACTGTTCCAAGGTTGCAAAAGGGAAGAATGAAAAGGCTTTTTGTGTGTCTTTTATGAAGCTCCACGATCAATAGCTGGGAGACCATTTAAATGGGTACAGAGCATATCGTTATTTGAGCACCTCATTGCAATGCTTATATATCTACAAAACATTTTGAAGCAAATAAAGACATTTAATACTTCTCTCCTTGCTACACATATCTGAGAATATGGAGAAAATTTCTTTCTTCCCTACTTTTTATTGGAAGAGGAAAAATCATCTTGTTTAAATAAGTAGTTGTCATTCCTGCCCAACATAGCACTGTACAGTTATTCTGTGTTTATTTGCATACAATTATTAATATGATGTAAGAACTCAGGAAGATTCTTCTTCTTCTTCTCTTTTCTGATCAAGCTGATTTTTCTATCTGTAGTAATTTCTTGAAATTCAGTATAAGCTTAGATCATGTCATGCTCGTAGTATTATAAGGTAAAGACATGATGCTTATTCTAGTAAACAACTTTTAATTTTGAAACTTTAGTAACTTTCTAAGTTACTTCAGTTGCTCTTCAGAAAGAAGCTCTTCTAAAGAGCTCTTCAGAGAAGTAACTAACAGGGACAAAAATATCCCAAAATAGCCCAAATAAAAGGGAAAAAAAAAGAAAAAGGGGGTGGAGGGGGAAGAACACAGAAGATTGCAGTAACAAGGAACCTGGGTTGTACAACATCCATTCATTTTGCCATCACATTCATATGAAACTTCATGGTGGTTGGCCCTTGAGTTCATTTTAGCTCCGAGAAAATTCTCCTGAATCCTGTTTGTGGCTGCCATTGTGATAAATACATCCTTTCTGACCTAGCCAAAATACTGATACCTAGCAAACTTTTTTTCCTTCCCCAAAACCATGACAGTTCCATGTACTGTGCCATGGCTCAGGGTTGCTTATGTTAGTAATAAAGATGTGAGGAGATGAGCAAAGATTTTTTTATAAATATTCTTCAGGACATATGACGGACCAGGGTGGAGCAATATAGTGGAACGAACTCCGGACAAAGAAAAAAGAAGCAAATAAATGTAAGGACTAGTGAAATGGAAGCAAAAGAAAAAGGAAGGAGAGAAATCTAAGGCTTCACACTGGATGGACTTGCTCAGAATAACACGGAACATTCTTCTTTGTTAAATATAATGTTTAGATACACATGGCTGAAGCAGAAAAATGAGAGTTGATGGTGTACTACTGTAGCCAGCTCTCAAGGCTCACTGTTGGGCCTTTTGTGTTTTGCTCCTGGGTCTGATGATTGACAGCCTGACAGCTCGCTGGAGCTCAAGGCAGAGGTTGGAAGGACCATGGTGGCTCACTGCAGCCTCCTGGGAGCTCAGGACAGCTCCATCCCCAAACCTCCTTTTCTTCTGTTTTAGAAACACAGCTTTAAACTAGGGATGCTTTAATGCCTTTCCACAAAACCTGCCTAAACAGACCAAAATCGCCACCTAGTGAGGACAGGCTCTCAGCTCACTCATTTCACACAAGGCTTTTGTAAATACAACTGAATTAGTCATAATATTCCACTGCATTTAAGTTTGAGTGATAATTATATTTTACAAGAAAAAACCCCAAGAATTTAAGGAAAAATGTATTTGCTGAAGTGATAGGAACACAGGCATTTTTCATAAAATGATATATATCTAAGCACACGTGCTCCTATCGCCTCTCACTGCAATCATTAGGTGCTCACTTTATTGTCTTCACAATGTATTTACAGGAATCTTGAGTGAAGAGCCTGATTTAATATCTGCATTGGGTGTCTTATGCATCCTGCACAGGTAGTGCTTCAAAAGGGCTCTGATCCTGGTTTCTCTGAATGAACTGCTAAAAATAAACTGCAGAACTGGCTAAAACCAAAAGTATCCAGAAGTGGTTTCACTTTTAGTATGTCTGTACTGAATTGAATGTGCGAAAAAGAAAAGATAAGCCTATATGTACCTATATGTACTTGGGAAGTTTTTGAAAGGCTTCCAGCTAAATTCATTTTGCAGGTTTCTTTTGCTTGATCTGAGTGATCAAGACACTTTTCTATTATTTCCACCATGACACATCATATGTAAGTTGTTTCCTGGTACACCGAAGAAATAAAATGACAATGTTTAAAAAAATGCATAGCAAATCACTCTTAAGATTTTATTTTAAAATCAGTTACAGTTAAATATACTATATTTTAGATTATTTTTTTGTGTCCTAGTTTTAGTCTTTTAAAATTAAAATTGTACAGACACAAGAAAAAGTAAGGGAAAATACACATGAACTTCCACATACAAGAGCTGTGACTTTCAGATAACCACATGAAAGAATTATGAAGAAATCATGAGTATAAGCAACAGTGAGACAGGAAGAATCAGTGGTTTTTTCACTCACAGAAAGTTATTTTCCTTGACTTGCTTTGGTAGAGATAGAAGTATGGTGCTTACTGCTGATGAATATTTCTAGATCTTTTTGAAACTGCATATGTCAGGCTTATATAAAATCAAAATTTTATCTACTAGCAGTGTACTAAGGATTAAAAAAACCTTCAGGATTTTTTTTTTCTCTCCCCAAACAGGTCTAATTTTAAACTGCTAAATGCTACTGCCTAAATTTATTTCCTGCTTTCCACAGAAGTAAATCATCCTCTAAGTTTGAACACTAGACTTCATGATAAAATGGTCTTCTCAAACAGAGCATGGGGAATTTTCACAGATGCAAAATTCAGTGCAAAGCTAATGTGGAGTCACAGTACACTTCCCAATCGACTGCAGTATCTTCCTCCTCCTGTTGTGTTGTGAGGGCCGAGTCCCACATGAACGGTGCAGAGACCCTGCATTGAGAGCCATCAGCTGGGGGAGGAAGACTGGCACTGATCGCATCAGAAATGTGTCTGAGAAATTATATCCTGTACTTCACACATTTCTGGCACAAACTCTGCGACAAATGTGACTGCAGCATTGTTTCCCTGTAAGACATCTCAGGATGGAGCTTTTTCCTACTTTGGTTGTGCTCCACAGAACCTATATTAGGTTCACATACACTGAGCTGCCAGACAGTGACATGTGCTTGTTCTCTGCATGCCAGGAAGGAGAGCTCACGTGTTTTCATGGGATTTCCATGAATAAATCAGCAGTCCTCAATAGTCTGACCTTTTCTGTTTGTTTGTTTGGTTTTTTTTCTGCCACGATACAGAAGGAGAATCAGCAGAAATTTTGGTTTACTGTGGATTATTTATTGTGTTGCACTGAATGAGGATAAGCAAAGACAGTGAAGCCACGAGTTTATGCTCTCATTCTGAGAACACAATGAATCTCAGGAATTGCTTGGTAGGTATTTAGCAGAGTTAAAAGTTCCTTTTGCCCATTAAGAACTTCCTTGTTGTTTAAGAGTCCTTGGGTATCCTGTGGTGAAATGATAATTAAGAAGAGGAATTGCCATAAACCAGACCACCTTTTCAGACAAGGGAGACCTGGTACCTCAAATTAGGATACTCACCTCAGTCTCACCACTTCGTTTCATTTAAGGATGTGAGTCTAAGGAATTACTGATTTACAGGATCAACAGCATTTTCCTCACAGTGTTTCCTCACACATGTAATTAAGCATGTGAAACAGAACACGGTGTACAGATTTCTCCTTTAGATTGTAGCTTTCTGGATTTAGTACCTGTTGGGACATCTTGTAAGATACCAGATATCAGATGAAGGAAACTGGGGTGACAATTTCTCCAACTGTTCAAGATAGGCCTGAGATATGATTAGGATTAAGGTGAAAAAACCTCCATGCTAAAATGCTAGAAATTTGAAATAAAATTTTTCCTGGGTGTAGTTCTTCATGTGGGGTCAGAAAAACAGCCAACATTTTTCTGTGGTTTAAAGGAAGATTTTTTTAAACAGGCAGAAATGGCAGGTAAGGCTAAGATTCTACAAGAAATCAAAATAAAGCTGCAGCTGGTATGAAATATAGCACAAATTTAGGGATATCAGGACCACCTCTCGTGAAAATCTTGTGTAAATCAATGTTTATGTTAAGTGAACTTCAATAAGTAATTTGAAAGGCAACAAGCCATATGTAAAGCTAAAGAATCATCATAGAATCATAGAATGGCTTGGGCCGGAAGGCACCTCAAAGATCACCTGGTTCCAACCCCTCTGCCATGGGCAGGGAAAATTTTCACCAGATCTGGTCGCTCCAAGCCCCATCCAACCTGGCCTTGAACACCTCCAGGGATGGGGCATCCACCACTTCTTTGGGCAACTTGTTCCAGTGCTTCACCACCCTCACAGTAAAGAGTTTCTTCCCAGTATCTAATCTAAACCTACTTTCTCCCTTGTCCTGCCCCTACATGCCCTTGAAAAAGTCCCTCTCCACCTTTCTCACAGGTCCCCTTCAGGTTCTGGGAGGCCACAGTTAGATCATCCTGAAGCCTCCTCTTTGCCAGGCTGAACAACCCCAAATCTCTCAGCCTTTCTTCATAGGAGAGCTGCTCCATTCTTCTAATCACCTTGAAGACCCTCCTCTGGGCTCACTCCAACAGATCCACGTCCTTCCTGTGCTGGGGACTCCAGAGCTGGATGCAGCACTGCAGGTGGGGTCTCACCAGTGCAGAGCAGGGAGAGCAGAGGGGCAGAATCTCTTGCCTTGCCCTGCTGCCCACACTGCTTTGGATGCAGGATAGGACTGGCTTTCTGGGCTGTGAGTGCACACTGCAGGGTCATGTCCAGCCTCTCACCCCACAAGGTTATATAGGATTGGGCACTGGTACAGTGCTTCTACCCAATCTGTCATCAGCTCTGTTTTTCGTCCAGCAACAGATACTGACTTTACCAGGAAAATTAAACAAAAGAATCTTTTATCTCTGTATTGAACCTTCAGCAGTTGCTATAGCAATAACATTTCTCAAAATGCTAAGTTCAAAGTAACAGCTACCTTTGCTCTTGAGACTTCATCTTTTATATTTTTCAATTTCTCTCACACTCTGTTTAAAGGAGCTGTGAGTCTGTGCTCCCATCACCAAAATATTCAAAGTTAATTTTGAAAAGAAGAAAAAAAAGGGATTGACCTATTTTCCCACTTTTTTTGCACCTCCCACTGTTTTAGCACTTCCATGACACATTAGTGATACGATGTGTGTACTCTGACATTCAGTGAGATGCTGTAGGACACACACTCTGCTGTACAGAGGCTGGATACAGGCTGTAAGCTATACTCTGCTGGCAATACCTCTAGGCTGGCAGAGATGAGAATCTGACTCTCTCTGTGCAGTGTCTTTGTAATTCACCTGGATCAGGCCTTTTATATATCATCTAATGCAGTCTTCTCCTTAATGTTTTCTCTTTCATTTTTTTTTTTTTTAATTGGTTTGTGTTTCTCTTTTCTGAAGTTCCAGTTCAGAACATACTTTATGTCTTTCTAAGGCATTAAAAGATTTAGGTGAAATAGCTTGGTTATTTTTAATTCATGTCTGAACAGCCAAAAATTCCCTTTGTCAGCTTAGGCTAGCAACTTGTTAGCAACACAGACACTGTGGTGCAGCCGTAAAATAAAAAATATTTATGAAAAACACATGTACAATGTGTTTTGATTTTTTTCCCTTATCAGTACTAGAGCATCACATATCAGATGCTGCCTTGGATCAGCGCCACTGGGGACCCTGCAGGTGCTGAGGAGTTGGTGGCCTTGGGCAGGGGCAAGTGTCTCACAGGGCTTGGAGACCTCCAGGAGAGCCTTGGCAACTGGCAGCAGTGACCTGTGGGTGCAGAAGCTGCCCTGGCTCCTGCTGAGCTCAGCGCTGTGCTTCACTTTCCTTCCCTGCAGCCTTGCTCTGGGCAAGTTGGTTTTCTGCCACTGTGGTCCTGCTGGTGCCAAGCATCTTATACTCCCATCCATGTTCTCCCTCTCTGCTATGTGGAGGTGGGACCAAATGAATAGTTTGGTTCTTTACCACGTTAGAAAACAGAGAACTAGATTTAATGATGAAACTGGTAGTATGGAAATTGGAACATGACTAAACTATGGCCCACTGCTCTCTTCTCTACTGGTATTTAATCAAGAGTGACATCACTGAAGACTCGTCACTAGACTTATCAGAATGATTTCAGCAGCATCATTCTCTGTGAATCCTAACAGGAAGTGCAATACATTATCTTTATAACTAAAATTCATACTTCATCTTTTTCACTAGTTCTGCAGTTAGATGTGTTAGACATTCAAAAAAAAAAGAAAAAAGGAAAAAAGGCACAGGCTAGGCAGGTGTCTCTGTCAGTGACCTTGTGAGTCAGGACTGGCTGCACTGACATTAACAAAGTGAAGCTTATGTGTAGGTACTCTGTACTCTGTATTCTGCAGAACAGAATAATGATCTGCAGGGATGCAGGTTGTGGCTGATAGTTGGACTAGATTATCTTAATGCTCTTTTCCAACTTTAATGATTCTAAGATTCTGAAAAAAAACCAAGATTAAATGATGTCTGGAATTCTACCAGCTAGGTCATCACAATTCACTGAAAATCCCTCAACTTATGAAGCTGAGCTATATATTTGCTGAACTTTTGGCAGACAGGTTCTGTTTTAAGAGAATTATTGATAGACAAATTCATCCCTGTTGCTATTAAGCTGACAGCAATATTCTTTGGCACTGACATTTCATGCCCTGTGGATATTAATTAAATTACCATCACAGGCCTTTTAATTATCCATATTCTTATTACATTGATTTGAAGTGAGATAGGAACTATGGTGACTCACTGAGACTGTACACTAATGTTTGTAGGCATTGTCTGTGAGGAAAATGGAATTTGAATGCATGCCTTTCTTCTTGCTATTAAATAGGAAGTGAATTTCATAAACTCATTTGTGCAAGGAATGTAATTTCTTTGGGAAGAGATCCTGTAGCTTAGCATTTGTTTTTTACCTGCAGAGCCATCAGGAATTCTAAGTGGAATATTCAATAACAATAATATACAGCATGGATGACATTTTGGAACCTGGATTACATTTTCCATATCCTATGCAGGGAGGTACCACAGGAAATGATGCTAAGAAAAACATCCACAGATGCCCATGAAAGTTGGTCCATGCTATGGCTTTCATGAGCTTTGGTGGAATATTAAAGAACATAAAATCTCAGGGTGAAATTTTGTGGAAATTAAGCTTTTTGCAGAGGCTAAGGGTCACTTTACCAACAGAGTCTGTGATCTCTTCTCCTACTACATTAGGAATGAACTGCCTGTGCACAGGCCAATGCTGACATGGTGCTGCCATGTCCAGCCTTGTACCTTTGCTGATCCCAAAGCTGCCTTCCTGACTTGGCTTCCCAGCTGACCTCAGACCTGCCTTGTCACCAGAGGTTTGTCTGATGATCAGAGAACAGTTGGCCAGACCTGCTCTTCTGCCTCGCTGGGGTGCCGTGGGACTGTGGTGTGTCGGTGACGATGCTGCCCAGTCTGCCTGGCTGTCACACTCAGCTCCTGGCTCACTGCCCCTTTCAGAGCTGCCAGCTCTAACTACTCCCTGACACAGAGGTTAAATTTGACTCAGTTTTGTTGTCTAGCTTTCATTTTCATTATTTTTAAAATTAATTCTTAAATTCCTTAAATTAAAAGCCCAAATAGAATTGACTTTCCAACCTTTATGGCATGTGAAAGATTTAAAAATCAACCTCTGAGTTATTTTTTTCCATAAAGTTATACTGAATTTTGGTTCTGCTTTCATTTCAATGCTACTGTGAAATTTCACATTCTGTTGCAAAATGCATAGGTCAGCAGTGGAAAAAATTCATGATGAAGTAACTTGCACCACTGCTTGCATAATTCTTCCTTCACAATATATAAGAAGGAACTACAGAAAAAAAATCCTAAATCAGAAACACAAACCCACATCAAAACAAAATCCAGTAAATGGAAACAAAAAAGAGAAGGGAACATCATTTTCTAGAGAGGAAGGCAACAGCCAGAATAAAGACTACCCACAGGATCACAGGAAAATTTTGGTTTGAAGGGACCTCAGGGTATCTCAAGCGCAACCTTCTGCTAAAGGGAAGGTCAGCTACAAGGCCAGATGTTGCTCAAGCTTTGATGAGTTGGGTATTGGAAACGACTGAGGATGGAGCACACAGAACATCTTGGTGCAACCTGCTCCACTGCTTGTCAGTTCTTCATAGCTCAAAAACTCTTCCTTGTATCAACCCTGACCCTTGCTTCAAGTTATACACGTGATTTCTTGTCCCTCCTTGTCCTGGCTTCAGCACAGGTAAGGTTAAGTTTCTTTCAATAGCTGTTACAGTGTCTTGAATTCAGAATGTGTGTTGATAACACACTGATGTGTTCTGTGTTTTGTTAAGTGTTTATGATAAGTAAAGGACTTTTTACTTGCCTCCTGCTCTGCCAGTGAGGAGGTTTGCAAAAGAACTGGGAGAGGGCATAGCTGGGACAGGTGACCCAAACTGGCCAAAGGGGTATTCCACATAATAAAATGTCATGCCCAGTATATAACCTGGGGGAAGTCACCCAGAGGGTGGCTGATCTGGGCTCAGGAAGTGGGATCTGGAACTGGTCAGTGGGTGGTGAGCAATTGTGTTGCATGTCACTTGTTTTTTCCCTTATTATTATCATTGTTATTATGATTGACCATTATTACTGTATTTTTAATTTATTTTTGATTATAAAACTGTTTTTATATCAACTTACAAGTTTTACTTTGATTCTCCTTTCCATTCCACTTGTCTGTGGAGAGACAGAAGGGGGTTGAGCGAGTGGTTGCAGGTCCCTTTATTTCCAGCCAGTCTTAAAACATATCACTCCTGCTATGAGCTCTTGTGAAGAAGCTCCATCTTCTCAATAACCTCTTTGCAGGATTTCAAAGCTGCCATTAAGTCCCCCAAAGTCTTCTCTTTTCCAGGCTGAACAAGTCCAGCTTGCTCAGCCTGGCAAGGTCCCATTTGTACAGACACACACAGCAACTCATGAAAACAATGGAAATGCTCTTTGCAATGGAGAAATTTTTAATTTACACACAGAGGGATCTTCTCATAAGAAATATCTTATTGTTTGTGACCATTTTATGCACATCCTCCATACATAATGTCAGACCTAAAAAGGTGCTGAATTTGTGTCTTTCCACCACACAAATGGCTAGAGGGCAATTTTTTTTTTTTACGAAAAGAAAAATTCTTTCCCTATGAAATAAAAAACCCACCATAACCAAATATTTTTTTTTTCTGGGAATTGAGAAAAAGCAAAAAAATTGTGAGAGAAGAAAAAAATGTAATGTTTTAACTCTTTTCAGAGGGTCATGTGTCTGGATGGGACAGGGAACCAGGAGGCCAGGCAGCTGTTTCTGGGGCCTGAACATGAACAGGTCCCTGAGTTAACAGTTGCACTTCTGGTTTGTGCTAACATCAACTCTTGCAAAATGTGGGTTCTTTTGCTTCCATTCTTACTGTTTCTTGGTACATTCACATTCTTTGCTGGTTTGCCAGTATTGCTGTCTGGCCTGTTTAATTTTCTTAAAACTGGCAGACTGAGAGCCCTGGAACCTCTAGCTGAGGCCTCCATGTGCAGTTAAGTAAATGGATGCAAACCTTAATTTATTGAGTCTGAAAACGGAACCACATCCCAGATTTCAGTCATAACAAGCAACTCTAAAGGCTGGCCCTTTACATTACTGAGATGTGAAACCTCACTTTTCTATCTTTCTCTTCCTCCTCTGCATGTATCAAGGAAAGTTTCATCCAAGTTAAAGCAGTGCTGGCTAGAATTTGCTTCTTTATGGGCACTTGAATTAATGAATCTTCAACTACCTGAAACCCAATACTGGTATTGTAATGAAACTGCATCACATACAGTTATACATTAGAACATATATTTTTCAAAGAAAACAGAAGCTTAAGGGCAGGTAAGTGCCCGTACATAGGAGGTAAAATTTTTTTTGAGAAGTGTCTGCTCTCAGGGGTATGCTAAAGAAGAATTTGAATCTTTAATGAAACACAAGGACCATCACAGCAGCATAAATGACACCATGAAATTACAGAGAAATTTACCACGCTCCCTCTGTCTCCTCCTTTGCTAATCAGGACAAAGAGGACTCCAGCTGCAACAGGAGACAGTTCTGTGGGGGATCCTCAGTAATTCTGTCAGCATGTCACAGCCATCCTTCTTAACTGAGTGCTTGTTCCTTATCACTGATTTATGTACCGTACGTGATTTAAACTTATGTGTTGATACTCCATTGTTTTCATCGACCCTATATGAAGTTCTTATTGGCTCCAGCTACAGGTTTTGTTTAGACTGGTATCTCTGAGTTTTGGGGCATTTCCTAGGTACAGACTGGAGAGGAATTTTTCTTTCTTTTCCTTTCAGGTTATCCAGTTTTCTTTTGCATGTGCTCATTCAGGAATTTTTGACAGACTGTGTTTCACAGGCAGTTCTGTAGGTGGTCAGTGCAGTGGTTTTTGTAGCAGAACTGCACAGAGCATATTCTTTGGCTTGGTCTTCCTCACGCTTTCGCAGGCACAAGCAACACCTGAGCAAATTCACTATGTCTGTTCGTGCGGTTTCACTCACAAAGCAGTACAGAATGGGATCCGCAATGCAGTTCAAACTTGTTAAGGCCTGTGTGACTCTGTAAACCTTATACATCAACAACAAAAGGTGTGGGTCAGAGGTGGAAGGTTCTTTGATGCTGCGGATAAGCAATACAACGTGATAAGGAGTGAAGCAAACAAGGTAAGTAACTGTGATGTTCAGAATAAGTTTCCTCACTTTTTTCTTTTCTTCATCTACTGTGGCTTGATTATACCTCACCACTTGGTAGATTTTATGGTAGCAAAACACAATGATTACCAAAGGGACCACGTACCCTGAGCATATCCGGAATAAATTTATGTTTGCCTGCCACCTTTCCAGGGGGTAGCTGTCATAGCATAATGTATGATTAGTGAAATTGCAAGGATCATTGAATACTTCTTTGTACACCAATATGACTGAATTAAAGATGCTTTCCAGAAGCCAAACAATTATGCTGACAACCAATGAAAATCTTCTTGTGCGCAGGTACTGGAGCTTCAAGGGGTGAACTAATGCCAGGTACCTGTCAAGAGAGATGCAAGCAAGGAACGCAGTGCTGGTGTAGAGATTCATATACATAAGGAAGGCAAAAATCTGACAAAGCAAGGCAGAGAGCCTCCAGTCATCTCCATGCCAGGCATAATCAATCCACAGCGGCAGAATCAAAGAGTACAAAAGGTCAGCCAGGGACAGGCTAAAGATGTAGACTGCTAACTCATTCTTCTTCCTCACCTGAATGCAAGATACATACAGGGATATGCAGTTGATGGGAATACTGATCATCATCACAGTGCTGTACACAAATGGAAACAAATACTTATCCAGGGTGTGATCATCATGGCACTCGGTGTTGTTCATTGTCCACCCCCGTAGTAAACTTGAGATAATTCCAGCTTGGGTGCAATAAAACCCCTTGTCATCTGTTAGTTCTTCAGAACCTGATTGACAAGATTCCAGACCTCTGTTACCAAAAAGAAAAAATGTCAGCTATAACATTTCTGTTGTTTTTATGGGATTCTTGGTGTGTGACTTTTTTTTTTTTTTTAGAAGAAAGAAACCGTGCTTTTAGGAGATCAGAGGATATTAATGCTCCCAGAGTTAAGATTGCATAGGAAGAGGAACCCAAAATCTAAGGTTGCCAAGGTCAGTTAGATGGAAGCTTCTACAGCAGAAGCAGGATGAATAGTTAAGATACTTCTTCTAGGAGTGGAGTGGTGTCCTGCAATCCTGGGTCTCTCTTGTGGGAGAGTTAAAGGAGATCAGAAAGTGAACCACAAATAAAATAATAGATGTGCACTTTCTATTTTCCTGGTAAGCACTGTTTTGGGAATATGAATATGGTAGATTTCTTATCCCAAATAATCTCCTCCCCTCCAAGGCAATGGGGAGACAAAGATAGAAATACAGGCATTCAGGTACCACTGGATGTCGGGATCTGCTCAGAAGAGGAAAATGTGTATCTGGTATATTTCCCTACTGCAAATCGCTCTTGTCTTGTTTGCGTCCTCACGCACCCCTGCTTCCTCTCTCCTCCTTTGTATGTGATCCCACATGAACTTGCCGTCAGCTGTGCTCTTCCAGCACAACTCACTGCATGTACCAGAAACCCTGGTGTGAATCCTGCCAGGCTACTGAGTTCCTGCCTGCACATGACAATCTGCTGGGCTGAGCAAGTGAGGTGGAGACTGGGTACAGTTTTTCATTTACACTTCTTCCCTCTAGAAATTGCAGCTGTGATGCATGAGCTTATAAAGACATTAGCAATTAAACTTTTCTTAGTCACTTTCAGGACTGTGGTTATCAACAGCTTCAACATGAAAATATTAGTAAAATGGCAGGCCTGACTAAAGCAGTGGGACTGGAGGAGTTGTGTGTGTGAGCCTTAGAAACACAAAGAAGAGCTGACCTTTCAGTAAGAAAGGGTGTACAGCTGTAGTGGTGAGACAGCTGGTACTCACTGATTGTGTCACAGCTCTGACATTCAGCAGCTCCCTTCTCTAGAGAGCATCTAATTGTTACGTTCAGGAAACACAAGAATGGAAAATATTGGGTTCGGTCCAGTTATACTGTGAAATATGCCAACTGCTTGGGAGAATGCTGTGATAGCTCATCTGTGCTTAGAGCCTGGACTGCAGCAGAGGAGGTGAAGAACCTGAAGAATAAGTAGGTTACAAAATAGCACATCTACAACTGTTCCACATGGGAAAGAACTCCAATGGAATACATCCTGTCTGCAGAAACTTTTTAAAAATATGTGGTAAGAAAAATTCATCCTTTTGTAGGTTTGATATGTTTGTGGGTTTATCAGAAAAACCCAAACAGGTTTATTGCCTGTGCTGAGAGGTTATTATATGGATTTCTTGTCCACAAAAAAACCCTTTCATTATTACTCATAAAAAAAAGGAGCAGTGACAAAACTACCCAGAAAGCACATACTCAATTTTACCTGCCAATGCCTTATTTGGTCAAGTTGCCTAACTTAAGAGTCAGCGCTAAACTCATTCACAAGCTTGAAAGTCAAGGAAAACTCTTGAGAAGGACTTGCCAATTTGGTCCATTTGAGGGACTTTATCAACATGATGACTAATTAAAAAAAATGCCATGTCTATATATAAGATAAACATAAAATGTCTGCATTTCAGCTTGGTTTCATAAAACCACACAGTAAATGGGGCGGTATAAGCTTATCAGTATATGTGATATACTGATTTTTTCAGATTTCAGTAAGTACCACAAGATAAAAATCTAGCTCTAGAAATTGTATCCCAGGGTATTGTGACCCACTTCTCACCAAAATGAAATCAAATGTATGCAGACAGACCAGATGAATTAAAGATAAAATACCTACCTCTTTTCCTAATCACACTTTTCCTATGACAGGTCTCTTCAGGTCTGAGAGGGAAACGTGCCCTTTCAGAAGCATGTGTGTAATGCAGCAAGTGTATGAGGCAGTGTTTCCTAGTCTCATGACTGAGAAATTTGAATTCCTTCTCCCTCCCCCATAAACTATTTCTCTTTTGTTAACTTGTATTGCAGACTTGCCATCCTTATAAGCTCCCAACTTCTCTCTTTATTACTCACAACAGCTTCTTTTGTATCTACCCTTAGATCAACATACCAATTTCCTCATACCACCTGGGTTTTTTTCAGCTTTATCATTTTATCTCATTGTTTCTGAGAGTTTTGCTCTGTTGATCTTACTGATTATAAGGTAAAACACTTGTCCTTATATTGCTCTTCTCTGAATAAACCACAAGTTCTTTGCTTTGCTCGTCTGCCATCTGCCTTCAGGAACTCATGTCTGAAGGTGTAATTGGCTAATGGCAGGATGGGACACTAAAAATGAAATTCAAAGAAGTGAGTTGAGACCACATGAAAATTTTCAGCTCAGAAAGGTTTTTCTGTCCTTCATATTCACAAGTCCCTGTACCCCACTGCCTTCCTTTCTTAACCAGTATGTTCATTAGTTCCTATGAACGCAGCCCTGGAGGCTGTGTAGCATTCCCCAGGTAATCCATGTCCGAACTTTGATGACACATTGATGGCACTTACATGAGGACATGCTTTCAATGATGGGAATAACGAGAAGTGTGTCATTCTGGCACGTATTGATGACCTATACTTAAGTGTGTCAAAGAGCCAGCAAATGAAGCTTACCACAATGCATGCTGCAGTTTCTTTCACAGAAATATAAAAGCAGAAAGACCTGATTATAACACATTTCACTCAAATTGCTTGAGGCCTTATTTCAGAGGAAGTAGTCCATATCACACTTTTTGCTGAGTTGTTTTTCTGATAATTAGGACTTTGTAATGCAAGACGATTATTCTTACTTGAATGCATGACCTGAAGCATTCCCAGGTTTTCTCTCTGCTACTGAGTACACCTGCTGGTTTTGCCTAGGAGGATGGTATTGGCTTACAGCTATCCTAAAAAACAATATTTGATAATTTCCCCCAGTTATATATTTTTTTTAACCATCAAGGAATTTTGGTTTAATGATTTGATTCTCATGGTCCAAAACTACTATGACTAATTCCATATACTTGTGACTTATTTTATAGACTTGTTTTTGGATTATATGTTTCAAATAAAAAAAAATAAATTCTCAACAGTAACTTTTTCTTTTAGTCACATTATTCATTTATTATCATACTTCCTGACCCTGTCATTTTGCTACAGAAAATCCACTGTACAAGAATTCTGAAGGGTCAGTGAGACATAAATTTTAGAGAAATGAACTAGCAAATGTTACGCTTCAAGTACTGTATGCAAACAATTCTGCAAAGGACCCTTGTGAGATTTTCTAGAGAAAAGTAGTCATTATATACTGTATTTGTATCAATACATTTCTACAGCATCTTCTTCAGGTTCACAGAGAGCTTTATGTGGTCTCTCCTTTTATGACATTTTGAAAGTCGCAAAGTACAAAGCTAAACTTTCATAAATATAAATACAAAAGGATATTCCATACTCTTATCTGTAAAAAACTTTGTAGGGGAAGAAGGAAACAATGCTGTGTGAGCTAGAGCAGTAGCTGTGGTAATGGTGATACTGTATATCAAATGTAAGATGGAAAGTCAGATTGTTTTCCTTTTTCTCTTTTAGAAACTTTGACAAAGTAGTTTGCTTTGTGTTCTCAAAATAAGTTCTATTGCCAAGCTGAGTTCTTCGAGTACAGAAGATGTTCCATAGCTAATTCTTTTTACTGAACAAGATCTCCAAAGTCAATTCTGAAAGACTTCACAGTTTAGGAGAGTTGAAATACACCTTTCAGAAATATGGCATTTTTTGCTTAAAATTAACAGTATTTTTCCTCATGCAACATTAAATTTCACCCACAGGTGTCCATGAGATTCTGTAGAAACTCAAACAGGTCTAAAAGGGCTTTTTAACTAAGATATACTTTACGGACTGTTTCATTAAGCATAAACATTCACTTAATGTGAGAAGATAGGAAAAAAACCCTACAGGTTTTATACATTGTAGGCCATGCAAGCAAGTATTATTTTGCTGTATCATTAAATGTATCATGTTTTCTTCTATGCATACAGAAACATACAATATATTTTCACATACATGATATTTGGCATTCTAAGAAGCTACTTATACATGATATTTGGCATTCTAAGAAGCTACTTATACCAGAGTTTATTTTTCTGCTAAGTATTAAGCATTCTGCATATTAATATAAATAGCATTGGGTATCTTGCCAGCGTCTGAAAATACTGAAGAACACTAATAAAAGAGTTACTGGAACCGCTTGTGAGGCCTGAGGTACTTTTTGCAGTGAAGTGAGGGACAGCACAGAATGTTAAAAATTCACCCCCAAACACAGTTTTTCTCCATTCTTTCCCCTTTTGTAATCAACAGTATTTTGATCATGGCAATGCCATTACAACAAAAAATGAATCCAGCTTTCTTTCCTATTCCTAGGCACGTCTTTCCTAATTCAATCTTTTGATATCTTTAGCCTTAGTCTCATGTTTTGGTTGTGCTGGGATTGAAATAATCCTTCTCCCAAAGCAATCTTTTCCAGCCCCTTTTGTGCCCCTTCTTTCAGATGTATGATGTCAGCATGCCATTGGGGAGAGCTAGGTTGAAACCTGTCCCAGAATGGCATTGTGTCCCTGGCTCCTTGGATCCCGAGCGCTTACCTTGGCAGCCACGTGTCCCCTGCAGTGGCTCCTGTTGCACCATTGGCAGCATAACCTGTATCTGCCCCTAAGAAAAGTGTCTGCTACTGCTTGATCAGATACAAAGACAGGAAGCTGCTGTTAGATAAACAGGCAGCAGTTCACACATCTCTTGGTTTTGCTTCCTTTTTTCTTCTGTCCCAAATTCCTTATTGAACTAAGCTTATCCATGAGAAAAAAGATGATGAACAAAGGGTGGAAGCAACCTCAGTAGATGCAGGAATACTTTGAGAGACTTTATAAAAGTTTAATTTACAATATTGCCCAATTATATGAGCCGAGTATTTAGGTGTATATTATACACCTCTTATCTAGGAGACATTACATTCTACAGAGAAATCAATTCACAGAAATAAAATGCTGTGTTTTACTTGTGTTTACATGTGTAAATTCAAAATGTGTATGTTTTCTGTTGACTGAAGGATCTCACCTGCTTTTCTCTACAAATTGATCACAGAATCAAATAAGAATCCACTGAGAAGAGGTGAAAAATGTTTTACAATGACTTTAGGAGGTTGTGGAAAAAGAATTATTTTCATAATTTATGAGAAGTCCATGAATAGTTCTACTTAACAAAGGATAACAATATTTTATGCACTGTGAAAGGTTAAATATTTATGTATTTTTATATAACCTGAGGTTGGATGCAGTTTTCAGATAAGTGATTCTTTTAACAGATAATTCTATTCAATTAGACTGGTGGAAAGTTGTTACATGAGCATATTTCTCTTCCACCTCTGTGATCAGAATACTTTATTGTGTGTATTTTTTCTTAAATTCTGCTTGGAACAATACAATTCTGCTTTAAGAAAGTGGGTACAATTTCACTTGGTATGTCCATCTGTTGGGTAACACCAAAACTGACCGGTTTGATGATTCAGCTGCTAAGGAGAAATGAAAGAGAACAAATGGAAAAGTTCTAAAATTGGGGCATAGTGGCTTCCTTGAGAATACCAGGCAGCTCTGTAATATTAAACTACTGTATACAGAGATTTGGTTCCTTTTTTTTTTTTTTCAGTCAGTGTGACCTTTTAATCCACTGATTTTTAAGTACTGATCTGATTGTTACACAAAGCCTAAACTATCAAACACTTGTGGCCATTCTCAAACTGTTATAATAGCCTTTTCCTGTTTGGTGAATGGAAGATCATTTGCTTAGATAAATTTCTAAAATAAATTTCAGTCACACTTTCATTTTCACTTAGAGAAAAGTCATTAGACGAAGATCTGCTTTCATAACTTTACACGTGCCTTTTCCTAACATGGTACCTACTAAGTGTGCAGTATGCTGGTCCTGGTATTTTGTTGAGCATTTCTATACTTTGCCGAAGAAAAAAATCAGTTCTTATCATTATTAGAAATAAAGAAACATCTACAGTTCTTTGCTGTGATGACAGCAGAACTGAAAGATCAAAGAAAGCAAGAGAGATGATGTCTTTTATGAGTTCTGGAAATAAAGCTGTATGTTAAAATAAATTCTTGTGTCCATATGCAAAAACTTAATTTCTGATGTAAGCAGCACAATTTTCCAGAGTTTTTGTGAGCTCTGGACATACACAGTATCTCAGATCAGTCATCCAAGAACAACAGGTGTTATTAATGTTTGCTGAAAAAAAAAAATCCAACCCTGAAACAGAAAAGCATTAACAGTGGAAAACAATCTTACCTAGAAAAGAAGCATTAAGTAAGTCCTCAATATGTTTATTGGTTAAATTTGAGTTTACAAAGGATCCATGAACAAAGGTATTGTCAGGAAAATTAATCCACACATGCCAGAGGTTTATGTTCAAAAAGAGGACAGAGAAGTCCTGTAACTTTATTTGAATAAAGGGAGAGGACATGGGGTATTCCCCACGGGGTCTCTCAAAATTTTTAGGGGAATTTTTATCCTTGTATTCTCACCACATTTCCCTCTCCCTACTGGCTGAGGTACTTGAGAGGTACAAGCTTCCTGAAACACCTAATATCCCCTTTTAATGTATACTCCCCCACACCTTTTTCTTTTTCCTTGTGTCTCTATTATCTTTCTCTAAATCCAGACAAGCAGCACAGTCTTGAGTAACAGTCTGTGTCAATTAGTGGAATTCCTATGGAATTTATGGTTCCCCCCACTGCTTCTTTCACCCTGTCATAGCTGGCCTTATCTACCATCAGGCCCAGAATCTGTGTGTAAAGACACTTCTTTCTCATTCCTTTCAGTGTAAAGAAAAAAATGGTTCAGCACAAGGTCAAGATGCAGAATGAACATTGAATGTAAATATTCTTTTCCTTCCACCAAAGCCGATTCTGATAATGTTTTTCTGTACCAACTGTAAAGGGTGGGCACTCAGCACATCACAGGATTGCAAATATAAGTTTTGAAAAATGACGATTTTAGGATCTCATGAGTGAATATGAGACTGAATTTCACAGCTGAAGCCTTTTACATGAAGTAAATTGATGCACTGATCAATGAAACGATAAAAATGAAACAAATAATAATTCATAATGACTTTGCAAACCTTCCAGGTGTGCAAAACTGTACAGTCTGCTGGAATGAATCTGAAATAGGACCTGGAGCATAATGCTACCTGTGTCACTGACTCACAGTAGCCCTGAGGAAGTCACTCTGACTGTCTGCATGTAATAATGCTATCATATAGCTCATTTGGGTGTGAGCAGGTTCATTAGTTAATACTTGATATTGCTGTAAAGTGAAAAATGTTTTGCGAGTGCTTCGTATTGTTATTTAAAAAGAAATAAACAGGAAACGTCAGTCAGGTAATGTCATCACTGAGACATTAGATCCCTCAATGACAGTGGTAGACACACAATGACAAGGAGTGACCGAGGCTCGAAAAACAGCATTCTTTATGGTTAGAAACGTGCAAAACCGGGGCTTTTTCAGAGGTCTTACACAACGCAGGACATTAGCCACTGCATCTCCTCATGGCTCATTCCTCCTTTAGGCGCATGAAGCATCTCTACGAAATACAGAGGTCAACAGACAAGACAGTTCCCCAATCAGGATTTTTTACACGATAATTAAGCTGATTGCTGATCTCCGGGTTACTTTTCCTCCGAGCCGAATGCTTGTAGGAGCTGGAGTCTGAGGGCACACCCCGACATTCCTCACGGAAATTTTTGGCGTGCGGCTCAGCACCACCTCGGCTGCTCTCATTTTGAGGCGGCCGCCCTACAGCGCGCCCCTGAAGGCGTAAACAGGCTCGTTCAGCCCATCGTAATTTAAACTCCACTTTCAGCATCTCTCTCGGGTCCTGCTGACACAGTTTACGGATCTAATCCCAACAGGGATTCCCTGGGAAGGAAATTCCCTGGGAAGGACCTCTGCGGGCAGGGCCTGTGCGGGCCTGGCGCGGGGCCTGGGGCGGCTCCGAGCATCTGCCCCTGCGGCGATTAAAGATCCTCCTCAGGGCGCGCCGGAGCGCGCTCCTTCAAAGCGCCGCTTCCTGCCGACTCTTCGGGGAGTTTGGTGGCAGCCTGAGAGCGGCGCAAAACCAAGAAACTGTCGGTGCTGGGAGGGCCTGGAAATGAAAGACGCATTAGGAAACGCCGTTCTTCGCCCGGGACAAGTATCGTGCCTTGCCAGAGACCCAAAAAAGGAGAGTCAGAGACCCCGAAAAAGACAGTCAGCTTGACTCGGCCTCTGCACGCGCCTGCTCACGCTGCACTGAACTCCGCTGCCGCCGCGGTCCCACACAAACCCCGCCTCGCCTCACAGCCACGCCGCTTTCCCACACTAAGGATGGGCCCGCGACAGCTTCACTCGCTGCTCCGTGCCCAACTCCAGCATGGCGACACGCGCCTCACCAGCTTGCCCTGCCCTTTCTCAAAATGGCAGCTTGAGTTCAGCGGGCGGGGCTGCCCGTAAAGGCTGGGGAGCCTTCCTGCCCTCCTCTCCCTGGAGCAGCGTGGTGGAGCCGGGCGCTGCCGCCCCGCCCCGGTGCGGTCATGTGCCGCGCGTTGCCGGGCACTGCGGAGGCGCTGCAGGGACGGGGCGGCCGCGGGGGGCGGTGAGAGCGGAGCTGCACCTGGACCGGAGCTGCACCGGGACCGGGACCGGGATGGGCTGCGCAGCTGTGCTCTGGGGCACGATTCTGCTTGCCTGCAGCTGCGGCCCGGGGCCCCCCAGGGTCGGTGCTGCTCCGCTCTTGGCGGCCACCTACGTGCTGGACGACGCCAACGGGCTGGGCAGGGAGTTCGACGGGATCGGGGCAGTCAGCGGCGGCGGGGTGAGCGGCTCCTCCGGGGCTGCCGTGCTGGTACCCTCCCAACGCGGCAAGGGGCTCCTGGGCTGAGCATCCCCTCACGGGGAGCGTGTGGTGGCTTCGGTGGGGCCTGGGCCGGGGGTGTCGCGGAGGGGAGCCCTGAGGACTGGCGGGGTGTGGGGACACCCACACGGCGGGAGCGGGGCTCGGGCCGGGAGGCCTGGAGGCGCTGAGGGGAGCGGTGCGGGCAGTAGTCCGGCTGCGGGGGAGATGGAGCCGGGCTCCGCTCTGCGCCAGCCCTCCGGCCGCCTGCGCGGGGGCTTTTCGGGGTGCCCAGGGCCAGCCGGGTCTTGGGTGCTGGTGGAGGAGAGCTAAGCCAGGGTGGATTTTTAGGTAGAGGGTCTTAGTTTTACACTGCCCTGTGTTTTAAAATGCTGGACGAGCCGCAGCCGCTTGTCGTCTTTCATGTGGTCCAGGCATCAGAGCCGTGAGATTCCCGGAACTTTTACCTGCTGAGATGCTTTCTTTAGCCTCCTGCCTGTATGCCTTTGAGATCCCCGTGCTTTGGCATTTGGTGAGCAGGGAGAGTTGAGTAGAGCAGCCGATGTCCTGCTGGGAGGGAGCTGCCTTTTGCTTGTCATAAAAGCCGTATGATCTCTTTGTTTCTCTGTTCTTTGGACTCTGTTGGCAGTAAATTCCAGATAACTGGAGTAGAAGGAAGTTGCAACCTGTGAAACCAGAAATGCACAGCTGAAGGTTTAGAGACAATCTATGTCGGGGCTTAGCTGGGTTCCTGGTGCTATAATTATTTTTGTAGGCTTATTAGCTATGTGAAAGGCATAGACTGAAAAGCTGGGATGTACTTAAAGGTTTGAAAGTTGTGTTTCCACATTTTCACGTTTTCTTTCCATTTTAGGCCACATCTAGACTCCTGGTGAACTACCAAGAACCTTATCGCTCCCAGATTTTAGATTACCTGTTCAAGGTAGAGTTGGTTTCACTGCTACAATGTTTAAGTTCATGCAGAATTTCTTATTGTGTAATATTGGAACTCCTATAGTATATTCAATGCTGCTGAAATGAGACAAAATCCCATCTCGTAAAGCATCTGTTTTAATGTTGATTGTTATCAGAACCTTAAATTTTTGGTGTTTTGTTCAGGAGTTTGTTCAGGAGACTTTCTTCATATTGTTGTGAAAATTCCTTTTGTGTTTTCACAATGTGGTTTGAAAATATGTTTTCAAAAATGTGTTTAACCATATATTTGATCATCTGTGTGGGCTAAATCATAAGTCTTTTCTGATGGGGGGTTTAGTTGTTCGTAGTGATTGAAAGCAAGGGGGTCTTAGAGACAGTTTGGATTTTTTTGGAGTACAGATAGATTAACATAGCATAAAAATGACAGTGCAGACTGCAGGTTTGTAACAGCAAATCTATTCCAAATTAGTCTCAAGAACAACTGCAGTGGGTTTAGAAGGTATAGGAAGTTCATTGGTTTGTAAGCTGTGTTAGTTAGCAAGTGTAACCTGTGGAGTTACCCAACTTAATGTATGGTAAGATTATTGCAGTGGACATTAATAGCTTGTTTTGCTTTTGGCACTGTAAATTACTCTGCTGGAAGAGGATGTCATGTCACTTTCAAGTAATGCAATCCAGATGGCTGGAGGGGAACAATTTACTATGCAGTTTAAAGAATTAATTTTCAATGGTAGAGTAAGGCGTAATATGTGCCTGGGGAATCAAAGCTGGTTTTTTTGAGACTAAAGCTGTGTGTTACTAATATGAATGTTCTGATTAGGCATGTGGTAAAAGAAAATCTAGAGAGATCATGATTTTAAAAGAATTTTTGATGTGCTCTTTTACCAATGTTGATGTTACTCTTAAACTGTCATGTCTGGGAGGGGTGTACCTTGCCTCTGTCTCCTTGTCTTTTAGAGTCAGTCAACTTTCATGATGGAAATGGGAGAACAAATGTGTTAGAAGTTTAAAACAAAAAATGTCAAAAAGAGGAACGGTAAATTGGTAATACTTATTTTGCTGTAAAAAGCAAACAAAAATCCCAACTTGTAAGTCAAAAGACATGTCATCTGTGCTGCATTTTATGCAAATCAAATTGCATTCTTATGTCTTAAAACATTTTTTTAGATACCAAAATTATACTTGGGTCATTCCATGCAGGAGGCCAGCTTATTAGTGGTTATTAAGATAATGATTAATTTTAAGTTCTGACTTGAGCAGCTCTTAAGCCACTAATGGCTAGAAGAACATATTGGCAGTAGAATCACTTGTATGAGCTTGAATTTTGTATTTGGCTTCACCAGTCAGATGCCAGGGGAGGGGTATAGTGGACTAGCCAATTGTTTTCCAGTGATGAGTTTTTTCCTCTCTTGCCTGTTTGTAGTTTCCAGATTATTCCTGATCCGTCATGTATGCTCTTTCACATAACCTGTGTAACACTTTACAAAAATGAATAAAAAATACCAACTTCAGCAATTTGATTTTAAAAGGAAACAAGTTTGACTTCTAATATCATTAAAATACTGCTGCTTTCCTCATATATTCTCTTCTGCTTTCATAGTACTTTGGCATTTTCTTGAGCACAGCCTATTTAAAATCTGCATGGTTGTGGAGAAGTGTTGTTAATGGTGCAAGAGTCAATGAAATTATTGAAAGACGAGTGTACTCTTTATCCTGGTGGATTTTCTTTTGAAAAGCAGAAATTTATATAATCTCTCATTACATTTATAATGTAATTTATATTACATTTTATGCATATTATTTTATACATATTATTTTATAATATAATTTATAATTATAAATTACATTTATAATTAATTTTATAATGGTTTAAAAAAGTAAAACAATTGCAATTTCAGCATGCTCAAAATTATACACTTATCTTATTCTTCTTGTTAACAGCAGGATTCTATCTGTTCTTCTGTCTCTTTTTTCCACAGCCAAATTTTGGTGCTTCTTTACATATTCTCAAGGTAGAGATTGGAGGTGATGCCCAGTCAACAGGTATGGATTTTGCATGAGCAGCATTTAACTGCTCATTTCAGTGATGCTGTAAGTAAGGTGTGCTGCACATGGAGCTGAGGAATGGAGATAGCTGAACTGAGTTGCAATAAACCCTAATGCCTTGTACAAGAGAGATTTACACCAACATTCTGGAAGCAGTTCTCACTATCATATGGTTAATAGGTTGCATTCTAAAGCAAGTGAGTTCTTTTTTTTCCCCCTACCATAGTAGGTACTAGGTAGGTTTCTGAGCATTTCTCACACACAAGTTTTGCAATACCAGCTACTTAGTCTTAAAAGCATGAAATGCAAAGGCATCTGATCAGAAGCAGTTACATTTCTTTTGTTTAATTAGCTGCAACATTTCACTGGAGTGGCATTGGCTGGCAGTAGGCAGTATTTTTTTTCTTCCAAAGAAGGGTTGCAAATGAAATGTCTTGATGTAATTTGCCTAGCCTACCTACTATATTTACATACAGGAGAAACTATTTAGTAACTGGTTGTGACCAAAAGCTGAGGAGCAGAGACTGCAGCTTGGGTTTTTTTTATTTTTTTTGTGTGTCTTTTTCTCAAAGTAAATCTGGCCACATCAGGAACAGACTTAAAACCAGACACAGTTAATAAATAGAAAGCATAGAATCTGATTTTGTGTTGTTACATATGTGTATATATATATCTGTGTATATATACTTTTATGTATATATATATACATTTTTCCCCTGTAATGTCTATGTTTTGTATAATTAGATACTGTTTTTCGTTCTTGTGTTTACTTCACAAAAATTGACATGATGAAAAGTACTGTACTGGGTTTAAGAGCTTGGCCATGAATTGCTGGGTGGGGGTAGTGAAATCGTCTTCAGGCATGCACAAACCTCTTCAAATGTTCTTACTGCTGGCTAAGGAGAGTGTCACATACTTGTGTGATAGTTTCCAGTTCTGAAAAGGAGAACAATAAGATACATATATCTCAGTGCACTAGACTGCAGCTCTTCTTCTGGCCTCACAGGTGTGATCAGGAGTTCATTTGAAAAATGTGATACAGAGCCTAAATTTGGAATCTAGTTGTTTCATGTTCCTGACAAACTTACATGTAGCCAAGTGTTGGTAAGGTAAAAAAATGAATCCTGTTTTCTGTAATGAAATGTGCTGTTTCAGCAGGCTTCATTTAAAACAAAATCTCATTAGAAGAGCTCTCTGCACACAATTTAACATCAGTTGCATAATTGTTGCAGTCATGTACACAAGTTGCAACTTGACTTTTGTGTGTAAGGACTTTCCATGCAACACTGGTTCTTTTGCGCCTTTCTAGTTTGTTTACCTTTGCCTGAGGAAATTCAGCACGTAGCATTCAATTCCAAAAAACTTTTCCTGCAGTCACAGAACACAAAAAGTTGTAAACTACATATTTTACTGTAAAAATAAAAAACCACACACCCTCTTTCCTGTAATTGAAAAAAAATTCATGGTAGTTCTGTCTTTTCTCTCACTGGATTTGCCTTGTGCGGAAGAAACAAACTATAACCTTCTTTTATTTATTTTTTGGTTTAGAGATATCTTGCTTGTATAATAATTTCTTTTCCTCTTAATCTTAATGCTGTAACATTCATAGTGGTTGTTAATGTCAAGATATGAGACAATAGCAAATAAAAATTTAGTGTTATCATAGCTAGAGATAGAAAATGCGTAATAGCTAACCACATCTGATGTTAAAAGCCAGCAAAAACCCTTCAAAATAAAAATATTAAAATTATTCTAAGTTAATATGCTAAGAATGAAGGGTATTTGCATTTATGTCCCACTATTCCCTTGGCTTTGAAATACATACCAAGGAACTTGTGAACCATGTTGGAGATATGTGCTTGCATACTATGTTAATGAGCAGTGCAGAAAACTTCATGATGTGTAACAGCTTATGACACAGAAGATAATTGTGAGCTACCTGTCTCTTTCCTTCCTAGATGGTACTGAACCCTCCCATATGCACTATGAAAATGATGAGAACTACTTCCGGGGCTATGAATGGTGGCTGATGAAAGAAGCTAAAAAGAGAAACCCCGAAATTAAACTGATTGGTAAGTTATTTTGAGCTTTTAGATTTAAATGGCTTTTTATACCCCTGACTAAATTACCTGTCTGTCCCTTAATTAACATTTTAATTGGGAGATGTTTTGATTTTTCAGTAGACAAAGTAGAATCTCTAATATTTGTTCAGCTTGTCTTGATGCTTACCGTGTTTTACCCTGTACAATAGTACAACATCCTGACAAGAAGCACAACAAATATCTAATAATTTGTTTGTATTAAGTAAATAAAGTTTTTAGTGTATCGCAGCAATGAACATGATTGATTTATCATGAGAGATAAATTCCCAAATAATTGAGTAAAAAAAACTGGGAGGGATAAAGTAAATCTTACTGCAAGTATAAATGTGTAAATCTTTCACACACTGCATTTGATTAAATGTTCTTATTACAAACCAATCAAACACTTCCTCTTTACTGTAGTGATTCTGGTCTTCTGGTTTGTCCTGCATCTGTAGTTGAGTTGTAAGAGGAGTTTCCTTTCTTCCTGTTTTAATTGTGAATTGTGTGTGTGCTGTGACAATGCAAATGTGGAACCTTAGGTTGTTTTTTTGTATTTTGGAAATACAAAATGTATTTCACACGAAACAAGGTAAGGAATCTGTCGGTTAAAAGATGTCTAATTTCCCCACCTTCCAGTGGGCTTTACCATATCCAGCCATGAAGCAAGGCTTGGTGCAGGATTTGCCAGTCAGGTTCTGTTAAGCTTACCATTTATGACTAATTGTAATTACTAATTGTAATAATTAATAATCCCTCTTCCCTCACATCAACTTCTCAACAAAGGAAGGATGATTTACTTTTGAATTAGCCTATGGTATCATATACAAGTTGACTGGACACGTAGCAGCATCTGGTTAGATTAATTTGTTTTTCTTACTTACTGCAAGATCCAGGGAGCAGCTGAGACTTAGAAATGCTTTTTCATGATCCTAATCTTCCTTCCTCTCTTATGATCAGATCATCATGTCTTCTGAAATTCATCTCTGGGAGAGAAACAATTTTTCATGTTCTGGATTGACCCTTTGTCTTTAGCTTTGTAAATTTTTATCTTAAAATCTTTGGATTTTTAAACCCGTTAGAGCTAGTACCATAAAATTGACAGATTATATGCAGTCAGTTTTTCCCTAATAACAAATGTTTCCTAGCTCAGAAAACAAAAGTAGCTATTAATTGCTTGATCATAATTTGTATTAGACCATACTCTGCAGTAAGATAAGTTACATTTCATTGTCTTCACTGGAACCAAGCAAGTTTCAAGTGCATATCTGTTCCTTCATTTTAGGTAGAGAAAATTACAGCTTGCTCTTGAAGCTTGTTGAATAATGTAGAGCAACCACTTACCTTATTCATTTGGTTTTCTTCTCTCTTTCCAGGATTACCTTGGGCATTTCCAGGATGGATAGGGAAGGGAGAAAATTGGCCCTATGACTATCCAGATATCACTGCTTACTATATTGTTTCTTGGATATTAGGAGCAAAACAGTATCATGATTTGGACATTGATTATATTGGGGTCAGTAAAGAAAAATCTTCTGTATATTTTGTGTATATTTTATCTATCTTAACTCCTAAAATCTTGGTCTTGCCTCTCTTTATTGATGACTGGAGGAAGAGGAGGAGGATTGCAACAGAATTTTTTTTTTTGTAATTGCAGATTTGGCTTGTACTGTTGCTAGGGGAAAGGCAGCAGTTGTGTTAGTTTACAGTCTTCCTGAAATTATGGCTGTTAAAGTAGAACAAGTGTCAAATGGTTCCTACCTTCCCAGTTTTAAAACAAAGTTACCAAAGAATTTGAGAGTTCTTTTACCTTTTCTACCTTGTTTGTTCTGCTTGTGTTTCAGCAGTTATCAGATGACAAAAAACATCAGTTAACAGTTTGAAAGTCAGCTAACATGACTTAGCATAAAACATGGTTGTTATTTTGCAGAGGAGCAATCTTTTACAACTTTTTCCATTATTACCTGCATTATTAGTAGATAAAAGTGTGTATTTTACAGTACAACTACTGTGTTGTCCTATAGTGCATTATATGGAAGCAGTGAATGAATGTCTGAGAAAAAATGTCATAAATTGGAGATGAGATAGAGAAGCAGACAATCTGAAAAAACCCTTCAAGTTCACTATTTGAGCAAGAAAGTATGTCTAGGATTCCTCTAAAATAAATCCTGTACTTACTGGACACTTATTTTTGACTCTTAAATGTCTTGATATGAGAAGTTTAGCTGCGGAAAAGCTGAAAATCACTTCAGCAGTCCAGAACAAAGCTTCAAAAACTGTGGTTCCTATCCCTCAGAAGTCCGACCTTTCTGCTGCAATGTGGGAAGGTGTTCCTCACTAGTATCTCCTCAGGAATGCATCCCCTTGAGGCTGCTAGCTTATTTCAGTTAGATCAGTCCTGCACTGTGGGTAACATAGTGATACTTCAGCAATTCAGCTGTGGGGACAGGGAGAGCAATTGCTGTTAGATTTTTCCCTGCCCTGTGTTCTTTTAGTAGAAAGTAAGTTCTGCACTTCATGTATTTGAGTAATGTTGACTTCGGTGTTGTTACTTCACAGTGATTAGCCTTCTAAATTTTCTCCTTGTAAGAAAAGGGAATTTTGGCTTATCCAGATATGGTCTCATTTCTTTGTGGATCTGAAAATAAATCTGAAATACAGGGAATCAGTGAGAGGTCTGTGAAGGCTGAGAAGCTATCAAAACAATTTCAATGCTATTATGGTTGTACATGGTTAGCCTTTACCACTCTTTCTGCTGTAAGTATATGTTCTGTATCACTATTTGCTTTATGATGAGATGAGCCTTTCCTTAAGTAATGTTTTGATTGGCTGATTTCTGAAGTTTTATGTTAGCATTTATAGAAAGATATAGAAATATCAAAATCGATATTACTTACCCTATCTATAGGAAAGTGCTTGTACCTCACCGGGTAATCTAAACCTTTACTGGTGCATGTGAGTTGCAGTGTTCATGCTGTGGTTGGAAAAGAAAGAAACAAGATTTCTGCCTATGTCTTTTTGGTAGAAAGGCAGACCAGTGTTCAGGCTTTTGAATTTTGAGCTGTGTTTTGTTTAAACTCTCTTTCCATAAAAGATGAAAATTTCGAAATGAGTTAATTTTGTGTCTGTTTACTTAAAATATGCTGTATCTCTTTTGTGTTCAAGCTTGGATATAGTCCTGTGTAAATTAGAAAGAACAGTTATCTTTATCGATTTGTTCAGTGTGTGAGTTACTCTCGCGCTTATATGCCCATGTATTGCAACAGCGGCCCATTCATTAGGCCACGCCTTGAAGCCACAATGAATTTCTCAATGTTTCTAGCAAACTATAGGGCCATTGGTAATGTAACACTGCTGCCATTGTAGAGCTCAAGCAGCTCTAGCATTCTTGTCAGCAAGAAGGAAATCAGGGGACCATAGAGAAAGATTAACAAGCACCTTACTATGAACTTTCATAAAGAATTTTCCCCAGAAAAGCTGATAACAAAACCAACCAGCACTTCCCTCTAGCACACGGAAACCGTAGAGTTGATTAATGGATTCTATAATCTTACAGATATATATATATAAATGAAATCTTTAATTCTCCATTGACATATCCTGATTTTTCTAAATGGATTTTACTTTCTCTTTATAGATATGGAATGAAAGGGCATTTAATAGCAAATACATTAAGGTATGTATTATTTTCTTATTTCTGTGGAGTGCTTGTCCTACTGTGTGCAAACAATTAGCTTTTCTGAATTTGCGTAGGAAAGGGACCTTAATTCTGCAACTATATCACTTACTGAACTCTGTTTCTTGTGGTTGCATGCATGGAAAGATAACATGTTCCGATATTTAGATTGTTTATTTTGTGTATCTGAAACTGTTATTTTGGACTATTATTTTGGGCACGTTAGTGTATGCTAAATGCTAGGTCTGCTAAATGTTAGTGGAAGCTTTAATGAAAGCTAGTTGATGCTACTATCATACAAACTCAAATCATCTTTATACTGGCTTGGATATAGCTAGAAGCTAGAAGATCTAGAATTGCTTGAAATTCTGTCTCTAAGTTCTGTGATTACAGTGCCCTTAAATATTGCTATTAAACCACAGTAAAGGCTCTGTGTTTTTAACTTTGCAAAATTCAGTACCATTTGTTTGAAAAAGCTGTAGGAACACAGTATTTCACATAACCAACCTTGAGATAGCTCTAATATTTTTCACTACTGAATGCTCCTGCAGCCCACCAGCCCTGCTTTGAAAACTCTCTTCTGTTTGTTACATTGTCTTGCAGTGAAATCTTAAGCAAAAGCTTCTGCTTTGTTCCTTTCCTTGTTGTTGCTTTGAGACTAAGACACAATGGCATTACCTCTTAAAAACAAGCAAGACTCAGAGAATCATAGAATGGCTTGAGTTGTAAGGGACCTTAAAGATCATCCAGTTCCAATCCTCCTGCCATGGTCAGAGACACCTTCCACTAGACCATGTTGCTCGAAACCTCATCCAGCCTGGCCTTGAACACTTCCAGGGATGAGCATTCCCATCCATTCCCCCTTGTCCTATCATTACGTGCTTTTGTAAACAGTTCCTCTCCATCTTTTCTTGTAGGCTCCATTCAGGTACTGGAAGGCAGCAATTTAGTCACCCCCAAACCATCTATTCTTCAGGCTGAACAATCCCTAATCTGTGTCATGTCACCATGAGGCTTTCTCATCTGCTTGTCTTGGCTTCCTCAGTGGAGAAAAAGAATATGAACAAACTGTTGAGTCTAGGGGAAACATTCTACTTCATAGCTTTTTGAATACTGTTGAATTGGGACTGAGCATTTGGCTTCTAGAGCTGAATATTTAGTTTAAAATTTGACCTTAAAATCACACAAATATTTAATGAAAAGTTTTCATTAAACATCTCTTTTACCGTTTATTCTCTTACAGTGTCACTTGGCACCACTTCTCTCATCAGCACAATAGTTCTGTTTGCACTCTGCCATTTCACAAGAGGTCAATATACTGAAATGTACTGCTACACACCAAACTTTTTTTGTGATTCCTGTTAAGTACATCACAGATAAGCTCTTAGTTATCTGGCTAAATTTTTAGTTGTGAGATGTTATTCTAGATACTTCATCCACTGAGATGCTAGTTATGTTTCTTAATAATTAAAAAAAAAAGAAGAAAGAAATGGAGGTTCTAATGCTTCTAAATTCTTCAAGAAGACCCTGTTCTTTTAGTTATATGAATAGTGGGTGTGAGAGAGCTATTCTGCATGTGTTATTGTGGAATGCATTTTGGGTGCATGCAGTTCTGTGCCCTTGGTACTTCCCTTTCAGCATGGAAATTGTGCAGCCATTCATTTTGTTTTTCTGAGCTGTCTCTGTGGTTAGGCAATTTTTCTGAGCATCTAGGTAGCTACAATGCTTTAAATTACAAGGACCTTTTAATATTATGAATTTTGCTTTTGGTAGACTTTTTGTTTCAAAGGTTTCAAACAGCTGAACAGAACTTCATTGCCACTTTTCTTAGTAAGTTTTATGTCTTAATTAGTTTTAGATCTAGATTGTCATCAACATTTAGATTTTGATTTCTGTCCTTATTTGATTACATGAAAAATGGAAATGCTCCCTATTTATCTTCACATTGCCAGAGGGCTATTACAAGAAATTATTTAAGGGTTCATGCCTACTGATCTTTGAATCAAATTGAAAAATCTTATATGCATGCATGCATACACACAGTTCATCATTCTTTAAAATTGAAAAATGCATTGGGTTTCTTCCCAGATGCAGCTATATGTGCAAGCTGCTGAAAATATATTTTTTAATTTTTCTCTTTTTCTTTTAAATTTTTGGTTTGAGTTTTTAGATAGTACCAGCCCTCTATAAGGCTGAGTATGTTTTGTGTGGATAAATTTTATCTAAGAAGTTCCATGGACAAATGTGAGCTGTTTATCATCTTTAACGGTGAAATACTAAAGAGAAACTGGAAGGACAGGAATTCTTTTCTACTGGCATGTTTGAATTCAAAGTTGGTTGCCCTCAGTTTTGTTGTAAATATGCAATTCTATGCTTATTCATTGCTTTCCTTGAAAGTCAGTGAAATATGAGAACCAAGCAGTGGGTAAACTTAAATATTAAACACCTAAAACATCAAGGTTTTTTTTTTTTTGTTCAGTGAAATAGGCAGTGAAAAAAATGTTTTGGTGCTCTTCATTTGAATAGGACTGGTGTTTGGCAGAGATTTCTGTTCTTGTAGAAAGCTGCATGGATAGGTCTTTTCTATTTTAAAACTTCAATCCCTGTTTTTTCAATATACTTTTTTTGGGTTCAGGTTAACTTTTGCTTCTGATCACTTAGGGAGGTGTGTCCACTTCCATAATTCAGCTAGCTCTTATTTTTAGATTAGCTTAACATGACTGACTTTATGATAAATCCATTACTTTTGTGTAAGGAATTACATACGTGCCAGGGAGTCAGTATGCTGAGACTGTCCAAGTGGAGTATATATGTACACATGTGGTGTCAAAAGTTATCCAAGTGCTGAGAAGCTCATTTTTGTGTAATGACTATCTCAGTGTCAATGAGAACACTCCAGTTTAAAAAATACTTTCCATTAACTTTGTCTTAGTTGCCACCATAGCTCTTGTTTGAGATGGGAGAACTTTTCTTATCCATCCTGGTCTGTAAACAGAGGCTTTCACTGACTCCTTCCAAAGTTCTTGTTTTCAGTCTGAAATTTCATGTTGCCTCATTGATGAAGGCTGTATTTTAAGTGGTGTTATCTGTTACTAAGGTGCTTCGACATTATTTGGACAGACTGGGTCTATGGAACGTTGGCATCATCGCTGCGGATGGAAATTGGGACATCTCAAAAGAGATGATAGCTGATCCCTATCTTAATGATGCTATTGAGGTAGTCGGGTAAGTGTGGGAGAAGGGAGACATTTTAAACATTGCTGTTGCTTCCTATTTATAAGTCTCCATCTCCAATTTCAAGAGTCATATATTCTTATTTCATACTTCCTAGCTGTTTCCATTTTTTCCATCGTGTCCAGTGGTGATGGATTATTCTTTCTTGTCTTTCTCCTTTCAGTTTAGTACATGTGTAAGCTGACCTTGTCACTCTTCCATCATTTCTTTAAAGTGTCCATTTAGGGGCTGTGTTTTAGGCTTCTTAGCATTAGCAAATGACAGGAAACTTCTAACTAATCTGCATGTGCATGTTCCAAGTCAGAAAAACCTTAGGATTGAATTCTTGGTCTGCAACTGGTTTTCGTTTCGGTTGAACTTGAACTTTCAGAGTGGAACTTATCACCGTGGGCTTTTCTGTGGCTGCAGCTGAGATTTTTCTGGTCAGAGCTAGAAGAGCTAGAGCTAGAAGTTTCTTTTTATTGCTTGTATCTGATAACAGATAATATTAGAAATGCATGCACTTACAGTAACACAGAAGTAACATCAAGCACCTAAAGTTTGTAAACTAATACAGCCTATCTCCATTTTGGCAGCTGGGAATGCCTTCTGTTGGTGTTTCAGCAAATGTCAGTTCAACTGTTTGCCTCTCTTGTTCCATAATACACTTTATTACTTGATTTTGGCAATTTATTCTGCTGGTTTTGTTCTCTTTCTAATCTCTGGTTTCTCAAAATTATACATAGTTTTAAAAAAATTACATGTTCCCAGTGGAAATGTTGTGTACAGATACAAATTGTTCACTTGTGTTACATTTGTTAACTTGTTTATCTTTGTTGTTAACCTTACTGTGATAAGAACATTCTTGTGGGTCACTCGTGTACTGTTTATCCTCTGGGTGTAAGGAAGCATGATATGCTCTTCATAGTTTATATGAATGTGTGGTTCAAAGGTTATAGCAGGTCAGTTCAGCAGGGATTTTATAAAGAAACTGCTTTTGTATTTGTTGAGCTTGTAAATATCAATCATCTGAAAGTGGCTGCCTGAGAAATGCCAATTATAGTGTCAGTAGTGAGTAACTCATTTGGTTTAAAATAGACTTAAAAAAACCTTTCTTAGGTTAGGCAAGACTTGCAGCTCAGCAGGTGCATTAGGAAATGTTTTAGTAATTATTTCCAAGACAGTACAGCTTGAAGAATGACTGTGTACAGTTCTTGTTTCTTCAGGAACTTGGCAGAATCAAGGATAGAAGTACTTGTTTATGTTTGTGTCTTTAGAACCACAGACATGTTTTAGTTGTTGTTTAAAATGTAAGTTCTTTTTGTCAGAGGTTTTTCTTCAATGTGATACAGATTTTGCCTCAACTCCCCCTCCACCACTGATCACAAAAAATGGACAGTTAGGTTTTTTCTGTGCAGTGGTTTTGTTATCTGTCAAGAAATTAGGGTTACTACAAAATGAGAACAACATGTTTCTCAATCAATGCTGACTTTAAGGTACTACCTACCCCAGAGAGTTCTGCTGACCTAGTGAAAGATAATAGTATTTAGATGTCTGTCCTTCAAATGCTCAGGTTCAGAAAGTTCATAAACATTTTGTAGTTTAGCCATCAGCCCTGTAACATCTAAGTGGCTAATCTGCAAATAGAGTATACTGCATGAAATGTGATATGCTTTGTCTTAATCTGTACTTTCGTGTCTGTAAGAACAAAATGTTTTTAATTTTTCCTTTTCTTATGTATTTTGGAATTCAGTATGGTAGAAGAAGGTATCCTTTGAAGTCACTTTGTATTTGACAATCTTGTATGTATTGTTTGGTGTAACAGTTGTCCAAGTTGCAAAAACCTGAACTGAAGCATAGTAGTTTTTTCAGCTAGTGCTGAAGAAGATGCTGCCTTCCAAATATAAAGTTTTGACAATTTGAAAACCAATTTTTTTATTTGTTCCTTCTCTCTGTTCTTTGCTCTCCTTTTTTTTTCCAAGCTGTTGAGGTACACATTGGATAAGCATGGTCTGGAGCAGGTGAGGATCATAGCCAGCGATAGACTGTGGGAGCCCATTTCCTTTGTCATGATGATTGACTCTGAGCTCCACGGAGTGGTCGATGTGATTGGGTAGGGGGTTCTCTCTGTTCTTCTTTCTTGGTGGTTTGTTTATAGTTTGTCTTCATCTTATTTATAACTAACACAGCCAAAGCTTTACCTCTCTGTACTCTTACCTGCAAGGAAAGGATTGATACTATAAAACTTTCTTACTAACCCACATCAAATCACACAGCTCTTGTCCCCGTAACAGCCTCAACCTTTCATTAAATCAGGAGTCTTCTGTCATGTCGAAGATTCGTGTTGGGAGTGGTTGCGCTTTTGAGGGATTGAAGGTTTTTTGGACAGCACTGTTTATTCTGAGAGTTTTGGTTCCTCTAACTGGTATGCAAAAAGTGCTTTAGCTTTACAACTTAGTACACGGCCTTGTAATTTCCACTGGTTTGTTACTGAAATGTTTGTTATGCAGAAATGAATTTGGGCTGTGATTCTTCTTTGAGTTACAATGGTTTGATTCTTAGTTCTTGTTTTGCTTTGATGACAAATTTATATTTGGAAAAGATGCAACCAGCTGACTTGTTTTGCTAGTTCTGGGTTTTGTCATAATAATATTTTACTAGTAGACTAAATTTGAGATTGAATGACTTGTTGGCTGAATGGAAATGTGTATACAAAACATTTATTAACTTTTCTTTTTACAGTTGCTCTAAACTTTAATGACTAGGTGCCATAAACTTGCCCGACCCAATCACATGCTTAAAATGTGTCAGTTCCTTGCTTCAATTTGAGTCTTTTCCATTCATCTTTATATATCTGAACCATAGGAGGTGTAGAAATGAATGCTTTTTCTGCAAATACAGATAGGCAGTCATTGTCATCAACTTTTGCAATCAGTCTCTCCCCTCATTCTGAACATGAACAGTATCTTGACAGCTTTTCATAGGTGGAATCTTGGATCATGTCTGGATGAAACTCAATGGTTTTTACACTGCCTAAGTAAGCTGTATTTGCTTAACTCTTTATAAGTCTAAGTTTTACATCCCTACTCTGATTCAATCTTAACAGGGAAATTATTACACTCTCTTGTGTATTTCAGCTTTTAATGGGATATTAGCATTTAAACACATTTTCAGTAGCGTAGAAAGACAAATTATTCCTACTTTGCTTTGTTTTTGAAAGCTGTGCACTTTATGCCATTACAAAAACCTTTTGCTTGGTACTAAGGCAATACCTAGGTTTCCAAGCCAAAGGGGAAATACACAGTAAAACATACAGGAGAGCAAAATGTTGCTAAAATCCCTATTATCTGTCACATTTCCATTAGTGAAGCTATGTATGAAGGACTGCAACACTGGGAAATAGCTCATTGTCCACTACAGGGAAAATATTGGAAAAAAACCCAACAGTCAGCCTAGAAAAACTGGCGTTTCTTGTATTCCTGCCACAAATGTATCAATTGATCAAGTTGCAGGCTAATAGTAAAGGAAATAGTTTCATTTTAGTGTACGTATTGTGTTCAATAAATGTGCTAAGTGAGGAGAATCACAATCCTGTTTTCTGCAAGTGGTTTGAAAGGTTTTATTTCAGTCAGCAAACCTTGCACTGCATTTGGTGGGTCAGTGTCTTGATTGAGTATAATCAAAGTCTCCATTGGGTGAAAGGATCTGTCCTCATATTAAGGAAGATCTTGAAAAGAAAATTAGCTCTCATTATATGTTTCAAGTATTGTCAGTTTATACCTTTGTAACTTCTCTAGTCCAACTACCATGTTTTTTTGAAACCTGAGTTTATTAATAAAGATGTACAAAATCAGTCAAGTTCATGTTTTGTTCTAAGACATTCATGCAGCTAAATTCTTAGGATAATGCCTAGTGCTGTATCTTACTGTTGGTTTTACATTATTTATGGTTTTGTTTAAGGTAGTATGAGTTAGCATGTATTTTCTCTATTCAGCACATTATGGTAATGACCATATTAGCTCATAATGACAAATTAGCTCAATTTCAGGACAGAGATTTGCTTTAGCAAGCTGTGAAAATTGCATTGTATCTGTAATACAATCTAAGTTTATCTATGTGCTATCATGTAGCAGAAGAAATAATCTACTGATGTAAATACAATGAGCTCTAGAATGTTACAGCTCCCCCTTGTTCAATTTTCTTGTATTCCACTTGTGGTATTTTATTTTTCATTTTCAGTTTGAAGGAAGTGAATCATTACTGCTATATGTACTTCCAAAATTTGACTTTCTCTTTGTACTAAATGCTCTTTCTTTTCAAAATATTGTGTAGGGCTCACTATCCTGGGACAAAAACAGTGCAAAATGCTATATTAACTGGGAAGAAACTGTGGTCGTCGGAAGATTACAGTACTTTCAATGACGATGTTGGTGCAGGATGCTGGGCTCGGATCCTGAACCAAAACTACGTGAATGGAAACATGACCTCGTAAGTGTTGGGCACTGTTGCACACTTTCACAACTCGAAGTGTAGGAATTATTTAAAGTACTGTATAACACATCCGTCTGCTCTGGTGAGAAAACAGCTAAACTGAAAGTGACCCCAATGTGGTCTGAATTCAAATATAGTAAGATAGGAAGTCTGCTGTTCTGACCTCTTTCTGAGGTAGAAGTTCCACAAGTTTCAATGTATTCTTGTTCCCCAGCACTCAGTAGTTTATGCAGTTAATTTCAGATGCCTTTGAGTCTGATGATAATTATTAAAAAGAGAATGTTCTTGAGAAGAGCTAACAGTTAAAAACATTGGAGGAAAATAACAATGTAAGTAATTTATCGTATTTTTCTTAAGGTCTTTATCAGATTGTATGTCTTCAGTTAAACAGAGAATTACAGATGTAGTTATCTAGTTTTTCCATACAACTGCTTCCTCAGAATCAATTCTTAAACATGCTGTAGTGTTTTGATAATTTACTGTTTTCTGCACATTTTCTTTCCAAACTGAAAACTGTAAAAAAATGTTCTCTCTACTGTGAAGTTACATAACTTAGTTTTAGAAAAGAATAGAAATACAGTTCATTTCTGGTGCAACAACTGGCAATCTGAAAGAAAAGGTTTGGTTAAAGAAAAGGTAGGCATCAAGATATATGCAAAATTGTTCAAATCTTTCAGATTCTTTATAACTTCATTCTGGAAAAATAAAGAGAAATCTTCTAGTCTGTTGCTTCAAGTGGAGTGCTGGAAAAATTACTGATACTTGTAAAGGGAAATTTTTTTAGTCACCTGGTTTCTACAGATATTTTATCTTCTCTGCAAGCTGAAATTTTCAAACAGATGAATATTTCTTGCTTGAATTCCTGATCATTCTGCTTCCTTCTTAATCCTCATATACTTTAATATCTTTATTTGGGGTCCTTCTTTTTCCATTGCTTTGCTATTTTTCCAAGTCCTTTCAAATTATAAATGCCCCGTTTCTTTCACAGCCTGACAGCTAGGCGTATTTAGAAATTACTGTAGAATATTTCCAAGTCCAGGTGTCCAACAGTGAAGTTGTCTTGGCTTCTATACTGAAAACAAAATCTTTCTGACGAAGGGTAGCTTATCTTTCTGCTAAGTTTGTTTCCTTTGAAGTTGAATTTCCTACTTTTCTTTCTAAGTTTGAAATCAACAGAACAAGTTTGATGTGAGCAAGCTGAGTTTACAGTTCAAGAGTTGTTTATTTTATGATCATGTTTTTGTAGAATTCCAGGATCTCTTCTGTGTGTATGTATAGTGTGATAAGTCTGTGGCAGTGCCTTTAGAATGAGGCCTTTGTACTCACCTGTACACAATAGCAAAACAGATTGTCAGCTTTTGCCTTCTGCTTAACTGCTCTGTTAGGCTATATTTCCATATTTAAGGCCTAGAGGTCTTAAGTTTAAAGTCTTTGCAAAATATTTTCAGTGAAGCTCAAATCAAAGTGTGTGAAGTGATTATCCTTGTCAGGATAGAACAACAACTCCTTGAGGATGGCTGGTTAAAGTTGTTTTCAGTTTGTTACTTACATGGATAAAGATAAGATCTTTTTTTAGTGATGGTACTTAACTGCTTCCCTAAAAATCTCCACCCAAAACAGCTACCACCATGCACAGAAATAACCAAGCAATCACAGAGACCTGAACTGAACAACACCCAGCAAAAAGCTGTAGACTTCGCTAACAAACTTTTTTCCCATCAGAACAGGAAAAAATCCCAAACAAATGGAGTCTTTACCCTCAATACAAGTTTATTTTAATGTACAACTTTTTGTGGGTTACAGTCAGAGAATTTGTCACCAGTTTTGGAAGTTCTCAACATTGGAAGCTGATTTGCTTTATTTTCCTCTCCTGTGGGTTTTCTTTTTCCTTTTAGCTAGACAGATATTCCTTCCACCCTCCAAATTGTTTTCATTGTATGCTGGAAAAAAGGAGAAATGGATTCTTGTATTAAGTTAATTTAATACTGTCTATATGAATGAAGAAAATATTTTTCTTCTAGAACAATTGCATGGAATCTGGTGGCCAGTTATTATGAGGAGCTGCCCTTTGGTCGATGTGGATTAATGACAGCACAGGAGCCATGGAGTGGCCACTATAAAGTTGAATCTCCTATCTGGATTACAGGTGAAAATTTTGCAGTTATAAGTTGGTGATCTGACACTGAACATCACTGTACTTTCCAAGGTCTTTATTTATTTAGTGGTTTTATGTGTATTATTTTTTGTACCAAATTGAGGTAGATTTCTGGAAAGTTTTGTGAATACATTAAAAAAGAAGAAAATAATGTAATTTCAATAAAAAGCAGAAAGATATAATAGTAAGGGAAATATTTATACTTGATGTTTAGCTGTATCAAAAATTAAAAAGCTACTGCCTTTATAGTTGCTACTATTAAAATATTTAAATCTGAAGTGCCCATAAAGGTTAATGTGCTTTCTTGTTTCCTTTCCCTTTTTTATTTTTAATCTTTGAGTGTCAATCAATTCCATTTGGTACTTCTCAATTTGCAAAAATGGAACAAAGAACCTCTGTATTCTTTTCCTGCTTGACATTCTTGGCTTGGGTAAATCACCATTTCCTTGAGCCTGGGGAAAGGGAAGAATGTTCATGTGGTGTCCATGGGCACATGGTTTCACTGGCTACTCTGTAGTCCTGTGATATTTTACTGCCTTTGCCGCAGTTTTGTAGAGCAACTATGCAGTGCCATGAAGGAGGAACCAGACAAATGCTTTAATTTTTGTTCTTCTTCTAGTTACCTATAAATGTAAAAGCATTAAAGGAAAAATGGCCGGGTTTGCCATGTACAGAACAGCTGAACAGTTGTTCCTGTGTCCATATTGCTCAGGATTTTCATGATCTGCATCATATTCTTGGATAGTTTCACTTACTTTCTGAAAACCCTACTTATTTAGTTATTTCTCATGGATTTGCCCATCTGTGCTTTCGCTGCCCTAAATGTTTCCTTTATTTTAAGATAAAAAAAAAAAGGGAAAATCTAAACTGTGATGAATATTCAAATTGAATGGACATGATTACCTTATATAGTTTGTACTTAATGACTGAATAATTATAATTACTATCATTTTAACTGTTTTGTCTGCCACAGTGTTGATATTTTTAATTTTGCTGTAGTATAATTCTTTAATCTTTCCTCTTATATAAGTAAATATTGTTTTGGAAGTTCTATTACTTTCTTCCCCAAATCAGGTTTCAGTTTTGTCAGCATGTATGAGAAAGAAATTTAATTAAGCCTACAAATGGTACCATTTTTATTAAGTCTTAATTATTGTATTCTGATTTTTGTCTCAGCACACACCACACAATTTACTCAACCAGGCTGGTCATACTTGCAAGTGGATGGACACTTAGAAGGAGGTGGCAGCTTTGTAGCCCTGACAGATGGCCTAGGGAACCTTACCATCATAATTGAAACTATGGTATGTTCATCAGCAATTCCAGCGGACTAGAAAAGTTACAGGAAATGTTTTATTATGAAGAACCTGTCTTGATCTATGTTATTCAGTATCTGTGAATGTTCTTTGATACTTTGTAGCTTTATTTATGAGTTCACTAGAGGTCATTTTTTCTATCTGAACTTCAAGTGCCTAGTTGAGACTTCCTGGAGGCCAATATATATGCCATCTTTATCTTTTTATTACACATTATCTGTAATTGGATGACACCCTGGGAGGAAGTTATATCATGTGCTTTCTTAAAATCTGTATTCATAATAAAATTATTAAACTACTGTAATTGCAGCTATTAAGATAACAGAGAAACAAATTATTGCTCTTTTAATTTCAGTTCTATGCTGTTGGTTTTTCATGAATTTTGCCATTTGTTGCATTTTAGTAATGTGTGTCTCTTCTGTCTCTTTTTCAGAGTCATAATCACTCTAAATGTATCAGGCCTCCATTGCCAAATTTCAATGTCATACCTCAGAGAGCAACTTTCTACCTCAGAGGGTCATTTGTAAGTAGACTTTGAATACATTTGATCAGCCTTGTAAAATGAATTGCCATTCTTAATCAAATACATACAAGTCAGTATCACAGGTTAGCAAGAAATTAACAGTCTCCAGTATTGGAGGCTGTTTCATGCCTGGTGAAGTTTTAAGCGTTCTGTTTCGGTTTTACCATGAGATGCAATGTCATAACTGAAATGGTAGAATTGCTGCCTCCCAGTCTCATCATCTGTATATTGAAGAAGAAATTTTACAGGAGAGAAATGCAACTGAATTTTTCTTTAGAATTTATTCCAAGGCTGGGTGCTCTGACATGCTGACATAGTTCGTTGGGCCAGCACAGACATGATCTTTTTAGTTATCTGTTCATTTTCAGAATAGCTGTAGTTGATTTTATACTATAGATTTTGTTGTCGCATCCTGTGAAGAGATATTTGAGAATCTCCCAGTTGTTGATTTATTTATTTTCTTTTTTAATCTTGCTAAAGTAAATTTCCCTCTAATGTTTTCACAGTGTAAACCGGAGGGAGTCATTGTTAGTTGATTTGGATGATTCCTTCTCAGAAGCTGACATTTACTTATTTGGATTTGATTTTTATTTTTTGGCATCAGTAATTTCCTTTAGGAGGAGATAATTTGGATAATACTTTTGGCAGCAAAATAGTTCACTGGGGAAAAGTAGTTGAATGTCAATTTGGATACACAGCTCCCTTTTGGGGAAGTATCAGATGGCTTATCCAAACCAAGCTCTAGGTCTCTTGCTTTGTTATTGATGTTGGTAACTGAAAAGAAATTACGGGGGTTATATATGGTTGATAGGGTATTGCAGAAGGATGGAGACAAAGCAAAATACTTTGCTCAAAAATTAAAATCAAAGAACTAGCAACTAGACTGAAGGCCACATGAAAGTGAAACCAGTGGGATATTATTTCAGTCCAGTTACTTCTTGAAGGAGAGCTTGTATCCAAGGTGTATTGTTGGTGAAAGAGAAGCTAAAGATTGTGTCTGTGTTTGCAGTGCTTTCTGTCTTTGTAAGCAACATTAGGGCATGTTAGGACAATGCTTGATTAATGAATAATCTATAAAAATGTAAGGCATATGTAATGATTAGCTGAATAGAGTTGTGGCCTCTAATGTGATCAACAGCTTTGAAATAACAAAAATTAGACACTTATAGAGGACTGGTATTTCTCAAGGCATATGTAATGATTAGCTGAATAGAGTTGTGGCCTCTAATGTGATCAACAGCTTTGAAATAACAAAAATTAGACACTTATAGAGGACTGGTATTTCTCAAGTTGAATATTCAAGGTTGTTTATTTTGCTGTTGTTGTGTTTTAAACTGTATGGTGTGTTCCATTGTAGTATATGGTGGAAACCCTTCAAGTGTGGCACTCTAGACTTGATTTTGAATCTGGACACTCCAGTCTTTTCCAGAAACTCCGTCCTATAAAGGTAAGTTGATAGTTTTGATTACAGTCCCTCTGCAGTTTCAGATGTGTCTTTCCTCTTTGGTGAAAGTCCTCAAATTTCACACTTAAGCTGCATATTTAGGGCATGTTTTAATGCTGTTTGAGTGCAGTTTTACTGGCTATGTACAAGATTACCTGGAGGTAATAAAGAATTTGGGGAAAACGAGTTCTGAAAATAGTCCAGAGATATTTAAATGCTGTGGCAAGAAGATGGGATTTTTACTTAAATCAGAACTTCAGAGGATCTTCTTTACTTCTGGAACTTGGGTATTTTGTCATTTAGTGGGTAACCTTTGCAGCTTGAGCTTTCTTCAATTCCAGGTATGGAAGGGAAGATTTACTTTAGATCTAAAAGTGGATGAAGTCTACACTTTAACCACACTCAAGACAGGACGGAAATATATTTGCCCAGAGCCGCCTCCTCCTCAGCCCTTTCCTTCAAATTACAAAGATGATTTCAATATACGTAAGCCAGAATTCTCTTATCCAAAAACTTAATTCACACACAGATATAATTGTAACGTAGGAAGATAGTAAGTTATGTTATTTGAATCCTCTACATGAGGTAGCCTGAAGATCTATTTTGGTTTTGTTTATTTATATCTGTTTTTCCAACAACTTATACCTGTATGACTGTACACCTTATGTCGCTGTTTGACAGAAAATGATTCACATGGACACATCTCAATGTGTGATAGGAAAAAGAGAGCGATTTATTCAGTGATTCCAGTATTTGTAGATTCTCGACAGCGACCAGGGATTGGATAGTTAGGTTACCACCTTCCCAACCACACTGGTCGTGAGAAACATCCATCAAAGACATTTCTTTAATGGAATGTATAAGCATCTATGTTTATAGTTAGTTTCCTGGGAAAATGGCTAGAAACTATGAAAACAAGCTCAGAAGGCTTAATTCTTACAGCGACAACCTTACACTTGCAATGAAGTGTATTTAATGTAATATCTTATGTGGTGTTCATGTGTTTGCAAAACCAGTGCTTAAAAACTTCCATTTTGGGGATTGCTTTGATATAGCAAGTCAGAAATCTGGAGAAAATTTTCAGGGGAAATTTTTGAGAACAAGTATACTAAAGAAAAGTAATGTTTTAGAGTTGATGTGTATTTTATTTTCTGAACAGGTAATCCACCTTTCAGTGAAGCCCCAAATTTTGCAGATCAGACAGGTGTATTTGAATACTTTGTAAATGCTTCTGACCCTGGAGATCATGTGTTCACACTCCGCCAGGTGGTGGTTCAGCGGCCCATCACTTGGGTTTCTGATGCAGACCAGACCATCAGTGTCATAGGAAATTTTAAGTGGTATGTAAATACTATTTTGTAGCAGCATTTGGGGAAATGTCTTCCTCACCAGTGTGAGGAATGATAAGTTAATCTGTCTCAAGTCTCATTTCTCTTGGACAGAGGGCTTTTGCTTTTGCCTCCAGATTCTCTGTAGTCATGTAGGAAGGATGATTCAAGCACTTCTAAAAGTCATTGAGCCCTCCTCAGGGCCAAAGGTCAACTGTGTCTGTCTAAATGACTCTTAAAGGATGGAGAATCCACCACATTTCTTGGTTGCTTAGCCTAATGCTGCAGTGTCTTAGAATGTTTCTTTTTGCTTATGTCCTGCTGGGCATATTTGTTCAAGGTAATTTTTTACACTAATGGATCTGAGTTGGCATACTAGAAACACCAATGTGTGCCCTGAGTTTCTTATTTCTTAAACTGGACTAAGAAAAGGATTAATTTTGAGTTACATAATTTAGAATTATTTGTTAGCAGTTTGATCAGTCTCATAACTCTCAGACTATTTAGTTGATAATTCAGATGTATTTGTTGCAGACTGCCATCTTCTGAGCAGTTCCTAGAATTGTATGGATTTGATGCCAATGCTACTTCAAACTCTTTTATTTCTGGGTGAAAGTAACTGGTTTACTCTTTTGATGAAAGTGTGGTTACAGTTGCAATTCTTCCTAGGAGATAAAAAATTGCTAGGCGCTACAATGACGGGAATTCAGAACCAAGCATCATATTTTAGAATAATGTTTATTTAAAATTAATAAGTATTGGGAAAGAGCCTGTTAACTAATTATGCTTTTAATAGTAATAATAAACTTCATACTTAAAGCTTTCTCTTCTGCTTAGAAGTCTAGCCTAAATTGTTTTGATATGTTCTTTAAAATAGCCGTTCTGTCAGGTTTTTTTCACTTTAATTAAATCATTGATCTGGCAAATGCTTTTTTAGAACATGTTTCACACTTCTAATTTCAGGCCTATAGTCGTGATTGAATCTCTTTGGTCCAAAACCTGGAAAAATAACACCCTCTTGTACTTGGAGGCTGTTCTTCAGTTATCAGATGTTTTCTTTTGCAGCCCTCTGTTAAGAAAAAATCTCACATTCCCCCTATAATCAACTATCCCTCATTGAGTAAATCATACTCAGTGATTCCTATAACAGCTACATAGGACATATTTGAAAATTACTGTACTGAGATTCCTAAAAACTTCCTGTTATTTTATTTTAGTTCTGTTTCTTTGCGTCTTCATCTTGCTTTCAAAACCAAGCTTGCTTCCTGAATATTCAGTTTATTATTCAAGTTTTACTGGCCTGTAACTTTTCATAATGCTAGTCCTCAATTTCAGGCCCTCAAGTTTGTTTGCTTCATCCTCAGTTTAAGACTCAACTTGTCCCTGGCAGATATTTTCAACAATGAGCACCTGCTACTGAAATTCTGAGCCAATCTTGTGTTAGATTTCTCTGTGGGATGGTACTTCAGTTGTCAGTGGCACTTTATCGTGATTCAATTTCAGGATTGTTTAGTTGGTTTTAGTTTTAATTTTAAACTTGTGAATGTGAAAGCTTTTTACTCTCTTATCCTAGATTTGTTAGTGTTCTTCTCTGATGGTTTTATTGAACCTAGGTATATTCTGAAAGTATTACTATGTAATTATTTCTGTATTGCTTTGAGTCTCTTTATAATGGTTTAAGGAAAATGTGGGGGGTTTCTTTTTTGATAAATGGGGAGGCAAGAAAGTAATCCTGTTTGTGTAATGGCTATATTCAAGAATATGGAGCATTACATTAGAATTAAAACTCAGGTCACTCTTACTACTATGTTAGAGGTGAGGAGAAAAGTTGCTAGAATAGATATTCTCTGATTCAGTTATCAGCTGAGCTGCTGTCAAAGAAAGTCTTTTCACATTCTGTAAATAATTCTGGATAGTTATTGCTTAAGTAAGTGCCCTTGTGGCTGTATCTGTATTACAAGTGCTTTCAGACATGGGATGTAGATCAATTAATAGAAGGAGAGACTTCTTATGGTTAAGAGCCTTGTAGTGCAACTCTGGGGAGGAGGAAGTTGTGTAAATTTTCTAGGTGCAATTTGATGGTTCTGGTATTATTTCACTTTATTCTTTACAGCTCTCACTGCATGCATAATGCAGTGCTTTACTGTTGAGTTAGAGTATAATCTCAGGAAATCAAATAATTTCTGCGTACTGCCTACTCCAAAAAATTGATTCCTTCCTTGTTAAAACACTAAACTTCTCTTACAGGGTAAACATGACAGTCACTTGTGACATCTACATAGAAAAACCTCGTGATGGAGGCGTGTTTATTGCAGGAAGAGTTGACAATGGTGGGATATATGTGCGACGTACCAAAGGAGTTTTCTTCTGGGTTTTTGCAGATGGCACCTACAGAGTCACTGGTGACCTAGGTAAGCAGCTCTTTGCAAAAGTGGATACTGGCATATGGACATGTCATTTTGATAACTTGGATAAAAATGGGTAACACTCAGATTTTATAGTTCATTTGTCATGACTATGAATTTAACCAGTTGTGCTCTAATGATGGTCACTTTTCATAAGTAGAAAAAGCATCTGGAGGCTACTGGCTGGCCCATTTCTCAGGCTCAGCTTTCTGGAGTTTTTGGTTTTCCACTAACAAAGTCTGTTTTACACTAGCAAATATGAGCTATTTTGCTTTTCATAAATACTCTGATAAAATATTAATTACAGAAAGATTTGATCTGTATTCTTAAACTACACATAAAAAAAAAATCCTGCTTGACATGAAATGGCTTCTCTTAGAGAGCAGTTCATCTTACATCTGGCTTAAGTGATGATCATAAGTGGCCTCCTTTTTCCTCAAATTATGCATCCTCCTCTTAGTGTAGCTCAGTGGAGCGAGCACATGTTCTGCTTGTGATGCTAACGTTCTTGTGTGTTTATCTGTAGAGCACTTCACAGGCACATGGAAGAGTGTATGATAATACTTCATCAGTAGCTAAAAGTTCTTTTCAATTTGTTTTGGCAGAGTGGCATATTTAGTTGTTTAAATGCATTTCCTGTCATTTCATGAGTATAAATTAAAATTTTCAATAGTTTCTGATGAGTCAACTGTAACTTCCAGATCTACAGTATATCTGATCTTATGTTTTTTTTTGTGTATGTGTGTCTGTGTTCCTTTCCACTTTTACCATGGAGAGGTAGCATAAAGAGGGATTTACATAGCTTCTCTTAATGTACCAGTGCTCCCTATGGAAACTTTACAGTGTGTCATTCCATAAAAACTTAAGTTTCAGCTGTATGAAAATACATACTTGTGTTTAGGGTCAACTCAATTTTTTATTTGTAATAAGACCTAGCAACATTACCTGATTAGTTTCTCAGGCTGTCAGAAATAAGTTTTCCTGGATGAAATGAGTAGATTTTGATCAACCATCCTGTTATTTCAGGCTGAGACTCTTGTTACACAATATGATAATTTTTTTTGTACAGTTATTTTCAGTCATCTTTATATTTTTCTAGAAGGGAGCCTGAATGTTAAATTATCTTGCAGCAAAAACTGTCTACTGAATAAATGAGGACTTCTAGCACTTAATTTTTTTTCAGGTCTTCATCTTCCCTCCAGGTGTCATTCACACCCCACTTTTGCTTAGCTTAAATTTTGGGTAGAGCTAAGCAACACGACGGTGTGGCAACTCAAACCCTGTGATTTAAAATAGTTTCAAACAATACATAAACAAGAAGATCTATAGAATGATATATAGCTACTATAGCTATAGCTACTGTCACACTTTTTGAACTTGTACTCTCCATAGAGTGGATCCAAATCTCATGCCAAATTGCCAAGAGCATTGAGGATTTCAGTGAGAAAACAGTTCTGGCAAAACAAGAGAAGGTACTGATAATGCAGAGTCCAGGTTTACATGTTAAGCCTTCCAAATTGGTAAAATATCAATCCTGAAAACTTCTGAAAAATAGATACTATTATCCTTTCACTGGCTTGGTATTTATCAGTTTCAGCAAAGGGCTGAAGTTACACTTTGCTAACTTAAACATGTTTTGCAGCTGGAGAGGAAATACTAATGAAAGGACTTGCTGGTGTCCGGGATAATGCATGGCACACACTCACTCTCAACATTCAGGTAAGGACTCAGGCAAAAAGCTAGAAAACCAGTTTTGACACTTCCAGTCCTAAATGGTTTACACAACACTGTGCTATGCTATTGATGATGGCTTTGCATTAGTTTAGCCTATCAAAAATATAAACAATATCTTTTATATTAAACCAATGCTAAAATAACTATACCAAGTTCTGCTGCCTGTATTTTAAAAGAGATCTTGAGAATTTGTAGAAGGTGCAGAAAATAACTGGAAAGATGAATTGAAAGCTAGAGGTAGAAGGGTGAGTCTCATTTAATTTGATGGAAAGATGATGACCTGGCTTTCTGTTCTTAGGACAGTGAGTAAATTACTAAGGTAGCCTGTGTTACAAATCTGTCTCCCACCAGTTCCCTTTGCAGGCTAAGGCCATGTATGGGGAGCTAGTAAAGGACTGGGAAACTCAGGTAAACTGAGTTCCTTCTCTGCTGTGGTGGAAGAGCACAAGCATTATGTTACTGTATAGGTGGGCTGCAGTTCATGAGAAGCCTGTCTGCATTTTTTTCCTTCCTTCCCACTCCACCCTTTTTGACCACAGTGACCTGGGGAGGAAAGTAGCCCCAAACAGTGCTTTAAATATCCCTGTGCGATTCGATGGGTGTGACATTGGTGCAAGTACCTAAAAGGCTTGAAGTTCCTCTTCTGAATGCCTTTGTCTAATTTAGCCTTTGCAACTGCAACTGGTTTGAAATGTGGGGAAGCTTAAATCCTAGCTGGGGATATTTACTATGGAAGGTAATGCTTTTAAAGTTATGCACTGAGTCCCTCATGCTAAAATGCCACTGAGTATTAGAAGCTGGTTTTTGTCCCTCGTACTATCACTTTTGGAGACAAAGGGACACTTGTGCCTAAGGCATTCACCGGAATGGATGTTCAGTTTTGGCTTTGGTACACCTACATTTATGACAGTGCATGCCATTCTGTAAAATGGGCCAAGATACTGGGTTACTGAAGATGAACATTAATCACTTAAAACAGTGTTGGGAATTTTAAAATCACAATGCTTCAAACTTCCATCAGTGTTGTTAAAGTATTTTGTACCTAGTATGCCTTTGATGTAATGAGCGAAGTACAGACCCATCTTTATAATTCTCACACTGAGTCCTTGAAAGACATTCTTGGAATTTACCTGTAATTGTCTTTCAGATGAAGAAACACAGGTAAACTGAAGTACTTTTTCCTAAATACTGTTTAGTGGAATGCACAGGAGATAAACTGTAATTTTTCCTGAAACTGCTTTTAATTTCTACATCTTGAAGTGGCTTGAGTGATACTTGAAGGTTCTGCTATCTCCCCTTTCTTTTGGCTTAATGACTAAATTACATCTTTCTTTACTTTTGACTTCTGCCTAATTCTGCAGAATCAGTGCCAAGTGTATCATATCACCTTAAGAAAGTTAGGCTGTTTTGAAAGTGTCTGATATAAGGAAGAGGAAAACCAGTTTACCCTTCAGGTTCTACACTGAGTTAGCAAAGCTGTGAGTAGGAGAAGAGGAGCCTTTAATGTATTCACTGTAAAGACATTAGATCTATTTCAAAGAGCTGATAGACACCAGAGGATTCTATGCAATATTTAGATGCATCTTTGCATGAAAAATGTGTGAAATGTAGTTGAAAGTTGACTTGACATCCTTCTGCTTTGTCTTGTCTCCCATGTGAACAGGCTCAGTGTATACACAGCCCCTGGAAAACAAAGCTAACATTTTCTTTTTTGTAACAGGGCAACTCCGCCTCAGGACTGTTAAATGGTTATCCACTCTGGGAGAATGTCACCATTTCTAAACCGCAGAACGGCTGGGCTGCTCTCGGAACTCGCTCGTTTGAGTTGGCACAGTTTGACAACTTCCAGGTTGAAGCTTGCTGAGGTGGCTTTGGCATTTGGAGAACCTGGTTCTCATGTTACTTTGAAAAAGAGCCAAGTCAAACTTGGAGGAGAGCTGACTGCCAAACTGTGATTGATCTCTTGGCAAAGAGTCTGGATTCGGTCCGTGTTATTTGTTAAAGGTTTACTTGAGTAGATATCAACATGATTGTAGCTTTATCCCTGATTGCTGTGGGATTTTTGCCCTTCAGTTTTTAGGGGTAAATTTTAGTTCAAGGTAATGATGAAAACAAATTCTTGGATTTAGATATCTTTTAATAACAACATCTTAACTTACCAGCTCACTTCTAAGATAACTTTAGAAGTTAACAGAAGACAGATGCATCTTAAGCTGCATTTTTTAACACTTCCACTATTATGTCCATTGCTTTCACTGTGAAAGAAAGAATTAAATGCCAGTAAGCCTTATGAGCCAGTGGACCCCATACTTTTGTAGGTCTATCATTCTCAAATTTCATTTGGATAAAGTACCTAGATTTCCTATAGTAAAAAAAAGATGTTTTGTCTGTTTTTTTGGTGCAGTCTGTGACTAGACATTACAGTACTCCAAGTGCATTTGATTACTTCTTTCAGTTTCCGTTGCTAGCCCTAAAATATATCCTATTTTCAGTGGAATGGAAATGTGCCTTATGACTGATCAGGGAGTGCAGGATGTGGCTTATTTCTAATCTACCTCCTCTTTCCACTGAAAGGGTTGAAATGGATGAAAAGATACCATAACTTACAGTTTGTTGATGATAATATTGTGGGGTTTTTTGCATAGTGCAAAGAGTGAAAACATTGCATCATGGATATTTTCATGTCAGGAAACTGGCCTTTTGTTCCTAGAAACTTGGGCAAACATCTCTCTCTTTTGATGGTTTTAGAGCTTTGAATAGAAAATAATTAAAGCCTAACAATGGTATTTAGTTTATTATATTACTGTGGCACAGAGGTGATGTGGCTACTATCACTTCCTATAAAAGAAATTTTAAAAAAAAACCCAAAAACCAGTCTTGGCCTTTAAGAGTTTGCAACCTGATCATAAGGTGACATGGTGGACACAGAGGGAATGGTTTAGTGTGCCAAGGAGTGGAAATGACACAAGAGTCTCTTTTTAAACTTTTCCTAGCCATCATGGAGTGAAGTTCAGAGGATAATTCAGATCCTTGGGAATGGAGGGATTCTGTTTAGCTGTTGCTTCGTTTTATTTTTTTCCCAAGTTACTGTGTTATTAAAAAAAACAACAATTAATTGAGAATATGAAGTACTGAATGGGTTTTTCCTCACATACATTTGCAGTTCAGTCAGCCCCAGAATTTTTCATGTTTGTTATTGTTCAGTTTGAATGAAGATGTTTATTCCCATAACGAAAAATGCTTCCTGTGTCCATCTACTTTTCACATTCACATCCTGTTTAATTGACAAGCAAGTCATTCCACATACTTGCTAGGGCTCTACTCTAGCTGTATGAGGCCCTTTGTAGCAGGCAACATCTGGAGAAAAAGATTTACAGTGTACTTCGATTCATAGAGATTATTCTTCTGATCCCCTTTATTTTGAAGGCTGAGTCCAGTAATTGTTAGCTTCAGTCTTTGAAGCTGTCATCTTATATAAAGTTAATGTTATACAGATCAATCCTGGAAAATTTTTATAAAGTTGATCTTCTGTTTTCGTTTTTAGAGAAGAGTTCTTAAAATTCCATCTCTAATAAGTAAAAATGTTGTGTCTTTTAGCTGTTATATTAATACTACTTATTCATACTTGGAAATTTCATACATGACAGTAACCTTGGAAAATGGTTTAAACCACTAAACTTTAAAACTAGCAGAAGGCTTCCAAATGTGAAGTAACTGTTTGCTTAAGTGGGTGAAAAGTGAAAGGCAATTTTCCACGTATGGATCAGATCTATTCATTACTTGCTTGATTTCCTAAGGAATGTCACTGGTCACTCCACATGTGAAGAAATCTAATTTTAGGTCCTCATATTCAAGTAATATGAGTATAATAATCTGAGAATAAATTTATTTTAGCTGTGAGGATTTTCATTTGGATGCTTCTTGGAGTCTTCCTAGTAGCTTCTGTGGCTGCAAGCAGAGAGATCAGCAATGATGTAGTTATTCCAAAGGAGCTGTCTGTTTTTTTAACCTTCTAATGCACTAGTGTAATGAACTGTACCATTATATTGTGTACTAAACACAATGTATTTTATCACTGGAAATGTTGATTTTTTTTTTTTTCCCCTAATCTTAATTTACAGTGTTTGAGGATTAAAGTGTTATGAACAGAGTAAGTGATTTAATAGTGACATAATGTTATTCATCTTTATATGTCTGTAATTCTTCACCCTTCAGTAGACTGTAATATGTTTGGCAATAACAAGCTGTCTGGTTTTTCACTGAGGAGTGGATTTATGTTGTTGATTATAAATGCTAATCATTCCAAATGGACAAATAAAACACTTAAAAATGCTTTATTTGTGTAGAATGCTTCTGTAAAATGGGTCTTGGTTTTCTTCAGCAAGAGAGCTGACAAGTTTTCCATTGTGATTTCTGATAATTATGCTCGGCATTAACTTAATTGAATTGGAAGAGTATAGCTAACCAGTCCTTATTAAAAATACCTCAAAATCCATATGCATTAGGGCTTGTGCTATTGATAAAATGAATTTCTTATACCATTCAATATACACTTTGCTTCTTTCTGGTTTCTTGATTTGGATATTATTTTTTAATTTAGTAAAGGGAATTAAATTGTATTTCAGGACCAGTGATACAAAATTGTATCACTCATAAAACTAAGGTCTTATGAGATTTAGCTGAAAGCTAGGTTTGGAAACAGTGTTGTAAGGGTGTACTTCTGTTGTTTAAAGACCCCTTTATCTTGAATATCCTTTTGAATCTATCTTCAAACACCCTATTTTTGTTTTTTTAAGCTAAATTTTAGGGTTTGATTTTACAAGGAGAAATTCCATAGAACTAGTTACGTTTCCCAGTCCATCATGCCAGTAGATATGACTTACCCAGGCATTATTGCCTTCCAGTAACCAGGTACGTGCTACCACCTACACAAGCACTGCATCAAAATCAATTCTGTCCCTTCTCTGCCACCCTACCTTTTGAGGTTAGACATGAGCAGTTGTCGGGATTTTTTTTGCTCCTGCAAAACACTATGATTCCTTTGCTTTAAAATTACAGGAGACTCTTTAGGCTCCTTTTGCAGCTGCCTCTTTGTATCTGTATCAAAAATAAATATCTACTTCCAGATTTGAGTGGTGGTGGTTTGCTTTTGCCTTGTACAATCAGTTTTACTGCATCGTAACAACAGGTTGTTTTCACTTAATAAATGTTCATTGGTTTACCTGGAGTTTCTATCCAGAGTCCATTTTCTGAGGGGGAATGGGTATTACGAAATTAACCATCATAATTATAGCTGTCTGATGATTTTAGCAGTATGGCCAAAGACAGACAGTGCTTGGAGGCTTTATTATCCTCTCTTTGATGTTTTGGTATTTTTGTTTCTTTGTTTTTTGTTTGTTTGTGTGGCTTTTGTTTGTTCATTTGTGGTTTTTGGCTTGTGTTTTTTTGTTTGTTTTTGTTTGTTTTTAAACCCTTTGTAAGTACTCCATTCATACAAGTCTAGCACATGCTGGGAGTGGCAGACAGGCAGGTTGTAAAAATCCTCTAGTTTTGAAGACTTCCTAGGCTGGTAGTGGAATCACCAGGTAGCTTTTTTAGAATTCTGAGGGTAATGTGCATTGAAAAATCAGCATGAGCAAATTCCTCTTGCTGTGCTCCTTCCATTTATGCCCAAGTGTCGCTGAAACAATAAGGGTTGTGTTTCTAGAACTTGTGTTCTAAAAAAAGCCCAAAACGCCCACTAGTAATTGAGCAGAGGAAAATGTGTGCTGCAGCAGTGTTGCCAAGCTTTTTCTGTGTGCCAAGATACTTCTCTGCGGTTTTCATAATGGCTAAGAAAACAACTGTGAAACTCTGCTTTTCCCCTCAAGGAATCATATTTGGATAAGGTTAGAAACAGAGACACAACCCAACACCAGTTTTGTCAGGGGCTCCTGGTACCTTTGCAATGAGTGCATTAAACCTGACTCTTTTATGTACCCCAGGTTAAACCTGGACATGTCTCTGGAAAGCAGAGATGAAAGTATGCTAAAAGTATTTGTTGGAGTGTTGACTTTTTAATTTTTTTTAATGCTTTTTCTGTTGGTATCAAGTGTACCTGTCTGAGTTTCACTTGACTTAGTGCAGGAAAACAGTAATTTTTGGTTTTGCTGTGCTCACAGATGCATTTCAAAGACAATACTGTAGTAGAGGGGGGTTCAGTACAGAATTAACTTGAAGGTATGTAGCAGGAAACTGAACCTAGTGTGCAATATTATTCTAATTTTATGCAGCCATGGTCTGGGAATCCTTCATGGTCTAAAACAGAGGAGGTAACACCAAAATGACTATTAAAAAAACCAAAAAAAACCAAAACATCACCAACAAAAAAACCCAGACTGCACACATGCTCCCAGATAGTATAGGGAAAAGTTAAGAACAATCTGGATTTAACTTGGCATCCTATGCTCAGTTTCTGCTGGAAAATACAGCTGTCTTCCTTACTCTTTTCCATGGACAATGATTCAGTTAAAAAGTTAAAGTGCCTATAAAGAATACAAGACTTCATTGTTGCTAAAAGCAAATGTTTATCTAATTATAGGCACTGCTGTTTCCCAAAAACAGTAGAATCAGAAAAGCTTAGAAAACATGAGAATAGGTTATGCAGCTGAAAGGCATGTCTGTGATGTGTGAATCATTCCTGCTCCAGCTTGCAAAAGATTCCTTCCCTGTGAGCATAGCAGCAGAGCTCTATGGGAAGGGCAAATATTTCTCTGTTACTGCCACCCCCCTTCCAAGTTTTTGGGAAGTTTTGTGTACATTGGCCAATCTGAGATCACACAGGAATGACTCTGTAGCCTCTTAGCTTGATTATATAGTGTTAACAGAGTCATTTGAAGGAGCAGCTGGCAAGGGCTAGCAGCAAATCTTGTTAAGGATGTCCATATTCCCTTCTGATGTGATTGCTCTTGTAGTGGGAGCAATAAATGGGAGTGTTCACTGGCAGGAGATCCGGGAGGTTTTGTGCTGAACGGAGGTGCACACAAATGGCTCAGTGCAGAGATCTGTAAAGCTTCACTGGGATGCACAAGGTCTCTGGCATAAGCTGTCTATTTCCTGTTCAGTCTAAGATTGCTGTTTAATGGTACAACTGAATTTTTTCCTTGCTTTTCTTTCTTATGAGCTCAGCTGATCCTTTGTCCTAAATAAATTGTTTTGCCAGCATTATACGAAACGTGCTCTGTGCAGGAGGGCAAGCCTGTACCAGAAGGAGGAGGCTGAGAATACTCTGCTGATGATTCAGCCCATCTTGCTAGATAGACTGTATGTTTTTTGGGCCTGCCTTAGTAGAGTGCTGAGACAAAAGGCTGAGAGAGCTTCCACTTCTCTTTTGTAGGTGGCTATTCTATGGATTTTGAAACAAACAGCATCACTGCTTTTGTTTGTGATCTGTGTAATGGATGCAGGGAGATCATTCAGCCTTTCTTTCCAATTCAAGAAAAAAGAAAAATTCAAGAAAAAAATTGATACTGCAGAATGTATCTTGTATGTATTCAATTGTAGGATGGATTGAGTCCTTCATGAAACACCTGTGACTCTACCTTGAGAGATGAAGTACTTTTGTTAGATGAATGCTTTCATACAGATATATTAACGGTGAGCACCCAGTCCCCAGGCCAGTGGGAGTTTCTCTTATGATGTTACTTCACATAGGAGACTCATTTCAAATACCATAGTATGATAAAAATATTTTTTCTAAATATTAGTTCTAGTGGATCTCCACAACAAAAATTCCAGCCTCCCCATATGTAAATACATTCAGTACATACCTTGGTTTCATTCTCCTTTCCTGTTGGCACTTTTAAAATTGTTAATACTTAGAGATATCTGTTGCCTTTCTCAAGCAAATACTTAGCCACATGAAAATGCAACAATTTTCATCTTTTGAACAACTGAATCTTTTTACCTCTGTATTGCAGCTAAGTATATTTTGTTGTGCTGAATCTGAATATTATCACTTCACTTGACGTTTATAATAAATAAATAAATAAAATTAATCTATGCCAAGATCTGATGCAAGGAAGCATCAGAAGGGCCATGTAGGCATCTAAAATTTCCTGTAGTGTTTTAGCCCCCAGGACACAAGTCACCTTACCTGTATTTTTCATTTCTCCCACACTCTCTCCAGCGCCATACAGGGTGGCAACCTGGGTAACATTCTCAATGGTTGAAGGTGGGTTTTTTTCTTGTGTGTAACAAGATCACTTTTATTATATAATCAGGCACTGGAATATAATAGTCTGGAGGAGATTCTTTCTTTTCCTTTGACCCATGTTTCTTTGGTATTTATTTATTTATTTATTAATTATTTTTTCTTCAAGAAGCCTGATGCAGAGAGGGTGCTTGGTTGGTTTTATTACATCAAACTTGATTACAGTAATTCTGTGTTTAGCAATCTCCCTGATGAGCATATACTACATCCTCAGATGCCTTTGAAGACTTCTGCTGGGTTAGTTATCTGTGCTAAATCATTTCAGAAAGCAGTTTCTCTGAAAAAGTAGCTATTTTCTGCTACAGTAATATTCTGATTCTAAGTGTGGTGGTGTTTTCTGCCCTTTGATCTTTTTGCCTTGCATTTTGTAACTGAAATATCTTTTCCTTCCAATTTCTACCACTTCAAAAGATGGTGGACCACATTGCGCTTTAATCTGCAAGGACCTTGGCACCATGCAAATATTGCCAGTGTCCTCCACTGCAAATGAGAGAAACGTGTGTTGCATGTTGCATTTTTCTGATGCTCTAGAGACTCTCTAGGTTTTCTCTGTTGGCACAGTGCTCTGAAATCAGAATATAATGAATTTGCATATGAACCTGTACTGAGTTTTCAAAATGTACTCTTCTGGTTTTAAGTGATTATGGAGCACTGTGTATAGTCCTTTTTAAAAATTCACCATATTAAAATTCACTATAGTTTAAAATTAAATAATTAATAATTAAATTTATATAGTTGCCAGAGCTTTAAATGAATGGTGGATGGAGGTTTGGAGTACATTCTAATGTTGTTCCTGGGTTCACTTCACATGCCTCAGTTTCCTCACGAGGAAACACACAGGGATACCATGGCACTGAGCACCCTTGCTTAGTGGACCTGAAACAGAGCTGCTGCTGTAACTTCCTTCCTATGAAGACTTAATGCCTTAGTGGGGATAACGTTGATTGAAAGCTTGGTGTCACCTCCTGTTGAAATTGTGAGGAAATGACTGCCCTGAGAGCAAGCCACTGTGGGTGTGCCTCAGCTCTGCATTACAGCTGGTGGGGAAGGGGTGACTTTATTTTCATTTGAGTCTGCCACTGAACATGCTGCCTTTTTTACTCTTTGTATCTGCATAGAACAGGGCTAATGCTCTACCTCTAATGATGGTCACAGTATGTGTGGGGAATCTCTTCACAGAGTTTTGGGAAGGACTCCATTGATTCAGTGCACACTGGAATCCTGTGGGTTCACAGTCTGACCGTCTCACAGCAGAGAAAAAACAGGCAAGAGTGGTGGAGTCAGTGAGCTGAAACATAACGTCACTAACAGCTGTCCCCTACCTGCAAGGAGACCTTCTGGAAAAGGTGAGGGAACATGCTGTACTTCACAGAGCTGCCTTCTTGAGGAGCCAGTAGAATGGAGATGAGTAGGGTTGGAAGTAGCTTTGTTTGATACAGAAACACATAGTGGAATGATGTAAAGCTTGCATAGTGTCTTCCCAGGCTTGGATCAGTCCCTGTGTATTTAACATGACTTGAAAAGATAGGAGGAGTGTTATTGCATCTGTACAAGCCCGAGTCCATAATATGCTCCTCATGTCCAGGCTCTCTCCATTTTTTTAGTGAGAAAAATGATGTAAATTGTACCCAGCAAAAGAGCAGAACGGTAGGAGAGAAAAGCAATGCCAAGTCCACATTTCTATCTGCAGTCACCTTTCCTCAGTGTTGTTTTTCTGAAGCTAATGAGAACTGCTCACATTATTGTGTGACTATAGCCACTTCTCCTCTGGAGATCCAAGTCCCTGTGAAAAGTCTTTCAGTCCTAACCAAAACCAGATAAACAGCATTGCTATTCCGGTTCACTGAGTGTGACTGACACGGTATTTGAAATCACCACTCAGCCCAGACAGTCAGGAGGGGTAGCTCATACTTCAGGCTGCAAAAAAAACCCCACCTCATTACAGAAAGTCTGAACTGTTCTCAGAAAAAAAAAAAAACCCTAAAAAAATCTATAGTGGTATCACAAAGATTGGTTTCCGAATGAAAAATTGAGGTTTGACATGAACCTTAGGACTTTTTATCTTTTGTGACAAGTTCGTAAAGCAAAAGAGGCCCTTGCAGTCTGTGCTGGAGGCTCTAGATGGCAGCGGAGGCACGGCTAAGAGCTGTCTTGCTGGCTTTGGGGCCAGCTTCTCTGAGCCATGAAAAACAAGGAATGAAGGCAGCTTTACTTGAGAAGAAAGATAAGGTTGAGACTACGGGCTGCTGTCTGTGCACAAAACTCAAGGCTTCCCTTACAAGGAATGCTAATTCCTCCTTTAATAATTTTGCATCTCCTTAAGGCAGATTAACCTATAAAAACCCAAATGCTTTGTAAAGCATCTATTACCTACAGTGGATTGTCTGGATCAAAACCCTTAAATGAAGAAAAAGCCAATTTCCAATTGCTGCCAGTGGCTCAGTTTTTGTGTGAGTCTTGGTAATTTTTAACTCGTGTTCAAGCTAAGAAAGGATCTGCAGTGATTATTTTTAGAGTACAATGAGTTTGCTCTTCACTGCTACAGCCTATATCCTAAAATCTTCCGACATGCCACAGCCCCACTATCAGAAGGTCTCCCTGCGAGCTGCGTGCAGCTGCATCTGCTCTGAGACTGTCTGGGAGAGCTGTGCTCATGCACAGGTGGGATCACAGGGTGAAACCCCAGACTCGAGCAAAGCAGAATGCTGTGCAGGAGCTTTTTACAGTCTACAGCTGCAAGATGGTTATTTCCCAGCAGTTTGAGGTTTTCTGAGGTGTGGGGCTCATGTTTTCTGCTGAAGTTTTAAAATTTGAAATTGATAGCTTGGGCAGCTGCAAGGGATGGAGACACTGTGAGAAAGAAGCAGCATATTTGTACTGAGAAGAATTGTCATCCAGCTTAGACTTCAGCAAGGCAGTTCTTTACTCAGTGGGGTCTGGAGACAAGGAATAGCAGTACCCCTGTAAACATGTGGAGGTGGGACACAAAAATCACATTTGAAATTGGAACTGACTTTGGGGCGATGGAGAAACTTGTGAAAAGAAAGAAGCCAACAGTGTGAAAGCAGGGGAGGATGGGTTTGTCCATTATCAAGTGTCTCAGAGCACCATAATCTGAAATATGGGAGAGGTAAATGAGCAGTGATTACAGGGAAAGCAATTCACTCCCTCATGCCAGGTTTTCAAAAGCTTTATGTGCTGTAGGTTAATAGCCAGCTATTTGCTTTCACTCTGGATTAAGCCCCAGGCTTCCTGAGGTGATGTCCTTCCCTGTCCCTCACAGACTGCCACGGTCAGGCAGCTCAGCTCTGCACAACAGTGTGGGCCAGCTCAGCTCGGCCTCTCCAGCAGCACCTTACTCAAGGAAATCCTTAGTTATGGGTTCCCTGGTTTTCTTTCTGTACCTTTTGCATTATCCTAAGAAGAGACTACCTGGATGTATGCAGGGACTAGGAAGCAGAAGGTCTTTATGTAAACTAAAACAAAGATACAAGATCCTGACATGCCTGACATCGAAAAGTACTGCTATGCCTTCTCTTCAGTAAAATGAAATGAGAAGTGTTTCTGATTTTGACAGAGATTATTACAATACCTAGAGGATGTGTGAAACTGAAGTGGGGATTTTCTGTAGCCCTGCTTTTATGTAAGGCATCCATGAGGTTTGATTCTCTTAAAGGGTGGATATACCATTTGTGGGGTGAGGAGAATGCACAAGGCAAGGAACTTGGTGCTTACTTCCCTTATGTGGCTAATAAGACCAGTATTTCATGTGAGTTTCTGTGGGAGAAGAAGATTGTTTTCTCTGGGAGTGTCATGACCCTCTGTCTAATGAGAGGTAATGCTTTTTTAAAAACTACAGAAATTTTGATTATTGGTTTATAATCTTAACACTGTCTGTGTATTTTTTGGTCTGCTTTCTTTATGAAATTCCTCTGAGTGCTGGTTATTTTTACAGGCCTTTAGGAGCTCTGTGCTTCTGGATCATGGCTCTTTTCCTTGTTTGCTCTGACAGAAAGTCATCTTCAGGAACATCTCAGGTTTTCATTTTGCTTTTCCTTGCTATAACTTTAGTCTCCTGTGCAGAAGTGAGAAAGAAATGTGGTGACTGAACTTTGACAGGTTTTCCCTTTCACCCACAGCTCTTTGAAGGCAAATCGCTTACCAAAAACGTGCTTGGATAAGTGAAGGATATGCAAGAAACCAAAAGAGAGATCCCAAGATATCATGTGGCCTGTTGAGGACAGTGGTTATTTGCATCTATCTTTGGAGCAGGTGAGTAATAGGGCCCTGTCTCAGCCAGCAGAATAACACCAAGATGACTGTGCTTTGTATAACCAGTGCAGGCATGCAGCTTGGCAGCCTGTTAGCAATGTTTTGAGTAATTTTAAAAAGCTCCTTCTGCATTATTTAGTGAGTGAATTTTTTAAGACAGAGCCTTTAGCTCCTGAGAGAGAAGGAAGAGCCAGGGCGAGATGCTGCTGTAAATCTGTTCCTGCCAGTTGCTGGTGCTGCTCCTGTTGCTGGATTCCCCCCCAGTGATGCAAACCCAGCTGTTTGGGCGCGGTGCTGCGCTGCTGGTGGGCGCTGGGGCTGCCCTGTGCTGTAAGGCAGAGCACAGAGCGGTGGAGTTGAGGAGGAGGAGTTCTAGTGAGAGAACAGGTGCCAGTGCCTCAGAGGGCTGTACACCACGCTCAGCAGAGCACAGGCTTCGCAGGGCTGCATGTGGGAAACACCACAAGAGCAGAGCTTGTGTCAGCCCCTGGGCCAAGGGAGTGCGGTGAGCTTCCTGGGAACAGCTGGCTGAGGAACAGCCCTCTGCTAGCTGTGGGGTGTTTTGAGTGAGGGAATGGAGCTAACTCCCAGGGGGAGTGAAGGCAGGGGTGACCTTCAGCAGGAGCTGAGGGTAGTGAGCCCTTCTGCAGATTGTTCCGTGATTTCTGGTTAGGCTGCATTTGTCCGATCCTTACAACTCACTTGGGGAAGAATTCAGACTGAGAAGCCATATTAGTGCACAAAAAAATGTGCAAAAGTAAGTTAAAAAGTCTGATAATTTTCCCAGATTTTCTTATGCTTGAGCTGCATAAGAACTTGAAAATAGAAATTTTTCATTGTGATTCTTTGTTGAATCCATGGGGTGCATCTGGCACATCTTCCTGTCTTAGGTTCAACCAAAAGCAGCAAAATAAGTGACTTCAGGCATGACTTCCCATCAGTATTTCATGGTAGACATGGGCAGCCCTTTGTAATGCTGATTTTAGAAGTACATATTATCATTCCAGAGCAGAGCAGGATTTTTCAGACAGAGGAAAGAAGAACTCGCACCAGAGCAACACCCAGCCTGGCAGTTGAGTTGGTGGGTCTGGATCTGGACCCTTCTTCTCTGTGCTTTACTCCTGGAAGTTGAACTGACAGTCTGTTTTTCCATAATGTTGAGGCTGATTGCTATTTTGGGAGGGGATACATGAAGCTTGACTCAGGACTCAGCCTCATCTTATGTTAGTTTACAATTGTTGTCAGATGAGTTACGATATTTGAAATGAGCTGTTGTAAAAACATATGTATGTTCTTAGCTGGCAACAAATTTTAGTATTTTAATGATGCTTAAGACAGCTCCAGCACAGAGAAGACACCCTATTAAAAACAGTAAATCAAGCTCTGCAAGCACGATAGCTGAATTAGAGTTTGAGCTATTCTAACGTCTTTGCATTCTGCTTTGTTGCTGATGTGTACACACACAGACATATAAACTATTTGCAGTTATAGTTTTGCAATTCAGTGTGTTGCTTACAGCAACAATACATTTTAAGCAAACAACACAATATTGGATCAGCTATCACCAATAAAGCTAGTTTTGCTTCATAAAATCCTCCTCAGCACATTCCTTCTTTTCTAAACTGAGTACCTTGTAAGCCACAATTGGAAGAAACATCTTGTAGAAAGACGAAATACCTGGGAAAAATATGTTTCCCATTTACCACTGTCTGATATGGATGAGGGGCTGGGGAGGAAGGTCAAGTAGTATGGGGTGAAAACTACCATTCTTGGTTCTGCACTGAATGACTGTGGCAGTATCCATATCTTAATAGACTGGACAAAGGAGAAATCTCAGGTACTCTGACATGAGAAGGCATCTTGAACTGTGCTCAACCTTAAATTCTTCTTTTATGGAATATGAATATTAAACGTCAACCCTAACTCACTCTGACAGATGAGGTTTAATTTATGGGCTCTCTGCTCTCTGTGTCAGAGATCTAAACCCATGTTATCTCAGGCTTCAGAACAAGCTCAGTAGCTACTTCTCCATTTACAGCTTCTCATACTCTCTCTGTATCTCAAACTACATGTAAACAATGTCCTTCCATCTTTTGCCTTTCAACTACAAAAGGCAACACTGCTTAAAATTCTGGTCTTTCATATTCCATGAGCCCCTGGGAAGTCAATAAATGTCAAAGAAATGTTGGGTTATTTATGTATTTATTAGGTCTATGCTACATTTCTGAGAAGGCCTTGTGGCATTTGGTCATCACATTCTTAGAAGATATGTCACAGGATAACAGTACTGCACATATATCAAAAAAATTTAGATTTTTCCCACACTGCAGTGAATCTGTGTTGTTCTTGAGACATTACTGGTTGGAAAAGCACTTCCTTCTTCATTATATTTGTTGCCAAATGACTTGTATAGTTCTCCTTTATTTTTTTTTTTGTGTGCTTTTTTAAGGATTCATAAGCAAATTTTAGTGCAAGAAGGAACCAGGCTGATTTCAGAATTTGTGCATTTCACACAATAATTTTTCTCTGAATCAGTTTCAAGTCATGAGTGCTCTCTCATAGCAAAGGCAAAAAAGAAGAATCTCGTCAGGATGATGCTTAAACCTTTTGGTAGGATTCAGGTAAAAATTTATGGCTCTAGCATTGGTGATAGCATCTTTCTGGCTGCATGGCTGGTACTCTGTGATGAATTGCAATCCTTCACTTACACAGTTTGGCCAGGCATACTCTGGCACTCAGCTTTGGCTAGTTACAGATATGGTCAGCACTGCCTGCCCCACTGAGTTTGAATCAAATGGTGCAGACAGCAGCTTTCTCTTCAATCTGGATGTCCCACCCATGGATGTGATAAGCACTCTGTTGTCATACCCTACTGTAGTCCCTCTGAAAAATCATGCAGCATCAACAGCCTTGGAAACAGAAGTTATTTGTAGAGACTAGAGACTACAATCATAGTGGCAGAGGGTCCTAGGGGTTCCCCTCTCCCCCTCCCACTGCACCCCATCCCATAATTTCTGTGTGTCCCTTGTTTTGACTGTGGGATGTATTTTAGAATTCATCTGAATTTGGCTTATGGCTCATCTTTTGATTTGAATGGCAATAGCAAACTAACTCTGTGTCCATTAGTGATGTTACCAGTGAAAAGTCAGAACTGTAGCTCCTGTGGTCTGCACTAAGCTTTCAGAGCAGTGTTACAAGGCAAGGGACTACAGAGAAACAGAAATGTGTGGTTTGTGTAAAATAAAAAGCCGCTCTCCAAAGCTTGGCAATGAGCAGAAAGATGTGAGTCACACATAGCATGCTCGTGCTGGACTTGAAGAGATTGACTAAGGACACTGTTGACTAATTCTTTTCCTTTAATGAAAAGCTAATATGTGCTTGTTATTATCCCAGCAGGAAAGACTGCTTTCTAAGTCTTATCTACATTCAGTAAACACCCAATATGTGGCTTATCATCCATAAAGGGACAAAATGTTATGCCTTATGCCTGGATTCAAACCAGTAGTTCATGGGCGTTCGAATACTTCAAATACGTTGTGCTCAGACTACTGAGCCATGTCTTCTGAAATCCATCATCTGCTGCGGTGTGATAGTTAAAGCTGGTAAATGGGTAATGCTTATTTAATGAATTTTAATAACTTGTTTTTATGAGTAATCTGTCAGGAGGCCCCATTCTCTTTATGCATTTGTCCATCGATCTGTTTACGTGAACAGCTTTCGCTCTGTTATTTACAAATTACTCTCAGATTGTGTTGTTCTCCATTTAGAAAGTGCTGACAGTTGAGTGGACAAGATGATGTTTTTGATCAGATAATCAATGTCCAGATCATTTATGGCTGTAAATCAGAGGCCTTCCAAAATGGTCCCATGGATATTACTGGCCAGTGGCATGTGTGGTGACATGTTTTTTCTCCCAAATCACCCATGTACACAAATACATAGTTTATGATTATTTTAAAATCAAAGGAAAATCTGACGCTGTGCTAAAAGTAGAACAATTATCAGCTAATGGTTTATGGTAGTTTGGTATTGTTTTTAAGCTTTCTGGATGTGTGTTGGTTACTTTGTAGGCCAGTCAGGGACACAAGAACACATGCCCAGGTGATTCTGCAATAAGACATAGTGTGAGTTACATCTGGGACAGCAAGGAAGAGAAATGTAAAAAGGAATAATGGTTACCTCCAAGATATTAAATACAGGCAGATCCACATCTTGATGGCATACTCACTTAGATGGAAACACATTCACCTGAGTGTGCATAAAATATTATTACTTTTTTAATGGGTCAATTTAGCAGTAAGCCCAAGAAATCCAAGGTCAATTATTTGTATTTTTAATTACCGTAGATAATAAATAATATGGCTGCCAATGTCATTGGGGTACCATTTAACTGAGTATGAAGGTAGAGTGCTATAGGACCTTCAAGGAGGAGATAATTTCTGGCGACACAAGACTGCAGTCAACTGGGAAAGGAGTTTATTACTGACAGAATTTTTACTATGCTGGCTGTAAGTTTATTAAGCAGTATACTGCATAATTTCTGTCAGCATATTGTGTCATTTTCTGAGCTATATAATAATATTGCTTTGAACTTCTAAGTGCCTTCCATTTCTGTAGCTTCCTAAAAAGTTATGCCCATCTTAATTGCCATGGCACCTCAGAGAGGCAAAGAAATATTTTCTTCCTCCTGGGAGATCAATACTACTTTTAGCAGTGAAATTGAAGAGAAATGACAGGCTCAAAATCCAGCTGAAGGTTTGTCAGGACTGGGCTTGCAGAGGAAGCAGCATCTTGTGTCTTAGCTGTTGGATTGACAGGTCTCAAAGCAGCTGGTCTTGGCCACAGACTTTCTGCACAACACTTAAGTAAATTCCTTTTGCTTCACTTTGCAGATGAGGCTGTATTTCCTGCTCCTGGTCTTGGCTTTTGTAGGAATGGGTTCTTTGGGGCAGTATGCTTTCTGGAGTGTGCTTTGCCCAGTGAAATGGCTGGGGTCTTTGAACATTAATCCCTGTAAACACCTCCCCTAGCCCAGAATATCAATGTATATTTGCAAGAGTGCCATTTTCATTTCATCAAACTGATGCCTTGCACTTTCATCTCCTTTAGCTTGTCTATTCTGCCTATTTGTCTATTTTTATTCTAAATGGGACTATTGCAAAGCCTGTAGGAATTATTATTTTTTTTTTTAAACTTTTGATAGCTCTTGTAAAAGCAGTAAATGTGTTTTATATAGACACAGAAGAAAGGGGAAAAAGTCACTGGGACTTGGTGTTTACCCATCAAAACAAGGAATGGAAGTAAATCCCAGGGATAGTTATTCCATTCAGTAGTCCTGCTTTTTACAGAGGAGAGAATTCAACAGCCTTGCAAAGGAGGAAATACTCTTGGCTAATCAAAGTGGAAAAAATGAGGGAAGGAGATTAAACTTGAGGATAAAACACCTATATTGATGAGAAATAGGTTAAGTAACTCTCTGGTTTTCAATTATGTTAGAGCAGTAGGTACTGAAGCCTGCTCATTATTTGAGGCTATAAAATGCCACATTTATTGTGTCATTTTTCTTTCAAATATTTTCCTGTTGGGCTTGTAGCTCTCACTACCTGAAATTCCCACTGGCTGTCCCAGAGAAAGCTTCTCTTCCCAGTTTTATACTCAGAAATGTCAAATCCACACCTGCTAGTTCTCCCTCTATTGAAACAGTGCTCAGTGCTAACCTTTTTCACATACTCCTTGTGAAGAGAAACATCATGTCCTACTCACCCTCCTGCTGACCATCAAATCTGAGCTGACTCTGTGGGTTCATTGCCAGACAGCCCTCTGGGTCAGTCTGTCCTGGTGTCTTACTCCTCACTGAACTCTCCAGTTCCCTGAAGCTATTATTGACTCAGTTTTTCTCCACACAATGAGCATGTGACAGATCAGTTTTATTTTAGGGCCTGAGCTATTGCTTTATTAATCAAACAGAAAGTATTTGTCTTATATTTATTACTTGTCTAAGTCAATCACCACCAGCCTTCCATCACATTCTTACCCCAAAATACGCCCAAAATGTCACATTTTTGCTTTGCTAGTCACAAGGTATCAGAATTTCTTGTCCTGGTACTTGGGGGGCCTCAGACAAAAGTAAATCTCCTTACTGGTGTCTGCCTCTCTCCCTTTTACAGGTGTGCATCCTTTCTTTGATGCCAAAATATTGTCTTGGGGGTCCATACTTAATTCAGCTATTGAGATGTAAGGATTTAACTGTTGCTTTTTGCAAGTGATCCCTTGGACTTTCTAAGAGTTTCCATGCAAATGACAATGTGTTTCCACAACAATCTGCATGGCATGCTAACTGCTATACAGGATATGTGTACTGTGTCTTCAGTATATTCCCAGCTCTATTAAGAACTGGTAATCACTTTCACAGTAAAGATTCATGTTCTTTCTGTTGATATTTTCACTTGTTGTGGGCTATAGACTAGCAGAATATTATCCTTTAGCCTGTAACTGGTGACTTCTGTTTGCTGAATAATAACTGACTGAATTCAGACAACCAGATGAAGTAAAAAGCCAAGAGCTGTGAGCCTTGCATTGCCTCCTTTGTGTGTTACTTGATGGTTTTCCTGGTCTGATAATTATCTAATGCACTAATAGAGAAAAGGTCAGAGGTATTGTGAGGCTGCTTCTGAACGTAATTTTTCAGCTCATTTTTGACACGTCATGTATATAATCACCCAGTGATGAATATTTGTATTTCATTGCCATGATTTAAGAGGGGCTTTTTTTGCCTGTGCTTCAAATTGCTTTCAGTGCTTTCTGCAAAATGTGCTTTGCAGCAAAGCAATGTACTTTCTGAGGTCATTTTAGAAATTTGATTTTGTTCTTCCCCTTCACTTCTGGTGTCAGTCTGGTGTAGGAGCAGCACGAAGGAGGTTGGAGAGTAGGAAAGGAATATGTAGAAGATTTGTAACTTAATAAGAATAAAGAATATAGTTCAGTTTATAATATCATCCTGAAAATTACTTCTCTGCAGAGATTCATGTTCAGAGGTTTTTTAACCTGTGTGCTTGTACATGCTCACAGTGAATTACTATTATTATTAAATCTAAAGAGGAGGGAAGCACTGGGGAGGAAACACAGTGTTTCCCTGACTTCTCCAGATCCCTGCAAATACAAAGAAGCTTGTAGGACTGACAGCACACAGCATGAGAGGTGCTCAGAGGTGTTTGTTTTGATAGTGCTTGCAGTGTTTTTGTCTCAGAAGCAGTTAGTATGCAGGACAAACCATACATCTGGTTTCACTCATCTTGCCTGCGAGCCAGTTCAGTGCCTTGTGGGGAAAGGTTTAGAATAGTGGAGGTGGTAACAGCTTTTATAAGTTAAAGTTAGGGTATAAATGTATCTTCAGGGACATCTGTATGCCAGACATGTGCCACTTTGGATTCAGGCGATGGACTCATTTCCCGAGTGGTGAGCACACACACAGGGCTGTGAAGACATGAAGTGCTTTAGGGGGTTGCATCTTCTTGCAGACAGATCTTATATCATCTGTCTAAAGTGTGGGCACCATTGGTCCCATAATTCAGGAGTTTGGAGCCTTAAACCTGACAGTATTTAAGAGGTGTTTGGACAATACCCTTAATAAGTTACTTTAACTTTTTATCAGCCCTGAATTGGTTAGAGAATCGGACTAGATGATTATTGTAGGTATCTTTCAAATTAAATATTCTATTGTAATCTGAGGTCCCTTCCAATTGAAACAATCTATTCTATTCTATTCTAGTCTAGTCTAATCTAATCTGTTCTATTCTCTCTCTATGGCTCTAGGTAAAATGTCTCAGTTTTTTTCTTTAGAGAGTTCTCATGTGGCTCTCTCTCCTTCAGATGAATTCTTTTGTGTAATAGGTCAAGAAAAGAGTCCAGAGAGGTTTATTATGTAGTGTTATATCTATTGACAGTGGAAACAGTTCCCACAATTCTAATCTGTAATCTAAGTAGCAAATTTAGTATTTTTTGAGAGCTGTTCTCTTTCCTCAGTTTGGAGTGTTTGGTCATCCCAGCCCTAACTGAAGAGGTAAGAGAGCGTCTGCTTATTATTAGTGTAAATTGCATGTTTGCAAAGAAATGTGTGAATGTATTTGAAGAGCAATGAGAATAATCAAAAGCCTAGAGAAACATGGGTTGTGAGAAAAAAAAATTAATGTGTAGCTGTTTGATTTTCTAATATGTATAAAAGACTGCTGTGAGAGGAAGGCAATAATTCATTTTCCATGCCCAGGGCACAAGTAATTATGGCTTTAAACTGCAATTCTGAATCTCTCTGAGCATTCTACATTGGCTTGTATTTCTTTCAAGTGGCCGATTACTCACCTGCTCGGTATTCTCATAAAAGGTGCTTCAGTCCCAGCCACTCAGTGGGGCTCCACCTATGAACTCTGTGCCTCTCAGGCAGGCTGCTGTGGGGCAGCTCTCTGATCCAAGTGCAGGTGGGGAAAAAATCTGGTGCAGGTTGAGCAGGGAGCCCGACAGCAGAGCAGAGGGAGGACTTTGGATCTAGGACTCCATCATGAGACTGATACAGGAGAGGGCCAAATGTGAGCCTGCAAATGAAATCACCATTCAGGGTCCTTTCACCTCTGAGAGCTTGACTTTAGCATCTTTCTCTTTTCCTCTTCATGACCTCACTGATAACCATCATATGTCCCACCCCCGATCATGACACCCTGTTCAGTGGTCTGTAAGAGGTCAGAAAGCAGTTGGGCCCTCTGCACTGATAGTTAGCAATATAAATCTTATCTGTGACTGAGGGGAACTTAATATTGTTTTTTTAATCTGTTGGACATCCTACTTGGAAGAAGGAGTAATTTTTCAGCTGCAGGAAAACCAAAATCCTTTGTTGCTGTTTGACTGATTTTCACACTGGTGAATGGAAACAATCAATGGAAGTTACCAGCCTAGGAACATCTATCTTCCCTTTTTCCCACGTGAAAATCCCCAGTCTAAAATGAGATCAACTTTATGGAAATGGAACTAGAATTCAGATATTTGCACTAATATGGTGGTCTACTTCATACTCCTTACAAGACTTGTAATCAGAGCTGTCTGGATAATACTGATATCAGTTTAAGTCTTTGAGGACCTTCTCAGTGTGACACACTACCTGTTGATTCATGTAATTACATCTCCCATACTTGAAATCCCGGTTTTGAATCTTTTTCTTTTCTAATCAAAAAAGTGGAATTAATTTTGGTTGTGTATTTAGTGGTCCTGCTTGGGGCTACTTCACATTCATCTTTAGCAACAAGGTAACCTTTAGCAACAAATACTGTGAAGGAAAGGGAACTAAAGATGTGTGATGGCTTCTTTTAGTAATGTCATCCCTAAAACATAGTGTCTTCCATAAAAATTATTCCATCTGCTGTATGGAAAATAATCTCTTAGGCTGCATTTCCCTCGTAAGAATGATACAGATGTAGGTAGCACTTCCTTGGCTGAGGATTTGGCTCACATTTCCTCTCCAGTCCCTGGATCTTTCCCCATATGGATCACAATCAGGCATGTCTGGCACTAGTGCATGTCTGCTGCTCTCTCCTTTCTCAGTCAAAGGATTGAGGGAAGAAGAGTGTCTGTTCTAAATTATAATTCTTTTTGCTTTATTCTTGATCTAAAAAGGCAGCTGTAATTCTTCAGAATCCAGCAGGAACTGAAGAGTCTTTTTGAGATGGAGAAGAATATCCAGGAAGAATTTAAAGTACAAGGAACTAGGCAGGAGTCTCAGCTCCTTTGTCACACAGTGGGTAGTCAAATTTTTGAACTCACTGTTAGCACTCAGAAGCTGTGTTTGATCTTGCTGTGCTGTTATGTGGATTATGCTGCTCACCAAAGTGTGATTGCTGTTGGTTTAATGCTGTAAGTAACCAAAAGCCTGATGCAGCCCAATTGCCCACAGCCTTTAGGCAAACTTGCCAGAGTGCAGCTATCGGTGAGCTAGAAGAGAGCATCGCTGGAGGGTCCTGAAAAACAGCCCAGTGCAACTGCAGGCTGAGATTGACTCCAGGCCAGTACTCTGTAGCTTGTGATTCCACTGGAGCCTCTCACTGAGAGATGAAGCTCCAGGCTCAGCTGGAGCAGGTCCGAGTTCTGCATACAGGGACTAGAGAAAGCAGATGGGCATTCATCATATCCATAGAACCTTACAAACCCAGATTTCCAGGATTTGCATATAGCTGATGGGGGATTTGAAGCTTAAACCCAGAAGGATCACAGGGAAAAAAGCCCTTACTTACATGCAGTAATATCTTTCCAACCCTACAGCTTCTAGTACAACTGCTTCCCTGCTCTATCCTGCCTCTTTTATTTTTTTGGAGGGAAATGGCTCATTTTTCAGTTTGGTGGTAAATAGAGCTGATGACTGAAGCCAAGATGTTTTTAGACAGAATAATAGCATTCTAAAAAGAATGATCCACACAAACAACTTTTGTTACTGTAATTCAGAGTCCTGCAGCATGTAAAGAAATTAATTTTGGGAATTCCTTTGCAAACAGACAGACTTTCCAGAAGCCTAACCCAGAACCTGCACCAGTTTTGCTAGATTTTTTCAAGATTTACAACAGTTCACTTATCTTTTTCTGGTTCATCTTTTCCTGTTTTGCATTTGGAATTAGTCTGTGCTGATGCAGAAAGCACTGAACTGCTGCAAATGGATCCTGATATTTTCACTCTGAGCAGAGGCAGTGAAAGGGGGAAGTCTCATGTAACTCTTCTCTGAAGATCCAGAAAATGCCTCAGAGCTCAGAGACAGACATGAGTAGCCGTACATACTCACACTAGGCACCACCCTGACATGAAGGAAAGCTCTGCAAAGAATTACTGTGATGCTCTTGCCACTGTAAGGACTAAAAAGATTTCATCAGAGATTTTGTGGTGCTTTTCAGGCACAGCTCTAGGTATTGAAGAAATGTGTGTCTCTGCTTGTTGTAGGGCTTTAAGAAGTTTAGTGGTGGTGAAGCTGTGAGCAACAGCATCTTGACTCTGCACTGCTCTCCCGTCCCTGTATGCTCCACTTAAACTGGAAAGAAACTGACCATCAAACCCAATCTTACAAAATCCTGTCAATTCCCACATAGGTACTGAAAGAAAGAGAACCTCTGCTTTACATCCCTGCCTAAAGTAGCCTTAGAGGATCACTGTCCATTTTAGTATTTGGTTTACTCCTTTTCCATCAATAAAATTGTCCTTGACTATTTTGTGTTTGGATGTACCGAGGCCAAATGAGAATGTACTCTTGGCAATACAGATAAGTAACTTAATTGCATTTCATGTATTTACTTCAGACCAACTTCAGTGAAATAAATGCACAAACAAACCTTTCTGATGTGAGCATGTGTACAAACATCTTTGTGATCAGAAAACACCTGCACACAGAGAGCCAGCACTCCTTTACACTTACCTAGTGCAAGCTGTACCAAAAAGGCATAATCATGTTAGACTTTTGGGGTGGAAGTATCCTGTTGAGTTTCACCTCTGCTCCATCTAATTTTCCTGGTCTTCTGCAATCTGTATTATTTTTGTAAGTAAGAGGAAACAATTTGCTTGCTAACATTTCGCTGTTTTAAATAGACTTTCAGGTATAGATTTTCCATAAACCTAGAAAGCAGCCAAGCCTATCTGTTGGCTTTTAATTCTGAAATTTATTAGCTCTCCACATCCATTTCGGATACAAGCACAGTCTTTAATTGCTCCATTTTTATTCTCACAGAAGGTGCAGTAAATCTTAATGGTTGTGCTTCAAACATTAAGAAGCAATGTAGTGGTTGTAGGAGAAAAGTATTCAAAACACATTAAATTAATCAGTACTTAATAACATTTCATTTTCAAGCTGTTCATCAGAATTTGTTTTGAGTTTGAAAGAGTAAATGTTGCAAGAATTCTTTAAAGAGAAATCCAATTGGAACACTTTTTCCCCCCAAACTTAAGATTTCCCTATAACATTTTCGTAACTCCTCCTCCCCTTCTGAGATTTTCAGAACTATGAAAACAATATTTTTTTTGCTTTAATTATAATGCTAGTTGAGAATGTGTTATTTTGGCTACATTACCAGCTCACATACAGCTTGTTTATAGCTCTCTGCAAAGCCATTTTAATAAGGTCAGATTTGCAATTTAAATTAACTTTAATATTTCTTGCAAACTCCAGTTCTGTTTGTTTATGCAAGGGGTAAACATATTGGAAATTTATTGTTTTAAAAATACATTCCTTTGTTTCATTTTCAAATTGGTACATCAGGTAGTAAACAATCTTGACTTTATATATTGTCTTATGTGAAAGGAAGAAAATGATTTCTTTTTCTGCAGGAAGAGAAGAAAATAATGTGGAAAAGAGAGAAAGAATGAAATCAGTTACTCAAAATGGAAATTTCATCTGAAGAAACAATACACAATGAACAATTTATTTTACAAGTGAAGATCTTTTTCCACTTACAATTTTTTTTCTAAGGATTTTTGCTTAAAAGTTTTTTTTAAAATCATGTGTAAAAACAAATGCCTACATATGAATATCTTAGGACTCTTCACTGGTAATTTTTATTCCCATACTGGCACTGAATCTGAAAATTGGGCAGTTGGTCATGACACTATGATACCATTTTTTTTTTTTCTTTCAATTTGATGACCTTTTTCTTTCATGAGAAAATTTTCTTTCATCCCTATTTGTATCAACTACAGATATTTTCAAAGCCTAGCATTTTAGCAGCTAATGCTACACTCCTCACAGAAGATACTATTATAAAGCCTGAACATGAAACACATTCAGTTTTGCAATTTAAAAGATTTGGAAATGAAGAATTGTTTTTTTTCCCAGACTTTGATTAGAATATATAACACCTATCACGTGGTAGCCTGCCAACAGGAATGTGAACCTTATCAGATGAATTTCTGATAAAAGGTTTCTGAAACAGTGTGAAATAATTGTATTCATTTTCCACTGCCTTTGTTGACCAGTTAATGTTTGACATTGTCTTATTTCTATAAAAGCTACGCAACTGTTTCATAGATCCTCTGCATGGTTTGATTCCTGCCACTTTGATCTAGTGGAGTAACTCTGTTATCCCACTAGTTGTGAGTTATTTTATTTTCTGAGTGCTAAAAAAAAAGTGAAACATTCTTGGCTGGAAGAGTAGTTTGCAAGCAGACTCCCAGGTCTTCTGTTATAGGATGTTGATGCCTCACACCTGTCTAACGCACCCAAGAGCCTATTCCTTAAGCCAAGAGCCAAAGCTGCTGCAGAGTAACTTGTTTACAGATCTGAAATATACTGTGGATAGGTTTGAAGTGATGGCTCTCAGTACCCTGGCAATGGCAAGCAGGCAGGTGTGATAAATGCACCCGTGCTTAGAGGAGTCCTGCCACTGCTGCAGTCTGCTGGATCCAGGGTCACTGCATTTTTCCCAGCTCTTTGCATCTCTGCACAGATGTGTAAGGCCCTCCCTCCTTTTCTGCTTCCTCTCTGGAGGAAGGTAGGGGTGACAGTCAGGTCTGTGGGCTCAGAAGCTTTTTTTACCTTCACAGCCAGCCAGTGCAGAGGCCATGCAGCACGTGTGAGTTTGTGCCTGCAGACATGGCTTTGCTGAGGAGAGGGGTTGCTAACCAGTCCAGCTATGAAAAATGTGTTGCTTGGATGTTTCAGAACTTCTAGCTTTATGTTGTGGTTTGTTTGTTTGTTCTGCTTGTTGTTTTTTTTGCCAGCCTGCTAGCCATTTTTAAAACAGAGATAAACATAGCCTTCTTGTGAGGCTAAATGCATAAGGGTGTGAAAAACACAGCAAATTTTCAGGCAGGAGTGGGAAACAGAGGGCAAAGCTCGGGAAGCTCAAAGGAAGAAATCAGAAGATGCTAAAGGAGGTGACACAGAGGTTATGTTCAGGATTTATTTCCCTTAAAAGTTATTCAGTTTCATTGTTTTTAAGAAGATAATTTCATCCTGCATTGTAGAAATAAAGCTCTTGAGATCATTTGTCCCTAGCAGCAACAACAGGAAGAAATAAAGGAATGGATACAGATTTTCAAGGCAGTGATAGCCTTTGCCCTGCTTTGTTCTGATTTGCCTGGAAATGGCTTGGCAGAAACATGGATATTGGTGAGGGCAGAGATTTTTCTTGTAGCTATTAAAAATGAAGAATTTTGCTTCATAAAAAGACTGAGTAAGAAGTTTTCATCAAAGTATATTTTCTTAAACTCTATGAAAAATTGAAGTTCATGAAAATATATGTGTTTTGACCAACTTCTTTTCTCAAGAAAATTTCTGATCTGAAGTTTGGTTTGGACCTCCACAGAACAATGAATGACCTGTTGTTGATAAAGCAGCCAGTAGCTTGATCTTTAGGACACTGAACTAAACCCTGAAGTTTGCAAAAATCCATGGAGCTGACCTATCCTACGAACAGCTGGATGTTCTGTTTTCCATCAAAAAAGTAAACCCAAGAAATTGTAGAATGCAAACCCTCTCCCCTCCTAAAAGAATTAAAACCCCACATCTTCTCTTGATATACAAGGAAAATTTCTTTTAAAACCCTGGTTGTTTGACATAGAAGAAATACTGTTTTCTGACCAATCTTTAATATTTGCTGCTTCCAAAGAGCTTCCTCCTACTGTCGCAAGAGAGAAAAAATAGATGCATGGGAAAGACTAATTGTCCATCAGACTGTCTGTGTTTCTGATACAAGTATGCAGGAGAAGAAGGTGATTTCTTCCCTGGGGCTTCTCTTGAAGAAATATCACTCTTCTGGTTTTCCCATGCTACACCTGGTGCATCAGAGCTTGCCATGTGTTGCTGCATCTTCTTAGGGTAGTGTGGCAATTTTGTTTCTGGTTGAGTCTATTAATTAATTTCATAATTATACATGCTATGTTTCTTCTCTGCTCCCTGTCTAGCTGTGCATTGCCTACAGCTACAGCACTGAAGTTTTCACCTGGTGGATTCTAACTGTTTGTTGTTGATATCATTGTGGGATATATTTAATAATTTCTTCAGACTTTGGAGGTTGAAGAGAGAGGTTAATCCCATTTAAAATGTAATATCTGTCAAAGCATTTAAAATCCAATTTAACAGCTCCAAAACCTGACTCTTACTGGGTACACAAATAAGAAAAAAGCTATGCTACACAAGATGTCTTGATGAAACATGACCTACACTCCTCTCCACCCTTAATAAGTCAGTGGGAAGAGATAGGTTTGTCCCTGGGATACTGTTACAGTGAAGACATCATTAAGGAGGTAAAATTGCTTCAAACATTGCTGCTGAAGGTTTCTGCAATGTGGAGAAATAAGAAATGGTTGAAATTACTCCTTGGTCAGGCTAAAAATCAAAAAACCCACAACACAGAATTTCATTCCACATCCAGACTCTTGAAAAATCTTAGGGCAAAAATGTCCATTGGGAGCAGTTTGTTTCTGGGTGTGAGATAACGGCTAAAAATAGTTTTCCCATTCTGGTATTTTTTTTTTTTTTAATTAATATAATTTTTCTTTTCTAACTTTCATTTCCTACAGCCTGACCTTCACAGAATCACAGGATGGTCAGGATTGGAAGTGACTTTGGAGACCATCCACTCCACCCCCCATGCTAAAGCAGGTTCACCTATAGCAGGTTGCACAGAGCTGTGCCCTGACAGGATTTGAATGTGTCCATAGAAGGAGACTCTGCAGCCTCTCTGGGCTACCTGTCCCAGTGCTCAGTCACCCACACACTCAAGATGGTTTTCCTCATATTTAGATAGGACTTCCTGTACCCCTGTTTGTGCCCTTTGCTCCTTGTTCTGTCACTGGGCATCACTGAAAGGAGTCTGCTGGACATCTCCCTTTAAGATATTTGTAAACATTCCTAAGCCCCACCTCAGTCATCTCTCAATCTAAACAGGCCCATCCTCATAAGGGAGAAACTCCAGTCCCTTAATCAGGTTTGTGCCCTTCTGCTGGACCTTCTCCTGTAGTTCCTTGTCTTGTACTGAGGAGCTCAGGACTGGACACAGCACTCCGGATGTGGCCTCACCAATGCAGAGCAGAGCAGAATAACTTCCCTTACCCAGCCATGCTTTTCTAATGCATCCCAGGATACCACTGAGTCCTTGGCTGCAAGGGCACACTGCTGGCTCATGGTTATCTTGTCTAACAACCACTTGTCTTTGCCTGTCTCTCATCTATGCTGTCAACAAGGAGAACTGAGGCTGATTGGAAATAAAATTATTTTGGAATTCGGAATTCCTGGGAAACTCATGCTGTGGATATATGGTACTTATATGGTACATTTCTCCCTTCTGAGAAATGTACCATATAGTAGAGGACCTAGTCTAGTTGAGGACCAAGACCTTTCATAATTTTCTTTGCATCTACCCTGTTTAGATTTTGATGCTTTGTTAACATTAAAATCTCCGTTTATATCAACTTCTCAGTCTGTTGATGACTTTAATCTGAACTTGGACTTAAAATTAAGTTTGGAGGGTCATATTTTCAAAATGAAATGTGCTGGAAAAATTTCAAGAGTGTGTTCCTTCCTTGATTCAGAGAGATGAACTATCATCACATGCCAGTGAGAATTCTCAATGACTGTGTATTACATCTTCTTTTCTTTCTGCTAATAAATTGAGCACTCAGGAATGGCTACTGTTGAGGGCAGAGTGCCAATCTTGATCAACCAGTAAAGCCATTCACCTGAGGAAATGTCGTATTTCAATGAAGATAATAACCCATCTGTTCGGTTATCCATTATTGCTCATATTTTTTCATCTCACTTCTCACAAAGGATGAGGGATGTAGGCTTTTCAATCCATTTGCTGCTGCTTCTTCTCCCCTTCCACTAATATATTACTAGTACTAATTCTTTTTATGTGATTCTTCTGCCTTACGAGATAGGAAGACTGAGTGATATTGGTTGGCTGTAAAGCAGCTGTAGAGGTTACGTGGAGAAAACATCTTTGTTGTTTGGCTGTGAAAAGAACATGAGTTTTCCACATTTTGAAATGTATAGTACAACCATATTTAATAATCCCTACAGAGATAATTATCAGGCTGAAGAGTGAAAGGAAAGGAAACAAGTGGTCATGACCTCTGCAATAGCTGTGGAGCAGGAGCAGGCGTTGATGTGAACCACCTCTTCTTGCACTGAAGTGCACACTCCAAACCCTGCTTGCAAGAAGAACTTAGGGGAAGTTTTAATTCCTCTCAGGTTGGAGCCTCTTTTTAGGCGTGTGTCCCAGTGATAAGAGCACTAGGTGTAGAGTAAGGAATCTGGTATTCTTGGCTCTGCCACTGACTTTCTGCATCACCTTACTTGATTTATTTAACCTCTATGTCTTAAATTGTCATCAAAATGAAGATAATTTTACCCACTTTACATGGATGTTGAGATTTATATTTAGGTTTTTTTTTTTTTAAATGACAGTACTATATGATCTCTAATGGCCAGGCCGCATGTCATTATGCTCTTGGACTCTATTTCATGAGTTTTCAGTGATAAAAGCTATTGTATTTAGCCTTAAACTGTTGGATATTCTGGCCTTCCTTTCCCAGAGACATTTATTCATTTGCTATTCATCCCCCTGTCATAGTGCTGCAGCAGTACACAATGATCAGTCACTGCAATGTAACATATGCCAGCTCCAAAAGGACTTGAGCCAACAGCACTCAGAATAAGTGAGTTTCTTAATGTAACACACAGCTGATAAAAAGAGAAAGATAAATGGAGCCCATAATTCATTCACTGCTTGTACTTTCTGGTAGTGAGACATATCAGCTTGCTGAGTAGGATTTTAAATGCAACCCCCTTACTATTTGTCATTAAACTCCCACCCCCCCCCCCCAAACCAGTTATATAAAATGAAGTGAAAGCAACCTTTAAAAATGAAGTGTAACCAAGCACTACAGTTAAATGAGATCACTTTCCTTTTAGGTTTGTTATTTTCAATCAGACCTTATTTAATGAGAAATGAAATGAAATTAAAAAAATTCTCTGGTGCAGTAAAAATATAAATGTAAAATGCTGTTAATGCTCTTTCACTACACAGTGGCTATCATCATAGCTGTCATTGGGGTTGTTAAAAAACTGATTAGATGAAGCATTGTATTCAGAAAGCCTATGCACACGTTAATGGATTTTTGTGCATTCTGTGGTTAACCAATTAAAATTCACCTAAGTACTGTGGGTTTGAAAGTCCGATAGAAGCACAGAATTTATTGATTTCCTGTTTCAATCCAGATTGTCTACCATGAGACAGAGCAGAGGGAAAAGCTGAGTTACAGGTTACGTGGAAAACTGGTGATGGGACTGCAAATGCAAATAATTGAGTAAGATGCAGCTATGCATAGACAAAGATGGGTGGGGAAAGGGCAATATGTTGAGAGATACTTCCACTATCTTCTGCAAACTGCTCTTGAAAACTTTTGGCCTTATTTTTCTGCTCTAACACAGAATGTTGCCCTCATGAGGGAAAGAAGACAGTCGGACGCTGATCTTTTCTCTCTGGTGAGCAGCGACAGAACCCGAGGGAATGGCCTGAAGTGGTACCAGGGGAGGTTTAGGTTGGATACTAGAAAAAGGTTCTGCACCCAGAGGGTGGCTGGGCACCAAACAGGCTCCCCAGGGCAGTGATCACAGCACCAGCCTGGCAGAGTTCAAGAGACATTTGGACAACGCTCTTGGACACATGTTGTGACTCTTGGGGATGGCGCTGTGCAGGGCCAGGAGTGGGACTCAGTGATCCTTGAGGAGGGTCCCTTCCAGCTCAGCTGATTCTGTGATTCTTCTGTTAATTTAAGAAATGTGCTATTGTTTGACTTCACAGATTTTGGGAACCTCATGTTATTTAGTAAACCCATGAACAGTGTGAGAGGTTTGCATGATGTCAGAAGTGCCCTTTCTCTGCCTATGATATCATCAAATAGGAACAAACATTATACATTGCCCAGTAAGCTGCAAGCATCTGGGAAATGTCATGTAGCAGATTATTTTTCATTTACACTTTCACGTATATAGTACAATATTAGGGGTACGCATTTATGAATACTGAGGCTTAAGTTGGGAGAGAGATATATTTTATAAGGTGAAAAAACTATAAAAAATGAAGGACATTTCTACTCCTGCCCATAGACATACCCTTTTATGGAGTTACTCTGTAAGATTTTGTTGAAGTATTTTGCATAACAGAATCTTATAACTGATCTTAGTGCAGCACCATAAGAGAGAAGACAGCATTTGATTAAACTTCATTTTTATTAAAAATTAATAATTTTTTAAGGCTAGGATCATCAAATTTGATTTATAGCAGGCCATCAAATTTTAGTCAGTAATTTCTATTTTAAGGCTGATACCTACATTTAAACTACAGGCAGTCTTAATTTAAAGCAAACACATGATGGAGGTGCTGATACTGAAGGTATTTCCGCATTGAAATTGAAGTTTGAAAAATCAGTTGAAGCAGTTCTGTTGACAACAGCGTGGTTTGATGGGTTCATGGCTGACACAGCCGGTAAGAGAAGGCTTTGGGTTAGCAGTGGTCATCCTGCCTGATGCATGGCTTACAGTATACGTGTGTGTGTGGACTCACTCTGACCCCACTTTGCTGCCAGCCAAGCATATTTGCCATTTGCTGAACTCCTGGAGCTAAAGGTCCTACAAACACTTAGTTCCAGAGCTGATGAATATGCATGTATGAATGCACGAAGCATGGTGGGTCAAAGAATGTTGAAGGTCTTACTAAAAGGTAAACCTTCTTTCTAGAACAGATTTCTACCAGCAGATTAATGAATTTAGTGTTAATTTTGTGCTTAAATCTGTCTTCACAAGCCATTTCCTTTAAGAGTTAATGCTTGTGTCTCATTGTGTGTAATAATAGTTTTCTTAGGACAGTTGACCTACTGTTGGCAGAGTTCTGAAGGTGTTTATACCATCGTGTTATCCAAATCAAACTTAGGTAGTGATTGAAAGATTGCTTTGGGAAGATGGATAATTTTTTACCAAAAAATCTCACAATATCCCTTATCTCTTTGTGGCTTATACAAAGCCTTGATGGTTCAGATGTAGTTCAGGCTAGGAGATTTTGTTCATTTTTTATGATTGACTGCTGCTTTCTCTCTGATATTTAGGATCTTCACATGCCAGCCACTTCAGCTGTGATCTGCAGAGGTTCACTCTATTGAACACACCTGCACATACCAAGCTGTATCAAAACGCTTTTATTTATTATATTATTTAATGTATGTGTTGGTTGGGAAGAAGGAACTCTTTCCCCCTGCTTTTTTTTTTTTTTTTCTGAAGTGTGGTGATCACACAGTTCTTCTACCAACTGTTTCACTTCTCTCTTCTTTATTTCCTGGCAGGATAAACTTGTGCTTTGAGGACCAGGCTGACAAATAAGTAGCATATAACTAGCATATATTTGTAGCATATCCTGCTACTATATAAGTAGCAGTAACTAGGAAGATATTGAGGAAATTCACTGTTACCATTATGTGACTGTGAGGAGGTTTGAAAGCTCTTGGAGATACTTGGTGTAGAATTCTCACTTTCATTTGCAAAAATGCAACAGATTGTCAAATCTAGAAGAGATTGCCTGCTAGGAATTCAGAGAAATTAGAACTCCTAAATTTTTTCATATTTAGTAGAGGAAGCATCTGTTCATGTGTTCATAAGCCATGTACAGTTTTGATGGCTGCATCGTATGTGTAAGGGCCTTCTACCCTCTTTACTGCTTTTTTTCTCCAGTAAATTTGACTAGTATGGTCATGACAAAATGGGGTATAATTCTGAAATGTTGATTTTTTTTGTTTCCATCTGTTCAGATATTCCTAGACACCTGAGATATATTTCATTATCTGAATTACAAATTAAGGACCTAATTCAATTGTAATGTCTATTTTTTTATAGACAAAAAGCCCTTTGCCTTCACAAACAGCATATTTTACATGAGTGAAGGCGAGAAGACAGGTTTTCTAAATCTAGTCAGAAATGTTTTTTGTTTAGACACTGATTGGACACTTTCAATGAGTGAAACACAAGGAATTAGAGTGCTATAGCTGTGTGAAGGATCCGTGTTAATAAATTCAGTGGGTGTCATCCACCCACAGTCTGTGGAGATAAATCCAGCTTTCTAACTTTACAGAAACTTCCCAAGCAAGGCATATCTCTATGGCTAACCAAAGCAACACAATGATTGAAGCAGGACAGAGTGATTTTCTATTTCTTCCTTCCTTCCCCATCTCTCATAGAAGAGGTGCACTGCTCTATAAGTTACTGAATTAGAAGATAACTGTTCTTGCGAGTTATATCAAAGAATGTCAGAGCAGTTCCACTAATGACAATGGCTATCTGAGGGAATATTGTAGCCAGGGCATCATCATGTCAATAATGAGGTACTCTGAAGTACTTTTAAATGATATTTCTGCTGACTCTAGTTGAAAATCCATGTCATGTAATAGAGCTGTAAGTGCTATTCTAAAGGTTCTTGTCAAGACAGTATTCTCTGAAAGTGAGCAAATCATCCTGAAGGGTGCTCTACTAAATGGATTTATAATGTATTGTTGTCTTAATGTGCATGTCTTCTGACTAACACATTCTGATCTGATTAAGTGCTGATTTTCACTTGCTTTTAAATTACAGGGCAATGATGGCTCTGTGGAATAAGATTTCTGTGACTCGTTCAAGAATGTCAGTGAAGGAGCACTACAATTTTAAAGATCTCTGTCTTGGTGGATCTTGTTGGCAGAAAGTTTTCTTCAACTAAAACCCCTTTTGCTAATTTTTCACTTATTACATTGCTTTCAAGGCAGATCTTCTGAAGTCAATGAAAATATTCTATTGATGGTAATGGGTTAAGTCTCAGGTATGGTATGGGGCAATGGATTACCATTACAAGAGGAAGTAAGATTGATTTACGTGTGAAGCTGTTTGTGAGCTCATCTTCTTCACAAACTCCAGGTCTTGCTCCACTCTGTAGTACCATCATGGATGTTTTTCTTTTCTGCATGGTTAAACTCTCATTATACTTAGAAAATAATCTCCTTGATATGGCTTTTGGCAAGCTATAGAGGGTTCTCATATACAACTACTGATTACAAATTTTTCAGTCAGAAAAAGGACACTCCAGATGGCACCTTTTTGTGTGTAAAGAGTACAATATGCTTTTTGATTGTATGGAAGTGTACTCTTCTGCCTTTATTTTTATATAGCATTACGTGCCATTTTTTGCATAATTCTGAAGTTTGTTCAAATGCTGCTCTGCCAATTCTAGCAATGGAATAACTATTTTTTTGTTAGTTTTTTAACTACAGCTCCTTTTAAAATTAACCATTTTTTTCATAGATAATCGTTAATTTATTTGTAAAGGAGGAGTAATTCATTAATTAATTTCCTGAGAACTGGAGAACTGGTCAGCCTCACCTCTGTGCCTGGGAAAATCATGGAACAGATCCTCCAGGGAGCTGTGTTAAAGCACATGGAGGACAGGGACATGATTTAAGACAGTCAGCACAGCTTCACTGAGGGAAAGTCCTGTGCAGCCAAGGGTGATCTCTGGTATCAACACAGGCTGGGGATGAACAGATCAAAGCAGCCCTGCTGAGAAGGACTTTGGGGTGCTGGTGGATGAGAGGCTGGACATGACCCAGCAATGTGCACTCACAGCCCAGAGAGCCAGATGTGTCCTGGGCTGCATCCAAAGCAGTGTGGGCAGCAGGGCGAGGCCCCTCTACTCTGCTCTGGTGAGACCCCACCTGCAGTGCTGCATCCAGCTCTGGGGTCCTCAGCAGAGAAGGTATGGATCTGTTGGAAGGAGTCCTGAGGAGGGACACCAAGTTGATCAGAGCAGTTCTCCTGTGAGGAAAGGCTGACAGAATTGGGTTTGTTCATCCAGGAGAAGGCTTCTGGATGACCTAAGTATGACCTTCCAGTACCTGAAGGGAGCTTACAAGAGAGATGAAGACTTTTTACAGGGCCATGTTGTGAGAGGACACAGGGAAAAGGCTTCATACTGAAAGAGTGTGGGTTTAGATTAGTTCTTAGGAAGAAATTCTAACTGTGTGGGTGGTGGGGCACAGGAACAGGTTGCCCAGAGAAGCTGTGAATATCCCATCCCTGGCAGTGATCAAGACCAAATTTGCTGGAATCTGAGCAGCCTGGTCTGGTGCCAGGAGGGTTGGAACCAGATAATCTTTAAGGGCCCTTCCAACCCAAATCATTCTATGATTTTATGATTTATACATAATCCTGTAATGTGAAGCCTTATTGTTATCCCCTTTTCACAGATGAAATGGTTCACAGTGAAGGAGAGATACACTGAAATTTTGGTCAAAGTACATGTTAATATGTGTGTGTCATTTCAGAAACTCAAGGCTTGTTTTCTCAAGGACAGGAAGAGGTCATGGTGAGAGATGACCTGTTGGCCATTGTGCCTCACCCCCTTTCATAGGCTGGAGTGGCAAATCCATGGCAGGCAGAGAAGGGCTCTGTCAGAGCAACCTTGATTTCAATAGCTTTAGCAAGGAGATAACATCTCTTCCAGCATTCCGTGCCTGATAGCACTTTCAGTTCTGTCACAATTTTGACAAGACCTCTTACACACCATGACCCACAGAAATCTTATTCCTGCATAGAATTTATTTTTGAGAAACAAATGAGGTAGATACAGTCCTGTAGACAAAAGCCCTTCTACATGAAAGTCAGTAGTAATACCAACAGAAATGCTGAGTTCAGATTCAAAAGGCAAAAAAGTCTTCTGTTTGGCAGACAGAGTAGCTGTGAAGCAAAAGGTGTACAACAATACTGTAAAAAATCCTTTCTCATTCTTTCTACTGTTGCAAAACCTGTGTTTTTGGAAACTTGATTCAGCAGCATTTTCCACCTGCATGTTGTGGCTTCAGGTACCTTTTTCCTTACTGCTATTTCTGCTTCTTGTGCCAGTCAAGTTTGTTTTTACATTTAGCCTAGGCTGGGTGCAATAGTGCATGTAGTCACTGCCTCATGTGACCCACTGGGAATGCAGGAGTGTGCGTGTCTGTCTGTCTGTGTGTCTGTGTGTCTGTGTGTGTAGGGGCAGCTCTGCAGCTGACCTCCTGGATAAATCTGACCAGTGATTGTGTTGCTGGACTATGATTTCCCAGTCATCTGAACTATGAGTGTGTTGCTAGTGCCATACACTTCCTAAAACTAGAAACACTTTGAGGTTCTCTGCTTGGGAACACAGGGCAAGACACCAGAAGGATCAAGAGGCGGACACTGTAATGCTGAAGGAGTTGTTTTGATCTGCAGCTCTGCCTTGCAGATCCAGCATTGTTTTTGTTCTCTTTTTGCTTCCTCAGTCTGTGTCAAGAGAATAGTCTAGTGTCTTAGCCTTAGAAAACACCCTCAAGGACACCTTCATCTACATTTCCATAACTTACCAAAAGCAAATGACCACAAGTCCCAAAGCCACTTATTGCTTTCTTTAATGCTTTGGAAACATAACTGCAACTTTTTTGATCATTTATTTAAAACGTGCCTGTGAGTTAAATAGAGCAACAGCCCAGGAAAAGAATAGAGAAGCAGTTGTTCAAACTTCCTTGAAACAGTATTTTGTGCCTGAGCTTGACAGGACCTCCTTTAGGGATGAAAGCTTAGAGGAGGAAAGGATTGGTGTGACATAACAAAAAGGGACTTGAATACACCCTGTGCCTATGCAACATCTACAAAATGCCTCCCTGCTAAGAAAAGCTTGCTGTTGTAATAAGGAGACTGGAAATAACCAGGATGATCTCCTTTGATTATCTGCCAGGACAAAAGAACATGCCATTCCCATGGGGCTTGGCTGGCTCTGTAGATGGGCTTTTGTCTGCTTGTCTCTGTGCATGTGTACTGAGGCTCTTTTGGCTCTGTTAAAGTAGTGGAAATTAGGGACTTGATTATCAAATGGCTCTGAAGTCCTGGAGACTGTCAGTAATTCTATTTCACGTAGTGATTTTCACTACTGTCAGAGAGGACTCAGCAGAGGTGAGTCGGCAGTGAAGAGTTTTAGGGTTTTGCTTGCCTTGACTCCATTTGAAGTCCTGAAGCACACAGGACAGGTTCTTACAGGGTTTTGGAGGGTGAGAACCCCAGGATCGTAATAGGTTTTAGATTCAAGTCAGATGTAAAAATTCATATTTGCTATGCAGGAAAAAGTATAGGATCCAGTTTAATCATGAAACAGGTTGAAAATTTAACTGGAAGTTTTTTGCTTTTTCCAGGAAAAAGGAAAATGTAAACAAATCAAAGCTCAGATTTCAGTTAAAATCATGTGACCAGGCTTGCATTTTGAGCTATCATACCTTGGATATATCAGGGCTTACTAGCATGATATTGCCGCTATTTAAATATGGTAAATGTCTTGAAGTCAGACCATAGATTCCTTTTGTTCATCCCAAAAACCTCTTAAGTCTCACTTACATTAAATTTACATCTTAAGCATGTTTATAAAATGCAGCAGAATCTCACAGAAATACAATCTGCAGATCCCTCTGTCCTTGCTTTTGTCTTGTTGCCTCCTTGCCATCTCCTACCACAGGGCACCACATAATGATGTCTGACCCCTGAGCTAGGATGCAGATAAAAATTTCTGGAGTGACATATTCTATGATCTGCCCTGGCCCTTGAAGCAAATTAAGTGCTGGGCACTCACTCCATTTTCCCAGCAAAAGGTTTTGCAGAAATAATGTTTTCTACTGAAAAAACATTTTGACAGCAATGTCCCAAAGAGCCTCAGCAACCAGCTTTTTGTGCAGGAAAATGAAGTTAATAACAGGGAAAAGCTTATCTAAAAAGCAGGAGAAAGAACTGTAAGCAGTGTGTCTCAGGACAGACTGCCAAGTATTGATTGTTCAGGATAAGAAACAAATAATAATAATCTGTTAGTCACAAGTGGAATAGATAGAATGCTCTGTTTCTGTAAGCATGTCTCCTGGAGCTGAGACATAAAGCAGAGAAACTTTACAAGTGTCTGTCAAATCAGCTCAACTGAAATAAGATGTATCTCCTGATAGCAGCAGCAGGCTGTCAGCTGTGTGACATCTGAATAAAATGCTATTTTCCAAAGATTTCTTCAAGAACAGAAACATAAAAGCAAAAGAGATGAATACAAAGAAAAATCCTCCACACAATCTTTTTATTTCCGGTGCCTGAATTTTAAGTGAGAAACACTGCTACTACTTCTAAACAGATATACTTCTCTGTTTGATGTCTCTTAGAATCACTGAATTTGTCATCAATTTCTTTGTAAGATGACCAAGGCCAACAGAAAAGGCTGGGCACTATTCTCTGCTCTTGGGTAGTTGTCCTTTTTTCTGGGTTGTCTGCAGCATGGGGAAAGAATAAACTAGGAACAGCCTAAGCCCTGGAAGGAGTGCAAAGCTGACCTCATTTCTGCAAAATTTATTTTTCACTAGACCTCCAAGGGGGTTAAGAGGATGCATAAATTACAAAGTTGTTGGCTCCCATGTGAGGAAATACTGGAAGAACAGCAACGTGTGGGATCATAACTCACATTTCCCCTGCTCTTTTTCTATAACCAGGCTCTTTCTTAGACATTCTCTCTGATCTTTTTCCCTACCTCCTCATCTAGTTGCTGTTTCTCTGCCTGTGGCCTACTGTTGCAGACTCTCCCCAGTGAGATTTTTCAGTCCCAGGCTTCAAACTCCTGGTGCAGTTTCCACCCTTTCCATGAGCTTCCTGTTTTGAAATCGCCAGTCACCTAATGTATACCAGAAATCCAGGTTAAATATCTAGTTTCTCTTCCTTGTTGTCACTCATGGTGATCTCCTCATCCAGTCTTTCCTGGAGACTTCTTCCTCATGCACTTTGCACTCCCAGTCTGCTTGTCCTCTGCTCCAGTCTCTGGTTCCTGTGCTAGATGCTGGGAGGTGTCCATCCCATGTGGATAATGGGTTGCAGCACTGCTCATGGAGAGCCACTTCCAGAACTTCTGTCATATGGGCTGCAAGTGAACAGGATGATCTTGCTCCACCTCCTCCACTTCTTCCTTCCAGGTACAGATGTGCACATTTAGAGCTGTTCTTGAGGAACGCCTTTCAGTATCAAATGCAGTTTGATCACTTCAAAAAGCCTTTTTCCCAATTTTGTCAGCCTGCCTGTAAGTCTAGACAGACTGTCAGGCCATAGAATAGGGCAATACCGCTTCCCACACCCGAGCTGGGCTGTTGAGGGCTAGCTCAGCTATGCCCACCAGGGTATTTATTCAGACCACAACACCAACTCTGCCTTCTGGTCTGGGAAATATGTTTTCCATCCATTATACTGGAAAGGGCATCTACAGCATAGCAGAGACTATCTGGTTTAGTCTCTGTATTACCCCAGAGCAATAGCTGGAGGATCAATTTTCCTTATTTCAGCATTTCAGGAAGGCAAGAAATCCCTCCTCTTTTTTTGCCTTTTTCTCCAGAGCTTAGTGTATTAAGCAGGACCTGTGTTTTGCTCTTCAGCTGTAAGTGCTGTTTATGGTGATTGTAGGCAAATTTCTCAATGACCAGGTTAATCTCTCATCTTCTGAATTCCATAGGGCACAAGCTGAGTGACAATGCTGTGGCAATAATAATCACAAGTGCATTAGGTTTCCTGCATTGAGTCACCAAGATGCTTTCACATTTTGGGGTCAGGAACCATTTGTGTCTTCAATTAGAAAAAGAAAGGAGGGAGAATAGTAATTAAAAGTGTCGGGACTCTTAAATATATTTATCTGACATCCTCTTAATCATTTACATGATAGCTTGCACACCCTTTTCCAGGTTCTTGATATTAATTACAATAGTGAAAGTTGTTTTATTTTACCTTTGTGTACAGGCTCAGAAACATGACTGTGAGATCAATGTCTTGTTTTTTTGGCTTTTGTGTGCATGTGTGTGCTGAAAAGGATAAAAAATATTTTAAAGACAAAACGCATCAGTTTTGAGTGTATTACTATATTAGCTAATAGCATGTTTGGATAAATGGTATCTGATGAATTGTAGCATAAGCCCTTTTTACTCTGATTGCTATTAGAGTTGTTATCCATCCTCAGCTTCTAAAATGAAATGGTTTCACAACTTATGTGTTTCCTAGGGTTCTGTCCAATTTTAGTTTTCAATGTTTTTTTTGAGCTACTGCTTTATTGCCTTTTTTTAATGGGAAATAATGACAAGCTTGACTAAACAGTGATCAGTGGCAAGACTCTAAGTGATTTCAAGTTGAAACAGAATTTAGCTTAATGAATTCAATAACTTTTAGCATGTCTCAGATGTCTACTAGTGCTACTATTAATCAATCTGCTGCCAGCTGCTTGGACAATAGCTTCTTGTACTTCATAGCTTTGCTTAATCAAGATAGTATTGTTGCCTGAGAACTTGGCAAGGACTTTAAGCCAGATTCATATTTCATTTACTTCTGTGAACTTTGGGAAATGGTGTGGACATCAGTGGTGTTTTTCTGGTTTTGCCTCTGTATAAATGTGATCAGTATATAGCTCTTTAGTTCTTAATTTTGTCTTAAGAGATTTATCACATTCACATGGAGCTTTTCTGGCAAGTTCTTTATCTGTGAAAACCCCTTTGCTGTGGATGTGTGCATATGTGTGGATGTGCATGTGTTTATTATGCATGTTGCATAGAGCATTAAATTTTACCCTTTTCATTTGCCTGGTCCCTGCAGGCCAGCACAATGCTAATTACTTTGGAAAATGATTGATGTTTGTGTTAAAGCCAATATGCAGGTGGAATGTGTTATAATTTTCCATTCTTTCATTTATCTGCTTTTAACAGCTGATTGCTGCCTTGCACAGGGGACTGTGAAAAGCTTTACCAAAGGAAATATTTGGATACATGCAAATTTAAATCACAATTGAATGATGGAAAGGTCTTTTATTTTTTCAGCTTTTTGTTTTTGATGTTTTCCCCATATGATTTGATTGCATTCAGGTTGGCCAGTCTGAGAGGGACCTTTCAGAGAGCTAACAATTGGATGGGAAAAGGCTGTGAAAGTGCAACTGAGCAAAGAGGTGAATTAAGCTTGTTCAAACATTTTGACAGATTGTGGTGAAATAAAGCAACTTTCTGTTTAATCCTTCATGCCAGTGAACAGACATTGGAGGTCAAAAACATTAAAAAACACATACAAGGATATATTATTTCTATTTCTAGTATCCAGCCGAACTCTCTGTAAGATTTTGATTGTAAAGCTGTGATTGTGATGATGGTCAATGTCATAAGCTCACTTTGTTCCTAAGAGGAAGAGGAACAACAACAGCAACAAGAACAAGAGTTAATGGGATTCTGTCACCTTGGACTTCCAAGTATTGCCTGGTCCCCCTTGCTTCCTAAGCCCACTGGCTACCTGTTTCCTGACCTGTATGGACACTGTTCTTCTAGCACCTGTAACTTCTCACAAGATGCTCCTTTATCACACAGAAACAAAACTTAAGTTCATGGAAGAAATTTTACTTACCAGAGAAATAAGATGCATTCTTATTCATGCCTCTCTGCCTATTAGAAAATGCATAACTTCTCAGACTATGTCTAGCATTAGGATTTAGCTCTGGTTTTACCAAGTAAGGCTCTAGTAGGGCTTGGGTAACAATACAGTATTTTCTGTTGAAGTAAAGCCTCAAATGCATTTTGGTCTCCTCACAAAAGGAGATCTGAGTCATTCTGTTTGGTTACCAGTTATGTGTGATTTTGTTTGAAGGGCCAGAAGACAAGGCCAGACATAATATTTTGCTTTTAGTGGTTTGCTCTGTTTCAAAGCATCAATACAATACTCTCTTAGTTCTTGAACTCTTCAATGAACAGCACAGAACTTCTTTCATCATTCCTCTCCCTCGAGCAATTGATCTGAAATTGTATTGGTTCACAGGAAAGAAGAATTACAGATGACAAATAGTATGACTGAATGATCCAATGGTAAAACTTCCAGCCTTATTCCCAGTTCATCTGGTTGTAAATGGATCATTTGAGCAGAGGAATCAAAGGTGTTTAAAATTCTGGATGCTGGAAATTGAATTCCAAAATTCAGCTCCAGTAGCTGATGTGTATAGCCACACCTGTCCAGGGAGCCAGCTAGACTCATATTTTGGATAAAGTAAACACTATAGCTATTGCTTCCACATCAAATGCACCAATAATTACTTTATAGTATAACAATATTAAAGAAGAAATTTATATTATTACCGACAGTGGTACATGCTACACTTCAGCCATTAGACTGAAACCTGTAAATGTTCCACATGAGAAGATCTCATTAAAATTAATGGCAGTCTTTTTGGTACAAGCATATTTACTACCCTCTTGTGATTGACATTTTAAAAAGTATTTTGCTTAGGTTTTCCTATTACCGTAGTTCAGTAGCAAGGATCCCTTTCCAAAACTGTTCACATGAGGGGGGTGGGGAGTTACACAAACATTTTGAATAAATAAGCTTTGCAAAACAGCAATGTAGAAGTAAAAACCCCACATGGTGGCTGCTTTGTGGATTTAACAGCTAATCTAATCCTTGTCCTTGTTCACTGGGCTGGCATCTGTCTCTTCTCTCATTTTCAGTTAGTCATCCTTAACATGCTTTGTTTTCCCATGCTACCTTTGAGTGTTTCTTTTGTGGTGCGTGGCAGAGTTCAGGGCTGGGTGTGTGATTCTTACACATCTGGCATACAGCTAACTGAGAAGGAATTTCCCTTTTGGAAAATGCCAATTAGCTTTAGTAAAGCTGCTCTTGAGAAAATGAATTTACCATCTTCACCTAAACAATAAACAGTTCTGAAATGGTCCCAGACTCTTTTTTTTTCATATTTCTTCTAAATGAAGAATCAATGCTTTGGGTCAAAATAGTATTCCTTTGATTTTTTCAGTTAATGTAAAAAAGAAAAGGAAAATCTTAAAATCCCAGATTGAGCAGAACCTTTTATTATTTTTTGAGTTGATCCAATTTAACAGTTTTACCATGTCATCATGGTACCAAATTTATGTGGTTTTTCAATGCTAGACTAATAAAATACAAGGTATTTTTATTATTATGCATTTTAGTAATAGTGAGAATTCAATTCTGGCTAATTACAGGATTATTGTGCTCTGACTGTACAAAAGTTCAATGGCAATTTCTCATTGCTTCATTCTTTAATTGTATTTCTATTTTAGGAATGACATAAGTCACAAGTATTTGGTTTGCTTTCTCAAATGCATTGTCTTGTATTTTTTCCTACCCAGAAAATTAGGATATTTGATTAGTGTCAATGACTTTGATATGGAAGAGTTTATATCTCCTGCAGACCAGACACATTACTCAGTTATGAAAACCAAGTGACTTCAGGAGGATAAGAAAGTAGGAAATGTATTTTCCAATAGATACTAAGCCAAATATTTAAGTGAAACAAATACAAGGCCTCCAGAGAGTTGTTTATATTATAGCTATAGGAGAAAAAGCAATAAAGAGAACACTTTAGCTGTGCTGAAACTATCTGTCACACAACAGACACAAGGATGTTGGCATACCTGCAGATATCTATTTTTCACATCCACTCATAGAATTCCCAGGATCATCCTCCTCTATGCTATTGATTTCTGTGCTATTTCTTTGATAGATACAAGTGTCTTGTGATGTTCTACCCTTGTGTGTTTATAACCTTGCCATTTCAGCATGGCAGAGAGCCGCATTAATGATGAGGGTGGAATGAAAGGTAAATGTTCAATTGTAGTGAGTGGAATCCATCCTGTGTCTGATAACATGATGCATCCCTGATGCCATTTAATCACAGTAGAGGGATATTTCCTAACTTTAACAGATATTAGGTAAGTTTCCTCAACTTGTCTATCTACACAATAGAAAATTGCCGCTGACTCCATTGTGTGACGTTCAACATTTTAAAAATATTGTGCTCATTTCAAGCAGGTCTTTACCTCTTTTTGTAACCACCCACATCTACATTTTTTTCAGCAGCTCATTTGACTAGAAACAGGAATGTAAATCAGTTGTGGCAACTAGCATTTCTGTTTTGTTACTATAAAAGGTGTGATGGCTTTTTCAGAGAGAATTTAAAACCTCCTATATGCTACCAAAACTGTTGTCTTTTTTTCCCCAAAGATCTGATTCATGGGAGATGTAAAAGCATTTGCTGCTTTTAACAAGCTCATCAGGTATTTTGTTCTTGCTGATAAAGAAGTCAAAGCAAATCAGTTCCAAAATGTTATATGCTTCACTACACTTGGGAAAAGTACTAAACTTCAACAAGACCAATCCAGGTTTGCCACCAGGTTAAAAAAAGTACAAATCCAAACTGTAGAGGTAGTGAAGCACTGGAATGGATTGCCTAAAGTTGTAGTGCTTACATCCTTAGAGACCTTGATTAGACAAGCATCTGTCAGTAATGATGAAAGTACTCCTATTCAAAATCCCTCTGTGAGTAGGGGAAACATGGTCTTATGAGGGCCTATACAGTAACATTTTTTCCATAATCTATGGTGAGTATTGATATTCCCTACTGTTAGGCAGAATACAAACAGCAAAACCCAGAGAAATGGGCACTGGAAAATGTAAGATTTTTGAGGTAATTTTTTCTTTTAACACTCAGGTCTAGGCATATAATAGAGTTACTGAAAGCAATACAGGTCTGTAAGCCAAAATTATGTTTTTCAAATATCTGCTTCAGCTGCAGCCTACCTTTAGAGTACTTAACCAAAGCATTAATGATAATAAGAGTCCCTGGAGCACCTCAGCTTTGGCTGCTGTGCATGCTCAGTAGTTTTTCTGCCCTGGTGGAGTGTGGCAGCGTTGTGTCCTCCTGGCTCCAGCAGCTGCTGGTGCTCCCTCTTACCATGTGTGAGTGGCACAGGGGCACTGGCTTGGCAGCCCAGGCCCAGCAAAACACACAGGGATACACTCTGGTGCTGTGCAAAGCCCAGCCAGACACAAAGATGTGTTGTTGCTCTGCTGAGAGAAACAAAGACAATAGTTATGGATAGAATAGCATAGTGAAGACAGTGAAAGATCAAGCCATTGTCAAGGAAAGCATGCAAGGGGTCAGTGCCCTACATATTCTTCTCTGGAAGGATGATGTGTTTATACATCAGAGTGATATCAGAGATGTGTGACTTGGTAGTTGTAAAACTAATGCCACTTTCCCTGGGCAGCAGTCTGAGGGATCAGGCCATATCTGCCTGATCCTTAGTGCTCCCTGCTGAGAGGTGGGGCTGACTGGAGACAGCGGCAGGTGCTGGAGAGGCTGGTGGGAGAGCGGGTCAGGCACAGCATGCGTGGGACAGTGACAGTGATTGCCAGGTCTGTGGACGTGGGAGTGTAGTCTGTGAGAGTGCCATGAAAGAGGATGTATTAGAAGAGAAAGAAACCACCATCCCCTGCTGTAGCTTTTGACGTGGGATATTTTTCTCATACCTCCCTAAATTACCAGAGTAAGACTTCAGAGGATCTTTTTTCCCCAAGTGGAAGTTCTTCACAGAACTAATGCAATTTCTGTACTTGTTAAAGGATGAGAGGGACTTCCTCTTAACAGGACAGGTGTCTAATAATGCTGGTACAGCACAGCTGCAGTGATTCATTTTCAGCTAACTAGCTCCACCACCAAAAGCTGTGAAAGCCTAAATCTTCCATGGGAAACATTCCTGCAGGGCAAGTGGCTGGGCTGTTAGATAGTGCTGGACTCCACACTGGTAAACTGCTGCCAGCTCCTGAACTGACTAATTTAAGGCAAGCTCAGACACTGCTGCTCTTGGCCATAGTGCACCTGGACACTGCAAGGTGTTTTCTCTTGCCAAATGACAGCAGGATCAGCTGACTGCTAAGTGGGAAACAATGAACAACACATCTATTAAATACTTGTGTACCTCTCTAAACATTACAATGGGCCTTATTGCATTATTAGAGCAAGTGCTGTGTACTTCAAGAGGAGAAAGAAAGGATATGCAATTTCCTATTCTGTTGAGAAAATAAAGTAATTATTTGAATTTTTCAGTTCCTTATAATATTCAAATCTTGATTTGACAGGACCTAGGGAAATGATAAGTATCAGAAGATTTATTTTGGAAAAACTGTGCTCAGCTCTGTCATTGCCCTGCAAACATGCAGTTGGATCCTAAAGACACATAAGGCAAATACTTTTTCTTAGCAATATAAGATTATACAGTCCATAATATATTGAAGACTCTTTATTTTATCTGTCAGTTGGTAAATTTAAATTTTAAATTAAAATAATGCATTAGCATAAAATCTTGACCTTCTGCCTCAAAATCTATGATCTCAAAAATCTGATTGCATTAATATCTTTTAAGGACATTGGCTACTTAAACAATTTTATTACCTTGTCTGTGCGTACTTTAAACTAACATATTAACACATTACTCATTTTGCTGCTTTATTACCTCCTTAATAAAACTATAAGCCCTCCCATGTTAAAGTCTTCTATTTATTTCTGGTATATAAACCCACAAAACTTAACAAGATTTGCCTTTCAGAAGCTAATTGCTCTTTTATTTAGAATGATAAGATTGGGATTCACTTGTCCAAGCTTCATAGCTGGGATTCATCTCTCAGACATTTTAGACTGTTCTCCACAATTGGATGCCCATCAGAGATCCCTCATTTCTATGACATATTTGTTGTCTGTATCTATCAGGTTTTCCAAGGCCACTAAAGCTGATGGCCTTCTTTCCCACCTGTGAGATTTTCCACACGTGTTATGCTTCCACCTGTATGTCTAAGCTTTAACCCTTTCCCCAGTCACAGTGCAAGATGACTGTCCCAGTTTGAGACAAGTTAGGAGGAAATGTCCTGAAAGGAGTCTCCTCTAAACAGGTCTTTTTTTGTTTATTTTTAACTGGAAATAAGGACAACTTTCACTCTCCCTGATTCCTTCTGTGTCCTCTACAGCTTTAGTGCATAGGGAGGCATCTCTGAAGGACAGTACATGTCACCTGCCTGGGATGAGAAACCTAAGCACCTTGGATTCCTGGAACGTGCTGTTCTGAGACACCAGATATCCCATATGTCCATCTGCCTGCTGTGCAGACTGTCTTCTGAAAAGCAAGCTGTTCAAACTGGATCTCAGTATCCTAAATTTTTATGTCATGGATCTGCAAGGTCTACAATGTTATTTAAGGATATCTGTAAGAACAACAGCTTTGATAATGTATAATAACTTGTTTCTGTAGCAAGCAGAGCTCTTTTCACAGGAACTTGCAGGAATGAATTATCTCAAAACACAAGCTGATAGTGAAACAAGGCAGCTGAGAATGTGGGGAACATCACAAAATTATCTGCAGTTATAGTAAAGAAATAATATATATTCAAATGTTTCTGGTTTGTTTGTTCAATGTTATACTTTTTCAAGGAGGTCAAGAATGAAACGTTTTCTTTCAAAATAGAAAAAAATCCATTTTAAAGCAGCAACCAAAAAATGTAGGAGATTCAATTTTTTGACCTGATTGCCTCTGTGGTATTTTTGGACAATGACTGTAAGAGGCATTAGGTTACTAATTAGATGAATAGCTTCATATCCAGTGACTTTTTAAGCCTTCATTGCTTGAATAATTACTATGTTTGTAAATAAGCAGCAAGATTAAAAAAACTATGAATTTTAGAGGAAAACAAGATATATCACAAAGATAAAATCACAAAACTTTTTAGTCGCTTTTAAGGAGGGGTTTCTCTCAAAGATTTAATCTTTAATTAAATTTATGTATTTTATTTATAGTTCCTTTTATTATTTTTTCCAGAACTTGCTGACACAGCAGTGGTTTTGCTAACAGAATCTGTGGTATTACTATAATAAATATTATGACAAAACCCCTCTCTGGACTATTTCCCTAAGCGTTAGCATTTTGAGAGTACATTTGGGTTTGACCACCATGAATTCATGCATTGTATATTTGACCGTAAAATCATCATTGTTAAAATATATGGCCTTAATGGATCTGAACTGGCACAGGAAAGCCAAAGACAGACCTAACAAACAAGGAGAGAATTGTAAGTATTTTGGCACAGAGCAGAGCTGCTGTCAGCAGCTCACCAAACTTATATTGTCCAGTGACTGAACGGATGTTCCTTAGTTTTGGTTTGTTGGTTTTTGTTCTTCTTGTTGGTGTGTTTTTTTTTTTTTTTGTTTTTTTTTTTTTGTTGGTTTTTTTTGTAATTAACTCCCCTGGTGTCTCACTTTTGTTTATGCTGAGTCTGCCATTGTTACCTCCTACCCACCATTAGCTATGAAGATACTTCAATGATGCAAGGTTTGGGACTGAGCAGGTTCAGGAAGAGGGTGTGTCAGCAAAGCAGAAAAACAAAGAAACAAACAGACAAACCCCTGAAAGGCCGAGCACAGAGAAAGAAATTCTCCCTTGGTGCCAGACAGTAGTCTAGATTCACGAGCAGCTTTATACACTGATGCTTTCATTTAACAACTGTGCATAAACAGGCTCAGTTTACAACTAAGTTTAAGTATCTTTAGACTCCATGTAACTATTTCCTTCTCCACTGGGGAGATTCTCTCTAAGGTCCCAGACAACTCATGTTACTGAATGGAAGGGTAATGAGGGTGGCAGAAGGTGACACATCTGTAGGAGAAAGGGCAGATTTATCTTGTATGTAGTTGAGATCCATCCCTCTTTACACAATAAATGCATTTAACAAATGAAATGTAAGAGATGAAGACAAATGATAATGGCTGAAAAAGGAGTAATGTTTCACAGAGTGATGCTGAGAATAGGAGGGAGTCTAGGTATAGGAAAGCAGAGATAGAATGTTTTGGGAGAATTTATCATAACAGAATAGAGGGTAAGAGGCAGTAAGCAAAAGACAGCAATATCTCAGATTGGAAAGAATCCATGTAGGACTTTATTTAACTTCTCCTCTTTCCTTCCCCCAAAACAGCACTACCAAAGGACAGTTTTGGAATAGAGCCCAACATGAATAAGGAAATGGTATAGATGAATAGGGCACTGTGTGATTACTTTTTGTACAGAGAGATGAGACAGTCTCACTGTATCCTAATAGGATGTATAAGTGTTGATCATATGGTGATCAGGGTTGTGAGAACAAAAGATTTTATGAGTAGTTTTTGAGTACAATCAAAATACTGACACGTTTCTCAAAACAACATAGCTTAAGTTCAGTCTTGTCTCTTCTGGGTGGTAGCAAAAAGGAGAATTGCTCTGGATAAACAAAGTTTTTTGAGGTAAATAAAAACCTTTCCAAGGCTTAAAAAAAATCTGAACAGTTTCTTAAGAGCCACTTCAACTCTTCAAATGACTAGGAGTACCAAAACTGATATTGTATCCCTGCACTCAAGGCAAAAAGCTGTGAATTTTCTTTAAAAGTAAGAAAGAGAAAAGGGAAAAATACAGAAAGTGAACTGGCATTGTCCTATTTCAGGTGACATGAAATCTGTACCAGTGAAATTTAAGGAAGTCAGAGAAAAGGTGATGGAAGATTTCAATATGGTTGATCTTGACATAAGGGTATATTACAGGGTCTTACGATCTTCCAGGTCTATTTTATACACTTCTACAAAATTCTGGTGATAGATACTCATGTGTTTGAAAACTGACAAGGTGACAATATAGTTGATGGGAGACGTTATTTTGTTTGTTGCTTTGATGGTGGTTTATTGTGGTTTTTTTGGGGCTTTTTTTTAATCTGCTTGTACTTACCAATTGTAAACATATGAAGTTAGATTCAATAGTTTCAGAAGTGTTTTATGTAGGATGTCTGAAAATTCTGTGAGGATGTGAAAGAAGCAGTGGGTGATAGTACAGTAATTAGAGACCAAGCTGTCTACAGATGTTTTTTTTCCTCCTCCACTGGTATGATTTCTGAATTTAAGATGTTTCCCTGACTACATCTCAGAAGAAAATTTAAGTACTCTCTGTCAAGACAGGAGCAGCACCTGGAGAGATTATTAAAAAACATGTCTAAGTACAGCTGGATAATATCAGGATCAAAGCAAGAGATAAATGGACAAAAGGATGAGCCAGAAAACTGAGGAAAAAAGTGCTAAGATTTCATTCTTAATGATTTTTTTTTCCACAGGGAACACTCCCTGGAATAGACCATGGATGATCCATACGAATAGAGATAGAATGATTAAACGGATTCAGAACCAAACTTGTCTCATTCAGATACACAGAAAAAAAGGGCACATTCTGAGTCCTGGAGGCAATTTTTGGGACACAATTCTCCAGCCCAGGTGTGTAGCACCAGCTAACTTATCTAGCATTGAGGCAACTGCAGTTACCAAAGGGGTCCTTCCAGCAAAGCCCCAGTGTCACTGTGAGAGTCAGAGTGCACAAAGTCCCTCAGGAAAAGCAGGATATTGCAAACAGCTGCTAGGCTGAACTGTGCAGCTTGGGGGAATTAAACCATGCCCTTCTCTTAGCTCTGCACTAAGGTCTCTGTCTGCTCCTTACCACGGCACAGACATTCAAATGTCAGGTGAATCAAGGTCTTGTTGACATCCTCTGCACATCCTCTGCTGGATGTGGGGTACCTGAGTGGCCAGAAAAGTGAAAAATGCTATGAAAAATGTTGCTTTGGAGAAAACATAATTTACTTATGCAAGGAGAAAATGGAGCTGTGAGCAGCCTTTACCTTGCTCATTACACTGTTCTACATGTTTTGGTCAAAGTTCATGGAAATTGACATATTTCTGGAATGTTTTGACAGACTGCCATTTTCTAATGTGAAGAAAAACCCAATTAATTTTATCAGAAGTGCCATCAACTCGTGGGAAAAATTTAATTTTTTTCTACAGAGCTGGGATTTTATTATGTGTTTTACCGCTGTTTAGAAACAATAGCAAATCTTTAAATGCTTTCTCTTGAGAGTGCTGGCCTCCCACACTTTCTTTTTAAATTCAGTCTACCACAGACTGCTTCTCTGAAACATTGTGCTTGTTCTTTTTTGCCTTATTTAGGTCTAGGAAGCATTTGTCAAGTAGGCAGCTCAACTCTACCTCTTGCTGATGGCAAGTGTTTTCTACAGGTTTTGATTTCCTGCTGTGCACAGTGACTGATAATGCACCTTCACCCCATCTCCACCTTGACTGACAGCAGTGGAGAAAAAGACCTGTACAACTAAATTAAATGCTTGAAAAGAAATACACTCAAGTTCAGATGTTTGAGAGGGGGAAAAAAACAGCAAAACATTCCAGATTTATGAGGGGCCGTTAAGGGTATTGTACAGGTTTGCATGAGGAGTTATATAATTTAGTTTCTCTCATGTGATATTCTGGTTTATATTTACAGTATAGAGAGAGTGAACTGCACCCAACTGTATTAAATAGAACTATTTTTTATCAGGAGTTGCTAGTGACAATATTACTCTAACAGTGTGAGCATGTCATCAGAACCCAGAGGTAAAAAAAATACACCACTTTTGGATGTATTTTATGATTTCACAATAACTGGATAGCATGACACCTAATGAAAATTACATTGGGCAGACACCTAGTGCAAATTTCGTCCTAAATTTTAGTCTTATATCTTCTCTTGGCTGGCTTAATATACCTGTTCTGATATTTTGGAAAATAATATTTTTTTGTGTATTCTTATGAAAATAAAATATCTAGGGAGATTAGAAGTATTTTTTTTATCAGAAAATAAATTAATAACACTACTGGGAATTAATTGTTGACTTTAAAGTCAGCAGGAGCTTGTTACTGTTAGCAGGTTTGGAGCAATGATTCAGAGAAAGGGTAAAAAATGGTTTCTTAGACTCTGAGTCTACAAACAGGAATGCGCTTGCCTAAATTTATACAAGCAACTTGTTTCACTCTCCTAAACCTGAGCACATATGTAAGCATTTGTAGAAGAGGCCCTCATTTTGGTTATATCTGACTGAAATAAAACCAAAAACCTTTATTGAACTTTTTCTAAAATTTAAAAATGCCTGTGAGTGCTGAATAAAACGTAAGGTCTGTTCTCATTTTAGCTGAAAGCAGATTGACCTTCCTTAATGAGAAGAGTGTTGAGTTTAGGTGTGGGCTTTTTTGTTGTTTTTTTAAAAAATAATTTCAATGGAAAAGTGTTGGGGAGATTTAAAGGAATGTACTTTCTAATAAAAAGCAGTAACACTCTCTGATTTTATAGCACTTTTCATTGTAGGTGCTGATACTGTCTTGTGAACGTTTTAGTCTCACATAACCCTGGGTAGAAGGGTACTTTTGTATTTGTTTTGCAGGAGACTAAGAGAGGGAGAGGTGATGAGTTGTGCAAATGAAGATACTGAATACAGTTTCCAGTGCTAATGGCTACTCACAAACTTATACTTACAGCTCTTCTTCCATGCTTAGAAACAAAGTTTCTTTGGACATACTTTCATGACTGTCAACTAATGCCTGTGATGAAGATAACTGTTTAATTAATTTGGCAAACTATTCTCACCCATAGCCTCAATTTCTCATTGTTTTAAAGTGGATTTAATAACTACACCCAAAACCAACCCTACCCTTCAGAGGTTCTTGATTCAGTCCCTATTTGAGTGCTGGAGATGAAGTCTGGTAGAAAAAGGGTTTTGGCTTTATTTTCTGGATGGAGACTAAAAAGCCCCATATTTATCTAAGCACTGATGTCTGCCAGTGAAATTAATGTAAATGTATGGAAAATAATTATTTAAGTATTTTCATTAGCACAGTAATAATAGCAACAGAATTCAGCTCTCCTGTCTTTCTCTGTTTAAAAGAAAAAGCATTTCTGTAGTTTTAACCTAATATGATTTATTTTAAAATACTGGTAAATTCTGTATCTATTTTCTATGCCTGTTTTCAAAATCTGAAACTGCTACAAGCCAAAGGCTGAATTGAGAATTTTGAACAGTGTTCATAATTTCCTGCTTCACACAAATGTTTAATTATAGTGTATGAGATTTTATGAAGAAAATTATCTATTTGTGCATAAATTTGATTTTCATTTCTAATCAACTTTGCCACAGAATGACCAAGCTTGGGTGAAATATCATAATTATACAAATAATACATATTAATTATTTCCAAATGACTCTATTCTAAATTTGCACAGTTACACTGGTGAAAAAAATAAATAAAACCACATCATATAATTTGGAGATAAATATATCCACAGACTGGTTTTTATTTCCAGTGAAGTCTTCAAATAAATAGAGATCTAGAATAATTTTTGGTATGCTTGACCAGTGTTAAAATTAGCAGATGTTTATCACACCAAAAGAGAGCATTTCAAGCAAATAATTCCACTTAAAATATTAAGCACATTTTCAAGTCTATACTGTTGGAGGTTATGGTGCCATGTTTGATTAATGGGCCATTTTATTGGTGATGCAAATAATGTGCAATATCATATGACCCATATGTTGTAGATTAGAAAGGTATTAAACTTACCTTGGCACTAAGTGAAAAATCTGAAATATCCCTCTGGTAAAATATATCATTTTAGGGGAAAAAGACGTGTTGGCATTGCTTGTATTTATGCTTTTGATAAATTACATGTCATGTTTACTTAGTTTTAGTATCAAAATTTATTCTCTTTCATTCTTTTGCTTCTCTTTATTTGTCAGGTTTCTCAGGCAAGTGGTGTGTGCAATGGGCAGCAGCTGTGAGTGAAACCCAACTGTATGTCACCTGTCACTTACGAACACAGAACACGGAGGAAGATGATGAGCTCTCATTTTCCATAAAATAATCTTGGGATTTATTGCCATTTATTTAGGTCAGTGAAAGCTACAACAAAATAAGGATGGCATGTACATGAAGGAAACACTCTGAGAAGGATCCTCAGCAAAGACCCAAGGCACAGAAGGAAAATTTACCTTGTTCCATACTGCATAGGAAACTTGAACAACAGGTCAGGGTCTATTTAAAGATTCACTGAGGTTCTGGGACCTTTGGGTAAAGTTTTGTTGGGAAATGATGGCCTGACTTACGACTTTATCTGGAAAATGTATATAAAAATCCCAATTAAACCCAGAAATGGAAGAAACTCAGTGCCTTAGGATGACTTTTAGTTTATGCTTTTGAATTCTGTTAACACTGAATGGTAGACTGGGAGTCAGAAGGTACACTGGAGCTTTGCATGAGCTGCAATGCAATGAAACTGCTAAGTTTCATGTTATTTGCTCCAAGTCTGTACCTGACCTGGAGCATAATCTGGCTTTCACAAGTACTTGTTGTAGGGCCAAAAATGGTTACTTTTTCTGGTGATGAAATTCCAAATCAGAAGTATCCCTCAGAAGCACACAGCAGTCTCCTCAAATTTCATTTTTTTACTGCCAGTAAAGTAGGCCTGATTCTTCTTCCTTTTGTTTTTCCCCTGAATTTCTGTTTGGTTTGGTAACCTGGGATATACTTCCTTACTGGTTGTGAACACCCCAGGTGGGGATGTCTTCCGACAATACACTGGGGCTTTCAACTACAAAGATAAAATGCACCAGCACATGGGACAATGCAGCCCATTTCTAGAATCTGTGCTCAGACACAGGTGAAAACAACCTGACAACTCTCCTTATTTAGAGCAAAATGTAAACAGATGTGATTTCAGAAGTCACTTCTGAATGAAGAGAAAATCTACTTAAAATCTTTAATGTGCCTCATCAATATTTTTTATACTGTTCTCCGTATTGTCATCAGGCAAAAGACTGCTAGAAAAGTTGATTTGATCCAGTAAATGCAGCTGTCTTTGAGGGCAAGAACACCATACCAAAATTTAGCCTGTGGATTCAGCTAAAAATGAGCCCTTCAATAAAGACTGGAGTCGCAGCTCATACCACAGAGACATAAATCATCTCTGCTTTGCCAGCAGCATCCTAAGGAAGCAATCTTTTTGGGGTCTGTACCCCTTTGAGACCACTGCTCTTGTCTCTCACAGGTTCCCTTTGAGACCCTGTAGCATCAGCTTCTCCTGAGATTCACTGGTGACAATTGTCCTGTGCTTGAGCTGTTCCAGGCAAAGAAATTGTTGAGGGGCATAACTTTGGGCTCAATTCAGTTCCTTCTAGCTGTGCTAGTTCTACCACTCTCTTTGCAGCACACTTCATCTGGAAATAATTATCCGGGCTCTGCTCCTGCAAACACTGTCCATGTGCTGCACTACATTCAGTAGATTGCATCAAGGAAAGCAGTGGGTGTGTTTGAAAGGTTAAATTTGTAGGTGCTGGCAGAATTTGGGTGCTAGTCACCGCAAGAGGATGTTAAAATACCAAGGGGGAGGGAGGAATCCAAAGGGCATCCTTAGCCAGAGATCCTTGTTTTCAAGCAAATGTGCTTAAAAAAATAAAATTAAAAAAAATAAAATAAAAAAAAGGAGAAATAGACTGAGAATATATTTTATGGTAAGTAGTACTTTCTCCCTAGGATGCCTCTCATTATTTTCCAGAAGGATCCAGCCATGCATTAAGCATGGAATTAGTTTTCTCATCTTGGTAGTGTTGTGACAGTTTAAAAAAAACCTCTCATAACTAATGTAGCCTCCATACATTACAGAGTGATCGTGTCCAAAGAATAGACTTTGACAGATTTGAAATAATTATGTAAATTTTTTCTAAAGTTCTATTTAAAAGCACATTTTTCAGGCTTAAAAGAAAGAAAGCACCCTCAACCAACCCTTAGTGATTGCTGAGGAAGCTGTACCTACATGCCTACATTAAGCCTAGCACAATATGCTATAAAAACCTCATTACACATCCAAGCTGTCTTTGTCAGCATTAAATGCGCATCCATACACATTCTGTAAATTACACACTTATAAATTACTCATTTGTAATAGCTGCAGGCTGATGGCTTCAGTGAAGATTATATGGGTTTTTTTAAACTTGGCTTTTTCTGATGTGCTTTTTGCTTATCTGAGCACCTGATGATCCTATCATGCCTGTCAATGGAAATCAAAAAAGGAAAAAATATAAGGACATTTTCTTAATACACCCTTTTCCCCCAACTCTAAATAATCAACTATTTCTCAAACTAGAATTTTTTAGTGGCAGACATGGTCATGCTTTTAGCCTATGTATTTCTGCTGAAGTTAGTGTTGAATAGTTATGAATAGTTTAGTAATATAACATTCAGAAATCTATTACAATAACTTAGAAGAGCAAAAGATATTAAACTGCTTACTTTTTCTTCTTGAGGAATTATAACATGTATCTAACTCTTTGCAACTGTTAGGATCAGGTTCCCTCACAACAAACTCTGCACTTTAGCAGGCTTATTAATCTTATCCTTAACCATCACACCTTGCTGTTTGCTTCAGCATTGTTCACCCAGATCCTTTGGTCCACCTGTAAAGAGTCCTTCAAAATGTCCCAACTTTCAGGAGATGCCACTCTGTAGCTACCCTTAAGGCAGGCTGAGGGAAACCCTATCAAAGCCCTTGGAGAAATCCAGGGAGACAACATCCACTGCTCGCCCCATATCAGCCAGGAAGGTTTCTTCGTCATAGCAGACAATCATGTTTGTCAGGAAATATTTGCCCTTGTTGAATCTGTGCTGGATTTTCCCAAAAACATGCTTATCTGATTGGGATGGCCCCAGGAGGATCCATTCCATAACTTTGCCAGGGACTGAAGATTGATGGCCCTATAATTTCTTTGGTCCCCCTTTAGCCCTTTTTGTAGATGGTGTGATAGATAGTATGATATCGACCTTCTTCCAGCCTTCTGAGATGCTTCCTGATCTCCAAAACTGCTCAAAGGTTATGCAAAGCAGCCTCATGAAGAGGTCAGCCAGCTCCTTTAATAACCTTGAATGGACATTTTCTGGACCTGTCAATTTGTAAGTGTCAAGTTCCTGTAATAGTTCACATACCAATTTTTCCTTCACTGACAGAGGGTATGCAAATGAATGAGTGATGGAAGTGTGAGAAGCTTGTATGTGAAGCAGGACTCTTTTTCAAAGACCAGGTCTACTTGCATGGGCACCTGAAGTAGGCTGACAAATTATTTCACTTATTTTCTGTGTGTATTTTCAACAGTTTCAGTTTTTATTAAACATGCTGATACCCTGTTCATACTGCACAGGAATTTGTAATCCATGAGTACTCTAATTTTAGTGGGATGCATTTCTTAGAATGGCCTTCCTTTTCCTCACAAATGCTTGGAGAACGTCAAATTCAAATTAATATTTGAATCTTAGACTTGGAAATTAGTTTTAAAATTGTATGTATTCGCTAGAAAAATAGAAGTGTACAGTGTGACTTAAGGCTGTCATCTGAGGTCTCTGACAGTCTTTCCAAAATTCAGATGCTCACAGGAAGGGTTCAGAAAGCAAAGATGTACTGAATCAACAAAAGCTCCAAGGAAACAAGATTGTTTTGGACAGATCAAAAGGTAACCTGCAGTCAGAGTTACAAAATGAGGAAAATAGTGAGTTTTTCATCTGGCCCTAGTGTCCACCAATAATGAGCTGCAATTTTTGGAAACAAGCCCCAAAATTCATTGGGCTATTTGTGTAAAACCTGAGATTGCTTATCTAGGGTTATATTTTTTTGAGTTATTCCCCACTTGTGATCATGTATTATTAAAGAATATTTTCTGTCTTTATCATATAAAGAAAGGTTCATGAAAGAGCAGACTGGTGCTTATATCCAGGACTGTCCCAGTCAGACCTTTACAGTTTGATGTTTGCACTGTAAAATCCAGGTGCCTCACTTTTATTATAAAATTTATATTGGATGTTTGCTGCAATGAACTCTCACACCCTCCACTCCTACTTTTATGTTCATATTGAGAAGGATTCTATTTTTGCTTTAAATATATCCAGCTACAAGCCTCTACTTACTGTCTTAGTTCCCTCTTTATTGCTGCATTGATCATTCCTTCTCACATTCTCATTTGCAACCTAACTTTAAAACACATCTCTCTTCCCCAGTTGTTGGTACTGATTTTCCACCACAATTTAGTTAACTGCAACCTAGTAGGTATCAGTAACTTAATGTTTAATAATTTTTCCCCTCTATCTCTGTGCATATGGTGGTGGGCATGGGGAGGGATAATGCATTATTTTTTAAGGTGCTTTTGTAAAAGGAATGGATTTTTCTAGCTCCTCCAGTGGAGGTTCTTTTTGTTTCTGAGGTCACCAATGAAGAGTCAGGAAAAAACTTACTGAAAAATAAATTCAAAAGCTCTCCAGTCTCTGTAAGAACAGCAATAGCTTTGCAGAGACAGTAAGTGATGCTCTCTGATAATCAGTTTGAATGGAAACTGGAAATAATACATTTGCACCTTGACTACTCTCCTATGATTTTATCACTTGAGAACGTAAGAAAATATTAATTTTTTCAAGTAAACCAAGACAATTAAATATATGTGTGTTTTCATCCTTGTTTCATGTTCTACTAAAGCCAAACCACATTTTCTGCACATGTTTTCTCCAAGAATCAGAGTGAATCTAAACCACTACAGAAACACAACCACTTTTTCCTCTGAGCAGCAAAATACCTTTGTGACACCCAATCCACTCTTGTCCATGTTAGGTTTATTTGCTACAGTCTATGACTAATGAAACCTTATGAAATAATGTGAGGTACCCATTTCAACTAATGAAACTAATGCCAGAATAAGTTGTGTGGTTCTACCTCAATCTTTCATTGAAGATGAAAATTGAGGAGCCCTCATTCACTGCTTTCTCTAAATATTGAAAATGTTCTTCCCAACAGCAGAGTAGAACTTGAATTAGGGGACATTTATTCCCAATGGTAGCTCAAATGATTAATGTGCAACAGAAGTGAATTCTTGAATCCTAATAGAAAGAAGGCTTAGGGTAAGAAATTTAAGATTTTGATTTTGCTTCTCTTTTTCTTCTCTTAAGATTAATATTTTATCTATTTGAATAACTTTGTTGCTTTTTATGAAAAAAAAGAGATTAATTTGAGGTGGATAGGGTGTGCTTCAAAGGATACTGATAAAAACTAAAGACTGCAGTGATGGTCTGTTCTCATTGTGCTAAAAAAAGATTTTTTTATAAAAACATAATCTTACAACTTCTCTCAAAAGTACAAACTCAAATTTCATTTAGAGGAAATATATTTTTACAATAAAGCCCAAGAAAAAATAAGTTATTTAACTTATTGTATATTCGTTTATAATGAAGGTTTTACCTGCTTGAACCTCCTGAGGTCCTGCCCGGTTATGTTTATGAGAATGAGTAAACAATACTCTTACATACTGCAGAATCTTTGTTTAGAAATGTAATTTGGGAACCAGTTGAAGCTTAAGTGCAGAGAACATTTTAAGTTCAGGTTTCAGACAAATGTAGCCCAACATTTTAGATGTTGAAATCCATCTGTTGGTGCAGGTTTGAGGATCACAATGTAGGAACTGGGTCATCCTAGGCCAGCTCTTTTGAATGAGCACACATTCAAACCATGGGGCTGCCACTAGAGTTTGGAACATGGTCTCCATACAGAACCTGTGATTTTGGTAGAAGGAAGGCCAGATTTGAACTGTCTACAAGTTCCCGTCATCTGACTACACCCAAGCCAAAAGCCTACTCAAGAAAAATTCAAAAAATCCCCAACTTTTCTTTGGACCATATAGAGTCACAGCAGACTATATAGAGCTCTGCCCAAGACCCCCTTTGCTGAGCAATGAGCTGCACTCAGCTTTACAGCATTTCACAAGGTACCATTAAAACCAATTAAAAAAGGAAGTGCTGCTGCTGAAAGGAAGCAGTTTGTTCTGTAAATACACAACATTATAATACACTGTAGGCCCTGGAGAATACATGGAAGGTAGGAGGAATATCACTGTCTGCTCACCATCTTTTTATGCACTGGGCTCTCTCTAGATCTCTTCCCATTCCCTGATGTTGGTGGCATACAGGCTTAAGTGAAGTTTTGATCTGGCTGAGTATAGCCACTGTTATGTTCCCAGAATAAACTCATGTGAATTATGTTTGCTGTAGTAAGGCAAAATAATTCATTAGGAGCCTTCCAATTCATGCTCCTCACTGTGCATTGTGTCTGTACAGCATCTGCAGTAAAGAATCTGTGAGCAGTGATTACTCACAGGTGGATTACACATTTAAAGGAGATGCCCAAATTAGCCATTTGAGTTCTCTACATTATGAGGTGAAAATTAGATGAATTTCCTTTTGAAGAATCCCTGATTATGCTGTGTGCAGCCTGTATGAAGGTTAGGGTGCTAATTCAAACATTTAAATTAGAACCAAAAATGTGGTGTGTAACTGTCCCTGTGGTAAAGGTGTTTGTGGGCAATATGGTTTTAATTGTCTTGGCAATGCTGGGGACACTGCTTTATTGCCTTTGAGTATTCCACATACATAAAATTAATGCAGGGTAGCTAACTTGTGATGACTATAGATTGAGCAGCATCAGGTAGCCAGGACAGAACATGAGAGTTACACCAGTCTGTGACTTAAGTACATGACCCAGATCTGGTGGTGCCTTGCCCCTCCATCACCAGCTGATCCATTTGCAGTATTTCAGAGATCTGGGCAAGGCAAAACCTATTCCTAATTTTGAAGTCTTTAATCCAATGCTAAGGAACAGCATTGTTAGACTTGTAATTATTTGGAAATGTAAAATACCTAGCTCTGCCTTAAGCAGACAATATTTTCTTAAGGGGATTTAGGATTGGTCTAAACTTTTGACTTCCTTAATGTAATTGCCTGGTAGTAGCTGTCTGACTGTGTGAATATTCCAGCTTGTGCTAACAAATATTTTTTTTGTCTGGCTTTCATATTTCATGCATATTAGCAATTCATAAATATGTTAAGAAATTCTCCAGACTGTTCCTTTCTCTGACTATAGATTCATGACCAAATGCTTGCCTGAATCTTAGTGGCAAAGTATTTCAAAAAACACCACCTTGCATTCCATATATCTTAAAAAGAGAGATTTTTTTCCTTCTTTCTTCCCCTACCCTTTGTGCTGGTTTCTACTGGAATAGAGTTTATTTTCTGCAGAGCAGCCAGTCTGGGTTTGGATTTGTGCTGGAAGCAGTGTTGATAACAGGGACTTTTTAGTTACTGCTGAGCAGAGCTTACACAGGCTCAAGGCCTTTTCTACTCCACACCCCACTGGGGAGGAGGTTGGGGGTTCACAAGGGGAGGGGACAGGCTATCCAAGGGATATTCCAGATCAAATGGCATCATGCTTGGGGTATAAAGGTGGGACAAGAAGGAGGAAGTGGGGACACTTGGAGTTGTGGTGTTTGTCTTTTCAAATAATCACTGTGTGGGACTGAGCTCAGTTTTCCTGTGGATGATGCCTGCCCATTAGTGAATTAATTCCTCATTTTGCTTTGCTTGTTTATGTGGCTTTTCCTTTCCTGATATTAAACTGTCCTTATATCATCCCTAAATTTTCTCATTTTTATTCTTCTGATTGTTTTCCCATGCATCCCAACAGGGAATGAATGAGTGGCTTTGTGGGGGCTTTGTTGATGGCTGGGGTTAAACCATGACAGCCTCCTACTCTATTTAAGGGCAATGTAACATCACTACAAAGGAAACTTCCTTTTTTACAAACCATAAATCACTGATTTCCCCCCTACAATAATCAGCCTTTCCCATCTGGGAGGCCTTCCACATTTACCATTTGTGTTATAATCTCCACTGTATTTCTGCCTGCCACATTGATTTATCCTTTGCTAACAAATCAGTTTGTATGAAAAAGCTGCTGCATTCCCATTCAGTGTTTGATGAAATGTTTGGGTGCACTATAAATCATACCTAGAATATAAGCACATAGGAAGATGAAGTTAAGAAGGAAAGTGTTTTTTTAATAAAAATTTACATGTGTTTTATTGAAAAAATCCAGTTTCACCGCTGCATTCCAGTGCTGATGAAATGTTGCTTTGGGGGGATACATGTAGGTTAGGCTGAAGGATAATCTTCTCTAACAGCTTCCCCTTCCCATTCCAAATTATGGAATCTCTCATAGGAAATGTTAGACAGTTGGTTTGGGGATGAAGAAACAGGTAAAGTGTTTACGTGCATAGAGTCCTCCCTATCTACTCTCCCATTTCTATCAGTAAGGAACAAAGCCTTAAAGCAGAAGACAGGAAGAATGAAGGGGTGATTTTTGTTCCAAACATATCCCAATTCCTCAGTGTGACCAGGTGCAAAGTACTAGGCCTCTTTTCAGTTGAGATTTGCTTCTGTAAGATGGAGGTGATAATGCTACCTGGCAGAAGTGGTATTTGGAAATAAAGCAATCAGAACATATTTGAGAGCTTCATAAATTAATCACAGTGGTAGCTGCAAGATCCACCACTACTTGCTGTTAATTTAGTTCCCCAAATACAGGATAGTCTGCAGAACCTCTGCTCTGAAACTGCCTGAAAATAGCTAGAATCATTTAGATTCAATGATTAAAATCAGAACCCCCTAATGGAGGGAGGAATACAGGGACTAAGGTCCTGATGAGACAGGAGTCTCAGTACAGGATAACTCTCTAGCCAGTCAGGACAAGGTGCTCGTGGATCATAGGGAGAAACCAGGTTCAATTCCTGACTGTCAGAGGATGTTGGCTTCTCTAGTTTATAGTGTTTAAATCCTTGCATTCATCTAGTCCTAGATCTAGGTAACTTTAGCATGCAAGCCTGAGTTGCCATCAACTGGCAGAATATTCAGTCCCAAGTCAGAAATATTGCATACCAATTGCACAAGGAAAACAAAGTGCCTGTGAACAGGAGGGACAAATCACACAAAAGTATGTGCAGATGCTGTTTATAAAGGCTTAGGAGAGAATCCCTGTCTCATAAAGAAAAGTTCCTGGAAGATGGAAAATGTCTATTAAAATCTAGGCTACATCAATTTTTTTCCCCAAAAGAGACAAAATGAGATATGTTCTTTCCATTAGTCACCCTAATCTTTGAGTTCCAGAACTTTTATTTCCCTTTCCTCTATTCCAATGAATAATTAAGCATCTAGTGGATTAGGAAAGATTGAAGGAGGCTGACCTGGCACATGAGCTATGAGTCAATGGTACCTTATTTCCTAAGAAGCGTAGAAGCAATTTTTTTCTGATTCTTCTCCATTAACATCTTAATTTCCCAGTACAATTCCAAGAGAATTAGATTAATCACTCTCACCAATCTGCCAATTTTAATCAGAAACAATGACTGCCTGTGAATAATAATTTTTTTCTTTGTAGCTCCAGATGTTTGTTGAGAAAACCACCACTTTCTTTGCCTACACTTAGCACCTACAAGAGGCTTAGTATTAAGTTTTTGACTTAGCAGAGTCTTGGGACTGAGAAGAACTTGGGATTTGGAAAACAGGCCTTCTGCTTCCCTTAGCTGTGAATATTTGCATTCACTTCTGCTGAAACCTTTTCTCAAACAGTTGGGTCTGTGGCCGCTCTGGAGACGTGTTAAACCAGGTGGCAATGTCTGGGCTGGGAGCTCCTGCAAAATTTACAGCTCTGGAGATGGGGACAGCTCTCAGGAAGGATGGATTTTGAGGTGACCTGTGAAGATCTTGGACAGAACTGTAGTGGCCAATTCAGTCTCAGAAATATCAAGGCCATTCTCACAAAAAGGCAATTTGAGGAGTATCAAGCATGCTGTTGTACCTTCCAAATCTTTTTGTCACAGGCTCTTTACCTTGGTATCATTATACAACTGTTTTTCTAGCTGCTACAGAGTCCTTCCTCCACCTGCATATTTTCCTTCAGTACCTCTCTAGTTTTGATTTTTTTTTTCCATACAGCTTATCCCTGCTTTCAGTCAAACCTTTGTTTGCCAGCAGGGGAAAATGCAACTCAGGGTCAAAATCGTTGACTGCCAGACACTTATGCTGTGATATTTCTTTCTCTATGTTTTTTGTGTTTTAAAAAAGTGAATTTTAAATAAAAAGATACCTATAAGTTAGTACTTGAAAAATTGCAGCATAAGAGGAGATTAATTTATAGCTAGTTTTATGCTGAGGAAGTAATTTTGTAAGTCTGCTACCATTCAGCACATCTACCAAAGTGTGTATGGAGTAGCACATACATCTGCCCTGTCCTTTGGAAGCAAATCCTTGTTTGATGTGCCAAACTCTTCTGGAACAATATTAGTTTTGGTTCTTAGGTATCAGCAAGTGTATTTCATATTATCAACATAACTTTTCAATTTATGCATTTTTGGGCAGTGGGCATACTAGAATATGATCTTGAACATTTTCTGTTTTACACTTTAATATCTTGGATGTAAAAGAAGCAGTTCTGTTCTAACAGTAATTACTGCCAGTAAATAAATGTATTATCTTCTGTTTTGAAAATCTTCCTTTACCTTTGTATTTGAGAGCTCTGTACATTAATAAGAAAAAATCCCATACCGTACCTTGAAGCAAGGGAACATGAATTTTAAAAACAATCATTGGATCATTATTTCTAGCTACAAGCTTGTCATCCCCATGACCTATTGTATTAATAAAGCCCCAGAATACTAGCTGGCCCTGACAGACAGAGCAGTGTACTGCATGTTTTATGAACTATGTATGCAGCTTCTGATTGCTATAGAGACACAAATTCATACAATTGCCTATCAAGAACCCGCTTCTCAATCATAAGTTAACATCCATTTAAATTAAAGAAGTTTGCCCTTCTCAGAAAGAAAATGAAGGAATCTCACAGCTTCTAACAGTTTGATTTATTTTAACATTAAAATATTGAGAACATCAAATTTTAATATCAGCGCTGTCAATTTATTCATAAGATAAGTACAATTCTTACACTCAAGAGCTCAAAAATGACTTCATTTTTAGAAAGAAATTTTTTGCACTCTATAGGAAGGTGTGCAATTCCTTCTTTCAGAGGACTAGTGGATTATCTTCTTTCAGAAGAGGCTGAACTTGTGATTCTTATTTTCTCTGGGTTTTTGTTTTGTTTTTTTTTCATAAATAATCTCTCATTTATTTCCCCTTTCACTGTTTAGCAGCAGGGAACTGAATGCTTCTTTACTGTCTTGCCAATAATAATTAGAAATAGAAAACTAATTCATGCAACAAAATAAAAATCAGCTAGAAATTTAACCCAGATCTCATCAAAGTAAAAATGCATTTTTCTCATTATAATAATCAAAACTGTTCTTTCTCCTGTGTTCATGTTCCTATATTCTACCTAGGGTCTCTATATCCACTGCTAGCACTTTTATTTGTAGACAGTAGCAATTTCTGGGCTTCAAGAAGTTCCTGTGCTCCTGGTTTATAGCTCCTGCATGGAGCTCTTTCACACAGATCAAGCTCTCTCACTAGACAAGATCATCAAAGGATAATAAGGAGCAATATTATCATTATCTTTCAACAGCTGGGAAATCGAGATTTCATTTGAGTACATTATTCATCAAGGCCTCTGTTGGGTCTTTTGTCATGCATACAAGAGACATTATATTGGAAAGGTACCTACAAGTCCAGGTAACTCTACTTAAATTTACTCTGTAGAGGCTACTTATGTATGAGTACTGATGGTTCAATTAAGATCTAACATTATCTTGGAGACAGAGAATGCTTTGATCTGGAAGGAGATAAACTAATTAAAGGTATTAAGCTCCTCTTGCTTTACTTACCATTTCAGGAGACTATGTTGCAGCTAGGAAAGCTGAGGGCATACTTGTCCTTTATAATCAGGGTTATAGGATAACATTTGTCTAGGTCTGCAGCAGTGATCCAATCTACTGTTTCTTCATAAAAAATATCAAAACAGATAAATGAAACTTACAGTTTCTCAGTTAAAATCTGGAAGAAGCAGCTGGGACCTTTGTTGTGACACAAGGTAAGCCTGAAGAAGAGCTTGTCTGGGGGGAAAAATGCCTTAAGGAAGAAAAAGGTCAGAAAGATTGTGATCTATGCAGAGAGAAAAATAAATCAGATTTGCAGTGAAAGAAACAATGGGGTTACCAGAACAAGGGGAAATCTCAGGATAGCTGCATAAACTGAAGTGATGCAACAGATCAGTTCCTGCACAGAGCACAGGCTTAAGTAAATTTTTCACTACTGTTAAATCAAACCCTCTACAAAGGTGCATACCAGACATTTAAGCTTGTCTACTTTTAGTTTCTAGAGGGGGAGGTACCAGCTGGATCCAATTCTCATTCCAGCTAATAGCTGGGACATGGAGTGTCTTGAGCCAGATGTGCTGCTTTCAGGAGAGCAGAGACATTTTCATAGCAAGTTAGAAAAGCAAAATCAGAAAAGGAAATAATACTGTTAACCAGATAGGAAAGGCTGATAGCTGGCAGATACAGAGTATCCATTTTGCATCTGCAAAGAAACTGAGGTTGCTGTTTTTTCATAGTTAAAGGCCCAAATGTCATAAATTTATAGGAAGACCCAGTATCTGTTTTGCACATATCGCTACGCTAATGAACAGAAGTATTATACTGTGAAAAATTCAGTGCTGTTAAATTTAAAAGTCTTATGAAAGGGGATTTTGTCCGTTTCCATGCTCCACCATTCTCTTTAATTGCAAATGCATAAGATAGAAGAAAAGCAGAAAATGCCTTTGAAATGTTCTGAGCTGAGGTATGGTGTAATACAATACAGAGGTGTTAAATATAAAAATTTCTAAAGCAGATAACCTTTTCATTCAATTTACAAAAATTAAACAGTAGAGCAGTTATCCTTTTCTAGTCATAAGGATTACAATGCATATTATTTAATATTTTTTCTTTTCCAAATGCCTACTCACCTTAAAAATGTGTTTAGCTGTTTGCTTTGACAAACCCATAAATTCTTGATAAATTTTTATTTAGAAATAAGTCAGGAATGTAATTAAAAAGAACTGATATTCAGTATTTACCTCTCTTCTCTAACAGTGATGGATTGAGGGGTGGATAGAAAAATGCATATTTGTATCTCTGTAAATAAAAATATTAACACATGGATTATAGCTAGTGATAATATTAGTAAACCCCAATGTGCTTTACAGCTAAGATATCATTCTCCAGATGTACACAGACCTTAGAAAAGAGGTCTTAACAGCATTTCAGATCTCTGTTTGTTGATGACAGCTGTGACAAAAATATTAAAGATTGATTCTGAGAATGTGTCTGTCAACATTTTCCACTTTTTCTGGCAAGTGTTGTTCATGTATTTTTTCTGTTTCAGAGGCACTATTGCAAAATAGTCTCTACTCTTGATGCTATGTGCACTCATCCATATGAGTTCATTCATGTTTTCCTACAGCTTACATTGTGCTCTTTATTTGTAGGATTCCTGAAAATATTTCAGAGAAGGAGGAATTTCAAGAGAATACTTTAACTCTGCAAAATACTAATTCACCTCTTTCATGTTGTTGTTGTACTGCCCTTGTACCAAACCCTAAGAAATTATTTACTTGTTTTTACAGCAAATATTTAAATATCTTCATGCTCTACATTGGAATGAGAGTGTGGACTTTAAGTCCTTGTTGTGTAGCATAAGAGTGTGGGTGCACCACTCAATCCTAAAGAAAAATAACAGATTCTGTAGAAATAACATATGGAAGATAAACCACAAGGCTTGCTGCACACCTTGAGTGCTAGAAAAGGATTGTGGTTCTGCATGACAGACGGGTTCCCTCCACAGACCAAAGACCATATTCTTTGTATCTGAGTGCATGAACATGAAAATCTATCCACACAGAGACACTACAATTTGAAAAAAAAGAAAAAACACATATGTCCTGAACAACATAGTGAAGGAAGAATTATCAAGGTGTCATGACTATCATCGCTCAGACTTAGTTAAGAATTAACCTTAAATAACTTAATGATTGAAATATATCTATCTCAAAAACATAAACCCCATTTTGGTTTAAAATGACTGGAAAATGTCATGGGGTTTGGTAACAAGTCAGTTTGAACTCCATTGTAATGCTCTTGTTCTGTGCTTTACTTTTTCAATGCCTGAGAAGATTTGAGGAAGAAATACGACATTTTATAAAAATATGAGTACACTGACACCCAGAAGTATGATGCAGTAGCTGTGTGCAGTATTTCTGAATTTATGTGGGAAGGTTTTGTTGTGAATAGTGTTTGATAGGTTACATCCAACTGTTACCTGAGGGCTGAAGCAGTCAGAGTATGGACGCCAGTACAGAAATTCACAAATATTTGAGTTCTGCAGACTTAGACTGGTGAGTGCTGTTCTAACCTGATCTACTTTGCAAGTCTTCATTTAGACAATGTTTGCTACACTAAAAAATATTTTCTTAACCTGAGGAAATCATCAAAAATGGTGTTATTACTAACTATAAAATATTTTATATTACACAGAATTTAGGCTCTGAATGATGCATCTAGTAAAAGCAAAATGAAGCATACACGTGTTTTAAGAAATATTTTTAATGTTTTCCCTGGAAGAATTTATGTGACATCCAAAGTCCTGCTGTGCAGAATCACAGGTAACTCCATTGTGACCGAGTATATATTTAGTCACTTATGTTCCATTTAAAACTGATTTTTCCACAGGTCCCTGGAGGACCCAGTTGGTTAGGGTTTTCTAGATGACACTTAATGCACCATGGAAGTACTGTGCTTATCATAAAAAAACCAGTCAAGTAAATTTAAAATATGCCTGGGAGAGGAAATACTCATGACAGAAGTGCCTTTTGATTAGAAAGCATGTGCAGGAAGTTCACCTCAGCTGCCAGCAATTCAAATCTGCTCTTCTGTTTTACCATAGCTTTTAACATTAATTTGCTGCCTCTTTCATAACTTCTGTTGAATCTGAACCACCAGATGCAAGAAAAAGTGCAGCATATCTGGTCATTAAATCTGATCTTGTTTGTTGTGTTTTCTCTCTAGATTAAGTATTTGCTGCACCAAGATTACTGACTGAAAAAAAGAAGCAAATGAAAAATGAAACCCAACAAAAAGCCTAATTTAACTTCAGATCTCTTGGTTACTTAGGTTTTGTTCCTGGGTTGCCTATTTCTCTGCTCCCATACCCTTGTCCTCAGTAGTCTACAGATTACTAACTACTCTTTTCTGACAGTATTTGCTTTGCAATCTTTGCCTCTGGGTGATGTACTTTGATCTCCCTTTCCCTTTCCCTTTCCCTTTCCCTTTCCCTTTCCCTTTCCCTTTCCCTTTCCCTTTCCCTTTCCCTTTCCCTTTCTCTTTTTCTCTTGTGGGGCCATGAGAAGCACAGAGAGGCACACAGGTACAAAGGCAGGCAGTAGGAGAGGAGGATGGAAATGGAACCCTCCAGCGTGAGAGTAGATGTGGGTGTAGTACAGGAAGCCAAGGCATCTTGATGGTGACATCCAAGTACCCTTGAGCAGCAGCTGCTGAGTTAGGTCACCTCCTTGTGTCCCAAGAAGGTAAATGGTCTTCATTTGGAAAGATGACCAAGGACTTTTAACTTCCACTTACCAAGACTTCTCTGTTCACTCTTAGTTTATTGCTTGTGTAATGCTTTCTGCTAAGTCTTTAAAAGGTGAGAATCTGGCAAGTGCTTCACTGAAGAGTTAAATGGGGTATAGAAGGACAAAGGAGGATTTCATAATATGGGCTATAGAATCTCCATGCACCATTACATTGCAACTGAAGCACAGGACTTATAGGATATATATCTAATTTGAGAGGCTGCCCTGTTAACCTTTTATGCATTTGCCCACTGTGGAGTGAAGGTATGCTACTCTTTCTACCTGAAATATTTAGACTAAACCAAACCTTTGAGCATCTTAAAAGTTCTCTCTGGCCAGAAAAAAGGGCATTTTTGAGCTGCTTGCACCTTATATCAGTGACCATAAAAACCTTTGGGGACATCACTATGTATCTCTAAGTTCTACTACAATAAATAAAAGAACAAGGGTAGAAGTCTTCATTGGTAAAGTACTTAAAGCCTGACAATCTGACAAGAAGTTGAGCAGAGCCAGCTTCTTTGTTTTGACAAGGTTTTCCTCCAGGATGATCAATGAGAAAGCCATGTTAAATGATGACTCTTCCTTTCCACTTTGATGTGTTTCCTCTGTCAAAGCGAGAGCGTTGGAAAACGCTCTCCTCCACTTGCCATTTTGCAAGTAGCCTGGCAGTCAGATCTGGGCTCTCTGCCAAAGATGGTCCTTGGCTTTACTCTACTATTTGTTTCAATAAAACTTGTGTTTCATAAAGAGAACCCAGTGTGTAGAATAAAAACTTTCAAAAATTTAGACTTCAGTTTTGCATCCCCAGGTGTGAAGAAAGTTTGATGAGTTAAAAAATAGGCCTTCCCAGAAAGGGAGGGTATTAAACAGGAAGGTCACAAATCTTTTTGTTCTTTTTCATGAACACATATTAAACGAGTTTCCAAAACTAATGGTGCAATTGTGCAATGGTTGACATATTTCTCATATCTCATGAACTAGAAGTCAGCAAGCTGACTTCTGAAGCTTTCAAAACCATTCATCTATCACTCTGGGTATTGATCTTTGTGCATTGTAGGGAGGTTTCCATCATGGAAATATGGCATTAAACACTATTTCAATTATTTGCCCTAAACTACTCCAACCTTTTGGTTTGTTGTTAGATTTCAAGGGTTGATGTATTGGTCAATCAATTAAGATGGATTACCAGCATTTATCCTAGCAGTTCATTTCAGTTTTACCAGTGTTTGACGATACAAACCAGAATGAACACTAATATGATATACTTCATTTTACAGGCTGCAAACACAAAACAATATTGCTATCTTCCTTCAATTCCTCTGGAAAGGAATGGAAAACAAATGTTGCAATAAGTCTCTCACATGTTTTGTGTTCCTTTGCTTGTGACTCAAGGACATTCTAGATCTTGCACTTTTGCTCTGGCTCTGGCTACCAGCTATCCTGTAGTCTTCCAGTTTCAAGTTGCTGTTGTTGTATTGTCAGAATCAGTGAGTCTTCAGTGATGGCAAATTATTGTTTGTAGCCATGTCTGTAGGTATTAAAGTCTTCATGAGGATCTGCATAGAAACTAAAATGAAGCTAAATGGAAAACTTCGCAATAAAATTTTCAGTGCCAGTGGAGAAAGGAGTCAGTGTCTCCCTCCTGATGTTGACTCTTGTCCTTGGAATGGCCCACTGGGCTGGTTTGGCAGAAATGTTTGTACTAGCTGCTATGTGGTGGGCTGAGGTGGGGAAGGAAGAAGGTGGCAGAAGGCCAAAAAAGAAAAATGTCTGGGAAGCTGGTGGTGTCAGTAACCTGGGGTGGTTCAAGCAGTTTCACTGCTGAAGTTTTAGCCACAGCCTTAGAGTTCAGCATTTCGGTTTCCTGGCAGATCAGGTTTCAGGTTTTCCTTCAAGACACAATCAGATACAGCTGGGTCAGAGCCTGGAAACAGTTCCTGTCTGGGTTGGGTTTGACTTGGCTGTAACTAAAACCACAGGAGCTCTTTCACAGGACCAAGGACTTGGAAATGAATCAGACTGAGGTTCAAGTCTTGTCTTATCTTAAAGTGATGTTATCTTTAGTATAAGCTTATTTTTTGTGTTGCATTTTGCATGTGTCCCACTGATTATGGGGTTATACAAGAGGTAGAGTTAAAAGCAAAAGCTTTCTCCTGCTATTTACAGGATATAAAAACCATTCCAAAAGTAAATCAGTTGCACTTGCAGTGCTAGTAGAAAAGCCAATCTGTGCAGCAGCATGCACAAGATAACTTACTGTCACTCTGTATAAACTTGGCAATTTACTTAAAAGAATGTAATTCAAACTATTAATTTAGTAAATACCACAGATTTCCATTGAATATTAGTGAGTTGATGAGCCCGATTTAGCTGGATATTATAATTAATTGTTCCAAAAATGCCTAAGCAAAGGAGTATAATCAAATAATCAATTATCCAGTGGCTTTTAATTGAGATAGCTACTTCTATTTTTTATTGTCAGCCTTTCAGAAGTTTAGAAATCCATTTTAATGGATCAGAAAATTGTATCCATGTTTATGGAGATATAAATACTTTAAAACAAGGACAAAATTCATGTCTGGTTCAAATGTATGTCATAGACTGGCATATATAAGAAAAATACTCAATTTACTCTACTTTCTAAAGTTAATGATGTGTGTATATAATAACTTAAAATCTGATGTCTTCAAGTGCTAGCTATGGATTTTCCAGAACAGCTGGATACAAGATGCATGCTAATTCAGAGAGCAGCTGGACTTTCCCTGCTGTTGTGAATAGATGGGATTGAAATGGAAGGGTGCTACCTACTGCCAAACATAATTTTCAAGTGTTGTGTTCTCCTGGGATGTTTTGATTGAATTAAGAGGTTTCAGCTAGTTCAGCCAGTGAGAAGCAATGGGTAGCAAAAGGTTCTCTACACATTACTGGACACAAGATGCAGGACTTTTATTCATTTTTAAGTCTACAAGTGTAAATTCCTAAAGTACTGTAAGGATTGTCCGAGCTTTTAAAGTCATATTAGATGTTTCCATACATTAAAAAGACATCCAAATATTGGACTGTCCCCACATACTACATTATGTATTTTTCTAACTCCAAATTAGGATTTTTTTTTTTTAAGAAAAAAAACAAAAACCTGCATGACAAAAATCAAGAAAAGTGTTACATATAATGACTGCAAGTGTCAGAAGAAAACATCCTGTATACTTTAAAATTCTTTTATTCTTACCTCCCATCTGTCCTGCAGGATTTCACTGTTTTTATTCTTGTCAGACTGCTTTATCCCCAGAGCAAGTATGACTTTATTATTCCAATTTTTACAAGTTTGAGTTCATGTCATTTTTTGGACTGAAATCTTTACCATCTCTTCTTCTGTTTACTCAGCATGAATATCTGGTACATTCAGTAATTCAGTTTAGCCTTATCAGACTTGGGTCCCATGGTAACAGTGGGGAATATCTTCATTATTAATAATATTACGAGTACAGAATACGACTTATGGAAGCTGTGTCTGCATATTTGTGGAGTTTCTCTAGTGTTATCTGTCCTCTGCTAATTAGAATTAAGCTGACAAAGACAGAGTGAAAAGGAGGGAGGACATTTTTGTTTTGATTGTTAATTACAGTCAGGTCTTGTCTATACTGGACATTGCAGCACAGAAGAGATACATATAAGCTCAGCTCAAAATTAATGTGCTGAGATAATAAAAGGAATTTAGCCATTGAGATATGGATCTTCATGTAAGATTCCCAAAGATGATGAACTGGGAAGGCTAGGAAAAGTGAAAAATTAATCTTACCAAAGTTGGATAGATTCTGTGGGATATACTGGCTGATTTGCTGTCACATAGTATTATTGTTGCTCTGTCTGCTCCATACCATCACAGCCTGGAGGAGAGTAATATAAATCTTTTATGAATTCAGTTGAACAGCTTTCCTATGGAACCAATCTACAAGAAGCTTGGAAATGGATTTAGTGCAATGCAATGAAATTTTGATCACCTTCCACATAACAGAAATCATTGGGAGTATTGAGAGCTCAGCTTCTCCTGGCCAATATCAAGAAGGAGCTGAAATTTCAGCTCAGATAGGCTTGCATACACAGCACAAATATTCAGTGGTGAACTGCATGTGTTTTGCATGTAGCAATGTCTATGAGGGAGTGGAAAGTATTTTGCCAGTATTTTTGTTTTATTTGACTGCACTTTTGACTGTTATGTTACAGGAGAGAGAAATTAGATGTAACATATCTACCTTCAGATGTGCAGGAATTCCTTCATGTCAGTGCTGCATTCATACTAGGCCCACTGTGCTCTTCTGTCCCATGGAGTGGAATATGTTTCACTTGTGTGTTGGGGCTCTGGCACCACTTGATGGCCACATGTCAAGGCTGCAGGTGGAAAGAGTTGCTTTCAACAGCTCTTGGAGGGAGAGCCTCTTGGGAGACTCTTTTCTTCATATGTTCCTTGTTGGGGAGCTTCACTGCTGTGCTGGGACCTTCCTGCAGGTCCATAATTCAAGATAGCCGTGAAGTTGAGAAGCTGTGTGATGCACTCTGATACATGGGTGAGATGCTAGTGATGAACAAATGTGAGGCAGAAGTCAGCTGTGGGTTTTGTTTCAATGAAAGAGGCTTTCTAAACCTGAAATAGTGAAAAAAATTAGTTTCTTTCCCCCAACAGCCTAAGTAGTTGGATTTTTTTTAAGACTTGAATTATTTTTAAAGGAAATTAGAGAAAGTCTGAGTGATTGTTTTTCACTAGTGTCTTTTACTAAACAGACAGTCCTAGGTTCTGCTACACATTTTTTCCATTGAGATACTTAATATTTGCCTGGAAGCTTCTACATCTGAAGTAAGCAGAGAAAGTGGGTTTCCACTGTTTATATCCCTGTCCTGAAGAAACAGCCACAGAGGCACACCAGAAGATATTCACATGCTGAATCTGGTATGGAGTTTGGAAAGTACACCTTACAGCCAAACTCTGAGCCACAGCATATGCTGCTGGTATTTATAAAAAAAGTCTATGTCAGATAATAAGAGTCCAGCAAAACAAAAAGAACAGGCTGGAAGAAGACCTCAAGAAAAGATAAAGCACAGCTTGTTGATAGCATCAATTTGTGGAGGTGTTCCCACCATCACGCTCTGAGGCTGTCCAGGGAACCTCTTTCTTTTTGCAATATCCAGAGGATCTCAATAGGGGATGAAAACAGTTGTTTCTCATCTATTCCAGGTAAAATTTCAGAATGTTTGGGCCCCTTGGTTAAATGATTCCTACAGCTAATGCTTATAATTTCCCCCCCTCCCCACTTTTGTTTTTTCTTGAACAAAATCTATTCAGTATCTCTCAGGCTAGAATGAATTTATGCTCAGCATGAATAGTATTCCCTGCCCCTTACATCAGTGGGAGCAGGAGCAGAGCTTGATTTGGAACCAGTGGAAATATTGGCAGGGATTTGTGTGTAGCTGTGAACTGTACAGGCGGATAATAGCATGCAGCAGAAACACCTAGTGAGCTGGTGTAGTGATGCTGGCCCGATTCCTGACACCCACCAAAGCTGCTCACTCACTCCCCTCTGCAAACTGGACAGAGGAGAAAAAATTTAAGTAAGGGTTCATGAGTTAAGATAAAGATAAGGAGAGATCACACATCAAATACCACTATGGGCAAAAAAGGCCCATGTTAGCCCACTTAGAAATACCAAGTGAATTTATTACTAACAGCATCAGAGCAGGATAATGAGAAATAAATAAGCCCTTAAGAACACCTTCCCCCTCTCCTCCCTTCTCTACTTCCCAGCTCTGCTGCCTACCCCAGCAGAATAGGGAGACAGGGAATGTGGATTATGGTCAGTTCATCACAAGTTGTTTATCCCACTGCTCAGGGACAGAAGTCATTTCCCTGCTGCACTGTGGGGTCCCTCCCATGTGAGACAGTTCTCCATGAACATCTCCAGCGTGGCTCCATCTCACAAGCAGCAGCTCCCTGAAACCCCTCTGGACACTAGTCCATCCCATGGGCAAGAGTGCCCCTCAAACTCCTGCAGCATGGGTCACTCTTGCATGGGGTGCTGTCCTTCAGGGACAGCCTGCTCCAGCCTGGGCTCCTCTCTCCATGGGCCTCCCATGGGGTCACAGCCTCCTCTCAGGCATCCACCCACTCCAGAGTGGGCTCCTCCAGGGGCTGCAGGTGGATCTCTGCATCCCCTGTGGATCCCCATGGGCTGCAGGGGTGCAGCTGCATCACTATGGGCTGCACCACGGGCTGCACCAGGGGCTGCAGGGGAACCTCAGGAATCAGCAGCACCTCCTGCCCCTCCTTCTGCACTGACCTTGGTGCCTGCAGAGCTGTTCCTGTCACGTGTTCTTACCCCACTCTTCTCTGGCCACAATTAAAACTGCACAAGCCCTTTTTGTTTTCCCTACTTCCTAAATCTGCTATCACAGAGGCTTTACCACTATTTCTAATTGTCCCAGCCTTGGCCAGTGGCACATCCATCTTTGGAGCTTCCAGGGATTGACTCTGCTGGACATGGAGGAAGCTTTCAGCAGCTACTCACGGAAGCAGCCCCTGTCGCCCATCTATCAAAAACCAGGCCATGCAAACCCAATACAGTTGGATATATAGGGATTTCTTTTTTAAAAGGACAAGCATCACTTATAAAATCAGCAGTGAGGATACAGAAACTAAGGAAAGAGAGCATAATGGAATTTTGACTTTTCTCTGGTTCATTTGGCAAGTTTTAGTCATTAAGTTAAAATGTGCAGTTAATTTTGTGTTACTGAAGGAGGTAGTCATTCCATGATGTTCGTTATTCTCTGTTTTCTGCTTCTGTATTTCTCAGATATACATCTGTCTCTCATTGGTTAGGAAAAAGATGAAAACCTTATAGTTCAGGTGTACAGTTTTGACTTTTTTTATCCACTTTGCCCACATCCCTTCCAATATGGACAAAATAAGGGATTTTACTGTCAAAATAAGGACAAAAAAGGGGAAGAGCAAATAGAACAAAATTAATTAATTCAACTTCTAGAATCAACTGTGATGTTGATTATTTCTTAATGGTTCAGATAGAGTCACTGAATGTAACATTAATAGAAGCAAGATTCATAGGTCTATAGACAGTTTTGGAAATATAACTAATACTAGTGTTTACCTAATATTAATTGCCATTACCAAGTGGTTAATGGTTGGAGAGGAGTCGAAAGAAAATGTTAAGGCCCTCCTTCATTGGCCTAAAGGGGCAAGGGTTACACAGACCCTGTGTCTCCAAAGATACTAGCTGGCTGTGGCTGCCAGCTCCAGGGATGCTGGAGAAGCCCTCAAGGGGATACAGACTTGGCACTTGTGATCCTCAGGCCAAGTCACAGTTGCATGTGAAGCAGAGGTCCTTGTTATCCTAAATGCGTGTCCAGGTCTTTTTCTGATGCAACACAGCCCTGAATCTTGAGCTAACAAATCCCTTATTAGGAAAAGAGGTATCACACAGACAGATCCATGTGATGTGTTGTAAAAATGGTTGCCAGAGCCTTTGAAATAAATGTGAAAAGAAACAGCTGACATTTCAAAACTGAATTGCAAATCTTGTAGCCTCGCAAAGTTACAAATATGCAAATCTTATTACACATCTCCTGAGTGACTACATTAAGGTGATTCATGAAGATACAGAAAATTCATCCCTGTCAGCTGAGGCCAAGAAGGACAAATTGCCCAGGAACAGCCTATTATGCTTGCTCTTAGTACTTTTAAAATGACAGCTGACATTAATTTCTAAGATGTTATAACGCACAAGGGAAGATAACATTCTCTGCTGTTATTGAGCTGTGAACACCTGCATTCAATAATCATTTGCATATCTCCTCTTTAATTCAAGGATTTAGATTCCCTTTATAAATATTTACCAATTAAGCAGCTCAACAAACTAAGCAGTGGGAACATATTGTTATATTTTATAGCTGTGCAAAGAGTACTGCTAAGTTAAGGGATTTATCCATAGTTTTACCAAAAGTCAAAGGAAAGTGAAGTGTCAGGTCTAGGGTGTTTAGCTGTATATAGGCTTCAGTCAGTCCATTTTTTGCATATATATTTATCCATGAGTGATATACTCATCAAAATGGAGAAGTTATTTTTCAGGTCAAGGCTTACAAGCTCATAGATTTTTTTAATAGAGAGATGTGGATATTTTGACCCTCTAGTCTGACCTCTTGTGGAACACAGAAGGTTTCCATCAGTAGCTCTTGCTTCACCAGAGTCTGTCATGAACTACAATATTTCTAGAGGAAAACAAAAACAACAATAAGAAATTACAACTCCCTCAAAACTCAGTGATTCTTTGAAGGTTCTGTCAATGGAGAATCTGCTGTAGAGTTGTGGCACTGTTTAGGACCCTTGCTATTAAAGCATTTGCCTTGTTTAATTGAACTTCAATTTCTAAACAGTATCTGCTGATTTACCAAAAGAATTAATTTCAGTTTTAATGCTCCTGAATGTTTTAACTGATACTGAACTTATCTGATTTTTTGCCCCCCAAGAATATGGATAAGTATTTATTTACATATCTCTGGATATTTTTATTGTATTTACAAATGTCTGATCTCCTTATTAAATCGTATTAAATTCTGACACAGATCTGTTGGTAAAGATGTGTTAAGTTACACAGGATGGATATTTCCTTTGACATTTGCCTATATAATTTATTGTCCTGTTCATGAATCTTGAGACAAGGATTACAGATGTTGATTCCCCTTCTCAGAGTTACTCATTGATTTGGATATTTTGTCATACCCTTTTAGAGTTCTCTCACGTCAGATAAACAGTGTCAGGATTGAGTATCCCCTCAGTGAAGACATTTGAGCAGTTAGTTATCATTATTTTTATTGAAATGTCTTCTTGTTTGTGTCTTGTTATTATTTTTCCCATGAAGACCTTAACTAGGACTCAGTGAACAATGGGAAAAAAACCATCAATTGTAAATTTTTGTCTCCTGCATTGTCTTGTTTTTCCTTCTGAAGACGTTAGAATGAAAATATTTGAGGAGAAGAGATGCTGAGGGGAGTGATTCAGGACAAACAATTTTCAGTAGTGAATCTTGAAATTTAGAATTGTTTAGCTGCATAAGCAATGTGCTTTTATTTCTATTCCTTTACTGGACAGTATACACAGCTCTTCAGCAGCATGGACTAGAAATAATACCAGTGAACAAATTTGGATGTTGTTAAGGGATGTTCATTACTCACAACTGACAGCTAAGTGAAATACACGTTATACTAAAATTTTGCATTAAGGGGTATTACTTAATCTGATTCAAATTCAGATTTCAAGCCCAAGTGCTGATATAGTTCCATGGGAGAAATACATTTCTGACATTGCCGTTTGTTGCTAAAAACAACAGTAAAGTAAATTAGTCAAAAGTCATAGAAGAAATACTAAATTACAGATAATTTTCTGCCTGCTTGTCCATGCTCACCTGCTTCAGTTGTGCCTAAGTATTGCCAGGGAGTATATTAAAATACAGAGAATGCAGAGGACACTTATGGAAGAACAAACTGATGTGGGTTATATGCTCTTAGTGGAACCTCTTAGGTCCATAAGAGTCTAGTTCATTATTGTTATTCTTTTGTATTTTACTAATCATGACCACCTGGACATAAGTTAGAGAGAACAGCCTATCTTTTTCTGCACCATTATCAGGGGTGAGGATCGCCAATTAACTCATTTGAGAAATTCAGAACTGTTTAAGAGGATTAATTTGTTTTTACAACACAGCTGTTTCATAGCATGAGATGATTCCTTGCATTTTTTTTTAGAAAGGAAATGTATTTGGTTAAATATAGTTGATACAGTACAGTACCTGTAGCTTCATCTACACTTTTCTCTGTCCAAACTCCAAGTTCAAACATTTTCCCTCATGCTGCTTGTAAAATAAAATGGCCCGGGACAAATTATTGCATTAGCTGTTGTCTTGTTAGATTATAAGATTAATGATCTTAAAAGAGCTGTGATCCCAATATAAATGTGATTCAAAACAGCAGTGACATGGACACTTCTGCTCAGGAATTTCTGCATGAAGCTAATGCTTCTCTGAGTAGAAGAAATTGCATGGGAAGTGTACATACTCTTCTCCTTTCAATCTTGTCCTTTGAGCTTTAATGCATTTTTAATATGCAGTGGTTGTGTATGTGGTTTCTGTGGCTGCACAAGGGTTTTGCCAAGAAACTGGCTAAGTTCTGTGTGACTGATTTGTGGATGAATGTTGAACTACATCTGATTTTTCAGTTTTACCACCTGTTTGAGTTTGAAGTCAGTTTTTCAGCCAGGGGATAGGGAAGGACAAAGAGTCCTTCTTGTGCAGCATGCTGCAAAGGTTAGAAGACAGACACTCCCTCCAAAGTACAGTTCACTGTCTGAATAACCTTGCAGTGCTCTGCAGTCACAGCACCCAGCATAAAACCTCACGTGGACATTACCCAAGTAATGGTAGAAGACACACTTTTTTTTTTTATTCAATGGAGAATTAGGTATTTTCTGCAGTATCTCCTCCAAGAGCAACACAAAACGGCCTGAGAAAACTCAGTTAAGGTCTGTAAAGACTCTGAGATGGAAAAGTGTTTATAAAGCTACATTTTATGAAGATTATGGCTATATTTCACAGATAGGCCACATAAACAGGTGCAGAAGTTGAGAGTGGAATTGCAAGAGCAGTAACAACAGCTCTACACACATAGAGCATTTATCCAGGACATAGAGAGACATCCATTACAGTCTTAGGTTCCCAACTCCTTCTCCCAGTGAATTTTTAAAGAAGGTTAATATATCCAACCAAGACATTCTGGGATTCATAGAATGGTGTTACTCCATGAATTAGCTGATACACAAGAGAGGATTGAAAACAATTACTGAAAGGGTGGAGTAACATGTAGTCAGAGTGGTAAGCATCAAGTAAGACTAGAAACATTAATGAATGATAGGAGATATGCATGAAGTAAAGGTAAGTGGAAAGGGACAAGATAAATATTCCTTTCAAGGGAATTTTAATCTTCATCAAAACACTGGGTCTTTTTCTATGGCATTTGACAAATTACTGAGCTTTTATTTTCTGTGTCCTCAGTGATGAACTGGCCAAGATGAGCACTCAAATGACTGTAATTCCCTCTCTGAGGAAGGTAACAGTATCTGCTAAGTGTTTGGGGAGACATTGGGATTGCAGCAGCAAGGGGTGTGGGTCCCAGGGAATATCCTCATGACAAGCAGCCTCTGTCACTCAGCATGGTGTCTGCAGAGTTAAGTGCAGAAGAGGTGCTTGGTGTTGACACTTGAGTCAGTGCTGTTCACAACAGGACTGGGTGCATGCACCCTGGGGGATATGATGGCCTTTCCAAGGTGCCTCATGGAGACTTCAGAGTATTGTGGGTCAGGATGGCCCAAAATATTTCAAGGACAGTATTTCATGGTAGGTTTTTATTTAAACACGTATCTTCTGGTAAAATGCAGAGGGCAAAAGTCAACCACATTCTGCTAGAAAGCCGAATGACAACTTTTCTGGCACAAACTCATTTGGTCTATCACCCTAACTTCCCGGTGAGCCTGTCCTCCCCTGGTAAGCGAACATCATCCATGAGCCCTGCTGCAGCTCTAGGAGCAGTGGGCAGCAGAGCCTGGGACAGCAGCAAACATTCAGAGCTTCCACCCCAGCATTGCTTTGAGCCTGACTCTGCTCCCACTGGAGCCTCCCAGCAGATGGGGCTGCTCCAGGACAAGGCTCCAGCCCAATCCCAAGCCCACCCCAAGGGCTGCACACAAAGGGGAGCCCTGATGCAGATGACAGGGGTTTGGATCTGCCAGGGCCATGCTGAGCCCCCAGACCCCTCAGCAGAACATGGCTGGACACTCAGGAATGGCCTCTGTGATGAGCAGGGGGCTGAGCTGGGGATGCCCAGTGGCTGGCAGACAGCCATCACCAGCTGGGAAGGTTTTTCAAGGCAAAATGTCTTGGACAGGGGTAAGTGTAGCACCTAGCCTTGCCTCTTCCCCTGGGCTGCTGTAGGCAGTGTGTGATTTTGGCTTCTGCTGGTGCATGTGAGAGTTGCCGTGTACCAGGAGGTGGATGGAGCCATTCAGGGACAGCAAATCTGGTGCTCAGTCTGTGACAGCTGGAGCTCTTTGGCTGCCAAGGGTGCTCCAAGATCCCTTTGGCAGTGAAAATAGGACCTTCCTTGCTGGCAGAGCGATGAGCATCTCGGAGCTTTTTTTAACACAATAGGTGAGGATTGTGTGGATAATTTGTTTGGCTCCAGCCCTCCAGAGTGCACTTGAAAAGGGGGACATATCTGCTGTGCTGTGACCTCTCATGCTGCTCTTGTAAAACGAACGCGCTGTGGGGCTTGTCATCTTGGCACTGCACATCCCCTTGGGGTTGGATACAGGCTCATTCTGGAAACAGAATGGGTGACTACATTTTGAAGCAAACTTTTTAAGAGAGTTGTGAGCTTTTTCACAGCTCAATAAGCATATTGAGAGGCTTATTAAAATAATAACAGCACATTTGTTAATAATTAATCACTGGCATTAATAGAGGGATTTTCAGCCAAAGATGCTGAAGTTCTTTCCAAATTTCACTGACCAAAATTGCTAACAGTAAGGAATTGCCAAAATTGCCTAATCCATCATCCTGTATTGCCACCCCTGACAGCTATTTAATTGTTCACCACATAGCAACTGCTCAGTAGCAATCAGATTGGTGCAGAAATCAAAGAGTTTGAAAAGGTTGAAAAAATGTAGACGTGTGTTGCCCTGGAAATCGAAGCCTTCTGATAATGTTTTCATAGTTTTAGTTACTTTCTCATGGAAGATCTATAAACATAAGTTGTTTATCACGTTCCTTCTAAGAAACGTCTTTTGGTGGATGTTTCTCATGACTGGTGTGCTCGGGAAGGTGGTAACTTGATTATCCAATCCCTGGCTATTGTCGAGAATGTATAAATACCAGAGTCAGAGTATAAAGGCACGTTTTTTGTTCTGATACTGAGAGGTGCTCCTGTGAATCATTTTGTGTCCTTTAGCGACAGACATGGCTATCAGTCCAAGATGGACTTGGTCATGTAATAGCGTCCCCACCTTTTATTTGGGTTCATTCATGAATCTCAGTTTGCAAGCTGTGATTTTACGTGTCACTTGAGTTGGATGGTCCCTGCTAGCATAGTGGTGCAGAAAGATGTGATGTGTTCAGAACTACCATTGCTGTAATTTCCTGATGAAGGTTGGCATTCACACTAACCCTGAGAATCCTTTGGACTCTTTCTGGTGTTTAAACTCATTGATCACTGTGATAAAACAAAGCCTTGACCTACACCCTGAATATTTAATTTCAGCTCTGTTCTCTGATTTTATTGCCTATTTCTTATAGCTTAAATTCTCTTATAGTGATCTCTGCTGACTGTGAAACAAGACCAGATGTCTAATTTATGTGCCTCAGTTAAATGCCTAAAAGGTAGTTGATACGAATCCAGCCAAAATGCTTGTGAGATTTTTATTGCATCTGTCTGCCTTAGTGATGCTACACCTGTTTGTATCTGAATATATCAGCAGCCTCTCCATATTAAATACAGGAAATTTATCCTCATTATGAAATCTCTCTTGAGAGTCCATTGCTAATGAAATTGCTTCATATTTATTTTTGAAGTTGTATATAAACAACTAGCATTATTAGTATACAATTACCAGGGAGTAATCACAGAATTACTGTAAACATAGTCTACAAAACATACTGCAAATTAATATTCATGCATTTCTTAATCTGCCATTTGGAGAAAAAGCGTAAATTCAATCTAGACTTCACAAAGGAATAATATCACCAGGGGAAACTGGGATGTTTTGTACTTTAGAGTAATTAAAGGGAAAAGTCCTGTGACTCTTTTCACGGTTCTGGGGGTGCAACTGCTGTGGCTGATGCGCAATTCAGCAGCATATTGTGTCAGTGATAAGGAAGAGAAGAAAAGCAGTATTTAGACATGCCTCTATGCAGAGATATTGCAGCATTCAATCAAATGTGTGCAGCTGACTCCAACAATGTTGTTTGACAGCCTGGTATTTGCAGGAAGTCTAAGGTTAAGGATAGCTAAAGGAATGTGTTTGAATTCTGCTGTTAACAAACAACCATAGGTCTTTTGTTGTCTAAAGAAGAAAGAAATAAGTGAACTAGTAAAACTAGTGGCTCAGAAATCCATTTATTGCAGCTCATTCATGTTTGCTCTTCTTAGATTATGTTTTTACATATTCTTCACACAACTGGAAATAGACTGTAAAATAATGGGAATGATTAAAGAGTTATGAAGTGCTTTCTATTTAATGAATATGATATTTGGGGGTGATTTTTAATTACTCATTTTTAGATGTCTAGAAATCATTTTTGCAAGGGCTAAATGACCATATGTATAGAGCTAATAGAAGATGTAAAAATGTAACTCTTCCATAACCGAGAAGTAGAAAATTTAAAATTTAAAATTCAAAGATGAATGAAACTAGGAGTCACTTTTGAAAATTTAGCTTATACATGGTCATATAGAAAGAGCAGCAAAGCAGATTTTTGTGACACTACTAAAATTTTTTGGAGTTTAGAAGCAACTAAAAGGAGGAGAAAACAGTGATCATTCTTCTGCTTTTTAAAATGATGTTTCTCTAAGTGTTGTCATTGCTCTTATGTTCCCACTTCTGCAGAGGTTTAAGTGTTTAAGGAAAGCCATGGATGACAATTTATTCAGGACCAAAGACATTTCAGGAACAAAAGTCTGGTTTCCACAAGACTATAACTGTAAGGACTTGGTTGTTAGTGAGGCCTGAGCATGCAGTTGTGTGGTGATAGCACCACAAGATGTGCTAACACAGGTGACCATGACGTACCCTGTTCCCAAACTCCCTGGTTATTGCAGGGTGCACACACTCTTGTACTTCAAACTCTTACATTTAATTCTCTTACAGAGAAGAAACAAATTGTGGGGTTGAACAGATGCTAAGAAGCTGTGCATATGTTGTTTTGTTTCTCTTTTACTTGTTTTCTCATTGCATTGTTTCATACTATGCCGGACACAAGACCATATGTTGCCTTGTGGTCTCGGAATGTGCTTGAAAGAATAAGTGCCATTTTTACAGAAATTCTAACAAAATTTAATGCAATCATGACAAAGCCCTTTTTTCTTCCTGACCACAAAAGACAGCATTCTTCCATTTCTTATTACTTCTGCCTGTCTCTTAATCTATTCTGCCCCAAAAATGTGGCAGAATGTTCCTACTGAATAATGTCTCCTTACGTAGATAAGGCTTGTAGTTAGGAACATTTTAATAGAGTTCAGATTCAAAAAGAAAAAGAATGGAGATTAAACAAGTAAGACTAATACATATTTTCCAAACATATTTTAAATGGGAATACTACAATGAAACAGAATGATGCTGCATATAAGATACTAAGAAGTGGAAAGCATTTTCAGGTACCAGGAGTTGTACAAGGGGCAGGTTCTTGTAGCAGTAATTGTGAAGGGGCAAAAAGAAAGGAGGTCTGACTAAAAAACTATTTTGATTACCAAGGTCACAGAAACCATCATGGACCACATTTCTGAAATGTCCAGTGAAAGGCTGAAATTCTTTAAGAGGGAGTCTGAGACATTAAGGAGAAGGGCAGAATATTGTCTTATAATGCTAATAAAAAAGTGATATATGGCTTTTAATTAACTTGTGTTTATGCAAATCCTTTGGGGATACTTTATGCTTTATGATATAGAATTTTATCCTTTTTATCTCTAAAGATGTGGTCACAATGGTTCTATAGCTTATGTGGCATAGATAGTTTAAATGTGAATTCTGAAAAACAGATAATGCAAAATAAAAAAGATAAAAGATAAAAACCTTAAAAGAGTAAAGGAATACAACAACCAGCTGACAAAGTTTAATAGAAAAATATTAGAAAGGATACAACAAAGAGGAGGGAAAAATTTATGAAAGTACATTATTTTTATAAGGCTTGTCATAGTGGAAGAGTTGAGGAGAGCGGGTATGTCTAGGAAGTCCTTAAAATATGTTGTGGAATCTCTGCACTGCATGTGGCAACAATCAAAGTTTTTCCTTTAGGACATAGACTGGAATATGTATACTAACTTCTTTCTGGACTGAAGACTTATTTTAATGTTTATTTCCTGCCTGCATCTGAAAAAAAAAAAAAAAAAAAAAAGTGCAAAAAAGCAGGGTCAGTCAGCTCTTGGTGCTTGAGGAAGGATAAAAATGACAACTGAAATATTTAAATTTTAATCCCCTGATGGGGAATGTGTAGATCTATATACAGAAGAAGAACAGGAAGAGGACTAAAAATCTAGGGGTAATAAGGTATCATTGAGAAAAGAAATCAAAGGAAAATGCCTAATTTATTCTTGATTGTTTTCTTATGCTTGCTATATTTATGTTCTATGTATTGATTCCATTGAATAAGGAGGAATGTTGTAAAAATGCTTTTTTCCCTTCAGTTTTAAAAGGGCATGTGGTGATGTATCATCTGCACTCAAAAGTCACAAATCACAAATATCAAAAGACCATAGAAAAGATTGGCAGTGAGGGAGGGGATAAGGACTTAAGCACAAAATACAAGTATGTATAAAAGGTAAGAATAAAGATAGTTTAGCTAACTCATATTCAGAAGATTCGTTAAGAATTTAGGACAGTGGGACGCAAACAAGCTACATCTCTCAGAAGAAATTATTCTGATGGTGTTTGACCTGTCACCAAACACTGAGAAGATGAAGGAATAATAAACACCTCTGAGTAAATTGCTGCTGGAGGGAGGAAATATTCTATGGTTACACTGACTGGGCTCAAACACCTATATTGTTTCAAAAACTGGATGTTGTGGATTAGTGTCCCATTAAAATAATATGAGATACTTATAGAGGAATCTCTGCTTGTGACAAAGGGAAGCAGCCTCTGGCTCTAAGGAAATGCTAGGAGAAAGAAGCTTTTGTGGAGAATATAAAACTAATTATGAGATATATCAGAGCCTCAGTTAGATGGGAGCACATATCATGAGTAATTCTGTGCTATAAAGGTGATTGAGAGTGATTCAGAGACATTTTCTTCCCAAGTTTCTGTGATTGTGTGACAGAGCTTTGTTTATGGATTTATAGCCTTTCATTTGTAACTCTCACTTTCAGAAAGCATGGGATTACAATATTTCTGTCCCTCGTTCACTGGTTGCATGGAAAGTAACAGCAGAAGATGGCAGCAGAGATTGCTGATGCCGTCGCATTTCTTTATATGTGCAGCAGAATGGATGCTTGGTGAAAGAACACAGGGTGAACCTTTAAAAATATACTGATTTAGTCCTGGGAAGATAAATTCCGTGTCTCTAAGAGCACACTCATCAGCTCATTTTTTTATGGAAATGGTGTGGGAGTTATGAAAGAAAAAGGCTACTCCTTGTATCTTTCCATATGTCTTAACGGCAACACTTGCAAGCAGATGAAAAAGTCCTTGCAAAAGATCACGGGCACATTCACTTTACATGGTCCTCCTGCCTTAGCAATAACTCATCAAAAGCAGGTGCCCTACATTCTGTGTGAAAAATAAAATAGACTGAAAATTATAAAGAAGTGCTGAACATTTCATATAAAGTTGCTTAAATTTCAACAGGTGACTCAAGGAACAAATAAGGCCAAAGCTATTGTTCATCTAATAGCAAGCCATGGTAAAGATGTGGCTGTAGGTTATCTCGACCCTCTGATCACAGGTGGTGCATGTAGGTGTAAGCTTAATGTAGAAAGAGTAAGTGCTTCAGTAGACCAACTAATATCGTTGTAAACCAAAGACTTTTGGATACTCAGTTTCCTTCTCATATTACAGAGGGACACACACCCACAGACTCTGTGCTATCTGGCTAATCCTGCCTCAGGAAAAACTGGAGGATCATCCCTCAGGGAGAGGGGAATTACAGGATGGATATATCTATACAGGATGGAGAAGCAGTGCCACTGCTGCCTTGATGCCTAAAGTGTGTTTGAAGCACTGGCTCTGCTCCTGCTCTGGCTGCTGCACATTAATGTTTTTGTATTCTTGCTTGTGCATAAGGAAGCTTGCTTGAAATCTGTCTGTGCTTCTGCTGCTTCTCTAGTAGCTATAGGAAAGTCAAGATGATTTTTTTTTTGGTTTGTTTGTTTTGGGTTTTTTTTTAGGTTTTTTCTTTTGGGTTTGGTTATTTTTTTCCATCCAGCATCTCGTGCTTCTGAACATTAACTGTTTGTAGAACTGTATAACTGAGGCTGACAGACAACTTAATTTCTTAAGTAAAGAGAGAAGCATGACTCAGGTCTGCATATTTGAGTCCTCATTAGTGTTCAGAACCTTTCAAACCAAAGGAGAAAGAAATCAGTGGGTACATAATATGCTCCCTGGAGGTGACATTTTTAGAGCATCTTTTAATTCTGACAGAAATTTTCCATGATGTCTGTTGAAGCACGTTTGCTGTCTTTCTTCCCAGGTGTAGATGACTGCCACTTGTCAAATGGGAGACCTGGAATAAGGAGAGTTTAGCTAATAGCTCCACAGTATTATATTTTCTGTTTCTCATACATGCATATCCTTCTGGTAAGTGTAAATCAGCTGTTTTATTCTGGTATTTTCCTTATACTCATACTGGAGGTCAAAGCATTCATGACTACTATATTAGCCAGAATAAGTTTCTGAAGGAGTAAATTCAGGTGTTGGCATAATATCTTACCTCAATATTGCTTTATTATTTAGGCTGAAGTCAGAACACTTATTATTCCTCATAATAAACAAATTTATTCCTGGCATTTTCCTCCTTAATCATGAAATATGGGGAAAAAAAAAGATTGAAATGCACTCCAGAATGCAATCTGTTAAATTCTGATGGCTTACAGACATGGCAGTGTATAAGGAATTATCCTTTCTGCCACAAAATCCAGTGGTGCAACACAAGGAAGCCATAATTAGTTATGTCTTTCTCATTTCCTTTATAAATTTGTGAGTGTATATTTCAAGTGATTCTTTCTGAGAGATTGGTACTTTAGGTTCAGGTTGTATTGGGGTTTTGAAATAATGGATGGGCTTTTCAGAACTTGCATAAATATTTCGTATGGCTGTTGCTACATTCAGAAAGTAGAGGTGGGAATACTGGTCCTACTCTGAAACTGAGAATAGTTGTGATGTTTTTTCCATTTCCTGGAGCTTTCCTTCATAGTTAAATTGGCTCTTTCATACCAGTATTTTGGAAACAAAGTGTATAAAAGTTCTGTTGATGAGCTGCTATATTGTTTTTATACAAATTTTGTTTCCTGTGGTTGGAAGCACCACTGGTGCTTGTCTAGCTGCAAAGGCCTTTCAGGATCAGTGTTTGAATATGAGTATGCCATATTTAACTTTTAAAAGTATGGAAACAGCCACGGGGAGAGCCTTTTTATATCCTAATATATACCCATCTCAACTAGCTCTGTGATGTCTTGATTTTTCTTTGGTAAAAAATTCAATTCAGTAGCAGCTTCTTTGAAGAGGCAGGTCTGTGTGATTATGCTTGTGAGGATCTAACTACCTGGACTTAGACCAAAAGAAACTGATATGTTTAAAATTAAAAAAAAAGAAAAATAATAAAGAATCCTAGCCCAAACCACAGGATTGTTAGGTTAGTCTGGGAAACCAATTATTCCCCATGGGAAGCTATTACCTAGTGTCTTAGAAGCTGTTAAAACCATGTAGTTGTAGTGGTTTAAGCACCAGACCCACAATTGTATAAAAAAAGAAATATATACTGTGATTTTTCTTTCCCTTCTATTTTTTTCTCCAAAGGCTTAAAAATTTTATTGGGTTTCACTGATGGAAGTTATACAGGCATCACTGAAATGGATGGAAAGAAGGACCTAGTATTCAGCTGAAACATATACATTGTTTTTCTTTTATTTTCCCTTTTCTTGGTTCCAATTTTACCAATCAGCTAGTTTTTATTTGGGATTAAACAAAATTAAGGAAAACACTAATGCTGAACTCAATATTTTAAAGTTACTCTTTTAAAAATCAATTTTTTTTTGGTTTTCAGTCATTTAAGATATAATTGTTAGCATAATATCTAGTATTTCACAGAAGGATTTGATTCAATAATCTGCCATCTTCTCTTTATTATATCCTGTAATGTTTTTGGGGAGAATTCCAAGTTCTTAGAGTTCTTTTTTCATGACTTTTTATATTCCTTTATTCCTCATGAATGTAAGTTCTCTTATGACATTGAGAGACAGTCTTTCAAAAATGTGTCTTAATTTTTAAAGTATTCCACTAAAAGCTGGGCTAGAATGAATTGAAATCTGGGAGGGGAGTTTCCCTGGTGACCTTGATTGTCTACGCTTCACTTTTTGAGGTAGAGAGAGAGGGAAAATGACACCTTCATACATCTCTGTAGTGACTCACTGTAAAGTGTTCTGTACTATGAATTGGTTACTTGGGTTTTTAACTAACTGAGAAATAAAGGAATCATTAAGTGACTTGCATAAAGAAGTAGACAAGAAAAGCATTCAAATACTGTGTTACAACCCTTTCTGTGCATCTACGCATGTAGCACCTAACACAACTGTATGTTGAAATGCTGTGCTAAATAATGTGTACATTTTATCTCTTTTTGGTTGCTGTAGAAACTGAAGCAGGTATTCAGTTTTTCTGAAATCACTCAAAGAACTAATATTAGAATTATGACAATCTGTGAGTCGCCAATCTCAGAATTCCTCCCTATATCACATTACAAACGTGATGCAGTTCAGAAAATTAACGCTGGCATGACTTTGTCAGAGCAAGCACATAAAAAAGAAAATTTTTGAAATTTAAAATACCTACAGTATCTCAGAAACTGGCAGATAACAATGTGAGAAAAACACTAAGCATATGGTAAATTCAAAATAGAGATAAAGATGAAAATGTTATGATGTTCATAAGAGGTAAATAAAAAGCTTTCTTATGGTAAATGGATGATTATTCAGAAAAAAAATAATGTTAGAAAACTCCATAACAGTGTGTAGAATTGGAAAAAAAGGTATAGATACAGACAGATACAGGGCTCCTATTGATTCCTTTTTTTTTTTAATATGGAAATCTATGTACATCACCACTATGGGGTTATAGTCACAGAGAAATTGAGCTGATGACATCTGTCTTCCCTTAATTCTGAGTCTCGTTTTCTAGCACTGAGAAAACCCCTCAACTTATCTTCATGAGTTGTGATCCCCTCTTACACACCAAACTTTTTCTGGGAGAATCTTCCATGTAAATGATCTCATTCCATGCAGGACGTGGGAAAAGAAAAGATCTTATGTGTCTGATCCTTGCATATTTACTCTGAGGTAGAGGACCTTGGCAGCAGCCGCGTGTCTCTGCTGCCAGCTCCCCGAACCAGCCAGATTGGCAGCACAGCTTCGTGGCACTGGTCAAAGTGCCAGTGAATCTACAAATGCAAAGTGGAGCATCAGGTGTCAATACCTGCAGGTGGACCTGCTGTGTTCTGACATTAAGAAAGCAAATGGCTCCTACAAGACACCTTTACATGCTTTCTCTTCTAAATCTGCATTTGTTTCAGGTTAAAAATGAGATATTCCTTTCGTGTATCTTGGTATATAATGCGATACTCAGTCTGAACATCAGACTAAATCTAACTTGAAAAATCCAACACTGAAAGCTCCTCTGGCCACTTAATAATTTCTGTCTGTGAAAATAAGAGTTTTCTGTGTCCTTCAGGGAAGGAAGAAAAGAAGGAACTGGAAGCATCTAGGCATCCTGTTTATTTGCTTCATATGGGTGAATAAACTCAGTTAACAGCAAGCACAACGTAAAGGCTACAGATATGATGGAAAAAGAATTATTTTACAACCCATCTGTTCTGAATTTTCTGTGTATTTTCAAAGTAAGATAATCCCTTGAATGTTGTTACTGATTTTTTTTAACTAATACTGAGAAATGTCATCTGCATTCTGCAGGACTATATTCATATTAATTTTTATGTAAATAATTTCAGATTGTATAGCGTGATTGTATGCTATATAGGACTTGCAACAAGCCCTTCAAGCTCCTAAGGTGCAGGAAAAAGGTTCTGTGAAAAACACTATATTATTCCTAAAACCTGACAGCAGCTTTGCATTTAAGTGTTGCTCAGAAGCAGTTGTCTTAATTAATTTGGTGATAGCTGGTTCCTTTCTGGGACATATGGATTTCATATGCAGTATGTCTCAATACATCTTCTTAGGAATCATGATTGGATGGACTATAAGGAAACTGAGACACTGTTACTTAGGTATCCCTTGCAACAAAAATTTCAGCCCATCTGTCTGGCGTTGACATTTGAGGTTGAAAAGGCAGTATAAGTGTTTAAAGATTAATCTCCCTAATGGTTCAGTTAATCTTCCCTTAACCTTAAGGGATTTGACTGACAACTCCATGAATTTCCTCCTAAAGTGTGCATTTATAAGAACAAAAGGATAAGTAGAAAAAAAATCTATATCCTAAACCCACAGGTGCTTCAGAGGGCTCAGAAGAATTAGACACTTTGTCATTCACTTGTAGATTCTCAGCCTAGTCTGTGCTAATCAGATTCCTCTACAAACTACACAATATCCCTCATTTTGTGGGCTAGAGAAGCCAAGTTTTTATTCTTCAATAATGGTAGCAAAGACGATTTATAAGAGGCTTCCCAATGTGGTACAATATATGTAAGGCATTTAAGACAATGCATAGAGAATCACTGATTCAGTTTTATTTCTAAGGTCAAATTGTTGTTCATTCCTATGCAAATATAAATCTGGAAATTAACTGTCTCTATGGAACACATCCCTGGCTAGGAATATCTGGGAATTCAGAAAAAAAAGGAAGAGACTTTACTGTAGCAGATAACAGAGATTTTATTCAATGTAATCTAGAATACTTTAAACTTGACCAGTCATCTTGAATCAAAGGGTTAAAAGAACTTAAAAGCTAAGAGCATAGCTATCAAGACAGAGGTAATGTATTTTAATTAATGAAAGAGGAGTAGTAGAAACTATGCAAAGGGTTAATTATTGTTAGATGGACCCAGTAGAGCTAAGGCAATGTATTATTTTCTTGACCTAGTTTGTAGTGTTTGTAGAAGGAGACAAGAAAGGTGAAGATGAAGAAACCATAACTGCACCTGGGCCCAGAAACCAGACGGAGGCAGGATGGGGAGGGTTGGATTATAGTCAAGGGACCAGAGAACCTGCCAACAAGACAAAGGTGTGAAATGTTTAAAGTGAGGAAGACATCTCTGACTTCATCCCAGGAGACCACTGACCCATTTCAAAACCCACCGACCCATTTAGAAGGAAATACGCAGGTGCAAAAGGACTTTGAGATCATTTTAATATGAAGCAGGGGTAGGCGGGGTTAGGTAAAGCATATGTACAGTGTATAAATAATTCTATGGATATGTAAGATTTTTGTAGATGAAAGAGGAAAAGAGCCTCATGGATTTTGCAGATGCCTTTGGAAAATTTTCCTGGATGTGCCTGGCATCGTAATAAACACACTCTCTCTAACTTTAATTAGTTGGAGGTTTTTTTGCCCGCATATCAATCTCAAGGTTTGTTTTCCTTTGTGATATTGATAACATCTTGGAGATAGAGAGTTTTTTTTTCAATCTGTTTCATCTGGGTGCTTCTTCCTTTGCAAGTTTGGCAAAGCATGAAAAGCTTGAAGTAAAAAGAAGCAGACCAAACACGTATAGAAAAACTGCCAGATTGTAAGGATTTCCATAGATTTTGCTTAAACTGGTTCTAACAATGAAGTGACTTAAGTGAAAGAGTGTCAAATGTTACAAGTAAATTGTTGGAACTGCTTTGTTCTTTCTTTTTGCGGCTCAAGGTTGTGAGCTGCTAGAAAGTCTATGTTGATGTTCCCATTTGGACAACTAAGTATTAAGTAACTAAATCATCTATCTCTTGTGCTTTGGCTTTCTTGTGATTTGAAAAATAATTTACTATCTTCTAAATGCTCCTTCAAAATGCACAAACTGAATATAGAGAAAAGAAAAAGTTTAGTGCTACTTCTTTACATGAATGCCACTATGATTGATTTCAGAAGAAAGGAAATCTTTTTCCCTTGAGAATTAAAATATAATTTTCTTGTATTTCATGACTTCCTGCCTGGATGTGAAGAACAAAGAGATTTCCTCCTGGGGTTTAATGCTTAAAAACTTAAAGATATCTCTGGATAAACTGTTCTGTGACCAAAAAGATTTAAGCTGGGTCAAATAGATTACACTCAAGCTGACATTTATAAATGATGTTATCTGTTGACTCCAGCTGTAGAGCACATACAAAGCAGAAATACATTGGGACAGGGTAAGAAGTCTTTGCTGCAATGAAGGCTTAACCTTGCTCAGAGGCTGATTAAGTGTAAGGCAACCAGACAGTTGGTCAGATTTACTGTTTTGTTCTGTATTATGATAAGATACAATTACTTATTTTAAGAGGAACCGTCATCTCAATACAGGAGAAATGGCTTGGTTTATTTAAAACTGGTGAGAAATAGAGGTGTCTGCAGTCTCAGGGGAACAATTGTTGTCAACAAACATGCATTAAAGACCCAGAGTACTGGATTCATTTCAGCTAGTCATTGTTCTACATACGATGATGTTACACAGTGAAAAGGTAAGAAAAGAATGGAAGTTAAGCTAATGAGCCTGGCTTGCCTGAGCAGAACAGAATAGAGAAAGAAAATATGACCTCAAACTCTACTGTCTTGATGCTGGACAGTGATGAGACAAATACCAAGCAACTGATTAAGACTATTCTGATGTTTCTGAAGAGCCTTGGTCAGGCCATTTGAAAAAAGAAAGTTCAGAGGGTTGTATTTCAGAAGACTGTGTTAGAATGAAAGTGATTAAATAAATATCTACAGATTACATATAAGGTACAGGATATAGATATAGAAATGAGATGGCTGAATTATTAAAATAATCAGATATGGCTGGTCCTGCCTTGGGGCAGAGCTGCAAGGTGTGTACTAGATGACCTCTTTCTCTGACCACCTTTCCTCTTTTGACTATGTTGCCTTTTCTGTGGCAAAGGATTTGAAAGTCAGAGCTAGCTGTGGCAGGAGTTTTGAGCCAAAGAGGCAGCTAAGACACATCCCTATTCTTTTCCAGTGACAGGACCTGCTGGACCTGAACTTAGCATAGGTGAGGAGGAGCAAGAACACATAGGACAGATGGAGGATGGCCACTTTCAAAACTTCTCCCTCTGCTCTGGACACTCTTGTCCTGTGATAAGGAGGCACGTGATGAATGGGCTGAAGCCCAAAGAAGAACAACTATTAGCTTAAGTGCATGAAAACCAGGTATGGAAATCAAGCAATTTTTAAAATCTGTGATCTGGTGTGATCTCCACACTGAATCCCTCCTCAACAGGCCTTCTGAGAACTGTAAACGACTCCATGTTTTGAACTAGGAAATTCTGGCAGAGTCATGCTGTTGCAGCACTGATGGACATAAATTGTCAGTTATTGCCCTCCTTCACCGAACTAGAACGAGTGCAGATTGCCATTTTATTACAAACATGGAATAATTGCAGGAGTAATTGGCCTTTGCTGTTAAAACTAGTAAACCTATAGTCACGAAGGAGATTATGAGAATTTAAACAAAGCAAAATAGTGAAAGCCTAAACAAGGCTCACATCTCCCTTAATTTTGTTGTGGATTTTGTGATACTTGGTACTACATCACAGTATTGGCTTGAGAATTTCAGCCACTGTTCAGAACAAATAAGATTCCAGCTTCTGTGGACAAGCAAACAGTTTAAAACATGATCTTATGGAAATGTAAGAGATGGCCTCAAGGGCTCTTTGAATTTACTGAAGGCAGTTACTGCTTTAATTTTGTTTAATTTTAAAGCATTTTGATTCCTTCTCCTCACCCCCACTGCTACATTGCCAAGTGATTGGTAAAGATTAAGAGATCAGAAAGAAACCACCTTCTCCATATTTTTTTTCTTTTTGGAAATATAATTTTCAGGATTTTTATGATCTGACTCATAACCTCTAAATCCTACTTCATTTTACATTTTTTTTAAAGCACAGTGTCTCCCTTAGATCATAAAATTTCAGAAGGTGGTTCAATATTGATTTAAAGGTGAAATCAGCCTGCAGAGATACCAATTTTTTTTCTCCTTTGCGTGTCTTCTTGTAATAATGCCACAATAACCTGATTCCTTGAAAAGTTTAAAAGCAGTTGAGTCTGGTGCAACTGAACTTTTGAACATCACCCAAGCAGACATAAAGAAATGTCTGTCTTGTTCTATTTATCACCTTTTTTTTTTTTTTTTTCTGAGAAACACTTGATCACAAGCATGTGAAAAAATCTAAGCTCTTGATTGTTTTTCTTGCTCTTTCAAAAATCATAGAATGACAGAATCATATAATGGTTTGGATTGGAATGGACCTTAAAGATCATCTGGTTCCAACCCTGCTGCCATGGGCAGGGACATCTTCCACCAGACCCAGCTCCTCACTGCCCCATCCAGCCTGGCCTTGTACACTGCCAGGGATGGGGCATCCACAAATTCTCAAGGCAATTTGTTTCAGCACCTCAGCACCACCACAATAATTTCTTCTATATATCTAATCTAAACCTTACCTCCTTCAATTTGAGTTCATTCTCCCTTGTCCTATTACTACATGATCTTGTAAATAGTCTCTCTCCATCTTGCATTATAGCATCTCCATCAAAAGATACACTCAGAGGCTGGTTTCTAATTTTGGCAAGTAGACATACCATTGAAATTCCAGTAAGGAGAAGAGAAATCTGTTAAGCAAGACAGAATGGAACATGTGGCTGCAGAATCCAGTGACAATTATTCCATTTTTTGAGAACTGGTCTTGCAGTATATGGTAGCCAGCTAATCTCTCAGTAAAGATGAAATGATGTTTTTGAAGTAAAGATCAGAGAACAGAAAGGGTACTCATGGTAGTTTCAGAGACAGGGGGCATTTACTTAGCTTGTGAAAAGAAGCAGCTGGAAAGTATTGTAAAAATTGTGCAGTGGAATAATCTGAAAGACTTCTGCAAATGTTTCAAATTGTTGTCCTTTCATGTTAATGCTGTGGTTGGAAAGGTAATATAACTGATAACAGTACGTAACAGTACTGTGATTCAGGATCAGTGTGCAGAAGCATGACAGTACTGCATATTATTTTGGGTTTTTGTAATCTTTTTAGGAGGTCCAGTTTTCATTTCTGAACAGAACTGGTTTTGTTAGAGCCTGTCTAGAATCAGAGGTAAATTTTTAATGAATTCTTTTTTTTATTATGGTTGCAGGAGAAGTTTCTAATAAGAAAAATATTCTAGAATATTTTGCCTGGCTGAAATGAGCACTTTTTGTCTGCTTTTGTAAATTATGTTCATAGATCCCAAAGGAACCAAGTGTTATGTCTCAGTGAGCTGATCCATACATAGCATTGTTTCCTAGTGCAAACAGACTTTCCAGGTGTGTTCTATTACTCTGTCAAGGGGGATCTATGCTAAAGAATGCATTTAGCTGCTGCATTATTTCTTTCTTCTAAAGGAAGTTTTCCTTTAAAGAAGGAGCTGTTGTATCTTCATTGAGGTTGGTGCAGCTTTCTAAGGGGTGGAGTGGCCAAAATATTTCAATGCTAAAAGCTAAGAATTGGCTTGTGGGTAGTTACTGCTGAACTTAAATCTTCTCTACGTCTTTGATGATGGTCACTGATAAAAAAGGAAGCCAAAAGGAGTTGGTGCTGGCTGGGAAAGCTGAGCCAGCTGTGGCTGAACTGGCTGATCTTCATCTGTGGGAGCACACAAGAGGCTCTGCAGTCCTTGGAGAAGAGCCCTGCATGACGTCCTTTGTAATGGCATTTGTGAGGTTTTGATTTAGCTGTCTATCTCATATTTAAACTAAATATCTAATGCTCATATCAAGTTTGAATAGAAGAAAGACAAACATATTCAAGCAGACTTTTTGTATTCATATCAGAAGTCAGTGAGTCTTGCTATAACACTGCTGCAGGATTTCCACAAGACTGTGTGTGTTGTGACATATGTAACTCATATTGGGGTTAAGAGATTTTAATCTCACATGTTACTTGGACAACTTTCCTGTCTGAGCTAGAAAAGATAGTAGTTTTCTGACTAATGGAACTGAAAAGATGTAAGAGATCCCCTTGTCCAACATAAAGTGCATGATCATATGCACTGCTGAGAGGTAAGTTAAAAAAACATACTTAAGAAGAAGTGTATAAACATATGTCTAATATTTGATTGTTTAGAAAAATAATTCCAAAGGTTCCAGTTGTTTGAAGCCCCACTGCCTGAAAATCTATTTTACTTAAAAGCACTCTGCCTTGGGTGATAGATCTTTTTATTTACAAGCATATGTGTTTGTGTGACTTATGCATATTTTCATAATATACATAATATAGAAATGATTATATAATTAAAATAAAGAGGAAGAGGTGGAGGTATAACTAGAGAAACACAGCTGTAGCCACAAAGCCTGCATATGTTATTTCTATATGCATGTAACTATGATTTGAGAGACTTTCAAGCTTACCCTGAGCTCTCAAGTATTTGTCCCTTCATTTTCAGGTGCTCTGGATCTGTAAATAGCGCTGCTTATGAGTAACAGGTCCCTGCAAGTTATCCATGCATCTGGGTTAAGCAAAGCTGCTTCACAGAAATGCAGTTATGGTACTGGCACCACTACTGCTATGAGCAGTGTAGACAAGAAAAAACTACAACCTGCTAGGAAGAGGCCTTCTCCCTGGTGACATAGTTATCTGACACCATGGAATAATTTTTCTTCTCCTGAAAGAAAAACAAGCCCAAGAGAAAAAATGAGTATTCATTCTATTAACACAGTGCAGTGAAATGTTTGATTTCTAGAGCCTCTTTTGGCAAAGGATATCCTGGCCAAATAACCGAGTGAAACAAGTGAGTGCTTAAATCCCTAGAAAAATAACATATCCCTAATGAGAAATTCTGACTGCAGAAATGTTCACTCACTACATTAAGCTGAGAATGTGATTGAACCCAGGGCTAGATGACATGGAAACATGTATGCACTTTGTGTTAACCTTTTGTGAAGGACAGATGATAAGCCCTTTACCCTACTGCCAGACTGAAGCAGGATTCAATGCCTCCACAGGTTCCACTCTAATTAAATGTGGATATTATGTAAACTGCCACCCAAACTATTTCATGAATTCAGAAAATGCTAGCTTCATTTTTCTTGTCAGGCTACAAAACTAGACCATGACAAATGACTTTGAGCATTTGCTGATCATTCATCTACAAAACATAGTAGTTTGATTATTTCACTTAGGGCTGTTTGCAGAAACAGAAGTTAATTAATTGAAGCATTGGTGCTCAGCAAATTATTTTTATTTTCCCCCCTTTAGCCAGATTTCATTGTATCCTAAGCAAAATCTTTAATAACACGATGCAAATTAAAGATCACAGACACCATTTTCTATCAAAAGGGTGCATTTATTTAGCCTCTATACAGGAATAATTATGCTGGCTACATGTAACCACACAAATATAATGTAACTCAATCAAGTATGCAATCAACTGGTTTGGTGCTATTCATGAGGCACCTAAATAATTCAAAATAATCATATTCCCTAGAATCAAATGTAGGAATCACAGCTATGCAGAGCTAGTGCAAAATTCAATTTGTACTAATCTGCCTTTGAGAATAAAAGCATGAAATATAGTAGAATGTTGGCATCACTTGTCTGTTGTGCAGTTAATTTCTCTCTTCTTTCCTTCTCTTAATTTCTCTGTATCTTATAGACATGGACATATTTAAGGTAATGTGATTTTAAATTTATTGCTTACATTTCAGAAAAGTAAAAAAGTCCTTACTTAATATAGGTTTTTTTTCCTTTTCACTATTCCATTAAGGGGTAACTGTGTTATGGGAATATAAGGAAAAGGAAATTATTCACAAGAAAAAAAATTAAGAAGCCTGTCTTTAGCTTTTTATAAGAATGAAATCCAAAAACCAAATTAATAAACAGAAAAGTTTTAATAACTGTTTTCTTGAGTGATTCAAAATTAAGGCAAATATAAGCGTTAATTTCAGGGATAAATTTATCACTAGAGTACTTTATTTCTCATGTTCCTGTTCCCTGGAATGGGGAAAGGACATACCCACAACATTTCAATAAGCAATGTGATATTGAAGGCACAGAATCAGTTAGAAGAAGCAGAGTGATGCCACTTTTGTACATGTTCAAATATGTATACAAATTTTACATGAATGCTCAGTTCAAGGATGACTGTTTAACAGTCGCTGTGAATTCTTTTGCTTTAATAAGTAGGGATTCTCTATTAAGGGCAATTCTTCCTTTTTATCTTAGAGGTGAAGTCATCACAGATTTTATCAGATTGAAATGTAGTAAATGCATGCAGTTATTCCCATGAGAAGCAAGGGCCTGCACAGCTTAGCTTGGACATGTAGGATGGGCAGGAAAAGGGAAGAGTTGCTCCTAAACAGCAGTGGAGGCCACCCCGATCTGTTTGACAGTCTCCAGCCAAGAACTGGTGGTGGTGTTCCTGCAGAGTCCCTAGCTTTGGAGTGATGCTCCAAAGGGCCCTTTGTGATGGAAAAATCAGGTCAGTGTAAATACTGCCTGGCACCAGTGACCTCATGGCTTTACCACAGGGATAGATTTGAAGGAGAACTGTGATCAGAAGGGCTTGACCTAAGGTAAGAGCTCACTCTGTGTGCTACGCTGTCAGAGTTGTCTGACACTGGAAGCCCACCTGGCCTCCTGCATGAAATAAAACTGTTCCTGTGTAGTCCATGTTAATTAAAGGAGGAAAACTGAAATCTGACGTTAAATTGATTTATGTGAAATGGTATGAGTGACATTCTCTGCTGAATAATACCAGTTGGCTGGAAAATGTATCGCCTCCCTTGTGAGGGAAGGGTTTGAAGAACATTCTTCTGCAAAGGTAGGTAATTTCTGCTTCAGCTGAGAGGAGCAATGTGGAGGAGGGGAAACAAGACACAAATGTGTATTGTTATAAATATGACATCACAGGAAATGAGTCTGGGATCAGGGGCTGATATGAAACCAGCACTAGAAATTAAAGAATAAGTGGGCTGTGAGATGCCATGTGATGCTATCTGTGAAGAGATAGAAGAGGGAATCAGTAGAAAAATAATCAAATTACAAAGCTGAAGTAACACTCTTTGCAGTTCTGCTCCAAGTGCCTGTAAAGAAGGAAAGACTTTAACAAGACAAGAAATAATATTTGAGGAGAATTTTGACAGAATCTTTCCTTGTGTGGAGAGAATAAATAGTAAAGGCTGGATAATAGAAACATTACTTAGAACATAAATGTAGGATTTTTAGTGTGTTAATGGTGGCTTTGAAAGGTTCTGGCATAAAATGAAAGATTGTGATGGGAATTATGGTCACCATCTACTTGTACAAGTTTTATAAGAAGGTGTTGATTCATCACACGCCACAATGACACCTTTTTTTTGTGTGTGTGTAATTGCAGTGGTCTTCCCACCTGCAGCCTCAGGGACATAAAACCACAAGAACATGCTTAGTCATCTAGACTATTTGGGCTGTTAAGTTTTGCTTGAACAAGTAAGTTTGTTGATTTATTTCTGGTTTCTCTTTTGCATATTAATAGTTACCAAAGGCAATTGCAAGATATTTGAAAAAAAAGATTCTCAAATACCACTGTGTCACGAGAGGATGGAAGCTGGGTCTGAAAGCATTGATTTTTTTTTGGTTCTAAAAATACACAAGCCCAACTGCCAGCTGCTGTATATCAGCTTAGGTCCCTGGAAGCAGGTTTACACCAAAGGAGAGTCTGGCTCTTCCCTGAATTTTGCTTAATTCCATCCTATTTTCATTCAAGTATGTGCTTCTGAGAGGATAAGCACTGTAGTTCTTAAGGGCTGCAATATTTTAAAATATAAAATAAATAAGTGGCTTTGGGATAAAAATTTTCTCTCTGTCAGTGGCATAATGTTTGGGCTTGAAATGTTATCATCAAAGAAAGTTTTATCTTGAAAAACTCTGCTCTCTGGCTCTGAATATCAAGCCAGGTAAGATTCTGAAAATATTGAATTATCTGGGGGGAAAAAAAAAAGAAAACTGAAAAGTAGTAAGGATTCAAACCTTCCCCTAAACATTGCTTTGAGCAAAGGCAGTGTAAGGTCTTCCATATCTGTAATTCGAATGGGCTAATCTGAGACATTCCTGCAGCTGAGACCTGGCTGTGTGCTCTGCCGGGTTCCATTTGTAATATTACAAATCTTTACAAGCAGAAATAATTTGGGATTTGCTGTGTTATCATTAGAATTCTCATCATGGGAACAGAAGTGACCACTGCAGATAATGCTGCAAAACTGTTTGTACTCTAACATTTCAAATTCACTTGCTCAGTAGTGGGAAAATTTACTCCTTCTAGGCTAAAGCTTTCAGGCTTTAGCACAGCTGGACAGTTATTTGTTTATTTTATTTTACCTGGAAATGAAGAAAGAAAGATGCATGATTTTGAAGAAGAGCAGAAGAATGTGTATTTGCTGCAGATTGTGATGGGTTGGTTCTGGCTGCATGCCAGCTGATAGACCAAAGCAAGTCTATCACTCCCCTCCTCAGCAGTGCCTGTACTCCACACCTGCAATCCTGTCCCCAGTTTTGGGCTCCTCACCTCCAGACAGATGCTGAGGTAGGGGGGCATGTCCTGAGCAGGGCAGCAAAGCTGGTGCATTGTCAGGAGCACAGGGCTTGTGAAGAGCAGCTGAGCTGTGGGAGCTCAGCCTGGAGAAAAGAAAACTCATGGGAGATCTCATTATTCCGTACCACTACCTGAAAGGAGGCCATGCTCTTCACCCAGGTAACAAGTGACAAGAGGCAGCAGCCTCAAGTTGCATCAGGGAAGGTTTAGGTTGGATATTGGGAAAGATTTCTTTGGTTTTCAAGCATTGGAGCAGGTGTCCCAGGGAAGTGGTGGAACCAAGATCCCTGGAAGTGTTCAAAAATCATGTGGGTGTGGCACTTGGGAACATGGTTAAATGGGGAACTCAGTGATCCTATTGTAACAGCTGGACCTGATGATCTTAGAGGTCTCTTCTAACCTTAACAATTCAAATGTCTCTATGATTTTGCTATGGTCAACTATTTAAACCATTTAGTTACACTGAAAGTCATACACTTGACCATTTAAATCACATCAGGAATTTACAATGAAAGTTCACACCGGATAAAACAAATCAAAAACTACAAACAAAACAAGACCTGCTTTGGACTATGGGAAGCACAGTTTTATTTCTAGTACTGCCAATGAAATGCCTTCTGTCAAAGGAAAAAAGGATAAAAGCAACCCAAATCTGTGTTAATCTGAGCTTTTGAGATAATTTTAACAATTTTATGTCTTTAATAAGGATGTGTTTTATTTCAGCAGCTTTGCTCACATAAAATAATGGTTCAAATTAAGTGTCCTAATTATGAATTAAATGGAAGAGGATTGTAATTTAAATTCTCATTGAATGCTACCAAGTTATTTAATAACCATAACCAGAGTAGTATACTGCATAGTTGCTGCATGTGTAAAACCCTGTGTGGTAACCCACCAAATGTTTTACTTACACCCAGGAAAGTGCAAACTCTCCCTCATGTTTTACAAGCGCTTACTTTAAGGACTTCAAGGATTTCAGTACTGAAAAAATGTCAAAGTTATCTTGATATATATCTTATGACAAATAAAATCAAAGTCTGTAGTCCTTATATCTCTGTAATACCTGAGCATTAATACCTGCATTAATGACATTATGTTGTTGTTTTTTTCCAGATTCTTATAACATTGCAATCACTTGGGTAGCTGAAAGCTTTAGAAGCAGGAGTTAGAGGCTAGTGGATTGATATTTTAGGCAGAGCTCTGGGGGTTCTATGTGCTTTTCCTGTGGTGCAAGCCCTGCACAAGGCAGCTGTGTGGTGGCTCCAGATGTGCCCAGCCCCTCAGCACAGCATGCTGCATTTGCATTTGGGGAACCAAAGGGTCCCTGGGAGCTGTGCTTCACTCGGTGCTTCAGGCTGGCAGGGGGCAGTCAGGCTAAGCTGTGCACTGGGGGATGGCTGCCTTCAGTAGTTTGAGTCAGTTTTCAATGCTGCTCCTTATCCATGTGATAAATGGATAAATGTGAAAAATTTGTTCTAATACCATATTTGTTTCATTACAATTTGTGTCATGCAGTTTTGGAATCTGAAGAGATTTTAATGGAGGAGGTTAAATTTTCTAAGAGATGGGAAGGAACAAATTTCCTTTGCATTTCTTTATTAGTGAGGTGGTAGATTGATTCCTGAAATGAGCTAGATGGCCTTAAAGACAGCTCACATTTATAGCCATAATATCTGACCCTAAAGGACCTTTGACAGGTGGAGTTTACACCTGTGCCAGACAGTTACAGCTGTGTAAAGGACAATAACAGCACACCTGGTCCTGCTCAGAGCCAGGTGGAATCTCTTGTGTTGGGGGCCCTTGTTGCCTAATTAGGAGAGCTCAAGGAGAAAACTGTAAGGATGGCCTACCTCCCAGGACCTAGATTTTCTGTGCATTGTCAGAGAGATGAAGGAAAATTAGGTCTCCAAGAAGGCCAGGCTTTGCCTCAGAATAATAAGTTCCAGGTTTTAGCTTTTTCCACTGCGTATGATTATCCTCTCTAAAGGAGATTTGAATTGGTAACTATATAATACAAATGATAGATATCAATTTATGCTGTGCTACTTTCTGGGAATGTAATTACAGGCTATGCTTCATTTGATCCATGTGTTAAAAAGAAAGGAACCATTGCAGACTGGTTTCTTTATTTTATTCTTTGTGCAGCTGTGACATTTGCATGAACAGTCCTGAACTGCTACTTCTTATATTTCTGCCAGACATTAAAGATGTTTTGAAACTTACCCAGAAGATGGCATGGATAATTCTTAAAACACATTTGTGAATGAATATTTCAGAGCAAAAGTTAATATTTTTCTTTCTTGTGTTTGCCTTTCAAAATGCCTTCATTTTTTTGCATATTGAAAGTAACTTATCAAGCGTTCAGTAGGATTAATTTGTTTAATGGTTTCTGTGAGAGATTGTATCTGATGGACTATAGGTGATATTTGTCTAGAATACAGGCAATGACCTTAATAGGATCACAAAATCAGGTGGTGAGGTACTCAGGAGACCTGTAGTCCATCCTGGTGCTCAAATCAGATTACTGACTTGGTTTAAACACCTTAATAGAAACAACTTGGATAGGTTTTAATATTATATTTTTTTAAACTTTTTAGAAATGTTGGATTTCTGCAAAAAGGGGAATATTCAACAAGATTTTATGGACATCTGTGACCTACCTTTTTAATGACCATTTGTGTGTCTGACATTTATCCAGTTCTGGGAATGAAGCATGTATTTTACTAATTTATCTCTGATGTATTGGAAAGAATTTGACAATTTGGCAGATTTCTGACGTCTGAAATAAAATAATTTCTTTGAAGTGGTCAGAGTTGAAGCAAACTTGGATAGACAGGGTATATGTGATGCTGATAAAAATTCTGGTGACAAACTTCATGTTATGTGTACGTTATTAAATTAGAAAAAATATTACAAAACTGAAATCTGGTCTGTTGAAAGTTTTAAAAAAAATTCAGAGCTTCAAAGCATCCTACAGAAATTTTTCAGTTCTGAAATATTTTTGCCCTCCATACAGCTGTGTGAAAAATCCCCTGTCTCAGATCAAAGATGTTATCACCTAACAGTGACCTGAAGCTCTCCTGCAGCATAGGAGTTAAAGAAAACAGGGAACAATTCAAACTGTTAACTATCCTGGGGTGCTGGACACAGCATCCTTAGGCAGTTAATGGAGAGAGGTGAGATGTCACATAAGTTCACTGAAATTAAGTGGGTTATCTATAAAAGATGATGTGAACTCAGTTCCAGTTTTCTTTCTTTCTTTGTTTTTTTCCCCCAGTGCAAGCCACTGTCTAGCAGTCCTGATGGTATGAAGCTGAAATCACTGTTGTGCTCTTGAAGTCAGCCCTGAGCAACATGACGGCGAAATTGCAAGTGAATTTCTGTGCCAGATGGGACCTAACTAAACATATAATTGAAACAGTGAGATCACCTGGATACACAAAGCTGTCAGCTATAAAAAAGGCATACTCCTAATAGCTACTGCTAGAAACAGACCAAACCAGTTTTACAGGCAGCATGGTGAGTGCTAAGGAGAGTTTTGTTCATTTATGGCCTGTGCAAATTCCAGTTGTGGCTGTAGGTTATTGCTTCCTCTGGAAAGATGATTCTGTGGGTTCCTGGCATAGCCTCTGGTTCTCCTTTTATCCAAACACCACCCAGCCATCATGACATAGCCTCCATTTCCTCTTGAGATTTGAAGAAGTTAAGCATAATCCACCCCTTATTAATAATCCAATCCAATCCTCTGTGGTATCATTTCCTATTCATTTCTTATTTTACAGGGCCTTAAAAGTTGATGTAAAGGAAATACATTTTGGAACACCTATGTAGGTATTATAATCTTTTTCTTTTTTTTTTTTTTTTTAAAAAAAAAGGTAGATAAATTGGGCCCATAAGGCTTATTGTGATTAAAAGCTTCACTGCTTATGGTGAAATTCTAGAGCTACACATATTGCTGCTATTAGCATATAAATGCTCTTATCTGCCAGAGTTGGACATAATCATGAAATATGCCATCATTCCAGGATGAGGTTGGGAGCTGCCTGGGGTCCCATAACATTATGAGAATGAAGTAGCAATACTATTGTCATGGTTGAAGAAGCACGTTCATTTCCACCCCCTCTTTTTTTGGAACTGGTAGTTTTACAGTAAAAATGGCTTACATGTTAGGTAAAAATTTCCGAGGTTTATTTTAATGTCAAAGGTGACTCTTTTTATTTTATTTCCCTAGGTTAGTGACTTTAATATTGATGTGCTTTGTTTTGGTTTTTTTTGAGTAGCATTAAAATCTGTTAAAATTTTAATTATTTTAGATACTGTGCATGTGCATTGAAGACAAAGAGCTTAATAATGGACAAATTTTCAGGGATTTAATCTAAATGTAAAACAAGCACCTCTGGAAAACATTAAGAAATTTATACCATATTTTATCTGGGTGGTGAGTTTTTCTCTGGAGCTTTTTAGGATCCTCTTTTTTTCTAATTTGTTCCTTATTTGTGTGGTTTTGACTACTGTTGCACAAGGATGTCTGGCAGAGACCATCTGCAGGGCTTTGCAGGAAGGCAGGATCTGAAATGGTCTTTCAGCCTGCCTCTTTCTTTGTCTCTAAATGTGTGGAACATAGCTGAGAACACCCTTTCTGTGGGCTGAGAGAAAGGTAAAATAGGAGAAGCATCTTCCCACTCACCTTTATTTTCCAGAATCTCTGTGTGGGTATGTTCTGCCTATAGTATTTCAGTATCAGGCTTTATACAGAGATGTAAACTGAAATAGTGTATATACAAAGTTAAGTAAAAAAAAAAGCTGTATGGACTAAACTAAACTGCTCCTGAACTCCAAGTTTCTTTCATTTTCTGATAGTTAGAATAAAAGCTTTTATTGTGTATACTTTTATTTTCACCTAAGGCTTATAATGCAATGACAGAGGATATTTTTGCAGGACATGTGTACTGTGTGAAATTTCAATAGAGATCTTAGAAGAGAGTCTGATTCTGAAAGGTTTCCACTCAGTTTGTAGATAAAACTGGCTATAAAACAGATAAGCATCCAACCTTTGAATTCTTATCTAAGAGGAGCCTTTTGAGGTTCTGTCCTCACCATTTTTCTAAGGGGTACAGACAGTATCAATTCCGTCCCTTGCCAGTCCCAGATCAGTCAATGTCAAGCCTGGATCTATTTTCATCAAGTTATGGAGAATCTCTTAATAGTGTGCATCCTGTTCATTATTTTTGACTTGCACTGTTGAGATTGAATCCATATGTTTATTAATTCCACAAGAAATCTGACTGAAATATAAGGTGAGTAATTTATGAGTTCTGGCTATATTATGGGAACATTTCTGTAAGAAAATACAGTATTCTAAAAAAAATTGCTCACTTATCTTCATAATCATAAATTATCTCACACCTAATTACAAACAGACAGAATGAATAATTGTCTTCATTGAGAACTGTTTGACACTGAGAATATACTGCTTATTTTATAAACTTCTTAATGCACAGCCCATAAATATGTCACAGCTAAGGAGTACTGCATCTTTAAGTATATTAAATGCAGTCTTGTGTAACCAAACATAATAGGATTTTTAAAAGAATTATAACTGAAGAATTTAGCAAATAACTTTTTAAACTTTCTACATGTGTGAAGCTTCTATAAATTGGCCAATTTGAATTACACATCCAAAAAGAAACTTTGACTGTGTTGAAACACATTGCTATTTTTCTTTTTTCATGTGTAGTTAGAAGCAATATGAGACTTCCAGTGATTTTTTTTAAATTCATTCATTTAAAAAGTACCTGTAAATGGGTTTTAGAGCAATAGCAAAGTCAAAGAAATGTGAGCCATTAGAATGCATATGCTTTATTTCAGTGAAGGTCATGCTGACACCTTTATAGCTGCTTCCGGTCTGAACCTGATATACATTGTATTAATTTGCAGTAGGCTTCATTTTTTATCAATCATTCTCATCTTTTATATTGAAAATCTTCTAATTCAAAACTTCATCTTGAGTTGATATGCATTCATTAATAATGCCCCTTGTTGAAGGGATGGAATTTATATAAAAGATATGGTGACATAAGCTGTGTAGGACATGTCAAACATACTAATCCAAACACCTGGAGAACTGTGGAGGGGGCAAGGGAATAGAAAGAGAGGAAATAAAGGAAATAAATGTTAAATTTACTGGGATAAAAAAAGGAATCCTGTACTTCAAGTGCTAAGAACTCAAACTAAATGATGTATTCAAATACATTCTGCTTTAAGCCCTCAACCATGGCTTGGTTTCTTGTCTGCTTTTTTATTTTTGGAAAACAACCAGTCTGCATTAAAGTTCCATTCTTCCAGTAATTAATTTTTGCTCATTTCTAATCTAAATTTGCCAAACTTCACTGTTTGGCTGCTCCCAGTTAAAAATCAGAATTTGGGTGCAAAATCCCTTCTTTTCTGTTTCATATGCATATAAAACACTGTGAAAAAATTTTCACAACTGGCATTAGATTCTTTTTTGTGGTTTCAAACCATACCTGAAACAGATCTGTGCAGCTGTAAAACACAATAAGTAGAGAAATGATGCATAAGCAAAACATATTTTTTACCCAGACTAATACAATTCCACACAAAATAGTGACCTAATATGTTAAAATAATCAATTTACATGCATACAGTTGTGCCTTTTCTAATTATGTAACCAGATTTAGACTACATTTCAGAGACAAACTGCAAATTTCAATTTAATCAAAAATGTGTTTGAAGATTTCAGTCACTTTTAATTAACAGTTGGGAGGAAGAAAATTCCTGAAAACATTGAAGCATTTAATATTTTTATACTTGAAGGGATAATTTACTTTGGAGATGCTAGCTTGTTTTGCTTTATTTTGTGCTTTTTTTTTTTTTTTATTTTTCTACAACAAAATTTCTTAATATCTCCCTTTGAAGTTGAAACAACATTTCATTTAAAAATGTGATATGACCAAAAAAGAAGGTAAAATAAAATATCAAATGAAACAACTCTATGAGTTTAGCAGACAGGAAATAGAATGGTGGAGTTAAACAGATGTTGCATAGAATGGTGTTTTCTGTGGTTGTTTTTATTTTTTTTCAGCATTGTTCAGTTTCAATTGATTTCACAGAAGATGCCGGGGAGATTGCTCTAAAAGAACCAAAACCAAAAAATGAAACCCAAATAATCACTGTACACAGCCTTTGCAGTGACTATACTGTAATTCCCTTTCTGTTTTTTGTTTTGTTACCTGACAATTTAGGGATCCATCTCTTAGACAGCTTAAAACTATATGAGGCTTAGTAAGATATTTGCATTAAGAAAGTGCTGATGTCTTGTGTGCTATGACCTTAATCTGCACCCAGAACTTTAGGCTCCATTTTGAAGACTTTCAGAAGGAGGGAAGTAAATGATAGCAGTAAACCCAAGTGTAGGCTATGTAAGAATCTAGCAGATTGTGTCAAATGTGTTGAGCACCTGGTAGCTCCTGTGTACTATGAGCTGTGTTTCTAAAAACACTGTCAGTAGCTAAAGTTGAGACACCTTGTTTAAAATACAAAATAAACCAAATCAATTGAAATTAGATTTTCTTTTGTGCTTTTGTGACACAGCCTACCAGGCATCAGGCATTAAAAGAGAGATTAATATAATGAATAAATAGAGTAAATAAAATACTGAAGGAAACGAATACACATTCATCTTCCTTCTGAGCCCTGCAATTCTGTCATTGCAAGTGTTGATAGATTAGGGCAAAATAGGTGTGATGTTGATTATCCAACAGTGTTTCTATTTTTCCACCAAAACACCAAACCCAGAGAGGCAACATTTTGTCTGCTTGCATCTGACTTTCTAGCCTGTGAGATTTCTCAGTTAGATATATGGAAAAGGAGAAAGTCTGGTGGTGACACACAGCTGGACTCCATGGCTGTGACAAAAAACAGTTCCGTTTCGAAATTCTTTATGCCTGGCTGAAGCTGAAAGAGAATGGTGCTGTCTAATGTCTGGTGCCAGATGGCTTTCTGCCTGTTTCGAGTGAGAGCTCAAATGCTAGACCACATTTTAAAATGATACTTCTGGTTATGACCAGTTTTGGATTCATATGGCAGTGGTCTTTATTGCATAGCAATCGTTATGTATTTTATTTCCATGAAAACCTGTTTCACTTTAGTTACAAAAGGGTCACATCCAGTAAGGCATCATAGCATTCAAATTCCATTGCTGTCATGGGGTGTTTTAAATTATTTCTCATTTCATAACTTCTTGAATCGTGTGTTTGCAAAACAATGTCCCTTTTAAAATGTTTGAACTGGAAAGATCAGAGATAACGCCTAACTCCTCTCAGCATGATTTAAGCAGTGTGATCCCTGAGCTCCACTGGATTCAATTGACTGTGGTGGTGGTCTACCTGGAAGTGATTAGCATATTGTTTATGGTAATGGAGGGTAAAGAGGGAAGCATGCAACTTCCCCTGTGTCTCCAAAGGGCTGTGGAATTCAGCCAGGCAGTTGTCTGAGTTGTTTATCTGTCTGCCTGCCTCCTTTGAAGTTCTAAGCCATAGAAGCAACAAGGATTTCACTCTTTTTAGATTATATTCAGAATTTCCCCTTGGCCTGTTTTTATTTGAATAAAAGATATACTATCCATGAGCACCGCATTCTACCAAATACTAATTCTCTCATCAGGCCATTATGTATCTCGCATATCTCTCCTGAAAGGTTCATGGCAATATTGCCCTGGTATTTCTTATGTCAGCATTAAGCATTGGAGATGTCAAGGCAAAATAAACCATAAGTAATAGGCTATACTAGAAGCAAATTTAACATATGGTCAAGATAAGGTTTGTCAAGGAAGAGAGTATTGACTATGTTCTGAACCTGATAGAAGTTCTGCTTTAGCACTGAATATACTAATTTCCCAGAGATGACAGGTTTTCTCCTGTTAACAATAAATATCTATGAATTTTTTCGTCTACAAATCTGATGTCTAATGTTATGTTATAGCATCTCTTTATTTCCTAAAATATCAGGCCTATTTAAGTAAGTGGATGCTGGCAAATGAAAGTAGCATTTGTGGTGGTGTGTTCCAAAGTCTTGTCATGCCCGGTTTTTGTTTGCCTCTGTAAACAAGAGTCAGCTCCATTTCCATGGCTGACACTGGCTTCAGCTCTTAAATGCATTGACTAATATGAGATCAGCTGAAGTAGCTATAGAGCAATATAAAGCTGTAAATTTTGGGTAAAACAGAGATGGCTAAATGAAATAAGTGTTAAAGGGGATCTCCTTTGAGGTGTCTCTTTCTTTGAATTCTGTTTGCATTGGAACAAAGAACAGCATGTGGCTGATAAGATCCATCTATTAAAACAGACAATGTTCTTCTTCAGCCCCTTGTGAGACTGACACAGGAAGTAGGCACAGCACACAGTGACAAGGAGAAAATATCTAGAAACAGAAACTAAAATGAGAAAAGGTGTGAGAATTGCAGGGACCAATTCTCATTAGAGGGCAATGAATATAAATCTAGAACTTTTGAGAATACTGTAGATGGCAAATTAGGCTGAGAAAAAATATATAGTGCTATCCATTCTCTGGGAAGCATTTTACTCTTTGACAAGGAGCTCAGGCAAAGTTTTACTGGAGCAAACACAGAAAACTGTGCAGTGAGACTTGCTCATTGACTGGAATAGATTTACTTCCTCCCAGCCCTGCTTATGCATTTTATTAAATGAAGAATATTCATATAAACAAGTTCTATAAATAATGGGATAGCCAGGATGTGAGCCATACGAATATCTTCTGTTGACTTTTGTCACTTTTTGGACTGCTGGCCCAAGGTGTCTCAGAGTCCCTGTACACTGAATGTCACAGGTGCAGCAGTCACCTACAAAACTTCCTTTGTAGTAGTTACACAGAATGCTTATGATCTTTACCAGTTCCTGCTCTACATGTATGATACACCCATGCACTTTTGGACATGCAGGTCTTGGAATCCAAATGAGTGCAAGTATCTTGTATCTGTATGGGCAGAAAGGCTGGCAATTATTTTATGGTAAAAGAGAACATTAGAAAAGTGTTGTAAAGGTCATTGGTTGTTGCTTGTAAGCTGCATCCCAAAGAGATCTGAAGACAAAGGTAAAGAGCTGGTGGATGTAGGCAAACTATATTTATTAAGAAGATAAAATTAACTTTAATTTACACATAAATGGGTCTATAAATTAGTATTGCTATATACTGTACTTTCTCGTATACATCTCAGGTAGTGTCAGGCAGCAATTTAAACAATTGAGGGCTTAACAGAAGAGGAAATAAAAAGATATTCGTTGGTTTCTCCTTGTATGCAAACACAGGAGTATCACTGTTCATACTGTTTTTTGAATATAAGGGGGCACTGTATGTACTGCACTGAAAAGAAAATTAAAACCTACTGGGTTGTACAATCTTTCATAAAAAAATTGTGCTAATTTGTGAAAATTTCTCAATACAAAACTATACCATACTATTATATTTTTCTAAAAATAAGAAAAAAATACTTTCTAATGTACTAGCAGTTCTACAAGTGCCACACATTTTAGCAATAGTTAAGGCATTTTTGTTTTAATGAATACTGTATCATATATATCCTGTAAAATTTGCCTGTAAAATACCTGCATATCCAGCAAAGAATCCTGCGTAGTTTTTACTGTTCCAAAAAGCCAAATGGAAGATGAACCATCTATGCTGAAGGGCATCCAGGTGGAAAGCAACTCTTACAAAGGCAAGGATTTCAGCAACATCCATTTAGAATCTACTTCATAGTCTCTGGGAATTTTAATGTGTTTACAGCTGGAAATAAATCTACTGGAAGGAATCTGGGCTCATATGTTTCAGCACAACACACATCTTAAATTCTTAAGTTTTCCAAAATCATCTATGCATGATGCATCTGCTATAGAAAGTGTTAGTGACTTAATGTCTGATTTAAATGGAATTAATTTTAAAATTGAGTTCATGCTGGAGGTGCACTTAGAGAGAGAAACAGGAGCAAAGAGCACAACAGATGCTGGAAGTCATGCTAAGGGACAGCATAGCTAAAGGAGCTGTAAGCCACTGATTACTTCTTTGCTTTGAAATCCTTATGACCATTATTATACAAAAGTGCTTCCTTTAATTTAGGAGAATAGGAGCTGTGGAAACAGAACTATTCCATGAATCATAAATATAATTAAAGTGTTTTGCAACCTATTTGAATCTCTAAATATGGGAAGTCTTTCTACACTGCCCTTGTTGGCTTTGTATGGTCATTTAAAAACACCCATGCTGAGACCCAAATAACATGGTAAGGGAAATTTGATGAGACAAAGTGCTTACTGAGCCTTCAATACATGTAGCTGGTGACTAATAGCGTTGATTAAAGCTGGTTCACTTTCCTTGGGCTGAAGCAGAAATGCCTTTAAAAGGCTGATTAGAAGCATTTGGATTTCATCTCTAGGGAAACTACTGGAAGATTAAAAAACCTAAGGGACACTTGGGGTTTGTGTTTTGTTGAGGAATAAGCAAAACCATTTGTGCCTAATATATTGTGCTTCTCTGGACTAGAGAGATCACATTTATAGCTGGATCCACCAGTACCAAATCCTTCCTTGAAACCAAGTGCTTATAATGATTTTGGACAGATTTATTTAAAAAAAATAAATTCTGTTGTAATTGAGCTGATCCTCTACATCCTGCCCAAATGCGTATGCTAGTGAAAGGTGGAGACTCACGTCTTCCAAACTGTAAGAGGCTTTTCATGAAGGCCGTTCTACCATCCTTCTTTTAATGTGAATGTTGTAGCAGCTACCCAACACTCTTACTGATCAATAGTCAGGGTCTCTATGCACTTTCTTAGGATATTTTCTTTCTGTTGTCAAATACGTAACTTTTCTTCTAAAAATTCTTTTTTCTGTTTTTCTGATTCTGCTGCATTTCTTCTGTATTATTTTTTGTCTTCCTGGATTTCTCAGCCTCCTTTGGACTGAATTCTTTTGGGATCCTCCCTCGTGGGGAGCCCTGCTTATCTCAGTTCATATGATTTGAAGAAAACTCCCAAGCTCATTAGAATCTTGTTTCTCGTGTTTATTAACAGGTCATCACAAAACTTAACAGGTCTTTCTAGGATGGGTGCACAAGGTTAATCTTTGCAATTTGGCACATTTCTTTCTTCTGATGGTACAACAAGGCCTTGTGGCTCACTTTGTGTCTGATGCACAAAATGGCCCTGAACTACACAGTTCTTTTATCTTTATACCTATTTTTATTCAATTAACAATAGACATGTATATTATTTTTCTTAATGACCCAATGACCCATAACCTGTGTGCTGCACTGTGGCATTTTCTAACCAATCGTTTACTATTACCCAAAAACGTCTAGAAGAAGAACGTGAAGAAGAAAGAAGAAGGGACAAGAGACAACACCCTAAATCCTCCATCTTCTGTTCTCTAAACTAACTTTTTCACCCAGTGACTTAAGAAAACTCTGTAATCTACACACTTACACTTTTAGCTTTTTCTATCTAACTTTAACATTTGTTTTCATGTATCACCATGAAAACATGCTCATGAATTTCATGTTATGTGAAATTCAGTGTTTTTCTGGATCTTAAAACTAAGTATCAGAAACAACAGCACACACTCAGACTCCAACAAAATATAAATCTCAAATGGTGTACTAACCAAGGAGAGATGCTTTCTGTTTTGTTCTGTTAGCCTTTCAGCATGTTTCTAGATGCAGGGATACTTTAATTTCTTTAGTTTCTGGCAAACTATTTTATTAGACCCCCTTGGCAGTACACAAGAGACATCTCCAAGTCCTGTGTTAGAGTTGGTATATCATTTTGTTACTATCAATTTTCTTGGGCTCTGGATCCCACTGAACACAGCCCTCTCTTTCGAAGAACATTTCCAGTTGTGCAGAACCATGTTATACTTGTGCACGCTGGGAAAATGGCACAGCACTGAGATGTGGTGCTACAAAGAGCTGCCACAGAGAGCAGAAAATGCTGCAGTGCCCATCTGTGAGAGCCCTTCGAGGCACAGGCTGGTGAAAGGCTGGCTGATTTGCACTCACAGGCTGATACAGGAAGGATTTTCAAAGTCATTCTATGCCTTGTGTGAGGAATGAATATAAGATAGCAGGTTGGGTTCAAGATATGCACTTCTACATCAAAGTGAAATGTTGTGCTGGAAATCCCTTAGGTAGCTTTCACTGAGCGATTGTGTTGGCACGGTGCAAATTAGTGCATATCTGTGTTTTTTCTGGAAAGGCACAGTGCTGAAAGCTCCACTTGTTAATAGGGCTAACAACAACAGGAGCAGTGTATCAGCAACAAAAGTGTTTCCAGTTCCAGAAGTATCTTGTTCAGCAGCTGAAAGGGAGTAAAGCCAGGAATGGTAACTACAGGGCAAGGAATTTGGGGAAATACTGGCCTTGAGGTTTTCTTTCTAAGAAAAGTGCAATAGAAATAGACCAGTTCCACATTATGAAAACTGTTAAAGTGATTATACTGAATGAAGAGCACATATCAGCTTGGATTTGATTTCTGTAGCTCATTCATAGCCAAGTAACAGCTGAGCAGTGAATGGGTGCTAATCGTCCTTTGAATATTCCATATAATTCTGTAGCAAATTATCAGGTATGTGTTAGTCTGTATTTAGCCTATATACACATGCAAGTTCACAGCATTCCTATGAATTATTTTTTTTTTTCTTCTCCTCCCCCCACCCCATATCTTCTATATAAAAAATACCTTGGATTTAGTCTGGATAAATGTCAGATACTTTTATTTTAAGCCTACATTAGATCTACCCATCAGCTGAACCCTTGGTTTGTATTACTGTGAAACCAAAGGAGATGAGATGGACTTCCGAGGACTTATTTAATCTATCTCCCTAAAAACTCAGTGCTAAAATCTAATGTGTATCTATGGATATTAAGGGAGATCTCATTTCTTTCTGATGCATATATCAGAATCAGTATGTGTATCAGGATGTCCTTATTGTTATGACATTTTAAAACAAACTCCAGATAAACAACAACTCTGAAAACCAAACAAAAAACCCCAAAACACCACCAAAACCCCCTAGAACACCCCCTTCTCCCCCCACCCCCAAAAAAAGACACAAATGGTAGGAAAAAAATGCATGTGGTAGAACTGTGTTATGAAAATATATCAAACTCAGGCACATGAATGTCCTACAGAACACCTTAGAAAAGAGAAAAGGAAAGCAAAACAGGAAAAGAGGAACTTTAAGTACTAAGTAACAGAAGTGTTTAGAGTCTTATTCTGTGCCAGTTGTGCTGGTATTGCACAGGTAAGGGCTGTAAGGGTTTTGTCATGACTGACTAGCTGCAGTAATTAGTTATCTTGTTAGTGACAGCACCAGCAAGCCACTGCTCACCACCATTTCAGTGTGGCAAAACCTTAACAGCAACACATTCAATAATTAACTGGTATGGAAAATGTCATTATGGGATGCAGCACCTGGTTGTCTGGTTTCTTTCAGTGCATAGCACAAAGTTACTTTTAAATGTACAGCAGCACCAAGTAGTGAAAGGAATATTGCTGTCTCATGCCACGTAGCTTTGGAAAACACAACGTGTTCTGTGAACAGGGAAAATGCAGTTCAGGGTGAGGACTTGTTAGGAAAAGCAAGTGAGGACTTGTTAGGAAAAGTCACAGCACAGACTTTGAACAGAAAGCAAGGTATGGTCCATAAAGATCACATTAAAAGGCTCACAAACTTTCCATTTTCACAAAATTTTACAAAGCTTGCCTGTGGGTTTATTATTCATGTACAGAATGCTGCTTTGTTAAGAAGATCATAAATATAGTTTCTGGCCCAATCAGCTTCTCTAGGCTCCTAAGGAAGTGATAAACTCAATAGAATTCAAGAAAATTAAGGTATGAGGTGGAAAAGGAAAGCTGTCCTGTATAAAGCAGCAACAGAGAGATAAGGGACAAGTGGTAGAAAACTATCTGTATAAACCCCTTTGTAGTGGAAGCCTGGGGTTCCATCAAAACTCCCTTTTTTAAGGGTAAATTATTTAGATTCTCAGTTGCATAGTTTTGAGAAGTCAGTCCTTTCCTGCAGAATACTTCCACTTATACTTATTTAGAGAATATGATCACTATGCCTTGAAAAAAAAGCTGAAATCCTCTTCAGATTAGGCTATTTATATATTATATTTGGAATTATTACTTTTTTATGTATTAACACTCTGGTGTTAATGTAGCTCTTGACTGGAAAACTTTATTAAGTGCTTTGGAAGATGATTTAGCTGAGTAGGAGAATGGATCTGGGGATCAGGAAACTTTGCTCCTCTGTTCATTTCCCTGGATATTTACTGCATGATTTTGTCATGGTAGCTATATGTACCTCTGTTTACCCATGTGCAGAATGGGCATATTTCAGGGATATGGTGAGAATAATTTATGCTGAACATTCCTTTCAAATGAAGGGCTGCTCAGAATAACTGTAACCATTTTTATCAAGCTGCTTTCATTGGCTATGATGTGGTTGCTTGGTTTCATAACTCACCCTATATGAAATTTGAAGCACTGCTGGAGTGGGGCTCTGTTGTATTGTCATTACTGCCCTATGGTATGGTTTGCAAAGTCTGGAAAACGTCTGAATTGATAATATGAGAGATTGTTGTTTGTGAAAAGGTGCTTAAGTATGACATGCAGATTACATTAATTTTTCCATCCGAGTGTCAAAAGCGCAGGACAAAGAGTGTTTAAAGAACTGATCTATTTTTAACTCCAGTGATGCCTATCAGATTTGATTCCAAGGTCTTTAGTTTCACTGCAGTCTGAATTAAGGGTGCATTTTATCCTTAGCAAACAAATCTTGAAATCTAGATGAAAGAGTGAGGACTGTAGGAGAGAGGTGCCCAGAGGAGGCCCTGAACAGAAATACTCTTGGCTGGGAAGCTTGCAACTTCTTTCAAAAATAATCCTTCTGTTAGGAAGCTGAGGGAATTTATCATAACTCTTCAGGTTTCACTGCAGTACAACATCCAGTTTGCATTGCAGGTGTTGGTAACAAGGAGACAACAACATGCTGATAGAAAAATGATCTCTTATTACCATTGTCCTGTACTCACAAATCTCCTTGAATAAAATTTCTGTATGATTTTGAGACATTGCTAAGACCATAACTCATGAGGGCTTATCACCACTCTCATATCTGGGAATATTTCTGGCTTGTGTTTTGTTGGTAACTGTGTGCTAGTGTTTTGTTACCAATAAGCAGCATGAAAGGAAATGAAAATTGAAAGAGGCATTCTGTACTGATATTTTATTTAGACATAGCTTTAGACTGCTGCAAACTACTTCTCAAAATCATAAATCACATAAAGAACTCATAATCTCATGTGATACTCTATCTCTTTTCTGTGGCCTAACAACCTTCCTAATAAAGCTAATGCCCATTAAAATGTCCACATTAGTGGAGGAGAAAATTTTGTTTTTATTCACACTGATATTAAAAAAGAAACAAAAACAAAAAAAAAAGTTTGAGGAAGACTAGACATGTTTATAGCACAGAAGTTTTACTGTAAGAATTCCATCACTTTTTTCTGAAAGTACTGCACACCTTGCAGGAGCTGGTGTCAAAAAAGGACCTTTGTTTTTAATCCTGGCAGAAATAATAGAAACAGACAAGGCAATTTTTACTTTTAAACAAGTACAGTTTCTAAGAAGGGGAACCAAAGGAACCTTGACATGCCACTCAGAGAAAGGCATTTTTCTCAGTGCATAAACTGGCCTTGCACTTCTGCAAAGAGCAGTCACTTTTCAGGAGAATACTTGACAAACTTTAGTGCATACCATGCTATTCTTTTAGCTCAGTGAAGGGCTGAAGAGATTTTCTGGACATCTTAATAAGACTCAGTTCAATGATGTAAGACATTTGCTGAAAGGTACATCAAATCCAGTCCACCTAAGTAGAAGCAAAACTAGATATAGGCTGAGGACTTAAGTAAAGCAACAGGTAAAAAAAAAAAAATACTTACATGGGCATGTGAAGTGTGTGTGTTTTATAATGATATTTAATGCTGCCTTATATATGGATTTTTGATAAAGAGTGGGGTGCCTGGGGACATGCCTCAGGCCAAGTTCAGACACAGAAAGCCACTCTTGCACCCAGGCACTTGCTCTCTCATTAGATTCATTTTTGTTCCTGAGATGTCTGACTAAACATGCAACTATTAGATGTAAAATTATATTAACCTGCTGTTCATTCTCTCTCTCTTCTGTGTGCTGAAGTTCAGTGCTAGTGCTTTATTCTTTTCTTACATTAAAAGGCTACAAGTGTGGCGTGATAACAGACATATTTCTAAAATTCTTTTCCTGATAAAGCACTGCTGTTCTTACTTTCATACAGCTCAGGACAACTGTAGAAAGGACAGAACTGAGCAATTTTTCTTAGGAAGAGAGATGCCTGTGAAGTTTTGTTTTGTTAAAACACTAGAAGAGTCTGTGGAAAGATTTGAGAATTCCAGTTCAGCCAGGAAAAACATTTTCTATACATGTCCTTCATGCTGTGAGTATAGCTTGTCAGTCACTCTCAGCTGCATGATGGTGATGGGGATGATTATTTTTTTGCTCAAAGCCAGATGCTTATTTGATCTTTGTTACAAAGAACTCTCCTGTAATTGTTAAACAGAGATGACAAGACTTCATTCTCTGAAAGATGAGATGCCAGAGAAAGCTCTTTGTGGGGGAGAAAACACCAACAGCTTTCAGGAACCAAAAGTCTCTGACCCAGCCAGACTTCTTTTGGAGGAAAAGGTCTCTCCTAGAGCTTTTTGGAGAGATCTGTGTCCTCTGCCTGCCAGAACAGGGAATTGCAAAGCTAACATTTGAGCCATTGTTTTTCAGTTTTCCAGAGACTGAGAAAGCTTTGGTTAGAATTTGGAAAAGACTTTGGTTTTGTTTCTGGTACAACAAGCACAGTTTGCCCCAGGGCTCTGATAGCTGGTGAAAAATGCTTAATGCACAAAGATAATGTGGGATATTAAGGGTATCTCTTTTCTTCCTCCTATGTATGAAAACTAGTAGGACACTTAAATCTTTAGTTGTGTTGCTGCATCACAATGAAAGAAGAAACAGCTTTCCCAGGAGATACTAGTAACTGATGTGGGTAAAAATATGAAATAGAAAGTTGGAAGTATCCCTGTAAAACACTCCAAACTTCAGCAGATGAGGAGAGTTTAAAGCAAAACAAGCTGAAACCACTGTCAAAGCAGCAATCACAATTGGATGGTATCTGTAAAATAATCTGCTCTCTGGCACCAAAAGAAGAGAACTTCACTGGGAATGACATTGGTTCCCAGATGTGATCACTGCACCCTGTACTTGTCACTGATCTCTGCAATTCACCTCAGCTGGGCTGCTGCTGCCTTTTGTGCTTGACTGACATTTTTCATATGAACCTTGGTTTTACAGAACAGTTAGCTTTTCTTGCAAGATCTGTTTTACAAACATGACTGTAACCTTCTCTGTTGATTACATTTTATCTCTAGACAGTGATGAAATATCAATAGTTGTTGTAGGGTTTTTGTTTGGTTTTTTAAATTGCCAGTAGAATTCTGAATTCCACTTCATTTCATCTGGATGTCACCTGCATACCTGCACCAAACCTCTTGGATATTATGATTAAATGGTGAGTCTACTTATTCTTGTTTAAAATAAATAAATTTGGGGGTAATATTGAATTTGTGTTTCAAATCTGAGATCATATATGACATTGGTTGCCTTACTAAAGTGTGGGCAGGATTTCAGGGGGAAAGAATCTGCAGGGACAGTCTGCATATATATACCTGGATGTACATGTGTTTAATTTTTTTAATTACAGCTGCAGAAGACCTAAGTGCTCTAAGTTTTAGCTACATGTCATTCCAGATAAGAATAACCACCTAGAGATGTGGTATAATCAAGCAGCTTAATTTAAGAGTCAATCCATTAGAATCAATGATTATGTTCAATAATAATGATTTCAGTGTGCTATCAATTATACTCCAAGGTCTCAACAAAATAATATATAAATATATATAGAATATATAAAGCACTTTTGCTTCCTTGCAACATGTTCTACATGTGTACATATTTAAATGAATCATTCAAATACTTTATTCTGAATTAATATATGTAAATAGTTCCACTTGAGTGCATAGTTAATGACAAAATATTAGATTGTTTCTCAAAATAAGCCCATTGCACTGATTTTTATTGCAATGACTTAATAGATAAGTAATCCATTTAATAGGATGCATTATACTAATGAAACTACTGTAGAAGTGTTTTTCCCTTGCATTGATATAGCATTTCATACAACTGAGTCTGTTTTGTAGGTATTGTATTTATGTGGTAAGCAAATATGAGGCCTACAAGTGTTTTTGAATTAACTTTATATAAATTTATAAAAGTGCCCATTGTTGCAACCTTTAAGAGATCGCATGGTAAATTACTATTATCAATAAAAATCAGCAATGATTACTTTTTGAAAATTATGGTTAAATCTGTGCTGTTAAAGCTGTCATGAAAATTCAAAGGGAAATTTCAAAGTTCTGTACTTTGATATACTCTAGAACTCTCACTAGTGGTTTGATCTTAGGGAATTAATCTTAAAAAAAAATGTCTGTTTCAAAGTTAACTCTGTTCCTAATCCTGTACTCATATATATATATAATAGAAGTCCAGAGACAAGATCAAATTAAATAAATGGAAAAGAGTTTCTGTATCTGTAGACTGCATATATATATATATATATATACACTACTTTTATACATATTCTTTTGACTTAATTTCTGAGGAAAAAATTACAGGGAGAAGCTGTTGCAAATTCCACCCAAGTCAAAGGACCTGTGCAGAAAACAAACTGCTAAAGTAATTTCTGTGATTTAAAGGAAGAAAGAATAAGAAAACAAAATAAATATACTACCATAGCCAGATATCTTCCTTAGTTTCATTTTTAAACCTTTTTTTTTTTACTTCATGTGAAAATAAAAAATTGAAAGTGAATTATCTAGAACATTAACAACACCTAATATCCATATATGGAGCAAGATGACAATTATAAACTTCTTTTGTTTATAATTCTTGTTTTGGCCCTGAATATATGACCTATATTACCTCAAGTGGCAAAGCTGCACCATCATCTTAATTTATGTGTAACTTGACAGCATGTGTAGAGCTCTTCTGGTGATCATGTCGTGCAGAGCCATATGAAGATTGGTGCTCCTTCTCAGGGAACTTCTCATGAGAGTCAAGTAAATTGATACCAGAAGTGTGTGGAGAGGATAAAGAAAGAGAACAACTCATGCACATTACTTAAAAAGAGCAGGTCTACTGATAAAGAGAAATTTTGTGGGGCAAAAAATTCTTAATTAGACTTCAACATTCTCAGAATGTTCTGTGAGCAGAAGTGCTATAGAGACAATCAATTACTTTTGTGTGCATGTGCTTAGACACTGAGTACACATGTACAAAGTGAAGCTCAGTTAGTTGTGCTGCTTTAATAATGTTTTTGTGTGGGAAAAGTTGTAACTGTACTACCTCTATTTAAGGTAGTCAGTGGAATGCACTCTGTGTCATCAGATTCTGAAACACAAACTTTCTTCTTTTGTGAGGTGTATGGCAAATTTAGACATTTTAAAATGCCAGCCACTGACTGGAAGCTTTAAATTTTCATATAGTGTTACTATAAACAAAATACAGTATTAAATAACAGATACATTCTGCACTGATTTATCTTCTGTGCAGCCTTGCTGCAGTTAATATGCCCAATTCATTTCTGGTGTCATTCCAAAAGAGCTAGAATGCTAATGTCAGTGTAGATACACTAGGGATGAACTAAATCCAGTAAGATTACACTAAATGCATAACATTACTGAAATAAATACTCTCTTGTGCATTACATCATAATTTTAAAAAATTAAATCAAGACTTGATTCTGCAGCTTTTCTCCTACAAGAACAGCCAAAGATATATATGAGGTGAGTGAGGGCAGCAGTGTGGACCCCAGTCTTAGGAAAAATAATAGGCTTGTGTTGTGCCCCAGATTCAGAAATGTTTTAGCAGTGTATATTTGACAGAGGAGTGAAAAAAATTACATGGTCCTACTGGCTCTAACAAGACTGAGATTTGATTCTGAAGACACTCATAAATAATAATCATATGGGTGTTCCATGCCCATATCTTCAGAATACTTGCTAAAAATAAACAAACTGCAATTGGCAATTTGAAGGAGAAAGGATGCCATTCTAGATCTATGTGCCACATTATGTTTGCTTCAGAAGTTTGTGTTTAGAATCACAGAATAGCTTGGCTTGGAAGGGAGCACTAAAGGACATCTAGTACAACCCCCCTGCAATAAGCAGGAGCAAGTTCAAATTAACCGGCTGCTCAGAGCTCTGTCCAACTTGTCCTTGAATGTTTCCAGGGATGAGGCATCTGCCATCTCTCTGGGAAACCTCTGCCAATGTTTTAACACCCTCATTGTAAACATTTTCTTTCCTCTATCTAGTTTGAATCTACATTCCTTTAGTATGAAACCATTGAACTTTATCCTGTTGCAACAGACCCTGCTAAAAATAAATTAACCCCATTTTATAAGCTCTCTTTAGGTACTGGAAGATGCTTTAAGATCTTTCTGCAGCCTTCTCTTCTCCAGACTGAAGAAGCTCAACACTCTCAGTTGTCTTCAGTGGAGAGGTACTCCAGCCTTTGGATGATCTTTGTGATTTCTGTAGACAATTCTGCATAACCCTTCCTGCTGAGTTTAGTCTGTTTAGATTCGGAGCTTGTTCCTAGCTTTACAATCCAGTTCATTCTCTTTCTTTTCTTACAGCTAGATATTAAACAAACCATTGACACAGAATGCAATCCAGCATGTTGCAGTAATTCCAAAAAAGGAAAATCCTTTCTTGAAGTGTGACAACTTTCCTCATTTTGGTGTCTGGCTGTAAATGAAACCAACCAGATGGTCCTCACTGATTTGTATTGTGTGTGAGACATCTCAGTGCTTTTATGTCAGGGCAAAAATTTGTTTCATCTAACATTGGAGAAAAGCAGCTCTTTTGTGTGTTTATTTGATATTTGTGGTTCAGATGGCTGGCAGTATGCACAGTCCAAGAATGGCAGTCCTCCAGATTTAATATGATTCTGGGAATGACTAGTAGAGGGAGTTGAGATGAACTGAGGAGGAAACATGAAAGTTGTGTTGTGATATTATGTTAAAATGTTATTTTCATCCAGAGCCTTGCCAGAGCTATGAAAGAAAATAAATGATCTGTCAACTGTTTTGTCAAGATCCCAAGCTAGGAAAAGACTACTAAGTGGAAAAGGCTGCATGCTTTTTTCACCAAGTGTTCTCCAGCATGGCCATTCCTGGCCAAAAGAGAGTGGGCTTGAAAGACTTTCAAAGGAGTGTTGAACAGATTTGCTTTGTCAAATAATTTACACATTAAGACCTCTAAAGCATCCATATAAGTCAAGTAACTTTTAATTCAGGCACATAAGAAACATTGTCAACAAAACGAATCTTCTATTTTAGAAAGAAATAACCAAAGAAATAATAAATAGTTAAGATTACTATAACTTTTTAACCACAGGTTTCCAGGTTTCTAAAAGAAGTTGATTGCTGTTATCCTTATTTTACAAATGAGGAAACTGAGTTTTTGGAAAGTATTGTTCTTCCCAACAGCTTATTTGAAACAGAACATAAATCAGTAAATTAATATGGCTTGGTTTAACAATACCATTTATATTAAGATCAGAAAACAGAGCTTTCCTTCTGATGTTAGCAATAGATATTTAAAAAATAATGTTTCTTTATGTGACTTGGAACTAACAGCTTCATCCCAAACTCAATTCTAACAAAGTCAGCTACTGGTCAGAATATCTATCACAGGATATCATCAGCTAGAAGGAAACCTGAAGGACCATCCAACTCCTGCCCTTGCACAGGAGGACCCCAATAACCACAAGAAGTCACAAGTGTAACTGTTTGAATTGTTCATCTGTACTGTAAATTTTGTCAGTAAAAGATACAGGCAGTTCACTGAATCACACAAACTTCCTGTGGTAGATCTCTTCACAGTAAGATGAACTGGTTTATCTTGGTAGATAAGAAGAAAAGAGAAAAAATTTACTTTAAAACTGATTTTTTAAACCAACAGGTGTTTTCCCTACTACCCATTTCATATTTGGAGTATGGCTGATTGCAAATAGCACTTGAGAAAGAGTGTTAATGAAACTCGTGATCATGTCTCTCAGCAAGAACAGAAAGGAGAAAGGCTTTGTGTGGCCAGGATGGGGCAATGAGGGTGAGAGGTGAGCCTGAGCAGAGCAGAAAACTCCTGAAACCTCTCATGTCATGAACTTTCTTCCCCACTCTTGTTTAAATGAATAAATGAAACAAATTCCTATATCTTCATTGGGAATCCAACTGATGTATTTTTCCTGCCAAGATGATGCCTTCTTTAATAGTAACTTTGTTACACATTTGTGCCTAGATTTCTGCCTTTTATGTTCAAAATAGACTATTGTCCTGCTGGCCAGCTGTTCCTTTGTTCTAGAAAGAATTAATAGGAAACAACTTCTGATTTTTTCAGTATTTTCTCTCACAACCTGTGTTTCTGCTTTTCTGCTGCATTCTTCACAAATATCACATTTAATTGCTTACCTGTGTCATTTATGTATGCAAGTGGAATTTGCTACTTAATTCCCTCTTTATTGCAGAAGATTCAAGGTAAATAGATTAATTCAAGTTCAGCATCAAGTCCTCCCAATTCTGATCTGGATCCTCATAAACACAAAACGTAGGATGCCTGTATTCCTTTCTTAGTAGTCTATCAAAATGACAGATTTTTCATGTGTTTGCTGGCATATAAAAGTTCAGTTAAGTGTTGTCAAGTTCCAGCCAGTGAATTATCACGCCTAACTGAGAAGGCAGAACATTTGGGAAATTATCTCTTTTCAGTGCCTAGAGGCTCTAGGAGCATTGCTGTGTTAGGAGTTAGGAGTAAAGCCCCACAGTCTGTAGAGGAGGAAGACTGTGGACTATGAACTATTCATGACGACAGTCTGTGCAAGGATGTTTCTGAAGGATGGTACCTTTTGTTTTGCATTCCACAATGGAAAGGTGAGAAAAATCTCAATGATTTTAATTTCTAGGGGAAATGTTATAAATGACACATAAAAGTTTAGATCCTCTAATAAAGGGGAAAAAGTGAAATTATGAGAATGCAGGAGAGTAGAAGACATTTTTACAGGAAGGATGGAGAGATTTTCACCTAATAAAAGAAATCCCTTTTAGTTTTCACACTCCCTGAGCATTCTCCAAATTTGCATTGGCACTTCTTTCACAGGCACTAATGTGCCGGTTGAGAGAATATTCTCGGTAATGAATGACATTGAACTGATGACAAAGCAGAAAGTGAGTATTGAAAGGGAAGAAAATAAAAAGGCTAGCACAGTTGTTAAGATGAAACACCTGCTGTGAGTGCCATGAAAGGCTGCTGGGGAGCAGGCAGCTTCTGAACAAATAATTTCTGAGGAAAGATAAAATATCCTTGTATGCTGACAAGGCCAACTTTCCTTCCTCTCCTCAGTCTTGTTCTTATTGATTACTCTTTTCATGTCCATGTGTTTTTTGGCACATTATTAACAGCTTGTAATACAGAGGTTGCACATAAGTGGGTTTTGTTTCAGATTGATACCTAACTAAGATTTCTTATTTTTTGTGTCTCATTGGTTTTCAAGCTAACATATTCTGTCTGAACACATCATGTAAAATTCCAGCAAGCCATTTTGTATATCTTTAAGGTGAGTTAAGAGTCTAACCACAGTTTCCAAGAGATTACTCCAAAGGCCATTGCTGCAGTGTCTCAGTAGTATCACAAAACATCTTTTCCTAGAAAGACAGAAATGGCATTTCTGAAGACTGTCTTTATCAACCCATTGTATCTCAGGTTATAATTTCCCCCTTTTACAAGAAGTAGGATGCTTTCCATTCCAAATGTGAAGAAATTTTGACAAAAGACATCCTCTGAAACCTGTCCCCATAAAACTTGTCCTTGGCTGGCCCTTTAAACCCAGATGCTACTGGCATAGCCTTTCCTAAGTGGGTGTGATGATACCAGTCTAACAGATGGGCCCATGGAGAACCACCATGTACCTCAATATTGACTATTTCAGGCACAGAGTACCACTAAGGAGGGTTTGGACTGCAGTCTGCTTAGACAAACATTGGCAAAGATCAAGGAGATGTGCAATGTCTGGTACTCTGGTTGTCAGCAGAGTTATTTGGATTCTGGTATAATGTAAAGCATGCTTTGGCTCTCACCAGTGATAATGAGTATTTTGATTACAAATGAAAGAGTGAGAAGGAACATTTTGACTGCTCTGTTGTTGATTTGAAGATCATGCCCATGGAACTTGGCCTAAGGGCCACTGGAGGTTTACTGGAGTGACTTCACACTGCTCTGAGTCACTGTTTTTCCCAAGGACTTGAACTCTGTCAGGATCTCAGAACACTTTACCTAGAGTGCTGGTCTCCCTTCAGTATGTTCACCAGCCAGGCTGAATTACTTTTGAGTCATAAACAGGACAACAGTAGATATCACCTAGGCAGAATATTTGGTAATGTTTTGACTTATTTTCCCCAGTATATTTAATTACCATGGGAAATATTTTAATAGTAACAATGACATGTAGATTTATATTTTCAAAAGAACTGAAATAGAATCATTCCCAAACCATTGTGACTGTTCCATGGAGCTAACGATAAGAAATGATGCTTTAATATGGTAGCAAAGGCTTTAGTCTTTGAGCCAGTGCTGTTTAATATCTTCTTCAGTGACATAGGCAATGACTGCACCGAAAACTTGCAGAGAAAACCAAGCTGAGGGGTGTGATGGGCATGTCTGAGGAACAGAATGCAGTCCAAAAGGACCTGGACAAATTGTTCCCATGAGGTTCAACAGCACCAAGTGCAAAATCCTGTACCTGTGTCAGGTGTAAATTCATGCTGAGAGATGAGTGGACTGAGAGCAAATGTGTAGAGAAGGACTTGGAAGTACTGGTGGATTAAACCCTGGACATGTATTTAATATGACAATGTGTGCTTGCACAACCCTGTTCTGGGCTGCATCAAAAGAAGAGTGACTAGCTTGTTGAGGGAGGGGATTCTGCCCTTCTCCTCTGCTCTGGTGAAACCCCACCTGCAGTGCTGCATCAGCTCTGGGGACCTCTCAGTACAAGAAAGACATGGACCTTTTGGAGTGGGTCCAGATGAGGGCCATGAAGATGATTTGAGGACTGAAGCACTTCTCCTACGAGGACAGGCTGAGAAGCTGGGTTTGCTGAGCCTGGACAAGAGAAGGCTCCATGGAGACCTTATAGTGGCTGTTCAGTACTTAGAGGAGTCTTGTAAGAAAGATGGGGGCAGGCTTTTCACTACAGCCTATTGCAGTGGGACAAGGGGTAATGGTTTTAAACTAAAAGAGGGTAGCTTAAATTAGATACAAGGAAGATAGGGATATTTTACAACAAAGGTGGTGAAATATTGATAGAGGTTTCGCAGAGATGTGGTAGATGCCTCATCCCTGGAAACATTCTGGGCTCTCAGCAACCTGTTCTAGTTGAAGATGTATCTGATCATTGCAGGGGGGTTGGACGAGACAACCTTTAGAGGTTCTCTTCAACCCAAAGCATTCTGTGATTCTATGAATTGATGAAATACTTCCCATGTAAGTAAATCTGGTGATTTTAATAGATCTATTCCATTAAAAGATATGCATTAATGCCATAAATAATGGCTTACGACACTGACCTACTGTAAATTTTTCAAGAAAGAGAATCTGTATTTTGTTTCAAGAATTCATTTAATATTAGAAGTCCTACACAACATTCTTGACAGAATTTTGTAAAAAAGTGTATTCACATTCATTGCAGGTGTAACTCCAGCAAAGTTGCATTCTGGGTTAATTTATTATAAAATTATTTTCAGCACCTTCAGAGTTGACCTATTTTGACTGGATAATTTCAGAGTTATTGTTATTTAATTCCTCTTGTTCTTAGCTCCTGAGCTGGAGCTTTGTATCATCCTTATTTGCAACAGATGAGTAAGATGGAGTCTCTGTGCTTTCTTGTCCACTACAATTCACTGTATATTTAATATTATGAAAATTTTGGTTTTTACTTACATCAGCTGTGCTATTTTAACCTGCCACGTGAGGTCATTTCAATTACAACTGACAAATGAGTTACAGTTACCAAATGAATTGCATTCTTTTCATAAGTAATTATAATGCAAATTTTGAGTATTATATCCAGTTTTCAGGAAATTGGACAGACATCTCTCTTTTCTTGAAATATTTATTGCAGGAAAGATACAAGTGATTATATAAAAACTAAAAGTAAATTAATGACAGAAAATTGCAGTTGAAGAACACGTTTGTTCCATGCAGCACTGAACTTTAGAAAAGACTATGTATGTTTTCAGCAGCCTAAAAAAACAAAACAAACCAAATCTTTCAAAGAACATTTTCTAATCTAACAAAAAGAGAAATCTTGATTTGGATCAGGTACAAGCAACCACCCACTTGCAGAAAGAAGAATTCATTTATCTTTAGTAAAACCCTCTTGTGTTCTTGACAGTGGCCTAGAAGATTAATTTTTTCTTCCTCTATTTAGATATGTGTAAAAATCTGCCACCCCATGTTTAGGCCTTGGCAAATTGGGAATATGGGTGTGGTACTTGAATTTTTTATTTAATACTTGTCCCAAGTTTCACTGATGAAGACAAACAAAACTAAGCTCATTTCTGAAAGAAAAATAAATCTTGCACACTCCAAAATAATTTCACTGGCCAATACCTTCTTCTGCCTCCAAAGCCACTGATACCGTTTTCTCTGTTTTGCCCAACTTTGTCTGCAGATTGGAGGAGGAAGCCATCTGTGGAATTGTACAAATTTCTGTATTAACATGGTGACAATCCAGAGAAATAGTCTTCATGCAGTGCAATATTTAGAAATATAGCATTTTAAAACTTTATCTTTTGCAATGTGCTTATTAAAACTATTGCATCTAATAGATTAATAACTGCAATCAAAGACAATAAGGTCACAAAGACCATAAGGTGAGCTGAAACAAGACTTTAGGGTTTTTCAGTCCAGGGAAAACACTTAATCACCTAATCATTGCTTTTATCACTGTTAGCTTCCACATAAGTGTATGGTTTAGTGTCAGTCTCTGGCATATTGGTACTTAAAACATGGCCCTAAATAGTAAAAATCTTCCTGAAATGAATCTGCTAACAAACAGGATTGTACAGCCAAACTAAGTACTGTAAGGCAAATTTTTATCTGCTTTCATGTAATCAAGATCACAGCTCTTTTGCAGCCCCAGATAGGATTCTGAAATTCATGTGATTGATTTAGTTGAAAAAACACCCTGGCTTTTTTTGCCTGTGGGATCTCAATGTGAGTGGTGACCTCACCAGCACAGTGCGTGCCTCTTCAACAGCACCGCTGTAACCTTGCTCAGAGCAAACCTGAAAGGTTGCCATAACATCAAGTTTTATCATGTCATAAATGGTCTATGACAACAGGAAGATGATCCTTCATATCAGGAGGACTCAGAAGCCTGGAATAAGAGGCAGTCTCCTCACATGGGTGTCTGCATGTGAATAGCCTTCCTAAATGTCCAAGGTACTTTTGTAGAACAGAACTGAATACGTAAACACTCCCACATTGTTAGTGTTGATAAACTACTTCGGACACTTATGTTGAGGAACTTCAGACTTTTAATGTTAATAAGTAGAAAATCAAAGATGCCACCTTTTAATAACAAAATTCATCACTCAAAACTAGAATATAATTTCAGGTGTAGGGGTATATTGCCTCAGTTCCAGTGAAAGCTTGTTTTGAAGTCTCAATTTAGATCTGTACTTTCTCTCTACAGGACTATTCTTGACCTATAAAGCAACAAGTACATAAAAAAATTGAGCAGTATATTTCTGTATAATTACAGAATTATGAAACTTTTCAAATATTGGAAGAATAAAAATATCACATGTATGGAACTTAATTACAATGGAAAACATAATAGAAAGTTTATGAAATGATTCGTGAGTGCTTTTGTTAAAACTGAACTTCCTAAGAATATGTTGGTATGCTTTATCACTCTCATTCTTGGTTATGGATAATGTTGCTGAAAGAATTAATTTTCCTAATATATACTTGTTCACTCAGGTAATTGCTAAAATATTGGTTTTGCATTTACATTTCTGTTTCCTAGCAGGAAGGCAACTGTAAAACATTTTCCTTCATACCAACTATTACAAATTAAATCTAGAACTAAAGAAAATACCCAGTTCAGGAAATTAGTTTAAAGCTTATGTTTATTTTTCAGTAGCACATAATTTTCTTCTTAAAAATTCTGAATAAAAAGTTAATGTATTAATTAGAATAGCATACGATTTTCTAATTTCCAGTTGAACAACTTTGTCTTTCACACTTTGGGTTGTATCAATAGATCACCATTTGCTTATGCCACTGTTTGAACCCATCTTGGCAAGGCCTGTGACAACATTTTGCTCTTTAGAGCTTCTAATGTTCAGCTTACAGTTCCTGGGTGACATCCAAAACCATAAAGTGACAGTTGTTTTCCAAGTTATAAATACAGCTTTGAATCCATTAATGACTCCTCTGCTGTTTCTTCTGTGACTTCAACTGTTGTGTGACAGAAGGAACCAGGCAGAGTTCCTCTGCTCCTCAAGAATGTAATATACCACGGCTCATTTGAAGGAGCATCTCCACAAAGAAAACCTTTATAGCAGGAGCTAAGTGCGGCATCCACGAGCGGCATCTGGCAGTTTGTGATACAGAGCAAATAAGGTTGGAGATTGTTATTCCCCAGAGCATTTTATGCAAAGGGGATTAGACTATGCAAGAATGACTTAAAGTAGCACAGGTTTCATGCTGGAGAAGCCTGGCTTTAAATACTGTATATCTGCAGCCAAGTTAAAATGCATAATATTCTTTTAATCTCTTCCTCTTGATAAAAGAAGAAGTCAGCAATGAAAATAATTTTACCTGTGGTTAAACAGTACACAGTACTGCTGGAAACCCTGCAGAAGTGGAAGGAGTCCTAGTCTCTGGATTCCAGTAATACTGCATTTCTGTAAGCCTCTTGATCAGGCCTCTGAGTTGGTGAGAAATCAGTCTATCTTCTATTTTATTGAAGTAGAAGAAGTAGAATTAGATAGAAAAGCTGTCAGTGACATGTGGAGCTGGATGACTATGAGTATTCAGAGAAAAGAAACTCAGAACTACAAAATTAGTCAAAGAATCACGGAATTATGTTCAAACTTAAATTAACCAAAATGAAAATATTTTTTTACCCAAGTTTCTCTAAAACATTTCCTTTTCTGGAAGACATTGATGGAAATTCCATAGTGAAGCCACTGAAAAACCAGTTAAATAAGTCAGGCAAAGATCCATTGTTGGTAATAATTCTGTTTTGAGAAAGGAAATTCAATAAAATACGATTATTTCCTATTGGTAAGTGAAATAAAATGGCAAATATTGCATCGTGCAAATACAACTATAAATAGTTATTGTCCAAGCAGTCATTCTCAAGCTAGAATTAAAAATAATCTTTTCCTTCCTTTGTAAGAAGCAAGTAAAAAAAAATAACTATCCCAGAAATTTATATTGATAGCCCTTGCAAGTAAAATTAACCCAGGCAGCATTAGTATTTGATCTTAATTTTTTGACATTAGTAATTTTAAGTTCTAAAACGGAGTTAGCATGAGCCTGTCTGTCTGCCTTTTCTTCCCTGCTGCAAAGGGGTGTTTGGGTCTGGCTGGGACAGAGCTCATTTTCATTGTGTGAGACAGTATGTGGCTGTGTTTGAGATTTATGACTAAACCAGTATTGATAAGTACACACTGCTCTGGCTGTTACAGAGCAGTGCTAACACTGCATCAATCCCTTTTTGTTCCTCACTCTGTGCCCCACAAGTAGAAATGCAAGAGGACGAGGTATGGTGAGGGAAGCTCAGCTGGGCCAGGTGACTGAATATCCAAAGGAATATTCCAGGCCATGTAATGTCATGCTTTGCAATAAAAACTGAGAGTGTAGTTTTAACCAATTAGTCTTTGCTCAGAAACTAGCTGGGCATCAGACTGTTTGTGGGAGGAGCTGAGTGATTGCTTTTGCAGGACTTGTGTTGTTTTGTTTTTTCCTTTTTCCTTCACTTATTAAAGTCTCTTTAACTGGACACAAAAGTTTTTCTCACTTTAGTATATTACATTCAATTCCCTATCCCCCAGTAAGGAGGGGAATGAGTGGCTGTGCTGAATTATAGTATTTACACTCTTTCAGTTAAAAAAAAATCACAAAAATTATTGCCTGAAAACTTAACAGTAGCTTTCTGAAAATAATTGCATGATTTTGTGGATGTCTGCAATGCACCACTTTTATACTGCTTAGGAAGTTTTCTCTTTTGCATAAGTATCCCATTAAGCCTGTGCAATAGTATGCAGGTGGTCTGGAAAGAGTGAGAATCCAAAGTGCAACAGTGCTTTTTATATAGAGATATAAACCTTTTCCCTCTAAAAGGAAGTAATGAGTTAAAAGGGAAAGTCAAATGCAAATTAGTAGAAAACTAATCCTTGCTCTGTTAAAATAAACTTAGCAAAGGGTTATTGGTATAAATATTGTTAACCAAGAAAGCTACTTAAGCATTTTGTTTCCACAAAAAATTCCAAACCCCTACAAAAACAAACAAACAAACCCCAACACCCCCCAGGCAAAACAAATGGAAAAAATACCTAAATGTTCCAGAACTGAGTTACATCATAATTTTTTTTTTTTTTTGGTCTTTATACCTCATAATTTGATGGAAACAGAATTAGAGAAAAAATTACCACTTGGTAAAGCATATAAGAAACCAAGAATCAGCCAGCTTTTTCTCCATGTTCACAGTTCATCTGAAGAATCACCTTTTCTGTAGCACAGTACTGAAGAAAAAACATTTGATATTTACCTGAATACTGCACAGAGCCCTTTTAATCTGTGCAGTTACTTAATGATTGTGCTCCATTTTTAATTATTATGACTTTTTTCCTGAAACAGGAAAAAAAATATTAATCTATGGAAATGGTTCTTTTCTCCAGAGGAATAAACACAGGACTGAAGAAAGGATTTCAGCTTTACTCTGAAATGGGGTGAGAAATTATATGACAGAGTGGATCATCTGCATTTACTAAAAATAGCCATTTCCCCAAAATGGTGTCTTTATTTAAGTAATTCTAAAAGGTGTTTAAAATTACTCCACAGAATGGAAATTATTACTGTTTCAGAGGAAAATGATGCTTTTCCAGGGTATATTTCAGTAGAATTGTTTTGTTGGGTCGTATAATCTTAATGAATTTTTTCAATAATGTGGTTGGAATTTTGTTCAACATCTGTATTTTATTACTTTATTGATGGGACACACTGCATAGTTGTTGACTATTTTCACAAAGAGAGGAAGTTTGTCTGCCCACTGTTAGAATAATTGTAAAGTATGGCTCTAATCATTAGTTTTTTGTCACCTGTGTAGAAATTGTATTTCATTCACCTGGAGTGTGGTGTCTGACACGGGCAATGGTACAGCACATTAACAGCTTTTGGAAAATGGTTGTTCACAGCATCTGAGTGAGCTCTGCAAGTCACTCAAGGGTAAGAACAAACCTTAGAAGTCTGGGCTTTGAGTTGAAGGCTACCTGTTGGTATAACATAAGGCTGAAAATATTGAACCTGAGTTGATATTCGAGGACCTCACAGCCTGGTAATGCTGAGATTTCTTCTTACAGAAGTACAGGACAGAGAAAAGCCTTCTAGGTGAGTGTCATGCCAGGATAGGTGGAAAAATAGACAAAACCCCCCACCAGGCCTTGCTTGTGCTTTCTCACCTGGTATCTCTGAGTTGCTGTTATTACTAAAAAAAGTGAGTATATTTTATTACCTCATAGTAATAGAAATTCTCTCCCTCATTAGGCCTGTTGTGAAGAAAAGGTTCAAAATGCCTTTGATTTTGAACAACTGTGATTTGTTACTTTGCACCATAGAGTGTTCAAATTTAACTTATCTAGTATCATGGTAAGAAACAAAGGAGTGATTCATAGTGTTGCAGAGATTGTTTTCAAAAGGGAAAAAGAAGTATAAATTATTAATACAGCTGTCAGATACCTTAACAATACTTTATCTCTTGCAACTCTTAAATAAAACAACCATTTTCTTGCCTTGAATAATTTCTCTGCTTTGTACCAGTAAACAAACAACATTTTGTGGGATACAAGAATTTTTAAAATATTGAAGTTTACTTACTTCAAGGATATTGACAAAAACTGTCTTTGCTATTCTTTTGAAGATAAATATAGGTAAAATCAAAACTATGATCTTCCACAGAAACTAAACTGTTAGAGAATTGTTTCACTTTGTGCTATTCAGTAGCTAGCCAAGCTTTGCATCTTATAAAAAAAATATCTTTGGAGAAATAAATCCCATTCAGTATTTCTATGGTGATGGTCTTAATATGCTATTTCACTTCAGACAGGCAAAAAACTATCAAATAGGGTTGGGGTTTTTTTCAGTGCAAAGAACAGAATTAGAAAAGCATTTGGATGCCAAAAGATGCACCAAGGATGAAAATCCATGGATTTTTCCCCAAAACTGATGGTTGTACAGCTTAGCTCAGTGAAATTAGTTCTGGCTTCAGAACAGCATTCATTAAATATGATGGTGAACGTACACCAGCAGCACTTCCTTTTGCCATCAGTGATCTCTTTGGCTGCTGTCAGAGCCAGATGTTTTGCTACCAGCAGGATCACAAACTCACAGTGATTTTGGATCTGGATCTGTGGTTTGCTTTCTTTAAGATTAAAAAGCAGCAGTGAATGCAAAAATCTACTCAGGATCTCTGAACTGTTTAGGAAGCATGGTTGAAACAGATTGACAAAGGAGAAAATTGTCAGTCCAGACTGCTTAAACAGGTACTGTAATTCTGTATAGACTGTGTGAACAGGTGCAGTTAAAATGAGTGGCATAGTTCTAAAAGCACTAGGCATTAGTCAAGACAGCAAGAAACTCCTGAATCAGAAACATGGCTATTGCACAAATCACTTGAGTGATTTTTATAAATGTGGCACTACTATAAAATAGTATCTCCAAAATGACCATTTTTTATTAAGTTTATTTATTCAATTAGAACTAAACATCTCTACTTAAACATAGATGCAACAGGTGCATAGTTTTTATTCTGTGCTTTTCTCAGAGTTAAACCTATGAAGAGAGGAAATATTTTAATGAAATTTATGTTTAAATTCATGGGGAAAATACACTCCCTTAAATACGCTGTACTTCCTTCAGAGATTTGTCTTGGACAGTTGATGATAGGAAAAAACCTGACAAGTAAACTGAACAACTGATTACTTTTCATCTTGTACATAACCAGCTCATTACACAACGTGTTGTTTTTTTTCCAAAGTTACTGCAGGTTTAATCATGGTAAGTTTTTGTTTGCTGGCACTTTAGTTAACAGCCAAGGACAATTTAATATCTTTCTTTATAGAATAATTTAGAAGATCAAAAAAGTATTATTTTATGTTGAATGAAGTATTATCTTCATCCCCCAGTGAGAGCTGTCATTTGGATTTCAGCACATTTGTTCTCATATAGATTTCCTTGTGGGTTTTCTTGATTACTGCGTTGAAAGAAATGTTAGCAGTGTAGTCCAAATTGAAACATAGAAAATACTCAGAATTCTAGGACAATATTTTGTTGCCTTATTTTTGTTTTTTCCATTTCAGCTATTTGACAAAATTCAAGAAAAATGAGCAAAACTCATTGATGGTTCTGATGTTTTTTGATAAAATGAGCTATTTGAACCAGAAGCTTCCACTCAGGGTCTCTGTTACTTCTGTAGATTAGTCAAGCTACTGTGCCTTTGAATAGTGGTTTTCTTTTACTTTCCCTTCATGCTATTTAACAAAAAATGAGTTATGGGTCATCATGTTTTTTGTTGACTTTTGAGTAACTGCTTTCAGGCCAAGGAATGGACCCTTGGGCAGTAGAGTTTGTGCAGTATTTGTGGCAGGAAGGCAGAGGTAAAAATGCTCTTTTGAAAATCAGAAAGTATATTAAATTAGTTATTGCTTCACCTCAGTTGTTTTACTTCCTTGCTCCTTGCTTTGGGTTCCACAGCCTGGAAGACAAGAGAGGAAGGAAAAGACAAGCATTTATGAATACTATTGACTGCTAATAGTTCAGCCTAAATAATGCATAGCAATGGCTGACAAAGTTATAAACATGGAGACTTAAAGTGAGAAAAAAACAACATAGCATCAGTGGAAGCAGCTTATGACAATCTTTGAAATGGTTAATAAGCTGCTATCAAATCAGAAAGTCAAGGAAGCAATTACCTGTGCACAAAAAAGATCTGTGAAAGAGAAAAGGGTTAGTGTGGGTATTTCAGAGATAACAAACAAACCAAAACAGAGGAAAAGAAAATATTGGTTTTGAAAAAGAGGAAGACTAGCCACCTTTAAAGAGGAAGATATATGAGAAACACCCTTTGTCTTCAGGTCTCATCAGCCTTTATACATTGCCATAACCAAATTGGTGGATGTTGGCAATCAGGTCCTGCATGTGGGTTATTAGGTTTTCAAAATCTGTTTTAATTGTGTAATTCATGTTTCAAGTGATGTCTTGCCCATCTTTTCTGAGGGCTGTGCAGCTGTGTCAACCAGAAAGCTGAGGCAAAGCTTCCTGAAATCAAATTGAGAATTTTTTTTGCCTTTAGATTATCTAGACTATCTAAATAAACTCCTGGGGAAGTAAATCCAACACAGGCTTTAAGAGGTTTGGCTGTAAAATAATTAGTTTGCTTAATTTGCCTAAACATCTTTTTGGCTCAATTCAGTGCTCTTGCTTCAGCCATGGAAAGCTTTGGCTTTGGCTGATCTTGGAGGTTTTCCTTGAGCCACACTCACAATGCACAACTTCCTGATGGCTGTGCAGCCCAGGCGAAGGAGAACTGTACTTGCACCTGTTGAAAACAATTTAGAGTAGATAATGGAAAAGAATGCCAGTCACAGAATGGTTGAGACTGGGAGGGACCTCTGGAGGTCATCCTTGGAGGTCCAAGATGCTCCTGCTCTAGCAATGTCTCCTAGACTCCGTTGTCAGGGAAAATAACCAGGTGGCTTTTAAATATCCCCAAGGAGCTAGACTCCATAACACCTCTAGGTGACCTGTGCCAGTGCTTGGTCACCTGCTGGCTATAAAAGTGTCACATCTTCTTTTCCATGGAGAAGAACTGCTGCAAGTGATTGTGTGTGGTGTTGTAAGTGTTGTAAAGTGGAGTCTGTGATAAAATACCAGCTGTTTGCTGAGGAAAAGTCTTAGGTATTAGTGTTGCTGAAAAAGAACATCTGCTTTTGAGAGTGAGTACTGGAAAGCCCAGTTTGATTCTCGTCAGTGACAATAACTGAACAGCTGCTGCAGCTGCTGATGTGCCTCTGGTGTGGGGTTTTTATCATGTTGTGTTTATAGCATGTGTTCTTTATCATGTTGTGGGTAAGCTGGATGACCAGTAAGTGTCCTCACATTTGAAAGCATCATTAAGAGTGAAAAAATGAATGAAGCACTTACTCCACCTGGAAGTTAAAATCTGTGTAAAAGCAAAGACAGGAATCAAAACACTCATTTCTCAGCAAAATTACTTCCTGCTAAAAATGGTAGATAGCTGACAGTAAAGACCAGTAAAAAGCATTATTTTTCCTCAGAAACTTAAGGATTTAATGAGAGAAGGCAAAAAGGGTTCATGGTTAGGAAATGGTTTAATGCTGCCATTTCTGGTAGGACAAAAATAGATGTTGCAAATCTACTGATTTTCTGTGATGTAGTATGTGCAAGTATCTAAATGGAGCATGTAGGCTCTAGTCTCCCTGATTCTTGGGCTCTTTGGAGATAAATGATAGCCCAATTGTTTTTAAAGATTATCAGAGCATAAAAGAATGAAGAATTTTAAGGCCAAAAATGAGAAATTTTTGATTGATTCAAATGCTTTAAATTGAAAATTAAAAAAAAAACCCCACTCTATTTCTGTAGTATTGTTGAATGGAAATTACTTTTTATAAGATTATTGGCAAAAGGCTAACTCTAATCTTGAAATGTGTATTTTTAATAAATAGTTTACACTAGTAGGTAATAGCTTTTTTTTTTTTTAGGTATTTAATAAAGACCATCAACAACTTACAGCTTTCAGTAAGAGTTTTGAGTCAAGGAAACTAGAATTTCTAAAGAAGCCACTGAATCATCTTCATACAAAAAGAGACTCTGGAAGGTGCTGTGGTCATGTTTTATGACCCTAATCTTTCAATTACATCTGCATGGATTGGGGTCTAGGCCTACTAGATTAAATTCTTAATGTGTGCAGTTCTATCTGCAGTCATTTTTATCCACCAAAAAGCTGGTTATCATTTAAAGAAAGATGACTGACAGTCGATATATGTGAAGAGAACTTTGTTCACAGGGAAGTACAATTCATGGTTCACCTCACATGCTGGAAGAGATATTGAATGAAATTCTCAGTATGTATAAAGTTGAGAGGCATGTAGGAACCACATCAGTGTGTAGAATTTGAACAGCCTGTAGTGGTTTGGTTCTTATATACCCATTTTTGGAACAGGCTAGTGGCAGATGCTGAGGCACCAAAAACCAACCCCCCCATTATACCTTGTCCTTATGCTTAACTTGTGGAAGAAACCCCTAAGAATAATTACCTCCACACACTTTCTGCATATCTTTATTATCTTTAGAACAGCCAAAAAAGGGCTTCCATGCTGAATTCTTTCTGAAAAAGACTCCCACTGACTCAAGCCAACAGCTGCTTTTACTCCCTGTAATGGTAATTTGGGACCCCTCCAGGCTGACCACTCCTATTTATCTATCCCAGTTTTCAGTGGTGATTTCTATTTAATGTTATTCCTGAAATGGCAAGACTATGGCTCTGAGTTGACTCACAGCCACAAGGGCTTTGTTGGTGCACAAAGGTAGGTGCTTGCTTACACCTCAGGGTTTGACAGCTTCCAAATGTGTGTCTGCCCTGGTTTCAGCTAGGATAGGGCTCAGTTTCTCCTTAGCAGCTGGTACAGAGCTGTTTTGGATCTGCTATCACAACAATGCTGATAACTTACTGATGTTTTGGTTCTGGTTAAGCAGAGCCACACCAAAGTCCTTGCCTTAGGTCAAAGACTTTGCAGGGTGTCAGGTTCTGCCAGTGAAGAGGTGCACAGGGTGGGAGCAGGGTGACACGAACTGGACAAAGGATGTACAATACCATAGATTGTCCTGTTCACTGTCTAAGGTGGAGGGAATTGGCTGGGAGGGTCCAATTGCTGCTGTGGGACAGGCTGGGCATTCGTCAGTGCTAGGGAGCAATGGTATTTTCAGATAATATTCTGAGGGGAATTCTTTCATCTCTCCTGCCATTTTCCACAGAGTACAAATAGCAACAAAGCACAATGGCTCAGAGGCAGCAAGACAGTGCTTTCACATGTGCCCCTCTCAGGAGCTCAGGCCCTTCCTTTCATATTCCTAAACAAACATCTGAAGTAAATACCAAACCTTGTTGATTGCTCCTTTATCCAGGGCTGACTGGCCTCAGGCAATTCAAACCACTCTCACAAGGCCTCCAAATGTATCCTTGAAATGTCTAGTTGCTTCCTACAAATAAAATGAGGACAGATCTTTTAGATGTTGCTGTTAAAACATTTATATTTGTTCAGGTGAACTTCATCTCAAAATGAAACCATAGTAATGATGATATGTAATAACCATATTTTTCCATAAACATAAAAGAATGGACATTTTCTCTTATCTAATGATATAATTTGAGCCATTCCAGCAACTTTATGATTTCATTGGCATTTAGTTTCCAAGAGAACATGGAAATGTTAAATATTTATACAATAAGTCCATGGCTAATGTAGCTTTCATTCAAAGATTGTGTATTGAATGATGTTGGAAAAGTATTTACTCAAAACCAGAAAGATCTGAAGAAAAGAATACAGTTTGAAAATCATTCTTTCACATTTTTAATGTGATTTTTCCTTAACTGACTGCAACAAACAATTTATTTTGTCTGTATGCTAACAAAATGCAGTCTGGTTTATTGTTGAATTTAGAGGTCAAGGTGCATTTCTTGCCTTAGAACCTCGAGCACATGCAATTCTGTCCAAATGTCTAAAACTGAAATTATACTAAATTTCCATGAAGACAAAAAAGAGTTTTTGGGATACTATTCGTACAATGTCTGCTGGCTGCCTGAAATGTTTCTGAGCTAGAAGCTTCTGGTAATGGCTCTGTAGTTGCATAGATATTGTTCAGTTCTTGCAAGGTAACATGAAATGTAATAAATTATTGCTCTCCTCTTCACAAAAGAAAGAAAAAACACAACCAAATAAACCTCAGAACAAGGGGAAAAATGTAGTTTGTGTCAGCCAGGAAAGGAATTTATACTTGCAGTTTAAATTCCTGAGTCATTGAAGCTTTTGAATCAGAATACCTCATCACTTTTAAGAAAAGATCTTTTCCATGCTAAAAATGTCTTGCTGGGGAAAAAGGTATCATTCTCTGTGTCTGTTGCCTCCCTGGGACTAAGAAAGCATTTAGTGTGAGTTATTACAACTCTACATCAGCAATGGCTCCCTAGCTGCAGTCTTAGGCAAGAGATTTTTCTTCTTAAAATGAAATAATTTGGGATTCATGAACTACCTCAACCCTATCAGACTGGCCACAGAGCAACTCAAGTCTCTTTTTTCCTACTTTAATTCTCACAATGGTCAAAACTCCATGGGATGATGCCTGTGTGTGTAGGCTCCTCTGAAGAGCTGGTCCATACCTGTACTGCCAGGTTAAGGACATATCGTGGTCCCTGGCTGTAGAAGACACTAAACACTCCCTGTTTAAAACTAGTCTAGTTATAGTATAGGGAAAATGTGAGCTCAGGATGTCTGCTGTAGGCAGGATTTCACCCTAGCTAGTTTTGCTTATGCACTGTATGCCCCAGGTGTGACCTCTGTCAGGGCGCCAAGTGTGAGTGGGCATTTGCTTTATGACAGAATTTCAGAGTCTAATTAAAAACACTTATCAAACACACAGGTGTCTTGTAGACAGTCTAAGCAGTCTGCCCTGTTTAATAATTTCAGGCTGGATTCAACAGCAGGGATTTATTTTGATTCTTCAGGGCACATTTCAGCTATTTTTACCTTCAGTGTGCCAGCAGGAGTCTTATCACTGCTCTTAACAGGCAGCCCTGTGGGACAAGATGGAGAAAATGGGAGATTTGTGATTTTAGGGAAGCAGGGGGGAAACTGGCTATAAGGAAGAGATCTTCATTGCACAGAGACAGATTTACTCTGAAAAATAGATTCCCAAACTCTTGTTTGGACTGCTGATATTTAAGGCCACAGCTCATAGTCTGCAGCTTGAGTGTTTGCAGTAAGGATTGCTTTCAATCATTTACTTTGCAGTTAAAAACACATGACAGGCCACAGGAGTGGTGAAGTCTGACAGGAGTCTTTTTTTCAAAAGTAAAAAAGAACCAATGCACCATAAAATTCACTGACATTAGTCTAGATAGAGTGCGAATACCTCTCCAGAGAAATACCTTTGTTTATAGCAGGATCGGATTTTGACTTCCACAGAATATAAAGCTGGTGTGGATTGCATGTGTTTTGCACACCCAATAAATGTCAAGGCACTAGATATTATACTGCTTTGTAGCCACTTGTAGCCACTTATCAATTTATTAATTTTTCAGACCACCCTGCACTGCACATATTCTCGAGTCTTCTCATCCATATGATGGGAACAAATCCTTACTAATCTGGTGTACCTCACAGCGTGTTTCAGTTCATTCATTAATGTTTGTAAAGACCACTGAGACCATTTAATAAGTTCATAACAGAAGGAAAAAGTCTTAATTATTTTTAGATGGCTACAGGTTTAATTATCCTCACTGTACTACCTGAGAGGTCTAGAGTTAAACTTTAGAGGCTCCAATAATTGCGGTAGGGTTATGCCATTTATAGCTCAGTATGGTATAATTTTTCATGCAACAATCTTCCCTTTCTTCACTTTCAAATTTAAATCTAGCTTTCTTTAATTTAAATTTTGCTGAAAAGAGCCATATTGCTACAAGCATAAATTATGGTAGATGAACACTAATGATGTCTGTTCACAGCTGTTCTTAGCTTAAGTAATTACTGCTCTCTCCCTATGATCAATATTTTAAATGCCTGAACTATTCAATTAGGAGCAGAAAACACTTCCTTCTGTTATTACTATTAAAATCAAGTCTTAACTGACATACCTGTAACACTCATGTTATAGAAAAATAGAAGCTGTTGATTTATTAAGCAAATTGGTTTGTGCTTGATGAGAGATCTGAATATGTGTAGCATTTGTAAATGCACTTAAAAACCCATTGAAATTAATGCTACATTAATTACTGATTCCATGAACACTCTAGCATATGCCGGTATTAATTGCATCCATTATCACAAAATAAACATCTCTTTATAAAAACAAATGATGCTTCATCTTAATATTCTTGATTTTGATATCCTCCTTCACAGCTGTTGCTACTTCTGTTTTAGTGTTTTTGCTATAAAGAGCCACCTGTTAATTATAACAGATATTTTGGATATTTTTATCCTTTGCAGAAAAAAACCCATCTAAAGCAAAAATAACTGAACTTTAACCACCTGAATTATTGAATAAAATTTTATTAAGTTTTTTGCATGAATTTGCACACTTGAAAACATGAATTATTTTTCTTCTTTTATTTGTATGATAAATAAATAAATAATGAAATGCAGTACACACTTTTTAATAATTTTACTACAATGTTAACATTTGTGTTCAATAAACTGTTTAGACAGCTACTAAGAGAAACATTTGCTTAAAGTAAGATTGCTGTTTCTATTCTGTGCACAAGAATACCCTTGATAGGAGGCCCCGAAATCTTGTTTCAAATGGGCTATATAAAAATGTGAGAAAGTAATTTTGGATTAAGTTTTGCTTTCACCTAATGAGCAGTTGCTGCCTACCCTGTAAATCTGCCATTTCTTAGCCAGACATTTTCATGGTGAAAACCTTCAATCAGAGAGAACAGCCTGGCTTTTAAAGTGCCAGTTTCCTTTGAAGAGTGTCTCATTATAAATCACACTATAAGGTTATATTGATTTTGTTTCAGATTTATTGTCTTGCAGTTTAGATTTTCTCAATTACAAGTAGAAAGTTTCTGCTGGGGGAGAGGGCGATTCTTTTAATTTTCATCTTTGCGAACTGAACCTGGGTTGTACAATTTTTATGTCTTTCTGCCCTGACATTTATCTATCTGTACCAAACCTGGGTGTGAGTCCCTGAGTTGTTATTAACTCCTCTCCACAAACATTTTAATTAATTGTATCTGAGGGCAGGATTCCTGGCAATGAGAACATAATTACCAATTACTGTAGTGCAGTAAGACAGACTATCTCCTTGTCATTTGGCCATTGCCTAGGGTGAGATTTCAGCATTGAAGAACTTGGAATTAAGGCAGAGAGAAATGTTACATGAGACGTTCAATGGTGCTTTATTTTTAGCTCTTTCTCAGAGTGGCACCCACAGGCCTGAACTAAATGTCTAAAGGGCACAGTTCATGGACTAAGCCAGGCCCTGATGGGATTCATAGAATTTTGCAATTTTGGGTGAGCCACCTATGATATGTATTTTGAAACGTGAAGTACAAGCTTAGCTCTCTTATGAGACTACATGGTCTCCATGTGAGATGGGGATATGAGCTCAAGAGGAGACCAAGACTTTCTTTCCTGTGTAGGGGCACAGTTAGAGCCAGCTCTCACTGAGAAGCAGGATGCTTTGCAAGAAGGATGACCTGCTCTGCCTGTAATATTTCCTTTGACATTGAATAAGGACAATGTATGTATTTCTTGCAGTAATCTTAATGTCTGGATCTTTATATTGGCAGGTTTTGGTCTTTTTTTATGTGTTTTGGGGATAGAGTCTTTTACTTCAGAAATTAAGTACAATAAAATCGATTGGCACAAAAGATCATTAAAATTTATTGACATTCCTAAAAAAGAAAGAAAATCATTATTATTAATAATGATTATGTTATTATAAAATAATCCAGTTTTCCTACCACCCTCAATCATACACACCATACATTTTTCACTATTTAACATAAAATGTTGCCATTGTCTTCTTCCATTCTGTTTTCCATTCTCTCTTTATGTCTAGAGTATATTCCACATACTGTCAAGATCTCTAACTTATGGTCACAAGCATCTATACTGCTGCTTTTTTTAAAATCCAACAGCATAGTAATTAAGCAGGCATTCAGGTATTCGGTTTCAAAGTTTCATCAGAAAGGTTAAGAAATAATTTCTTATCTCCAGAAAAATGTGATAATCAGATATTTCTGTACAGGGTCTAAATGTGCTTTTCATGTTAAGGAAGGGCCATTTAGAAGGTCTCAGGGCTATGAATCTGTTATAGACTTTCATGGAAAGTCACTGGCCAGAGAAGAGTGGTTGATCCTAACCCTTGCTCCCAGGACAGCTTTATGCACCTTATGTTAAGCAATGATTGACGTTATGACTGAAACATGTTTCGGTGCTATGGCTAAGCCAAGGACTTCTCTCTTGAGTGTCTGGACCCCTGAGAGGGGAATTGTGGCTTCTACTAAGCTGTTTTTCTAGTCCAGCGATCTTGCATGCCTTGTAAAGAAAGCACTATGCCTTCATGGAGAGATCTGGAGCATCCTTTGTCCCACACGAGCCTCTATCACTGTGTAGAGGTGTATTTTGTAATAGGGGACGAGTGGAGTCTGAATCTCCTCACATGAATACACTCAGGTGCTGTGCTTTCATTTTGTTTTCCTGGCTGTGTGCCAAGATAGTATTTTAAGGAAGAGCCTAAGCCGGGTTGTTCAGGGAACATGGACATTTTTGGGATTTCATGGGAGATAAGGACTGAAGGGGGAAGGAAACCAGTTAGCAGAATCCAAAACCTTCCATCAAAAGCTTGTATTCCTAAGAATTTTGCCATTTAAGGTGTTAAGCAAGGGTTATAAAGCTTGCATATTTTAATGAGTTGGACATCTTTGTGATTTCAATTGCATATGTTCTTTTATGTTCTTTCAGGGGTTTAGATCTTTGTCAAAAAGATATCTCTTGGACTTGGTACACAAGAAAATCTTACTAGGATTTGTCAAAGTTACTTTTCCGGTTTAAAATATATGTCTGTTCTAATGAGAGTTTTGACTTGTCAGTTTTTGTCTGTTGCCTGGGAGAATGGTTCTGATCTCTCCCTTTTCATCACAGGTCCCTCATTTAATGCTATTTTTAATTTCTTTTAAAACAATACTACCCAAACGGAGGTGTTTATTGCAAAATCTTTTTTTTTTTTTACATCATGAGTTAATGTCTTTGAATTATGCTCTCTTTGTAGAGAATCTAGATAAGGGAGTAGAGTTTATTAGTACGACTTATCTGATTGCAATTTCAATATCCTTGCCAGTAATTTAAAGAAAAAAAAATAAAATCTGTGTCTCGTTGATATATTTTATTTTAGCTACTATTTTTATATATGAAAAAATAGGACAAAACCCGGGATTTTTTTTGTGAAATTGTTGCTATCCATTAATACCTAAAGATTATAAATGGAACACAAATATCATCTTAGTTTAGTTAATCATCATTTGAAAAAAAAGTTTCTTTTGAAAAGATTTGCTAAGCTTTGAAGAAAAGCAATGAAAGTATCATTATTGGAGACATTTAAAATTGAGCTAGACAAAAATTTCAAAATATATCCTGAGATAAATTATGCATTAGTAGATAGACGTGCTGGATAAAATGATATGTCTTTCTCTGCTGTGTGAGTTTCCCTGATTCCAGTCTTTTCTGTACCATGCAGACTAATTTAATCAGCAAGTATTATTATTACTATTATTATTATTATTATTATTATTATTATTATTATTATTATTATTATTATTATTATTATTATGTACTACTACATGTATCAAATATAGCTTTTTTAATATAGGTCTAATAAATACTTCTGCTACATTATTAAATACAAATTGGTTGCTTTGAGAACCACTAAGTGTATAGTCACAGTAAGAATAGATAGCAAAATGAGATGTTAAGTAATTAATTCAAAATTAGAGACCCTATAAGTGCAGATATTTTTGGTATCTGTCAACATGTTTTAGTGTAATGGAAGAACATATAAATTTAATCAGGTATCAGTTACCTAAGATAGTATGATGGTGCTTTCTAACTATATTAATATCTAACTTTATACATCCAATTTTTTATATAGAAATAAAGAAATGAGTAGTCTCTTTTAGTGAAACCGATTTAATTTATAGTAGAATGACCTTTGAATTATTGTGCTTCTGGCTTTTTCCATCTGTTGCCATTTTATGTAGAATATTGTATTTAAACATGGTATTTCTTCAATTGCTGTCATAATTTGGGTCCTGACATCACTCATCTATACCAGGGTTACTATTAGGAAGTCAGTGCTTAACCTGAAAGTCTATTTTTGAGATCTGAGATCATATTATATCCTATTCTGCTCAGGACTGGAAAGTGAAAATAATTGGTGGCAGAAAACATTATCCAGGGCAGCTGAGAGGACTACTAATAGCTTTCAAATATAGATTATGTATAGATAGAATCTGATCTTCTGACAACCATTCAGTGTCCAACGTTGTGTTCATTCATTTCTAGATTTAATAGCTGTATATATACACACTATATATATATATACATACATATATAAATATGTATATATAAAAATGTGTGTGTATATATATATATATATATATATTGCTTTGATTCACGAACTGACAATGTTGACAGTGGTTTGGTATTTCCTTGTAGGAATTTTTACATTTCTTTTACCATATTTCTGCTGCAGTCATGTGGAGTATTGCCTTTGTGTTTGACTAAAAACTCAAAATCATTTAATCCAAGCTCTACAATCAGGTGAAAGAGACTTTTCCTTTCAGTGTTTTCCAGTGCTTCAGATCTATTTTTCCTTTGCTTTTCATAGATAAACCCTTATTCCTGGGCTGGAGAACATATTAATTCTTATTTCACTCTCCTGTAATATCCAACTTTTCCTTGAGATGAGCAATTATTTTGCATTATATTGACTTTAAACATGCTTTCAATTATGCTTCAACATTATGTTACATATACACAACTCTGAGCACTTCAGAAAGAATAGAGTGACATCTCATTTTTTAAATTTATATCCCTCTAAACTGACTATGAGCCAAAGTTTTATATAATCAACATTTAATTGAACATATAAGTAACAGTAGTATATACACGTCTTCTGTCAGGGCTTGGATTTCCTGCAATGCAGCAGTTTAAAGATGAGCTGGTGATACAGAGGAGTGTCAACACTCTAGTTTCCAGAATAAAATAAGGGGCCATTATTTTGTGTTATCCCATTCATTCATGAAGAGAGGGAGCAGGGCAGAAAGACAGTTGTCTGAGGTCAGACATGGAGTCAGATGTGAGTTTGAGTTTGTTCTCTTGGCATTTCCACTCCCCAGTGAATCCTGAGTCTTTACTGAACTCATGCTGTATGCCACTGTGAAAGCACTATGTGCTGGGGTGCCTGTACCTCATAATGACTAGAGAGTGTCTTGAACATCCAGAATGGATGGTGGAATGATTAATAACCATGCAGCATTTATTATTGATTTGTCTATTACATCTTAAAATATTCCTCTGTGACACTTGTGTGAAGTTCAGTTAACTCACAGTATATGTCTTTCCAAGGTTTAAGCACAATTCCGTGTATTATTGAAAATACTTTTTGAACGAAGAGTGTTAAATTGATTCCTTTTTGTTTTTCTCTTGTTTTCACAGGTACAAGAGGTGATCTCACACTGTTTGTGTTACTCTAAGAACTCCCCTTGTTCACCTTCTGTTAGACAGTTTCATCTCAGTACATTTTAGAATTTAAAATGTATTTGCCAGTGTGTATTTGATTCAGTCACTTAAAGCTCTCACCAAGATTTTTGTGAAGTTGAGATACTTTGTTTACCCAAGGAAAGGCAAAGTCTATGGAAGAAGGTAATGCCTATTATACAAACAGGTGCAGCTGTAAAAAGAGCCCTTCTTCCACTCTGAAACAAAACCAGCAACATTTAAGGCAGTATAAATTCACAATCAGAAAGTGCTTTCAGCATGTGTGGGCCTGTGATAAACTTCTTTCTCAGGATGCCAGATAGAGTATCAGGGGACCTTACACATTTTCAAGAAATGGTGTGATAGTTTCCTATGAGAAGCAGAAGAAAAAGGCGTGCAAAGCAAATATGCAGAACCCGGAATAGAGTGGGAACTGTCTGCCCTTATTTGAGCTATAAGGCAAACCTTGTCTTGTTGTTCCTGCCAGATGCAGTTGATAGCAGGTGTAGATAAATTGTTGGTGGAGAGGTTGTTCTGGTGTGGATTTAATAGATGCTTCTTATCAGAGCAGGCTGCAGAATAGCTGCCTAGAGAAAGGTTGATGATGGGCCTGCTGGTATACCAATAAATAATAGCATGTGTTTTCTTAAAGCAAGGTTCTAGCACGGGTGCCTACAGAGGTTGGTAGGATGAGCTTTCTGTTAGCAGCCTCAGCTGGTGATTGATGGTCTGGGGAGATCAGCAGGCACTGCTCAGAGAGGTGAGCACACTAGAAGACCTCACTGAGAAGAGATGGCACAGGTAGGGGTTCTGGGATGGGAAGGAAAAAAGCACAACAACAAGCAGCTCCAGCTGGGAGATGGAAATGTAATGTTAGTCTTCTCCAGGACATTGGGTAGGTCACAGGAATAGCTACCTCAGATGCTACCAGAAAGCACATGTTGAGCAATACCATTTCTGTGGAGAAGGTTGCACTTACCATGCTGATGAAAATTAAATGTAGAGATGCAGCTCCCTTGTGTGAAGTATTTCCACAGATAAAAGCAGTTCCCAAACATAAACTAATTTTAGACAACACCTCTACTAAAGTAAAAATAGTCAAACCAAATAGACCTACTGACTCTACTGTCAAATCCACAAATTAAAAAAAAATTACTAAAAAAGCAGTAGCAGAACTGGTAAGGAGGCATGCCTTTGAGTGTGTATTTGTGTATGCATACACACATTTAATCTGAATTAATATGAAACAATATTCTTCCTCTGAAATCATCATTCTATGAATCTAGGGCTCTTCATACAATTTTTATAGAATCAGGTGTTTTAAAACAAATCCTTTTCTTATATCCTCTCAGTGGTTTAGGTTTTATTGAGTTTCAGGTCTAGTACTACAGTAGAACACCTTCCATCATTGCCTATGCGACATTTAATGAGAGTTTCCCAATAAAGTGAAATGTTACTTTTTCTTGACAACTTTTTGAAGTACCTAGATGAAGATAAATGTGTTATGTTTGCCTGGAAAACCAAATTTCATAGTGCCTTCTGATTAAATACGTTTATCATCCTAGAATAGATTTTTTTGCTTCTCCTGAAAATCTCCTGAAAATAGATTTCTGGCTTCTCTTCTGCCCTGTATGATACAGATGTATGTCCCACTGCTGCAAGCTTCAGAAAATCAACATAATAAAAAAAGATCCTATTTGTACTTTCTTAACCTCCTCAAGATGTTCATTTTGTCTAGTTTGTTACATTTTGAGACTTTTTGGTGGCTGGAATTTTCCTTTGTTTTCTAAACATGACATGAAGGTGTCAGCAAATGCCATGGGAGGTAGGCAGGCAAAACACACAATGATTACAATAAAAAAAGTTTGATTTAGGATAGCAAGGATCAAATTTACTGGGGGAAGAGTATGAGCAAGGAAAAAAGATGTAGCTAAATTGTACCTGTAGTCCCTGTCAGAGGCAGTCATGTCTCAGAATTTGTTCATAACTGGGCTCTATTAGAACAATAATTCTGCAAGAGGAAGGCATGCAGAATTAATTTTCCACTGGCCCAGAGGACACTGCTGTAGTGTACCTATGTGTAGTTATAGATGGCAGCTTAGTAAAGCTACCTCTCTGCCAGGCTCCTAAACCTTTGGGTTTTGTAAATGGCCAGGTCTAATTGGATTTAAAATTAAAATACAGCTTTTTCGCTGGACTTGAAACTGTCTAGGGACCAGAAAAATGTGAACAAAAATAAAAGCTGGGCTGCTTGCTCATTTCTTTATTGTGCTTTCCTCCTCTGTATGTCCCAATACAGTGTGCAATGTCTTACCTGAGCTATGGTGATTGACTTCCATCTGAATTCATGCAGATGGACCATCCTGCCAATGCTGAAATCTTTGAATTTATGAAATTGCAGATGATGAGTTTCCAAAATCAGTGTTGAATCTTGATGTAACAGAATAAATCAAGCTCTTTCTTAACTCAGTGTTATGCAAAGTTTGAGACTTTCCTTTTGGTGTATCATAGAACTGATCAGAGTCTTAGAATCTCTTGGTAGTTTTGGTGCAAATGGAAGTCATTTGCTTTGGACTGGATGTGAAATGCCTTTGTCTTCATGCCCTGGAAGGAACAGTTGCAACAAAATAGAAAACAGTGATGACTGAAAATAGCAATGGCAATTGGCAAATGTTCAATTTACTAAATGTCCAAAAATCCATAGCAGAATATGAGCCACCCTGATCAGAAAGCGACTCTGCAGGGATGCAAATGCTATTATGAATAGTAAGTGTATGTATAAAATAGATGAAAGAAGACTTTAATAATGTAAATCAAAAACTGAAAATTGCACAGAACTGATAAGGGAAGGAGAGAAGGTAACATTTATAGTCAACAGAAATAAGAAAAATAAGAGGCTTAAATATATGAAGAATAAAATAAATGCTGACAATTTTATCAGTATGTTTCTGGATGGCAGTAGTGGAATTGATTATGTGAATGCAGGAATGGCAGAGATGTTCAATAAATATTGAATATTGAAATACATTGGTACTTGGTGAAGAGAGGGAAGAATTGCATCAATGATGCAATATGCTTTGCTTTCCTGTAGTAATTAAGGCGATTAAGTAACAGCTACTAAACTAGAAATCCTTAAATCAGCAGGTCCCAATAACTTCCATATTACAACCTGGCAGAACTGCTTTCTCTGGCAGTTTGACAATTAAGCCTTTTTTCCAGTCAATTCATAGTTTCTCATCTTTTCATGCACTATAGCAGATAGTGAGTAAGCTCTCAGCAGTTCTCTAGACATTGTACACAACCCATTTAAATCTCCTATTAGGGGTACAATATAATTCCTTTGTGTGCTGTTTAGCACATCTCATACTGTGCTGTAAAATCCATGTTTCTCCTCATCTGTCACATTTTCTTTGAGCTACAAAATCACATGACAATAGTCTTTGCATCTGGTGTAGAAAAATGTGCAAATGTATTTTCTTTTTCTGTTCACCATGTTTAATTGTACTGCAGTTTTTGCTGAGACCTTTACTAAGAATAGTGGTATCCACCTTTATCTCAAAGGGAAATTAGGCAGTTGTCTTGTCCATCTGGCTTTATGATCTACATCTTACTCCCAGTAAGATAAGAGTTTGTAGTAATTGTGCTGACCCTATTCATGCTCTGTAAAAGGCAAGATCTGTTGATAAGAAAATAAGTTTTGTGTATCAGTATCATTGCTGCTGTGATTTTTGTCCTTCATACTTTCTACACACAATTTTGAGCATTGTTATTTGTTTCTCCCTAGCATGTTACTAGTGTGTTATGATGATATTAAGACATCTAGAAGAGTATCTGAAATTACTATGCTGCCTGTTTGGGACTCTTCCTGGCAAGTATCAGCCACTCAAGACTGCTCTTTAGATAAGATTTCTTCAACATAGTCTATTAAACCAAACATAGCATATCATATTGACCTGTCAAAGTCAGAAGGAAGAATGTTTGGTTGTTATATGCTGGAAAATGCTACAAAACCTTAAAGAAATAGCACTTGGTGTTTTCGAATATTAACACAAGTTGATCTTGGATAATGTAAGTAGGTGGCAAGAAAATTTTTATAAAATTTATGGAAACAGGTGAGTAAAGTGGAAATAAAAATCAAAATAATATCTTAAACATGTCCAGGATCATAAGATCTAAGGGTATCATAGCTAAATGATATATGTAGATCTTGTGCAATTGTATTTCTGAATGCTGGACTCATTGAAAACGACTCAGCAGCTTCTGCTCTTGCTCTTAGAAATATTTCACATTTCACAAAACACATAGAACATGTGTTTTCTTCCTTATTTTTCTCTCCATTTCTCTAACCCTCCCTCATCCCCTACTGACCCATTTTCCTAATCATTGATTCTTCCAAAATGAAGTTTTAGTCTTTTTTGTACCAGACCTCTGACTGCTCACTACTGTTTAAATATCCACGGAGCTTGTATATGATCTCTCTCCTGCTGGGGTGATAAATCAGAGTCACAGGATGATTTCTATATGACTAGAGCCCAAACCACAGACTTGTAGTCACTGAGAAGCATAGGGCTTTTTTGGGCTGGGATGAAAAACATGAAATCATAATCATATATATGATATTAATTTCTACTGCACATTACTAAGTGCTGCTGAGTTTAGGTATCATGGTACTTGTTTTAGAGGAGGGAAGGAAGGTATATTATCCACAAGCTCTATCTTACATCACTTTAGACAACCCTTACTGCTTCTCTAAGTTTCAATGTCTTGAAAGATATACAATTTTTTGATAGTGTTTAATCACTGCCTTCTTCTCTCACCCATTCATTTACTTTGGTTTATGGCTGTCACCAAGAGGAAGGTGATACTCTGACAGAATTAATAAAGAGAAAATCAATAACAAATTATAAAGGTGTAAAACAGAAGTACCAGAGCTAGAACTTGGATAAACTCATTTGGGAAATAATGCAGAGGGTAGGTAAGTTAGATTCATACTAAAACAATATATTTCCAAAATTTAAAAAAATCTTTTTCAAAAATAATTGTATTTTATTCAAAGAGAAGTTAACTCTGGTCAGTATTTGAGTGGAGGTCAGACCAGAGGATATTTACATTTAGCCTTATCTGTGAAGATACTTCAGGATCTCTGTTTCCTTTATATTCCTCTATATTATTATATATATTATATTACTTTCTGCACTGATACATGAGCAGTTCTCCTGCTTGCAAGAGACACAAGTGTCTTACTTGTTCTCTACATCCCACAAGAACATAATAAGGCTCAACAAGTAAGTCCAAGTGCAGGGTGCTGCTGCTGGTCAGGGCAGTCCCAGGCATGAGCACAGGCTGGGAGAATTCACTGAGAGCAGCCCTGAGCAGGACTTGGGGGTTCTGCTGAACAAAAAGTGGGGTGTAACCTGGCAGTGCATGCTCACAGCCCAGAACACTGCCTCTGCACTGGGCTGCTTCTAATGAAATGTGATCCTGCCCTTTGCTCTGCTCTTGTAAATTCTGCCTCCAGCCCTGGGATCCTCAGAACAGGAAAAACATGCAGCTGTTGGAATGGGTCCTGAGGAGGGCTGTGGATATGTACCCTCAAAAGAGCTCAGGCTAGGGGATGGGGGTGTTTAGCCAGGAGAAGAGAAGGCTGAAGGGTCCAGACTTTAGAGCTGCCTTCCAGTACCTACAGGTTTAGAGGTTTAGAGAAAAGAGGGAGAGCAACTTTTTACACATGTAGTCATAGGTCTAGGGGGAATGGTTTTGAACTAAAAGAAAAGGCATTTAGATGAGACCTCAGGAGGAAATATTTCAATGTGAGGGTAATGAGGCACCAGTAGAGGTTTCCCAGAGAGGTGCTGGAAGGTGGATGGAAGTGTTCAAGGCCAGGTGAGATGGGACTTTGAGTATCTTGATCTAGTGGGTGCCTATGGCCCATGGCAGATGAATTAGAACTAGATGATCTTTAAGGCACTTCCAACCCAAGCCTTTCTATGATTCTATGATCTCCTAATTTTTAGAATTATTTTTATTTGCCTCATCTAAATATTAGTGTGTAAGTACTGCCTCCAAAGGATGTCTGCATTTTCCATTATGCTGGCTGCTTGTGGATAATGGAACTTCAATCATACATATTCAAATAAAAGTAATATCTTGTTTTATGTCTAATGAAATACCTGTTTTATTTATCTTTGTGTAGATTATTTTCCCCTCTCCCTGTCATATTTTTTTCTTTCAGTCACATGAAAATGTTTCTCAAAATAGTCCTTATTGTCTCCTGGCTTGCATTCTTTGTGGTATGCAGATGAAGAGATTTGCATTGGTCCCTTTTTAAATAGTATCACTCTGATGAGATCAGGAATTCTGTGTTTGGCAGTAGAATAAGTAAATACACGGGTAAATATATCCAGTGTTTGTTAATGCAAAACCTGTTCTGTACTTATTCATCTAGTGAATCCTTCTTCCTTTATAGAATGAATAGAGAAGGATTTTTGGCTTTTGTTTGCACTGCAGATCTGTTGTGCAAATGAGATCTGTCATGCACTCTGTATTAGCTCTGTGTTCACGATACCACTCTTCCAGAAAGCTTATTAGCAGGAAGGCAAATGAAATGATCACTAGAATATCAACCATGTTTTAAATTGAAGTGAGTGCAGTTGGAGTGAGGTGCACAAGAGTGAAGTTTTATCCATGTTGTAAACTTTATTTCAAACATCTGGTGTCTTCCAAGGATAATACAGAAACCATTTTTGTCATTAAATTCTAGGGAGAATGTTAAAAAGATAATATATCATAGTCCTCTTGATGTGAAGCACTATCACAGCTGCTTGAAAGATGGATTCAGTAGCATAATTTAGATTTAGACAGCTCTAGGTTAGAATATTTTATGTTTCTGCATTGGTGATATCTTGAATAGAGTTTGGTTTCTTTTATCAGGTAAATTATCTGGTAATATTTAGTAAAAGTGTGTTAATTTTTACACTGACATTTTACTGCACATTTGTTCTCATATTTTGCTGGTTTAGAGTGAAGGAATGGCCTACAGGTCTTGTTGCCATCTGCGCTGCTAAGGATGGGTTTTAGATGCCTGCTATGTTTGGGATTTCCACATGCCCTGTTTTGCAGACATGGATATTTTAATTAACAGGTTAATTATAACCTGTAATATGTTGTAGTTCTCCAACCAGAAGGGGTTGAAGTCATGAATAAACAATGACCTGTCTTTTTATATGAGTATGGAATTGAAGTGGTGATAGCAATTGCTACCAGACTTCAGAGCAGGAGAGCTTACAGTTAGCAGGATTTAAAGAGACTAATTATAGACAAATGGTTTTAACCAAAGGGCTTTGAGCTGTGAGTGCCTTACCAAAGGCTTTCTTCTGCTCACTAAGATCATCTCTGTCTTGCTTGCTTTCAGCTATTCATTAATTAATTCATTCCATCTGGGCAGTGGTAGTTGTGTGGGTTGTTGAATGTGTGTTGTTGAATGCGTGGAGCTGTGCATTGCACTTGAACCTTCAAGGTCTAACAAAAATTCATTCTCTTTAACTTAAATTGCCTGGTCAGAGAATGGGTTCAAGGTTAGTGTGCTCCCTCATCCATCTTTTCATGTCCATATTGCTCTTAATAGTCTGCCTATAATTTATCTGCTGCCATCCACAGTGAACTTGGAACACCTACTCATCCCTTTTGTTCTTGCAGTGGATTATGCTGAGCCATTTGTAGTAAAGATTCATGCAATAAGGGATGATTCTGTGGGCCAGATAGACTGCAAATAAACTACTGCACACTTGGGTGCACACTAATCTTCTAAAGTCATCTCAAGATGGTGTTTGAATGCAGGATCACATCTGTAGACTGTTCACATGAACCAAATTTAACACTGGTTGCAAAGGCTAAAACTGATTTTGATCCTTTCTGATGGACTGTAACTGAAAAAAAAATCCATTCCGAGAGTCTTTTGAGAGGTGATTAGGGTATGAAGACATGTTCTTGGACACAGAGGAACCAACTCTGAGAGAGTAAATGTGCCTCATGGGCTTTCTGTGAGGCTGTGTGGGTGTGTCATCAGATCCACATTTATATGCAGGACTCTAGTGCGATATAACCAATTCTGTCAGCTGGATCTCAACTTTGTGGAAATGAGGATGTTGCTTCCCCCTTTCCCTTTTTCTCTGCTTTATTCTCACTGCAGCATGACCTGCTTCTCAACAATGAATCTGATTGTGACACCAGTTGATTCAGGCTATTAGAGGGTTACGGTTTTGGAGGAGGCATATGTCTGGAACAGCATTTCAAAGTACTGTCCAAATGCATGCTTGTAATTTTTCACCATTTTTATAGCTTTGGCTGCTCATGTGCACACAGACAACCAAAAAGATTAATGCTATTGAATTAACCTGCTTATTTTATGCCTTTTTTTTTTTTTTTTTTTTTTAATTTTAGAAATATGCTAGAAGAAAGGAAATAAGTGGAAAATTGGATAAAAAAATAAGTAAGTTGTCTTTTTGAATAACCTGAACAGGAGGTGCTATAGTATTATTGTAGTTCAGTGTTTTATCCTCCAGGACACAAAAGAAAATTTATCTCTTATGAAGAAAGAACACTGCACTCAATACACTTGGAAAGTATTTTTCTGAAGTGAATAATCTGAGCTTTATTCAAGTAAAGCCTATACAAACTCTATGTAAATAGTACCCAACATAAAAAGTTTGTCTCTACAGTGTAAATGAGTTGGGGAAACTTTTATGGCATTAAGATTTCAACTTCTGAAAAGTCTGTGCTGAAGCAGCCTTCTGGCAGGACCTGTGGACCCCTGGAGAGAGAAGCCAACCCTGGAGCAGGTTTGCTGGCAGGACTTGTGAGCTCATGGGGGACCCACACCAGAGCCCCTGGTCCTGAAGGACTGCATCCTGTGGAAGGGACACGTGCTGGGGCAGGTCCTGAAGTGTGACGTGTGGGAAGGAGTTGCACTGGAGAAGCTGATGGAGGATTGTGGCCTGAGGGACTCCTGCCCCTGATGAGGGAGAAATGGCAGAGACAATATGTGAGGAACTGACTCCAAGTCCCATTTCCTGTCCCCTTGCTGCCTTGGGGAGGAGATGGAGAATCAAGAATAAATCCTGAGGAGAGAAGAAGGGGGAAAAGGCTCTTTAAGATTTGGGGATTATTTATCATTATCCTATCCTGAAATGTTTGGTAATAAATTATACTGTTTTCCCCAAGTTGTGTCTTTTTTAGAGTTTTTTCACTGCTGCCCTTGTGGTGTGTCATTTTCTTTTTTCCCTTCAGGATTACTACTAGACATCTTGACATTTTCAAAATGAAAATCAGGTGTATACGATCTTAAATTATAACCTGAATCTAGTAAATTATATTTTTGAAAATATTTCTTCTTTGTGGTTTGTGATTAAGAAAAAAAAATACTAGTAGTTACTCTAAAGCTGGACTAAGAACCTGTTCATGCTAAGTTTATACAACTCCTTTTGGAGCCCCCCATTCAGTAGATACTGGGGGCTCAGTTCCCCTCATTGACACAAAATTTTCCTAGATGTCTAATGCTATGCTGCTGAGCTTACTCAGACTTGTTGGTCCTGGATCCTACTAAACCCTGACTGGGTTTCAGAGAACAGATATTCTGCCTACATTTTCTTGAGTGCTTGAGTTCTCCGTGTAGGCTAAAATGCTGGTATCCACCCTAAAATTCTCACTTCTCTAGGTTAGTCATCGGTATTTAAACATTTCAGGTTCTTTGCTCATTTAGCAGACAGGGACAGAACACACTAAAATGCTCCATCAAAAAAGGGAAATAATGACTATTTGCCTGTAATTACGCTTCTAAATTCTCAAGGGAACAAAAAAACCCCATAGCAAATGGTTATTTGTTAGTAAGAAAGTTATTAAAAAACTGTCCAATTAGTTTCCCTTCAAAATTTCTTGCTTTGTTGTCTTGTGTGTTTCATGAGCTTTTCATAAGTTAGAGCCAACTCTCACTCCATCCAAGTATTAAAGAAGTTTTAATGGTCTGGATAATTTTCAGAAGAAAATTAATTAAAGCAATCGTTTTCCTGGTGGCTATCAATCTCATGGCTCTCCAAGCCCAAGGTATACTTTCTTTCTCCCTTCCAGCATACTAATATGCTACCAATTTACAGGAGAGTAATTGCATTTTCATGCCCATGGCTTTTCATGCATTCCATTTTAAAAAGCTGAATGGCTATTTTTGTTGATAAAGCCACAGGTTAGAGACATCTTTAAAAATCCCCCTGTTGACCTTTTATCTTCTTTCCTTCTCCAAAACTGTTGAACTAAAGAGCCACTAGAAGTGTATTTTCTAACAAATTAAATGTGGTGACACTGCTAGGCCTTTGAGTTTAATGGCCCTGAGTTTTAATTAAATGTCAAACCAAATACCATTGAATTTTGACAAAAAAACAGAGTACTATTTGCTGAAGACCTTGGTATGTCACCTCTTTACCTTGCTTGCTTTTCTCTCTGCAAAGCCAGCACACTACTGCTATGCAGAGACATGTCACAGAACAATTCTTTTGAGAGTATTAAAAGCAAAACAATTGTTTTTGTCAGGATGCTGTGCACCCTGATACCTCTTGAGCATCATAAGTGAGTTAGGAACTGTTCAGCTTTGTATTGCTTAGTTAAAACTGAATTTTTTTTTTCTTTTAATTTGTGGTATCAAGCATCATAAATCTTTGCTGTTGTGTAATCTATCCCCTTTCAGGGAGATTTTAAGCACAGTTTACACACTGAATGATAGAGAGTCTCCTAAATAAAAGAATGGAAATGAATCCTGTCTTACCATGCTTTGAGCATTGCATAAGATGGTTGCCACCTGACTGTTTAGATCTTCACTTTCTTTCTTTATGTTCACTTGGGTGATGATTGTTTTTTTTCCTCATATGGAATTGTGTTGCTTTTGGCATCATCTGGGGATGTCATCCTTTACGTGCCTCGCTCAAAAGGATTGCATTAGAATCATGACCAAATGGAAACCATATAATCTTAGTAGAGCTTAAAAATTGCTTAGGGTCAGTTATGTCTCACATGATCAATTATGCTAATTTCTGAAGGCCAGTTAATGGATATATTTGATTCCTGTATTTCACTGATTGGCTAATCCATAGAAAATGAGATGCAGATAAGGCAATTTTTGGCAGTAATTATTGAAAACATGTTTCAATTTTCAATTGCTCTGGTATATATCTGATATTATTTTTAGGGCATTTACTTCCAAATCAGCCAGATTAATTAAGATTTATTTAATATTCTAATGGTATCTGAATTTCAAGTATCCTATCTCATTTGTATGTCTCTAAGCACATTAAAACAGATGAGTTTCCACATTTCCTATATATAGATTTAAAATTCAAGCTTTCTTTTGCTATTAGAGGGTTATCTGGAAACCTCCTCTTCTCTCACAAATAAAGGGTACCATATCCACCTGTATCAACTCTGGGAATATTCCCTGTTCTTAATTTTCTGAGAAGAAAACAATGTTGAAGGTTAAAAGATTGGTCGCAGCAGGTAAGTAAATAAACTAAGTCCTAAATAATGAATAGGTCAAAGGGAGGAAAGGGATATTTATGGGCAATGGGGAGACTACAGAGTTGTACCTTCAGGGACTAGCAAAGGCAATAACTTTAATATTTTGGATTGAGTTTCTGTGTCCTTAGGAACCTCTTGCAGTACTGTGAGAAGGATCTCTGAGCTTCTTGAGTTGCACCAATCTAGTACAGTCACACATCTTGAAGGGATAAGGAGCTTATCACCATGAATTTCTAAACTTGTTATATCAGCAGATGGCTAGACAGAGGACAAAGGCCATACTCATGAACATTCATATTGCAGCCCTTCCTATTTCCTCTTCTTTTTCTTGGAGATGCTGCTCCTTTCACATGCACAGAGTAGAGGCTGTGCAGGCTGGTTGGCTGGTTCACTTTCCTGGTCATCCAAAGTCCTTCATCAGTAATTCTCTTGGTTTTATTTGGGGTTTCCTTTTTTTTTTTCATCTCCCTTTTTTGTCTGGAAATGTTCTGAGAAGATGGCTGGAGGTTTTTGGCTTGTTTCTTTTTGAGATGGTCCACAGAGACTGTAGTTGGGAAAATGGTAAAATTAAGATCATAACCTTGTTCCTACTAATGGGGAGAGGAGTCCCAGTGGAAGGAAGGCCAAGATACAGATCTATGTTACAGAAACACTTCCCCAAGGCCACTCTTGGCAGTGACCATTGTCTGAAGGAGTATTGTGCAGTAGCAGAAGGTTGCACAGTTGTGCAGCACTAGAAGGCTTCATCTTCTGGCCTATATGTGCAACCAGGTGGCTCTGCAGAGCAAGATATGTGCTACAGGACAGGAAGGGCACTTCTCCACTTGTTTTAATTTCTATGAACATGGTGTATCTCACGACTGGAAAGTTATATCTGAGTTAGCTTTAGACAAGCAGAACCTAATTAACTTTGTAAAGAAGGGCTAATAAGCTGAATAAATGTGCGCATTACGTTCCTTGCTCTGGGACAGAAAACACGTACCCTTAAATGTCAGATTATTATTGAGAAAAAAACTCACCTTACTGAAATATTCCTCTGTCAGATTGGAAGTACTGTTTCATTATTTTGGGCACTTTGAAGTGGAAAATGACCAAAAAAGTAATTGTTTCAAAGGCCCAGAGGAGAATTGGATCAAGCATGATGCAGTTGCTCTACTTTGGAGCGCATGAGTCCTGGGGAGTGGGACATGAGCCAGCTCACACCAGCTGGCCTACAGCCAGCCCTCTGCCACTGCTACCACTGTTCAGTGAGAGCAGACATGGACTGCTTCTTCCCTGCATGAATTAATCTCAGAGGAACACAGAGTACTGATTAGGTATGAATTTACTAACTTTGCTTTGGAAAGTATTGACTACCATACTTATAAATATGAGTGTGTATAGGCATTTACAGAATTTAGAGACATGCTTAGGTGGCTGTGCAGAGCACTTTCCCTGGTGGCTACTCTTTCCTTTAATAGGTAGAACAAGCTTAAAAGATAACTCACATTTTCAATAAGGTTTTCAAAGACTTGGTGTCTTCTTGATTCCCATTATAATTCACTTACTGCAGAAGGGCTGAATTGGATAACTCATAACAAAACATATTGACATTTCAAGCCTTTTTCACCCGTTATTGGCAGTTTCTTGCCTTACTGAGTTTTATTGAAACTCTTATTTTGCTCTTTTGTTGAGCATCTGAAAATTACTGGACTGAAAAATACACTATCTGTGCTGTCTGTAATTAGCTTGTAAATTATTCCAATTCCCAATGAAATGTTTTTTACATGTGGGAAATAATTTCATTAAAAATTTAGTAGGAGCTATTCAAGTACATTCCTCTTTGAAAGATCAGGAAGGGAATTATGGCATAAAAGCTTTGAAATATAATTTTTCCTTTTAAAATGAAGCTTAAACCTAAATAAAATGTAACTACAGACTGTTCATTGGACACAGTTTTCTACAGCTAATACAATTAAAAGTTAGAAATGTTAGAAAATAAATGTATAATGGAAGGCTGGAAAGAATGGTTCATTTGGTGAACTGGAAATATATGTATTTTTGCTGAATTCCACTTCAATTTAGCTCAGTCTGAGTTAAAACAATATTGAATACTGCTCCCATGGCCCATAACCAGGGCCATGGTTACAGGCTGGTTTCAGGTTAGTATCTAATGGCCAGTTTTATGTTTACAAAATCACTGCTGTATTTTGTGCTATTGTCAATAATGTTGGTAGAAAAGTAGAAGGATAAAGAGACTGTAAATAGTCCTGTAAGCCTGATATTCCTTCTGATCTAGGCCTGACTCTGAAATGTTGGCACTGTCAGTAGTAAATATGGAGTATTAATTGAAGCTTTTTCTCTTGAAAATCCAACATTAATTAACTGTGAGAGTGATGCTAGTATGGTGATAAAATTTTTGACTAAATAGAAGGAGCCAAATAATTTTGTGTAACATTCCTGAGATTAACCCTGAGACAAATCAAAATAATACATTGTATTAAAAAAAAAAACAAACCCAAACTACTAATGTAGATGAAGGCTAAATAACTTTAATTAAAGTACACATAGAATATAGACATTAGTATTGAAACAAAATTTTAACCAAGTTGTGTGCCTGAAATTGTAATCAGTGTTTTTTTTAGGACCATATTTTTCTTAAATGTCCATGTTTCCTCTTTATTGTCCCAAGATGTTATCTGCAAACACCACAGTGAATAGGGATAAATGAGAAGAAAGTTTTCAGAGAGATTTATAGTACTTTTATAGTGCCAGTAATCATAAATTACACTGAAGTAAAGAGCTGACACCTGTCCAGACTGATGTTAACATGAACATGGAGACTGTGCTCCTTTATGTAAACGTCTGCTTTGAAACTGATATTTGAAAGGCATTAAATGTGAGAAAGAATCCTGCTGGCTAATGGTACTGTTAGGGCTGTGGGGAAGTGTTGCTTGGGTTTGGCTGGGAGGTGATCCTCAGTGATGCGAGTGTTGAGCTGGATGCAAGATTACTGACTTCCCAGGGCCGTGGTCCTAAAGCAGGGCCCTGAGGGCTGAGCAGAATTCAGATCCTGACTTAAAATACCAAGGCTGAAGCTCCTCTCTAGCAATAATTTGTTATTGATGTCAGAGTAACACCTGGAACATTGCAAACTTAATATAAGACCCAATCTGGCTTGTTGGTGTACACAAAGGAAAACAAATGGATGCATTCCCTTGAAAGGTTTAAAAAAATCCCTTGCACCTGGAATTGCAAATGAAAGGTAACAGAGGAATATTGCACTTGCATTTGAGTGGTAGTTCACTGGAGCTGTAAGTGAAAAACTGCCATCAAACAAATCATTTTAGGTTTTGCCTTTGGCTTTACAGGGCCTGCCACTTTACTGAAGACTATTTTCAGAATTATGATGTTAAACAAAGGTTTTTTACCTTGAGAAGGCTTTTGGAGTTTTTCTTTGTTTTTTTTCTTATTTGGGAGATGGAAAATGTTGGGAAAATGTAGAAAAGTGTACAGCTATAAATATTTCATGACCTATCAGCAGCAGGTATTCCACAGTGCTTTCTGCAAGCCAGTCTCTAAAAAGTTGGAACTGCCCAAGTAATATCTCTCTTTGAGGGTATTTTCACCTTTATGTTGAATATTAATTTTCCCTTCTGTAACTATCATAAAGCACTTAATAATTGAATGAATTTGTATTCTTCCATGTCTGAAAAACTTTGACCATTTTTTTTGTTGACTCTCACTATATTTCATAATCAATTTCTCTAATAATAGAAAAAGTCCCCAAATAAGAATAAGCAGCAAGTCACTTGCAGAACTTCATGAATTGCAAATTGTTTGAATGTTAACCATTGACCAGGCTTTTAAATCATGCATGTATTTTGTCACTTGCAGCCATTTTCACTTCAACACATGAATTGTACAATTTCTTATATGAGATAATCTGCCATCTTTTTACTTATAACCATATTGTATGGATAGGATGGTGCCCTTGTTAAGCTACTAGTTTGGCATGAAGAAGGTTGAAGTTTGATCCTAAATTTGCCACATATAGCATGACCTACGCAGACCATTTAATTTTGATGACTTCAAAAGCTTTTTGCATTTAAATGTTCTCAAAGCAATAGGTGGTCTATTCCTGTCGTGTGCATGAACTTCCAGAGCAGAAAGGAATTCTTATCAAAGGTTTGGAGTACAAGGATTGAAATTCTGGCTGTGCTGATTTTAACTTTGCAACAGATTTTTATGTACTGCATACTCATGTCTAAGAGTCATATATTGTTTAATTTATACACATTGGTTCTAAAAGAAAATAACTTTAGCCTAAAACTGCTGGATCAAACTTTAGAACATTTTGGGAAAGGAATAAAAAAAAAGAATTGTGTCAGTCTTCAGTCTTGTGTCTTCAGAAGTGTTTATAATAGTCATCAACCTAATTGAAGAAAAAAGAAATAAAGTTATGGAGAAGGGAAATAAGAATGATCAGAAAGGTTAAATGATTTCTGTTTGAGGATGAATTAAGTAAGCTAGTGTCCCTCAGGCTCAGAGAGAAAGGATTGAAGGGATAAGAAGGTTCCTAAAATGTGGAGCAATCTGGAATGATTCTTCTCTGTTTCTTACAACACAAACCCCTATTATTACCTATTGAAATGAGTGCCTGGAAAGGTTAAAAAAAAAAGACAAAAAAGAAAAAAAAAAAAAAAATAAAAAAAGCTAGTATGCAGTTCCTCCTACAGGGAGAGGTAACCCTAACCCTAACACTAATCCTAAACTCTAACCCTAACCCAAACCCTAACCCTAAAAATGGCGTCACCCAGTAGTCATGAGGTCGGGTAAACAACATGGCGGCGCCCATGCTGTCAGGTGATACAGGATCAATATGGCGGCTGTTGTGTACTTCTGGAACAACATGGCAGCGTCCATCGGCCTGTGCTGCCCTCTCGCGCCATTCACCAACGCCATGAAATGCCGCATCTTGGTGCGGCACGGTGGCGCGTCGCTGCGGCGGAGGTGGGAACGTGTTTCTGGAAGAAAATGGTGGTGCCCATGCTGTGATGTGCTTCGGGAAAAACTGATCACTTTAGGTGTGTAAACAGAGGTTATTCGGTTTTCTTTCACAGTAGGTGTTAAAACAGCAGTACTGATGTTCAGTATGAACACAGATTATATGTTGATATTTAACATAAGATACTTTCACAATGGATTGGGAATTTACTTTATGGCATATCAGATTTAGAGGAATTTTCAGTTTGGCATCAGTCAGTCAATGTGGAAATGCTAACCATTATATAAATGCAGTAATATATTATTATTGTATTAACATATCATTACCAGGAAAACGTAAAGTGGCTTTTTGCTGCAGCTGTCAGTGTAGGTTCTGTGAACTTTTATGAAATAAAAATAAACAAATTTACCGTAAGGAGAGAGTGCAAGCTGCCTAAGCTCTGACAGGTTTCACAAATACCTTTTGATTCATGTTGCTATTTCACCAGCGCGGTGAATTGGAGAACAGAAACCCCATTACACCATAGGGTTAAGGCAGCTAAAATGCTGAAATTAAAAGCAGGGGAATGTTAGCTGAGATCAATCAGAGTGCAGGTGATGCTCAGTGCAGCTGATGGAGCCTTGTGTTTGATGGGCAAAATTATTACTGTGGAGTGGCCTTTCTAACTGTGAGGGTTTGGCTTCCTTCATCAAGTGCTCCTTCATAAAGGGAAGGACCTTCTGTGCTAGGAAGTGCAATTTATCAGCATCACAATAATGATGGCTTTTGTACCTGCAGGATGATATTAGGCAGGAAATGTAGTAATCTATGTTACTCTTTTCCTTATGGTTTACTTAAAACAAAAAAGAAAAAAGAAAAAAAAATTCTGTCATTGCAATTTACCTAGTCATTTCAGTCAGCTTGAGATATAAAGTTTGGGGTGCTGGCTATGCATAAAGAAAAGGAAGTTTCTGTGAAGGTAAGTTTCTCTTACCAGTATAAACCAAATATTTTATGTAGCTGTTGTGGATGCCTGCTGTTTTTAATGTTCTGGTAAATCACAGCAGTTACAAGGCTTCACCTCTGGACTGTGGATACTGATCAGTACAAGCTGAGCACTTGTTTCAACAACATAGGTTAGAAAATTTTGCATTTTACCATGCTTTTATCTTCAATCGTTGCAATGAGAACATTTAAAAAAAAGGTAACATTTAGAAATACATATCTGATAATAAATCAATACAAAAGATAATAAGAATGTACTGAATCACATAAAAATCAGTAGATATATCTTAAATATATCTGGGTCACTTTAGAAGGTGGCTTTCAATCTTTCTATTAATAAGAATTTTTGTTCTCCATTGTAATTTTTTCTTCTCACGTATTTCTTCCATATTTAATTATTATTTTTTGGCAGAATAGCCCATGAGACCATGTCTAACTAATGTTTTCATAAGGCTTGACACTAAAAAGTGACCTCTCTGATTTTAGTTGCTTATAGTGAACAGTACAAAATAAAAAAAGAAACCCTATGAAAGAAAGAAACCCTGAATTTGTTTCTGAGAATTCCTTGGATATCATGAATCAGAAATAGATGCAGTCTGAAATATCCCAGGGCCTATGGGAGTTAGGATTTCTGGCAGTAGCAACAGTTCAATTTGAACCTGAATATTGATAATGGCTCCATTCAAATATAGCTTTTACTGTAACAGTATTTCAAGATTAAAATGACAGAAAAATACCTTTAATGTTGAATATGGTTAAGTCTGGCAGAAAAAAAAAATCTTGAAGGTAAAGGTGCGTGTCTGTTCCCTGCAGACTTCAGGAAAATCTACTTTTCCCGAGGGATCTCCAGTTTTCCTGTGTGTCTGCACATTTGCAGTCTCTCCAGGGATCTGACATTATGACACCCTAAGCTTCTGAGGGCTGAGAACTGTCTCACACAAATGGGTTATTATGTCTGCTAGTATTAGAGGTAGAAAACAGTCAAGGGAGAAACATCTGCAACTCATGATTCATTTGATTTTGTCCCCTGGAGCATGCCTTGTAGCAAAAGCTCTCCTGGTGGGAGAAGAGTATCAGATTGTAGCACATGTTTTGAAAGGTATATTCCTTATTCTGAGAGCTCTGTTCTTATCCCATATCTAGCAACTAAAATCTCTCAACAGTAGCTTCCAAACAACTTCCTCTGGAACAATACTTGCCATAAAAGAAAATTTGCTGGATGTTTTGCTGGATGCTGCAGCAGCTGAAGCCTGGTTTGATTTCCACAGCATTCAGGATGGCTGTAACTTCCTCCATTACTGAAGATAGATTTTGAGTTGCTCAGACCACTTATTACTGGTCCATCTAATCCTTTCTCAGGGGTGTATACTGCCAAATGAAGTTCCTCACTGAACTCATCAGCAACAGCAGAACTTAGCATGACTTGGAGCGTATTTGCAAGAAGGTCTGGGGGTGAGGTGCAGAGGTGTGTGAGGTAGCTGGTGTGATGGAGTGTGCTCCTGCAAAGGAAAAGGTACTGAGGAATCAAGGTGGACAAACATATGTGCACTTTGTTGTCTCGTTAAGGACTTTTGGGTTTGGGTTCTTTTTCCCTTTGAACTGAAGATTGACAAGAAGGAGGCTATTTTCTCTTGTTTGGTCTCAGTTGTTTATTCTTTTCGTATCTGCATTACAAGGTACAATGAGCTATGTGCACTATAATAGAAAAGGGGTAAAATGGCTAACAAAGATCCTCTTCAAGGTCTTTTATATGTCCATTTACACAATTAGCAGATGCCAACTAAATTATTTTTCTTAGTGACCCAATGACCCGTAACCTGTGTGCTGCACTATGGTATTTTCTAACCAATCACTTACTACCACCCAAAAACCCCTAGGAAAAGAACATGAAGCAAGAAGGACAAGAGACAACACCCTAAACCCTCCATCTTGTCTCCTGTTCTCTAAACTACTTTTTCACCCAGTGATTTAAGAAACTTTCTAATCTACACACTTACACTTTTCCTATCTAACTTTAACATTTGTTTTCATGTATCACCATGAAAACATGCTCATGAATTTCATATTATATGAAATTCAGTGTTTCTTTGAATCCTAGAACTAAGTATTAGAAACAAGGGCACACACTCTGTATCTCAGACTCCAACACTTTGTGATACACACAGTTCAGGAGAAGCACGTGCTCTCGTAGTACAGATATAGCCTCTGAGGTTATGCTTGAAAGAGCTTCTCAAATGCTGTCAGTGATTTGGTATTCAAACCATTTTAACAGATATTCTTTTAATTCCATGTAGGTTTTTAAAATCAAGATTCATATGATAATAAATCAAATGGCTTGTAGAAATCTTCTATAACCAAAGAGGATATGAGCAGTCAAATCTGGAAGATTACAAGACTTTTCACAAGGACATGTAGTAGGGTGAGGGGAAATGGCTTCAAACTGAAAGACAGTAGGTTTAGATTAGAAATAAAAAAAAATCAATGTTTGATTTGGTTTATTTCTATGAGACAACACTAACTGATATTTATTGCTTCCTAATGCTCTTTTAAGAATGGTGCTCCTGCAATTTTCTGTATCTGTCTCCATTTTCCAGGATTACTTTAATATTAGTGGTATACAAAGTTCCTGGCTATAACAATTGTATCACTTGATGAGAAAATATCCAACACTGTTTTATTTTCCATCCTTCCTGTAAAATATGTTTAAAATGTTTCCTACCAAGTACAGTTGCAGATAATCGGTTTGTGCTGTTGCTGGCATCTCATGAGCTGGATAAACACTCCTGTTTTGTTCCAAGAACAAAAAAGACACAGTTATTGTGCACACTTTGGTTGTTCCTTAATTAGTGAAACTGTTGATATTTACTCCAAGGAGCTAACCTACACATAACCAATATAGACTTTTTTGTTCTTAATCATTTAAAAAGTGCCTTTTGATATTTTAGATTTGTGTAGCACTGACATTTCAATGATTTCTTTATGCTCCTTTATTAGTCTCATGGGTTTATTTTTGTCTGTTTTGTTCACCATTGGCCTTTTTTTCTGTTTCTCTCTGAAGTAAATGTTTTAAATTCTTTGTTGCTGCTGCATCTGTTTTTGCTGAGAAAAATTGCTTGGCTGCGGTAAATATTTCTGTTTGTTTGAAAGACATGATTTCACAGTTTTTCCTGGGATGGCATCAGATAGTCCCCAGATTTTTTTAACATTTCCCTTTATAGGTTCCCTGACAGTTATGCTGACAGTAGGTTTGAGCTAATGGGGACAAAATCAAATTGTGAAATACCAGGTTCCTCCATAAAATGGATTTATCTTTCTCAACAAAGCTCTAGTGTGAAACCAAGATTTTATTAGAAAATAGATGCATCATAATCTTAGGCACAATTCTGGACACAAGTTAAGGAGTAGTGGAGCTGCTGTAGTTAATTCCTAGTTCAGTCATTTATGATGATGCTTAACTTTTGAGTGTCTTTCTTCAAGAAGTCAGTGTTTCTAATTTGTGTTTTTAGAAATCCTATCATGGAATATAGTGATGCCTTTACATTGATAATCTGATTTTCTAATTTGAATAACAGGGAATTACTATTTTATAGGATTAGTTCTTGAGGGAATTTTACTCAATGTTGTAGAAATAGGAACACCTTTCCTTGAGCATTCTGTATTAAAAATGCATGAGGAACTAACATCATGCAAAAAACAGTCCATTACTTCTGTCTGAATAATTATTATTGCCTTAAAAACATCTGTCTGTTCTATAACATCTACTTAAATTAAATTGTAGACCAATACCTTTTGCTTTTATGGATCCAGAAGCAGAGTTCAGCAGTTTTCACATTAAATTACTGAGGGCACATCAGCTTTCTTGCTCCCTAGGTACTAAAGACTAAAGTAAGGAAATCAAAAAAAGGTTTAGAAAAAAAGAGAAAAAGTAAGTATGATCATGTTGTCTAAGATACAATATGCTGTGTGACTAGATCATCAAGTACATAGAATATAAATGATATAACAGATGTATTAAAAATATAGAAGACCCAAATGTTATGGTCTAAAGAAGGTGAGACCACTCTCCTGGCTAGAATTCCTGGCTGGCATTTCCTATGACTATTTACCAAAGAGCAAGCAGTTGAATTTTGTTGATTCTGTTATAGGCTGTCCCTCCCACACTACTGAAAAGATGTTAAGCTGGGTGAGGTGTATATGGAACTCTTATCCGTGGCTTGAAGGGAAATGTTACAAAGGAGAAGAGCTGAGCTTGTCAGAAGATTATCTGAAATATTTCTTCACAAAATAAAAACTTTAGACTTTTTGTGTTCAGAAAATTTTTCCTTTTCAGAGAGTGCAGAGATGCTGTATGCTGTTCATACTCCCTGACCTAGTGAGGGACTAGTGAGGACTCTTAAAGTCCTCCTAAAAAAAAGTTTCTGTACAGACTCCACTTTCAGGCAATGTTCAATCACACTTTCTTTTTCCTTTCCTCTAATGCAATACAATTCTTTCAAACTCTTCTTTTGTTTCCACAGTCTCTTCTGCGTCTTGAAGAATTAGTAGTAGAAATTTTTGATTCCAAAAATGAATTTGATACTCCATTTTGAAGCTGGTGAAGCAATGTGCTTTAAACTTTGTCCTTATTCTCAGAGAAGCCTTGTTCCTCTGCAGCTGGTAGCACAACTTCCCCTATGATGTTAGGGTTTGGTAGGCATTTCCCAAGTGAAAGGAATACCCCTAGTTCAGAATAAATACCAAGACTTTGAGGTTAACCTGGGAAAATAGTAAAAACTAGCCTAGTGAGTTAGAGGGGTGTGATGATCTGTTCCAACCACATGATAGCAATAAAAGTGCAAGCAATAGGAAATAATGAAAGCTATGAAAACTCCTCCTTGTAAAGTGTTGTCACCAGGGTAAACAGGGATGCAGTAGTCTCCAGTTTGTAATATTCCATCTGTGTGCTCAAGGCCATCCTGTTACAAACCTGTTCAAGTTAGGAGTTTTTGTCTGGACTTGTCCCTTATCCATTGTAGTGGTGGTTTTTTGGCTTGCATTTGCACTGTATTAAAGCTTTATGCTGTGTTGTTCCATGTTCACTGACTGGATTCACAAGTAGCTGCTGAAAATGAATGGTCTCTTGTCTTTTGATCTGGCATTTGTAGCCACACAAGGGACAGAACTTCAGGGTATCATGACCATTTTACAAAGCAACTCACCTTTCCATGTTAATGCCTTTGGCTCTCTGATTTGCTCTCTTGTCAGTCCATCATAGAAAACTACATTTTTTCTAATTAAACATCTGTTGTTGTTTTCTTTTGTTTTGAATTTGTTTGGTTGCTTTTTCTTTGGTTTTTTTTTTTGGGGGGGGGGTTGTTTGTTTTTCGTTTTTTTTGCTGCAAATGCATATTTCTGCTGCTTAGTACTTAGCTGTGATTCCCAGAATTTCAAGGTGCTTTCAAGTTATATCCATGCTGTTGGTTTTTATACAAGAACAATAAATTGAAAATTTTGGTATTTGCAGATTTGACTAAATGTGCAAAAAGCATGGATTCCCTACTAAACTTCCTAAATAGCTGATATTTAACTGGGAATCTGCCTCAAGTCACTGCTATACACTGGTTCTGACACCTCACCCAATGTAGTCATGGAATAGTTATGTTTTCAGACAAGTCCATCCTGTGTCATCTGCTGGCTGTTTTCAGTTTGAAGGCACAGTTGTGTGATTTCTGCTGTGCAGTACAAAGCTATCTCAGCATTCTGGTTGCTTTGCAGTATATGGTAGCATTTCAATGCTAACATAAAAATAGAACAAGTAAACAAAACCAAAATGTTCTCATTATCTTTGCTGAACTGCAACATTATGCTTGTGTTTTCATAAATAATGAACTTGAATTTTTTCTGGGCAGGGAATTCAAAACTTAGTATCATTCTATGATTATCAAAATGAGATAACACTCAGAAAATATTAAACCTTTCATAATTTCTTACATAAAAATCACTCTTGCCCTCTAGCACTGCAGTGTGCTGCATAGCATTTCCTTTATCTTTGTGATGATAAACTGCTTGACAGAAGAGAAATCCAGAAAGTGGTGAGAAAAACACCTGGAGCATCCTGTCTGCTTCACTGTTTATTCTTACTTAGCTTAAAAATTGTTTGCAGCCTTGGGCTTTGGCACCCAGATGTGTTACAGCTGCTAATCCTAGGCAAATTCTCAAGAAAACCAACCAGCCACTAAAAGTTCCTTTAGTGGCTTTAGTTCACAGCCCTGGCTGTCTGCTGGAGAGCTGAAGTGTGAACAAAGAGAGGCTGGGATGGACTTAAAAGTTTCAGGAACTCATAGGCAGAGATGTCATGGATTAGGTCAGATAGAGGTACGATTTCTGATAAAATCTATTATTAAGACTAGAGCAGCTTGTAGGGGACGGGATGGCTGTGGGATGTTTTGCTCATAATATGAATGTTAATCATTATTCCAGGGACAAACTGGAGAAGAAAAGGTCCTTCCAGTGCTCAACTTGTACTTCTGGCTGAGATCATTCTTCACCCTGTGAGACCAGAAATTTAACATTTTGAGGCTTTTGCTGAGCAACCAGGCAAAAGAACTCAGCTTATTTACTTCCTGCTTCTCCCATCACAGAATAACAAAAAACTGGATAATATGAACCTGTGTAACTAAGAAGTCACTCTGTAATAAGTCTAGAATGGGTTTCTGATTCTTTGCTGAGAATGACCTGTTTCCTGCCCAAGAAAGTCCTAATTGCAGGAATGTCCCATAAACAAATGAACTCACTTTACACAGGAATAGACATCTTGTACAACCTGGGTTTATTTTCAAAGCTGAAAGGGTAACATAGTGTAAAATGTCTTTATCATTTTGAAGTCCCATTTTCCTTGTTCAAAATGAAACAACTGGCATTAAGCTGGAATGTACCTAGTCAGGAAAAAGCAGATAAAAACTCAGATATCATTGCCTTTCTATGAGGTGACAGAAGAAAAAGCTTCTGTGAGCCATGCAGAGCAAGCTAAATCACAAGGCTGTTACCATACACAGCAGTGAAGATAAATTAACTAATTGCCTCTTGACTAGTTTATTTATAGGGACATAATATCTGTTATCTATGTTTCTTATCCTTCTTGCAAAGAAATGAAAATTTTTGTTCTAGTTAGGTGTTTAATTCAAGAAAGAAGCCAAAATGTAAATCTGTAGTGGGCTAAAGTAGAAGAAGACTTAATCAGTTTCTGCCTTATTTGCATGATATTTTTTCACTCTATGGCATTTCTGAGTAAGGATTTTTACTGGATCAGAAGTCCTGCTGCAATGTCTGTGGCATGATCTGATCATTCCTACTTTTATCAGATTTTAAGATATATACATGGAATTATTTTTCAGCAAAAATTAATGTCTGAAGCAGACACATCAGTAATATTGCTAAACTGTGGAAAAATTAAAGAGCCCTCTAAATTTTAAATGTCTCAATTACCTTAAAGTGAATAATATAAATGTAAATGTAAATGTAGCCCTAATGACTGTTCACATATTCCTGTATTTAAGAATGGTCATTAATCTGTGCAGGACTAGGGCCTGCTTTTGTTCCTGAATTTAGTTTGTTTAGTATTTAATTGCATTATGAAATGGATGAATGTTTTAGCCATCAGTAAGATTTTTGTCTCTTACTGTTGTTGCTGCATAGAGTTGACAATTTTTACAGGAACAAGAAAAAAAATCTTTTTTAAGCATGTTTATGAGAAGAAAGTCTGTAATATTTTCTGAACATTGGAACATTCTGAACATTTTTTGAAAAATCTCACCCAAACAAATTGGTTATGTAGGTTGATATTTACCACAGTGTTATACTTTTCCATATGTGCACCTGTATGTTGTCAAGCAACAGATGATTCAGATAGTGTTGTGGGTTTTTAAATCCCTATCTGTGTGTCTCAGTTTCATCTTTTCAGCTTGCTTACAGCCTAACATTGTGCTGCATAAATATTAAAGAATTTTGCTGTTAGTTTTAACTCATTTGCATGTTTGGGAGATGTTTGAATTATATATTATATGGTGTAGAAGGACTTGGAGGTTCCCACAAATGAAAAGCTGGGCATGACCTGGCAAAGTGCACTCACAGCCCAGAAGACCAAGCACATTCTGGGCTGCATCCAACGCAGCGTGGGCAGCAGGGTGAGTGAGAGAGGTCACTCTGCCCCCCAGCTCTGTCCTTGTCCCACCTGCACTGCTGCATCCAGCCCTGGGATCCCTAGCACAGGAAAGATTTGGAACTGTTGGTGCAAGTCCAGAGGAGGCTTGGAAGAAGATGAGGGGCTTGGAACGCTTCTCCAACAAAGACAGGATGAGAAAGCTCTAGGGTTCAGTCTAGAGAAGAGAAGGTTTTGGAGAGACCTCATTGACGTCTTCCAGTGCTGAGCTGGGGCTTATCAAAACATGGAAGGAGAACTTTGTGTATGGGGCAATAATGATAGACAAGGGGAATGGTTTTAAACAGAAAGAGGGCAGATTTGGATTAGTTATTAGAAAGAAATTCTTTTCTCAGATGATGGTGAAATGCTGGAACAGGTTGTCCAGTAAAGTGGTGGATGCCCCAGACCTGTAAATGTTCAAGTCCAGGTTGGATGAGGATTTGAGCACCCTGGTCTAGTGGAAAGTGTCCCTGTCCATAGTAGGGGGTTTGAAATAGATGATCTTTAAGTTACTTCCAACCCAACCCATTCTATGATTGTGTGATACTCACAGAGTGTGTATAATAAACTCTTTCCTGCAGTCTGAACTGGACATGCAAAAACTGGGAGTTTAAAAGTTCTACATTGTCAGAATCACACATTGCGACTGAATATTTTCCAAAGCTCTATAACCAATAACAGATTTTAGTGTCTGTGTGCTGCTGTGAATAGGGAGTACAATAAAGGATTGAAAAATATGCCAGATTCAGGTGTGAAGCCAAGCAATTATTCCTGAAAAAAATCAAAGTCCTTGAGAGATCAAATGTCATGTGCAAGACATATAAGCAATTTAACATAATGGCTCAGTAGTCACAGGAAAGAGTTTTAAACTGTTAAAAAGAAATTGTGAATGTGAAATGTAAGAAATAGTCTTGTAGTGAGACAAAGAATAGGTTTTGTGCATTTGCATAATAGGCAATGTGATTTCACCAAAAACCAGAATAAAATGAAAAGAGCAACACCACACTCAGGCCCCAAATTAATAGATGAAGCACAATTTTGATTTTCTGGAATGGCAGACAGAAAGATCTATCTTTCAATCTAGTTAATGAGGAAATTCTCCTGATATGATATTACAGTTGTATAATTTTGGAACATGTCATATGGAAAAAAATGTTAATAGAATAAGGCAGGTAAGGCCCAACATCATATTCCCTCTTCTTTGGAAGGAAGTTAAAGAAAGAGATAAATGGAAATATTGTAAAGGGATAATTGTGCATAGTTTTAATTTGGACCTTATATTTATTTAAAATGAATATCTCATATGATCTCATCTTATGAGCTTATTACGCATCTTTTATCTCTCAAGATTAAAAAAATAAATAAAATAAGTTGTATGATTCACTGCTCTTTTTGTGCATATAATATTTCCACAAATCATTTTGCTGATTGACATGTCAGCATGAGGTGTACAGGTGTATACTTTAGGTTGCTGCTGCATTAGTGATGAATGACTGTCTGGTTTAGAAATGTGTTGGAAATATCTTGGCTGCCTACTCTTTCTGCAGGCTTCAGAGATCGAGACTCCTGTAAGCTCCTTGATTTATTACTAGTTTTTAATATGAAAAAGACCATGTCAGATGTTCAGATATGGTTTCAAATTCCAGATTTTAGAAAAAGATAAAATACAGATATTATTGAGGTATGTCTACAGATGATGAAAATTTATATACTAATGCAATTAAGAGTTTTTTTCCCTGACTGGCTCTAGTTAAGGATGACATGCTTCAGACTTCATAAGTCACAATGGAAGGTTCAAAATAAACTTTTCCACTTGTTTATGTCTGCAAAATTTTGAATTAGTTGACTAACTTGTAAACACATGGTAAAACAAAATAAGATTTTTTTTTGTTTTATGAAAATAGATAGTTTCATCAGATTAGTATGGGTGAGTCATTCTGCTATCCGACACTTTTTATTTTGTGTTTAGAAGTATCTTTCTGCTTTGAAAGTTCTTTCCAGTACTTTACTGGAAGGGCAGAGATTACCTTGTCTGACTTGGTTTGCATGGAAATGTCTAGCTTCAATTTGACACCTGTGGTCAGTCTGGCATTCTGGCTCAAGTATGTCGTGACCCATAGGCATGCAGCACTGGAGTGGTGTTTAAGGTGGGGCAGTTTGAATGCAGATGCTGATGGCAGCATGGAAGAATGAATCTTGTGTGGGACTGAGAACTCCTGAGATACTCACAGAATTTTGGCTACCTTAGCCATACTCCAAATTCTTATGCAGTGCCTTTATAGTTTCTTATCCAGGCTTCTACGACTTCTCAGGAAAGGGAAGACCTTTCATTTCCAGTACTTTTGACAAAAAGTTGGAGTGCTGTTTAAAATGTGCATGTCACTAATTTGCTCATTTAACTAAGAAATTACATGCCTCAAAGAAGTTTTTGGTAAAGTCAGTTCAGCAACCAGAGCTCTAAAATCATGAGACCCCTATTTTTCTTCCACTGAGTCTTTCAGCATGTTCTTGGTTGGCAGGGCATAAGAGAAGATCCCTTCCCTTGACTGTTTTCATATATAACTGTCAATCCCATTTTTGTGAAAGAACTCATATCATATGGAAATTGAGAATTATTGATGTTTTTAAGTTGATGTTGGACATCTAAAGACCAAATAATTAGATGTTTTGATAAGGTGGGTGTTAAGACTTTATGTGCCTAGGAGCAAAATCTCGTGGAGTGACGGGCAGGCTGAATTCACCTTGACAAGAGTGCAGTGCAAATGCAACAGTAGTGAGCTGTTGGCAGCGTAGCTCCAAGTGTTTAGATACTACATATTGACTTATTCTGAAGTGAAATGTTTGATCTACCTCAAATCCTGAATCTCATTATGTTTGGTATCACATCTTCATTAGGGCTTACAATCAACCATCTTTTTTACAGCTGTTCATGAAATCCCAGTAGTTTTTTTATATTAATTTAATTATTTGACTGATTTAAAGATGAAATTTTATTTCAGTCATTGAAATTTCTTCTTATTTTAAAAGCTGTGTTGTTTCTTTTAAGTAAAATATTTAAATATGGTTCAGATTTGAAGTTTTCTTTATCTCTTCTTTTTGCATATTAGAATAATTTTTATAAAACTGATAAATAGAATGCAGTATTTCAGTAGTGGGAAGAATGGAATGAATATTTATTTCTTATTCAAACTGCCTAACCAGCTTTTTATAATTGCCTTTGGTGTTCAAAACATAATCTTTTTGATATAATAAAAAGTTAGCCTTTGTGAATACTAAACAGTTGTGCATGAATTTAACTTCACTCTGTGCTTCAAGTTTGTATTTATATAGAATGTTGAATATGTGAATCCTTCTGAATGTTGTGTAAGGTTACCCAGCATTAGGGAATAGATCTTCTGTCTTCCTGGTTGTCACCAAGTTTTCCTGCATTGTTTCCTTTTGCACTGATCAAGCACACTGGGAACATTTTATTTAGATGAGGTATCAAGATGGGAGTAAATTTTGGTCATGGATAATTTTTGCTTCCATCGCAACGTTCTCTTTGATTGATCTTACATTGATATGTTTCTGATTCATGAAGTTCCTTTTCTAAATTATAAAGCAATTTGGGAAAGCCTTTTGACTTTCTGGAATTGTATCAAAGCCTTTATTAAAGTTGTAATACCTGTCCATTAACAGTCTTTAAGCAGAATTTAACAAGTTGAGGTTGCAAGAATATAAACAGGATGCTATTAAAATGTCCAAAAACTAATCAGTAGAACTAGGAACAAGTGTAGTATGTTATTAGAACCTGACTGTCTTGCATATTAATGAATTATGCCTTGATGGTGTACCAAAAAGGAAAAGACACCACAATTTGCAGCAAAGATATGGAATACAATTAGTAACCACAACGTTCCCCATGCCACAACTCCTCAGAAGATGTTGGTCATTTTCCAACCATATCAAATCATCACCAATGGGTCAAGCTAAGAATTCTTAGTATTGTTATGAAGAAAAAGAGAAGGTAGTGTTCTGTCTTAAGCAACCGCCCGTCTGAATTTCTTTTCAAATTCACCCAATCTGATTTTCTGAAAAGATGTTTTGTTTTGCATCCTATTTTTCAAGGATGAGTCAGAACTATGATGCCAGAAAATGTTCATTTTTCTTTTATTTCATAAGCGTACGTGAATCATTAGGTGCAAATTTTATATTCCTAATATTCTTTCAAATAAAGTCTTCTAAACGTTCATAATATCCTCAGGGAGTTAAGATGAAGATTGTCTTCTTAAACATTTCTGAACTACTGCTCTTTTCTGAAAAAAAAAAAGAAAAAAAAGGTTTATTATAATTGAAATTAATGGACTAAGAAAAAAAATTATAATCATAAAATAACAATGGGAAAATTTGAAACACTATTATATCAAATAGAACAATAGACATTGAATCTGGTAACACTACAGGTGTCATTATATATTATTGTAAATAGTGATGCTAGTTCCCCCTTTTTGACATTCTCATTCATTACATTTACAGTCAACTATCTGTCCAAAATAATTACCTGCTAAATTGTGGATAAATCTCCCTGAGGACTGGGTTGGTTTTTATTTTCTTTGTAACATGTAAGGTTGTTCAACATTGGAAATTAATGCCAAAGTAGTTTTCGCTTCCTAAATGTACACATATAACTTGTATAAAGCATTTTAATAAAAACATAAAGACAGACTGCTCTTTACACACTTCTAAAGGCTGACTTTAGGGGAGCAGGAAGAGTAGCAACAGGTATCAAGCTGTCTGTAAAGTTTGTTTTGCTCTCAGACTGAGTTTCCATCTGAAGATGGATATTACCTTGACTCTCTACAAAGTTAATGATGTCCACGATAGGGTCTGGGGAAGTTGCTTATCTGCTTTGATAGCTGCATTGCTCCCAGGTTTCCTTTTTCTCTAACTCTCTATGTAGCCAGAACTGTTGAGAATTTGGGGGTTTATGCAGGTTCCTTAATGCTTAATTCACCAATAAAAATACTGATGCCATCTCAGTCTATGATGTTTTCCAGTTAAGTCCTTACAAGTACGACCAAATGATAATGTACTAAAGCCTTCACTTGGTCTTATCATTTTGGCTTGAACATTTTTCTTTTGCCTTCAGGCAGTCCATTATCCATGGACATTATCTGTGTGGATCTTACACTCCTAATATCTAGTGAAGTAAAAAAGAATAGCATTAATTTGTGCTTGGCAGGTCTCTTCTGTGTTTCTATCTAGGGGGTACAAGCTAGCACAGTACTAATTCCAGTTTAATTGTTATAACAAAATTTCATTCTCAGGGCTTAACATAGTTATTGTAGACTGACAAAATCTGGGGTTAGTAAACTTCATTCCTTTAAAGATTTTAGATTTATTACACTGGAATCATTATATTTTAGCAGACTTGTGAGCTGATTACTGCAAGCACTATTCCAGCAAAATGCTGTGAAGCATGTTCTCAATGAAAATGATGGCAACACTTACTGTGGGATATTATGTGTGGGCATCTTTAAAACAGTCTGTAATGAAATGTGGATTTTGGGAGCTGCCCATGCTTTATGGGGATGATCTTGGCCAGTGAGACCACTAGTCACACCAAAAGTTTCATGAGAGAAAGCTCTATGGTTGTATGAGATTCTTATCTTGGTTGAGTGTAAAATTTGAAAAAGGTCATGATTCATTCTGATGCCAAGGGAACAGGGAAAAGGGACATCAATCTTTGCTTTTTGCAATGTTTTTTTATGGCAAAATGTGGGCCAAAAAATACAGTGCACAGCACAGAGAGAAGTGAGAGATTTATTCATTACTTGATAATCATGGGTTTTGGCAGTGTATTACAGTAGCCTCATGCTTCTGGGCTTCTGCTGATCATTCAGAGAAGTATGAAAATAATTACTTTTTCTTCCTTGAAGCTTAAAAAATGCCAAAATGGTTTTCAAAACTCCCATAAATTTTGGGAGAGAAAGCTAGGACATTTGGAAGACTGCCTGCAAATTAAATAAAAACACAAATTCCTGGTACACAAACCAAATAATCAAAGATTAATTTGTAGTGCTGCAGCTTTTCTGAACACATTTGCACATCCTTAAGATTTAGTTGCTGACAATTTTAGGTGGAACTGATCTAAAAACACAGCGCTCAAAATCTCATCAAAGAACTATTTGGAGATGTAACCTGGTTCCTTTTCCCTCCAGTGAATGGAAGGAAAACACAGGTAAAATCAGCAGGGCATTTTGGATGTTGTAAATTCAGACCCACATATTGTTCTTGGATCTAGGAGCTGATAAGGACATTCAACAGTGATCTTCATATTTGGCATAGCTGAAAATCAATCCACACTGCTCTAAAGAAAACAAACAAACAAAAACTTGAGCAGGCTTCAGGTGAACAACTGAAAATATTTTGGAGTTATCAGAAAGGATTTGTAAGGGACTGTACAATTCTGGCTGTGCCCTCTAGTAGCCAGTCCTGGGACTCTTTACCTCCCCATGGCCCCCTTGGGCAGCCTTTGTCTGAAGGGATGCTGTGCACAAGCAGTCCCTCCCATTCCAGGAAAATGTGATTTTATAGAATTCCACATGTAATTTCTCTTTCAAAAATAGAGACATCTCTGATCAAGAGATAAAGTGAACTAAGCACTGTCTAAGATTCTGCGTGTTTTATTATATCTGACTGTCATTATTGACACTTGTTGGCATTTTAATTAGTGTCTCACAGCTGTATAATTGACTTTGTCTCTGAGGTAGATGGAAGACTGTGCAAAGGACAGCTCTGAGCACATTTAAACACTTGGAAGCAAGAAAGCCTTTGCTTCTTGTTTTTTCTGCAAATAATAGCCTTAGGGAAAATATTCTTTCCACCATCTTTCATATGTCAAATGAGATTTTCCATACCAGAGACTGTTCACTACATATATTTAGTATAGATAAAACAATTTGTTTTGAAAAATTTGACAAACTTATTTTTGTGAAGGTGAGAACAGTGGAGCTCATTTTCCTCTTTGGTGATGCAGTCTTGCTTCAGTTCATCTTTGGATAACTACATAAGTACTTTATTGATCTTTAGAACAGCTTTACATATTTTATGAAGTCTTGTTTGTTGTTGTTGTTTTTTTTTAAATAAAATTCCTTTAGGAACAACATATTGAGTTTACACCGAGGGAGAATAATACCAGATAGAAATGCAAGGAGGTGAGTAGATGTTAAGATCAAATACAGACTTGCAAATACATAGTGCTTCCAAATAAATTCATATAATGAGGTTGAAAAATGCTTGTATTGTCCGTTAGCAGAAGGTGAAATAATTGAAATTGGATTAATGATTTACAAATAAGGATTAAAGAGGAAAATTAAAGAAAGAAAAGTAATAAAAATAGCAACCCATACTAAATTAGAAAGTTTGTTTTTTTGCAGTCATCTGCACAAGTAACAGCAATCTAAAGCCTGAAGGGAGGAGGGGAACCCTTAACTCTAGCAATCTGTTGGACTTCAAGCTAAATATGTCAGTGCTGCTTTGTTCACTTCCAATCTTTTTCTACCAGACTTACATTTCCTTCCTGCTTTTCTCAGTTGAGCCTGGATAGTGAAGCTGATCTGGCAGTGAACCTGTTGTTCCTTCTATGCCCAAAGTTTAGAGATTTTAGAAGTCCTTATAATTTGTGAGTTTGTTGTTTTACAACCCCAGGGGATTTAATGTTAGCCTAGAGGGCTTCCCTTCACATCCTGGAACCCTTCTCACCCTGGAAAAAAATGCAGAACTTTTCAAATGTGGTAAGAACTCAAGTTAGCAAAGTCCCTCTCTGATTACAAGCTTCTTTCAATAGTGATTAAAGTCCCTGAAATAGCACCCCACTGTCACAAGCACTAAATAAGGGTCTAAATGTGTCTATTTTCTTCTTGTGTTGCTTCCCTTCTTCCATAGCCTTAAGACTATGAAGACTGACTTTGTATTTTGCTTTTGCATTTTGTTTTGCACAGCAGTGTGTTCATCTACCTGCTGTTCATTTGGTTATATCATCCAGCTGAATCCTGTGTAGTTTGGCTCCTGATGTGCTGCTTGCTCTCAGGCCAAAGAGCACAGAGTCTTTAGAAAGTGGACATTCTCCATTTGGCAGGTGGATCCAAACAGATGGAGTTTCTTCTGGTAGTGCAAGATTCTTGCATCAATTTTTTCTTTGGATCATTTTGTTTTTGATGGGGTCTTGGAAACTAACCTTAACTGCTGGTAGCAACTGTCTGTTTTTCTGCCTTTTTGTTGGTCCAGAGCAGGACTGAGAAATCTAAAGAGTTATTCTCTGGCAAAATATTCAGCGGATCATAGTGTGCAACCACATTTGAGTTTAGGAATTTCTCTGGACTTGGTAATTTAGTGCAATAGGCACAATCTGTTTTTGACTTGATGTTTATTTGAGATCTGGACTCCATCTGTATTAGAATATTACCACAACATAAGCAGAAGCTTTTGTACCAGAGGGAATATATACATTGCATAAGACAGAGAAACAGAAGTCCAGTGACTTGCTCAAAGTATACAGTAATCACAGAGCTATGAAATCCTACCTTAGGTGTAAGTAAGTTCTGCTATTGATTCACTGGGGTTAGATATTCACTCCATGTACTCACATCTCATATCAGTGGCCCTCAATGTCATACAGCCAAATCCATCAATGGCAACCTGCCTGGAATGAAATGCAGCAGCTGCTTAACACTACTCACTCTAAGTCTGCATGTGGTTCATATTAGAAAGAAGGAAAGGTCCCAGCCAACTGAAACTGGAGGGAGAAATTTAGCTAAAAAAATGTAATTATCTAAATTAGAGCTCTGGCCAGGATTACTATACAAAGGCTGTCAAGGGAAGCGTGACAAACAGATCCAGTAACAGTCCTGCTTTCACATTTTCACTTTGCCATTGTTTCTGATCTCACCAAAATCCTATCTACTTTTATTTTCTTTAAACCTTGCAAAATGTTCTAATTTTGCAAAGACTGAGGTAATTGAAAGCTTCCATTGCAAATTGCTTCCTCAAACTGGGCAGGCATCCTCTGGTGTTGCCATAACATCTTGTGAAACAGAACAAGTACTGAAAACTGATTTTCTGGGGGATAAATTTCTTCTAGCTCCATCTCAAAAAGTGGTCATGCTGTCTTCTCAATAAGCCATTACTCATGGATGATGGATTCATTGCTTTGGGCTATCTTTTTTTGATATTTATGTTCCTTTTCTGAGGGTTATTTTTTCCTGTAAGACACATGTTTAAAAATAACCATCTTGCTTCTAAAGTTGATGGGAATGAAACTAAAAATTATTCTGAAGAAGTGCTGTTTAAGAGAGCACAGGTCTAGGAAGCTTTTTTTGTTCAATGACCCGTGGGGGACAATGGCCATGGAGCTTCATCTTTTCATGCCTTGTCCCCCTGCCTTTAGACTGGCCATAAAGGTAATGATCTTTGTAACATCCTTTGAGAAAACATTCGTATTAAAGCCCTTTATAGGAAAAAAAATAGTATAATTGAAGCCTAAATTTAATATTATATTTTGTTTCAAATAAAAAATACTTTGTTAAGAGTAACCCATATGAAAGACTGTATTTCTCCTGCAAGGATTAAACATCAGTTTAAAAATATATATATTTCCTCCATATCCTATGTTAAGAAGGATTGACTGGTGAGTACAATGATAGTACAATAATTTTAGGCTTAGCAATTTGGCTGTATATGTTCACCAAATACCGTTTTGTTTTTGTGTTATAGAAGTCAGCATAAACTGAGAACATTATATCTATTTTTTACTCTGTTTAACTGTTATAGAATGCACTTTCAACGTCCTGTATTGACCTTTCTAGCCAAATGCCCCTTGAATGATGTCTTGATTGATACTCATGAAACTTATTCCGTCTCAGAAAATTCATGCAGTCATCTCTAGTCATCTCAGTTTTTGTTGTTGCCTTGGCTTTTTGCTTTTTAAATTTTTTTTTGTTTGTGTTTTTTTGTTTTTTTTGTTTTTTTTTTTTGGTGTGTGTGTGTGTGATTAAGACAATTTGTTCACTGATTCTGTATTTTTAAATAGATGAGGTTAAGGCTGCTTCTACTCTGCTTTCAAACAGCAGTGGAGAGTAAGAGTGTACTATTGCTGTGTGTATGGGAAACAAAGACAATGTAACAAAAGGGTTACAGAACAAATATATTTGAATTTCAGTGTTATAATTATTTGAGGGGAAAACATTTAGCTGAAAATTCAGGAACAAAGCTGAATTTATGAAAAATTATCATGCAAATAGATTAATAAATAAAATTTATTAATTTGAGAACAGGCTTTATTCCTCTCCCCAAGCTTGATATGTGTTCTTATGTAGAATCTCATGATTCTGCCTCACAGCATTTTTCTACCTGTAATTACCTGCCCAATGTTATCTGATGCTTTCTTTAAAGACTTCTCTGCGTACCAAGGACTTTGGTATTAACTGATAGTTGTCATGGTGTTGCTTTGTGTTGAAATGAGACAATTTTACACTTTTACTAAAATTTAGTACAAAAGAGTTAGGTCAAAGATTTCAGACCTCCAGGTGTTGTAAATAATTTTTTATATTAAAAAATTACAGCACAGATGATACTGGTTGAATCACTCACATACTGCCTGAGTGTCCTTTATCCTGTTTTGCAAAGTTGTTTAATTTCCTTTTCCATTTAGCAAGGCTCTTCTGTCATGAAAATACTATTATCTCTATCTGTGTGGCTAGTTTTTATTCAACTGATCTTGGTATGATTAGAAATTCCATTCAGACTTTCAGCAAGGGGTCTGACTGGGCAGAACACTTTTGATCTACACTGAATTATTCCTCCATCATTGTGAACACCTGAAATCACTGACTTGTTATGCAGAGGCCAGTTTTCAGTCATTGGTGACCTATAATAGACATGACCCAGCAACCAAGCAGGGGAAGTTTTATCCAATTAAAATTACCCTGAGTCATCTAGTCTCTTTAAAATGAAGAATCTAAATAATAGATTGCATGAAGATAGATAACATTCTCAGCATCCATTTTGTTTCAGACTTCAACACAAAGAAAGAAGAGAAAGAGTATGGGAGTCAGCTAAGTGAGACAAATGGGAATGGGGGTCTGGGAATATGAGGAAATAGACTTAATAAGTAGCAAGTAAAAGAATGCTTCAATAATTTAAAGTATCTATAAATCACTGAGGACCCAGTGACATTTCACCAACAGTTCATGAGGAATAGCAGCAAGAACTGTCATGATATGTCAGCTGTATTGGTGCATGGATAGAGTACAAGTGAGCCATCAAGGGGTGAAGTAAATTGCACCTATAATGTAAAAAAAATTCTTGAGGTATATGAAGCAGAAGGATCACCAAAATATAGGCCATTTTTTTTCCATTAAGAAATAATATCTTTTGCTTATGTATGAAACTTTAGTTACTACACTAATTATAGAAAGTCTCTCTAAACATCTCTTAGTACAGCCTAAAAGTTTTCTTATGTATGCCCTTAAACTTTTGCTGTAATTGTTGGTATGTTTTTTCCTGAAGAAGTGAGAAATATGCTCATGTAACTTTTTAGTATCACTTTTGTGTGTACGAAATTGCATGGTTGTTTTAATCTCCCTCTACTTTCCATCTAGAAGGTGCATGCAGGTACATCATCTCCCCCTTCTCACTAGGAAAATCTTTAGACATGTTCTTGTTTGGTCTATTGAATGATTAAGAAAAATGGTTCCCTTCTCTGGGGAAGATATCCATTGCTAAGTTTGCTGCTCTCTGAAGAAGCAGCCTTCAAAGACAGTAAAACTGAAAACTGGGGAGAGAATTTCAGAAAGGCAGGCTGTTGGCTTAGATACGGGTTACTTGTTGGATATAGGATGGACGGTGTTTTTTCACAGTTCAGCTGTAAAGGACTTCATATCCCGGAATTAGCTGGCCTATTTAGAAGAAAACACAGCATTTCTGATGTAGTGGAGAGTGACATATTACTCTAAGAAAAATATATGAAGTACTGAAGTAGCTGAGAAATTTGACCAATGGTTTAAGTGGATAAGGCTTTAAATGTGGTAGTGATTTTCTTTTCACAATCCTAGCCCAATCTGCGTGGCACAGATGAACTGAATGGAGAAGCTGGAGTTGGATTTCTCTCTGGAAATGAAGAAATAAAGTAAAACCTAATACATATGTGTCTGTTGTCTCTGGAAGTCTTTCCTCTTTTAACTGGAAGCAGCCTCAATGTGATGACCTTAATGTCATACTGTAGAAACTTAACTTCATACTGCTGAAACATTACAGCTTAAGGTTCTGGGAAGAGTTTAATAGAATAGTGCCTTAAGTCTGTGAATATATTCTAAAATAAGAAAGTGAAGTAAGTTTGCAATGTTAGCTAAATATATATAAAATACCTATTTCATAACAGGATTAAAAGTATTGTTCTGGGAATTAGATGGAAATCTGCAGTGCCATTTTAGAGATTATTTAAAGAAGCATTAAACATGAAAAATTTCATAAGATTAGAGCCATATGTCTCTAGGTCCTACTAATTGCAATCATGATACTTGTGATATACATTCTTGATATTGCTATTCTGAATTATGTAGTTATGGCAGGACTATAATAGAAAGTAAGGTGGGTATGCTTAATTTCCAAATGATCTAGTATGCTTTAGTTCAAACGGTTTGGGTGTTAAATAGCTAAGTCTCCTTTTAAAAATTTAAGTCTTTGAATCTGAAAAAAAGAATTTCTTTTGGAACTTAACCACTTTGTGAAGACATAGAGGACAAAATGGACTTAGGCTGGAGTCAGACGAAGAAACAAAATGGGATATAATGGAATTAGTTCTGCACTCTAGTGAATTGGGAGATACTGGTGTGCACATTCAAAATTAAGGTAGGTTCCAGTGCTTTGCTGAATTTGATCTTGATATATGGCCTGAGGTGCTGAACTATGTGTAGGTGTTATCAGTATGAGGCACTTGTCCAGTGTTTGGGACAATGGCCTTCCAACACCTGACTGTGACCAATAAACTTGTAGTTTCCTGGTGGCAATGATCAACAGGTAGGAATAGACTCCTTGATGTCACTTTTAGAAAAACATTTAAAAATAAACATTATTTTTTTTCAAAATAAAATATCCTCTTGCAGATAAATGCATCAATTTGTAATGCATAAATCTTAGCCCCATTTCTCTAATGAAACAAAGATTCAGTCAATTTCTTTCTTTTCTCAAAATGCATTACAATTCTCATTTAAACATTTCAGCACATGATTCATAATTAGTTCCATTTCAGGAGTATTCATTCTTTACCGTGCCTAGAATTAAAACAAAACCTTTGGAATTTTTTTATATTAAGGAAAAATTAATTTTTCCTGTGGACCAAGTGCATTAAATTTCAAATCTTTATTGTAGTTGCTTTTACAACATTTTTACAAGGCACAGCTTTTATGATTCAATTTTTTAAACAAGGCAAATGATTGTGGTATTAATTCATTCTACGTATAGTATTTGCCCTAATAAATTTCTCCTATTTGGTCTTTTGATCACAACTGACAAATTAGAGAGGAATCATTTTTTATTTATTTCTTCATTCATATTTGCTGTAGGACAAAAGAACCATTTGTATTTGTGATTCACAATTTAGCAGGGCAATGGGCTGTATAATGGTTAAAAATCCTATTTTCCATAAACAGTCAATATGTAATAACGAGTACTGAATTACGAGGGGAAATATGAAGACCTGCAAACCTCAACCTGGTAGGTGACTTCTTTTTTGCTTAAAGTTTCAAAAGAGATGAAAAGAATGGGGAAGGGACGTCATTTTTACAGATTGTTACTATCCCAAATTTTACTCCTTGTCTGCTTTCACTTGGACTTTTCAGCACAGCTGTGGCTTCTGCCTGTGTCTTCTTGCTGCCTGAACATTAACAGTTTGATTTATTACAAGTGGCTTTGACATGGTTTTTGTGTTTCCTAGTCTTTGACTGCTCTTCTTAAAATTTTTGTGTCCTGGATAGTATTTTCTCCAACACTCAAACATAAGGACCAAATAGAGCATATTTGTATCCTTGAATTTATCATTAATTGAAGCTTCTATTGAGACAGGAAAATGTTATTCCATGCTGAATGTCTTGTGACACAAAACTGACAGCAAAATTATTTTGCCCAAGTGTGGGCTGCAGCTGTCCAGGTGATCATAAGAGCATGTCAGACTCTCATTGGGCTGCATTGAATCTCACCAGTGATACATTTAAGTCAGATTACCCTGTACTCCTCACTTCACCTCTTGTCATAGGAACATTTTATTTCCAGGGAGAATATGCTTAGAAGGAAATCTCACAGCTGTATCTGAAATACTTGTGTTGGTAGAAATATTGCTTAACATCAAATAATTTTAAGGATTTTTTTTTTTATTTGATTTAACATCTGCAGGTCCGAGGATGTAAAATTTTATTGCACGTCATTCTGCTTCTATTTCCCTCTTCCTCACTGGGAGAGCCTGCTTTAGTTCCTCATTTCCTCAATTGTCTTCCTTGTTGTGATTTAGGCTCAATGGGATAGGAATTTGTATGCTGAGGACCTAATGACTGTCCTGAGTCCTGTATATTCCATGGAATACTGGAATGCTCTCTCTCCCCAAATCACCCACCACACTTACTCTTGGCCGTGCGCTTTGGCTCCGCTCTCAGAGCTCACCAGCTCCCCAGTCTGGGAGACTGCAGAAGGATGTGCCCCAGTTCAAAATTTTCCTGTAAGGCATTACGAATGCATCAGGGCTGGATATTGGAGCTGAAGCCCCTAGTCAAGCTTGGCTAGGCAGGAGACAGCTAAATACAGCCTTACAATTCCTTTTGCAACCTGGACACAAAAAGCCAAAGGAAGGATTAGAGAATCTACATGTGATCTCTTCAGAAGTGCATATGCACATAAAAGAGCTGATGGTGGAATAATGATTCTGAGTATTTGTAAGCAGAGTGCACTCACTTTCATCCTGGCTGTCACCTCACTACCAGACAGAATAAAGACATTATTTCATGTAGGTAAAGATTTATCTTTAAGTCTTTCTTTAATATCCAGTTTATCTTTGGATTCAGCTCGGATTTGGCTTTGAATCTCCTCTGACAAGCACCCTTCAGCAATCCTAGTATATTTTTGTTCTCCCAAATCTTTCATTTTTAAGAATTATTTTTCCAGGTGGATATACTTCACCTATCATGTTAATTATTTATTGCTCTTTAAGAACCAAGAGTATGCTTGAAGTTGGTCTCTCTGCAGAGAGCAGCAAAGGGGAGAACTTGAACCGTCTTCTGCAGCTCACAGTGTGAGACCAGCTTGGTGAATATTTGATTTGCTGAGGGAAATAGAAGTGCTCTCTTAGATGTTTTAATTAAAGACAGTATAGGTAGATATGCCTGCATTTAAAGTTGCCCAGCAGATAAACCTACCTTTATCAAAACTTATTAATTCTTTTAACATTAATGGCAGACATAGTGACTTGTTGTTCTTTCTGAATTAGTGAGAAATAAGGTTCCAAGAGGATAGGAATTAATGGCTTTTTCATGCACTTTAATGGGTATTTTTCTTTCAGATACTCTTGGTCAGGTTGTCACAGGTGGTCATTGACACTGAGCTAGATATTCACAAGACCTTGCACTCCCTAGTGACAGTAGTTACTTCTCAGCTAGCAAAGTAGCAGAGCTAAAAGAACAGGTGTTTCTGTGTCAGTTGTAAATTTGTACTTACAGATCTGTAAGTACAGTAGAAACTCATAAATAAAATTTAAAAACACAAGGACTTTGAACCCCTGCAAGATTTCTTATTCATGTAGAAAACTGTTTTTAAAAGTTCATGTGAACAATTCAGACATCCCCTGAATGAGATATCTCAGAAAGAGATGTTGCACAAGGCACTTGATTGCACTAGAAATCCCTGAAAGGGCATTTGCTACAAAATTTAGGCTGTTGTAATGGTAAGAAATCCAGTGTACTCTGGAACATTGTTATATATGATGAGTATATAGCATTTAATCGTACGAATGATTGAGATTAGAAGGGACCTCTGGGGGTCATCTGGTCCAATCCTCCCCCTCAAGCAGGGCCACCTAGAGCTGATTGCCCAGGTCTACATCCAGATGATTTTTGAGTATCTCCAAGGAGGAAGACTTCAAAATCTCCCTTGGCAACCTGTGCCAACGCTTAGTCACCATCACAGTAAAAAAGTGTTACCTGATGTTCAGATGGGACTCTGTTTTCCAGGTTTTGCTCATTGCCTCTGGTCATCTGGCCTCCTGGACACCACTGAAAAGAGCCTGGCTCTGTCATCTTTGCAGGTTCCATTTGGGTATTTGTACACATTGTTGATCTTTTCTCCAGACTGACCTGTCCCAGCTGTCTCAGTCTTTCCTTGCAGGAGATATGCTCCAGTCCCCTCCTCTTCTTTGCCACCCTTTTCTGGGTCCTCTTTGGCATCATAGGGCCGAAGAAAATAGATGGCATCATCAAGTCCAAATCCCCACAGCTCCATCTTTCTCTTGTATTGGGGACCCCAGAACTGGACACAGTGCTCCAGGCAAAGCCTCACCAGTAAATGAGAAGGATCACCCAGCTCAGCCTGATGGCAATACTCCTCCTAATGGAGCTCAGGATACTGTTAGCCTTCTCAGTCACAGGGGTGCATTGTTGGTGTCTGTAAAACCTGATATCCACTGGGAGCTCTGGGTCAATTTCTTCCAAGTTCCTTTGCAGCTGAGTGGTCCCCAGCATTTGCCTGGGGTTCTTCTCCAGGTGCAGGACTTGGTAGTTTTCCTTGTTGAATTTCCCAAAGTACCTGTAATTCCATTTCTCCAGCCTGTCAAGGTCCCCCTGGATGATAGCTGAACCCTCTAGTGCGTGAGCCAGTCCTCCCAGTTTTGTATCATCAGCAAGCTCTGAGGGTTTGCTTTGTCATCCAGTTCATAAAGGAAGGTGTTTTACAGGATCAGACCCAGTATTGACCCCTGGGTTTTATTGCTAGTTAGTGGCCTTCAACTAGTATTCATCCACTGATCACCCTTTGGGCCCAGCTATGCAGACAGTTTTCTGTCCAGCTGACTCAGTATAAGCTCGTTTAACTCATGCTTCATCAGCTTCTGTGTGAGGATACAATGGCAAACAGTGTCAAAAGCCTTACTGAAACTGATGTAAACAATACCCTTCCTTCTTCCATTTACCAAGCCAGCCATTGCAGTGGAAGGTTATTGGGCTGGTAAAACATGAATGGGTGTTATTGCCTAGACAACTGCATTTCCAGCAAGCAGAATTATCAGAAGCCTGTATGAAAACAGACTTAAGGAAATGTGGCAGTAGGCTAAGCCAAGATTTGACCTGGGGCCTCCTGTCTCTTAATAAATAAATGCCATTTCCCACTATTACATCTTTTTATTTTTTTATTGATGCCAATGCCATTTAGATCAAATCATTACTTTCCTGAAAAAAATAGAAAAGGAGAACATTTCTTATCTCGATCTTAAACATCCACTTATGTTATAAGATAACACAATTTTTAACATTTTTGGCTAGATTATAACAGAGGGATTAGACATCTGTTTTCTTAAGCCATTGTAGCTTTGGGACCATGAGGACTTTAGGATCAGGCTCATTCAGCCCTTCTTGTCAGGAATATTCTGCTTTGGGTAAGCAGTCAGCTACTTACTGGCCTGAAGAGATAATACTGCTGCAGTTGGTGATAAGGGCAGTTGAGATACTTGGATACTCATCCCAATTCAAAAAATATTTAAGGATTTTATACAAAGTAGACAAGACTCAATAAGAGAGAGAAGATCCTGAAATATTTATCAAAACAGGGATTAGGGCTTGAGTCTCTCTGGTGAATGCTCTAACAACCAGTCTACAGAATTCTCCTTTTGCTTTCTCTATTGCTCCCTGAGTAGCCACGTGTTTCCTGCAAAACAGAGCAACTTCAGAGGCAGACCACGAGAGAGCTCTTCTTTGGTGCACTGACACAGACCTAAGTACAGACTTCTGTCACAGATCAAGCAGAAAATGGAATTAGTATGTTGGCCTCCTATATGTCAAGTGAATGCTCAAATAATATTTCTGAATGTGAAAGGAGGTATCTTTTTCTCTGGTGCTTTGTGTGGGATTACATGTGATTTGACTGTACTCTACAGTTAAATTGCACCAGAAGTCTAGAAATGTCTAGGTTGTGAATCCCATAGTCCTGAGGAATTACTAAATCTTAGATACTACTCAGCCAATGAAGCACTGATAATATTGGGAAATTAGAAAGGAAAGATTTTCAAAAGTGAGATTTCATAAATGATGGCTTTTAGCACTCAAAGTGGATTTTGGGGCTTCATGCCCTGGCAAATTGTCCCTAATGTGTCTGGTCTCTTTAATGGAAGGTGTTCTTAAGTGTGTTAGAACACTTTCATCTTTTGTGGGGAAAAAAATAAAAAATAAAATAAATAGTGGTTTTTTTTTTCTGTTAGTGACATGTTTATATTTCTAGAAGAACTTTCTGCAGATTGCTCATTAAAAACTGTGTCTAGCACACAGAGCCTTTCCTGCATTTGCAATATTTCTCTTTTTTTTTCAGGTTTCTAGTTAATCATTATTATTTCTGAAAAAGTGATGATGAGGAAGTATCTGGATAGGGATGTTTTTGAAAGAGTGGTAACACTGAGTAGAAAATGAAATGTCAAATTGACTCAGCTCTTTTTTTTTCTTTTTTTTTTCCCCATTAAATAGATCTTCTTACAATCACATTAGTCAAGATAACATTGATTACTTATTTTATTACTTTTAATAAGAATTACAAGAATTCTTATTAAAATTTGTTAAAAGCTCACACTTAGAAGACAATTTTGTTGAAGGTTGGTGGCATGGAAGCACAAATCCTTCTCACTATCAGCATGCAAATTTACACAGATATCTTATAAAAACTACAAAAAAAAGAAAAATAAGTATAAAATAACAGATAATAGAAGCATATTAATGTCTATGCTGTGTGTAGCTATTCTTTAGCAGAGGGGCAGAAATCAGCGATACATATAATAAACTCTTACATCTGTAGTTACAATTTCTCTCCCTTCGTATGGTTTTGAGGCATTTATCCTTATTCATATTGTCTTTAGTTAGATTGCAAGCTGTGTGGATCAGAGGCTATGTCCCATATGTGTCTGTGGAAGTATGCACCAGAACCTGGCTATTTTGTAAATTGACCTTCATATATGACCTTCTCATAACCTTCAATGATGACATGGCAGAGTGGGCTGATGAGTGCAGTGGATGTTGTCTACCTCAACTTTTGACACTCCCAGCCTTGTAAATCTGGTCAGGAAATGTGGACTAGATGAATGGATAGTGAGGTTGATCAAGAACTGAATGACAGAGCTCAGAGGGTCATGATCAGTGGAGCAGAATTCATTTGGAGGCCTGTTGCCAGTGGTGTTCCCCAGGGAACAATACTGCATCTGGTCTTACTCAGCTTGTTTATCAAAAACCTGGAGGAAGGCATAGAGGGCATCCTCAGCCAGTTTGCAGCCAATACCTTCAGGTGGCTGATCCACCTGAAGGCTCTGCTGCCATTCAGTGGGACCTTGATCAGCTTGGGCTGGGACAAACATAATGAGGCTCAGTGAGGCAAAGTGCAGGGTCCTGCACCTGGCGAGGAAGAGCCCCAAACGCCAGCACAATCTGGGGGCTGTCATACTGGAGAGCAGCTCTGCTGGGAAGGACCTGGGAGTCCTAGAGGATAAGGTGACCATGAGCCAGCAGTGCCCCTGCAGCCAAGAGGGCCAATGATATCCTGGGTTGCTTTGGGAAGAGTGTGGCCAGCAGGTGAAGGGAGCTGATCCTCCCCTTCTACTCAGCCCTAGTGAGGCCACACCCGCAGTGCTGTGACCAGTTCTGGGCTCCTCAGTACAGCAAAGACAAGGAGCTACTGGAGAAGGTCAAGCAGGGGCCTGGAGCATCTCTCTAATGAGGAGAGACAGAGGGAGCTGGGCCTGCTTAGTCTGGAGAAGACAGAGAGGGAATCTCATTAATGCATGTAAACATCTCAAAGGTGGGTGTCAAGAGGATGGTGCCCCACTCTCTTCAGTGGTGCCCAGTGGCAGAACAAGGAGCAATGGCCACAAACTAAAACACAAGAAGTTCCACCTCAATATGTGGAGGAACTTCTATACATTGAGTGTCAGATTGCTGGAACAGGTTGACCATGGAGATTGTGGAATCTCTTTCTCTGAAGACATTCAAAACCCACCTCAAAGAGTTCCTATGCTGCCTGCTTTAGGTGACCCTGACTTAGCAGGGGAGTTGGACTTGATCTCCAAAGGTCCCTTCCAACCCCAACAATTCTGTGATTCTGTGACTTGAATTATACTATGCACAGGTAAAGTTGTTTATCCAAGACAAAATATTGAAACCAGTCCTTGGCTTTTAGACGGCCTGCTTAGGCAAAACTTCCCATATTATTGAAAGTTTAACATGAGTAAAGGTGAAATGAAAATTTGATTAACAAAATTCTTCTTCTGTGTTCTGGAGCTACATCAATTTTCTTCTTATGCCCTTGTGCCCAGGAAGATATGATGAAAGCAGTGGTAAAATTAAGTGTTCCTTGTATTACTGTAGCAAATCCCACATGTTCCTATATTTGTGTTTGAGGGAAAAGAAAAAGGTCTGTCAAGCAGTAGTGCCTCCTTTGTATGTCTGTTTTATTTAATTTGTTAGAAAAATGTTATTGTACAGGGAAATTTATGAAAACAATGTTTTGCAAAGCAAAAATATGGTGGAAAATTTCTTATATATTTTCATAGAGGGCAACTGTATCCTTAAGAGAAGAAAGCTTAACATTTGTTCTCTTTGTACAACTTATTTTTTAATTAGAGTATACTCCATACGAATGATAAGGCAGTATTTGGATTACTAAAAAACCCCAACAGTCTGTACTGGTGCATCTTGTGAAAATTGTGGTTGTAATGAGACAAAATGGTAAAAGAAGGGCACAGAAAAATACCTTTCTGTGCAAATTGTGCTTTCTTGTTCTCTGAAAAATCTAGGTGACCTTGGCCCTGGGCATACCTGTTTTTGCGTGGTGCTTAGGCTCACAGCTGTATTTTTTCTGCAAGTCTCCTGATTGCTCCTGTTTACCGTGCCTTGGTAATCACTGAAGGGTGTCCTTGGACTCTGGTTCTCTGTCCCACTTTGCCCATCCTTTCTGTCACTGCAGGGGCTGCATTCATAGCCAGGAACACGTAGCCAGGACATCCTTGTTTCTTGAAACCTTGAGCTGAACCAAAACCTTTGAATATAGGAGAATACATTACAGCTCTCTGCCTTCTCATCAGAGAACCCAGAGGATTTAGAACTACTTAGAACCTGTACATCACTAAGGAGTACTACTTGCACCCAGCATCTGGGTGAAATCTAGTTTAAGCTGTGAAATACCAAAGAGATTTTCCACAGTTTCTGAGTTACTGCTCACTATGTGTTGACTCTTTTAAATATAATGTGTTACAAATCTATTGGTTCCACTGTAACAGAGAAAAATCCCAAAAGTTTTACTTATGGCAATTTGTTTGCATAAAGTATGAGGAAATTAAATTGACTTTTCTTTGCTTGGACATCTTGTTATTCTAAATATTTCTTCACCCCTGTCAATATATCAGTAAAATAATTTTAAGTAATCTGTTGAAAATAATAATAAAACCCCCATTTAACTGTTCAAGTATAAACAAATCAAAAACATTACAGACTCTCTTGTTATGGTTCTAAAATCATTTGGGCTTGAAATTAAGATTGGCAGGCCATGACTGCATTTAGTAAAGAGAAAATGAAGTATTAATTGTTCTGTTTTTCAGTATCCAAAATTCAATTTGAATATCAAATCTGTTTTTCTGTAACCTCTATGTGATATAAGACTTTACTGCCTTGGAATTGTTCAAATGGAGTTCCAAACATGCCCTAGTTCTTGTGGTTTGTTTTTCTGTTTTTTTAATTGTCATTGAATATTCCAGCTTCTTTTTCAGCTTTCCTGCTCCTGTCATGGATAGAGAAATGATATCAATAATCTGAGACTTTCAGTATCCCACTTCCTTTGAAGTTCTGAATAACTGATATTTTGAGAGAAGCTGCTATTCAGGGACTTTTTAAAATGAAATGTGATAAGATGGAAATAAGGCTTTGGGTTTACTGGCCTACTTCTGAGATCTAGGGTTTGATTCTGCTTATTGTGTGAGCAGAAGGAGAGTTACATTTGATGGTATTCCAGTGGTAGAGACTTAGAGTGTTCCTTCAGATAAAGTATCTTCTGCCTTGCTTAAAGCTTTATTTACTACTTGTCAAATTATGAATGTTACTGTAAAAAGTCTATTGAGACTTGTAACTACACCTTTGTTCCATATGCCTGTTGTTTAACCAGATGTCTCACACTTCTTCAGTCTGAATGAAAATAAATTAAAAGCAATAAAGTCAACCCTGATCTATTTTGTGCCTACTCAGTGGCTTTCCTAGTGAGAGTCACTAGGCAAAAAGGCGAAAGGTACGCTTTCCTCGTTAATAGATTCAGGCATCTGCCTCACCGAGTATTTAAATTTAAACCCATTATCTGTAGTGATTCATTAATTAATGATCTGCCCAAGAAGACACAAGGGAGAAGAAAACATGGGTAGAACTCTTAGAAATGGAATTAATATTCAAATACTACAGACAGTTTTCAAGAGGGCAGCCAAGTGACTCAAATGAATAATGAAGTGTGTCTTACAATTGCATAGAAACTGATGAACCTGTGGATAAGTGCATCAGGTCAGTTTCATTTCATGGAAATGAAAGAATGTCTCTGTGGAAGGGAGGGCAAAAGAAACATTCATCTTGATGTATTTGCTACATGTTATTATCTTTCTCCTCTGTTTTCACAGCCTTACACCTACAGTATTTGTAAGACACAATTAATATAGTGAAAAAGTTTTTTGAGACATACTTTGCTGAAAATGTGGGGTGACCCAAGTGTAAAAAATGACAACCTGGAACGTTAATGGAGAGAAGGGATGTTCTTGTTGTTAAAGTGCCAGCAAAGGGATTTTTGGAGGTCTGGTTTCACCTCTCAAAGCTGTTGAGTGCAATATGTGATGTCAAGCAAGTCACTCAAGCATGGGCTCTTTCCTCAGCATCTAGGGTTGTTTAAGCCTCAGGAACTTTTGAAAATGACTTCTCATAAACTGTCAGCAGTACCTTTGTGTTTTTCACAGTTTCCACTTATACTTTTAAGTCTCATCTCTATCACAAGAGAGATGGATATCTCCTGGTTGCATTGTAGAGTACCTAGTGAATGGAGGTCCTTCGTGTGAGTTTCTAGGCACTCTGTGATAGTGAATGTGTATTTCCACATCTTGGAAAACCAAATTATTATATAATGATAACCTGAACTTGAAGTGTGCTGTGGCTTCTTACCTTAGAAAAATAATTTCTATACTTATACTACTAATTTAGGATTACTAGTTCTTATTACACTCTTCCTTGAGTGAGCACTGAGGATTGTGTTGAGGCTTCAGACATACATTTGTACCCTGATCACCAGTACACAGTATATATTTTGGGAATGTATTTGGAGAGCTGCAGTGTTTTCCAGTCCTGTATTGTGTTGGCTCAATGTTTTATATGCACCTCTTGGTGAAACTTATACCTGAAACCCATAGGAAAGTCTTCTGAGACTTGAATTTATAACTATGTATAATATGAATTTAGATGTTGCTTTCTCCAGGAGCTCAGGTGTTCTATTAGTGGTAGAGACTCAATTCTCAAGACTATTACTGTTATTACTATTATATTGTACTTTGAGAAGCAAAACCTGGAGATCATTAGAAGTAAAGAAATTGTTCTAAGGCAAACAAATATTTTCATTCTTTGGGCTTGTGTAAGGGAAGTGTGAAAATTCAGAAAAAGAGTAGAAAATAAAATATGTTATAAAAACCAAAGGATTTAACTTTGACTAATGGGTGCCTAATGGGATTAAAATCTTGATTTTGGGTCTTGGTCCCTACAAGATGCATAGAAAGAGGCACCAAAGGTTAGAATCTGTATAACACCCTCTTGGTTCTAGGTGTTTTGAGCACACTTCAGTTATGTACAGCAATGGGAATGGGCTGCTGCAGGAGGGCTTATCTGGTTGACAGTGATCAAGAGAATGTACTCCTTTTATATATCTGATAAAGTGTCTGCACCTGTGTGAGGGTGCATCCTACAATTTTTTGAAACCTTATAAGAGCATCCTGTTCTTAAGGGTTTCCACAGCCATAGGGATTACATATTTCTGCATTGGTTACCCTGAAATTCTCCTTGCCACAAAGAATGCTCGGGGTTTGTTTATGAAACAGAAGTAGGCAACAATGTTAGACGTGTGCCAGAAAAGAAATACACATCCTATTTCAGAAGTAAGAGCTCTTTCTGTTCTGTTGATCTCTGAGAGGTATGTTCTTGGTACTCAGGATGCATTTATATAAGGTGTGTTTTTATTGGGAGTGCTATATTGGCACAAGTCATACCATAATTATGAGTGAGTTTCATTCAGACTTAAGCCTTATCCCTGAATTCCAGAAAGGTAATTTCTCTTGATGCTTTTACCTTGGCCTTTGACAAATCCTTGTGACTCACTCAGTTTTGAGTATCCTTTCAGCAAATTGCTGTCCACCCTGTAAGACAGATGTCTTTCCTTCCCCTGGAAGTCATTCACAAGTTGTGATGTCTTGATGTTAATTGGCTTATACAGAGATATGGCTTATACAAGTACTTGTAAATGTTGACACAAAGCTTTTGCCTGAGATCGGATATGCTGTGTGTTACAGTACACTGTGTAAAAAAGGGCCAATAGAACACTTAACACAAATTAAATAGTATGTCAGTAAAAATAACTCTGTTCAATAAATCACTAAGTTGTGCTAATATAAAATATTAGCCCATGTATATACATATATATGGAAGAAATTATTTGCTGTGAGGGTGGTGAGACACAGGAAAATGTTGATTGGAGAAGTTGTGGATGCCCCATCTTTGCAAGTGTTCAAGCTCAGGTTGGAGGAAGCTTTGAGCACCCTGGAACTTGATGTTCCTTCCAATACAAACCATGTTTTTATTCTACAACTTAGTCTTGCCACTCTTTGGAGCTCTTGTTTATAAATCTGCCTGTAAGGAAATACATGCTTTTTTTTTAATGAAGTATGAAATTATTGTCACCAGAGCATGGCTTGAATTGTTTGAGGCACAGTTTTCATGTGAGCTTTTCATGGAAAGTTTTCTGTGGAGCTGGTTTCATGTGATGTTGTGTGATGTCTGTCTAAAGGGTCACTTTGTGTGCCTACTGCTCACTGACACTAGAATTTAGTCTGTCACTTGATTTGGCAAAACACTTCATGGAGCCTGGTTTTCTACAGGAACCTGCTCTGTTTAATAATAAACCACCTTTAGAGACCAAGGTCCACAGATGGCTTAGCTGTTGAATGTTAAGACTTTATATAATAAACCTGTGCTGCCTCTAGACATATTGTGACATATGCAGGTTAGCAATACAAGATTTAAAGTTTTATGCAGGAATTAAAATGGGTTTTCTTTACATTCTAATTTTAGGAATCGGATGTCATGGTTTACAGCTTTTTCTAGAGAATGGTTTATATTTTTTTCATGTTACTTTTGAATCTCATCCCACCCTCTTAGTAAAATGCCCTTTTTTCTATATATAGAATACTAAGGACAATTCATAAAAGCTGTCTCTATGACTTCATTTTATGTAGTCCATATAATTCAAATGGACAAATTTGATGTTAGAATACTAACATTGTATTTCCAACACCATGATCCAATAGCAGAGGAATGATTATGTTATCAAAAGACTGGCATTATGTTTCTCATGATCAAATACTGAGAGTAAGGGCTGAACAAAATATGAGAAAAAGAAGTAAACTTTTTTAAACATACACTTGTATAATAGGACTATCAAATCTTTATTGTCAGAAGTCAGCACATAAAATGAAAATAGGATTTCTTATTTGAATGTTTTGGCTGGATTGGTTTAGTAGTCATTCCTGCCTAGCCATTCTTGTTGAATTGTCTTTATTTTCTCAATAGAATAGGATAACATATCACTTCTCTTATGTTCTGCCTCTTTTAACCCATAGGATGAAAAAGTAAGAGAAACAAATTCATTTTGAAATATCACTGACTATTATTCTGAATTTCTTTTTTTTTATGAAGAAATGGAGAGCCAATATAATGATTCTTTTCAGATTCTCTTGCCTCTTTTCCCAGAAGAATAAAATAAAAAATCATGTCTTGAAAGTCTAGCACTCTCATGAAAAAGTTAAGTTACTAAATTATATCTATTTTTGCTCTGTGGGCAAAAAAGCTAAGATTACTTCTCAGCAAATTGTATCTCTCTAGAGCTGATTTTCTTACTAAATCTTTTGTCAATTTAATATTTTAAAAAAAAAAAAAAAGATGAGAAAGACCACATTCCATACCCTCTTACAATTTAATGCAAGATAAAATTATGATTATTCAGAGTATTAGAATAATTTTAGCTCCTGACTTCTGAATGTCATTGCAGTTACCCATCTTTGCCCTACCACTTGTATGGTGGGCACATTTTTGAACGTGTGGTAACTCAAGAAACAACTGAATTTGCTGCTTAGTTTTATGGTTTGTTTGACAGGGTGGTGATTGCTCATGACTTAGACTGATGATTGTGAAGGTCTATTCCAACGTATATGATTGTGTGGCTCAAGAACTGACCACAAAAGATAAGCATACAGTCTAGTATCATTTGCAAACCCAGTGGCTTTAATGTCTGGAAGGAGAGGACTTTCCTTGTGTCTTGGGTAGCTCGCTGTGGAGTTGCTCCTGAGCAGGTTGGATTGCATTGGAGATTCAGATTGGAGCCCTATTTAACCTATTCACAAGTGACACCACTTCTGAAGTTCCCCAAACTTTGTGGTTATGTAGAAATATCTTAAATCTGTTCACCACATAGTGAAGGAGATTGTATTTCCCCCCTCCCTGTATTTTTTGTGGGTATTGGGGAACTGTGAAGATGAAAGGGTGTGTGCACTGCTTTAAACAACTCTGTTTTGGTAAGATGCTATTGCTGAAAGGGATACAGGTCTTTTGGATGTATCACAAATCCCAAGGAAACTAAGTGGCAAGTGTTCTGCCAGAGTTTTCTACTTTCTGATCTTGTGTCTCAGTTATTTTGAGAGCTCTTTTAACAAAGAGCTTTCATTTTAGAATGTGCAGTGCCTTATCTTGATTCTGACCTGATGGCCAGATCCCTGTAATGTCTTTCCAGATGCAACATGTAGGAGCTTTTTTCTTGTAGCACTCACAACCTTTGTGAGTTAAGAATGAGGGTATATCCTTTGCACAGCTACATGTCAGCATAGCCAATGTCACTGAATCTGAGCCTTCCTGAATCCCTGGAGAGGTAAGGAAACCTCTGTCTTTTCTGGAGTCAAAGGACAAATTTTACCCAGGTTATCTTGCTCTTTGAGGATAGCTTTTAAAGATTTAATTAAACAGCTCTGAAGTGGAAAGGGGAAAAGGAATTTCTCAAAAATCAGTAGGTTTGTGAAATCCAAGGCAATTTAACATCAGAGCAAGCAATGAGTTAGGATAATGAAAGTCATAGAATCCCGTTGAACCGTACTGTGACTACATGCACCTTTTTAGAGAAACTGTATTACAAATCCTTGACATTCCACTGTGGTCTGCAGTATTAATAAAAAATCCTTGTCTGATTCTATTTCTAAATTGCAAAGATTAGTCTCTAGGACATGCAAAAAAAATGTGTAAACCTAGGCAGAATAATTTTATATTTGGAACAGAAAGAAATGTGTTTAAGAAGTAGGATGTTTTATTGGCAATCGCTTTTTCTGCAACTTTCTAATAATTTAAGATCCTTTAAGGGAAAGAGAGGAGTAACATATATATCTAAACCTACTGTTAAGTAGGTTAAGAAATATAGTAATTAGTTATCAGAGCAATTTTAAGTGAGATTGACTTTCCTTTTTTCCCAAGAGAATCATGCTGTGATCCATGATTCTTGTATAGCCCCTATTTATGTTTCACTGCCTCCAGACATTAAATATAAGCTTAATAGAGCTTCTGGTAGGCAGAATGACGAATTAGTTGAGCTTCTGACCCTGTTCTGCTCTGGAAAGATTTAGTATCTACTGACATGGGGTTCACCCACCCCTGTGTTTTGACTATTGATCATCCTCTGGCTGATGCAAACATTACTGTAATTGTAAAAATTATGCAATTTTATGTTCTGAAATCATGCATCAGTGGTGAGCTGAACTAAATGCATATCTTTCAGAGTCTGGGGATGCAAGTTTATCCTTCATTTGGGCTACAATTCTCTGTATGCTAATATTACTCAAGGCAATCTTCTCCATTTGTCACACAACCAGGACAGGTCTACTCCCCCTCTCCCCTCCTGTCCCACTTTTAGATTTCTCTTCCCTGTTAATGTTGAGCTGTTTGTCTTTTATCATGAGTCTCATCCATCTGAGATGTCAGCAAACAGAGTGAAATGAACACCTGTGATGAAAATCTGTGTATTTTTCATAAATTTTGGAAAAAACCTGTCTTATCTCAATTGTTTTGTTTTTTTTTTCTTAAAGGCCCACCTAGTTAAAAATTAAAAATTTCCATACGTTTAAAAAAAAAAAAAGGAGATGTCTTTATTTCTTCGTATGGCTTCGTTACTGTAAAAATCAAACTGGCCATTCCAGGCTGTTGCTGTAGAGTTGTTCATTATTAGCAGATTGTGTGGAATGGTGCATTGCCAGAATTTTTGAAAGTTCTGGTAAGTTTGCAAAAAGGCATTTCATCATTTCAGTGCAAAAACTGTTCAAAGGGATGAGTAATTTTACTCCTGTGTCTGTCTTCTCCACTTTTTTTTTTTTTTTTTAGTCAGAAAAAGGTCTATTGGAAAAGAGGAAAACTTCATGTCATGTAAGGTATATATGTTTTGAAGGAAAGTATGCTGTGTCTCTTACAGTGTATGAAGATTGTCTTTGACATTGTTTTCAATAAGGGGTTGCTACAATTCCCCAAGGAGTTACTGAACATACTGTGTATTCTTCCAGAACATTAATAGACCCTTCAAAAAAAAAATAAAACTAAAAAATAATAAGAACAACAGCAACAACAAAAAAATACAGGGGGCAAAAGTTTGGCAAATCCTCTTCTAATAAAGTCAGAGACAAATGGAGCAATGTTTTGTCCCTTTGAAAGCTTTGAAGGAGCTTTCTGCAAAATAAATGGAATATTGGCAACATGTGTCAGTCTTTTTTCTTTGTGGATTGGTTTTCCCCCCTAATTGACATACTTTCACACATTTTGGATAGCACTTGCATAATAAATCCTGAATAACTGCTACCACTGATTATTTTCTATATTCTAGAGGTCAGGCCTGCCATTTGTATAGAGCCAGACAGGCTGGAAAAATGGGCTGTCAGGACCTGGTGAAATTTGCCAAGGTCGAGGATAAAGTCCTGTATCTTGGAAGAAATATTCACTTGCACCAATGCAGGCTAGAGACTGGCTCAGAAGCAGCTGAAAATGACCTTGGAAGCTGGGTAGATGGCAAGCTGCACAGCTTGGTAGGTGATGAGAGACACCACACCGTGGGAGGATAAGTTTTCAGTGGAATATTGGAACAAGGGAGATTATGTCTGGATATAAAGAATCTATCTATCTATCCATCTATCTACCTATCTATCTAGAAAATATTTTTCAATATGAAGAAAGTGTCATATTAAAAGAAGCTGCCCAGAGACACAGTATTCTCTTCATCCTTGAAGGTTATAATAGCCAAACTGGATAAAACCTTGAATAACATGGTCTAATCTCATAGCTGACCCTGCTGTGAGCAGGAAGCTGGACTTGAGACTTCGGCAGTTTCTTCCAAGTTGAGTTATCCTATGATTCTATTTTAAATATCAATAAGTTTCCTGGATGCTAATACACTGGATAATATACCCTTTGTTTTCACTTTTGTTATCAAACTTTCTTGTTCTGTAAGAAAAAATATATTGCAATAAACAATACTATTACTTGTCTGTTGGGTGTCCAGCAGTTACTCAAGATAGGCATTGACCAGTTCATGAGGGATCTTGTGGTCTTTGGTTAGTTTTGCAAAGCTTTGTGTATTCTTACCTAGCAAGAAGAATAAAAGAACTTGTCAAAAGTCTTTACCATTCACCACTATTTTCAGAACTTAGACATGTTTCAGTTTGCTTGAAGACATATAACTGAAGATTTGGTGCTTATTTTATAATCGTGTAAAGACTTTATTGATGCATTTCACACAGTGAAAAGTAGAAGCAAGAAAGCATAACTTGCAGGTGAAATTTGAAATGAACAGAATAAAATGGAAGACTGGTCTCTTCTGTAGTCTCATATTTATACATAGATTTCAGAGAATTTTTTTTTTTTACTCTTTGTGCATTTAATCTTTTCAGTGCTTATTTTACTATTTTTGGCACTTCTCCTTTGGTCTTGTATGCTTTTATTCCATATTTTGGTGCAGAGGTCCAATTAAAGATATGGCATCAGTGTCTGATGTGAATATGGGCCAAAAAATATTTTTCCAGTAGTCCAAAGTCAGTGGCTTCTCCAAGGCAGAAAATATGAGTTAATAAAAAAAAAATTGCTTTAATAGTTCCAGTTTAAAGAATTTTCACAAGTATGCATGGATAAATTTATTTTAAAATTATACAAGTTATAAGACAGTTTCTTAATACAAATGAAAGTTCAAAATCATAGAATTACACAACAGTTTGAAGCTGGAAGGGATCTTAAAGGTAATTTATTTCCAACTCTGCTGCCATGAGCAAGGACACCTTACCCCAGACAAGATTGCTCCAACTTGGCCTTGAACACTTCCAGGGGTGTGGCTTCCACTTCTCTGAGCAACCCATGTCTCATCATCCTCACAGGAAAGAATTTAGTCCTCATAGCTAATCTAAACATATCCTCTTGCAGTTTAAAACCATTATCCTTTGTCCTATCAGTTCTATAACTGTGTACACTTTAGTCCAGAAAATATTTTTGCCCTACTTAAATACTAGTTTTGTCCCTTCAGATTTGTAATGAAAGTAACTGCATAGTAGAAAAGTCCTTTAGACATGATTTATGGCAGTGTAGAAAACAGTCATTGGAAGAATATCTGAATTTCAATGTTTGAAGTTTGTCTGGACTCGTTTTTTTGTGTGCATAGGACTTTTCATTGAAAATAAAAGTTCACTGGAATTTTTTGGGTTATGCTGTGGGTAATCTTCAATAGATTGACATCTATCCACTTCCTGATTTAGCAGGTTCTACTTTCTGGGAATGTTCTTAAAACTGAAATAATGATGAGGTTATCTTTATGTTTTTTTCTCCTTGTTACGGCTGTTTATTTTGTTACATCTCTGTTCTTTTAGTTTGTATATCTATGCAGGTACACTAGGAGTTATACCTAACAGAGTCAGCAGTAACTTCTTACTTACTCTTCTGGTTTTTGTAGCAGGCTTTTAGGTCCAAGAGTCTTTCTTTTTAAGCCAGACCTTCAAGCTCTGAAAATTAAGCTTCCCTTTAGCATACTAAATATATTTACTGACAGAGAATCTTATAATGGAACAGAAATAATTTCAAGGGATTTGCTTTGGAGGGTCTCAGAGGAAGGTGACTTCTTAGGTGAAATATTTTGTTATTTGCAAAATAATTTACTTATATTTCAGTATTTCCACAGTATAAAAAAACCCTATTGTAAGAAACCTAGTTTAGTTAAGGAATGTTCCATTAATCTCCTATAACTTCCAAACAGATGTGTTGGTTGAGATACTTAATTTCTCTTAATTCCTAATAAAATATTTCTCTTGAATAAAATACTAATATTGGTTCCTCTTGAATTAAAATCCCTGTTTTAATGAAAGGTTGGTCTAAGAGTGCTGAAGGCCTGGATGGCTCTGCACCATTTACTTAAGTCCTTTGCTATAACCAGAGGCATAAAAAATGTCCAGCTACAATGGATTTATGAAACTATTTCAAAAGGCCCAAGACTTTCCCATAAACTTTTGACTTTTACTATTACCCTGCCCCAAGCAACAGGTATTGTGTCAGGAAGAAACCAGGGAGTCCTCACAGAAAGAATTTTTGTTCCCTGGAAGCTATTTCTTTATAGAAAACCCCAGAGGACCCAAGGGAGCGGGCCTTATGTTGTTTCATAGTATTTAAAAATGTCATGAGTGAAATGTATTGAGTGATGCTATTTTAAAGTCATACAAGAGAAAAAAAATGTCCACTTTGTTTCCAAGAAGTTAAAGTTGCTAGGCCTACTAGTAAGCATTTTGTCCTCTGGCATTCATTCACGGACTGAAAATGAAAAAAATATGCAGATCAGTATTAATGCAGAGATAAAACAGGCATTAAAAGAAGTAAATGTCCTTTTTTGTTCTTCCTGGGACATTACAGGAAACTTGAGGTATGGGATTAATTCAATGAGTAATTTTTAGTAATAGCAGTTATTGTTTGAATGGTCTGTGTTCCCTGTTTAAAATAGTATCACAACCCCAAAAATTTCTACCACAGACTTGATTTATATTTCTTTGGTGATTTCTTTGCTCTTACAGTTCAATGCTGGAAAGAGTCACATCTCCTTGGAACAGAGTGAATTGGGGTTTACCTCTTGTTAAAAGCAAGTGACTAGTATCTGTGTATGAGGGTGTTTATTTAGGAGGGACTTAGCATGATAGTTGAATTGTTGAGAAATACTTGTGTGTTAACAACGCACACTTCCCACAATATGAGGTTTCTGTTAATGTTTTTGATTTTGGTCTTAGTTCCAGCCTGTGTCCCACATTTATCTTTTTTCTCTCAAATTTTCCAAACTTTATATCCCTTTTTCTACTCTACTTTTAAATTAATTGGGCCTCAGCTGTTTCTTCAGGCTGTCAGTTCTGAAATGTACACCCACCTTTATCTGATGCTGCTCTTCATAGATGTTTTCAGCCTTATCATCTGTGCCTGATAAGGCAGTGAACAATAACTAATTCCTTTTCCAGTGTAAGCTCTCTTGCAGGTATTATTTCTGCGATCTTCAGACATATTATGGAAGGGAAAATTACACCTTGGCTCTCCCTTTCATATTTAATAATATACTTCAAAAGTGATTGTTAGAGTGAACATAAAATTTCGACTGCATTAATGAAAAAGATATAGCACTTACTAAAAAGTAGTACTCCTAGTGAACAACAGGACTTAAGGTCCTCTGAATCTTTACCAAGTAAACCTCCTATCAACGTTAAATTTTTAGGAAATTAAGGGTGCTGCACATTCTTATTCTTGTTTTTATTAAGATAGGATGGTATTTTTTTCAGGTTACTAAGTCACTGTGAGCCCACACATTTATCATCATTAAAGATATTGTAGTTTGCTTGGGCTAGCTACACTTAAGTTAATTAAGTAACCCCATTTTTGATCTTTAATTCAGAGACATTAATAACCTGTATAACTTTGCTCTTTAGCTAAGCATTTTTGGAACTCAGGGGTTGGAAGTTTCAGCATTTGGCTTTATACACGTAAAAATCCTCGGAATCAAAGAGGGGTGAAAAGTCCTTGACAAAGCAAACATATGTGGTATGTTTGGTGATGATCCCCTTGTGAAAAACAGACTGTGAGTAGCCAAAGAAATAGAAACATTTTTTTTATCTTGAGAGTCTGGTCCTGTGGGTCAAGCTGGAAAGAGTTAATGGTGTGTTTTTGGAAAGCTCTGTTACCACCATCTCTTTCCTGCCCTTGCTGTGCCAAGGCTCCAGGAGCTGTCAGATTAGACACTTTCATAAGCAGCAAAACTAATATATATCACTGTAAATGTAATATGAAGTATAGCAACACTCTTCTCTCAGACAGTGTGCATGGTGAGCTACATCAACAGTACAGATGGTTTCATAAATATAAAAGATTTAATAATCTTCTGTATTTTTTTTTTTTTCTACAGTGTTGTCTGTAGAAAGCAAAGTCATACCAAAATACTAACTAAAAGCTTATGGGAAACGACTTTAAAGCATTGGTAAAAAAATAGCTTTAGGTGCCAAAATTCATGTCTGACAGAACTCAACAGTGCTGAGTCAGAAATGACTTCACCTCAACAAAGGTGTTTGGTTTGGTAATTCCAGAAAAGGGCTTGTAAATCTTCATTAAGAGTACTGGGGAAAAGGGGTGCCAGAAGTGGTACCAGATGTGGTTGCAAAGCCTGTTGCCTCTGGCAGAGGCCAGCCCAGGTCCTTCCCCAGTGCCTGTTTCCATCACAACTCCCTGCAGGGCTGCTTGGACTACCTTGGGTTACAGCACTGTGCAGCACCAGGCCCTTGAGGTGGGAGCTTGATCAGCTAGCTGTGCCCCCAAAAAAACCCAAACTCTTGCTGAGGGGAGTTAATGCCCTCACTTGGAAGTTTTGAAAGACAGAAAAGAGTCCAAGATGAAGTACTTCAGTTATTAGTCTGGAAATGCTATTGATGGTAGTATTAAATCCCACCAGGTCCCAAGCCTGAAGAGTTTGTGTTGACCTGAGAGGAGAGAGACCTTTCACTTAACTTGTGTGTCTTGGGTGAGAGCTCTGGACATGAGTGGATAGGCGAGGTCTGGGCCAAGCACATCGTCTGTGTTTCCTTAGATACCAAGGAAAAAGTTTCAATCAAGCAGATGCAGAAAGTTTAGGAGACCCTGGTGATCTCATTAGAAATTTGAATCAGCCTCTGATTGGAAAGAGAAAGTGTCCACAGATCCTATGCTGTGGTAGCCTGAATTTTTGGTAAAGTGCTGGTGATAGGTTGCTTCTTCTGTCAAATATGTTCACAAAATTTAGACTGTCTGCTTTAAGTTCACCTTTTTCTGTCTAAAGTTTTTTTATTGAGTAAGTGTTTTAGTGTGGTTCATTCTTTTTTTTTCCTTTCTGTGAGGGAGAGGGTGTCCTGGAGTTCCCAGAGGCAAAGTCACTTTTATAGACATTCAATGTGCCTTCCATCTGGATTAGCAAACAAGTTATTTCAGCTACTTCTAGAGAAAAAAGGAGTGATATAAAATAGAGAGTTTGGACTGATTTTGAATCCATAGTAGAGCATAGTTGATGTACAAAATGCACAAAACCAAAGAAAATGCAAAAGTATTTTTCAAGTAAATAATTTTTTTAGAATTACTTTTATTTTTTATTTTTTTTTAATTCAAATTTAATCCAGTATGATAATATTCCTACTAAGGCAGCCAGGCCTATGCTCAGACATTTGTTGTCACCCAGGGGATTTCCCTGCCTCGTGTACAGCTGAACCCACCCTTTTCTGGCTTTTTTTTCCCCTGTCACTTGTTACAGAATTAATTAGCAGCTCATCTCTATTGGTTTCAAGATATGTTCCTTTCCACTTCTCTGAATTTTATTCTGATTTTATGCATTGATTTGATGTATATTTTACTTCTGTACAGAAAATGCCATGACTCAAAACCTGGTATTTCTTCAAGTGAGTCATCCTCTTGTGTAACAACTCTTTTGATAGTTTCTCTGAATGTTTTGTGTTTTTCAGAGAATGCTTTGTGGGCTTAAATGCCAATGATTTCCCAAAAAAATCACAGCTCTGAACTTTATATATTCTTCAAAAACTTTACTGTGGCTCCTGATAGAGAAAAGACTGCAGAAATAACTCCTGTTTAATAAATCCCTGTTACCAAAACTGTATGGCTTGGATTTGTGTAATTTCTCTATAATGACAAAAACAGCATGAATCATAATAAAACATGACAATTGTTATTATGGTTAAAATTCCAAATTAAATTTGTGTGAAAACATTCAGACTTATTTACAATTTTTCAGAATGAAATCAATCACATTGAGTTTTCTTACTGACATGCTTTGATTTTTCCATTTTGCTCAAACTCTTTATACAGAATTAACTTTTAAGAGATAGTGTGTTTTGTGCCACCACAAAATTTCAGAGTTGCTTTGCTGAAACAAGCAAGAAAGGTAAAAATCTTTTGAACCAATCCCAGAGAGATTTCAGTACCTTTGCTGTATGAATGTCTTGACACAGTGTGGCAACTGTGTAATAAATTTAATGGTCATGAACATTTGTTTTACTTCTCTGTACTGTAATCCCTAATTAACCTGTGATGGGATTTCTCCACAAATGCACCACCAAAATGCTACAAAAGTCTTGTCTCTTTTCTGAATGAGAGGTAAGCTGATAAGAATAATAGAGCTCATTCAGCCATGTGCATCTCTGGCAGTCAAAAGTGGTAAAATGAGAAATAAATCAGATGTTTGCTTGTTTGAATGGTAAAGCTGTGCTCATGAATTAATGAACTATTTTCCATAATATTATGTCAAGAGACCTTGCTTTGCTTAGATAAGCAATTAGATAAGGACTTTAAGCTTAAGAAAAATGAAGTTACCTGTTATGACCACAAATAAATACCTGTGGTTCTTTAAATATACATTATGTCTTTTTAAGTAATATCAATATAGGTAAGTCCCTGTTCTTAGGATTTATTGAAGGTAAGATACTATACCTTAGGTCTTCCAGATAAAGTTCTAATGTCTGCATGAGGTGGAATGAGCACAAGTGGCACAGCAGAAAAATGAAGAGTTCTGTGGGTGACTGTGGAGAGGTCAGCCTGGATTTCACTGACAGAATGAGGTAATGAGATTTGCACAGCATGCCAGGTTTTTTCTGCCTGTTTTTATCCTACTGTAATTAGACATATTGTTCAGGTGAGCAAATCCTAGGTACTTTCACTGTGAACAATACTAAACTTGATTCACTTCCTTCTGACTGATCTGAACACAAGGCAGGTGAGTTTTTAATTTACTGCTATACTGATGATGCATCAGCTACTTTTTTTTTTCCCATTAACTTTTGTGGAGCTTTCACTAAGCTTTCAGGGCATTTAAGGCTGATTTTTTGTTGTTGTTGTTTATTTATTTAAAATACTTTTTTCCTTTATAAAGTGTTTTGGTTTTCTTAGGTGATTTTTGTTTTTTTGGTTGGGGGGTTTGTTGGATTTTTTTTTTTAGCTTTCACAGCTCTTCATGTAATACCTTAAGTAATTTCTGTACTCTATTTAATTGGAATGACAAACAATAGAAAGTTAATTAACAAAAAAAAAGTCCACCAGAGGGCAAGTTAGTAGAATGGTAAAGAAGCCATGATTTACAGTATTTGCACAACATTCTTTATAAAGCAATTTCTCTTCATTATAATAATGTCAGGAGAGCAAATAGAAAAAAAAAAAGTGTTGCATTAACAAACAATTAATGAGCATTTGTAGCTGAATGGAACCCACTTTTATGTATTATTTCATTAAAAGTTTACAGGATCCATGAAACCAGAGAATAAATAAAAGTAATGATTTTGAGGTAATGGTCTCCTAGGGGCATGAATATTGAAAAAATATGTTAGTCTTGCTTACTTACTTAAGCCTTAAAACCAGGGACTTTTTTATACCTTAATTTTTTCTACTCTTTCATTGAAAGATCAAAGTGTGCCATTAGATAAAAGAGAAATGGGCACAGGTATTTCAAATTTATCATTAGTGCTATATTCTTTATTGAGGCTTAACAAGAGCTCACTTTTTCTGTTAAATCCCCCACTACTTAAATCCTTTTTTCCATTGTGAAGGATAGCTCTTTCTGTCCTTGAAGAAAGTAGCTAATCTTTTGTAGAATTTGACGACTTCTGAAAGAGTGATCAGCATTTTCTTGGCCATGTCTCAAATTACACTTTTATTTGGCAGTTTTCCATCATGGCTGCACCTCCAGTCTTGGTGCTTGCATGAACACTTAGGTGACAGGAAGGCTTTTCACCCTGTTCATCATTGTTTCACATTGTATTCTTAGGCAGACCTAGTTAGCAGCTTCTTCATTTCAGCTGCCAGAAAGGTTTGATAATGTTGATAGTTTTAACACAATGCTTCTTTTTTGTTCCTTATGTCATGAAAATGTCATGTAACTAATGGGTGCAGAAACTGTCTGAAAGGACATCTGGAGCTTGTGTAAAGAAAATTTCATATGAGTATCTCTGCCAATTTCAGGGTGTTCCTTTAATTCAATACTCTACATATGTACTGAAGCAGCCACTGATGCTCATTTTCTTCTTGTGTCCTTTTATTCCCCGTTTTCTGCCTGTATTCATCTGTTGTTTTTTGTGTCATATTTAGATCCTAAAAGTTTTGGGAACAAAACTACCTCAGTTGTGTGCTGCTGTGGGGTCTAGTGCAAAAAAGTGCCAGTTGTTGGCTGAGCCTCTTAGAAACAAGAACTATGAGAAAATAATTTTCAGGTTTCTGGTAAACCTCTGTTACTGCTTTACCATCCCCATTTCTAAGTACACCCAACATGGTCTAAGATTTATTTATTTTTTTAATAGACTATAAACTGTCAATTGCTTTACCACTTCTATCAAAGTTGCACTAGAATTTGATAATTTATTTTTTTTTAATTGGTGTGAGATTGGTCAAGACAAGGGTTCAGGTAGTGTACTCTGAGCATGTGATTGTTATGTGCGGCCTTAACACCCAGGTTTGATGTCTTGCTCATCTGTGAAATGAACACATTCACAATTACTGGATTATTGAACAATGGGGTGCTACTCAAAGACATTCTAGGCTGAGCAATTGACTGAAAGGAAGTTGGAATAAGGGATATAGAAGATCTGGACAATCCTTTGAATACTCAGAATGGAAATGCCAGTGATGATTGAAAGTTAATTCAAATCTAAACCAAACTTCTGGGTTAATTAAATTGAGCTGGAGGCTTTGTGCAGATTTTTTATCTGCAGACAGATCCTTCTGAAAAAGATTTAATACATTAAAAATATAAAAGGAAACTAACAGGAAAGTGATGAACTTCCCAAAACCACAAAACTGCTTTTAATATTATTTTGAAATGGGGAATCGCGTTGTACATACTGATTCATTGTATATGATCCTGTTTGTGCTTTATTTTTAGTTTAGTGTTTGGATGAATTTGAATGGGCAGCTCTTTCCCAACTCTCTGACACATCTAGATTTGTATCCAAAGAAAATGAATGAAATTTTTTTCTGTTTTTATGAAAAAAGTAGCTCTTGAGAGGATCTGTAGACAAATGTTCTTCATCTGAAATGTTGGAATCTCTCCAAAATATAGCTTTAATTTTACAGAGTTTAGAGTTTGTTGGTGTTTAGGTAGAGTGACTGAGTTCCTTGTGGAGAGGCAGTATTCGTTTGCAGACTTGCAAAAGTCTTTACTTTTCCCTACTGGAAATGTGACTAGCTTGTTATCTGGAAGAAATGGAATTGGAAGGGCATGAACATGGTAAAGTATCTTTGTTTTCTCTGAAATTGAAGCCCACTGATATTTCCTGATGAAGCATATGAAAGTATAAAGTAAATTAAAACAGAGACCAACTTGGACAAGTACCAGACATGAATCATTTGGTAGTTCTTAATGAGGAGTGTCACTTCATTCTTCTCTTTCTTTTATCCAATTCATGAGGGCAAACCAGCACACAGATCTTTGCAGTAACATGCAAAACAATTTCTAACCCCAAAGACTGTGTCAATTCAAACAGCACTTTTACAAGCACAGTGACAATCTATTGTGCTTCTTTAGAGAGTTCATTTTTGGTGTCAGTTATAGCATCATAATGTGCACTGTATTATTGTTCTACTTAGTGAATTGCTGATGTGTATAATGATGCACCTGTTAGTCAAGAAATCCCTCAGAAGCCAAACAGTGCTATTAAATTGACATACTCACACAGAGCCAGAACTGTCAGGATGTTTCCTCTGCATTATGCAATATTTTCTGCTTTATGGCCATTAAAGACAATAATAAAACAGCTGTCGCTGAGTGTATGTTGTCAAATATCAGTGAAAAGCACTGAGATGATGATAGCAATGTGATGCACAGTGTAATAGCTAAGGATGGGTCAGTGTTTTTATTATCAACCCTGGGTTTTTCCTTTATGCATTTCTAGGCAAGAACTTTCCAGTCAGCAGATAAGTCCTGGAGCAATGACCAACTTTTGCTCTTGCAAAATTTTCAATAAATATATCCATAAAACTTGGTCTGTTTTCTGGAAATACAGTTTAATGACAAAATTCCAATGAATTTTGCAGCTTGGTGCAAAAATTCTCTACCGCTGGTGCTGAGAAATGTTCTGACTTCTTTGTCTCTGAAGTTTAAGAGAGAGGCTAGACAGATATTCAGTATATCTTGAGTTGCAACATCATAAATTACTTAATGCATATTTTTCCAAGAACATGCAAACACAAAGGAACCTTAGTGGAGCTTTTTCCCAAACTCCTGCATATCTCCTGGCCCCCTAAGTTTGGGATGAGGCTGCCTGCCATTCTAAAGGAGATATCAGGATTTCTGCCAGTTGTCTGGCTCTGTTTAGAAACCCTTCCACTGATGGTGCAAAGGGAATAAATGATCCTCTGAGACCTGTTCACTACACAGGTCAAGTACCAGAGGTGTGGGAGCCTGGTCTCCACAGATGGCCCAGGAATGCTCCTATCGAGAAGAAATGTTGGTAGGAAATGTCATGACCTTGAATGCCATTCTACGGAGCCATGTCATGTTTATCACCAGCATAGTCTCAGGATTGTGAGTATTATTTTAAGATACCCCAAGGAGATGTAAATATATTATTTCTTTACATGAGTACTGGTAGTAACTTTTTTTCCTATGTAGAAAATTATATATGATAATATAAAGTATATTATAAAAATACTGCCCTTCAGAAATGTTTTAATTATTTCTCCTGCCGTTACAGATATGTCATACACATACATAATGTATTACAAAAGATTGATGAAAATCAATTATGCTAAATTCTACTTTAGGGCTCTAGAACAGGACCATGCTGCTCTCTTTAGATCATGAGTCAGCATCCTGATTGGTTTAACAATTATTTCTTAAGATAAAGCATAGGTTATAACTGGAATAAGACCAGACAACAGAGATGAACAAATGATTAAATATTTTTTGACATTATATGACTTCTTCTTGTTTTAAAAAAACAAACCAGAGAGGGAAAAACTGAACTAGATTGACATGAAGGCCCCTGAAGAGATTTTCTAGCTAAACAAAACCAAGATCTGTTACCACAACTGTTTCATCTGGCTTCAGATTAGGAAAAAAAAAAATAATTCTGAAATACACAAGAACCTGCATATGGTCTCATTTGCACCTTGATTCAGGCAGAGGCATCTCTTGTCATCATACATGCAGATGTATTAGCAAACATGGCTAATTCACCTGACTGCCAGTCTCTGTGAAAAACTAATCCATGACATATAATCCAGATGATATTTTAATGTTTACATGGAAAAGAGGGGAAGAGCACATGAGTTTCATTACCTATCAGAAGACATGGTGATAATATGAGATGTGTGGTGATGTGATTTTTGAAGTTAGCTGAGATGACTGGTGAAGCTGAGAAGCCACTGTGATAAGCTCCTCTCTTGAGTTATATGTCACAGCTCAGCTGTATAAAACACACTTTGAAATTAGATTTAATGTTTCAGGGCAAATATTAGAAAGATAATATTTCAGTGATTGCATAGAAAATACTGTAAAATAAGGAAAGGGTGTTTAACTTCCAGGGAAAAGAAATTCAGTGTAAATTATTTCAGTTCAACTGTGCATAATGAAGCAGACAGTTATATAAAATGTTGAATCTTCTCCTTACTTCCATCCCCAAAACAGGTTAGACACTCACTGGAAATATGAGTTAACATTTGTTTAAATATTGGTGTTGACCCCTAAATGAGTTGTCAGTACCGAATAATCTGATTAAATGGTTAGAAGAGCTTTTTGTCAGGAATTTTGTGTTAGAATATATATTAGACTCTCTTTTGTGATTACAGCAATTTTGCATTTTTAGATTTCTGAAAAATTCAAGTAGATAATCTAACATTTTCCAGCTCTAATCTCTCCTTGAAGAAGAATGGAAAAATTTTATTATTAAAGGCATATTGATAGCTACAAAAAGTACACCCCAACCCTAAAGTCTTTAATCTCTTTACCCAAGGATTTATTCAGAGAAGATGATCTTTGAAAAAACAGTCTCAACATCTCGAACTCAAGAAGATCCTAAAGGCAGAATATGATGCAAGGAGATAATGAAGCAATCAATGATTCAAGAGATGATGTTCTGAGCAGTGACAGCTGGGCATTTGTAGAAATCAAATGTCCTCATGACAGGTAGGAAATTTCTTTGTCATCTCTGACCCAGGTTCTGTATTTCTCCAGTAAATTAAAATTTATCCTTCATGTGCACGTTTTGCAATATTTGGTGCAGAGGGTGATATTCTTCAATGACAGAGAATTCCTCTTCTATTTTTGCTTTCATTCCAACTCTTGTAAATGGAAGAAGTTTCTGAATGCACCCTCCTTGCTGTCAACCTGTAATTAAGTGTGAAATTGTCATCATACAGAATGAGCTTTCTTTGCCCTTAGAGGCTTGCTTCCTTTCACTTTGAAGTACCTCTAGCAAGACATGTCCCTCCAAAAGCTTCTGTTCTCATCTAACTCTCTCAGAATAACATTTTTTTTAACCTCACAGCGTGATATTGCCTTTGTAGTCCTTTTCAACCTACAGTGAAATAATTGTTATTCAATAAACCATTTTCTGACTTTGTGGATACTGTTCAATTTCATGTATTGTGTTCACTTAGAATTAAATTATTGCTTGGATATGTAATTAGTAGCCTATGATGTCTAGGAATAAAAAGGGGAAAAATAAATAAAGTAGTGAGTGATTTAACTGGTTGATATAACTTGCTACATTCATCATATGCCATAACAACAGGACAGCAACAACTGAGCTGATCCCAGAAATGTGTATAAACCCCAACCTCCACTTCCTTTCAGTCTTGCAGTCTAGACCTGTCTTCAGGCTGGGATGGCATCCAGGCCATCTCCAGCCTCCCTGCGTTCACCACCTAAAAGCTACAAGGACTTTAAATATTTACCTCCAGCAGCTCTGTTACTCAATGAAAAGGGTGTCAATGGTTCATATACAGTAAAAACAGGTTACCCTGATGATTTACCAAAATATGGATATGATCTAGTATCAATATGCAGCTGAGATGGACAAAGACTCTTTAACTGTTTAAGGGTTACAGAGTGGATGTTTGTTAGCAGTGCTGGACCGACGTGTAGGGTCCCCCTTAATACACACGACCCTGAGTGCAGGTGAATACAGGCTTTTTATTTACAGAAATATTGAATACAAGTGCATATTCATAACCCAGTTACCACCCACTCTCTGCTTCCTATGCTAATTAGGAAAAAAGCAATTAAACATGCGTAGTTTGTTCTTTGAAATGGGTTGGTGGTCCTTTTATGAGTAGGGGGGTCACAAAAGAGAGGAAGGGATATGGCTCTTCCTTGTTCTGACCTTTCCACCTTTTCAATGCAAAGTGACAAATGGACCCTCGGCTGGACTCCTAGTTTTATATCCTCAATGGGTTTCTGATTTGCAATTGTCTTATGTTCTTGAACTTCCTTACCAGATTCTTTGTTTCTCATTATAAGCCCAGCTGAACAAACATAAAGTTGACAGACAATTAGTTATTAGCCAATAATTTACCTCTAATTTTAGCAAAGTGTCTCTATCTACCTTTAATTTTAACAAGGGCCATCTTCTTATTTTAATTAGCTTTGGCAAAGCTTATTTTTAATTAAGGCCTTAGCTTCTCTAAATCTTGAATTCTTCAAAGTTTATGTCTCTTTGTAGGCAGCTCTAGAGTTACTAGTTAAGACCAGCATTTGCTTTATACAATGATGCCATTAAAACAAACAATGTGAGCAAGATGAGTGGAACAGCACGGGTTAACCTTCCAGAAAACAAACCAATGAAAAGAAGACATGTCCATTAGGGACAAAGGTAGACGAGCAGAAGGGTGTGCAGTGACCTTATGCTCCAAATACTGAGGTATATAGGGTCTAATGTAACATATTTCTGCATGAGATCTGTAAAATGTTGTTCTATTTGACTTAAATATTTCTGAACAGAGATAGTATGGGATGTTCCAAAAGGTGTTTGATGAAACTGAGCCCAAGCTCTGATCCTGAGTGTGCTTTTGGGTTTTTTTCTTGTGTAGCCAACTGTCTTCTGCATGAAAGTTTGGCCATGAAAAAGGCTAGGAATAAAGAAGAAAGGTTCAAATGTCACTGTCATTGTGATGTGTTGTATTTAGCTCATGTTTGATTCTGGAGACTACAAATTTGATGTGGCTGTCAGTCAGCTAGATTTTTTCAAGATATAGCCTCAAAATCATGGAAAACCAGGAAATTGTATCAGAAGGATAGAAATCAGAAGGATATAATCAGAATGAGAGTCTGAAATACTTTCATTATTTTTTTTGGTAATTATATAAGTCACAAGCCTGAGATAATTTTCATATAGTCTGATTAGCAATGAAATCAGGAAAGAATCTAAACTTTTCTCCTTGGTGCTCATATTGGAGTCCTACCTAAATATGCATCTCCATATCTGGGTTTTTAAAAGCAGAGATTAGATTTGCAGATTTTTAAAAAAATAAGTTAGATTCAGGGTATTAAATCTACTGGTAAGCCAAAAGTTCCAGATCTTGAATTCCATTCAGGTGGTACTTAAAAGCACACTTAACAAATATAGTGAAGATATAGATTTTTTTTTTTTTTATAAGAAAGATGTGACATAATATTGAGCAGAACATGCAGAACTAAACCTTGCAAGTTAAAATATTGACCAAAGATTCTTATAGGTACTTTGATTATATTTTTTTTATCAATACAATTATTTCTGTAAAGACAATGACTAGTTGAGCTCATGGCTTGTGCTATCTTGGCCACAATATTTACTGCCAAAATCATTCAGCCCTTTGTTATAAGCCATTTTCAGACTATTTATCAAATGCAAAATGAAAATCTTAAATCTCCATGGCTAATTTATATTTTTTTCCTGCTTCATTATGAAAGGTGTGTTTTTCTAAGAAGGAAATTTACTTAGAGCAAGTCAGAAGTATAGAAATACCCCAGTTTTAACCCTTTCAGCATCTAGAATTACACACTCAGCAGGTAAATTCATAGAGCTCTAAATTACATGAAGAGCTGATCCATATGTATAACATGATCCACCCATATGAAATACAACCTAGTAATTTATATGTCTAGAATGGGCTTATATATTAATTAGTTTAGAAAAAAATGAATCTTTGTAAAATACTGGACCACCCTTTCCAAAATTCCATTTTTTCCCCACATATATGAAGTAGTCATAAAAATCAGTTATAAAGGCATCTTATTTTTGTGGCTCCTAAGTACAAGCACAACTTCCATAAGTTAGAATCTTACTAACCCAGCAGGGAAACTGTCTCTGTTTTTGAAATAAAAAAAGTAATTTTAATTATTTTCAGTGAGAACCCATTTCAAGAACCTGTGAAACCAAATAGAAAGAATTTTGGCCAGAATGGATTTAGCTATGAAGTGCCAAAGCCTGTTCTTGTGAGGTTGTTCTGAAGGGCTGCCTGATGCTTTTAATACAGATACAGAAATCCTGCAAGTCTAAGGTTTGGAGTTCAGGTTCTAAGGCACCTCCTTGTCTCCTGAGGGGGGAAGATTTGCCTCATCCTGATCCATGTATCATGATCCAGTCAAAGGTCACAAGTCCATGAGTAGGGACAATCCCATATACTCAGTGAATGGTCTGGAAGTTATTCTTTGGTTGTTGAGTCTGTCCCACAGAGGAAAGAATTGGAAAAGAGCCTGTGATGTGGAAACTACTGCTTCCAGCACTATTCCAGGGACATGGAAAGGCTGAGAAAGAAGAAGGAGTAAAAAGAAATTAAAGGGAAGCCCTTCCCTTACAACAGAGCCTAGCATATGTATGCAGAACACACCTGCCTATATATTTACTTATATGTAACTATATATATATATAGTTAAATATATCTTCAATAAAAAATTAACAGCTGTCTTTATAAATGCAGTGTATATACTGAGTACTGACTGCATTTTATTCCATTTCTGAGACCATTTTCTTCTTGCTGACTGCCAGCTTCAGGACTCCAATTACTTTATAGCAATTGCACACCACTTTTACTACACTGACAAAAGCAAAGTTTTTATCATTTCCTCTTAGTAGGGTCAAATTTGGATATGCCTGTATGCAAGGTTAGAGGTATGCCTGTATTAAGTGGGAAATCTTACCCTTCCTTGTGCTAATAACCAGTATATTAGTCTGTAATAAATGGAAAATTATTCCTTTTGTACACCTTAAATATTAAAAGAATAATAAATTAGAAAATAGATGTTAGACTATCTTAAATGAGAGTACAAATGTTAGTTCTGGTACATTTTTTTTTTAAAAGAAAAGGTCAAGAGCTCTTTTTGAGGTCTTATAATACACAGAATTACATTTTTAATGTGTTGCTGAATGCTCTACATTAAATTTTGTTCCTTAAAAATGATGTCTGAAAGATTCAGCTAAAGTGGTACTGCAGAAAATGTTGGAAATTTCTGTATTTTGCAGGGAAATTTGCATGACTTATTAAATTTTCCTGTTATTTTTCAATTTTCTACCCAGTTCTTTTTAAAATTATAGCATGGAGTAAGAAATGAGTAATTGGAAGATCTGTCTATCAACAGTGTTTTGTTTGGAATGGGTGAGTGTTGGAGTACTTGATCAAATAAATCTGGGCAGTGGCACTGTTAGAGAGGATGTTCACACATCAGATCAGTTTGCTCTATAGATCTACTCTGTATATCTGCAGATGACTGAAATTTGGAGAATTTAGTGAAGACAGGAAGGTCTAGAAGGGTAAAAGCAGCAATGGGGAAAAGGAGAAGTATTGTTGTGCTAAAGTGTATAGAAACCTAGGTGAACTGGGAACCCTGGAGACAAAAAATGGTTTTCCTTGTTTGCAGAGGGTTTTTTTTTTTCTAAAATCTTGGTAAAAAAAAGATAACATAGGCAGTGGAATATCAAATTCAAGATTTCTTTAAATGATTTGTGTATTTTCTGCTGACATTCTATTTTAAAAGTATATTCAGAAACTTGGCAAAACCTTCTTGTAGCCTATCATTTGTGAGAGTGTGAAGCAGATGATACAGATGAGACCTGCCTTCCACTCGTGCTGCGTCCCTCGGTGCTGGTGGTCCAGTGCCAGGGTTTCCTGAGAGCAGCCTAGTTAGTGGATCTGTCTTGTTCTGCTCCAGTAATGCATCTCAAGATTAAAGATAAAACCGTAAGCGTTGACAAGCGTGTAGTTTTATCTTTCTGTTGCTTCATGCAATTCGATAAGGAAACTTGGCAAGACACTCCTCATTCTTCTTAGCTTGGCTTACTGACTCTTATCTGTGTCAGGCAACCACAGTAGTACTTTGTTTCTGAAAGTGGAAAGGATTGGATATGGATTATTTTAATAGTTGTTTGCTTGTTTTGTTTTTATGCAAATTTTTATTCTCACTAGCACTTACAAAACCTAGAGAAGATTTATTCCTGCTTTGGAGTTCACTGGTCATATCTGATCACATCTGAACAAGGTATGTGTGGCAACTTTAACAACTTTCAATATGTACTTTGGTGAAGTAAGTGGTAATATTTTACCTTGTTTAGCTTTTGCTGCTAGCAGCAAGTTAGATCAGAGTTGCTACTGCCAAAGAGCCAGCTACTGAGTGAATTTTTCATTTCAACATAATCTTTTTCATGGTTTGTCTGCTCAAGTAAACATGGCTATTTTTGCTCTCAGGCAACTGAAAATATTCATAAGGTCAAATCCAGTGTAAACAAAAACCTGTATCCTGGAGCACAGAGAAAACATACAACATTTTTTCAACATGTTTTGACTTCTGATTTTTTCTCGCAGCTTTATATGGTTTATATAGGAAAGCCTCATGCCAACTGTTGCTATTCCTGCTGTCAAGTGCAGTTTTAAACTCCTTTTCCTCACAGGGCATGCTATTTAGGAGAAAAGCTTGGTGCAATGGAGTTCAAAAGTTGCCCTTTCCTTCAGACAACTGAGCTTTCTCTGTTGACAAGTGTGCTGGGAGCTCTTTGACCTCATCTTTTGCATTCCCTGTTGCACAAATAATACTGAGTTGTGACTTCAACACGTATCACGGTGGCTGATTCAGTTACTGAGGCTTCCATTGTGCCTTTGAAGGAAAACCAAAAAGATGCTGTAATCCTGGAAATCACGAATTTTATCTTCAGCTGTAACGGCTGGCAGAGCCTTTGCTGAGGCTTACGCCAGTTAACAGCAGTCGAGATGCCCAACCTACAGGGGAAGAAAGGACTTTAGAGCTTTAAAATCCATCTTAGATATTAAAATATAATTAAGGATAACGTGGTCTAGTTTGTCTTAGAGAGGGACTCAAATTCTATACTGCTGAGATTCAAAAAATGCTCTGTGTTTTTCCTTATTTCTCTGCACCTGGGCCACAGCACATTTGTAGTGTTTCTGCTATTGGATAGATAGAAAGACTTGTAACAGATCTAGTTTAAATTTGAGCCATATTTTGGGGAAGGATTGTTTTTATTGATCTGCACCAGCTGCATCTTCATTTTGAATGCAATTATATTTCCAGATGGAAAATATTTTAGCCTTGTAGCTACAATATTGTAGTGTTGTAGCTTTTCAGCTACTCCTGAGCTAAGTGTTATTGAGGTTATATAACCTAGCAGGCATTGCATTCAAGTGAAAGTTAGAGTGTGGAATATCTATTTTCCCCCAGAATTCCACAGAAAGGGAACCTTGAAATAGCTATTAGCCTTGTGAGATGGGCGCTAGTCTGACATGTAAGACACTGCTCTCCTAATTTTCAGGTGCAGATCCTGAGGATCTTTTAATAGTGCAAAGCATCTAAAGGGCTTTGAGCCAGAAGGCAGGAGCCGTGGTCTCTAATTGCCCAAATTTTACCACAGGGGCCCAGCAATATCTAATCAAATCTCTAATTCTGCAGGTTTATAGTGGCATTCTAATTCCACAGTGAATGCATGAGTTCCAGTCTGATTCTCTTCATCCTAAAAGTGACGTTTTCTATATTCATGTTCTATTCCACAACTTCTGCAAAGTGTTTCTTCCCAGGAATGCGTATGTAGGTGTGTGTAAGTCTTGTGTGTGTATCAATATCTCTGTAATGACTGCCTGATTTTCTCATAAGTTAGAGCATTGGAAAAATAATACAGCTGTAAGATCAGTAGGACAGCTAACCTAAGCTGCTTTCTGTATAAGATAAAAGGATGTTGGTGTGTATACCTTGGATGGTGCGTTGAAACTGAAAAAAATGCTGTGCTAGAACTGGCTTATGTGTGATGGATGCTAACACAGGTAAAGACAAAACCCTGGATTACCATGGAGTCAGGTTGCTGTCACTGGCAGCAGCACTGGAGGCACCTGGAGTGTGGAATTTGATGAATGAGCTCTTCTAATGTAGAAGTAACAAGAAAAAGAAGTGCACTGGAGCATATTGCAGCCATAGCTCTTTAGAAACTCCTCCCTGCTGCATTCAGCAGCTGCCATTGCCCAAATGTGTCACTAGACAATGAAGCTTCATGGAGCTGGGTTACTTCCTGCTAAAAGCAAGGCTAAAATCAACAGGCAGAAGTAGGATGAGAGACACTGTCAGAGACAACAGCTAGAGCTCTTTGTTCAGTTAGCTGCCTGCTATGATGGTTGTCTATGAGACTTGGAAAACTCCTAATTTACAGTCTCCTTTTCGCTTGCAACACCTTTAAAGTTAGCCTGCAATAGGTTGCTAGGGAGCACAGAAGGGAAAAAAGAAAATTGCCTGTAGAAAACCAGTGTTGCACCCAGTTAATGAAGACCATTCTGACCACAGAGTGAAAATTATTCTAATTGAAGGAAGAAATAAAACTATTCATGTCATTGTGAAAGACTGGGATCTAGAATTACAGTAAAAACGAAGAGGCCGAACACACCACCAGTTAAAAAGGTGAGGGGTAACTAGAAGCTGAAGATACTAATGGCTGAAAAGATAAGGCATAACCTCCAATAAGCTGAATTCATTATGATGTTTCTAATGTTCTGCTCCAATTCCCAGTAATCACTAGGATTATTGGCGTATGATTCCTACAAATCTTAAAACAATATGTCTGTTAAGGATTTATTTTCTTTTGCACAGCGTTTATTTAAGAATGTAAACTGCTTTGAAAACTAGAGCATTGGCCAAAATGTAAGAGGAAATAAAGAAGAGAGAAAAGACCCACAGATGAAAAGGGATGGAAACAGCAGAGAGCTGATGATGAAAGCTGAGTCTGCATCTCACTGGAGAGGTTCAGTGGGGTTATTTCCAAAGGCTGTCTCTCCAAAGAGGAGATAATGTGGTAATTTGGTTACAGACTGCCACTGGCTTTGATTACATTCAGGTACTTCAGTCCCACAGTTGGCAAATTTCCTGTGAACTTAAATAGGGCAGGCCAGCAAGGAGGGGAAGAGCAGCTTTGTCAGAAGGCAAATTTTGTTACTTAGTTCATCATTGTAATTAACTTCATTTGCTTCAGCATTACACAGCTGTCTGAACCAAGCATATGTGAGCTGCCCTTCAGCTTGATACTATATGAACAAGTCTATTCTGAAGACGTGTGATATGCAATTACGTAACATTTTAGGAGGACGTAAGGAGGATTTAGACATTTAGGTGCTTTAGAAACCACTAGGAGTCCCAGTCTGTGTTTTCACTAGGACCTAGAAATAAATGAAAGGTTTTCAATTTGTTCACTGATTTTCAAAGTGTCAAAGAGAGTGGGCATGAGGTCTCTGTCATTTGATGGGTTTGATCAATTGTTCTGCTGCTTTGAATTACTTTTATCTTTCTGATAATGAGCAGCTGTCTCGCAACTGTCACTCACTCCTAGGGACATCATCCACATTTGCATATAGGTTTCTAATATTTGTCTCATGTCTGAGATTTGGACCTTTCATCTCAGGAATGAAATATCCATTTAACTTTGAAAATAAGCCCCAACCCTTCCAGACTGTGATTGACACTTCTGCATGCTTGTAACCTTAGACAGTAGGTGAAATACAATTCCTGCAGGATTGTTTTGGCTTTCTTTCTCAATTTCTCATTGTTTCAAGTTTTGAAGGGTTCCATGTTGTTTATTGATTTTTTTAATAGAAATTACTACAGTGGACTTTTCTATAATTTCCAGCACTCTTCTTTGCAGGCTTAGCCACCAAAGGCTTGAGCTGCCTAAAACAATCTTCTGGCTTTGTGGTGTTACAGACTATTTGTTTACTTGAGTAGTACTCAATCTTTGCTTTCAGTTTTATGGGTGGTTGGATATATGCAGATGCCCTCATCTTGGACAAAATGAAGTCCAAGGCTTGCAGTAAAAAGAAGGTAAGCCAAGAGTATGGGCCTGTGGTTTATGAGAAGAACCTTTTTCTATGTACATAAAATTTTAGTTAAAACTAACTCTTTAGAGAGGAATATTTTTTTTCTCTGATTTTTGAATGCTTAATTACAGAAATCCTGGGATTTGGACAACTGTTTTCTCATCAGGAACTTGGATTTGCTGCACATTACTGACATTTATATTAAACCTTAGTACACGGGTATTTCATTCTTTTGGCAAAGCAGCAGGTGGAATATTTGAACATCTGCCCATCAGCCATGGAATCACACCTCATTTATTGAGAGAACTTGCCCCATAAATTTGGGCTTGTCCTTTTATGCACTGTGCTGGGACTTGATTTAACTCTTCTATTTATCAAAATTTGCACCACTGAACACTTTTACAGTGCAGCTTTCACTAACCAGGTTTTATAAATGTCACTATGCTAGGAAATTCATTCATTGCCTTGACTTGGAAAATCAGTTTTGATCACCAGGTGCATATAATGTGTATCAAACTGAGTACTGTTATGCAATCTTATTGAATAACTGCTATTGTTACTGAGCAACTACAAGTATAAAAGTGGTGTTGAGTATGACTAATATGATTAATGACTTTTAAAGTTTTATGAAACTTGAACTATAGAAACTAGGATGAGTAGAAAGGGTGAAGGACTGGTTTTGTTTCAACAAGAAACAAATATGTATACTGCATTAAATGGCTCTGGCTGACTCCTGAATCCCAAGTTTAGAAACTGGATCTAGAAACCAGATCTCCTGATTAAATTGGGTCTTCTGATCTATTATGAACCTACATTTTTGGGGAAGAGTGTTTGTTGAAGATAAATTACTGAGGTGTTTTGAGGGAGATCTACAAGAGCTGTGGAGATGAACAAGAGTAAAAGGTGAGCATTGCAAACTGCCAAAATTCTTGTGACAGTGTATTTGTGTTGAAATGATCAAATAATTTGTTAAAAGAGTTCTACTTTTCAGCATAAATGTTTTAGGGTTTTCCTGTTTTGCTCAAAATTTTTACTGAACCTTAAACTCTGTATAAAAATTATCTTAGTGTAGGCCATTTCTACAGCTATGCTAAAGGTCAGCTACATGGGAGCAATGATGTGTGGTTGGTGAGTGTGACAAAATGCAGAGACTCTATGGCAATACACTGGCTGTTGCAGTTGTGGGTTGAGGAACTCCACAACTGGGGTTAGTGTGAGTAGTTTCACTATTCACAATTCATCTGACATTAATGAAAAATTGTGTAAAAATGGGCTGTTTATGGGTACCTTGATTTTAAAGGATCTTGAGTACACACAAAGACCTAAGTTCCCAGTTTCTTGAGTGTTAGAGGTAATAAAAATGGGTTGCAAATATATGCACAGTGTAGGCATCCTGTTCCTGGTCCACAAAGCAGAATGAGGCCCCAGATCAGCCCTGAACTGGGCTTAACTTTTCTCTTTCCTAAATTTAGGGACAGCTTTTGGCTGAATTTACCTGCTATTGTCAGCAAGCTCTGATTACCCAGTCCTTGGCTGGGCTCCTTAGCTGGGGCACAACTCCCAGTAAGCATCTCATGATTTCTCACAGGACTGTGATGGCTTGTGTCCATCAGTCTCAGATTCCTTTCTTGCCCACACTCTTTGGAATGGGGTTAGAGCTGGCAGAGCCAGATTAGATCTCACACTTTTGGCAGCAGTAAAAAATACCTTGTCCTTTACCTCCTCTTCTTTCTTCACTTTGTGTTGTCCCAGAACTGGTGCCCAAAGGGACCTGTCATTACTGTTCTATTTTGGTCCCTGGTGTAGATTCTGTGGATAAAGGAATATAGTGAAAATCTTTAGCAGAAGCTTGCTAGTTTTGCTATGCAGAAGCATCCTTCCAGATCCTTCTCCAAGCCTCTGGCTTCACAGCAAATAAAACGACCTGCAGTAGAGGCAGCAAAATTATTGTGCTTTAATACACTTTAGGAATGTGAAGGTCTAAAAAAAGTACCACCTCTGCAAGTCTTAAGAAATTTTGAAGGAATATTAACAATATTCACGAAACCTGCTTGCTTGGTTTTATGCGTTTATTTTATTATTTCAAAGGGTAGTGAGGAGTGTATTTACAATATAACTATGGATTCTTCACTTGTAAATAATGCTGCATATACTTGTCATTAGAGGAAGTTGTGCTGTATGCTGAATGTTTTTCTTTGCTCAGTGGCATCTCTAAAATAAGGAAAGATAAAATGTTCAGTATAGAAAATACCAATGCTGTTTACTTGCAGACATAAACCAAGGTTATATTACAGGCTTCACATATAGAACTTTAATAGAAATGTAGAAACTCAGGTAAATAAAGTTTTTAAATTCTAGTTAAAATTTGGAAAGCAAGCAGACTATTCCTTTGCAGCAACAAACAAAAATAGAATAGAATTAAGGAGTAATAGTAAATTTAACACATGGTGTAGAGATCTATAATATTTACTTTAGTAATAATATAATGCTGTGAAGTAAATCCATTTAAAAAGAAGTATGGAAAAACATTAAAGCAATAAACTGTTGCATCAGTTTCTTTTCAAATCCTACTGGGTCTCCTCAAAATTTTTTTCAGTTTTGGGGTATCCTTCTTTCCCCACTCCTTTCAAAATTGCTTTTTCAGTTTCTTTTGTATCCTCACACCAGTAGATCAGTTTACAAGGCAATTCACACATTCATCCTCATCTTATGCAGTAGAGTGCAGGGAAGGAGAAAAAGACATCTTCTACATGTAGATTGTGACGGTGATTCAAATGCAAAAAGGAAAACGTGGCAATTTGTCTTTTGCTGAGTCTGTTTAAGATCTTACTTTTCTCCAGCCTCAATTAGTGCCCTTGGGTGTCATTTAAGGATCATTCCCCATGAAAAGAGCTGGATAGAAACAATTGCAACCACTGCAAAACAGAAGCTGGATTCTGGACTTGATGATATGCTGTGCCTTTGAGTGTTGAAGCAACACCTCTAACCCCGCTATTTCAGGATGCTCACAGCACAATTGATGCAAAGACATGCAAAGTCAGTGCCAGTGATAGTCCCTCACTATTTTTGCAGTCAGGGTTAGTAGGGAGGAGCAGGTGCACAGAGGCGTGTGTGCTCCATTCTCATAAGTGAAAATGTGGATGTGATTTTTCTGGCTCCCCAGCGTGTGCCTGTTTGAGATGCAGCAGCTGGAAGCCCAGTGCTTAACCGAGAGGCCCAAGCCATAAGCAGGGATCATTGTTCCTCCTCCTCTGTGAACACTGCATGAATTTGCATGATTGCAAGTACCCTTGCTGTGGGGTTGTCATGCTGTGAGGTTTTAATGCTTCACTAAAATTAGAACATTAACTCTGATACTGTTTTGATGCTTTTAAATTATTCTCTTCTGAACTAATAACATTTAACTCTATCAATCTGCAATTTGAAACTATTTTAAATCAAATAGTTTCAAATTTGCTTTAAATTTTGAAGTAAAATCTGGTTTTCATAACTTTTCTCTTTCCTAAATTTAGGGACAAAAATCTGCATTAGATTACAGAGCTTGAAGTCTCTGTACTCTTACCTTTGTACAGAGTTCAGCAGTGATTCGTGCCTGACTGAGCCATCTTTTTCTAAAGAGTATCTGATCTTGATTACAACAAAGAAGATGGAGAATCCTTACCTGCACTTGGTAGTCTCTTGCACTATGATCATTCATTTTGGCTGGTGAAAATACAAGCCAAGTTTAAAATGAGAAATTGTCTGGCTTCAGCTCCTATCTCTTCAATTTTAACCTCTTTCTCCAATAAATTACTGAGATCACTATATCAATTTATATATTTGTGGAGGAAAAATCTACTTCCATATTGTGCACAAAGTATTCTTTTAAACCAAGACACTGGTAGCCTGTTGCATGTAATATCACAGAGTTGTCACACCTGTGACTTAATTGGCTAACTAAATCTCTGAGTTGCTGGTCTAACAGTGAAAAAAACCAAATCAGCAGATTTGCTGGATTCAGTATCAGTGACTTGGACATCTCCTTTGTCATCTCTTAAAAGTCCTTTCAAGTTAAGTTAATTGGGCTGTTAACTTGGTTCAAGTCAATTGCATTTTCTGCATAAATAAAGATGGTTGCTTTTATACTGGAAACTTTTCTCCCAAACCTGTGAGAGCAGGACAGCCTCAAACATCTTTCCAAACAGAGCAGCAGTTATGAAAAAACGTGATATCAGATTAGCAGTCACGATCTCCATCTTCCAATGAGGCTGCATGACTGCCTTTAGCTTTTTTATTTTCCATATTATTTTTTAGAAGTCCCCTAATTCCCTCAGATTTCTCTGCCAACTGTAGGTACATTGAGAATTTGAGCTGATTGATTACTGACCTCTTCTTCCCAATGTGAATGTTTTGTTGCATATTTTTTATTTTTCTTTTCTTTTTTTTTTTTTTTTGTTATTCACTTTGCCACGAAACCAAAATGGGATTTTTATCCACTAACTATTTTTTTTCAATTTTGTGGAAAATGAATGTTTTTTTAGCTTTCTAATGAATTCTTTTGATACAACTTCTCTTAAAAATGTCACAAATTCCTGCCTAATCTTTTCTGTCAAGGAATTTTGGCTGAAGTTTTACTTCATCTTTGGGGAAATTTAGGTGATCCAGCAAAAACCTTACTTCTTCTATCTCTTCAAAATAGTCTTGAATATATAAGATTTTAAAAAGTGCTTTTCATAGAAACTTCTATCAGTTCCAGCTCATACCTATTAGCACCATAACTGATTGTGTTTTTCTGAGATTTTATCTGGTTTTTCTCTTGACTTTGACTTAATTTGAAGGGACCCACATTCAAAGATGCAGTTTGCTACTAAATAATGAACAATAATCTGCTTTTTAAAGTGTATCTATATCTATCTATATCTATATCTATATCTATATCTATATCTATATCTATATCTATATCATCTATATCTATCTATATCTATATATCATCTATATCTATATCTATCTATATATATATATCTACACATATGCATAGAAGACAATAAGAAATATGTAATACAATACAGAGTTTTCAAATGGAGGTAATTCTCTGATTTGAAACACAAAATTCTCTGCAGCTGCAGATTTGATTGTCAGCTGCAAGAACAACCAGAATGGAAATTCACTGTCATTATGGAATCTGAAACAAAAGCACTAAAAATAAATTAACTTTAAATTTTATTCAAAGAAGCCAAGGAGAATGTTGCAATAAATTAAACAATCCATGTTCTGTGGGTTGAATCATGCCTGCTACTGATTGTTGAACTGGAATAGACCAGCTACAGTGCATGAACTGGGCCAGCTCTTTACTTAGGATTACCCCTGCAGTCTATTTACTAACAGTTTAATATATTTTCAAGTAAATCCCTGCTGGGACTTTTGTATCTTCTTCTGGGACTCTAACACTTGCCATCCTTCCTTTCCTTAAGTTATTCTCTCTATTCCATTTCTCTTGCTTCCACCGAACTTACAAAGTTTATTCCCTCCCTTAAATATTCATGTCCTACAGTTCCACATGCAGTGTCTTCATCACATAGATTCATTGACAGCAATTTTCTCAGAAAAAACTGGAATTCTTTTAACTGAAATTTCTGGCTCTGTAGATACATGTTGGTCAATATTGATCCAATTTACACCCAGCCTTTATTTATTTATTTTTAAACTCAGTTTTAAAGAATTCAGTATTTATTCATTTGCTTCTGTTTCTCACATTTATGTCAAGTTATAATCTCCAACAAGCAGCACTGATCTCTCTCATTATTTATTGTTTTGATGCAGAGAGCAATTAAATATAATTAAGTGGCTGATTATCATTTGCTGGTAGAATTTGCTAAGAATGCATATGCTCCTGCAGGGAGTTGCTTGCTATTTCCTGCACCACTGATCTGATGCTGTTTGGAGAGAACCTCTTTTTCCCCTCTCTATTTACTGCTTCACTGATCTGGGGAAGGAAGAAAGTAAGTGTATGAAAATAAGTATGCCCTAGCTTGTGAGTAGCTATCTCATGGAGAGCGAAGGGAGAGAGTTTCACATTGGCTTTGTTGCAGTGCTGAGATGCAGAAACCTGAAAATATTTGTAATTGGACCGTGAAAAAAAGGTAATGACGCAAGCTTTTTCACTGCCATGAGGTGCTGGGGAACTCACTTAAGCCAAAAGGTTTGGGGTTATTTTTGATTTATTTTCCAAGATTCCTTTTCAGATATGAGATGCTATGTCAGTAAAAAGTTTTTTGTGTATAGAACTGTTAAATTTCCTACATTAGGAAAGAAACTCACTGTTTTTCACAAAGCCAGTCCACTTAGCATGCCTTTAAACCTTTACCTAAGCCTTAAAACATTCTATACATGAATTTAAATGAAGGGTAGCTGGGAAATAGGTATTCTACACTGTGGTTTTGTAAGTGCCACTATTAAACTGATCTCTTGAAACTGACATTAATATACTGTTGTTTGCTATCTTATAAGGTGGTAATTTGAGCTGCTGATCTTGAGATATTCAGCAACTCATCTAATCTGAAGGTAAAATTCCTTTCATTAACTTGCCACTGGGTCCTCCCTTTTGGAATTCACACCTGTGTCTCATTTAACAGTTAATGCTTTGCCTTATTATTCAATTATAAAGCATTTTCTGTGCAGGTAAGCTGTGGCCTGACACAAAAAATAAGTATTTTTTTCATCAAACTTTGTTTAGATAAGTAATGAATGATGGGTCCTTTTTACTGTATTACAGAAATGCTTTCAATCATTTTTTGTTTACATTTAGGACTTTGAAGAGCTGTTGTTCTACCAAGCTTTTGCTTGTTAGATTGGCATTTCCAGTAAACAATGAACTTTCTTCTCCCCATGTGTTAGAAGCCCATCCATTTCTCTTACTACATTGCTTCAGCAACATTTTTCTGATTGATTCTCACATTTATGTAATGCAACCTTACCTGTAAAATGTTTTTCCACCTTTGGTTTTGAGAATGTCTGACCCCTTTCTTAAAAACTCTCAGAAATTTTTAAACTTCTGTTTCTCTTCCTTTATATTGAGCAATGTTATTTAAAAATCCCTTTGGACATGCCGGCAAGCACCACACTTAAGCAGAACTTTGAGATGACTGTACAAATGTTAACTAATTGTGTCTGCTGTCATTCTGTGGGATAGGCTAGTTTTATCATCTGCATTTGCACAGATGGGAAATTCAAACTGAGATTTTCAAGTCATTTGCCCTCAACCAAGCCAGATGAAACAGTCCCAGAGCTGAAAATGGAGCCTGGGAGTTGTTGTCTCCCAGAACCCAGAGCAATTCACCTAGGTTTTTGGACATTAACTGACTCTGAATAAATATATTTGTTGAAAGTGCAGCAGCTTCATACAAAATATTCTGTATTTCTGGCAGCAGCAACAACTATCCTGGAAAGAACTTGAGATCCCTTCATGCTATCAGGGACAGCTATGATAACCCAAATTGCTGTGTAACATAGCTTATGCATTTTGCCAAAATTATGCATGGCTCCCAAACATAGAAGGTGATTCACAGTTCAAAATGGACCCTTTTTGGCATAGAGGTTTTATGGGGTTATTTACAATCCTCTCTCTGTCTTGTTTATGTCAATATGCAAATAAACACACTTAGTGCTTTGGTTAAGGAAAAGTTACTGAAAGGAAGTTTCTTGCTACTTTCTCTTCTGTTGTTTTAGTAACTATGCTTACACATTATATCACACACATACACATATATATATATACATGTGTAAATAATTTTAATAGTCATTAATTCATGCTGCAGATCTGAGAGAGCAGGGAAGCACAGTGTCAGTATAAGAACAGAAGGCTCAGGGCCTCATACCAAGATTGCAGTACTTAAAGGGTGACTTCAAAGAGGATGGAAGCTCTTTCTCCACAAGGAGCCACAGAGAGGACAGGTGGCTGTGGGTATCAGTTGTACTGGGAAAGGTTTCATATTGATATAAGAAAGATATTTTTACAGTGAAAGCAACAATTCACTGGAACAGCCTCCCCAGAGATGTAGTAGAGCTCCCATTAGTGGAGGTTTTCAGAATGCCATTAGAGATAATGCTAGATAATCTCATCTAGACTCCCATGAATGGGATATTTAGACGTCTCTTCAAACCTTAATTATTCTGGATAAAGAAACAGAATTTCACGAGGAGGCGTGCCTATGCACAAAGGCTGAGTTTTACCACATTTGTTGCCCAGACACAATATTTAAGTGCCCCAGATGTGCTAGTCAGCTCCTATGGAGTTCCTTCAAAGACATTTTCAGCAGCATTTCGCAGAAAGTTGTTTAAAGTATTTTATTCATCAAAAAGTTAATGGTTAGAACTAAGTTTTTATGTGTGCTAAGACCTTTACACCAAAATATTAACTAGTATTTTGCTATATGTTGCCCAGAGAAATTGTGGACGCCCCATCTGTGGCAGTGTTTAAAGGCCAAGTTCAGTGGGGCCTTGAGCAACTTGGTTTAGTGGGAGGTGTCCCTTCCCATGGCAGCTGGGTTGAAACTAGACAGTCTTTAAAGTCACTTCCAAACCAAACTATTCTATGATTCTACAGCTTCCAGTGGTTCCACTATATTTCTCTATATTAACTTTGATCAGACAATGATCAAAATCAAAATCAAGACTAGGATTTAAAATTTTTGAATTAACATGCCTGGAGCAGAATTGCATCAGAAAAATACCAAGAGAAGACATTATATGCATGGAGTCTACTTCTTGGAAGGCAACCAGATTTCATCTGTGTTTGTTTTATTTTGTAGGGTTTTCTAGATCTGAATTCCCAGATCACTCTGACAGGCTGTGAGAAGCCAAATCTGATCTGGGTGGTTTCATACAGAGCTTCATTGTTCACCAGTTTCACAGAACTGCTGAATTATTGTCTTCATAGCCAACCTACACAAAGTATCTGCCAATGCAACTGCTACTTTAGACATATAGCCAGATAAAATGAATGCTTTCCTCTATTTATTTTTTCCAGCTGACATCTCTGTTATTCTTGTATCACTTTTTGCTGCTTCACATTGTCTGTTGTTCTGACCATATCTTACTCTCTGTAACTCTGTAACTCCCCCATATTAATAGTGTGGCAAACAAGGTGGGCAGTAGTACGTCTATTATCTGTAAGATGATAAGCCAACTGTCCACTTGCTGACCTCAAAAATATTTAATTTTCCATTTTTTCCTGATATCATTCTGATATTTATCTTGGGAGGTGTATTCATACTTTGTAATGAAAAATACACTTTCGGTTCAAGCAATTGAAGAAAGCAGTTTGTTCTCAATACTTGAGGGGATTAATCAAATTCAAGTTTGAGATATCCCTGTCAATGCCCTCATGAAGATTCTGCTACTCTGAGGGGAAATATTCAGTAAATCTGTAATTAAGTCCTCTGTTTTTTTAGATTTTACACTTATAAAAGACACACAAAGGCTATGTTGCATACATTTAAACACTCCTAATCTGCTTATAAATGTAATGTTGGACACCTTTAGGTGGACTAGTTCCATGAGCAACAATTTAATAAAGTTTTACCCATTTGTTGTGGTTTAACCCCAGCCAGCAGCCAAACCCCACACAGCTGCTCACTCACTCCCCAGTAGGACTGGGGAGAGAATCAGAAGGACAAAAGCTGGAACACCCATGAGTTGAAGCAAAACCAGATTAATAGGGAAAGAAAAAGCCATGCATGCAAACTAAGCAGAATAAGGAACTAATTCACTGCTTCCCATAGACAGGCAGGTGTTCAGCCATCTCCAGGAGAGCAGGGTCCCATCCCATGTAATAGTGATCTGGGAAAACAAACTCCATCACTCCAAATGTATTCCCGATTCCTCCTCCTTCCCTTTTTTATTCTGAGCATGATGCCACATGATCTGGAATATCCTTTTGGTCAGTTTGGGTCACCTGTCCCCGCTGTGTCTCCTCCCAACCTCCCATGTACCCCCAACTTCCTTGTCAGTGTGTAAATAGGAAAAGTAGAAAAGCTCTCAGCTCTGTGTAAGCCCTGCTGTGAAATAACTAAAACATCCCTTTATTATCAGTCCTGTGTTCAGCACAAATCCAAAACACAACCCCATACCAGCCACTGTGAAGAAAGTTTACTCTACCCCAACCAAAATCAACGCACCATTTGAATCTTATTTTGGCTGTGAGAATTATTTCTTCTTTCTCTCTGTTATCTTTCTTGGCCCTTTTCTGCTTTGACAGATAGGTTGTGAAATCTTAGAGACAGTCTCTGAAAGGGACCTACTGGAAGCCTGGCTCCTGTAGGAGGTACTCAGAGCAGACATACAGCTTTACTTGAGAAAAAGTTTTCTTCAAAGATTACATGTTGAGATAGGAATGGTGCACATTCTCAGTCCATCAGAATAAGTTTTGAAAAACATTCCTATGCTGAATTACAATGACATATTGTCATTTATTAATAAAAAGAATATCACTCCTGTAGAGGATAATATTTTTCTTCAGAGAAGTGTACAGGTTTTATTAAAAATTAAAATTAGAGCTTTCTTGTTTGAAAGTGTCAGGTGGAGTCTTGACAAGCACTTTGAGACTGTACTCCAAGAGATGATTGATTAAATGTGAACTTCAAAGAACCTACAAAACTTAAAACAGTGTTTTCAAATGAAAAACACATTTTCATGAAATTTTTCCAGACCAGTTATGTCCCATACAGTATTCAACTGTTTACTCATGCAATATAGAGTAATGTGATAGTCTAATTTTGTAATAATGCCTGTTAAAGAACAGAAAGAAAATTTAAGAGAAAAAGTGAAAAAGAAAATGAGGTGGTAGTAGTATAGCCATATTAATCATGCTTATCCTGGGAGGAGCTCCCAGGTAGAACTTTAGTTGCTATAACCATGAAAAAATATTTTACTTCTACATTATTAAGCATACATTTGTAAGGCCTCCATTATGTAGAACATCTGTCAGCTCTGGTGAAATATATTGCCATTATCTTTATAACTTACTTTTCACTTATATGTGCACAGTCTTTGATCTAGAAGAACTACATTATTACAAGAGAAAATTCTAACTATATGTTTCAATTTTTCACATGTATTAACCAATCTAAAGGCAGAATATGTAATCCATATGTGACTCCAAATAGTTCCGGAAAGTATTGGATTTGGAAAAATACCAGCTTGTCAGATCTCAGGTACATTTCATTACTGGTATTTGAAAGTTTCAAATACTACTCAGTGTTTTTCATGCTGTCAGACCTACAACAGTTTCTATATTTCTCATTCCCATTGCTGCTATGTCAAATTTTGATATATTTTTAACTTTCAGCCATAAACAGAGAATTATTTCAAACCACTGCATTATCTACTTTAGTGAAAGGAGTCAGATGTGGATCCTGATGCCATCCACTGCCTTAAAGGATGATGTTTTGAATTAGCCTCCTTCATTACCCACAGTTGCAATGGAGAATTTTCACTATCAAAACTGAAAACTAAAAAACTGCAGCAGTCAAAATACCATGTGTAGGATAGCTATTTTCATGTGTTTTACTAACAACCATTACACACCTATCACTTATTTTATTTTTTTTTTTCATTTGTAGATATTTTTATATCTTCTAGTGATTTTTAGTACTGTGTAGATTGTGATACTAGTCAGGCAAAGTTAAATTCCCCAGCTGACAATGACACTGCAGCCATTTTTCATTCTATGCAGCAAGGTGTTACCTGACTACTGAATGTACTTTTCTTCTCTGTTCTGTAAATGTATTTCTGTCTACTTCTTTTACAGCTCTGTACTTCTGTATGCTTTAATTCTCTGTATGTTCTCTGTAGACATAAATCCCTTTCAATGCTTTTTCAATATGTTTGTTATGTCAGCAAATGCTTATTTTTAAGGTGATATCTTTGTGAAAAAAAAAGAAAAAAAATCTTTCTTCCCTCCCATCTGTAAACATTTGCCAAAATGCACAGTGAATTTCTTACTGCTGTTTTACAGACAAGATCTTACTTGACTCCACTGTTCTCTTTCTAGCTCTCCGTTCACCGTGTTTTCTCCCCATGTTTACTATGTGTTTTTCAAGGTATTTTTGGCAGTTAGAATCATAAATGTCAGAATAATCAGTTAAACACTGAAAACAAATAAAATGCTACTGATTTTTGTCAGATTGGCCAGAAAATTATTACTGAGTTCTCTTCATTGCTTGTCAAATTTTAATCCCTATCCAAGGGCAAGCCTTATCAAATCTAAGCATGCCTGAGGTTAAGTAACAAACTTAGAAAAGTTGCAGCCTGGAAGCAGGAAAGAGTGTAATTACAAACATGCTTCATAAAATCAGTGGGAGGCCTTGCTATTCCAACATTATTTATGACCTCTACAACCAACTTACCAAAAGGATTGAAAATTATGGAGAATGACCTTTTCTAAAAGAATGTGCTTCTTGCTCCTAGCCTGTCTGATGATCACAGTCTTGATTGAGATGGTTTTCAAGGCTGAAATAAGCAGAAGGTAATCACTGAGTTGAAGGTCACCTATGTGTAACGAACATGATAAAGCTTCTGATTGCACATGATAAATTAGTTCTGCATAGAACCAAATAGTTTAGAAAGACTCTCTGGAAAGGGAGAGAAGAAGAATATAAGGAATAAAAGGTACCTATCAAACAGGGTCAAGGAGCAATTTGTAGTAATATGTGGCCTCTCTTGCTGTTACGTAGAAAATACTCAAAACTCACCTAGCAGGAGCTTTTCTGGTTTGTAGCAGACATGCAGTTAATATAATGTATTCTGCAGTGGTTTACAATGGAGTTACACCTTAGGTGACATGGTGTGTCAGAGCTCTGAATGAAGATGTACATTAAGCTGGCAGAGCTATTTTAAGTTCCAGCTAGTGACTAGTGCTTTGAGTGGACTATAAACAGAACCCTGAGTAGCAAAGCCAGCTCTTTGCAAGCAGCCATCCACTGCTTCAGCCACAGCCCCTGCTTTGCCCTGAGCACTGATAGCAGGTGCCTCCAGGACTGGTGTGCAGTCTTTGCTCTTGGATGGACACTGCTCAGTCCACACTCATGAATAATGGGGCAAGAACTAACCTACTTTTGCGTGCAGTAGATATATTACCCAGGAAACAATAATCTGTGAGGGAATAAAGGACTCCTGTGTAGTGCCTCCATAGTTTACTTTCCCTTTCCTTCTTGCACAGTGATGTCCCAATGATGCTTGGAATCAATTCATGTGTGTAGCATTTAGAGCAGGAGTTGCATCTCTCAACATGACAAACTCCCAAGTGGGAGAATATATGCTCACTTCTCAAACCATCTGTGCTCTCACGTGAACAGAGAGATTCAAGAGATTTGTAACACATTCATACATAAAAATGGAGAACAGCTAATTCTGATATTCCAGAGGAAACTGCTGCAGGATTATTAGATTTTTAGGAAAAATTATCACATTTGTGCAGTCTGTATTCAATATTTACAAAGATAACAGGTATGGAACATTTGGTCATCTGGCAGTGGACCAAGAACTCTCCCCCAGACCTGTGAGGTAGAGTATCTTGAGGACAATCAAAGTAAGTCAGAAGCTTGCAGGAGGGATTACTGTTAATGAAATTATATGGACATATGAAGTGGGCTCTGTCTACAAACACATTAATAAAAGCCATAAGAAATTATAACAATCAGAGAAAACTGACTGGTATTTTTTAACGTAGTCCAGTTGAAATTAAATTATAAGACTGTTGGGTAAATAATAAAAATCCAGGTGCAAAAGAGCCTCTTGACATATATTTTTGGTAGGTAGGCAAGGTTTGCAAGTAACCATGAATCTGTTTGGAGAAGATTAATAAAAGTGGTCTCTGTGATGGATGGAGAACTGGCTGACAGGCAGCATCCCAGAGTGGAGGGTTAGGTAGCTCCTTTTCAAACTGGCAGCCTGTCAGGTTGGGAGGTCCCTAGCTATTGACATTAGACCCAATGCTGTTCAGTATAAGCAGTTTGGATTGTGTGATCAAGTGTATGTTGACCAAGTTTGTCATTGGACCCAAACTGGGTGGGGAAATGGACACATCAGAAGTGAGAGACACCCTGTTGAAAGACCTGTAGAGACTGGAAGAGTGGGCTAACAAGAGCCTTAACCTTAAATTAAACAATGACAGGTATAAGGTCATGTACCTGGGAAAACGTAATAATAATTATTAATTCAGGAGGTCCTGGTGAGCTAGCAGTTCAGGATGAGAAGGCACCACACTGCTGTGCCAAAGAGAAACAAGAAGACCCTGGGCTGCACCAACAACAGCATCACCAGCAGATGATGGTCACCAAAGATGTCATTGTCAGCCCCTACTCCAAGCTTGTCAGGCCACAGCTGCAATAGTGGTTTCAGTTTTGGTCCCCACTACACAAAAATCTCTGCACAGGTTGGAAAGAGTCGGGAGAAGGGCCACAAGATGAATCTGAGGACTGGGAAGCTGGAGGAAAGACTGAAGGAACTGGATTTGTTCAGCCTTGATAAAAGAAGGCTATGATGGTTTGATGGTGGTTAGATAAGACATTATCACCATGCTCCTGTATTTAAGGGGTGACTACAAAGAAGATGGAGACTCCCTTTTCACAAGGGGTCACATGGAAAAGGTGAGGGGTAATGGGCCCATCTTGCTCCTGGGGAGATCCAACTGGACAAAAGAGGAAACATTTTCACAATGGGAGCCATCAGCCGTTGGAATAATCTTCCCATTCGTTGATTCCCCTGTGGTGGACACATTTAAGATCCAGAAAGACAGGGTGCCAGGCCATCTTGTCAAGACCAGAAAAAGTCAGATCAGATGATCCTTGAGGTCCCTTTCAACCTGGTATTCTATGATTATGTGAAAATAAAAAAGATCACAGTATTAAAAGTCAAGGACATACAAGAAATGTCAGATAGCAATGCAAAAAACTCTGGATGAGAGACATGCAGAAGGCATTGTGTTTATAGGCAATAAAAGAACAAGCGAAATAAAGAGCATTATATTGGGATTCAATTGATTCAGTCTGATTTATATGGTTAGATGTATTTCTGACAGCAAGAATAAAATTATGTGTACCGTTGTTCATAAACAAACCTTTATACAGGGTTTGTTCCAAGATATATTTGACAATTAATTTTGCATAACATTTTCCATTTTAATTATTGTTTTTCCTTATATTCTGACTGTAGCCTAATGACTTGTAGGCTAATGAAAACTGCCAGGAAGAACAAAAAAAAAATCTACAAAGGAGCTTGCTGCATGTCTTTATCTCCAGCAGCCCTGACAACATTTGCATATAATTGTACTTCTGGAAAATACAGAGGCTCTTTGGTGGCAGTGTGAAGAGCTGCCTGAAAGATGGTTAATTACTGGTTGTTTTAGAATGATGGGACTAAATAGAAAAGAGTTTCAGTGATAGCTGATAGCAAAGCCTAGCTTTAGTCCTTCTCTTTCAGCACACCAATGGTTTTCCCCTTTTCCATTTTACGATGGGTCTTTGATTGGCTGGCTCAGAGTGAAGACAGGAGAGTTGAGAAGGCAGTGGAAGGTGAGTTCTGAGAAACAGACCAGGAAAACAGCCATGCATATTCAAGAAAATATCCAAGAAAAAAGCCATGTATCCAAGAAAACATTCATGCATATCTATGACTAGCACCGAGGACTGGGACACTCATAACCATTTCAGCAGTTCATCATTGAATTTTCCAGATGTATTCTCTCTTTTGTGTCAGAATTCCCTCTATTTGTTACATTAGAGTCTAAGAGAGAAAAAACATTAAAAAGGAAGGATTCAGCAATTGTTTTGTCCTGGTGCAGTTTAGGTAGGATTTTAAAAATTGACAAAGTGTATTATTAATCATAATAAAGTCCTATTTGAGAAACAGCATATGCCAAAGCAATTTAAGTCATTAAAAGCACTCAAGAGATTTTCTAAATTGGCCTTTGACATGCACCTCACTCAAGGTCGACTGGTCCTGTGATGGCAGCATTTAGAGATTCACTCTCTTCTGTGCCCTCCAGCTCTTGCTTTGTTTTAAAGCTACTTTCCAGGAATTAATTCATGCACTAAGTGTAAAAGAGAGTGCTCTGCCACGCCTTTTCCCTTCTATGGCTAACTGTGCTTGATTTGTCCTTTGGTGTTTTCTCAGTGGCATTTGTAGGCTTGCCTTTGCAGGAATTGGGTTGTGGGTCTAAACAGATCAACTTTGTCCATAATAAATTTAGAGTATCTCAAAAAATTTAATGACTGTAAATTGATGTCACTGGCATATTTTTCTAATAAGAATATTGATTTCATTCTGCTTTAATGATCAGATTACCAAGATTTCAAAGGCTGAGCAAACCGCAACCTATAAATCTGTGTGATATAAATATGTGTATCATATGCAAGTGCTTTGTGCTTCAGATTTGAAGATTAAAATTAAAAGGTCCATCCTTTATGGCTTTTTTCTTATTGTAAATAACAGAATTATTTGATCTTTGCAGCCCTTTGTACAGGATGAGGCAACAGTAGCATTTAATATATGGTATGAAAAGTTATGATTGAAAATTACAGTGAGTAAATATTTCTAATCAAGATGTGAAGTAATCTAGCACAGTAACTGGTACATAGTAGAAAAACACAGATGTGTAAGTAAATGTGAAAATTAAACAGTGATGGTGGACTAACTTTATCTTTTTTTTGTGAATGACAGTTTGGACTGAAAGCCACATATTAGCCCAAGCTGATTAATTTAACAAACTGAATAGAAGGATAGGAAGGGCAGAATTTGCTATGGTCCAGCTGAACAGAGCATGACTTTGTAGAGAATTTATAATTTAATCAAAAGTTCTTCCAATTTACTTTGAAAGTGGAGGGGAAAAATATTTTATGTGATAGTTCTTTATAAAGGAAATTTTTTGTATGTCTGTAACAGGAGATGTTATAAATTTGGTCTAGGATCAAGACCTATGTGTCTTTAGTCTCTTTGCTTTGTGTTCTGCCTGTGCAGGCCAGCCATACACACCTGGGGATGCCTAGGGGATGCCCTACCCCTTGTGAAATAAAGTCCCAGCTTTTTGTATGTGGATCAGGTTGAGGTCATGCAGATGGTGTAGAGGGAAAGTTATAGCTGAATGACCTCTTTATTTGATTTGAGACTTGCTTGTGTTGCCTTCTGGGTAGAAAATATTTTTCTGATTTCACAGTTTCATTTCTCTCATCAATTTCCTTTTGTAGATAAACACTTGTGGCCCTCTCAAAGGGCCTTTTTAAAATCCAGGACAGTGGTATCCTGACAGTTACAGTAAAACAGAAGGAGGGAGAATTTAAACACATTTCTGATACTACTTCATCTCACTTACTATTTTCTGTTCATGCAGCCAGATATCCAAATATGATAAACCTTCATTCATTATGGTCATATCAGCTAAAATTAAAAGTTAATTAATATTTATACTGGGATTTAAACTTAATGATTTATCACCATGGAAAAGTATTATGGCAATTCCATGATTTCATGTAATAAAGCAACATCTGTCTTTTGTTTTGGTAAATCCAAGAAGTTTGTTCTGTCTGTGCTGTTGATCAGCTCACATGAAGTTGGCTTTTCATCAGCAGAACACACCACCAACAAGACACATTGGGATTAAACGATAGTTTAATAATATTCTTTGAGTCTGGGTTACTTCTTTAATCAAAATTCAAACTAAAATGTGTAATATCCAATGAATGAAAACAAACAAATAGCTCCTTTCTGAGACCATGCCCTGCTTGCCAAAAGCTGGGAGCCTAGAACTGAAAAAAAGTCAGATAGCTTTGTAAGGCATGACATGAGCCCCTTGTCACCTCTGGACTAGTCTGCCTTAGGGTAGCGTGGCTGTACTGTCCCAAATCTAATGGTGGGCCTGTGAGAACCTAAGGAAGTCCAAGAAGTCCAAGTGCAAGGTGCTGCAGCTGGGTCAGGGCAATCCCAAGCAAGGATACAGGCTGGGAGAAGAACTCATTGAGAGCAGGCCTGAAGAGAAGTATTTTGGGGCTCTGGTGGATGAAAAGCTGACAGAGTGCACTTGCAGCCCATGAGGTCAATTGAATCCTGGGCTGCATCAAGATCTGTGTGACCATCAGGGTGAGGGAGCTCACTCTCCCTCTCTACCCTGCTCTCTGGTGAGACCCCAGTGGGAGAGCTGCATCCAGACACGGAGTCCCCAACATAGGAAGGACATGGACCTGTTGGAGAGAGTCCAGAGAGAGCAACAAAGATTATCAGAGGGCTGAAGCACCTCTCCCATGAAGATAGGCTGAGAGACCTGGGGTTGTTCAGCCTGGATAAGACTCCAGGGCAGGCTCTTTGCAACATTCCAGTACTTAAATGGGGCTTATAAAAAGAGGCACAGTGGCTTTTATCATGTGCAGATAGTGGTAGGACAAAGAGGAATACTTTTAAAGTAAGATAAGAGAGGTTTAGATGCTAGGATCATATTCTTCACAGTGAGGGTGGTGAGGCACTAGAACAGATTGCCTAGAGAAGCTGTGGGTGCCCCATCTCTGGAAGTCTTTCAGTCTAGACTAGATGTGGCCTTCAGCAACCTGAATTTAGTGGGTGGCAGCACTCCCACTGCAGAGGGGTTGGAAGTAAATGATCTTTAAGGTCCCTTCCAACCCAAAGCATTCTATGATTATGTGATTCTATGAAAGTAAGTTTATCATTAATTCAATGAAAATGGGGCTTCCACTGTTATGAAATGTGGAAATTGTTTAAAAAACATACTTGAGTTGCTAAAGCTAATTTACATTAGAACAAGACTGACAAATTTGATCAGATGTCTCTGTATTTTTACTTCAGTTTCCACTGGTACTAGGTAGTCATAAATAATACATAATTATTAAAATATGCTGTCAAGAGCTTTCAGCAAAGTAGACCACTAAAGATTTATATATGCACATCTGCCAGTTTATTTTGGTTCAGGATGCATAAATAAAGGTACATAAATGTGCAAGGGATATAACATGAGTAAATGAAAAGAAGGATTCTCATAGGCAAAGCCTCCTCCTTTGATCCTGCAGTGTTCTGTGTATCTCCTCCAGGCTGTATATATCAGTCTTACATAGACACCTCGTGTGGAATCATACCAAATGAGGCCTTCAGAGGGAAAAGCCTTTTCCAGAGAAGAAAATTCCACAACAAATTCTGCAGTGAATAGTTTTCAGCTCTCTGCATTGTTGAATGATCACACTTTAGGGGCATTAAAATATTAATATCTATGAAAACCGAGACCTAACTGAAACTGGAAACTTCTCTTCATGATTATCTCATAATTTTCATCTGAGGGAATACTCAGGATTGCATCATGGTAACTGGTAACTAAATCTAATAAGGGTGGTAGCAGTGGCTGACTTCTGAGTAGGCAAATGTCAAAGGCATCGAAAGCGGTAGACTGAGTTACTTGTTCCTCATGTAATATTTAGTGACACAACTAAAATAGTAAAATATTTATTATAAATCAAAGAAAAGTATTTTTACTTGTGCACATTTAAGGATGGACTTGTAACTACTGATAAAATACAGTTCACATAATCCTAATTTTACTTCAAGTATGAGTAATGAGTAAAACTCAAACGTAGTTATTGGGTTTGGTTTGCTTTGGTTCGTTTTGGTTTGCTTCAACAATGAAACATAAATTCTGATGTTTGGCTCATTAGGTGTTCAGATGTCCTATTGAAAAGGGGGATGAAGCACTATGCAGTTCAAATTTTGAAGCTTTTATTCTGCTGTTTTACATTTTTGTCCTCCTCATTGGTTCATCCTTCTCCCATAGCTATCAGGAGTTAAGACAAACCTGGGTGAATACACGAAGCTGAGTATAAATGATTCAAGGTCAGAACAGCTTGTGGGGAGGAGGAAGAAACACAGTAACTGAATAAACAGCTTCTGTTAAATATTTTTCTAATTTTACTTTTAGTGTTTTCAATACTAAATAAGAGTTGTCCAATTACATTAGGAAATGGGCTTGGTGGAAAGCAATGTCTACTTCTATGAGCTATATCTATGCTGTTGTCTAGGGCTTTAGGAGGAAAGTCATTTATATTCTGGGTGCTGCAGTATGTTGGGAAATGTCTAAGCTTGCTTGGGTCTAGTAAGGGTGATATTAGAAGCCAACTCAGCACAGCAACCCACAGCTCAGTGGTGGCTTTTAAACTGAAACAATTTCAAATTGCACAAATCTAGCCATATAAATGTTCCCCATGTCTTGATCAGAATATATCTTTACATTGTAAGAAAGGAATATGAAAGTAGGTGGGTAGGTGCAGACTATCTTCATCAGAGACATAGGTTGACCAATGTAGGTTTGAGAGAGATTTTGAAGGCACCATTGCAACCATTGTAATACCCCAGTTAAAACAAAGTTCTCAGTCAAAAAAAGCAAAATATTTGAGAGAACAAAGGAAATCCATAAAGGCTTTTATTTCAAAAAATATCACTTATCCATCTTCTGTAGCTGCCAAAATTTTTACAGGGAATCCTCTCCTTTCCTTTTTACTGTTTTAAAGTATTTTAAAGTGATTGAAATGGCTATCCCTTTTGGAGGGAAACAAAAAAGATTCCTTTTAGGCGGCTAGAAGAGTCTCTTGTTTTTATATTTGACTAACTTTAACTCCATTTTCCAAAAGCAAGAAGGCAAATATAAGAACAGTTTATTAAGGGCAGCTAAAAAAATGAGACAACGGCTTCTGTATTTCCCAATGATTTTTTCCAAATTTTACTGTTAAGGTGTCACGGGTATAAAACATGACTTTTTCATTCAGTCTGAAGTGGGGAAATCCTGTGCTCAGCAAAGTTATTTAATCCGTTGTTTTCATTTGGCACATGTTTTTGAGAGGAAAGCTGCAGGAGATAAAATACAGGTCATTTAAATCAAGTCTTTAATAAAAAGTGCAGGGGAAATGGAAGACAGAGACAAGGATGTGGCAAGACAGTCAGAAAGTCAGTGTTGCGAATAAAAGTCTCCAGATTTAGATGCTTAGCAGAGGATTTAGTCAAAAAGTGGACTGGTGGTGAGGTCATTGAAGCCTGCCTCTTTTGTCCTGTCTTCCCAGGCCATCATGAGGGTGATGAAAGCTCCCTGACATTAGGGTGGCTTGTGAGGTGCCACAGGAAGTTTGCTGACAGCTGTCACAGAGGAACTAGCTCCTTTCAGCTCCTTCCTGGTGACAGTGTATGAGTTTTACATCTCCCTGCTGGCTGGTTAAACTAAGGAGCTTATCAAGGAGCTGTGAGTGGAATCCCACATTTTCAATGTGTTTTTTTCATGATGTTAGAGTAAAGTGACATACCTCTGCACTTGTTGCTCATGTGTTTAACAGGAAAATATCTTGCACAATTACTTCTCGATATAGGTATGAGATTTTAGAGCATATTTAATGGTTTCCAGATACTGAAGGAATATAAAGTCAATCTGGTAAGCTACAGGAAAGTGCTTGCACCTTGGCACGTATTTGGATGTCATCAAACATTCTATTAGTATTCTCTGAAGCTAGAGAAGGTGATTTTGTACTTTTTATTCTAAATAAAAATGAACTTAGCAAAACGCAAATGAACAGAGAATGACATACTAAAGAGATTACAAACAGAGGGCTAGATCAGAGCCTTAAATTTAAGAAAACACAGTAAGGTGAATTGAGAGTGTAAAATTAGCGTGAAAAGAAAGTAGTTTTATAATGCCTTTCATAGTATACTCTTTAATATGTGATAACCATATTGGAAATTCATTAGTATGCAGAAAACCAAGAGAAGCATATGGAAATACATCCTTCAAAGGACTAGCACACAATAAATTTTACAAAAGGCATAAAATATCTTTAGGATGAATGATCACTATGAAAGTAATGTGCACTAAAATTGTAGGAGTGGTATTCACTCATTAGTTGTATGAAGCCATTAAGTGCACAAAATCATTCTATTTTGCATAACCATTTGTCATATAAAATCATTAGCTCCCTCCTAAAATTGTTAGAAATGTGAAATGATTTTTCAAAAAAACCCATTAGTTACAGGGTATTACACTATAAAAATCAGTGGCATATTACTTCATCATTTTCTGCATAAAAATGTCTCGTTTATGCAAAATCATTTATGTTGATAAATAACTTTTTAAGTAGCCTTATTGTTCGAGAGTCAGGCTGTTAGCTGTTCAGTTTCAATAGTAATTTTTATGGCCGAGACATTTATTAGTTATGAAAAACTCTGAAATGAACTAGAACAAATATTACTTTCTACCCTGCTAAAATTGACAGTTTTAAAAAGCAATCTTGTTTTCCATAAATGTGCTCTTAGAGTTTTAAATAGTGGCAGCTGTTCCCATTTATTTACCACCATTTTTTTACTATTTGAATTCTATTCAGTACATCTTTCAGGTCCTCATTCTCACATTCTAAGCTAAAATCAGGGAAAAGCTTTCACAGCAGTGTTTTTGATCATATCACAGATAGTTTTATATAATTGTACTAGGAAGAGTAATTTACACTTCAAAATGGAACACATTGTCCTGTTCTCTCTCACAGTAATCAGAAAACTTTTAACTACGTCAGGATCAGTTAATTTCTGGAAGTGAGATATTTTAAAATTCAAACTTGTGCTCTAGCACAAAAGGGTCCCCGTGATAAACACATGAAGATGTCCAGTGCTGGGGAGGAACACGCACAAATTTCCAACTCATAAGACCTCTTTTGAGGAAAGGAGCCCTCTTGAGCAGTGTTTGCTAAAGGCCAGTTATTTTTGCTATTGTATTACCCAGTTATCTCCTCAAACCTCATTGTGTACAGTTCTATAAAAGCAAGAAAACTTTTTCTTCCAAGGAGTCCTTAGGCTAAGCCTTGGCTGCTGTTGCCAACCTATGTGAAAGGGACAAGAGAGAAACAGATCGCATAATGTATACTGACCTCTCTGTTACAGAGGTCATCTGTGTCTTGTCAAAGCCACTGACTTTCCTTAAATATCACTTGTGGTGGCTTACCCTGCTGAGAAACTTGCAGCCCCACAGCTGCTTGTTCACTCCCTTCTCCAGTGGGGTGGGGAAAGTGACAAACAACTCACAGGCATAAGGACGTAAGGACAGTGTAGTTGAAAGAAAGAAAGAGAGGAGAAAAGTAATAAAAAGGTAATTGTCTATCATGCCCCACAAGCAAGACCAGTTCCCAGATGGTGTCTGAGCAATGACTGCTTTGGACAAGCTACATCCACAGGTTCTGTTGCTGAGCATAACATTCCATGGTAGAGAGCACCCTGTTGGTCAGTTTGGCTCAGGTGTTCTGGCTTCTGGTTGTCCTTTCCTGAACTCTTGCCCACTTTGTGCCTACTCACTGAGGGGTCAGAGTAACAGACTTGGTCAGAGAAAGACTTGTCCTTGTGTAAGCACTGTTCAGCAATAACTAAAATATTTGTTTATACTTTTATTCACGAGTCCAAAACACACCAACACACAGGCTGTTATGAAATAAGTTAACTCCAATCCAGCCACCAGAGTACATCACCTTTCTAACAAAACTGTGTTTAAAGGGACTGAATTTTTGAACCTGTAACTTTACCAGGTTATAACTTACACTGGAGGTATTTGGAAGAGGTATAGATAGATGTGGCAACTGGAGACATGGTTTAGTAGTGCATGTGGAAGTGTTAGGTTAATGATCTGGCTTGAAGGCATTAGAGGTCTTTTCTTAAATCATTCTGTGATTGTATGATTATAACAGCCTCCCTTTCTGATGGTTATTCTGTAACATTCTTCAGACATTTTTCCAAAGTGTTTGAATCTTTAATGTTACTAAATTCCCCCTTTTTGCTTATTTTAAGCTTGTCATTTCTTGCCTTGATAAATGATCCATAGTCTCTACGTTCTTACCCTTTGTCATACAAAGTAACTGTCCCACGTGGGTCTCCTGGGTAAGTGAACAAAAATTACAGATTTTGAAACTTCACATTTCAATTCTTTCTTGCTATTTTTCCCCCTTCACATTTTCTGATGCTTATCACAAGGTAATTGCAACTCAACTAGATAAGGCTGCTTGCAGTGGAGTGGCTGCTCTAAATTGGCCCTCCTTTGAAGGAGGGATTGAAGTTTGTGACCTTTGGAAGCTCTACGCAAAATTATTCTTTATCTTTTATAGGAGCAGTACATCCCTGACATATATTGCAGTCATGAGTCAAATTCAAAAATCTTGCTCCAAAACACAAGAGTACTGAAGTTTTTCAAAGTATTTATGTCTTTGTGCCATGATCAAACAATTACCTGGGGGTTTTTGCCTTTAAAAGACTCTCTGTAAACAGATAAATATATATTGTTTAAAAACAAAAACCAGAAGACAAAACACAATATTTTCAATCTTTCTCAGCATGAAAATTTTATCTGAAATTCTCACAGGGTGGGAAAATTACAGCTAAATACAGGTGCTTATAAAGAAAAAGTATGTACAACTTAAGTAATAAATAACAAGTCTCCACCACTATTTTGAACACATTATTTTAATGAAAAAAGTTTTCCCAAATCAAAAGAAAATGAAATATCTGTCCTCCCCTTCCAACCAATAAAATAATCAGAACATGCAACATCATGTTTTAAATGCTTTCTTCCACATCATGCTCAGGTTATCAGCTGAATCCTGAATTATTCTCAGTATCTTAGGTTGAACTTAATGATTGTCTAATTTTGCTATGGTTGAATGCCTTGGTGTCATTTCTGTGTGTGTGGTAGAAGCTGTAATGAACAAGTTATATTTTTATTGTCCTGTGTGTCAATGTTCTATGTGAATTTTTTATGGCTGAAGAGGGTTCTGCAATGAGTCTGGAGTATAAAACCTAGCCATGCCAGGTTTCCCACCCCACCCAAAGGAGAGGCCCATCAATCACATCTGGTAGAATAAAGTGTCAACAGCTCATGGCATATATATTGGTAATATCCTAAGAGTTATATTTAAAAATAAATGCCAAGAACTTTTGAGTCACTTTTATTTTGGAAATTGGGCTGTGTTTATAATCAATCTATCCAAAATCCTATATCAAATCCTTCATTTGAAATGCTCTGTCATCCTGCAGCGATGCACTGATTGATGATTGATTTAGGTGAAATGCAGTTCCTCCCCCAAAGTCCAGGTCTTGGTAAATTAACTGTGTTTTCATGAGAAAAGCAGACATAAACCTGTGGGCCAAGATCAGTACACCATTCTGCAATACACTCAGATTTTCTCTAACCCTATAGGGTGCAGATATGGTCACATGCATTGCAGGGGTTTTAAGGAACCTGTAGAACATGGCTATATGTATGTTCTACACATTTTTCTACAGCCTTTCTTTATTTAGCTTTTAGCTCTTTGTTCTATCAATCCTCTATCTATAATGCACAAACCCAGAAAACTGAAGCTATTTTTTATACATCCTAGTGCCATTGATCCACAAATTACAGAGGCACGAATGGCATCTTTATAATGAAGAAATGTTATCCTTATGGGCTTGGTAGCCTAACATTTGTTTCTTAATGTTACTTGAGCTAGGTTAATACCATTTAGCTAGGGATTTGGTTATTAGTGAGTGGAATAAAAGATGTTTGCCATAGATTAGACATCCATATCAAAGAATAAATCCAAGAATAAGTTACAAGAACATTGTTCTTGTAAGCTGGAATTCTTGTGATTCTTTCCTCTTTCTGAAGTAGATGATGATGAAATGTGAAAAGACATGAGAAGCTCCCTGCCAGTAAAATCAATTTTCCTGGGACAATACTATTGGTTATAGGTCACAGTTGCAGGTCTTATGTAGGTTTCTTGTATTTATGTAATGATGTTGTGTATATTGAGATTCTAGGGGTCAGTGTTACAGGTTCTTGAGATATTGAGTACTTTTACTGATATCAGAGGTGAAACATTAAAATAGATTTCCATTCAGTCAAAGTTTAGTCTCATCACAAGTTAACTTGACACTTTTTGGGTAATGTGGTTTGATGGTAGTGAAGGTCAATTTGGTAGAGAGCAGAAATGGCATGCTTGAGAAAGATAAGCAGATATTCATGAGACAGTCGATTGAAATGTTAAGAAAAGGAAGGTCAGTGAAGGTTTCAATGAGACTCAAAGCTTTGCTTCTTCTTCAGTATGTAAGAGATGTGCATATTTACATTTTTTGGCCCAGTTACACACAGATAGCAATTCAGGGTGTTTTTTTTGGAATGTGTCCTTCAGTGGACAGCTTGGACATCATTGTACTTATACCAGCAGCACTGAAAAGTTTAGAGTTCTTAGCAAAAGATGGTGTCCTTGAAAAACATAGTATTTGAGAACTCCATGTTATATATTCAAACTCTAATCCAGCCTGTAGTCTGATGGGAGGCTGTGATCTCAGTCATGTTAAATGGATCCTGGGACTGGCTTGGTTACTCTTAAGTCCAAGTGGGTTAAGGACAGTCAGTAAAAGGCAAAGGCCATGAATGCCTCTTCCATGTATTTATCTTTACTTATCTCTGCTTGATTTCTAAAGCAGATCTGTATTTCCCTGACACCTGATGAAGCTTCTTAACTTGCAAACTATGTCCTGCAAGAGCTGACTCTTTGTCTATAGACAATTCCAGTGTGGCCAAGTGCAGATGCTGATATTTGGTTTGGAGATGTGAGCACATTCAACAGCTAGTAATGTCAACATGCAGTCATGGATAATACCTCTGCTGTCATGCAAATCAAGGGTTGCTAAGTGCCTCGCTTTGGCCTGTGTGAGTTGGCTGCCAGGAAGATATGGCAATTATCTTTGCAAAGGTTCTTTAGACTTAATAAGAAGAGATTTTAGACATTTATTAGAAATATGTGGATCCAGGATCCCTGCTCAGCTATTAGGTTTACTTTTGTTCCTAGTGTAAAGCAGGAAGCCCATAGGTAATGTCTCTAAATAATTTTTTTGAAAAGTACATCTGCTGCCAGAGACAAAGCTTTAGGGGTACATTATCTCCTGTCAGCCCATGTCAAAGTCTGCAAAATAAATATCCTTGTTCCAGGGCAGTAAGGTTTAACAGTATGAACAATATGTTTCATATTTGGAAGCATATACTTGCTTCATATCTGCCTTTAGCATACAGTAAATATATACGAAGTCTCTGCATATAATTGCAGAAACAATCTGCAAAAGGTGTCTATACAAGTCAAAACTATTTTAAATATGGATATTGATTGCTGTGTTTTGTTTACAAGTGCATAGTGTCAGCAATTAGTTTAGTACTCCTGATGTTTAGCCTTTCTCTGTCATGGGATTCTTGAGTCATACAGTAAAAACCTGCCAGTTCAAGATCTATGAGCTCCATTTGGGACCAGAATGCTGGATAATGATATTTGTTCTTAGTGTTTGTCACCGTTTGTGAGCCTGCTTGAGCAGTTTCTCTGGGAATACAAATTATATTGGTTGTGCAGTTTGCCAGCAGCATCCTGTGCATGGTAATGATATGCAAAAAAGTTAGTAGAAGCACAAACCAAAGATGTACATGCCCTGTGTTATATGACTCCTGTTTGCAAAACACATTCTGTGTATCAGGGCACTAGCAGTCCTGCATGTACCAATCATGCATGCATTTTCTACCCTTCTCTGTAGAGTGCAAAACACACTATTTCATTCACAAAAAAAAAAAAAAAAAAATAAATCTTTTGGATAAAACAGTGTTTTCTTAAAAGCTTCACAGAATTTGAGCACAAATATATAATTACATAGAAAGCAATATATTGCAACACATTGTCAAATGGCTGGTGGGAGGACAATGATTTCTTTGTGATATTAACAAAGAGAAGAACCAGTACCTAAAAACAATAAAAGAGAACAAATTATACATTGCTGGTTTGTGAGCTTTAATAACACTAAATATTGGTAATGGAATATTAATTCCAATAATGGATATATACAGTGACAAACCAAGGGCATTGTGGATAGGGCATTGTGGTGATTCCAGCTTCTTCCAGCTCCTTCTTACCTTGTATTAAGCCATTTTTCATGGAAGAAGAGTTAAAAACCTGCTGTTGAATGGTCTCAAGAGAATTACAAAAGACCAACAGGATTCCCATAGGTTTAGACAACAGTTAATACCATGACAGGATATTGCAACTTTATTAATTATGATTTTCTTCCCTTAATAGATTAATTGAATTCCATTACTCCTGTTCACAGTGACATATGCTGACTGTTTAGCTCAGCCCCACATTTCTAGTCCATATTAATGGCATTTTTTGTAGCTAGTTTAGACAACTAGCAGAGGTTAACTTTAAGTGACACAATCTCTGTGGTTAATAATGGTGATTAAAGTGTTTTTATCTGCAGTTTGGTCTATGAGGTTCATTAGAAGAAATATTTTTTCTGGTTTACTTAGATGCTATAGCTGTGGGTAAGCATTTGGGTATAGTTTATGTCTTCACTCCATTAACAGGTATATTCTACATCTGTGTGCTTGTACCCATGTTTTATTCCAGCTGGCATGGGAAATTGTAAGAATTGAGGGACTGGTGATGAAAATTATTAGTGACTGAAAATACTTCAGCATGAGGAAATTGAAAAGTTTGGCAGTCCTCCTTAAGAAAATAAATGAGAGAGTATAGAAAGCAATGAATTAAAAGGTGCATTGATGCTTCTCATGGGGAATTTCCATTGTCTCACCAGGTTAGCCCACTGCATTGTTGGTCAATGGAGGTTAGAGTCTATAGGGGTGATTAAAACCAACATTTCTATGAATTAAAGTAGTGCATGTACAGATTTCCAGAAAATTTCCAGAGAAACTGTCTTGTTCTATCCCTGTGTACTTTCATACTCTTTCACTGTAAGGCATGTGTATAGCTAATATGCATAATGGTAATGGTTTGCATGTACAGTTTTATACTTGTGTACCTACTGTACTGAATCAGAACTGCCATCAGCTGGACTTTCATGAAGACCTGAATCTGGCATAATCAGGCAGTAGTAATTTTTGCCTATATATTTTTTAACATTCACTTGATTACTTTGTACAAAGGAGTTATGAGGTTCTGCTATTCACACAGAAATGTAATGCAATCTTTTCATTGCTTCCTGAATCCTGCTTTTCATGCTTTTCCCTACTATTCTTTGCCTTAACATTGATCAAACTTTGAGTGCACTGATGTTTCACGCCTGCCTTAATCATATTTTTCAGTAAGAAAGGTTCCAATGGAGATCTCTCTTACTAGTGATTGATAAAATGGAGGGTTGGTTGTGGCCATACCTGGAAACAGTGTGACATTCCTGCAGGTCAGGTAGCAAATCTCCATCCAAGGATAAATTTAACTTTATGCTTTGTGGCAGCATAAAATGGGCTGGGGGGAAAGGGAGCTCAAAACATATATAATTTCAGATAGAAGATATCTGATTATAATAGTTACATTCAATTAATCATAGAGAATTTTCCAAGTCTTTTTCTATATTGAATTTTCTATTCAAGAATTAGTGTGCTATTACATACTTCAAATACTTGTTAAATAAAATGTGATCAGATCTTCCTGCAACACATTTCTGCTGCCCTGTATAAATCCAACTTACCTGTCCCTAAACAGCTGAATGTTCTTGCTATGTTACTGTCTTCTCTACTTATTATCTGAATAACTAAGCCTAAAGTTTTCCCAGTGTCTGAATGGACCATTACTATGATTCCTGTGTAGTTTCTGGAAGTGCCCACCTAAGGGGGAAGTCAGGGAAGCACAAGAGGATGGACACAGGCTGTCAGGAGACTAAGGAGCCCTGGCCAGCTTTCAGCTGTTCCTGTTGAGTCTCTGCAGAACTAAGCCACATGTGAACCAGTTCCTGGCAGTGTGGATGACTGAAATTCAGCCCCCAGATTAACAAAATGATAAATACCTTTAACCCTCAGTGCTCATTTTTCATATTTTTCATCCTGTTAGTGAAACATTTCTTTTTATATTGGAAGGGAAAAAAAAAAAAAAAAAGTGAAGGAGGCTGTCATGTCTGTTTTAAAGTTTAAAACATCACTAACTAGTCTGGAAACAAAAAACATAGTGAATGTTAAGTTGAAGTTCTGTTTCTCTTTTCCAATGAGATACTAATGACTATTTACTTCCTTTGTTGCTTCCCCGCTTGGAATCTCCTGCCTTTTTCTCATTTCCCTCTTTGCTTCTTCTCTTCAATTTTTCTTGCCTCCTTCTCTCATCTTTCTGTGAATTGTGTTCTTTCAGCTGATTAGGGTCAGTTTTTTCTGCCTCTCAAACATTTCTTTTGTTAAGAATAATAAGACAGGTGTGAAATCTACAGCTGTTCTTGAGTCTTTCCATTCTCTTTTTAACTCAGCCATATTCATCTTCAGCCTCAGACTCAGTCCTGCCTAGGGAAATTAAAAAATTCTAAAACACACAAAATTTTAAATGACAAATCCAAACAAATTTGCATTAGTAGCAAACAACTTGTGCCCCAGAATATAAAAAAAACCAAAACCAACCAAACAGCTAAGAAAGGAAATACTAATAACAAACAAGTTAATAAAACAGAACAAGAAAGGGAAAAATACCTGGAAATAATGATCAGTTTTTGAAGAGCTTTGATCCCTCTGTCTCCATCTGCAGCTTGCAACATAAACAGACTTCATGTTTATAAACATGATGCATCAAAGGCAAAACTCTCACCTAGATGTATTGATTAGCTTTTTCAGTGGTCCAAAATGCCAAGATAATCTCTCCTCTACATAGGTCACAACATAAAGACCTCATAAGGTCTTTAAAATTTCTTTAAAATTTTGTGGTGTCTAGATGTTTGGTTTTTTTTAAGATTTTCCTTGGGATTAAAGCAGCTTTTCAACAGTTTTTTATGTTTCTTTTGGAATTTATTAGACTGTATTTAAAAAGCTAAGTAAATTGATTTAAAGCTGTTCTTAATCACAGATACTCCAAGAAAAGACATCAATGGTTTTGAAACATTTCACATTATAGAATTCTGTATTATTTACAGCAAACTCATACCTTACAGCAGAAATATATGAGAAAAAATATTTTTATGAAAATAAACTGAACTTAGAGATCCTGACAGGAATCTCAAATGTAGGATAATAACAGGACTTATAATTATGAATTCATTACATATTTAAACATAGATATTGTGTAAGACACCATTTATTTTAGGCACTTACAAGTCTGAGATATTAATACGGATGAATGAATTTGCAAACTAAATGTTAACCCTATCTGTGTTATATTGCCTCAGTAGCCTAGAGATTATTTTTGACTGCCTTATCAAGCAAGGAAGGATTTCTTAACACCCCATATTCGGTTCCCTCCTGGCAACAGACAAAATGATCAGTTCTAAGGTCTGGATTGAACCTGAAAGATTTTGGATTGGTAACTTTAGTTCTGATTGTCATGGAGACTGTAGGTAAACCAGCCCTAATTAGCTGAGCTCTCTCCAAACCCTGCAGAGCAGCAAGATAGCTACATGAGAAGCTTCTGTTTGGAAAAAAAAATTAAGTTAGTTTAATCTCTAAAAGAAAAAAAAAATATTAATAACATGATTTTTATTTTATTTTTTAATACAATCTACTCATACAATTAGTGTGGAAGCAGTAAATCAAATTTAAAATAAAGATCAGAAAGCTGTTATCTTAGGCATTCAGCTTAAGGTATAATGACTGCTGTTAGTAGTTTGCAAGCTAAATAAATAGAACAGAATAAATGAGGCTGAAAGGACCCAAGTATCCTGAGTTTTATTGATGGGAGGAATACAGACATTAAGGTATTTGCCTAAGGACATATTAGGAAAGGATGATTGTTAGTTTAATGAATGCTTTTGCTTTCGTGTAACTCAGTCTCTTTGTACTTCAGTCTGCTTTGATCAGTTGATGTCAACATTACTTTTTAAGACATTTGAAAATAACTCATGCAGGAGATTTTCTGAGAACATCAGGCAGGTCTGATGGAGGAACACAAAAGTCCTAGCATGAAGTGTGTCAGAGTCCACAGTGCTGAGAATAACCTCTTGAGCTTTTTTTTTCCTTTTACCTTGATCTATCACAGTCACTAGTGTGATGCCTAGGAAGATGACTGGATTTTGAATGCATGTATTTTGACTCCTAGTCTATCTAAATAACACTTAATGGATATTTCCTACACAACTCAGTCTGTTCAGCCTGGAGAAAGGGAGACTGAGGTGAGACCTCACTACAGTTACAACCTCTTCATGAGAGGAAGAGGAGCAGTAGATGCTGAATCCTCCTCTTTGGTGCCCAGTGACAGGAGCTGAGGGAATGGCCTGAAGTTGTGTCAGGGGATGGTAGGTTGGACATTAGGAAAAGATTCTTCAGCTAGAGGGTGGTTTGGCACTGGAAAGGGCTCTCCAGGGCAGTGGTCACAGCACCAGCCTGCCAGAACTCCAGAAGTGTTTGGACAATCCTCTTGAGCTCAGGGTGTGATTCTTGGGGCTGTTCTGTGCAGACAAAGAGTTGGACTCAGTGATTCTGATGGGTCTCTTCCTACTCAGCATGTTCTTTGATTCTGTAATTTTGTGTTCAAGAAGAATTGAGATTAATTCCTCAGGTATTTATTTCATAATTTTTTGGCATAGGAGAACATGGGAGGGGAAAGAAGCCAGACCTGCAGCAGCCAGGGGTAAGACAGAGGTGATATATTTCAGGTTTGGCCTTCATAAAACACAAACACATCATGAGGGTATATATTGGCCTGTCCCAGCAAGGAGCTCCTGAATTTACCTTCTCCCTGGGAATCTGTGCCTGCCTCTTACTGTCTTCACACTGCCCCATGTGGTCCATAAAATATGATGTGTGTTTCTTTTATAGATTCTACTAAAACTGCCTCCCATCACTGCTTCCTCATTACTGCAACACCTAAAGAGTGTCTTTTGAAGAGGAGAAAAAAATTGGCTTAATTTTCAAATAAACAATTGTTCACACATGGCAAATATTCAGGGACTGAGATGCTGCGCATGTGCAGCTGTGATCTGTTTCAGAGTGATAACTGCACAAAATTCATTTGCAAATATATCCCATCTTACAAAAGATTGTTGACTGTCAGCTGCAAATGACTTTTTCTAGCTTCACAAATTTCCATCCATAATTTTGAAATCTTGTGATTTGACAGGACTGCAATGGCCAGATATGTCAGGTGCTCAGAGATAGTAAGAAGTGATTTGAAGAATGTTAGACTCATGGAAAAAGCAGATGTAGACAGTCATATCCTAACCAGGAGCCTACTTGACTCATGGTATCTGTACACATTTTTACATAGGAAAATTTACCTTGAAATATGATATTTCTTGATAGAAAAGGAGAAAAAACAAACCAGAAGGGTCATCAATGATCACAAGAAATTCATTGTAGCTGATGTAGAATAAGCTGCTATGTACTCCTGAAGGAAAAGAAGGAAAATTCAGAATTCCTGAAATGTTCCTTTCCCATCTGTGTGAGTAGAAAAAAATGGTAGTTCCAAATGCTTGTTAAAAGGTCCTCATCTTTGCACATTTCAGGAGATATGTATGCTGAAAGGAATTGCAGTTATCTGCTTTGTCATAATTTGTGGGAAGTAAGATTGCATTGAAAGGACTTCATGTTTTCGGTGGATTTCAGGACACCAAGAAGCCAATAAATTTGGGCTTCCTTGGAGGCTAGAGTCAGCTATTTCCACAAGAATAGTAGTTCTACAAATCCAAAATAATTTTTCCAGCCTACTGTAGAAGTTATTTGAAGAGCTTACATCTGTCAGCTGTAAATATCCAGCCCTTAGTAGATCATGGGAATGTATTCTTGTTTTGCAACAAAAATATCTACTTTTGGAAATGCCTCACTAACAGGAATTTGTGAGCAGTTTGGCTATTCTGATACTGATTTCTGGGGTCAAACACAGGAAAAAATAATTTTCAAGGAGTAGTCCAAACTTTAAAAATTCACTTCCATCTTAGAAGCAAAAGAATAGCAGAGAGCTGCAAAGAAGAAACAACTCCAAAAGGCTTACCAGACCTCTAACAGCCTCAGGCAGTTCAACACCAGCAGCTTGTGAAGTTGTCTTATTAGTCAGTGGCAAATGATGGCATTTCTGCTCCAGGTCTAGTGTCAAACTGTCAGCAAGCTGACATCTTAACTTCGCGACAAAGTAAAGGTAAAAAAATCATTCTCACTTTTTCCTCTAGATTTTACAGACTTACAGGTTGCAAAATTGAGTGAAGATAAAATGGCTACAAAATCCCAGTATTCAATCAAATTGATATGGGTCCATAACAAAACAAGTGGAAGGCATATTTTAAATGGGAGGGGTTTTTTTTATGGCTATCAGTGACTTTACCAGTGTAAGAAAAATGTACAGTAAATAATGCAGATGGGTTTTCTGCATTTTAGCTTGTTATATAAGTGTATTTGACTAAGAGTGCTGATGAGAAAGCAAAGCAGAAGCTGATCAACGTTTGGAGATAGTTAATAGACATAAATACCAGAAATGGAGAGCAATCGTTAAGACCGGCAAAAGTGATAGAATCAGCACAGTTTATTGAATTTGACAGATGAAAGTGGGTTGTAACATCTAGCAGTCAATGAGGTAAAACTGTGAAAGAGAATGGCTTTTGTTTGTTTGTTTGTTTTTTTGTGGAACTGGAGGTATAACACGACATCAGAGACCCATTTCCAACTCTTAAGCAAATTTGCTTGGGAAGAACCACATTTTTTCAGGATATGGTCTCCACTTTGTGCTGAGTTTTTGTACTAATCTCTTCACCACAAAAGTAATGTTTTGCAATGCATGGCCCTGAAGAGGCCATAATTCCCCTTTTCCTTATCCTGCTGTTTTTATTTATCTTGAAACACAAGTAATAATTACAAGCATTGTGCCAAAACTTTGTTTTTGAGAATGTTGTAGGAAGTGTCATTGTTTTTTCTGTGAAAATTAGCTTTTAACACCCAAGGCAGAGTAAGAAATAATTACCTCTTGTCTTTTATATCATTCCCTGTAGCTTTAGACCCACAAATTTCAGACTGTCTCTTCTGAATTGTAGCAGGTGGATCAGATTTTTATCTGTCACACTGTTGACACACAATGACCTATCGCTTAGAAAATTTTACTGTTCTGAACAGCTGAGTCAAGGACATGCACAGTGTAGAGGTGCATTATGATCTAATAAATATTCAGACATAATTAAATAGTACACATGAGGGTCTTGTTGAAAGTCTATCAAGTCTAAATCTTTATTTGATCAAAATATCCTCTTTTGCAATATAAAGGGGGAAATAGCTCGTGCCACTAGTACTGCTTCCAGTCTCACTTGTAATTGTTAGGTTGATCTAAAATACCAACAATTTTCCAGATTTATGCTAAAAAGAGAGCAGAAGTGAGATGAGAACTAGCCCCAGCTGGTGCTCAGTACTTCCTAGCCATAGAATTTTGATTCATAAGTGCATTTGTAACTTTCATATTATTCATTCTCTACAAAAGGGATATTTAAAATTATCTGCTTATGTTTATTCATAAAGAGATTACTCCTCTCCCCTACCTTACAGATACACAGTGGGGGAAAAGCAAAACCTACCACAATTAACAGAATTGCAGAGCCATGGAACAGACCATGTCCAGAATGTTTTTGAATATCTACAAAGAGGGATACTCTGCAATGTGTCTTGAAAACCTTTGCCGGTATTCCTTATGTTCAGACAGAGCTTTCAGTGTTTCAATTTGTCCCCTTGTCCTGTCACCAGAAACTGGAAAGAACTTGATTCCATCTTCTTGGCACCTTCCCTTCATGTAGGTGTGCACATTGATTTGATTCCCCCAGCCCTTCTCATCTCCAGGCTGAGCAGCTCCTGCTCTCTCAGCTGCTCCTGATATAATCTTTCCTCCTTGAGAATATTTCAAATATGTCATCAGCTCATAAAGTAGGTTTTTTTATCATTGTTCAACACAATCCTTGTTCTCAAAGCTAGGATATTTGCTAGCACATATTAATCACTACCATAAATAAATAAACCCTGGTATTTGTACTAAGCACTGTAGGGTACAAAACTAAGCATTAACCACAAATATAGGGATCACACACTATTACACCAAAGTTAAAAGAGTTTTCCAACATTTCCTCCCACTTCTGCATAGACTTCTTACATAAATATAATTTTTTTCGGTAACACCATCATTAGACACTGGTTTAAGTAATAGGCTATGCTACTTCTCAGGACTGAAGTCATGAAGGCCCATTGAGGGAAGGAGAAGCCAATGATAGAATCTTATATTTTCTTTGGTAATAGACATGTTGTTGTTACCATTCTCTTCCACTCTGATAGCCTCCATCAGCACTGAAGCTACCTGTTCTGAAAAGTGCATGGCCAGAGTATGAGCAACAGTGTGGTTACTATGAATTCTTTCAATGAGAAGAACTGAGAATAAAAACAAGTTTTATATACACTAAAAATTTCTTCCTAAATATGTCACATAGTTGTAAAATATCGTTGGATTTTAAAAACACTCTAATCCATTTAAATACAAATACCATATGAAGTTGTGATATTAACTGTCTTATTATATAAGTGTCAAACTAGATTTCCATTAGCAAACTGAAACTTGATTGCAGAGGTAGTGAAAAATCTGCCTCTCTGACTTATAAATAAAATAGAGCAATTAATTCTTATTTTTTATAGGAATCATTATAGAAGATAAGGAAGAAAAGGCTTTAAAATTAGCAAAATATAAACTAAAAGTTGTTGTATATATATGTGACATGTTAGCATTGTTAAAGGAATACATGAATAAATCTAACAAATTCACAAGGGAGATGTGAAAGGATGATATGTTACCATTTCTTTCTGCAATGATCATTAAGAAAGATGATTGTCTTTCACAGTTCAGGGAAAGGATACCAATTCAGAGGCCAATTTAAATTATAAATCAAATCTCTGTCCTATAGTCTCGTGTAAAGTAGTCAAAACACTCGTTGATTAAGTACTTAAGAGTTGTGAAGCAGAATTCTGGAAGGAGAACTTAATCATATTAGAAATACACTGCTAAACAACAGGGTTCTTTTGCAACCCATTAACGACAAGAAAATAAAAAGAAATGTTCAGCCTGAGGCTACAAAGGAAAAGCAGCCTCCACATGAAAACCAAACAATACCAAATACACAACACACAACGGGGATGTTCAGTGTTACCTAAGCCTGCCATCCCCTAAGGGAATGACTGCTCCCTGGTTTAGGGCTTCTGGCTCAGCTTGCAGAGGTTTGGTTTCTTTACAAGGTAATGCATCTGCTTCAGACATAAAAGATAAAATTTTGTGAGGAGGTTTGGTTTTTTTTTGTTTGGTTGGGGTTTTTTTTCCTTTGGGTTTTTGTTTGTTTGTTATGGTTTTGTTTTGGTTTTGTGTTTTTCTTCCTCATTGTCTTTTGCCTTTTATACAGCAGTTAGAGGTTGAGGGCTACAACAAGGCTTCTCTGAACTTCTTTAAATGTTCCCCAATAATAGGACCCGTTATCACAAATGGCAGATAAGAGCATGTTCCAATTTTCTCACTCAGGATTTTCTGTTTTATTCTATTATTTATTTATGGAAACCTTAAAACAAACTCAGAGTGCTGTGAAAACATCTAGGTTTTATTAATTGTCAAAATTAGTGTTGGGTTACCAGTTTCTAGAGAAAAAACTCAGTTGTAGTAGAAAGTGCTTTGTTTGCTCAATATTGCTAGTCTGAAATTTAGTCAAAGTTTAAGGCTAGAATTTAGGCTAAAATTTAGGCTAGAATTCTGGGCCAGTATTTCTGTCTTGTATAACATACTGGTTTGTTTTTTCATTAGTGAATTTCTCTGGTGTCCTGAGCAGCAGATGTCTCATTAGCACCTGAGCTATGCCAGCTTCTGTGGAAGGCTACAAACTGATTAAACACATGCTCCATTTTTATCTCTTTATGAGTCATTACTTAAAGGTTTTATCACCAGATTGCCACACTTAATTACATGTAGCCATAATTAAATATGAATATCTGCGGATCTGGATTGTTATTTTTGCTAGAAGTTCAATAAAATATTTTCCTCTTTGCTAATTAAATGCTATAGAGAAGTAGAGAAATAAAAAGGGAAAGAAGAACCCAGACAGAATTATCAAGTATTTTTAAAATATCTATCAAATACCCTTGTGAACTACTTAGAAAAGGCATTTTTTTCTAAACAAGGATGATGTCATGTGATGAAGATGTAACACAAAAAGCATTGGGTTGGTATTTAAGCATGTCATTTGATGTCCACCAGATTTAATCATTCAGAAATCATTCCAGTCCTTGCAAAATTCACAGACTGAGTTCTTTTGGAACATGGTTTTGGGTATGTGAAGAAGCCTTTGGAAGCTGTCAGGATGATTTTTCAAGTATAAACAGTGCTTAACAAATGTCTTTATCTTCTGTGATAAAATGATTAAGTTGCTGGATGGGTAGAAAACAATTTACCTTAAGTTTTGCAAGATTTTTGATGGTGTCTTCTCCAATATTCTCATGTTCAAGTTGAGATGCTATGGTTTGGCTGAGTAGAAAAATCACCGAGTGAAAAAGAAAATGATTTGCATTAGAGATTTAATTGGTCATACTGAACCAGTTTGCATGTGACAGATGGAGAACCAGAATCTGGGGACTGTCCTGGGACCTGTTCCATTCAACAGCTTAATCAGTGACAGGGGGGAAGTAACAGAATGTTTCTTCATAAAGTTTTCAAATGACACCAAACTGGGGGCAGTCAGTACATGCAAGGGTGGGACTGCCATCCAGAGATACGTGTGTGGGTTGAATGAAAGGGTCAGCAGGAATCAAGGACATGCACAAGACTTGAGCACAAAGTCAACTGTGCGACTTAGAAGGAGCAAATTTTGCAAAGCAGCAAATATTGAAGCCATATAGGCTAGGAAAGACCTTTCCTGAAAAGATCCTTGATTCATGGCTCATGAACCATCTCTTGGCTCACAGTGAGCTAGCTGGTAGAGACCTGGTAGCACAGGCAGCAAAGAAAGATCCTGGGCTGTGTTAACAGGATCATGGCAGCATGGCCGCATGGTAAACAGAAGTGATTATCTTCCTCTGCTCAGCACTCATCAGGCTGCATGGAAATATTGCATGCAATTTATGCCCCCCCTGCAACATGATAGACTGGATTGTGTGGAGCAGAGAGCTACAAAAATGGACACGAGCTGGAGCACTTGACTGATGTCAGGAGAAACTGGAGTTCACTCGGCCGGGAGAAGAGACCTAGCAACAGCCCTGCACCCAGTACCTTGGAGGAGCTTACTGTGAAGATGGAGCCATGCTGTTCACCAAGGCAGATGGAGGGAGAACAAGAGAAAAAAGGCATATGGTGAAACAGAAGACCTCCACATCATGTATCAGGAAAAAATAATTTCACTATGAATACAGCCAAGCAGTAGCACAGCTTGTCCAGGGAGTTTATGTACATTCCATTCTTGTAGGTTTTCAAGACAGGACTGGGTAAAGTCCTGAACAACCTGGTCTATAACTGACCTTTTTAGAAACAAGAAATTTGACTTCCTGAGTTCCTGGACTGGAAGTTCTTGACTTCCTGAAGAGGCTTCTTGAGGTTCCTTTCAACATGGATTTTAGCATGATCCTAATCTTCCACGGTTTTGGAACCTTCTGGGATGTGTACTGATACAAGATTTTGTCCATAGAAAGCTATGGAACTATTTGTTACCTTAAAAATGCTAGTCACAGTGGTCTGTGAGGTAAAAAATAAAAAAAATAAATTCACATTATATTTTGGAGTATAAAAAATTTATTCAATTCAAATGACTTGACTTAGGTACATAATACATAATGATTCTTAACTATATTAAAAAAAAATCTCTTTAAAGTATTATGAAGAAGAGAAGGCATATATAGACTGTTTCCAGTTCTCATAAGCTCCACAGGTAAATATTGTATCTAAAAGTAATTTTTTAATTTTTAAGGTAAGAGCACATTATTTTGTTGAGTTTATTTAATGAAAACCATTAATAGGGCAAGAGCTGTGCTGCCATTTTATGAATGCTTACAGGCTCAGAAGGCACAACCAGAGCTGAGTGTTGCACAGTTCATTAAAGTGCCCTGCTGTCTTTTCTAGCTGACCTGACTCCTGAATAGTTCCCAAACATACTGATAACGTTGCTATTTTTAAAAAAATCAGGCTCTTTTTCTTGGTAATAGTACCTCTTTTGGTAATATAATTTGCCTATTGTATGTCATTTGTTGAGTGTACCCTTATTCCTTACTTTATATGTAGGTCAAGGTCTGTGAAACTTTCTCTCTGGGTTTTAGACCAACTTGTGCTTCATAAAGCTGAAGTAAGTTTATAGATAAAACAGCTGCTTCTTTTTCAAATTCTGCTCCTAGTCCATGAAAGCTGTCAGTCTAATCACAGTGCATTCCTTTTCTTGTCTCCTCTTGTTATGTGGGCTAAAATAAATCATCAGTCTCAGAATTGTGTATTAGCTTTGAATTGTCTCATTATAGCAATGCTAAAATGGAATATTCAAAAAAGAACAACAGAAAAAAACCCTGAAAACCTTTCCATCACTGTTCAGTCATGATTTAGACAGACCTTTAATCTAAAGCCTCTAGAGAAACTCTAAACTACAGGAGGGTTCTGCAGTATATGGAATAATATTATAATGCATGATGGAATGTCACTGTGTAAAAAATCTGGAGTTTGGAGGGAACTAGAAAGAAAGTTAAAATTTCATTAAATCTCTGTCTGTTGAAAGCAATGGGGAATTTGTCTCTGAGGTTTCATTCATTGTGGGTTAATATTTTTTTAACCTCTTCAGTTAGTTACTGGTTTTGACTTGATATGTTGAGTGAAGGAATGTATCCAGGTCCCCATGGCCTGGGATGCTTTGGCAGCAGCGAGGCTGCAGGCTGATGGGGGATGCAGTCCTGGCTTAGGAGTGCTGTGTAAACTCAGCTGTGGCAGGAGAGGGGAGCAGAGTGCTAGGCACACTGACTCAGAGCTCATACCCACACTGAAGCATTAAAATGTTTGCTTCTGCAGGTCTTATTAGCGATGGGAATGCTCACTTGTGCTGTTTTGAATGTAGGAAACTTAGCCTGGGAAGTACAAATTGTTGAAACCCATGCTAACAATCTCCATTAATGCATTTAAGAAAAAAAGGAAAAATATCCTTTCCATTACCTCACAAGAGATCCGAGACCTAGTACTAATTAATTCATGTTAGTTGTGTGGAAGATTACAAGGACTGTATATATGCTAAAACCTGTAATAATTTCCCCAAATAATTTCAATACTATAAAAATAAAAATAATTTTTGTGCGTAGGCAGATTAAGATATTGTTAAGTATTAAATAGTTTAATATGGTCTCGTTTTTAACTTCTAGCAAAAATAAAAAATAGGATTTCTTTTTAGTGTAATAATTTTAATGATATACTTTTCCGCACAATGGCTTTGAGTTCACTAATGCAGAATTGCATCTTTGAAATGATAGCGGTAATTAGTGTGGGTGAATTCATATGTAAACTGGTGTTTTCTAGGGAGCTCTTAAATAAATATCTTTGACATCTTTGCAAGCTCTTTAAACTTTCCCTGGAAAACATCAGTATTTCAGAGTGCATTGATACAAGCTGTTAAAGACAGGCTGAGTATAATTAAGGACACCTGACAGCATTTCCTTTTTAAGTGTTTGAAGTTGGGAAGGAAAGAGCTGATTCAAAACATCTGGGAAAAAGGAAGGGCAAGAAGGAAAAATAGAAAGTGAAAAGCAAGCCATTCTTTGTGGAGACTGGCTGTTGGGATGGCAGCAGGGAGCCTGGGAGTTGCAGGCTTCCCCTGCTCCCAGATTTCTCAAGGCAAGGGGACTTGTGTTTGTTTCCTGAATCTTTGCCTTTCAGTGCATATAAAATACTTTTTTTTAAACCACAGAATCAGCAAGGATGTCTTCAGAAGGAGGGTTAAGAGCTTTTCCCCTGTTTTTATTACACTGGGACTTCTTAGCACAGCGTATTGATTTTATTTAGCACCTTTATGGGCACAGATAGTGGCTTTATGCTGAAACTCTTAGAGATTCATAGCTCTGCCTCGGTATCTAACTAACTTCTATTGGCACTAACATCATGGCAGTTATGCAAGTGAAACAAGTACAGCATAAGCTATATAATGAAACTAATGAATAAATAGTGGATAATAATTTAAAGCATCTATAAAACCACAATAATTGACAGCATAGATGTCTAAATGCTAGAAGTTGCATTCCAGATATAATTTCTGAGAGTGCTTTCTCACCCCTGTGGGATAGAAGAGATTCTGAATCTGAATCCTGCAGATCAAATTATAGAGGGGAAAGGCTTGCAGCTTAGAAAATACATGGTTATCATATTGGAATAAGTGAAATTATCCATTGAATATCAGAGAAAATGTACCTCAAGAGTTATACAAAATAATAATAAAAAAGAAATTAAAAATATTAGGAGGTTGGAGAATATCAATTCTGTATTTTCATACCTGGGACTAATCCAAGACCTTGCAGAGGTTATATAAATAGACATTTCAGACACATGTAACCACATCCTAGGTGACTGCAGTGACAACTTCATATGCTCATGGAGAAGTGCTCTGTTATCATGTGGTTCTAAGCTGGTCCGTGTAGAATCAACAGGACAAATTAACCTGGCAGGATCTCCAGTCTTCCCCAGCCAGACTGCTTCTGGTACCTGAAGTAGATTAAGCAGAACTACAGCAGCTTTGATGGATTTCAGGCTCTCTGCCTTTGGGTAGGACTATGCAACATTTATGAGGTAATGATTATGATCAATTGATTATGTGAACATTGAACAACAAGAAAAACATTGGTGCTTGAAAGACAGAAATCAACAGAGTGTATGTGCCCAAGCGATCAAAGGCCTTTTCCCTCTGGCACTATAAAACCTAAACCAGTGAATTGTCACTATCCTATCAAAGTAAAGTATTCCTGCTTTTTGAAATCCATTCATGTGGACATATTTTATAGATATGTTTCTAAATGAATGCTTGTGTTGAAGAAAAATTTCTTTCCAAGAACTGAGGAAATTTAATGGTGTCCTGTAGTTAATTCATCTTCTGGTGGTGTCATCAGTATTATCAGTTTCAGAAAAATGCCCAGCATTTAAAAAAAACTGGGTTTTTTTATGGGGTCATGGATTGACAAATATACAATAAATACAGACTTCACTAATAGAAAAAATGGAGATTTAAAAAAAACGTTTGAAAAAAGGATGCTCTGCTTTTGCAGCTGTGCCATCAATCTGGGGGTGAGTATTTATGTTTGTCTCATAAAATATGTGAACCATGAACACCATGAACAGGCGTTGAGGATGGCTTGGTTTTGGGGAAAAGGTTCTATTGTCTGCTCATATTTGTTCTTGTGCCACAATTTTCATTTTGGATCATATTGAAGCAGTCTTTCACAGAACACTCAGGTATGCTGAAATGAAAGGAAGAAAGGTAGTCATGCTCACCCATTCTTCCTGGTATAAATATTAATAGTGTTGAGCTTGTCCCACTGGAGCACAAAGAACACCTTTAATAGTGACATTTACAAAGCAGATCAAGTGTCAGCTGAGGTGAGCTGATATAGAGTTGTACAAAGGAAAAGTGGAAGAGCAAACTCAGTGTTAACCAGGAGCAGAGCCACACTGAGGTTACATTCCCAGATGTAGGTAGCATGGCTCTTTTTTTGCTCCTTACCCCAGTGTTTTGAAGTTAATTTTCCTTTTCATGGAAATTCAGTGCTGTGCAGAGGAAATAAGGATACTGTAACTCCTTTATCAGTCAGAGTGGACTGGGATTTTACTCCTGTGACTTGGTATCAGTTCGAACCATCAAAGCAAGTGGATCAAGCCCTGCTCTGTGTTTGCACACCACACTTTGCACTAGATCACACCCTCTCTTTCACAGATCATGCTGGAGTCAATGTGCTTGGGAAAAGTCCCTTTTCTTCAGTTTGTGTCAGTTCTGTTATTAGGAACCTGTTCCTTCATAAGGGAGCCATCAGAATGCAGCTATCCAATGTTACTATTTTAGGTTATAAATTATGATGGAAAAACAGATGATAACTGAACCCTCCACTGAAGACAGGGAAGCTGCTGGAACTCACTGGTACTGGTCCCAGCCAGAACCAGTGGGGACACAGAAACAGTGTAATGGAGCGCTAGTTAATTAAGAAAATCTAATTAATATATGTAGTAAGAACTGAATGAGAGATGATTTTAACCCATAGATCAAAATCTCTAACTCCACAGCTGAAATGTGCAGACAAATGATTCAGCCAAACAGTGAAAGAGAGAGCAGGTACTGCTATGGAAGGAAAACCCCACAGAAAAGACTGATCTATTAACCTGTTTGTGTTGAATCAAGTTGGAAAACTTTTCACAGAATAACTTCTGAGCTTCATGTGGATGACTTTGCTTCCTTTGGTATGTGTCTCAGGTGTGGTTCTTCATCCTGTACCTGAGTAAGTGCTTAATTCACAACAGTAAATGCACCTGACCTGGGATGAGAACATGTGAAGAAATCCTGAAATACAGTGATGACTGAGTAAATACAATCAGAACACAGTATGGTTTCAGCGCTTAAACATATTTGTTATGATTAGCTCACATATGGTTAGACCTAATATTCAATTCATAAGGCACAGTTGGCAAGGGCCATAACATCAGAAATGAAATATGGATCCTTTATCTGGACAATGACCTCAGACAAACTGTATTTCTTCACCTTTGCAACATAGTCACTAGATTCTTCCTACTCTTCAGCTGACTTTACAATACATGAATTACCCTAACGAGACTTAAGAGAAAAACCTAATGAAAGATTAAAAAGGAAGGAAGTCTTGGCTAGCAAAATAAAGGACTAAATTATTTTTTAAATATCTCTGAGTCAGAAGAGAACACTATAATCGAGAAGTATAATATCCAGTAACTGCTCATTGTGCAAAGGCAACATTTTAAAGGTATATTTCCTGCTCTTCGTTACTCCTGGTAGCTGGTTCTGCAGGTGAGCATGCACTGTTGCATTTCTGCACAAAATTATTTCATAGTCATAGGAAAGCTTAAAGAAAAATGCTGTGCTAAAATTATTTGATATTTAAATATCAAATATTTGATATTTAATTGGCATCCACAAATATTGGTGCAAAAGAAAGAAACTGAATAATCATGATAAGAATAGGAGAATAAGCTTTGAATAAGTTGTGTAAGTACCAAGCACGTCAGTGTCCAAAGCTATTAAATTAAAATAATAACACTGTCTTCCTTTGTGAATACAGAGAGATCTACTGATTAGAAGAACACTAATTAAGCTAATAGTAAGGATACCAGTACTATGAGTTGTGAACTTGTGGTCATGGCAGTAATGGATGCAAACAGCTACATTCATGCATCTTCAGATACTATGGTAAATAGTGCTTTACATAATATTATAGACTGGCAAAAGAACTAGTCATTTTTCTAGGAGTGGTTTTGTTTCATTTGTTCAAAAGCTATTCTGGGTGATTAACTGACCATTCACAATCAAACACTTGTTTTCATTCTCTTCTTTTAAAAAAAACCCCAAATATAAAGACGCTTATCATATTGATTCAAATTACCAGCACATTCAATAACAATTTGTTGTGCCTCTGGCTGTTTGGCAACAGAGTTTGGGAATAAAGGGATTATTCAATGTATTATTCAATGGGAATTTTTCAGCTCTAAAGAAAATGTATTGAAAAAGTTACAACTGTATAAATTTGAAGCATGACTGATATTGAAATTTGAAAAAAATATTGAATATTGAAAAAAAATGTGTTATTTGTTTATGAAGCAGAAAGGAAAAATATACTTTCAGTAGCCTGCAAATTAGGCCCAAGATTGACCACTTATATGCCCAACTGTAGGGCAGAGGGGCAAAACGTGTAAGGGAAGACTTCCTACTCTATCACAATTAGTGATAAAAAGGCAAGAAATAACAACAAGGTTCCCAACTTACTGCTATTCTTTGATCATTCAGGCTTTTTTGAGTGCAAGGAAAGGAAACTGAATGATTTAGGAACACGGATTCCTGCTATTCATTAGCTTTTGCTTTGTCCTAATTTAACTTCAGTGAAGCACAAAATGAAAAAAAAAAAAAAAGCCAAACGAGAAACAAGACAATAAAAATGTTAGAAAATCTAAAATGAATGCTTAGATATAGAAGCATTTTTTGGGACCAATGATAGGGATCCAGACTTAATGGTTTAAAATTATATAAAAATTGTCAAATGTCATTGTTATAGCAGGAGTCTCACAAAACTTAAGCCTTTTCTTAAAATCACAGTATTCTGTCTACTGTGATTATGTCAAAATCCTATCTTTTCTTGTTTTGACATTGTATTTAGAAGATAAAAATCTTAATACATATACATATTATATACCAGATAATTAAACATTCAAGAACCAAGAAAAACAAGCAGATCTAGATTTTTAAACCAGTATCCTTATCTTTTTAAAACTCTGATAATTGCTCACTAATAATTAATTAATAATTAATTTAAAACTGTGGATAAACAATATTACTTTAAATCCTTTCTGAAAATTACCTGTTTATGTTTTATAAACATTAAGACTTTATTTTATGTGGCCCAAGGATACAGAATTTCTGAGTGCACATTAAGTAACTCCAAAGACTGGAGGGGTAAAATGCAGTGGAATAGGTGAAAATGTTTTTTTTAATTGACTATGTTTTACAATGTCTTAAGTAGCCTTTTCATTCTCTGTTATGAAGTGTCGCTTGTCCCTGAAAAACCTTTACATAAACCCACTGGAGTTAATTTGGCTCAAAACAATAGTTCTTTTGTACAATGAAGAAGACTCCAAGGAAGCAGAAACAGTAAAACAAAGTTCTGCTTACACATGTTTTTTGACAATCTCCACATCTGCATGGCTACGGAAGGAGAAATTCAGACCTTTAGGGGACTTAAATTTTCATAACAGATGGTCCCATAACAAACAGAAATTCACATCAATATCTTGATTTTTGTCTCTTTTTGTACTCTGGTGTCAGTTGAGATCATGTTAATGTATTTCTAGTGGCTGGTACAGAGTTGTATTTTGAATTTAGGATGAGAATAATGTTAATAACACGCTGATAGTTTAGTTGTGCTGTGCAGTGCTTACTCTAAATCATGGGCTTTTCAGCCTCTTATGCTGCCCTGCCAGGAACACAGGAGACTGGGAGGGGACACATCCAGGATAGCTGATCTCAGCTGATTTAAGGATGTTTCATACAACATGGATAATGCTGAACAATAAACCTGTGAGGAGTTAGCTGTGAGGGGCTGGGTACTGGTCAGTGGATGGTGAGCAGTTCCACTGTGAATCACTTGTTTTGTAGGTTCTTTTATCATAATTATTATTTTCCCTTACTTTTCTGCGCTGTTGTCTTTAACTCCACCCACAAATTCTACATTTTTCCAACTCTCTCCCAGATCCCTCTGCTGGGGAGCAAGCGAGCAGATGTGTGGTGATTAGCTGCCTGCCGGGTTAAACCGCAACACCTGGGCTGTGATTTCCTCAAACATAATAATTTCTCAAAGAGTTGGCAGTTTTGTATTTCAAGAAGACATCAAAGTTCATTAACATTGCACTGCTGGTTCCGTCTCTGAACTCTGCTCTTCTGTTAGTAACTGAGCCAAGCCATGCAGTAACTCACTCTGGATTTCAATGGGCACACACTTTGCTGCTGTATATAGACAGAATAAGTATCTTAGATATCTGTTCTCTGAATCTGAGTGAAGTAGAACTTCATCTCTCCTGTCTGCAAAGGACAGATTTATAAATTTTCAGATGTCATACAAAAAAAAAAACAAAAACAAAACCCAACAAAATCACAACACACTGTCCTAAATCCTTTTATTTTATTTTTTTATGGTTTTGAAGCCTTATGTCTGGGAGCAGTATTTTTTTAGTGTTCTTAGCAGAGAAGCAGACATAAAGCAGATCTAGAATGTGATAGTACTTGACACATGATTCATCAAGAATGGATGGGCAGATGGAAGCTTGTACACAAACTCCCATTGCCTATGAGCTGCCTGGACTCACATATCCACTGGGAGTCATGCAGGAAGGTTACAGGGAGTTCAAAGTCCAAAAGATGTATATATCCATGAGATATCATAGAGACTCTGCTCTGGCCAGGGCTAACAATTGGTGCTTTCTGTAGGATTGTATTGTGAATCTCACATATCCATGACATTTTTATAATAGGGATAACGTTGTTTTTACAGGATTCCTCCATTCCTGAGTTTATTAACCTGATCCTAAGATTGTGTGGGCTAAAAGAAAATGCTCCTTGACATTGTGGTAGTGCCTTAATTACATCATGATGAAAGATCCTGCTGTGCTGATTACAGTTCTTTTGCATGACTCTGGTACAGAGCAGGTGAGCTCAGAACAGCCTTCAGGGCAGCTGCCTGGCTCTTGGAGCAGCTGTGTATGATAAACTGTTTTGTCTCTCTAAAGGTTTGTTTTAAAACCCTTTCCAGACAACAGGAATCCCCCCCTGGATCAGGTCCAGTATCCAAATTCTGCCGTTCCCATTCAGGCTGATGTCATAAATGGGATGACACACCTGAGTAAAAGTACCCGGGTCAGGGCCCCAAACAGTGTAGGTTAAACTGTGAGAAAACCTCCCCTCATGAAACAGCGAATAGAAACCTCCAAATAACCAAACCAGATGTTGCAGCTTGTCTTTGGATTTATTTATTACCCTGCTTTTCTGTAGGAGGATTTGGATTCGTCCTTTTTTAATGTCATTTAATACAGCAGAGATTGTATTTAGTCGGTAAATTTAATCATAATCTACACATGTTTATGACAAGTTGAGATCCAATCTTATAAGATATAAAAAATTCATTACATTTAAATATTCATTGTTAGAAAAAGCTGTATTTCTATTTGTGATAACAGAAATCAGTATGAGCAAGCAGACAAAATATATTAGGAAGCTAATTCAGAAGAAAAAAGAAAAACAATGCAAAATCTTTACATGAATCTCATTTGCTAAAAAATGCATAAGGACCAAGATATGAATCTGGCTTTGAGAAAATATGTTAGTTCACTGTAGAAATCAGTCATTCCAAATTAGAAACTCCTCCTTTTTAAGCACAAAGGTCACCAGCTTGTAAATGAATCCTTGGTGGTGTTTTCTGAAGGAGCCCACATCTGCAGTGCCCCCTCAAAGACTGCAGCTATGCTCTGCTGCAGCTGCACTCCCTGCAGCATCCCATGTTCCTGATCCCCACTGCTGAAGCACACATCCCTCCTTTTCAGACACTTGAGTTTCCTTTCATGGAAAATCAGGGCAAGTGGGGGATGGGGAGCATTCCTGTTTCTTCCCCTTATGCAGATGGGTGGGACACAGCTAAGAGGCACATCTGGGTACCCACAAGCTGTAATTGTGAATGTAGGAAGTAATAAACATTCTCTAATATTATCTTAAGAAATAAGCCTGGAAACAAGATAATAGAGATATAATTTATCTCATGAAGGAAGGTTGGAATCCAGAGGCTCAGGGTGTGAGAATGAGACACAAAGGCTTTCACCATTCTGCACTCAAAGTTATGCTTATTGATAAAATCAAACCTCTTAGTAACTGATGGTTGTGGAATGACCTCAGTTCAGACTCCAGCAGAAGCACAACAACATTCTCTAGCCTTCTCATCCTTCAGAACCAAGGGTAATCTCAGAAGAATTACAGGATGGAGAGAGGTGTGAAAAATAAGATGTATTTCTAATAATGTTCCTCCAGAGCAATAGTGAGCTGTATTTAGAGGACAATATGACAAAACGTGTTTGGCTCAAATCAAAAAAATTTTGATTTTTTGTAGACAGAACCACAGAATTTGTTTGACATTTTTCAATTGACAATTTTCCATATTTAATTTCTGATGTTATGGCCCTTGCCAACTGTGCCTTATGAATTGAATATTAGGTCTAACCATATGTGAGCTAATGCTGGTGATAATAAATAATAAACATTTTATCTACTTTTACTTTGTCTCACAATCTCTCTTTCACCAGCCTAAGCTTCACTGCTGCTCTCTCCCTTGGATGATAGCTTGGACATAGGCTTATGTGAGATATGGCACGAGTCACTGCACATCTGCTGAGCCTTAGTCCTTGAGAACACCACCAGTGTGGACTAATTAAGCTTAGTAGAGTCACTTTCACTGTGAGCTAAACTAATTTTAATCACAGCTGCCTTTTGGGTTAAAATCACCATTGTTCAGGCAGTATTTCCTACTGAATCAAGCAGGCTGATCACTTTTCCAAGAAGTCTACTGATGCTTTTTAGTATGCAGATTAAGTTTAGTGTAATATCTGCCATTTAATTTTGGATTTATGATGAGACTTTGCTATTTATATTTCAACCACTGTAAATACCATATTTTAATGAAGAGTCTTGATGCACAATGAATTCTATATCAGAATATAGTCTAAACTAAACCAAAATATGACAAGGTTGATAAATGCCTTTCTTGGAATGTAAATGAAACAGGGAAGTATTTGCCTCTGCTTAGAGGAATTCACACACAAAGTGGTGAGGCATCATTATCTTTTAGCTTAGAAGCTTAATTGACAAAACATGGAAGAAAAGATTTAGTCTATGACTATAAGAGGAACACAAAATTAACCATTGAAATGCTGCTATATTGCAGCTGTAGTGGAAAATACCAGTAATCAATGATGACATGTGAAAGAATTATCTCTGCTGAGAGAATCCAACTGTACTGTCTCTCTTAGCTAACGTTTATCCTTTAACTTTTGACAAAATTAATTGCTAGGCAGTACATTAAAAAACAGGTTAATGGACTTCTTTTTGCCCCAGAAAAAAAGAAAGAAATAAAAATTGCCAACTAAAATATAAGCAAAATTTTATTTTTCTTATATTTTTTTAATGAGGTGCATTTTTCTTAGAACATCTGAATATCAAAACCATTTATTTATATACTGATAATTTGAAAGAAATTTAGCACCATGTTGAGACACCAGTAAAAGTTGCACAGAGAAGCTGTGGATACCCAATCCCTGGAAGTGTTGAAGACCGTGCTAGGTGAGCTTTGAGCAACCTGGTTTAGTGGAAGGCATCTCTGTCCACTATGGGAGGGATGGAACCAGCTGTTTTTTAAGGTCTCTTTGAATCCCCTAACATTCTGTGATTCTATGATTCCATGATGCTATGGATGATCTTGGTATTGAAAAGCAGCAGAAAAGTGTTAAGGCAAGAAGGAGTATGTTACACTAAACAACACATATGTTAGAGATGTCTGAAGGAGAAGGGCTGAAGGTCTAGGCAAATACCTAAAGCAAAAGAGCACATGTTAATTCACTGGAATTGTATCTTTCAGCAAATCTCCACAGCTGGTGTTTAGAGGTATTTCTTTGATTGATGTGTCAGTTGTGTGTGGGTTTTCCAGTTTTGGTTGTCTTGTTCTATTTTTTCTTTTCTATATTGTTTTTAATTATCTTTACATAGATCTGAGTCTTATGGAAGTTTAGGGATGGTGTTTTTGTTTGTTTGGCTTGTTGGTTGGTTGGGGTTTTCTGTTTAGTTTTATTCTGCAGGGTTTTTTCCCCAGGCAACACGAGTATAATTTCTTCCCTTGCCGAATGAAAGCAGGTGGAACATCATCCATATGTGCAGAAACCCATGCTAATGGGTGAAGTTACTGATGCAACACAGGAAAGCAACTCCTGAGTGCATTTGGAATCCAAGGCCGTGCCACAAAGCCCAGCTGCTCTCAAGGTCACATATGGCAACAGCAGTGATGGTAACACTTAGGTTTTTGATGCATGCAGGTTATCGTCAGTAATATGACCAATACCTGCTTTCTAGCAGCTACTCCATGAATAATCAGTGAGGGAGCTGTGAATAAGCAGATGGATTGTAGCTGATGAGTTCCCTCTGGGCAGGCAGAACACAGTTAGCAAGTAACATATAATACAGGAATCCCACACTACAGACACAGCACTAAAAAAAGGACACTGCCAAGGGCAGCTCTGCATGGGTTAGAGTATAGAAAAGAAGGGTGACTCAGAAAAGTGAAACCCAGATGTGACTTTATCTAAGTGTGGGCTTACGTATGAGAATTGTAAAGGAATAATGCACCATGTATAGAAAGGGGATAAACTCTCCTTCCCCCCAAAGAAATAAAAAACCCACATTGTATGAAGTGCTATACGTTTATAAGGAAACAGGCAATTACTAGTTTTCTGCAAGCGTTGCAGTTATTAACATAGCTAATATGTATTTTCTGGAAAAGCTTTTCAAATTAAAAGGCAAAATGAAAAAAAAAATTGGTGAGTTGTTTCATTCATTTTATCTTCATCAGTGAATACACACATATATAAAAATTCAATCATTTTTGTACCACAGTAGCCATGATAACCCTAGCCATTTTAATAAACTACTTAATTAGTCTTTTCTAAAAGTGATACACTCAACAAGATAAATATATAAGTAAAAACGTTTCCAGAATCTAAAAAGTTGATTGGAATTGATTTACTCTCCTCATCTTTTGCTGGACTAGATGGAGAATATATCAGACTAAAGCAAAATGGCTGCTAAAGAGTCATGGCTTGAGATGAAGGCAGAAATAGTTTGAGGACATTTATTATAAATTACTTCAGGAATAAAAAGTTAAGATTAGTTCACCCAAATTGAATGAAAGTAAGAAATTCTACACAGACAATAATTAAATAAGGTGGACTTTGGCAAAAACACTCTGTTGACACCAATTTTTAAAGGAAAGTACCGCAAAAGCTACAATGATTAGAACTGATTAAGAAGGGAAGTTTAGAATTGATGGATACATGGAGTACCTCTTGAGAGAATGGCATTACTGGATGCAGAGAGCTGATCAAGAACTAGCTTTTCCAGTTATGGGCAATTTCATTTTTCAAAAATGTTGTAAGAAAAAATTATGAACAATATTCTCTAGTGAATAATACTTCCTGTGACATGATTATATTCATCATAGCTCTCTCAGTGACCAGATCCAATTTTATAAAATACAAAATTCCTCCCAAGATATATTGTGTTCTGTAGTCATCATGTACTTCACAGGTAGTATAGCATATTTTTCATCTTGTAATAGTTAGAAATCATGACACTACTATATCACAATGATGACTGTACTATGTCACAAATATAATCTCCTTAGATGTCTTCGGTGGGGTGGAAGAGAATTTTTTTTTTTTTTTGCAATGTGTTGACATCATATGAATAAGAGTAAGAATGAGAATAAAAATAATTATGAAATTCCAGAGTCATGCAAAAGACTATCTACTTTAAAAAACCCAACTCTTATACAATTATAATATTCTGTGAACTCATGCTGGATTTTATTATTTATCGCTAACATTGGTTATGGTTTTAATTTTTGATTTATGCATCATCATTGAAAATATGTAATACCAAACGACCCAGCCTGGCTACTCACTAACCCTATCTGTTATAAAGCAGATGTATTAAATGTTATCCTTGAAGGGGGCTCAAAAATGTTGACAGTAAAAAAAAAAGTGCTAGACAGCTTAAATATACCTTAACACAACCATCTCAAGTGAAGGCACATTTAAATTTTGTCCAGCAATACTGCTGGCTTAAGTGCTCCATTCCTCTCATGCTATAAGCACAGGACTGGAAAGAGTGTCCATCCTTCTTGAACAGAGACTAAAGATGAAAGCTGCTTTCATCTTCCCTTCTGATTCCCTTCATCTGTTTTTAGAGCTCAAGGCAAATGTAGGTTTTAGAAAACTCTGTAGATTGAATGCAGTGAGATACTGTATGTCATCTTTACTGAAAAAAAATAAAGCGAAATGTAAATCCATTTGTTAACTCCCAGATGAGTGGGAAATTATCTGGGTCAGAAGCCATTGTGAGTGTAAGAGCCCTTAATTACCCTAAAACAAAGAACTTCAGCCAGGAAATTACAGCTGAATGTAACAAAAAGGAAGAATAAACATGCAGTGAAGAACCCTGGAAGAAAATGACCATAAGTGGATCATTTGAACGAGTTAATAATTTCTCATTAAACACAGAGTTCATTTATTTATTGGAGGAAATGCTACCTGGGAGGTAATGTGATGATAAGAATTATCCAAATGTTTCTAGGAGATGCTATAGATACTATCTGACATGTTCCTGCCTGCTAAAAATTGATACAAAGTGTTACAGTCACTCTTTTAATTTTTAAGTTATTGCCTTGCTGACCCTTCCCCCATCTTCATTCCATTTTCTCATACATTTTGAATAGTTTATAAATACAAGAACAGCACTGAGGTCTCTGAGGAAAATGTAATTGCTGGTAAATAACTGTACCACTGTCTCTATAAATAAGGTGCATACCCAGACACACAGAAGCACAAATGCATATTTTTACATGAACACAAGCTTGAGTTTCAAGAGACATCAACTCTGCACTTTTTGGTTCACCATTTTTCACATTTTGTCAAAATTTTGTTCTCTAGCCGTGAGGCTGATTTGTTATTACTAAATTGTTTTAACAAAGAGGCTTTAAGGCTAGCTTCAGAAACCTTTCTCATACTCTTCAAATTTTAACATACTTTAAAGGTCACATTCTTGAACTGGAATGCAGTTGTTATGAATCAGATGCAATCCTGAGTGACCGTAATCAGAGATTTTTTTTTCCCACCTTATATGCACAATAAGCCATTGTACCCTGTATTGTCTTAAAATGATGTTTTTTTGTAACCTGAGTTAATTGTTTGTGTAAAATGGAAAAGTAAACTTAGATTCCCAGTACTTTAACTTCTCTTTTTCAATACTTTCTAGCTGTGATTGGTTAAGAATTATGTCATTAGCAGCTAACATACATTTTGCATGGGTTCAACGGGAAATTCACTCCTTCAGCTATGACACTCACTCTATAGATGCTCTAATACTTTAAGAAATTCTCTACTGAACTGTTGTTGGACATGCTGAGAATCTGACTTTTTTGGTGTGATAGATATGCAAGTGACACAGATGGTGATGTCTTTCAGTTTTGAAGATGAGTTTAACATGCACCTTGACTTCAAAACCATTATCAGTTGCTGAACATATTAAATATTTCAAAGTATGACCATTCCTCTTTTTTCACCTAAGGCATGTGAGCAGGTCTTTCAAATCACTAATCATAGAATGGACCTTTTTTTGAATCAGCATTTCTATTTACATTGATTAATTTTCTTTTGCCACTGAAAACTTTCCATAATGATATATAACATCTGGATTTAAAATCATATTTACTCCTAAGTACATCTGAGGAGATAGAATGGTAAATGAGACAGTCCTTTCCCACCACTGAGCCCATCACTCATCCTGGCAGCCCTGGGATGGGTTTGCCATCACCATTGCCTACAGTGGGACATCTGGGCTTGTGCCTCTGCTGGGAAAGGCCTTTGCACACACCCAGGTGCCAAGGAAATCATCACCATCCATGGGAACCCTCACAGTGCCATGCTATCCCCAGCCCAGCCCCACTGACAAAGAGGAAAACTGTCTCTGTGCCTTCCCACCTAAAAGAAATGAGGCAAATTTAGCCCTAAATGCTGATGGGGGAAGAGTGGCAAGTAGCCTTTTTAATGGGTTTCAAAAAAATGAATATTTATTTTAGTTGTAAAAGTCTGCCTTTTATAGGATTTAGAGAGCAGTGACAAAGTAAACAGACAATCCATTAGAGGCCAACCATTCCTGTGTCTGAAGTAGATGTGCTAATCTCACAGCTTTCATGGAGTAAAGCATGACCTTTAAGGCATTCCTGCACAAGCTCTGCTGACCACCCGTCATTTCTTTGTGCAGCTATTAGTGGGAGTGACATTACAGATTATGAGACATCAAATTACAAGACAGTGAGGAAATTAATACGTCAGCACTTCATTATAGAAGGTAACAGCAACAGCCTATACATTTTTAATTAGTTATTCACCTAGATCTATTTCATCTCTCAGAATGGTGTGTGATGTTGCTGATAACTCTATTTGAAACTAACCAAAATAGAGGAATTTCCCTAAAAGAAAAAAAAAAAAAGAAAAAGATGAACAGCACTAGAAATATTTAATGGCTGACTTTTAGAAGTGGAAATCCTCTGAAAGTTCAGAGAGAGGATATTGCTTTGGATTTACTGGATGTCTAACAGAGCAGCATATTCACTGTTTGAGCAGAAGAGGTCATTAAAATATTATAAATGCCTTCACTGGAAGTTAAGGAGGGACAGACCAGTGCAGCAAGGTTCATGTGGAGGAGACAAAGCAGCAGTTAAACATAAATGAAAATGATTGCCTTTGGTGTGCTAGGATGTTTGGGGCCAGTTGGAAGAGGGAGCTTCCTGGTGCTCAGAGCCGAAGGGCAGCAGATGATTAGACTGAGGGAGGAGGGTGGTTTTGGAGAAGGCATGAGGGGATGGTTTGGGGAATTTAAAATGGTATCTGAGGAATAATGAGGCCTGAAGGTAATGGTAACACAGATGAGTTGAATATTGTTTTCATGTTACCTGCCTTATATCAGAATGAAATGATAGTAGTGTCAAAAGAGATACAGATACCATACAGAAAGAGACTGGTTGAGTTCCTTTTCCAAAAAGGAAAATATATCAGATAAGAATAACCTTTCCCTAAAGAACTGGACTTTTACTTTTTGAATGTAAAATAAGGCAGGTCATTGAGCTGTTACATTTGAAAAGAGAACCTGTTCTGTTTAAATATGTGAGAAAGATGTAAATTGGACATGGAACTATAATACTATTTAGGGAAAATTACAGAATGTGCAAGGAAGTTATATTTTATTAGGTTTCCTCAACTTCACTTTGCAGGTAATTGCAGCCATCCTTGCAGCCATCAGGATGATTATACTGATATTACATCATTTAATCATGGTCAGCTTCCCTTAGAATGGACATGACCAGAAGTTATGCCTGTGTCCTTTTGTGGCATTTTCCTTCCACCCCGAATGTTGACATATGTTTCTATACATATTACTTTGCTTCTAGCATATGTTTTCTTCTGATTTTAAGAAGTTTTTTACAGTTATAATTTAGTGTTTGTAGAGCAGAAGAAAATTATACCAGCCCTATTTTCATCACCAGTATCATCATCATTGTTTCTTGCCATCAAATCATCTGTCTAAGGAAGACCCATGATCAGGTGCTTAAAATGAGCTCCCTACTGTGTGCCATAAGTATTTGAAAAGAAAGTCACTTATTTAAAGATAACTCTGAACATTTCTCCCCAGGATATGACACTGACATGACTTAAAGAGAATATAAAACAAAACTGCAACAAAATATCTGCTGTGTGGTTCTGGATGCCTTCCAACCCAATTAATGGAGGGATTTTTGTTATAGTTGCTGCTTTCAGGTAAATATTTCATTATTCTTATGGAGTATCAGATAGAAAATCATCAAATATATTTATCTATGCATATGTATGTGTATATATCAACTGGATCTTTAACATTTACAAGAACGTAGATGAGGACTTTATAGCTTTGTCACATTTTTATTTCACTTAGAAACATTTTCAGCCCTGATGCTCCAAAATTCATCTTCATATTTCTTTTTGTAGTGTCGAGGGCTGAGGCCCAACTACTTGATGTAGTGTTGTATGGTATAGAGTTATCTTTTTTCTTGGTAGGGGTAGACTCTGAGGCTCCAGCTGAGTAATGCAGTTCCTCAAGAGACACAACATTTCTTCCTGTACCACAGTGTTTAAAATAAACCAAAAGAACAAGCATGTTTCAGAGAAAAAGTGTCACCTCTCCTTTATAGATTGGGATCTACAACCTCAATTGCTGAGTGTAATTCTAAAATAAATGAAAAGAGCTCTTGTTTCTTCAGAACCTGTTGCACAGTCACATTCAAAGCAGATCTAAGGAAAGACATTGAATTTCCTGGTTTCTTCACAAGCTGCTTCAGCATGAGTCTATTTTTAATTAATAATAATCAGGAGTCCATAGTGTATTCCCACTTAGACATGAAATTTAATGAACAGGATAAAAATAAAGAGATCCAATATACGTCCAGTTGTGTCATCATGTAAACTTTTTTTAAAATTTAGAATGGAATGATTATTCATTTATCTAGACACTTATTAATAAGTGTCATATATGCAGAAGGCTGTCAATTGTTATTTTTTAGGGAAATCTCAAAGACATTTCTAATACTGTACTTTGGAGATATTACATGCAACTGTGTTTTCTGTAAGGAAGCTAAAGCTTACACAGTTCTTTTGTTCTTTCCAAAATTTTTGTATTCTTTTTCTGCTCCATGTTCTTTAAATATTTTTCCCATTTAACGAGCTTTGGGAACATAGCCCTCTTCTTGCAGTGCTAATTAAGTTCACTCATTCATTGCAACAATAGAAGCAAAGAAAGATGAAAAAGCCGAAATAAATTGTCCCCTGGCAGAGAAACGAAAGTGTTGCTATGCTTAAAAATAACTCTTCTCCTCATCTCTCCCATTCTTTCTTATTGTAAGAAGCTAAATTTACTTTCTAAAAGAAATACAATTCTATCAATACTACAATCTGGACAGCATGTAGACCATTAATATCATTGTGCAGTATATTCTAATGTTAAATTCATATTCACAAAAGCTTTCCCTGAGTTAATAATTAGATTCAAATTATACTAGCAAAGCCCCTCTTTTTTACCTATTAATACATGAAATTTAATTTTTCTGCTGGAAATCCATCAGTTCCAGGACATAGCCCTTATATACCTTTTGACAGTAAAATTAAAGACATGGAAAATTGCTGCAACTTTACTTCTTGCTACTTGAAAGACTGCTATAATTCATGAAAATGTCAGTTTTTGCAATCCATTTATGGTGAGCTGCATGGTTAATGGATTATTGTCTCAGGGACTAGGGACAGTCTGAAAAAATAGCACTCCCCAATTTTGATTTTATGTACCAATGGAGACAGGAGAATGAATTTATTCTGAAATAACAAAACTTCCTTTTCTTCCAATTTCCAAATAAATTACTTGGTTTAAAATTGGAAAATAAGCATGCTGGTTTATCTTATCATTAGCAAACTGCTACTCTCTTAAGACCATATTTTCTAACAGAGATAGTATTTTAAAATTGTAAATTTGGGGCTCTTTTTAGGTTCTGCATATAAAACCATATGAGAATAATATTATGAGATTGACCAGGAGATGACAGGTACCATAAAAGTCATTCTCCAGGTTGTTCTGTAACATGTCAGAAGGCAATAATCTGGAATTTTAAAGTCAGACTTGACTTTCAACAGTTTATCTTGTTAAAACACAACTATCATTGGTACATTTTCTCTACTCCAGATGCTTTTATGAATCTTGTAGCTTAAGTGTAGATATTTAGTAGGATTCCACTCCTTTGCTCATTCTTGTAGGTGCTGTGTACTCCTAGATGATGGGTAATCCATACCAATGTTGGCTTTGGTTTTCTGTGGAGGATCCTTACTGGTTTCCCTGTACAGCTTTGTGTCATGGAGAACTCTGCTTAAATGCTTCTCCCTTATCAAAATGGAAGTAAAATAACCTTGATATGGGTGTAGGGATTTTTCAAATTTTATTTTCCAAACTATATAAGGACTGTTCTACTTGACACTATCCACACTTTCCTGTGATCATTCCAGCAGTGAGTGAAAAAACATAGCTTGACTGGAATCTGAGTGGGTAACAATGATGAACATCAGAGGTACATTAAATACTCTAAGGGATACTCCAATACTGGTTTTCTTGCAATGACAGTCTCTCCAAATGACTGAATTCAGTCTAGTTTTGTACTGAAAATTTTACCTGGGTCCTGAATAAATGGCTTTGATCTTTCCCATAAGCTATGTGAGACATGGTCAGTGAAAAAAAAAAAAAAAAGAAACTGATTAGTTTGCCTTAAAAAAAAAAGTTTTCTAAAGGTAAAGTTTTTACCTTTTTCTAACGGGTAAAAATACTTTTTAGTCAAGACTTAAACAACAGATGCCTTGGAGATAACGATAGCTAATAGTGTCTCCAGCTAAAAACATACCAAAGAAGGGTTAAGAGAGAGAGCAGACAAAAGGGACACAAAAATTCAGACAATTTAAAGATCTGAAAATCAGCCTTATGTGTAGTTGTTTATATTCAGACACAGTATCATAGTGAGCTTGAATCAACTAACACCCTGCAATGTGATATCTGTAAAGCAATTTGTAGAATTAAAAATACACTAGTCTTTTGGTTTAAAAACTTCATAAACTCCTTGAAAGACTTTCCTACGCCCTCCTTGCAAAGAGTTGCAGTGTAATTGACACTCAGCTGTGAACTGTCCTTCACTTACTCCACTTAGTGATTTACATTATAAAGGTGGCTCAAGGAGCTCACATCAGTTCCTGTGGAGTTATGTGTGAGATAAACATAAGCTAGAAATTTAGACCTAACAGTCCAAGGGCATCTTCCCATTGGTAATGATAGATATTTAGGATAAGCAATGTTAGACTGATTTGCTATCTGAACAAAAGCAGGCCAGAGTCAAACAAGCATGTCCAGTTTGTGCCCATTAGCTCTGTGTTTTGCTGTTCAGAGGGTTCAAGCAGAAATAAAGAAGCAGAAAGGTGGACCACGTATGTTAATATTAATTTTTGTAGCACAAATAATGGTTCCAATGCCATAAGAAGCTCAGCGTAAATAGACTTTTGCATTTATGGAAACATCTATCAAAGTGAATGAAATAGCCAGGGGAACCTTTCTCTCAGGATCAGGGCCAGAAAGAACTGCTGGTAAGAAGGTGGAATAAAAACAAGCATGCAGAATATGGAAAATAGGAGAATCAGTTATGCCAATTTATCATACAGAAAGTACTGGCAAATCTTTTGACTGCAATTAATACTATCAGTGTGTCAGCAACAGCATTTTTGCAGTTTCATTCAGAGTAACTATTTAAATAGAAGAAAAGAATCTCTGAGTTATGATCGGTGGTGGCATTGGAGAATTTGTGAGCATGAGTCAGATGTGGAAGTGGGGAAGAATATTATGTGCTGCAGGGAAGGATGCTCTTGAGGCTAGATGTATGCAGACTGTTTTATTTATTTTTTTTTACTAAATTCTGCCAAATGCAGAGTGCATTACAAGAACTGCAGCTGGGAATCTTCTGTGTTACTGCTGTCTGTTTTCTGTCACAGTAGAAAGTTGTGGCTTTGGCAAGCCCACAGCACTCATCAATGAAGGATGGCTCTGCTGTGTGCTTCTCATCTATCCGGAACTCTGAAGCATTGCTTCTGCTTTTCTTTCAGCAGAATAAAGCACTGCAGCCATGCCTCTATAGCATTGAATTTATAGCCTTCCTGTGACATAGGCTGTATTTTAGGTAGCAAGGTGACCACTGTCAGCTATAGTTTCCAAAAGAAGTACATTTCTGCTTTTCCAATGCTCCTCTCTTCTGCTTACAGGCCACACCTCTGCCATGAAGCTCAACAGAATGGGAACCCTGCGGAGCCATTGTCACGCTGACACCTACACTGGCTTCTCTAGAAGTGGCACATTTCTTCTCACATTATTATTTTATCTTAGAAAGACCATCTTAAGCTCTAGCCCCCATGACAGGCAAATGAGACAAACACTGAAGGGAAGAGTTACAGCCTGCCCCTCACTGCTACTGAGAGAGAACAAGGCCAGGGGAGGCAGAGACCAAACTCAAACAAACTCTAATATTATCCTGAGAGGATTTGATGCACCTCTGAGAAATGTCTGAGGCACTGTCCTCAGATGCTTTGGCAACGTTTGCATGTGATGACTACACTGCAGCAGGGTCTGGTTTGAAATCTCCTTCTCCGATGCAGTTCAGCCCTGTGAGCAGTGAATTTTTAGCTCTGACTACAAGGAAATAGGAGGAAGAGGATAAAAAGCATGGAAGAAATCAATGGGATCTCTCTCATTTGCTCTTCTTCTAGCAGTAGGTGAAAGAGCCAGAGCCAGATGGATACAGCCAAGCTGCTTCCAGCATGGAACATGATGTTCATTTGGGGAAATTGAAGCAGATCAGAAACCCCTTTGTTTTCTGACATGAACTCTGCTATGTGTGCATGAACAGGGTATGTGTGCATGTGAGACAGATGAATGAGCAGAATAAGAGTAGGATACAGCTTTTCAGCTTTCCTGCTTTCCAGTGAGGAAGCAACAGGCAGATAGAGTACAAGGTATCCTCATTGATGTTGATTTCTTCTTATTACAGGATACAGGATGTTATCTCTACAAAAGGATAATTTTCATTTTAAAGTAAAATAGGATGCAGAGTCTTTCATTCTTGCAAGGACTTCTTGCAAGAGGAGACAAGGCAAGAACAAATGCCATTCGAGCCTTTCTGATGAATTTATTTATGCAGAAATCCCTTTATTTAAACTCAAGACAATTCCATTTATGTGATTAGTTTATACTGCATGCCAGCATCAGGACAGGAGTAACATTTGTGGATAGAGGGTGTACAGCTGGAAGGTGGTGATATTTGCTGAAACTCCTAGAATACTGTGTTTAATTATTTTAAGTGAAAGAGAAGAAAAAAAAATGTATAAGCAGAAAACCATGGTAAAAGAAATGGTCTCACATAAAACTAGTCTAGTACTTTTTCTAGAAACACTAATCACTTCACTGGAGTCACATGTTCTGGAACAGGTTAGGCAACTCAGTGAAGTAAAATATCAAGATGCCTATTACTAGTGGGATGAAAACATAATTATTATCACAGAACAGAAATTAAATCAATTTCAAAGACCATAGCAAGTCAGTGGCAGTCAGGAAGAGTCCAAAGTTCAACCAGCAGCCAAGTATTGTGCCTCCCAGGATTTTGGTCCAAGTATGAGATGCTGCTTTTCCTCAGATGCATTTTCTGGTTGCTTACTCAGTGTATCTCTGCAGCAAAAATAACCAAGACGTTGTTGTCTAACTTACAATAAATTAGTTTTCCAAAAACTATGAAGACTTACAAGACCTATCTGTCTTATCAATAACTTCTGAATTCAAAGTAGGAATGGTGTCAAAGTGAGGTCCCCAAATAGTCTCTAGGCAGCACGTGTTTGACCATTTTTTAAATTAATTTTCAGATGATGGAAATCATTGATTATGTACAAAGTTCATGACGTCCTATCTGAGAGGCACGGCAGCAAGAATTTTCTATAAGGTATTTTAAGGTTCACTAATGTCTAATATATTCATTTGTAATATAAGGGGAAAATAAGTAAAAAGTATTAATAAATGAGTTTGGTTGTCATGGGAACCAATTGTCTCAGGTGCTCTGTTCCAATACAGCTATTAACCTCTAGTCCATATTTATTATTCAAGGGAAATAACTGACTCAAAAAGGAAGATTGGTTGTCACAAAAAAGAGAAGCCAGTGTGCTAAAGTTGAGTCATTTGCATGCAATAAAAATGAGTTAAAGAGGATGAATCTTCTTCAGCCCTAAAATGATTTGCATTTAGGTTATTGCTCTATTTTTCTCAGTTCTCAATATTATAGGATGTCAAAAAAGAACTAGGAACAGCAGATCTGGAATGAAATAAAGTACCCTACAGCTACTGTGTTCTGACTTAGATCTTTATCATGCTCTTTAAGACTTTCATCCTACCATTTCAGCTTGTTCTAGTACATATCTGGTGGAAAAATTTGTAGGAAGAGCTCATGTTATTGATAATCTGATGATTTTTTTTTTGTAATGGCCACTATTATTCAAGTCTCTAATTGTGATTGTACCCCACTTAACTGGACTGAGCAGACTGAAGGGGATTGCTCAACGGATGTTAAAAAAGAATTTGCACAAAGGCAGTTGGTTGAAGAAATAACATCTGTATAAACACACACAATTTTATTTTCAAAAATCAGAATTGCAAGGATGAAAAGCATTTATTAAAAATAATTATAGCTATTATTTGTTGAAATTTGTCATGTATTATCTCAGGAATGCACTATATGAATTCTTCTCTAGAAATGTTAGCCTTCCTTTGCTTTTCTGTTTTTCAGTACCCAATATGTTCTGACACCAAATGCCCCATCTACAGTTACCAGTTTTGTTACAGATTCCCTTGCTGAATCCACATCTATTCAGGTTGCCATGGATTTATGTTTTGGATTATGGCTCTTCCTCTGATTTTTTTTTTTCCCCTTAAAAATAATAATAAAAACAAACTTTAGGAACTGTAAATGAAAAATTAAAATAAAAAGAACAAAACCCCCTAAAATATCTGTGTTTTGGTTTTTTTCCTCTAACCCTAAGACTAAAGGCCTTTTACTTGACAGTTTAAGTCTGATCTTTTACCAGTCACAAAATAACCATAATGAATGCTTTTATTTAGGTTGCCAGAACCTGGGATGAAATGATCTGGTTGCTTGAAACAGAGGATTTTGAAGTAATTAGTCAGGAGCTTCATTTTTTTTTTGGCTTTAATTCTTTTTAATGGAATTCTTTAGTGGATTAAAAGTAAGACTTGATTATCTCATGTTTATAAATATTGATAACTCTGAATATTGTGATTATTTTTAAGATGTTGTCAAACTTGTCCTGTAATAAACTCTCTAATCAGAAAATAATTACAATATATAACAAACAAAACCTAAAAATCCTTATTTTTTCAAGTCCTCTGATGCACTTGAAATCTTGGGATGATATAAGTAAAAATGCTGGCTAAAGGAAGATGAAGAGGAATTTGGCACATAGCCTCTGTAATCACATTCCCTATTCTGTCCTGTCCTCTCTTGTTTCCCCAGTTAATAATGTATGTATGACAGATAACCTTTAATGTGAACTTGCTCTTTCTGAGAGAGAGAACAAAAATCACATCCTTAAAACATGACCTCCTCTCCTTTTTCTCTGTTTTTATTTACTCTTTGCCTATTGCCCATTATCACTACTATTCCCTAGTGGTACCTACCATTGACATGGTAGGCAGATTCATTTATCAGCCCAAGAGCTGATAACACTTTGCTCAGTGTTCCCAGCAGTGCAGTCAGCCACTAATTTTTCTGCCACAGAAGGTCCCTACAGCAGCAGTACTGCTCCCCTGGCAATCTTTTTCAGATGATACATCACATCTTGCAAAAATTGTGATTTATCTATAGGTGGCAGCAGACTTACACTGTAAGGAGAGAGCAAGACCTGTCAATTACTTGCAATTATTTGTGCATAATCACTTTATCTCTGTAAAGATAGCATACAGGACAAAATCCTGTAGAGGCAAATACATGAGTGGATTAGGCCATAATTTTAGCAGCTGAGAAAAAAAATGGAAAAAGAATAAGATAGAAAAATACTTGAAAGAAGAAAGCATGTTCATTCAATAATAAAGTTTACTTTGCAGATGGTAATAATTTAGTCTCTGTACAAATCTATCATTTGGGAACTAGCCTACATATTTGAATACCATTTTTTTGCAGCAGGACTCAACAGGGTTTGAACAAAGTTCTGCTGTTGAATCTGTTTTTTTCATTGTAACATAATTATGCAAAGTTTTTCTTAATCTTACAAGTAGGAAACCACCTGAGAATATTTATGATGGAATCATACATTGTGTGTACACCATAGATAGGTGGACATGCTTCAAGAGACCAGATAGCCTCTGTATTAAGTTTCAGTGGTTGAAAATGATCAATGACTGTTCTATTCTCATGGACTTATTATCTTCTGTCCTTCCTAAGGATCATAAAGGAGATTAAATTCAATTGTTCAAAAAGTAGACCATTAAACCCTTGATATGTGCTGCGTTGCATGCATCAGATATCATAGTGGAAAATGGATTTCTTATGGGAGATAATAGAGGCTAATGAAGGCAAAAACAATTATAAAAAGTAGGGCCCGGTGATTATCGGTACCATCAATATTTGCATATTAGGCCCTAAGGACTAATTCATAGCACATCTGGTTTATTAGTGAACTTACATGAGCCAAAGAGTTTTGCTATGCATTTGTCATTGTTTTTAAAAGCCTATATGAAAGAAGAAAAGTGCACCTAGAAATTTTTAGGCTTCCTGCAATTCAATCAAAACTGATACTAGGTGTCTGGCAGGGTGAAAATAACCAATATACCATAAAATTATCTGAGACAGGAACAGCATAAGGATAAAATATTCGCCTTCTTTTTTCTCAGGTGATTTATTGACAGTAAATTGACACCAAAGAATTGGAAAACTTTGGTTTTTTTGCCACGGGTGCACACATAAGGAAAAGATCAGAAGCATAAACAGCCTAATTTTCATTTTCAAAATAGTTTGTGCTCATTTTACTCTGGCAAAGTAAGATTCACCATTCAAAATATCAGTCATCTTAGTACTCAATGCTCCTGACAATTTTCATCTCTTTTTTCTCCTGGTTCCTGTGGAGAAGCCCAGTTTGCTGATATGAACATACCCAGTGGTGGGTTCAGTTGATGCTCCTGGCTTGCTCTTATCTGTAATCCTGCTTGTACAAACAGGTCAGACCTGTCCAGCGTGGAGCTAGAGCAACAGGCAGCTATGGGGTAAGGGCATGTGAGAATTACCACTTCTCTGATAACTGAGGCACCTCATGGGCACACAGAAGTGAAATCTGAAGTGTTGAGAGCCTTGAAGTTCACAGCCAAAAGGTGACAGCTGAGGGCGATGACTCAAGGTGTAACTAACAAAATTTGCTGTTTAGTATCTAAGCCTACTTATGTTTGTGATCCTAGGTTACATAGCTGGCATTAGATTTGCTAGGATTGAGTTCTTCTGTTTGATCTTAGCAAATCTCTCACCACATTGAAAGTTTTTGTTTGGACATCTTGAGTATTTATGTGGAGCAGATATAAAATATTATATTCCCTATAAAATATATTGTGCTTTAACAGCAGCAACAGGAGACTTTGTAGGCAATGATTCTGCCACTAAACGTGTGTGTGTAAAAGTACAAAGGTATTTTTGTTCCTTTTTTGAACAAGTTTTCCTCCTGAATATCATAACCAGAGCAGAAGTAACGTAACTTATAGATTAATACAAAGAATTGAAGGTCAAAAGATGGTAGGTCAGATGAGCTAGCAACATCCACAAGTCTTCATGGGTTGTTGTTTCAACTCTTTACCCTCTGCTGTATTTCTGTGTTGTTCTGTGTGCTAGTTCTTAACTTGCCAAAAAAAAAGGAAAAAGTGATGATCTAATTCCAATGCCACTTTTTTCATGGTTCAGTATGACATTCATCCAATTTAAACTAGTGTTAGGACAGATACTCTTTTCACATCCTCACTGGAAAGAAATTTTCCTTCTGAGAAATCTAAGAAATGTCATGGTCTGCAGAGATTAAAGTTAGAGCAATGCACTTAATTTAATTTTATGTCTGTTATGTAAGAAAAAATGTATTAAGCTTTATCTGAGAGCATGAGTCCATTGAAAAGTTCTGCTTTACCCTGAGAAGTATCTTGGTTTGATGGCTGAAGCCCCTGCAGAAAACCAGTGAATAAATCTTTGTCATTGAGACAGTAATGGAATTTTAGTAGTTGAATATTTAGAAAACCTCCAACTTTATGGCATAGAAATACCTGTAGTGGTTAGAGGGGGGTTCTGAATGACTGAATTTCCCACTCATTAACACTGGGAAATGCTGTCTGTAGCCAGTGGGATGTTGCTTCTTTAGATGAAGTTATGTGTTTACCACATAGCATATGTCTTGCAGACTTAACATATGCTTGCAAGATTGTGCCCTTTCTCTTCTGATATCTTTCTCTCTCCATTTCATTCCTCTTTGGGAATATCCAGAAACTTCAGAGGAATGAAAAATTAGGGATTAAAAAACCAGATACAATAAAGATATTAAGCTCCTAGAATTTAGCTGCTGGGCTACCTCATTGGTAGGTGTTTTGAGCTCAAGATGCTGTGCAGAAACACAAGCTTAGTGTTTGTATTTTCTTTACTATATAAAAGTGCTCAGATCCAACTTCCCTGCTTTCTAAGAGACCCAAATTTCTATTAGAGAGGGAAAAATCCAGTTCACTTTTCTGCTCAGGCTGAAAAATTTGAGTTACTACTGTCACTTCTAAAGGAGTGTTTTAATTACCGTGCTAGGTTTTCAGTTGTCTTCTGCACAAGCCATGCACAAAGCCCTGGCACTGCTGGGAGTAAGCTTCTACTTAAAGCCAGCAGACAGAGATGACATCTTCTGCATCCCTGTTGAAATGCTGACAATTCCTCCAGAATTTCCTTGCCTCTTTTCGGCTGGATGTCAGCTCAGAAAGTTCATTTAAAGCATCAATTCAAATGAACAATCTACCACAGCTTATTTTAATTGAAGATGCATGAAAATTTGCTTGCAACAAGCTCTGTGGGGAAATAACATTTGAAAGACAGGAAATGCAAGAAGTTAATGGCTGACTGTAATGTCATAAAGTTGCACAGCTGTTTACTAGGTGAATGTCTAGTTTAAGCTTTAATCTTCCTCTCCTAACACAGAGAGGACTTCAGGCAGATTCAGAGGCAGATTCAGCTTTCTTGCACTGCTGTGCTCAAATTAGACTGACAAATATCACCTGCCACCCTCAAGGCAATCAGCTTCTCCTTGCAAAATCTGATAGTTCTAGTTGATTGATCTAAACTCTCATACAAGAACTAGATGACAGTGTCTAAAAAGAAAAAGATGAAAAAAATTCCCTCAGCAGAGGGAAGAATAACTAACATGGGAATAGAGAGGATAAAATGAAAGACAATACACACTAGTGTAACTATCTGTAAATGGAGGTTTATCAGGTGAATGTTTTGGCAAATAATTATTTGAAATTAGTTATATTCACATATTACAAAAAAACATTTCTTTTAGGGATTTTAGCAATTTCAAAATAATAAAATAAAGAGTACTTTACAGGCAGAAATGATTTAGCACATTAAATGACAAAATGTTCCTCGGCCGTCTCTGCCTGTGTGAAATCTACAGAATATGTTTCTTGCATGGCTTTGTTATTTCAGAATAGCTAGTAGCATGTGAGGCAAAATCTTAAAAAAGACACAGTTTTTTTGTTGATACTTTTAATCTTCATAAAAATCCTTTATTAATATTTTCATATTTCATTAATAAAGTTGATTTTTGGTAACTCTTCATCTCCAAAGAAAAACAGAATAAAGTGTTTCCAAAGACAGAGATAAGGATATTTTTTCAACTTACAGGGAGATTAAAAAGAAAGTTTAAGTCCTCATTTCTTCTGTCAGGCTTCAAATTCCATACCATTTGGGAGAGAAAAAAAAACCAAAAGCTACAGTACAATAATCTGTAGTCTTGGGAGAAGAAGAATTAGAAGAGTTGATTTCATTATTCAAATGATATTTCTTTCTTTAAATATTCTGCTGTTACTAGAGTGAAGAGTAAAGGATATGAAACATCAGGAAAAAATAGGGTGAAATAAGGTAAACATATGGAATCAGACTATAATTTTTAATGTTACCTCAGATAATCAGTTCCTTCTTTCTCCATGTACAGGATGGAAAGAGATTCCATTGAAAGAGAAAAGCTACATTTCATATGCAGATCATGCAGCTCAGCTATTACAGGGGGTTCTGAGATTTCAGACCCCACTCTAATCATCACGGCCTTGCTTGTCTAGTGAGGCTGTCCCACCAGCTGTCAGCATACTGGTTTATCTCTACAATTTAACAGAGTGCTCTTTCTGTCTGCTGCAGAACACTGATGAAAAAAAATTGTAAAGGCAGGGAGCTGTGGAATCATAAGTACTCACTTTTCTTAAAGAGTGTATGTTGGAGTAATTGCAATAGGTCTGATAAAAAGAGCATAAAAATGAGAAAAGGAACACTGATTAGCAAAGCCTGTCCTATGGCCAACTCTGAGCTTCTGTAACATGCACAGAACTTCATAAGCATGTTTTTGTTTTTTTTTATCAGAAGCAATGCAGAAATTTGGGGTCCAGGCTGTAAAGAAGTAGTGAACAATCCCAGAGAAATTTGTGCAGCTAAGCCTTTCCTGAGACCTTCTGGATTAGGCTGATAATAGCGAAAAAATGTATCTCTTATAGTCCATGGAACCTCTTAAAATCAGAAATATTTCTGAAACCTTTATGAAATCTAAACCTCATTTGTAAGATTCTGTCTAGATTTCATCTAACAAGGAAATCTTGGCTTATTTATTAAATCACATTTTTGGGTATTAAACGGTCACTATTAAAGTTCATTAGCTTTGATATTGTGCATGCCAGAAAGCTTTTCTGAATTTTTAGGAAGCATGTTAAAGTAAAAAATACTCCTCATAGAAGCAAACTTGCAATATATTCTGAACCAGCCAAAATTACTCGATAGAAACTGAAATCTTACTGGGCATTTATTCCAGTTGTTATTGGAATCTTAAACAATTTTTGAAATGCTCTAAATATTTTCATACTTGAAATGAGACACACAGTCTACTGGAATTTGAGCCAGGTCCATTGCCTTTCCCTTCTGTCTTAATTTCATTATGTCAAAGACTGTAATAATTGCCAGAGTAACTGTGAAAGACAGATATCCTACAAATATTTTACAAGGATTTTCATCTCTTAGAATTTGAACTATATCCTCAAACAACTGTTCTCTGTCTTCTGATATATCTCCTTATAAAACCTTTCCTAGCTTTCAAGTTTGTTCTCTCTCTAAAAAGCCACTTCTAGTTCATCTATATTACACAGGATCCCCGATCTTTCTATGTCCTGAGACACAGTCTTGTAAAAAAATATCTCTTAATTTTATTTCATGAAGAAAATAAACTTTTTTTCTTGGATATGCCTGTAGTGATCTATTTTGGAAAACTAATTTTAAATCAGCGGATAAAAATCTTCTACCTCACTGATACCCTAAATTGTGTATTTCCCTCATACTAATTGTATTCCTCTTTAATAAAGACAGAGAAAGTGAAACTCCTGTAAAATGACCAGAATGTTTTTTTGAGAGACTTGTTTGAAGATGTAGTATTTCATTTTTCTTTTGAAAACTTTTTGAGAGCTCTCTAAAATGAGTCATGGATTACTGGGAATTGGACTAGCTTTAAATTGCATGCCTGATAGAGGAACACAGAAAGACTCAAACAATAATGGGTTTCACCCTCTTCCTTTTTATTAAAAAACAAAATAAAAAACATAAAAACTCGAAGAATAGTCCATATAGCCTGTATCAGACAAAATAAACAAATGGACAAACAAACTATCCCAAAACCACCACAAAAAATGACCCAGTTTATTTACCCTGATAATTGACTAAAGTAGGTGACTAGAGAAGAGTACAACCCCAGCACTCAGAGATGATCCATCCATTTTAATGTTTAACTGAAAATACTCCCGGTATTTTCAGTTCTGGGGCTCTGTGAGCTCTAGCATGACTATTGTGCTCAAAACCCTTTAACAAAGGGCTTCTTTGCCATGGGTTGCCAAAATAGACATCTAGCTCCCAAAACATTTTTTTTTTTTTTTTTGGAAAGGAGCTAGATAGCTAAATGACCTGTTACATGAAGAATCATTTCTATTGGAAATTGCCTTCTCTCAGCTTCATCTGATGCTCCATAGCTCCAAATTTGCAAGAGTACAACAGTTGATAACCGTCTGTTGGGTCATTCATGATTTTGAAGACCTACTCAATTTACCTTTCAGTTATTTAATTTTAGAAACTGAATCCTTACTTTTTTCTAAAGAACATTTGTTTTGACTGTCACTACTATTCTGCTTTAACTTTCTTCAATTCTACTCTCTTCTTTATGAGATGGAGAGTATCAACGGAAAGTATTCAAAATCCTATGAATTGATGCATTTGTCAAGTAAAGGCACAAGCAAGCACTGTTCAAGGAAAAGATATAACAGAAGTTATTAGAAACAGCTTTTATTATCTTAGCACCCAATCTTTATGCCTTTCTCACATGTGGGTGTACCTTTTTGGTGTCCTGGGAGCCAAAACATTTCTCTGTCAGTCAAATTGCTAAACCGAGCCTTTGAAGAATTTTTTAAAAACTATTATTTTTTTCATTAAGAAGACTGAAATTGTTTTCTCTGCCTCAGAGGTCGTACAAAATTGCTTCCTTTGCCTGCCATCTGTGAAGGTGTGATTTCTGGAGTAGTCACACATGTAACAAGCTGTACCTCCCTCCCACTGGCCATTTCCCCGTGCTCCTACCTGCAAAGGCTCAGATGGCCTGCTGAGAGGTTACTTAGGTGTGCTCAGCTACACAAATGATATGTAAACAGAGCACTTCAAACTGCAGTGATTTCAGTAGTAATGGCCAAGAAAATGTGTTTGAGTTTAAACTGTGTCAAAGAGTGCCCTTTTCAATAGTATCAATTGGTGGTGTGTGTGCCTCCTATCTAAAGATTCACTAGATATTTTCTTTCTCACTGAATATATTCCTGAAAGATGAACTGAATAAAGATAAGCATGCCTGCTCTTTCTTCTGCTGTTTCTCTATATGGGAAAACATTTACCTAGTGTCTTACCATTGGCATCTTTGCTGCTGCTGGTTTTGACATATATCCTCTTGTAGGCTTGATAAATAGAAATGTCTGAAAATGGTGTCATATGGCCTAAAAGCGGAGTAACATCAGGCTGTAAACAATAGCATAAAGCACTATTAAGTCTATAGAGTAAATGCACATGACAAAATGAGCCAGCTGATGATATTTCACAGATTTATGCTAGCTGAAGTGAACTGATCCTCCTCCAAATTCATTCAATCACAGCTCTCTTCAGAGCTCTTTATAACTTTGCTAAGTTCTAGACAAATATAGATGAAAGTCTGATTTATGTCTTCAAGTAGATAGTGTCTTTAAAATGAAACTGAAATATAGTGACATATATTTTCAAAACAAAACTTATAATGAGTTTTGAAAGTAAACCTCCCTCTACCTTACATAATTTTATGGTGATTGTGGGACTATTCTTAATGTGTCAAAAACAATGAGAAAATATATGATAGGAGCTTTTAATTATAAAACACTCATCAAAAAGATGGAGATATATACATGTAGTGATGGTATAGGAATGCTTTATAATCTTTACAACATATAGTCTTATAATTTCTTGCTATATTAAATTAGAAAAAAGACATATATTTTTAGTAATTGTTATCATATTATTTGATAAAAAAAAACCCCCGTGTTTTATATGAAAGACAAATACAGTAATCTTTAGAGAAAAATCTACATGAAGAAAGAAGTGATTGTGAATTTTTCTTTTTAAGAGAATTGGGTCATTATGATCATTTTATGAAGAAACTAGGCCATAACTCACTAAACCAAGGAACTGTGCCTTACTTATTAGTGTGATTTGATTTTCTAAAAACTTCCTGAAGTGTGAATGTTCATGAATGTGCAGAAGTATAAATTGAACAATTTTTGCTGCAATGACTATAAATATGGACTGGCTATTAAGATAACTGGGGCAGAGAATTTAATCTAAAAGCCACTTATTAATATAACTTGATCTCAGAATGAAGTATTTGTTTGAATTCATCATTCAGATGAAAGTTTCTTGCCACTGCATAGGATAACAATCACATTGGTCCTTCTTATTCAGTGTAAATGTGTAGGACCTCTTAATATTCTTATGATGCTCAATAAAATGAGAAAGAAAAAACAGTGGGCTATTAAATACATTTTAGTTTATCTGCCACTTAACCAGAGTGGGGAAACATACAAAAACAGAAGATATTTTAAAAAATCTTTAAAAAAGACTATAGTGGTGTATTAGTGTATATATTAATAAAATGTTTACACATATTAATAATTTTCATTGAAGGAAATAGATCATTCTGACAACTAGTAATGATAAAAGTTCAGTTTGTCCTGAAAACAGCGTTGGATTACATGAATAATTTGCATTCACTTTGTTTAATGCTTAATGCTTAGTACTTTCCAGCCTTTTTTAAAGCATTGCCACCTTAAATACAGTTTTAAATGATCCTTACTTCGTTAAAGAATATCAAAGCATTAAAGACTGGTGGAAGTCTGAGACCAGCCTTTTCCCAGTAGAGTGCTGTGAGACTTCAAATTTTGGCACAGTAAATCTAGGCATTTACAGCTCTCATTCTATTTTCTTGGCACTCTTTTTAATAATGTGACCTCTGAACGTACCATTAATGATGGATTAATGACTCTGCCAAATCTGCTTACAAATGAAAGATGGGTGGGTGGGGCTACTAGAATTTGATTTTTCTCTTTGTAACTTTTGAGGAAAAACTTAGGTTTTCATTAAAAACATTGACATGAAGGCTGATTTTTTTATATATATATTTTATTTTAAAAAATCAATATGCTTTTACAATTTCTCTAGAAAGACAAAAACTAGTTTAAAAAATAGATTTCATCATTAAATATCACCATTCTTCTGTTAATCTATCTATTTCCATGGGACAAGATCTGAGTATCTTTTTGCTGTCTCATCTACAAAACTTAACATTGCTTCTATCAGCTGCTGATAAGTGCTGTCATAATATTTTTCCTCACACACAGAGTAGTCTTTTCATCCTTAAGGATGGCAGGATTTAATTTAATTTATATTAATTTCATTTAATTTCTACTGTGGTGCCTTCTGCTTTGTTTTGGGGTTTATAGGTAAGTCCCAACTCAGAATACCAGCCAGCAGAGTTGAAATCCTTTAAGCATGTGTATCTATCCACTTTCTTTATATATAATTTACCTGACATTCCATATACCAATCCCAAGGTATTGTCTGTAGTGAGTAAAGGGGAATATCTGCTTCTGCAATGTGACTCAGATCCTAAAGGGACTAAACTGACCTTTGTATGTACCTGTCTGATTTCAGTAGTAAAGATAAAAGTGAGAGCAATTAAATTCTGGATTTACCCATTATGTATTTTACAGCAAATTAGCCTTGGTTTTTAGGCTGTGGATATCATTACAGGATTGAAGAAATTTACTTCTGATGCAAGTTAACTTTTAAACACTTAAAAATGGGATTGGACTCGGTCTTAGGCCAGCTACAATAAAATTACTCCTAAGGTACTCTGGAAAATTGGGTTACTTTGTTTTTTTAGTAAACATCTCTGACAAGGTGTGAGCCAAATTTCTCATTGTGGCATACAGTGCAATGTCAGGTGAATGGCAATCTGCTCCCCTCCTTCCCTAGCCTCTGCTACCTCAAGCCAAGCACACTTGGCTTTCATACCTCATGTCTTCAACTTCTGGCACTATTAATGCTAACATATTTTACATACCAAGAAATGCATTATTATCACATTAAACTATTATATTTAGTCCCTTTCCTTTTTCTGTTTCTTTCTTTGGAAAGTGGTGCAGTTCATCCTGGTTTTCTAAGACATTTATTAAGATCTTTAAAAGATGAGATATGGGAGGCATTGGGATAAGTACTGTAGACTTCATGGCCAGAAATGCAATGAAGCTCTTGAGAGTATTTCAGGGCATTACTTTATTCATGAGCTGAAGACAGTGACTGCTGAGTGATCATCACAGTATACCCAATGGGTTTGAAGCTTCTTACAAGGATATGCTAAAAGCTTTTAATATTCTCTCAGCTTGTAGCAAATCCCTCCATTATTTTGTGTGTTAAATGAATGCAAAGTGCACTCATCTAAAAATCTGTCTGTCTAAAAATAATATTTTTTGGATGAGCTACTTGGAGAATAGAAAAGAGTAAGGAAAAAGACTTCTCATGCTTTGACAGAAAGTTATTTTATTTTATGTGCATTAGCACAACTGGAGTCAGCATAAGATTTGGGGGTTTTTTTTTCCCCTTTTTTTTAGCATAAGGGAATACTGTTCAAGATAGAGATGCTGAGAATTTCAGCATATTCAGAAAACATGGTGAAAGAGAAGAAGAAGGGCAGTTATCACAGTACATGATACTTGAATGAAAGGAAACTACTGAAAATGTACACCATTTTCTGGTGTGAGTTGCCAACACAGCGTTGGATACCATCTGGAAATTTATACAATTTAAAATACATTTATGCAGCAAGTTCCTTCAGCTGATCTCAGAGGGCTTTACTACATCACTATAATACAGACAAAATGAAAAGTAAACTGAAGAGAAGAATGCTTCCTTTGCTTTTGAAAGACCATTAAATGGCAATCAGGTTAGTGGAATAAATCTAGATAAGTGGTTTGGTTTTCAGTTCCTTCAAAATCAGCCAGGAGACCTTGGCTGTAGTTCACTACTTCTGAATGCTAAGGACATTTGTTGCAACCCATCTGTGCAGTGGATTTGCAGGGTTGGGATGCAGATGCAGGTCCCTTTGCACTGCTGAGCCTGTCCAGTGGCAGCAGCGTGCTGACCTCTGGTCTGGAGGGTGTCAGGGCAGCCTCTCTGAGCTGGCTCCGTGCCTCAGGAGAGCAGGATGCAGCCAGCCTTGTGTGTGGAACAAGATCCTGACTTTCAGGTGATGTGTGTTGCCTGCTCTGATGTTAAACTTATCTCAGAATTGACAGCTGGGCTGTACACCGAGATGTAAGATCACAAAATAACTTTCTGCTAATCTTAGATATTACAAGGGGAAAGAATAGTGCAAAAAGTTTGATTTCAGTTCAAGAGCAGAAGGTGGTATTACATCCTGGATGTATACATGGAAGGGGTTATGACTTTGTTCCAGAGTGCTGTGTGGCCATCTGTAACACAGTTGCTGTCCTGTATGTTCTAGAATGTTCCTTCATGTAGCCGCATTGCTAGGGTGTGAGAAATCCTTCAAAACCAGCATATGTGTATTAATTTAGAACTAGATCATCAAAGATATTCAAGTGAGTAATTCTGACTAATTCCCACCAAAATATACTTTAGCTGGGTACCTCAGTGCCATTCCAACCTTTGATGCCCCTGTGAGTTTCAGTAAAGACAGCATTTAAATATAATATTGATTTCCAATAGACATTGTTTGCAGAATGGGTCTTAATACACCAGACAATTAATGATGGCAGCTCTAAATATTCAGCGTAGAGGATGTTATCCACAATGTCTTTATCCATCTGTAGTTACAAAGAATGAAAGTAGTGGATCCTGTGAATTTCAGCTTGACTACAAAATATATTGGTGCTGACTTGCAAGCCAAACAACTAGAAAACTGGAGAGAAAATTTTAGATCCTTGCTTGAGGTCACTGAGAAATATAATACCTATCTCTCAGGAAATTCTGTGATTTACAAAAAATTTGGTTTGAACCCAACCCAAATCCAAATCTTCACATTTCAGTAGCAGCAAAATTTGGTTCTTTCTGAGTCTACCAGTACTTTTAAATTTTTTATTGATAAATAACTTGTAAAATTAACCTATTCTCATCAATAGGAAAGAATTTTTAATATCAATTTCAGACTGTATTATTGAAACCCAGGAAGAATTTTAATTTAATGAGGGACAAAACATGGATCATGATTGGGATAAAAATATTTTTCATCTCTGATGCTGTGATTTGGAAGCCCACAGATGAAAAAAGAGATATCTCCAATTAGTTACTACTAAAATAGACTTCTTCAGTTAGTCATCCTGCATCCCTGAAGAATTTAATCATGTTGGTCTGGGGTTTTTTTAAAGCGTGGTAGATTTAATTTAAAGTAAGCCTTTAAAGAGAAGACAGAAAAGACCAAACCTTTCAGTGAATTATACCCCAATGCGCTTTTCTATTTTGGAGTTTTCTGAGGTGACAATTGCCACTAGAAATATCAACTTATTTGCATTAATGTTGGATCATTACCAACCATTACAAATACAGACATACTAATGTTAGACAAGACTTCAACATTATTGGCCAGAACATAAATGAAAACTTAGCCAGAAAAACGTGGATTCATGAGTGACAAGCAGAAATGCAGATAATATTGGCTTCCTCATGATAGCAGAAGTCAGTGGCATGGAAATAAGGGTTTGAAATGCATTAAGTCAAAGGTGCATCTTTGAGGAAACCACTTGATTTTTCATCTTCCCTTGTAATTACCTAGTGTACATTTCGGAAAAACCATCTCTTCTTTCTAAAAATTCCAGAGGACATCCATATTTCATTATAGCAGATTTGTCACTGGTTAAACAAACTAGCCTAAAGCAAGTCTCTGTGTTCTTAGCCTCTGATAATATGAGGGGAAGTATAAAATATTAAATGCACCCCACTATTAATCTGCAACTGAATGAGTATATCCAACTGATGTTAAAATGTTAAAAACATGCATTTAACAAACTATCATTAGTTACTAAAATTTCAATACATTCTTTACTTAATAAAATGCTTTTCAGTGTCAGTCCGTGTTTTCAAAATGTCTCTTAAATAAGTAATAACAACATCTAGCTTGATGAACTTAAAGGATAACTTTCAAGAACAGTGTTCTCATTAGCCACCAGCATTTGCTTTAGGCTTTGGAATAACCTATGTTGGTTATATATGAGGAAACAAGAATAAATGTTTTCCTAAGCTTACTGAAAACTAAAAAAGGGTCTCTTGGCATTACAGGCAAACATACAAATACAATAAATATTAAAACAAATATTAAAGACCAAGCTAGATTTATTTAGATCAATTTGGATGTAAACTCGATATTTGCAAAAATGAATATGGAGGATTTAGAAGACCGATGGGATTCAAAGAAATTCTAAAAACTTTATGCTGTAGATGCCTTGGAGAAATGAGAATTTCTGCGCCCTCACTGACGAATGGAGGTAACCACAAAGTGCCACAAAATTTTTATTGGTTCTTTCACAAGCAAATCTCTGGTGAGTCAAAATTCCACAATGAGCTTCAGGTTAATATTAGAATATTGTGGAAAATAGAGAACTGCTTTTGATTCTCAAGAAAACTGTCACAGACTTCTATGCTGCCATATCAGAATCTGAATTTATATACTTATAAGCCATCAGCTCTTGCTCCATGATGTTCAGTGGAAAATGCTGGGTAGGAACCTACTATTTCAAGAATACTTAAATTACTGTATTATTGCCCTCATGCCTCAGTTATTCTTATAAATGGATATTTTTACCTTTTTCTGTCCTGAAAATTATCCCTACAGGCTTGTTAACTGAGAGTGGATGGAAGATTTCCATTACAATATATTTGATGTACCTACCCCAGAGGAAATGGCAATTTAAAGTAGCACTTCTGCAGGTGTCAGCCGAATTGAATATTTCAATATACTAAAGAGCTTGAATTTGTGAATATCCAAAGAATGTTGGAAAAATGAGAAAAACTTTCACTGCCAACCTTGTGTTGCTGCTGCCTGCCTGTACAGCAGAAATGTTTCCTAGTACACTGTTGTTCAATTTTCAAATGATCAGGTTTCTAGGAGTAAAAATAGAAAAAATGTGAGAGTGTGTAGGTAGAGATCTTAACTTACTTTGGGTCTGCAAAGGGAAACAATTATGCCATGAAGGTACTTTGTTTAGAAGCAGCTTAGACAAAGATGGTGGGGTTTATCTGCTGAAATGAGGGAGTGCACATTTAAATAATCACATTTATTGTTTGAGTCATCCTTTAGTATATGCCTGCTTTGGACAAAGGAGTAATTCCTTAAACCCCTCTGACTGTATTAAGTGGATCTTCTTGATTCTGATGGGACCCTCTGTAGCCAGTGTAGCTATGGATAGATACGGCATTATGGATAACTTAAATGGGATTAAACCCTTCAGATCAGAAAAACTTACACTGTCTGAACACTGTCAAGAGTGCAAAAGTAGAGACTGAGGAATATACTAAAGATCTCACTGAAGACACTTGTCCAAATGGGAGTTCAGAAGAGATGAAGAACCCAACCACTTTCAAAACTGGAGCTGGTGTATATATATATATATATACACATATATATATCTACATATATATATCTACATATATATATATATATATATATATATACACATAAAAGGAATTACAGAACATACTGTAGTGAGAGAAAAGAACAAGTCTTGACTGAAGATATCCTTTCCTATCCTATTGGAGTAAATCTGGAGAAATTTGTTCAGAATTTCATTATAAATATTCATATAGGAATAAGTTAAAGCCCTCTCCCATAGTTGTACAAAACTTTCTATTTACAGTGAAGAAAAATCATGCAAATAAATTTAGAACAAGAATATACTAATAATGTAAATATATTGCTACTATTAAAGCAGTGAACACTATATTTTTCCTAGCTAAAACGCATGGCAAAGTACTTTTTGAAGATATTAATGCTTATTTTAGGTGCGCATTAACTGGCTATCCTTATAATTTTCATCCTAATTGTTACTTCTCATTCTTTGTCAGAGCTTTTCAGATAACTAAAAACCCCCTCATGAATATTTTAATGAATAAATAGGGTTGCTATGCTGTTACTCTGTATACCTTATTGTGTATTATTTTACAGTATTCTGACAACTGACACTTTGTTAATGAAAATGAGTACAAATCTCACAAGTGCAAACCAGTATTGTTCATCCAAAAGCCCATGCCAGTAATATATGCTATGGCTTTCTCTAGCTGTCACTCGTTACATGCCTGTTTACAAAGAACCCCATATCCATTGGGCTCCACAAACAATACTATAAGACTTCAGTAAAAGATTAAATGTGAATGAAGGAATGTCCCAACCTAACTGATTGTTCTGAGATGTAGAAGGCTACAATTAATTTAAATAATCTGATCAATGATTAAGTATTTAGAGTGTAAATAATTAAGGCTGAAATCAAACCACAAAGAATCATTAAAGACATAAAAGAGAGAGAACATGGCTAGAGAGAAACATACTTTTAAACTTTTTGCTGGTTTGTAATAAAACTTCTTTAGAGACTGTGGTGTTGGTTGTCAAGATGCTGGAATTAACAACCAAGGAAGAGGGAAGAGGAGAGAAGCTGACAATTGTTTTATTGAGCTCTGGTTTAATATAGATGCCACCTCTACTGATTGTACTGGGGCATGATGGGAATAAACTCTCAATTGAGTGTAACAACCACAACAACACAAAAATCAGGAAATCCAAGTATTTGAACAAACACATAGATACAAAAAAGCCTGTGATCTTCTTTAGAGCTCTGGATAAAAATCTATGCTGATGAGACCTAGCCTTCTGTTTTACCTCCTGCCCCTGCATTTGGTGATTTTCCCTCATCTTGAACCCATATCTCTAACTTTTCCCTTTGGCTCCTCTTTGTCTAATAGTTTTTGTTCCAGCTTCCATTTTCTGATTGCTAGAGCTCATAGTTGTGATAGTTGCTTGTTTTAAACATTTCAGGTTTATTAGCCTTTGAGAAATTACATTTCTAAAATTTTATTGTTCTCTAATTCCTTAATTTTTGAGAGAGCAATCTCTTTAATGTCTGTTATTTCATATTTAAATTTTAGGGTCGGGCTTGGATTTGATTTAATCTCTGTTATAACTTTATAAACCTTGCATGGATAGCTTTGATGTTCCCTTGCATCCAGTGAATATATATACAGCTTTTTTGGTCTTGTTCATAATACAAATCTTTGTAGCTTGACATATTTTTTTTTCAGTAGGTTGTACTCAATCAGCAGCAATTATGCTGTTTCCAGGATGTTGTGTCTAGGCAAGGTGAATACACATCTAACCAATTCCAATCCCATACCCCAAGCAATATGTTTTGTTTTTTTTAAAGACTATAACAAACAAATAGAGTTGCCAATAATATTAAACAATTTACTGTTATTTTTAGTAGAGGTGAACTAGGCTTTTAACTATTTATTTGAGATACATACATCTTTAAATATATATCTTTATATCTCATGAGTCATTGGAACAACTCATCTTGAGAAGATTTAAATTTGATCGTACTCGCAATCTGTCTTTACATCTGTGCTTTACTACGTTTATGCTTGCTTCTAAGAATTATGGTATAAAGTGTCCCATGTGCAAACTGAAAAGTTCCTGCAGGACCCTATTTCCTCTCCACTGGTAGGATGTTTAGTGATCTTTCCCACTAACTTCTCCTTTTCGTGTTTCAGTTCGGTGCTGGAAATTGATCCAGGAGCATGACAGCTGGGTTATACACCAAGAAAGTCACAATTATATGCCAAATTATTCCAACTAAGGAATTTTCTTTTTGTTTATTTCAAATATTCCTGTTCCATATTAGTTAGTAGTGACATTAAAAAAAACATGGGCATATAAGAGAAATCTTTAACAGCTGCACCTTATGCCCAATTGTTCTGAATATTAATAGAATTTAACCTGATTGCCAGTATGAAATTTTTCATGATTGTGAATATTCATTTTATCAGGATGGGAGTGAAGACTAACCCCATCAGTTTCTACTCTAGGAATCCCTGAAACCTCATGAGATACATATGACTTTAAATCTGATCATGGCCTTAATCTGTGTCCTAAATATGATAGTGTCTCTTCTTAAGAGTTTACACAGAAAAAAACAAAAAATGCATTACATATTGGGAAAAAACCCCAACCTCTTAACTTCATAAAAACTTAGAGAATTGCAGAATGAAAAATGTGTCTTCCATAATTTTTCAAGACTTCTCCCAACTTCAGAAAATTTGCAGACTCCAGGTGTACAAATACATCTTCACTAGTCAAAAGAAACAGTGGAATGTAAATAATTTTTTTTTTCTGATTAATGAAGAAGAAAACGAAAAACACTTAAAATTATTATTTTTTACTAAAAAGAAACAAACCAAAAAAGAACATGAAAACATGAAAAAAGAACACACACACAAAAATAAACCAACAACAACAAAAAAAGGCAGTAGTTTTCTGTTTACAGTATTAATAGCAGAAGCAGAAAAGAAGATTCAGGGGAAAAACTGTTGGAGTAATTGTTGGTTGGAGATGTTCTAATTGACTGAAGCTTCCCCTGAGTGTTTATGAATTTGGTGGATAGCTACCAGACAAAGTCTCAAACCTCCTGGTTCTCGCATGTGAGAGAAAACACAGAAGGCAACTGCAGATTAAATCCCAGCTCTGCAACTAAAGTTAAAACTTCTGCACATGGTGCCTTCTGTACCTGCCTGTGCATACCTCTGGCCTTGGGCACTTAACAAAATCACAGAGATGAACAAGCTTTGCTGGGTATGCATTGGCTCATTCGCTGGTTTTCTCTGTGCTGCTGGTCACATTTTTGTCTACATATCTTCTGTTTAAGTCATTGACTGAGTGCAGTTTATTTAAGGGAGTTCAGTCAACTGTACAAATAAAGGAATAGGTGAAATGTCTATTAGCTGGCTAAGAAGGATATGACTAATATTTGCTTGACTTAAATGCAGATTTAAGGACATTAAAATATATGACAGTATGTAGACCTTTTTAAACATGGTAACACTACCAATACCAGAATCAGCAATAAACTTTTTTCAACACACTTAAATATGGAAGTGGAATGTAACTGCAAACAGGAAAATGGAGATTTGTGCTATATTTCATCTAACATGGTGTTTTGTGGAAGTAGCAAAATTTACAAGGTAAGAGAAAGGAAAATGTAGTGAGAGATGTCTGATAGAGTATCTCTGCCAAGCAAGCAGGGAAGATGTTTGGTGCAAACAGAACAACTCCTGTCCATCCCCAAAAACTATGTCAACAGCTGGTGAGATAACCCCCTTTTGTAGAAAACATTGAGCAGAACAAAAAATGAGTAAGGAAAATGAAGAAACAAAAGCATCTGTACTTGGGCCACAGTTTTCCTCATCAAAATGCTCTGAATCCTGGCTACCTCCATTTTGGTGACTGGGTACCTTGGTCATCAGCCCTAACTTGCCTTGTCTGGAGGTGTGTGTGGGATTGTTCACCTGCAGCTGATTTAATATGAAAGTGTTAACGACTAACTGTTTGCATATGTACAGTTAATGATTATATTGACCATGTGTACTGTCAATGAACGCCAGTCCAGTAATCTGTTGGATTGAAACAGATTTCTCAGTTTTTTAAGCACTTCTTTCTGAATGTTTTTTACAAAATGCAATGTACAATTATACTCAGTCTGTGGCACAGACTCTCTGTCTTGTCAGTTTACTCTGTAGTGGAAGAATTGCTTCTTAATTCAATTTAAGAAATATTTCTTAATGTCCATTCACAATGTGCAAAAAGCTTGTCTCTGCTCATGCTTTTCAGTGCTACTGTAGAACAGTTAAATAAAAGTAATTTATTATTGTATTAAGAAAATACTGGAATCTCACCCAAGGAAATTATTTTGTAGATTTGAACTTTATTATAATAACAAATAAATAGCTCCTGTTAAGCACATCTGCAGAGACCTAAATAGTTCACTAAAATAAGTCTTTAAGATGGGGATTTTTTCCTCTTCTGGCTTTTATTTTTTTACTTTCTCTTTTAATTATATATTATACTCTGTCAACAGCAATAAAGTACATGGATGTGTTTTAACTGTGCTGCAGATATCAGCATATGGGTATATTTAGCAATTCCAATAGCACTTCACCGCTCATTCTCAGAACATTTAGAAGTGCATAAAAGTGTGAAGATAAACCCCCTTAGAGAGCTCTTGATTCTAGTGGCACATAGTAGCAGTTCTTAAGCAGTCTCAGGAAGCATGGTCCTTGTAGTTTTCAGAACAATTTGTCTAATAAAATCCAGAAATATTACAGATTTTTAAAAGTGAAGAATAAAAGAGGGAAAGGCTGAAGATAACTTTCAAATTTTTTTTAGATGTAATTTTATATGTGTTTTGGAATCGGTACAAAAGGTGAAACCAGTGTTAAACCCTCTGAAATCCATTTTGTTCAAGTAGGAAAGAGCTTCATCTACATGTTTCCCCTGGGAAAGAAGAATCAGGAGGTAAAGTGTTGATGGAGACTGTGTGTGGAAGAGCCTGGCATTTCTGTAGATGTGTCTTCTGACATTACAAAGAGCAGAGTGGGTGAAGGGAGGTATAAAATGGGACTGGTGACTCCCCAGTGCAATCCCACCCCCTCCTTAGCCCTTGCTTACAAGTGCTGGCAGCACAGTGCTGTAAAAGGTGGTCTGAGAAGGCAGTTGTCCAGCCCTCTGATCTGAGTGGAAGCTGCATGATGTTAATTGGACCTTCCAAAAGCAGTCAAATTTCTGATGTGACTGATTCTTGAACCAGTCTCTGGTTATATAAAGTGGTAGATTTTGGATTCAGAGATGCAGGGACTAAGTTGCAGATAGCCAAATACACACCACCTAAACGTCCCATTAAAGGAAAATGCATAGGCACAGCTTTAAATAAAACACAAAGTTTTAGGTGAAACTTCTCAAAATGAAACTTCTTACATGTGTGTCTAAAATAAGCAAGTGCTTAAATATTTTGCCAATAGATGGATTATTTGAATTGGCATGATGAAGAGCTTTGTTGCAAAAGCACTTGTAGAAAGAAAAGACAATGCTATTATTTCCTACATAGCTAATGTGCTATGATTTGCTTTTGAGAATATTTGTCCTGAAGGTAGGAAAAGCCTTTTTAGGTCTATTGATAAATGAAACAAATATCTCTGTTTTATTTAGGATTAGAGTTTATCATTACGAAAGACCATAGGAATTAAGGAAATGCCTAGAGAACACATGCTTGACTAGAGATCTTTGTATGCTGAGTTCAGCTAGGCCCCTTCTGTTTCCTCTGTCAATTCTTTTCTTACCCTATGTCCTTTTCCTTCTATTTCCTCATTTTATCTGTGTAAGCCCCCTTATTATGTCCTTTCCAGTCTTACAATTAGTTGCTACTTTTTTTCTTAATTTCTTTCCCTCACCTTTCATTGCAATCTTTCTCTGACTCTGTGCCAAATTACTTACACTCTCACCTCTACATTTCACTTCTTTCCTTGTCATTTACAACCGATGTCTGACACTTGCTCCAGAAATTCTGCCGTCCATAATAATAAAACAAAACAAAAACCCCCATGTATCATGTGCCTAAACATTGATGCACAATCCTCAGAACTGTTTAACAGCCACCAAGCTCCCCAAAGCAGTTTTTTTGCTCATCCCTGATCATTCTGTTGAGGTCAGTATGTAGGCATGGTTCAAACCACAGCAAATGCAAAATTCCCCCCATGCAGAAAAAGCAAGGTCAGACCAGTTTGATTCTCATGTCCTACAGTCATTCTGGGCTATGGGTATGGTGTTTGACCCCTCAAGCACCTCCACGCACCCTCATGACAGACATCATGGAATGCTCAGTGGTTACCTTACAGATCATACATGATTTTGGGTCTGAACTGAGCAAAGCACGTATTTTCATTTCACAGTACCTTAGGATTTTGGCAGTACACAGAGCTGAGAGAAGGCCCAGGGACAAGTTGTTTGTAAATGTTTGTTATGTGTACGCTGCCTTAGAAAGTACATTGCTGCTTGAGCTTATCTGTGCCGCTCAGTCTCAAACGAGAAATCATCCTCAACTTGTTTTATATATTGCTGTAGATTTATCCAAAAGACAGACCAGGACTGGCTTTGGAAGTACCTCTAGTTTCCTCAGCTGCATTCCTAATCTGGCATCCTCAGCAGGAGGGATTTGCAGGCTCTCCAGAGGAGAAAGTGGCCTGGAGCAAGCTGCCTCACCGGTGCCCTGAACTCACCCTCGCAGTGCTGATAACTAGTCACCCTAATGTTAAACTTCACAAATGTAGGTAGATCTTTCACTGAACAGGCCCTGCCACCTGAATGTGGGGTTTCAATCAGACTACCAGAGCACAGCTCTGCAGTAGGTACAGAAAAGCAACAGTGAAATTGCAGTGATGCTTATTTAAGGGTGTGAAACTGGTTATTGGTGGAAACTTAGTCTATGTGTAGACTGCCTTATTTTTGTGCCTGAAAAGAGCCTATCTTTCACTGGAGACCCTCAAGTTTTATTATTTTTGTTTCAGTAAGGACTACCTGAAACAGCAGAATTGATTGTCAAGGAGTCTATATTTATTACATTTTAAGAGAGCAGCTGTTTAGCCTAATAATAGTCTCTGTCATTAGCAGTCACCACACACACACACTCACAGTGGATTTTGAAGTCCTTTAATTCTCAAGGAAGTAAAGCTTCCACTGAAGCTTTACTATTTCACTGTCATGGCTCTCTCTGACTTGTCCTTATTTTGTCGGTTTGCTTATTATTATGAATTTTCACATGGTTGCCCCATTTTCCTAATTTTTCACCCTAAAGTTGTAATCACAAAGGCAAAATTCACCAGTTTAATTTGAATGAACATCTTTATAGATTCAGAACTCGTTTATCTTGTTCCCAAATGCCTTTAAGCTGCACCTAAAGGTATAAAAAGCACCAGTAGATGGCTCTGAAGCTCCTGAATTATAAGCAAGGAAACAAGGGAGGCTTTGATAGCTTTGACTTTTGCGAGTAAATTTGATTTGGTGACACCAATGACAGGAATAAACTTCATGCCGACTTGCTGAAATGGGACACTTCCATTTGTATGCCACACCGTTTCAAAATGGCCCGTGTGTCCTCGACTCACATCGACCTTGAAGATTTCTGAGGGAGCAACAGGAATGCTGCTGTCCTGTACAGGCAATGGCTCCAAATAAATCTGCAACAAATAAATCTAGCAGCAGCGTGACACCCAGCTGATGGGGGAGGGCAGAATTACTGGGCACTGCTGTGAGCTGCTCGTGGCAGAGTGATGAACATGAAGGTGTGGAGGCTGCTACAGATGCCCGAGCCCAGTGGTGTTGTCCCCTGGTAAATGAGATTAAAACTGAGCATGCTGAACATATGCTTGCTCTGAAATGAGCTAACAAACACTCAGAAAAGGTTATTTCTTTTTTACTTCAAAATAGAACTGAGAAAGGGAAAGATAAAAGCAGGAAGGAAATGCACTGTAAAAGAAAAAAAAATAAAAAAAAAATCTGCTTTTATAAATCAAGAAATCAAAGAATTTAATATTTTTTTAGAGACCATTTAGAAGAAGTAGTAGGATTTCCTCTCTGCACAAGCCTCATTCTTGAGCACAGGACTTGGGTGGGCTTTCAAAGTCAAAGGGAATTTTAAGTATGCTTGAGTGCTCCGGCACAGGTCAGCAGGGACCCTTGGTGTATTCCTCCACATCTTAAACTCCTTTGAATATGTGTAAAAATTACTGTAGGAAAAAGGGATTTTGAAAATTTATATGTGGGAGTCTGCACCTAGAATAAATATTGTCTGTATCTATATGTGAATTAATCTAAGTTAAGAGCATGGGAATAGTGGGAAACTAGAGATTGAATATGAGCAGGGAGCAATTCAATTTCTAACAAAGCAAAGCAGTTGCATCTGTACCAGCTGAGGTGGTTATCTGTGTGCTTCAGCTAAATCCAAAGCCATGTGAGAGCAATATAAGAAGTTTTAGCTGACTGTATTCTGTGACAGGACACACAGAAATGATGTGTTGAGACTCAATAAAACAAAATAAGCTAAATTTATATATGTTAGTTCTCCCCCTAAAATAGGTCTTCTACCTAAAAAATATTTAATTTCATAACTCATAATGAAAAATATTATTTGTAAATTCCCAGAAAAATTGTCCTAACTACTTCTGGAGAAAATGCATTTTACAGACATTTTCCAGGTAATTTTAGTGTGTTTCAATGGCACATAGACAATGTCTCTACTATTTAATTGCTTTAAAAAGAGAGACAAGCTGTTTTAAAAAGAGAGATCCATCCATTCATTTTATGTAAATGGCAAAAATTTGCAAGGATGTGGATATTCAAGCATCAACATGAAAAATCAACATTAAACGTTGTGTTTATGTCAATAACTCACCCTCCAACCCAAAGTATTCTATGATTCTATAGGCAGAATAATGATCTGCTGTGCTTTTTTATAAGTACATGACACTCTCTAAGCACCTTAATAGCTTTCCTTGCCATTGGCAATGATTTTCAGAGTAAGGAAAGCAAAATTACAATGAAGAAAATTCAGCTAACACTATTCTTTATTTTGCTGGAGAGAAGCTGCATATGGAGAGATCATTGAATTTATATAATGCAGTAAATTTCTGTGACCTTTTTCTTCCTTAGAAATGGCTAAAACATCTCACAGAATTCAGCATTAAGTACTGGTATTATCTTGGAAACAATGCTCTTTAAGTAGTCTAAGAAACAAATATTAATATATTTTATAATGTACAAATACAGTCATAACTTCCTGGGTAAAAGACAAATCTGAGTTTAAGGCACCCCATACCTTCTAAATTTCTAAAGTCCAAAACATATTTTAAATTTCCCTTATTAATGACAGTTATGCACATTTTTCTTCTATTGAGAATATTAATTTTAGGGTAAGCTGCTTGAATTACATTGCATTCACTAGCTAAGTGAGCTAAGGCAGTGCTAACAGAATAGATCATATGGGGCCAAGTGCTTCCCTGATAGCTATATTCAACTTCTACCCTGTGGTAAGGCTGAGATAATTCAGTTGCAATATGTGAATACAACGTGACCCTTGGATTCAATTGCCTAAAAAATTGTGAGGGACAAAGTCCTCTCAGGTTCAGTTAAATACAATGTATGTACCTGTTTAGCTGCCTCTGGTCATGATCTTATTATTTGGTAATGCTAACTTACTAGCAACATTTTATTTCACCAGCTTTTGACTTTTTTGTCCCCATTTTGTCAGATTGGTATCTCTGTGAACCAGTCTGCTTCTGAACTCCCAGCTTTAACTGGCATCACAGAACTGACAGAGGCTGCTGGAGAGATGCTCCTTCATTTCAGATTTACAGAATTATCCTTATCCCCTTTCCTGTCTGGGACTGGAAGCATGTTTGAATGCTGCAGACATATTATACTTCAAAATCAGAATTCAAAGTTTTATCTAAAAAAATCTTTAAAACTTGTCTTAGGAGGGAAGACAGGGAGAGAAGAGATAAAACAATTCATATATAATACAGGAAAAAAAAAATATTACTTTAGACACACTCTATGGTTTGTTTTGGTTTTTCCCCCAATCTATCTAGTGTCGGGAAGTGCCTGTATAAATTCAGTTTTCATTCTAACCACTGGCAGATTACCACAATGTAAACTATACAATTCATATTATGTAGGATAAATGCAATAATTTTGCTGAAGCTGAGAGAGAAACCCCAGCATACTGAATCTTCAGTTAAGTGTTTGAAAATAACACCCATTCTTCTCTTCAAGATAGAGTATTAAGACCAGATTTTTTTCAGGGTTCTGAATGATTACACTTAAAGCCACTTAAACATTTTGATATAATAACTGCTAGAGAAGTCAAAGCATGGGTGCTTATAACTTTATATGTATAACTTTATACACTTCATATAAAATATGTGTAGTATATATCTGATTCAAACTAATATATAATTTCCACTATGGATATAGCAGAATGAGAAAAAAAATTATATGGTCTCAATGGAGATTTTCCAAAAGTTTTTGGAAGTGTTTATGGATAGAAAAATGAATGTTGGTAAGTAGTGTTGTCAAAAAAAAACCCCAAGCCTAATGTGCATGGATGCACAAGCTAACTGTTGTATGTTAGGGGACTGTTTGCCCTCATTGGTCTGGGGTTTTGGTGTGGTTTTTTTTTTAACACAGGAAAGATCTGGGGGTTGAAATTTTCCTTCTTCCAAAAGTGGCTATACCCCTTATCCTCTATCAAGCTAGATTGGGAAGAACTGGAAACAGATGGTAGAATGCAACCAGAGTGAGAGATGCAGCAAATTCTTCAGAAAGAATAGTGAGAAAGCCGTTCTAGCTGCACCATGCCAGGACACTTCTCAGCCCACGTCCACACTATAATTAGTTAGCACATGGAATCCATGGCTAGTAATGCTTTCACACAACAAGCTCAAAATGATTTAGTACAAAATTTAAAAAATGTATTGGTTGAAAAATGACATCTTTATTTTTCAACACATTAGGGAATCTTTATTTGAAAAATGTTTTGATATATATTTTTAAAAGCTTTTAAATGTATAAACATAAAATAGCATAAAGTCATAAACATCTAATAATTTTCCTTAAAATGTATCTCTTTTCACTGCTATGTCCATGTACTCCACTTCAAATAAAAGCAAGTTAATGTGATATACATTCCTGATGGCAGTATTGGGGGAGACATCAGCCTTTCCCCATACAAGTTCTCTGTAGAAATTCTTTAGGGAACACTCCTATTTGTGTAAGTGAAAACTAAGTTTCTCTAGGGAGCTGGTTGTGTCACTGACTGAATGAAGAAAGCTACAGAATCCACAAACCATGTTAATGACCACATACCCCTTTATGAGCCAGGAGGAATTATATTCTCTATCTAGAGTTCTCCAGCAAGGATTATTTTATTGATTTCAGAAAGCTGATTGGATTGAATTGAATGTCACAAATAAATATGTTATTAACATGCAACAGCCTCAAAAAATATAGGTTTAGATCAGGCCTCCAATATTTTCTCAGCTGAAGGATGCATTGGCACCTTACCAAGCGCCAAGAGGTTGCATTTAATTTACATAAAGGAGATCAGATCTCCTTCCCTCTCATCTGTTTAAAGGCAGGATGAGATTCACAGATTCATTTATTCAAGCAGATGTTGGTTAGACAAATATATACAGGGAAGTCCTTGGGTGATTGATAATGGACTACTCTAACAGATCAAAATAATGTGACCTTGAAGTACAGGGATTTTGCCTTTCCTTAGAAACAGGTATCTGAACAGTGATTAGGTGCATTGCTTTCCTTTTGCTTCCTATTCACTATTTAAAATACTCTTATCTTTCTTTCTCTATGGGAAAAAAATCAATGAATCCAGAATCTCTGAATTAGGAACGAAAAACCTCTTATACATTAATCAAACACTCTAATTCTCTAGTGGCCACCTTTACTAGAAGCTCTTCCTCTTGTCCAGCTGGGCTTTGGTGGAGAGATGTGATTATGGAGACTGTCAATCCATTTGGCAGAAACGAGGATATTGAAACTCACTGTAAATTGTCACCAGTGTGAATTAAGGAAAGACATAATGAGAGCAAGACCAAAATTTCATTAACAGTATAAACACAGAGTTAAAAATAATAAGTGCAATTTTAATACGAACTTTTAATGAATGGTAACTGTTTAGGAAGTTTAACGGGTAACTTTTTAAAACTGACCATTTTTAAAAGGGAAATGTAAAGAAGTGATATAGTAAAAAGTTCTTTTAAAAATGATTGGTTTGGGTGTTCCTAACTCCTAATATAAACAACACAGTTACTTGAAAATACACAATTTTATATTTATTCATGGATTAAATGCTCAAAAAGTAAGAAAGATTGCATTCCTTGTACAAAACGAAATGATTGAATCCTTGCTATAAGTAAACTGCTGAACACAACATTAATTATTAATTAGGAATCAGTTGAGCCTAGGATTAATTATAGAACAGCTGCTGTTGCAGATCCATGATCAAGTGTCTGCTCTTGAGTGAGCAAGGATACTTGCTGTGGGAATTCAGGGTGAGAAATTCTTCTGTGTTGCTAAGGTGAATAATTTGAAGATCTCCCCAGAAAATACTTTAGAAAATGTCAAACGACAGCTCCAGTAAGAGCCTGTTGCTGCCAACCCAGATTTAATGAAGGGATTGCGAGGCAGATGAGGGGTTGGTGTAACAGTAAGAGCACGAATCTCCGCAAGGACAAAAACAGCCCTTGACTACTCTAGTGCAATTTATCCAGCCATGCTGAAAGGGATAAGGAATGCCTCCCAGTAGCAGACAACAGTTATTTGAAGTAATTGCATGTCCAGAACAACTTCTATCCAAAACCACATGAGCACTATGGGGTTTTTTTTGCATCTTAAGGTTTACCAAAGTGGTGTAGAATAACCAACCACAATTCACTACAGGAGAATGTCAACAGCTTGTAAAGCTCCACAGGAGGAAATCACAGACTCATAGACAGCTACCCTATCTTAAGAGCAGCAGAGACAGCACTTAAAAATAAATGCAGAATCTTAATGAAAAAAAAAATATCCTTCTCTATGCCTGGTAAACATTGCACCACATAAAAGTGTGCTTAAAGTTTCTATCGTTGCAGATCTTATTAAGGATTTTGTTTCCTAAATCTGTCTTCCTTCTTCATTATGTTTTTAATGAGGAGATTAAAAGACCAATTTGGTAAACCTAATGATAAAATTTAAAAATGGGAATTATTTGAGAAAGAGAAACATGCCAGCCTTTGTTTTGGCAATTTGATATAAATCTCTGTGAGGGTTTGTGTATAAAACTCACAAAATAATGTATCTCTATGTATTTTACTCTCAGAAGAGGAACACAAACCCAGAACAGCTAAAAACTGAAAGTAATTAAGAATTCTTTTCTTACTATAGAATTGAAACTTTTGACTACCACAGAACCAACTAGGACCAAACCAGAAGCAAATAGATCTGGCCACAGTATAGGTTTCAGTGTACTTTTCAAACAACCAGTGCTAAGCTGAAACCTAATACATGAGTGGCAACTGAAACAAAAAAAAGTGACTGCAAATGCAATGCAGGTGGGATAGTGTATGTGGTTAAATTTAGTGAGTGAAGGTTACAAAAAATACCTGCAAAGGAAGGGGGGGGCGGGGGGGGCGGGTTTGAAGAATTTTAAGCTCCTCCCTACATGTTTTCAACATCCAGGATTCTTTCCTTATTGTCCTTGCAGAAGTCTGTACAGTTTATCACCTTGATGCTCTGCATAGAAAATAAAAAGTCTTAAAATCCAAGACAAGGTTTATTACACTCATGCTCTCTGCATAAAACAGTATCAGTTTTGGATTAAGTGATATTACCCCCTACTCTCTGTATAGCTGCTCGCTGTTAAAACCAGATCCTGTTTTAAGAGCAGATCAAAGCATTTCAACTACATTTAGTGTTTCTCTTGGGAATGAAGAACAATGTTTATTTTTGGACACCTAGGAAAGAAATTAGATACATGAATTCTACTCTAAATTGCACAGGAGGACACAGATTGCTAACCCAAAATGGGAAAACTCCATGAAAAATGTTCTTCTTGGTGCCACAGAATCCCTTTATAGGCTTATTTGTTTGCTTGAAATGGTAGCTACTATATAGTACTTCATAAAATTACATCTGTTGTATGATTTCTCATCTCAATAACTTACTTTCATCAGTAGCGGGATTGCTGTTGTATATCTAAATAAGAATTTTTTTTCTCAGCCCTGTTGACTTAAATATTTCTTCTTAAAGAAGTTCAGAGGCTTTTTCAGTTCCTTTCCAAAGAACAACGTGAGCAGCACTGAGGTGAGGGATCATTTAAAAGTCTCTCACAGCCCTGGGACCCAGATCCTCTTCTGTTATGAAGTGTCATAGCCCTGTGAGGAGCTTCTCTCTTGAATTTGGAAGAGTCAAGTTTTAACTCATGGAGATCACTGACATAGATTCCCAATGGAAAATGATTTTGCCTGAGATATTACAGTTCATTTTAGCATATTGCAAAAATTCTACTTCAGACTGTTAGTATAATTTATAGGTTTAGATTATTCAGTATAGCAAATGTTTGGTGTTCTGCAGTACATTTGTCTCTGCATTTATTTCTGTGTGCTTTATTATTATCTCATATAATCTGTGTATTGTGTCAAAAATTTGGAGTATAAAATGTCTATCTTTGAAGAGAGAGAGAGTGTCTATGAAAGTTTGCACTGAAGCGTGCATTTATACAAGATAACTGTGGTAATTTTGGACTGTAAAATCAAATATAATATTGGATGAAAAAGATTTGATAACTTCAATTTTGAAACTGTCACTTCTTCCAAACATTCTGATGACTTATCTTTCATTAATTTACATATTTCTGACTAATGTCTGGGAGAAAAACACTTCCTTAGGAGAAACCTGTTTGAGATTAACAAATACATCAATCAGCTCTAAGCAGTTTCAAATTAAAGTTTCATTTGCTGTGATTTCAAAGCAGGAAAGAATGCAGTAAAAAAATAGCAATAGTAACAGTAGCGATAATGTTAATAACAAAAATAAGAATTATAATGAAAATATTTACTTTCACTCCAGCAGAAGATGTACATTCCAATAAGAACTCATGAAATACTGAATTAGACAGTACTTGAATAGAGCAGGACAATATCTGAACACAATTAGATAAGATTCAATTTCACAAGAATCCATAGCTAACATCCACCAAAAACTGGATAGTTGCATATAATAGGGCTGAAATGGCATTTAGGGGTCAGAGTCTTTTTCATACTTGCAGTCTATTGCTGGAGGATCTTAAGTTTCCTATGAGCACTATTTTTAAATTGGGAAGTAAAAGAGAGACCTATTTTCATTTTCTTTGCTTTTTATATACAGAAGCATGTTAACTGTGGCAGCACAGAGACAGTTGTAGCTTGTGCTTCAAAAGTGAAATAGATAAGGCAATAGACAATTGCCTCTATAACAGCTTGATACCATAGGTACTTTATGAACAAATTTCTGAACAATTTCTGAATTTATGAACAAAATTATTCTGTAAGGAGAAACCTAAAACTTGTTACCAACTTTTGCTTTAAAATGGTGTTAATACTGATACATTTTTCTGAGAAATGATTCTAGAAATTTGCACGGGCTCCAGAATAGCAGAATTCAGTGTTCCCAACAAGATTCAGGAAACTGAAAGTTGCATTTCTTCAGCTTCCACAATAACGTTGTAAAACAACAAGAAGAAATTAATTGGTTATTGTTCTTTGGCATAAAAGAACCAAGAATTGTTCTTTTGAAGCTAACCCAGCTTCAAAATCAACATACAGCCTCACCTCTGGCCCAACACCAAAAACTGGACCGAGATTAAAATGTTCTTGGTTCATGTTTAGGGCACACACCTAGGAGAAGGAAAATCTGAATTCTGTTTTCTGTGCTGAGGATTGTTTATGCATTTTCAAAGAATATGTACATTTGGCAAAAATATGTAAATGCTCTAAGCTGGGAGAAGGGCACAAATATTTGCTTCCAAGTACACCCAGTAGAACAGAGGAACATGATCATAGTGTTTTGTGGTTTCAGACCTAAAGTCTTGATTTAATTTCTTCACTGTGACACACCTTTGACTGAAATAGAGAATAACTTGATTATGTTCACTGAGCCAATAATGGAAGTAAACACATATTGTTGCTCTTTACACCTATGGCCTTCCTAATTGGATAGAAGCATTTGAATCTCTGGCTTGCAGATCTCTTGAAATGGCTTTAAACTGCAGACAACTGTGATAGGAATTGGGTCTCTGAATTATAGGTTCCTCTAAGAAATAAGTAATATTCCTAATTTGGAGACTTGACTTAAAAATCTCATTTCCATGCAAGATATTAAAATCATGCAATGAAATATTATGTTTTCTTCACCCTTTGGTGCAAAAATTCAGTAAAAGGAAAAAGAGACCAATGCACTGAACTAATAAGCTTGGCAGATAAAAATTAGTAGGCATGGGATTGGGAATGAAGTGGAACTTTAAAAATTAATTTCTTTATCAGCAACATTTTGTTTTATTTTTACTTTCTCTTTCAGACTCATCTGGCTGGAAAACTGAAGATTTTGGATTCCCTCTGTAAGTGAATAATTTACTGCTGAGCTCTCAAGGAGCTGTGGCTTCTGAAAGGGTGAAAATCTGGTAGACCAGCTGCCAGAAAGCAGTCTTAACAAAGGTGAATTGGCAAGCAATCAGAGAAATTTTGAGAATTTAATCAGAAGTGACTTATCTCTAGGAAAATCCCCTAATTTGATGAATAAGCAGAGTCTAGTGACCCTCAAACCCAGTTACTTCCTTTGTCCATGTCACTTTCCTTGTACACATAATTCTGTGACAAGCAGCTGCTAAGAGCACTCATTCCACCTTCTTGCCAGATATGTGAAAAAGCATGTTGCTCTGCTGCATGGGGGATATTGGAAACAGAAATTCTCTCAACCCCCTGGCCAGAATCAGGCTCTAAGCACAGCTTTCACAACGTGAACCACACACTTGCTTGCTTTGTGTGAATGTGTCAAGAAAAAAATGAATGTTAAGTATCTCAGACAAACAGTACATCTGGCTTTTATCCTGCTCACTGCCTCACTCAGGAAGGAATGTGGTTATTTTTAAATCTAAGGTCCATGTGTTGAGCCAAATGAGCATAATTCTCCAGCTGATTCAAAGATGATAGGAAAAGATTGTAAATTATTTAAATTCTATAGGCTCATTTATCATCTGCTAATCCGTCTCCCCCCAGAAAATCCAAGGCTTTATTTGTTCTTTAAGCACTCACTTCAGCTTTGGTCCCCATATAAATCCTCAAAAAATGCCACCCCAAAACATGTACTGCAATACAAATAGCAAATTAAAAAATTCTTCATTAACAGCTCATCAACCTTTTATGAAACCTAATTTATTAATAGATTGGGACTTTTCAAGCAGCAATAACATTCAAACAATGCAATACAATTCCCACCACAGTGGTGTTACTAAATCATGACCAAAATTCCCAAACTGCAGTTGATTAGTTGTCCAGCACCTCATTCTCTGTCCATAATTTATGCTTTTTATCTCTTCTACTCAAATCTTTTGGGTGTGGGATTTTTCAATCTATGGTTACTATTGAAAATAATTTCTTACACAGCATTTGGTTAGTGGATATATTATTTTAGTGGACATTCTGGAACCACAGTTAACAGGACTTTTTTATAAGTGTTACCATCAAGTCGTTCATAACCCCATGTCCTGCAGCTTCTATAAATACTGCTTCCCCATGACTTGACTGTCAATGACTCATTTGCAGCTAACTACAAGGGATTTACTTGGATATATGTTTATATATTTTTATGTTTATGTACTTTTACCAGTCTATTTAGTGATCAGCACTAAACAAATAAATGGAATTTACAGTCCTAGTCTTTAAACAGGTAAAAGAGTTTATCTAGGAATATTTTGTACATTTTCAAAATAAGGCTTGGTCAGTTCTTTGAATAGCTGAAACCTTTGAGGTTTTAACTATTTTAAATGTGTACACTTTAGAGGATGTTAGCACTTAAGCATAGAAAGCTGTAGTGATTCAGTTGTTCCTTCTTATTTCTTGACAATTTTGGTTACTGTTCTGTTTTTTATCTAGCCTTAACAGTGTTATTAACTTTAGCAGGTATAATAGAGAGGCCTCACTGCACACTAAGTAAAGATCTTCTTTAAACTTAATTTTAACAAAATAAACCCAGGCAATTATATTCATGCTATTTAAATGGTTGTAACATTTCAGGTGTTTAGCAATTATTTCCGAATCTCCCTAGGTGAGATTTTCAAGTTAAAAAAACCAGATGAAATCGAAATAAGAATTGGAAGCTAATGGTAAAATCAAGAGTAAAAAATATGAGCTCTTTTTATAGTTTTTATTATATGAAAAGTATGTTTCTACTAACTTTACCACTGTTTGAAAATTCCACATCAGGGATGGAGTTTTCATTTTCTTTTCTCTTCTCTTTTAGTATTTTATTTTTCCTGTGAAATCATAAACAGTGTCAGAAGCATGTAAATTCTTTTCCCTCTTTTACTCTGAGATAGAATCTGTGGCAGTTTTCCTGTTCAGTGGTCTAGAGATTTACAGTATATATTGTAAATCCCATTAACTTGTCATTAAATAATTGGTGACATCTGCATCATACATATCTAATGCTGGTTATCAAAATTTTTTTGCTTAAATTTAGCCTTTTTATACCCCTGTTCACTTTTTGCTCCTCGCTGACTTATTGATCATGTCTTTGTTATGTTATTCTTTCCATGCAAATCAGAAGACTAGGATTTTTATTTTCATGCTGCATATTTTTCCTTCTGGTTTTCAACAGTGGTCCCAGTTATTTAAGTAAAAACAGGTGAGCTTTTTTTGGGAAAGAAGAGGAAAAAACAGTGGGGAAAACAGCTGAGGAACATTTTTTCTTTGTTTGAATATGCTATTTATTTCTGAGATCCTAATGATCAGATTCTCAGCTCAAGTTAAATCCCTTTCTGCTACTCTAGTTGTGCACAGTGTATATGAATCCCACCTGAAGGAGAAAGTGGAGGTTTTTTCCTTCTTATCCAAATCCCCTTCCCAACTGGTATTAATCTTGAACTCCTACTGTCCAGCATAGTGTGGGACAGATTTGGCCCCAGGCCAGGAGGAACCTTTTTTCCCCCCTCACTACTGTTCCTCCTTGCTCCCTCTCCAGTTTGGAGCACAAGCGCTGCAGTACTGTGCACTGGGCTCTCAAAGCTCAGTAATGGAAGGGATATCCCTGGACTGTGGAGAACAAGTGTTTTATACAGGTATTGGTTTATCTTGTACTTGAAGTTTCTTCACAAAAAATAAAGTCACCTACCATGCTCACACAATGATACAAGGGAAAGACTTTCATTGATAACACCTAGATGGACCCTAATTATTAGTTAATAAATAATAATAGTAAACACAGAATGTGCAAAATAATTAGGTTGCTTCTGAATCTGTGAATATTGCATTGCAAGTTCAGAAGGGATTCATATGCTTAAGTTTTTGGAGATTGTTAGGATTTTAAGGGGGGAAATAAAATGGATGTATGGAGACTTAATCTCCATACATGAGGCACCTGCTTTAGTTAATGGCGTTATTTTTATGTATCAAGAAAGCAGTAACCACTGCATTGAAAATATTTCTAAAAGTCCTGAGATAGTCTAGGTGAAAGACTTCAAAAAAGAAATAAAAAAATATTCTCAAACTTTGTGAATTCCCTAGAGAGCTAAGTGTTCTCATTACAAGGAAATCCCAAACTCTAGCCCAGAAGAAACTGGATTCTTCCACAGATTCACAGCAAAAATTAAGTATATTTTCCCATAGCATTTCTCAGTGCAGATCTGCTTTTGGAATGTGAAAGGAAGTGATGGAGGGAGGAGTTAATTATCAGAATCTGCATGAAATACTCAGAAAGACATAATGCTATTCATCACGTGTATCTTTTCCAAAACTCAGTGCTCTTTGCAGATACAGATTTTACACAGATGCTTCTTGTACTCACTGCCCTTTCACAAAGTATGAGTGCCTTGCTCTTTCACATGCACATATCTCTTTTACTGGTTATAGTCAGTAGTACAATTTAAAGGACTGGACTATGTCAAATGGGAAACCACATACTCTATAAGAATTAGTAGCACCTTCTTGCACTGCCTTCTTCAAACATATCCTAGTCAGTAGTGACTTTTAAAATATTTGCAATGTTTCTCTGCTTGTACAGCATGATATAAAATAACACAACAACTATATAATTATACTTATATACTTTTATACTTATATAATACTTACAACAATATTATCCTGTTACTGATGAGGAATAGAATCCCAGCCCTAAATCTCTGGTAGGGTTCCCATTTGCTTTATGATAGGTCCAGATTTAGCTAAAGCAGGCTACAATCTGGTAGACTTTGAAAATAAAGTCTGAGCCTCATTCTTCTGCTGTCAGGCCAGGCTTTTCCATGCAGCAGCCTACACAGTGATGAAGTGAGTCTTTGTCAAGCCAGCTGGCTCTGCCTGAAAACTTGCTTGTGGTGCTAAGAGAAAGCTTGTCTCCATGTCTCAAAGGGATACTAGTCTTTTCACTTTTAAACAGTTTTTTTCCTTCATGGATTTATGTGTGTTTACATTTCTTTGTCCAAGTGCTGATTCTGTTTCATTGCTGGTTTTCCTATCTCTGGTTCATAGATGCTGTTTATACATATAACTTGTGGACAACAACATCATCAAGCCTCATGCTACGAACATTCCTTGGCAGAGCTCTTTTGACAGGTGATTTTTCCATTAGGGGATTTTTCTTCATTTTGCCTTTTCTCCTAAACTTTCCACTCTACAACAGAATCCTCAGATTTGTGCTCACTTCTCCTTAACAAGATACTCATAAATATAGTATGGTTTTCTAATGTAAACTCAGTAAAGTTCACACATTCCTTCAATACGATTGAAGGGAAGCATTAAGCAAAACTTAATGTGAATGTATGTGTGACATATTAGAAAGGAACTAAATCTTGCTGTGAAATTGTGTTCTTACTACATGGAGGCTCAAAAATTGGATTCTTCTCAGTTCCAAAATTAGTACTTGATTTCTTTCAAAACAAGACCAACGTGTGGCAAAATGAAAGACTGGGATTTTTGTTTTCTGACTGATTTTGTGGCTGATCTGAAAATCATGTAGATTTTTTTACTGCCTGAGACTCCAAGGATTTGGATTTTATTTTTCCCTAGCCAAATACATTGTTTAAATCAATTTTATCTTAGGATAATAAAATAATCCTCAGATAGACAGCTTCCCAAAATGAAATGTTTTAGATGTTTTTACTATTTCACAGAAATAAATTGCACTGTAAACAGAATTCTAATGCCACTTGCGTACAAAACCAACAGGTTTTTTATTCATTTTCTTCTGGAAGAAGAAGCATTGGTTAGGGCACTTATCCAGGGTGACATGAACAACATCTTCTCCTAGAGCTTGAACATCTAGTTCTTATGTTTAATGTCCTTACTCTAATTCCTGGGATAGGCACCTATTCAGATATCAGGCAAGGATAAAAAGGGAATTCTTTTCTACTTTCAGTCTGAAATTGTATTCAGAACAGTTTTTTTAGAAACTGATATATCTGAAAAGATAGAATGAATTATTGATGCATCATCACTTTCTGAGAGAAAAAATAAAACTTTGATTTTTAATTTCTCACTACATAATGTTCCAAAATTCAACAGTAATTACAAATTACCAAAAGAAGGTGGTGCTCACAGAATGAGTTGTAAGACAGACAAGAAGACTGGAATACATTATGAGAAGAGAACAACTTCATGTTCGCAGTAATATCTTCTATGAAAACAATTCAGCTCCATTAAACATTCTCAATATGAGTATGTCTGTTCCATAATAATTTATGAACACAATATCTAGTTATTGAGATACTTGTCATATAAAGATGGTTAAATTTCATGGAGGGTAAGAAAATTGTGAAGACAAACTTTGTCTTGACTTTGTGAATGCTTTTGGACTGGAATGAGATGATGGCTGAGTTACTATGATGAGGATTTTGCTCTTTGCCTTCTGCCACCTAAAAAACTTCTGCCCCCATTTAAAATCAAGAAACAAGGAATCAGAAGAGCTAAAACACTATGGCACTTAAAAAGAGGATACTTCAAAAAAATCTAATAGATAAATCCATTTTTTTCTCATATAAGAAGCTTCCAGACCTGCTTGGTTTATATCTATGCCTCTTATAGATGAGAGGAATATGGGTGTTTTATCCTTTAAAGTGAAACAATATTTTTAAAAGCTTGTGTTGACAATTAATTCACCTCTAGTCACAGACTACTTAAGGGAAGAGTTGCCAAATTACATTGCTTTTGTTGGTAAACAATAAAAACATACAGAGTACTGAGGGCAAGAGCCTACTCTAAAAGTGAGAAAATCAGGTAATTGTTCCCCAGGACAGGTTAAAGTATTTTTGGATAAGGACCAGATGAAGGAGAATGATACAATAATCCTTTTCATCTTGAGGGAAGTGTTACTGTATTTTTTGGAAAAAAAAAAAGTACTGCCAGACAGAGCAATTTAAATCAAATAACCCTTGCTCCACTGAAAATCTGAAGCAAACCTCAATTAAATTGTCAAAATATCCCAGATATCATGTTTTCAGTATCTCCAGTCTGACTCATCTAAAACTGTGGAAAAAGGTTAATGATTTTTTCCAACCCACCTCTATAGAGTCAAAAAGCTTCATTTGCCTCCTTTACCTTAATCAAATGGAAGCCATATTACAACCATTGAAAATCTTGTTCAAAGAGTTAAAACAATTTTAGGCTCCTTCTACTTCTTAATTCCAGTGAAACATGCTGTGTGTCCTACTTAGGAAGAGAAAATTGCACCTTAGCACTCCACATAGCTACTGCTAATTGTCACAGGTTTGTTATCTGTTATATACCGATTTAGACAGATTTTTTTTATTTAAAACTCTACTGCTGCTTCATAAAGAGCATAGCTATTATATTCAAGATCTCTGCCTGGATGCTGCTTCTAAATCATTTAAATGAAACTGAAGTCATTTATTCTTACACTTGAAGTGGAATATGACATGTCAGATTAAAGCCCTTCATCTAAACATTACTTATTTTTAGTAAACCACTACTTCAGCTCATAAGCTAATTATTACTTGTAATGATAGAAGTACTGCAGGAATTCTCTGCCAAAGTTCATTTAATTTACATTTTAATATACTAAATCTTCTTTTCATTAATAGTGCTTATACAGGATTTTAAGAGACAAAATAAAGATGTGGGTGTGTTTGTGGATAACTCTGAAATCCACTGTGGCATATAAAAGAAAATGAGAATCCTCTCTTTGGCACCATTACTGAAATTCCTCTCCACCTCTTTTCTGTGTGAGCTGAAGGCTGTGCAGATGGTTTGGCATAATTCACTCAGCAAAATTATTCAGAGGGAGAAAGGTAAAGCCCATGTTACCTGAAACTTAATTTTTTTTTCTTTTTACTTTTTTTTTTTTTTTTTTTTTTTTTTTTTTTGCAGTGCACTGCAGGAATTTTCTACCTGGAAGACTTTGTTAGACTTTTAAACATTTAGTCTAATAAGATGCCACATTTTTCCAGCAAGCATATATAGACTTGCTTCTTCAAAAGGCCTCCCAGAGAACACTGTAGCATAGTTATAAAACTTGTGTTTTGAGAGGGCTGCGATACAGGTCTTAAAGTGTCATTGACAGCAGCACATTTGTAAACTTTTGTATGTGCCACTTCAGTATTAAAGCCATCTAATGAAGGCACAAATGAATGTAAAGTTACCAGAAGGCAATACCTACCTGCATTAAGAGGCTTGTTTGAATCCTTTGTGAGAGATATATTTTCTAAAGAGCCATAATTGGAGATGAAAATCAATTTGTCACAAAGTCCCCTTTTTCACTCTTTCCTTAAGTGCTATTCCTTTATCTGTCTTGTCTGATAAAGACAGCTTACCCAGCTGTTTTCTTGTGTATTCTAGATAAAATGACCATATCTTCAAACTGCTGCCAAATAGAACAATTTTCTGATGGCATTTTTATAGAGTTACAAAAGATCCTCACAAAATGTATGATGCTGTGCTTTTGAAGTTTACCTTAGCCTCAGTATAATCAGCCTATGTTTCAATAGTGACATTTGTGCATCTCTCATGGGAACTGAGGATCTGAGCAGTAGAAGATTTTTTTTTTAGAAACTTTGGATTTTGAATAGTAATCTCACATTTTTCAGGAAGCTTTGAGATCCACTCTGAGCAAAAGAACAACTTTCATAATGAGTATCCTTTCTTACAAGCCAGTGTTCTGCCTCATTTATTTCTTTGAATTGTTTTACTCTGCAAGCAGTGCCATTAAAAGCAATGTTAGAGACAATCTGAATCTTGAAAAGAGAAGGGAAAACATATTGTAGTTTTTAGGAAACAAAGCAGAGTTCAGACAAAAAAAATAAACACCAGAGAGGTCAAAATCCTTTGTGTAATGTATTATTTAGCTCAGGACATACAATTTTGCTTAGATCAAATAATTCTTCCAGCTATCTTTATATATTCCTTGACCACACCTGGATGTGTCTGCCTGATGAATTTTAGTGTTTCTATTACTTCATAAGGTATTGCTTTAAACCCAGTTGGTTTAAAGTTAGTTCTCAGATGGAGAACTGAGGCACAGAAAACATTATGACCTAAGGGAACTATAGCCAGCACAGTCATGGTCTGTAGGTAATGTTGCCTAACACTATGTTAGTTGATGTAATTTTTTTTCCTCACATTGAGTTGTCCTTGGGTACTCATCCTCCTTTTGCTACTCCCTTGAAGGGAGCTCTTCCATAGGTTCTATAACTATGGAAGCTCTTCCTAGCTCTTCCTTATGTTCTGCAACAGTTGTGTCACAGAAACCCCAAGAATATGTCCTAGACACTTCAGGTGATGTCAATTGGCTCTGGACACCGAGCTGTACACAGGTGAACCAAGCCTTAGAAGTTTAAGTCTGATCACAGGATCAGACCTGTCAGGATCAATGAAAGCTAATCAGCATCATGTTTGCAATTTGTTTTCCCAAATGTTCAGCCTAAAAACCTGCTTTGAGGCAGAGTGAACCACATTGAATTCACTGATTTAGCATTCCTTGATGTCCTGGGGTGACTTTATGATGCTTGTATCCCTGGTGGTCTGTTGTTTATGCTGGATATTGAGTTCTGCACCTTTCAGAGAAAGGTTCTGAGAGTGAAGGGGGGAGGAGAAGCTGCAGTTTGTTGGCAGAAACCACACTGACTCCTCCATATTCCTTCTCATGGACTGTGCTGTCTGCAGCACGGACAGACAGCGGGTCAGAGCTCTCTTTTGCTTTGTAGTTAGATTTAGCTAGCTGAGGCAGAGAGATTCCCTAGACCATGTTTTTTTCTTTTTATTGGAACTGTTTGAACCTGCTCTGGACTGAAAACCCAGACAGCCCTCGGGAGCTCAGGCCTGTGGCCCAGCAGAGCTCGGGCCTCAGCACTTTCCAGCCACCAGGGACTGAGGAGAGACTGAGCGAGCCAAGCTGCACCCCACGGCAAGGACTTTCTGAATCTGCCATCTCTTCGAACAGCAAGAGGTTTTATTGTTTAATATTATTCATTTTTTTAATGCTTGTGAATACTTTACTTGTTAAATAAGTAGGTTTTTTTGACTTTTCTCCAAGGAAATATTTTCCCAAACCAGTTGGGGGAGGGGCAGCTTGAATTTGTTTACTAGAGGGACCCCATTTGGAGGTTTTCTCCCAGATTTTGTCCTAAACCAGGACACCTAACTAAGATGAAAACGTGAGTCACAATGGAGACACAGATGAGGTGTATGCTGACATGAAGACCCTGATTGCTGATGTTTGTATCTTGACTGGTTTGCACCTCATAAAAATATATATAGTCTGCTGTAATCAGTGGAGTTTAAGGTTGTTTCCATCAGCATTTTGAACACAAAAGCTCTTGGTTCACTCATCTTTTTAATGATATAAAGAATCTAAGCCTGATCATTACAGGCAGACAGATTATCAGTAAATTCAGTGTTCACTGTGGTGGTTAGTGAAGACAAGTTTCCCCTCCATTATCTCAAAAAGTCTTATTTTGGTTTATATTAACACTGATAAATGTGTGGCTGTGTTATAGTGAAAATGTGGTGTGGACCAGTGGATAGCTGTCTTCTCATCCCTCAGCAAACTGGGAAAAGGAAACATGATAACATGATTATAAAGCAGTACTATGGAGCTGGAGTTATGAGGAGAAAAAGTGAGAAAGAGAAAGGTGTTTAAAAGGATATATGTATCCGTGGTAAATGATCAAGGGAAAACATTAGCTGTTTCTGTTTGTCAGAAAGAGAATGGGGAGTCTGGAGGGCCAAGTCACTAAGCCAAACAAGATATCTCATTTTGTTCCCAAATATTTTTATCTGTCTTTTGTGAGCTTCCCCCAATGACTCACTAATCCAATCAGTCCCTAATGATTCAAAGTCCCTCAAAACTATGCTAGTTATTTCAGATGAATCTTCATATATATGACCATGCAAATTCTTCATGTTGTTCTTGTGAGCAATTGCCTCATAAATAGTTCTGGTAAGGGAGGCAGCAGGCAACTTAAGTGAAACATATCATGACAAGTATGCAAATAATGTCATCAGGCCCAGCCAATATAGTGTCAGATTATGAACCAGATCCAGCATCTTTGCTGCCACATGGTGATTCAATGTTTCTAGACTTTGTCAGCAAAATATAAATCACGGGTCTGAAAAGCTTGATGCTATTTTTCAGACACGGCAAGCTGATACATACAAAAATGTCTTCAGGTCTGATTTATTAAGATCACCTTTTTGTCTCCAGAGAATAACTGGAACACAAGCGTTTTTATTTTTTCCTCCAAAATGCTCATTTATGGAAGAACATGTTTCAGCCTCTAAATGATTATTCTATGCTTGTCAGTTTTAGATTGCAGCACCAGTTCGGTTAATGATTTCTGAGGTGATGCTGATGCCTCTGAGGCTGCCTGGCAGAATTGCTAGCATAAAACTAATGAGTATCCTAGCACGACCCTGCACTGTTAGGACATGAAGGCAAAGGGGGAAATAAATTAGAAACCTGGGTGTGTAGAAAGAATATCTGTAAAGGCACTTAATGGAGTCTAGAATAGAAAATTAATCACCCATAATAATTAGGGTTTGTGAGACTATTTAATTTAATTCCATTTACACATATTTTCCACCCAATGATTAATGAACTCTGGGATAGCTTGTAAGCAAAATCTGAACCTGGTATAAGCTTTAGAAGTGTGTAGAGTAGAGAGTTATTAGACCACAACATCTTTTATCTGTTGTTTTCATTCTATATCTAACAGGTTTCACATAATCTTTGGGTACAAAATGACAGGACACCAGTTCAAAGTGCTATTGGAACCTACATAACCTGGAAGTGCTTGATCTAATCTAAGTGAAAAATGATAAATTGAACAACATCAGTGTGAAGCAGACTATTCTTAAACTATTAGAAAGATGAAGCCAGTACACTTTATTGTTTCTAACTCCTCATCCTCTAAAGTCTTATTTATTATTTCACTTTTTCCAGGTCAGTAATATGTTGATTTTTTTTTAATACAGTCATTAACTTCCAGCTCTTCTTGTGGGGATAATTTACCATACCGTAAAACCCTGGAAATTTTTGTCTTAAAAGTAACTATCAAGCAAACAACAACAACAACAAAAAAATAGGCATTAAATATTTTGTCTGCTTTGACTTTTGAGCGCACAAGTTAATGACAAATCATTTTTGTAATTTATAGCACAAATTTCTGAAATTCTGTTTAGTAGGATGTACAGCCAGTGAAACCTCATGGTCATACTCATTCCTTCTGATAATAATTCCTGTGCATGTGTGAAATGGTTTTAGAAGAAAGATGACAGCACTGTTCCAAAGATGGAAATATTATATATGGGACATAAATAGCATAAACTCAAATACCTTGGGTGGCATTTCAGAGTTTGACACCTCTCTCTGAGATCAGCAGCTACTGATCTTGTATAACTTTCCTTCAGAGCTGCATATTCCTACTAAATGAAGTAGTGAATGCACAGTACTTTAGATCTGTATTTTAGGCCTGTGAAAGAAAAAAAAAAAAAAAGAGAGAATATGACAAAATGTGTGGAAAGGGGATAGATTATAAAAAATATAGATTAGATATTAATTTTTTTAATCAGCACCTGAAAAATTAAAAAGTTCTGGATGTGTAATCATAATACCATTGAATAAATGAAGAATGTAAAACATAACAAAAGTATGGGAGTTTTATTTCCCTGGGTGTGAAGAGGGTCAGAATAGTCAACTTATTTTCTTTGTTTTCCCAAAATGGTATCAAAAGAGAGAAAAAAATAAAAATCAATGTTTTCTGTGAAAGAATATTGGGAAGTGGCTTTGTTTTGTTTTGACTTAATCAATTTATCATATTTCTTGTACTTTCATAGTTTTCTTCTAAAACAATCTTCTAAAAAATCCTTTCAATTTGACAGCAAATTTAATTCTAAATCAAAAGTTCTGGAATTTCATGCAGTGGAAATAGACTAAATATTTTTTTTAAAATCAATGCCTCATTTAATCTCATAGTGATTTCATTCACCTGTCCAGATATTTTATATTTAAATATTTTCATTATGTTGAAATAGTTATGAGGATAAGAACACTGTTAGAAAATGTGTGGGCTTTTTTCTATTATGTTCTTTTAAAATTAAAATTAAAAATAAAAAGCTTATGGACCTCTCCTGCTAGTATTCATTCCTCTGGATTTTGGATATCCTGGATTTGAGTTGAGACAAATACCTAAATACTGATTCCTTTTGAGGTGAACTTGTACTGAATATTTTAAGAAATCTATTTTTTTTTCACTCCATTAACCCTCTCTAGTGTGCATCTCCACCCTCTCAATGCATCTTTATTCAACCACTTAATGCAAGCTCACATGACATCCAGCTTTTGTGAAAGATAACTGCAATGAGTTTGTATCTGGGTAGCATTTCATGAGTTAGCAGAGTCTACCAAAAGTAGAGTGGAAGAAGTTAAATGTTTAAACACAGTAAGAATAGTGTAGGAAAATGGATGGTTTTCAGTGGAAAGGGGATTTGGTTAAGTAAAAAATTTGAAGGTCTTCAGGTGAAATTGGAGACAGTTGAAAAATAAGATTCTGATCCACAGCTTGTAAGTTTTACCTTTGTCTTCAGTGCATGCATGCTAATGAAAGCTTGTTTAGCTATCTAAGACTTCTGGAAAGAACACTTGTAGAAAAAGTGAGTCATAGGGAACACTCAAAAATATTAATTCTGGATCAAAAGAAAGGCTGACTCATTGTACATAAATTTATCTTGTATTTAGCTATATAGAAATTTAACATTTAGCAAGTACCAAGTAGTTGGTCATTTGGCTTTCAACACATTCAGTAGAGGTAACAAGTATGAGTATGAAAATAACAGCTCATTCCAAGTACTTGTATTTTGAGATGATATTCTCTGGAAGTACCTTCCAGAAGTTCTCCACAGAGAAAATGCAGATGCCTTGTTGTTGATACAAAACAGGGTGAAGTGACTGAAAATCCACCATATTGTACTAACATCTAAAAGGACCTCAGGCAGAATTAAGGGGCTGCCAAAAACTTCATGAACCTCAGCAAAAGAAATTGCTAAATTCTACATCAGAAGATAAGGAACCCCATGCACCAGCACATGTTGTGTGACCTGGCTAGAAAACGTCTTGGCAGGAAAGGCCTAGGATACCAGTGCACACCAAAGTGAGCATGAGGAAGCATTAGGAGGAGTGTTTTAAAAAATGAAAGTATTTTGAAAATTTTGTCAGTTTTCTATCCAGTACCAAAAGTTCCTGCTGAATTAAGCCCTGCTGTTTCCACCAGCTACTGAAGAGTTAGTTACCAATACACATACATTTAGATATGTGATTATTTACTTACGATTTTTCACACTCTGCCAACCGATAACTTTACCTTTCAGTTCTTATCCAGCCCTGTCACAGTTCAATGCAGCCATCTGTAAGCTTATGTGGAGGAAAGAGTCTTAGCAGAATAAAGAAAGGGAGCTCAAACAGTCCCACCTAAAAAGCGATTGGAAAAGTAAAGCTGGTAATGCTCTGAATGGATAAAGGGAGCTTACCTTGAATTTCAGTTACTTCAGCCCTTCCTTATATAATGATAACATCACTGTTTATGCTTTGGTTTGACAGCTGAGTGAAAGTATGTCAGATAGGGAAAATACATAAAAAGTTTTTTGCAATAGAGGAAGTTTTCTGTCTTGCAAGTAACAGGTTCTTTGGAAATACAGTCCTGATAGGAATGCATGTAAGTATTCCTGTACAAAACATATTGTATCTGTGAATGCTCTTTATGTGGAAACAATTCTGTTAAATAAATCCAGTAGGACTCTATGTGCATTTATTAAAATTGAGTAGATTATAGCTTTATTTTAGTTATAGTCTTAAATTCAAATTTTGGGGACAGAATTTTCACTGATTGTCAAAAGGTACTTGCAATATTCTCTAGAAAGTTATCAAAATAGAATTGTACCGTGAGGGGTCATTTTTCAATATCTAACCTTAATTTTTTTTTTTTTGAAATGTATTTTCTTATAAATAATCACCAGGAATAATGCACTCTTACAAAGCAAAACTTTTTGTATTTTACATCTTAGAACCATTGTTGAGTTAGAAATTATCACTGTCACAGATGGCATTTGCGAGCATTGGCAAGGTTAGATATTAAATAATGTCAAGAACCAAGAATCTGTGCCAAACAAGTTATGTTATTAACAAATATAATGAGAATTCCTCATAACACATTACATATTCTTAATGGTTTGTGTTATTAAAAGTTAGTTGCTTCAGGGGACTCTTCTAGTTTATTTAGCACATAAAAATTGCTCTGTGTCTGTGTATGTGTCTATGTACACTCAGAAGACAATAGTTCTGCTGTTCCATGATCACAGTTTGAGCTATGGGTGTGTTTCCACCTGTAGTAAACAGTGGCACTAAGTATAGCAGAATGCCCACAGGAGCCAAATCTGCAGAGCCTTACTCTGAAAAAGGGATTTTATCTCCAGCCTAATTAGGCCAAAATAATTCTGTTGCAGAAATGGAGTCCCAGTTTAGTAAAGAATATAAATATTGGTTCCACCATAATCCAGCAAAGTCATGTTCTAATTTCCTGGTCACTCCACTAAGACTGGAAGCTCCACTGTAAGTCATGTCATCAAACAAAACTGGCAGAAAACAAACCTGTGAAGTTTTGCTTAATAAAGAAAGGGGGATGCAAAGCTACTGAAAAAAAAAAATATGCTAATCTATGACTGAAACTGTATGGTAGCAGAATAGTACACAGAGTGAATCCAAGATAAAGTGCATTACCAGTAAATGTGGCACTGGATGGTAATGTGTTTGAACTGGGTCATATTTTCCTTTTAATTAACAGAGAGTGCATCAGAAGTAATTCAAAACTAGTCTTATGCAAATAAATTTATTCTCTTTAAAAATGCTCCCTAATGAGTTGATTTTTGCCGGGATAGAGCTCATTTTCTTCATGGTGTCTAGTACTATTCTATGTTTTGGATTTGTGCAGGAAACTGCTGAAAATTCAGGAATATTTTAGCTGTCACAGAACAGTACTTGCAGAGTTAAGGCTTTTCTCCACACCCCTCCACCAGTAAGCAGGCTGGGGGTGCACAGTGTGTTGGGAGGGAACACAGCCAAGACAGCTGACCCCAACTGACCAAAGAGATATTCCATACCATTATAAGCGATGGAGTCCTGCTTCCCTGGGGATGAACACCTGCCCATCAGCCCATGGGAAGTATTTAATGAATTCCTTTGTTTTGCTTTGCTTGTTGTGCCCAGCTTTTGCTTTGATTATTAAGCTGTCATTATCTCAACCCATGATTTTTCCCTCTTTTGTCTTCTGAGCCTTTCTCCCACCCCACCCAGGGAATAGTGAGTCAGCAGCTGTGGGGCATAGTTGCTGGCTGGGGTTAAACCCCCTACAAGGAGAGTGGGTATAGGAATTATTCTATATTAATACTGGCCTGCTTTCTTTCCAGCAAGATTCCTTATACCTTTAAATTTGTCCCACAGCTGTGAGTCACTAAATTATTTTTTTTGGTTGATGTTGTTTTATTGTTTTTGCATATGGTGATGGGTTACATATGCAATGTGAATTGGGAATTCAGAACTGAAGAGTATAGTGATGTGAATGTCTCCCTTTTCATACATATTGTTATTTAAATTCTCTGAGAATTAAGTCTTGTGTTTCCAAACAATAATAATTGTGTGATAAATGAATGGCAGAAGATGAGAGAGCGCCATGAAGGACAAGAAGAATGCTGTAAAAAAATGCTGTACAATAGTTATCTCTCAATGCAAGAACCATGAAAATAAAATTCAGAAAGGAAAGCATTCAGAAAGGATAAGCACACAATTGGCTGGGTAGCTGAAGAGTGAAACTTTTGAAATATAATGAAGCCAAGAAGTCACTAAAACTTAAAAAAATAAGACACATTTAAATGACATATAATATCCAGCACTTTATAGGTTAAAAAAATAAGCAGCAAATTCTTTAACTGTCAGCAAAAGATTCCTTCAGAATCCTCTAAAGCATCTTTATTCAACTGTGGTTAAAAAATATGAGAGTAAATGGACCATGTTGCCTATTCTAAGTGCTTCAGTGAAATTATAGTTTGTTATTTGGGATTTCTGGTTTTGGAAATTACCTAGCACAGCATATTTCTTCTGCAGCTTCCTTGTCTTTCAAAACTCCATGCAAAAAGTCCATCAACTATGCTTTCTAAATTAAAAATAATGACAGTCACCTTACATTAAGTGTTATAGAAAACACTATGATTTAAAAAAAAGAAAAAAATACAGTGTCTTATATCCCATTATTTCAGTATGTTTTTGCTCAAGCAGCAATCTGATACACCCAAGGGTAACTTTTCCTGACCTCAGTGAAATGTTTCCGGACTGGTACCTTTTAGCAAACATGCATTACAGACATGCATCAACACGTAAGTTTCAGTCTATAGCCTGCAAAAATAGCTTAAAAAGCACCTAACTCACCATAAAGTTTCAGATCAGTTCCCACATCTCAATTTCCTCCTAATCAAAGTGAAGGTTTTTTCCTTATTCATTTTGCAATATGTCAGAAAATACCTACTAGCAAGAAATAGTCTTTTTTTATTCACTAATCCAAAGTATTAGCAACTTTAAACATTAATTGGAAAGACAGTGAATGCTTTTTTTTTTAAAAAAGCCTGGTCAGGAGTGTTCAAATACTCCTGGTTTTGTACTAACCTCTAGGAGGCTAAGAAATAGAAATTAGTCACTGGATCACCAGCTCAGCTACCTGTCCTGAAAATCTCTCTTTACCTGCTCTGCCTGGTCTCATTGTCTTTGTCAGGTCCCAAGACAATATTCGTCCTTAGAATTTCTATCAGAAAAAAAGGAATTACTCATAGAAGACTCCCTGACTCAACTTTGAAATAATGGGAGCAGAGAAAGGCTCATCCTTACAATTATGCACAGCTTTTCTTTTACTTCAGTCTGTAATTTCTTACTTGGATTTCATCTGTATAGAATAGTGGCTTACAGCATATGCCTAGAAATGTCAAGAGCAATCTGTTTGAGCTCATAGTTATAAGCAAATCATAAAAGGGTCATATCATTGATAAAAGGATTTCTCATTCCAAAACCATTCTAACAGTTTTCAGTCTCATGATTTCACCCATGCTGGCCAGTTCATGCAGACATATGTGGATACATATTAATGTGCGTACACGAAATTTTATATATCATCTTAACTAACTCCTGCCATGCATGTTATGCTAAAGGAGCAGAGGAAAGAAGGGGAGAGAAGGTTGAGTCTCCTGCAAGTGGTAGGTGCTGCTCATGAGAACTCTCTATAACTCTGTCAAGGTTTGCAGGTGTAAGCCCATGTGAACAGCAATTTGAGAAAAATAGCCTCAAAAGAGTAAAGAAAAATTACACCAAAGTAGAAAGCACTGCCTCAGTGGCCAACCTGGGAGGGTTGCAGTGTTGTAAATAGCAAGTCCTTAGCCATGTTAAGGCATGCTGAGGCACTGGGGCACATAGGCTGCTGTGAAACCACTTCCCTGTGAAAAGCGACAACAAATTCACTGTGGTTGAAACTCACAGCAACAGCTTTATCAGGGATAGTAGGGAATTAGAATTTTTCAAACTTCTTGGCTGCATTTCAGACAAACCGCACAGACCCCAGAGATTTACAGGTCTGTAGCTTTTCCACTGACATCAGAAGTCTCCTGGAATGTCAACAAATGGCCTATGAACCGACAAAGAACATGTGTTTCTGTCTACTGAGGGAACTTGCTTTCTTAGTGAAATTCCAGATAATCAATTCCTGCATATCCCAGAGGAGAGAAAAAGCTATTATTGCTAGGATCACAACAAATTAACCATGGAACAAATGTATTATATTGCAAAGGTAGGCTCTTGCACTGTTGACCAGCACTGGAAAAAAAAGAAAAACCAGTGTGACTGAGTGACATCAAATAGATATATTACATCTGCATGAAAGTTTCTTGGGAAGAGTCTTCTTTTAGTCATGCTATGTGCAAGACCTCAACATTCACTCGCATTGCCAAGAGCAGCACCTTCTTCTACATCCCAGTACACTCAGCCTAATCAACACTGTCAGAGCACAGGTGTTCCCTTACTCCCTTCCAGCCCTCTTGACGACCATTAGAAGAAACTCAGATATGATGATCCATTTTATGTTGGTGTTCTGTCTTTCCATGCACTGATTCTTTCTTGTGCAGACAGATCTCCAGTGAGTACTTTTCAGGGATGCTGTGCTGCAAGACAACCATTTATCTTGGGTATTACTGAAACCATAAAGGAGGAAAATTTTTTCCTTGTTCTACTTTATGTAAAATAAGCAACTGGAAAACCAACAAAACTTCCAGATCATTTACACATTTAAATGTTGAAGAGTAAAGTATGTAAAGAATAGCCTGACATGCATATACAGTGGAATTAAGCCATTAAGTACATGTGTTTTTCAATGGTTACAGTACAACTCCAGGCTTGAAACTGATGAATTCTTGTTTATACCAATGCCCATTGTCCTTGATTTCTCAAACTCCTTATCCAAAACCAAGGTCTTAATGCCTTGCCATGTATCTATCAAGGTCATAATGCCTTGTCCCATATCAAAGCCTGTTGTGAAGATACACATTTTTTCTTCAAAAATCTATGACCTAATTTAATTTTTTCTGATGCAACAAAAATGATGAGCTTTAGAGACATATCTCCATGTACATGCAAAGCGTAATCATCTTTTTTGTCATAAAGAGCTTAATTTTGTATTCTTGAAATATCTTTTTGTTCTTATATTAGTACAGAAAATAATCGTTCCTCATTTTCAGACTAAAAATAGTGATTTTTTCCTCCAGTCCAAACACATTGTAAAAGTGCTGTTCTTTCCTGATTGTGAGAAAATACCAAATATTCCTACACATTTTTTCTGAAATTACTTTTACACTGGTATATTTTAGAAGGCAAAGTACATACATGAGTGCCTGTTTAATAGGTCTTGATGTGACTGCTGGTGTGTGAGACACACTGATAGCTGCACATGGCATCTCATGTGCAAGTACTCTGAGGATTTCAAATGCAGCTTTCATTACAATGTTGCAACATTGTTTTCAAAGAAAATTCATATTTTTCTCTATGAAAATATATTTATTTTTGTATATTCACACACCTTTATAAAAGCCTAGTTTCATCTAGCAAACTTTGGAAATTCATGTTGGAAAATCAGTAACCTAATATACGTCTGTTGTCATGTTCTTAAAGGGGTTGCTCTTTCTATAGAAGCTATCATTCATATATACAATTTGATGAAAATGTAATTTCTGTGAACATTGTGATAAAAATAATAATAATAATAAAATAATTAATAAAATAGTAATAAAATAATATTAAAAGTCAGGTTAGCTGGCACACAGAAGGTTTAAGAGGCTACCTCTGTCCACATAAAAGCAATGCTTACATATCCTCCTGAAATCCAGTGATCAGATGTGAGTCCTGAAATATCAAGCCCTACAGTCTACTAAGAAGCAGAGGCAAACGACAAGTCTCCTTTTTCAGGAGACAGCATTTGTAACACATATTTGACCCAATGTGACAGGGTCACAAGAAAAACATAGCACTACTGAATTGACTCAAGTATTTGTGAACAAGTTATCTGAAATAGATTCTCACGAAAATCTGTACCCTCATTCATCATCTGCTCATCAGGGGCTGGTGTGGGAGTCTCAGTGTAAGAAACAATCAACAAGAATGATTGACCCAGTTGTTCACCAAGTGTCTGTGCTAGGCTGAGTGCTCAGAGAGTGTCCTGGACACGTCATGCTACTGATGCTACCTGGAGTGAGTGGGTTGCACTCATCACATAAGGAGCTCTAATAGGAAACCACATTGTCCAGGAATCTTGAATGTGATTGTTGGCTGGCCAAAGGCCACATTTTGAGGAGGAGAGGAAATGTGCCAAGGAGGTCTCACTAATAATAAATTACCAGAAAGTGAGAAGAAACATGCCTTGTTTATTGACAGGTCCTGATGTACTCTAAGAAAGCAAGAGATGGAAGGATGCAGTATACAGTCCCCCATGACAAGTCCCAGAAATTACTGAAGGGAAAGGTAACTTGGGGACGTTTACAGAGGTGAAAACTGTACCACTACCTTTAGATGCTGCTGAATGAGAAAAGTGGTCAAGACTGTACCTGTGAACTGACTGATGAATGGTGGTTGAAATGATGGAAGCAGAGTAACTGGCAGCGCAGACGTTAACCCATCTGTGCTGCTGCATTGTGGCAAGATATTGCCTCTTGGGCAGGGGGTCAGGTTGTGAAGATATGCCACATGGATGCTCACTTGCCCATGAGTTGGACCACTGAAGAACACCAAAAAAACAAACAGGTGGATCTGTCTGTTCAGTCTGAAGTGGGTCAGGTGGATCTGGATTGGACCTTAAGGGTCAATGATTTCTGGCTTAGTGGGCCCACGGCATCATCAAAAAAGTGATGCAACATATAGCTGGGCTTGTGATCTGTGGGTGGTCTTGTCCATGGACACTGCCAACCAGATTATTCATGAATGTGAAATGTGTTGCATTTAAGCCAGCCAAGCAGTTTGGTATGGAGGACAATGGCTGAAATTGAAATATGAGGAGGCCTGGCATATTGACTGTATCACTCTTCCAGAAACCCACCAATGCAAGCACCATGTGCTGAAAACATATCCTATGTCCCATGCCACCACCTGGAACACTATCCTGGACCTTGAGCACAAGTCGTATTGGATCATGGTATCCCAGAACTAATTGTCAGGCAGTGGGACACCTTTCCAAAACCTCCCAGACACTTGAGCCAGAGAACATGGCATTGAGTGGGTATATCACAACCTCCATCATGCACCTCCTTCTGGGAAATGCAAATTATACAATGGACTATTAAAGACTACACTGATAGCAGTGTGTTGTTGGACCTTCAAACACTGGGAGATGCATTTAGTAAAAAACACTGGTTAGTTAACACTAGAGGAGGTCCTGCTCAATCAAAACTTATGTTGAAGGGATAAAGTAGTGCATATAAAAAACTATGCTGGGGCAAACAGTCTGGATTATTCCTGCTTCAGGCAATGGCAAAACTATTTGTGCAATTGCTCAAAGACCTGGGTGCACTTGGTGGGTAATGCAGGAGGATGAGTAAGTACAAAGTGTACCTGAAAGGGATTTGTTTTTGGTTTAGAATAGTCAATAATTAGATTGTATGATATTAATTGCTGTATATTATAAACACTGTATATTATCACTTCTAGATGTCCATCAGAACATTGGGTGCATCATCTTTGCCACTCTGAATTTGGAGATCTGAACTCACTCTGTTTTGATTGCCTTATCAAAGTAGTTACTGGAAGAATCATCCAGATTAATAATTAACTGTGATGAAACCAGAAAAGTACATTGGTGAAGAAATCACAACTCACTTCAGCAAGCAAGAATCCAACACTGCATACCTTTCCTACTCTGAGATGTTGTTATGACAGATAAAGGCTACAGTCACGGACTAGATAAACTGGACTAGCATTTTATAGGGATGGCCCATAGACCAAGGGGATGATGCCTGTGTGTATATCAAAAGACAGGAGAGGTGACAGTGTATTGGAAAGTATGTGACATGGGCACAGCATAAGTGTTATAGAAAAAGGGGTGGACACTGTCCTGGTTTGGGCTGGGATAGAGCTAATTTTCTTCCTTTTATCTGGTACAGAGGTGTGTTTTGGATTTAGTGGGAGAATAATGTTGATAACATGCTGATGTTTTTAGTTGCTGCTAAGTCGTAATGCTAATAGCGAGGCACTAGTAATGGTAAAGCAAGTCCTCTGCTTTTCCAGCAAAGAGAGGTGTACAAGAGGCAGTGAGGGGCACAGCTAGGACAACAAACTGAACTGGACAAAGGGATGTTCCATACCACAGAATGTCATGCCATCATTTTACATAAAATGATGGAGTTGGTTGAGAGGGAGCTGAGTGCCGGGAGGGACTGGAATAGAAAGTGTCAGATGAAGATATCTGTTACTAAGTACTTCTGATTATTACTGGGTTTTATTAGGTCATTTTTAGTTCCATTTGGGATATCATTTATGGCAAGAATTTACATGGAATATAGACTCTGATTAGCTCATAAGAGATCATACACAATATGGTAAAAAATCTTCAATAGTTGAGATACTGCTGTTAAGGACTTAAAAATCTTTTCATCCTGGGTGTTCTATATCTGTCCCAGAACCATCCCAAAAGCAAATAAATTTAAGAATACCTTTTTTTTCTTGAAAGGGTCTAAAAACCAAAGTAAAGCAAAACAAGCACATTTTTGGTTCTTTTCGTATATTAAGTGTAAAAAATAAGAGGAATATTAAAAAGTAGAAAACATGTACATTCATGCTTGCTTCCACAAAAAGAGAATATTCCCTCATGAATTGATTCTCTTTTGTTATCCTTACAGTCTGACAACTAATGTCATTGTTTGCCAATTTAATCTATTTCTAAATTGCAAATAATCAGCAATAGCAAAAAAATATTGTATAGAGAGTGGCAAGTACAAATCAGACAGCTACTGCTGATTAATTTTTCCCTAGATTTTCCCAAAGGTAGTCTGTGAGAAAAAAGGAAAAAGATTCAAGGTCTTTCTATTATTTCTATAGGGACCAAAATAGTTAATAAATGAGTAAATAGAAATCAATGAATTTAATTATTTCTTGTATTGGTTTGCAAAATGTATTATATTTTTCACTACCTGATTATCATTGATCTGTTAGGGAATAGGGGATGGGAATGAAATAATCAACCAAGACAATTCCAGGCACAGTTTATTTTCTTTTTAAAATCTGGCATTGCCATTTCTGTGTGTCATGCTTAGGAATCATACATTAGCAATCTGATCTTGAAAGTCTGAAATAACTATTATAGAAGAGAATATTCTGTGCTCAAATAGGGTTTGTTTTCCTTTGTAGCATGCCTGGAGTCATTAGCAGCCTGTAGGATTAATCTCATATATCACATCTAAGACCTTAATGTTATTCTCAGAGAAATTGTTTTCTGAATGCTATTTGGAATAAACTTCATCTCCTAATTGCCTAGGAGGACCTCTCAATCCAAGTATCCCTTCACTTGCATGTCCCAAATGATGAATATGCTAATGAAAAACAAAGGGAGAAGAGAACACATCTTTACACAGATTTCATAACATCTTCACAAACATGTGCAGGGATAGAATAATTTGGATGTTTAGAATTAGCTAGCTTGTTTTTTTTAAAGAAAATAAATTCTTCCCTTTTACTATTTTAGCATTTCTTGGACTCATTACAAAGCAAGCTGCTTTGTCCCTGAATTTACCCACAGCAGCTTATAATTAAATAGTCACATTTTGAAAGAGGAAAGATAAAAAAATTATATTTCTACAAAGAACTGAGACTTAAAACTTTCTTTAAATTTCTAGAAAAGCATTCCAGAAATTCTACTTCTTCCTGATAATGGTGGCCTACTACATGTTTTAGGTTGGTTGACCTGTGAGCATATATTCAGTGCATGTAAATGGGGACAACTAATTTATGAGATCTTAACTCCTCATAAGAATTAGTCATCTGTGTTTCCAGTGCTAATGAAAGCATTGCTGATTCACCTCTGATGGTGTTTATTTGGGTGTGTTGTGCTGTGATAACAGGTGCACTGTCATTCTGATATGACTAAAGATGGTGGATAAACAGTTACAAAACAAAATATATATGCTTTAATTCACAAGCTCCGTATTGGCAATTTGTCATGCAATCTGACTAAACTGCCAGGAACTGGACTACCTTAACAACAGCTCTTCCCCAGAAAATATTCCCAAGGGTACAAAGTAGGTCTATATACAAATTCTGATCTATTACCAAACCAATGTACCAAGTCAGCTTAGCAAATCTGTCAGGTCAAAGCTCTTTTGAGGGCCTAAACATGCTTGCCCTTTTGTGTGTCTCCCCTAAGACAAGGGGAGTTCACCAAGTTAAAAAAACAGAAGTAGTTGACATGAGTTCTCTAAATAGCTGTAGATAACTAGTTAGAGATACTAATTTGAGTTCTCCTACACAGGGGAGTGTTCATACTCCTGCTACAAAAATCAGTTTTCAATTTTAATCACTGAAATTACGGGGCTGTTCATAAAGTATGTTTAAAAACTTTAAAAAATCAGAAATCAAAAAATAACATTAAGCCCTGGAGGGAGATATGCTAACAAAAAAACTTCAGGGATTAAAGAAAAACAGTATGTAGTGGGAATGAAATCTTCATCTTAATTAAAAGCTTCCCTGTAGTGTGCCAAAATTTGTTTGATCTTCATAACAAGAGTAAAAAAAATTCTTGAAATATGAAAGGTAGTTATATCTAGAACTACAATAGACATCAGGAAAAATAAGTGATCATTTTACCCAACATTTTTCAGAAAAATCTGAAGAATTCTACTGTATTTCTTCACTTTTTGTAAAAAAAAGCAGAAATTAGACTACTACTAAATATATGTATTTAAGTAAGGAAATAGCATCTGTTGATGAGGACCTCAAATAGTGTTAAAAATGCAGCAAGCAGTGCAACAGAATTTGAGTTTCTAAATTTAGCAAACTATTTAAGGTCTTATCAAGTAAACATATCTTCTTAATTCATTTCATAAATTCCTGTCACAAAAGGGTGTTTTTTCACAAATGATCTTGTCAGTACAGAGTAAAATTTACTAACAATACTAAAATTATTAATGTTTTGAATACTGATCATTGCTTAATACTGAACTGCTTTCTGTTATGATTATGATTTAACAAGAGTCACAAAATCCTGTTAAAGGTCTGCAAAGGCAAAAGGCTTAGAAGGTCATTGGAAACACTTTAATTATACATGGACATCTTCATTCCACTTAGACTTGAAGATAATATCTTCAGAAACTAAATAGAGCCTTAAGATCATATTGAGTTTAATATTAAAAACTTTTTACTTTAAAAAAACTATTCTAAATTTAACTTTCACACTGATCAAATGGTACACTTTAATGCAACTTTTAAGCTTTTTCTTTTGAATTATATTCAGTAGTAATCATACAATTAAAACAATAATTCACAGTCTTTTTCTGCTGTAGTGGTACTGTAAATTCAGAGTCACAGACTGGAAGAAATGGGAATGCAGGTCTGAAGGTCATCATCTTTTCTAACCCTTGTGCTCAAGCAGGGCACTTAGAACAGGCTGCCCAGGAGCACATTTGGATGGCTTTTGAAAAATGTAATTACCTCTCTGGGGAAACCATTTCAGTGTTTGGCCATCCTTAGGGTTAAAAGGCTGTTTCCTGATGCTCAGATGGAACATCCTGTGCTTCATTTTGTGCCCATTGGCTTTCATCCTGTCACTGGGTATTAATGGAAAGAGTTTGGCTCATTTTTTGCAGTATCTTTTCAGGCATATCTATAGAGTGAAGAGATCCTCCCGAGCCTGCCCTTCTTAGTTAAGGAGTCTCAGCTCTCTTAACTTATCCTCATTTGCTCTTGGTACTTAACCATCCTTATGGCCCTGTGCTGGACTCTGGAATATATTCATGTCCTATTCTGGGGTGCCTGGTACTGGGCCTGGTACTTTAGGTGTGACATCCCCAGTGCTGAGGAAGGAAAAGGATCACCTCCCTCAACCTGTTAGCAGCACTTCCACTGCAGCCTGTTAATAAGACAGCTGATAGCTGATAGCTTCTCTGACAGGGCACATTTCTGGCTCCTGTTCAGTTTCTATGTTATCTTTATGTATCTGCCTAAAATCTTTAAAATTCAATTACAGATGAATATATGAAGCTATTAATAAAATGATTTCGACATGGTGTCCAAGTGGAATAAACATTAGAATTGTGATCAAATGACCATTAGAAGGAACATTTTAAAGCAGAGATAAAATCTGTAAAGAAGTTTGCAGGAGGTACAGTTTCCTACTGCTGAATTACATGAGGATTTTAAATCAGTGTGTGAGAAAAGTTTTAAGCTATTGCTGTGCTTATGTTTTAATTTTCATACTTTTTAATTTTACATTCTTTTACCCTTTACTTGATAGCAGTGACATTCTTTTATTTTTCATAGTGGCTTTCCGATAATTTAGAAACTTTTCAATGAATCATGAAAAAAAGATTGACCCTAAAGCAAACAACTCTCTAGTAAACTACTATCCTTCATAAAAATGTTTAATACATTTAGTGGCATCTTCCTGCTTGAATATAAGCAATGGGGTTTGTTTTTTTTGTTGTTTCTTTCTTATCTTTAGTGAGTATGCAGATTTACTAATTGTTACTATCTGTCACCTTCCAACTTTTGTTTCATCTAAGTTGTATTTGAACAAGGTAAAGATTTCTTATTTAGACTATTTTTTAACAAGTATTTTTCTTTGTACAAAGAAAAGAAATTAGGGTAAATTCTCTTGATCATGAATTTAACAGTCAGTGCTCCTCCTTTTCTCCTCAGTCCTCCCTTTTGTAGATAAGCCCAAGTTACTCATAACTAGAAAGTGAGATCAAAAAGAATAAGATAACTGGAGAAAAATGTGAGTTAAATATAAAAAAAAAAAATTAAAAATCAGATTTTTCAATTTTGACTTTGAACCCTTAATAGGAACATGGGAGTTTATTTACAGAATAATCTGTAGGGGAATACCAAGTGAAAAAATAATTTTGCCAAATATGTTATTTTTTCTTTACTTAAAAGTCCTTTGGAGATTAAAAACCTTTTTTAATATCACTGATATGTTGTTTACAATGAAAGCACTGCAGTCATTTTTAAATCTCCTTTTAATATGTGTATCATTGTCTGCAACTATCGAGTAAAAATGCTGTTGTAAGAGCAAAACTTGTTGGCCATGCTAGTGCCAAGATTTTGTTTTTAAAGGACCTCTGCTGTAGCATTTTGATGTCAAAGACAAGTGAATTGGTACAGATCACCCAGAACAATAGCATCTTTCTATTCCCATACTAAACTCTGGGAAAATATGAAATAACTGCTACCTGATGGTTGATGCATCGAATAAATGCATCTGAAATTGTGTGTAATATTTGGCAGGGACTTGTTTGGAAACCACAGTGCCCTATGGCCTGGTTTATTTGTCTGTCATAAAGGAGCATTATTAATTCATCAAAGGTTCAGTAAAGCTTAATGAATATAGATAATGAGTCCTAGGGACTCCTAGGAGCTCTGAACATCCTTGTATAGAAGAGAAGAATGTTGTTGTGGATGAGATGTTGTGAAGTGCAAGAGGACCTTGTGGCAGAACAGGGGAGTTGCACCAGGAACAGACAAACCAGACTGGAAGCCAAAGGCAACTGTCACTTGGTATTTTTAAGTCTGGGCATCATTGTCAGATACCTGATTCCCTGCTTTACCAGGATTACAGTGCTCTGCCTTCCCCCCTCACTCTCAGACCTCTCTGTCTTCAGGTGCCTTCCCCACACTAAACAACAGCAGATAGGAGCTGATGACATTCTCCCTCTGGGTTGAAATCCTTATTGTGTTGTGTTTGGCAGAAAATATTCTCTCAAGAAAATTTTTAATCTGATTTCCATAAAAGAATTTCAATGATATTTTGTCTAAATCTTTTGTTCACAGGTCAAACTCTTCCTGTTCCATTCCTCTCCCATTGCAGAGACTAAAGCTTTGCCAAGGACCTATTGTGGCTTCTGCCCTTTGTGAGAGATTTAAGCTTGTGCTCAATTTGCTATAAAAAATGCTGTGTAGAAGCAGAAAGTGCCATCTTTTAAAAAGGATGAGCTATTTCTGCAGTCAGTGAGGGACATTAGAAGATTTCTGTGTAGGGATCTTGACATAAATTTCTTTTTCTTCACCTGGAGACACACTCATTTCCAGAGAGTTAGCATTTCATTGTTGTGCAGTTGTTTAATGTTGCTTACCTTTGACAAATGGTGCCTTTTCAACTAAATAAAACAAGTTAAAAATGAACTGTGTAACTCATTAGCTAATATCCATGCAAAATCTATAAACTTGTGTATAGAAATAAAGCTAAAGTAATAGAAAATAACTCAGGCAAGCTAAATAAGTGAAGCTGAAATTTATAGCAAGGGTTGTTTTGAAGGTGTCAGAATTATCATTACTGATATGCTATATGTTTATAAGTGTTTATTTAAATTGCTTCTGCTCTATAATTCATTTGAGATGAGAGTCAAATCTTTGGGAGAACAAAGGTCAAATTCTCCCTTCAAAAAGACATGTTCAGTTCTTGCTCATTTAATGAGAGCTGAACTTTCAGGGCAGTGTTGCTTCCCAAGTGTCAATGCAGCTGAAGTTGTGGAGTAATGGAGTCTCAGTGGAGGGTTTGTTCTTCTCAAGATTTCAAATAAAATTCAGCTGGGGTGATTCAGAAGCTAAATCAAGCTTATAAAAGATATATATTTTATTTATAAAACAATAACAATATAAATTTACATAAAATTACATATTTTAAAGCAGGCAGGCTTACTCTCATCTTTTTGCTTATTTGTTTTGAATAGTGGGCCACAAGGATATTTCAATATTGCTGAACTGTGTGACTATATTGGATTTTATAAACATAAGCAAAGGCTCAACCTTCAAACTAGAAAAAAATCATAATAGGTTGGGCCATAAAAAAACACAGGATAGTAAGATATTACATTTTTCATCATAATATCCCTTTTTGTTTTGAAGTGTTGAACTTAGGACTGAAAATATCTCTGGAAGAACAGGTAGGAATATATTTGGGTGGGAGAAAATACTTTTAAGAACTTTGGGAAACTTTTGTTTACCATGGATAGTAGTGTCTAAAGTATTGTTTGATAGATATACCCTGAGTAACCTACTGCTGGCAGCAGATGCCTAAGAGAGGAAACTTCTTTTTGGTGTGAAGAGATAGAAACATGAGGATGGGGGAAACAAGAATGTGTTGAGATGGCCAGAACTAGGCTTGGACATTGGGGCTGGTATGTAGGGAAGCAGTGAAGAGCTAGCAAGGTCAGCAGGGGCAAAAGAGGAGAGGAGAAAAGGGAGGAACACTGGAGAAAATGAGATTCCCTTTATGTTCTCAGAAACAATTGCAAAACATACAGATTTTATCAAATAGTTTTGGCTATGGTCTTAATAAAGCAGGAAGTGGCACAGATCTTTCCTGTTTAAGTGATAATGAGACAAACATTCCCTGAAGATAAAAGCATGTAGTAGTCTTAGAGCTGTTTTACTGTAGGCCTTCTTGTGATTTCAAGTGAATTTTCTAGATTTCATTCTTCTAATGAGAGATTGAGATTAAAATTGAGCATATATTTTTTCCCTTTTTTTTTTTTTTTTTTTTTTTTAGGACAACCATTTCCCTAATCCCTTTATCATTATAAAGAAATTGTAAGTCAAAGGCTGACAATTTCACCATGAAGAGGATCTGCTTTAAGTCCCCTCACATCACTCACTGGAGGATGTTTCAAAAACAATTCCCTAATCTTTAAGAACCATTTTCAAATCAAAGCGTCAATCCTCGGGCATTTATAACTGTGCAGATCCTTGTAAAATGAAGATCTTCTGCCACCTTATTCACGAGTACATCTTCATGACCTTTTGTACCAGGAAGACAACCATAATTTTGCTGACATAAGAGAACATTGTGAACATGGAAAGAGTTTGCCATCTGGAGAATTGTTTCAGGAGTTGATAGATTTATTCAGATAAGAAAAAAATAATTCTAATCTGCCAATTGTTCTGGAAATGTTGAATGAAGGAAAATAAAACCAAACAGACAGGCATTTGTTGATTAAATAATAATAACATGCTGAACCAGTCATTTTATATAATTTATTTTTCATTTGATCTTTCAGTATTTTTTTTTTGTGTAATAGGTAGGCTAAAACTAGTAATAACTATAAACAGGTCATATTTTTTATTGAACCTGAAAACTGGATTTTTCAGCAATTTTAGGACTCTAGCCAGCTGTAATTCACAGTAATAAAATAAGAACATAGCTTTTTAAAAGGTTACATTATTCCAAATTTAACCTCATCTTCAAATCCATTTCCACTAAAAAAGGAATTATTTGCAGATTTTAAGGTTCAAACATATTCCTCCCTTACTCATGTTCATGGTAGTTCCCTGTCTGACTAAAGCAATTTAGATAAAGGGGAAATTGAGTTAAATTTAATTAGTTTTTTTAAGTAATGATATGACAATAATTGAGGGTTTTTTTTTAAAATCACAATTCTATTGTGAATAAAAAAGTCCCACCACTATCTTATATGGTTTATTTTATTTTAGGTTCACTATTAGTCTCATACTAGCCATAGGAATCTCAGCACATCTCCTGTGTTCATTCACAGCAAGGGCTAGAAAGGGTACCAACCAAATTCCTGGAAGAAAAGGCAAGATAAAATATTAAAATAAAAAGAAATAAAATAATAATAAGTCATGGTGTCCAGCAAACGTTCACCACCAATACTACTTTCTATTTCTTTTAGGTTTGATGGCTTCTAATTCTTAAAGCAGTTTGTCCTTCAAAATTTCCCATTTCTTTCTCCACAAGGAATGAGAAGTGGGGTGCCAACCACAAAGTTCATCACTTCAGCTCCTGAAAAACAGTCAGGCATTTAAGAAATTTTTAATTTCTTAAAATTTGGCCCATAAAATATGGCCGTATTACCTTCATCAGGCATCAATGACCACCTAAATATTAACTTAATTAATTCAAGTCTTTTCTCACTTCTACATGTGTAGGTGACACGGCATTTATAGAGGATTGTAAAAGTAGGGAGGCAGATGAAGCCTGAAAGCTCATAAACAGCCCTTTTGAAGAACTTCATAAGTTCAATGAATGTTCTCAAATGTTGAATTAAAAAATGGCATTATTAAGGAGAGAGAAAGTAATTTATTAGAAAATGCATGTCCCTTTTGCTTTCCCTTGACATTTATAACATACAAAGTAATTGAAACCACAGTTGGGGTAGTTAGGGTAGCTCTATAAACAGAAGTAGTTCAGCAGGTGGTAACAGTAGTAATTTGGAAATGAACAAAACTGACCTCTTCACTTTTTCTTTTTTAATGCAGGATTTTATTTTAATTTGTTTCAGAAAACTTCAAAGAGAATGTAAAAAAGCCTTTATATACTTTGTGAAATATAGAATTAATTCTCTTATCACCCAGATGCAGCCTTGATATGAGAGTAATGAATGCTTTACAAATACAAATAGATTAAATTTTTTTTATGTTTCTAATCAGAGACACAGTTCGCTTAGGTAGCTTAGATCCACAGTTTTAGATTTGTAAAAAACAAACAGCTTATGTATTCTGGAAGATCTTATGCAAACAAAACCCAAATGAGGTTTTCTTTTGACTCAGAAATGTAGGAAGACTCAATCTCAAACATTATATATCTCAGCAAACACCAGCAGCTCGTTTTAACTCATTTTACAGTGTACACAGATGCACTTAGGTGCATGAAGCACTTTTTGAGACATAACAGAAATATATCACCAGAAGGTAAGAGCACAGATTTTCTTTAGGCTTAGTGAAAGTTTGTGAAAAAATTATGTAACACAAGAAATCTGGTATTATTTTGGAAAGTTAAATCTGCAATTTTGAGTCTGAATCATAATCCCTGTTTATTTGACATCTTTATAGCAAAATCACTCTGAATACCTCTCCATAAATCCAGTGTCATTCAGCAAGTCATAAGGAATATGTCATTACCACCATATTAGAGATTCAAAAACCAAGCACAAGGAAGTCAAGAGACCCCCTGTTCACAAAGAGTAAAAACATTATGACCAGTTGAAAGACTGCTTAAAATTTTGTAATCTCTGCCTGCTTTGCTATAACCTAGACATCAAACTTCGCTGTAAATCTACATCCATGCAGCATTCATACTTTAACCCAAATTATACTCTCAATATAGACTGGTAAGAGCTAATTTAATAGTTGGAGATAGTGGTCTTACCAATAATTTCAAGTAGGTTTTTGTTGTTGAATGTTGCTTGGGCTTTATTTTTTGCATTATTTTTTCTGGACACTGTCATTAATGTATTATCAAAGTCTTTTTCTCCTGTTTTGATTTTTTTGTTTGTTTGGTTTTGGTTTTGTTTTGTTTTTTAGGACCACTTTCTCTTCTGATATTATCTGTATTTACAGTGATTTTTTCCTCTCTTCTCCCAGAGGAGAATGATATTTATGACTGATCCAAATCATAAATATATGTGTGGGCATGCAATCATCTGTTTTTGACATTTCTGCTTCAGTATGTTTGTGATCCAGTTGTTCTGGATTGAGATATACATCCTAAATTAATTGAACATGAAGTGAACAACACTCTACACTTCTCAGTTTTGATATTTGCACTTATGTGGTTAATTTTCAACTGCAATTGTAAGCTCTTACTGTAATGTAATTTTGTCATTGTAATTGCTTCTTCAGAAATCAATGTTGCTGCCATGATAAGTAATAAAACCCTAAAAAAGGTGATAAAAGTCCAGGGCATTTCCTCAGGTTACAGATTTCTCAGGTGAATATACCCCTCTCCCTGTATTTGCCTTGACAAATGTCATGAGTGATTGAATAAGTGAATTTCAATGAGATTTAGCTCTAGAAGTGTGAGGGAAGGGAGAATATTACCAAATGTTTTACTACAACATATGTTCGATACTAATGGTGTTACTCAAATTCATAAATAATGAAAGAAATTGATATCATGAGTGCAGTTTGTCTAGCATGTCTCAATTATACAAGCACGGGGTATATATCAAGTTTATGGTATTGTGTAAATCTTTATTAAACACTATAAAAGGTTTACACTTTTGTAACAATATGCAAATAGACCATTTAATTTACTTACAGACCTATCAAAATAAAATCCCCATAGGATATCTGTACAGCAGTAAACAAAATCCTTTCAGGAGTTTGCTGCTGACCTTTTTATAACTGCTAAGCTTCCAGGTACTGCAGGGAATACAAGATTTGCTGCTGTAGCTTCTCTACAGCAGCAGAAAATGACAGATGATGTTTTGGAGTACTGTGTACTTTCTTATAGTATGGGTTAATTCATGATGGACATATTGTACATGTGAACATATTTTTTCTGAACTGGCAAGTAGGATAGGAGTTGTTCTAAAAAAGCATCAAGAACTGAAGGTGCAGATTGCTTTCCAAATCTCCCACTAGAGTGTCATAGGTTCAGCTGAAGCTGAATTTCATAGATTATTCCCTATTTGTTTGGTGAATCAGCTCATGAAAACAACTTTTTATCCTCACAAGGAGCTTTGGGCAACTAAGCACCTAGTCAGTGAGATATGCCACAGAATATTATCTGCCTTCCTTCTGACAGGGGATTGAAGAACCAAACAAGAGCTGAATTCAAGAAAAGGTAAGGCATTTCATATCAGAAAAAATAGTAATGTTTTGCTGGAAAAAAAATAAAATCAGGACAGAGTCAGAAAGACTATGCTAATAATTTGCAATGCATTTGTATTTTATCCATTGACTGTTAATAATTTTCACTTTCAGAGAAACATCCTAACCCAAAATGCACAGACATTACTGATTCTTCTATATTTTAGATTGGTTCAATTCAATATTTGCACTGATTTTAAGGAATGTTATTAAGAAGGCAGGCTACAGATACCTACTACTCAACACTGTTTGTGGGCTGGTTATAGAGTGGGAAGAGTGAATGGATATGAATTTCAAATAGGAGCATCTTGGATCCCTGAGAGAGTGGTTAATCTGAATTACTCATTTCTAGACTGAGCACAGTTTCCTCAAGGCAAGGGGTTGTGAAATAGAAATGTTTTGTGTTGTGAGTCTTGTGAAGAGTGTAACACCTCTGAGACAATCAAGCCCAACCTATGACTGAACACCAGTGCATCAAGCAGACCTTGAAAGACTGAGTGCCACATCCAGTCTTTCCTTAAACACCTCCAGTGACTCCAGCAGCACCCTGGGCAGGCCATTCTGATGTCCAGTCACCCTTTCTGTGAAGAAATTCGAAATTCTTTCACATGTGCAACCTAAACTTCTCCTGGCACAGCATAAGACCATGTTCTCCTGCCCTGTTTCTAGTTACCTGGGAGAAGAGCATGATAACGTCCTCCTTGAGCCTCCTTTTCTCCAGACTAAACACTCCAGCTCCCTCAGCTGCTCCTCCCAGGACTTGTGTTCCAGATCCTTTTCTCCAGCTTCATTGGCCTTCTCTGGACCCAGAGTGGAATTTAGCTGAAATCTGTGCTCTTAAGCCTGGATTCTAATTATTCTTCACTCCAATTCATTCAACATAGCAGCTCCTAACTTCCCCAAGTGTCTTCAAAGCTGTCTTACCAAATGTAGGTATTTTTTTCTGTTTTTTGTCTAGGCTTGCTACAGAGTCTGTTGAAATAAACAGATACTTCGAGGTCACATTTTTCTGTTGTAAGCCTGGTGTTTAAAATAGATCAGATGATTCACACTCCAGACAAGTCCATTTCTCTTCATTGATTATAGAAGGAGCCTAAATGTCTAATGTTATGGAAAATGGAGTCTATGCCTCAGGTTCTTGAGGCACCAGTCAGCAGGCTCTGGGATAGTTCCTTTGCCTACCATAGCAGATTCTAACTGTTCTGGAAAATGTGGAATTGTTGTAATCTCCTGAATACACTTTTTTACTTGCTTCTCTTCCTATATTTAGAGCTAATATTTGGCCTTGGCTTGGTCCCCACCTGTAACTGCAGTGGTGTTAAGGAAATAACCTCCAGTTTTCCCTTGCAGGTTCTCCTGCTGTTGGAAGAGATGCTGCCATTTATCCTGGACTGATTTTGGCTTCTGGTTTGCAGGTTCATATTTAGACAATCAGTGTTGGCTTTCAGGCTTCTTTCACAGGAACCTTAAGCACCAAAGCACTTTCCATGCCAAATGAGATATCAGGGTGTCAGAAATCACCTGCACACCAAACTTAGGCCACAAAGACACATTGAAGCTGAAGGTAAATGTCGGAAAGACCATTTTCCAAAGAAAACAGAGCTAGAAACTGCTGGCATAAATGTTCTGTAGAGCACATGTCCAGAAACCACTGCAGAATAAGCACAGCACCCCAACTGTCTCAGGACAGGATGAAGAGAAACTTCAGGGTTAGAACGAAAGAGCTGCAGATAAAAAAGGTGAGGAAAAAGAAAAATGGATCAGTATTTACATGCAGACGTGCCAAATTCTCTTCTCCACTGTTGTCCACAAAACCTGCCTTCAGAATTTATAGCAGTCCAGCACACACAAGCATGTCCTACACCTCTCTTATGTGGTGTTTACACATATTCTCCTGGAATTTATCAAATATCCCTGAGCTACAAAACCTTGCAAGCAAAGACATCTAGAGGCTGTGTCCCAGCTGTTATTTGCCTCCAACTCCAAAAGCCTCTTCAGAGCATACACGGACATTACTTAGTTTAGGAATAATGAAAATTTATAAAACAGAACCATTTAAAGCAAAATGTTTAGAATTCTATGTGTCAATATTTTCCTCTTGATCGATCTGTGGTGAGGGGCTTATTCCTCAAGAACACTAACTCATTCACCTTCAAATTCATGTTTGTGGAAGAAATAAAATCTGAATTGTATTTTCCATTCTTTGAGATGCTTACTATTTTCTTCTGTAATTTGGGTGACGAATTATGGACGACGGCAGAGTGTTATCTGAAACTGCATTGCAAGGAAAATTCAAACTAGGGTAAAAAGACAAAGCAATGTTTATTTTTAAGTGCATGATTTTAAAGCCTTCTTTATAGGTATAAGTAGTTTCTCTTAGTACAAAACTTCAAGGCATAATTTACTGTGATTTTCTTTTCCCTGAAGGAGAATGCTTTAACCCTAATTTATTAAACTGTTTATTCAAAAAATATTTCCATATTAAGCATTAGAGTCTAATAACAGTAGCACATACCTGAGTAATATAGAAGGATTTAGGTTTGCTTATCTGAAGTTAAATGGCAATTGAACAACATGCATTAAAGTGCAATGACTTAAAAAACATGGTCTGACTTGGCAAAAACAATAGACATAATACTAAGATGTATCAGGATAAAGAGCCTGATAAAAAACACCAAATATTCTTCTGAACATGTTAGCTCTGATTAATTCATCACCTCCTTGCTTTTCTGTATGAGAATTGTAGATGGTATTTGACCATAGCACCATTTCACTTTGAGCTGATTTTCCATTACAGCCTGCATAGTCTTTTGGCATCAGGGCTTTTCAGACCACCTTCATGTGGCACTAGAGAAGGGGCAGTGGCATTAACCCTTGTTGGAGATGCACAGCTTTGCTGTTCTAGTAACTCCAGGCTCCTCAGTGGTATGCCTCTCTACTGTAAGCCTGTCCCTCACTGTTATTTGCAATTATTCTAGATTTTATTTTTTTTCCAGCAGCAATTTCATATTTATTCCTAGATCCTGGAAAACCAAAAAATTATTGAGTAGTGTCAGATTGAATATCAGCTCCTCTGACAACATTCTCATTCAGAGATGAGTCTTTACTGACAGCTACTTTTGGAGACCCATCAATTTTTATTCTGTTTGGCATGTGCTTTATTTTGATTGAGTCGAAATGTAATTTTTAAATATCTGAATGTCAGATGGTTAAAGTAAAAAGTTTTACATAAATCTAAACATAGTCAGTTTGCAGTGATATCTTTACCTGCTAAATATGGAAATCCATTTTAAAAAAATAGGTTTATCTAACAAGCCTTATTTTCATAAAGCTATTTTGACTAGTATTAATTATATTCTCTCATTTTTTGTTATTATATTATCTCTTCTATTATTTCATCCAGATGGACATCAGACTAAGCAGCCTGTAAATACCCTGGCTATCCTGCCTGCCCTTATTGCATTTGTTCATTGCCAGCCACAGCATTGTTCTCCTGTTCTGGAATATTCAAAATACCTGAAGAATATTAAAAATTAGTACGACTCAGATATTTTAAAGTTGAGTCTCACGTTTATGCTTAGCAGCTGTTAAAAGCTCTTCAGTTTCTAGTAGGCTGGAATATAATTCATCATCCCCTTAAAACTGAATAAAACATACTGGTTTTTTTCCTGTGGTGCAGATGTATTTATCAAATACATCTGCCAGCTCTGCATCAATTTTTAACAAATTTACACTTTCCAATTAGTACACCTACAAAAATGCAGGATTATTATTTATCCATTCTTCTTTAAACAACAACTTTTATTCGTGGTTAATTATCAGCAAAGTGTTAATATTTTGAAATTTTAATCAGCTATCTACACTTCATGACTTTCAAAGTTTTTGTTCCTTCTACACCCCAGTTGCTCCTTTCTATAAATTGCATTTTTTAATTGCTTATAAATTCCTTAGAATCATCAAGTTAAGTTAAACTTCACAAGAAAATGGCCCCTTTGTCACTGTTCTTCTGTATTTCTGGCTGGATTCAGTGTGGCTCCACAGGGACTGCTGCTTGGGAAGTATCATTTAGCAAATGGCACAGAACAGGATGAAGATGTGTCAAGACTGACTTTGTGGAAAACATGATATCACTCAGATTTTTTTACCTATCAGCTAATTAAAATAAGTATCTTTTGTCAGTCTAAACTGATCATGTCATAACCTTTCTTATTTAAAAGACAACGTGCAAAAACTAGAAAAAGTAATTCCTCTTGATAAAATACTGTAAATACTTAATTCAAACTTGGCTTTGTAATATATATTTCCCTATGATCTGGAATCTGAGAATCTTTGATATTTCAAAATTATTATATTGATTAAATGATTAAATTTTTTAAAAATTATTATTTATGATTAAATATTACTCTTCTGAATATTATTTATTATTATTGTTGTTGTTGTCATTGTTGTTATTGCTATTATTACTGTTATAATTACTGCTGCTATTGCTATTACTATTATTATTTAAATCTTTATGTTTGAATGGCTGTAGAATCATCACCAAAGAAAGGTCCACACTTTCAACAGATTATGTGTGAATATTATTGCAGAGACCTGGAAAAGCTGATATGGAATTGATCTTCCTTATCTTCTCTGAACAACTCAAATTCTGTACACCTGGGGTAATTTCAAGAAACACTTAAACTCAGTTTAAGACGAAACACCAGCTGGATTCAAACTTCAAAATTCAATTGCCGTTTTACAGTGAAACAAATGTAAAGAAAACACAAACACAGGTCATTAAACGTCTAAGTAACTGCATTTCTGAACAGTTCCTATTAAAACCTTTGTTTTCCTTACCTGAAATATCTGATTTCATTTGAAGAGAAGACAGGCTCAAATTTAAAATTTCTTGTCTATTTATTCATGGTATTTTTTATATTGAGAAGGCTATGAAATTGCTTCTGAACTACAACATTTTCAGTTTTAAATTCCGGGTACAAACCATTGGTGAGAATATCTCATCTGCTCTTTTCATATATATTTTGAAATTTCTCACCTGTTTCTGTTAGTAGTCCAAAAAATACAAACAGAATACAAATGCACAAATATGAATACATTATGTATATTCAGTAAAAGTACTCCAGACATATTAAGACAATATCTCAAGTTCTGGCATGCAAGCTACCAGTCCACAAAAATCTGACCTTACAGTTCAGTTTCTCTCTCCTGGATCATTCTGGCCTTTTCTCACCAAAAGTCTTATTTCACAAGAGAATGCATTTTTTGCAGTTGAGGAACTCATTAAAAACAACAAAAACATTGTTTAGATTTAAAATCTCATTGTTTTTAATTACAAAAATTTCCATTTACAGAGCCACTTTCATCCAGATTGATTCCAAAGCCCTTTAAAAATTGTCTAATAGGAATACTTGGATATTTGTGAGCAGAACAGCTCAGCTCTTGATAACCATTGAAACTACATAGTAAATTACAGACAATCATTCATCACTTTTGTGAAAATAGGTGTTTAAAAAAATAAGAAGTTTAGTTAAAACAGCAGAAACTTGTACACTGACACCTTACAGAAACTTACATAAAAATTTCTAACACCCAAGAAGTCACCTGGGATAAAAGTGTGTCAGCCTGGACTTCTCTTACCATAAATTTGAATCTTCCCATCGTTCATTGTGTAAGAAGCTGTAATATTTTTGGGCTCATGAGCATTCCTAGAAAGTGCAGGAAGGCCTGTTTTGACAAGAGTTTAAGCCTCTTTACTTGTTGCATGTGTTCCTACATATGTCATGTGCCGCAGAATTGTCACAAATGCTCATTTTTACCCAGGCTAAGTCCCATAGACTCCTGCAGAAGGTAGATCCTGATAATTTTCACTGTGTTATACCAGTCTGGTAGGGGAACCAGCCCTCAGCATGTGCTCAGATATATGCACTACAGTCATGGCTAACATATACAAGCAAATCCATTTGTTATTAGCAAATGAAACTGTAAAATCTAACTACAAAATTAATATGTTTTGTTCTGATCAGTGTTACTTGCTAGTAATTCTATTAATTTTTCATTAGAGAAAGGATCTATTCAATATATATTATCAAACAGGAAGCATCATTGGTCTTAGAAAAGTGAGAAACGAGGAGGTATAAAACCTTTTTTATACAGTTACAAAAGGTATTAAACACTTAGGAAGGTTAGCAGAATCTTTTCAAGGACAATTTACTCTTGTTACCATGATGAAGTTGTCTCAAAACCAAAACCACCCAGGCTTTCTCAAGTACAGAAAAGCTAGAAGTGAATTGCTATGATAGAAACTAAAATAAAAGTAATAATAAAAAAAAAAAGTTAAAAAAAACAATGTTCCTGAGAAGCAAGGAAATAATTACTCATGGCCTATAAAGCAAATTTCCTGACTGAAAGCTGTATAAGTGTCAGTTGCTAGATAAAATTTCTTTAGTGTGTGCACAACTACAGCAAGTTTCTGCTTTGGATACAGGAAATCTTACCAAGATTTAGTACTTGTACCTGTGAGCTTTAATGATGGTTTCAAGAAAAACCCTTGGCAGTGGAGATCAAAAGGACATTAATCTAGTACTCTTTCTTTTTAAACAGCATTTAAGCACTGTGGAAAAGAATACAATTTGCATTTTTGGTTCCATCAGTACAAGAAGATTTTATGATAAAGATTCTTGAATTTGTCATTCCTCTAAATTTGTTAAACTTGGGAGTTCAGCCTCTTTGCTCCTCCTGAATGCCAGGACTCCAATACAGAGACATGCTTCTACGCATACTCGGGAAGACTGGAACATACGATCGTAGACAAAGGAGACAGCAGAAACCAGCTTTTATGAACAAAATGATGGCACAGAAAATTTTGCACAGAAAACATGCTATGGGTGTCCTGAAAAAGTCCTGAAACAGCAAGGGTAATATAATTGATTTGGTAGGAATGTCTGGTTAATTTTTCACAAGGCGTAGAGTCCTCAAAAATCAATAACTTTCTGCTGTATCTTTATTCTTCTGAATAAACTGTGTCTGTCTAAGAAACTTGATTCCTAAGATCAGTTAGGTTCATAAAACATTCACAGACATACACAGCAGAAAAGAAACACAAGTCTTCCCAAGAAACAGTGAGCATTTAACCCCAAGGTAGGACAAAGTGAATTATTCTTCTTTGATAGAATATCGTCCTTGCACAGAAGTGATTTCTCTTTTTCTCTTTAGTGCTATAATTTTCTTTTTTTGTTGACAATACATAGGCATCTACCCAGAAATTATTTTAAAATTTCCATTTTCCCTACAAATTTTACATTTAGTCTATCACATTTTAAATTTTTAAAGCATTCAAAAGAAAGATGACTACCCTTACAAATGATGCAAGCAGGGATGCACATGGTATTTCTGCTACAGTAGGCTAGCAGTTCAATCTCTTTGAAAAAGGAATAACACAGACAGAAGGATAACAAAATACAGGAACTCTGAGAGATCAGTATAAACCCAAGGAATTTTACCTAGAGGAGACTGGAGCAAGCTCCATGTTGAACACCACCCTGTGAAACCTAGCTGTGCTATGTTAGCAACTATGTTAGTCTTTCTGCATCTGATCTGTTTAGGTCCATTGATTATAGAACATCTAGGGAAATAAATCTCTTTAAATAAGTGCCTGCATTTACCACTCCGAAATTAAACTATGTAAATATCTTTATTTGAAAAGGTACTGGCCATGACTACACAACCATATCACTCCTGACCTCAGTTACAATTTTCCAAGTGTTTTAAATTTGCATTTGCATCATACAGTTTACTCTGTGCTAAGCTGGTCTCCAGGAAGATTTTACATCATTCCAGATGGACATACAAAATAATCAAGACATATCCTGAGTAGGCACCTCTTCAGCTCATATGAAAGTCCATAGTCAAGAGTTTCATCCTAAGCAGGAACCTTGAAGCACATGAAAATCAGTTAAGCTACAGTCATTGCCATCCCTGTTCTTAGAGACAGTTAATTAAATGACCTTTGAACAGCTGTGGAGGGCTGATGCTGGCTGGATGACCTGGAAGAAAAACCATTTTGAGGAGGGCCTTGAGCAACACCAGGCCCTTGAGGAGATCAAACAGCAAATAGCTCATGCAGGAGCTCTTGGGCCTGTTCAGATGGGACTGGCCATGCAAAATATACTCTACACTGCAGCTGGGGAGCAGGGCCTCACCTGTAGACTCTGGCAGAGGACCACAGGAGAAATGCAGGGTCAACTATTAGGATGTTGGAGCTGGGATTATTGAAGATCAGGCCTCTCTACTACAAAGGAAAAGATGCTAGGAGGCTATGAAGGGGTTCAAGTTGCCTCCGAAATTGTTGGGACAGAAGAGTGTCTCCTCTTGGTACCACAATTGTCCATTCTGCACTGGATTTTCAGAGGAGACATCACACAACCAGTGCAACATAGAGTAGGTGGGTAGTATTGATTAGACGAGCCTGAATGGCAACCCTCAATTTCCCAGGAGTCCTGGAAGAGACAGTGGTCTGGACAGAAGGCAGGTATTTTGGATCATTGCCTGAAAAGGCGACTTTGTGCTGGCACAGCATCAGGGATGTCTCTAACATCCCCACCCCCATCGAGGTGCTGGCAGTGGGAAAGACCCTGGGAGGGGACACAAGCAGGCGAGCTGACCCAAATGAACCACAGGGATATTCCACACCAGGTGATGTCAGATCAGATATAAAAGCTAAGGGAGAGGGGATGAATGGGGTGTGAAGGGATTTATTTGGTTTTTTGCAGTGTTTGCCTTCTGAAGCTACTGCTGGTGTGCTGAAGCCTCTTTCCTAACAAGTGTGTGAATATTGCTCACTAATGGGAAGTAAAGATAATTTTTTCCCCCTTTGTTCCTGTGCAGGGAAACTTTTTCTTTTCTTCTTTTTTTCACTTCACAACTGCCTTATCCTACTAGTTGTTTTCAATCTTATTTTCTTTCCTCTGCCCCAGTGGAGGGTGATACAGTGGTTTGATGGGCACCTGCTGTCCAGCCAAGGTCAACCCACTACAACAGCACTCACCTCTCCTCCTTAATCTGCCTATCCTTTCCACCTCTGAGTCAGTCAGTTATGGGCAATGAATGAAAATTCTGGCAGATGAGACAACTTCACACAAACCAAACCCATTTTCTATAATAGTTTTGACATTTTCCCCCTTCAAAATTTGTATTTTAAATGTTTTTCAGACATTCACATGTATTTGGCTACTTTTGTTATAGAAAGACTATTTATAAGGTCTGTAACCAATTTTTTATGACAATGAGGAGGGGAGGAGAATTAGTTAATTAGAACTAAAATAACAACTACTCCTCCAAACACTGTACATTGAAGTACAAGACTGGGATGCAAACTTGCACTTGTGGATGTCACCTTGAGTACTGTTATTTAATTGTCATGACTGCACAGGCCCAAACACATCCTTACAGGTAGATGCAAGGCTTATTACAATATACATTGAAGTCTGGGTCTACATAGCTACAACAAACATGGAGAATGCAAAACAGTTGTAAACTTCAACAGGTTATTTCTTTTCACAGAGTCAATGATCAAGAGGGTGTGAAAACCTGGATTCATCTTCAAACATGCCTGTCATAAAATTATTTCTGATAAAATATTGCAGCAATGAAGACAAGGATCAGCAGCAGAGATTCCTCTGGTTGCAAAAATTTATTTTATTGTAGGCAAATGGCTGTAGTGTTGATCAGATTTTTTTTTTTAGAAAATAAACCTCTAGATTTGAAATTATGTAGTTTTATTTTTTCTTATTTGTTCAGTGTAGTATCATTTGAGGTTTGGTGGGGGGTTTTTTGTTTGTTTTTCTTTTTTCAGGAAACTTATAGAAACATCCAGGACAAAAAGAAAAAAATACCATTAATTTTGCTTTGACTTATATATCTCTTTTTCCTGGATCCTGATTTTTCAAATTTTACTTCACAGATTTTAATGACCTTTTAAAAAATTCTCTGTGTATGTGGTACAGATAAATATAGCCTTATTGCTCATCACCTCCAATATATGCAGCTATCCTGAGTATCTCAAGGGCAAACTGTAATTGGTTGGGAGCAGGAGTGTGCATGAGCACTGAAGTATGTCAGTATCTGACTGGAGTATATTTGTATATAAGTAGATTCTATAAGACTGCAAAGGTTGCTTGAAATCTTACAATAGATTTTCTTATGAGTTATCTGCAATCACCTAAACATGTCGTAATTGCACTGGGAAACATCCTTTCTCAAAGTTGTACAATATTCCAATCAATATCCATGCACAGGACAGTAAATTGACTTTGCATTCTACTGCAGTTGTTAGAGAAGAGCTCTCCCACAGACAAACCATCCTGACAAATTTTTATTTCGTCTTACAGGAACTAACATTTCATGAAAGTTTCTAATTCTGATGTTTCAGACAAGTGTAAAGTATTTTTCTGATAGTGGAAAAAACCCATTTTGAATTCTTACTTCTTAATGGAGAATGATGGAAGCAGCTTGATGGTCATTCCCTGTGGATTAAATGAATAAAATCCTAGCTATCTAATTTCTCCAGGAAAAGATCCCTAGCATCCATTGATTTGCAATAATGATGAATTTGGGTTTAGGATTAGAATTATCATAAATTTACCATAAATTTACCATAATTTTTCAAGGTGGAATGAAACCAAGGCCAGCCAATATCTACAAATTTCCCTTGGTTTAATGTCAAGTCCTTAAATGAGAGCACACACAATAGCCTGGGATTACCAAAAAGCGAATATGCATTTTTTCCCTTTAAAACTTTTTGCTTCATTTTTTTAGAGAAAAATTCAAGTTACACTAAGGTTATATCACAAGAATCTTGCTGTAATCTCCTGAAAATAACCAAAGCATATACATATATAAAAGCATATTATGGTAGCTTTATTACTGTATGTATTATTTTCTATGCTTTTTTCCAAGTACCATTTGAAATTTCTCACTGCATGAAAAATTGTCTTGGAATTTCAAATACGAGCCAAAAATGCATTTTCAAGTTCTAATTTGTCCATAACCATTGTCATTGAACAAAGACAAAGCTAGTTTTTAAACCATGTTTTGTCAGAACAAGAGGAATGATAATAACACATGCTGAATGCATAAGTAAAATGCCAGTGACTGGAAGATTAAGGCTTTCTCTTGACTTCATGGAACACATTTCACAGCTGGTATTTCAGCAAAAGCAGGCTTTGTGCAAAAATTTGTTGTCAAGGAAAATATTTCATTTTAAAAGCTTTTGTTTCTTTATTGGTTGTTTGTTTCTGAGTTCCAAGGGCTTATAGAGAATATTTTGGTTTAAAGCGTATAAAAAAGAAACTGGTTCCTTTAACAGAGTTTTTCAATTACTCCTTATTTCCCTCAAGTAAACTGATTTTATTTTCTGAAAGCACATTGGGTGTAGAGGCACATTGGGTGTGTGGGAAAAGTTCAACTGCTGTTGCTCATGCCCAGATTCCTCAAAGTTCAACAAAACCTAGACTCAGAAATCAATAGCCCTTCTTCTTCCTCTTCCATTCTTCCTACCATTTTTTTCCCTGATGCTCTCTTTTCTAAGTACTCTACAGTCCTCTAACTCATCTCTTATTTGCCCTTATAAAAGTAAACACAAATTATTCTTTGAATCTTTCCCAAGCTGAAGCTGTGATGCTTCAGAACGGTGGATGGGATGAGATTTTAGGAAGCTTCCACCCAAATTAACCTTTAGCCAGTGCTCCAGCGTAGCAGCTCCAGCTTTCACAGCACCAAATCTTGGCCCCATAGAGGCCAGAGTTAGAACTTGATTATTTTCTACAGGGTCATTTAATCAAGTATTAAATCAAGTATTTAATCTTGAGTTTAAGGCCTAATAAGAAATATACCAAAACTTGTTTTTCCTTACACATGCAGATGATTTTTCAAGCTTTTTAGTAGATAAATCAAAAGTGAACCCCTTCATATAGGATATGTTATTCATTTCAAGAAACATTTCGAGAAAATTACAGCTGCTGCAAGTAATTTGCAGTGTGAAATTTCAAGGGTCCTCTGCAAGCCAATAATATAAACTCAAGTGAGTGGAATATAAACTCAAGATGAGACATAACAGTAGTGAGAACTTGCTATAGTTCTCCCTGTTTCCCTTTGTGTTCCACCATGAATAATTTTTAGCTGAAATAAGGTAAACTGCTGGACTTGAGAGGGACATTCAAGTGTTTCACTGCTGCAGTTTTGACCAGATCTTTTCTGGACTTCCAAAGAATCCTTTAGTCATAGAAGGGCCAGAAAAGTGAGTAACTGACAAGCCACAGACAATATTACAAAGTTGCTCTTGTTGACAGTGTCAGTTTATAAGTTTTTTTTTTATTCCTTTAAGCTGCATGCAATGTTGGAGGGTCTCTCAGGAACACAGTACCAGTGACATCCAAGGTACTAGTTTGGAGGCAATTGCTTTGAAAAAATCAGCCTCTGGGAATTCATGAAGTTATATTCAAAAATGAACCAACCCTATCATTTAGAAGTTTCCAGATGAAGTGAGAGTTAATGTGACAAAAGGACAGCTATGTGAATTATTATCTGAAGAACAATAGAAAACTCATAGGAGTGAAAAAAACTGGTACAAGGAGATTAGACTTGAGCTGAATGCCGAGACAAAAAAAGGAGAAATATACTCCAAACTCACTCTGTGATGCATAAAACACTGACCAAGAATATAACACTAAAATGGTTTGGATTATTACCTCTGATAAATCAAACTAGTCTTCATGTTTATGAGCCTCATCTTTGTACAGCTTCCATAAAAATACTGAATAAACTCTACAAGCTTATTAGTTTACTATTATTGTTGCAATGTTTCTCAAATGCAACCTACTCTTGTTTTTATTACACTTTTAGATCAGGAAAAGTGAGAAGTTTTCTCTTTTTTTTATTTGTAACACCCAGCCTTGTAAGAGATAAGCTATTACAGACTCCAAATCTTCGGATATATATTAATATATTGCAGCTAATAACTCCACTGATAAAAATGGTTTTCATGAAACTAAGGCCTGAATATTAGCACTATTGTGCAGAGAGAGGTCATTCAGAGTTCTCAATAGCCCCTTTCACTGCACCTTAATCCGTACTTAATCCCCTGGCTGTTATGGGCCCACAGTTTTCACACATTGCTTTGCCAACATACATCAATCCTGGCCTGTGAAGTATCCCCTGTTATTCCTGTTCCACACCTTTCTTTAGGAGAAAAATATATGTCATTCTTAATGGTACAGTGAAATCTGTAATGTGGATAAACTGCACCCAGGGGATCAGACTGAAGCCATTAAAATTATTTTCACTATGGGTCCTGATGCAGAATTGGAACACTAATCTCCAGAGATAAAGGGCATCTAGCTGATTTACCACGTCAGTCTCCACTCTTAGCTTTGATTTTATTATTTGTTTGCTCTGTAACTTTCATCTGTATTCTGGACCCTGGAGCACTGAGAAGATCTTGGCAACATAACTGTATCAAACATACCGTGTCTGACTGATAGCTCTGAAGTGTTCAGAGCATACCTTCATTATCCAAACTGGAATTAGCCAACTTTTTGTAGCTCAGATTATATTGATATAAAATAGGCTATTATACAGTAGTAATACAGCATTTTAAAAACTTGTGGAAGGGACACAATACTTGCTAGCTTTGTATTGATTTCTCCAAGCAGGAATTACGATCAAAAACTAATTTCAAGCTGGGTTAAGTTTCTCTAAGATTGAATAAAACTTTTTATTAGGTCAATTACTACACCCCAAAGAGTGAGATAGCATTCAAAGAACAGCAGCTTGTTCAGAGTGATTTCTAGATCACTGAGATTCTCTTAAGAATAATTTCTGAGATTTACAACATGCATTCAGAAAAACCTCAAAGCTTGGTGCATCACTTTAAATTATTCCTTTTCTCCTTTTATTCAAAAACTTTGATTTTTATTTCTTCTTGTCTGTGGAATAGTTGGAAGAATACAGATAATGCATGCTTTCCTTTGCATGTCTGCATGGTTTCTTCTACACAGGAAAAAAAAAAAAAAAAGATTTTAAATACTTGGAATATCTAAATTAGAGAGGCAATTAAAAGAAAAAAAAAAGTGTCATTTTTCTTATGGTTGAAGTCTGGCAATGAAGTCAATGACTTCACTATATCCTAAAGGGATACTGAGTGTGAAGAACAACACTACTGGAGACAGGTTTTGAAACATTGCATAAATCATGGTCTCCTGAAACAGTGGATGTAAACTGTTTTGATGGTTCACTGAAAAATCTTTCAGTGGTCATTTGGTATAAGAAATGCTATTTTCCTCCCTTTCTATTTGTCTTGGAAGAAACATGTAAGGACTGAGACATTGATTAGTGACCTGGGAGATCTTGCAAGAAGAAAGCAAAAACGAGAAAAGGTATAGCAAAGGAACTACAGTTTCTAACAGACACCTCAAGAGACAAGCCATGATCAATCTGTCTTTGTCATTTTTCCATCAGTTATTTTCAGATATCTGCAATAGCATGATCTTATTGTCAACAAATATCACTACATAAAGCATTGCATGTGGTTATGGACACAAACCCCTGTAGTTGAATGACTAGAAGAGTTTCTTTTGGTACAGAAATGTTTGGGATAAATTCTACAGTTTTGTGCTTGTAGTTGTATCACAAAAGATGCACTGAATGTAAAATATTTCCTCAATAAATTTTTCCTTTGGTCAAAATCAATTTCTTCTTTTGAGGCATAGGTATCATACCCAGAGTTTTGATTCCTACTGTAAACAAAGCTAGTCAGAACATGCCAATCTTTTATCAATAGTATTTTAATTCTACAGTTTGCAGCAAGTCACAGCTCTTTTCCAGCCTTTCGATGGATTAAAGATACATCTACAGAAAGATAATTTTATGCATCTAAATCCTACAGATGAAAATGCTCATGCTCTTAACTATGCTTAAGGTCTTGTTGCTCCCTACAGTTTCCTGCAGAGGGGAAGTGGAGAGGGAGGTGCTGATTACCTCTCTGGGATCCAGTGACAAGACATATGGGAATGGTTCAAAGTGTCACCAGTTGAAATTCAAATGGGACACAAAGAAGCAGTCCTTTACTAGGAGGGTGGTCAAACCCTGCAACATGATTCCTAGAGAGGTGGGAAGCCTGTCACAGTTTAAGACACACATGGATAATGTCCTTAACAGCACTGTTAACTTTTTGTCAGCTCTGAATTAGTCCATTTGATTAGATGATGGTTGCAAGCCCCTTTCAACTGAAATAGTCTAGTCTAGTCTATTCTAGTCTAGTTTAGTCTTTTCTATAGATCATAATTGTGTCCATATTTCTTTAAGTATTGAAAACACATTTATGTGAATAAAATTCTTTATGTGTATTACTGACTGAAGCCCTCTAGTTTATCTATATATACATAAAAGTAACAGACTCAAGAAGAATCAAAGCAACTTTTTTTATATCACCTGTCAGACAACTCAATCTTTCTTTCCTAGGGACATAAGATGCATCTTCAGCTGGAGATTGGCTGGTTTTCTTGTGTTTTTTTGAAAGAAACTTAATGGATGAAAGCTGAACAAGAGAAATAAAAATACTTAAAAATCCCAAGCCAAATAGCCTACAAATATCCCCAACTAACAAAAAACATCAAAAAAGCTTCACCTCACAACAAGCCAAGAAACCAAATGTCAGTTTATAAAAATCACTCTGATGGGGGAAAGGTATTGAACAAGTTAACTGTGAAGTTGTTATCACAGCTCCTTGTGCTATTTTGAAGTCTACTTTCTGTAAAATTGCTGCTGCTGAACTAATCCATGGGAAAAGTGAAAGCAGGCCAGAAGAGACCACTGCAGAATCTAAACAGATTACTTCTCCAATTTGTATGCAGTTCTATGTTGATACTCCTTGACACAGACCCTTGTGCACTGTTTACGGAACTGAGAGGAAAGTAGCATTACTCTGAGGACCTGGAACTTTTAGGAGGGACTGAAATTAATATATTTAAGACACTAATTAGTAGTTGTTTGTAGTCACAAAAGGATAGGAAAGAATGTTGAGAACAAACCCCTCCCCCAAGCCATCTGTAGGCAATGTAATGTGATATAATGAATTACATGTATAAAACACTATGAAATTACCTGCTTTTATGAGAATCGAACTCACTGACCTTGGAAGTCCTTGTGAGTCTATATTTTGTGTCTGTCTTTTTGATCACAACAGTTGTAAGGATGCTCCTGCCTTCAGCCCTTGTCTGAGACCAAAACTCAATTTATCTTCAGTATACAATCATTTAACCCTACCATTTCATTTTTTTCTCTTTTTTTTCCCCTCTTTATTCTTCTGTGTTTTCAAAATCTGTGAGCTAAAAAATGCTTTCTAACAATTCCATGTTTTTCACACAAGATTTTCGTGTTCTTCACATCAAAGTAAAAGCTAATTTTATTTCAGTCAAGCCTAAACTTGGAGATTCAGAATCATACAAGATTCATCCCTGTTTTAACACAGGATATTATGATAATAGGTGGGCACTTGGGACGTATAGAAATTTGGTTGTACAACCATGCATTTTAACCAAGTTTGAGACACAAAAGTAATACGATATGACAGAGGGGTTTCACATAATAACTTTGCTCTATCATGTTGGTAGCATGGTAGCAGCTAAGTAAATATGGGTGCTTAATGGAGTATGCTGCTAGAGCATTGTATATCAAATTAATGGCCCTATTTATAACTTGCATTAAATTTTCCATCATCTTGTCTTAAGACCGGAGGCTATTTTTTTAAGTTGATATGAAGTGTTCTTTTTTCACCTTCCTCTCTTAGTACCAAGATTAAGCACCACATTCTGAGCTGGAATAAATTGCTATCACTCTTCTGAAGGCAATGAAGCAATTCAAATTTACACTAACTGGAGAGTTTTTCAAATAGATTCTGATCTCTAAAGGGAAGTAGGTACACAGTTTCTCTGTCTACAGCTATACCTAGGAGTGTGAGTGTGAGAACATTTTAGGATTTAGGCAAAGGTGACTTATTCACAACTACTTTCTGTAATTGGGAAATTTTATTTCCTTGTTAGGAGAACAATTCCTGTTGGATCATGCACAGGTTGCCAGGCTATAAAAGATAGGATAAAGTAATTATAAATAAGCCACTTTTGTATACTGACAGTAAAAAGGAAAAGAAAGCAAAACCAAAAAATGACCAGCCAAAAAATTCCACAAAAAAGAACTCCACAAAAAAATCCCCAAGAAAACCACATAAAAATCCTCAGTTTTAAGTTCAAGAAAAGTGTCTATTCATGTCCAGTATTATGACATTATATATCAACTTAAATAGCCATGACTAGGGCAAAGACAATTTATTAATTCATTATAGCATACTGTGACATTAGTGTGCAAAGTTCTGCATAGTTCCCATCTACAAAGTTCTAGGCATCAGCACTGGAAATGCAATGTACTGTCAATGATCAACTCTGTTTCCTAAGTAATAAAAAAAGCATATGAGAGCAGTTCTGGACCCTCACTTGACTTTATATATTTTCTCCCTTCACAGAACAACTTTATTAAATCATCAAAATGGGTTTATAAGCCCTGAATGATGACATGAAATCCCAGCATCATTTGTCTACAATTAAACAATGTGACCTTTACATAAACTTGAAGTCCTGACAGTCACAATGTCTGCAGATCAGTTTACTGCATCACTGTGCTGTAGTAGCAGATGTTTGCAATTGTACTTGTTCCACCACCTCTCTAATGATGTGCAATTGTCTTGAGGGAAAAACGAAAAGCCAACTTAATTTAAGGATCGAAAAAGTGTTTGTTTGAACAAATTAAAAGATAGACAAAGCAGACAGTATGAGATCTCTAAATAAGGCAAACCTTTAGGGATGAATTAGTATGATTGTATCTTTCATTAAGCTTACAGAAAAATAGAGCTGCCAAAAGTACATAATAATATGAATGAGCGTGTCTCTTCATGTTTTGCTGTTTCATCTCAATCAATATTAATTTAATATTAACTCAACATAAATCTAACTATTTCTAAATGCGTTTCAGATTCACTTCCCTGCAATGAAAGATGCTTTCATTTTCTGCTTCACATAGCACAAAGGGACGTATTTGCATCATACCTTCCTCATTTCACCTCCCCTTCCAATACTGTTATTATTTTGATGACATCTTATCCTGTTTCCAGTGATACACAGACCATAATTGTGCTCATGGGCCAGAAGGAAAGGAAAATACATCAAGTTAACAGCAATTTTGTTACTGAGTTCTAAGAAATGAAAGAAATAAGGACAGAAGTAAAAAGAAAACCTTCTTAAAACACTTTCATTACTATTTTTTTTAATTTAATATTTTTGAAAGGTTGTTTCATCAGGAAATCACTTGCTGTATGGTGTAGTAGAATATTTCTTTATATGGTTATATTTTGAAATAATTTAAATTTAATGCATTTGTTGGTATCAATGTTAAAAAAAAAAAAAGGACTTTTTAAACACAGATGTTTCTTTTTCAGAAAGTCTTAGAACCACAGCAGAAACAAAGTCAACTAACAAAAGAGAACATTGAGACCCCTCTCTACCTTCTCTTCACTTTAGAGCATAAACCTGCAAAGCAGCAAATGCTGTAAATTCCACACGGCAGCGTTTCACCTGCTTGGGTTTCTGAGGACTGGAAACTCTACATGAATCTTTCCAGTACTCAGAAATATTTCCTTCTGCAATTTCTTGATGGAAATTTGCTGCCAACTTTTTTTTTTATATATAATACTAAAAAGTCAAATCAATATTTAAAGAAGAACAGGAGTTGACAAGATTTTCAAACCCAAAAATTCTTGACATGCTTTCTGAGCTGGTACTTCAAATATAGACTTCCTTCTACCAAGTGGTCTACAAAACTCCTTCCCACCCCTAGCTCCAAAAAATGAATATAATTAAAAATGTGCATGCACACACACACACACACACACAGACACACCCTCACATACAAATCTAGAATGTTTCAATTATCATTCTTTAAGTCTCTTTTAGATGATGTGTTCCAGGTAGAAAAAGCTATGAAACAATAGTCACCTCTAAACACTAAATTAGCATCAGGCCCCAAGCAAAAGCATCCTCTCCTCTGTTTCACTTCCACATATCTACAGTAACTACATCACTCCTTCAAAAGGCTCTTATATGCTAAATACATTTAATACATGAGAGTAAAAAATTCAAATAACATGCTCCAGAAAATCATTTTGGCAATGGAATAGCCTCCTGGAACAGCAGACACTGACAGAAAATGCCACAGTTATATTAGGAAGTGGACCCCAGTGTCTGCTAGCGGGAAAAAGTCTATAATGTCATTGCCATTCTAACCAGGGAAAGGGAAAATGGTAAGATGGGACTTTTTCCTAACTGCAAATCTGGAAATGAGTCTAACTCTGGCATACTATTGGCTTAAGGAAAGTAGACATAACCATAGTATAATATAGCATAATGAGCAAAGCACACCAATCAGTCCAGCTAAAATTTTTCATTACTAGTAGATCCACAGAAGTTTCTCTACCTATGGACTGACTGAGATTCTTGAAATACCTACAGCACAGTGTTTAAGACTCAGGGTAAACATTTATTGCACTTTAGCTCATTTACAAAAACAGCCTTCTCCAACAATAATAAGTCATCAAGGACATCAGTTTCTTCTCTCACTGGCAAAACAGACTCCTTCTTCCAGTAACACATAATTCAATACATTGATAAAGCTGATCCAATGTATTTGATTTTTTACCTGTGCCAAACTTGAGCAGATCATTTATAAAGCAAGCCTAGGGTTGTAGGAAAGGACACCTCATTCTCATTTGTCTTTACACTGAACATTTGGATATTGTACTGAGTTCATTAATAGCCCAGCATTTTCTCACAATTTGCATTGTGTGTGTTAAGGTATTAAACCACTACAATGCATAAATATGACTGAACATGTGAGCTGACTCTTTGACATGTTAAGCAGGACTGGTCAGAGAATAAAGTTTGTAAATGACATTTGCACCTCTAGTTACCATTGAACTACCAGACATATCAATTAGAAAAGAAGGCCCCAGAGCTGCATGGAATGATGCTGTTCTTGATGGGTATTTAACTTTCTTCATATTTAAGGGCAACAAATTACTCAAAGTCCATATTCTCATCAGACTGATCTAATCTCAGCAATTTAGACTTGTGGATACTGATACGCAAAAAGAAAAAAAAAATCCTCTTTTGGCTCAAGGTGCTCATCTGCCATCTGGAACAGCTTCCCCAGTCTCATCCATTATGTAAATGAGATGTACTATTTGTTATGTTTCATCTACTGATCCCAATACATTAATGTGGATTTTACAGCTTAAACCCCTGAGAAGGAACTGGCTTCACATCACTCACGGGCTTGAGAACACATCCCATTACTTTTAATGACTATGTGGCATTTAAGGTCACTTGATTTTTAATAAGGCAGATTTGTGTGATGTCAATAAAATGGTAGCTACCCTTTCCATTTCCTTATCTTTCCTTTTCTCTTCCCAAGAGATTATAGTATTTCAAATTATTGCATATCTTATTTGTTCTACAAAACTAGTTTCTTCATTTACCTTCATGTCTTTTTACTCTTTCAGAATAAAATAGATGAAAAGTTTTTTCTCTATCCTTAGGACAAAGAAGGGGGTGAAAGTGTCAGCAAAATTGTTAACAGAATTAGTTATAGGAGATATAGACTGGAGCTGAAAACCAGTTCTGTTCAATGTTTCATTTATCTTTGATTTTTGATATGTTAAATGAGACAAATTCAATCCAGGAACGTGATACCTGTGTAAACAGCCCTTAGTCACTCAAGTGAGTAAGATGAAATCAATGTGTAAATAAGCATTAAAGCTATGTCCTTGAAAGACATAGTTTGAAAATGTTGCCAACGCAGTCAGTCATATTTGTAGCTATGATGTTCCATCCAGGATGGAGCCCTGACAGAGCAGGACAGCACACTGTGATGGAAAGAGTAAGCATATTCCATTCCAGTACCATTTACCTTTTAAATGAATACTCACTACATGCCAGGGATTTAACATGCTTGCTCAATATTCCAAATCACTATAGTGTAAAAGAGGAAAGAAAAGTATGAAGTGCAATTAAAATCTGTCATTTAGCATGGATAATTTAAATATGATTCCTCTGTATTAAAAGACCGCTTGCCAAAATCAGGGTGGAAATGAACTTTAAATGCTATATGAGCTTTCACTGAGCTTTATAAAGAGAACTATCTGACTAGAAAATATAACCAAATTGGTTTTCTAAGTTATGGAAATGCATTGCAATAAGTAAAAAAGTAAAAGTAAAAGTAAAAGTAAAAGTAAAAGTAAAAGTAAAAGTAAAAGTAAAAGTAAATGCAGCTGTATTGAATGAGGCAAATATGTATGTGAATAATAAATAGTTTCAAAACTCTATATTTTTTTATTCAGTCCTTGGCTGCTTAATCAAACCCAGGATCTTCAGCAGGACAATTTAAATGAGAAAACACAACCAGGTACATGGTGATGCAGCATTATATGCATTTAAAAAAATACACAAATAGCTTTTGAAGTGAAAGAATTAATTGGATCTCAATTTTTCCAGGTTGAGGTTGGTTCAGTAGATCATACATGATAAATGTAATAATATACATTTTGGTATTAAGATATATATAGCCATTTAATTTCCTCTGTTGGGCTATTCTTCCATTTTCTACACTAATCATCTTGAAACAAATCATAACTTTTTGTTTAAAAATTGAATTGAGAGAAAAATAATTTTTGGAATTCTCCATTTTATATTAAACAATACTAGCAGACATTCATTTTCATTTTCAGTTTAAAATCAAAATGACAATGATAGATAGAAATCATGGTTCTGAAGGAATGATCTCCTTTCACATCCTAGCAGAACAAATATCTTCACTGATACCAGGAATTGTAAACAAACTACATTACACTATTCTGTAGGACTACCTTTCATACGTCCTATAGCTGACTGGTATTTTTTGGATATTCAACACAAACTTTTTTTTTCACACCATGCTTTAGTTTAGCAGGGAGAGGAAGATGTTAGCATAAGGTATTTTTTTCTTGTTTGGTAAAGACAGGTTTTCTTGAATTTTAGATTTGATATTCTTTATCTGCTTTTTCATATTTTTGCTGCACTTTTTTTTTTAGCATGCTTTCTGAATTCAGTCACAGAGGTGGCATTTAGCCTCATGGCTAAACTATCAAATACAATATTGTTCTTTACTGCACATATTCTGTTTGAAAATTGTTTGTGTGGTAGAAGACGATGTGCACTTGTTACCTTTAGCAATACCTAATTATAAACACAGTTCTCCCCCAGCCGAGACCTGGAGACTTTTGGAAAAATTATGATTTCACACTGTTATCAAATGAGCTTATAAAATTTAAGCTGAATTGGGTTCAGAGTTTTGCAAGGCAAAGATAATGCTGTTTTTATTATTTCTGCTTACTATGTTGTTATTCACTAATGCTAAATGGAAGGTATGAAAAGTCACCAATACCAATTAACTGTTTAATTAGAATTGCAAAAATGTCATAACTGTGCTCTTATTTCAGTCAGCTGCAAAAGTCTGCTACTTTTTATTATTACTCCAAATAAAACAAAAAATAAAGTAAAAGCAAACTATTTCAGATACATTCTTTGAAGCTGTCATGTTGAAGTTAAAATATACCGATTAATTCTTGACTAGAACATTTTACAGAACAATAAAAGCATGGAAACAGAAGATTATGAAACATCATGGCACAGCTGGAAAGAAACAAGCTAGTATCACACTGGTTTCAAAACAGGCTAATTTCATCAGAACTGAACTAATAGCTTTGAATTTCTGCAGCAAGTGAAGTTTGCAAAGTCAGATTAATCTCACAAAATTCAAGCTTGTATTGTACTTGATCACAAAGAGACACATTCACTAATTCAGATTCAGCTTGTAAATCTGGAATAGAATCCAAATATTTGAGGCCAGGGACATTATTTTAGTTTTGCAAAAGGAGCTAGCTTTCCATTCTGCAATATACTGTAAAATAGATTGCACCCATGGCAATAAATACAGTGAACACAGGAAATCAAACCTTAATTTTGTATATCTCAGCTTTGTATATCGCCCTGTTTTCCATCTGCTCACAGAGCAGGATGGGCTATTTTGGTCTGTATTAATAGAGGACTGAGTATCAGCATGCTCCTAATCTTGAGAATTCTCCATGCCAAAATGTAGTTTTTTCTCCAAGTACAGTGGGTACTGAACAAGTCCAAGCTTGAGAATGGGCTTGGAGTTCTGCTCAAAGAAGCCTTGTAAGCAATCAGAAGTGGGAGGCTTTGCTTCTTCAGGTAAGTGAATTAGCATTATATAATTTCTAGTGTTTATATATTTTTATTTATTCTGTCAGGTTATTATTACCCTGCAATGAGCCATGTGTGAAGCACTACAATATCTGTGCTTCAAGATCACAGTATGATTTTAATTATCAATGTTGACAGATTTGAATGGAGTGGGACAGTTTTTCAACTCTGGTTACAGACAAGAGTTCTTTATCTAAGAACTAAGAGGATTAATGAAAGATAATTTTAGAGCAGGAACATGAAAGAGCTTGGCAATTCTAAAGCAGGCTTAAAATTTTATAAAAATCCAGATTCTGTTTCTATATGCACAATGATGGTATGACTGTTCAATTAAAAAAAAAAGTGCAATCAGATTATAAAGATTGCTGAAAAATTGTTCTGAATTACTGGTTCTATCTAAAGAAAGCAAAGATAGAGAAAATGGTCTGTGAAAGAAGAAAATCCTGAAGGATATCTTAACCTCTGCTTACAAGCTGAGGAGACAAGTTTCCAATGAAACAAGGCTGCCTGTCTGCAGAGCAGCTTAGGGGCAGATTCTGAAAAACTCTCAGAGCACGCACACTGAAGAAACCTCCCTGAAATCACAGTGAAGCCTTTTGGGATGGATGGGACAAGGCAGATTCTGCGTATTCACACCTGTCAGTCAGCCCTGAACAGTGCTGTACCAAAGCCCAGTGTGTGGTAAACACATTGCCATTATGTGAAAGAGACCCTACTCTCTGAGAAAATGGGTCTCTATCTCGTTTTTTGTCCTCATCCTGCTTTTCTATCTTAAGTACAGCTCCTTAATGAGGTTGACATATGTTGCATTTGCTGCACTTGCTCCTAGTAACAATTTTTAAATCCTTCTGGTCTTTTTCCAACAAACAAATTTTAAAGAAATTACTGGGAAACAACTAATGGCTCATGGAGCAGAACTTTTGGGTAGGCTGGCTTCTCTTTCCAATGCAAACAGCCATTCAAAGTCATTTGTCCAAGAATCATCTGGGACTGGTAAGTCTCTTATTACAAAAACACAGATGTTGGGGCTGGAAATTAATTTACCGGCTTTGTTTGTCACCTTCTGGAATGGAATTAAACCAGTGCTCTGAAGATTGCTCTCTGTAAAGACTAGTCTGTTTTCTATTTTGCTGGTTTGTTCTTCCCTCTTTGACATCCACACAGCGTGAAAATGAAAGACATCCTCCCTGCTTCGGTAATGCTGAAATCCACTGGTGATCTTGCTTTCAGAGAGCAGGAGGAGACAAAGATATGCGTCTGTAGAAACCTTTGGCATATTTGTCAGTTTACTTGGTGCTACCTTTTGTTCAAACAAAGCCATGTAGTGAATACAAAGGCAATTCCAAATGTCTGCAGCCTGTTAATCAGCATCAGTACACATCACAGCAGTTTCAGCAAATTGTTTATTTCGGTACATGACTCATTGTTGCAGGTGAGCAGTGCCTGAGAATGCACTGACAGGATTGCCCCTAGACAGAGAGTTGCAGAGAATGCCCTACTTTGAAAACACTTCATTCTCATTCTCTTTCTTTGCAAACAGTTCTAAATTGAAGATTATCAGCTGCGTAAAATCCAGACAGGGAATTTCAAGCTGCTGACACTGTGGCATTGAATATACAGAGCTCAGCAGCAAGACGCCAGCAGCAATCTGAAACAACCTTCACCAGACCCCCCGTCTAATAACTACAGATTCTGAACATCATTGGATGTGCAGCCTCACAAGGTTATTGAGCAATCCTATTTCTGCTAATAGTAGATGCTCCTAGCTCTCTTATAATTAGTCACTCTGGAGGTTTTATAAAGGGTATTGAATTGAAAGTTATAACTGTGAATGAAAACACACACACATACACATAAAGCAGAGAGAATTATTCTTCTACCATTCATTAACAATAGTCACAGCTACCTCTGGCATTTTCTCTGTACACTGAGGGCCTTTTATGCTCTGCATCCTCTGAGTGATTATTGTTCTGGGAGAGGCTGGGACCTGAACATCTGCAGCTCCCCTACAGCCTGTTAAGTCAGTTCCCTCTGCACGATCTGCAATGGTCACCTAACTGAAACAGAACAGATATTCCTTGTTCTAGCAGGGAGAACAATAAATCTTGCCTCCAGAAGACAACATGACTGTGCTTCCCTCTCTGGGTGACTACAGCCTGTTCTCTCTACACAGTAAACTGCAAATGGCTGGAGAGCAGAGAACCTCCTTAATCATTGATGATCTTTATAATTTATGGTGTTTAAAATAAAAGTTTCTGAACTTTGCCAGATGATTCAACAGCAGTGTGGTGAGCAGGCTGGCATGACATCAGATTGGTGCCATGAACATCAGTCTGCTTCAGACTTCCCCCTAAAGGTCAAAGGAATGAGGCGTGAATAGATAAACAGGCTCATCAATAATGATATCTTTTATTTTCCAGACTGATGAGCCGTAAGTTAGATTGTTAGCACACTGTAGATGTGTGGATGCTGGCAGGTTTTAATACCCATAAAGGCAGCTGTATCTGCACCATGGGAAACTCAAATTTTAGTGTAAATATTTGAAGGATGAATACTGAAATAATGGATTCCACAGTGCTCCCTCCATAATAAGCACTGAATGCCCTAACTAAAGTAGCATGAACCGGGTTTGGGTCCCAGCTGGTCTCTTCTTTCACTGCTGAAGAAAAGTAGAACCCCGTTCTGGTGCTCTGCAGAAATCTGACAAAAAAACCCTGTTGCCTGGGGGGAATGTACATGCATGTGTATGTGCAGTGCTCTAATAATGAGTGGTCTGCACAATCTTGGGGATTTGTGCTCGCTATGAATGCTCAGATCTGTGCAAACACATCAGCATCCATCTGCCACTGCCCTTGACTTCATCAGTGACAGCATCATTTGCATTTTAATACAGAGGTTCTCAGTACAGCTTGTCTAAGCAGCACATTTGTGAAAATGAGTTAAATTATTCTCTTTTCTTGGTTATTCCAAAGTCTCAGAGAGAACCATAAAGTGAGATTTCTGGCTGAACATCAGGAAACACACAAGTTCTTTTTTTTCCAGTTGTGTAAAGCTCCGTGCTTTCAATGTTTTTTGTTTGCAGGGGTCTGTGTTGTGTGAATAACCACAAAGCTATCTAAACACAAATGATTCATTGCTCTGTAACAATATAATTTGTTTTCTAAAACAACTAGAAAGCATCACACATTTTCCCAGGAGATAATTCAAACTTCTTTTCCTATAGTATTTCATTATTAACAAGGTTTCTTCCCTAAACCACAGAAATTAAACTATTTGTATATTCTGCATTTTTTTCAGCTCATATTTTGCTAAAATAAACAAGTATATTTATAAATCTCAAAAAGAAAACCTCTTAAAACCACTTTAACAACCTATATATTTCTGTCACTTGAGACCCAAATTTCTTTTTTCATTGCCTACATCTACATTTCCACTTCAAAGGCTGCTGTTTTGAATTCAGCTCCAGCATGCTCAGCTATTGTTTCCCCTATTGCTCTGCTGCCAGGGGTTCTGCAGGTTGGAAGTTATTACCTTGGGCCAAGAGAAAGGAAGTCAGCACAGTTTCATGTGCTTTTTCCACGGCTGGCATGCATGATCCCATCCTAATCAGTTATCATTCAGTGGTCTTCTCACCTTGTTTCCAGGCTTAATTTAAGATACATTTTGAAAGCACAAAATTGGCAAGTGTGATATTCTGTTCGTTATCTGTTCCAGTACAGAAATAATTTTAAAAGTTACATATTGCTGAGGCTACCTGTGATAGGTTAAATTAAAGTTCTGCTCCTGGAAAATGACCTGTGTTCTATGAAAGGATGTAAAACTAGAGGAAGTTAGACTTGAAAAATTTCTTTCTTTTTTAGTTAGACTAGAATGATAAAATTTGTGCATGAAATGTGAGGAAAACTTATTGCTGATATGTTAGCAGTACTTTGTTATTCATAAACATTTCTTCTTTTTATTTCATCTCCTTAGAAAATGATACAGAAATCAATGTGATATGATAGTATTTGCTTGCCTAAAAACTTCAGAGAAGTTTTGCTGTTTGTTCCAAGATATGACTGCTATATTTGGGTGAAAAAGGGCATAGAGAGAATGTCTGTATGACAGATTTTTTAATTACTTCACCTTTTCAGCCATGCAAATAAGAAATCACTACTGGTGTAAATTACATTTTCATATATTTTTCATTTATTTGATACCTGATATGTTTTCCTCTTTTCTCCTCAACCCAAATCAAACCTTTACAAAATTTAGACCCATATTTTATCCGGCAGATTGCTACAAATAGTGAAAGGTAAAGAACATGAGCAAAAAATAGGGGTGTATTTCAACATACAGCAGTATGTTCTGGGAATAAAAAAACCACCACCACCACCAACAACAAAAGAGAAATTTCAATAACGGTATAAGTGGGATTTTTAAGACATCTCACTAAAAAAATTTTTGGCTTAAATAGTAGAAATGTTTCTGTGTCTGAAACACTTTCATGGCCCCAGGACCCAGAATAATCCTGACAAATATTCACTGTTTACCTATACTGTTTAACTTAAGCAAATTATTATATTCTTGTAAGCAATCAGAAAAATGGCACCTCTAGAGTTTGAAATGACCTTTGGAATCACTTTGTGCAAGACTGTGAATCCATTGTACCTCCTCTGTTGGCTGATGAAGGTTAAATGAGGTGCATTACTCACAGTCCTTTCTGGCAGACTGGCAGGCTGCTTTGCTTAGCCTCACAGATTCCCTGCATTGAATTTGGGCCTAAAAACTACTTTTAAACACTTATTTTCATACTACATGTCCAAATTTGTTCAATGAAGAATTCAAAGCTGAGATCTGCTGCATTGTGATCTATGCTTCATGTCAAATTGCTTAAGCCAGCCCTCAGTTCCTTTTTCAGCCATGACTAACAAATGTAGGATATGTTTACCCACAGACAGTCTGTCATACTGAGCTCATAAAATACATTTCAAATGCTGCTCTGTGGATATATGTAGTCACTTAGTTATTTATCCTCTCTTACCCTTGTTAAGGTAAGAATTGATAGGGGCATGCTAAAATGAGGACTTTCACAATGCCTGTTGCTCTTGTTTTAGACTAGTCTAACTTTTTAATGACCTTCAGCAGAAGCAACGGCTTTTGATTCTTTAAACCTCTAAAACTCTTTAAACTGTTGTTTAACTACTCCTTTTCTGACTTAGTAAATTGAAAAACATTTGAGATTTACACCTTACTTAGCACAGATGTTAATTGGTCATAGCATTTTTACAAGGGGTCTGTGGAAATTATAATTTTGGGAAGATTTTTCAGAGATTGGAATTAGATAATACTGTAGTGAAATCCACAGTTGGAGGCAGTAAACAACAGATTTAAAATGCAGCTAAGTATGTATGAGTGAACCATATTGTCATTTTGTCTTACAGAAAATACAGAAATAAAGGTAAATACAGTAATTCAGGTTATGCAAGTGAGCTGATTGAAATGAGTGCATTCTCCTTCAGTCTCACAACAGAGTCACTGGCACCATAAAGAGAACTAAGGAGTGCCAACCCTTTCTGTCATTGTGTAAATCACTTTGAGGGAATTAATTTCCTTGAACTTCAGACAAACTGCCTAGCTCTTAAAAGGCTAAAGTAGTCATTCAAGCACCTTTAACAGGGGATAAAAATGACCATGTTCAAAGGCAATTACCCATTTTCAAAGCCAGGTATGCAATGCTGTAGTTTTGCAATCAGTTTAAACCAGATTAAGCTGTCAGGGTTCTAATTCTCCCTTGTGTCAGCACAAGCATTTACCTTCCGGTTAAAACTAAACAGTTGATTTTTTTGTTATGTTGGTTTTAAGCAAGATCAATTCACCGACCTGCTTCACTGTAAAGCTATACAAAGCTTTCCCAGGAGGGGAAAGATGGCAGGGAGGTGAAAGGGAGGCGATAGAAACACTTCTCCTGGCATCAATGCCAGGTGCTGCTGCAGTGAATTGATTGTGAAGTTACAGCATTAGAGGAGAGAGGTTGCTGTCTCTATTGATTACAGATGGGACCTCACTGGCTGACCTGGGCTACGGGGCAATAGAAAACACCCTAAAGATACACGTGTAGAGTAGCTGAAAAGACTAAGGCACTAAACTTTTCATGTAAAAATCTATTTCTTAACAAAATGGGAAAAGATTTTATTTTTTCTTTTCATCTTAGAACACTTCCAAACATGCTGTGTGCATAAAACTAAAAAGGGTATTTTTTTTTACAGAACAAAACAAATTCATTTTCAAAATACTACATGGACACATATTGTACTTATATTTTAATTTAACTATGCACAGGGGAACTAAATACACAGTCTAAGTCAAATAGAAATATAGGAGAACTAGACCCACAATATATCTTGACTACAGTTTCTATCAAAGGCTGAAGTCCTTTGGGAATCATATGGATTGATAAAAAAATTAAAAAGGAAAAAAGCAATAAACCCTAATGGAAACCATGTTTCTGTTCTGTTGCCAGAAGGGATTATAATATTCTTAGTACTACATATCTCTCAGAATGAAAAGTGAGCACAAGAAAACAGGGGGAAGATGTAGCATGAGAGAAGAAGAGGAAAACAGAAGAGAAAAACTTATGTTTGTTTTTATATCTTACAGTGTTAATGATTTGAAGGGGATCATTTGATACGACAAACAGGTATTTCATCTTTTAGCCCACCAAAAAGGGAAAAAAACTGAGACACAGTATTTTTAGAAGAGAGTATCAGAGTAAAAGCTTCCACACAGTTTGGAAATGGCATTTAGATGCATTTTCCAGAGATAGAGGATGGTGTTTGTAAGACTGACTTGCTTCTCTGCCCTCTAAAGACTTAGCAGTAAATTTCCTCTGCCCATGACAAATAGTTTACCCTTAAGTGCTGATCCAGATCCAGGGACAGAATTTCTCCACCGTTTAAGGGGCTGATGACTAAGTTCTGCAGGAGCCTTTGGATTCAGCAGTCTTTCTTGTTGCTGAATTTTATTATTATTTGTAATTTAGCTACAATTTAAGGACTAAATATGCTATGAGAAGCTCCTTTCCCATGCATGGAATTAGGGTTTCCTTGGAACATTGTCTTCAATATACCAGATCTCTAGTGAAATTCAAAGTTTGCTATACATGTAAAACTCAAAAGTTTCTGAGCTCATATCTTGGATTAAATTTATCTGGAAGGTACAGATAAAGGCAAGCAGTTAGTTAGGCTAGCAGAGAGGTACTGAAAGATGCAACAGTAGAGACAGTAGTGTTCTTTTCCTCATTAGAACCTGATTTTTATGTTATCCTAAATCACGAGCTTCAGGCAGCAGTCAGATATGAGGCTTGTTGAACTACTTTGGATAAGGCCTCAGATAATTTGTCTTTTTAGTCCATTTGCCCTATGCTGAAGTTGACCCTCTTCTGGTTGTAGGTACCAACATTTTTCATGACCTGTGGTTCTGCCCCTCTGCTCTGCTCTGCTCTGCTGAGACCCCACCTGCAGGGCTGCATCAGCTCTGGGGTGCCCAGCACAGGAAGGACATGGACCTGCTGGAGAGAGTCCAGAGGAAACCAGTGAGATGGTCAAGGGATGGAGCACCTCTCCAGGCTGAGAGAACTGGGATTGCTCAGCCTGGAACAAAGGCTTTGGGCTGATCTAATTGTGGCCTTCCAGTGCCTAAAGGGAACTGGCAGGAAAGATGGGGCAAGACTATCTACAGGGGCATGCAGTGACAGGACAAGAGGGAATGAGTGCAGCTTGAAGGACAGCTTGACTGAAAAGATCACTTCTGCTGCTTTTTGCATCCCTCACCTCTTCCCTGAACAATTTTCATTAGATTGGAGAGATACTACAACTGTTTTTGATTGCAATTTCACATTATGCTATCTATATAAATACCAAAATATAGAGGATATCAAGTAGCAGTGAAAATTCATATTTGTTGAGCTGTGATTATTGTGATTATACAAATGTGAAATGGTGAAGAAATGCTGAAATACTCCCTCTTAAAAAGTAATGACTAGAAAAAGGGGACTGTGCACATCCAAAGTGTGATGCTGTGATTAATTATCTTACAAGAGGAAGAAAACAACTATTGTCATGGTAAGATAAGATATTATTCAGTGGGAAATTGTATCAACAGGAGCTTCAGGAAAAGAAAAGAAAGCTTTGTGTAGGCTTTGTCATAAAAACAAAACGAAATCTGGATCAATTTATAGTTGATATAAACAATAGAATCAGGTTTTTATGACATCATTTGTGGAATTTTAATTAGTACAGAGACTCATGAAGCCTTCAGACTACAGAGACTGAAGCAGAAAATTAGGAGTATGGACATGCAATGAATACAACTCTGTTTTATGCCATACATTTTGAATGTTGTGGCTTTCCTTTGTATGTGAAAATAATACTATAAAATTAATGTTTCATTGTCTCTATTGATAACCATTCTTTTCACAGTGGTGCTTTGGTTTCCTAAATGCTAAGTTAGAGTGCAATGTGCCCAATACATAAAATAAAAAATTTATTTTAAAAATGTTGAAATATCTAATGTTATTAGATTGAGTTTTTTAATTACTACTGTAAACTGATATGATGCCATTTGTTTTACCCTACAGAAACCGTTTGCACTTTTAAGGATTTTCAGTGTCTGGAAGACACTAAGATAGCCTCTGTGACTTTAAAAAGCAGGTGGAAAATAACTCAAAAAGTCAGATCCAACTCTCATTTATGTTAATGTATATTGAGCCTACAATGAAGCAATTAAGAATGGAAAAAAAAAGAAAACCCCAAGGAATAAAATCAAATACCAAGATAAGTTCAAGTAACTAATGAGCTCAAATACTGATTTCTTTTTTCTTATTTTCTTTCTAAACTGAGGGTGTTCAGTCTGTGTAATATCTCAGCCCCTCAAATAGAAACAAAGCCTGACATTAAAATGTATTTTTCCTGAAGAGCAGTGCTATCTCCTTTTCAAAGGCAAGACACTACACAGTATTGTGTCTTCTCAAGTTCAAAAGTAAATTTGAGGTTGAGGATGTGCCTGAATAGAAACCAAGATCTTCTGATCTAATCCTTATTAAAGTGCAATCTTGACAGAAAAGGTGGCTTCTCCCCCCATCAATCAAGCTGTGTTGTCTTCTGGCAGCAGAGTATCTATCCTTACTTGGATATCTTTGGGAAATGCACATTATTCTTGAGATAAATTACACCAGTCTGACTGGGAGTAAGCCACAAATACAGTTTATATCTTGTCTTTTAATTACAGTTACTCTGCTTCTTTCTATGTCAGAAAAACCTAATGTACCTTATTTGTAATTCTCCAATGTCATCTCAATGGTTGTGGGAAGCAAAAGACAAATTCATTTACTTTTCTATCTTGCAAATCTATGAACCTAGGAAAAGAATTCCGGTTTTATAATGGCATGTGCAGTCTCTAAAGTAAAAGAGATGGGGATGTCATTTCAATCAAAATTAGTCAACTAGCATGATGAAGTTAACCAGCCTGAATATTTGTCTGGTGTAAGAAAATTAAGGACAATATTAAGCGATAAAAGGTGAAAAAAATAAAAAAGAAATACATATAAATAAAAGAGTGTGGGGATTTTCTAAAGAGAAAATTCAAAGGCAGAAACATAAAACATGAAGGGAAAATAAACAATGAAGGGAAAATAAACAAAAGGCTTCAATCATGTCACATAGCACCCTAAAATTAGAGCTATGTGATAAATGGATGGAACAAATGTAAGTTAAAGAAACACTGCTAAATAAGAGTTTGGATACACGTGAAATTTGTCTTACAGCTAAAATCAAAAGGACAGAGTGGAACAGAAGGCCAAGGAAGAGTGAATATAGAAATTACATGTCAAAAGTTCTGCTTTTGGTTGGTTAGTATCATCACATGGTGTTAGATCGCAATAGAATAGAACAGCTCACATCACTGTCCTATGAACACGTTTTATCAGCACAAAAGAGGAGAATATTCAAAAGCACACAGCTTGAATGTCGATATACACAAAGCCAAAAGGCAGCAACAATGGAATCATGGACAGGGAAAAAAACATTTAGGTATCTTCAGTATCTGTTTCATTTATTACCAATTACAGGGATAATATATGGAGTGGAGGGCATATTTTTTGCAGTTAGAAAACATGGCTTTTTGCAAAGAGCATGCTTTCATCTATTTCTATCCAGTAAGCAGGACAGCTGAAGCATCATTTGAAATAAGTAAGTGACCAAAATATAGATGGAAGTGGAATTCAATGAATAGGAACTAAAAAAACCCCCCAAGTTTAATAATTACAAACAAGCATAGAAGAAAGGACCTGGAGCAAATAAGAAAAAACCTGAAACTGTAAATTTCAAAAACTGTGGAACTCACCAGAGTTTTCTCAGTGATTCCAGATGTCATCCATAATTAACTCAGAAAAATCCCTTGTTATATAAAAGACAAATTTAAAGAGGAAAAGGTTTTTAGACAGCTGAGCTAAATGAAAGTAATGAAATGGGCCCATTGTAGCATAGGAATGGAAAAGTACAGGACTGAATCCAGATTAAACACAGATATGATAACTCATATACAGAACAAATAACAACGACTTCTTCTCAGTTCTTTTGAAGACAGATCGTGAAGGTACAGACACCTAAAAAATATGAGATAGTGCTATTTTACACACATAGATGGCATTCACAATTCACAGGACAGAGAGCAGGAGATGCTAAAACAGGCAAAAGTGCATACTGGGAATTCAGATAGACGTCTTGAAATGAACCATGTCAGAAACAATAAAAATATTTCAGGTTTGGTTTGCTTTTCTTCTCCAACATGATGATAAAATGAAAAGCTTACATTTTCAGAGATAGGAGAGAGCAACAAGGACTGTCAATATGATAATATCTCTTTAAAAATCTTTACTGCATCTTCCGTGTTTGAGTATGCTCTGGTTATGTTTTAGAGGTAATATGTACATTATGTAAATGAATGCTTGAATCTGCATGTTCAAAGGATGAGAATGCCTTTAGAAGACAAAACACCACTCCCATTTGTATAATTGTTTTATCTCTGCCACAGATACTTAGCATCTGTTTTTGGTAACACTTGTGAAGTTGTCTGGGAGTTTTGACTCAGCTCATTAGCAGGTTTACTGCAGCCAAGAAGCCAATGGACCACAGAGCAAACTGTGTTTTTCTGAGGCAAAAGGGAAACAGGCATGTGAAAACAGACCAATGTAAACACCACTAGAAAAGTTCACAGTGTCACTGCTCTATAACACCTGCACTGCTTGTCAGTGTAGTAATGATATTTTAGTGTGTTAATGAGGACCAAACACAGACAACAGGACCCATGTGCATCATCAGAGTCCGTGTGTAAACTCAACCCTGGCACTGAATTAGGATGGCAGCAATAGCCATTCAAATTTTAACCTATCTCTCCAGTGGACCCCAGCACGTATTTATTGTGTCTGTTCTACCTAGCAGGAATTAGGTACACACATACTGCCTGACAGACAAAAGGCTTTTTCTAGTTTACAGAGAGAAAAAAAGGTCTTGATCCTAAAGTTAGTTTAATAACATTTATTTTTGTTTCATGCAGAAAGAACTTGTAGCACTGCAGGTAAACTGTTCCTGGGCCTTATATTCCAGCCAGAGCTGAAGGCACATTTGCAGATAATACCATGTGAGTGTCATCAAAAGCTTCCAGAGGGAAAGGACACAGCAGTGGAGATCACAGTATTACTTGTCAGCACTTGCTGGAGACCTACATAATATTAGGTATCCTAATCAGGCTGAAGCAAATTTCATTGCAGTTTGTTCCTATATTCTTGGTCTTTTACAATATTGTTAGTGCTATACATATTTCCTGCTCCAGTGATCATGACCAGTTGCAAATCCTCTCTTTTGTTTTGAAACCTATTTATTTGGTCATGAATGTTTGCAATTTAAAATCACTGGACAGTTATATTCATACTGGAAATAAAAACTTTAATTATTGATACCATGTGGGGCAGGATATTAAGGTAAAATTTTTAATATTTGACTATTTATTTTTACAGCATTAAGCTAAAAGTATGATCTAATATTTTACACATAACATCTTTGTCTTTTAAGTGCTCTTTAAAGATTGCCTTGACTTTTTTAGAGTAAAATCTATTGCTTACCACCCATGTCACATTCAAGCAATGAAAAAAAAACCATTGGGTAGGTTTTCTTCATCCAGAACCACAAAGAGCAGGACAATTTCCTGGCAAAGCTTCCAGTGAGGCTCAGGGTAGAACTGAATCCATCTTGTTTTTGGGCAGGTGATATACATGCCTGAATGCTGGCAGCAGAACATCTTTCAAGTTGAAGGTGAAATAAGAGCTCCAAAATGGATGCAATAAATATGAAATAAGAAGGAATTGCTCTAGAATACTCCCATGAGCATATGTTTCAGCATTATGTGAGGCTAAATTAATTCCTTCCCCAGTGTTTTATATTTAGAGCTCACTGACTCCTAAGAATGACACAAAACTCAGGTGCTTCTCTTAAACTACTTTGTGCTGGAATCTGCCAAGATTAATTTCTGTGCATTACAGTTCACACAGCTTTATTTAACAATAACTTTCAAAAAGAGAGCCCAGACATAGATATGGATTAAAAAATATTCTCCTATCTCTAATAGAAGCAGTGTGGGCCATACAAACGACAAATACACGTCTTGGGAAGCAGATGGGGCTGCTGAACACTTTCAAGCTAGGTACCTGTTTCTGTATTTTTTCCCTGATAGTTACATTTCTGATCAGTGCGTCACTTTACAGAGACAGTTCTATGTAATCTTCCAAAGGAAGTATGTACTGCAGGTATGGAAAGCTGAGTTTCCTCACCTTCCTTCTACAAAACCCCACCAGGCCTCTTTAAACCATGACCTAACAGGTGACCAGAATTCATGGTGAACATTTTGAGGGCCATTTTAAAATTTATCAAATGTTGCAGGATCTAATTGCTTGTAGAAAATATTCATGTTTGAGGATTGCACAAAAAGCAACCAAATCCTCCTCTTAAAGCATATTTTTTTTACTTTATCTGAGCAACTGTCCTCATTTATGCAATTTCTCTATTCAGAAATGCACTAGTATGTTAACACATTATTCAATCCCACCAGGATATTTTTCGTATGCATAATCAAAGTATTTTGTGATTATTTTTTTTTAATCTCAGTATAGTTTTTAGTGGAAATCTGATACTAGAAATTTCTGTATTAGTGCTTTATGATATCTGAAGATTTTTTGTAGCTATTTATAGCTATTTTCAGTTACAATAATTTGAAGCTACGTAAGGTAGTGAATTAAACAGCTAAAACAATTGTTTCCACAGTTAAATCCCAATGACATTTCAAATCAGCAATTTTGTATGCCTAACAGAAAACTTTTTTCCTGAACTTTCTTCTTGACAATAGATATATTTATCCTTGCAGTTTCCTCTGAGAGAGATGAATGCTACACTTTCCCATTTTACAGATGAGGAAATGCAGCATAAAATCAAATCACTTGTCCAAGATCAGACAGACAGTCTTTGACAAAAGTATGAACTCTAAATCCCAGGATACCAGTACAGTCATTGGACCACTCTTCAGCTTTTAGAGAACTACCCTTTCTGTCAAATATCATCTTTAAGCTTGTTGACTTTTGAAATTACTTCTCCCTTGAAAATGGCAAAGTTGTGTTAAATGCTTTACAATATTGGGAAAATTGTATGTTATTCAATTTTCATCAAAGCTAAATGAAAGCCCTGAAATATGAAAATGACAGCATTTCCCTCTAGTGGCTTTCTCAATATTTCATAGTGTCAGGAAGACAATTTTTTTTCTTTAGATTTTCTTTTTTGACTTATTCCTTCCATACACTTTTTTCTCTCACTGAGTAACTCAGTTTTAAAATTTCTTCCAAATAAATCTGATTTCTTGAACCCTTACGTTGCACCAAAAAGAAATTAAGAGAAAGAAGAGAAAGAATTGATAACAGAAAAATGTTATCAATTTTTTTTAACACAAACACTTTTGAGTAAATTCATTCCCATCCCACATACAGTTTTAACAAATAAAATATCCTCTCCCCTGAGGAGCAGGGTTCTAACAACAGATCTTTCCATTCCTCTTCTGATTTCATTCTTACTCAGTTTGTTCTTAATCACTAAACGAAAGCACTTGATCATCCTTAATGTATCCTAACATTCAGGGGAAAAAAATTGTAATCAATTAACAGAATCACGCTTCTTCAAGAACCTAAAGTTGTAAAAAAAATCAATGAAGAATTCATATCCATATGTGTTGGTAAATCAAGTCTTCAACTTCTGTTTTATGAAATAAGAAGTATTCTAATGAAAATGTAAAGTTTGCTTTTTTTTTTTCTAAAACATATATAGGATAAAATAGAGTGCTGTATTTTACATTTCAGGATACTGACATGCAAAATTCTAAAAAAAAATCTTACAAAAAGTTGCTACTATCAGTTGTTGCTGGATTTTTGATTGGATTTGTGTGTATGAGCTTTTTTTTCTAGTGTTAATTAAAAATTCCAAAAATAATTCAGAATGGATTACTTCTCAATCAATACGAAATTGGTAAACATCAACAGTTAAAGATGATAACAACAAACTTCTTCCCAGGAACTTCATCCACCTTTACTCCTCTTAAATCCTTCTAACTCATCCCAATATTATCCTCTAAATCCATAACACTGCTTTCAGATGCAGATCAGCCACCCACCAATGCTTTTTCCCTCTGATTTTTCGGTACAGGGAGGAGTGCTGGGCTAAACAATAACTTGATGCCTCAATGGGCTCTGCATGCCAGTGTATTGTAATGTAATTCTTCCCTTTGCTCTGTATAGAGTGTGCTGCTGGAGATAAAGAGCTTTAGTGTGGCACTGAGCTTGGCTAGTTTTAGGGATCAGACAGGAATATCAGCAGCTTCAGAAGCATAAGATAAACAGTTAAATGCTTTTCTTGAAGGCCTGTGAGCAATTATGGCTACTGTGTATATTTTTAATATCTTTTCTACAGTGACCACAAATATATTTGGCACATTGCATGGTATGTAGGGGGAAGGGAGTTCAAGCTCTTTAGATTATATGTAACTTCCTACTTTGGCATTTTAAACTTATGAAGTGAAGCAAGAAATGAATCAATGAAAAAAAAAAAAGATAGGAAATCATTTCACAGATATCAGCCATGTGAAACATCTGATAATGACCATCCATATTTAAATATAGAAGAGTGGTGGGGTGAGAAACTGTCTGTATTTTAATGTTATTTCTTATTCTCAGGAATATCAATGTATCTGCCTCTAATTTCATCTAATATTCAAGGTGACTCTGGGAAAAATCAGATACAGGGATCAAGGGAATTATTGATATTAGTATAACACAAAGAACTATTCCAATAAAAACTGTTCAACAAATAATTTATCTATATCTCCTTGTACATTGCAATACAAACTAGTAACCAAAGTTTCTTCAAACCAGGAATCTGTTGAAAAAGGAATCTGGCAAATGACTGAAGCGATCTGTACTCATTACCAACCAAAGTGGCATGGTCTGCCTACTGAAAACAGAGTTTGAAAGATTACAAAGCAACTTTCTGTGGTTCATCATCTAAATAAAGCATTGTCTAAGATACTACTATGGATAATGGCAACTATATTATTTTAATGAGTGACTCCTTGATTTATTTAAACATTTGTTTGCAAAAACAGCTGTGATTTTGATTAGACACAGTTATTACCCTAGATTGCCCAAAACATGCAAGGTTATATAAGAGAAGAAAAAATTTGGAATCAGCTTTAATTCTGACATCTGATTGCATTCCAATGAATTTCTTACTTTGTAGCCTTGAATGTTTTATAATTTTGATCTCTTATCTAGAGGGAGACTACATAATCCTTTTTTGTTGAGATTCTGTTCTTTAAATTAGCCTTTGGTGAGAGTTTCAATTTCAAAAGGTACTTGTTCATTTTCAGAGAATTTGCTCCTACTGCTTAAAGAAAAATGGAGAAAAGCAGGATGAGATGAAGGTGCCTGAAGCTATTGCAGACTCCTGTTGGCTTGTTTGACAAGATCTTACTAATACAGATGGGAAATAGGCTATTGCAGAGATGGATATTACTACAAGAATCAGAGAAGAAATACATTTCATACTGAGCCTGATCAAAGATCAAGAGAAAAGGTATGAAACAAGAATAGCCTTTAAAAAAGTCATGCCAGTCTGTTTCTTATGAAACATACAGAAAAAAAGAGACATCTCACACTAGGCCTGTTCTAAGATAAGGAATGTAAATATAAAGCAAGAATTGCCTTAAAAAATTATTTGTACCAAGATAGTCTGGTTCTTATAAAACCATAAAGAAAGTACAGAAATGGATTTAATTTTTTAAAAATCCAAATGAAAGTAAAACTTCTGTGTTAATGAAGTAAGTCTAGAAAGTCTTCAAGCTGCTGAAGGAACTGGCCAAAGAAATTAGAATAAAATTTCATAGCTCCTGCTACATGTCATTGAGAGGCTGGTGGTGCAATTCAAAGAAGTTATGCAGAATAAAAATCACTGACTGCATATCAATGGTCTACTCTTGCTAAGACTCCTTTGGGGGCAATGAATGATTACTTAAATAAAACATTTAAAGAATTTGTAATGAGTCAAGTCATGCTGTCAACAGTTAAAAAAGTGAACAACATTTTAGGGGTTCCTAGGGGTAGGAGGACAGAAACTTTTTTCTGTCATTCTACTAAACCCCATCAGAGAACAGGGGTTAGGCTAAGCATCAAAGCAATTTCTGACCTGAAGAGCTGCCTTTTCTAGTGATTCAATTTCTTAGCAATTAAAATATATTTTCTGCCATCTTATTTTCTGGGCATTGTGGTTGAAAATTGTTATTTGTTATTTTAGACAAACTTTTGATGGACAAATTATATTGCTTCTGTAGTCAGCTGGTGTATATTGGATCCTTTGAGTGGTCCTGAGCTCAGATATCAGCGTCTGTACATACATGAAGAACAAATTCCTTGTTACAACCAGACTTCCAAAGGTAACTGTATGTACTGGAGTAGTCCCAATAGCCCATGTTTTATTCTGGTATAACTTAGAAACATTTAGTTAGAAACATTTAGTTAACAGCAGTTGAACCTACCATTTTATACTCTGATTTAAAGGACCGGTTTATAAGAAATGCAAATAATCACAGATCTTTGTAAGACATAAGTTTAAACATCCTCTTCCTGCTCCTTGTGTCTTCGAGGCATGAAATACATTTCTTTTGTCTTATTTTATCAAGTTCTTTTGGGTCAAGGCTCATATTGTATCAGAAACCTGAATAATGGGAAAGGGGGAGAGAAAGAGATAAAATAAAGTTTTCATAAGGAGCCTCCTTGATGCATTTATGCAAGCAGGTAAATGAAATATTTACAAACTGGGGACTCAAGAGCACATTTTGTGGTGAGGAAACTCTATAAAATAATTTGTTGCACTCTATTTTCTGATTATAAAATGTCAAGTTTCTTAAGATCTGTATCTTGGTCTTTGTTTCCTTCTGTGCTGGTAAGGGAAAAAATATTTCTTTTATCAGCTCTTAGAGAGAAAGTAAAGGGGAGATCTTAAAAATTTCAGTAGGTTCGTAGGGAAAAAGAGAACCTGAAGGTCTTTTTATACTGATGAAACTCTAGGGTTTAGGTCAGCACAGAAAGCAGCTTGGAATGAGAATTGAAATTGTTTTGAAGAAAGTCCTATCCTTCTATGTTTTAAAGGAGTTACTGTTACTTTATTTGGTCTAAAACATATCAATCATATACTTCTACATCTTTTAGCTGTTCGGTGAGAGACCAAACAAAGTTCTTCTCAAAGTACAAGGTTATTCATGGGAGTTCATATATTACATTACTTTTTAACCATTCCCTTTTCTGTTTTCCTGTCACTTGCTTAGTAAATATTGAAGCAGTCCTTATGATCTGTCATCTATACCTCTAACTTCTTTACTAAAGTGAAGAGGTTTCTCTTTTACTCAATTATTTTATTGTGGAGCAGCTTAGACCTCTGCGAGAACTTCTTTAGAAGCTTGGTAGAACCATTTCATGAATTTAATCAATTCTTTTTAACCACCTACTTTCTGTGGGGTTGAGGGAGATGAGTTTTGCTGAGAATTGTTAGGTATTTTCTATAACCAAAACAAAGGCCCTTTCTGTAGCAAATTTGCAATGTGTAAATCTCTAATTTGTAAACAGTCTTCCTGTTTCTTCCATTCTTTCTATTTCTTTGAATTAAAATTAGTGTCTGAGTGTTTCTCACAATGACAACTAGAGAAGCTTTAAATATCCTTAGGAAACAGCATGAGAGGGAAGAGTTTACAAGATCTACTTTTGTCTTTTAGCAGCAGTAAAGGTATGGTTTTCTCTCTGGAAACAGCACACAGAGACTCAGGGATAACTAAGCAATGCTAAGGACAAACTTCAGTTGCTTTTCTTCTATTGATGGACAGAAAATGGTACATAAAAATGGTAACTTCAAATCAGTGAAACCTGTATTTCCATTTCCTAGTGCTGATACTCAATTCTAGTTTTAATGTTTATCAATACAGTGGAGAATGTTGAAAATTTAAGGACCCTTTATTGCCCATAATTTACTTAATTTCAATTGTTATTCCTCTAGTGGTCTTCAGAATTTTGTATTTACAGTAATTAGGATATTATTGATTAAGAATCAACAATGCAACACTGCAAATTTTCAGATTTAAATGGAGATGGATTAGACAAGTACTTTAAAATTGTTGCTTAGTAATAAAGGATTCAGAGCTAATATTGAATTAAGTCAGCCCAGTCAACACTTCCATCTGTTATTGTAACGAAATGTGTGAGTGTTTTTTCAATAGCAGGGAAAAGAATTTTTATCTAAATATATCAGAGTTCTGGGAAGTACAGATGTCTGTACACATTCTAGATGTAATTCAGGGCAACTGTGTATGGAAAAATGCATTAACTTCTTTTACTAGAAATGTTCAACATTAATTAAGGTACTAGAAAAATGTGGTGCTGGAGGCAATGAAAGTATAGCCATCTAACCTTTCCATTTAGTTATTGTTCAGCACGGCCTTTCTGCAAGAGAGGTCTGAAGATTTACTGTCTGGCAGAAGAGCTGTGTCAGTTCAGTAGCAAAGCTGTGGAAGTTTACAGAAATTGCCCAAAGCTCCTGCTCTTTGCCTGCATCAGAGTCCACAATGCAGACCTTGGCAGAACAAAAAGGAATCCGTTCTATATTGCCAATAATGGGGGCTAAAGAGGAATGACAGTAGACAAATGCCTGTGTCTGTCTGAAATGGTTTATAGCTATTTTAGGAAAAAAAATATAAACACAAACAAAGAAATGTAAGTGTTCCCACAACAGGAGGAAGATTACAATTTCCCTTGTTTGTTTATAAATAACCTTGACTCATGCTCCATATGTTCCTTTTCTGTCTGTATTTCAACACTGAATATTCACTTGCTCTCCCCATCTATAAGTTGTTATTGTTTTGAAGTACTTTTAGTCACTGTTTCTGTTTTTGTTGGAATTTGATTACAGCTACTGACTGAACTCATTCAACTTTTATTTTTCAAGAAAGTAATGCAGTTCTAAAACATACTCAAAATTTGCAATCAATTTATCCTTGATTTTCCTAGTATCTAAGGAACAAGCATTCAGGAAAACAAAAGCACTTACTAACACCTAAATAATTTATCAAGTCCTTTGTAATTCCTAAGAGACACAGGAGAGAAGCAATAACAGAAATAAAAAAGGCAGCATCTAAGAGATGGGTAGGGGTGGGTGGGCAGAAATGGGAAAAAAATTTAGAGAAAACCTAGAGATTTTGTACTTAAGAATAAATTTGTGCATGTCCAAACATATACCCACATGTGCACGGAAGTTTTGAGAGGGAAAGAAAGAAAGAAAGAAAGAAAGAAAGAAAGAAAGAAAGAAAGAAAGAAAGAAAGAAAGAAAGAAAGAAAGAAAGAAAGAAAGAAAGAAAGAAAGAAAGAAAGAAAGAAAGAAAGAAAGAAAGAAAGAAAGAAAGAAAGAAAGAAAGAAAGAAAGAAAGAAAGAAAGAAAGAAAGAAAGAAAGAAAGAAAGAAAGAAAGAAAGAAAGAAAGAAAGAAAGAAAGAAAGAAAGAAAGAAAGAAAGAAAGAAGAGAGAGAAGAGAAGAGAAGAGAAGAGAAGAGAAGAGAAGAGAAGAGAAGAGAAGAGAAGAGAAGAGAAGAGAAGAGAAGAGAAGAGAAGAGAAGAGAAGAGAAGAGAAGAGAAGAGAAGAGAAGAGAAGAGAAGAGAAGAAAAGAAAAGAAAAGAAAAGAAAAGAAAAGAAAAGAAAAGAAAAGAAAAGAAAAGAAAAGAAAAGAAAAGAAAAGAAAAGAAAAGAAAAGAAAAGAAAAGAAAAGAAAAGAAAAGAAAAGAAAAGAAAAGAAAAGAAAAGAAAAGAAAAGAAAAGAAAAGAAAAGAAAAGAAAAGAAAAGAAAAGAAAAGAAAAGAAAAGAAAAGAAAAGAAAAGAAAAGAAAAGAAAAGAAAAGAAAAGAAAAGAAAAGAAAAGAAAAGAAAAGAAAAGAAAAGAAAAGAAAAGAAAAGAAAAGAAAAGAAAAGAAAAGAAAAGAAAAGAAAAGAAAAGAAAAGAAAAGAAAAGAAAAGAAAAGAAAAGAAAAGAAAAGAAAAGAAAAGAAAAGAAAAGAAAAGAAAAGAAAAGAAAAGAAAAGAAAAGAAAAGAAAAGAAAAGAAAAGAAAAGAAAAGAAAAGAAAAGAAAAGAAAAGAAAAGAAAAGAAAAGAAAAGAAAAGAAAAGAAAAGAAAAGAAAAGAAAAGAAAAGAAAAGAAAAGAAAAGAAAAGAAAAGAAAAGAAAAGAAAAAAGAAAAGAAAAGAAAAGAGAGTGATGTCTTAATTTTGGTTATTTTCAATGGAGGAGGGAACGAAATGCTAGGTTTAAAAATAAATAAAAATTAAAAACCACCAGATCCTACACTCAATTTTGTCTCCCAAACAATTTTAAAAATACAAACTGAATCAAGGAAATAGAAGTTTGTACAACCTTTTGCTTTGTCCACACAACTATATTTATCTGTTGCCAAATAAAATTTCATTTGTTCTTACTCTTTGGTAGAAGCAAATGTCAGAGAGGTGTGTGTTGTTTCAGCAGAGTGCAGCTGAGGAGTGGGTAAAAGGCGTTTTTTATCCTGCAATCGATCTATTAAAAAAAAGAATAAATAAAAACCAGTAACAAATAAGATCTCAGTTTTTGTTAGTATTTCCAACTGTTCAGCAAAGTAACAAGCACAATCTAGAGCTCAGTATTTGCTCTTCAGACTGTGCTGCTGAGACCTCCTGGTTCAGCATTGCAAGTGAAATACCAGTGGCTACAGAGCAGCATGCACACAGCTTTGTGTGCAGCAAGCAGACCACAGGCAGTGCACCCAAATGTGAGAGCCAAGCTGACTCCACTACTAGCTCATTGACTTTAAATCATTTTAAAGGCCACTACATTTTGAAATTATTCATTTAAACCGTGATAGATTGCATCAGTTTATATTCAGGGAAGCAATAAAGAGGAAACCTACGTTCACCTCTCAACAATGCATCCTCTCCCAATGCTGGTCCTCAATGATAATAGGAATACTATCCCTTATGGCTTTTCTGATAGTTAAAGACCATTAGAGCTCGACAGTATGCTATGCACTGGTAAACACTGTTTGACTGATGAGTCCACTTTTTTGAGGAGTGACTGTAGTAATATGAAATCAGGTAATAAAGAGTTCAGGCACTACAGGTTTGCACTTCAGTTTATTATATTCTAGGAGTGATTCAATAGTGTTGAAAAGATACAGTGTAATTCAAGTGCCTCTCTTTCAGCGCACAGTCACGGCTACAAACAGCCTCCTTTTTCAGAGACAGAAAAATGGGAAAGGCTTTTGGAGGTCAGCCAGTCTGACCCCCTGCCCAAAGTAGTGGTGACTTCAAATGTATCAATGGCTACCACGTATCAATCAGATTCTTTTCCAGCCAAAGTTTTAGAGGCTCCAAGGGGGAAGATTTCATGGTTTCTCTGAACTATCCTTTCTAGTGCTTAACCACTCTAGTTGTGAAGATTTTATTCTTTTGTTCAAAGGAAGGTTATCTGACTCAAGGCTAATCAGATTAAACAGAAGCATTCAGTGTGGGTCAGAGGAACAAAGATATGGTGAAAATAACCCCTGAATCTTAAAGTCCACCAGAGTTGGCTTAATCTCTCTGGGAAGGAGAAATATTCTGTCTCTAGATTTCCACCAAACTTAGCTATATGTTATTTTCCATTACTGTACCTGGTTTTGTCATATCCTTTCATGATGCAACCCTTGTCCTCTCACTTCCCAGGAAAAAAACGATGGATTCCTTTCCATCTTCTCTGTAACCTTTCCGTAGTGTTGTCTTTTTCTCCTGCTTACATAAACCCAGTAACTCTAGCTCCTAAACATTTTATGACTCTTCACTTGATTGTCTCTAGAATTGATGCAGAATTTGGCAGAAGACTAAGCAGAATTACCAGTATGGAAGACAAGCAGCGAGCTTATTGGGATGGCAGCTTTTATTGGCAGATGACTCTATCTAGGTCCTTTAACATATTTTTTTTTTTTTTACTATTATTACTTGTGAATTCTCCTGTGAGACTGGAATGGATTTGTCAGATAGGCATGGCTCTTCCAGAGGCCTGCCCTGTCAGAGCTTGCTCTTTCTTGGCTGTTGACAAGGACCTATATTTTTTCCACATCTGCAGACTCAGAAAGAGTTGTCTAGCATTCAGAACATACCATCTTTCAGCTTCCCTCATTGAGGAACTCCACCTATGTTAACTGCAGCTTTTGTGAGTCCTTACTTTTGTGGCAGGTAGAGCTTGGATTCCTCCCCTCCCTCCTCCATCTTGGAGTTGTTGCAAAAATCCACTTGATCTGCCATTCATTCCTCCTTTGCTATGCAGAATGCACACTCCGTCTCTCACCTGGAAACTCAGTGATTTAAGCAGATCGTACACCTATCACTGATGAAGCTGTCACTGCCACCAGCTAAAACTTCAGGGAAGAGCTGTAAAATCAAATTGCTGCTGAATAGTCACTTCTCAGCTAAGCTCTCCTCCCACTGATGTATCTTTTCAGCCCTTAAGTAGCTTTTGCTTTTTTATTCCCCCAAGTATACTAAGATGCACCACATGTAGAACATTGTTGTAGAATAAATGCACCATTAAACTAAGAGCAAAGAGATATCCTTAGCTCTGCCTCTTCATTTCCAAAGACATAAACAGGGAGTTTATGTGTGAACATTTCCCTTCCACACATTCAGGCTCTTGGTGATTTGTTTTTAGTGTGTCTTAGCACAGCTTCTAGCCCCCTGGCACTTCTTTCTTAGAGCTGAACTTCAACGTGTGACTGCTTCCAGCACGTGTTTATGAATGCAGATAATTGCCACCTCTTTAACACTGATACATTCATTACATCACCATCATTTAAAAATACAGTGAAGAATAAGTAACAGAATCTGTGGATGACCACCAGCCAGTTTAACATTTAGCTGATGACTCTTTGAGTATATTTCCCATCAGGGCAAGTCTCTAAAGGAAGGTCTGCACAATTTCATTATTGGTGAAAGAAAAGGTAGCACCTGCATTTCATTAAAAACTCATAGTAGCTTTGATTGTAGACAGTCTCTATTTTACTTGGTTGTATCTTTTGCCTCCACGGTTCTTGACCAAATCTGAACTTATTTGGAAAGACCAAATGCAAACGGTCCAGCTATTTCTGTGCATGATGAGGACTAAAATATATTTTTTATTGTTGTAGAAATATTATTCTATCATTAAAATATTTTCTTGAGCATATATACAGCTGGAAAAGCTATTAATGGAAAATTGAGATTTTATTTGGAGACTGAATGGTCTATTTTGAGGAGACATGACTGTTTGTGCTCCAGTATTAATTAATCTGAAGTGGGACTGAAAAAATGGAGGTTTGCCTGCAAACACTTGTTCCTTACAAATGACTTATTCTACATTTATAAAGTTTTACTTAAATGGTAGTTGTGTTTTATATCCAGGTATAACTTAGCTTGAAAATTGGAAGTTGCAGTCTGGGCTGAATAAATGCTAGTTGTTTGGGATATGGAGACCCTGAGAAATGGAAAGGAAAAAAACTACATGATATCCTATTCTTACGGTCACACAAAGCAAGCATTGGTGAATAAGTTTCTTTTTTTAATTGAGTACTATAAACAGATTTTTAAACTCAATATGCAGTTAAATAAAGTAGAAAACATTCAGAAATTGTCCTTGTTAACAATATAAATGTAATCTGTAAAGAATCTATACTCCCATTCACTTCAAAGATAATCGCAAAGAATTGACTTTTCCATCTTTTTTTTTTTCTTTTATGATAGCTTATGCTATCACTAAATAAAGTATTTTATATTAAAATATAATAAATAATAAAATATAATAAAATATTATCTTCACACACACTCACCCTCCCCAAGAAAAAAAAGACACTTTGTAGGCAGGGCTGTTTGATATTCAGCATGATCTTTATTGTCATTCAATATAAAGTTTACATAATCCACCATAGAAAGATGGAAAGAAATACAAGAGAAAAAAAATAATTTTATGCCTTATTTTATCAGTTTATATATTTCATCCATTTTATATCTCTTCTTCAGCATCTTATGAGTCCCTCCTTCTTTCTTTTTGCTCAATAAAACTGTAGCCTGTAAGTCTCTCTTGAATAGAATGTGCAATAAAAATGTAATAAATTCACATTAACAAAACCCAGTAAGTCTGAAAAGACAAGTCAAGGTCCAGAACTTGGAGATGAGTGTTTACTATACATACCTTTGCACAGTGTGGATGTAACACTCAGCAACACTTAAAAGAAATCATTTCTCATTCAAAATTCATTATATTGTAACTACAGATTTAGTAACATACTGGCAGTTTCTATTGATTAACTCAGGGATATTGTGGAAACTTGAAGCATACTGAAAGTGCCTTTAAAAGGAAATACTGATTTTATCTGGGGAGGGTGGTACACAAGCCTGCTAAAAAGAGGTGAGCAGTGTAATTCTTCTAGAGTAGTAACAGCAGATGAGCTGGAAGTTATCCTAGTGTATGTGCTCTTCTGTGTTACCACCACTTCTCTTTCAAAATCAGCTTTTTCACTTACAGCAACTTACAATGATAAATATTGTAATTTGTATTGATGGAGGTTAAAAAGACAGAGATTCATATTTTTGACTGAACAACTAGAACTTGAGGAGGGCCTCATAAATCCAGGAGTTGATCAGAGCACATTGCTAAGCATATACTACTGAAAACTCACCTTGAACTTGCCTGATACTACTTTCTGAGTCTTTAAAATATATGGATTTAGCAAAAACTTGGTGACTTGCTGCATTTCAAGGCACAAAAATGTTGTCAAACCTATCAACTACATTTGATACCCTGTAAAATGAATTGGTATTTTGAGACAAATTTTAATATTATTCCATCTAAAACTGGTTATCCAGAGATGTTTTGAATATATCATCATTGGAAGTGTTCAGAGTCATGTTGGATGGAACTTTGTGGAACCTGATCTACAGAAAGATGTCCCTGTCCATAGCAGGCAGACTGGATGAGTTTAAAATGTCCCTTTTAACTGAAACAATCTTCTGATTTTGTAATTCTTTTCTGCAACTTGCCTTATTTTTTTTTTTTCTATCTCATTATCTGGTTGGACTTAGTAATGGATTTTCTTGAAATTATTTAAAAGAAAGAAACTTGGGAGTCATTTTACAGAATTGAGCCACCATGATTTGATAATATATTTTCACATAATATATTGCAATATCCATCTTTGGTTTTTTTATGCAGCTGAAGTTTCTGTAATTTATAAGAAAAATCTATCATTTAATTTATTGCGAATATGCCCATGAAATTCAGATGTTGAGGATTTATAACAATGATCAGTATCTTCAAATGAGCCACTGTCATTATCATTGGTATTTCTGTCAGTAAAAGCACTGTATGACTGCAGTCTTTCCTACATTATGTTCATATACACATAATGTCTTGGTTGTAGCCAGGAGGGGGGAAATTTTTGCAGCAACTGGCAGGAGCATGGCCAACACCCTGGGATTTTCTGTAACACCTGAGGACATGCAGAGGGGAGGGACTGGGGTGGGGACCCTTCTGCTGTGACCACTGATGGTCAGAGTGAGGAGTTCCACATGGGGAGCAATGGCAGCTCAATCACCGGCCTGTACGCTCTGCTATTGCCACTGCTGCTGCTGCTGCTGCCTTCAGTGCTCCTCTGTCACTGCTGTTGGTAGTAAAGTGTTCTTATCTCAGCCTCTCATCTTTGCCTTTTGTGCCTCCATTTCTCCTCTCTGTTCCACCACATGTGGAGGAGAGTGAGGAGGAAACACACATGGTTTGGGGTGTTTCAGTGTCCCCACCACTAGAATGGGGAGCCCCATTTCTAAACCATGATACACATATATAGAGAGAGATTTTTGTATGGAAATATAGCAACAAAGATGAAAACAAAAGCTTAAAAACGAGGCCCATCACTAGAGACAAATTACTTTATTTAATAAAGATTCTTCAGTTGTTTGCATTTACAAAATGTTAACACAAATTTTCTTCTTTTAAACAAGCACAGCTTTGAAAGTTAAAGATAAGGACTCAATTTCTTTGGCCTGTCTGCTGTTATTTAACTAGATTCCTCCCTCCACCTACTGTCTTCTTAATGTGATTTGGTAATTTCATGTCTCTCGAATGTCAGCAAGAGTAATAAAATAGCAATTTAAGAACATGTTAAAAGCCAATCTGAATGGCACTGTTCTTTTGAAGCTATTAAAATCAGGACTCACAGCAAGTCCTCATACTAGACAGCTCTGAAACTTCCATGCGTAAAAAGAGTAATTGTTTGGGCTCAGGGGATATGCTATAAAATGAGGTGCCAAATCAGAACTTGCAGATTAATATCGTCTCAATGCAGATTATGCAATTCACCTTTTGTACTCCTCTAAAAAATGTCCTCCCCATTACCAGTCTTCATCTCACCTTGATTTTTTATAGCACAGCTTTTATATTTTGTGATTCAAAAGTAAATATTACTGAAGAAGGAGAAAGCTTGCAGTTTGGAGTTCTGGCATAACACCCCAAGACACATGTGCTGATTTCAGGTTTTGGATCTGCTTAAGCGGTTTCCCAATCTTGAAAGACTAATATCTCTTGGTTTTTTGTTTGTTTTTTTCTTTTAGCATCGTGAAGGGAAACTGAAATGATGGGAAAAAAACAAAAAAGCAGGAGAAGGAAGGCTATAATAAGGACCTTTCATCACTGAGAATTAGGTGAGGAAAAAGATAAGTCAAGAAATTAAGTTTGTTGATGTGTGTCACTCCTTCCTCCCCTTTGGAATCTTCAGCTGAGAAAGATTATTAAGCAATATGCATTTCTGCATAATTTGGTGAAGTATTATTTCTCTGAATAAAGAAAAAGGCATCCCTGAAAATAGATACTCTATCAGAACTTTTTTGTGATTTGTTTTTTTGTGGTTGCATCTATAAAATAATTGACATTTGAACTGAAGCGTGCTAAAAGAAACTAGCTCCTGACCAAAGGCTGCAGCTTTAATCCAGGGAGCATTTTACATCACAGGAGAGGAACATAACACTTTTTTATCTTGCCACCATCGGGTCATCAGTTGTGCACAGCACCTCTCTGGTCCACCCATCACAGCTGGTGCAGCATTGTTTGTCCAGGGCTCAGTGTCTCTATCTTTGTTTCATAAACACATGATCCAGCATCTGGATCAAATAGTTAGAAGCCAAGGCACAGACCTGACATTAATGTAACTCAGGATACACTAATGTGTGCCTCAGGTGAGGATTTAGAGCGGGTCCCAGTTTAAATGAAGCTTGAAAGCAAGGGACAAGAGAGTCACATCTTCCATCATTTTTCTCACATGGCTCTTCCCACCAGCTCTTTTTGTGCAGCCAGTTATGTTTTTAAAGGAAGGAGAGAGGGCACTTCATGCCCTGACAATGGTTGGTTGAGCTGTATTGAGCTAGATAAGAGTTATACCCTCATCAGATCCTCTTTCCAGCAGGCCACCCACTACCAGGGGAAGGGAGAATACATGTCTCCTCATCATTTGACAGCCACTAGCTACCCAAGTACCAAACCTGTCCTCCTCAAATGGGTAGCTCATCCCTCTCTTCTAAAAGGAGTGATGTCCTGTTCCTTCTCAGGGCAAGGATATTGCTAGTAAAACAATACCTATCATTGTCCTGTCACCAAATGTCCCAGAATCATCCTTATTAGTAAAAAAAATACATATATACTCAAGACACATTTGCAAGGCCCATTGCTTCTTTCCTCTGACGCCTATCTTCCTCAATTGTCTGTCTTTCAAAGATAGGTGCAAAGTCTACTTCAAATTGTGGTCTTGGATGCCACTTTTCTACCAGAAGCTAAGCAGTTTGGAGAAATAAAAATAAAATGCATGAACCAATGGAGATACTATAATCAGAGTGCCTATCAGTACTGAATCCTCCTGGATCTGAATGAGATTGTTCATCTCCTGTCCTGAGCAGATTTAACACTGCATCTTGAAAGACAGGAACTTTCATTGTGAAATGTATTACATATTGTGAAATGTATTACATAATATTGTCCCATAGAGAAGCTTCTAGCACCCATGTCCTGTTTAATTTGGTTTCCTTTATTTCTTTTCCTTCTCTGGATGATCAACTACTCATTAAAACCATTTTGTGGTCTGCCAATTCTTTTTTAAAGAGGGCATTATATTAAACAAGGAATGACCTTAGAATGCAGTTGAAATTTTAAATGGATTTTCAAGGGTTTGAAAAGATGGGACAATGTAGATGAAAAAGGGGAAAGAGCAGGACCAGTAAAGTCATCACAGGCATTGTTTTGCTTATACTGTGTAAGCAAGTCTTCTGCTGGAATGGTTACTGTTAACCTCTAAACAACATTGCCAACAAAGTAATTTGTTTTCTTTTTTTCACAAAAGATCCATTGTGTTTCGCTCACAGTATGTGTAGCAGTTTTGAAACTTCTGCTACAGCAGTTGGTCTAATTAAGTGGCAGCTATGCTTGTGGCTGGGTATGGATGGAAAAGGTAGGGTGGGGGTTAGGAGAGGTCTTCACTCCAGGAGTGACAAATACAGATACTCAGATTGCTTTTTCTGGTTTTTATGGTCACATAGAATCTACAGTTCTGTATTAACTACAGAACAAAATCAGCTTTTCCTGCTGGCCTTTGCTACTGCCCAGCAGTGTGGGACCTACCCTGTGTGCAACTCAGAGATCAGATCACAGGCTGTTCTGCTTTCGAAATTTGTTTCTTGTTCCAAGTCTACATCTGGTGATGTCATCTACTGCCAAAGACAGCATACCTGGCACAAGTATGCATAAAACACCTGGCACTCAGCTTGTTACAGTCCCTTGGAGATTAATGTGGTCCAATTTATCTTTTCTTATCTTAGTGGCCAAGACACTGAAAGCTCACCCTGACTGATAAATCTGAAGTATTGACACCATAAAAGCTAGTAAAACACCAAAGCTGGATGATTGTTTTCTATCTATATGTTGTATCCATGATATTATTTATAACTGTGATACATACAACAAGCAAGCCTTGAACCATGTCTTTACTTAATGGCATAGACATAGGAACCTTTTAGTCCAAGTTTAAGTTGGCACTGACTGCTGCTTTAACCTTTCAGAAATGTATAAATCACCAGATTTTCAACAGTACCTTATTAATCCCCCCTGAGTTCCTGCCAGGGTTTGTCCAGAGCTGCCCAGGCAAGCACAATGCTAAAAATGTTTGGCATTTTCTCATATAAAGTTTTATGTAGAGAGGTGAAGGTAAGTGAAATATCTGTGTTGATTGGCAGCTGACAGAAAGTTATGAAGGAAAGATACAGGAAAAGCGAGTTGGAGCTAGAGCTGGCAGCACTGTGTCTGTATCACATGGAAGAGGAGAAGGCAAGTAAGCAGTAGCTTTAGCAGTTGTATCACAGGGTGGCAACACCACCCTGAACTCAGGGCAGACCAGTATGCAGACTGGTACAACAGGATGTCATGACGCATCTACAATAGTATTTATGTCTTCATTATGTCACTAAATAAGAAAATGTACAATGACTTTTCAAACGGTGCCATTTCTGGACAGAATTTCTAAAGCAGGTTCCAAAGTATAATCCATATTCTGAAGAGAAAAATCTCCAGAACTTTGATGAAAACATGCACCTGAGAAGTCAGGAGGATTCTCTTTAGAAATGCTTTCTACAGTTGCAATAATATGTATTTACAGCAGGGTCAGTTTTCAACAAAGGAGAAAATGTAGTAGATTTAAGTTTTTTTAACAATTTTAATTTCTTTCTTAAATTTCATTTAAAAAAACGTAAATACACTTCTGCACTACTTTCCATTTATTGAAACATTTCATGCAGCAGTTTTAATAAGCTTTACATATTCAAAGCTTTGGAAATGCATATGCACGAGACAACCAATTAAGCTGACTGACAGGAGTATTAAAATGGACAATAGATGTGTTTATAAGAATGTTTTATTAAATAGATTCCCACTAATAGAGACAATTTTTCTTTCTTATTTTAATGGTTTTTGTGAAACTTTGAAATGTATGAGTTTAAATCTTACTCTTTTCAAGTAATGTAATTTTAATGAAGCTAAATATAAAAAAAATTATTTTAAATAAATATGAATTATTTTAGGACAGCTATGAAAAGAAGGTCTTATTTGATGATTTAAAAAAAAGAAATCTTTCTTTCACTTAAATTTGTAATTAAATTTCTTTTACTTGTTCTGTTTTTTTACTTTTCTGCTGTCCTTTCCTGCAGATGGATTTTTATAAGACTTTCAACTGATATACAAAGTCAAAAAGCCAATATTTATGTAAATCAAAACTCTCTATTCTCTAGCCCAGATGTTTAGAAATAAGTGACAGTGTACATTTTGAACTGTAACTCATATTTTTTTATGAATTTTGGTTGATACTAATAGCGTATTCAACTTTCTCCTACAACCTCTCTTATTTTCCTCAGTAGATCAATAGGGAAATATACATATCTGCAACAATGTGAGCTTTGTTCTGACCCAGAAATACTACTTGATTTAGTGCTGTATCTTGTGATCTGCAGAGATAATGCCTGTGGAGGGTGGAAAAGGAGAAAAGGAATATGTACCAATTCTACCTTATAGCCTAGTACCTTGACTAAATTATTTTATAGCATAGAAAGGGTTAATTAATTGATTTCAAACATCCCACACCCAAAGGTTTTTTTCTTCTTTCATAAGTTTATCACCTCTCTCATTTCAGTGGTGAGAGCAGGACCATTATGTCACAGAGAGGTGGTGGGTACCCTGTCCATGGAAATACTCGAGGTCAGGATGGACAGGGCTCTGAGCAACCTGATCCAGCTGAAGATGTCCCTGCTCATTGTAACAGGCTTTGGCTAGATGACCTTCAAAAGGTCACTTACAACTCAAACTATTCTATGATTCTATTTATTCAGCAGAAATGCAGTTTCTGGACTTTTATTAGTTTGGGTGTGGTGATTGAATCATTTCTGTATGTAGAAGAATATCGATAAATTTTAGTTAACAAGGATAAGTCCTTTAAATCTGTATGTCTTGCAGATTCAAGAGTTAAAAGATGTGAAGCAACTCCACATCCAGTGAGAGGTTTCAACAGGTAGAGTTTGCTAGATGTGAAAGTCTTACCCACCCCTGGCATGCCCCAGCTATGACCCCCCAAGCCCAGTCACAGCACCTGCCTGTGTGAATATTTGCACTGCTTAAAGTCTGCCACATACTCCTTTGCACCACACTGGTGGCCTGCCTGGGATCACATTAAACTCAACTAAGCATAACATGCAAAGAGAAAGTGACCCTGAAAGATCCCTTTCAAGTGCCCCTCCCCTCTCTGCTTCATTTTAATGTGGCTGCCATATGGTGCAGGGGCCATTATAAGCCCTGTGTTTAACTAGTCCTGCTGTAAATGTTTCATTTCTCCAAGGAAGATAAAAGGACTGTTCCCTTATATTAACTACAAAATAAACTTTTTTGATCATGAATACCCAGCTCCAAGAATTGTGCTGGTTTCACCTGGGCTACTTTTCTTCACTGTGGCTGATATGGGTCTAGGTTTTGGATTTGTGCTGAACACAGGGCTGAAAATACAGAGGTGTTTTTGTTATTGCTGAGCAGGACTTGCACAGCATCAAAGATTTTCCTGCTTCTTGTATTGTCAGGTTGGCAAGGAAGTTGGGGATGCATGGGAAGTTAGGATGAGACAGAGCCAGGACAGATGATCCTGGCTGACCAAAGGGATATTCCAGACTACATGATGTCATACTCAGTGTAAGTGGGACAGAGAAGGAGGAAGGAGGGGACATTTGGAGTGATGGTGTTTTTCTTCCCAAGTCATCATTGCATGTGATGGGGTCCTGCTCTCCCAGGGATGGATGAAAAACTGCCTTCCATGGGAAGCAATGAATTTATTCCTTGGTTTGCTTTGCTTGTGCATGTAGCTTTCTCTCTTTTCTCTCTCCCTTTAAACTTTGAAATGGTCTTTATCTCAACACAGTAATTTTCCAGCTTTTACTCTTCTGTAAAGAATTATCTCCCTGGTTTCTCTTCTGGTGGGGGAATGGATGAATGGCTGCAGAGACTTGCCTGCTGGCTGGGGTTAAAAAACAAGAATGAAGACATAAGCAATCCAAATGAGATTTTTTTTTTTTCCTTTTTTTTTTTTTTCTTTTTGGTGGCAGTATGGGACAAAACCACAATGAAATAACTGTTAAACCACTGTTAAATAAGTAACATTACTGTATCAATATCAAGCCACACTGATCTAATGCTCAGGCTCCAGAGCCAAAGGGGAGGTGGGGAATTAATTTCTAAGAATATTTTTTATTTCTGTTGAGCTTGGAGAGGTCTTTTATATGAAGCAATAAAGACATACAACTCAGTTATATCTGCAGAAATGTTGTGCTGCATTGTATGAATTTGTGGAAAACAAAGCATTAGCTCAAACAAGATACTAGAAAAGGGATTAGGGAATTGCCATCTTTAAACTATTTGCTTTAATTTGCATGCTCATTAACTATGTAATAGAATGGAAGGGCTTAATTACCTCATTTATAAAAACAACCTCACTGACAATTTAATTGTAATGATAGTTCTTCTAAAAAATTTTTGATTAACTTGCAGTGACAAACACATGATAAAATGAAGTTGTTATACTCCAGAAAGACAACATAAAATATTGATATGTGGCAGTACTGAAATAACCTGATTATTATCTATCTATGAAATAGATGAGAACTAACAGCATGTCAAAGAAGAGAGTTAAATTATGTTTTTCATCACAAGCACAGAATTGTTAAAAATTATGCATTTTGTATGGATTACAAACCTTAAACTTTGCTGCTAAGTGAAAATTCATTAAACTAACATTATTATAGTGGATTATAAACAGTTTTATTGAAGGATATATATACTATAACTATGTAGGCTTGAAACCTTTGAAAGAAGAGCCATGTTTTTTGCTGTAGCATATCCATTTCTTGAAGTGCCTTTTTATGCAGCCTTTTGCCATGGATTTGAAAGATGTATTCAGAAAATAATATTTAAACTATGCCTACACTTTAGATTTCCTAATATGACACTTAGAATGCTATGCCAAATTTGGAATGCCATGATTTAGGACTATATAAAAAGAATTGCTAAAACCAAATAAGAATTGCTAAAAGAAATTTAATTTATTCCTGATAAATTAAAGGATGAGGAAAAGAATTATAACGATATTCAGCAGCTTGAGAAAGCAGCTGGAAGATCAGAGGATCTGATACCCAAGCCCAGTCACACAGGGCAAATAGTAAAAATTTAAAACTGGGAGGAGGAAAATATAGGTTCATGATACAAATGTGGTTGTCAGTGGGTTGTCAGTGGTGTGGCTACAGGGTGACCTCCATGAGAAGAGTCCAGGAACCCAAGCCCTGTCACAGACACTGCTCCAATTGACCCACTGCAGCAGAGCATAGCTGCACTGAATAACATTTGTAGGTATGCAAATCCTACAAAGCCCTACCAGAATCTTGGAATGAACCAGTCAGGATGTGTTATGTAGCCCTCACATATATCTGTGCTTCATTGATAGATCGTGTACCTCACAAAATACTGCTCCAGCCATAGTCTATGTGTCTGAATATTGGGGGTTCAGAGAGAAAGGGAAACCCAAAATGGAAAAATGGGGATATCACTGCAATCTACCCCTTTGGGAGAAAGTGAGTTTGGGTTGCTTTGTGAGAACACCACACCCTTACCTTGGTTAAAAGCTGAGAAACTGCACACAATGAGCCACGATGGTGGAAACAGGAGGTTATATTGGCAGCCTCTGCAGACATCTGGCTATAAACTCCCCAGGAACTGGAAGAAACATTGTTAGGCAGATATCCTCCAGGGTGCAGAAGAAGAGGACAGGTGTATGTCAAGTTGCTGCACAGACCATGTCTGACAGTCCCATGTCTGCCAAAGTGCTATTTGGTGTTTGACAACAAGCTCTAGTCCCTGCTCTTGGCACTTGTCTTTGCAGCTGGTCTGAGCCACTACTTAATATAGGCACATATTTTCCTTCATGTATGTCTTTGCTGATTGTCAGTTGCTGAACCTTTGCTTTAAATGCTATTAAAGAAAAAAAGGTAACAAGCTTTTTCTTTCCCACTCGAGACCTTTGTCTTTTAAGCTGGTGATTTATTTTCTTAGCCATTGCTAATTTTTGCATGATGCCTGACATGTCATCATCTCTTTTGCAATACTCTTTATTTTAGATTGAAAACAAATCATCCAGTATATTTTAATACCTTGGCTTGTATTTATATTGTTGATCACTGCTCCAGAAAAATGTTCTTCTTCCATCTTATTTGCTTTCTTCAAAGAAACTTCAATTATGACTGAATTCTTCTGAGACATTTTGAGGGCAATATTTTTTAAATCTATTTTGGGGTCATTATTCTTCAGCACTCCTCTATTTAGCAGCAACCTATTTTATTAGTTGATCCAGACAATTTCTTTTTCTCCCATCTTTACTGAGCTGCATTCAGTATCTATTGCACACTGGATGCTCCATCTATTCTGTGATGGTGGTCCAGCACAGGACCTCGTGGCAAACTGCTGTAGAGCAAAATAGACCATTAAAGACTGCTGCTCTCAGATAAAGATAACAAATATGTGCCAGCTCTTCAGCAGTCCTTTACTTTTTAATAATGTATGCACATGCTTCAGCTGTGCAAATCTCTGGCCTTTATCTGATTGCAGAGACAGGAGGATTGCATTCTCCTGCACCAATACAATAAACAAATACTTGGATAAAGCCCATTCTTAAGTGTGTGGTCTATTTCTGAGTCTAACTTCCCTTTTGAATATTTAAAATTTCTGACCATAAGTGACCTGCTTATCCTTCTATTTACTGATTTCACAGTGTATTAACACAAAAGTGCACTTACATTTTTCTTAGTAGGAATGGTTAGTCCAAACATTAATTATTTTCTTAATAATTTCTTAATTCCTTCATAATTTTATTAGATATAGCTCATGCACTACTTATATTGGTTTCCAGTGCAAATAGTTTAAGGTGTTTTAAATTATAAAATCACTACTCTTTGACAAAAATATTTCCTTTTCTTGTTTATTATATGTCACCTAGTATCATAAGTATCATAGTATCATAATTAATGATAATAAACACGTGCTTTCTAAGGAATTGATAATGCACTCAACAGTTCAGATTTCATGCTGTGCAGGGTTACAAGTTTAAATAATGAAAATAGTTAATTTTGCTATAATTTTGGATCTCAATTTAGTAATTTTTTTTTTTTCTAAACTTATGCTACACTAGGACTAGAACATGTACTCAACTAAAAGAATACAGGCTCTCTTTATTATTCACCTCTTATTGAGGTGAACATAAGGACAGAAAGTCATACTAAACAGTCAATATGGTACAATTGTCCAAGTCAGACAAACTGTATTGTTACAAAACTGAAGCACGATCACACAACTAAAAGGTAAAGTCTGGCAAATCCATTTCTTATGGCAATCTGCATCGTAGGGGGAAGACACCTTGAATAGATTTTGTGCTCTGCTTGGCAAGAAAGCTGCAAATCCCAGGCAATACAACAAATGTGCTAATACAAATCTTGTGTAAATCAGGGAGGTTCTGAATGAGACTGATTTGATTCTGTGTGTAGAATTTTGTGAAAGTTAGAAACATCTAACTGTGAAATATCTTATTTTGACTCTCAGGTTTTTAAAGGATGATGAAAACCTTCTGATGATACAGGAAGCAATTAAAATTTATAGGGAAAATTGCTTGCAATTAAGTACTGCAAAGGAATGGTCTGATCAGCTAACAAAACTATTAGTTGGTCAGACAGTAAATTTACAAAACTGGGAAAAAAGTGTTAAACATAGTTACCCATAGCTGGAAAAAAACCCGCAGAAATTCACATACATGTGAAAAAATTACACTGCACAAGGAGGATTAAAAATGTTACAATATGTTACCAATTGCAGCACTAATTTAATTTTTTTATCTTCTAAACACAGTATGTTTTTAATACAATTTAATACAGATAATAAATAATACAGATTATGCTTTAAATAAAGGCAATTTCTTTCTCAATTCTTGTGTTATATGCTATGAATCTTTTCTAAGTTTCACAGAAGTTTTCATACAGCACAGATTTCCTAGCACTAGTAATCAGGAGTAAAATTTCTGTAGAAAGAGTAATATGCAAGATGGACCATTATGTCTCTGCAAGCTGATGTCTGTTCTTTGTTGCAGTCTCTGGAACAGACATTAGTTTGAACAAGCCTAAGAAGCTAAAGAGCAGTCTTAAAGAATAAACACAGTGACATTAAATAATCAGGAGTGAAATGTGCTAACAAAGAAAAGTCAGAAATCAGGACTAAATTTACTCTCCATTAAAGACTGAAGTGAGAGATGTAGTGGGAAATTGTTAAAGCTCTCTTGATTAGCTATAAAATAAAAAGTATAAAATTACACTAGCTTTTTCATGCTAGTCTTAAAACTAAAAAAACTAAATTTAAAAATATTGCTGTATCTGCCTAGATGTCCAGAAGAAAAATTCAAAATATGGCTCACAATATGTAAGTCTCACTCTATTCTTAATATCAGTACATTTTTAAATTATAATTGCTTTTAATTTTTTTAAGCAAATCTTTTGACATTTTCAATCTGATTGAGATTAAAGTGTTGCACTAGCTTTAGTTTATTCAGCTGACAGAGCTAAAGAGAAATAGGTAAAACAGCATGCATAAAATGTAATCTTTCCCTTATGACACTTAATATAGCTTTTGAGAAAGGCCTGTAGATGAAATAAGTTCTAATATATAGTGGGGTGAGCCTTTGAGCAGGATCAAGGCTGTCCCATCCTTATGTTGTTCCACTGCCTCCTCCAGTAAAAGAGTAGGAAGAAAAGTGCTTTTCTTCCAGAGGTCTGGTGGAATCTTTGGAAAACTGGTTATTTTTTATGGACTATCATGAACAGCTTGGATACAATAATGAAATTATAAATTATTTTTAAAGACTACCAAAACAGAATAAAACTTAAGGATGAGAGAGATATAAAAATCTTCTTTTGTAATTTCTTAACACATCAGAGAAGGTAGACAGCATCTTCAGAAAGCTTCATGAAAGCTCTCAAAATTTCATTATTTTTAACATCAGAAAATCATTGGACAAACCTGAAAAATTATACAAAATGCAGATGAATTTCAGAGGAACAAATGTAGCCAGATCTTGGACATCCTTTCCTTGTTTTGAAATAAAGAACATAAGAATTATGAGAATTAAGTTTAACAAAATAGATTCCTGATTCTATTCTATTTGTATTAGTATTAAAAAATTTATAATGACTTCCTATCATCTTATATCAAAATATCTACTTTTGGTCACCAAAACAAGAGAGTGGAAAAAGATAATCTAGCAATGAAGAAGGTGGGAGTCTTGTTGAGGCCATGTAATGGATGAAGAACTAGACAAGTCCTTATATATTTGTCTATTCTTCACCTAAACAAAAAAAAAATGTACTTGAGAAAAGGAGCATTTGAAACTAGATGTTCTTTGTGGTCCCATTCAACCCAAACTCTTCTGTGATTTCATGACTCTTACAGTTTTTTTCAGGCACAGATCAATGAAAAGCTCTATGTCAACTGTCATCTCAGTTTTTAGTACTGTTTTGAATAGTTAGCATAATGAATTTAGCTTGTATGGAAATGCAAAAACATCATTTTTGGTATGATGATATCAAATGTGTTAAACCAAAAAAGTCTTGAAAAAAAAAGAGATCCTTAACATTGAATTTTTTTTTTAAAATACTCTACTTACGTATATGGTAAATAATTTATATATATATGCTAGGAAATATTATGAAACATAAGAATAATTTCACTATTTTTTTCTCTAAAAATGTCAATGGCACTGACCATGTTGCCACAATTACAGTTTTATCTCAGTCATTTTATCTTCAAATTTTCATTTTGATTACATTTATTTGCCTATTCAGATTTTTACTTTTCTTAATTGAAAACAACCAATCAAAATCTCTCCTACAAGATTTTGATAAAATACCTTCTTACAATCCTTGAGAGAAATTCAACAAGTAGAATAAAATAATTCTAAAAACCTGTAAAATGTTCTTTTGTACTTTCATAAATATGAGAATGAATTAGTTAGTTTATCTCCTATTTAAAAGAATTTAAAAGAACTTTGTTTGTCCATTGTTGGAATGATTACAATGTGTTAAATTCACTTGAAAGGGGGCAAACAATAGGTCAGATCTCTTGGAGCTTTGAGAAACCAATTAATTCTGTAAAAAAAGAAGGAAACAGCAACCTTCACTTTATTAGACACTACCCAAGAGGGTCAGTCACTGACAGATAATATAGAGAATGAATAATAAGAGAAGAATTTATTTTAATGAAGATATTTTTCCAGGTCAAAAAAAGTTAATATAAGATGCAAAACTGAAGAGCATGTTTCTTGAAATAAAGTGGATTAAAATGAAATTTCAGGGTCCAAATGTAAAATAACTTTAGTTTTATAAAATACCAGAGAGCACTCAATACCTTTTCTGTGGATAGAGGATAAGACTTTGAAAAATAGATCATTTGGAAATCAATGATCTCTGCTCTTTCAAACTACATTAATTTCTCTAGATTCAGAGATTAATAAAACATGATTATCTCCATTCAGGTTTGTCAGAATCTCTTTATTTCTCAGTTTCTATGAAGTCCATCCACACAAAGCAGATGACTGATTCTTTTCCCCTTCCAAGAACAGGGGTGTGGGGGAGAGTATAAAACATCCGGCTAGTGCACATTTGAGCTGATTAATAAAACCTCTGTTTAACTACTAAAACCTCTCTTCAGTTGTGTAACCAGGGAAAGAGGATTGCATGTGCTATACTTCTCAGAAACCAGAAATTTTATTTCACAACAACCACATTTCCTGGCTGTTCAGACTCAGCACGAAGCAACCCGGCAGCGGCGGTCAGGGCATTCCTCCTGGCTGTGGGGAGGTAAAGCTGCTGTCCTTTTCTCACCAGCTGACTGAGGGTTCCCACAGCTTGGAACCATACTTTAGCCACCTCTGTACTTCAGATTGATAGAGGTACCTCCCAAAACCAGATGGTTGTGGAGGTAAGACGGGGCTTTTTGATTTTCCACCGCAATGTCTTTTCTGGCTTGGACTAAAGCAATAAAAACACAGCAGGGTGTGGAGGCAAATGTGGGGATCTCCTCCAACACAGGATACCTGTATACCTAGGTGTTGGAATCTAAAATTAAAACCTCTCTGAGTCCCTCAGAGAGAAAAAAGAACTAAAATATATTAAACCAGACAAATAAACATGAAATAAGAATGTAGGTTTTAGTTTTAAGTAAAAATACAGCTTAAGTGCCTTAAGAGTCTGTGTTAGTTAATGAAAAGCCCTAAGGCCTGGTTTAAAGTTCAGTAATGACACTCTTCAAAGATTCAACTTAGTCCCAGACACAATGAAAACACAGCTTGCATTCTTAGCTAGAACAGATAGGATTATTCATAAATCAGATAACGCTCTATATGTAGGATTTAGGTAAAACTGACACTGCTTTCATGAGTTAAGAGTTAACCTTAGATTGGTGCAGAAAAAATGTTTTAGAATCGTGTTTTTAGCTGATTGGATGATTTACAAATTTAATCCCCTGTATTGAGAAGACACACACACACACACATATGAAGAAGAACAAGAGCACCATCATCATCATCATCATCAGAAGAACTACTGCAACAGCTTCTGCTGTCCAGACTGGGCACGGAACTCTACGCTGGGAAGCTGCTGCTCAGAATTTGATACTTTATACCTAAAGCTTTTAACAACGACTTTAACTCTCTGAACTCTTTGCCTTCAAGACCGATGCATTCATACAATAAACATCTTCATAGGAATCAACTACTGCTTTTGTCCCCTTAAAGGCTCGGAGACCCCTATGAACAGCTCAACACCTATAAATCTCACTTTTCCTTTCATAGTGTGATCAACACTGCATCTTGTGGCATGGATGTAATCTATCAGGTGTCAGATGGACCACTAATTTTGAGTTTCCTCCAGGGAAAACTTCAAAGGAACACGGATGGTTTATCTTAAAGAAAATGAAATCAAACTGAGTGAAATGACTACAATACTGCTGAGTAGAAATGATGATGTATGAAAGCTATACCCAGAATATTCTGATTTTCAGTGGCACTCAGAAGAAGAGCAGGCTACAAAATAATTTTAAAATTATTTTATTAGGTAGGTTTCTCCCATTCTTCACATGGACTATCTAGCTGCAGGGGACATTCCCCAGAACTGGATCTAAGAATATTCTCATCTTAGCAGGTGTGAACTCAAAACTGCTCCACAGGAAATAAGAATGGTTATTTAAGATTTACACAGTGAGAAATGTGTGATTTACTGATCCCATTCATGTGATCATATGCATGAACACAAATGCAACTGCAAAAGAGCCAAAAAGGTGGAGCTAGAGCAGCAGCATCATGGCTCCAAAGATTTACTGTTGTAGTCTGTATTACTTTTTTTTTTTTTAAGCATTCAATTCCTCTACTGGAAGGATTGTGCAATGAGACAACTGTTTTAGGAGAGAAAAAAAAATTATCTCACTTTTCAGAACAAAACCTAAAGACTTTTGACCTCTAAAGCAACACAGCAGAAAAAACAAACAAAGCAGCTTCACGATGCCTACAGCAAATGTAGAGAATAAAGCAATTGTAGGGAATAATGTGATTTATGTCAGAATAATTAATCCTAATATCCAGTTCTTACAGTTTTACAAAATATGGAACTGCTTTGTAATACAGAAGTTATTTTTGCTCTTCAGTTATAAAAGCTGATTTATTTTATTAATTCTTAATGCGGTGTAAGGTGGGATGGAGGCTGAAGACTTTCATGCCACATGAAATAGATTGCCTTTCCTTAGCAATGTTTTAAGCACACACTTCCACTGATTTTTTTTTTAATTGCCCCTGGGCTCTGTTATTCCTTGATAACCCCTAGAAATATATGCACATAGACCTTACCTGGCTTGTATGCTCAGGAGAAAGCAGAACAGCCACAGCAACCTGCAAAGTCTTTTATTCTTCATTAATAATAAAGTTTCCAAAATGTTTGTCACCTATATATCCAAATACAGCACAATTTTTAAAGAAGTTCTTCAGTTCTTCAGTTTCTTCTCTTAGTATGGGATTTTTAGGATGGTGGAGGCAAAGAGGAGGAAGAAAGAAGGAAGAAAGTTTTGTGAAATATTAGACAACTTAGAATATTCACATAGCATATGTTCTACTGAAGGATGAATTTGAGATTTAAATAATTCCCTGTAAGAAAAGGTAAATCCCACAGCTAGTAAATGGCATTTTACAGGAGAGTGATATAGGTGCCTTTACACACATTTGTGAATGCCTGTGTACTTTGAAGAGGAGAGTGCTAAGGAACAGCTTCGTAGTTTCTGTTTTGACAAGAATTTCTACTTGGTGGCCTTTTCTTGAGAAAAATATTGTGGAAATAGTTACATTTGCAGGAAAAATCTGAGTTATAATGGAGGAACACATCCACCAGTAACCTTTTCATAAAACTGCATTAACATAGTATCTCACAGAAGCATTGCAGTGTATTATGTACATAATGATAAGATCCATATGCTGGGACAAGAATCTCTGAAGGGGTGATACACAAGATTAATTTTAAATGCAAATTGTTGTATACATGAAAAAAAAAAAACAAACTGTTTTTTATTTCACAGGTGGAATTACCTGGCTAATATTTATAAGAGGAAAATAATATCAGAAAATAAACAGTGTCTCATTCCATATCAAGCAATCATTGAAAGCTTCACAGGAAAGTTTTTTTCAAAATTCTGTCTCAGGATGTGTATAACTTATGAATTAATTTTTAACTCCACATTAGTCCAATCCATGATCCAAGCCATTCCGTGGAAGGTGATTTTATAAGAAATTAAATTCCATGGAAAATTTTCACAAGTTTCAAAAAAAGGAAATAACATCAAAGAACATGTCCTAATAATGCTAATTTCCCAAATAAAATAGAGGAAAACATAAAAATAGTTGGCTTTACATGAGCATTATTAAAAAAAAAAGGTCAAAATTTTTTTGTGTTATCTTGGTGTTCAGGCTCTTCTGCCTGGCCATCACTTGTCTTTCACTTAGACAAGCCTTTTTTAAGAGGAAGATGGTGGCAAATTTCCTGCTGAAGAATCTAGTTCCCAACTCTATTGTTTAATGTGCCAACTAAGCTTTACACTTCACAGTGACATGAAACAAACTGTCAAAGCAGTGCTTTCTCTAAAGAAAGATTTCCACCTACTAGAAGGCCTACAGTCTTTGAGAAAATTGATTGGACAACACTCACAGTAAAAAGAGAAAGTAAATCACTTTCAACTTCATTCATCAAGGACAAAAACAGACAATTTTGTTGCATCTCTTCAATGTAGCCAGAGAAGATAAAGCCTTTGCACTCATGTCACTCACAATTCCCTGTGAATAAAAACAGTGAAGGAGCTAAGTACCTTCATTTGAAGCAGAAGAGGCCATCATTTCAGTCCTTTCATATGAAGAGGAACTCTGAGCTCTGTTCTACAGCAGTAGCACTTTTAATTTCAAGTGCTATACAATGTTTCCTCATGTACAAAGTTATTTTCCTTTGAGAATGGCTTGTCTTCAATCTGTTTGCACAAGAAAACTCCCCACATGAATAGTGTCCCTGGAATCTAATCACTTTCCCTGCCCTTCCCTGAAGTGTTGATCTTGCTGGTGTGTTCCTTCATAGGTGATTGCATTTATAATATGTGAGGCATTGTACAAGTGTGCAATATTAGAGTGGCTTTATTACAGCCACAAATAGCCACTGGAGCTTACTGATCATTCTTCAATTCTTTCTAGTTCAAATTACACTACATAAAACTGAAATGTGTTTATGAACACTTCAATAGAAGATGGTTACATTTTGTGTTGTGAGTAAATGGTGGAAAACCCCTTAAAAGGCTGAAATAGATAAAATGTAAATTTTAGAATTCCAAATGAAGGTGTCATGTTGTGATGATATGATACTTAGACGACTTGCTGGGAAGTAAAAAACCAAAACTTTGAATGGAGGAGATTTTGTTATTGTATCACAGACAATTTTATGTACCCTTTATTCCTCTAATTCAAACTTGAATTAGTATTCTCAACTGTTGTATTCATTTTTTTTTAGCTGATAATACAAGTCATCTACTATGTCCAGTAGATGGTCCTTTTTTATACAAAGAGAATAATCATGAAGATATACAGTAAACAATATGCAGTGCAAACTGCATTTGTAAGGATACTTCCTTTATTGCTCCTGTGCTGATCATTTCCAAGAAGAATGGATACATTAAATTGTCCTCACCTGTTGATCCTCAACATTCAAATACCACAGGAGAAGCAGTATCTTTGGAAAGTAATGCATTTTTTCATAATTTCATATTCCTTGTTTCACACTATTCCTGTGCAACATTTTAAGTAATCTATCCAAAAAATGGAAGAACATATACAAAATTAAAAGCTTTCTAGGATTTGTGAATATATTGCTGTTTCAACATCTTGCAGAGCAATGCTTCTAGGTTCAGACAGCTTTCGTTAAGGATTTCTCAAAATGCCTGGAAGTTCTAAATTTCAAAAGACAAATCCATGATGACATCCAAGGAATGCATTACAGGTTTAGAAGGCCAGTCTTCCTCAAGACAGATGGTCACACTCCAGGGCTTTCTTCTGTATCCTGAGTTTTCCACTATATTATCATTCTATAAGAATGAATAAATTATTATCCTGTTCATTAGCTGCTGCAGACCTAGAAATAAATTTATAAAGATGTTACCTTCATAAGAGACTAAACAGAAAAGCAAGGTAAAATATGACCACCTTTGCATGGAGACTAAATGATTAGAATTTTATTTAACCAGTTTTCTTCTGTAATTACTCTGTCCATCATTTCTTTCCCACTAAAAATAAAGCACAACTAAAAGAAAAATTCCTTTGTGAGCTCCAGTGACATAAAGTTGACAAAGCCCAAGGAGGTTCAGTACAGTAACACTCTTAGAGGAAGAAAACTTTATTTTACTAATTATGCTACAAAAACAACATGTAAAATTCCTGCTAATGAAACACTGACTATATCTGGTATATCAACACTTGCAACTCTACAGAAAGCAGAATGAGTCTGACAATTTAATGGTAGAGCTATTTGAGTTGTAATTTTTCTGGGGAAGATCTGCATCGATCATTATTCTCTTTACATCTGCTGCTGTTCAGCAGTGAGACCTGATGACCCAGCAAGCTGCCTCCTTCAGATGCCTGGAAAATTAGCCATTGCTTCAGAACTTGCCCTTTAAATTTAAAGTGAGCAGACTTTATCTTACCACTGAGCTCATTGATTTAAAATGATGGGTTTATGGTACTGGAGAATACAAAAGAACCAAAAGACCTCTGTAATATTTGAGATCTAACTCTAGGGTTAGTCAGGATGTGTGAGAAATTTAGAAGTCAGCTTCAGTTTCTAACAGAAATTCCTGAAAGACTTGCTGAACTGCCCATGATTTGGAGCATTTTTCCCTCTTTCTGGTATCTTTGCATTGGAATTCTGTCAGTAAAATGTGTCCTCCAACCCAGCTCATCCACAGCAGTTATTACTCAGCCAGGTTGACAAAGTGAATAACAGTCCCTCACAGTATCATCTGTCACCCTTAAAACTCCCTTTCCCCTTTTGACTCAGCTATCATTCCAATATACAGGACTACAGCTTCCTGCTAGGGGGGGAAAAAAAACCTAGAAAAGATAAAAACATAATGAACTTTTCCATCCAGCTCAAAAATGGAGTAAAATTAACCTTTTCACTAATGGCAACAGGGAGGTTTCTCTCCTCTCTCCCCTCCCCTTCCCTCCCCTCTCCTCTCCATTTTTTTTAAGTTACTCTGACCTGCTGTGCCTCTGCTCCCACTGACTTTGGTCAGTTCAGGATTTGCTTTAGTGTAACAGAGAATAGAATTTGACCTGGTGACACTGACCTGAGAGACATCAGGAATAATTGAAAATCTGCAACTGAGACTCAGGTATTAGAAAATACATATCACATTTCTGAATGCTTGATCCTTCTACTTAATCCCAGCAATAACCATGGTGACTGTTGCAGAAAAGTACCCATAATGATCAAATGCAATGAAACCCAGATGCCAGAAAGCAATGACTGATGTAACACATCTCAAGGTGTTTTTTTGCAGTTCTCCCTAATTAAAGGAATTGCTTACATATATCTATACTTATATTCTGTCTACACATAGTACACAACTAATTTTGAAGTCATCCATGTAAACTACATGTATTGGGCTTGTGTGGTGAGTTTTTGGTATCAGAGGGGCTACAGGTGTGGATTCTGTGAGAAGCTGTCAAAAGCTTCCCCAGTGACCAACAGAGTCAATGCCAGATGGACTGGCCAAGACTAAGCCCATCCGTGATGATGGTGGTGACTTCTGGGATAACACATTTCAGAAGGGGAAAATACTCTGAACAACTGTAGCCAAAGAAGGGAGAATATCTGAGAGAAACAGCTCTGCAGACACCTAGGTCAGTGAAGAAGCAGAGGAACATTGGAGCAAAGATTACCTTGTAGCCCCTGGTGCAGCCCATGGTGAGGCAGCTGTGCCCCTGCAGCCCACGGAGGTCAGTGGAGGAGCGGAGATCCACCTGCAGCCCACGGAGGTCAGTGGGGGAGTGGAGATCCACCTGCAGCCCTCAGAGCAGACCCTACGCTGGAGCAGGGAAATGGAAGCTGTGATTCCATGATTCTACAAATGAGAAGCTCCTGGCAGGACCTGTGGCCCCAGGGAGAGAGAATTCCATGCTGGAACAGGACTGCTGATGGGACTTAGGACCCTGCAGGGGACCCACTTTGGAGCAGCCTGCTCCCAAAGAACTGCACCCCATGGAAGGGATCCACACTGGGGAAGTCTGGGGGGAACCAAAGCCTGTGAGGACTCATGTTGGAGTGGGGAAAGAGTGTGAGGAGTGTCAGAGACAATGTGTGTGTGATGAGGTGACCACAGCCCCTGTTCCTCATCTCACTGAGCAGCTGTAGGGAGGAGGTAGAGTATTGGGAATGAAATTAGGCATTGGAAGAGAGAGGGATGGGGGGAAAGTGATTTATGATTTGATTTGTTTTCTTTTTTTCTGGTTATCCTGCTCTGGTTTAATTAGTAATAAATTTAGTTAATTTCTCCTAGTGTCTTTTGCCTTTTTTGTCTTTTTGATGTAATCTGTGAGTGACCTCTCCCTGTTCTTATCTCAACCTTTCACTGTATTTTTTTCTCTCCTATGAGTGACAAAGAGCCTTTTGTGAGCACCTGGCACCCAGCCAGGGTGAACCCACAACACCAAGTATGATCTGATACTTCTCAGTGTCAAATAGTCAGCCAAGGGACACTTGCCACATCCTCCTAGAGCATGCACTACCAGCTAAAGGGGTTTGGTACTGTTTAAGCTCCAATAAAATTATTTATCAATATCTTCTGTCCCATCGATCCAGGCAATTCATATTCATTTCAGATTTCTCTATACAAGGAGGCAGTATCTGTCTGTCTAAAGGATTTCATCTTCTGTGCAATAAAATGATATTATATTTGACTCTGATTGAAAAGCTATGCTATGTTATAGAAGTACTGCAAGTGGCACCAATCATCAAATAAAATCCAAGGGAGGGAAAAGGAAGATTTGTCCTTTTTCTCCCTGTATGAAATACAAAATAAAAAAAGAATCTTTTGGTTCCTTCCCTCCCTCAGCTTTGTCTTTCACAAGCACTAATCCTCTCTTGGGTTTTCTCCAAAGGTTTTATGGACCACTGTATGAAACATGCTGTCATACTGATCATTGCAAGATGACACTTTAAAAATATAAATCCAGTGAGAGTGTGATAACCTTCATTGTCAAATGGAAGGCAAAAGGCAGCAAATGCACTCAAGTGAGTTTTTTAAGCTAAGTACAAAGGTGACAGAAAGACTGAAGAGTTAGTCAGCCTGGTTATGTCAGGAGGCTGGAAGCAGTAGCAGAAATCTAACAAGATTATTTTCAGAATTTAAAATATCGCAGATGATGATATTGTGTTAAAAGGAAATCTTCGACAAAGAGCATCCTTTATTTAATAAGCAATGAACAAAGAAGAATAACTCAAACCAGTATAAAATATTATGTGCCATCACCACTCTCAAACAGCTGTCTGGCTTAGAGGTGAAAAAATCAGAGACTTCAGAATTATTTTTACTACAGAAAGTAACACAAAATCATGCCAGGGACAGGAAGAAGTCCAGAAGGCAAAGCAAACAAATGGATCATACCCTCTTTTAAAGTGTGTTGGCCTAGAGAAAAAGTCATATTGTGAAAGAGAAATAGAATCAGCCTGTGATGTATGAACACCACAACAGTGTTTATGTGAACGGGAAAAATGCTAAAATAAAAGTAATGAAAAATATACAACAGTTTTTGTGAAACTAATCAGTTTACTTATTTTTTTGTTGAAGTTTTCTTTGTTTTCCTTTTCTCTTTCCTAATTTAGACCCTCTAGCCGAGTAATACATAATATTTAATGGGATCTGAGTTAATGCTAATTGTTTTCAAAGCAATTGTGATCTTTAAACTGATTTGATTTCTATTGCCTGCTTTATTAGTTTGAGTTAATTCTCCTTTTGGGTGTTTCTCTTAAACTATATAATCCTTAGCTAAATGAAGTAATACCTTTGAAGTTGAAAATCTAGCACCAAGAAAATAAGGGAGCTAAGTCTTATTCAGTATTTTAGATGATTTTTGTGCCAGCTTTAGTCACAATGATGGAGGAATAAAGGAGTAGTTATTTCTCAGGATGGCATAACAGTTTTAAACTCCAGGGAAAAAAATGTACAGGCATGAACAACGGTGTAAAGCGTTCTTCATTCACCTATCAATAAATATACTTCCACCTGAGCACCTTGCAAGGCTGGACACAGCTGCCCTGACAGCAGGCAGCTTCTTCCCTACCAGATGATTTACAGTGCTCCTCAGGAAAGGGGAAGAGTCACTCCACATCATGGTCCCAGAGAAACCTCAGGTTTTCCAGACACAATTTCAGGTTTTTTTTTTCTCTTTTGTGGCCATATTGGGCTATTGGTCTGTAATGCATTTGTAAAGACAAACATCAGGGTGTGTGTATTCCAAAAACAGGTACATATTCTGCACTTTTTTTTTGCTTGAACAGATAATTAACTCTGACAAGGGCCTGTCAAGGTAACAGATGATGCTACTCAAAATTCCTCCAGTCCCTTGGCCTAAATCATTGAACCTTGGTAGTTCAGACTACAGAAATACATTAAAAAAAACCAAAATATGAGATAAACAGAAATCTTCTGTCCTTCCCTGAAACATGCCTCCCCATGCAGTCAATGGATTTATCATGCATCACTCATTTTGTATCATCAGGTGGATATCAGATTCCAGATACATCCAAAAGAATAACCTCTGAGTATCAGAGTGTATTTTTCAATGCCAACTATTTAGATAACTTAAAAACTTCAAACATAACGGCTGTTGTAACAATAACAATATTAAGAAAAAAATAATAGCTGACTTTTAGTAGTCTTTTTTGACTTTAAATTTTAAGCAAGGGTGAATTTGTAGAAAACTTAAGACTAAGAAAAAAAAATTACACTTGATTCAAGTGTTTCTATCTATGATCAAAAGCATATTTGGAAAACAAATTCCATGGGATTAGATGACTGAATTATTTTATAAAAACTGTGCTTAAGGGGGAGGAAAAAGGGGTGTCTGTTTATCTGTTTTGTTTATCAACATCATAAATGCATGAAGAAGGAATCAGCTTTCTTCCCTTTTTCTGCTCTCTCAGAAACTTCTAATTTTGTTCAAAGGGTAAAGGGAGGAAAAGGGACATTTTAAAACACTCTTAAAGGCAAAACTAGAATTTAAATAACCATTCCCCAATTTTTTTTTCTTGTATTTGAAGTATTAAATTCCAGTTACAATGGAAATTATATCATTAAAAATAACCAGATTTTACAGTGTAACAGCTTTAACTAAAATCTACATGAATCAAGTTTCTCTTCAACCCTCATAAACCAAATTAGCTGTGTCCCACTTTAAGAAAAGCATTTGGAATTAAGCAGAATTCTGTTTCCCAGTTTCTCTGTTCTTTATAAGGCACAACAAGAAACAAGAGATGAAATAATATCTCATAATCTGTAAAGCTGCAGGAGTAGAGAGCTTTCCTTAGCATCACTGATTTAGCACTGCATTTACAAATTAGTGTTTCTGCTCCCTGGCAATAGATCACCATCTAATTCAGTTCTGCTCATCAAGAATATCAGATATCAAGCAAGTAATGCACAAAGACATGGATTTTTCAGTTTAGAAACTACTTCAACATCAGCCATCATTCAAAAATAAAATAAAAATGAAAGATTAGCACTCTTTCCCTCACAAAGGAAGAGATTCCAAGTGCCTCACACAAATATTGGTACTTATTTGGACGTAAAAAGTGAAAACATATGAAGCTCGATCTACTTTTCCCTAGTCCTTTAAAGCAGAGCAAAAGGAAAACTGACAGCTCAGTTATCCCCTGCTTGTTTCTATTCTTCTATAAATACTTTTTTTCTGTTGTATAAAACTTTAAAAAGTGGTAAAGTACTTTAAAAATTACTTTATAAAGCAGTCTTTCTTTTTCCTTTCCATAAAGATGTCCTACAAGAACTGTGTTCCTAACCCAAAACCACCACCAGAAGAATGCCTGCAAGCTGCGTTGTGGATCTTGCCCATGCCCTGAATACACAATATAAAGTTTAACTGATAAGAGGATTTAAAAAGAAAACTTATTAATTTCACATTTATAGCTCTAGCAGATGTTTAATTTTCACATATTAACTAGTTATTAAGGTACTAGCATCACTAAAGTGTTCTAAAAAATCGAATAATTTTTTTAAAGTTCCAAACCTGAAACAGACCTCTGATAAATATATAATTGTCTTGTAACTTTACAGCAGTACATGATCATGGTATTGGATTTAAAACTATGCCCATTCTCTGCTTCCCAATCTTTATTTTGGGATTGGTCATTCTGCCTGATCACTTTTGAAACTTTCTGACATTTTTATCAAAATATCTTCAAATTTGCCAAGAAGGTCAGGGAAGAAATTATGTGTTCTTTATAATATTAAAATCCATCTGAATTTTTACAGATATCAAAACTGCCATTTAAAGTCTTTTATTTAAATGATTAAATAAGAATGTTACTAAAATCACTCCTTTCTCACTTTCTTTTCTTTCATAAAAACTGAATGTGCTTTTAAGAATTCACTTCTGTGTGGCATGTGACTGAGTTTCTAAAAAATACACAGACTACTTATTTAGCACTTGTCATCTATTTCCTAATTTTGGACTGGGGAAAATAAACAGGAATATCATGTGTTCAATATTGTTCCATGTTTCAATAATGTATTTTGTGACATTTTTGTACATCAGAGATTTATACCTTAACAAAACCCCTGCATAATTTAGTATTAGGATCCAGATGTTTGACATGATGGACACAAGTTACCTTCTGCTAACTGCACTGCCCCTGAGACAGTGTTTCTGAAAGTTAAAGCAGTTGGTAGCCTGACCTGGGCTGTGTAGGGACACAGAATCCTCTGTTTCTATTCATTACATGTAGCAGCTGGTATATATTGGGGGTAACAATAATAATAGTAATAATAGTAATAATAATAATAGTAATAGTAATAATAATAATAGTAATAATAATAATAATAATAATAATAATAACAATAGTAGTAGTAGTAGTAATAACTCTAATAATTTGTTCCTTGAAGGAAGTACTAGAAATTTGTGAAACTTTGGTGCACTGAAGATCTATGGTCCAAAGCTTCAAACTTTATTGATGAGGGCATTATACTGGATATAACAGACTAGGTGCTTGTGCATCTGAAGACTTAATGACTGTCAAACAAACTCATAAAAGCAAAATTATTGGTGAGGGAACAATCTTGAGCCTGCTATTTCTTTAATTTCAATAGTTTTGTAACCTGTAAATCTCTACTGAAATAGTTTGATAAACCACACTACCTGTTTGGTTTGATATTGTGCTTTTCTATATACATTCATATTTCTTCTACATATATTCATATTCCTTCTACATATTCATCAAATACAATCATAAGTGTCAATTCCCCCACAACTGATTTTCTAACTGATATTGGCAACTACATTTCCATTTAGGAGTCAAGGGATATAATCATGGGTCTCATGGAAGGTCATGTAAAACTATACCATAAACTTTTGTTTTGCAGATTACATGAGAGTCATTTCATAGTTCTGTATTTACAAAATGCTTTCATAAGTTCTCGAAGATTGTTTCTAAAGTTAAGTAGTTGCCATTAAAACCGTTGATCTTGATAGCCACTTTTCAAGAAATGGGAATTTACAGGTTCTTATTTACCACTTTAGGTTTTATAGGAGAAATACATTTTTAAAAAATCACTTAAAGATATATAGAACTGTCTATTTCTATTATCATTCTGATGTACTCATACAGAATGTGTTAGTGTTTCCAGACCAGACAGTCCATTTTCAGCACTTCTAATCTTCCACAGATTTGACCATGAATCGATCCTGGCTGGGAGATCATTTGCAAAAGTATTAACCTAGTTGAGCATGTGAGGTCAGAAATAGAATGGAATAAAGAGCAGTCAATGCCTGAGAGACAAAGCAGATGTTCCTAGAACTTCTCTCTCTCTTTTTATAGAATCTTGAACTTTGGCCAAAAAACCCAACAGCAAAAAAAAGGAAGAAAGCTATTGGGTCATCAGTACTTGTTAGGAAACTTGAATAAGAAATTAAGAAAAAGAAAATGAAGAAAATGTCCGTTGAACGACATTTAATTTGGTTTCTCAGACATAAGGAAAGGGACAAATGCCTGGAAGGATTTACTGAACACATTACATAGAAAATCAAGAGAATTTAAAAAAAATGTCCTGAGATTGTGAAAAGCAGATCTTGGGGTAAGAGACAAACTGATGTGTAGATGAAAACTGAGAAGCAGTTTTAAAGTACTGATTATCATTAATTTAAACCAAACAGATATTAAATAAATTCCAATTTTTTTCAGCATTTATTACTGAAAATCTTTGTTCAGAAGATAAAACCCAGATTTTTTAGGAAAAAAAAAAATGTATTCTGCACTTATGGAACTGGATATTAGATAATAACTATTTATTGCTGGTTATTCTTGACATAAAAATACTCTAAAATTCTGAATGCGGTAACAAAGTCTTGTCTTGCCCTTCCAGTCACCATGGGATCAGCAGGGAGCCTTTGCCTTGATGCTCCCTTCCCAAGAGCCATACCAGCTGCTCCTCTCCTCTATTCTCATTTAGCCCACCTTCTCAGGAGGAATTAACTTATATGTATTTTTTTAAGATATAGATGTTAACATCCATACTTTTATGCATTCTAACATGTTCAACTGAGCTCTTTTAAAATATGATGACCCTCATGCAAAATTTCTCGTAAAAAATATTTCTCTTTCAAACCCTTTGTAAAACAGCTCTTCACTGCTAATTCCGACCCCTTCTTGCTCACTGTGTGACATGAAGGATTCTATTGTATGTCTTAGAGACCATACTTTATTGGACAGCAGAGTTACAGTAAACAGCTGGGTCTCTCTTGGGAAAATATCTATACAATGACAATGGGGGGTTTTTCCCCAACAATAAAACACTATATTCTTCAATAACACCAGGACTAGAAATGTACTAAGAAAAATGGAACAATGCAACTAGAGTCAAGTTTCAAGATTTTTGGTAAGGTGACTAGACTAGAAGGCAGAAAAGGCAGTAGGAGTTAGGGAATGGTAAAACCATTAGCCGGGGAGCAAGGAATTGAAACTGAGAATGTGTTAAATTGAACCACAATATAGCTGTAGAAATGAGCTCAGAAGTTTTTGTGGAGTAATCTTTGAGCTGCATGTGTGGTTAGAGAAATCAAGACTGTAATTAATACTAAATAGTTGGCTTGTGTTCTTTTACATGAACTTCATATTTCAGGACAGAGCAGACAGAATTTTTAACAATTTGTCTAGAGAATTGGTGAAATGTTTAAAGCAGGCTTCAGCATTCTCAGCTCTGCTACTGAAATGCTGTATAAAATTGAGAAGTCACTAAATCCATCACCCATCTCAGTTTATGTATCTAACAGCTAGTGTATGAAAATAGTCCCATCTCCTCCTTTCCTCCTGAACAGGAATGAGGTGAAGAGGAAACACCACACATCTGAAGTGCGATGTAGATTTTGAGTACAGTGAGCTTCTCTGTCCAACAGCTGCTCACACGAGAAAGAATTGCAGCTCCAACAAATGTCACTGGATGAACCTCTGAAAAAAAGAATAGGTTATGTATTACTGACTTCTTTTTTTTATTCTGCAGGGTGTCAATGCTTTATGGCAGCAATACCAACATTTCTTTAAGTTTCACAAGACCCTAAAAAATTGTCAGCTTCTCTAATTTATGTCACCAGTGAAAATATTGACAATTATAGACTGTTTGTTCAAGATGTCCTGTTACACCAACTGGATTTTATTGTTTGTTTGCCAAGAACAAACAGTACAGAGGCCTGAATGCTTGATACATGAACAGCCTTTGGAGTTTAGCGTAGATGTGCACAAAAGATCAAAGCTGTTACTTTGCTAAAAGTGAATGCCTGTGCCAGTGGCTCATTTGTTTCATGATAAAGTCATTCTGTAAAAATCCTGTACTCTGAAAAATTTCAATTAGGTTAATTACATTCTGCTTCCCTAAATTTCCCCTGCAGCTTCAGATGGAGACAGCTTTCTTAATTTCCTTTCCTAGCATGTTGAGAGGGTTGCTGTGTTTTGGTAAATAGCTGCTACATTCCACCCAACATGTGGCTGATCTAATCCCTTTTTCTACAGCGCTGTCACAGTGTGAATTTTGCCTTATTGCTCTGGAAAACCTTCTGGTTTAGCAAGAGTAAGAGACAGATTTCCTAGGTGCTTTATGTTTCGGGTGTTGTGTAAAGCAGCTTAAGTGAAAATAGGAATCCTGCCCTGAACCCTTTTTCCTGGATTAACTGAGTTTAGGAGAACAACTTTCTAAGTGTGTTTGTAGAGACAATGATGGAACAACACAAGATCAGTCAAAAATTTTGACACTTCAATTTTACCTATTTACATGCATTTTCTTTTACTCCTAAAATGGAATTAATCCTGATTATGGTTACAGAAAGAGCAGTCATATTTCTCTCCTTACTTCTTCAGAGCTCAGTCATATAATTTTACCCAGGCCTTACAATTCTCTACATTTTTTCTCCTATATCAGTGTCTAGCAAGAACTTGATTTGAACCCAGAGTATATATTTTTCAATTCACTAAAAAGAGGTACTAAACCCTCTTTCAATTCTTGTATCTTAACTTTGTCCTGTGTGTGTTGTAGCAACACCTACTCTATGCAAGGACTCTTCCTTCCTACCAACACCTTTTGAGGGTAATATGATATCACTGGGACCAAGACTTAGCATATGTGGAAATAAAGTAAGATTACACATCATTATTCACACCAAAATTTGATATGTTTTCTAACAAGATTAATTCTGGGGTGCAAACATCAGTTCCTGATCTTGACCCTGAATGCTAAAGTGAAAAAGTTGCTTTTAATGTTTCATATATTTAAAGATCTTTATAGTATGAAAAAAAAAAAAAAATAAAAAAATCAGACCTTCTTCCTCAATCCAGTCTATCTTGAATTTTGAGAATTATAATTTCTACTAGGTTTTTTTTAATCTGTAAATAACTATGTCAATTATAATCATACTAAAAGGTATACTATACATGTAGACTGTGAAGTTTCTTCTTGAAATTAGAAAATATTGTAGAAAACATAGTCTGAGATATTTCATAATATATGATAGATAAGTAAGAATGTTGGATTTTTGATGGCTGAAATTTCCAAGTTATTTTAGTAAGTATTCAAAATATCAGCATACCAACTTGTACATGGTGACAGAGAGTAAGTGATATGGCTTGATGATTTCTGCAATACAATGACCATTGCATCTTGCCAAACTCCAAAAAGAACATTGAAAATGTTTTGGGAGGCTCAAAAACAGTACTTCAGATACCAGGCCAGATGTTTTTGTTTGAATTTAAAATGCTGGGGCATAGTTACACACCTATATGGACAAAGATTGTTGCCCCAATTATTTTTCCTTTTTTTTTTTTTTTTTCCACTTAAAACACACTTAATCAAACATTTGTGCTTTGTTTGTGCTACAGACCACAACCACATCTGACATTTTCCCTACCTGTACCACACCCTGTTAATCATTAAAGGTGCTGAATGGTCACATTTGGATTGTTGCATCTCAAGACCACTGAGAGTGAGAAGAGGATCAGGAGCATACATCACAAATTTGAAATTTACAGTAAATGGAAACGTCTGAGTACATAGGTCCATATATTCCAGGCACAAAACAAGTAAACTACGCAATCATCTACTTTATCTGAGTCTTGTCAGGAACTAGAATTTACATTTTATCTGTTATAGGAAAATAATTGCAATGAATGGGGACAGTGTGTTTATTGCAACCAGTCAACCATATTTTGTTTTGAGCTTGAAATTTATTTTCTAGCTCAATACCTGAGTGTGGGTCGCAGATGTTACAGAGACAATTAGCTGTCCTAGCATGAGTTCTGAATGGAAATTAAACCTATAGTACACTGGCTGCTGTTTATCCTGTTAATGAACAAACTGCTCTGCTTTGTCTTCGCTTCTTAATCTCATTCTACGAGATAATCTATTTAACCAGCAGTATTTTCCTTTTTAGGTACAAAACTTGTGAAGATTATAAGAAAACTATGCATGGAAAGAGAAAAATACGATTTTAAAAAAGCGAGAGTGGTAAAAAATAAGTATTAAAACTTCTCATTCCATTTCCCCTTTTGTTCTGCAGGACACTTGACAGCAGAATTTGTATTTCAGGCAAAGGCCATCACATATAGTATCTTTTGCATGTTGTTTTGATGAAGCATGAAGATTTTTTGCACAGTAGAAGAAAATAGAAATATAGGATTCTCTTAATTTCAAATGGAAATGATGAAACTTTTCTTGCAAAATTCTGCAGATATCTGTTCATTATTTTTAACATATCAAAGAGTGCCCTAGAAACAGTTTGCTTTTAATATATCTCCATTAACTCTCTGCTATAATTATTGACTAAATAAAAAAAAGAAAAAAAAAAAGAAACTTTTGCCTCAAATTTTGATTGGTATAACAGGAAAATGGTATTGTCTGACAATCAGATATACTCAAGAATAAATGTATGCTATAAAATAGTAGCAGTAGGTAAACAAGTCTGTAGATGCATGAGTAAGACTCGCATGTGCAGAGATGAAAGTCAAAAAGCTGAAAGATGGAAATCAGCTGAGCAAAATAAGAAAAAGAGCACATTTAGAAAAATAGGGGGGAAAAAAGGGTTTAGCTCTCCTCCCCTGTTTTTTTCTTTTTATACATTATATTTACCATGCTATATTTTTATACTGAATTTTACTGCTCACTGCATGTTCCCTGGGAACTCTCAATATAATTGAATATATACTAAATAACATTTCTGTCAATTATCCTTGTGTACAAACTCACTCCTCATCAGTGTAAATACAACAAACAACTTCATTAATCTCCTGAAAAATTCCCCTGGAGGATCCTAAACTGTGAACTATGTGGGCCTGGATGACATGTGTGGCTATGTTCACAGAATCCTAGAATAACCCGGGCTGAAAGGGACCCATAGGATCATTCAAATCCAGCTTCTCAAGAGAAAGTAGAACATGTAGAGTGGGTGGGATGTGTTACTGAGGGCTAACTGGACTGGATTATGGCACACTGCCAAATAAAACCCTGACACAGCTGACAATCTTTCGGTCATTGGTCCAGGGAAACTGAGACAACCTGGATACCCAGCATAGCCTAAAATCTTTCTATATATTTTTTTTTTTTTTTCAGTGAAATGAGTAGGATTTAAGATGAAATGAGGAGAACTGAAACAACCACTCCACTATTTCCAAATTGTCCTTTTCTATCTCAAAAGCAAACAAAAGCTAGGTGGCTTTTCTTTCTCTGTAACGGGCTAAGAGTAAGGCCATGCTTAAAGAATATACTTTTTTACTTCTTTAAAATTTCTTTTCAGACTTCCTCATAATTGCCATCAGCTTCACAAAGGAAATCATATTGTTATATTGATTAACAGTGGTTGCATTTTCCAATTATTTCTATAATGAGTTTAGTGGCAATGACCCAGAAAATGGACAAAGACCTCACTTCAGATTAATGTTGATTTGATGTAAATTGTTATTTTTCCCTTTCTCTCTAGCAAATGATGATGATAGATCCCCACTGTTAATTAATCAAAACCTCTCAAAATAGAGTTCACCAGGTGGAAATAATTAGCAGTTAATTGTCTCCTGTTTATTACTCCTCAGAGATGTAAACAACAGTCTGGTTTTATTTGACAGTATTTACTAAAAAGACCTTTAATAAATAAATTAATGGCAAAAATGTCGTAGTTATGGTATGAACGCTCGTGGTTGTGCACTAGTTTTATGAGATTATTCAATGTACAAAGAACAATTTTCCCTCCAGAAAAACAACATTTTGGCAGGTGCAAACATTTGCCATTTGTTTCATATGCAAAATTTCTTTTTTGCTTGTTGTTTCTTGACTGAACAATAGAGTGGCAGAAAACCATGAGCAGAGTGTTTTAATGTGGAGTCACGCATCAGAAGGAGGCCTTTTCTTGTCTGCACTTTGATGGCTACAGAGGTTTTGTGGTTTAGGAAAAAAAAAACATTCTCAGGCAGAGATTGCTATCATGATGGAAATGGTGATAATGGTGATTGCTCTTTTTTGGAGCTAGTGCTTAAATGTGGTTTAGGTGCCCAAATCCTATAATGAATTTACATCCACAAATGAGGCACTTTAGCCAGTTCAGAGGAAACTTTAGAATCCAGATTGTTGTTATGTTTAAAGTAAAATAGATTAACCATCATATAAATAAATGAAGTTTTTTGTTAGTTTTCTTTTTCAAAACAAAGGACAGAAAGATATTAACAAAAACATTACAGTCAGATTAAGACAATTAGCAATCATCTATTTGCAGTTTAATTTAAAAGAGTGTTGCTCTTTAAAACCTCTTTTAAGAACAATTCCCCTTAAAGCTTGGTTTGATCCTCAGATAAAATGTGGGAGTGGCTTCTGGTCAGGGTATGGCCAATTTTGAAATTCAAATCTGTGTTACCAGATTTCTTTTCCAGGGACTCCTTTCTTTATCTCAGGACTGAAAGTCATTAAAAACAAAAAGCATTGTTTCATTTCCACCGTGAAAATATTTCACAGACAGTACTTCAGGTTTTCCAGTTCATACAATGAATTATGGTTTCTAAAACATGAGTATGAAAACTTAAAAAGAATTAAACTTTGGCAATATTAATGCAAATAGTGTGGATCTGTCTGGTTGACTTTTACTATTGTTCATTTGATAAATATACTGAAATAATGGTAACCAGGCTCCGTTCTAGTATTTTTAAAACCCTACAAATTCTATGAATTTAATAAAAGTAATAATAATAAAAAAAGGTTTATATTTTGAATGCTGTATATGCAACTTAGAGGAGTTTCCAGTTTCTTAGAGCACTTCCCAGTGCTGCAAACTCTGTCATATCCTTGCCATGTAGAGGAAACAGTTGCTATGGTCAGAAAAATACAATCAGACTTTAAAATATTTCTTAATTTGTGTTTTCATGCTGTTTATTTAGTTCCAGACAACTATATTGTTTACTGTCCTTGCAGTCAAATAGCTGCCTGCTGCTGGCATTATTTTCTCTCAGATGTCATAATATAAGGTTCATTGGCTTATTTCTTTTTTCAGTGTAACAATTTAATATTTGATTTAATTTTTGCCTATAAAGAAAAAACGCACACACTAGTATTCTTTTATCAAATTTTTGATAAATGTTTATCAAACATTATAGTAAAAAGCAAAACTGCATAGTAAAAACAAAACTATAAACTTCAGCTACTGGTCAAAGAACTCAATTTTCAGGTGTGATAAGCTAGTGTCAGGGCTAGGTCAGGACTCTGTAAGAGGGAGCTTTACACAGCTTTGCCCTTCTGGATGAAGGCAGTCAACTTTTGGCTCAAGATTAATCTAGAAAATTAGAAACACTATGGCATACCCTAGACATATTCTTTTATATAATAATTCTTCACTGTTCAGATTGGGGTTTTTCTGCCATTTTGTCTGTCAGGACAAAATTTTATTGAACTTTATCTGTTATTTATGCTACTCATGATTTGGAAAAGATCTTTGAAAAATATCTCCTTTCTTTAAGAAAGAATATATTTCTCTATTGAAAAGTTCATAGTTCTTCCATCTAGGTGGGGTAGCATTCTTGAAATAGATCAGTCTGAATTCCATAAAATTAATTTCTAAATATTTTCTTGAATACTTTTTGGGTTAATTTTAGCTTTACAATTTCCAAAAAGATAATTTAACACCATCTTCTTTGAATTTCTCTTTATGACTTTAAAGTTTCCTGGATGTGATCATGTATTGGTAGCATGTGTAACTGCAGGACTGTTTTCTCAATGCTGTGTTTTAAATAGGAGGGAGTGACAGCTGATGGCTGTTTTTATTTGTGTGTGTGCTTCTGTATACACCTACAAACACCCGGCCACAACTAGCTCATGCACTCACACTCACACACACATGTAAACTACTGGGTTTTAAGGTTAGAATTTCATCTCTAGGTTTGTCCTCAAAATCTAAGACATCAGTCACCTTCTGTTGAAATTAGAATGTGAAGTCTCACAGTAGTCAGTTTTATTTGTCAGCCCAAATTTAGCATAGATAATACTGTAATATTTACCAATAGCTGTTTTGAAAAGTATGACTGGTGTCTAAGTGATACAGGTATATATAATTCCCTGCAATGGCATTACATATGATAATTTAATAATAAGAGTGCTCCAGGTTTACCATTTTCTCCTTGAGTTTTCTTCCTCTCATTTTATGCTTTCATCAAGCTCAGCCAAAGAGAAGGAACAGAAAACCCATATGGATTTTCAAACTATACTTTTTGGATTAAACCAAAACACGTAATATTCAAATAGCTTTTCTTCAGCTCCAGGATTACAGATCTTGAAATTGGAACTGATTTTACGCTTTCCTAAAATAATATTTTTATGACTGAAATTGGAAGAGCAGCACTCAATGGTAGAAGAGGGAAAATGGACCTGGCTGCTGCTAGAGGGGAGTTTGAAGTTTTGATTGGAGAATAAAGGAGAGCTTTACTGCAAACATCCACAAAAGGGAGTTTTTGTTCTGCAGAACACATTCTTCTGACCCTCATTTTGCCTGAGTGTTCTCTTCTCCTTTTACTGAACAGGAAAAAAAAAAGATGGTGTTTCATTTTTTTATGAATACATCTGATCATTTTAAAATGTTGGCATTGACATTAGCTGAATAAATGGAAATCTTTTCCTTTTATATGCACATCACGCTAATAACATAAAACATTTTATATGGAGATTTCTGAAACTTTCAGAGGTGATAGATAACATATTCCATACTTAACAGGTAAGGAACTGAAACAAAAGACCAAGGTTAGTCTACATGCTAATGAGTCTGTACCCTTTGTCCTCTCACTTATCCGGCAGTGTGCAGGAATGGGCAGATAGGTTATCCCAGAATATTGGCCAGGGAAGTTCCTGTATGAGCTATTGATTGCATGTTGTTGTGGTTCATACAAAAAAATTATATTCTGCTGTATATAAATAACACACCCACACACCCACACACAAACCTATAAAAATGGTAGAACTAGTGAAATTCCATGTCAGTGTAAAGGGCTCAAAATCATCCACCAACCTCTGTCAGCTTTGCATTTCAAATGACTGATTTCACTGTTACATAATTTTTTGGGAATTGGAAAAGAAATGCCAACTTCTTTGAAGTTAAGAAAAGCCTTTGTGTTTCTATTGATGGGAGGCAGGGAAATGGTCACAGCACCAAGCCTGACAATGTTCATGAAGTGTTTGGACAATGCTCTCACCCCAAGGCACATGTGTGACTCTTGGGGTGTCTGTACGGTGTAAGGAGCTGGACTTCAATGATCCTTGTGGGTCCCTTCCAACTCAAGATATTCTGTGATTATCTGATGTTGTTATGCAAAATCTGTGACTGTAATATAAAAAAAAAATGATCAACCTCAGTAAGTGAGCATCAGTTACCCTATATTTACTAGAGTAGTATATACTTTGGACTAAGATACTCTGTAGTATATACATACAAGTCACTGGATGGATGAACAAATGAATGAATAAATACTCTTGCCACATTTGACAGACCAGAGGGATTCATTACACTTAAGCTGAGAGTTATTTTGCAAATGCAAATGTAACAAAGTGATAAGCCTTTGCCCAAATATAAATAAATTCAGCAGATGACTCGTTTCAATTGCATTGGAAGCAAATTGCATTGGAAGCACACCAAAATAAGTAAAGAGGAAGGAAGTGTTTCCCTGTGAAGCACAGAACTTGTTGCTGTGTGTCTGTGTGCTCCTCCAAGCTTTAGCTTGTCTCTTTCAAGAGCCATGAAACTCCGGTAGATAACAAGAGGTCAGGAGGTGAATTGACATGAAGGTTCATAAACGTAACTCATCAACACCAAGTGAAGCATATTTTGTGTGAATTTTGTAAATAGATAAAGAGTTATGGATTTTAAGCTTTTTCTACCCTTCTCTAAAAATCAGGAGAAAATAGTTGGTGAGAAAATGTAGTGTGACTTTAAAAGCTGAAAGAGGTTGGGGTAGGAGGGCAAGAAGTCAAAGACACTTCATCATCAAAGTGGTGACAAAGATAGGATAAGGAAACCTTACATTAAGAGTAAAACAGAAATTGCTTTCATCAGATGAAGTAAAAACAGAATAGTGAGAAGACATCTGGTACTACATCATATTGCTTTCTCATGGCACTGAGTCCTCCAAAATGTTAGCTTGACCTGTACCCATATCTAACAGATAGGACTGCACTTCGTGCATCCTGACTATATCTTTATTTTGGAGTGACAATTTTCTGTGCCTGGTAAAAAGTGAATTTGGCTAGGTTCTTGGGTATCTAGCATTCCTGCAGAAACAATGCCAGTAGCTCCAATGAAAGCAGCAGATGTCTGAAAGTCCTGGGGAAATGACCTTTCTCTGTGGGTATCTTGGACATGCTGACCTCCCCACATGTGTGATGTAGAGTTCAGAGCCTTTTCAGAAACTGCAGCCTGCCCAGGGTACCCCTGCCACCTGTGCAGATCCACATGATATTCTTTTCCAAAGAATAGGAAGTCTTTTGCTAGAAAAAAGATAATGAAACTTTATGAAAGAACAACTAAATAATAAACAGGTGTTCAATAAAATTTAAGGTGAAAATTTGGGGTGAGGGAATAGAGAGCTGACTGGGATAAAATCTTTTATTGCCGCTAATTAATCAATTCTAGTCTGGATTGTTAATGATTAAACAAAACTTTTATCAACCTCAGTGAATGAGACAGTGGCTTAGTTCACAGATGTGAAGATCTGTCTCCATCACATTGAAAAAAGGAGCCTGTCAAACAGGTGTGGTCACCTCAGAAGAGAGAACACAGTACTAAGGTGATCTTGGGCAGATCCCACCTGAGCTGTTCTGGTAGGAGAGCTGGTGGAGAGGCTTGCATTACTTCCTCTATTCTGTAAATAATCTTATTCTTCCCCAAAATCTTACCAGTCTTGGATTTTTGCTGAATCATGCAACTGCTATAAAGCAGGAAAGAAAAAGAAAAATAAAAGGAAATAAAGGGGAATAATGACTTAATAAGAGGAAGAAATTCAGTAGAGTTAAAAATTCAAAGCCCAGTTACAGGTAGCAAAACTCTAATTAAAGTGCAGTTGATTTATATTCATTATCCAATCCTATAATCATAGAGATAGAAACTTTATTTTGATGAGATGGGAGAGGAAACCATGAAGATATAAGATTTGTGAATTTATTAAATGCATAAAACAACTCTTCTAAGATTATGGAAAGCAAAAGATACATTGAAGCCACAAGTTTTTTTACACAGAAAGGAGATGTATATGGTTCCTTCTTTTAGTTGCCTTCAGATGTGGGGCTTTGAATTACCTATTTAAGCTGAAAAATATAGGAGTACCTCTTTTATGATTCATTTGCCTAGAGAGTCTACTAGCTCCTTCATCATACACATTGGGCTGGGTGGTGCTGGAGGAAAGAAGCCAAAATCAACAGGACATGGGTTTAACAGCTCCAGTGTTCAAAACAGAGTTATCCGTTACCAACACAATTTTTAAAAATTGCTTAAATACCCAGTGTGTATCATAGGCCCATTGGCAATAATTTTAACCTGCAGAATGACAGGTTATGTGGCTTTTCACATGCTAATTTACCAGTTCAATAAAGGAAAAACTGAATAGCCCAGTGTGTATCCTTGTCTAGCTCCCGAGCAACTTAACTTACACTGACAAGTTATGTGGGTTTCACCAAACTTATTTACCACTTAAAATCAGTATGTATCTACAATGGTAGCTCCTGTGTCAAATTACATGCAGAGTGTGCTTCTTGTAACACTCAATAAATGATCTCATATGTGTCCCATAAACCTTCACTCCTTTGCCAAAACTGAAGGAAAAGAGAAGCAGTGCAGAAACTGATCCTTAACATTAATATTAAACAAAAGGCATAGAAAGAGAATGGCAAAAACAGTTCTGCCCAGCTCCAAGGAGCAATGTACACCAGCATGACCTCATAACAACAACAGTTTGACTCTCTGCAGATTTCTCAATCAGGAACATCAGAGACTCATTCAAAGAAGGGTGTGCATATATAACCTCATTCATGCAAAACACTTGAATCAAGGAAAAAGAAAGTCTAAAAGCAGGTTGTTTAAAATTAGCCCCTGGTTTTTGTTTTCATATTTTTACAAGTTAAAAGTGTATAAATTATTTTTTTTTTAAAACACTCAAAACCCCCCCAAAGAAGCAGCAGCAATAAAAAATTCATTGCAATAAATTTTAAATAATCTTGATCTAAAAGACTTTTGATAATCAAGGAAACCACTACTATTCTGTAAGATAGAATGCAGTTAGTAAGAATCTTTTTTACAGCTACTTGTAAAGTCAGAACCCATAATGACAGTGAAGTGATACATAAGTTCATTGATCTGAGATGAACTTTGGGATGAAGGATCTGCTGAAATAGAAAAGAAATTATTATCTCCATTCTCCTCCTCCCAAAAAAATGAAAAAATAATAATGAAAAAGGCAACTGGTAATATTTGGCATAATACAGAGTTGCATCTGTTTTTGAACATACATGTTTCTCAGCAGCTTTTGGACAGTGAAATGTAGCAGTAACACTCTGAATCACAAAATCAGCATGAAAACTTGACATAGTCAAACCTTCATCTATTCTGATTTCAGCAGTCTTGAAAATAACAGAGATCTCTTTGGCTGATTAAATACTGAAACAGTGTTTCCCTCTAAGCATGGATATTTACTTACCCTATTTTTCCATGAGATATTGGTTACTTTGTTGAAAGATAATTTTCTTAGGAAAATTTTATCATTTCCATCCAGATTCCACTTCCTGTAATAAATTTTCAAGGTCCAGGGTGTATTCTAGTCCCGACAAGACTATGATGTGTGTGTGGCTGGAATACACACAACAAAAATATTTCCCTCTAAAAGTACTCTGTTGTTCTGGGAGACTTTCAAGTTAGAACCTACTATGCAAATAAAAAAAAATAAAGTGAGCATAATAAATAAAGACTAATTTTTCAGCTGGTATCAGTCTTCATCTATAAATAAATTAGAAAGAAAATAAACTGGAAAACCAGTCAGATCATGAAAAGTGTGAACATCACAGCTAAAAAAATGTAAATGCAAGATTTCAGTGTCTTTTCCAAAAGTTTTCCTTAGCTGAAGCAAAAACTGCATGCTCCTGAGTCTAAAAGAAGTTTGACTCTCCTTTTCCTGCTGTTGCCTAAAATCACACTAAAAGCAATTTAACTGTTTTTTCATTACTGTAAAATTTGGTAGAGGAGTCTATAGGAAGATCAGCTGGATGAAGATATTAACAACCTGCAGGTTGCCATCCATTCCTTTGTGAGAAACTTTCTCCCACACTATTGCTCATGGGGAGATGTGTGTGAACAACACTGCTTAAAGCCAAATCTGAAATTTTTACTTAATGACTTAATGTAGTAACAAGGCTTGAGTTATGCATCTGTTTCTACTTACCCAAAACTTTCCAAGTTGCTGACTGCTCCAGGAAGAGGTCTCTGAACTGACCTAGAGCTGTGACAGTGGCTGTTACATTTACCTGCCCCTTCTCATTACTCTTGTGCTGCTTCTACTACGGGTTTTTTATTTCAGTGTTGGATACTGTAGGTGTAAGTCAAACTTGCACTCAACTCATTCTGAGAGTGTCAGTAAATATGCATGAAATTCAGTATCTATGATGATGTATTTAAAGAATATTTGTAATCTGTAACCCTTTTCCTGTAAAATATAATTCAGAGCATTTTACTGAATGTACCCTAATTCTTTCTTGTGCTACTGTAAGAAAAGTAAGTCTCTACTAAAATCAATAATATAATGTTACTGACTCATTCTATCCTATGCCATTTCATGGCATTCCAAAGTGACATTGAAATACCACTAATGGAACAGTGAATCTATTTTTCAATTATACTAATAGTAACAGCTCCTGGTTGGAACAATTTGTGAGAGAACTTGGAAAGCACTACTGCAGTTATTCAGCACAGCCACACTCGTTCCAAGCACCAGTGATGGTATTAATTTAGTTTGATTCACCTCACAATAATATTTTCCAGATAAGCCATTTTCAGACCTAATGGTTCAGGCTCAGCATTTCTGGAAGCAACATAGAAGTGCAGTATTGTCTGATGGAGCTGCTCTTAAAAGACCTGCATAGAAAATAGCTCCATGAATAGTTCTTTAAAACACAGAGTGCCCACATGTTAAACTGATTATCATCTGGAAATGTGCATGGGAAGAACGCATTCCAGCGATCATCTTGACTCCATTTTGGGATAATGTTTTCTCCTTCTGGACTAATTTCTCCTTCTAGAAGTATCTGTGGTTCAATAAACACACGTCTCCTAGTTGAAAGGTCAGTGAAAACACAAGAAATGAGCAGAGTTCAATGCTTTCTGCAGTGGGGCCAAGGTCTAGTCCTGTTTTTGCTGTTTCTGTGTGGCCATATAAAATCACTTTTCCTGTGCACTGGCTGGCATAATTTTACCTGCAAAATGGATTAATGATCTTGCCATTTTTTGTAAAAAATTCAATTATTTTTCATAAAAATAAGCATTGGCAAGTTGAATATATCTATTAATAAGTACAAGGAAATACCCTGTAGTCACTGGTGCCCTATTAGAAGACAGATTAACTTGTCTAAGGACACTTTTCTGTCAAGAATTGACATTCACTGTGCATTCAAACTGTCTGAGGTATTTTAGGCATTCTTCTCTTTTCAACATGAGAAATAAGAATGTTAAGACCAGGTCTTGCAATGGAAAGCCATCACATTTCACAGAAAACCCTAAACTTATGAACAGCATGCCAATTTTACAGGTAATTTGTGGCTTTACTATTTCAGTGTTTTCTGGGATGCCATTGTCTGTAATCTGCTTATATTGCTCTGGCAAGGGACAATTCTGTGATGAATTATGTATTCAAGATGCACTTGCAGTAGGAATACAGTGTAAGATGTCACCGAGGTTAATGAGAATTATATAAGCGTGCAACACAGAATTTCAAAATGAGCAAATTTGAATCCTAGTACAGTCATGTTGGTGGGCAAACTTCTGTGCTTTATTGGAAGGTTTCAGCCTGAACAGTCAGGTTCCACTGTCCTTTTATCCATTATTGAATTTATTACTTCACTTAGTGTACTTCACTTCCTTATGATTCCTTCTCCGAAAGTAAAAAACCCAAAACAAACAAAGCCACAACAAACAAACAAACCACGAAGAAGAAATAAGAATATTTTCCCTAAAGGTCCTTAAAGTTATTTAAGGACCTTTAAGTTATTTTGTATAAGAAGTCCGGGTTCAAAGAGAAGCTGGCTTTTTTAATATTTTTAAATGAGAGTTCCATGAAAAATAAGATTATTGGTCTAGAATGACATCAAAATGTAATGCTAGTAAACATTTCCACAAATACTTAGGGATCATTCACAGCTTCTTTACACTTCACTACCTTGATTTTACAGTGGATGACATTCACTACAATATGAATACATTGTTGAAAAATAATGAATCAAGTATATTTATAACAAAGAATTTCAGTATTTGCCTTGTCCTATGCATGCATGGTAATTATTTTTAGGATAGTAATGTCTTCAAGTGTGGATTTTTTCCCAAGAAAGTGATACTGTACTTGTCTGTTCTGACGTAGATTAAAGACAAATATATTATATTGATATTAGAGGAAGAGAACAGAAATATTTTTCTTTTATTATTTAAATTGGACAATATCTGAGTAGAGTTTGATTTCTCACTACAAGACCTTGGTACCAGGTTGAAACTTGAGTTTCACCCACTCCTATCAGAGTTCAAACTCTTCATTAATAAAAGGCCAAGTGGTAAACTACTTGTGAGGGCAGTGTAGTGACTCTGAAAAGGGTCAATGTAAACAATACAACTGCTTCAAGTAGATGCCATTCCTTTGAATGTGTTAAGGTAGCAAAATTCAGTCCTTATTTAAAATACTGTCTAGATCTGGTTTTAGCATGCTCTACTGCCAAGCCAATCAAACAGATAAAAGAGTTGGCAAAATAGATTTAACAAGCCATTTAATAAAACAGATTATTTCCTCTGTCCCTGAAGAAATTAGCATTTATTCCTTTATAAAATCTGCCTTCATAGTGATTATGTCATGCATCATGTTCATGGCATAGTGAATTCTATAAAAATTGCTTCACATTCCTTCACGCTTATTTGAGAATGGTCAGTGATTATGAACTACTGTATACATAGGCAATGAATAACCAGCATTCATTTTGAGTGTTGATAACTATGGTGGTCACAGCCAAACCTGTTATGTGTGCTCAGCCTTTGGCATACCCAGGAAGTCCAAGGCATTGAGCTTACCCAGTGTCCTAAAAAGAGGTTGTTCCCTAGATATGCAGGTCAGCTATGCAAGACCCTATTTGCCTCTTCATGCAGATACCATTTTTTCCTCCTAGATGCTGAGCATTTTTAAAAGAGAAAGTTGTCATGGTTATAGAGGCACAGCCACATTCTTTCAGACATTCATATAGGTTTATGGCAACAACCATATATGTTCAGTCTGCACTGACAAATGCCTTCTCTCTCTGCTCCCTCCATGATGATGTCTGACCACAGTCCAGAGGGTGACAAACTTCAGAGATTTCTCCAAAGAGCTTGCATAAATGTCATGTTAGGTTTGATTTCCTCTGCCACACAGAGGCCTTCAAACAGCTCTAAGAAACCATGAAACATAGACACTGTGAGCCTACTATCATGCCTGAGGTCACACAGAGAAGATATAATACTCTGTATTCTCCTCTGAAGAAGACACTTTAGAAGTGTGAAGATGGCACCAGAAAAAGGCAATTTGAATTATCCTGGAAATCTTAATTAGCACAGAATTTTCCAGAGACAACTTTGAAAGTAAAGAACTTTTCTGTCTCTTCTATCTAATGCCGGGACACTGAAAGAGCAATATCTGAGTAGATATGTACTGATTCCATCTGACCTGTCTTGTCAGGAGGGCTATGAAGCTGGCAGTACAGTTCCACAGAAACAGAATTCTGTAGCTAGCTTTGCAAGTTATTAATTATGCAGTGTCAGCTTTACTTCCATTTGTGGGTATTCCCTGTTTGGCCTGAGGATAAAGTAAATTTTTGTCAATACTAATGTAATTTAATATAAGTCTTCCCATTGTCCCCTACTTCATAAATGAGAAACTCAAGAAAATTTCTTGTATCATTTTGCTTGCCCTACTTTTATAGATATGATTATTTGTGTATGGAGCTAAAAATTATTTTACTTCTCCACATCAAGTAAAAAGAAAATATTTTATAAACTCTTGGTTTTGGAGTTACTTTAACAATTGCAATCAATTAAAAATTATGTAATAAAAAAAATAATGCCTATTTGAGTAATAAAAGCTAAAGAGGAAAAAATAAAAGGGCTTTGGCTGAGAGATACAGGAACTAAGATGCAATTAACAACTGACATTTTAATGTTTTTTACAGCTAGATATAAACACATGTAGACATATTTTACTAGCCAGATGACTGGATCCTGCTAAGTTAAAGACTAACATACATAATAATGTAAAGAAATTAGGAATGTATGTACTACTGAAATAGTACTTTTTCTTGTTTTCAAGGGTTTAATGCAAGCAAGTGGCAAAGGAAAGTAAGGACGACATTACAGTTACTATATTAACTTGTAAAGAAAAATTTATGGATTTTTCTGGGGGAGGGAAGTGGGGAAGTGCGGAAGGAAGTGCGGAAGGAAGTGCGGAAGGAAGTGAGGAGGGAAGGAAGTGAGGAGGGAAGGGAGGGAGGGAAGGGAGGGAAGGGAGGGAAGGGAGGGAAGGGAGGGAAGGGAGGGAAGGGAGGGAGGGAGGGAGGGAGGGAGGGAGGGAGGGAGGGAGGGAGGGAGGGAGGGAGGAAGGAAGGAAGGAAGGAAGGAAGGAAGGAAGGAAGGAAGGAAGGAAGGAAGGAAGGAAGGAAGGAAGGAAGGAAGGAAGGAAGGAAGGAAGGAAGGAAGGAAGGAAGGAAGGAAGGAAGGAAGGAAGGAAGGAAGGAAGGAAGGAAGGAAGGAAGGAAGGAAGGAAGGAAGGAAGGAAGGAAGGAAGGAAGGAAGGAAGGAAGGAAGGAAGGAAGGAAGGAAGGAAGGAAGGAAGGAAGGAAGGAAGGAAGGAAGGAAGGAAGGAAGGAAGGAAGGAAGGAAGGAAGGAAGGAAGGAAGGAAGGAAGGAAGGAAGGTTGGCTAAGTTATAGTTGGGGTTTGGCCCTTCTAATTTTCTCCTTACACAAATATTCGCATAGTCCCCCTCCTGAGTTGCCTGCCCCTTCTTTCCAGGCTGATAAATTTGTTTTTTCCAGTCAGACAGATCCCCAACAGGCCATCCATTTGGCTACATGGGGACAGCCTGCTTCCATATCCGTAAGATTTTCCTCTTGAAGAATGTGCGGCTGTCCTGGCCTGCTTTGCCTCCTTTCAGGATACCCTCCCAAGGAGCTCTGCCAACCAGGCCCCTAAACAGGCTGAAGTATGCCTAGTACTATCTTGCATTAGCATTGACTACCTCTTCTGCTATTGCAGCAGACCTTTCTATTCTTTTGCTAAACATTTATCAGTTTTTGTAAGACAAGTTTACAAATCAGCACTCAGGGTACTGACAAGTCCTGGAAGCACAAGCAAAGAGTAGAGGTATATTGTAAATCATGGCACCAAAATCTGTTCAGATTTCCTTCAGCAAATTGATGAGGGCCATCTTTACAAAAAATAAGATATTATAAATTATATTTTTCTTTGCATTTCCACACTCTCTGTAGAACAAGACATCAGGACTGACCCTCAGCCAAAGGGTCATATTGTAGTTGTATTTGTATAGGGGGAAGAAATAAAAAACAAAACCCTATTATAAATTCTCCCCAAATAATTCATTCTCCAGATGAAGTTTAAGCTTGCATTTAAAGCACAAAGGAGCTGACACAAACTTGCAATAAATTGCCTTTTATGAGGGAAGGTAACAGCTTCTTCATCATTCAGGTGTATCTGTTTCTTAAACCAGTGTTTCTCTCACACATTAATTACAAAATTGATCCCCTGGCCCGTGTGTTTTCATACACAGTTAAATCTATTTCCAAATCCTTTTTTATCACCTTTGGAAAAACTGTAGCTGAGTTGAAGTGGGTGGTCAGGCAGGAAAAAATGCTCAGCCTCGGTGGTAGTCTCCCTCTCTCACCCTCAGCTCTTCCTTTCCTTTGTAGGAGTTGTAGTTCCATACAAAAGCTGTTGGCCACCTGAGCTGAAGATGCTAGCAGCAAAAAGGCTCTTTGAAGATCAGTAGCCATGGTCTGTTTCGAAAAACAGGTAAAGAATTACAGTGTATATGTATGAAAATGTGATAGCACTCAAAAGTTACAAAAATGTTGAATCATTTCAGAAAAGCTTTTAAAATTCAATTTTGTGTTCATCAGATCAACAGCTCTGAAGATCAAAGTAATTTTCTGAATTGCTGCCACCAGAATACCCTCCTAATTCTGATGCAATGTCCCCATCCAAAACTCAATGGGTTGTTTCTCCAAGGGCAAGCATTAGATTAAAATTTATAATGTATGGCTGAGATTTTATACAGATTATCAAACTGTTCCATTTTCCAAGTGGGACATATGTTGCCTATCTGAAAATGACTGGGAAATAATCTTGAAGGCTTGAATTTATGGTCTCACTCTTCATGAGTGCTGGAGAATAATGTAAGATTATTCTGTAAGTACTGACTTACCAAGGGCCACAAGAAAAATATGGGATGAAAAAAATGGTGCTATTTGTACTGTGAAATGTAGATACAATATTTCTTAGATTTACAATGCTCCAATATCTAAAGCAGCTTTACCTCATATATTGTATTTATTTGGAGGGAAGAGAGTAGGAATTTTTAAGTGAGCAGCTGCAGGTACTTCAGGCCTCTGCATTTCTCCCACAGCTAAATATCACTTTCCTGTCAGTATGAGGGAGTTTGCAGAGACCTGGGGGAAACCTTTACAGTCACTTTCTGAGACCTAAAGATGGGAACATCCTTTTCTGATATGACAAGGATAAGAATCACCAGAAATGGTCACAGAGACTTTCTTTTTAGTCAGAAGGAAAGTGATGGACAAGAGCCATCAGCACAGACTGAAAATCTTATGACTGCTTTTTTATTTTTTTTGACAATTTGCTGGGCAAATTCTCAGTGATTGACCAAGTGGAAATGTGGGATACCTGTTCAGTTTAAAATCCATTCTAATCTATTAATCTATAGAAGATAGACTAAATGTACCTGGTGTTTAATTAATTTAACTTTCTTTCTAGAGAGTAAGCCCAAAGAAACAAAGTTCTGAATAATTAGAGAGGCATACCAAAATAGAAACAAAATGGAGGGAGTGAGTAAAACTAATTAAATATTGCTCCTCTTCAGTGGATTATTGGGATGTACATAATATCAAAGTAACAGTTATTGTTATCTTCCAGCTTCTTCCTCTCAACCATGCAGAAGTGGGAAATAGGAGTAGAACACAAGCAGCTGTAATTGTCAAGCAGGTGTCCTCATTTTAACATACTCAGGAGAATATCTTTAATGATGTTCCACCTATCATAGGTATCATAGGAAAAAACAACCCAAAAGAATATGGTTTAACACTGAGTTGCAGATAGTTTGTTTCTTGTCCTCACAATTTTTCCTTCCTATATAGATGATGACATGAGAACAGCTGTGTGATCACAAAACAAATATGCAGTATCAAACTGTAAACAAAATATATTTTCTATCTGTAAGCAAACAAGAGGGAGAGGCACAAACTTCTTGAGAGGCAAGTCTGGGGGGAATTCTTCACTGTTGTTAAAATCCCCAGTCTGAGCAGAACCTGTGGTGATTGCTCAATGGGGAGAATCTGTGTTTGTGTTAAAGGGGGAAAAAGTGTTTACCTAAACATGCACATTTAGAATTTATTGTGAATTCTCTGCAACTTACACATCACCAATTCTGTGACAGTTAAAAACAACAGAAGCACATTAACAAGACTGTACAAGCTGAGTGGATAATAGGAATGCTGTCTAGAATCCCAAGGGAGATAGTATAGCTGTACCACTGTGATAAATCAGGAATTTACAAGAGAAAACCCTTCCCTCCTTTGAAAAAACATTACTTTGATGTTGTATGCTTGACATGGTGCTCTGCTGCTCAGTTACAGAAGTGTGTGTTTGTAGCCATGCCAGTATGAACTCTGACCTTTCAAACATGCTGGCAGAGCTGAAAGATCCAGTTTTGCTCAAGGAGTCAGCAGCGCAGCAAAAAGGACAGCAGGCTTTTTTTGCTTTTTGCTTTTTTTTCCTGAAAAATAGCAAACATATCCTGACCTACATTTGGTGTCACCAATGAACTAAAGATGGCACAAACAGTATTTTATCCATTTTTATCACACCAGCAAAAATAGTTCTACACTTTTTTAAGTGCTGAAGCCTACAAGAGTTAGTAGAGTGTTTGGCACAACTGATGAGTTAGAAAGAGAAAGATTAAGAGCTTTTGATAAATAAAATAGATTAGACTCAGACCTTGGTGGTAGATTCATCTACCACTAAATTTTTTAATTTATTTGACAGTGTGAGTCCAACAACAAATCTCAAGCTAAGTTTAAAAATCCATTAAGACTACTTTCTCCCTTCGTAGCTTTTGGGTTCAGTTTTATTCTTTAAATTTCTCAAGTGACATTATAAATACGAGATTTTAACTTAAGAAAACATATTTACCACACTTTCCTTATTACAAGTATCTGCCTTCCCTAGACTTTATCAAAGAAAATTTTCTGTAATTAACAGGAGAGGAAGAAGAATGACAGAAGCATGCATACATGTCTCCTTAGAGTTTAAAAACTAGTCGACAGAAGTCAGCTCAGGTACTTCAGAAATATACACACAGTATTTTTGCATGGAATATCAGATACCTAAATCTTTGTTTCAAATACCATTTGCTAGAGACCTGCTGTTCAGACCAAAACAGGAAACAACATCGTTTTAATATGTTGCATATAAAAATAGAATTACTTTATAACTATATGATTAAACATGGATTATATGGCCCTTTTGTCATGCTGTGAAGGAAAAGCTCATATTCTTTACAGGAGTATTTGGTAGTATATAGCCAAAATGCAAGAAAAAAATTCATTTATTTACTTCCCAACCTGGCAGAATCGAAATGTTAATTAAAAAAATCAGGAAATAATATTAACTTTCTATCTTCAATACTAAATTCACAACTCTACCTCAGAGAACACCTTTTACAGGAAAAATATCATATAGGCAATACCCACAAAGGAATTAGGAAAAAACACTAGAATGAAATTTGTAAAATTGTCTTGAGAATTGATACCAACAACAAAATGAGATAAAGTAAAAAATTATCACCTGCTCACAGACCCTTTCTTCAAAATCTCTATCATCACATGAAACTAATAGAATGACAAGTTCTTTCCAACACACAACACTCATATTCTTTTTACTCCTCCACTGTCTCTAGGCATTCTATAGAAGTCTCAGCTGTGCCCAGTTGCTGACAGGATGTAGATAATAGCCCTTTTTTCTTCCCCCTCTTTGCTTGTGTGTGTGCAAACTTTCATTTTTGCTTTGGTAAACCACCTTAACTCTACCTTTGTGTCATTTTTTATCGTATTTTTTCTCTTCTGTCCAGTGGGGATGCAGTATTTCAGGAAAGATACTGTAAGATCTTACTTTCATCTTCTTTTCCTTTATTGAGAGGGTTTTCAAAGGGTTTAGACATCTAAATTGTGGACCTGATGCTGAATACAGGATAGGTAATATAGGGCATCAGCAAGAGAAAAAAGGGCATTAATCTAGCTCAAATCAAGTTGTTGAGAGGGGGAAGTCTCCCTGAAAATACAACATCCTACAGAGTAATTTGGAAAGCAAATTCATACAAGTGCCATAAGTAGTAAGAGTTGTGACTTTGCATTTAGCCTTTCTTCTGCCTTCTACATTATGTGAGCAGCTGTGAGAATCTGAGATTGCAGTCTGAACTATAACCCCATCTCCACTACGGTTTGCATTCTGCCCTTAGATCTAATTTTGCATCTAGAAAAACAGATATTTTTGCAAATTTAAACATGTTTAAATCTAAAGAATAGTAAGTTTTTCAAAGACAGATTTTTTTTTAAACTAAATTAATTTGGCTGAAAATCAGAAATCTTGTGAGTTGCCTTTTCAGAATATCTGTGTCTCTCTATATATGCACACAATTCTGTGATGGCATAAAATGGGATTTTAGGAAAGTGTTAGATTTTTAGCATAAAGCAAGAGACAAGTTCTTTCTCTTGGCTAATGTACTTTAGAATATGATCAAATCTTTGATATATTTTTGAAATACATATTTAATCATAGGGAGATTTGAACAGAACTTGAAGAAAATTTAAGATGGGTGGTAAAAAAGAGCCTTGGATAAATACTGTAGTAGAAAATGAACAACTTTATCATATATAGAAGCAACATTTTCATTTGAGTAAACAGATGATGAATAAGTAGCCACTTGCAAAATACTAATTTTATTTTAAATGACTAAATGGACTAAAATTTTGAGAGGTACAAAGTTATGCTTGTGTTGAATGCTTTTACAAATCATTATAGCTATAAGCTTTCTTGCTATTAGGAAAATTACACAAAGGCAAGACAAAGAAAGGTGTCTGTACCTCCTTGAGTTTATATATGGTGGAAGACATTGGAACAAGTTTTCTGCCTGAGATATTTATGTTAGATGAATGTAGAGTCACTAGATATGTCTATTTACCTGTGTCTCATATTCTTCAAAACATCTTCAAAAATAAAGTGAGAACCTTATAAATCAGTCTTCCTCCCCCAGCCCCACCATGATCTATGTTATTGTCAAAAATGAAACAAACAAACAAAAACAAAAGTCCTAGCACAATATTGATGGATATATACCACTTGTAGATCTGCAGTTAGGACTGAATTGAATTGTACATCAAGGCTTAGACCAGAAACCTAGCAGTGTTTTTTGTTTCCAATTTTTAAAGCATAATGGAAGCCAAAGGATTTTGAATCTTAAATAAGATTGCAGTTGTTAGATTTTCTCTAGAATGTGAAAATTAAAAAGCACGAGAGTTTTAGATAGGAAAGAAAATCATGAGAATTCTTAGCAAATCCCTATCGTATTCAAATGTGCTTTTCACATGTGTATGCAAAAGATGTCAATTTAAAATACAGCCTGAAGCTTGAGATGAATCTAATATAAGCTATTTTATTTTCAGAAGACCCCTCTGGGGTCCAAAATTTTTTGTTCATTTTAATTCACTATGAATCAAGGAAAATGTTCATCACAAATAATTTTCCGATCTATGAACCAGTTATTTATCTGTGAACCAAGAGAAATAAAAATATGATCTTTTATGGAAATCAAGAAGCAAAGATTTTAAATGTTAAAATAAATCTTAAAAACCCTTTGAGAACTAAGTATTGAAGAGAACCATGTTTTTATATGCAAAAACAAAGTAGAAGTAATGTAACTCTTGCAGACTTGGAATCCCTTTGAATTCTTTTAGAGACCTGAAGACAGAGGTGGCAATATTCAAGTCTTCATCCATTGTCTGATGTTTCTGATTAAAGATCATTATTTTATGCTAAATACTAACACTAGTGTAAATCTCCTGCTTCAAGAGTTCCAAACACATTTCCCTTTCTATACTTTTAAGTCCATCTGCTGCTAGAAAACTGTACCAGTGCCCTGATTTAAGAATTTATAATTCTCTAGGTAGCTGAACTGTGATTACCTACCTTGGGTTTCCAACCACCTTGTTTTGTCTCCCATTCAAAAGTAATTTTGGTGCCAGGAACACACACACGAGAATGAGCACATAAGGGGGTGTGTGCATGTGAGAAAAAGGGGAAGAGAGAAAAATAGGAAAAAAAGAGAAGTGTGAAATGCAAGGCAGTGAGGCACAGGGATTTAATTTATATCATACAAAGCATGAATATATATTGATAGAAGCATATAAATTGTAATATGAACATATAATACCTAGTTGTTTTTTTAAACGGTTTTACTAAATTATTGTTTATTAATTTGAAACTCAGGGATATATATCTGAAGCAGGTTCTGGATTGGAATGTATTTTCTTCTGTGGCAATACAATAATTTGCACTGGATGAGATCATCAACTGCACTATCATGTTCATATCACCATTGAAATGACTACTTATTTTTAAGCCTTTTACTGTCATAATTCCCAAGCATATTATTCATATACGGCTTTGTATATTTCTTAGAATTTGTATATTTCTAAGAATTGATTTTGATACAAAACAAATGATACACTTCCAGCAGAGAAATCAGAATTTTAATCTTGGACTGTCCAGCTTTAATAGAAAAACAAACCAGTGCACAGTATAGAGTAATCTGTCTTCTAGGAATAAGAGGATGCAGGAATCAATGGGAGATTAATTCTTATTTAAATCAATAAAATTGCTTTATCAAGAACTTCAGGATTAGAGAATAACTTTTGTTGTGTAATTCTGAAATTATTAAGATTGCAGAACCTAGCGAGAGAACTTGTTCCCAAACTTGAATGCTAAAAAGATATTCTAAGGTCTTAGTAATACCCAACTGATTAGCTAACATCTATCTGAATATTCCCATCATGTGCTAAACACTTCACTTTTTAGTTTACCCTTTGTAGACATGAAAAGGAAGTCATACAAACAATAAAAAAAACCCCCGTCCTTGGTGATCTAATTACTCTTTACTAGTTTATTTTCTTGACCCATTCAGCTTCCTGCAGTCTTCATAAGTCTAACTTGTAAGCACTTCAGCACTTGTTTTTCTCCTTTATGCTTTTTTCCAGTTTATCTGCTTGTTGTTATAAAACCACATCCTACTCTTAGACCCCTTCAGATTTATAGTCTCATTCTGTACCAATATTACCAATATGAATAATGTCATACTTAATATTATTTCCTTCCTCTCTTTAGAAGTGCTTTTTATGAAAGCTCATCTTCCTGTCTAAAGTTTGTTTTTTCCATCTACAGTTATGCTTTTGCTCCACTTTTACATTAATTTGCACAGAATTATTTACTTGATACTTTTGGAAAGTTTCACATATATTCTACGTTCTCAAATGTTTCTTTCTCTTTAGTCAGGTGCGTCTTTCACATAGCACAGCCTATGTTCTCTCAGCATTTGTAAAATATATATGCTTCAACATTGTCCTCAATAATTTATTGGTAGACTGGGTCTATTTATAATTCTTATGCAGCAGGCATTCTCCTTTTACCAGAAGGCCACATCCTTCAGGTATTAGGCATCTGAAATAAGGTGCATCAGTCTTATTCTCTCTTACTGTGATACTCCTTTGTTCTATTCCCCTTTTTATCTTTTTTGAAGGCTTTTAACAGGCCTGCTTCTCTCTTCCTTCGGAGCTACAGAGAAAGCATAAATAGTTTCATCATACAGTAAAAAGCTTTATTTTCTCCCCACCTGTCTTTTTGTATCTCTGATTTAGGCTATCAGGTCTCTCAGAGGCCAATTAAGCTTTGTTTGTACACTAAGATTTCTAGTCATTGTTGTTTGGTCTTGATACACTTTGCAGTAGAGTATAGATGTCCAATATATTTTGAAATTTCCCCTATAATTCTCTATTAATATATAATAGTGTATAATAATAATGAATAATAATAACAACAATAATAACAATAATAACAATAATAATAAAATATATTATTATATCAGAAATAATTGAATCATGAGCTAAAATTCCTCATATATGGCTCTGTCTTTTTCTCTTTGCAATATTTTGTTGGAACTTTTGATCATAAATCTCTTTATTTGGATTATGTTGCTGCAATCCTCTACATACCACTCTCCTTGAAACAGATCAAACTCAAAAATGATACTTTTTTAGGACAGCAAAATGTATATGTGTTAAACCATGCCTATTTATATAATTTTCAGGCATGTTAATTAGCAGCTTGCATAAATCTTAGTTTTTCTAAGGATATTTCTTAATTACCTTTTACTTGTCCTAGTTCCTTTAAGTCATATTTATCTGTTGAAGCAGGAATATAGTCTCTACTCAGGCCTAAAAATATGTATTGCATTCATAAATTTGGTTTGATATGTTTTAATCTCAAATATTAAAACTACCTTTCATATCTCGATATGTCTTTTGAACATTTTGTGCTTGCAAGTATTACATTTGTCTAAACTCCTGTCCATTTTTTACCTTAAAACTTTAAATTTATATCTTGTGTTTATCATCCTTTATGTCTGCATTGTGTTCTGTGCTTTTGTGTAGACTCTGTACAATTCTATTTCTGGAAAAAAATATAATGGGTTTGCTTTGATTAGAACAGGGTGAATGCTGAAAAGCATTTTCTACAGTTACTCAGTTTTGCATGGAAATTTTATTTGACTGTACTTCTGCTTGTTCCCCACAAGTATTTCTGGAAAATCTTGGCACTTGTAAAATAATCAGTCATAAAACCCAAATATTACCTGAGTATGGATGAAAATATTTTGTAAAGCAGTAAGAATGCAGTGATACAGTGATGAGATACTGCAGATACCTGAGAGTAATTGATGTCCCTTCTGCCAGGACCCTGAGAGCACGGATGGGTCTGACTGCTCCTTGCCAGTCTCTGCAGGCCCAGAACCCCTTGGCATCCGGCCAGATCCATCATCCCCTGCCCCAAGGATTCCCCAGCCCTGTCTCCAGCTCGCCCCAGCCCTGCCCTGCCCACCCATGGGATCTGCTGAGCTGGGCCATCAGCCCATTCTGGCCTCATCCCATCACCATCCCCAGGGAGGTGCCCAGTCCTGAGGATGGGATCTGCTCTTGGTGTTCCCAGATGTTCTGCTCGTGGCTGGACAGGTTCAGGATGGGGCTGTGCCTGGGCTGGCTCATGGAGGTCCCTATGGAGGTCCACAGAGAGCCCCAGGTGTTGTCTAAGGCTCCAGAGTGGGGCTATGCAGATGCTTTCAGTTTCAGGATTCAGCTTTTGTGTTGCTCCATCACTGTGCTGGTACTTATCTGTTTGCATATACTCTTTGACAGTGTGATGAACAGAGCCGTATCCTCCTAAGGTTAGAGAAAAAATGTGTTTATGTGAAGGAAATTTTCATTCCTCAGGCTCAAAGCATGCCAGTTTTGAAGAAAACTTTTTTTCAAGGATTTTTCTAATCACAACAAGGAGTCCATACTTAGGATTTGCTCTCTGGATGAGAGGTTGATGCAGACAGATTTCTGGACAGCCACAAAAGTACTTCAAGGCCACTTAAATTCTTCTGCACACTCCCGAGGATCTGCTTGGTCTGTTGCATTTTAATGTGGCTGTTCTTGTAATCCCAAACACATTCTGTGAACAGTGTTTCTAGTGTTCTCTTCTAGCAAACTAAAAAGGCAGACCATGAAGTTATTTTCAGCAGCAGATGTAAGTTGTGCAGCAGGTCCATAGTTTTGCTGGCATTAACACTGTTAGCAGGCGATCCTAATTTTGCATGAACAGACTGACCTAAAGCAGTTGCTGTTTCATTAGACCTTTGAAAGACTCCTTTCACTTTGGATATGAGAGTAAATTACTTTTCCCACACATTTTTCAAAAAACATAATGAAGACCATGCAAACAAAAATTGGAAGAGATGGAAGGAGGGGATGAAAGCTTCTGATCGAGGTTTCTTTTTCATGACAACATTATAGCAGCAAAGATTTCCTATCTTGTCTCTGTCTTGCTTACAAAGGAGGAGAAATAGTGGCTGGAGAGAAAAAAAATGCTGAAGAGGAACTGCACTTATTGCTTTCTTCTGACAGAATGGTTTGGAAGCAAGAGTCAGCAGCATGTGCAGACACTCATAACCTGATCCTTTGCCTTTCCAAGAGCTCAGGAGGAGCTGTAGCTGGAGACCTGGGCAGGTCCCAGTACAAAGACCAATTTACACAGCCAAAGGCATGTCTGGACTGAAGGCAGTACATTCAAGCCCACTTGTCAAATAAATAATCTGCTTTTCATTTTCACATGTGCATCCTGTTCCACTGGTGCATTCCCACAGTGTCTCTTTCATGTTGCAATAGTTCTACTGGAAACTGATAGCCTTTCCTTGGGATTTAACCCTTTGTCCACTAATATTTCACAATCTCCTGTCGCCCTTGTTTTTTTTCTTTAAGTTTTCACTGTGATAGAATAACTGTGTTTCCTTGATTAACCAGTTACAGTATCAGCACCAGTTATATGTGGGAATCCTGTATACTGTGTGGAAGAAGTGCTACATCCTCCAGAATGTAATATGAAATTACCTGTTTCCCAGAAGTAAATAAGGCTCATACTTGCTTTGTGGTTGTTTCCACATTCCTTCCTGCATTCCAGCTGTTGGGGCCCAGAGCTCATCTCACTTTCAGGAATTCAGCTGGAAAAGCTACAGGGTTCAGCTGTCTGAGTCCAAGTTTGACCCTGGTGATAGGAACTCCTGTGAGGAAAGCTGGGAACAAGGTCCTGCCCTGCCTTTCATTTCAGAGCTGCTTGTAAACTGAGACTTAACACTGCCCCAGCCTGCACTACACTGCTGCTGTGTAGGAGCTCTGTCTGTGCCTGAGCTGATTCACCTCTGTGGATCCCATCCAGATTTGCTGGTCTGACTTCTCGGCTTGGCCTTGGACCCATCTCTCTGCTGCAGACTTGCTGATCAGTCTCTGAGCTCTGTTCTGACCCAGACAAGGTGTTTTGTCAGCCAGGTTACCGCTCCCATCTGTGCTCAGCTCACAGCTCACCTCCCCTTGCAGTGCAGGACTATAATTTCTATCTTCTAAAGCAGAGTTAGGATGAGGATTCCTTCCTGTGGCTTCTACGTGGGTTTAAATGTATTTCTGAAAATGGCATGCTATCAGTTTTTCAAGTAAAATGTTTCCACTACCTTCAGTTGTTTTCTGTAAAACAGACATTTAATTAAAAGGTAATAAATCCATTAGAACTTAGAGAAAACAAACCCTCCATTCTAGGTACCTTTATTTTAACAAATGAAAATATTATTGTTATAAGAATATCAGTCTGGAGATGTTCACCTAAGTAATCAATGGGGGCCTAATAGTTTAGAAAGAAGCAGATGCAAATCAGCAAAAAAAAAAAGAAAACACGTTTTTCTTCATATCACAGGCAGTATGGTTAATGAAAAAGTACAATTTTTAAATCTGATCTTTTTTATTATGTTTTCAGTGTCCAGTTTTCCAATATCTAAAGGTCTTTGTTCTACAATAGGAAAGAATTATCTCAAATACTTTCCTGAAGTTGAAAAAAAATTAGAGCTGCCTCATTTCACTTGTCTGGAGAATCCTTTATCACATCAAATCATCTTATTTGAGGAAGCACCTTATGAGATTTCAGTCCTCCAGAGCATAGTTCTGCTTGTTCATGAGCTATTAGAAAGACAGCAGTGCTCTTGTACTTCACCCTGTCATGTTTAAGAAATCTTAACCACTTTAATAATTCTGGGAGACACTATGAAAAAGCAAAGACTCAGAAGTGGAATGAAGAAAGCTTACGTAGAGGTATGAAAACCAGAAGAGTTTCAATCTTTACAAAATTAATACCATTATTCTACTGTAGGACTATGCCATTAAATAACATCTAATACAAATATACTTTATATTTTGTTTTCATGAAAGCTAATTTTATTGTTGATTTTGGATTTATTACTACTTGGGAGTGACTTACATGTTGGGAAAATATTTATGTCTTATACCTTGAAAATTAGTGATGCTTGAGAAATACAAATTATTTCTTTAACTTTTTCTACATGCTCTTCAAATATCTTGCAGTGTTTTATAGGTTTTCAAAAAAGCTCAATGTTGGGATTGTCCCAGTGGCTCCAAGAACTGTGTGGGAGAAAACACTTCTTCCACCATTGCTCATTCTGGCCTAAATTGTCCACTATAAAAATGTTAAACCTATCTGTACCATCACTACAGTTTCTGAATTTCAGCTATGAGTTTTGATTGCTCTCCATCCTTCTGCTTAGTACTGATTAGGATCTGTCCTGCAGCCATCACATTAATGTTATAGATCTGTGGAATTTATGGAAAAAGTGGTTCATGATCTTTCCTCCAGAGAATCCATCTTTGAGTAAATACAGAATAATAAATAATGAAACTTGTAAGAAGATAGCTAAACAGAGGTAGAAAATCATGCAGGTACCTGAAAGGTGTTCTGAGACATGAGAGATCCTGTTATGGCTCCTGGTTGAGCAGCAGATTCCAAATCTAATCTTGTATAAATGGAGTTTCTCATCTGCAAGGTGAAAACAACAATAATTCTTCAGCTCACAGGGGCAGGGAGTTTTGACACATTAAAACACTCATTAGAGTTGTAAGAGTATTATAAGCAAGAAAGATATTAGCCCTTGCACCTTCTAAGTTATTACATATGCAGACTGAACTGAGCAATGCAGATGATTATAATAATCACAATAGATAAGCCTGGTTTATTGGTTTTTTGGTTTGGGGGATTTTTTGGTGGTTTTTTTTTTGTTGTTTGTTTGTTTGTTTTGTTTTGTTTTTCTGTTATTCTCTTTTGCATTACCTACTTTCCCCAGAGTTATTTAGATGAGGGCACTGAGAAGAGAGGGCAATAACATCAGTCCAGATGTGCAAAATAATAAATTAGTTATGATTGAAACCACCTATGGATAACTGAAATTACTGACCAGCAGTGGTAGCCTGACCTGTATCCATCAAAATGTCAAACCATGTAGAGGTAGACAGCAGGTATGCACCCTAGAAAGAGTAAGGACCACATCAATCTCTGATACTGTTCCATTCTGCTTCAGGTAATTTTGACATGGGATAAATTACAATACTGTTCACCCATGAAAAAATATGATTAAAAGCAGCATCACTACTTGTTTGTTTTTGAAGTACCTATAATATTAGTTATTAGATAAACTATCCTCTCATTCTTTTGAAAATAGTTTTGGATAAATGAGTTATGAGGTACATTCTTCTGCAGTCTTATTGAATAGTTCTGTAGAATTTAAACCTAGATAGTAGTGAATAAAGAATTTTTAACAAACCTAAGAAATTACAGTGACAACCATATTGTAAAATTGTAAAGTCTGGTACAAAATTGAATTTACATTGAATTTCTATTTCTCTAAATGCATTTTATACATTATAACTGTATTAATCTTCTAACATTTGTCTTGTTATATTGGTTTAATCTATATTGTATTCCCAATTTTAGTGTTATTAGCACAAAATATTGATAGCTATAGGTCATAATGTTAGCTTTCTGCCTTCAGGAAAAAAATATTGAAAAAACACTGAATAGCTCAGGCTTAACTACATCCTCATTGTCTTTTGATAACTCAAAATGCAGTTGCCAGAGATTATATAAAGACCTGATATTTTCCTGACATTTCTTACCCCTGCAAATATTAATAGAAGAAATTTTTTCCATCTGCTCTGTAAGTAGCAAGCATTCACATAGTTCTTTCATCTACCATCTTAGAATATGGAATCTTAAATTTATGAATTTTCAAGGATGTTGATGAAGTTCCAGTGTCTTATTTAAGAGACCATGGAATTCTACAGAAAATTTTCCATTAGCTTCAGGAAAGCAGGTCTCACAGCTCTTGTCTTTTTTGCTATCATCCCTGATACACAGTGGAATAAATTTATGTAGAAAGGAAGAGAATTTTCATCTTTATCAGGTTTTTCATTTGGTTACATCTGGAATAAGGGAGTTGAACAATAGGAGATCCATGGGAATTTTTGAGATGTGAAAAGGAGAACACCACTGAAATTTTAGTTCTGCCTACTTTTGGAGCATGTTCATTTTCTTCAATTTACAAATCTGACTTCATTGGATTAACTGCCCTTGAGAATGAATTTAAAAAAAATCCTAGTTACTGTGTGTTAACCCCAGCCATCAAGTAAAGTACTAGACTCTCCTGTCTCTTCTATTACCTCCATCCCCAGAGGATGAGGACAATCAGAAAAATTAAGACCTGTGAGTTAAGCTAAAAAATTTTTAATAACAGGAAAAAAAAATAAAAATGGAAAAGAAAAAGAGGGAGGGGAATAAAACCCAAAGAAAAAAGGTAATGGGCAAATAATGCCCAGCCCATTCCTCAGCAGCAATCAGCCCCTCCTGGGCAACTCCCCCAGTTTATCTACTGGCCATGATGCTCTTTGATATGGATTATCCCTCTGGCCAGCTGCAGTCAGCTGTCCTGGCTGTACTCTCTCTCAGCTTCTTGTGCACCTGCTTGCCAGCAGAGCATGGGAAACTGAAAAGCCTTTGACTTAGGCTAAGCACTGCACAGCAACAACTAAACCAGTAGCGTGTTAACAATGTCATTCCCATAATAAATCCAAACCACAGCATTGTATCAGCTACTAGGAAGAAAATTAACTCCATCCCACCTGAAACCAGGACAACAATTCTAAAATATTTGCGCATAGAATATTGATTTAATCCTCTGCTTTTATGCTTTTAGTTTTGTTTTATGATTCTACATTTTATATTTTCTACTTTTGTATTTTAGACTTGATATTTTTGTATCATGACAATGGAAAGATGGATGGGCAAACAATGAAAAAATGAAATTAATAGTATCTCAACTTGGACTTTTATAGTTATTTAAAAACAAGTCATCATAAAAATACATATTAAATATTGTCCAGTAGATGTACCATACACTATGCAAATTACACTACTAAATTTCCTTCCCAGTGCCTTTGCCAGATTTTTAACCACGTTCCTTTAAGATCAGTAATTAGAGACTGAAATTAACTGACAAAATTTCAGTTACTTAAAAGACATTTTGAGAATAAAGAATGATGTGATTGAGAAGGTTGTATTTATGTTTTTGACCTGTCTAGGTCTCTTTGTCACTCTGTGATTAACTGTACATCACTCCTGTATTCGCAGAGAGTGCATTGAAAGTTTCTTGAATTTTTGCTTGATTTAACTTGGTATGAAAATCTCATTACATAGCCTTGGTTAGTGCTCTGCTTATAAATTTGTAGTCATCTAGTGAGGATGCAGAAACAATGGCATTAGGCTTAGGTGATCTGTTGCCTGCTGTGAATAGCAAACTATTCACAGTGAATACACAAACAGTGAATACACAAAGCCAGCAGTTCACAAATAAGCTCCAGTAAAAATTATTCTTTCATATTTCTCAGTGAGTACCTCTGTATGTCAAAGATAATAGAATAAAAATGCTCCAAATCAGCTCATGAATGATGGAATAACATACTTTTAATGAAATAAGAGAAATTAATAATGGATAATACTGATATTAAATGCTTTAAACATTCCTAGTTACCTTCTGCAGACCTACAAATCAAAGATGGTTGCAGTCTGTCACCTCTGTGCTCTCTGACTGTAGCTCTCCATTTCAGCCAGTCTAAAGGGAGACTGAAGCAATCAGAGTAATATTCTTTCAGCTGGTCCCAGTGACAGAGTGCCATGTGGGAGAATTTAGTAAATCTCATGGGGATTCCCACTCTTGCTAAACTTTTTTCCTAGGGGATATTATCAAATAAGACTTACACTGCATTACAGGGGATAGAGTGGAACAAAGAGAATAATTTTGTGTGAAAAATGACCTAAAGCCCTCCCTAGTGGCCAAAAGAAATGGATGAGCCAAAGAATGTATCAAAGGAAGAACAGGTTTAATTCAGAAACAGAGGACACACACCTATGGGAAGAACTTGGGCAGAAATGGATGCAGGAAACAAGGTATCTGAGATGAATTAGGACTAAAGCAGTACTAAAGAGTTCTAGGAAATGTAGCAAACAATTTTTTTTTTTTTTTTAAATATGCCTGAGCAAAACAAAAAAATTAAAAAAGACAGGATGTTCTTTCTAATTTGGTATAAAATTAACCTGAATATGTACCAAGCCCTGACCTCTCCAATGACCATACAGATTAGTGTCCAGTTTGTTTCTTAAGAGTCTGCTTACCTTCCATCCTTCAGCTGCTGTTCTCTGATATTTCCTAGCTTCTGCTTTCCATCTATAACAGGGCTTCAATTTATAAACCAGATTATTAAATGTGGAGTAGCTAAAGGTAAATCTCATGCCTTGTCGTACCTGAACTGCCTCTTTAAGTTTGCAAATAAACCATTGCCCCTGCTCTGAAAGGACTTTCTGCTTGAATTAACCGTCTTGTAATCTGTAGGAAAAACACAACTATAATAATCAGGCAAGCAAGTAGACCATATAATATTAATAAACTATTACAGACATCTCACACATTCTTCACACTTGGCTGTCTAAACAAATCAATACAAAAGGAAAGATCTAGTTAAGACTGGTATAAAAATCTAGTGCTTTATCTTTAAAGCAAGTCAAAACATAACAATTCAACTTTATTATGTATAATGTGGTTTGTACAGATTGCATCCCAAAGGCTTTAAAGAGGTAGATAATACTCTTCCAGGGTAAGATAACAATATTAACAATGGAAAGAGAGAAATTATATCCACAGCCACATCCCTCTATCAGTGGTGTAAATTGAAACTAGCACTACTAAAATCAATGTGCTTTACACAGATACAGAATTGCTCAGAGATTAGAATCAGGCCCTGGTTAGCAGCAGAGAAACAATTCCTTTTCAGCTGAGAATTGCAATGGAGTGGTAAGTCAATGAAGCAGAGACACAGGACAGTGGTTTTCAGCATGAAACTTAAGTGAGGAAAAAAGCATAAAGAAGCAGCAAAGCAATATGGGTGAAGTCTATCAGTGTTTTTAAATTTAAGAGGAAAATGTGGAAACGCTAAATAAAACAATTGTCAGAAGAATATATGTGATTGTTCTCACTGTCGTGTTGTGGAACTCAGTGGGAGTTTTTCATCAGCTTCCAATATTAACTTTGTGAAACAAACTACAGAAATGTTGCTGGAGAACAGGGAACACTTTAGGCAGCAGAAACGGAAATAAACAAATGAGATATAGTGGTTTACTATATCTCAGTGGTTGCTGAGAGACAAGGCAAAATTATGGAGGCATATTTCTTCACCAGATAAGAAACACAGTAAACTTCTCAGTTCTGTGGATTTTCTTTATCAAAGACCAGCAAGAAACAAAAAGAAATAAAATATTTTCAGTGATCTCTAAAAGATCAGGGTAATCTTTAAAAGCTGGAGGTTGAAGCAGCACCACCTTCTCTTAGCAGCTGGCAGATTTCTTGACAATGCCCACATAATCTCATATGCAGCCCTTTATTCAGACCTGGGCACCAGAAGGTATCCAGCAGGTCTGATGCCAGGTTCTGCTTCACCACATTGTCTTTAGACATCCAAATACAAAACACAAACAAATACCAAGTGTCCTCCCCTGCCAGCCTGTCACACACACCCAGAGAATCCCATCCCAAATAAAATCTGTAGCTACCTACAGAATAATGTGAACTTTGCTAAGTTTGTTCTTTTTCTGGAGATATGACACAATTGAAATTTGTCTGTCTGACAAGTCTAAGAAGCACCCCTTAAACAGGAGAGAGACATTTCCAGACTTTTGTATATTGAAGATTTTTTTCCAAGGGTAATGTTTTGCTGTTTAGACAGTAGCTATTTTTTAATTCCAAGTTATTTGATTATTCCTATAGCCATTTACCAAGGAAAGAAAACATTATCAAATGGCAATAAAGTTGTTTATTTTTTTTTTTCATTAATTTAACGTCATTTTTTTTTCTTGTGAGCTTATATATACTCTTTTTTTCCTTGCTCAAGGTAGAAAGAACACCCTAAGAGAGTTAAAAATTAACAACTAGCCATCATGGTTTTTGCACAGAATCTGCCATTCTAGCAGTGTGGTAACTCTGTCTCTGATGAGCTTATGATTCTAAAAAGTCCAAGCAGCATTCCCTTAAGAAAAAATGCATTTAAGAGATCAATAGTTTTGCCTGTTGGCCTTGTTGAACAAAGATCAATGCATGTAGAAAAAATCAGCCCAGCAGATGTGACTGTGTAGAGCAGCAGGCCCCAGAGAGAGGAATGCCCAATGGGGACAGCTATCTGTATAGCCCTAAAGTGTTCCATTAAGCACTGCACTTCCCTTGGCTCGTGTAGGGCTTGTGATACCTCAAGCTGTGCTGCGCTAATCTGCGCTGTGTTTTAGCCTATTTATGCTGCTCATGTGAGGTTAAGGGTACTTTAGCTATTAGATTCTTTATTCCTGGTCCAACATGGGGCATTACTCAAGTGAAAATGACAGCTATGCCCAGCTCAGAGAATTCTCCTGGCAGCCCCCAGGAACCCTGTAGAGAAAGCATGAACGCACGACAAACCTCTGCCAACGTTTGGCCCCTTGAGGTTGTTGCCTGGCCTGTTTTCTTATGTAGATGGTGTTTGTCAGCTTTCCTGATGGACTTAGAGATGCTATTTAATTTCACTGCATAAGGGAGAGAGAAATCCATTAGCATTCGAGGCTGTCAATAGAGATTGTGTCACTAGCTAATAGAAAGTGCGAATGTGACAGATTGTTCAGCAGAAACTGAAGGGGCAGGAGACTGCAAGACTCACAAAAGGCAAAAATTTCTCCCCAGCAATCACTGAATGCATAGGGAAAGATGATGCTGAAATACAGCAAAATATAAAATAATATATAAACATTCTGGATTCTCAAATGGAAATTAGGCATCAAACTACCTTTTTAAAAGCCAAAATGTCTAACACGTCTAAACCTTGTAAGGACTACTTCCCTCAGCACCTTCATTTCTGCTGAATTGTGTAACACCTAAGACCTTAGTTTAATTTTGTCCTGGAAAAATTACAAAGCAGATATTTCCCTGCTACAGTAAAGCTAGTAATAGCACTGAGAGAACACCTGATGATGTGTGAAGAGCAGTTGGTTTTACCCAGCTTGTTTTCCTTGATTTTTGAGAGCAAAATTCTAGTTTCTCCATATATAGCATGAAAGAGGGATTTCAGCTGGGCTCTTCCATTTTTTCATGAAAGATCTTTAATAATTAAACAGCTGGAATCCTGAACTATATGTCTATTTCTATTTCTTCCCTAGTGAAACAATTCTGCTCTGTGAAAATTATTTAAGTAGTCAATAGACAATGGTAAAAAGAAAATACCAACTGCGTGATTTGGGAGTATTCCTGTGGAAGAGTCAGGCCCAGATCCTTTCTCTGGTGATCATTCAGTCTGTTTGGGAAAGCAGAGTAGCTTGAGTGGGACAAAGTTCTCCTAGAAGGACCAACATGAAGAAAGCAAAAGACACAACAAACACGCTGTGTGAAAGAATTAGGATACCATAACACAGTGGTCTGGATACAGCTCACTGTGGCATAGTTGGAATTCCTGTATTAAAAAAAAAAAAGAAAGAAAATATTTTTATAGATTTCATCCTGCTTACACAGGATAATGGGCTAAATTAAAAAATATGAATAGAAATAAGAGTCCTGGCATTTTGGAGCAAGATCTAATATAATATTCTCTGTCAAACAAATCACAATACAGTCATGTTATTTTCTTTTTCTTAGGGAGAGGAGGTCTGGAATGAAAGTCTTGGTGGGAGCAGCTGATAATGCAGGAGACTCTTAACCTTGAAACTTTTCCAAATAATCTGATTTTCACCCTTGGCTGCTCAACATTAGTGCAGTACAATTATGAAGACATAAACATCACAAGGACATCTGGCACACAGCCTGTCACAATAAGTTAAACTTGGGTATTCGATTCCCTGATCAACCATGGAAGGAGAATGAGCCACCTCATCAGGAATTCAACTGTGTCAGTTTAGGAGGAAGTGAGGATGGGAGGAGTCGATCCATCAGGCCCAGACAAGACCCAGCCAACCTTCTGCTTTCATTCAGGCAGTAGAAGTAGATCATAAAGGGACCTGTCAAGTCCACAGTCAAATAAACTCTAAGACAGAATCTGGAAGGTGCCTCAGCTTGTACCTAAATACTCTTGAAATACCTCTTTTTTTCCCTCCAGTGTAGATGTTGCCATTCTCTTGTTCCAAATAGTTATAAATCACATAAAGAAGCAAACTGACTAGGGAATAGAGCACTTAATTTTTATTTTTTTTTCATACCATTAGTAAATTTGAGTTGCTGTATACTGCAGTTTTGATAGACCACTGAGCTGCATCTATTCAGGGTCCTTCATTATCATGTTAACCTTGCCTCCCTTTTTTCCCAGAAATAAGATTTTAAGATTTTTAACTGAAGGAATTGTTGCTACTGATCAGTAAATTAAATTAGGATTTTCAGTGACATTTTTGTGTTATAGTTTTTCAATAATTTATTAAGTGAAAACTTTGCTGAATATAAAGAAATACTTAGAACCAGTACTAGACATTTTGAGCAATTCTTTTGTTTCATTCTTAATTAATTGTTTAATACATTATGTTTTCAAATACCTATAAGAAATAATGCCTTTCTTACCACATTTTGAGAAAATATAATTCTCATCACATTTAATGTTTGTGCCTTGTCAAGGTAACTTCACTGACTTCATTAAAGCCTCAGTGTTATGAAAATCAATAAAATTATTAAAGACATTAACAAAAATAGAAAACCTGCTGGGGGGAAGATGTATTTTTTTCATCACTCTTTTTCCAATGGTTTTCTCCATCCACATTGTTTTAGCCTAGCATACACACCCTCCTTCTTTCTCTTTCCATTTGTTTCTTTCTCTCTCTAGATGCTTTTACATCTATTTTCATTCTGTATATATATTGTCATCATATACATATCCTGGATAGCTGTAGCTTAAAATTACCATATTGCCTGAGCTATCTAACCCACAAAATAACAATAAATCTTATATAAACATGCCATTCAAATATGCAATTATATGGTAAGGTTCTTTGTAAAGTAAGCTTAAATCTTATGTTGCATTTCAGTAAATTGCTATGATATTTATCTTGACATATAATGTAAAGTGATATTTTAAACTATAATTATCAAAATTCAGTCATAATTTCTGAATAAAAGAGTGTTCCTTAGTTTAGTAGTTTTTGAGATAATCACATTGATATTTGAAGATGTTTAAGAAGTGACAAAATGTGACAGAAAATTTCCTCAAAATAGGAAGTAGTCACACTTAAGGATTGTGTTCCTCCATAAATTAACAGGAGTTGTCTTTATTGCAATTAGCTGTTCTCTTTGCAGCTCAGCTCTGCATCTATTGCAAGAATGAAAAGTGGTGCTAGTGAGGGTGAATATGGAACACAATAGAAGTAGGAAACGGAGGGGAGGGGAGATTTCAGTGTTTAGCTACATTGCTAAAAGAAATTGAGAGCAGAGAAAAAGAAAAACAATCACCTGAATTGTTCTACTTGGGTTTTAATAGACTGACTTACACATAGATATTTTCTGAAGAAAAAGATATTATTATAGTGGCTTGTGGAAATTGTCTTCTACCTTAGCTTCATTGCTGTAATTAGTATATATGGTCTATTTTCTGTGAAAATAAATTTTCATCTCAAAAACAATAGTTTTGTTTGAAGATATCTTGAGACCACAAAGTTTATGTTCACTGCCAGGTAGGTTTCCAGAGTGACAGGGTTTTCCATCCTGGCAGTCCATGCCAAGGGATTTGTTCTCTATGCCAGGGCACTGTGTTTCCAAGGTCACTGGCTCTGGTAGGGAGATAACAGATGTACAGAGGAAGGAAGTCAAGGGTCCTTCATGGAGCAGACACATTGAACAAATCTCCAAATGGATATAGAGTAAATCTAGGGACCACAGAAGGGCTGAAAAAGGAGTCTGAGAGTCATGAGTCATGCGTCTGAGAGGCTGATGTGGCACTGTTCCATTTCATGCACGATGATAGGCAAAGAGAGTGGGGAAGCAGGGAGTGCTGATGCACAGTGAAATGGGCCTGTCATTTTCAAAGCGTGTCAAACAGGATACTGAAGAGAAAATCAGTGTCACCAAAAAGCACTAGAGCCTGGAGAGCCCATTACTGCCTGGCACCTTCCAGTTCTGATGAGCTTATGCAAGTTTTTATTAGTCCTTCTGTCCATGAGGAGCTGTAACTTTGGAGTTTTCATCTTATGGGAACTGATGTGAGCAGGATCCCCTTTATCTTTCATGAACTGGACATTGCATGTTTTAGTCAGCTATAGTTATGATTGCTCTATGGTTATGATAGTTCTGATATATATTTTGTCTCTCTTCCCCAGAAATCTTTCCTACAGAGACAGGAAAAGAGAAGATTGTTTTCCAGAAAATGACTGCTGTTCAGTGACAAAGAAAACAGCTTATAGTGCAGTGGTGAGAAAAATCCATGTGAATTTTACCAGTGGAGATTAATTGGTTTTTAACCTTGATTATTTGCATATATGCATTTCTTGTAGAACACTGATTCATATATACACAAGTATGAAAACTAAATTTTTGCTTCTGTATTCTGTAATGATTTTTTTAAATATCCTGTCTTCCAGGTCTGATGTACTTACAACTAGTACTGCCCTTCCTTGTGCCTCTCTGCTATGCTGTTATTCTTTTAAACATTTGCTTCAGTACTGCTACCTCCAGCACTTGCCTGCCTTGGTGATGAGCAGATGAGCACAGCAGAACTATGACAAGCACAAAATTACTAATATGGACTTTTATAGAGCTAGTTGAGGTTGAATCATGATTCACAAATACTTAATGACACCAAAATTAATTGTATTTTTAGGAAGAGTTTTCTTTATCCCAAACACTGACTGCCTTAGACTTTAATGGCAAGTACATCCTTCTTTGGTTTTCTAATGTCAAAATTATGTATTTTTTTTGTAACTCTTCATCAATGGGGATAGTAAGAACACTCACTGTTTCCGTCTTAAGGAAATGCTATCACTTCCATTTGATATGTACTTATGTTCAGTGAACTTTTTATTCACAGCCCATAATATGTAATGGGGTGCTAGGCACTATCAGAGAATGCTTTTTACTCTTATTTTAGGCTTATCGTCATTTTGTGGTATGCTTTGATGTTTCCCAGCCAAAGCATTCTCTATGCAAGTTTCACTAAAATTCTTACAGAATCAGTCAGTAAATTACACAAAGAGATTTCATATTAACTGTTACGTAAGTTTATAAAAAATATTGGTTAAAGAAAAATAAGCAAGCCTCGCTTTGTCTGCTTATCTCAAAATAAAAAACTCGAAATGTCCACCCTTTTCTAGATGACTCATCCCTGTCTAGCTGAACATATTGACCAGGAGTTTGATATACCTCATATCTCACATTCAAAAGAAAGAACAAGGTGGACTATAAATTATCTTTTATATCCCATCACATCCTTTTCATAATTCTACTTCCTTGTAGTTTAACATATTTTAAAATTCTTTCTTCCCAAACAGCATTATCAGCTTTTCACCTATTTTCTGTTCCTTGGGCTTATCCTACTTATTTTTCTATCACCTTCATGGCTTGTACCTGCAAGGACACATCCCTTTGCCCACTCACGTGCTGAGGTAAAATGTCTCTCCTGTGCCACCACTGTGCTGCAGGATTGAGAAATGGGAAACCTCATTGATAATAAAGATGTTGAAGCAATGATAGCTGTGAAAGAGGGCATCTCAGTATAATCTGGGATGTGGTGTATAACTAGAAGAGAATTAAATCCTTTCTCTGATCACAATGTCTAGGAAAACAAATTTCACAGCCTTTGATAACAGTGACCAACTTATGCATAGCACTTTATGTAGTTAACATAAAATCATCAAGAATCAAAACATCTATAAACAGATTATATGGGACAGTAGGTCATATTGTTCACAGTATGTGTTTGACCTGGTAATTGATAGATATTCCAAAGTAATGTACCATTAATCATTCTATTAAATTATTCTAATAGTTCTCTCAATAGCAAGTGTGGAACTTTTATGAAAAATAAGATAATTGAATTTTAAGTAGAAAACATTTCACAAATAAATTAATGGTTTGATTTTCTAGAGTACCTGTATCAGTGAAACTAAGAAGCTATTTTTTGCTTTAAAAAAAAATGTTAATTTTTACTCAGAAATATACTCGAGGGATGAACTGATGTGTCCAGACTGCTTTCAATGCAGCTGTTTTAATTTGAATATTACCATAATAAACTTAACATTGCAATTTGGAAAAACAGGAATCCTCGAACTGTAACTCTGAGGCCATTCCACTTCCTTTTTTAAAAAAATCATTGTGTATGTTCATTGTGAGAAAAGAGGGTATACAGATGTTTATGTGGCAAGGTTTTGGTGGTGGAATTCTGCAAACATGTCTTCTTTGAGAAGCTACCAGAAGTTTCACCTATGTGCAAGAGATTCAATGCAAGATGACGCTGGTGGATTCACCATTAGCCAAGGCTGAGCTCATCAGTTATAGCAGCAGAACCTCTGGGATATTATATTTAAGAAGGAATAAAAAACAACTTAGTGCACAGAAGAATATAGCAGTCAGAGAAGAGAAGAATGGAAATATGTGAGAAATAACTCTGAAGACACAAGATCAGTGCAGAGCAAGGGGGAGGAGGTGCTCCAGGTGCTGGACCTGAGATTTCCCTGCAGTTCATGGTGAAGACCATGGTGAGGCAGTTGTCCCCCTGCAGCCCGTGGGGCTCCATGCAGGAACAGAGATCCACCTGGAGCCTGTGGAGAAGCAGGTGGGGGCCTGAAGGACATTGTGGCACTCTGGGAAGTCTGTGGTGGAGCAGGCTCCTCTCAGGACCTGTGACCATAGGGAGAGGATCTCACACTGGAGAAGGTTTGCAGGAAGAACTTGTGCACCCCAGGGGACTCGTGCTGCAGCAGTCTGTGCCTGAAGGACTACAACCCATGGAAGGGACCCAGGCTGGAGCAGTTCGCAAGAAACTCATGTTGGAGAAGTTGATAGGATCACAGAAGCATTAAGATTGGAAAAGACCTCCAAGATCAAGTTCAGACATCGACCAAACACCATTATGCCAACTAAAGCTTAGCATAAAGACATTAAACAGGATTGGCACCTATACCGAGCCTTGGTGAGCCCCACTCCACACTGGAGCAGGGCAGTAGGGTGAGGAGGAAGCGGTGGCAGACATGAATGATAAACTGACCAGAACCCTCATTCTTCATTTCCCATTCAGCTTTACCACTGGAGGGGAGGAAGTAGAGAAATTAGGAGTCAAGCTGAGCCAGGAATAAAAGGGAAGGGCAGGGGGAAGGTGTTTTTAACATCTAGTTTTATTTCTCATTATCCTACTCTGCTTTGATAGCTGTGGAAATAAATTAAATTCTTTTATCCTGGGTCAAATCTGTTTAGCCCATGACTGTAATGTCAACCTACAGTTCTTTTGTTTTATTTCTCTCCTCTAGCAAACTGAGCATGGGAAAGTGATAGAGCAGCTTGGGTGGGCACCTGGCCTACAGCCAGGATCAAACCACTACAAAAGTATAGAAAAAAAGTCCTTTATAATGTAGTAATAGAACATATTAGATTTGATTTATAAGCTGGTTTAAGTGGCTCCATTTTGGGCCATTCTAGAAGACCAGACACAAGCAATGGTTTTTTAATAACTTTCTTCCTTTGATGTTATCCTCTATATTTCAACTTTTAGGCTTATTTTTTACATTTCTCACCTCCCTCCCACATGCCAAATGGAGCAAAAAGTATCCTTAAGGTGTATCAGAAACCACAAAGATATATTTAGTCTTGAAGTATTTTGAAAAAATCTGTACATGGTTCCAACAGAGCAGTTCTCAAGCAAAAGCTTGAATAGTATGTATTTAACTTACCTGATGAAATATACTGTGGTCATATTTTTTTTACTGAAATAATTGTGCACTGCTCAATTCCACTGCCTCTCTGGCATATCCATTCTGCTTCATGTATAAAAGAGGTTGGCATAAAGTCTTCTAATATCTATTTATTCATAATTTTCTGATTTTGACCCCTCCCTTTTAGTTCTAACCTGAAAGTCTAATTTTAAAATTAACTCTTGCCAGCCATATCATTTTTTAGTCATAAGGAGCCTATTCCTGAAAAGGTGGTTGGTTAAACCTCAATGTCAGTTAAAATAAACATATAATTAGAACAAAGGTGTAATTTTGAGGTTCTGATTGCTTTGGGATTATCTCATGGAGTCTTGATTTTACCCTCAGTGAGAAAAAAATCAAAGGAAAGAACTTTAGTATTTCACAGAGCAGGTAACACTTGGCCTGGATACTGTCAGGGTGGAGTGACAGCCCTTGCCCTGCAGCTGCCAGGATCTAATTACACCTAGGCTCATAAAAAGGAATTGTGCAGCTGTGTGGAATTAGGAAGACTCAAATTGTACCCCACATAGACCTGAAGGTTTGTGGGGGTATCAAGGAGTGATTATTGTAATTTTCTAATGGTATTGGACCAGGGATAAGGTAAGGACTGTGTGCCTGAGTGCAGTTATTTTAACTGGCTTCAGAAGTGACAAATCATAATGAGCCTAAACTGTCATTGTAGGAGTTGACCAGATCCAGGTTGGACTGGAGGCCAAAGGAGCTTGCAGTGCTCCCAGGTCATGTTCCTAAAGGGAAATATTTTGTACAGTGACATTGTAATGGAGAGTATATGGAGCATGCAGTGGGAAGGCAAGGATCAGAGTTAGAGTCCCTGCTTTACAGAGATCTCACTGAGCTTGTAGCAAGATTCCTTATTCTTCATTTTCTCACTGGCCTTCCCACACAGGTTGAAACAGAGAAATGATGAGGATTTTCATACTTTTGGTTTTAACTGGGTAGGTAGAGCACACTCTTCTTAAAACTGAAATCATGGATATAAGCTTCAGAGGTTAAGGACTTTTTTCTCATTTGTTGGATCAATAAATGTATGCAAACCAGCAGGAGGCAAAAGATCCCCTCCTTTTAGAAGGACTCATCATCACTGTGTATTGTTGCAGTATGGCTTTGGGATTGAAACCACTGTCACGTCTAATCAGCTTGAAATGAAGGTAGGGAGTTTGCATCAAGGTACTTACATATCCTAGTGCTAAACAGAAGAGATTGAATCCAGGCAGACATCTCTTGCCTAAGAAGAGGGAAAAAAGGATATGTTTTGCTTTTCCTTGAAGTAAAGTTATGCAAGTATATTTGTACTAGATCTTTTCTTTGTATCATTTCTTACACCTAGAAAAAAGATTTTGCTCTGTAGTCTAGGTGGATTTCCAAGTAGAAGCTATAGTTTTTCAGTTTAAACTTCATTAATTTTTAATTTTTTCATAATTTAAAAAAAACCTGTCTCCAAGCAGAACTGTTTCTTTCCATTTTCTTTCCTCCACAGTTGAGTGTTACAGTTTTCTTAATAAGAGAAAATTGCCATGTAAATTATTTTGATAGCCCCCATTATTACTTGATTAAATGTTTAATTTGTAAGGGGTTTGTGTATTTAGACACCTTACAATCTAGGAGCAAATGGCTTTTACAGAGTTTCTGGATTAATGACAAACATTTTGTTATCTGAAAGGTCTTTTACCCTCTTGCCAGGAAGCTCTTACCCTCTGCTTATCTTTATTTAAGGGTTAACATCAAAACCCAGTGAGTTTTATCCTTTCCAAAAATAGATTACTGCTCTTAGCTTTTTATTCCCAGGAAGAGTATGTGTTTCCAGGAAAAAAGCACAGGAGAACTCTAAGTTTGTTACTGCAAAAGCATTAAAAGTGCTACTGACTCTTGCCCAGTTTCTGTAGTCAGGTTATTTCATGAAATGGAGACTGTCTTGTTCTTTAAATACAGCCAGACACAAATAGAATTGCCAAACGAGCTATTGTAAAAATCAGTGCTTTGAACTTCCTTCTCTTATTGTTCACTAACAATGTAACAGTAGCTGAGACCAGATGCTCAAGGAGACAAGTGACAAAGAAGAGCTCATATGTTATTTCAGACTTGATTAGTTAACATTTAACTTCTCACTAAAATCCCTTGGGCTTTATCTGTTTACATCTCATTGAAGAAAAAGGAATTGACTGAGAGAATGAGGCTTTGGCAGGTGATTTGGTTTAAAATCATAACTACTGGCTTCATATTGCTTAGTTAAGATTAAGTTTATTTTCCTGAGGCCATTTACATTAAAGGTTTAATTCTGATGTTAATCTTTCTATACTTCTCTCTAATTTGTAGAAATGACCCTGTTTGTTATTCAAAGTCAGGCTGCTTCTTTATGATTACAGTTATCTCACTATCAAATCTCATCCAGGTAAAGATGTCAGTCTCAAATCACAAACAACTTTCCTCCAGTGTTTGAAATGCTTCATCTATTGAAAAGAATGTATGAGTAATACTGAAAATATGGTGAAAAGCTTTTCTAGCTAAAAGTTCCTGAATTGTTATACAGTTCATCACAGTTTTTTTACAAAAATTTACAAATTTACAAAAGGAGCCATTACTTACCCTGACATCTAAGTAACTTTCTAAGAAGTCAGTTTGCATATTTGGTTAGAATACTATATAATTTATCAATAATTTGAAATATGATGCTTTATAGAGCAAAAAGATTCTATCTAAAATTACACACTTCATGAAAAATCTCTTGAATTTACATAGCTATTTTACCTTAAGAACTCTCAGATTACTAAATTGTTTTTCAAAAAATTAGTTTCAATTTTCTTTATGATTTTCATTATTTTTCTTAGAATTAGGGGGCCAGGTCCAAATTTAGTCACCCTGAATACAGCAAGGATAATTCCCTGATTTGATGCCAGGAATTAACCTAACTAAAGGATGTTCATCAGTATCTAAATCAGACTTTGGTCTTCAAATTCAGAAATTTGCAAGTATTTAATAAGTAGCCTAATGTCTTTGTTGTTATCACTGTTTTTGATGATTGGTCAATGTGCTGAGTGATCAGTAATATGAAGCAGTAGCAGTGATATGAACACTTGTAGTAACATTTTTGTAAAAGATGCATTTCCTTTTTGAGTATGATGATTACAAAAGGGGACCTGCTGAAAAAGCAATTCTGTGCAGTAAATTACAGATTCTGCAAGCAGAAATTCCTTTATAAACACTATTAATAATCAGTAATAGGTGAGGAGACTATGTCATAATTCCTTTCTGCTATGAGTTATAATAGAAATAACTTCTTAAGATGAAATATCGGAGTTTCATCATGAGATCTTCAACATCAGTACCATTTGTGCACCTGCTTTTGTCAATTCAGCCTTTCCAACAATGGAAAGCTGTGCTGCTAATAGTATCTTGGAGGTAGTATCCAGGTGTTACATTGAATTTTATTTACCTGTATTTCACATGGTCTAGAATATTTTGTTCTATTCATATCCTCACAAAATAATATACATTAAAATATTATATTTATTTACTTATATAAATGGGAGTGGTTTATTTATATAAATAAGTGGGGGTTCTATACAGAGCAACCTTAGTTCAGGAGTAACATAGAACAGTCCTAAGGGAACCAGAATTAGAACAGAGGGTTTGACTGGATGACAAAAGGAATAAAGTTTTAACAACAAGCTGTAAAATCAGGAGTCTAGATAGCAGAAAAGTAAAAGAACAGAGGGTATGCATACCTGTGGGATAAAGAATAATGACCAAAATTGTGAGGAAAGCAGCTTGAGCAAAGGGACACCATACTTCCACAGGTTTCAAATTTTACTGTGTTACCAAAGCATGGAATTTTTAGTAAATGGCTGTAAATTTTCTTATATTCTCTCTAGACAGATATTTACATGGAATCATAGACTTTGATGTATATTTCTGATCGTTTTCTTATTCTATCTGCTTTTCAAAGAGGTAGAAATAAAAAAATAAATAAATTTCTTTTTTTCTCCTATTTTTTTATCTCTAGCCTCCCAGCAATTCATCCTAAAGTATTCAGCAAAATCTCTGTGACAAGCCATGAGCTCAATGATGTATCATTTCAGCCTCGAAGGATTGGGAAAGATTTTTTGTTTGGTTGGTTGGCTGGTTGGCTTGGTTTGTTTGGGTTTGGAGTTTTTTTGTTGGCTGGTATACTATTTTTTTAAATAAAAACACTTTCTATATCACAGACTTTTCCTCTCTTAATTATTTTAAACTGACAATCATCAGGGGATGGCAGAGTAACTTCAAATCCTAACTGTGCAGAAGATTGGAAAAAAAAATACTCTTGCCTATATATATTTAAATTTTAAATCCTTGGGTCCATTCAGTTGTTTTATTATCATAAATTAAAAGGCTTGTGTTCAGTAAAGGTCATCTGGCTTACATCTCTACATCAGGGAAAGTCTGTTTGAAATGTAATGTCAGGTTTCTGGGGCCACTTGAGTTGCCCTAGGACAAAAAGTTTCTGCAATCCAAACAATCTCTAAAAAGATAGTGTTATACACATACTAAATAATGGATTATTTCAGATGTGACATCAGTATGAAACAACGTTATTTGGAGTGCTCTGAGGTGTGCCAACATTCCCTTTGTTTACTGTTAGTTTTCATAATGTAACATAACTCTTCACAGGATGAACATTTCTAAAATCATAGTTTTAAAGCATCTTGTCAGGTAGCATGTGAACAGACATGAACTCTCTTTTCTGAGTGCATTTCCCATACATTTGGATAAATATCCTTCTTCCTTCTAACTCAGTTCATCAGCTGCATTTAAGTCATCTCCCCACTATAAACAGTTATTTAATTATTGTTGTCATTCTCTGCCACCCCCTAATTTCATATTTAAATTCCTAGCTCTAAATGCAGTAGTTTCAGTAATATCAGCAGGGCCAAAGCTTAAAGATTAAAACAAAAGATTAAAACAAAACAAAGGGCCCTTCAAGGTTCAATGAGTTTTCTCCCAGATGCTGCAGTTTTTCTCCTGCACTGTTAAAATCTTCTCAGCTCATTGAGTATAGCTGGCAGTGCCTTGTTGAAGGCAAGACACAGTTATACAGAAATGGAATACTCTGCTACATGGGATTGCATGGCTCATTCTGTACCCATGTGTGTTCTTTCAGCAGCAAAATGTGGAGGAATGGACTGCACAATGTACTGCCTAAGATGACAGAATGTTTAAAACAGAGGTTGTTTTTAAAAGAAAGGAGAGGAAAAAATGAAGATCAAGTTTCAGCCTGTGGGAGTCAGGAACCCAAAGTACCACTCTTAAATAAAAGAGAGAAGCTGAAGCAATTGTTGTTTCATTGATTGGAAACACAGCTAAGCCATACTGCTGGTATTGATTTCTTTAGGAAATGCCACTCAAATCTGTCTATAAAAGCTATGATATCTTCTTTTCCACTGACTATGGAACAGCTGGAGAGGTCTGCAAAGTTGCATAGCTTTCTCTAGATCACAAAATTAATGACCTCAATGTGTGTGTATTCATGTGTGCCTCAATGAGATAACCACAAGAATCTTTATTGTAAAGGAGGCTAAGGACCATTTAAAATTCCTTAAGTCTTGAAGAGTATTAAAGGAATCAAAAAAAACAACCTTTCCCACTTGGCTCATAAATCTTCACTTTTGAAATATTTCTAGCTAATAGGTTTCTTTAAAAGGGCCAGAGATCTTTTGTTCATTTGGTGATTCTGATGAGTTGAAAAATGTAGAGTTTTATCACGTAGCTCATGTCCCAGTAAGATGCTTTTTCCCAAAGTAAAATAAAATAAAATAAAGTGTTTAAAGCCCCAGCTGTCTGCTAGAAAGTACGACCATTGACCTGAAAACAAGCAATGGTACAAATAAATAGATTTAACAAATGTTAAAAACACAGATTATGACCTTATTGGTGAGAAGTTTATCTTCAAACCAATAACACACTGAGTTTATACATCTGAACAGAAACAAGCACTGGCAGTTGGGAACCCATGAGCACAGGGGAGACAAGAAGGCTTTCAAACTCCTCCAGAGCTGTGATGCCTGTGTGTACTGAGAAGCTTGCTGAGGAGAATACATCCTCCTGAACATATATGCATAATCTCACTTTGATGGTATCAAGTATGATTGTTTTGGGTTGCTTAAAATGAGTGTCTGCCAACTTTCTGTTTACAAATATCTCAAATCTAAGAAGGGTTTAAAGATGTGTGGGCCATGAGTTTGTTTTGTAGTCTGAAATCAGAGCCAGAGCCCAAATGCCATGATTTAGGAAGCTTTTTTATCTAGCTACAATTAATCACAGACAGATGCTTATGTCCTGCTGAAATCTATATTTATACCACCCTTAAAGAGGATCTGTAAGAAAGCTGCCTCCCACGTACCTTCCATCTGCAGAACCATAATGTGGATACTGAAAGCTGTCTCCCATGAGACCTGTTGACATTGCTTGCAGCCACGGCGCATTAAAAAGTCAGTAATAACTTTGGCTATTTCTGTTTGGCTTGACATGATGGCAGAGTATGCTCCTGTTTTGAAACTCATCAATTATTTGACGGGAAGGAGACATTAATCCATATAATATGTAGATGCCAGCTAAAATTTCACAAGCAGAATGAGTCTGGGTACTGGGAGATCATAAGATCAGAAACAGAGATTTTCCAGCAGACTACTATGTCCTGAGAATTCAAAGGCTGAACAAAACCTATGTAGCAGATGGAGAAAGATTGTGTCTTGCTTCTCATTACCTTGTATAGGAAGAGAGGAATTGCTACTAGACATCTACTGGAGCCATCATTGCTTTTTATTTTTTGGAAGAATAGCCATACAATAGCAGCCAAAATTAAAAAAAAAATCTTCTTTATCAAACTGCCTAGACTGGGAAAAGATGATTCACAGGCCAATGTGCTTGCTAAATCTCAGTGTTTGGCTATGCAATGAGTAAGAAATTCTAAAAAAGAGGGAAGCCATATGAGGAGCTACTGAGGCCACTTGATCTGTTCAGTCTAAAGAAGGGGAGACTTCTGAGATGAGGGGGCATCTCATCACAGAATAAGCTGAGTTGGAAAGGGACCCACAAGGATCTCTGAGTCCAACTCCTCATCCTGCACTGAAGAGCCTCAAAAGTCACACCATGTGCCTGGGAGCATATTCCAAATGCTACTTGAACTCTGTCAGGCTTGGTGCTGTGACCACTTCCCTGGGGAGCCTGTTCCAGTGCCCAACCACCCTCTGGGTGAAGAACCTTTTTCTAATAGACAACCTAAACCTGACAAAACTGCTGATGCAACTCTGGGTTGTTCCCTTGGGTCTTGTGACTCTTCACCAGAGAGAAGAGATCAGTGCCTCCCCCTCTGCATCCCCTCATGAAGAAGCTGTGGGAATCCAGAGAGGTCCCAGTTGGCTGGAAGCTGGTGGGCACTGTCTTGATTTTTAAGAAGGTCAGGAAGGAGGACCCTGGAAACTGCAGGCCTGTTAGTCTCATTAAGCACCTGGTAAAGTTATCCCTTACAACTGAGGATATTCTATCATTCTATCAAATAATATTTTACATTTAAAATTAAGATAAATTCTGAAAGGTGTTATAAAGAAAGACCAGGGATGAACTGATGAATACATACATTTGATCCACAGCTTAATGGAAAGCATGGGGTTTAGTCATATATTTTCTGTATAATTGCCTGTATAATATCATATGTTAATATATTTCAGTTGAGCTATTTCTCATCTGATCTGTTTGAAGTACATGTCAGCATATACTCCCATCTTCAGTGCTAGTTAGGACTAACATAATTATCTTTTCCTTCTTTTCAAAACAGGTTTTTCTTATAAGTAATTTTGTTTGTTAGCTTGGAGGAAGTCCTAGGCTTCTCAAACCTGTAAAGCCAACATTTTCATGATTAGGCAGGAAGTCGGCTTCGTGATATTTAATGATTAATTTTCAACCTAGCAAATTCAATTTCCTGTTCTCAGCAAGTCTGCATTTATTGAATGCTCATAGATGAAACATTGTAAACAAAGTAGGATAGCATCAGGATTTTGTTTTCAACAACCTGTGGTGCTGAAACTTTGCCTTTTGAAGTTACAGCCTCAAGCAAACATTTTCACAACTCCGCCTAAATTCCTTCCACTGAATTCTCACCTGAATCTACCAGGTTTTATAGTAAGGCCAACCTGAATATTATTTTTATTTATATTTTAGAATAGTGCTTAGGATCACTAGTAATGGATAAAACCTCTCTGCATTTGTGTGCAGACAAAGAGAAGAAAAGTCTGTTGATTCCTTAAGTTATAGCTTTCCTATTTTTCAGTTTCTGTATTGCATTAGTATATAACACTGAACTTCATATAAAGTGTTAGCAAGTTCTCCTCACAGTTCAGTTAGACAAAACAATCCTTTTCCAGCCTGAAACCAAGGACACCTTTGCAGCTTCAGGCTGAAAAAGTACAAACAACAGCAAATTGAGGAGAGCAATCTGGGAGGATGGGACTTCATAGCCTGAAGCTGTAATTGGACAATTAACCCCAGTATGTAAGTGGAGCAAAACTTTTGAAAGTGTGAAAACATGTGACCCATTGTCCACTTTGGGTATAGCCTTGGCCAGGGTCTTGTATTGCCCAAGGTGTATCCTTTGAATGCCTTTCTAATAAACACCTCCTTTATCCCTTTAACATCGTCTAGCCTCTGTTCTAGGTAGCCTCTCATGGCATCACTATCTCCTAGTAAGCTTATGCCTCCACATATGTGTCCTTGAACACTGCCTGAATTTCTGGTTCTCCCTAGTCAAAAAAAACCAACAAACTCTTCAGTGTAGAAAGGAACAGTTAAGTAGGGAATAGTTTTCTATTTAATACCAATATTTTCCTTTTGATTAAAATAACTAGGGGGTAAGAAAGTAAGAACTGATGGTGTGAAAAAAGCAAAATGAGGTGTGATGTGTATAGTTAGTCTCTGACTGTTGCAAGAATTAGTGAAGGATAAAAATTTCAAAATGATCTAGACATACTTTCAGAAAAAAGACCCCTTATCTAGAGTTCTTAAATACAATAGTGGTTAACTGTGAGGGCTGTGAAATTACACCTATCTTGTGGAATTCCAACTCACTAGTATGGGGAGAACTGAAGAAAATTCTGCCACAGCCTGTATATCCTTCTCCCGTTATCTATTATTGTCCATTCTCCTATTGTAAAAAGGAGAGTTGGATAGATGGTCCCTTTCAGTCTGACCTGGAAAAGTCATCCTTTCACCTTATTTTTCTTTCACAATATGCTATATCATCACACATGTAGAGTGAAATACCATATTTGCTAGCATCACGCACAGATATACGAGTAGATGTGCCATAGTTTATTGTTCAGCTAGATACATTGACACACCAAGAGAGTTCCAGTCTCCAACTGTCTAGAAGATCATGGGAAAAAGAAATATCCACTCTGCAGTGCAATTCCTACATCCATATTGTCACTATATCCAGACAGAGCAGCATCTCACTTCAACTAAAGTATTAAAGGTTTTCTTTTTCCTCAATATTAAATTCGGTCATATTACTATGAAAACCAGACTAGCCTTCAAGAGACACAATATCTCTCAGATATCATGTTATGATAACCTATGGTCATCATAGGTTTCTCATGCAGATCTAGAGGAGACAGAACTTGGAAGGAAGCTGTGCCTACACTGGCAATGTTTTTTTAGTGTATATAGCCAGTTGTACCTGATTGATTTTTGTGTGGGTTAGTGATGTACTGCTTTAGCTGCCTGCAGGTGTATGTTCTAAGCACCTCTGACATTTATGAAGTTTTCTTAGCATAAAGATAATTACAATTGTTTGTTTTCTTTTACAGACTCATTTTAACTGGTTGTAGTTCACAGTATATTCCACAACAGAAATAAAATATGAGTTTCATTCAGATAGATATTAAGGAGTCATTTTCTAAAGTAAATATTTTCAGGTTAATCTCCACAAAGATTGCATGTAACTTTGTTTGTAAAGCCCTTATCATTTAGCTGTTTTGCATAGTCAATCCAATAAAAAAAATACAATACCTGTCTATAAATGTATTATATCACAGCAATTTTTCAGAATAATGAACTGTTCTAGGTATTTGATTTATGAAATTGTAATAGTTTGCTCTGGTACTGAGACTGTATGTACTCAATCAAGCCATGTGTTTCAAATAAACTTATTACAGTAACTAGAACATTTGTCATGGCACCTATATAGCCGTGAATATTTGCATTTGTCATGTCTTTTCCCACAGCTTGACCAAAATAATCTAAATCAGGGAGCTTTGTTCCTTTCTGCAGTTTAAATTGCTTGATGATGGAGGTAGAAAACGATCAGGTAGTATGGATTCTTATTTCCTGTCAAAATTGTGTATTTACACTTACAATTAATATACATTATCTAAGTAAATAAAAATTAAATTGCCATAGGACTTAGTGGCAACCCTTTTAAATTTATGCACAGCAGTGTTAGTGAGTTTCTTGTGAGTTGTTGGTTTGCAGAAATGGGAGGGTTTTCCAAATATGACTGCATTTGTTCCGCCTATTTGCAGTAATATTGCCTCATAGCATAACAAAGATAATTAATCACTTGGGAAAAGTAAAGCCAAAAGGAAAAGTGTCTCTGTGTTTGCTCTGTGTTACCCTCTGAGGACGAGTTCAGTTGCGTGTACATCAATATATCCATCGACATACCACAGAATGGCCATAAATACTCAGCCAAGAATAATACTATTCTAAGCAGGAAGGAAACGTAAAATTCCAAAAGAAAGACTTTTTTTCCCCAGACCTGTGTTCATTTTTGGCACTGACTAAATTTATTTATGGCCCTTCAGACCATGTTACTCTTGCATTAGTATCTTAAAAGCCTTGCCATTTGTGTTATCATAGCATTTGATGTGGCTAATATGATATAAAAAAATCCTGTAATGATTTACAGATCTGGAAGATTCTGTCCAGCCAAAATATGAAGAAAAAATAACCAGACAAAGAGATTAATATGAACACTCCCTTTGTGTTGTCTTGTTTCAAAAGCTATTTTAATTTTTCCCATACTTGAAGAAAGTTTGTCTAAAATTATTGTTATGGCCTAAACAAGGAGAAATCTCTAATGAGAGTATGTAATTTTTGGCAGAATCTTCTACTTTCATGTTATAAAAACAAGTTCAGGGGTTGAGATTTTGGGTTTGGGTGTTTTGCAAGTTTGGGGTTTTTTAACTACTTTGGAGTTCTGAGAAGGAGCTAAGTGATTTAAGAGCAAAGGATAGGCATTTGAACTCTAAAAATACCCATAAAAAAACAGTTTAGATCTTGTTTTGTCTCATGTTCCTGCTCTATTAGTACATTGGAATGAAAGAAGGCACTGTATAGGGATGCAAGGAAAAATGTGAACTGTTGATTCTCTAAATAACCAAGACAAAATATTGTTTGACTCTGACTGGGAAATAAATATTAGCTTATCTTTGAATTTTGAAGCTAAAACTACCAGTCCAGCCTAGACCTCCTACCCTTCTGATGATATTCCAGCGATAAAACTCATTCAGAACTAGTTTGGTGGCACAAAAAATTTTACTCTGATTTAAACCTTGGCAGAATTAGCTCTGGCACCATCAGACAATCTTTCCCCTGGTCACAGTGGAGGAAAAATGGCATGTATGGTGTATAAACTCCCAAGTGCCTAAGTGTAGGTTAAAAGCATGTGTCAGCTATTGACATCTCATCACTTGAAAAGTTGTGCCTCTGACAGTACAAGCCTATACTATAGCCTATATATAGGCATATTAGCTAATATATATATAATATAATAGCTGATATTAGCTGTATATGAACTAAATTTCATTAAAGCCACTAACATGCTTGAATAGGTATGGTTATGAATCATAAAATTCAGCATGTTTGGATTTTAACCAAAACTAGCCTTATCATGAATATTAGCCAGATATTGTACCTTTTCTGAAGAATAACTTGCATCTGGAGATGGAAGTTCGTATATATGTCTATAAATGTAAGTATGCATGCACACACATTTAAGAAAAATAAATATTCAGCATGGCAAAGGGAGATGGAACTATGTTATGCATTACCAAATGTGCAACAAAATGCACAGGAAAGACTTAAAGCTTTGGTTAAAATTAAAGCTGCTGAATAACTAGACTCCATTGTACTTATGTCTCACAAACTGTGTACTTAGCATTTCCTGTTTGCTGTATTATCTCAGTGAATGAAGCTGACAGTATGATTTTGGTGTGAAGTATAGCTACTGGCTTTGGAGTCTAGGTTGCCTGTATTAAAAAGCAGACTTTTGCAGAATATTTTATGAAAGGTACAGGAATATTCAGAAAGGGGTCAGAAAACACTAGGGTTATTATGGTTATCCCTCCAGCACATATATTATTCTTCAATGTGAAGTCTATGCACTTAGCATTCATAATTCACTCCAGAACTTACAGAATCATGTCATACGGAAAGTTCCAGAGACATTCCAGAGACATCTGGTCCAACCGCGTACTAAACCAGTGTCACTTAACAGAGGTTGCTCCTGGTCTTGTCCAACTGAGTTCTGAATCTTCTCTAAAGATTTGACTTCTTCCAAAAGTTGAAGAGAGAGGGAAATCCTTATATCTGTTACTTTTTGTGTGATAGCTGTTTACTTCTAAAAGACTTTGGCTTTGCCTTCTCTACAGTATCCATTGTATGGTTGTAGACAGCAGTAAGACCTACCCTAGCCTTAAGTTTATAGAAAGACAATTGCCTTGGCTTCTCTTCTGTGTCATGAGCTTCAGGCCCCTGACCATCCTTACAGTCTTACACACATGCTGCAGTGATGTTTACTACCTGCTTTTCAATACTTGGTTTATTTTGTAGAGTTTGGGAATATTATCTGGCTGGATAGGTTCTCTGGCAACATCATTTCAAACATGAAGATGAGACAGAGGCATAACCTAATCTCTCCCTTCCTCTTTCTGCAGAACTTGGATAAAGGTCATAAAATTACTGTGATTTGGCAGGATGGTATTTTGGGTTCCATGATGAAGAACATCTGCACCAAAACCTAGAAGTACTTGGCTCAATTAAATTTTTGATGTAGGCTGTTTATTTTGTCAAGACAATTTCTGAAGTTTAACTTTTCTTCTCTTAACATGGTATTTGCATAATACTAATGCCCAAAGTACACATTTAATTTAAGAATGTGGGGTTTTTTCATCAACATTGTGACCATTAATGGTGTTTTCTGTGACTGGCATTGAAAACTTGAAGGTCTATTAATTCAGAACTTTAGGATTTACACAAAGCACACTGAACTAGAATTTGAACCAGGATTGAAAAACTAATCTGTGCTTGTTGAAGTGGCCTAAGTATTTTAGGGAGAAAAAGGAAAACAAAACAAAAATCGCCCCATGGTTGTTATTAGGAGTTCATAAGACTTATGTACATTTTTGCATTTGCTAAAATGATGTCTTCAGAGGATACTCTTGGTCTTGATGTGTGAGCAGCTTAAATACTTCCTAAATTTAAGATTTCTATGATCAGGTATCTCAATTAGGCTCCAACCTGGATCCCACAATAGCATGGGTAGATCTGATAGCCTGGGGCAATAAAAACCAGTCCCATAAGTGGTTAGCTTTGGAACCTTTCCAGTCATTTTTAAGACACTTCTCAGTTTTAAAGAAGCAAGAACCATAGTTTGTGTTTTTGTTTCCAAACCCATTTTGACTTTGGTGAGAAAAAAAAAAGTCCAAAACAAGACAGTTCAGCAATGCAAATCATGTACTAGTGGCATGCAAAAGAGGAGGGAATAGACTCTCAATGAGACTCAGATGGATGCAAATCATGCCCAGGACTCTGCAGGATAATGTCTATAGCACTACTTTCATGGGGTTTTCTTCTTTGTTTTTTTTTTTTTGTTTGTTTGTTTGTTTTTGGTTTTTTTGGTTTTTTTTTAATATAATTCAATACTTCTTGGAAGTCTCTTGGGACATTGACAAATATGGCAAGAGTGGAGTTCTACACATATGGTATCATTCAATACGGACATTTAATTTACTTATTGAGTTCACAACCAGGAATATTTCCTGGGACAACAAATCACAAACTAGGATGACTGATCTAAGAGTTTATAATCTGGAAAGAGCCAGAAGGGGTACAACTGTTTAGTCACCACTTTCATCTTCCTAAAAGAACTATATTGTTGCCACCTTCTGGCCACTCCACAAGATATTCTTGACTGATATGAGGAGATTAATCCTGTCTGGAGACAGGATTATTATGTTGTGACATAAAACCTTCAGCCAGGTGTTAAATCAAGGATATTGGAAGCATATCACAGGATATTCCCCAAAATTTGGAAAAAGGAAAGATATTTTAAAAAGGTTTTAATTGCAGAAAGCCTTCAGAGCAGATGAATAATTCACACATCTCAGGCTACTTGAAAGGCAGAACTTTTATTGATAAATGCATATGAAATAATGAAATTTTTGTAAATTAATGAAATATAAAACTGCATTAAAAGGGTTGATGTGGAAAAATTCCCTCTGTGTGTCTGGTCTGCCAAGGGATATGTATATTTATCTGCAAATGTTTGTGTATGGGCTACTCCCATTCTTCTCCCACGTGTATAAAACTTAAGTTTTACCATTTGGGCACTTTTCCCAGAGAAATAGGACCCGTTGCAGACTAAGCATCCAGGAAATCAGGAAAAGTTGACATCAACTGAATTCCTCCTCCTCATGTAACTGCCAATGGAGCTAGTTAAGTAATACCTGAAGTTGAGCTTAAGATTCCAAAATACAAGTGACATTCAAATGAAGTGAGTTGAAGAATCTGTTGGAAAATAATCCAGATGTATATTATTTTATACAACCATTAAAAACCTCCAGTGAATTGGAGAGCTCCTAACATACTATGGAATGAAGCAGAAATTCCTTTATACAACTAACAGTATAATCACACAGGTGAATCTAAAATTGTCCATGTCTTTAAAGAATTACCTCAATAGCATTTTCTTGTAATACACACACACACATATATATATATATAGGCACCATTCTGTCAAGTGGGAATTTGATCTGGGTCCAAGTTTACCATCACATGAAGCAACTATCAAAGCTCTTTTTAGAAATAGGTCATACTTTATTTTCTTTCACTGTAATGTCAGCCCTGGTAATTTGATTTAAATTTCCTTATTTCCAGCTATGTGCTGAATACAATCACTGAAGATGGGAAAACAGGTAAAGAACACCCTCCAACTGGTGAAGAAAAAGTACTGTGCCATAGATACAAAACCAATTCTTCAAATTCCTATATTATTCAAGTACATGGTTCAGGATACTTACAATAACATAAAAGCAGGATTGTCCAGGGGATGACTCTGATGTAGTAGAATGTGCACCACAGTGAAACTCTCTAGAAAAATCTACTTAACTTCCTAGCAGGATGCACAAAAGTATGTATACTTTTGAGATCCCAAATCATCTCACTTGTCATATCTCTAATTTTTTCCTAACTCATAGAATATGTGATATAATACAGTTTCATATTTCCTCCATATATTTTTAAACTAGGTATGACTATTCATTCCCACTTGGCTTATTTTCTCTTCCATGTATCTTAGACTCTTCCTGTCAAGTTCCAGAAGTATGTCTGTCTTTCTATCAGAAGATTAATTCTATGAGCTATATAAATAGTAGCAACCTTGGTCCAAGGTCTTCCCACCATAAATTGCATAACATCTTGACATTAGATACTTAGACATTGGACATCTGGTTGCCTGAGGTTCCATTCAGTGGGGAGAGGCACATTCAGAGCATGATTCAGATTTCATACCCATTAAAGAAACATCTGAAACAGCTCATTTCTCTCCATTAACAACACAGACAGCCTACAGCAATCATGCTCTTAATTCAGTCATATACGTTAAAGCAGTTAAGTAGAATGAATCTAGGCCAAGCTGTCTGTGTGCACATAACACTGGAGTCACAGTCATTTGTACATGGTACCCTGCATATTTCATTAAAGCTCTATTCATCAGGGAACATTTGCAATTTCACCCTTAAAATCAGTATTTCATGTAAAAAACTGAGAGAATATCATTCTCTTATGAACATGGAACTTTTAAGCACACAAATTCATAGCAAATAACTCTAACATAAAAGAAGAACAAGCATATCGCTGTATGATTACACTTGGAAGTACAACAAAAGAAAATAAATGTACCTATACTGTGATGTGCTCAAAGAACATCCAAACTTATATGGAATTTTTTTAATCTTATTAGAGAGAAAATATAGGCTTTTTTTTTTTTTTTTTTTTTTTTGCTGATCAAACAGGATCAAGGACCAAACCCCAATATTTATATATTGTGTACTTGACAGCTTCATAGTCTATGGACTAAAATATTTCTGTTGGCTTACCACATACATGAGGTGTGGAGAGATGGTGCAAGGTCAAAGTAGCACAAAATACAGGTTATATCCTTCTCTCTTTATCACAATAAGTCATAATATAAGTTGGGTATTAGTAATACTTATTTTGAGTTTGTATTCATTGAACCAGATGCCAATGAGACATGCAAATCTATCATCAATAAGTTTATAAGGCTGTATAAATGCATGCAAAGAGAATACCTGCTGCTGTTGTCTGATGTCTCTCCCAATACGCCAATGAATTAATCAGCTTGTTCTGCATCTAGCAACAGCCTTATTGCAATTATCCTAAGTGTCATGTTAGGGTAAAGGAAAAATCTTGCAGGATCTATGGTAAATCAAGTCTTTGATTGTCAGGAAAGTGTGGAATTTTAACAAAAAATATCTTGATATTCTATCAATATTTCCTCTTGTATGTATTTCCTCTTAAATGCTAACATTTAGATAACTATTCCACTGGGGCTAACCTGATTGTGTATGTGGTCTTGTTTAGGTCTTCATTCAGTCACATACAATTTGGAAGATTTGCTTCTGGATACTGCTTTGTATTGAGTGTGTAAAGGGTATCCATACTTTCAGGACATGACTTGTGCCATACCAGCAAGCAGCAATTAAAACAGATATTTTTAAATTCAGATGATGCAAACACATATATTATAACATCACACAGTCATCATAATCTCTTATAATTATCCCAGGAGAAAGTTAATTACAGACTCTCTTCTTGGTCAGTCTGGCCTGATTTATTAACCCCTTAAATTTATGGTAAACTAGATAGTGTGGATGTTTTCAATTTTGATAAGAATGAGGAAAAATGAAAGATCCAAGTCATAAAAGACACTCTGTAAAGACATTTAATTTGTCTCCCTACAGAGTAATGCTCCTTTCTCATGTCTCCCTCCACTGCAAACACAAACACATCACATCTCACTTTCATTCCCAAGTCCCTGAAATCCAGGTTTCAGCTGTCTTGAGTGTAACAATATTGTTCCATTCTCTTCCATTTAATACTTGTGCCTCAAAACCTTACACCCTGAGATCCTTATGTTCTGTCTGTAGCTGCTGATAGACACTGTGCCCTCATTGTCTCCTCCACAGGCAGTGATCCCTAAACCTTCTACAGTCCATATGCATTTACATTGCTGTTCAAACACCTTCAAAAGTGGACTGTGAACTGCAGGCAAACTTTGGCCCCCTTCGCCTCCTGTCCACCCATTCCTTTTCTGTGGCTCATAATAAATGTTACATTCTTCTTGAGGTCTCCCTGGAGGGGAATGGGGAGAAAAAGGATGGTTGGAGTTCTTATTCTGCTTTCCACACTTTCTGCCACTCAGAGAGAGACTCCCAACCTTCTCCTACTCTCTCATCCTATTTTTTAGAACCGGTACAGACCCACTTTTGAACTACTATAATGTCTCTGCAGTCGTAGGACAGATATTTCACATGCCTTTATGTCTGTTTTCCTTCTCTGTGCTTCATGCTCTTAGAACTTTAGACAGATTATATTCTTTAGAAAGACTTAGGTTATGCTGTTTTTAGAACCAGAAGGTTCTGGTCCCATACAGCAAGTTGAGTGAAATGTTAAAAATAATTGAGAGCACTGTCACAGTATTTTTAGATGGTCTAATCACAGATGACCAAGAAAAAGGTTTGTTGCTGTTGTCTCACTTTATTCCAAGGATTTATATAAACACCAAAAAAGTTGCTTTGCTGTAACCTGGATAATTAGGGTAAGAGATTTTTCAGAAGCCTTCAGTTAATCCACTTTCCTCCTTCTCTATGGATGGCTCACATCCTTTTGTTCACTACCAGAAAACTGTGAAGGTCATCTTCTCACTTTGTGGATGATGAGAAAAGGAAGTGTTTCTTTTGTACTTATAAATATAGTTGCAGATCTGAGCAGATAGTAGCAGCAATTGTAGGTTGGAAATTTCTAGGGAGGCATATCAAGAGGACAAAGTCAGTTAGTGCTATCAGCAGCAGGCCCAAAAAGCAGCAGGAGGTTTCTTGTGCACCAGAGCTTACACTGACAACCAGGTATCTAATGAAGCAGCTGATAATATAATAGTTATTTTTTGTCCTCCCATGAATATTCTACTTTCTAATTCTATTCAGGTGTCAAGCTAAGATGACAGAGTTTCCAGTGGCTGAATTGATGTAGGGTGAGAAAAGACATCAAAAGAAAACAAAAATGTATTCTACTACAGAAAAAAATTCTGATTTTGCTCACACTTACTGAATTTAATATATATACAGGGTTTCTTAGAGGAATATTAAAGGCAGTACAGGATCTGTATATGAAGGTATCATATTAGTTCTCCCAGGTGTAAACAGCAAAGAGGTGATTCCTAACACAAATTTACTTATAACACTTCAGGGAAATTGTGAAGAAAAAAGGCATTATGATTCCTTGATTCTGCATTCACATGTAGCTCCAGCAAATTTTTGATCAGCAAGGATGAGATGTCTGGAAAGAGGAATGCAGCATCTGACTGCCTTAAGAAAGTGTCTCCTTACAAAGGCAGAAGTTTTGCAATCAGATAAATACAAAGTTTCATATAATTGGAGGAAATTATATCTAATTTGGCTTCAGGGAAGTAGGTACATAGAAATTTTGTTACCTTAAAAATCTGTTTACTGGACTTTTCACTTCCAATGTTAAAAGGAAAGAAGAAACTTCATTAAAAAATACTATTTGTGTTGATTACATTTCCTGATTATTTATGAACTCCTGATGGTGAAAAGAGCAGCTCTGGTACCTATATGTCAACACCAATATACCACATGTATTAACCAAAGTCCCATCTGCAGAAGAGCTCCATCACAGATCAGATGTGGTCTCTAAATGTAGCTCTGGTGCTGCAGTGACTCAAAAGAAAGGTCTAGGTGGTTCAGGCATCCCAGAATCCTTAGAATCATAACACTCATTGCAACCTTTGGAGCTGTGCTAAACTACATCTGCTGAGCATTTAGACTCTATAGTATGTAGAGCTACAAACCAGGCAACTCCTACAAAAATATGTGCAATTTGAAATTACTTTTATGGCATTTTATCTTTGTTTTTCAGCACAGTCTTCTTGTCTTCCTGAATAATTTGCTTCTTATCTTATTACAATATTTTTATTATTAGTTTCCTCATTATTATTATTAGCTTTCCTCCTTTCCTAGCACAGTGTGATTTCCACCAGGATCGAGCTTTGGCTAAGCTAGGTTATTTAATGACATGAGGCAAAGTGTGATGGTTTCCCCAGCAATAGGAAATGCTTCCCTTCCCTTCCCTTCCCTTCCCTTCCCTTCCCTTCCCTTCCCTTCCCTTCCCTTCCCTTCCCTTCCCTTCCCTTCCCTTCCCTTCCCTTCCCTTCCCTTCCCTTCCCTTCCCTTCCCTTCCCTTCCCTTCCCTTCCCTTCCCTTCCCTTCCCTTCCCTTCCCTTCCCTTCCCTTCCCTTCCCTTCCCTTCCCTTCCCTTCCCTTCCCTTCCCTTCCCTTCCCTTCCCTTCCCTTCCCTTCCCTTCCCTTCCCTTCCCTTCCCTTCCCTTCCCTTCCCTTCCCTTCCCTTCCCTTCCCTTCCCTTCCCTTCCCTTCCCTTCCCTTCCCTTCCCTTCCCTTCCCTTCCCTTCCCTTCCCTTCCCTTCCCTTCCCTTCCCTTCCCTTCCCTTCCCTTCCCTTCCCTTCCCTTCCCTTCCCTTCCCTTCCCTTCCCTTCCCTTCCCTCCTCTCCATGTTTCTATTCGTTTTTGGTTTTGAATTAGACAATTGGTTACTTATCTCCTGCAGATTATACACCATTTTCAATCTTAAACAAAGCTGGAGCTATGTGCCAGATAAGATTTACGCATTTACAAGGATTCAAGCCATGAATCTCTTTTAGGTACATTCTGTTAGCAGCTAGTGAGAGTCTCTAATTAGCATTTAATCTTGGTAACCTCTGCATTCTGTATCTGTCTATCTCTGTGTTTTGCTTGGAGAGATAAAATGTTTCAGTCTGCCTTGTGATAATGTTTCTTTTATGTTCAAAGAAGGTGAATCTTTAGCCTGTTTTACTGAAGGTTTCTAGGCTCCATATAGAATCACAGCATGTCCCAGAACTTTCAGTACAACTTTTTGAGACAGAGATACTTTGAGGTTTATATTTTACATCTATGTGTGCATCACAGAATCATAGAATGGCTCCAGTTGGAAGGGATCTTAAAGATCATCCAGTTCCAATCCCCTTGTCAATGGCATGGACACCTTGCACTAGACCTGGTTGCTCAAATCCTTATCTAACCTGGCCTTGAACGCTTCCAGGGATGGCACACTCATAGCTTCTCTGGGCAACCTGTTCCAGTGTCTCACCATTCTCACATTAAGAATTTCCTCCTAACATCTAATCTAAATGTACTTTCAGTTTGAAGCCTTGACCTGCCCTTGGAAAAAGTCTCTCTCCATTTCTCTTGAAAGCTCTAGTTAAGTACTGGAAGGCTGCTTGAGGTTTTTATGGAGTCTGCTCTTCTCCAGGCTGAACAACAGCAGCTGAACTTGAGCCAGGGTGTGCCCAGGTGGCCAAGATGGCTAATGGCATCCTGGTTTGTATCAGCAACAGTGTGGCCAGCAGGAGCAGGGCAGTGATTGTCCCTCTGTATTCAGCACTGGTGAGGTCACACATCAAACATTCCAGGCCCTTCAGTTCAGGGAGGACATTTAGGTGGAAGTGGAGTGAATCCAGGAAAGGGCAATGAAGCCAGAGCAAGGGCAGGAGAACATGGCATATGAGGCCTGAGGGAGCAGGTGTGTTTAGCCTGGAGAAAAGGAGGCTTGGGGGCACCTTGTCACTCTCAACATTTACCTGAAAAGGTGTTGTAGATGTATGGAGGTCAGTCTCTTCTTCCAGGCAACCAGTGATAGAATAAGGGAAAACATTATCAGATTACCCAAGGGAAAGTTCAGTTTGGATATTAGAAAAAAAATCTTCAGTATAATAGTTTTCAGGCATTGGAACACGCTGTCCAGGGAGGTGTTTGAATCCTGATCTCTGGAGGCATTTAAAAGGGGCAAGCATGTGGTGCTCAGGGACACGATTTATTGTGGACTTGGCAGTCCAAAGGTTGGACCTGATGATCTTACAAGTCTTTTACAAATGTAATGATTCTCTGATTCTGTGGAGTACTTTCTGCTGCAAGTTAGTCTCAGCTATCAGCCGATTGAGAAGCCTTCTGACAGTGTTTATGTCAAGGAACTTTGGCTGCCTATTTGAACAGATAAACAACTAAAGCTCCTAGGATATGATCATAGTTAAGCACATAATTTTCTTTTCTTTATATAAAGTCATAAAATTAATAATATTACCCAAAGTAAAAAAAATCTTTTCATTCTGGCCCCAGAGATTCTGCAAGTTTATCTCACTTTATTGGGGGAATGTCTGAGAAGCACCTCATGATTTGCACATTTTATTAGACTTATTGCAATGAGTTTCATTAAGTTACTGGGGTCACTGGTCTAATGAGCACATACATCTGTGTCTTTATTTTTTCAAGTCATATAACATAAGTAATTTTCTCAACAAAAAGATTATTATCATCAACCCTGGCATAAACATGACACATAAGTTACTCTAGCCTAAGTGGGATCTCTGCAACATCAGTAATCAGAAGCTGGGTTCACAAGAAAAGTTCTCCAGTTGTTTTATGTTAAACTTTCAGAATATTGTGTAGTGGAGACCAGTATTTTTGAGGGTCATTAAAAATCCTTCCTTCAGTAAACTGTATTATCTACGAGGAGTAAAACAGAATTCTCTAAGTTCTCTGAGATTTCTAAAAGTAAAAAGAGAGAGATAGGGCAGATGATGCAGGGTTTGGATGCAATGTCATTAGTCGCTCTCAGTACTGCAGGTGGTTTGTTCCACCTGCAAAACAGGTTTGTTCCACCTTTAAACATGTTTTAAAGCCCTTCATCCTTCTTGTGCTAATGCATTTCTTTTCTAGATTTTCTTCTATTCACTCCAGAATACTGGACTGCCAAATATAGAGGTAGAGGAGTAGGCATCATTAGCACACACATGCTGAACTGGCCATGGCAGGCTGAGGCTGTCTAGCTCTGCCTTCTGCATGGCTTCCCATAAAGCCTAATACCCATATATGTACCTAATTCTGAAAAAAGTGTGGAGAATTTATAGCCAAGCCACTAACCAAGGGTAAATAATTTCACAAAGTTTGCATGTTTTCAGTTGTTACAAGTATTATCTAACTTCTATATCTTAAAATTATTCTGAGGTGAATTTTAGATATAAATCTCTTGAATAGTTTCAGTATGCTCCATTTGCTTGAGTTTCATGAGATCTGAAATTTTAGACATGTTCTTCTCAGCCATAATTATGATTAAGTAAATATTTGGAATAACTAGATATGTCTGTAGTTTTCTGCTTAGGATTCTTGGATTTAGAAATAAGTCTTCCTGACAATAATCTGGAGACAATGAACACAAAAAGGAGTCAGCACATTAATTTCATTTTTTAATGAGAATTCATTAAAAATTTAAACAAGCATTCACAGATAGAATTATTCCATAAAGATGCAAAACTTCTATAATTATAAAAACTTCATAAATTTGTGATTTGGCAGCAGCAGAATGGATGTTAAAGAGGCAGTAACCTGAGAAGTGTGATAGGAAAAAAATGCTGACATGAAATATAGATGGTTGAGCTAAAGCTGTGTGTTGTCATTTTGTGTGAGTCCAGGTGCATACCACATGTAAGAGTGGAGAAAGCTGCATTTCCTTCAAAGAGAGAAATTGAGTCGTCGTTCATTCCTGGGGTAAAAGGTACTGTTATTTACCATGACTTTATTAATTGTGTAAATAATTTTGATAATGTGCATGCATTTGAAGCTAGTAAATATTTATTGCCAGAAGTTACTGGAAGGTTGTATCAACCCATGTCTGTGGATACAGGTCTTTGAAGGGTTCATTCGTTCTGTAAAGTGAATGATTCAGTGACCCTGGAACAGAAATGTATATATGATGAGGCGTGCTAATAAAATATTAGTTATGTTATCAGGAAACCACAGCTTGAAGACTGTTGAGGATAAACAGAGGATTATAACAGAGACTCCCTAAAAGTTCAAGTATAGGATAATTGCAGAGGTCTGGGAAGTGCAAGGAAGGAACAAAAACAGAGGTTCCAGGTCTATTAACTGAGATCACAAGTGGTCATTCCATGGTCATTAATGAAATTCCATATTGAGAGCCAAGTGGAACATGTTTCAGGGATAAAAGAGAAGAACAAGTATTACCCATATGTGAATCTTACATTACAAAGTAAATTTGAGTACACTTAAGAGCTAACCAGTGAGAAAAGAGCAGACAGGCACGGTGTTAGGGAACATATCAAAGAACCCTAGGCAGACCCAGAGTGAGAAGCAATCATCATTTTCAATGCTTCTCCTACAAAAGAACTTGATGTACTACCTTAACCCAAAGCTGATTCTTTTCAAAGACTGGTACCCCCATTTAAGGACCCAAAGGGCAGAAAGAGGATGGAGATAATGCTAGAAAGAGATGTAAATACTAAGAAGTTTGTGTGTTTCTGTTTTCATGCATTCATTTTGAGGAACAAACTGTAATAGTTATAAAATTGCAGAGCAGTTTAATTTGGAAAAGGATGTCAAAAGGTGGTCTAGTAGATCAGTAGGCCTTAGTTAGACCATTACCAACCAGGTAATATTACTCAGGATAGCTAGTTTTAAATATCTCTAGGGATGGGGAATTCAGTGCCACTTTGGTCAACCTGTCCTACCAACAGGTGAGATGTTTCCTGCTAACTTAGAATTGCAATGTTGGAAATGGCATGGATTGCCTGCCCTGTTATCACTGTACACACTGTGTACATCAGATTGTGATGGCTGTCTAGATTGTCATTCTGGACAATTAGGGGGAAAGCTGAGAAGAGACTTCACCTCATCTGAGTCAATGATCAAGGTGCAATCATGCTTCAAAAACCTGAATGCATTGCCTTCAGTTTCTGGAAACATTTTATTCAGGCTCCAGGGCAAAGAATCTTCTCATCAGCACATGCCCAGCAGCCTATCTAAACAACACAAGTGAGCCCAGGGCTGGTGAGCAGCTCGCCTTTCATCCATAATATTTTGTTTTCACCACCTGACTGAATTTTCCATTTTACATTAATAATGGGTAGAGCTGAAAAGGTTCAGATTTCTTGTGCCACTTCCAACCCAATTCAGCAATTTTTTTGAATCAACAATATTTTAATTGCAGGTCTCTTTGTGAAGAGTTTTTGGGTGGTTGTTTGCTCCTGGCTTACTTGTTGTTTTTAATTTTATTTAGAAGGAGCATAAGGCATCCTATTCCAGTTCTTGGATGAACATCTAGTCTGCAGTACACTGTTTATGCCTAAAGCAAATTCCAAGAAAGGGACCAAATTTTGTGAGTATTCAGAAAACTCAGGAATTTGATTAAATTTCAAATTATTTATTAAATATATTTCACAACAACAATCAATAAAATTTATATTTGTAGGGAAAGCATGGAATAATTTCAAGTCACTTCTGTAAGGACAGTAATGTCTGTGTTACTTGCATCTCAGAGAATGCTTTCAAGTGACAACAGACTTGACTTCTAGAAGACTATGAAGCCCTAATATATTATTTTTTTTTCTGAAACTTCTTACAATTTCTGACTGAAGAGGCTGAAAAAGTTGTTTCACACACAGCAGTCATTGGATGTGGGTCAGTGGATTACAGGAAAGAGTGCTTTTCAAAGTAAACTGTAGGCATGCATTCACAGTTTACAAAAGTCTCTTACTGTTTTTATTTTATCTAATTAAATGAGAACATAACATTTTTATGGGGACAGAAACATTTTCCATTGGTATATCTGAAAGCATTCTAATAGGCCCAAATTAATTCCGTTCCAAAGTTCCATTTAACAAAGTAAAAGGAGAAATGGACAAAATCCCTGGCTAGTGATCTCACTATTGGTCTAAAATAGCATGGAAGTGAGATTGTTTTTCAAGTCCAGAGATAAGAAAAGATATGTGAGCTCATCACCTGTGGCCATATGGTATTTACTTGGACATCAGCAACCTATATTTCAGTAGTAACCCTGAACTGGGAAAAATCCTAAAGTTTTCACTTTTTTCTAGGGATTTACCTCTTCCAGGTATAAAGAACTCTCTGGAAGGTTCCTGAAACTTTCTTGCTTTCCTGGTTCCTATTTGGACTGACCATGAGAACCAGTGAAATGGAGACTATAGAAAACCTCAGCCTCTTTCAATGCTAAAGGAATGCAGACACGTTGGAACTTAAATTTTAAAAGCCAATTGTAATTCAAGATCATCTGAAAAGAACTGCTTTCCCAAATATAGCATTCCCCAAAAAAATATTTCTTAAAAATGAGCTGAGACATGAGTTAGTAAATGAATAAGTAAATAATCTTTCCCAATAACAAAAAAACCCAAAAAAACAAAAAAATCAAAAAAAAACCCCAAAAACCCCAAACAAATGAAAAAAAAAGAAAAAAAAAAAAAGCTGAGCACTGAAAATACAGCCATGACACCAGAAGGAGACTTTTTATTTCTCTTGCTCTAATACTTGAGTGTAACATGACTGTAAAGCAGCAGGCAGCTATAAACACCAACAGAGAGTGTTTAAATCAATATGAAAAAACAGGTTTTCCAACTGCAGCCTCTGCAATCTTAAAAGCAGCATTAAGAGGCAGACAGAACACATTGCATTCAGCACACAATTTTCTGAGTGTCACAGAGGTTAAGAGTCTCCTTGAACATATCAGCAGGTAAATCTTCTATGTTCCAAACCCAGCAGGAGCATCAGTAACTTACAGCAAGAGATCTGTGCAGGATCTTCTGGTTTTCATCCATGAAGAGCATTTTTGTTGTTTAGGTGCTGTGCATGGTAGAAATCCCTGTTGTTTCTTACCATAAGACAATTGAATTTGTGGCATACAAAAATTTCTGATGTGCATACTTGAAATAAATCTCAGACACGTGAGGTTTATTTCTCAGATGATTTTTCCAGCAATAAGGTTTTGTAAATCATGTCTTGCTCTCTCTCCCCACTTCCCAAGTCAATGGCAGTACAGTTTTTTAACTCTGGCCTGCTGACAATAGAGACTTTTTTAACTTCCAGTGAATATGTGATGTCGTAGCCATCTAGTAGATAAGCTGCAGATAACATGACAGTAATCACAAGTCACTGAGTGGGTTGCAGAGGTTACATTCTTCCTCTTTCAAACTTAATTATTGCAAAATTCAAATAAAGTGTTAATTTAAATTTTTATGAAAGAAAGAAGGGAGTTCTGCTCCTGAAAAAGTGCAAAGGACCTATTCTTCTGGGCTTCATGGTATTGAAAAAAAAAAGCTGCAAAAAGGATCTTGGGGGAATTACATATACATATGCTTATTTTGTTAAAGAGACTCCAACTATATTTAGTTTCAGAAATAAAACTGGTCTGAATGAACAGCCTCTCATGTTTCTATGATAAATTGACATCTGTAGAGGAGATATTTTTTTTACTGTTTGTATGTCAAATTAGGAGATGGGTGCTGTTTATGATATTTAACTGCTTTTTGATCATTTTACTATTCCTCCTAAAAAGGGTTAATGATGATACTGATGGTACTTCAGTCTCAGAAAGAATTCCAAGATTGCAGCTTCACTGCCTGGGTTACTGGAGTGTTAAGAATTCTTCAGGATTTCAACTTTTAAGAAGATTTATTTCAAACCTGTTAGCTAATGGAAACTTCTTTTGGACAGTCAGGAGATATTGTCACAGAGGCAAAAATTACTGTACTTTTAGGAATCTAACTAGAGTATGCTACAGAGGAACAAACTTAGAAAACAAAGTCATGCTATACTTAGAGCAAATGAAGGTAGACAAAGGTGGATACTTATCTAGTCAGTGGTCATTCATGGATATTATGTATATTGGGGGGTTTGTGTGCCTGTTTTTGGAAAGGGGTTTGAACAGGTTAGAAACACCTTCATGAAGAAATAACCTGAAAAATATGAAGTTCATACAGGTATAAGGATAAAGGATCTGGAATTGTTTTTATGAATACTGCTAAACCTTCACACAGAAATATTAAGAAATGTTTTTGATAATTATTCATATGGAAATAAGCTAATTTTGGTCTTCTAAGTTTTCATCATTCTTGCTCAACCCTTTTTTCACTGTTGAAAAACTAATTTGTGCTCATTTTCCAGAAGCTGTGAATTTCTGTATTTTTGTCTGACGCCTGACAAGGTTGTCAGGGTGGATGGAGGGGAGGAGCTGGGGCAGAATTACACAGCTGGTCATGACACAGACTCACATACACAGTTATTTGCAGTGTCCATAGCTAAAGGCACACATGGATTTTAATGGCAAATGCTGCTTCCAGGGACAAAAGGGAAACAGTTTGGAAAATCTATAAATACTTGGAAACTACAGAAATTCATTTAAATTACAAAGGCCCTAAACTGTAACAATATACGTAAAGGAAAGCATCAGATTCAAATCTGAATGATCAGATCAGCCTGTTAATTTATGGTTTTTATTGTGTGCAGGTTCTTCACACCTGAAAGCAAATTGTTCTGTAGTGTAGGACTCATGATGATGTGATGCCACAGATGTGTTTATATTACACAAATGCAAAGACAAAGCGTTTCAAGAGCCCAGACTCAAAGCAGCGCTCTGTCAGGGGCTGAACCTTTCACACCTTTTGAAGTGCTAGTTAAGCATAAAGCAACCAACATGCTATGTTATTAGAGTTTTTTTAGTTTGCAAAGTGTCACACTTTGAAAGGTAATTTAATGCTGCTGAAGTCAGAAGCTGTTTTTAGGTTTAATGTTGCCAGCTATACTGCACACCTGCACCACATAATTTAACAAGGCATTTTGGTCCTTTTTCTCATCATATCAGAGGGTGTGTGTCTATGTGTTAAGGTTTTTATTCTTATAGCAGAAAGAGAAAGTATTCACAGCATGTTATCTACCTGAAAAAGACAGCAAATGTTACTTCATGATATTGAAAGCATACACAAAATCATCTTGGTAAGTTTTTTCTAGTAAAGACATTGTGTGAAAAGGTTTGTCTTACATACATCTTAACAGCAATGAACATATCTGTAATTTTTACGTATTTGCAAAATCATTTGGCCCTTTTGCTATATTTTCATTTAAAGTAAATAAAGGTTTTTAAGTGGCTCAAAGTGGTAATGTAATTTTTTGTGATCTGGCAAATTATATGGAACTGTGTTCTTTACTCTGAATTTTAGTTATAAGAATGAAAAGAAGAGGAAAATTCCTTACCAGTAATTTCCTGTCTTGTCCTCCAAACAGAATTATGGTAACTTTAATGCTGTGATAGAAAAATTCAAAGGAAACAAAGCACATAAATCCCTACTGAGATAAACTTATGCATGTAAATTCACTTTCATTTTATCATGTTGTATACCAGAAAGGTTATCTGTTATTAGCTGACATAAGTGCATCTGCAAGGAGCACTTGAGAATGTTGATTTATTAGAGAGAAAATTAAAACAGCTTCTTTTCTGAATCTCTGAAGTCACAATAAATTAACAGAATTGCCTAAGCAATTTATTTAGTGAGATGATCTTTTAAAAGTGCATTTTCAACATTTTCTTCCATAGGATTTCTAATCTATTATAGGTAAAACTCAGAGTTCGCAAAAGATTTTTTCCACATGCACTGAAAACTGCAAAACTTTTTTCATCCTGTATGTCCCTTTACCAAATAATGGTCAGATAGAATCTCAAGAAATGTGGATGTTTTCTAGAGCAGAAATCTCTCTTTCCTAAGAATAGTAACAGTGGGTGCCTAGTTGAAGCATTTTTTAGGCCATTGAATTCAAAGTGCTGTATAAGAACGCAGTCTTTTATAATTTAATTTCAGATCCTGTCCAGAATAAAGAATTCATAACAGGTGAAAATTGAAAACAGTGGCTGAAAGGAATGAAGTTAGTACAGAAACCTTTAAAATGCAAAAATGTTCAGATTTTTTTCACTGTGATTTTCAGGGTAATTGCAAGACATTTTTTAACCTATTTAAACCAATTTCCTCATCTTCAGTTACTGCTATTGCTCCTACTGCTTGCTTTTTCCTCCTGCTTTTGTACAGAGTGTAGCATATTTTACTTAATGATTCATACCTTTTGTTTTTTTCTTTCTCATTTATTCAGTTCACAGAACACTTCAGTGCTCTACTGGAAAAGAAGTACCATCAAAACTTATAAATTATATTAATTTTAAAATTGTTAATAATAATGTAGATCTGCAATAAGAATGATTGCATATAGCAAAGAAATATAGCTTTCTTATAGCAAAGAAATGGAAATATTGCATTTCCTATTTTAGTCTTATAAGGCAGTTTAAGACACATGACCATTATAAGAGGGTTGAATTTTAAATTTGTTCTCTCTTCTTTGAAGAAATAGACAAAACTCCCAGTGACAGGGGTATTCAAAACTGTACCTCATATTTTTAATTGCCAGCATAATCAAGAAATTTTATATTTATAATCCATTTTAAATATGGAAAAATTCTAATCATAAACCTCATGAGAACAATTTTATTCCTCATGAGGAATAAAAATTCCTTTTTTAATAGATTAGATTAATTTCGCTGTTGTAACTCAGAACATGGAAAAATGCATGAGGAAAAAACCTCTCATGCTCAATAATTCAGTGACACTTAGAACATGTTTAATCTTTCTTATATTATAGAAAAGCTTTCTTCTGTATCTGGAAACAGAGACTGGTTAACATTGCAGAAGTTGTCTGATCTACCAGTTATTACAGATATGCTCTTCATAGACATAGCCATAGTCTTTAACATCAGTGTATAGGTCTCACTATTTAATGAATACATAGGGAGAATTCCAAAGTAGATAGATTCTGGAAGATAATTTAAAAGATTTCCCTAAATATGAATAGTAAATAAAATAATATTTCACTGTATGATGGTGGCAGCCTATGGAAATGTTAGTCCATTCCCTACTCAAACTAAAATTTATTTTGGAAATAAGTACTTTTACAGAAGCAATACTTCAATATTTGCACATCTAACAAGACCTTGGAGCTTTCTACCTGAATGCTATTGAAAGACACAGTTTTTCAGCCTGGTTTAAATCTCTATACAGAAGACAGACCATTGGCTTAGACTTGATTTTGAAAATTCACTCCCACACACTGGCACATACACAGACAAACAGAAATGTTGGATAGGTTCCTTATATTTGCAAATGCTGATAAAGAGATATTCTCTTATAGTTTTGTTTTGTTTGATTTGGAAATACAAGTATTACTTGAAATAAGCCTTGAGATTGTAAACTCCAGCTCCACTGAGCATGAATGCTCAGCTTCGAGGCTTAAGAAACCTCTTCACTGTAGAAGACCTTAGATTAAAAATATCTTATTAAAATTATTATAATTATTTAAACTATTTTTTTTATTTGATTAATAATTTATATTAGAAATATAAATGCTAATGAACAGCAGGCTTTTTTTGGAAATGGGAGTGAATTCAGAGGTATTCTTTGACTGCTAAAAAGCTGAAACATGCTACTGTCTGGTTTTGCAAAGGACAAGCAAATAAATTGTAATAATATATAACCATGAAATTATTGTCAATATTAAGGAATGGTAAGTAGGCATGTTGGTGTGGTTTAGTTCAGACAGTAAGAGTATGAAAAAAATAATCCAAAATTAGTCATCAACTGAGTTCCATTTATTTATTTCTATTCCTTGACAGCTGATTTAGGGGACACTAAAAAATAAATGTGAGCTAGCTAACGTGCCTACCAGTTTACAGGAAACTTGAAATGTATTTTGATTAAATTCTTTTATTTGAGGTGCAGCACTTCTTGTGTAGTGTCAAGTCTCTTGTGAAGTTATAGGGGCTTTAAAGAAAACTCACTTATTAAAAGCACAAAGGAAATTTCCTGAAGGTAACTGGCTCACTTTGCCCAGACTTTGGGAACTGAATGACAAAAAAAGTTTTTTGAGTCTTAATTCTTTGGATTTGGTGGAAGATATTTAGAGGGGTTAAGCAAAGTTTGCATGTGGTCTTATAAGCCCCTCAGCATCATGTTCAGTTGTGACAAGGTTAACCAGAAAATTCTGCTCTTTGTCTATAGCAGACTGCTCAGTGAATGTCCATTATTTAAAACTCAAGAGGTGTAAAGGAAAGATATCAATTATCATTTAGATGCAGACAGATTATAAAATAAACTTAGAAGGACTTAATAAATTTAAGTAAGAATTGTAGATTAAATACATTTAACAGATGTTATCCTTTAATGCACACCATACTTTATTAAAAACATAAAATGAAGAAATTAATTCAGTCCAGAAATACAAATGTGTTCTGCCATTTATAGCTTGGTGGCATTAGGGTGCATGGTGCAGCAGATCTATGGCTGCCCTATACTCCAGTGGGTCTGACACGCCAGTGGATTCCCTCCAGCTGACTCCATCACTGGGAGGACTGCCAAGGGCACACCATTGTGCCTTGCCCAGAGGCTCTGTGCATCCTTGGCACAGGCTGTCTCAGGAGAGGCAATCTCAAAGACCCAAAAAAGGTGCTGGTAGGCTTTCAGTGCAGCTGCCTTGGTGGTGGAGGAAACTGAGCACCTGTCTACCCTGCCTGGTCTCTTGGAGGGCCCTTCTCTTGTGGGGTTGCTGAGGGTTGAAGAACAAAAGGTGCAGATCTCTCCCACAAGGAGCACCACCTGAAACCCCTGATTCCCATCCATGCACTCATTTGCTGACTAGAGAGCCAGGGAATGATCAGAAGGACCCACCCACCATTTAAGAATCCCATGTTGGGTGCCAAATAGGATTTGTGGTTTAACTGCAGCTGGCAGCTAAATACCACTCACCCTGCTGCCCTGCCCTGCTGCCCCTGTGGGATGGGAAAGAGAACTGGAAAAAGGTAAACCACATGGATGCAGCTAAGAACAGTAAAATACCTGGAAAAAACTCTTCAACCTCTTGTGCTCACTGACAGAGCATGGGTAACTGGAAAGTCCTTGTCTTAGGTAAGCATTGCACAGCAACAACTAAACCAGCAGAGTGTTACCAACATTACTGTCATCCTGAACACGAGACACAGATCTGTTCAGCTGCTAGAAAGGAAATAATAGCTGGAGGCTGTCTTAGGCACAGAAATCATAAAAATAAAGAGTTTTTGATTCTTGGAGAAGGAGGCATGCCAGCAGAGATGCCACTTTGGTCTTCCAGAATATCATTTCATACTTATTTTCAGTATTTATTTTCATTATTTCAGACCTATTCCTAATTTCAGTCCCTGTTAAAAATCCTCTGAAATTGACAAGTTCACAAATTAATTGGAAAATGTAACATTTTTTAAATTTATAAAATATTATGCTTAGAAATCCAGAATTAAATTTTAATTTTTTTATTTTTTTTTTACAATGTCCAATCTAGGAATTGTCTAAGTTATCAATTATTTATGAATGGCTTCTGCTGTCTTTTCTGGTCCTGTTTTTCACTAGTATCTCTTCCACTGAGTTGTGTACCAGCATCCTAAGTATCATTAAATAATAAATCTGTAAGTGGTATTCACCTGATCATACTCCAGGTCACACAGTCTATAATTTCTGAGAATTCTCATTAATTCTTGGGGATTTGTAACCTGGAAATGTGCTTTGTCATTGAAATAAAGGAAGAAAATGAAAGGAGAAAGAACTATTTTATAGACTGCAGTTCTCATGGCAGGATAACCTTGTCCTGAGAGGGACTAGTACCATTTCCCTTTGGAACTCTTGAATTTCTCTTCACATGCTGATTGTATTTTACAAAGTGTTTGCAAATATTATGTTAAGCATGCATTGAAATATTATTTATTTTTTTAATCTTACCTGATGACAGAGGGAAAGAAGCAGAGGGGAATAACTTGTGTTGGACGTTTCTTAGCAGCAGCTGACAGCAGTAATGATCTGGTAATTGATCCTGAACCACTGTTAAAACACTGTGACCTGTTTTGGTGATTCAGGTAGAATTTCTGCTCCTGAAAGACAAGTAAAAAGAACTGGGAAAAGAGAGGAGCAGCAGTTTAGGAGAAACACATTACCTGACTACTTCCTGTACTCTTCACTAATTCAGGTTAAATACTTCTTTGGTTTGCCCTTTTTGTGTCATGAGAAGTCATTCATTACTCTAAATGCAGTTTCAGACTTTGTGTCAGCTTGTAATAGTGCAGTTTATCACCACAGCAAGAGGGAAAAGCACAGGAAAAATTAGGTTAATCAATACCACTGCAGTGTGTTTGACATTACATTCAGGAAAGGTTCAGCATGTCATTCCTAACTACAGGCCACGAGCTGCCTGAGGTCTGTGTGTGCTCCTGGTGCCAATGCTGGTTCCTCCTGCCGATCTAGGGCAGAACATAGCTTTAAGCCTCTGCTAATCATGCACCCCCTGCAGACACCTAGCACCTTGGATTGTAAAAAATGTGACACCACTGCTTCCAATATTCCCTCTCCTGAAAAAAAATTATGATGTTTCTAACTGGCAGACCTAGGCAAAATCCATAACAATGTGTTCTGTTCAAAACTTATAAACAATTCTTTTCTATTAACATTTAAACTTATTAATTCAGTGTTTGTTAGGCAGGGATTGTTGGAGGCTGGTGTTTGGGGTTTTATGAGCATTTTGGTGCTTTTACACTGGATCAAGGTAGGAAATGACAAACTGACAATGGAAAAAACATTTGTGAAGTACTTCACTTGTGAGGGACAGGATGTAGGATAATAAGCTTACAGGCACAGGAAATTTAGGGGGGAAAAAAACTCCTACTTTTTGTACTGCAAAATTACAGGACTTCCAGAAATGTGCAGATTTACTTCTATGATTGGAAAGATACATTAATCCCTTATTTGTGGAAATAATTTGTGCTCTTATACTGAAGGCGCTATTCGAGCTGGTGATGACTGTGACGATACTTTGTGATGACAATGACAAACTTATGATGCATTTTTGTAACACTGGAAGTTACTCCCCATATCTTTAGACTCAAAACTTCCTAGTCTTGCATGTTGTAATCCCCTGTGAATTAGGTAGTTTCCATCTTTAATTTATTTTCTAAAAGCCACGAGTCTGTTTGAAGTTTGTTCAGAGCAAGAGCTGAACACTGTGGGTTTTAGCATTGTATAAAGCATTGCTATAATTTAAAACATATTTTATATCAGTTATTTTAAATTACATGTTCTTGAAGATATGTCATCATTTTTGTAAACCTCAGTAAAATATTCCTTTTTTTTAGAAGAGTTACTGGTAAAGTTTATACAATTATGTAGTAGAGATAAAGTTCAAAGACTCAAGGATGAATATCATTCAAATTTACAGAAACCTGCAGCCCAGATCCTTGGTAGACTTAAAGAGACATTACCTCACTGAAATTAATGGAGCTATACAGACTTGCTCCAACTCAGAAACTGTACTGGAATGTTTATCTAAAGATAATGTAAAAATCTTTCATCTTGAAATTGAATAAGGTAGTTCATAAATAGAGGCTTTCCTTCAAGACTTTTGGTATGTGATTTTCATTTGAGTGAGGACAAAAGGGCTACTCTCAGGATAAATTAGAGATAAAACATGAAAAGGAAAAAATTACAATTAGAAAGATACACTGACAACTGTTAAGACTTGAGTACAAGTGAGATATGTTCATTAGATTAACCCTGAGCAGAGTTCTTATGTGCTACTAAAATTTCAGGACCTAAGCTTTATTTCTGAATTATTTTTCTACTCACATTTTTTATTCGTTAAAAAGTCCCCTTCCCATCTGTAAATAAATTTATTTTAAAGTCAGAAAGGGATTATTATCATCACTTAGTCTGAACTTTTATATAAGGCCTGCCCCAACTTTTGAAGAAAAATAATACAATTTCCTTCATAATAATCTGTATTTTCATCTTTCTTTACCTTTTTTTTTTTTTTTTTTTTTTTGCAGTATTTTTAAAAAGTGAGATGTGGATTTCACTGGGAACAATGTCTCACCCTATGGTTTGACTGTAGGGTAACCACATTTCTGCTATTCTTTTATTTCTATTATTTAGAGAATGGGAAACATTTTATGGGATAGGTCTTCCAAAGCTTTACAGTGCTTACGTTTTACATGCTAGATTTTTTTTGGTTCCAGTAAACATTTATTCAGAAGTGTTTCTAGATTGATTTGTAAAACGGATCTGAAAAAAAATTACAAATTTTAATTGTCATGTTGAATAATTGTGTGTCTCATAGACTGCTATAATAATTATAAATCATGATAGAATACATATTTCTGAAAATGAAGACAAAACTCGGACTTCTAGCTCTGAAATGCACGCTGCTTATAGCCAGTTACTTGTATGACTTTATTATATCTGTGCCATTTGACAGAAAAAAGACAGAAGCACACTCTGTGTTGAATTAATCATTTATACATACACAAAGCTATTTCTGCTAAAGGAGTAAGCATTATTGTCACTTGCACACCCAAGCATAGTATGTTCATTTTAAAAAACAAATTCAAGAAGGAGTCCATCTTTGATTCTTGAGGAAATAATGTGGAGAAATTTTGTATTTGTAAACAAAATGTCGAATTCAATGAGAATCTAAGAGGATAGTAATATGACCAGGGTGGCAAAAGGGTGATTTGTACCTCATAGTGAATCACCTAGTCTGGAGGCCCCTTTGAATGTTGGCAACACTGCATGTACAGTGATGCTTGTAAGCAGTCTTTGAGCATTTTGTTCTGGCAGCTAATAATCACTTCACTGTGTATTTTATCAGCCCTGATATTCCCTGAATAATGGCCAAAGAAAAAAACATTTATCTACCATATGCATCTATTTAAAGCTGGAACAAATCTTCATTTTTATTAGAAAAGTCACTCACTCATGGCCTTCATTTTTACACAGCAAGTGCAATGACTTTCTGGAGCATTTTTGTGGAATTATGCTCTTTTCTTAAAAGTCTACATTAGGAAGGTACTTTATTTACTACTTTATTAACATCAAATGAAACCTTGTTAACCACTTGAAAGCTAAAATGGAAAGAATTTCTGTAACTGTGCCTTTTACACCTAGCACATGCATCACTTTTTCATACACTGCACAGCATCTAGGATCATTTAAATGAACTTTATATTGCCTTATGATGCAATGAAATAAATAAGTGGAATGATAAGCATGATGATTGGCTAGGTATTGTCATGGGGTAGCTTTACCTTTAAGACAGCTTGGAGGGAGAGGAAGTTGAAGCTGCTGGTGGCTGATGGGAGTTTTTCCCTCCTGACCAATTATCGGTCATTTTCAAGAATTGACAGCAGATCTGACCATTAAAAAGTGAATTCAACTTGTAAACACCCCCTTAAGAAGTACAGACAGAATTCTCTTGCTCTCTTTGGTTTCCGGCTTCGGACAAGGTAGCAGGCGCTGTCTCGGCCTCCTCCCCCCCTCTCCAGGCCTACAAGGCCGCGGGGTGGAGGGGGGGGAGGGAGAAGAGAAGCAGCGCTGGCCAGCCGAGCTTGGTTTTCAGTTTTTGCTGCTAGACTGAAACTTAACACCATGAACTCTTGCAGTTTTCCTAAAGCTTTTAATTCTTTTACTACCTGGATAAACATACAGATTACTCCTTTTCTCAGAAAGACAGAGAGAGAGACAATCAACATAGAGGAGACATCATAGAACCACCAAAAACAGTGAAGAAAAGAGTTAAGTTTAAATAAGAAAGAGAGAATAAGGAGATGCTTTACAGCTGAAATATCTTTCTGTTAAAGCTATGGAGATGGACAATAATAGTATAAAAAGACTCCTTTAATTCATGATAAGAGTATTAGGAGGAATGAGATATTCAAAGTGTAACTTTTGAGCAGAAGAGAGAGAGAGTACTTGTGATACTGTGAGTTACTGGAATTGAGTAGAGTGAAGATTTTGAAGCTTTGGGGGCAAAGAGAAAACTGTTTTCCAGGAAGGCTCACAGAGACAAATGAAGAAGACTTCTGCCTTTGAATAACTTATCCTTAAAAATAAGATTCCTAAACTCTGTGACCCATACACACCTTGGAGATGTGAAATGGGAGGAGAAGATCTAATGACAGATTTCTGGGCAGCTGGCATTAGAGAAATAGAAAACTATGATGAAAAAATAGTTTTCTCGTGAGAAACTCCGTAAGCTAACAGAAAGAGACTTCTGTTTCTCTACAAAGACTGATGAAAGACTGTAGCAAGAATTAAGACTGTTTTTAACCACCAAAGTCCTAAAGTTATTTGTCTCTATGTTGTCATGTGTACAGAGAAATAGTTAAGATGTAGAAGATAAGGGGGTTTTCTGAAAGTTTATTCTGGTATTCTCATTCTTGTAGTTTGTTAATAAACTGTCTTTATTCCTTTTAAGTCTTAAGCCTGTTTTGCTCTTGTTTTAATCCATATCTCACAACAAAAAAATAAGTAGTTTTTTAGTTACTGGTTTAAAACCACGACAGTATGAAGACTGGAAAACTGGGGCAGGACCCATTTGCTTTTTAAAAAGAGGGTTTTAAAGGAGACTTTTTATAATAATTATTATTTTACTGAGTTTTAGGTGATTTATCATCTGTGGAAACTATGATAAAATTCAGAAATGCCAGGTGGGGAAAAATTGTGCCATGAAAGTGAGAGCTATTGTAACCCAGTGTTGGGCCTCTGAAGAGTTACCAGAGTTGTGTGATGGTGTGCTGTTTATGGAGCATTTTGAAAAGTAGTGGTTTTGATTTGTAGAGATTCATATGAAATTCTAGTTAAACAAATCTATTCATACCACCTGGAAACTCCATGAATGATGTAATTATCTATATTTTATTAATACTGTACCTGAACAGATTATTGGAATGTTTATCTGTACTGTTTAATAGTGGATTGTTGACAAACAGGCAGGAAGGCATGACTTCAGGCAAGTATTTCATTATAATTTCTGTGTTTATTTAATGTGTTTTAGCTATTTTAATTAGGCAGATTATACATTTAAAGCTAGAGATTGAAAGAACAGCATTTGAGAAGAATAGATTAAAAATATAAGATTTCCTTACACCACAGCAAAAATATTCTGTGATGTTTAAAATAAAGACAAGCAAACAGCTCTGTTCTCCTGTGCTTGAAATATAACAAAGCTTGACTGTGTACAGATGACTATATTTATCTTAACTTATGTCTTCTTCCTACTACTAGGATTTACCAATATTTTAGTTTGTAAAAAGTGATTTAAAGCCCAGTATTGCTGTAATATTGGGTACCCGTGTTTTGCCAACTGGCTGCATTTGAATCAACTAAAATATACAAATTTCAGGCTGAATATGTTCCTGAGAGACCAGGAATCTATGCGGTATTCTGCTGCAATGCTAGAGAGAGCATGCATTATGGGCAAAATATACCATCCTTTGGAGGAAAGCAAATATTCTTTCAGGTCTTCTATCAATTTGGTCTCTGCAGGCAGAATTTTCTGTCCTTAGTGGCCAGACAATATGAGATACAAAAATTTAGTTCACATCCTCTGTTAAGCCTAGACACCCACTGTCACTTTAGGACCAGCAACTGCTGCAAGCTTCATTGACAGGAAACACAAATGGTGCTAGAGTGATGCTGGTTCAAAACACATGACACTGTTCTTTCTGTCTTTGCATCATACCTGTTGCTAACTTAGATTTCTCCAATGACAACAATTGTAAAATTGATGGCCAAATGCAATTTACCATCTGAAGTAAAATTGATACAAAGGCTACTGTAGCTGAGGACCTACCCTCAGCACTAGAAAATAAACATAGGTTTTGGGTGAAGGAAAAGTTCGATGTCAAGGAATCATTATCAGGAGAAAGGTCCCAGACTACAGTGTCCTAAACACTTTAGGTTTAGTAGACCCTAAACATAAACCCTTAAAATAACATCATAAATCCTTGTTGATACATCTATAGTCTGTATTGTGATGTTTATTCTGTCTAGCACCAACCATATGCTAGATCCATTTATGTCTCCCTTTCTTCATTTACATCATTAGCAGATATCTTTACTGCACCCCCCTATTAACATGTTCAATAGACCTTTGGAGTGAACTAACATCTACTACTTTTTTAGTAAGAGTATATTTTCCATCATAATTTGTCACAACACCTATAGGTGGCCAAAACATGTCAGTTGATTTTATATTAGGGTATTTTGCATATAATTTTAAGCTTATATAAGGTATTTATTAACAAGAACCTCAATTACCCTTGTCTTCTAAGTTGGGTCATAAGAGTTTGCCATAAGATTTTTCTGATTATTCTCTTCAGTTCTTATACTTCTCCTTATTGATGTTCTATTACTTCATATGTAGACTTGCAGGAAAAAATGATGTTATATTATCTATATAGTAATAAAGATTAAGATAATCTAGAACACAGTTTAAAAAAGATAATCCTTTAGTCATAATTTTTTCTTAACTTTCATTCTCTCTTTCCCCCGATGGTGTTAGCACACCCTATGATTTCCCACATGACCAATATTGAATGGACTTGCATTCCCTATAAAGGAATATCTTTTATATTCACCCTGGTGTACAGGAACTCAGAAAGTTTTTGAGCTGTAACATTGCTTTAAGAATGAGACTTAGTACTGGTGTGTGTCTATCTGGCTTCAATCAAACATGTAATGGACTTACACCTGCTTGCAAAAGATTCTGTAGATGAGACATTATAATGCTAATGATTAACCAGGTCATTAGAGAAGAAAATAAAAAATTACATTCTTAAAATACATGATTTTGGAAAATATTGAAAATAATATTGTTTCCAGTGTCTCACAATATAAATCCAAATGGGATCTCCTGATAGATGAGAATATTCAAGCTATGAAACAATTTAGGTTTGCCATTTTCAGGGACCATGAACTTTCATTTCATCTTGATCTTAAGCCTGTACAGACTTTGCCATAGTACTTTTCATGAGAGAGTAATTCATTATCCTTAATAAAGGCACACTGACTGGGAGTCATTTGTTCTTCAGTGACTCCATTACAGATATGACTTAATTAAACCTGTCTTTTCATAGCTAAATTGAGACAAGATGAGATGAATCCCACTTTTCCTGAGTTTCTCAAAACCTGTATCAAAACTTTTCCTGGTGGAACTTATTCTATCTATTCTGTCTATCTATTCCTAAGATACGAGCTTGAAAATGATAAATGCTGCAGAAAATTACTTTTTTTTTTTTTCCTCATGAAATGCTGTTGAAACATTCACACGAGTTTCCACCTTATAAAGTTTAGCTGGGCAGGGCATGGTAGGATCATTATACTGAAATATCAGAGATAATATTACTGCCATAGACAGAAGAACTGAACATAGAATAAAAAGGTTTCCAAAACATTGTGACTAGAGTATATGTCTTCACCATTTTGGCCTGGCATCAGTTCAGTTTCACCTATATACTATTGGTAATGCAGATCGTTGTTGTATCTCCTCTAAGTAATAAATTATATGTTATATGTGTTTGTGCATATAAATGTTGTATGTATGGAGTATTATGTCTGTGCCCTTCCAAAGAGGAACATGCTATTTTCATGGAATATCTGTGATCTAATAAAGAACTTTTAGTACATTATAACAAAGTTTTAAAGTATTGTATATATGGATATATTTATAAAGTACTTAAACATCTTCATCTGATCGCTGCTGCTCCATTTGGTGTGCAGATGTACTTGTGTTTTAATCTGCAAAGCCTCAAGTTTGTGAAAACTTTGACTGGTGAAATTATGAAAAACATATTTCAAGGTTTTATCTTCCCATTGCTTAAGAAATGCTATGAAACGTGATGTGAGATGTGGAATGTTCCATCAAGTTGTATAAATAAGTGAAACCATTTGTCCTTCTGATCCCCTTGCATGGAAATGCTGTCAGGATAAAATGGCTGTTAAGAAAATGGAACATAATTAGACCTGACTTATCCTAAATACCCTCAGTATAACTCAAACTAAGGAAGCTTAATATTTAAGAGTAGGCAATTAAGATAGCAGTCTTTTTGCTCAACATTTCTCCTCAACATTTTTTTTTGTTAAGCAGTTTGAATTGTTTATATTCAGTACAGCTTCTGTATATAATATGACAGGAAAATCCTGGCATTCACTGGGGCACTGGTAGTATAATATTTCTGCTACTACAAGAGAAAGGTCTGAAATAGCTCTGCTACTCCTCTGAAAAGAAATCTTTAAATCAACAAAGAACTAAGATTAATTCATTTTGTCTGAGTATGAATAACTAAGAGATATAGTTTTGGATTGAACTTGTTGAGCGATTGTAAACAAAAAGGAGAAATGCATTCATCAGTGCAAAATGAAACTAAAGAAAAATTTTCTTTTTTTTAAAATTTAAACTGAAATTTCCAATTGCATAAAATTTTTTATTTAGATTGTAGTCTACTGAGGAAAAAACGTAATATAGTGTCTAGCATCTGCAAGTGTCTACTGTGGAGTCTTCTCTCTGCTACTCCAGTAAAACTGGAAATCTGCTTTCAAGTGCATATTTGTCTTTATGCCACTTAGGATGAAACTGTCAAAATACTGAAAGTAATTGTTATTATTTTCTTGATAAGATAGGTTAATTTCCTGGGCATTAAACTTTGAAATAAAGAAGATAAACTTGAGAAAACGACCTTTATATACAGGTCACTTTATCCCAAAGTTGGAGGGGAAAAAATAGAATTAATTTTATCTGCTCTACTGGGACTTTCTTACTTATTGTAGTAATCTGTAAGTAATTATGAAGTAATGGGTGGCAATTAGTAGTATTTTAGACCCTGTGTTTAATTGTAGACCTTCTATCTCAATCACATCCAGCTCAGGATAGTGTATGATTTTACGATTCCATGAACTGAATTTATGCCTATTCATTGTAAGTCAAACAGTGGTGATTCTCATCAAAGTTTTAAATTGCTTTAAACATCTGTAAATCAAATCAAGCACAGATTGTCTCCTCTGGAATACTCCAAATATTTAATCTTGTATCTTTTAGTTACAGTGTAAGTACAGCGTAGTTCTGGAGCTGAACACATTTTTTATTACAGTGAGTATTTTGTGCATTTTTTCATTTCCTGGTTTTGCCACGTCTCAATTTCCTTACTTCAAATTTTCATCTCATTTACATTTTTTTACCCCAAAGTCATCTCAGTTCTAACTGAATACATTATATTCCTTTGCAGATGCAAGCTCAATACATGAAGCAGCAGGAATAACCAGAGCAGCCCATCAAATCAGACAGACTTTAAGGCTTAATTAAATGTTATATGACAGTCATGACAGATATCTCTACTGAATGTTGCAAAGCAAGATAAAACACTACATGATATATGAGAGATTCAATGGTGTATTTGTGTATTTTCGTCCTTTAGAAGAGCAAGTAATGATGAAAGAATCTTTGTTCCAGCTGTGATGGTTAAATTCCTCTATGATGCTAAAATAATTCTTTAAGATTTCCTGTGCTGTTTTCATGGGACTTAGTACAGCACTGGTAAGAGTGGTGAGGTTAGAGATATACTCGCTCTTAAGGTCTTCAACTGAGTGAAAATAAACAGAAAACACAAGTAAAAATGCAAAGCTAAACTTTGCTTGGATGCTTCTGATTAATTTCCTGTCAAACTAGCAAAAAAAGCCCCATTTGCTTCAGCATGGTGCATTTGACAAAATGCACTCACAAAGGATATGAATAGGGCATTTATGCACTAACAAGGTAGTGAGACAGCAGGATTGGAACCGCTCACCTTTCAAGGTGGGGGCAGTGATACAGAGCTCAGGAATTTTAATTAGGAATGATTAGATGTCAGTAATACATGTTAATAAAATTGTGACCAGATCAAGGATTGTGGATCCTTTGGGTTGCTGCTAGGTAACCGTCCTTGATTTTATGTAGAAACTCCAGCTTTAAAATGCTCACTAGAGTTCACAGGATAGGTACAGTTGCTTTTCCCTGCAGTGATTTATGATTCCTACATCACATGTAAGAATCATGAAGATTCCCTATAGCTCTCTGTTTAAACTTCCTTCTAGTCCAGACAGAGAAACTGGGTTGGAATCATTCCTCATCTGCCAGTAGATCTGTCCCTCACAATGAAAGGAGGATGGATGATTCACAAAGAATGATTGAACGGCTGAAATCAGATCATCTTTTACATTCATGAAAGCTGACATGAATTTTAAAAAATCTCTTCAGATGAGACTTCGTTCCCCAAAAAATATTTTTGAATTTTAGAGTTAATATATTTCTTGATAGTATTACTCAATCTATTACAGTATATTAATTATTTGAGAGATTTGATCAATTAGCTAAGACTTGTAAAAGTTTGGGGGTTTTTTGTCTGATATCAGACAAGCTTATTTTCTTTTGAAGGGACAATTTCATAGTTACAAAAGTATTTAAAAGATTAAAAATTCATTCTGTTTAAATATATTAATTATATCATATTTTTATGAACATTTATTAACATAAATTTAAGAGTTCTTCAAACACATGACAAAATATTTCCCAATTTTCCAATATTGTAATTATTTTTGCTTATTATTAGATAATTTCTTTAAAAATATTTGACTTTTCAGAATACTGGAATATCCTTTTTGTATCATGTTTTTCTTCTTTGACGTTTGCTTTTGGTCTTCCTTTACTTGACTGCATATCCAATTATTTGTCGTGTAGTAAGCAGTCATCTCAGAATTTTAGTATTTTTAAACACTAGATACTGGAAGAAGACATTTAGGATACTGAAACTACAATGTATTGTAAATGTAGTTTAGCTAATATTTTCCTCACTTTGAACAGCATATGTAATCTAACAATAAATATTTTAAGAATGTTGTTGAGCAATTTTTGTTTTGACAGATTAGTTTTTAAAAATCATGGGTTTTAACCCACAGAGATGACAATTAAAAAAAAAGAAATACTTATTATTGGTGAAATTAATTAGAAGATGGAATTTTTCCTTGGGAATCCTGTGTCTTGCTTATCTCACCCTTTTCTGCATTTTTGGCTTGTATCCTCCTGAAGCTCTTACCCTGAAATGTATCAGCCAGACAAAAATCATGATATGGCAGTGAGGGCACCCCAGCAGCATTCGGGGGGACTGATAGGTCTGGGAAGGTTCAAGAAACACAGAGAAACAAAAGAGCTCAAAGATGAGAAGCAGAAGTACTTAAAGAAACTGTATAGAGGTGGAGAATCTTATTGTCAAAAATATTCAGCAGACTGCTGTTATAAAAGAGAAATTTTTTAAAAACACCCTACCAAACAATCCATTTACCAGGCATGGGATCATAAAGTATCATGCTTTGGAAGTATGTGTCTTACAGAATCTGCCACAAAGAAAGGAAAAGGATTTGTTTGAAAGATAAATTTCTATCAAAGCTGGAAATTTGTCAACTAGGAGTTACATCTGCTTAAAAGACTATTTATTTATTCACAATATGAGTACAGACACTGAAGTGCTGTGACCGTGGGAAAATCCAGTGTGAGCCTTGTACCAGAGGGCAGATTTCCAGGAGACACTGTCACTAGTGAGACTTCACACAGGAGCTCGTTTATAATGTGTCTGCTATGCTGATGTACTAAATAAAAACAGTTACTGTTTTTGTTTAATAGACAGATTTACAAGGCCTATGTTGGTAACTAAAAAGCTGGGAAATTTGTCTAATTCAGGATAATTGAAGGGCAGGAAATTTATGTGAAAAAATGTTTGCACTTTAAAAATACATCAATTTGATATATGCTAGAAAAAAATCTCTGTCTGAAAAATAATGCTGATATAGGAAGAAATGGAAATAAAGTGATGATGAGTACAAACATTTAGACTGTAAACTAAAATAGTAGTTAAACCTAGGGAAAAAGCATCTGGAAATTGAAAAAGCCCAACCTCTTAGTTGATGTGGTGAGAGGAAAACCTGCCTCTAAAGTGGAGCCTGAATGATATCTGAAGTCAGCTAAATTGTGTACCTATCAGCACTGGGGAAACTGGACTGAATGATACAGGATCCCTCTTATAATGCTGGGTCCCTGAGTTTAAAGCATCTTCATGTAATCAAACAAATTGCTCTTGCAAGCCACAAACAAGCCTGAATGCTTAGAAATGGAGAAATAAAACTGACATCCTTAAGGATAAACATGGGAGACTCTTCATTCGAGATATGTCAGTGCTGTCATTGGAGACATTGATGTACTGCAGATTCTCTGTCTGTGAAAGTGATGAGTGGTGTGAAATGTCTGCTCAAGACCTACATGACATTAGTGAAATGAAATCTTTGGAATATAAATCCCTTGACATTGGCAGAGCACAGAATACCATTTGTCATTTTATTAATTTCTGACTCAGGAAAGGTACTCCACAGTTTTGCTGATTATTCTGAAGTATTAAACTTTCAGTTTTCTGCTTTCCCCGAATAAAAATAATAGCATGGGTCCATGTCTTGGTTTAAAGACATTTTAAGAGTCAGATGCTCCAAAATTACTTACCTCCCCTTTAGTTTTAGCCAATGCCTTTCCACCAATAGGGAGAGACAAATAAGAGTAGATATAAAACCCCATATTTACTCAAAAAAAACAAAATAATGATGGGAAAGAGAAACAATAATAATAATAATCACTAGTTACAAAGTTGCTGAAAGCTCATGGGCTCCCTGGGAATGAAGAGAAACTAAAAATGCCAAAAAATCCCACAGACAACTGTGTGTGGAACATCAAACATGGTGACAGCCCTTCCCCCTCTCCTGACTATGTGTGCAAGAGAGATAACAGAGAGAAAAAAAAAACAATACAATTACCAAAACTCCTGTACACAAGAACCAAAAGTGAGTAAGGACAAAACAAAAAGGAAAGCCTGGAGTCCAAAAATGTACCTATTAGAATACAATAATAATTTGGGCTACCCAGGAAAGGCCAATACAGATGAGGAAATCAAGAGGAAAATCCAATACTTCCTATGCAGGATGAATTTTCTGGCTTATCAAATAAAGCTATAGCATAGATAACATGGGTTTATGGTGTAGAGGGCAAATACCAGTGCCAGTGCAACACAACAGGATCTGTACTGCAAGATCAGATGAGAATGCCTGGGACACTCAGGGAGTTCAGTACTTTGGGGCAGTCTAAATGGTATCCCTGTGGTGAAATGGCCTGGATAACAGGTAATGAGGAAAGAGTGTGAGTATAAACTGTTGATGTGAACAAACTACCTTATTGTTTACCTCTGAGTAAGAGGATTTTAGCCTCTTTAAAGCCAAAATTTATAATGCTGTGAGGAAATCAGCAGTGGTGACAATTACTCAAGATGACCATCAACCTGATTAAACAGTAATGAAATTGCTGCCAAAAGCAAAGAGTCAGCTGAAGCATGAAATGAAATGAAATATAGAAGAACAAACATTTGTAAGAGTAGGAAATTACTTCAGAATGGGAAGATGGAAACAACAGTACTTAAACCTGTCTTAATGCTGCCAGAACTTTCTCCACAGCGTTGTAACTCTGCCTTGGCTAGAAAGAGATGAGCAGGGAGTATCCAGCACATGCAGTGACAATGTGGGTTGCAACAAGAAGGAGATCCACATGTGGGGTTTGCACAGGTGACATCGTAGGGGGAGCCTTTTCTCCACTCTGGGCATGATGAGACACTAGGGATTGCCATGGTTACAGATAAAGTTGAAACATCTGCATATTCAACAGGAGATGTACACATAAAAACCCCTGTTCTTTTCAGGGGGAGCAGTTTTCCCCTTTGATATCTGCTTTTCTTTATTTTTTTTATTTTTTTTTTTCCTGTCTGTAGATATTAGTATGTAGGAGACCCTAATAAAACAGACACCCACACTTATCTTCAAGAAACCTTACCTTCCAGCATCTTTCAACTGTGAAAGTGTTAGAACTTCAAAATTGCCTTTCCTGACCTGATTATGGATGCATTCAGAAAGTATCCTATCCAGTGCTTCCTAGTTTATAATCCCTTGAGAACAATCCATTTTCTTTTCTTTGTAAAGGTTTTAATTTAGCAATTATTAACTATCTTTTAGCTTTCTAAACAGTCTCCTTACACCCACCAGGTGGTCAGTGGAGAAGAAGAAAGTTTTCCTATGCATCTTAAGGATTTCTTACCCACTCCTTCTCTGTAATTTCTCATAGACTTCCAAACATTTGATGGATTTTCAGCTGTCACCTGCTTGAGTGGTGTTCTGTAGTCCCAGGTACGCTGGCCTCTAGCTGAGACCCGTGGCAGATGAAATGGTACAATAGATATTTGCACAATTAAATAATATCTTCTTTTGACTGACTGTGGGGTCATGTGGCTGGGGGAACCACAGGCCAAATGCACTAATTGAGAAGTCACCTCTTTTTGTGTGCCACCAGAAATTACAGACTTCAAATCACTCCACAGCAAACTTCAGAGCAGCTAAAGATGGAATTACAAGTGCCATGTGCAATAGCAGGGCATGAGAATTTAGAAGCATACTTTTAAGCCCTAAAGCCACTCTAAGAAGAGTGGTTGGCCCCATTTGTAATCCAGTTCCCAGCTGACCTCACACAGGTAGATCTAGATATCAGATCCACTGAGAAGGAAAGCTTGACCAAGTTAAATTTCATTCATGTGATAAGAACTTCTATAAATAGTACATACCACCTATGTTTTCAGAGGCACAGGGAAAATTTAAATGTACAGGCCCTCTGCCCAGAAGTAAGTCAGGGAAAAATAAAAATATGATACTTCTGAATGTCAGAAGTGCTCAAAAAGGTGCAATTAGTTCCTTTTTGTTTCAACCTAGTGCACCTTAGCACTGGCCTCAGGATTTTTTCACATTTTCTGAACTAGTTCCACTTAGACTAGGTACTTCATTATTTTTAGTCATACTAGTTACTAGTCTACTTATTTTCTTCTCCTTTTTGACTTTAAGTATAATTCATAGTGAGACAAGCCCTGATAGGTATTACTTTCCTTAGCCATCCAGCCACAGCCTGGACAAGACTTGAAGTTAAGCCTGAATTTAAACTTCTCGAAGAAATAATTTAATCAGTGTTAGCAGCAGCCCATGTGGAAAGTGTCTGCCTAGTAATTCATTACCACCAGCCTGTCTCTAATTTGCCAGTGTGCATGGTACCCCTACAGTAGTGTGAGAAAGGCAACAGATCATTTATATAAATTAAAATCAATAGGGGGTTGAGTATGGAGCCCAGTGGAATATCCTCTGGGCAAGTGAAATTTTAAAGACTAAGGAGCTAATCTTAGCTGCTTGACTTCTTTCATCAAGGTAAGACTTAAAAAGATTAATTATAATTTATGATATATTAATACCTGGAAAGCTTTTGAACACAGATACTGTGTTTCAGCAGAGTAAAAATGAAGGCTTTTTCAGGTTTCAAAATACAGTGTCAACATGGAAAACTTTTTCAGCTTTAAAAAGCTTATTATTTTCAGTGTCACTAAAGGGGATTTTTTTTTTGTTCCTTGAGCAAGAGTTTTTTGAAAATTAATTTATTTTCGAGAAATATAACTTCTGATGTCTTTGAAATGTATTTCTTGATCCAAAACCAGAAGGGAAAATTATTATTTTTTCATCTTGTGCTTCCATTACAATGTAATTCTCACTTCTTTATCTGTGAAGTTTCTATCCTTGACTTTAGAAGGCACACTGGTTAAAACTTACTGGCTGTAACTTACAGAGAATGTGAGAATCCAGCCCGAAGCCTTCATGCATACATTTGTAGAGAGAGAATTATTAGATAGATATGGATGTTTCTGACATTCAGAACATACACACATCTGAAGGTCTAAAAAATCTTTATTATTGTTATGGCTTCAGCACTGCATTTCACAGAACAGTTAATGAGATCTGGATGCATTGAGTGACTTATTTAAAGTAACTCAGCAAGCAAATGGTGGAGTCCCAAAGCCCCTTGCTGTCACTATTAGACAGAAAACACTGCTTCTCTCAATGGGTTAAAGTTGACAGGCAATAAAAAATAACCCTTTTCTTTAGGGCAGAGAAGATAATAACTCATGTTAAAATCTACATTTGTTAGTTTCAGGATATACACATTAGCCTCCCACGGAGTTATATTATTATTTGTTTTTTTCTGCCCTGGCATCTTGTACCCTAGTCCTGTTCAGAGTTCTGCTTGTTCTCATTCAGCCCAGATTATAAATGCTGTGGTTTATATCTTTGCTGGTATTGTGAAGTGCACTGCTTATCTACTGTTGGCTATGGGTAATGCATAATGAGACAATCTGGGGCTTGTAAGTCTAAACTAAATGTAGTTCTGGGAACCTCGGTATTATCTACTGAATATTTTTCGTGGCTTGTTTTTCAGCACTTATCTGGAAAATAATTACATGCATATGACCAATAGGCAATTCCTAACAGATACTGCCATCTCACATAAAGTGTTTGGCTTTAAATTGAGCAGAACTTCTACTTTCTGCACTTTGTTTCTAAGGATACAGTCATGAACAGGGAACATTTTCCTCAGGAGCTCATCTGTTCCTGCTGCTTCTCCCTCACCTGGAGTCATAATCCTTGGTTTGTGGCTATAATCAGCTCTGTGGAAACTAATTGTGATGTCACAGGCAGAAGATTATGACTTCAGGGGCAGAACAAACAGCAGGAGCAGGTGACCTCTAAAACACAAGATGTCTCTTTTCGTGCAAAGATTGTTCAAATGAAAAATGGGACAGAAATGTGCCTATCTTCCAGAAGAAAATGTTTTTTTCAGGTTTATAAAAGGCATTAATTGGATTGCAAGAGTTAATTTGAAGAGAAATTCTCTGTGATTATATCAAGAAGAGATAATATATTCAGTAGCAGCTGAATTACTAAGTTTAGCTTCTAATTTCTCATTTGATTAAATGACAAACACTACTGATGCAATCAGCAACTTATCTATCTTTTCACATAAAACTGGAACCATGTAAAAACTCATTTCCTCTCTAGCTGACTTTTGCTGTGAACTCAGCTGTAAAATGGGTCAAATTTTTAAAGGTTTCTGCTTTTTTTTTCCCTTTCATTTCATGTAGTGAACTGATCAGAGGGACTTTTTCTGATAGCTTTCTAAGGGAATGTTTGTGTGATTTAACAGCTTGTTTTATGACAGCATTAAAGAATCTGTTGATTTGTGTGGGTTTTAAATTTTTTTTTTTTTTTCATTTTCTGTAATAGTCAGAAGTTTGGTAGGGGAATATTACTTGTACCAACCAGAGTTTTTTCTTCAGTCTTATTCTGAGAAAATGTAACAGAGAATTTTAAGCAGCATCTTAAAACAGGATCTTTCATAGGGAAGATTCTTGAGATCAATTCCCACTTAAAATCCCTACTTATTGTGTGTTGTCATTGAGATTTGGACTACAGGACTACAAATGTGGTTTTATCACCATACAGATTAATCTGATGATGGATTTGTGCTCCATGTGAAGGCATGGAGGTTTTGGTAGGATATCAGGAGGCTGAGTGGAAACAGACATTTATTTTAGATTGGATTCCTACTCTTTTTTGTGAATGTCACATTCCATTCTAGAGAAATGCATTTTGGTCCAGGTAAATGACACTTGGAGAATATTTTGTTTTATTTTATTTTTTAAATGATTTATTTTTTTTTTCCCTTGAGGATAAGATTTTGTTCCTAAAGGATAATTTTCCTCTTACAAGGACAGTCATTTAACTTGAAGTGTTATTTGTGAACAGCTTCATGTCTACATCAGAGATGTGACCTTAGATGACTGGCTTCTTTAAAATATAAAGTGGCTGTTGCACAATACTGAATCTTATTGAACTGTGGTATTCTCTTGAATTTTGTGCTTAGGGATGCTAACCACCAAAAATTTCCAGGTAAACATGTAAGTCTGCTCTGCATGCTCAGATAAATCAGTTTTGTAATGTGTAAATTGGAGACTCTAAGCACTTTTTTAATTTTTTTGAGATCAGTGGTTGCAAAAGTTCCCACACATAGTACTAGTACAGTATTGGAAAGTGCCCTCTTGTAACTAATTTTCCAATGCCATTAATCAGTTAAGTGTTTAAATGTGTAATTTGTGAATGAAATTATAATCACTGCCAAAAAAAATAAGTGTATATCTGATGAGAAAATACTGTATTCATATTTTCTGGGGGAAAAAAAAACCCCAACACAAGCAAAAAGACCCCCAAACTCCAAAATCCCAAACAAAACAAACCCCACAAAAATTACTTAACTTATAAGCATCTGTGCATGATGAATTTAATATATTTGTGTTAGTAAAGAATTATAAAGAAATTGAATTTTTTAAAGGAACACGGAATAAAAAAATTTTTTTATAAGTTATAGGATTTAAAGGTGCATCAATATCGTCCTATCATTACACAATTTTTCCCAGATAGTACTAAAATACAGGAAAGCATGAGAAAGCAGAAGGTAACTAAAAGAAACCTTTGTCATTTTGTAGGTGCTGTAAGTGGCAACTGGTATGAGAGTATTTTTGAGCAGACAATTTAATAAAATCCCATGTTTCTGAATGACATTTAACTACAGCCTTTTTATAGATTTAACATGTAAATGATTTATTTTGATAAATATTTTCATTTTTTTCCCCGAATATCCAGTCTATTGAGCACATTGGTGGAGAGTAAAAGTCTACCAACCTTTCTCCTGACATTTTGCAAGTTCAAAAATCACTGATAACAAGAATTTGTTTCCAGTTTAATCTCACCAATTATGGTTATTCCAGGGCAGAGCACTAGGAGTAGTTGACATAATGCTCATTGACATAATAGCACAGATGAGCTGAATAAGAAAGCATCTAACAACATTACTTGGAATAAAGCTGTGTCTCTTCATGTCCTATTTTATATGCAAAGAAAAGCAACACTATAAGGATTTTAAGGTTTTTATCTTTATGCACACAGTAAATGCTTTTATGGAAAATCTTATTAAACAAATTCCAGGCTTCAAGGAGGAAATAAAACCATAATTTAATTCTCTATTCTACCAGCTCTTATACAGCTTCATTTGAGTCATGCCTTTACCTAAAACCCCCATGGTTTCATATATCACTAAAAATGGTATCTTTAAAATGGTTAAGCGTTTCTACTATGAGACCAGTAAAAATTTGGATCCGAAGGAAATCAATATTAAATTTATTTTTGATCAGCCCCAGTTCTTACTGTGAATCCTTTAAATATTTGTGATGATAAAAAGATATTTTCATCAATGAACACAACAGATATGTCCTACCTTCTATGTCATCTGAAGAGTTATTTACTAACTTTGATAAAAATATTAAAATACGAATATTGTTTATGGACTCCTTTATGTCATGAAGCAAACTGCCCCAGAGTGAAATACACAACCCAGCTTCAGAATAACCAATGAAAAAAAGCCCCAAAACTTCCTACTTTATTCTTTCTGTTCTAATATATGTTTCACATCAGTTAGTGGCTCATTGTGAGGTTTAAGGAATTAATAAATTGTCAGAGTAAATTAAGTTGTAATGCATTATCTTCTGTTGTATTTCTGTTTAACTAATTCTCAGATTTAGTAAATTGCACTAGGTGTCAGAGCTGTTAAGTATGATTTGGTGAGTGTTTTAGAAGTTCAAGATTATTTCAGGTGCATTCTTCTGTAACATACTCTAAATAGCCTTTTTAAGAGATCTTCTTCTAGTTTAGCTTTTAAAATATAATTGGGGATTCCTCCATAGATTTATTCTGCTAATGAATAAGCCTTAAAATACTTTCTTGTTCTTTTTAGTACTGTTTAATCAAAAATAGGTTTTCTCCATTGTTTAACATTTGGTATTTAGAGCAAAACTACATTATCAAATAAAGTCGACAGAAGCAAAACTTCAGTCAGAATTAAGGGCATTTTGAGATTACAGGGCAGCTTCTCAAACCCATTCTAGAACTGGGACATCTGTAAATGCTTTATCTTCCAACCATGCTGTCAATATTCACCTGTCTCAGAGGTTTGAAAGCAAAAATTAAGTTTTAGCTTAAAGTCTGGTGCTTAGTAAGAAAAAGAGATCAAAGGTATTTGATAACAATGTCCTAGTAGGATATCTGAAGAAAAAGGCTAATTTTAATTATGGTTCATGAAATCTGATATTAATAACTTCACATACATTTTTTAAAATATTAATACTGATGATAAATTTAAGTTATAATCTAAGAGCTTCCTTTCCCAACTTTGAAGCGTTGTACTTATGTGAGTTTCCTTCTCTAAAGATGTTTTATTACCTGAATGGTAGAGGTCTCCTGCTCACACAGTTTCTGTATAAACCCAAAACTTACATGGATTAGTGTACTTTAAAAAACACAGGGGGATCATTCCAACTCATTAACTTTTGAACTGAATTTACAGTATGTTATTCAGAATTAAATTGAGTTATATTTTCAGTTAAGCGGTTTCTGACTTATGCATTAGATACTATTATAAGAAGTTTGTGTTGCATTAGTTTTAAGCTAATTAAATTATTAGAAAGATCCTTAGGAAAAAATTAATTTAAAAAAATATCTCAAAAAGTTTTGGGTCATGGAGCACTAGCCCAACAATTTTTCTTCTGTTCCATTTCAAATTCCTTGCTTAAATACCTTAATGTATGGAATTTATTTTTATTTAAGACACTTTGATTGGTGAACAAGAGCACAGTAAATGGCTCTAGTGTACACATTCATTTTTCTTTTTTGACATATGAAATACAAAGCAGGTCACTCTAATTAATCAAACTTTTAGGATAGTGGGTGGGATTTTGTTTTAAATGTTTTAGTTCTCTCTTTTCTGTAACTTCTGATGTTCACTGTTCAGGCAGCATAAAGTGCAATTTACATTCTTTGAATTAGAAAACTGATTAGAAAATTATATTAGTAATCTTTTAAAAGCTGCTGAAAGTCTAAAATCTCTATAAAGTGCAGTCTAAAATGCTTGCAAATCCTCAACTAAGGACATTGGTGATACCTACTGAATTGCAGCCACCTTTAATAATGAATTTACATAGACTAAATTCTACTGATTCAATGATGTATATTTATCCACCTAATAAAACTGTTCCTTTCATAAAGTTATTGAAATTTTAAAACAGCTACCCTGGTCTCTAGAGATTATATTGTAATAACCCCATACAGCGACAACAGAAAAAAACATACTTTTATTATATAAAAGAAACATATACTTTTATTAATACAAATGTAAAACCAGTTTTAATGACAATTATTTCTGTGTCCATCAGAGAAAAGCCCATTGGATGTAAAACTGTGCACCACCTTGACAAATAAAAGAAAGAGCTTTAAGGGAAGAATGGGAACAGCTTGCCCAGAGTGACTTTATTTTCTAGTAAACAGCTTTAAGTGTGTGCAAACAGCCATCTGCTTTTACGTGTCTGGTTTCTCACATGCAGTTCAGCTTTTTTCTGACAGTACTGCTAGCAAAAACAGATACATAAATCATGTCCTCGATTTATTGGTACTACAAAGCTCACACAGTGTCTTACACCTTCCATAGTCCTTTCCTGATAAAAGGTATGATCCATTCGTAATAAAGACAAGACCATAAGGAGAAATACTTTGGTAATGTAGTTTGTCTTAACGTGGACTGGGCCAAAAGGCTGCATTTTCCCTGCTAGCTACTGCATTTTATTTAAATTCCAGGTAATCTGAGAGAAATCCACTGGTGCTTTGGAATAAATTCAATTGTTAGTGCACCATTAAAGCTTACATTATTTTCTTAATGCATGGCCATGACAGGAAGTTCTGTTCTCAGTAACAAATTTAATGCACTGTGAACACTGAGAGTTCAGTAGTCCTAAAAGTTTCCAGAAACACATTTTTGTCTTTTTTAATATAACTGGAACACAAAACCAAGCAACTAAACAAAAACAAACAAAAACCACAAAACATCCAAACCAAGGAAGAATATACCTCATTACATATATATTTTTGTTTTTATCATTGCTTTAGTTTTTTGCAAATATTTAAAATTATTTATAACTTCCAATTGACAGATGCTTCTGGTTTTCTATAACATATAATTTAGAACCAAGAACTTACCACATATTCAGTCTGATCCAGGTGTAACTATGCTTTTTTGCCCTGTTTTCTGTGCAAGTCAGTATGGGTGCCCTAGCAAAGTGAGATCTCACCCCTACAGATACATACCATTTATTCTGTCTCCTTCTCTCCCCACTCTTTTTCTCTCTTTGAATGGCTAATGGCATCTGGTTATCAATCTTTACAGGGGTCAATGTTTAAGCTGAAATAACTCACTCCTTTACCATCTACTCTTTTCTTTGTATATCATTTTATAAGCTTGGTATTCTTGAGCTATTTGTTTTCCTCTATGAGCATTAGAGCTTTTATAGGACAATCCATATTGAGACAAATTTTTTTTGTAGAAAAGGCATTATCACCAAACTACTAAGCTTAAACAGTCAGTCAGGTGGCATTCCTGGATTTAGGGTTTTCTGGGTGGGGGGAAGGGGTGGTGTTTGTTTGTTTGTTGGGGTTTTGTTTGTTAGTTTTGTCTTGTTTGGGTTTACTTTTTTATTTATCCCTTTGAATAGGTACACATTAATTGTTATTTTTGGTTATTATTACCAAGGAATGATTTCTGTGAGAGTGATCACACAGCCCTGCCTCTGATGACATACCTTGATAATATAATTTGTTAAGGGAAGATTGTAAGTATGAACAGTCTGAATAAAAAGGGAAATTGTTGTTACCAGAAGAAGTTGATGTTGGTTAATGAAGTTCAGGACTTGGGAAGTCCTGTGGCTCTTGTCACTTAATACAAGTAGAAGCAATCCTGTTTCAAGTAATTCTTGAAAGTTTTGTTATATGGGCTGATAACTCCTGAAGTCTAAGGTGGGTATCTCAACACAGTTCTTAAAATGACAAGGCATAAATTTTCCAGTCAGCAAATCAGTATACACTGAGGCTGCAGAGAAACACCTGCCTGCATCTTGGCTATGAGACAAATACAGAATTATATATGGTAGATTACTAGTTCTAGTGCTCCCATCTTAAATGAAGGAATATAATATCTTGCATGGTATGTAAAAGAGTTTTCTCTCAAACTCCTGAAATAAAGTCTATTTATCACAAGCTACAGAACCAGCCAATGACACACGTTACTATTTAATGCTGAAGCTCTGTGCTATATCCAGCAAGTCAATATGCATATATATAGAGATAAGGAGAGTTATAATTAGAAAGCACTGGAGAACAAGATTTGTAAGGGAAATAAAAATCTCATGAGCATGACATGATATTTGGCAAAGATTTCACTAAGGAGGATGATCCTCTCACCTTTGCAGTATATTTTTAACATTCCTGTGAAGCATCTAGTATTTTCAGCTGTGAAAATGCCTGCCTGCTTGCTGCAGGAATAATAGTTTTGACTGAGAGGGAAAGTCTTATTAAAAGAAAAATAAAGAGGTTTATATAAACAGAGAAAGTAAATGTGAAAAAGACAAGATCCCAGGTGAGACCCTCTAATTTAAATTAAAATGTTATCTGTTACTTCTCAAGTGATAAGGAGGACAATATAATTATACAATTTATTTTCGTTTGTATTCCATAAAGAAGTTAATTAGAGTATAAACTTGTTAAAATGTTTTCTAATCTGGTTTAAGGTACATAAGTGTGAAGTCACCTTCAGTAAATGAAACATCAGCTAAGGCCATAAATAGTCTTCTTTACTACTGCACTTTAGTTACAAGGTATAGATGCTTATTTCTTTGATGTTGAGTGAGAGCATCTTGATTTTTGCTTTCTAATTAAAATGCATAGATTTATTTTTTTTTAAAAAAAAATAATATGAATGGAGAACTATCCAGCTTGACTGTGGGAGATTTTAATTATTTTTCCTTTTTCACAAAATTCACAATTCCAGAAAGGAATAAGATCTCCAAAGCTGTAAATATTTTTTTTTCTCATTGTAAAAGCCAGATCACGTATTTAAGACGCTACTGAAACATAAAAAAACATGATCATTGCAGGCAAACCTAAATATTATAGACTAAACTGATTTTACCTACACCACTACTAAACTTTCAGTAATCCACTTTTCTGGAAATGCAGAAACAGGAGTTTCTGAAGTGACAGCAAGCTGTTGCAAGTTGTTATAAACCTACATGACTGTAGCATAAGTTTAGAAATCTACTTTATACATAGTTACAAAGAATTCTAGATTATATACATGTTTTAAGCAGGAGCTGAATCTCTTCCTTTGCTTGTGATAACCTTCACCCTTCAAATTAGATTAAATATTATTTGAGCTATATATTTCCATAAAGTCTCTCAGATACTTTATTACTTTGTGCATGTGTATGCTTTCATCTTTATTATATTGATTTTTCAAGTCCACATGAAAACGTTTCTGAAATTTGTCATCCTCTTGTTATGAAATGAACATAATATCATAAAACAACATCAGCAGCACTTAAAAATTCTGCTCTGACTTGAATATAGTAACTGTAATACCTCCACACCCATGTAAAATTGTATGATATTATGAAGAAGACTTCTCAGGAAAATGTGCAGTATCAAGAATATTTATCCCTGTACTGATAGACTATTTGTCTATATTGCTGAAAATTAATATTGGGGACAGCGAGGTGTCTTTAACATGTCCTCAATTAGTTCTTAATAAACAAATGCTGTAGCGAAGATGTTAAAAATGTTATTATCTGTATAAAAAAAAACCAAAAAAACCCACAAAAACCCAGAAGAAATAATAAGATAAAATGATGAAAAATTGATACTGTAATGATGTCAGTAGAAAAAGTGATATCCAAATCCATTGGAGTATAAATAACAGAAAAAAACTAGTTTAACTGGTTTATTGTGAAAGGGAAGTACTCAGATAAATACCTCTTTTCACAGTGGCATTCTGTCCCTCGAGTAGAACTTGAAACAAGAAATATCCTTAAGGGCCTATCTGAGGGCCCAGCTACACTGCAGTGGTGTAGAGCAATATTACAGACAGCTAACAAGGATGTGCAGATAATGCAGTGCAAAGCCTGCAAATAATAGCTCAAGCCCCAGCAACATAGCATATACACTATTTCCATTTGTGGATCTCACTTACTTGAGAGATGCAGTGATCCAAGGGCACCTCTATATGATTTAGGCATTTTGTGAATATTATTCTGAACTGAGTCTGAAGAACAGGATTTCAACATCTCAGCTTCTCCATCTGTTCAAATTGTGATCATGACACTTATATATGACTCAAAAGTTGTTGAGACCTAGATCACTGAAGTGTAAAACACTTAAAAAATTGTATATAGTATTGTCATAACAATTTTATGGTAATTCCAAGGAAAATAGATTTACTATTACAAATTCTTAGAATAGTGAGGCAAACAAAGGTAGGCATATGAAAGTTTTTTAATATTATTAGATAAATTGTTCTAAAAAAAATTTGTAAGCATCCATGCTTTGATATTCAAGGTCACTTCTACCTTGATTAAAAATGTTTGCAAGCAGTTAAAAAGTTCAAGACAATATTCAACTTCATTTGTATGTTCCCATCACTTTAGATTTGTTATCTCTATTTTCACTGTAGTTTGGACGTTTGTAATAATCACATTTTGTCATAATTCAGCATCTTTACATGGGAAGCTCATGGGAAGAATATTTCAGTGTTTTGAAAGAGAATGGAAGGAGCACCATTGACAACACTTCAGGATAGCTTTTCCATGGAAAGTGAAAACCTACAACTTTTAAGTGACATTTTTTGGGACTTGTTAATATTTACTGTGAAAATAGTCAAAGCAGATTGGAAAACCATATAGGAGTGGAGGGAACAAAGCCCATGAAGAAGTGACACCTGTGAGTGAATAAGCATATGGTTTCAGGCTGAGATGGATCTGACTGAGAGGAGCAGGAGAGGTGACAATCCAGGACTGCTCAGAAATGCAGGATGGTGCAGACACAGAGGGGTTAGGTATTGGCATCAGTCAAGAACACAAACCATTATAAATGCTGGAATTAAGCACTCTGACATTGCACAAATGTGTTAAAAGCAGAAGAATCAGGTAGGTCATTGTACTCGGTTCCCCACAGTCAGTAAAAATTTTTAGTTCAGGTAAGCTTAAAGAACTTTTGAGTCTGCTGAAGGTCAGACACCTCTCTTGAGACCTTGCTCTTGTATGACTAGTTTTTTGTGTCTCAGATACTAATTTTCAGTGAAGGGTTGTTTTGATTCTGATTAATTCCCCAGCCTAGATAGGAGTCACCTATAGCTACTGTACTGATAAATGACATGGATGTAGCCAGAGATACCCTATCATAAAACCTATTTTCCTGCAAGCTGATCCATTAAGAGAGGTGATGGAACCTCCGGCACTTGAGATATTTAAAATAGCACTGAACAACATGCAAAGAATATTCAAGAGAACAATACTATCCTAATAGATAAATTGAACTGGTGATCTATTACATCTCTTTAACCTTCACTGCCATTTGATAGACTTTTTTAAAAAAATTCTGTACCTCCAGGTTCCAATTGGAAGAAACATTGTTTTTGAAAAGATGTCTTGTATTAATGAATCTAGTTTCCTGCTCCTACAGGCAACAAAGTGAAACCCATCACTTGCTCTCTACCATAGGATAAATATTAACACATCTGGGAAAGAGACTTGTCAAATTTCTATCTTGCCTGAGACTAGTGGTATTTCTAAAAAAATCTTTCAGAATAAGTTTGTCAAACCAATCTAACAAGTTTTAGATTTTGGAAACCTTCATAAAGAGCTTCATATAGTATCAGCATTCATTAGTGTCTACTTCTACTGTGCTGTAGGGAGGAAGCAGAAATATGTCTGGAAAAATGCAGATCATAGATTCTGCTGAAATTTCACCATCCAAATTCCATCCATGGTGGTAAAAACCATGGTGACTTCAGGCATATTGCTTAAGTTCATGGAAGAGGCACGCTTTCTTTCACACATGAAATATACTGAGCAGCACGTGAAAATGGTAACCAGATCATCGAATTCTCTGCTCTTGCTGAGAGTGACCTTGCTAAGGACCTGCAGGAAGCATATCAGCAGTACATCACTAAATACTCAAACCTGAATGGTTATGCTGATTATTTTAAATGTAGATATTATAACTTGGTATTCTTTTCCACTTGAAAAGAGCCAAAACACACAATGCCTTTGAAATCGAGAGTATGATGAGACAGAATATAAAGCCATGCTGCCTGCTCTTTGCTCACAACAAATTAGGGGTCCCAGTGGGTCTCAAACAAAAATCAAATGCTTGCCACTTAATCTTGAATTTTGATCTCTCTACGGGCATACACAGAGGTGGGTAAAACCCAAGCAATCCATATTATCATAAAGGAGATTCTTAGATGTGAGAAATCTGCATATATATTGTATCTTGTAAGCTAAAGAGTATTTCCCACTTATTAAAAAAAAAGTTTGAATATTTTACTTTGATTACATCTGAATATCTTTTCACAACAAACCAATTTTAATTCATAAGACTCTAAGACTAGAAAACTTTATTGATTCAATCATTTTTCTTGCTTACTAAGGCATCTCTAGAAGTCAGTCCTTAGCAGTGAAATGAATACTACCATTGACACAAAGTTAATATTTCAATGGTATATAAAGATAATGGCTATAAAAAAAAATTCCATGTGTGTTGATTGTTTTCTTGTTTTTATGTTCTTAGCATCATACGTTCAAGCCAAAAAGTTGCCATCATGGTTTTGTTGCCATCACACATTATTCATGCTCAATATGCTGACTCAAAAGAGTTTTGGCTTTTTTTGCTTTTTTTCTGGCAGCCACAGTACATGGACATATCTGCTCATATCTCAAAATGCAGATGAATTTTTTTACAAACTGCTATTTATTCTAATTTATTTGAAATAAAAATAATGAGTAAATGTCAGCTGTGAAACATTTCAGTTTGACTGTGACCTAAGTCACAGACCAAATCTATAAATATTTTAGTCCAAGTCTGATCCTGTGACACTTAAACAAAAAAAAGAAAATAGCTTGGCTTAACTGAGCTGGAAGTGTCTGAAAAAGAACACAGTAACTTCAGGCATGAACTTTTATATTTTCTGATAAAAATAGCTTATTGAGAAAATCCACCTTGAAACACATATACTGTTTCCACTGTTGGTGGATTTATAGGATGAATAAATATGTTTTGGGTTTTTTTTTAATAAATTCTCTTTATTTTCGTATGCTTTCTTTTTTTCCTTATTTTTATTTCACACTGTACTTATTATTGCTATTTCCACCAGAGCCAAATGCAACAGATATTCATGCATTAGTTATTACACTTATTAAAAAATAATGTCTCCTAAGCACATACATTTTGACAGATTTCCTTGTACACTCAGCTCATCATTATGGGATCATTTATGTCCTATGAATTTTGAATCTGCCCTGGGTGATTCTATGAGCGGATTTGAGTTTGTGATACTGCTCCATAGGATGGAATTATTATGAATCAAATGAAAAAAAAAAATGAAGTGTAAAAATATATATCTGGTTCTGAAACTTATTGCAAATATCATATGGATTTAACACATAGTTGGGTATTAAATGGTGTAAAAAACAATCTCAGCAATAATCTGGTTTCTTTTTATTATCTCATTATTGTCACACAGGAGACTAGGCTAAACAATGAAGAAATACAATGCCTAATAGATTTCAGAAAGATTTTCAAGCCATTTTTTCTTGCTACAATTAGTGATGGAATAATTCTAATAAATACCATAAATTTCATTAAGTAACATGAAAAACATGGATATTGAAAAGATGTATAAGGAGACAAGAAGCAGATATTTAATTTTCTATCCTTTAACTGGACTATAGTTCAGAAGTGAGATAATTATCTCTGAATCTCTATTGTTTTCTTAAAATTGTATCCAGAGCACACAATCCCTGAGAAATACAGCCATAAAACAGTTTTTAAAGAAAAATTTTAAATCCTCTTTTACTTAAGATGTTGCAGGTGAGACTCACTGTATGTCTTTTTCATGGGATTTGGATCTTTTTCAGAGATTAAAAGAAAAACATTCTAGCCTGTTTACTGATTCTTCAGAACTTGACAAAAAGTATTCAGAAGGATTTACCACACATTTTAATGAGACAAGGCTGAAGCAATATGGGATTTTTGAAAAGCAAATCTATTTCTGCTGGTAACCTACAAGATGTGACTTTTAGGCTTTTTCATTTGTGTGGAAAGTAGTGTCGGGAGAGAAGGAAACGATCTCACCCTTCTAGTACCTTGGGCTTTTAAGTTCCTATAATTGTATTTATGCAGTTTTGATTCTGCTGTTCGTTATATGAAAAAAAATAATCAGAGAAATATAGAGAGACTGCCAAAGATTTTTATCAGTTTTCAAGAAAATAGACAACAATTTTATCATCTTTTCATGCATTTTTCAGTCATTGTGATTCAGCTTTCCTAAAAGGTGATTATAATGACATTTTTATGAAATTGCTTTAAAATTATGATTGATATTTTATGACCACCATAAATCAAAACAATATTCTGTGGGGCTAACGTGTTATTTTCTTTGCTTGATTGCTTAATTTGGATAGAAAGCACAATTTTATAAAGATATTCAAAGTTGCATTACATGTGCATAGTGAAATATGAAGAAAATGTAGAGTGAAAAATTAAGCATAAAGAGAGCAGATAAGAATAAAACTAGTGAATTTAAATAAAGCCATTTCAATCTTGATGGTTGCTGGTGTGTTCTTACCATATCAGGACATCTGCAGAGCAATCAGTAGAACTAGAATAATCAAATAATTCCCCTGATATTTATGTTCAATTCAAAGACATCATGCAAGTAACTTCTGATTGTCTCACTTGATTTATTTGTGTTTCATCCTTATAGCTTCAATTTTTAGGCAATTTTGACAATTTTATTGAACAAAATACCTAAATTCTTATATTTATCTTGAGTGATTCTTATACAAAAGCACCTTCCTGAGTCTGAGGAAAGGAGTTAATACCCTTTCAAGGTGCTTAGAGCAGAGGGCCCAAGAACCTCAGCTATTGAATTTATACACCTGAGTAATTTCTAGAATCTAACACTTTGCCTATGGATGGTCTGGTGCCAGCAATGAAATCAGACATATTGCAGGAGAATATTATGCAAGACCACACAGCATCACACAAAACCTCTTAATCTTCCTTGCCCCTGCTTCAAGGCTGTGTTCATTCAAGGCTGCAAAACAAAACCTCTGAATTATGTCAGAATGATTTGCAGCTGGCAGAGAGGAATGATCATTGCTGACTGGAGGCACCAAATGCGTTTTCACTTCTGTGAAAGAACATACTACACTGAGAAACTAAAACTCAGTACATTGGATTGGTGCATATTTGATGCCCTTTCTTTAGTTCTCACATGAATAGTTTATAAACACATACCAGAAACAATTTTTTAGGTTCAAAACTTAACATTCACCATTTGGTTTGAAAAAAATCTCCCAACAGCTAAAAGGTTGAACTGAGTGGATTTGGTGTGCAGATTGTAATTATTCATCAAGTCATCTGGGACACCAATTCTGAATTGTCATTTCTAGTGGGGTTTCAAGAAATTTTCTGGATGGACTGTGATGTCAGAAATATAAAGAGATCTGAAGCTGCAGTTCTCTATAGAAGCAGAAGAAGAAATCTTATGGCATACTCCTTTTCCTGTGCCATTGCATTAAAACTTCTTATAGACTGATATAATCATAGGTAGTTAATCACACTTAAACACAAAGAGGAATGTATAAAAAAAATAATCTGGGTTTGTGAACTTAGGTCTTAGTTTTGGGTATAAAAAAAGAATATTCCATAGTTCTGTTGTCATCCATCTCAGCTATTGTTGCTAATTGCAATAAATGTCTATGAGGCTTCCACAAATATTTAGAGAGAAGGATGAATCCTCCTGAGGAAAGAGTCAAAACCCTGCTTTGAACATAATTTTGGCTTGCAACATTATGGTGCTTTCTCAGCTACCAGGCTTCATGTTTGTCTTCAGTACTGCGACTGAAAACAAGAGCTGATTTTATTTCTAGCTGCTTACCTCATGATGGAAATGTTAATAAAATGCTGGACTTCAGAAAGAGCTTAGTTGTAGATATTCTAAGCTGATGACCAGAGGAAGTCAGTAGAGACTGGGAATCCAGCTTAAACAAAAATCATAGGGCTGAAATGTTGACTCTTACGAACATAAAAGTTCAAGGAACTTCAATGAATCTAGGATTCATGGTAAATCTCAGAAAGTAGGTACCCAAGATGAAAGTGCCCAAACTAAGAGGTCCCTTTGGAAAAGTGGCATTTGGATGATATACTAGAACTCACACAAGGAGTCATTGTCAGAACTGAGATGAACTCATGATTTCCTGGCTCTTGCTGATTGAAATTACTCCTTAGAACTGGCTAGCATACCAATAAAAGCAAAATTTGCACTGTAATAATTTCTGATACTGTGTTCAACTTTATAAAATATGTTCCTTGGGGTGAAATTAATGAGCAACACATAAAGACTGGTTATTCACACTTTATGCAGCTGCACTTACAAGAGGATTGGGAAAGATGAAATCCAGCCTCAATACTAGGCCATGATGTGCTGTGGTCAAAATTCAGGGGGTTGTGGCTTTCATTTAACCTTAAAGGCTGGAATAATATTCCTTCTTTTTTTTTTTTTTTGACAATTCTTTTGTAATACATATCCATTTAAGTTTCATTCAGCAGGTATATTCAGCTTTGGGCGGTCGCAGCCTACATCATGCCATTGATTCTGGAAGGTGTACGTCCTATCCAGGGTCAAGGTCCACAGGTGAAAAGGAATGAAAAGATTTTACTTCAATATTTATACAGTTTTAGTGTATCTAGGAACTGCTTTAGGTGTGGACTCTTTTGGTTCTTTTTTATCAAGACTTAATTTAATGAAAAATTAAATTGTTCATCTTAACATGTCAGATTTTATTGCAGAACTGAGCTCTTGCTAGAATAGAATAAAATTGACGTGCTCCTTTGGATCATTTTCTTGTTTGAAATGGTGACTCTCATCTCTGTTTTGAAGATATGAAAAGAATGAGATTCATTTGATTACTTCTGAACATAATTATGTTTTCTTCCTGGCAACATTAATATAGTAAACTATTCAAGGAAGGCTTAAATCAAATTCCTTGTTTTTATAGGAGAAGGACAACGCTTTCAAGAGGTTGCTATACTATGTGACCTGTTTGCATCTCACAAGTTTTCAATTAGATTTTGACTCTGAGCAGATCTTAAAAGAGAATGATTGATTAAAAAAGGTCTTGCAAGCAGAGAAATAAGGCTGAGGTCTTACATGGTCTCATATCCAAAGGTATTACTCATGTAAGAGCATAAAGAAAATAGATTTGAAAGTGTTTGAGATTGAAAAACAGAGAACAATTTATCTAATGGTGTTGTAGTTTTATTTATTTATTGATTATATTGATTTTTTTTGTCATCAGCTGTGAAACAAACTATGCTCATGAATCAGCTTCGTCAGCAAAAATACATGCAAAATAACACTTGCATTAAAGTGAGTATTCCAAACAAAAAGAGTTCTTGTATTTCTATTTCTATTAGCCCCAGTTTGGAGATGACTACATATTATATTTCTCCCGACAGTGAAAATTGTCTAATGATAATAAATCAAGCTATTAAAAAGAAGTAAAATATGAATGTTTTTTTCTTTCCTTCCCTGCCTTCCTTGAAGACAGAAGACTTAACAGAGAAGATATCTCAAGCTGTTGGGATCCAGCTCTATTTTTGCTGACTGCAAAGACTTCTACCTTCTGAAAAGTCAATTGGACTTGACAGAGTACAAGTATGGAACAGATTAGATTTCAGATTATAAATTTTCTTTGTAAGGCCTCCCAATGTACAGATTTCACAAATGGACCTACATCACAGTGGAGACTGTTACAGCAGTGATGGTTTTCTGAACAGCTGCAAGTACAGTGGATTGTTATTTTTTGTTTTTAACACACCAGTACAACTTGATGTCTTTGATGGCTTTGGACCTAAAACATCTCCAATTCTAACTTGCTGATTCTCATAATAATCTAATGTAATAAAACTGGTCATCCTTTTCTTCATATTCATCTTTGTGGGTGTGTATTTAGGTATTTTCTAGGTGTTCCCTAGGTTACTGTGTTTTCCACAGTAGTCCCTGGTTTCTGCAGAACTTCTGTGTTTCTTGGACAAGTGTCATGTCATGCCCAAGCAAACTTCATCATATGAATGCAGAAGATTGCTTATAGGCATCTCTTAAAGGTTTGAAATCTTCTATGGCTGCTCTTTATGTAAGAATGTGGGCTGCTCTTAAGAAATGTCTTTTAGATGATTATTACTCGTCAAAACTACTGTATTGTTAAATGTCTATTTCTATTATATGTTTGAATTTACTGAGGTTAACCAAATACATGTTTATAGTCCGTGCTGCAAAAAAAAAAAACCCTTAACATTCCAAAACCTGCATTGTCATTCCAAAATAGGAGACTTCTTTACCTATATGGCCTCAAAATTAATATTTGAATTTATGAATGAGATATATTTTACACAACACTAGTATTATTTTTACATCCTTCTGCTAAAGAGGTTTCTTCACAATTTTATTTTTCTTTATATAAGGATAAATTAGAGGTGACAGGGAATCTATAATAAGAATATGCTGTTTATCATGATTGTCTATATTTTATCAAAATAAATGTCGTATAAAATTCATCCATTATTATCAGACATTATGAATACACTACATTCAGTATACTTTCAGTTAAATAGAAATCTTTTTTCTATTCAAAATACAGACTCCAAGATATTTAGTGACTTTCAGATAAAATTGAATATTTTTCACAGCAATCAGGCTCAACACTATTAGCAATTGTTCTTTGCCTTTTGTGTTTCTACTCTTCAAATGCTTACACAAGGTAATCATATATCCATGGCTGTTATTTATCCAAGGTTATCATGTGACCACTGTTATTTGTTTAGATTGTACAAGCCCAGCTTCAGTTCTTTTTCAGTTGTTTTCTTTTGTCATAAGCCTGCTTTCTCATCATCTTACTCATTCTTTATGGCTTACTCTTAGTTGTTTCTAATCTTTTTCTTACTCTTTAAGAAAGCTGAAATGGAACAAAAATGAAAGCTACAATTTAACATAAATATATAGAAACGGACTATAAACTTTGAGAATACAAAATCAGGAGGGGACAAAAATATCTCTTGCCAACATGCAGGATTCCAGTGCATAACAGAAAATCATGTAAAAACCTAGCTTTCTGATTTACTGCATCTATGTCCTTTACTGGATTTAATATAAGAATCTCCCTTAGTCATTAATGCCATGCAGCTTAATACAGACCATTTGCTGTCCTTGATCCATTGCTACAAGGACTGGCAGAAGATTAAAATGTTTCATGAAAATGTCAAGGTGCCTATGAAAATACGATGGCTTGCACAGTAAGTAGTAGCATAAAATAGGGTAATTCTTGTTAACCTTCTCTGAGTACAGTTCTTAATTACATTCTTAATTATGGCCAGAAACAAACCCTGCCACTTTTTAACTAAATGTAAACTATATAATAGTAGAAAGCTGGAAAAATGACTCTTCAGAATTTCGCTGGGCTAGGACTTGAGTACAAATAGGTGTAGCTTCATTTAATAGAGTTTATTTTGGTAAACTGAGAGTCTGACCCATATGTGGATATTTCAAACAGATAAGCAAAAAATAGTTTGAGTGTTGGATGTCTTTTAGAAATTGCCAAAAGGTGGCATTTGGGATTACATTCAATTTTCTGAACATAATTTATAAAGTATGTGAACTAAAGAAAGACTGTTTGGACAGAATGGGTAGGGAAGGATGATATTTACTCTTTTATTAAAGGTCATCTGTGGGCAAGTAGGTTTCTTACTCCTGCAAATAGTATTCAGGTGAGGATTAGGTAGCTCTTGGAAGAGAAGTGCCAAGAATCAAATTCCAAAGTTGATCACAGCAACATATTTCTCAGATTACAAAAGAAAAATCAAGTGTTTGTCCCCACCTACAGAAATGTGATCCTTGGAGTCAGTTCTGTGTCCAAAAATTAAGTTGTAACTAGAGAAAATTGACATTAACTTAGTACTGGTCTGTTAAATTTACATAAATTTTTATTAGTATTTGTGACTGGTCAAACACATGGCTTTGTGGGGAGAACATTCTCTATGTGTAGATAGCAGCCCTTCCATATCAGATGTATATTTCATTTAGGAAATACAAGCATGTCCTGCTCCCTGCGAAATGTAGAACACATCAGCAAGTGAAAAATGTACTGCTGAGAAAATGGGAACATAGATAAAGAGGGACTGGGCAATAGCATTAATCGATTTGGCACAGGAAATTTAAAATATGATGTTTGTTATGCAGCAATATTCATCCCAGAGTCTCAGTTTAATTTAATTTGGACAATTGTTTAAACCTCTGACATGTCAGGTAGAGACAAATAACTAGCCAAACAGCATTTGTAGTTTCAGTGCCACAATATATATTCCCTATGTATTATTTCCTACCTCTTTTTTTTGTTAGGAAAATTTGTGTTTGGAAAATCCTTGCACTCTGTCCTGGGGACAGAGTCACTTCAGATATTCTTTCCGTCCTGCATGACTGCCTGCCAAGTTCAAAACCCTGTCTGCAGCCATGGATATTATATATGAAGGAGCAAAATTAAAATCTCCATTATTAAATGATACTCAAGCATTTTAGAGCATTTAAAGTACAAATCAGAAATGTCTGCACTTTGTGAGTCCAAGGCTGATACTGCATTATTTTTATTTCCTAGGAGGTACTCATATTCTGCAAAGCTTACTAGCCTGTATTTCCCTGTTTGGGAACTCCTTCCCTAGTGAGGAATCACAAACTTTTATCAGAAACTCCTGTCTGAACTTTTTGGTTAATGATTCCTTTGCATAACACAGTAAGGTATGTAAATACCATGAGAGGTATTGTTGAGAGAAGTATTTTTGAAATACACCTCACATTTAAAATTTTACTCACCTTTTGCTAAAGCTGGATCACACCTGTCAGAAACTGTCAGACTACTTTCTGTTATTATATCTGTTGGATTAGGAGAGCAGGGTCCTGGTAAGAAGCAAAGTGCAAACAAGAAGTAGAAAGTCTTGTTTTAAATGATAGGCACTTACATGTTTTCAACAACAACCACCAAAAAAATTGTGTTACTTAACACACAACTTCACTCAAAATTCAGGATTTGCCTCAACTTTTTTTGGAAATATTTTCTGCACCTCTTCTGATGAATACTGCCATTACTGTCATGGCTGAGTACTACAGGACCAGGTTCTTTTGGTGATTTATACACTATGTCAAAAACATATTTTATTGCTCTGCTTCTTCATTTCGCTGGCATGTTCTTCTTTCATTAAAAGAAAAATCATCAGGACTATTTAGTAAAAGTCCTTAGATGAACTTCAGTAATATCACACTGGCTGGAGAAACAGCCTGGTTTGAGACAATTTGGGTCAATGTATAGAAACAATTTTGTCACTGAAATAACACTGATGTCAAACTCCTTGTATCATCTTCCTTTTTCTCTTTCACCTCTCTCACACACACTTCAAATTTCATCTTTATATCTTTCCATTAATTCAGACTATTATTTTGCATAGAAAATAGACAAACATTCTTTAATTTTTTTCTAAATTTGAAGCTCATTGAAGCTATTGATGACATAGTGAAGTCTGCCATTTACAGGAGAAAAAAACTATATTTGTTTGGAATTTTTTGTTTTTCAATTAATCACGTTTTGTCTTCTCATCAATTACAGGAGAAGGGAAAAAACTAAAACATCAATTTCTTTAAATACTGGTTTCCTTTCCCTTGTCTTATTTATCTGCTTATTAAATCTGGCTTGGGGGTTTTTAGCACTTTTTTATATGTGTTTTCCAGTAATTAGTTTTCCCATCAGTCTATCTTTGACTGCATTATAATTAAAATGGTACAGCTCCCAATACTCAAGCACAATCATCTTCCTCCAGAGCTCAAAAGTGAGTGACCAACATTCTTCTTCAAGTTTTTGTGTTTTCATTAGACCACCTTTTCCTTTCAAATCTGTCAAGACCTCAGGTAATGGACTCATGACCTATACATAAAGTAATATTCACACCTATATTGCAGTCCTGAAAACAAATGTGGTCTGTCAGAGGGAGGCAATTGGATCATCAGTGCTTTCATTCTTAGGTATAAAATATCTTCTATTATTTGGCAACTGACAGTGAAATGGGCTCTTAGTGTGAAATGTGCTTTATGTCTTAGCAAGACTGATAATTCAGTTTTAGGAAAAAAAAGATAAAAGCATCTTTAATTGGAAGGGAACAAAGCAACTACTCTAATATATTTTGTAACCTTTGTAACAACAGATGAAACATTCAAGAATAGTTTACTCTTGGAGGACAATCCCATGAAAATAAATAATTGTTAACATAATTAGGTTTGAATAATTAATAAGATTTGAACAGACATTGATTTATTAAATGATGGGCCATTAGTTGTGGAGGCAAAGGCTAAACAAGCTTGCATGGAAAACCTTACTCTAAAAGATGACACTGTAGCTTTCCTATTATTGCCAGGATATGTAAGTCAATTTAAGCTGATTTACTGGAAGTTTGACAGTTTTTTTAGATATTCCATTTTGTACATTACCTCTAACTTTAATGTGTGCATAATTAGTATAAGTTGGCATAGTGCCATTTGTTCTAACAGAACTCTCTTGAATTACTCCACCTTAAGGTCTTGCTCATTAGCAGCAGTTATCCTCAATTTGCTATGATAATATTAATATATGCCTGTTAGGAAGTTTTTTTAAAGACAAATATTTATAGAGTCATTGATACCTTGCTTCTCATAATGCCTATGGAAATGTGGGTTGTCTAGATGTAATGTGTCCTGAAAATGAGAGTAATTGTCCAGCTGATGGGAAATACCTTTTATTTGTCCAAAAGCATTTAAAATAATTAAAAATGTTATGTTAAGAAAATATTAATTTAGAAAATGTCAATAAGTAGATTATCTCTTGAATATATTAATTTTACTTCATATTATTTGCTTTCATAAAATTTCATTTGCACTATTTTTATTTGTGCCTTGCTATGATCTACCTAGAGGTAAATTACCTCTTCAGGTAGAAGGAGGTGTTATTTTTCAGCACTACAATTTTCCATAAGGAAAATAAGCCTATTTTTTTAAGGAACATTGTAGCAACATAGAGCAGAAAAGGAACAAAACCCAAGATGGAAAGCAAACCAATAGTTTCTTAGGTTTACTCATTCATACTCATATAAAAACATATTCCTGCTGCATGGATCAGTTTTATTATTCTTAAAGCAGGCCATATTATTTTATGGATGGAGCAGTTACTAATATTGAATTGATAATACTGGAATAAAAATACTGTAGTAACTATTTTAACTGAGTATCAGGGACAAAGGTAAAAAGATTATCTAGAATTAGAGTTATAACTTATGTAACAAGAAATATAAAAAGGTTATATGGAAAACAGAGTTCTGGTAAAAAAAATTCTGCAATGTAGTTTGATGCTTTGACATCAGTTTTTTTTTTAGTCCCTTTTGAAAGGCATTGATTTTTTTTATATTTTTCCCCCAGTTTATACATTAATGTAATTTCCTTTCTTCATGCTGGTAAGCTACATTGGGAGAGAACACATATATACAAGTTATAAAAAGAATGGGTTTGAAAATCACAACCATTTTTTATTTAGATACTGGCTGCACGCTTAATTGATCTATTATGAAAATGTGACTCATTTAGTGCTCCAAAAGATTAAAGTAATACTTAATAAAAGCCAATACATTCAAGTATGTTTAAAACACTTATTGTAACAGTTGATTGTACTTAAAATAGATCTTTAAGTCAGCAGGAACATTAAAAATTTTAAAGGGCAAAAATATGTTATTTCTTTGCCAGCAGCTGTACATCAGAGAACAGCACAGCAGCTCACCATAGTGCATGCAGAAGGAATATCAAATGAAAGAAGGAGTGAGGAGGAATCAGCAGTTGGTTACACAGTACAGTGAAACCTCAAACAACTATTACTCAAAGCATTTGCATTTCAGTCAGGGGCATGCTGCTGTATTTGAAGAGAGTTCATTTTATCTGGAATGCTATTTAGGGAAACAATAAAGGGGGTCTGATACATTATGTTTTTTTTTCTGATTTCTACAGCCCTCTTCCTCCCTGCCAAACCTGACAGATTATCTGATATCACAGCATCAGGGTACTGAAGTTTGTTTTCTCACGCAAAGGCACATTGGGGCTCTTCACAATTAGTGATGCTGATTAGAGGCAATCAGCAGAGATCCATCACAGCTATCACATCTGGCCTTGCACTATACTTTCCAATATATTTGAGAAATTTTTAAGGAATGTTTTTATCCCTCAAAATAAATACACTGAATTTTATTAAGCTAATGGATGTAACTAATTTATCCAAATTATATTTTATTAAAGCATAAAGAAGGCACAAATAAATATTCAGAACAAATTAAGTCATCTCATGTGTGAATGAAGTAACAGTTTATTTGCACTTATACTGCATTTATTGTATACTTTTAACAAGCTATCTACAGTATTTCTAAATGTCTTTTGGCCTGAACCTTGCTTCAACAAAGTTGCTAAAGATAGCATGAAAAGTGTCTTTGTTGTATCTTAGTTTTTCTTGGCTTTGTTAGGCACAGAACGAAAGCAGGAAGTATTTGGCCCTGTGTATCTAGGTTGTCATTTGGAAATTTCAAGTTTTAGTTTCTTCCCTGCATGCTGAGGTTTAATTTAAACCATGTCACCCACCCTGAGCAATGATGTCATATCCCTCTGTGATAGCTCTCTGAAGTTCTCTGAAGTTGCCAGTGAGTTAATACCATTCTCTGCTCTCATAAACGTTGAACAAGTGCAATAAAGAAAAATCCAGCACTTGTTCATGGAGAAAACTTTGTAATTTGTAGGACAAATGCCAGAGTCAATGTTTAATTCTCCATTAACATAGAATGAAAAATAATTAAAAACTTTTCCAGAATTTCTTTTTAGCTCAATTTAGTCATATAATCATGATGGTTGTTCTGGCTTCTGGGTTTCACTTAGCTTTTGAGGAAACGGCACATCTTGCTTTACAATAGCAGGTATTGTGGTTCCTCACGCTGCCTTTCAAGGCTGTCATAGATTAAGTGAAAGAAAAGACTTTCCATGTTATTTTATCCTTTTCCCTTTCTAGAACAGGCTTATTCTTTATAATGGAAACTGCAGAACTCTATTTAATACAACTTAAAATGGGCGATCAAATGGCTTCCATCACCACTTACTATTTAACAGATGTAACAATGTATGCAAACACTGATTTTCAAATGTCTTAAAAATTGTATTCTGAATTTTAACTCTAAGGTTCCATTAACAATGAAAATCAAAGAGATCATTCTGTGTCTACTTGATATCTCATTCCTGTGTTACAGGAATCATTCTGATGTATAATCTGATACAGATGACACAATGAGACAGAAGAAGGGGCAGAGAGAGACTGTAAAGGTAGAGAAGGGACTGGTGTGGTTCAGAAGAGAAACTCCATTGGAAGATGGAAAAAACTAATGTCAACTTGACAAATTTCATCTCAGTTATAAAGCATATAGAATCAAGCTTTGTGAGCTTTCCATTAGATATAATTTCTTTGTGTTAGTCTCTGTGAACTTCTCTGCATTGGAAAAATGAGATTAAAAGGTTAAGGTGTGCAGTACAGGTTACTTTTATAGATGGCACAGAAAGATCACAACAAAAGGGGGACCAGTTACTTTCTGGAGAGATTTTGATTTGTATCAATTCTAAAGTTAGCCTACAATGTAGCAAAGTTAAGATGACCTTCTCTGAGATGGGTAAAGTCAGGTGAAATGCTGGTTGAAATGACAGGAGTCAAGACTGATATTGGCCATGTACAGCTGGATTTTAATTATTTTCCAGCTGTTGCAACATTCATTAGTTTTAGAAGTCTAGAAAATTTGAAAATATTTTGGGAAACCAAATTTTCAGAGGCAATTTTATGTCATCTACAACCTATGTCAAATACTGCATAAATATTTTGGGGTTTTCTATGTCTGTGCTAACATGGTAAACTGCTAGAAAGCTGACATGCAACACTGATGAAATTTACATATATAAATCTTATTTTTTCTATATACAACCGAACCTGTTAGCGCTAAGAATGTTTCTAAACCAGGAAATAAATATTGTGTCCTTCTTAACTTTTTAAAATCTTGCTTACAGATATGCCACTGAAGACATTTATATACTGCCTCTGTTTGCTCTTGAAAAGCAATTGTTGGGCAAATTATTTTGACCTATGAATCTTGAATGGAGATTTCTGCGTGTGAACTGGTAGGGTGCCAGAAATATTGATTACGGTCTTGTGTTCTTTGGGTTTTGCATTGTTTTTTCTTGCGTTATTATTTATATTACTTGCCATGGAGAAAACAATTTAAATATTTAGTTTAACTCCCACAATTTGCATTTTATTCCTAAGGGCAAAAAAAACCAAAAAAAACCCCACCAAGACTGTTTAAAAGTCTTTCCTGGTCTGTATAGGTAATATCTTTTTCACTGATGCTCTTATTGCTCTGATTTGTTGTTTTTCTTTGAATGTCTGGAAGCTTCTCTTCATTAAAACAGGATATGTCTTTCACCATTCTCCTTAAGTAAAATTTTTTTCCACAGAAGCAGCTTAGGAAATGTAAAGGCTTCCTGGTGTACACCCACAGCTATATTAAACAGTTTTGCAGGGGCCTAACTGTTCAATGAAGAATGGGTCAGTATAAAAATCTGTTGTTACCAAAATAACCATATTTAGGGGAGCAGCACTTTATGCTAATGTAAAATTGTGTAGACTGCATGAGGATAGTTCAGTTCAAAATGTTTAGATTACTTTAGTACAATTATAAAAGGACCCACGAAGGAAGAGACAGCAGAGAGAACATTTCTGAGAGCAGATGGACTGTACCTGAAGGAGGGGGGGAGCACTTGGCCTTCCATCATCATCTCACTGTGATAGGAATGGTAACAAGTCACCCTTTGTTTCTGTAAGTCTGCTGTTCAGCAGTGATGAAACCGAGGGGAGAGCACTGTTTGTGTATCTGTGGGCTTTCCCTACACTGAAACTTAGAAATAGACTAATGGACAAATAGAAACAGAACTAGTAGAGATACTTGATGTTTCATAGGCTCTCCCTTTTGTAGTGCCACATGGAAAGGACCCTCTAAATTTGACCCCACTGAGGAAAAATCTCTCAGTTGCCCTCAGGCTGACACACCTATGCTGTCAGATGGGTATCTGCCAGTGCCAGATGGACGTGCTTCTGCATCAGATTGCTAACTTAATTTCCATCTATCGACAGAATCCCAGAGTGGTTGAGGTTGAAAGGAACCTCTGAAGGTCACCTTGCCCAAGTGGATGTGCAAACAGGGTCACTGAGAGCAGGCTGCCCAGGAATGTGCCCAGACAGCTTGGGAGTGCCTCAAGGATGGAGATACCACATCTGATCCTGACAATCAGTGTCACCCTCACAGGGAAAAAGGGTTTCCTGATGTTTTGACAGAAAAAAGACATTCCATGAGAGCATGTCTAACATATAAGTATTCAGTTCAGTGCCCTCTGGGAGCCAAGTAATCTTCCTGTGACAGTTATAATTGAGTATGATCATATATATATATATATATATTTATAAATGTACATAAAAAAATCACACAGAATCATGCTGAGATCATATCCTGATGTTTGAAGGCACCAGGACAGCCTGAGCAGCTCTGAAAAGCATTGTAAGGTGAGGGAAGACAAACCTGTCAGTTTGTCATTCCTTATTGTTTACCAGGAACAGCATCTGCACCTGTCCCAGAAATCTCCCTCAGATTTTGATTTAGCAGAAACTATTTTCTTAGTCCCAGTATGAAGCCCAGGAGCTAGATAATCTGCAGCAGTACTCAAGATCAAAGCCTTTCAGTGTAAACAAACACCCAGACTATCTGGGGAGCACTTTGAAATCCAAGTTTTATTGACACTGTTGTTCATGAAATAGCTTATTTCAGTGTCCTTTTTTATCCTAGTAATATAATACTTATTGCTTTTTGTGACGTTTGAATTAATGTTCACAAATGTTATCAGATGAAGGGGAATAAATAAGGAGAAAATATTTTTGTTATTAGATATTAGCTTGCAGAAATAAAATATCAAGCTGTCAACTATGCTTTCATATGTATCTTTATTTCCCATATTAATTTGTTTACATCCAAATGCAGAATATCTATAACTTAAGTAAGTTCCCTTTTCTCTGCTGGAAATCTTTTTTACTTCGTCATGTAAATGGAAATGTTTTTCTGTCATCCCCCAAATATTTTATTCTGCATGCATGGCAGGATATTGATTCTGTATAATATATCTCCCAGTACAGTGTAACAGGCTCTGCCTGGAAATATGTGTGTGCCCAATATGCCATGAAAAATAATAAAGATCTCATAAGAAAAGATTTCCCTAATTGTTTTATTGGGACAGTGGAAATGCTATTAGAGAGACATAAAACTTATTAACAAACAACATTTGTGGAAATGTAAAAACATTTACTTTCTGCATTGGTAGCCATTTTTCATCATATTCTTAATTGCATTTCTGACAAAACAATAATAAAAAACATCCAAAACTACTTCTTCTTACAGATCAATCACATTCTAATAAATAAGAGTTTGTATAAATCATGCATTATATCAGCAAATATTATCAACATGTAATATACATTCTACCTACTTAAAAAAAATAATTTTCAAATGAAGATTTTCTTGTCCTATGTACTATTAACAGATAAAATTATGCTAATCCTTGTAAATAATTTTTTTGCTTTTATTTGGATAGAATAAGAGGAAAAACAAAGAAAAGAGGAACAGAGTATCCTCTAGCTTTATAGTATAAACAGCAGGATACCTTTGAGAGCAAAGAGATTTAGTTGTCATTGAAGACAGTTCCTTGCAAAATGAGGCATCTGTCCAAACTGCACAGCAGTTTTCTTTGCCACTTTGTCTTTCTCATTGTTTCTGTCTCATTTGTGTTCTTTATTTGTTTGCTTTTACTGCTTAAGTGAGAATACATACCAGTCTGCACAATTTACATGTCAGGGGTGGGATATGCTGTACCAACACACCATGACAACCAAGGAAATAGCAACACGTCTCATTGTACAATCTAGAAATCAGAACTGAAAGGAAGCCTTTAGTGCTCTTCTGCTCTGCCTTCCTTCTGTTCAATCCCAAATCCCTTTTAACAGACTCCAAAATGTCACTCAAGCAGACAACACAGGAGACTGAAATCTATTAAACCAGGTAGTACTTTATTTTCACAGACCTCTAAATGAGTAGAGGTCTTAAAAAAAAAAAAAAAGGTATTCTTAGTCATGTATTTAACATTTGAATGTTAAATGAAAAACTGCTGCCTCCTTTGCTAAGCACATCTGGCTTGCAAGCACAGATTTATTTTTTTATGGATAAATCTGTAACACTAATATTCTAATGTACACCAAGTTCTTTTGTTTCACATAAGAACTGATTAGCATGCAGTCCTAGTCATTTTGGGATGAGCTGTGTGACATGAACTGGGTTAGGCAGTAGAGGGACAGAACAAGTGGATCTCCATGAAGCTGAGCAGTGGAAAGTGCAGACAGGAGAAATGCATGCATCTGCATGGGAAAAGAGCAATCTTGCAGGCAGCTTCCTGTGAGCCTCGGTGGATAAGATGAATGTGTCTGTTCAGTGTGTTCCTGCATTGATCATGGTTGCCCACACTGCCAGGGCTACGTTAGTGTGGGTTGGCTCTGACTGAACACCAGATACCCACCAAAGCTACTCTACCACTTCCTGCCTCAACTGAGCAGAGGACAGAAAATATAACAAAAAGCTTATGAGTCTTGGCAAGGATGGGGAGAGATCACTAACCAATTAACATAACAGGCAAAAATCCCTTGACTTAGTGAAATTAATTTAATTTTCTTCCAATTCAATCAGAATCATATCATGAGAAATAAAATGAAACCTTAAAAACACTTTCCCACCACTTCTCCCTTCTTGTCAGGCTTCACTTTTTTCCTGAGTTTTCCACCTTCTCCCTGCAGCAGTGCAGGGGAACAGGGAATAGGGGTGGTGGTCTATTCATCACAAGTATTCTCTGTCACTTCTTCTCCTCAGGGTGAGAACTCCTCCCATTCTTCCCCTGCTCCCCTGTGGACCTCCGTGGGCTGCAGGGGCACAGCTGCCTCACCATGGGCTGCACCAGGGGCTGCAGGGGAACCTCAGCTTTGGTGTCTGGAGCACCTCCTGCCCCTCCTTCTGCACTGACCTTGGCTCCTGCAGAGCTGTTCCTATCCCATATTTTCATTCCTCTTTTCTGGCTGCAATTCCTTCAGCACAATAACTTTTTCCCATCTTAACTGTGTTATCCCAGCTGCATTACCACTGTCACTTACAGGCTCAGCCCATCTTGGATCTGGCTGGCATTGGCTCTGTCACAATTGGGTGAAGTTTTTATTAAGCTCTCACAGAATCCACCGTGTAGCTCTCCCTTACTACCAAAACCTTGCCATGCAAACACAATACAATTAGCCAGAGCGCAGCCCACAAGTCCAGATTGTGCTTACTCTCCTCTATTTCCCAGTCCTTGCTCCTGAATAGTTTATCCAATTTTGAGGTTATTGTACAAATGAAATATAAAAGAACTGGAGTGATTTTAGTGACAGGTCACCAAGATGGTTAGGGAGCTGCAACTTGTACCCTAAGAATCAAAAAAAAAAAAAATCAAATTGGCTTGGCTTTGTTGAGATAAGGATAAATAGTGTAGGAATTAATTATACTTCTATACAACTAATAGCAGAATTTAGCTATTTAAAACTGAACTTTTAGAAAGCATGGAACCAGACTTGGTTTTGGTGAATAGTAAGAGGATGGAGTGCAGTGTGTGTGGCAGCACAACAAAGCACAATTGGGCATAAGGAAAAAAATCCTCCCCTTGTCAGTTATCAAGCATTGGAATGGGTTTCCTAGAGCAGCTGGAGGATCACAAGCCCTAAAAACTTTCAGTGTTTAGCTGTGGAAAGATGTTTAGTATCTGGTCTAATTTTGAAGCTGGCTGAGCTCTGAGAAATTTGAAGCAGGTCACTTCCAGAAGCCTCTTTTAATCTAAATTTTTCTTTGATCCAGTGTCCACTAGTTTAAAACTTCTATTTTGTAAGACTCTTCTTGAGGGTTTGTTTTCCCTTGTAATCTTCAACATGATCCAGAATTAACTTGTCTTTCCTTTGAAAAAAGAGCTCACAAAAACTTGGAATAAGGATAGAGCTTCTTTTAAAACTGTCTGTCAGACTTAATTTTTAGTTGATATCTGATATTAGCAACTCTGTCCTGCATTTCCACAATCACCCCAAATAATTCCAACGCTGAAGATTTAGCAATGATCTCCTACTTGATTAGAGAGGATAAACACAAAATACTTTATAACCCTGCCCTTAAGAAGACATTATATAGCTTGATTTTCATGGATGGTTTCCATCAGTGTTACCACTTCAGTATCTCACAATCCTGTTGGATAGAAGATTCACTGATCACAGGAACTGCTTTGCCCAGGAAGGCAAAAAAGAAGACTAATTCTCTACATTTGCTATATTCTTATAACTTGCTGCACTTCCTCTAATTCCTGTCTCCCATCTCCTTCCCTAAATCTGTTTTTATGGTCCTATGTCTTTTGCCTGTACATAATCTGGGGTAAAATTCCACTGTTCTCCTAGCCATTGGTTACCACAATTGCATATAAATTACTGACTGAGCACAGGCCTCTTCTGTCCTTAAGAGAATTTGAGATTGAAAAATATAAATGACGTATTTCTGAAGCAAAAATAACACGTATTTAAAATTCGTAGGAGAAAGAAATAAAATGTGAAAATCTATGAGAATATATCTCACTGTAATGTAAGTAGTCTGAACTTTTTGAGTCATATCTGAATGAAGGTATTGGTCTTCCTCAGGTTGTGTTCAATTATTTTAGAGCTAGAACAAACTCTTCTTTGGCCTATCTTCATTAATTGAAAAACTTTTCCTTCTGGGCTATTCCTTCCCTCATTACATCTTTAATCATAATCATAGAGCTTCCATTTAAAACAACCCAAAACGTACTGATACAGAAAGTGACTTACAAAACAGACAGTGTACATAAGCTGCTATTAGCAGCTTCCAATTTCTCCCACAGACTGTCCATAAGTGTCTGTCTCCTGGGACCAAGAGGAAACCATGATAAAACAGCAGGTTTCCAGATTCATCATGCCCAGAGCTGCCCCAATTTGCACACCACCTTCAGCCTGGGGCTGTTTTATTAGCTCACATCTGCAGGGCAAACAAATGCTGAGGTCACTTCAGAAAAGTTTCCAAAGTTTTTAATTTTAACTGAGTTAACCATGAATTGAAAAACTGCTGGGATGTACACAGCTGTTAGTTTCAAATATTAGGGAGACAAAAATATTCCCTGCTAAAATGAAAGGAAAACTACATCAGGATTTAAGAGAACTGATAATTCCCATTACTCTTCTCTGTGAGGTGCCAGTTATTGAACTAAACCTATGATATTTGCATAAAACTCACTTTAAGTGATTTGACAATAAATAAAAGGAAATAATTTCAGAACATAAAGAGGTCTGAAAATATTTTAAGAATGTCATTGGAAATTATGTATTCCTCATAAAACCTTTTGCCTCATCATGCTCATTTAAAAAGACTTATGAAGGTGGAATGGTTAACAATGAGATAATTCAAATTACTTATATGTCAAATTAACGGTCAAGAGGCCAACATGGAAGTACTCCAAGACAGAATATTTGGGCTGCTAACACTGCAAATAACAATTTTTTTTTTTTTTAAAATGCATATCCTTAAGGTAAGTTACTGTCTTCATTCTTATTTTGAGTAATTTTTTCCTCACAATCTACAGTTCCTATTGCACTCACAAATACATTTCTTTTCTGTAAAATTATTCCTGACTTGTTTATTATATGAACTAGGTGATACGTCTCTATATTGCATGCAACATATGTATATTACATATGTTATTTTTTATGAGATATATTTTGTATCATTCAATGAAATTGCCCATAAGGTATTTCTATCTTATTTAATTTTTAAAGATATTGTATTAAAATCATAGTATACCGGCATAAGTTACATTAGGGAAAAACATAAATATGTTTTTTATGATAACAATTCTTTGTTGAGTCTTTTAGTAGTTGTGATAAATCTGTTTTATTTCTCTCATTATGACAGTCTATAGCTCAATGTGTATGTATGTTTCTTTAAAAAAATTATTTGAAATTTTATTTTATTTATTTTATTTTATTTTATTTTATTTTATTTTATTTTATTTTATTTTATTTTATTTTATTTTATTTTATTTTATTTTAACTGAATAGTTGCACAGAGAGGTCTCAAGAGGTCTAAGCTATGCTGTTGGCATGAGGATCAACCATTTAGAAAATCCTAACATATTTGCTTAATCATTTTTTATTCAGATCTCAGTCAACAGTGGCTTTCACCCCCAAAGAAGAGGAAAACACTTTTTCCTCTTCATTTTAACTCATAAGTATTTTCCGATATATGCAACTGGGTCTCAAGCTTACCATTTCCTCTTGCTGCAGTTTTGTCTTTCATAAAACACTCTACAAAACGAGAACACAGTTGCATGAAAATTGGCCTAAATAAAACAGTTATGGTGTGAATAAATGACTGCACTCTAAAGGCCTTAGTACTTTCCATGCATTTATTTAAACAGCTGGCATTGGATTTCCACTGATCACTTATCCTGTGACCTTCCTTTTGAAATGTAGCAAATAAAAAATTCTTCCATGAAGCAGCGTGATCTTGTCTTCTAGCTTGTTCTGTTTTCTACTGTTCCAGTCTTTTCTGGTTTGTTTTGTTCTGTTTAATTCTGTGACTAGCTAAAAGATCATTAATTCTCTCAAACTGTTCTAATTTTCTCATATTTCTTGTCAAAATTTTCCTTTAAATTCTAGAAGCATATACTTCTATAACTCTCTAGTGTCAAAAATGTGAAAAGTTTTTTTCTTAATCTTGAATGCAAAAAATCTATTTTATGGTGAAAAATTAACAGTAAATGTTCTCATTCATAATTCAATAGCTGTTGAAGAGATGACATCTTCGTGATTGTCATCCAATTAGCTACTGATGCTTTAAAAAGCAGTTAAAAAAAACCTGATTAACGTTCTTCACTGGTGATTAATATCTCCTCCCCTTCACCACCCCTCTCAAACAAAAAAATAACTAACTAACTAACTAACTAACTAACTAACTAACTAACTAACTAACAAAAACAAAATACAAAATATTAGAAAGAAATAGGAAAGCTAAACATTTTAATGAGGGATAAAATGCCCTATTTGCTCAGAGATAATGTAGATTCTCTGTGAAAGAGGATGTATAATGCATAAGAAACATGACCAATAGGGCATGATTAACAGAAAGAGAGGATGGGAAAAGGTTGTATTGTATAACTCCCTATTTGTGCCCTTCTAAGCTTATTTTTACATAGGTTTTACAAGATGAAGCAAGGTGTCTTCTATTAAATGTTTACTGATTGAGCTTAGAAGCATAATCACTGGATCAGAGAAGTGTTCAATGAAGCTCCTGTTTAAAAAAGTCTCCACTTTAGACCACCATAGATTGGTCAGCTGGTTTAAAAAAAAATAGCTGTAACTTTTCTATAGATTTTTCTTTCGTTTTCCTCTCTGGATTTTCATTGATGCAGTCAGCTTTAGAAACCACAACCATTTGACATATTTTATATAAAAAGCAATTGCTTACTCTATTAGGGATGCTGTGAGAAATTAGTAGACCCATAGAATGCTTGGACCTTAATTTTCATTTATCTTTAGCTCCCTTGTTTTGCTCTGGCAATGTAAAGTGGCTTTAAAATTTCTCTTACCATGTCTTAAAGTCCCCAATCCATACCACTGCCGAGAAAAGGGCCCTGGTGTAAGAGAGAATCAGGCCTCCTAAAGAGTGTTTGCCCAGCAGGTTGTCACTAAGGTTATTTAGCTGCAGTTGCTTCTGCAGTAGAGTCACATTTAGAAACTTCACTGTTAAATGACACCCCAGCTCCCATCATCCTTTATCTCTTAACACTATCACAAACAAAAATATAATGGTACAACAAAGCTTGTGGATGTGCAAGAAATAGAAAGTATTCATATAAACTAGGTTTTTTTACAGGATGTGGTCCTCTTACTAGTTAATTTGCCATCTAAATGTGTCATCTAAACAAAATAGAGTGTTTTCATGCTTTTAAATAACCCACCAGTTACAAGACTTGATTTCTGTTATAATGCTCTGGAAATGTCTCATTTATGCTCAGTACCACACTTGAGGACAACAACAGAGATAGATTTCAGTGCCTTCCATATGAAAGCAGAAAACTATAGTTTAGGCTTTTTGTGAAATAAAAAATATAAAAGGAAAAAAAAATGAAGTCCAAAACCTCTTGTGATTTTATTGCAATATTTATTCTTATTCTTATACATATAAAAATCAAATAAATCTCCAAGCAACTCCTTCCTATTTTTGCAGCGCAGGTCACATATTCTTCTGTGTATGGTTGAATCAAATATCTTGTCTGACAAGCTTAAAATAGATTTGTTTGTAAAGGAAGTTCAGAGTCCTCAGCAGAAGGATGAATTAGGAGTGTCTAGCTCCTTTCACAGAAGATATAGTTCTGAAACTGGTAGGTTTGTATTTTGAAAATTGAACAGCTCCTTGCAGGTAACTTTAACAACCAGGCAACAGAATTTATACTAGCAGGAAAAAATTAGTATTCTATCCAGAAAAGCAGTAAATTCTCTGTGAGTTGAAAGAAGAGAAAGGTAGGTGAAGATCAGATTAATCCATGTTGCAACAGAGTCATGATTGCATTTTTGTTTTATCATTCAACATTCTATTATTAGAATATATTGCTATCAATATATATTACCTTTCCAGAATACACTTATGAAGTCGTTCTGTTTCCTTGGTGCTTTTTGCCTTATATTTTTTCTGTCTCATTTCCTTTTCTTGATGTACTGTTTACTGCTGATATTCTTTCATCATTGAAGACAAGTTCGTATTGTACAGAAAACTGTTGACATCTAAATTTCAAACTCTCCCACTCTCTTTTGGCAGGGAGAAAGAAAAAAAAAAAAAAAAATCCTCCTTTTCATTGAGTTTTTCAAACTACATAGACCCAGCAGCAAATAGCAAAATGCATATTTGACATTTTGTCACACCAAACTGTTGGGCATGCCAAAATTTCATGTGAGCTTCCAGGCTGTTCTGCACACAGTGTGATCTCATGGATGTCTGATCCTAGTACAAGCTTACTGGATTAACCTGCATGTCTCAGGTAACATCACAGCCCTGGAAATGTCTTTTGGAAAGACTGTCTTCATTTCAAAAATTTGTGGCAGATATTTTGCATCCTTAAATATAGAAATCAGAAGAATGACCAATATGGATTTAATATTTCAGTATTTCTAAACTACTTTTCCCAATCTATTAGCATAAAAAATTACTGTTATGCATTTGAACTTTTAATGAGGTCTAGCTGTCCCTCTTGCTACTTTTCCATGGGTCCTAATACCTTTTCATTGTTAGTTCCAATAGACATTCAGTTAAATTTCTGCAGTCAACTTACTCAGATTTTTATGCCTGTTTTCCTGGGCCTAAGAAATTAATTTTTAAAAATATTACGAAACTTAAGTCAGTATTTTTTTACTGTCCCATAACCTGTGGGCATATGCTTGCATGTTTATAAGATCTGTTTCTACAAATTTTATTTTATTTCCTTATCCTTCTGTTTTCATATTCTTAACAAAGCTCAAACTATGCTGGATGATTAAAACATCCTGTCCAGAATTCACCCAAAAACCCCCAAAAATTGAAACAAATCCCAACATATTTTTGATTTAAACCTTTAACTAGAATAGCAGAAATATTGTCAAATGAACTAAATTATAAATGGAAAATGGATGAGTTACATCCTTGAGCATTTAGTAGAACATGGAACATTCTACTCCAGCTCTGGTTTATTCCCAACCCAGACCTGTAGCATCCACAGTTAAAATCTAGTGGATGTTTTGTAACTTGCCTTACCAGATGAGGTTTCCAAACAAAGAAGAAATATTGCTAAAGAAGAGCAAAAAGAAAATATTGTGCAAAATACCATACATGTATTGAAACATAAGAATATGATTTTTAAATTTTGTGCATCACTCCTATTCCTTTCCACTGCATCCACACACTGGGAAGCTGAGATTTATCCATCAGTTGCTCACTGGCACTTTGAACCAATCCCACTGAATGGATCACCAAATGTTACAGTGGAATTTTACCAATCATTTCCATAGGACAAAAACTTAATCTTCAATATTTTCAAAGCTTTTATAAAACATTAACAATCTGTTTAAGTTGATTAAGATGACCTGTTTAAATAAGAAATAAATTTACTCTCTCTAGCTGTTGGAAATAATGTAATGAGAAAATAAAATTTTGTATTCTGTTGGTGTTTAAAATGCATATGTTGGATTTTTCATTTCCTTTCCCAATCTGAGACAGAAAATTGATTACAGAATGATTTTATTTGATGGTTGTATTTTGGAGAAATGTGACAACAGGAAGTCAAGTGAATATCTGATGTAAAACTGAATTGATTTTAAAAAATTGAAAAAAAAAATAAAAATTAATTTCAATAGGAAAAAGATTTATTTTTCAAGAAGAGTTATGCTGATTTTACCAACATCTGTAGAAAATCTTATTGTCACCTGAACTCTGTCAGTCTCATTTCAGCATTTGAAACGTGAAGTGCCTTACATATTTTGTAAGCTGCAGTAACTCTGACTTTACTACCAAATGAGCTAACTGAGCTGCTGGCTTTGTTTAAGTGGTTGTCTGTGCAAAGTGCATGTGATGTAACACTCTTGTAGAATCCATTTTCAATGCTTGCATCCACTGGTGCTGCTGCAATCTAAGCAGAATGAACACACATCCATTTTTTGTTGCAAGAAAAAAATGCTGCCTTTTTTATCTTTTTTTTTTTTTTAAGCCCAGATAAGTGAGGTTGCCTCTGTATGGAAATCAGAGTCACACCACAGGTTCTCCTGGGGAATACTTTCTGTCTGATACTTATAAATTTGTTGTTAACCATGTATGCAAGATTTGTTATTGCAAAAAAACCAAAGAGGGTAAAAATTGTCAAGTGCAATAGTTTAGTCATATTTCATTATAGGACAAGCTTGTGTAATTTCATTACATTCTGATCAGACTTCATAAATTTTGGAGAAATGCTTTGGATTTATGTTTTCAGAAACTGCTATTTAGTATTCAGAAGGCTGCTCAATGACACTGTTTTTTTTGTGTGTAGAGCTGCACCTTGCTGGTATTTCATGTGGGATTATGAGAGCTTCCTCCAAAAACAGAAAACCGAAAGAAATGTAAATCTTTGAAATCTGTGTTTTTTCCACAGTATCTGTCCCAGTAGAAGACACTTCAATAATCAATACACAAATTAGCAGTTATTGTAATATATTTACTTAGAATATGAAGACTTCATGTCAGCCTGAGAACACAAAATGACTTAGAGAGGTCAGAGAATTACACTAGAGTGTTTGTAAACCCTCTGCAGTGACAAACCCTCATCGTGTTCAGGCATTATAGGCACATTGGACCCCGTTAAGAAGAATGACAGCTAGAACCAATTTTACTGGAGCTTGTTGAAATTTATCTTTTGTCATGACTGGCTCTTTGTTTTACTCACAGTTTATCTGTATGTAAAGTGCAGAAAAGTTCAAGAATATTATATGGCTTCTTACCAGACAAAGCTAAAATTGCAATACAGGAGTGCAAATGAGGCTCATAAAAGCTGTCATGGAACTACAAACATTGCATCCAAACAAAATAAAAGGTGTTATAATCCAGGAAAATAATTCAAAGTCCTCATGAAACTCCATACCTGAAAAAAAAAGGATACTGCAAAAGTAGTCCCAGCCTTCAGTTTCCCAATGCTAACTTTGAAAGAAATAAGTATGAATAATCAAATATATAAGTAACAGTTACTTCAGCATAATTATTCCAGTACAAGATTCTATTCTTCTTTCCTCAAGAACCTGTTAGAGATTCTAAGACAGTTAAAAACTTATGAAAATATAAATTTCTGAAAAGCTAAGGAAGTGAGAGTTCACTTGGTGATGATTTAAATAATATTGCACCAATGTATTTCATTAGTTGAAGTATTTCAAACTTTCAGCTATTTTTGCTGATATATATTACATGTACAGTTTAATTGAAGATTAGGACATACATAAAAGAAAAAGTTTGGGTAACATGGGTGTATTTGGCCAGCTCTTTTCTGTAAGAGGATCAATAACATTATGAACTGAGGCAGCAGGGTTCCCTGAGGTACACTGCTGTGCTCAAATACTAGGAGCGATTTAGGACACATAAATAAATATCTGCAAGAAAGCACCTGAGACAAATCTCTGCTTTTACTGTACTGTGTGTTTTGTAATATGAAGGAAGATACTCTGTAGGGTTTGGAATAACAATTTACTGCAGTAGATTTAAAATTAGTACACAAAAAAGGAGTATAATCTTTTTTTTTTTTTTTTTTGGGTTTTCATATGTGAAAGCAGAGAAATGAAAGGTCAAATACCTTGCTGAATGTGAAGAGTCAAGATTTCACTTTATTTTTTAAGGTATAAATTAATCAGTGAAGAATATGTGCTACTTCAGACACAGGGAGACCCAACCTCCATTTCCTTTCTAGTTTAGAAACACAGGTGAATATTTTATAAAGTTTTATGACAAATATTAGCTTAAACTCCCTACTTATTTTCACAGTTTTGTTTTCATCTGAATCATATTTGAAAGGGAAAAGAAAGTACAGAAATTGATTGATCTTCTGTTTGACATCAAGCTGAAAATATCAAGTAGGATAAAAATTTATGAGAAACCTGGAAGATAAATGCAGAATAATTTTGTCTCAGGGCCTTGTGGTTCCTGCCTTATCAGAATAATTTTCCTCTTACCATGTCATCAAACAGGATCATACATTCTGCTTTGCTTCAGCGAGGACTTCTGGAATATGATACTTATCTTAAATGCTTGTTGAAAGTTGGTTGAAATTGCTTAAATGCTTGAAAAATTCTGTACATAAAATCTGCAGGTATACTTTTAATGGTTGATTCTGATCAGCTTAGCCAACTGAATCCAAGAGTGAAAAGGCTGCAATGGACAGTGAATGCATTGATAACCAGTTTGGTGCTACAGGTAAGTGCAGTTTGAAATATGCTCTTCCTTTAAAGCTTAAATGAGGAAGAAAGTAAAAAAGCTAAAAACGAAATGAACATGTTTTCTTTTGGTCTCATGCATTCTTTTCTAGCATCATTTATAGGCTTCCCAAAGGAATACTAAAATATAAAAGTCCTATAATAAAATAAGATATTTTTTACAGGATCAAATCTTTGGTGTTTAGCTATGATAGCAGAAACATTTGTTCTCCCTGAAAGGATCAAGTATTTATTTGATAATTCCTTTTTCAGGTATTTATTTCCTAGTTGTGTGTTTCCTATCCTCTTCCCTCTGTCTTCCCAGCAATGCTACCATAAAGCTTACCATACAATTACACATAAAGTTTATTTAGAAATTTTTCAGACTAGAAATGTATCCAGAGCAATAAGGACAGTTTTCTAAACAAGTCATCAATTAATTTGCAGTAACAGAGCCCAGTCCTAGGTCATTTACTGTTATAATTATATTCCAGCAGGAGATGAATCCATGTGTTCAGGTGCTCTCATCCCTAAGAACTAACTATTGATCAGACACACTTCCTCTGCAGACCATGTAATACCATAAAAAGGTCAGCATGGACAGCACAAATTGCTTTTATTGAACAGTACAGTGAAGTGACATTTAAGGCAAAAAAGCACCTTTATATTATTTTGTCAGGCAGCTGATTGTGACTATGTAGTTCATAGTCCTGAAATCTGAAATTGTAACACTCTGGCTTGCCTGAGTACCTAAGACTATTTACTGTGGGAGTTGAGTATCTCCCAAATGAATCAGGCTGAGCAGTTTGCACAGAACAATAAAAGATTGAAAGACTAATGAAATGCACCTGCAATGTATTTTTTAAAACCCACACAGGTGAAAGGAATCGCTCTTTAAAAGGCAAACATACATTTGAGTGTGTCAGATACTTTAATTCATGTTTTGTTTTTTGATTGGTATTAACTGATATATCTTACTTCAAAACAAGCGATTTAATTAAAACAGTATTTATAAATGAATGTACCTTAAAAAAAAAACCAAAATAAGCTGATATAAAAATCCCCAACCATATTGGATAAATCAAATATTTTGAACCTTCTGAAGCTAAGTTCAATTTCATTTCATTTCTTCTTTTGGAGGAAAAGATATTCCATTAAATTGAAATTGTTCCCATATAGTACTCATATTGTACAGAAAAGATAACATTCTATTTAAAAACTCCCCATGGCATTGATCAAATTTGAAAAGGAAATAATGTGCAGTTTGTAATAAAACTAATGTTCAGTCCCATGTTCCAGCACTGCTATTGACACTGGTCCACTAGTCTTAAACAGCTCTTAATGAGCCTGTGAATCTTGCTGTATGTGTGAAGTCAGTGCCATGTTCTTCTAGCCCAGCTTCATTATTTTAATAACTGGTAGAGAATAAATCAGCAAGGAGATTCCTGATAGACAGTTTACTGTCTGAAGATCAACCTGTATGCATTCCTGCATAGTGGCGACAGGAATCAGATGGAAAGGATCCCGAAAAATTGATTTAAAAACACTACAAAGTGAGCCCCATTCAGAAGAGATGTGGAAAGTTTTTCCTACTCGTAGGAAATCAGGTGAAGAAATATTGAAATAAATAGGTCTGAAAGAATTTTCAGAAGTTAGGAGATACTCTGTTAAAGAGAAATAACGATGATCAAAAATCAAGAAAATACAATACAGGGGAAAAGTTTAAGAGTTTGGTTTGTATGAAAGGCAACAGAGCTATTTTGTAATACCATTCAGACAAGTAGAAGCCTGCTGCAAAGATGAAACAAACATCACTAAAGCATGGGACAGAAATCCTTAGTTATTAATAATATTATTCCAGATAAAATATTTAGATGAAGTTCTCAAATGTGAAAGTTATTAAGCACCAGCCTCTGGACACTATAGAACATCCAGCCTTGAAAACTGTTGATGGTAGGCTAGTACAGGACCAGGAATAGCCAGTGGAAACATCAACAGGTTCTTGGCCAGGACAGTCTATTTTTTCAAATTCTTCAGTCTTCCATGCTTTCCTCGTGGCTCACTTCTGTCATGATGTTTTCAGGTTTTTGTCTAAGTAGTGTCTAGCCCCAGTCTCCACTACTTCAGAAACCAATTTGAGACCACAATTACAGTTTTCTTTACAAGAGAAGTTGAGGCAGCTCAGAGCCCATGCATGACAATGGCCACTACTATAACTAAAAGAGCAGTGTACCAGTTTTTATCTTTAAAACCAGGTTGTATTACCATCTGAGAAATAAAATGCATTTTTCTAAAAATTTCAAAAGGCATATTTATGTTCCTTTTGGGGGTTTATTCCTTCAAGTGTGGCACTGGTTGCTCAAGCAATAGGATAATGTATTAAATAGTGTCAGAGTATTCTGTTCTTCTGTCACACTGTCTGTGCTGCTCAATGATGCACACAGAGACTTCCTCAAGTCACAAGATGAAAATATATATTCTTCAGAAAAGAAATGACTGGGTTCTTTTAAGTTGTGAAGTATAACACTAAATTCTTGCAGAGTATGGAATCCTCTGTATCATATTCAGCATTTAGGCATCATTGAGATCATGGAAATCCCAAAGCAGTGTATAAGTAGGGCCTTTCTGGGCAGAAAATAAGGATGGAATATATCTGTGGCCAGTGACGGCTACTGTGGCTCCTCCAAACAAAAAGGATAGTGAAGATGTGTAGAAACACCCACAAAAGAGGGAAATGAAGCAAAACAGACATTTGAAGGTAATAACAGAGAGGGCTGCAGAGAGATGAAATGGCTGAGTGGTTGCTGAGGGAATAAAACAACAGCCCCAAATCACTCTGCTGGAAATCAGCTGACAAACCTGGCTAAATAATTCTATCATTCCAGAGCAAAAGCAAAAAGTGGAGTGTGACTTTCAATCTCTGCTTTGCTGTCAGCACATACAGAAATGAAATGGGGAGACTCATAAAGATGTACATTGCATTTTCACAGCTAATTGACACTAACCACGTGTTTTGCTTTTGTTGTAATTGACACATCCAAGTGCAGACCTTCACCTCAAATACAAATTGATCTGGTCCCAATTTGCTGTTTTTAATGCTGTTTCACCTATCTATGGTAAACTTAAGTGAGTTTATTTTCACATTTACCCTCAGTTAGAACTCTCCAAAGGTGAGCAGCATTTGTATTTCAAAAGGAATTTAACTCAAACATCATAACCAACATAATCAACATAGTAATCAAACATCACAGATGGAAATCTCTATGCTCTGACCTGCCTTCAGAAAGACAAGAACAGTTTCCTTTCACATTGTTGAAGAGATTTTAGTTTGTGTCTGTTGTTTTTCTAAATTAGATTAAAATCAGGCCTGGGTTTAACACATATTTTTTATGTTTTTTCCCCTTGAGAAAGATATAAAAAAGCAAAAAACAAAACGCAAAAAAACCCCCATGTTGAAAGATAATAAACCTCTAAAGTCCAGAGTTCTCCCTCCTGTGTTGATCACTAAACTGCCAAACATTAGCAAAATTGTTCTGTTTATGAATACTTCTAATTTAAATTTTTAATTTAAATTAGGAATTTAAAACTTCCTAAAGCAGCAAATTTTTTAAAAATATATCAATCAAAAATGCATATCAGAGTTTTTAATTTATATCACATGAAATTTAAAAAAAAATAAAATCAGTCAATATAACCAGTTATTTTTCAGCCAAGGTTGTTCTTTAAGAAAGTTAAAGGAAAAAATAGAGATATAATTAATTTGATTTTAAATCCCTCAGTTAGTGAAAAATAAACCTAATGTCCTTGATATTGGGTTTGATATTGATTTCCCTATTTTTAGCCACAGAATACCAAGTACCCTGATTCACTATGGTATGATTGCAAAGATTAAACATCTGAGTAAATGTGAAGAAAATTTTTCGTAACACACCATTGCCTAAAATTCCAAAAGAATAATTTCTGTCACCCAGAGTCTGGAAGAAATACTACTTTAGGTAAGACTTAAACAGGTGAGTGGAGACTTTGTTAAGTAACACAAATCACAAATGTTTTCATATACATTATGCCCACTCTTTCCACATAAAAACCCTTCAGCTACAATTCAGAGCAAATAGCAAGGACCAATTTCATTGTTTAGAGAATTTCAGTGCTAAAATAAATCATAGCAACAACCCAATTCTGGCCTCAAAGATCTTCTTTTTATTCTCCTTTGCACAAAGCTACTTTCTGTGCTTGTTGTGCCTGAATCCTCTCTCTAGCTAGCTGGTTTCCAACTAGAACACAGCAGAGAAAGAAAAATCTATCTCAAAAAAAGTTTTGATATTCCAAAACTTGCTTTTATTTTTCATTCTGACAAATTCTATGTCTATCATTCACTTTTAAAAAAAAGAAAGAGGTATGTGAGGTGGCAGTTCATGTAGTTTAATAACTGTAAGGTGGTAATCTAAAAAGAATGAAATGTACTGTGGATTCAGTTTGTCTGATTTGCAGGATGTGCTCCATCTTCAAATTAAGACGTGGGATTCAATGCAAATGCATACACATGGATGTGTAATGTCACCTGAAATATCTGCTGCTGACCTCCAGCTGTTCCAGAGTGACACAGGACTCCCTTTAATCTATTGTCACTTCTGTCTTTGGTGTGCAGATTTTTGGATTTGGATGCTTTGGGGCATATCCAACACTATTGTGCATGTATGTAATAACAATTAATCAAATCCATAGAGAGGCATTGGCATGGTTTTACCCCAGATTGCAAATAAGCCCCACACAGCCACTCTGACTCAGTGGGACAGGAAGAGAATTGGAGGAGTAAAAGTGAGAAAACTCATGGGCTGAAAGAGAGACAGTTTCGGAAATAAAACAAAAGCCACAAAAACAACTAAAACAAAAAGAACTAATTCACTGTTTCTCACAAACAGGCAGCTATTCAGCCATCCTCAGGAAACCAAAGCTCCTTTGCACATAATTGTGATTTGGAAAGATAAACACCATCACTACAAATATGGGTCCCCTTCCTCCTTCTTTCTCCCACCTTATACATGATATCATATGGTCTGGAATATCCCTTTGGTCATTTGGGGTCACCTGTGCTGGCTGTGTCCCCTCCCAACTCCTTGTGCATCCCTAATCTCCTCACTGCTGGGGTGAGGCAGTGACTCTGCAAACACTGCTCAGTGATAACAAAAACATCCTTGTGCTATCAACACTGCTTTCAGCACAAATCCAAAATAACCCCATACTAGACAGTATGAAGAAAATAAATTTTACCCCAGAATTAAAAAAAAAAAAAAAAAAGCAATACAGGCAGGATTTTGAAGTTTGATACTGAAATTTCAGCATTTTCATGAGAATCAGACATACAAGCTGGCACAGTGGTCCATGAGGTGGAAGTCAGTGCAGCCAAGGATGTGCAGAATACTCCAAAGTAGATTGTGCTGAACTGAGACTCTGGTCTTTACAGAGCACTGGTACCTTGAAGGAGCTATCTAAATTCACATTTTAATATTAGGAGATGATGATAATGCAGTCAATGGAGCAGAGACAGGAATCCATCTTACTTTTCCAGCAGATGGTTATGTGTTTTAAGCTCCACCGCCTGTATTGACTTGCATTTACTAAAATAGATATCCACAGTCCTGTGTTACAAGTAGATGGCTAGCCCTTACAGGAAATGTCAGTGGGAGGGATGCAACACCTGCTTTTAAGTCTTAGTTAAGGAAATATTTTTTATTCATATCAGTCTGTATAGAAACACCTCAATGCAAGTTTCTTCATATTGCAGACCTACTGGTAACTGCATGAAGTTCTCTATTCACATACAATAACTTTTTATAAGGAAAGTTTGAAATAAGTAATTCTCAGTCAAGAGCTTTATACAGACAAAGTATGATTTTGCCATTAGAGTAATTTTGGGTGAAAATCTTTTACTTAGGCCTATTAATACCATTCATCTCTTCTGGAGTCCAAGTAGGCCTCTTACAGTAGGTGTCCAATACATTTTCTTTCCAACTATTTCAACAAAAATATATTGCTTATGAAATTCAGTTTCAAAGAATTTCCTTGCAGATATCAATCCTAAAATCACTGAAGTTTTCGAGCATTTTGGTTATCAAAACTCTAAGGCAAGTGTTTAAATTTTAGGAAATAGTGATGACCATTTCATCTCAACTTAGGAATGAGTATTTATTTATTTAATTAATTTGTATTTTTCAAATTCTTATTTAAAATGAACCATAGAACAAACACCTTCATCCTGGAGGATAAACTATTTCTCTACATGATCATGCACTAGCTAAAAATTGTAAAGGCTTTGTTATCTGCCTCTGTATTGAAAATTATTTGGCTCTTAATTGTACTAAAGCTGAATTTTTTTGGTCAAAACATCATGCAAAATTAGCACTTTTCCTATCTGTAGGAATCTATATCCTATCATATGAAATGTCAAATAATTACTTAAGGAAATGTTATATACCAGGGTGTAGCAGGGGACCTTGTCAATGCATTTATTTGATAATTCTAAATAGTCTGGGACTGTAATAAATAGGCTGGAATTACATGTACACAAAATAAATTACCTAACACAACAAACCTATGCTTACTTTACAGAACTCCATATTGATTGAATTGTCTCTCAATTTATTTCTTTTTACGAGCTAGATTTGGAGTAACATAATGGCTCTATCCTAGCTAAAACAAACTCACATTTAGTCATTCACTCTCCTCATCTTTCTTTCATCATAATATCATTGATGGAAGATCCTTCTACAAATGAAAGTTGTTTGACACTTGTTGCATTTCCCCAGTCAAAAGTACTTTAGCCAAGATAATGTCAACAAGAAGGAGTGAATGGATATATTAGAGATACTTTGTCCCTCAGATTTTTAAAACTTTTATAATTTTAACGTTAATTTAAAATTCTGTTTTAAAAGTGTCCCTTCTTTCAGAGAAAACTTGATGTTTTTAAAAAGCCTTTAATACTGGGTGATTTTTCATAGTGACTAGTGTCTTTTCAAAGTCTCAAAACATTTGCATAATATTCTTCCAGGTATAAAAAGGCCTCAGTGAAGTTCCCTGAACTTTTTCTCTGACCTTCTCTTTTGTAACACAGTTTTAAGTAAAAGTATTTTGCCTAGGACCAAGGTGCCTATAGGAAACCCGAACAAATGGGTGGTCATAAGCACTTCATAGTTACTTCAACAGGAAAATGTGTGTGATAGTGATAAAGTTTCAGTGATAAATCTGCTTAACAATGGATATTAACAGTTTCTAGAACTAAAATAAAAACTTCATTAATGTATGCCTTCTGTTATGAAGGAAAGTTTTACTGCTCTAGAACATGCTACAGGAATTGTATCCATATAGAAGAAAGATGGAATTGGCAGGAAGTCAGTAAAAATAAGTGAAGTAAAAATCCGGTGAATGTTCTCTGCAGAAAATCTTCGTGTGCACATAAAATGCAAACATCTTCTTATATATGCCCCAAAGAATGTTCAGTAATTTAAAAGAAATTGATCATACTAATGCAATGTTAATTCAGCACTCAGTAAGCAACACAGTGCTTCAGAATCTGTCAGGTCTTTACAAAGTCAAAACTCAGTGACATTATCAATTAAGACAGTTAGTTAACTTAAAGCTTAAAACCTTTTCATGGATAACTTCATTTATATATAGCTTTGGGTTCTTGCTCTCATGACAGAATCACCTAATCATTTTTGGCTGGAAAAGACCTCTAAAATCATCTAGGCCAACCTCCAACTTTTGACTGATCACAGCCCTGCTTTATTATATAACAAGAATGAAAGAAATGGAATTCACAGCAACTGCAAGAATTCTGAAAAATATGGGTTTCAAAAATATGCAGTTTTGACCTACCTTGATGGACTGAAGGAAGGGTGAGGAAAACTGCAATCTTAATAAATCTCCTGCAGCTAAAGACTTAAAACTCACACTGCTTCAAATTAGTGAAGACAGCAATAGTTATTTGCTCTTGAATTCTAGGCAGCATGACATTTCAGCAGGAAACATTTTATAAGAATTCAACTTTTGACCGCAGAAGTTGCAAACAAGTACTTGAGCCACATGCAAATAAAAGGTTTGCATACTGAACTAAAAGACAAGTAAAATTGATTGCCATTTCTGTCTTTGATCCTTCCAGAATCAGAAAACTACACATGGGAAGGAAAGGAAGGCTAGGAAGGACAGGAAATTAAAGACAGCTCACCCATTGTTGTCCCTGCAAGCCTAGGGACAACTGAACAACATTACTGTCCATCAGATCTGGTATTTTCAAGCAGGCTGTCTCTGTAAAATAACAGCTATGAAGATGCAGGTCCAGCTGACATATTTGTTAGTTTGTTTGTTTGTTTGCTTGTTTTCTTCTTCAAAGGAAAATTGGATGGCTGGCTAGCAGGAGGAAATGGAGCATAAAGCTCATCAGCAGAGGAAGCAGTTACAGATAATACACACAGCACAACGAAGGATCCAAGCCCATCACAGCCTCCGCCACCAGATTTGTTTATTTCCAAAACCCACAGTTATCCTACTCTGAAGCTGATTTACAAGTCCAATGTATATTCAGTCAGTTTCCCCCTCATTTTCTGCTGTTTAGTTGCACATTGAAGCTAATCTGTGCTTTCAAAAGTGGTTATATGGTTAACCCAAATAATTATCAGCCTGTCTCAGTACTTCCAGTTGTTTCAGTTGTTTTTGTAATCACTTTGAAAAGTGTGGCTCTCAAGTCTACTCAAGATGCTATAATTTTTTTCTCCATATTGAGTGAGTTCTGTAGTTAAATGAGATGTCTTGATTGCCAGAGTCTCATATTTATATAGATTTAATCTTGGAGAAAGCGAGTGAGAGGAATAAATCTTATAATGATTTACATCACCCAAGTGTTGTCATGGATTTGAAAATTTAATAAGAATTTGATAGAAAAAAAAGAAGCAAGTGGGATCATCAATAAATTCCCAGAGTTGTAGGGGAGGCACTTATATAAGTGAGCAGCAGCAGTGTGTACCTTTTTTTGACTACAAAGTAATAAGGAGCATGCAGACACCTTTACATGTGGAAATCCATAATTTATGTAGTTTGGAATTAGAATAGGAATCCTGAATGAAAAAGGTGAATTAGTGTTCTGAAAAAAAATATTGTTGCCTTTAAATCTATATGATCCAGTAATTTAAGATCAGTGACAATCCAGGAAGATATTTGCAATCACTTATTATCATATTAACTGGTGTTGTTGGGGAAGTTAAAATGGTGTAAATATGGTTTATATGAACAAGAATTAATCAGTTTTCCACAGCAACAATTTTTTTTTTTTTTTAAAGAGAAATAATCACAGGAATATGCCAAAAGCTTTTGGCAATATTTATAATGATCTAAAAAATAAACATTTCGACAGTTTTTGATTACAGCACTTTCCCTTTCACGCAAATATTCCTTTGATAAAATAAAAGATGAAAAAAATGACAAAATAAATCTTTTCAGTAGGCTGAAAATAATGAAAGGCCTTACCCTAAACAATCATGATTTCAAATTATGTAACATTTCTGCAGAAAGCTATGCTATGTTCTTTTGGAAGAAAAAGAGAAAGAAAACAAATCTTTGTAAGGCTCAGAAAATGCAAAACAAGCTCATACCTGTCTTGAAAATTAATTAATAGTACAGATTATCATCCTTTGGATGACACATGCACCAAATTTGGTGTGCTGGCCATCTCCCAGGAAGGGTAATTACATTCTGCATACCTCTTATTCTCTTTCTGTTTTTGTTGTAAAATGTATTTTTTCTTACATTCTGTTCCAAAATGTTGTTAATGATGCTGTCTTTGCAATGATTTTTTTTTCCTTTGTTCTTAACCATTAAAAATACACTTTCTGTGGAATGCATGTCAAAAAAACAGTAAGTGATAAGTTATGACCCCTAAAAATTATTAATTCTATAGCACCATATATATCCAGATCTTTTTGAGCCTTCAGCAATATGAAATAATATTTGCAAGAATTCCCACAGCTGCTGTCATGCAAGGTAACTCTGCATTCAATAGAACACCCAAGAACAAAGATGAAATCTTGAGAATTTTTTTAACTGATGAAGATAGTATAAATTATGATTAAAGATTGAATTGTACACTTAGCTGCCACAACAGACGTAATTCCTGTGTAAGTTTTCTTCACTAAGATCTCAAGTATTTGAAATATCAATGGTATTTTGTAATTATATAAACAAATGAAAATTCACTGCCTCTATTTATTCATTCTGTCACCTACTCCTGATCAGTATCTATTAGCAATATTCAAATATATGGGTGTAAACTTTGACATATATTACTTCTTTTCAAAGTTTGGAATTCTTTTATTAGAAAAATTCCCTATAATACTAATTCAAAATGCTCTTTCACTGCTAAAATTCTATGTCCAGACAGATTCCATGTACATGTACCTTCATCACTAGAAATTCTGTTGGACTGGATTCCATTTTCCAGGCAAGGCTTCCAAAGCTTGTATGTCCAAGTATCTGCTCTAGTATGCTTAGTTACTTGTTCTGGAAGACTCAGGACTTTTGTGCCATTCTAGTACCTTGTGGCAATTGGGATCTCAGCCATTCATACTATCCCACTTTTCAAATTCTAATAAATAAAGGAGTTATATACTTTATTGTTAAATTTCAGAGTTTAAGTGTATTCATTGATCATTCCTTGTTAACCATGAATTAAGTAAACCCTGGACATTGGGAATTACCAAATAAATTTGTGGAAATAAATACACAGGCTGTTCTTTGGACAATGAGCACGAGTCCTTCCACAGAAAGTAATAGTAAGTGGTGGTTTGATTTTAAGAATAGAGAATTTGAACAGTGCTCTTGCTTTGCCTTCCTTTCTCCTTTCCTCCCCTCCCCTCTCCTCTCTTGTGTCAGCAGCTATGGCTGTCAGAGCTTACCAAAAAAGCTATCTATTATAGAGATACAACCACTGTTTTTAATAAATGTGAAAATTTTGATTTCTGTGAAATAAAAAATATTTATATGATTCCTAAATTTTGGCATATGTCCTTAAGAAAGATGTCTCTTCTTCCAGTAGAATTTTTGAAACTGGTATTTAATTTTCATTTTGTTGTCGGTTTAGAGCAATGTGTTCTCCAAGTCTTTGGCATGCCTGGCTTTCATATGATAATCAGAACTGTCATATGTTTAAGAGATTTGTTTCTCACTTAACTGCTTTAACTTGCTGAAATAATCAGCATGACTCAAAGCCAAATTCAATAGCTTGATGAAAAGAACACTCACGAAGCAACTGTCCATCACTTTTTCATAGTGTGACAAAATAGTTTTCATTTTACTTCAGTAATTTTGAGCAGTTGTTGTGTGTTCACAGCATTCTGTTTCAAACTTCCTTCTGAGAATAGAGCTGGGTTAATTTCAGTGAAATAGCTATTGTAATCATATATAAATTACTTACTAGTTCATGAGCATGGTAAAAAACTTGAAGTTGCTATGGACCAAAATACTAATTTAGCACTTCAAATTACACACACAATCAAGTTAGAAATGGAATAATACCTGTCCCAAATCACAATGTTATGGAACTTATATTTGTGTCATCAATGAAAACTTGGTGTAGAAAGTTTTGCTGAAGAAAAAACCTAACCAGGAGGTGCTCACCAAAACGAATGAAGCTTTCGTAGGTTTCTGCTTAAGTATTGGTTCAAATGTAAGCAGTGAAAAGATGGATAATATGTTGGACATGATTTACAGACACTGAGGCAAACATGCAGTGCCTTCATTTGGAAAACTTGTGTTTTAGGCTTTGTGTGCATGGCAGAAAATTACTGAATCAGTACAATTACTGCAGTAAGCCTTAAATGAGCTTCACTTGCTGATACATCTTTACAAAATAAAAACTTATGATTTTCTCTAAGAGGTAACTTCTTATCCTGTTCCCACGCAAACAGTGAGAAGGGAAGGCAATAAAAATAACTAGTTAATAGATTTGTATTAATCCTATAATTGTACATAAATGTTTTAATTAAAATTGTCAGTATTGTAAAGTCAGAATACTACTAATCAGATGTGCTCATAAACTCTATTCAGTGTTTTTTACTCATCTGCCTGGAAGTAAAACTACATTGTTTATTTATTAGCTTCACAGAAGACTATGCTATGTCATATATTTCTTTTCATCACATTTTACCAATATCCCTATTTGCACATGGATATTTCTTGTAGAAAAAAGATGGTGGTATTCTCAGCTACCTATCTTATCACAAAATTACACATTTATTATAGATTCAGTATTAAGACCAACATAGAAATGCCAGAAAAATCTCAAGAGAGAAATCAATACCTAAGAACTGTGTAAGTTTTCTGGTAAAAATAAACTAAAAAATATACTATATGAAATCTTAACTACAAAAAATATTTTAATTTTTTTTCTCCAGGAATTTGATGCATTAATATCTGAATTCTATTTTACACCAATTTTAGTTATTAGGCTTGACTTTCTTTTTATGGATATATTTTAGCAAGGAGGTAAGTTTACTTCCTTGCATGTTAGTACCCTTGTACCTTTTCAGCAGGCATAAAAATAAAATGCTACATTATTTTATATCAGTGCTATATTTTATTATTTCTCTAGTGTCAGAAACCAGGTAGATCTGGTTATATAGCATATTATATACAGCTGTAGCATGTGCTTTGCTTTGCTTATTTTGGTGCACTTTGAAAATGGAATATTAGAGAACACAAGAAGAGCACAGGGAACTAATTAATACAAGAGCAGATCACAGTCAATTTACTGAGTAAGACTGATCAAACCATAATTACTTTTAAATGTTAGGTGCTATCAAGAGTTACAGTCACATAAGACTTCGGGAAAGAAGGTACGGTTAAAATGTGACAGGTCCTAATATTAACATCAAAGGTTGCCATGTCTTAGAAGAAACATGAGTGTTACTTAAGGAAATGATAATACCTTTGCAGGAATGGCAATATAATTATCAAACATTTTTCTAGCTCAGTTTTTTCACACCTTCCACTAAGGCTGCTTTGGCAAACCTTGACCTGTTTGAGCAAACTTGTAGCCCTGTGATATGGTGTTGCCATTGCTAGCAGCAGGTCATGGTGCTTGCAGCTTTGTTTTACTTGGTTTAGCTGTGATAATAATTTCTTTAATTGACCAGTTGTCTGTATGTAATTTCTTTTAATTCTGCTTATCTTTGCATGATACAACTAGAATTTTGCACAACAGTAACAAGCAGATCTTCCAGGTAGAATGAGATATTCCCACCTCTTCTTTCCCACTGGCAGTAAATCATCACCATCTGACTGTGGAAACATGCCATCACTCCAGGAGACCCCACTGTTTTTGCAGGGATCATGTGTTGTGTACTTATTTATGCCTTTATCTGTAAGGATCTAACTTCAGTAGAACCAGAGTTTGGCCCTTGAACATCTTTCTGAATCTGAATCTAGAAGGACAAGGACACTGTTTAAGTGTGACCCCCTTTCTATGGGGTACACAGATGAGTCTGGTGCCTCAGGTAGTTCCCAGGGATGTTCAGTGCCTCAGGAGGAGAGCAGGGGTAGATGGTACACTCAGCAGGATGTTGCTTAATGCCTGGTGAGGAGCTTGCTCTTTCCAACTGATTGCAACCTGTAGCTGCCCACTCAGACCTGGCACTTAAAACTAACCTGTAATCATTTCTCATCTCTATTCAATCAACAAAATTTCAGTTAATTTAAATAATTTCCTAAACATATCTTAACCTTTATTTTTTTTCTAAATAATTTTGATTCATTGAAGGATGCTGTGCTTATGGCCTCAGTTATGCTGACAAATGTGAGGAACCAAAGTGAAGGGACACCAGGAATTCAACATGTGACTCCAAAGAAAGATAATCTAGTAACATTTTCTCCCTTTTGCCTAAAAGTAGAATAATTTTTCAAAAATCATGTGATATGTTTATAAGTATATTGGCTTAAAGGAATTCAAATAAGACAGAAAAAGATTCATTTGAGAATCTTCGTGGGGTTTTGGAGTGAGTTAGATTCTTGGAAGCACCTTCACTGCGCAGATTCAAGCTCATTTCTGTTGATGCTGAAGTACCACTCAGCAAGTTTGGAGAACTTCCCAGGAAAATTTAATGCATGAATACACTCCAGATCAAAACACCTGTGTCTTTACTGAAAGCAGTTTTAAGAGCCTTTTGGTGTTCTAGTTCCATAATCCACATGTAGCTTTACATATATTGATGCTTTAAAAACATTACCTTGATTTTCTGTAAATAAAACAGTCAGTCAACAGGAGAAGAAGATATATGGAAATTCAGAATTAATTGGATACGTGCTACATTTCTTAACATTTCTTTCCCCCCTTTTATTTTTAATTTCCATTCTTCCACAGATAAAAATTAATCCAATATAGAGTTATTCCACTGTTATATAAGATAAAGTACAATCCCTTTTCCTGAGAAACCATGATCAAACAAATAAAGATTATTTTAAAATCAGGTTTAGTTTTTTTAGCTGTGTATACAATTGGACTTTGAAAAAAAATATAATAAAGAAAGCAGTAGAGATATGGCTGAAATAGAAGAGATTATAAATCCTGACTACATTAAGTCCTGTGGAGCGCAGGCTGAATGAAAATTCCCTGGACTAAGCTGTGCCAAGATACCTCCCTGGATCATTGGGAACACCATAACTTGAAAAGTGAGTGCAGGAATCAAGAAAGTGGTGGAGATCTGGTGAGAAACATCCCCAAACTGGGCCATAGCTGAAGTTTGTTTTCTGCACAAGGTGAGAGAATTGACAACCATTTTTTCACTTTTTAAAAAGACAAAAAAATCCTTTAGAGCAATTTACTTTTTTAAGGAAGAGTTCATTTCTATGTCTTTATCTTTGATACCTAAATTACTTCTTTCAGTTGATTCACCTTTCCCTTCAGCTACACCTTAACTTAACAAAATTGTTGTGTCTGGGTTTACCTAGAGACTAACTGTGACAAAGATAATCTTCTTGAGGTGTTTGATTCTTTTTCTTTAGCTAACAGCTTGCTTATCAGAAAGAATAAAGAAATGAGCATTGCCTTTATCTCATCCCCAAATTCCTGGATATGCTGAAAGTCATGCTCTAAACCTTTCCTTTCAGTCTAATATCTTGTGTCTAATATCAGTTAAAGGTCTAATATCAAACATCTAATATTAAGAAAAGTACTATCAGAGTTTTGGATTGGATAAAATTTTTGGGACACTGGTGCTTAAAGTAGTGATTTTCACCAAAGTCTGTGATGTTATTTTTTGATATTCTTGTGTCTCTAATTTTAGTGGCATAAAAATTACAATGCAACTTTTAAGGCACAGGGCACTAGTGGAATCGTGTGCTTTGCAGGGTACATAAAGGTCTTGATCAGTTTTGTTTTTTTAAAAAAGTATGGTATAATTTATAATTTTTAATTTTCTTCAACATCTTTTTCACATAAAATCATACAGAATTGCTGTACTACAGAATATATTTAATATAATAGTAAAGATATATTCATCCAAATCTGTTGGCTAGAATCTCACTGCCAGGTCCCAGTAGCAGATATAGTCCCATTCTTTTTATGTAAAAAATTGAGTTTTAGACTGTAATTTGAACTGCATTACCTTAGTATTTGTCACAAGAATACAGCAGTAACACAATCTGGATTGTCAGTGTAGTTAAGTGTAAACATAACCATGAAAACATTGCATCTGTGTATGCAATACAAGCATTTCCTGTTGGCGTGTTTGAATGCATCTTTGTCAAGCAAATGTGCCAATACCACAGGAGCTGTTGAGAAGATCTTTTAGCTGTTTCATATTAAATAGCATTGATATTGCTTCTGCCTTGGAGACAGCTGTATCTCTGCACCCAGTTAGCTGATATTAATTACACATCACATTGACAGATTGGACATTTTTCCTGCTTCTGCTACACCCCAAAATCATAATCTGGATTCTCAGATGCAATGAACGGCCGATGCTCATTGCCTACCACCCGACACATTCCATAGGCACACATTTTTCAGCAAAGGCCATAATTTCATTGCAGTGACTGAGGTATTTTTAAAAGTAAGTGTTTTGTTACACAAGGTTCTTGTATCTGTGGAGAGTTTTTGCACCTTATTGCATCTTAATTTTCTAATTCTGCTTGTTATTTTTTCTATGGCTTTTAGCTTTCACCTGTTCTTTTCAGAGTCCAAAGTGCAGTATTTCCCTAATACAGTTTGGGCTAAGAGTGCCTGGTAAGTCATTGACTGATTGAAAAAAAGAAAAATAACAAAAGAGTACTCAAATGTCTGAAAGCATGCAGCCACTCCACAAACATATATTTTGAGGTCCTATTTACATTCTTATCAGATTGGTAGCAAAAAATAAATAAATAAAAACCATAAAGAAATAGAAAGAAAGAAAATGTAAAGCTCTGAGTCTGATGAAATATGATAAAATGGTAAATGACAAGAGAGGTAAATAAATTGCTGTGTAGCATTCTCAGCCTTGTGAATTTGAACACTTTTTTACCGACCAGCCCCAAAGGTGTCCCATATGTCTTGACTGAAAATGCAGTGCACAGAAGAAAACTTAAAGGGCAAGTCTCTAAAATAAATCCTTGAGAGAATTCATCTCTAGAGTTTTCATTACAAATAACAGGAAATCCTTAGTTTGTTATAGAATAAAAAATACAATAAGCATTAAAAAATTAAATGATATATCTGTAAACTTTGCATAAAAATATTTGGTTTGTCACATGCACAGTTTTAATCCACAGAGATAAATGTACTTTAAGGCTGAATAAATAAGGAGGTGCTGTTTTAAACAGATAACATTATAGGTTTGAATGCTGCAAAGTAATTAAAGGATATAATACCCCATTATAAAAGATCAATATGCACTTAAGATCAGAGCAGGATCTGTTTCTGAAATGATATAGCACACACTGATTTCTATCACATTTTCAGTATTGATCCAATGTGAACCTTGTTGATTTGACTTCTCGGCTTGTTTGTCGAGGTTTTAAGACTGCCTGTGCCTCCAGAGTGAAATTAAAGTCAAGGCTGCTTGCATGTCTACATAAACTGCTGTTAGCAGGTCTCAGTCAGAGACTCTTCAGTAAACAAGCTGTGTATTCCTTTGAAATGATCAGTTCCAGCTCTGTTTTGACAGTTTCTTAGAAACTGATTTTCATGAGAAATTCTTTGATGAGAATGGTGAGTGCAAGAAGCACGAAGCTATAGTCTATTGTTTTCTTTTACATGTTTGTTCTTTTATGCATGAAGAGGCTCTTTGCAGTATTCTGATCAGAAAAATGCTGGTGGGAAAATATTTGCAATGATTCTTAATTGGCTATAACTTGACGCAGTTGATATCAACAATTACTTGAATAAAAATGAATAAATTAAGGGAATGACAAGAATCATTACAGCATTGCTTAGTAACAAGACAGCCAACAGGATGGGATTATCTCATTTTCCTTGGTCTATTAAAATTGGAAACTCCAGAAATATGGATGCTAACTGTGAAGCAGGGAACATGGTGCCAGTGGAATAGCAGGCCACATAACTTTCTCAGTCTTGCCTGAGAAAGTGGCCTGGGAATTAATAAGGAGGAATTAAAACAATCCTCAGAGACAGAAAACAGCCTTGCAGGTGCTGTTTGTCTGTTCCTTGTTTTCTTGCAAGAGAAGGCCAAGGGGTGGTGAACCCCACAGACTAGTGATGGTGATGTGTTAGTTCACTAACCAATAAGAGTTTTACTTTTCTGTACTTTCACATATCGGTCTATAAAGGAAGATCTGAAATAATAAATGATATAGTAACTCTCCTGTTCAACTCACAAGAGAGTCTGTGTCATTCTTCTCGCCGTTCCCAATAGAGTGACACAGAAAGACAATTATTGACTTTTATTTACACATGGGTCTGAGCTACCTTTCTCATTCCACCCCATGAAATGATGAGAAGAACAAGTCCTTTGGACAGTGGCTTTTGGCACTTACAGTCATTGGCAGTGTTAGAAGTTGGACCCAAAACTTCAATTCTCAAAACTACTTTCAACCTTCCACGCAACATTTCAAGCCCAGAAATTTGGGTGGCAGGAGTTAACTTTTATTCTTGCACCAGAGAAATTTTAAAGATTTCTTTTGACATCTGACTACGAAAGATTGATCATACTAAATAATGTGCATAAAATATATTGGGATTTATAAGACAGAAATTGTGTCACTTATTTGGTTAAGTTTCTGTATGCAAATTTGTTATATAAAAGAGGAATAGAAGAGAACATACTTCTCTCTTCTCCCCATGTACCTGGCATTTCAAAGGTTATATGGCAATTTGAAAGACCTGGGTTTAATTATGACTTTTGTATTTGCGATCTTCTGATGATCATTACCATGAGGTTAAGCTTTTTTGAAATGTCATCCACCATTCTTCTAAAGAGCTCTGGATCCACTGGGTCAAACTCACCTGCTTGAACGCTGATTGTAGCTGTAGATTCGAAATAATAAACTGTAAAATATATTCACACCCCTCTCAGAGGAAATTAGGTGTATGTGGGAGGCAAGATGGAGAGGTAGGCTCCCATGGGCATGGTGAATCTTCTGCCTCTGACATGATACAAAATCTTCGTGACAAGTGGCTGGAAGTGAGAGTTCTCCTCCCCAGGAAGGGCCTTCAGCCTGCTGATAGGCACTCGTGTGGGAGGGCGAGATGTGGGCTTTGGTGCCCAGGACATTCATGTCCTCCAGGAGCTCTCTGATGCTGCAGTATGAAATGTCAGATCACAGCAACACACCCTCCTCCAGCTATTTCCTAGAAAAAACAGAGACTCGTTTTCCATTTACATGTTATACACCAAGAAGGCCTGGTGAACAGAAGTACATCTCAGTAGCACAGAGTTCATAATTTAGCATAACTACTGCTTTTCTCAGTTTTTCTGTAGGCTGCTGAAGGTGGTTTCCCACTGAATAATTTGTTATATAATTTGGGCCCTATTCTGAATTGCCTAATTTTACTTAGACTGAGCAGAAGCCCAATGTAATTTGGTTATTGAGTGTAGATTCAGTTTGCAGGATCAGAGACCTCAGACCCAGACCTGTTTGCAGGATCTTTTCCTACATGAAGCTGTAACTCTTACATATTTTTAAAATTTCTGTATTTATTTTTCCACAAAGAAGCAATGGGAGTTCTTGATTTGGAGTAAAATCCAACCCAAAACTTCTTAAAAGGAAAACGTCTTGTCTTTTTCTACAAAGAATCACTCACTTCTTTGATGATAAAGAACCAGTAGCTGTATTTTACATATTACCTGAGACTGTTGTGTTATATTTCCATAAATTCTGCTTTTTGGTCAGTATCAAATTGACAAAAGAACTCTTCCATCTAGAATAAAAAGAAAAAAAGCTGTTTCAAAGAGGGTAATATTTGTTTGCTTTGTAAGTCTCTGTAACTTAAACTTGGTTTTGCCTTGACTTTCAGGTAGATCTGATTTTAGCTTGGTTGTATTGATTCGCTTATTCTAATGGTAAGGTAAAACTGTCCATGAAAGGGCAGCTTTTTAGATTAGGTAAATCAATGTAATTCAATTGATTTAAGTGTTATGATGATCTGCAAAAACTGAGACTCTGGCCCAAAGCTGAGCATTTTATTTTCGGGAACATTTTTATTTTTAATCAAAAAATACTTATTTATATTTTGTCTAGATTTCTAATTATGCAAAGCAGCTGAGAACCAGTGATTCCAGTGCTGTCTAATCACCATATACTACAGACAGCAAAACAAAAGATTTGTAATTTATCCCCATGCCTCCCTGAATCTTAAATCTACAGGATTAAATGCTTAAATGTTGCAGTCTCTACAGCAGCTTAACATTCATGGAGCATTTACTCTGTTAAATCATTTAAGTGGCTTGAGGAGGTCAATGAAAACCCAGAAGAGCCTCAAGCTTCCTACATAGAAGCTGCAGGATGATTTTGAAAAGTTAAAATTATAAAACCTTAGACTTTTTGAGAGGGTAGTGAGAAGTCCTTTACCTGACCTATTTCACAATAAGTAAAAAAATAAATATTACCACCCAGTTTTAGTAGTTTTGATTTGTTTATTAACAAAAAATTCAGCAAATGGTGAGGTTTTTTTCTGGGTAGTAAATTAAGTAAGATACAAAGCATAAAATATAACACACAGAGACATATGATTTAAATAAAAATTCCAGTCCTGCTTATGTAAGTCCATAACCAAGAATAATGTGACCACCACCCTATTTAAGAAAGTTAATGAGGGGGTTTTTCTTGATTTCTGCTCAGTTTGAGAGACAGTGATTTGGAGTCAGCCTCTCTGCTGGAATCCTAGCTGTACTGCTACTCCGAATTTTCCTTGGAAAAATGTGAATCTCTGCCTTAACTGCACTTTTACGTCAAATTTATTCAAATGATCTCCCTGTTCTTCAGTAAACCTGGAGGTGTAAATTCAGAAGCATAATGAAGGAATAAAAACGTTGCAGTGATTTTTCATAGAAACCAAATATGAGTTTTTGCCATGCCTACCAGTAAATGTGTGCATATGGGGTTAGATACAGCCTGCCTGTGAGCTCCCTGCTGTATCCACTGCAAAGACCAGGCAGCCCCAAACAGTGCTGAAGAGCAGTGGTGCTCTTACTCCTTTAAGAAATAATCTCATTCTTGGTATCTTTTGCTTTCAGGCTGAAAATGTCCTGTCATCATATTTATATACCATCTAAAATACTCACATGCGGGTGTCTGGACATCACAGTATTTCTTTTTTTAATCATGTTTTCACTTATGTAATGTGTGGTTATAAAATGATCATCACATATGTACCACAAAAATGAAATACATTTAATAATTTCTTAGATGTTGAAGAAATCATCTATCAAGAGATGGTAAGAAACCAGAATTTGTCTAAAGGGTTTTTTTGCCCATGCATTTAGTTTAGTGTTAGCTAACATCTAATGATAAGATGATAGATTTTAAGGTTATGATTAAATATTCTGTTGTAAAAATATAGACAAAACGTTTTGTGATTTTCTGCAAAATGATTTTGGAATCTCTCTGTTAACATATATTTCTTTAAAGTTTTTTAGATTAATAATCAGTTCAAGAAAATAAATTATTTCTAAATATGTATTGGTCAAAGCACTGCTGGTGTTATTGCTTTTGTCAAAATTTACCATATATACATATAATTCATTCATTAACTTGAAAGTATAACCAAGTCCTTTGGAAAACTGATATGTCCATAGTTTTTTTGAGGGGTTTCTCCCAACTTTCCTACATGTTCTAACTAGACCAACTTGGTTTTTCACCAATATTCTTTCCTCAGGTGAAATTCCCTCATTTTGTAAAACTTAATAATGCTGTAGGCAGAAACTAAGCAGGCTACTCACCTGTAACTATTTTAAAAATACTTAAGTGAACATTTGCCATTTCAGGGTCAGTTTGCATTCTGGATGCATGCTGAGATCTGCTTTTTTTTATTTTTTGCTGATTTACCCAGGCTGCCAATTACTACCTGCTTGGCATCCAGAATCACATCTTATATTCTCACCATTTGTGCTGATGCTCTACGTCATCGCTTCACTCTAATAAACATCTGAGATCTCTGCTACTCTCAATTCTTAGCAACTGTGTAAACAAAAATGCAAAGGATAATCTTGAAAGGAAGAAAAAAATAAAGTGGGGAAATAAACCCTTTCACCTGTGAAACCTCAGTGTGTGCTGGTAGAAAGAAATGGGTTTAACTTGGCTCCTATTCATTTCTTAACTTACATCCCAAAATTGTCATGCATAATTTGATCCAAATGGATTGCCTTGGTTTCAGGAAGGGAAACAGCTCAAGTAACAGAAAAGAGTGAATCACCTGTAAGTTATTGAGAAGTCAGACTGCCACTTGGGTCAAGGTTAGGGTAATTAGCTGGTCAGCCTGAACTGCGATTTGCCTGAGGAGAAACAAATTAATTTGGTTTCCACATTTTCAGCATGACCCTTGTTACATTCTTCCTGGATCCAACGACCTCTTCATTATGCATGACTGAAAAATATCTTTCCCACTGCTAAAATACTAACATTTCTTTCAAAGACAGTAGTGGGTATCAGCAGTCATGAATGTTTTCAATTCCTTGCCAGTCTGCCTCAGTTTTCACACTTTTTACCACTGACATCGCAGACTAAGTCAGCTGTAACTAGATTATGCATGCCTTTTATTTTTCATTTCCCCATAATTTTTTCAGTAAATAGAGAAATCTAAGTTATTTGCTGCAGCACATTGGTTGACCTTCTGTAATACAAGCACAATTATTTGTGATCCTTCTCTCTTTATCAGCTTTTTTTCATATTGTATTTCTAAATCTTAGATATTTCCTGTAGCTATTTACATGTGTAAAAATGTACTCTTTAGGAACAGAATTGCCTCTGTTAAAGACAACAGAATCTTTCAGCTGATCTCATTATTTCACCTTAGGCAGTGTCTAGGATGATCACACCAAAGGATTAAGTTCAGTCTAAACAGTCAATTCTACTTGGTGCACTAGACTACCAGGAAAATTCAAATTAAGATTATTTCCATATGTGATTCTTTAGTCAGAATCTTCTTTGCATATACACGTGTGCGTGTGTGTTTACACAACCTTTAAAGTGTGAGGAAGCAGCAAAAATGAAGATTATACCTGCTCTGGTCTGGAGCTTGGCACAGATCCTTTCCAGACATTCTTCCCAAGCTAAGTCGTTCTGAGATTTTCAGGTAGTAATGGATTCTGCTGACAGTTTCTGGCAACACTTTCTCTGCTTACTTATGAATATCCCTATTGGATAGGTCTTCATGCATTAGATATGGTAAAAAAGGCTTCTCAAGCATTTAAGGGTAGTATTCTTACTAACAGAATAAAGATATTCTGCGTTCTGTTGTATGAACTCATATGCAAAGACAACCTGAACTAATTCTAAGGGTCTGTTTGTGAAAATGGAGACTTTAGCTCACATGGAATTTCTGCCAAAGAAGTGCAACTGTGGTATTAAAGAATAAATAGGCAATTTACAGCAACATGTGGGACTGATTGTCACTGCCCAGAGATGGGCCGTGGAGAACGAAACCTATTGAATAAAGCTGTCAAAATCATGTTGTCTATCTAAACTAGATAGCACAGAGCTAGGCTGATACAGCTTTTGGCCTACATTTAAATGGGCAAAATAGAATTGTCATTTATCAAAGGATAATAATTTCTTAGGTCGTGCTGAGCAGGACTGGTAGCCTGCTCAGCATTAGAGAAATTAAAACAGTTTGAAAAACCCAGCATCCAGCAGGGGTTTCCCCCTTTGAAGAACCACAGTGGTGCATCATTACTACCACCTTGACTCCCAGCCCTTATACAATCACTCAGGGTCCAGGAAAATAGCCACAATGCACTTGCAGGATTTACTTCTGTTTAGAAAAATAGTAAATCCAAAAAATACATTTGTTCACATGGGACAAATGGTCGATTTGGGGGGAAAAGTTATTTAGACCTTCTGTAGAGAAAGATATCTGTTTCCCTGTTAATCAGACAGTACCCTCAAGTCAAATCTAACCTTTCCAGATTATGCCCTGTGGTTACCACTGGACTGGCTGTTTATTTGCACAGCTCACTTCATTAAGATATGATACTATGAACTACCTTGAACTTTTACAAAGCAAGGGGCTTGTAAATCAGCAAATCTCTGTCATTTTCAGCCCAGTATAAATGTGTCTTGTTTCTGTTTGCTTTCTTTTAGTAAACAATCTGTCCTTTTCCATTTCACATTTTCCTGCCAAAAATATATCACAGTTGCTCAAATTAATGTTTAGGCAGAACTGCAGGGTGAATTCCTTTCTTTCCCCTTGGGGGAAAACCTGTGAACACACAAATACATACATGTACACAATATCAGCTGCAGCCCGAGGCTTATCAGCAGCCACTTTAGACTGCTTCAGGAAAGATTTTTTGTAGAACATTATTATGCTATTTTTTCATTAGTGACTTGTGATAAAACAATGTTTCTCTGACTGTTTTTAATTTTTAAATCATTCACTAAAGGTCTGAAAACTGTCCAGACTTTAATGTTGCCACTGAATTTGGAGAAAGCAATTCTGAGTTTGAAAGAAAATCGAGGCAAGCTAGTATGCTTACATTGTGATTATCAAAGCAAATTTAATATACATTTAGATTCCATGCCAGCCCATTCAGAAACATTTCAGCTTATTGGTAAATTTGCATTAAACTACATTTAGACCTCATTTACAAGCCATTCAGTTGAAGATTCAGCACTTGGCTTTAGGATCGGACAACACGATCTTAGTGATATTTATATGCCACACAAAATACATCATTCAGAGATTGGGATAAGTGCACAATTTTATTCCAAGGGAATATGTTGTCACAGGCAATCTGTCTGATACAAAGATATTTTTCCTAAACCTTCTGGTTTTGACATTTTTTTCCCTCATCTTACCACAATGCTGTGAGACAGAGCAATGTTTTCATGCCCAAATGGGAGGGCCACACCAATACAGCAGCTGAATTATCAGCCAGGCTGCCTTGCCCCACAAGATGATGCCTGATCCCATTATCAGCCTAGTCAGCCTGCTCCAGGTGATTCTTCTTGAGCAGGAGAGACAGACAGGTTGACCTCCAGAGGTGCTTTCCATCCTCAAGTAGTGCTCGTGTTCTGCATGGCGTGTACGTGTTGTGCAGATTTGGTCAATGTTTTAATTAAAGAAATGGATGAAGTAATATTAGGTGAGTATCAGGAAATTGTGCAGAACATCAAACTCAAAAGAAATGCAGTGCAAGTGAAAGCCAGGATTAGACTCCAACATGATCTTGAGAAAGTGGAGAAATAAGCTGCTATCAACAAGATAAATTTAAAAGGATAATGAGCTACACTTATTTAAAAAACAAACAAAAAAAAAGGTAAAAAAAAAAGTAAGATCCAATTTAAAATTGGCGAATAACTGGCAAATAATTGACTTGAGAGCAGCCCTATGGGAAAGTCATTGGTACATAGCAGGCATTGGTATAGCTGTGAAAAAAATGGTATTCCTAATTATTGGTATGAGTCTCACTGAAACACAGAAAACAGTTGAGCTTTTCCATTTAATGTTAGTGCACCTTAAGCCTAGTACTACCTGCTGTAATCTGCTATTTGTAAGCTGGATAAACATAAAATGGAGAGAAGCTGAATGAATTGTACTGGTTTAATATATAAAGGTGAAGGTTAAACATGGGATATTAGAGTAATAATGTCTATTATTGTCATTATTGTCATATGTCTATTATAATGTCTTATGTAAGAAACTAAGTATCAGAACCAAGACAAATTTAGATTAAGAATGTATATAGTTGCAAAATAGTACCACAATTTGAAATAAACATCCTGTGGAATTTTGAAAATCTTTGTGATTAATCAGTTTGGAGGCCTTTTTTTTTGATGTTCAGTTTTTCCTCAGAGCTTAGATTATTGTTTCTTAGAGGTAGAATGAGGGACTAGGTGTAGTAGGTCCATGATAAGAGTATGTTCTAAATAATATTCACAAGTTTGCTTTCTTTTCAATACAATTATAAAAAAACTTAATTATTTTACTATGAGTTTACACTTTTAAAAATTTAGCTTTATTTATTGATTTTTAAGAAGAGTAAATGAGTTTGAGAGAAAATATTTTTAATTATAATAGGACACTTTCATTTAAGGATTGATGATTTTCAGAAAATATGCCTGTTTTTTGTTTAGTAACTGAAGACAGTGAATACTGCATTTACATTACAAATAACTGAAAATTTAGTGATGACTTACATTTTCAGTTACTTCTGTTTAATTATGTTCACTTAAAGGAGTAGCTATTCTATGACTTTAATTCTGAATAACAAACAAATATATGTTTAAATCCATCCATATGGATGGGGAAAAAACTGTGGAAGCTATTTTCAAAAGGTGAGTGTAAGAAATTTAAACACATCCATGTTTTTACAACACACAATGATACATTTGCATATCTGCTAGAGACTTCTGTTGATGAAATATTTATAAACTGTATGCAAATGCGTGTTTATATAGAAGATTCCTCCTTTTATATTTTTAGTCACAATCTGCCCCAGTAAAGGATTTTTTCAAAAATCTACTTTAAAAAAGGCTGAAATATGTCAAATAAAAATAAAAAATAAAATAACTGTGAGTTACAAGGGTAATGATTACAATGGGTCAGAGTAGTTCCTGTGACACTGATGGATACAGAAGCATTGCTGGAGATGTCAATACAGAGGTAAACAAAATCTGACAAGGAGACAGATTCTGCTGTCAACAAGAGATAAAAATGGCCATCCATTTTGTATCTGCTTGCTGTGATTAACATCACCAGTACAGCACCACTGATTCTCTCAGATTAATTAATCTAGTGGGAAGACTCTCATAAAATACATTTGTTCAAAGTAACATCTGTTTTAGGTTACTTACTCTGTCCTCTGTTTAATTTCTTGTAAATGTATTTATTTCATTTTTTTGTGAACATTTACTTAGACAATAAAGATGTCATGTTCTTGTGTTTGTTGAGTGAAGGCCTTTTCCAGAGGACAGTTCTCTAATTATCTGCACTCTGTACTCTAGTTGTTTTATAAAAATGCATTCAGTGGCAATATGTTTCCTCAACATAAGAATTTCTTTCTGTTCTTGATATGGCTAAATAATTTTCTGAATTGTTTATTTAATTCTTGCTTCTCCCTCACTAATTGATGAATGCATTTGTTCACTAATTAATTGTGTTTATTATTTGACTATATTGCAGATGGTTGAATAATGTTAAGAAAGATCTTCAATATTTTCTGCTTTTGACTTCTAATCATTGCTGACTCTTATCTCACCTAATCTGACATTCCCTTTTATCCATCATCCAATCCACATTAATTTCTCTTCAATATGAATCACACTGCCATTAAAAAAAAAAAAGAAAAAGAAAAAAAAGGACATGAAAAGTTTTCCAGCTCACAGCAGGCTTTCATATCTCAGCTCCCAGGGCTTTCTTTAGTCTTTCTAAATGGTCTGTTAGGAGGCACAGAACTCCTCCAAAGGTACACCCACTGCCATTCCTGCCTCAGCTTCACCAGGAGCAGCTTCTCCAGACCACAGTGCACACACACCCTTGGCACAGTTCCAGTAGAGCTGGGCCAGCTGATGCTCAGTCTGGCAATTTTTAGCTATGTACACATCTGGTGGGCCAGGAGAGAGCCACAGTGTCTCCTGACTTCATTGCACGGAATCTTTTGAAGTACGTTTGTATCTTTTAGAGCGTTCCAGCTGCAGCCAGAGCTTACTGGTGTTTATAACTCATGATATCCAAACAGAACACATACCTGGGTATGTAACTAAAAAACATTTACCGTGAAAGTTTAGATTTAAAAAAGCAACTGTGTCCTGAAAAATCCAACTTCAGCTCCTGTGTTGGCTTCCAATGTTTTCTCTAACCTGTGCAAAAGAGCCTGGTGATTTGTGTTGGCTGTGTTTTGCCACTGTTCAATTCTTGCCTAGATACTTTGGTCCAATAAGTAGGATGTGCAAATGCATTTTCTTTCTCACTTCAGAACCTGTCTCACATTCAACTTCATCTCTCTTGCATTGCCTGTTCCCCTTGTGTAACGTAGGAATAAAGCTTATGTCATTTTCTGTAATGAATTATTTGTATTTATAATTTTAGATCATATACTGTTCTGTAAAACGACATTGAAATTACATGTTTTTATTAAACAAGAACAATGGGACTCCAGCTTCAGCTGAGTTCTAGGCACTACAAAAGAGATTTATAATAAATATTAATAATAATGAAACAAAAATATATTTGTTAGAAGATGGGGAAGTTGCAGTTTGGAGCATCATGATAGAATGTGTTATATATTGTTTGATTTAAGTAGAATGGGTAAAACTCTTCTACTGTAAAACTATGTTTAAAAAAGTGAAACAGTATAAAATAATAATTTAACCTCATCCAGTGAGAAACTTTTAAGACCATGTTTTATTTCACTTATGAAATTCCATCTGAGTATTTTAACAGTATGAATTAGCTGTCTTTCAGGAAGGAAAGGAATATTTTAGTCAAACTTTAATTCCTTTACGCTGAAACAATAATAAATGTCCTCTGGAAGCTGGGAGATTATTGCACTGTAGTGCTGTGTTCTAGCTGTCTTATTTGTACAGACTAATCTGTCACCTGACAGCACACTGTATTTAATGCAGAAATTTCAAACTTCACTATGAGAGTGATGCAGGAGAAAGAGACAAGCCAGTGCATACACACCTTATACTAAGGTGATATCTTGACCTAGAGGTGCAATAGATTTTATGAACTAGAGTTTCTGTCCTATAGGTTCTGTCCATAGGTCTGAAATTATGACTAGTGGTGCATTATAAAATAGAATTTGTACCATAGACTTTTACATTTCCATAAATGTACATAAATAAATGGTACATCATACATTTTCCATAGGCTCACAGATGTCCTTTGAAGGAAATAGGTTAGATTATAAAACAAACTCTGTAGCTTCTTCTTTATTAGAGAACTGTGTGTCAGGAGACTGCATTTCTGAACTCAAATTTTTCTCTTTTGTGTTCAAATAATTCAAAATTCAAACTTTTTTTTTTTTGGTGTTCTCTAATGAAATTAAGGTGACAAAATTTACAGCTCAGTGAAATCTTGACCCTCGGGACAACCTTCATTACTCTCCAGTGAAAAAGGAATTCCTGATTTCCAAGCACAGTGATAAAAGAATAACATAATAATATCTATCTTTTTCCTCTAAAAAGGTTATACCTATTCCACTCTAAATGGAGTACACTATCTTATTCAATATCCTGCAGTGTTTCTATGTTCATTTCTCGATTTGGTTTCATGATAGGAATATTTGAGCATTCTATTGATCAGAAAAGCTTGAATAGAATGGCAGATAAACCTTTCCTTTCAAAATTTCTTTCCCCAGTTTACTAGTGAGAGGGGCATGACAGTTTGTTTTATTGTTTTCTCTCTAATATTTAAACAGATCTTCTGCCATTTTCCCCTCACTAATGCATTGCCTTTCATTGATGGAGTATAGATTTTGAAGAACTTAGGAGTCAGTGTAATTGCCTTTGCTAAGGGGTCAAGAAAGATTTCTTCCCTCAGGTAAAAACAGCATGATGGATTTGCTCAGCTTCCTCAAAGTCAAGACAGGAAAGGGTATACACTTCTTGGAGAGGATTCAGGAATTTCTATTAGTCATCTGTAAGAATATTGTGCTCAAAGTGGATAAAGATCAAATAACCAATTTTACTAAGTAAGGAAATCTTGGAATTTCATCAGTGGACCTTGAGAGAGGAATAGAGATGAATCAGTCTTCACAACCTAATATCTTCATTTGAGTTCCTTTCACCCAGTGCACAGCTGTGTAAGATGCTAGGATAAAGAAGACTAATGAGAATAGCTTTTGGAGCAGCTTGAAGAAAACACCATCTCTATAATGTATTATACAATTTAAGTCTTGTAACTCGGCCATTTTAAGAACTGGAAAATTAAGTCAATGCACTGAATCCTGCTTTTTAAATTTTTCCTGATATTTTCAGTTATGTATTGAATTTTCTTTTGATCAATCAGCTTTGGCTAGGGACGGGCTGTCACCACTGTATTGGCTCTAAGCATTTTTAGTATATACTGGTAGGATGCATGCTTGTTTTTACAAAAGCTCCTCAGTTGCAAAAAAATTTCAATGTAACTGTTGTAGAGTTCTAGAGAAACTTCAAGAAAAAATGTCAGACTTGGATTCTGAAATCTTTTGAATCATCAAGGTGAAATGGAAATCAAGGCCAGTAGCTCAGCCAGTAGAGGGAACTCTTACACAGTAAAAAGTGAGGAAGGAATATAATGTAGTACCTCAGGGATGTAAATATGCAGGAAAGTGTACATTGCAAAAATCCAACAGTAGTTTTTGGCTTCTTTTGTACATAACACGTTGAGCTTTGTATTTTTATCCAACTGCAATTTATTTTGGTGAAGAGATAACAATACTAAATACAAGACTGGGATAGTTCAAAAGTAATTTTGCAAACTTTAGTGAATATTTAGGGGGAAGAATAGGGAACATCTATTCTGATTACTTTTCTTATTAAAACCTGCAGTTTATCCTTGAGAGTGGCAAAACACCATTTCATGATACATTTCAATTAGAGATTTTTTTTTCAAGAATGCAATTTTTTCCCTAAGAAATTTTCCATGCTGTGACCTTGTTACTTAATTCAAGTGTTTTGCTCCCTGTGCACAAAACAAATATTGCTGATTAAAGTAACTATCCTTATGGTGGCCTCATGGGCTAGATTTACAGCAGTGTTTAGCATCTCCCTCACAGAAAAGACAGCTGGATTTCTGTAAGTGGTTTAGGCATTAGGTATTTCAAAAAATGCTTTCAGCAAACACTAAAGATTTGTCCCCATGTCTCTGGTGTGTTTTGTCTAGGTCCACGGTTTGATCACACCTATCAACTCTATTTATAACCCTAATCTTTCATTTTCTGAGCCTTTGCTAATCAACTGAGTGATGACTGTTTTTCATTGTCTAATCAACCCAGATATTGCTTCAGAACTCATTTATTGAGAGTTTGCAATGAAATATCTGTTTCTGTTTCTATTTGATATTGATGGCAGCCTTTTATGAAGGGCAGCTAGTAATGGATAAGCCCTTATAATCAGGCATATTGCCATCTGTATTCCTGCAACCCACTCCTGCCTGGCAAACCAAATGCAGTGTTTACTTTTTCCTTCTCACAGCACTTCATAGGATTTCTTGTTGTTATGAACATTGCTGACCTTCTACAAAAGATTATTCTCATTTTCTTTGTGGACCTAACCAAGTATTTTTGTTAAGTTTTACCTCTCATATTTCCTTTCTCCCTAGTTTTGGTAGGTTGTGCACATTTTGTGACTGGCAGTCTTGACCTGTTTGCTGGTGATTCTGAATGTATGTCAAAGTTTTTTTGTGTCCTTTGTGGTCTGTGGAGTCCTTCTCCCATCTGTGGCATCAGAACATGAGCAGTACACAGTAGACTGGATTATGCTTTCTCAATGCTGTAAATTCAGGGTAACATCTCTGAGGACATATTCATCCAGTGTTCAGTGAACATATATTTTCCTTGGCACTTTCTCATTTCCTAAAGAAAGGCAGTATGTTCCCATACCAACGGATTGTGATGGACGTTTTTGACATGTAAATAAGTGATTTTTTTTTTTAATCCTGTTCACGTCACTCAATCACTAAGGCTGCTAATTATCTTTTTCAATGTTTCCATGGAGTTCAAAAAGCTCTTTTCATCAAAGGAAGCTGAAAACCCAGTATTTAGGTGTGTCCTTACTTACAATGCATTTTGTGATTTAAGAAGCTGTTCTGTAGGGAACCCTGCCTGTTTTGTGTTTTCTTACCTGGAACACTTTGTTACATATTTCCCAACTTTATTTGTTAACACCTCAGACTTTTTGGTCCCATAGTGGTAGAAGTACCATTAATGACTTTGGATCTGCTGCTTGTAATATCAACAGAAACATCCCAACCCAGGCAGAATTGTGACCCCATTTGCTCAGTGCTGCATCCACGCTAATCATCTTTTCCAAACAGGTAGTGCCCACTGGCCTACTATAAATTGCTCTGTAATTTCCAAACTTGAGCTAGGCATCATTTAGGATTACCATATGGACATGTTGGATCTGATATCTGCTAGTCCAGATATCTATATTGACTCATACATCATTCTATTGTCAGTGAAAGTATGTTTAAACCAAAACTTGAATAAATTGTAGAAGACATCATTATATCTAACTCTCCATTGAGGAAGAGAGTGTAAAATATGGCTAAATGTAGTGTTTGTACATTAATCAGGAAGATATACTATTTTCACTTATATATTAAGAACCAAAAAAGCAAGTATCACTGAAGGCAGCCTGGCAAAGTCAGTTCTATCCTTCATGTGACAGGGTTCTTTGTGGTCCTCACCGTGAATCTTTGGAAGCTGGTTAAAGGGAAATGAAAGGAAAATTATATCAAAAGTAGCACAGTGGGAAAGAGCTGGGAAATAATGGAAATCACACCACATTCCCCCAGCAGCCCCCCTTTTAGTGCATCAGATCAAAGTATTTTTATTTTAGAACCAAAGCTTCTTTATATTAAATACCAAGAAAGTATGTTTAGATAACATTAAGAGACTGACTTAAACCATAAAAGTCAGGAAATTCAGAATTAAGGCTGACACTCAGTTCTTAAATCACACAGAGGAGAAAGGCAGGGGTGGGGATGGGAAGGTGAACTTAGTTACCTAAGTTTAAGGAAGCGTAAGGTGAGGAGGGAGAGTGAGACCTGTCTTGGCATCTTTCCACCTGTGTCACCTGAAAACTAAAGATTGAATTTTTAGGGTAATGGACACTATGCCATTGTGGGGTTTTTTATTGTTATTTTTTTCTTCTGACACTGGCCAAGTAAATATATAAAATATATTTGGTCATCTCAGATTAGCTATGCTGATCCAGCCATGAAAAGAAAAGGTGTTGTGATTAGTCAGCTTTGTTTTCTTGTTCTTCTGAAACTCATGCTGCCTTCAGCCCCTCTGTTATTATGTTATAAATACCCTGTTCTGAAAGCTAGCTTTATGCCTTTTATTTTCCCTTTTTTTCTTTTTATTTTTTTATTTAGTTGAAACCTGTTTTCCTTACAGATTTTCCTATTCAGTTCCAATAAGATATGTTTTTTCTCAATTTTTTCAACAGATTTTTTTTTAAAAAGCTGCATTTTTATACACAGTGTGTATGTACAGCTAAAGTGTATAAAGAATTTTTATACACAGAATGTACACAGTTAAAGTGACAAAAGTGATCCTCCTATATAGGCATATACAGACTATATAAATACAGTATGCATGGAATTGTTTTGCAAAGAAGTTAGTTCATCTGTTCTCTAGTCAGAAAAAAACTATTATCATGATCAAGTAAGAAAAGCATAAACATATCTGTACAGGAAACCTAATTTAAGAGAAAATATTTTTAAGCAGGGTAACGATACAGAAAACATGAGTGGAGCATGACTGTGTGGAAAGGATGATATTTGCATAGTGCATCAATAGATAGAGGTAGATATATAAACATTTTTACTTTTTCAATTCAGAGAAAAATTGATATTTACAGTATTTTGCAAACTGTATTAGTTTAATGCATTTCTGTTGATTTTCTCATCAAATTTGTAATGTCATCATTTGAATTAAAAATAATAACTAGGTTGCATTACAAAGAAAAAAATTGTTTAAAACAAGAAGAAATCATAAAATTATTTTTATTTTTATTTAAGCATATAAAAGTGAAATGTGTCTTCAATTTCTAAAACTCCACTTGATTCTTCTTTTGATTTTTTTCTGCTCAATTAAAGAAGTATAACTTTCCTTTTGTATGGAATACAGATTTCACTTTTAGTGTGAGCAATGAAACAAAAAATACATGAGAATCTTCTGGCTGGTTGTGCATGGAAAAAGAGTCAAATTTTACTTCACTCAAAACTGTAGCAAATAAACCATTGATCCTTAACAATTTTTTGTTCCATTGCATCAAATAAAATCATTCTGTGTATAAAAATTTGATTATACAATGCAATTTACAGGTCTGATAGTCTTTATAGGTTTCAGTTCCTTTAAAGTTCTAAGTACAAAAATATTTGAGAAACATCATTATTTTTACTGAAGATCATCAATAAACAAGTTATATGTTAATATGATATTGCACAAGTAGTACAAACACCAGCTTTAAATCTACTGAATATCAGGAAAGCTTTCATGCAATTACATAAAAAATTTACCACATTTATAGAAATGTTTTTAAAATTTCTATCCACATGGTGTTTTTTTGTTTATTTTTGTTTTCCATTGGAGGGTTTTAAAGTATTTGGCGAAATTAATTAAAGTGCATGATATGCATGTTATATATTTCTCATTAAGTATCCCCTTTGGAAGGATAAATACTTAAGTGTAAAGAAATAACGAGTGCACTGATATGATGTAAGGAATTGTCATATAGGCTTATATGAAGACAGAGCTGTATAAACTGTTTAGGATGCCAAAATCAGATACTCTCTGTAAGACCAATCTATTTTAGCATTGTGGCTGCTGATGTGGGTTTTTTGTGGGGTCTTTTTGGTGTTTCTGTTGTTTGTATTTATATTATTTTTGTCATTTTTATTTTTTCATTGTGCTTTTAAATAGGTGAAGTCTGATACACTTCTGCATTGTGCCAGGCAGACAAAACATGAGTGATATTTTGGAGCCAGGGTAGAATTAAACTTCTGTTTCTTTTGGACAGAAATAATGGCATGTAGACAGAAGCAGATGTGCACTAGCAGATAGGCACACACAAAACTAAACATATTAGCACTGGAATGATACTGCCTTCTCCAAATGGTAACTGACTGCCCTTGTTTAAGGCTACCATAGTAAGCTTGGACACAGCAGGGGAGGTAAATACTCAAATCAAAGACATTTTTAGCATAATCTGAAAACTTTATTTATGTTGATTTATTCTGATTAAAAGTTAAATCTTGTCTGATTTAAAAAAAAAAAAAAAAAAAAAGACATTTAAGTGGCCATAAGGCAATCTTTGTTATATTTCACTTAAAAGTGTATAGCTTTTACTTAAACTCTGGTGCCTGCCCAGATCCTGCTGTTGCCATTTTGGAATCTGCAGCTTAAAGTTTTCCAGAGTAATATTTTGCCCTTGTTTAAATAGGTCAAAGATATCCATCCCACATATGAGAAATCTCGATGCTTAATTCCAGTTTCAGATAATTCATAATAAGAAAATGTAAAGTTCTTAAGATAAAGATTACTGTGGAAATGACAGGAAATCTTTCTCTGATGCTGAAAAGAAGGATTCTGCAATCAGAATCAGGTTAACTATTCTTTATCCTTCCTTATTATGATTGGCTCTTCAAGTTAAGGCAATAAAATGAAGCTACCAACATACATGCAATTGATCTTCACGACTTTATTGTAATTAGCTCTTATTTCTCTTACTAGGTTATCTGGATTTATTTAAATTTTTTAAGTGATTCAAAGAGATGCCTTTATTATTACTGTACACAGTTTAATGCATAGAATTCCATGGAATCTCAGCAGTCAACACCTACAAGTTCTCCCCTCTGTCTTTTCTCTTTACTCACTTTCCGTGTTTCTCACAGCCAAGCATGCAGTCTCAACAGACCCCCAAAGCAGGTCAGTCACTTCTCTACATACCTTGCATACATCCTGGACCTAGAATTTGGCTGATTTATATGAAACATCATTTTTTTTTGTCTTTTTTTTCAGTTTCTTGGTGTATAACATTGACAATATCTTTATGATAAATACTCTTTGTATTTATCTTTGTATGTCTTTGTTATGGATTTGGTCCCATATGCCTTAGCAACACCCTTCTTCACACAAGCTTCTATTAGAAATGAAGAAACAAGAGGCCTAATAAGCACATTACTAAATAAATCAGTTTTGACTGAAGAAACCTGTCCAATATTTGGTAATATCATATACAGTGTTTATAGTGTAGTTCTGCATCACAGCAGTCAACATTTAGAGAGCCTCCTTCTTTTTAGCTGGGTTTTGTTGTCTGCTTATCAACCCCACAAATTAAAAATACATCACTTGGATGAAAAGAGCTGTTTTCCCAAGACTTGAGTACTTGCAAGTGTAGCTCTTGTATGCAGATGTTGTCTATTAATAGAGTAAGAAAATACATTGTTGTTATTTGGGCTGGTACAGGACTAAGATATACTAGTGCATGCACTCATTGAAAAAAAACAGGAAGAGGATAAAAAACCCAAAAAACAACAAAAACAAACTAGAAGTTTTCAGAGACAAATTGTCTGAAATATTTAATCAGAAGAAAAGAGGGCTACAATAATACAGCAATCTCACACTTTTATTAAACTGACTCCTCCTGTGAATACCAGGACAGAGCAGCTGAAATGTGTCCAGTGACAAAGACACCTCGTGATGAATCTAGAGTTGAAAGTAGGAGGCTCTGGGATAACAAGACGTGCTCCACATGTGCAGCAGAGCTTTCTTGAAGTCACACATTTCACAGTGCTGCTCTTCCAATGTCCTACCTGATCAAATGTCATGCAACCATGCAGCTTCCCAAAGCCATATTTCAGAGAAGGTCATAAAACTGGCGGTGCTTTCCATGAGAACAAATTCTTTTTGGCAGGGGTATTTAAATAGAAAAAAAAAAGTTTTTTTCCCCTGCAATTTCCTGATGAAATATAACCATAGATAGAATGAAAACAAAATCTACCTTCCATTAATACCAAATCATTGAGTTTTAGCCACCTTTTATTTCTGCAGTGTGATTCTGAGATATAAATGATTTTCAGAATTTACCAAGGACTTAATTATTAGGGATCTATCTTGAGCCTTCTCATGTATCCAGCAGGGAACAAGACCACATCCTTCAGCAGAACACCAAAAATGATAGCTGTTATTTATGATTATATCTAGCCATATTCTACTACGTTCATTAAAGTCTGAATACCATTAATATCTGTAGTAGCATCCAATCCAATCTAATAATAATAATAATAATCATGACTTTTGTTGTTTCCTGTAACAAAACAAACTCTCATTTTGAGTGAAAAATATTTCTTTGAGGGGAACTGAATTTTACTCTTATTAATTTTAGTGTGTTTTTCTTGTATCACAAGCTATTGAGTTCAGCAGCACCTGGAACAGCTCTGTAAACTCTGTGCCTACTTCTTTTTTCTTATAGTACCTATTGGAAACTTGAGATTTACTTCAAATTATACTAAGAGAACTACAGAAGTTTGCATGCCTTTTTCAAAAAAATGTGTCTTCCACTTTGAAAGTGATAATAATCATTGTCAAAAAGTCATTGGCACGTATTACCTCATGTCACAAGGAAACATCATCTTTAGTTTGAACCGCTTGGTATAATACCCCAGGAAAATAAACCCATATGATACTAGAAAGCTAGAAAACAATGGTTCAGAGAATGAAACCTAAAACACCTGGACTAATTCAAGTTTTATGCTTTTAGCTATGATGCTGAACTAGACAAAAATACTATCATTTCCCATAGAAATCACATTCTCTTGTGTGAGTTCTTAATAGCAACCATTGTCTTGCAAGTTCAGAACAACTCTGAAGAGATCTGGTTTACTAATGAGGTCTCTGGTAGTTACAGTAAGAAAAATAGAGGTGACATACTGAACACTAGAATAACTACAGCAAATGAATCTATTAAAATAGGTATATTTTATAAAAGGTGTCATTAAGAGGTAAAATGAAGGAAAAAAGTAAAATAGAAATGTAAGGAAAAGATTGTAAAACTATACTGGGAGCATAAAAAACAGAGTCAATACTATTCAAAATTTGTAAGGGGTGATTTTCATTAATTTCAGAGCATTTCTAATTAAAATTTACTGGAAAGAAAATCCTTGGCATTAATTAGTTTTTCTAAAAGAAAGATAATCTCCAATAATTAAAGGGTTAGAATTAATCCTTTTTAAAGACAGAACATCCACCTTGTTCACATTAATTTACTCTTCTGAACATTTTTCAAAAAGAAAGAAATTGCTCAATAGGTACGTATTCTATTGAAAATCATCAAATGAAGGAATTTAAAAATCCAATTTTCTTTGCAATGACTTGAAATATTCTATATCAGATTATCTTTATTCTCATCTACCATAATATACAGTGTAAACAGCCTGTATTTATACTCATGGCTACTGTAAAATTGCTGTGCTGTTGTGTTGGCACTTAGAAATACCAGTTTTCAAGCATTTCTATAATGTCAGTACACAGAATGTCATATAGGAGATGCGGTCTGTGTTTTAGATCAATACCACGGGAGGTGAATAAACTTTTTCAGTAAGTCTTTCCTCTTCAGTTTTCAGATGCCATCCTTGCAATTCTGTGCACTTGCCTCAGTGTGAAATGCAGGAGAAACTGAAACTGTGGAAAACTCCAAGTTGCACACTTAAAAATTATTTCATCTGGTATAGTTTCAGCATTGCATTTATGTCTTCCAGTTCCCTGTCAGAAGCTAGCATATACAACTCCTAAGTCAGCTTCTAAGTTTAAAGATAAGATAGAAAAATTAGGAAATATGACTGTTACAAGCATGTGTGCTCTCTGGTAAAAAAGAATTTGAATAAATTCACTTGAACAGTAAAATGCCAGATCATGCCTTGAAAGTAATCAGAAGGATGATGAGCTGCCTAATTGTTGGACACAGTTCCTGTATTTAATATGTGGATTTTCACAAATCAATGAAACTGCTAGCAGAGAGCAAGCAAACACATGCATCAGCAGATTAGCTTTTGTAAAAGGCCTGTAAGGATGAACATTGGGAAGGTGCATAAAGCTGAGGATGATCAGACACCTCTTCCAGACAGGAAACAGATGTTTCTTGTCAAAAAATAATTGTCATTATTAGATTCTAAAATGACTGCATCAATAGAAGATTGGGTGACATAATTGCCCTAAAAGGATGGCAAGGGTCAGATATTTGAAATTTAGAATGGAAGATATTATCCCTTTGCTTTGAAGAAGAAGAGTGATTTGTGCTAACAAACTGGGGTGTTTTTTTTACTATGTGGTTTTTCTCCTTTTTCTTTATTTTCTTTTTTTTTCCTTCTTTTCCATAATCTTTTAGATTTAATTTAGATAATCTAAATTAATCTGATTATCTAATCAATCTAATCACTATGTGATACTGGCCACAGTTTCTTTTTCAAGCAGAAGAAATGCTTAACTAGACTTTGAATTGGGTGTTGTTATGATTCCTATTACATGAGATTTAGATGGGGTAATGAATAGGTCAACAAGTAAATTTACCCCATCCCTCTATGTGTATCTTACTTCAGAATACACCCCACTGATTTCCTTTGAAATCAGTTTTCATTTTCATTCCAGTTCCTCCTGGGACTGTAGTAGTCCAGTCTGAATGTGCATCAATTAGGAAGATAAAATCCTGGTTCCTAGAACCCTCCTTACATATGTTATATATTCATTACATAATCTTTCTTGCTTCTTCTTCCAGTCCCAGTACATTACCTACGCTCACAGGCAAACTCTAAATAGTCCCACTGGAATGTGGAAATATCTTGGGTAAACTAGTCTCCTTTTCTTTGCCTTCTGAAAATTAAAACAGCAAAGTGTGAGTGAAAGCTGCTTAATTCAAGCATCAAATAGCAGGTCCTGCATTTAAAAATGCCTTGTTTCTTCATCTTTCTTTCTGATTCCTGCATCCTTTCCTGGCAGACATTAATCTCCCCCTCTTTAATACAGAATACTGAAGGAAGGAAGGAAGGGGCACCAATTAAGCCTCTGTTATCTCAGTAAAGACAGGCTATTTCTTCACTAATTGAATTAAAGATTGTGGAGGGCAGCCATTTGCCTTTAATCCAAATTTGTTTCTGTAATTAATAAAACATGTCTTGAATGCTGAAAAGTTGCAATCATAAATTTAACTAATATTTGACCTCAAGGAAAGATCACTTTTTCTAACACATGGACAAATGCATTTTCAGCAAACTATATTCAGAAATATCCACAGCCATGGGTTTGGGGATTTGCTTAAGTGTAAGACAATATTTTATTAAAAAGAAAGAAGATTACACTAGATGGTAGTATAAACCCTCATAAATGGATAACTTTCTCACAGAGAGAAGCAGCAAATGTAATGCCTAAAGGACACCACTGGATAAATAATGTAGCATATAAAAACTGAACTTATGCCTTGATAGAAACTTTACATTGTTTGGATGCTGGCATATATGAGGAATTTGAGGGTAGAGTTTTCTTTTATGTTACAGCCATATAAGAATGCAAATTTTTTTTTTTTTTTTTATTGTTCTGCTTTTACTTTGCATTTTGTTACAAAACAAGAATCACAACTGAGCATGTTCTTTAGCATCCCAACCCTCCTACACATTTTTAGTTGCCCATATGGAGGTGTCAGATATAATCTGAAAAATGGGATTAGTATCAGGGTTCACAGTTATTACTCTTGTGGCAACCATTTCACAGAAAAGACAGCACACTCCACTGTGTACCAGTGTGTTATTGTCACAGGAGGAGCAGAAAACAGTATGTTTATGCAGCTTCTAAAGTGGTATTTTAGCTGTGGGATAGAATCACCAGCAGTGTTTAAGGAATAAAAGTCTCCAACCCCGTTAGCTATCCTGTTTTCATATCATTTAACCAATTTTTAAATCTATTTCCAGAGATCTAAAACATTTTCCAACAATCCTATACAGAAACATGATGCAGTCTTTAGCAGAAACAGTCATTTACAAAACGTGTCTTTTCACTTGTTATTTCTGTTGACTCCAAGTCAACAACACTCTTAATTTTATGCCCGAGATTCTTAACTTTATAATATGTCAACTTCATGATTTAGATTTAACACAGAGAACAAAAGATCATAACTCATTTTTATGAAAACTTTGGAATGTAGATGACATGATCCACATTTATTTCAGTGGGTACTGGATGGAACTTCAAGTGATGGATTTTTACCCACATTATTTTAGAAATAGCAATTCATTTTATATTTAATTAAATGAGGAACACATAATTAGAAAAAAGTTGAAGACTTCAAATGAAAACTCTACAGATCAGCACTGAATGTTCATACTCTAAATTTTCTTCATGAATATTCAATTAAATTGCACAAACTCCACAAGCTCACAATTTTTTTGCTTTACAAAAGTCTCTAAAAATAAAAGACCTAATTTGCTAAAATAATAGTTAGAGGTTTATGCTGGAATAATATTAAAGACGCCAAGAGTATTACACTTATATTTTACTGGGGGTAAAGTCATGGTGATTTAGACCCAAAAAATTTTAAAGCCTATTGAATTTCTTTTACTTAGAAAAAGGTCTAAAAATCTGAAGAAATAACTTCAGTATAATACCACAAGACATGCAGAGAAACACACCCAAGCCCTGACAACTTGCTGTGTAGTACACCATTTTATTTTTTTCATGAAGGAATATAGGATGGAACTAGAACACTGAAAATACAGTGTTCTGCATTTGCAGTATAAAAAAGCTAATTCAAAGAAAGGGAAAAAATGAATTCAGAAACATAAACTAATGGGAAAAAAAAAAAAAAATTGACCCACAGAATACAGTTACTGGAAAAGAGGGGTTTCATTTTTTAGCCAGTATAAATCAGCACAGCCTCCCTGGCACAAACAGATCATTGCCAGTAAACCCAAGAGTTGGGAAAAAAGACAAAAAGGTTATTATGGAGGAAATGAAAGGATTAGAACAATAGAAGATTCATAAACATCCTTTGTGTTATTACATACATATCTGTGCTTCTAAAATAGATGGGTGTGCATTTGAAACCAGATGTAAAGTTTAGATTTAACTTTTTTTTTCATTTTTAGTATTTGGCTAACTTAAAAACACATAGTTCAAGTGGACAACTATCAGTGTTTAAAAATGTGGGAAATTATTGAAGAACGTACTTTCTTCTCAGAAAAAGGCTAAGTGAAACAAAAGTGCTGTAAAAATATTCACCTCTGCACTGACAAATAAATCAAAGCATGATCAAATGTTGGCAGGAACAGCACTGTCATATCATTTCCAACTGTTGCATACTTGATCTGAATTCTGGTCAGAAAGCCACGGTAAGTTGCTATTCTGGCAGAATATGCCCATGATGTGTCTCAGTGTTCAACAGGAAACTATGATAAGCATCAAAGATCAGAGTTGATGAGAGCATGAAATAAAGGGTTTCCTACTGTGAGATGTTTACAATTCTCATTGCAGGGATGACAACTTGGATAAAATAGGCAAGCCACTATTATGTGATTAATAAATATAACATCAGATTACATCCACTCATTCTGGAACCAATTTTTATTTCTTTCTCAGATGTGATAAATCACAGAATCACAGAATAACCTGAACTGGAAGGGACCCACAAAGACCACTGGAGTCCAACTTCTGTCACTGCCCAGGACAGCCCGAGGAACCACACCATGTGCTGAGGTCATCGTCCAAATTTTTGTTGAACTCAGACAAAAGAGCTGTGACCACTTCCCTGGGGAGCCTGTTACAGTATCCAGCCACTCTCTGGCTGAAGAACTTTTTCCTAACACCAGCCTTAACATCCACTGGCACAACTTCAGGCCATTCCCTTGGGTCACGAGAAAAGAGGGCAGTGCCTGCCCTTACTCTTCTCCCCATGAGGAAGTATAACTGCAATGGGGTCTGTCCTCAGTCTCCTCTTCTCCAGACTGAGCAGACCAAGTGATCTCACCACTCCTCCTATGACTTCCTCTCTAGGCCCTTCACCACCTTCACTGTCTTCCCAACCACCTCCTTTAGCTGCTTTCTAACAGGTTTACATCTGATATTGCAGTGCCCAGAACTGCCCCCAGTGCTCGAGGTGAGGCTGCCCCAGAGCAGAGTGGGACAATCCCCTCCCTTGCCCAGCTGGCCATGCTGTGTCTGGTGCCCCCAGGACACAGGTGGCCCTCCTGGCTGCCAGGGCACTGCTGGCTCATGTTCAGCTCACCATCGACCAGGGCCCCCAGGTCCCTTTTCACAGCACTGCTCTCCAGCCTCTCCATCCCCAGTCTGTCCATACATCCAGGGTTGCCCCATCCCAGGTACAGAATCTGTCACTTTGTTAAGCTTCTCACAGCTGATGATTGCCCAGACCTCTAATTTGTCCAGATCTCTCTGCCTTAAAAAGAATCAACAGCTTGTCAAAATTAACTATGATCTGTAAACTTAGTAACACTTCAAGTCTTTCATCCAGGTCATTAAATGAAGGTATTGAAGAGAACTAGCCCTGAGATGGAGCTCTGCAAAATCCCACTAGTGATAAATTCCAGCCTGATGCAATCCCATTTATTTTAACCCTTTGTGGCAGTTGTTCACTCATTACATCATGTACTTACCCAGGAAATGCCTGTTTTCTCAGGTATGTGCATCCAATATAGGTAACAAATCAAAAAGATGTAAGCCTCTCAGTCTGACTGAAGTGCCACTTCTTAATCTGTTAATCTGATCTTTTCTAGTTATTACTCTTATACCTAAATATCTCATTTAATTAGAAATCAGTATTCTTCATTTTTCATGCAAGATGTATGCATGTTAATCTTCAGTATTCTTTCTACTCTGAAATTACTGAAGTACATTTGGCATGACAGCCTTGTAGTTTCTGTGTGTTGGTGGAACCAGCAATAACAACATTTATGAATATAGATACTTCTGTTCCCTGTATTTTCAGAATTTGTGTGCTTGTTAGGAAGTAATTGCAGACCTTGCACAGGTTTTATTGTGCTCTTATTTATTCTCACACAAACTATTGGTATTGAAACATTTACTGTTCTTTTTTTTCTGTTCAGTTCTTGTCTGAGAATACAAGTTTTATTGGTTTTATCTGTCATAATCCCAGGAAGAACACAGAAACTGAGAGCGATTGCCAGCCAGCTGGTCTTCAACATCCTCCTGAGGGGAAGTGGAGGGGCAAGTATGACCTCTCTGATCTTGTGAGCACTGACACAGCTCGAGCAAATGGCATGAAGCTGAGTCAGGGGAGGTTTAGGTTGGATATCAGGAACAAGTGTTTCACCCAGAGGGTGGCTGGGCACTAGAACAGGCTCCCCAGGGAAGTGCCTGCAGCACCAGCCTGACAGAGCTCGACAAGAATTTGGACAATTCTCTCAGGCCATGGTGTGACTCTTGGGGGTGTCTTGTACAGGGACAGAATTTACACTCAATGATCCTGATGGGTCAACCCAGCCTATTCTATGATTCTACATGCCATGCTCAGTGTTACATCACTCTTTCTGGCCCTTGGCTCCACCATTCTTGGATCCATATTGACTCAAAAAAAGATGAAAAATGTCCTCATTCAGTCTCTGAACAAACAGTTAAATTCTTTTCTCAGTAAGTGAGAGACAAAGGCTCAAAGAAATTTGACCTATGGAAAAAGATATTTTAACAAGAATCCTATTTTCAGAGAGAATGTTCCATCCAACATATTGATATGCACAAATTGTGAGGCTATACTTGTGTTGAACTGTACTGGTTTCAGAACATTTATAAGGATATTAAGTGGTTGAAGTTAATCTCATGGTGACAATAAACAATCCTGCTAAAATGGAAGATTCCTGGATAGTATTTGTGTCTGGTATTTAATCCCTAAGGCTAGTCTACTCTTTAAATATAGGTATTATAGATGAATCTGTTGGTATTAAGCCATAAAATTTTACAAAAAATCCCATTTTAGGAAAACAAAGTAGAAATTCTGCATATAATTTTTGTTGCCTGTTCATCCAGTGACCTGCTAAATTGCTCTCTGCTACCTTTTCAAATTGTCTCTGAAGACAGTTTCAAAATAAATTGATTCAGTGCTGTTTTCTGTGAAAGATCCGGCTTAAATGATTTCCAACCTTGATGCTACTGTGATAAAATTCTTTCCTGCTTTATTATGGCTTTTGCTCAGACCATGGTGCTCCCACATTTGGTGAGGCATTGCCAAAGCCACGTGTGTCTGTTAGCCTGTTGGACAGTAGGAAATAGAAGGATACATCTATCAGAATAATTGAGAAAACCGTCTCGTGCTGAAAATTTTCAATTTGTTTCCATTTTCATTTTGATCTAAGTTGGACCACTCAGTGTGGTGTTCTGGCCCACTGGATGCTGTCTGATCACTTGGACGACAGTCAATACATTCTTGTGTGTGCTTGGAGTTGTGCTGGTTTGCCAAATGCATCACTCCTGCCTGTTAGACCTTGAACTCGTGCTGGGCACAGCAACGTGGCCTGGCAGTGCCTGTTGATGAGTGCAGTGTACGTGCTGCACATGTATATTAAAGTTAGGTACTTACTATTTATTCAACCTTACTTTTCTTTCCCTAGTGCACTTCTTACATCATGCAGTGCAATGGAAACATGTTCAACTTGTAGCAGCAGTTACAAGAAATCAAGTGACGCCTGAATGTATTTTTAAATAATGAAGGATAAAATAACAATATTATAAACACATGACACAAATCAGTGTTTCATCAGTATCTTGAATATATCATTCTCTATAGCTTTCATGTCTGAAGGCAGTTGTGAAGCTGCTTATATTTGTCACACTTTTATTATCTGTTTAATCCTTTTACATCACAACCCCAACTGACTTAAGAAGTAGGAACACTTTTCTTTTTTCCCAAATGAAGAAAAATCTGGAAGTAACAAATATTTTCAATCTTAAAACAATGAAAATGTTTGTCTGTGGCTAAAGAATGAGAATGACCAGAAAATTCACTAACAATGGCTGTGAGAACGTGTGAGCAAAGCTGAGATTCAGCTCTTTCTAAATTCATTCGGTTTCTACTTTTACACAGCCAGAAATATCAAAGATCTAATACAATCTACTTAAAGAATAATACTCTCTCATGTCTTACTAAAAACAAAGCTGAATTTTGCTTTCACACAACCATAGAGCAAGCTCCAAAACACATCAAACACAGGGATAAAAGACAATTCCTGCCATGATTAATTTGTTTTTTATGCATAAAACCGGTCATAGAAGGTAGATAAATAAAAATCTCTGAGACAATATGCAAAATCAATATGCAATCTGAAATCAATATGCACTAGGAATACATCACCAAACAAATACCAATATTTTTTATAAGCATTCTGCAGGATGCAGAATTTTAAGGGGAGAGATGAAATATGGTAGCAGTTAGCTGCTCTGAAAATATTTCTGAGAAACTCCTCCCATATCTAAGAGGTAGCAAGAGGCTTATTTGAAAATATAACAAATAGTGGCGCATCCATCTGAAGTATGAGGTGACATTTTATCATAAATAAGATATGATAGGTGGGTATTTCAAGGTTGTTAAGGTCCTTAAAAATGGAGTAAAGTGTATTATGCTTGATTGTAAAGTGATGATGGAATAGAAGTAGCTGATGGGAAAATTTCAAAAGGGAGGGTAAAAGTCAGGAAGAGGTAAATGGATGAATATAAGTGGGTCAGGACTTATCAGTGTATGCCAAACCAGGGAGAAAACATTGTTTTAACTGAAAAGCACTATGTAAGTATCTAGACAAGATCTTTATCTCTGTAATTTGGAAAAAAACTACACCTTAAACAAGTGCAAACAAAATGGGGCTCTGAAGAGCCAGAGTATGTCAAAAGACAAAAAATGGCACTTAAAAGTGAGCTGCTGTCATGGCACTGTATTAGCAGCTCTTTAGAGCCCCTGCTGGGATTGTTACCAAGGGCTGATGTAATGGGAGTGACTTTCATTTGTCAGGTAAGAAAGCTGCACTGAAACAATAAGCAGTGAAAGAGTAATTTGACTGTGAATTGTTCTTGTGCATCATATTTTCTGTAGAAAAAGGCCCTGGAAGAACCAGAGCAAGGAATTGGAAATGGAAGGAAAGGGAGCACTTCCTGTTCTTTGAAAGACTGCTTTGCTTAGGTGAAGAGTGGCTGAGAAAGGAGAGAGTCAAGAAATGAAAATCATGCAAGTTTTCAGGAGGATCTCAGTTAATAGCACTGAAGGAAGTTGATCAGTCAAGGAGCATAAATGGGGCATAATTGGGCTGAATTTGGCTAGGTTCCAAAACTGTAGGAGGAATATCCTTGTGTCAACTTAATAATGGATTACATAGCTTTAGTCCCTCTTCTATTGCTCTTACTGTTTTTAGTATTACACCTTGAATGCATCACTGAAAGGAAGAATAGTTGCCATACAGTTTTTAGAAGTTATTATTAATAATTTTGTTTTGGTTAGCTTTCCATTTTTAAGCTCATTGCTCTTTCAGGGTGATTAATTATCACTCAATACCTCACAATAAAACCAGATTTTCCTTGCACCTTTTTTTTAGTATGCATTTGAAAATAGGGATTTGAATTTGGGTCTCTTGATTCCAGAAAAATACAATTCAATTGGACTCAATGAAGTTAAATGTCTTTTTGCACTTTAATTGTTCAATGATTTTATGAATTTTGTGTTTTAATATTTTAGAATAATATCCAAAAATTATACAAAAGACAGAGAAAATCCTTCATGATGTTGGAGTAGTGGGTCCACAGCAGGCCCACCAATGATATTACCTCTTTCTTTTAAGTTAACAACATTTCATTTTTAGTCAAAGCTCTGGAGATTGACCTATAACTGACTATCACCTATAGCTAAGTGACTATCCAAGAAGCTATCTGAAACATAAAATGAAATTTTTCAGCAGAATTTTTAGGAAAAGGCAGTCTTTTGTTCAAGATGATACCACAGAAAAATATACTTCTCTGGCTATATCAGCTTTTATTTCTTATGCAACACAATAAGCTTACAGAAATAGGCAGAAGTCTTTAGAAACAAAACAAAACAAAACAAAACAAAACAAAACAAAACAAAACAAAACAAAACAATAGAACTTTAATGTACTGCTGAAATACTAGAAATGCAGAGATACTTTCCCAGTAGGAGCTCCTAGGGTTTTCATGTGGGTTTTTTTGCATTACCAGCAAAACAAAAAGTCACAGTACAAATTTCTGCAGACATTTATGTGCCTAGAGTGTAATTCCACTAGAATTTTCCATAGGACTAATAAACCTAGATTCATTGGCAGTCTGGCATTTGAGGTACTGAAGCATCTTCATTAACTGTCTTCAATCTGGTCCATGGTATTTTCCTTGGTTACAGATTTAAAAACTGCTATGTTTGTTATCTCAAAAACCAAAGTACTGTAATTTATCATGCATCTTTCATTTCTATATTTCAATACTATTAAAATACAGCAGCTAACCCAGAGTACATATGCTTGTTTCTTTTTTTTTTTTTTTTTTCATGCTCTCTGATTCTGCACCGTTGCCTTTTCATTTCCAGGTAAAAATGATCATAAGGCATTTAATGTTTGAGTGTTCCATGTGTTGACACCCATCTCTCTCAGACATTGTACCAGTAAATATTGCTCTTTTAATTTTCCCTTTGGAACCTCTGGTCCAGTGGAAGGTGACTTGGCCCATGGCAGGAGGGCGGAACTAGATGATCTTTAAAGGTGGGTCCTTTCCAACCCACCCCATTCTGGGATCTTATTAAAAGTCCACTGTGAAATGTCCAGTGTTGACCAATTCTATATTTCTTTTTCTATAGAAATGCTGTCCCACCCTGCCTCCCTCTCCAAAAAAAAAAACAAACAAAAAAACCAAACTAAAACAGATTGGGAGCAATAGTTCTTCGTGTATCCATCACTTTATCTTCCAGCTGCCCCTCTAGCTGGCAATGAATTCTTTTCTGTGCCACTTTGAAGTGCAAATTTTTGATGTTAAAAAGCAACTACAAACGTGCTTCCCAAACAGCAGCTGTCCTCTTCCAAGATAAAGTTTGATCTTGAGCAGGCTATCATGTTAAATTCCTAATCAAAAGTCACACTTTATGAGAAAAAATGCTAAAGCTAGTAATTTCAGCTAAATAATTGCTGAATGCCAACTCTATTAAACAATTTCTATAACCCAGGCACTATTTATCTGAGTAAAAATCAAGTACAACAGCACAGATATAACTAGTTATGGTGGAAATTTCAGGTGAGTTTCCAGAGAGCTGTTACAGAGAGAATATTGGCTATAGCTAGAGTAGGCTTCACTGGCTGGTAGAAGTATTGATCTATTATAGTAGAGCTATACAACATTTGCAAGAACATAAAATACTGCATTAAATTAGGAGAAAAGACCCTAGGCAAACTTCTAGAAGGAAAAGAAGGAAAAAACCCCAAAACAAAACATTGAATTTTCAAGCCCTAATACCATATTTGCAAACAAACATGGCAATTCCATCTGTATTTCCAGAGATTCTCTCATATATCTTACTCTTATTGTGCCAAATGCTTTTTCAGGCTCAGTTTTCAGGTTCTATCTAATAACATCTAGTCAGTGTATGTTTTTTTTCCTTTTTCCTCTGTTAGTTGCTGTGGACTGGAACAATTGCACTGAAGTGTCTAAGGAACAGAAGAAATGAAAGATTTCCAGATTGCCTATCAGCTTTTTTTTTTTAATTAACATCATTTTTAAAACATTGTTTCCTAATAGACTATGGCAGATGAACTAAATGGAAATACAATATGGAGAAAGAGGCCAGCAACAAGCTTCACTCAAAGAAAAGTTTTAAATGTGATTTATCTGAGCAGCAAATATCATGGCTCAGTGCACTACCTGCAATGCTAGTGCAACTCTATGGATCATTAAATATAGACTATATTTGTGTCTATGTTTTAGTCTTCATTCTTTTTGAGAACCTCTGTAATAGTGCTCTCACACTGTGATTAACCCTTTCTCCTACTTGTGCCCTTTCCTTCATTCTAAATAACCCATGGAGAGATAATCAGTATCCTGATCAGAAGATAAGCAAATATACGTATAGGAGTGGGACTAATGTCAGTTGCAATTAAGAAAATCACAAATTGCCATCTCATTTAAAATTTCTCAGTTGTACTTGTTATCTGAAAATTACTCTCCTCTTTAAATATCTGTCTTTAAATATCACAGAATCACATAATAGTTGGGGTTGGAAGGGACACCTGGCAATTATCTATTCCAACTGCCCTGCTAAAGCAGGCTCACCTAGACTAGGTGGTACAGGGTTGTGACCAAGAAGGTTTTTAATATCTTCAGAGAAAAGTTAGTTTATTAGTTCTAAAATTTGATCCAAGTGAATTCACTTCATCTATCTCTATCTATCTATAATCTATCTATAATCTATCTATAATCTATCTATAATCTATCTATCTATCTATCTATCTATCTATCTATCTATCTATCTATCTATCTATCCATCTATCTATCTATCTATCTATCCATCTATCTATCTATCTATCTATCTATCTATCTATCTATCTATCTATCTATCCATCTATCTATCTATCTATCAATAAAATTTTACACTAGCTTCTTTGACACTTGGAAGTCTGAACAGCTTTAGTCCTTCAAAGGAGCATTTTATTAATGTTGATTCAGAATCAGCCACAGATGAAGGCTCAGTTCAGAGATGTGTTTCTGTAGCAAGAGTTTAGCCCAGTCCTGGTCTTTATCAGTTTTCTCTCACAAAGAAAGGATAGTTAACACTTTCATAAACCTGGAAAAGGGACACAACTCCTGTTAAAGATGCATGCAACAGGAAACACTGTGCATTTCCCCTTTGATTCAATGGTATTTACTTGTGATATTTTCTTCTGCTAGGAAGATAAAGAATTAAATAAAACTTCTTGTGAGATTTTTAATTTTTTTTGCCTTAATTTTGAAATGTCTACCTTGAGAAATATTAGAAATGTTACACACTATATTACAACCCTCTGTATATTTCCCCCATTTTATTAATGCACCTTAAATAGGAAATTATAAAAAAAGTCAAAGAAAAAAACAAGGAAAAATAAAAAGAAGAAGGAATCTATATATCTTCATATAAAGGTTTATGCAAGGCAGTTGAGGGTACAAAGGACACACTGGTACTTGGAAGAAGCAAGAGTAACACTGGAATCTTATGAAACTATGGAAATAAAGGAAGGTCAAAGGAACTATTTTAGTCTTAGATGGAGTAAAAAAAATCATAGCAAAGATCTTTTTTCTGCAATTAGGCTCTATTTTATCTTACTGCACTGTGTATATTTTAATGTTAAAAAATTGTGTCAGATGGCTCAGGAATACAAAACCTAAAATTAACCTTTGTGTGATAAAGAGTTGCCAATGATATTATGTATGTATTTGTTGAAGTCTGGTCAAAAGTTTCACCACTAGAGATGTCTTTTTCCCAGCAGGATTTAAGTAATATTTATAGAGCAAGATAAATACTTCATTGTCCTGTAGCATGCTCTGGTGAAACTATTCAGGCTGCCAAACCAGTGCTGAATGTGTGGGAAAAGTGTGTTTTTGAAAGCAATACACAAAAGTAACCAAGAACAAAGAATGTCTTTACTTATACATGGCTGGGGAATGCTCTCAGAATAAGCACGAACATTCTGCAAGAGCAAGGAGAAGTCCTTGTTTTGCTACTCCCATGCCATTGGCTGGGTGGACTCTGCTCCAGATTGTCAAAATGCTTCAAAACGTACAGTTTCAGTAGTGGCAAAGTTCATTAGAAGGATGCTTCATCAGACTAATAAAGGAGCCCCTTCTTCTGCAGACTTTTTCTTTGCTGATCAGGAAAAATGGATGCTCCCATAGAACAACTTTCAGGGATTAGCCTGCTTGGCAAAGGGAAGAGGTGAAGAAGAGTCAAGATGTATATGATTACTTATTAATAGAAGGAGACAGCAGGAATTCTTATTTGTAGGACACATTCTCATCCTAGCTAAGAAAAGATTTTTGGCAAATACATTTTTCTCTTAAAATATATATTGACAGTCTTGTTCTTATGAAATAAAGAAAGATGCCAACATTGTTTTTCAAAACACTTGTCTGGAATATGTTTGAAGTTAAGATAATAGCTGCTTTGCAGGGCTCAGCTAAAACAAATATTGCATTTTTTATCAATTTTATTTCCTATGTATATCTATGCATTCTTATATAAACTAAAAATTTAGTACATCATAAATACCTGAGCTGGAAACTGCACAGTTTGGAATTAAATCAATGCATGTTCATTTTAATCCCACAGATAAATTATTAGGTAATGTCAAGAGAGGATTATATAATTTTATTTCATACAAAACCAGAAGATATTTATATTTCACATAGTAAAATCTACACATTATGAAAATGCTGTAAAAAAATCTTGTCTATGGTATATGTATGTGAAAATTATACCTACCTGGTATTATGAATAAAAATGTGGCAATAAATATCTAGTTCAGCTTTTAAATAGTTGAACACTGTCAAAAGAAGACCTACTACCTTATGCTTGATGTTGATATAATATTCTTTGAAGTTTATAAGAAAGAACTGAAAAGTGATTAAAAATAGAGTCCCAAGCTTAAAGTTTACTTATTGTGTACACCTCTTATGCTTACAAGAGCATATATTGCTCCATGAACCAATTTTAAGAAATGTAGTTTCCTAATATAAAATGAAGTTCACAGAAAAATAAGGTGCAACAGGGAGGCATCTGAACATTTTACCTCTCTGCTGGGACTCAAAATTTTCTAAGATTAGGATTTGGACTAAAAATACGAACATCTTAACCAAAAGGGTAAACAAGACAGAGAGAACGTCTTAGGGGAAGGAGAGGAAAGAACAAGACTGTGATAACGTTTTGAGAAACATGATGTCTAGGAAACCCACCTTCATGATCTTCTCTTAGAGGTGGGAAAATGCTTGCCATTATATTAGGAGGTCAGATTATTTGATAGGTTAGATTTTCACTGATCATCCTTAAATATTTAAGGACAATGCACGCACACATCTGTCTGTGTATGCAAACCCACAGATTTGTGTTATAGAAATAATTTCATGAGCATGAATTTTTTGGGAGTATGCATGGTAAATCACATCAGTCCGTGTCTAACAGCCTGATTATATTTTTCTCAGCTATAACTGCTTGATCAACCACCATCTCCTTAAAACATCACATGTCTTTATTTTGCCGTCTTTCCTGTCACAAGTGCATTTTTCTGAAGTGACTGTCGTAAAGACATGCATACAGAGATAGATATGTATGTGTGCAACCATGGAATATTTTAGGAAGCTATAACTATTTCATATCAGTATCACATATCAGTCTTTTAAAACATTGCTTTCATAACAGTAGGAAGAGCCCAAATCAAAAACATCTGACTAAATCTGTACACAACTTAGTTGCCTGCAGATTTTCAATGTTTTCTATTTGTAGTATTCAGTAATAGTGACTGTGTTATGTAACACACATTAAAAAAAGCTTAGAAAAAGAAATTCAAAGTTAACAGTTACATTTACAAATTATAATAACTTGGAAGAATTTTTCAATATGAGGGAAAATGCAGCAATAAATCAAATAAACTGGAATAAATAAGGATCATGGCCTAAAATATTATTAAATTAGACTGATCCTAGAAAAAGCTGAGCTCATACAAAATCTGTCATGCAATGATCTGAAAAGCAGATCATATCTAATGATATAAGTACTTGGGAAACAGTCATTCTGGGACAGACCATGATTTAAATGTAAGGTCAAATGTACCAAAGTTTATAATGAGATAGAGTTTCAGTGAGGAAAAACAAAACAAAACAACAAACAATGTTTCATTCAAAAGTGGGAGAGAACTGTTAAGTGAAAATGCTGTACAAGTCAAAAAGGGCTGAATTCTAGTACTATTAAGTACTGATGAAAATCAAGCAACACCAGGGGAAATACAACTTCTGCTTTTTGAATATAGCACCATGTTTTGTGCCACCCAGGCTTACAAGTACATATGAAGAATATATCTTTCTAGGAAACTATTATAGTAGGTGTGCTGGTATGTAAGAAAATGATTTGTCAAATATAACTTTCTGGATAGTCTTCATGTTAGCGAATTTAGAAAGGACGCAGTAAAAGATATCCTTAAACATCAAAAATTTATGATAAAAAGAAGAAAGAAAAAAAAAGAAGATTCAAAGATATATTCTTTGATATTTGATGGAGATTTTAGCCTGTCAAAATGTTTCCTAAGTTTTTGTGGTGAGAATGTTTTCTTTGGAAATGAAAAAGGGCTCTCTGAATTTAAATGACACAATTGCATTGCTTCTGCAATAGACACAGAAGCTTCAGAGATTACATTTTGGAGTCCATTAGAAATGTTGAAATATTTCACCTTGAAAAGTCTGTATTAATTCTCTTCCTCCACCCTCCCTTCTTCCCAAATGCATTAAAAATTCAAGAAGTTTGAAAGCAGTATTCTTGTGGCTGTGCAAAAGCTTTTATTGGCAGCTTTTGCATTTTCTCTTTAGCAAATGGATTTTTAAAATCTTAATGAACTCTGGATTTGTGACCCACCACATTATTTCTGCTAAAGAAACAAACCATCTGGACAACACTTCTGTGGGTTTATTTGTGTTTATTTAAATTAACAGCAGTGCATGTCATTTTCAACCATAACAAACTCTTTCCATTCAGGTGAATTCTCTGAAGTCTTTAAATTTTATGGCTTGAAGCATTAAAGCTATAGTGAGCACATTGAAACAATTACACTGAAGCAAAGAAGATCATTAAATCAAGACTGTGTGCCTCTCGTGAAAAGCACTAATGGAAAGAGAAGAAGGAAAAAAAGAGAGAAAGAGAAAGAGAAAGAGAAAGAGAAAGAGAAAGAGAAAGAGAAAGAGAAAGAGAAAGAGAAAGAGAAAGAGAAAGAGAAAGAGAAAAAGAGAAAGAGAAAGAGAAAGAGAAAGAGAAAGAGAAAGAGAAAGAGAAAGAGAAAGAGAAAGAGAAAGAGAAAGAGAAAGAGAAAGAGAAAGAGAAAGAAGGAAAGATGATGGCCAAGGCAGATGGGGACTAAATTTTGCTCCTATGTGCAACTGAGAGGAATACAATTAGGAAATACTTCGATGATTTTTTTACTTAGCATGAGGGTACTGACACACAATTAAGGATGGGTAAGGTAGTGCTGTGGGTACTTCTGCCCTTTATTTAATCTTCAGTTGTGCCACATTCTGAAAGTTTTCCATATGTTAAGCACAGGGATTTAGTATCCCTTGTCACGTTGTCTTGGTATAAAAGACAAATGTCTGCCAAGGAAGCTGGAAACCTTCCTGGGGAGGAAAGACAACAGCTCCTTCCAAATTATTGTGACTTCAAAAATTATGGGGCTTCCAAGAAAAAATACGGGAAAAGGGAGAGTATTTCATTACTAGAATATATATATCTCTGTAACAAGACAAAACAAACAATAAAACAAACAAATAACAACAATAACAAAAAGATAGGAAAACAAAACAACCAAAAACCCCAAACAAAAACAAAATACTAAAATTTTCCCACCCATTAAGCCGTTCCCCCTTTGGTGTAGCTACAACCACAACTGGCAGGAGGTTCTGGAGGCTCAGGATGGCAGAGAGGCTGCAGTGGCTCCCTCCTGGCTTCAGGAATAGTTAATCTTAAAAGGGACAAGGAAAGTACTACACCTGCCAACAGAGTCACTTGATAGAGTTAAGCTCCACTCTGGTGTAGATGAGCAGCAGCCAAATGAACACAGTGGGATTAGTTCACAAATACAGTCTGAGTTTGGCTCCAAGAGACTAGTTTGTTTAGCCAGGCTACAGAAAATTCAAATTACTACAGCCAGAATATCATTCAGTTCTTCTGTTTATCTAATCCAAGCCTCTGAACATTGAAAAATTCACCTATCACTCATCAAGTCACATTATGAAACAGAAAGGACTCAAATGTTGATCTGTTGTCACAGTTCAAATTATTTCCAAGGCTTTCTGATGCATTTTGTGGCTCAATTTCACCATCAAAGGCCATTATAAAAAACAAACTGCCTTAAATGTCAGATGCAACAAGCTTCTTTAAAAAATTAGTATTTTGGTACTGAGGTTCCTGAGTTTCTAAAAGCAAGGCTTTACTTAACAGACTGGTCTCTATTCTCAGTCCTGCATTTTGCTGGTTACTTGACAGGTTAACAACTGTTGCTGAAAATGCCCATAAGTCTGTGTTTTGAAAAAAGATTAAAATAGTCTACTTTCTTCTTCTAGTTCAACAACAACAACAAAAACAAAAAAAGACCATTCAAAACCAGTTTTGCTCTACACAAGGTCAATTAATAAATTGAATATATAAAAAGAATAATTAGATGCTTTGAACCACCTTCCTGACATCTTTCACTGTCTTTCTCTGTAGTCTCCACCCAAAAATTAGAGGTAGTCCTTCTTTTACCACTTACATTTAGAAAGGTGGTAGATTAGAAAGACCAGTGCAAGATTTTACACCCCAGGTGTTGGAAAGCTGCTTTCTTTGAGCTTGCAGTGGGGTATCACATCTTCTCACAGAATTTCCAGTATATGTTCATACCTTTCTATGTTGGTTTTTTATCTGCTAGCCAGACCAGATGTAAGGAGACTATTTTGAATTTCTACCCTTGGTGCTCATATCTCCCTTGTGGCAAAGGTTAAAACTATGAATTTTCTAGATACCTAGGCACTGACCTTTGGCAGTGAACTTTTAGTTGTTCTCTTTTTTTCCTCTTCAGCCCTATTTAATATTCAATAAATAAAAATCAAGATTTTTGGCAGAAGTACTTGATTTCTTTGGTAATAAAATAAAAATTTCTTCAGGAATACAAAATATATCTGATTTATTTATACAAATAATAATTTACTGCCATATGCATAAAGCTAATATTTCTTACTGTATCCCCTAGTGTAGTTACTACTTCATGCTTCAACCTGACAACCTTTCACATAGTTGCTGCCAATATACTCAAGGGCTTAAAATTAAAAGATTTTTGTAAACATGGAAACCAGCAGAAATGCTAAGTCTTGAGGCAACAATAGGCTAAAAAAAATTAATATACCACATCATAATTTCATATCCATGACTGACATTTTTGTGGTTTTAATTAATTGAGTTGACTTCAGTTGATCTTGTCTTTGCACTGAGAATAATATATATGATATAATATGATATGATGTATGATATGATATGATATGATATGATATGATATGATATGATATATAATATAATATAATATAATATAATATAATATAATATAATATAATACAATGTAATGTAATGTAATGTAATGTAATATAATACAGTATATTATAATATAATATAATACAATATATTATAATATAATATAATATAATATAATATAGAAATATATAATAATATAACAATATAATAATACATAACAATATATAATAATATATAATATAATAATATATAAAATAAGTTCGATGGCTAGACTGATTTTTTGCTAAATACAACCTACTCTGCTTTCCCACAGGCATCACACTTAGGACTTTATGTCTTGGCCATAAATCCATGATCTGTTTTTCCTTCATAAAAATATGTATTCTAATGATGGGAAGATTTGCTATCCCACATGAATTCACATTATAAGCCTTTCTCCAGGGAAGATGGGATGCTGAGTGATCTGCAAGCTGAAATGGAGGAGCTGCAAATGTTGTGGAAGGCATGCCAACCTTTTAAGACTACAGTATGACTTGGAAGGAACAGAATGAGACTTAAAAAAAGCAATCTGAGACTCTGGATATTTAGAGTCTTCCTTTAGGGAGAAGCCATCATAGACTTACAAAATATAAGCAAGTGTGTATGAGTAAGAAATACAAACCCTGATATAGTCAAATTAAGATTCTTAGTCTTAAAAATCCCTGAATCATCTTTACTACTCAAAAATGCCTTCAAATTCTGACTCCTTTTGAGCTCAAAGCTCAACAATTTTACAGTATTTCTGATGGTTGAAACAGTCTTGAATGTAAAAGAGTTACTTGGTGTAATCAATAATTATTTTTCTGTGTGTTTTCTCTGGCTTTAGAATGGGTGAGGATGTACACTGAAGGTACTGCTTCACATGCCTTGTTACACTAAACATATTGTATGATGTCAGAAATAAACACCAGTGTATTATTTGGATGTCATCAGGTTTTGGTACAGGGTCAGAAGATATAGAGTCCTGCTTTCCTTGTTACTCGAGAAGGGACCTTTGACAGGCTGTGCCTCATCCCTGGACTCACCATCCCTTTGCCCCACCCTGGCAGTGCTCAAGGCCAGGCTGGACAGGGCATGGGTAATGTGCTCTGCTGAGAGGTGTCCCTGCCATGGCACAGGGGGGCTGGAAAGAAATGATCTTTAAGATCCCTTCCAACCCAAACTATTGTGTGATTCTATATGATTCAATGTAAGACTCTGGAGGTAGGTATGGCTTCTGGCTCTGCTTATGGTTCTGAGCTAATGAGCTTTCAGAAGAGAGTATACTTTTTCTAACTCAAAGGAGGTATGGGTTGAAGTGTCTATAAAACAGCATCACAGCAAACTAATGATGATGAGCTGTCTTACGATATGTATGATCTTTAGCTATAGTTCTAAATTGAAATAGGAATTGGAGAGGAGAAACAAGATCTCCGACACATTATCAATCATTTTATTCATGGTTTACGAATGCCTATACATGTTACACATTCTTTTTCTCATAAAAAAACCCAAACTATTTTTAGTGAGAAAAAATGTTCAGTTCAAATGAAGAAACCATCATTGCTTCTTGGCTAAGATATTGCACCACAACTGTAGTGAACCAATAATAAAGTCTTAAAAACTGAAGGCTCCCACCACTCTTCTCAGATAAAAATTGCTGATTAAGAGTTTGACCTAACCTTTCTCACCCATGTGTAATAAATGAGTATTTCAAGACGAACACTACTCAAGTAAAAGATGATACAAATTGTCTGGGTCAGGAACACCTTTCATCAAATGCAATCATTTACAGACATGAAGATAGACCTTAACAGGTGTATCTTGAGCTTTCTACCTTTTTGGTATGAGGGAGAGGTTGTCAGCAAGCTATGACCCAGCACACTCACCCAAGTGTCTGTGTTTTGTTCTTCATTGCTGATTTCCATCAGCTGAAACATCAAATGCTTTCCCAGAATACTGCTGCAGTTATGTAAAGCTTTTCAGGAAACATCACTTCACAGAGATGTTTAACCTCCAAGCCCTGAAGAGATAGCTCTGCCAGTTGCCAGGCTTGTCAATTAATTTAACATTGACAATCATGTTAATATATTTTGACACAGACTAGTTTTGCTGCCAGCCAGCTGCATTAGATAAACAAGGTCGATGACTGCAGTTCACTTGCAGTTCACTGCAAGATACATCTGAACACCTAGCACACCACAGCATATGTCTCATAGGCAGCACTGCTCAGTTTCATACCAGATACCATCCCAGATGATCATAACTGCTAGTAAAATAGTTTTTTTGCTCCTCTGAGCACTCTTCCCATTTCTTCTGTGGTCATGTTAGCATGATTCTGTTCAGGAAATCTGAATATGAAATGTGAAATATATCTGAATACTTGGCTTACAATATGAACTGCCAAGCAAGATGAGAACTGCTGAGATGTTCCTGAAATTAGTTTATTGAATCTGAGGCACCTCATTCAAATTCTGACAGCAAACTGGAGGTAGCTTAGAGAAAAAGAACAACTATTTAGGGTTTGGAAGGAATTATTTACAAGAGTACTTTAAATAGGCTGGATATGTGCAGCTGGGGCCACTAATGAGGAAGGTGTGATGAGGATATGATAATTGGCTAGAATTACCTAAAAATAAAAGCAAATACAACAGTAGCTTCAACATGAGAGAATGAAAATAGATATTAGGTTAAAGTAAGTGTCAGCTACGCCAGATTAAAAAAATATATTTTACACCAAAGAGAATCTGTGGACCACTTGGCCCAAGATAAATTTATATCAACTAGAATATTTAGACAATGACTGAATACAGCTTCAATCTGGAATCAAACATATATAGACCAGTGAGTACCTTTAAAGGTGTATGTCCTTGTCTTCAAATTATGTGTCCCATTACTGAGAATTATTGTTTTCAGGTTTGAATGAGATTGAAAACTACAGGGTAAAAAGAACTGATGGAGGTCTCTGTTCTGTTTTCCTCTCTCTCCTGCCTTATGAAACTGAATTAATTCTAACCAAAATTATAATTTTTAGAAATTATTTGAACATACATAATGGTTTAATTTCCATTAAGATGTTAAATAACTATGAGTGTAGGGAAATGAGAAACACTTTCCTTTTGTGAGACTGCAGAAAAAATCTGGAATTTTAAAACAGTATTATGATTAATATTAAAGAGCCTATTGTAAAGCCTATGAATTGAAACACTAGTCCTTGATGCTTCCCATCACCAGTATACCTTTATGAATTTAACTGACAGCCTGATTTTGTCCTGCTTTTTTGTGGTTATGTAGTGCAGCTGAGGGTGTAAACTACACTACCTTTATATACTGATCTTTATGAGAAAAAAAAAAAAGAAATACGACAGGATAGCACAAAGCCTTGGATAGAATTGTATGTTCTGCATGAAAGAAAAACTACTTTATTTCTGCCTGGACAGATTGCTGAAATTCTTAATCATGGGGACAATCACCCCATAAGTGTCTTGAAACATTTTTATTTCATGATGCAAAACAGAAACATGATTTTTTTTTTTCTAGATAATTTTATAACAAGAAGGAAAGTCAGGATTATAATGTAAGCAAGTGGCCAGTGGTGAAACAACTGGGGACTGCATCAGTACCTGATACACGTTGACGATGATAACAACAACAGGCAGTTACTTACAAAAAGAAGATACTATAAACAAAACCATAGATGTTTCTAATGAAAATATGTTTATATGTGCACATATATTTTTTCCTCCCCATCCTCTCTTAGAGCATAGACTCTCAAGACAGAGACTGTAGGTCTGTTCAGCTCTTATGTGTTGTTTAATCCAAGGGATAAGGTCTTTTGTAGCCTGTCATCAACAATGTTGAGCAACTAAAAAACTGCTGAAACACTCACTGTCTCCATTGATCTCAGCTGTGTTACTGACAGCCCCAACTTTAATTTTTCAATCACACAAGATATTGAATAATGTCTAAGCCCTCATCTACAACTCACTCCTGAGCTCTGGGCTGGGGCCATTTATTTTTCACAATACAGCTCTTGTCTTTATCTCATTCATGATGATGATGATGATGATGATGATGATAACAACAACAACAAATTTAAAAAAAACCCATTCTTTTTAGTTATTGTGTTTTAGAAGAGCATTTATCCTAGTAAACCTATTTTGCAGATTTGGCTGGTTAAAAAACTGGGCTCTGTGTCAGCTGTCAGAAAAATTATCCAGAGAGCTTAAAATATCCACAAGCTTCCTTAAAAATCCTTAGAATTTCATTAATTCTAATCCTTTGAAATTCATTAATTAGAAACTATTTTAAGTTTATTCAAATAAATAACTTTTTGACTGAGAATTGGTTGCAAACAATTCTGTATAAGTATTATTGTTTTTTCTCTATATTTGTGTCAGACAATGATGGAGATAAGGGAGAAAAATTAGACAAGTTCACAAGCAAAAATTAAAATTTTTGTCTTAGGAAATGATGCCATGAATTTTTCTGAAAAAGTGACAGCGATGTTTGGAGAAAACCTATAGTTTAACCACTATTTTAATATAGAAGGCAGAGGGACAGCTGTGATTGTGTTGTAGACATTAAGAGACATAAATATCCCGGCCACGGAAGGGCAAGAGCAAAGTTTGCTGATCAACAGTGATGAATGGGTTTGGAGAAAATATAATGTCATTATTTTGTGACAGACCATTTAGATAAGGTAGAAGAATGGAGAAATCAAAATTTTCTGGAAAATAATAGATGGTCAGAGGTGGGGCTGGAATTAAGATGGAATAGGTCAGACATTACAACCCATGCAACTGCAAAAAAAAGCAGAATAGCAGTCACTATGAGATATAATCCATTTTTAATTGATCAGTCATACAATAATTGATTATATAACTAGATATTATTTTTTTATATGCACTGAATTGTTTGCTTATATCTATATACAGTTGGAGAGAATGGACTTTGGTTTACTTTGATATTCAAAGAGAAAAATAAACTATAAAGCTATTTAAGAATCTGCTTTTTTGTTGATTAGTTGTGTAACTTTAAAGCATTTGTGGTTGAACGCATTATTTGATAATATTCTTCCAGGTAGAATGCATTTGACAGTAGTTTTGTAATGTGGACACATAAAATCTTATATCCACTTAATTAAAATAAATACATTTGGAATATAAATATTCAGTCTTCTCTTGTGGCCCGGAAAAAAAGGCTAAATATTTTTAGTTCAGACCCTCAGACAACTCATAGGATTTCCATGCACTAACTGGTAGCAAGCTCTGAGGAGCTTTAAAGAATTCTCTGTCCCTTGTAAATAAAGGCAGAATTTGATCCAAATGTGTGGTTTTCTGCCATCTTTTTCAGGGAAGAGAGAATCTAGGAATGAATTGATGAGAAGGAAGTAATAAAAGTGATATGTTTGTTAAGGAAGCTCGGTTTTCCTTTTATGCTTCTGTTTTTAGGAGCAAACTTCCTTCCACGTGTTAGAAACGAAACATTAGAATTCAAAACTTTCCCTCCTGGGGTCACTTTCCTTCTCTCTTTTATTCTTCTCCTTGTACTGGCAATGAGTTTGAAAACCTCTGCCAGACAGATCTTTAAAACTCTCATCATTCTTGAAAAGAAATCCAGTGTTGGCAAGTTCTGACACTGGACAAACATGTCAACAAACATTGAGAAAGTGCTGCCTCCAAGCAGCAGAGCACACTAGGGCTGTGTTTACTCAAGCTTGTCACTACCAGGCTTCATTAAGAGTGATGACATTTTTAAACACCATCTCTGTGGTACTATGTGATACAAATCAAATCTAGCAGGCACACAAAGGCCTTTGTCTCTGCTCAAGACTTGTACCAACTTCTGTTGTTAAGGGTATGACAACATTTTCTGGCTGAAGGGAAAAGGCTGCAAGGAGCTGATCCTAAACTGAACAAAGTGAATAGAAAAGTTCTCTTTTCTACTGGTGGGGTTAGATTTAAGTGTTGTACACCTCCCTGCCTGCACACAGAAAAATCTGAAATTGATATACAGAAGGCACAGAGAGACATTATTTAATTCTAGAGCATGGAAGTGATACTAAAATTATTAAATTTGCTCCTACTGTTAACCAGAAGAGTACTTAATGAATCTGAGCCTTCCTTTTCAAAACAAAGAAATCCATCTTTGTCCTGTAACACCATTTTCCATATTCTTGTTCAGCACAAGCACTGCTTTAAAAGTTTTTTATGGAAAAATCTTATGGAAAGAAATTCTTGTATATGAAGATAGAAATGAAGGTCATTTCCATTTCCATTCAACTTTAAGCACATATATGCCCAGTATGATGTAGATATATTGAAATCTCTAAAATGTGCATATATGTTGAGCAGCAAGTGGATAGATTCAGCCACTAAATGCACACCCAAAGAGACACTTTCAAAGAAGGAGCTAAAGGAACTATACTGTAAGAGGATGGAGATGACTCGCTATTTCTCTGGAGAAGGGGACTAGACTTTAAGCTATGGTTGCGACTAAGGTGAAATTAATATAATTCTACAAAGAATAGAGAATAGAATAGAATAGAATAGAATAGAACAGAATAGAATAGAATAGAATAGAATAGAATAGAACAGAACAGAACAGAACAGAACAGAATAGAATAGAATAGAATAGAATAGAATAGAATAGAATAGAACAGAACAGAACAGAATAGAATAGAATAGAATAGAATAGAATAGAATAGAATAGAATAGAATAGAATAGAATAGAATAGAATAGAATAGAATAGAAATGTTTCACTTGGCAGAGACCTATAAGAATTATCTAGTTCATCTGCATGGCCAATTCAGAGCTATCAAAAATTAAAGCTTTGTTGTTAAGGGCCTTGACCAAATACCTCTTAAGCACCGACAGGCCTTGCTCACCTTTCTAGGAAGTGTTTGACCCCCCTGTTGCAGCATTTGACATCTAAATGTCCAGTCTAGACATCCCTTGATACTGCTTTGAACCATTCTCACAAGTCCTATCACTGGATTCCAGAGAGAAGAGGTCAGCGCCTCCCTCTTCACCTCTGTCTTCACAAAGCTGTAGAGAGAAATGAGGTCATCCCTCAGCCTCCTTTTTTCCAAACTACTCAAATCCAAAGTCATTAGCTGCTTCTTACAGGACATTCCTTCCACCCCTGTCACCAGATTTTTTGTCCTGTGGACACACACAAAGAGTTTCACATCCTTCTCAAATTGTGAGGCCAGAAGGCACACAGGACACAAGGTGAGGCCAGGGCACTGCTGAGTACAGAGGGATAACCATCTCTGCTGAGCAGCTCTTTGTGCTGGGTTTGATGCACCCCAGCACGGGGTTCACACTCTGGCTGCCTGGGCACACGGCTGGCTCACAGGGAGCTGCTGCCAGCCAGCACCCCCAGATCCCTCTCTGCAGGGCTGATCTCCAGCCACTCCTCTCCCAGTTCATACCTGTGTCCAGCTTAATATAATAGATAATATAATAATTCTTACTGTATAACATATAAAATATAACATTTGTTCTTCATAATGTATAAAATATGTGTACCTACACAGTGTGTGCACTTCTACCTGTTACTACATTATCTGCAAGAAATCTGCAATATGCAGGCTTCCATTTACTGGGCTTTCAGAGTAGAATTCTTAAAAAATATAGAGGTCTTTTTGAGCGGTTTTATTACTAGCAGTTCAAAAAATGTTTTCAAGTAAGAGTTTTAAAATAGCTGGAAAAGTTGGAAAAACACTTTCTAAAGTGAATTACAGAATTTATTACAAGCCCAGAGAAAACAAGTACCTTTACAATGTGGAAATTACATAGGCTGGTGTTTTCACACATATGTGCCTCTGGATAAGAGCTTTAATTCCTATTTAGGCACTAAACCAGAACAAGCATGTTTTCAATAGAAGCAAATTATATCAAGTCAATTATATTGGAAAACACACCAAGATAAAACTCTCCAGCAAGCATACATTATATAAAAATAGCAACTAATGGCATCTGGATTGATGTGTACTGATTCCCTTTGAAAATGTAAAGATACATCTAAATCTCTTATTTCAGAATTCAGGTATGACACAGAAATGCCTTTAACTTGATGTGTATATTTGACTGTATCTTTATTCAGAGAAGCATAAACTTACATGCTTATGTTCAAATGTATATAATTTCTATGGTTTGTTACTGACTGATGACCAAAATACTTAAGCTACTTGTGATGGAAAATCTACTACCAGTACATGGTTACATGAAATAACAATTTTCCTATTGAAATATTTATCACAAAAGTTTTCAGATTGCTTGCTAACAGTTAGGAAAGAATTAAAAACTATCACCTTATGTAATTTTTGCAAAGAATTTGGCTTTGCCAAGATTTCAGCAGGACCGGTGTTTGAATTTCGGTGTTACATGAAACATCATCTATCAACATTGGTGACTTTTGCCAAACCAATACAGTAAAACTTTATTCACTATTTGGCAATTATGCCCTTACTTTGTAAAGGCATTTTGGTGTTGTTGGCTTTTAGATTTTTTGTTGTTGTTTGGGGGAGGGGGATGTGTTTGGTCTTGTTTTCTTTTTCCTAAGCACAGAGGATTTGGTCTTGGAAGATTGTCATTCACTGATGGGATTTACTCCCGTTCTATGTTGACGGTAGCTTTCATTGTTTTGTTGTTTTTATTTTCTATACAAAATAGACAGAAGTCAAATGTACCTATTTCTAAAAATTCATTGGAAAGAAAAAGCAGGGGGAAGAAAGAAAATCTCCAGGTACTTAGGGACAGAGTAACAGAGTAACTACCAGCAACAATGAAAAACTTTATAGGCCTGCACTTTATTAACTCTGTCCATTTGAAGCTACTAATAATTAGCTGAGCTCAAAATGATTGCTTAGCATTCAGCAGGGAAGGTAGCATTTCTCCAGAAGGGACTTTGTTATTGGAGACTGTTTTTATAAATGCATAGTTTCCTTAATTCCAGTATAATGATCTTTCCTGACTTAGTTATTGTTGTTTTAAGTGGCTAAAATAAGCACTCTTGTTCATGTACTTTCAAATGAAAACATGAGTGTTCATGGCTTTATATTACTGAAGTTTTCCCTTATTGCCCCTACACACCCCCTTTTTCTTCAGGCTGCAGTCTCTAGGTACTTTGATAGTTTATACTTTCTTCTCAGAGCGAGGTGTTGTAGTAAAAAAATTCCTTTGGCAGCTACCAAAATATGTCACACTGACTGTAACCTTTAGAAAAAGGAAATGCTCCATGGAGCTTTGATTATGTAAACAGCATATTCTGTCCTGAAAATGGGAACATTGCCAAAGGAGAAATTATATGAAAGTATGTATATATTTTTTTACTACATTTTATTTTGATACTTAGAGGTGCCTCTTTCAGACTTCTGTGCTGTGCACTCATATTGCTAAGATCGATTGCTTTTTTCTTGTGTAATATTATTGTGAGCAGAAGTGTAAGAGACATTGGTTATTATTTTTAATTGGATTGTTTCCTATGTTGGCTGAAGTCAGAGTAGAACAGCTCTTCTACAGGGGCTGCAGGGAAGTGGAGGTCTGTGCAAACACTCCATTGTCTTTGCATGGGGACAGGCAATCTGAACAGCACGGAGTGAGACACACAAGTAGGTTTTAGTTATGTTCAGTGTTTGCTAAATTTGGTTTACATCTATGAAAAACTCTGGAAACATAACCAAGAGATTACCAAGCTGTGAAAATCCTTCACAGCTGGGAAATGCTTGAGTCTTGCTTCTAATACTGCAGCTTAAATCTTGCAATGCAGATCTTGGATCAAATTTGCATGGGTAAGAATTTTGTTAAATTACAGAGTGGTTTAGCTGGCCTGAACTACTTTAGTCTTGTAAGATGAACAAGGTAACATCACTTGTGAATTTAGAGAAAACTTCAGATTTCACTGTGTGCAAATGATTTAATTTAGACTCAGATAGGCTGAACCATGACAAGATACATGTAATATAAATGGACCTCGTTTGAAGAAACAATTTATTTACCAGAAAAAAATAGCTGTGACAATCTCATACAGTCTTTTTGTTCCTGACTGAATATTACTTCTGGATATTTTAATGGGCATTATTGGCCACAGACTACACAGCAGCTGGATTATTATTGCACTCAGAGAAAATAGGGACTTTAGACTTTATCACATATGGTACCAGGCACACAAAATCCGTGCATTCAGTACTGTCTTCAGGGTATTATCAAGTTGTATTAAAATTATAAAAAAAAATAAATAAAAATTATCATTCTTGTAATTAGGGACTGGCTTTCCAGACCAACTATTTTTAAATTAGTGGTCTTACAGGAATGGACTGGTGGAACAATGAAGCATATTGGCAAATGAATTCAAATGCAAAAAACTAATAATTTAGATTGGAAGTGTTGCCTGAAGATTTTCTATTCCAAGCCTCCACCCAAAGTGGAACCAACTTTAATGTTACCTTAGGCTGGTCAGGTCATTATCTAGTTGTGTATCCACATGGATATTCTGACTCCTCTTAGAAACCTTTCCCAATGGCCACTCTCATTAGAAAGATTTTTTTCTCTTCTATTCATAAAACCTATATGTTCATACTGAGATTAAGAAAATTTAGATTAAAGTGTTATAAAAAGCTGAACAAGGGGGAAAATGAAGGAGAAAGACGACTGAACCTGATGAAGCAAAAGTCCATTAGCATTGCATTTAAATATATATATTTAAAATAAATTCTAAATTATGTAAATAATTAGACATACAATAATTTTTTTTTCAATTGAACTAGAAAATATACACAGCAGATTGATGACCAGAACTATTGCCACTTAACAAGAAAGCAAAATAAACACAGAGAAATGGTATCATTTGTGTTAAGGAAGCTTTCCTGTCTCACCATCCAGAAGACACTGGCAGTCACAGCTGCACCACCTGAGCAAGGACCAAGTCTCCTTGGCAGAGTCTGGCTCCAGTCCTCTAGCAGAGGTCAGTTTTATCTGTCTCCCTACACACCCCACACTCACACACTCAGACAAGGGCTCCTTACCTGCTCAACCACAGCTTTCCCATGGCAGAATATCAGACATCTCAATCCTTCAAATCTTTTAATCTTGGTGCAAAAACTAACAAAATAAGAGTGTGAGTTGGGTGCCTCTGAGGAAGGATTCCACTTCTTACTAATACATTCCAACCCTGCAGCTTTATCTTCTTTGTCTGTAATATATACAGTAAGTCATCTACCATTCAACCCACTTCCAGTAAGTCAGTTTTTCTATCATATCCTGTGTTGTTTTCAGAACTGACACCCATTCACTATTTACCAAACATGATTTACAGTTTCCAGCAGTTCTCTACCTTTATCATCAATTTTTTATCACTGGATCACAGCTGAACCCAGGGGAGGAAGTTGTTATATGCAACTGAAATTGATACTAGCTCTGCATTTCAAAAGAACAATGTTGCACAAATGAAAGTTCTGACCTGCAAATAATGACTAAAAAGCCCAAACAACCCAAACCACCAAAAAACAAACCAAAAACTAACACTTCTACAGGAAAAGTCTTTACAATTCAGAAGGGATCTGAACTGTTGTACGTAGTTAACCTGTGTGAAGCATACCATTAGCAGCACGTTTTCTTAATCAACACAGTGTGGTTGCTTGCAGAATGTAGGAATTATTATTTCCACACAGAAATTCACTCCATTAGGTTTTTTTCTGGATAGTGTCAGTGACCTTAAGATGTATTCATCTGAATAAGATATGCACGTACATAATATATGATTTAATTTTCTTTATATTCCTTAAAAGATTTCCCAAAAGCCAGGTAAATGAATATATATATATTTTGAAAAGCATATACCAACATTAATAGCTGGTTCCCTCACTTCTATTAACTGAGTTCTCCAAACAGTTTTTATGTATTAATTAATTAATACTCATATGTAGTCTGTGACATTAGGCAGTGTTATTAGTTCTGGTTTCTATCAAGGATCTGACACTCAAGGAAAAGGAAGGATAGGAAAAGTAATTCTTTAAGTAACAAATACTACATTAAAACAAGGAATTACCCAAAATGATTATACCATTTCTTTTCCACTTTGTCTTTATAATAAGCAATTAATCCATTGTATATAATTTGCTAAGTTCTATATTCATGGTTCCTTAAGAAAGAAAAGAATTCAACTGCCTGGGTGAAAGGGAATCTTACCTGCTGGAATCGGGGGAAAGGGAGTATGGCTGTGATCTGTGGCTGTGATCTGTGGCTATGGTCTGTGACCCAAAAATAGGAAACATTTACTCCTAGTAAAGAAGGGGAGGAAAAGAAGTCAGTCCCCATCTTCCTTACAGTTTGTAATCCATCCTGGCTGGAGCAGACTGTAAGACCTAAAGTCAGGAAAGTAACTATTTGCAGACATTCAGTGCTATTTCATGCCCTTCATTTTTCAAAGCAGAAAGAACATGGAACAGACAAAGATTTTGAAAGTCTGGTGAATTTTAGGAACTTGATATGTTTTTTTGATATTTCTGGCTTAAATGTAATGACACCTTTCAGAATAATTTTTTCCCCCACTTTTCTCAAAATTATTCATTGATTCCAGAAAGGTCACCCCTATGCTCAGAAGCTTTTAATGTTTAATTAAACTTTTCAGAAAAGTAAGGAGGGTGGTTAGCAGAACTGCTACCTTGGGCTTATTTAGGGACCTTGAGAGGCTCCCTTGGCAGGCAGTCCTGAAGGTCAGAGGAGTCTAGGAAGGCTTTAAGAAGGAAATCTTAAAGGTTCAGAAGTAGGCTGTACCCTTAAGCCAAAAGATGAGCCAATGGAGAAAACCAGCCTGACTGAACAAGGAGCTTTGTCTGCAACTCAGGAGAAGAGAGTTTGTGGAATTTGGAAGAAGGGGGAGACAGCTCAGAGGACTACAAGGATGTTATGAGGTTATTCAGAGAGAAAATTGGAAGGGCCAAAGCCCAGAGAGAACTCAATCTGGCTTCTTCCGCAAAAGACAATAAACATGTTTCTATGCATACATTAACAACAAAAGGAAGGCTAAGGGGAATGTCCATCTTTTATTTGGTGCAAGGGACAAACATAGTTACAAAAGATGAAGAAAAGGCTGAGTTATTTAAAGCTTTTTTGCCTCAGATCTTTAATAACAAGAACAGTTGTTTTCTGGGCACTCTTCCCCATGTTCTAGAAGATAGAGATGAGGAACAGAATGAAGCAGTTCAAGGGGAAATTGTACATGACCTGCAACACTTACATGACTTGCACAAGCCTGTGGGGCCTGGTGAACCCACCCAAGATTGCTTGGAAGCCAGCAGATGTGCTCACTGAGCCACTCCACCACTGAATCTGACCAGGGAGCTTCCAGCTGACTGGATATTAATTAGCCAGTGTGACACCCATCTAAAAGAAGGGTGGAAGGAGGATCTGGGGTACTACAGGCCCGCCAGTCTGACCTGGTGCCAGGGTCATAGAGCAAGTCATCTGGAATCACAGGACAAAGAGGGGATTAGACCCAGCTAGCATGGGTTTATGAAAGGCAGGTCCTGCTTGACCAACCTGATTTCCCTCTGTGACAAGGTGACCTGCTCAGCATATGAGGGAAAGGCTGTGGTGGTGAATGGAGTTACATCCAGCTGGCAGACAGTCATGGCTGAACATGAGCCAGGGTGTGCCCAGGTGGCCAAGAAGGCCAGTGGCATCCTGGCTTGTATCAGCAATCGTGTGGCCAGCAGGGCCAGGGCAGTGATTGTCCCGAGGCCACACCTCAAATCCTGTGCTCAGTTCTGGGCCCCTCACTACAAGACAGACATTGAGGCATTGGAGTGTCCAGAGAAGGGCAAGGAAGCTGAGAAAGGGTCTGGAGCACAAGTCTTACGAGGTGCAGCTAAGGGAGTTGGGGTTGTTTTGCCTGGAGAAAGGGAGGCTCAGAGAGGACCTTAATTCTCCCTGCAACTGCCTGATAGGAGTCTGTAGCCAGGTGGGGGTCGTTCCTTCTCCCAAGTAACAAGCAACAGAAAAAGAGAAAATGGCCTCTAGTTACAAGAAACCCAAGGAGGTTTATATTGGATATCAGGAAAAAATTCTTCACTGACAGAATGGTCAGACATTCAAACTTTCAAGGGAATTGGATGAATCTCTGCCCCTGGGTTTAGTTAAAGGATAGGCAGATGCAACAGTTAGGGACACGGCTTTGGGGTAGATTAAATTATGAGTAAGATTAATATTTGGACTTGGGGATCTTACACATCTTTTCCAGCCTATGATTTTGTGAATATCAGTTCAAAGAGTTCACCATGAAATTATCACCAAAATGTAGAATCTAAAGGGTTTTTTTCTGAAAATCCATTCAAAACTGTTAAGTATTCTTTGAACATTTCGATTGGAAAAAGTGAATCTAAAATTTTTCCACTGCAGTAGGATTTTAGTAACATATATTTATCTACTACCCTGGAAATTCCATCTAGTGCCTGCAAATATATATATATATATATATATATATATATTTAGAGAGAGAGAGAAAGAGAGAGAGAAAGATTTCTTTCCTTGTTGTTTTTCAGATGTAAGAGCAAGCAGTTTTCAAAATATATTTCTTTGTTCTAAGTCCCCTAGAACATTATTTTAGACTTCAGCAATTCCACTTCAGGAAATATGGGATTAAGACTTTCTGAGGTGCTCCTGTCCCCTCCAACCCTGTCTACAGTTAATCTATAATAAAGGTTAATTTTGAAAAGCGAGCTCCATAGTATTTACACAATGAAGTCAAACTCTGAATGAAACACACTTGTAAAAACAACAGCAGCCTTTTCCTTGTGCAATATAGGATGTGGTCAATCATTTGGCAATTCAGTTTTGGCACATCATGAACTATTTATTTGTTAAGGCAAGTTCTTGAGATTACAGAAACTCTGGGAGGTTTTTTCCTTTCTTTTCTTCTTTTTTGGTCTTTTTTATTTCCTCCACTGCAAACTATTAAATTTGCAGAGCCTGATGTTTATTTCACACTGAAATGTGCACTATTGTTCCGATAAATATTTGATGGTGCTGGAGTTCAGTGGATATAGCCTCATATGTTTCTTTTAAAAGGTGTTTTATAACCTGGTGAATGCACTGTGGTCAACTGAGCAAGAAAAAAACAAACTCAAACCAAAAACTTTCCACTAAAAGATGACACAGGGTTCAGTTTCAGTTTGAAAAGGGTGTGGAGGAAAGAAGTAACCATATATTTTCCTGAGTCTCTCAGTCCTGGCAGTGCTCAGACAATTCCATTTGAGATAAACATCAGGGGCATTACATAGATCATAAAAACATTTGAGCTGAGAAAGACAAGCACTAGAAAAGATAAAGTTATAAAAATGAGCTTTCTCCAACAGACCTCAAAAAAAAAAGACAGGTAAATCCATTTTGCCCTGAACAGCTACACCTGCAATGATAGATTTGCTGTAGCATGTTCATACTCAGTCTGTAAGGCTGGTTAAATGCTCATGCAAAGTGTTTCCAAATATTTCTGGACAAACATTTGCTGACATTAAATTTTAAATATTATGTTAAATTATTTAAACATATCTGCCAAACTGTTAACATGCACTTTACCTAATGTTGTGCTTGAAACTACCTGAAATCACTTTGGCAGGCTAGGACTGGACTATAGCAGAGTAGAAAAACCCTCAGTGATAAGTTATAACAAAAATTACATTATTGATATTCTCTCCCTTACATTTGATTTCTATTCTGAACATCTACCACTCCACTAACTACCTGAACAGACTTGGAAACTAAATTTTACCTTATCCACTTCTAAGTGGTAACTTCAAATGTCCAAGTAGAATATAATTTCCAGTAAAAACATTGAAGATTTCTTAACTGATTATCTATTTCTAAACTAATCTGCAAATCATACTCAGGTGTAATTTGATAAATCTGAAAAACTGTTCATATTTTTAAAGAAATCTCATGGATCTGTAATTAAACACCACCTACAGTGAATTAGAGCAAAACACACAAAAAGCTTGTAATTTGCAAATGACACCAGAAATCTCTATCAAATAGAAAGATCAATGGATCAGTATTTTGTGAGCAGTGTTTTTCTCTCATTTTTGGTTAAGACTCAGAAGTTGTCAAACTTACTCAATAACTTAGTTACAAACTAAATATCTTAAGACTAATTCAGGAATCTTTGAGGATATTATCTCAGCCTCAGTGGAATTGTTCAACAAGGAATAATATACTCTTGTTGCCTGAAAGACACTTTGTTCTACTTACGTAGAAAGAATAAAAACAGCAAGAGGTCAAAAAACCTGTTACCTTGATGAGAAATGATAGAGCTGAAAAATGAAGGCTAGGTCAGAATAATAAAAAAGTTGTCCAAAACCATGGTACCGCTATAAAAGGAAAACCAGTCTGCTTGATCTGCTTGTGATGAGTCTTCTGAGCTCCTGTCTCCTTTCCTTCATGGAGTTTTAAATGCTGGACAACAAAAATTGCCTAAACTAAAGCTTCTACTACCCAATCAGAATGTATCACTTAGTATGAATTACAAATATGAAGAAAAAGGATACATTGACAGTTAGGAGCAGTGTTCTCTCAATAGCAAATACATGTCAAGAATAATGTCATACATCAGGAAAATCTCAATCACAAGCATGTATTGAGTCTGGCATATCTGAGTTCTCACGTCTTTAGAGATTCTAATTAAGCATTTTATATAATTTGGGTGTTGAAAATAGTAGATTGTTTTGAAATTCTTTGAGCTGAATACAAGTTATAGAGCTTGGGGCATTAAACTCTTTCTGGACACTAGAAATATGGTCCATAAAATGACCTCTTAATAAAAGAAATGGTTTCCCCATGTCTGTGCTCATACTTAAATCCTCTATTCATCATCACAGACAAAGATCTGTCTTTTTCTCCCAGCATTACCGAAGTGCAAACTTAGACTTGGAAGCCAAGCGATGTGGAATAATTTGCAGTGATGAATAGCGTCTTTTGGAAAAAAGAAAAAAAAGAAGGTACCAAAAGTTATACATACCTGCACTTCTTATTTTACATATAATTTTAGGGTCTTCCTTGACATATTTTTTAGTAATTCTGCTATTTATTCAATTTCATTCTAGAAATCATCTTTATCTTTGTGTCATCAGGAAACAGTAACTGGTTCCTGAATTGTTAAGTCATAACACAAATGATCTTCTAAAAAAATACTTGAATATTGCTTTTTCTCCCTTTTACTTTATTTCCAAGGATGGAATCAGGATCCACTGTGATTGTACAAAACTACACAGAAGAAGACCAAACATGGTTGTTAAACACCAGTCAACCTCTGTGTGTGTTGCATAGAATTGAAGCTAAATGAGTTTCCATTACTATTTGTAGATTGAAATTATTGTGTTAAGCATTTCTGTATGTTTCACTAATATGAGAAGAGCTTATTTGAAATATTCATATATGAAAAGTACACTTTCAAGAAGGCTGAGAACTGGGGCATATGAGAAAAGACCATTATGTTCCCAGGATGTGTTGTTTTATCACAAAAATAATACTGTTTCAGTTGCCATTCAAAACAATGGCTTTAAGTAATCTGACACAAAGAAATCTTTGCCTGGATGTAATGGAGTTTTACCTTCTTTAATCTGCAATGTTTGCAATTGAAAATCAGACCAAATGACTTTGAGTTCTTTGGTTCCCACTGACTACACTGAGGGAATGTTATATCTCACAGGAAGCCATCAGAGCCAGTACCTCACACAACTGAACTCTGACTTTTATGGCTTTCACAGAGAGATTTATCCAGTTTTTCTGGCTTTGGTTTTAGCTGAAAGCAAATGCTGCTATCTACAGTGTATTTCTGAACAGAATGAAAATGTGAAATACTGTAAATCAATCAAGGCAACTTTTACCCACAGGACTGCTAGAAACTTTAAACCAGAAGCTTGGGATTGTTTTTGTAAACATCTGCACTGAATCTCTGAACGTTTGAAGATTAACCTGTTGCAATGAAGGTTGTGTGTGAGTTTTTACATGGTAGTAAAATGTCTACCTCACTGAGCACACTAGGTGCCTATAACTTTCTTCTGACAAAGATACTCAGTGGGGCAAATATTAAAAGAATCAAACTTTGAAGCTCTGCAAGCAGAACAACAGTTCCAGTTCTGTGTGCATTCAAAGTTCCTTCTGATGTCTATATTAATTTTCTTGTTTGACTGTCCCAATATATTTGTTATTAAATTTCACCATGATTTTTTGCACATTTTCCATTAGTAGGTGCTTTAGAATGTAGGTGGTAAGCCACGAGGTAGAAAAAACATCTACAGTGGTGGTAGCAGGATATCTCTGCATGGACTGGAAGCCTTGAAAACATGTAAATTCAATATTTCAAGTGAAAACTCTTACTTGGACTTTCCCAATGCAATAGAAGCATGGAGTAAGAAAAAAAAATATATATATGTAGTTGAGAAGAGAATGTAGTTCTGGAAATGATATGAAGGAAACAACAGTGCCAAGAATTCAATGTGTTGTGTCTGTAGTATACACTGACACAGAGAAGAGCTCAGCAAAATGTATGAGCATCCTATTTTGCTCATATCAGACAGAACAATGAGAGTATAGCAATCCCACAGCGGTGAGAGATTGTTTCTTTCATTCTGATGAGTAGGCCACATCAGTGTCTTTCTTTATTCTCTAATTACATGACACTTATGTTCATAAGTTTGTACTTTTACTCTCAATTGGATTTCTATAAACCCTTTTCTCCAGCTAGCTCTCTTCTCCAGCTGTCTCACAGTCATTGAAAGTACAACATACAGCTGCTGCATTTTTCTGCCTCCCTCTTGGCCTGGTGAATAAATCATCTTTAATTCTTGATGTTGAATTCTTCTCTCCCATATTATACATGCTTTGCAAAACTTGAATTTGAACTTGAAGTCTTTTCCATGGATTTTGCCCATGGATGCATCTTGATCTAATTACCCTTATTTTCTTTTGTTCATATTTTTAGCTGTCATTTCCATAAGCTAAGAAGTTTAGGTTGAGAGATACATAAATATGACAGAAATATAAATTACCAATTATATTATTACCAGCACTGTTTCTGAGGTATCCAGAATTTTAGTGGATGGAGTAAGGTTCTGCCAAACAATTCTGTCTTTTGCCAAAATTAATTTGAAATCAAATGAGACACAAAGGGCTGAGAGGACCTCATTTAAGTCATATCATGTGATAAGAGCAGGATTTTTTCAGTGTTTGCTCTTTCAAACTAATCAGATATTGTATGGGAAAAAGGAGAACAACATATCAGGAGGGCGAGGAGAAAGAAACAACTGGAAGGAATAAGCATTTCCAAAGCTATATGAGTAATTTGGGCAAGGTTTTTAGTTAAAATTAAAAGAAATCTCTCACTTTTAATAGACACCACCAGTTAGTAATAGACTTTAGCTATGGAGATTTCTTCATTTTTTGTAACAGTATATTTCAAGGAAGAGAAAACATTGAAAAATATCAGACATAAAGCAAAAGTGTTTTGATTACAAAGTAAGACATGTTAAATTAGAAACTTTTATGTCTCAATTTGAAACAGTTCTCAGTCTCTTGTCTTTCATTTAGTTTAGAATCAGGGTTATCTTTTTTTGGTTTGGTTTGGTTGTTTTGATATTGAGGAATTTGGCTTAAGTCAGTTGTACCAATATGGTCCTACACTTTGATCCACCAGCTGACATAATGCAAATTAGCAACCATATATGCTCCCTATCAATAAAGTGATGAATAATTCCTGGTAAAATAAGGTTATAAGAAATACTTGGTGTCTAAAAAGCTTGGTAAGATAAATTGCATAACCTGCTTAATCTTCACAGAAATGAACCATCTTAGATATCCTGATTATTTCCAAAGAATTTGACCTTCATATTACCTAGTCCTATTGATTCTTTGACATAAGAATATAAATATTTGTGAAAAAGTACTTAGAGGTGAACATCAGCTTGGTTCTTCTTAGTGTTAGATGTAATTGGTCACTGAATGTCTGCGAAGTTGTCTAGAAAGTCTAGCATACAGCAGATCTTACATTACTTTGATGATGATAATGATGATGATGCCCAGCATCTGGAATCCCAGACCTCTGCTCTGCTCTGCAGATAGGCACCTGGAAAGCAAAGGTTTACAGATCTCATGCTGTATAACTGCATGACAGATGCAGCTGTTACTGTGTTGCTTGGGTTTATTTGAGTGGAATGGGGAGAGGGCAGGGGAAGGGTTAAAATGAATGAAAAATGGGCCTGATCTTTTGGATAGCTGCATAAATCTCAAATAGGCCATGGAGCTGCCTGTGTCTTCTTGATCTTATTAGAAAGAATGTGTGTGGGCAGGAAGAGATGAGACTGGGATTTCTTGCAACAGTGCTCTCTGGAGGATCACAAATCTGGTCATTTAAAACTGATTTATTTGGGTTTATTGCACTAGTATTCTACAGTTCCAATTTGTCTTTGCTCCTTTCATATTATTCTTGACCCCTCTATGAAACACCCACGTAAGTCCAGATAGTTCTCTCTAAGAATTCAAGTAAACCTCTATTCATTTAACAATTCTGTTGCTTTTTCTTTTTTACCTTTTTTTTTTTTTCCCCAATGTTTATTTTCCTAGAACTTTTTCTCATAGTCTTTCCCTTTCAGCTATTGATTTATAATATCTCCAGAGACATCAATAATGATGGGAGAAATTACACTGTCACTTTGAAGAGGAATATTTTACATTTTGTTTTGGGTCTCAAAGCACTTTTCTGACAAATGGTCTAAGCATTATAGTTTCCCTATGCATCCAGGAAATATTACTATCTTCATTGTACAGATAAAGCAGAGATAGAAACAGACCTATCCAGTAACAATATGTCAGAGAAAACATTTTGAATATTAGCAAAAAAGTCTAGACATTTGGTCTCAGAAGCTATCCAAGAGACCACATTCTTTTAATTTAAATTTCCACATTACTGTGGAATTCTGCAAAATATTGCAGCAGAACCAGTCATTTATTGCTTTGCTTATGAGAGAAAAGGAAGGGAAGGGAAGGGAAGGGAAGGGAAGGGAAGGGAAGGGAAGGGAAGGGAAGGGAAGGGAAGGGAAGGGAAGGGAAGGGAAGGGAAGGGAAGGGAAGGGAAGGGAAGGGAAGGGAAGGGAAGGGAAGGGAAGGGAAGGGAAGGGAAGGGAAGGGAAGGGAAGGGAAGGGAAGGGAAGGGAAGGGAAGGGAAGGGAAGGGAAGGGAAGGGAAGGGAAGGGAAGGGAAGGGAAGGGAAGGGAAACAGGTAGAGATACAGTGGTTAAATAAAGCATTAAAAAATTCCACTTCTTAATTTGAAGCTAAAAGAGGGATTGGGAACAAATACTGAGGCTATTATGCTTACTGTGAATTTTTCATTTATGTTTTCTCATTGTTGGTAAGGAAGGTATTGCTTTATCATTGTCTAAAGCAGGCATTATATAAATTGCACCTATGTACATGTGGAAATGCTGTCTTTGTGGATGTAGATTTACCAGCAGTGGGGTTTAGCCCTTGCCTCCCTTCAGCATCAGCAGCTGCAGCATTGCTGCCACGCTGTCACAGACAGTGGCAGCTCAGCCTTCATTTCCTCTCTCCACTCCTTGTTTGTATGAATGTTGAATCAGCCAGGTACCTCAAGCTTAACAGACACAGGAAAATTGACTGAAAATTATGCATTGATTATGATTTGTTCTCTGTGTTAAGCAACTTAGAACTTTCTGTCCTTGTTAGACATCAGACTCTTCCTATTGAGACCCCTCAGCAGGACCACAATTCTGCTAAAGGTGACAGGGAGAGATGGAAAAAACTGTAGTGTTGAGAAACAAGCCTAAGAGCTAGAAAGAAAAAAATGACACGACTGTGTAGAGGAAGAAGTCAATCCAGGAAGAAAACAGATAAGAAATACTATAAATATGGTCAGCCCACAACTTTCCTGGTCAGAAGACAACACTGTCTTGTCCTTTGATGTTAAAAGTTAATGATTGCATTTGATTTGTATCCAAAACTCTATTCATTTTAGGTAGGCACCAGTTGCCAAAGGATTCCCACTAAATATATTTTACTTTTGGCTCTGATATGCATTTTAGTAGTCCATAATTTAGGCTTATGAAAGATCTTCAATCTTCAAATTCATTGAGGGTGGTGGGAAGTGTAGATTTTTGAGCTGGATCACAGAATTTATTTCTACTATGATTCAGAATGCTGCTGCCACTTATAAGCTGTAAAGAATGGGAAAAACCTTACGTTTCCCTTCAATTTTAATAGTACAGCTGGATTTTGTATAGAAATATAAATATAAACAGTTTGAAAGAATTACCAGATTCTGAGAGTGGAAGCTTGAGAGTCTTGCTATCCTTTCTATTCTTTCCTTAAGATAACAAAATTATTTGTTAAGTATTCAAAATCTGATCTTTCATTAAAAAAAAACAGAATGTCCTTGTTTTTTTCTCTCTCTGTCTTTTTTTTTCTTTTCTTGTGTGTTTGGGGTTTGCTTTTTTTCAATCAGCTTTTCATTTTATTTCTTTTTAGAATACCTTTTTGCAAGCTTTAGTTCACAACAGCGTTGGCTTGGAAACAGGCCACTTGCAAAATGAAGGGTTTTACTACCATTAAATCAAGCTGAGAATTTTACAAAAAAACATGTGTCCACATGTAAATAGGGTGAGAAACATTACACAGGAAATCTGAGATAGTTTGGGTATCAGCCCTCAACCTATAATCTAAGAAAAAAGCATTGGTGCCACTCAGCTCACTTTGAGCTTTAGTTGCACAAAAGTTAGTGCAACTTTAGTGCATGTCTAGGCCACACATATCAAGCACATAATTGTGTTAGACCAACATAGTATGTCATGTTCTAGTTTCCAATGCTTTGATTACAAGCTTTTGTGAATAATTTTCCATTTTTTCTTTGTACACCAGAGGATCCCACTGCAGTTTAGGCACAGGACCATTTGTACCACGGGTGTGTAACAATTCCCCCAGCAGGAGCTGGGGGTCTGTTGAGCCAGACCCACAGGAACAGGCAGCATTTAATCTTGTTACCATCTAGTGGCAGCCACACTGAGTTCTCTGACTCCAGCTTCCAAGGTCTATTTTTGTAGTTGCCATCTGACTCCTGTGAAACCTATCATTGCTTTTTGCTAACAGAGGAAAACAACCCAGGTAATTAGGCTGAGTTAGAACTGTGGTCTGACTCATTCCAGCTGACTTCCTTTACTAAATTACATTTTGACTACATTTCTGTAGCGTGTGTAATGTTGGTTCCAGTGGTTCCTGAAACCATTTCAAATATAGCTTATGAAATAGATAAAAAATAATACAGGACACAGGCACCAGTGATAAAAATAAACCTTTGGGATTCAGTGACCTTGGTTCTCTTCCTGCATTGATAAATTGTATGATCTTGGTAAATCATACAAATATTTTGATCATAGTTATCCCTTTCTAAAATTTGGCTCAGTTTACTTATTAGTTTAGGAGGCATTTCAGAGGTTTAATTAAAGTATTACTATGCTAAGCACTTTTAAAAACTGAAAATTAAAGAAGCTAGGGAAATATGGAATATTGCTATCTCTAGCATTATTTGGTTGCTGCTGTGAAGCATTTCCCAATTTATTGATGGACTGTAATTGCACACCTTCCTCAGATATGACCCAAAATAAATCTTTCCAATACAGCAAGAAGGTACACGGAGAATTTGTGTTTTCTGGTCATGAAACCTCTTCCATTGCAGCAAAGCCAGGACATTAATTTCTTAGTGTTTGCTGTTCCTGAGGGCAGATTATGCTGCTCATTTTGCTTCTCTGTCAGAGACCTGTCTTCTCATGACTGTCAAACATTTGGAGCAGTTTTTTTTTTAACTTTTCTCAGGCCAAGGAAGTTCCAAATGACATAGATTTATCCCTTCTTATAAACAATTCTTTATTTACTTTCTTTTAGAATAGTGAGATCACTGGTGGCAGTGGCAGTACTAGGTGTCATTTATCTAAACCTCACATTTGTGACAGGATGTGGGGTTTGATCATGCCATCAGAGCTGGAGTACTTTTGTTGACTCATGGATTCTTGCTGGAATGCATTCCTGCTCATGACTCAAATCAGTGGCAGAGAGGAGACTGCCTCACAAACAGAAGCATAAGGGAATAACATCTCTCTCTAAGAAGCAGGAATATAATCATCACAGCATTGCTAAGCAGAAGGACTTAGGAGATACACAATTCCTAAAGAAATTACATGAAAACCTAGAGATTCTGGCATTGTATTACATGTCGGGAAAAGTTGGGAATGAGAAGACTGCTCTGCTCTCACCATAAGTACCCTTGAATTAACCATACCCCTCTAACACATCTGAAGCTGGAAAAAATTGCTTAAGGCTTAAGGAGGAAAGCAGGCTCAGGAAAATTTGAAGCAAGACTTATGTCAGCCATAAAGAAGACCCCAAAGAAACAACTGTGAATTCTGACAGTTTGTGATTATTATGCAATTTCATCACATTTAGCCAGTCATTTGAGCATTTAAGATACATTGATTCTATGACATGGTGTGGCACCATTCCTCCAACCTGTCACCCTGTATGTCATGAAGTGAGATGGGTTTTTTCAAGTTGACCCAATGATGATAACAGTGTAGCTTTATGTCATGCTAAGATTTTCTAAAGCTATGATCCTTCCTTACTTGCTACGCACACTAAATTGTATCTAGGTAAAAAGAAGAATTCCTGTAATATAAGTGGGTGACATTTGGACTTGGGATTATGGTGTAGAATCCAAAATTCCAAATCAGACAATCAAATGAAACCTATAGTTTTCATTTGCTGTTTCAGTGGGTATAATTTAGATGCCTCAAAATGGGAGTGCAGAAAGCCTACAAAGATCATACAATCTAATAAGCAAAATGAACACAGAAGGGTGTCGATAACGCTTGCCAGAGGCTGGGTAGAGTTTCATGATGAAAGAGCTCTATAAAGACCTACAAGCATTTTCTGGAGAACAGATATTTTCACACATACAATTCCAGGTGATAAGATCAGGTTGCCTTTTTTCCTTTCCCTTTATCATTCCATATTTCTAAACAAATACAGTCTTAAAGGAGAGAGAAGATTGCAGATTCCTACAAGCTAGCATTATGTATATTTTCCTGAAAGGTAAGTCTCATTTCCTCAAGTTAACAAGACCAATGGATATTGCCTATTGTAAGAGCAATGCAAGAAACAGGCTTGAGAACCACCACCAGATTTAAGTAGGTGGGTCCATATCCATGTATAACATATTATCCTTCTCAATCAATGGTTTAGAAGATTCTTCTGCCCCAAAGAACTTGGTAGAGTTTTCTAGAGCTTAGATGCCTTGACATCAGTAATCTCTAAGGTAACAGCTCTAAAGCAGTTTTGTCTAAAGAGAAAGCATTTCCTTATGCAAGCTCTTTCAGTTCTTGAAAGACAGGGAAAATTTCTCAGTTCTGTGTTTCAGTAAGCTATTACATTAATTTGTGGCTTTTCCATTCTCTAAGGTATCTCCCTAAACCAGTACCCACCAAAGCTTTGTTACTGCTAAGTACAAATGAGCTGCAGGTGCTCAGATGCTGTGATTATTCTGACCTACTCAGGATCAACCAGGGACCCATAAATTTAAGCCCAGCTACTATCTCCTCCCATGCTCTTGATTTATTTTTTAAACCTATTTTTACATTCCCACACACATGCTAAAAAAGAAATAATTTTATCTTGTTCTAAATCAGAGCAGTACTGTTAAATGAGGGCAAGTAGGATAGGAATCAACATTTCTTATAAATAGGAAATTTAGAAGCTGTTAAGAATTAATCTCAGATAATTACTAAATGCTTAGAGCTTTGGGCTATGTGAAGTGGAAGAGCTATTAGGATTCTCTTGGTTTTGCTAGAAAGGCATTTGTGTAAAAAATACACATAATCTTCCCAAGGTAAAAGGACTCATTCAATCCTCAAGGGCAAGATTTAAAGCCAGCATTTGTCTCTGTGATTGCCCACTGGCTCGGTTCCTACTGGCAGCAAAGCTTCACTCCAGCAGTGCTGCCAATGTGACTATTCAGTATTGTTTGATTTGAGTCACGTTAATTTCTGGCTGGAGTTTTTAGGTGCAAATCCAGAATTCCTGGAAGGCTTGGAGGCCAGCAGCAGTAGGAAGAATCACCTGATATGTTATGATGCCAGCTCCAAATTTCCACTGCAAGCAGTTCATTTCTGAGGATGCTAATGAGAATAATGAGCAATTGGTGGAAAGTACTTCTTTTTCAGAACAATAGCAAATCAAATTTTTTTTAAATGAACTGACATTATCTCAAAACACAATCAGAAATTAGACATTTCAAATGCCTAGAGATTCTGTTTTGTTTAGCCTTTCTGTGGGTTGGCTGAGGGTAAAACAATTCTGAGCCTCCCATTTCATTGTAGATTTTTTTGCTTGGATTTTCTGATCGTAGCTTCCCATAGCTTTCAGATATGTCACAACCTTGAGGAATTATGGTCATTTAATCAGCATTGAGCATTTTTGTTCAGCCTTCAAGCAATGATGCCTAAACTCCTATTCACAAGTGACAGCTGAATTCACTTCCTCTATTGCTTTCTGTATAGTGGTACTTTACAAATGAGCTGAAGTTCACCTTTCTCAACAAAGCAGAGTTTATCAACCCAATGACCTTCTAGAGGCATTTTTTGGTTTTGTTTGGGGTTCTTTTGTATGTCAGTTTATAACAAATAATTCAATATCAGTATAAACCTGAAGATCTCAAGAGAATAACAAAAGAGTCAACTGGGAGGTGAGATACAGTTTGCAGGAAATAGTTGCCTCTATAATGCTTGAAGAAGACAATCTGTGATCAGCCTGCAGATATTCTGTATTCTGCACAACTTCAGAAAATACTTAGCTATCTGGCCAGTAGCAGAATAAGACATTTCCAAGGAAAGCTAAAATGCATGTTTCAATTCCTCTGTGCTATGTTCCCTGGTGACTTTTCTCCAAACTTCTTCATGGCTTATTTTAGTTCATTTCCAAAATAGACTGTAAAAGTGCTCATAATAGGAAATAATTGGGTACATCTACACTGCTGTGCAAAGCCAGTCTTTCAGACAGGGCTGGAAGTCTAAGCACCTTACACAACATGTAAGGCAACAGGACTGCTCACTGCACAGAGATCTATGTGGGAGATCTACGAGGAGTCTTTTTCAGGTTCTATTGTGCTTACAGAATATTCCAGACCTGCCTTCACACCAGGTTATATAACATGACCATCTCCACCTAGCTGTTTCTTTGGAAATATTATATGATCAACAGTAATTGTGACATTACAACATTCGGAGAAAACTGAGCCTTAAATTCCACCTGGCTTTGGTCTACCTACACAACTGGTTATTTATAAATATGAATCTCATGGGTATCCCTTGTTTTATAGACATTGGATAATCCCTAGGCTCTCATAAAGATATATCTAGGCAGTGTTTAAATCTGTGGGACAAGAGGAAAAGAAGGGTACTCATTTCCAGGAGATATGCTTTAAAAATCCATGCTCTGGTGTTGTCTCATATAGAAAACTCATGAAATCAGTCATTAAATTAAGGCCCAAAATAGGGTGAAATTAAATAAGGTGGTGACTGAGTTTGTAGAGCATAAGATTTTAAACAATGACTTTTAGGAGAAATGTCATATTTAACAAATGGAAGTTAAATATAAATCTAGTGGAGCATAGCATGAACTTCACCTTGAAAGGTTCAGAGGAAAGAGTTTGCACAAGGAAACGTTTCATTATAAACTCTACAAATATAAAAGAAATGTAAAGCTTTACTTCAAGAGGTAATTTTGAGTGGGGTAAAGCATATCTTGTTTTTTGCTTTGTGCTTTTTACCTCTCTGGGGAAAACAAAAAAGTAATTCTGAGAATAGATAAAAGGCAAAACAGACCAGTAGCTATTTGGAAAAGGTAGGTTTTTCATTTTGTTTTGATTTATTCCAGTCCCAGAGATTTGTTTTATGTTACATCTGAAACAGAATCATTGAGGGAAGAAAAATAGAGCACTTTTGCATCAGTTCTGCCATCAGTACTTGAGAAAGGGGAGATTTACATGTATATCTCCTTATTGACATTAATGGTAGCTTTGTGTGTAAATATTTACATCAAAAAGAAAGAATAGGACTCTTTGTGCACCATAGAACTTTCCATAGAAATTATATAAGGAAGAAGCACACATGCACTGACAATAATTTGACAAAAAAATTAAATTAGCTTACCAATGCACAGGTAAATTGTTTTACAAAGGTATGGGTAATAGTGAAATATAAAACCAAAAAAATTCAAACCAAAAAGAAGGGTGTGATTATCATTAAGATTCTTTTCTGGGCTTCAAGCAAGTTGAGATCAGCCCACTTTATCATTAAAGGGTCCAGTCTCATTTCATGCAATGTCTTGGTGCCTCAGTCATGTACCAATAGATATAATAATCTTTCCTATCAATTTATAAACCTCTCAATTTATCTTTCTTGACATTTGAGATTGTCATCTCTTTGGGACTTAGATATGTTTTAATGCATGCAAAGGCCATTACATTTGCAGTCAAATGTAAAATAATCTAAATTAGGTATAATGCATCTGTGAAATTTAGGAATTTCATGTTGCCAAAAGAACATTGAGACTATTTCTGTGTACCAAAATTTTTTTTCTCTGATGTCTGTGTTTTGGAGTTCAGTTTTCCTAGAGTTTCTGCCCGAATTACTAATTTACATTTGCATCATTTGTCTCACCTAACTGTATCAGTGGAGCATCCTGTCTTTCATTTGGTCTTCAGAAATTATTCTCAAAATATTATACAGGGGAAAATATTTTGCTAGTTTTTACCAGCTGACCCATTTATCTCAAACACAAGGATTTGTGTTTATATCTGATCTCTGACACAGGAAAAAGAGCAAACCTGAGTTGGATATTCTGTGCATCAGTGAGAGTTCTTGTCCAACATAATTCTATACAAAGACTGAAAATAAAAATCTTTATTTATTTATATTTATTGAAGAGAATGTTGCTATATCCAGTGTGTGTTTCATGTCAATTCAACAGGAAACAAACAGAGAGTACATGTATGAAATTATGCTCAGAGACATTGACACAGGATATGGAGAAACAATAAGGAAACCCAAGTCATGCCACCCTTGGAAACTTTCAAAATATCCATAATTATGTTTTGTAGGAGAGGTGGTAATTTTAAACCTTTGAATTAATGAAGTTCTTTGTTGTTGGTGGTTTTTTTGTTTGTTTTTTTTGAGAACTACAACAGAATTAGGGACCAGTATGATGGAACCCAGCAGAAGAATTGTCTTAATGATTCAAAGGCAGCAGCATTAAATGAGGGAAAAAATAATGGTCTATTAATAAGTCTAGAGAAAATATTTTTCTTTCTTGAAAATCATTAATAATAAAAAAGGGGTATTGACTCTTTTTTCAAAGTTCTGTAGTTATGACTCAGTTTCCATTATGATGTGATTTATAAACATTAGGTAAAGTCAACAGCTGGTATAATGAGATTTTATTGACTTTATATGAACAAATTATATTACCTTACCTAACATACCTTGAAATGTGTTAAATCCATGTGAATGGAATGATATCAACAATGCTAGTAACAAAAATCTAAGTGTTAAGGATTTTCTGGAAATCCTGAATTCCAAGAGACAGGGGAATATGATCAGGGAACATATCTGCAAACCTGGTGTCAGCTTTAGCTAAAAGGGACCTTAAGGTGACCGCTATAACAATTATGTAATTATAGCTATGCTTTTATACTGCTCTGACAGACAGAGAATGACATGAAAACTTAGGCATTCACAAGGTCACCAGAGGTTTTGCCCAGGTTGCCATTTGTGTGTCAGTTTTAGTCCCAATTCTGCCTGTCCTAGGGTCAGGACCGATGGTGTCAGCTTGAAGTAATAGAAATTTCGCATAAGCTATTGTTTGCACCAGTGCTTGTCACCCAGCTCAACGTGTGGTGACCCAGAGGGATTTGAGGGCTTCTATAAATATCATATATTGGAAGAGCAAAATTACAAAATTCCTGACTCCAAAACACTGTGAAGAACCCCTCATGTTTTTGTTCTAAATAATACCTTGTCTGTTCTTCTCTGTACAGTAGGCATAGAGCAATCAAATTTTTTTAATTTTTTGTTCTGCATTTGGATATCTTAAGTTTATATAAAGAAACATTTTATATACATTTGAGTAACTCCAGAGTTTAGTTAAAATTCCGTCATGAATCTCAAAATGAAATCATGATTTACTCCATCAAACATTACCTGCCTTGTTAGCATTCTTATGCACTAGTACTTATTCCAAGAATTGCTTTTTTTGGGGGAAAAACAAGGTCATACCAGGGAAGAAACAATCCCAACCCAACCAACAGATAAAGCAGATCACAGTGCTTACTAGGCTTTGTAAATTCTTTATTAATTTTGCAAGGTCTTGTCTTTGTCATCCATGTAGTTTTCCCTACCTTTCCCACTATCTTAAGCAATAACTTCCACTACTATTTGTAATCTCTTCAGGCTTTAATTAACATTCCATGGCCCTGAAATCATTAGTTTGTTGATTTCAGTTTTATTTTTAAAATAAAATTTTGCCTAAGTGTCTATTATTGTCTTGAAAATAAATGTCTTACAAGACAGTTCACTGAGGGAACTGACAGAGTGAAGAGTTTGGTGAGATTACAGTATTTCTTTAGGGAGTCTAATTGATAAGATTCTCACCTTTTTAATATTTAATAAAGAGTTGGGATGTGAAATGCCTTTTTGATTCTTTTAGTGTATTGTTTCACACAAATCTTTTTCCTTAGTGTTTTTAGTTCCAATTAAAAAATCAACATAATACTGAATATCATTCTAACATTTTACAAAATTAATTTTTGTCTGCTGGTAAATACTGGTATTCAGCTGACTCTGTGTCCTAAACAAACATGGATGTCTTTTGAAAAAGAGATATATTTTGAATGTTTCTATTCTGTTTTGAATATGTTCTGACTTATTAATGTGTGCACACTAATGAGAAAAGCCAAAATAGTTTGTTTTTTCTGCCCATGGAAGTATTTTTCCAGGCACAAGCTTGCAGACAGGTAGCATGCTGTCCACTAGGAGAGAAAGCAATAACAGTGACTTAAATGGCTTGATAGGCACCTTGACTTAACCTGGTAAGTGGATATAAGTAAATTATGTTTAAAAAATAGCCATTAATTTATTAATTACAATATTGCTATCAAAAGATAGAGGATCAAAGATCATTTCATGAGTGCTAATTTTCTGACGGCACAAATGTAATCTGGGGAAGGGTAACCACTGAATTTTTTGCGTTCCATGTGTACAAGGCATAGATGGTGGAGCCTCCCACAGATATACAACAGCAAAGAATTTCTGACATGCATTTAGGTGTTGGAAACCTATTCAGGGTTTGTTATGATATTATTTTTGATATCACATATGTTGTTTTACTACAGAAAGTAAATTTTGAGGTGATGAAAACCTACTCCCTTGGTGTAATGTTTGCTGAGGAATTTCTGTTGACATATCAAACACATTGTAGAGAAAAAAAGTTGTTTTCATTCCACTGTATTCCTTGCATGCTTCCTGAAAGTGAAGTTTGTAAATGATTCAAAATAAATTTAGCAATTATATGAAGTTACACTACTGTGAAACAAAGTGAGGAGTACAGATGAGTCAACCTTCTTATATATTATAGTCTATGTCCAGTCTGCTCACTATTTTTTTTCAGACCTTCACACGTGTAATATTAAATACTGCAAAGAGTTGTTTAGATTATAAGACAGTAAAAACTATTTCATTGCTCCTCCACAAGCCTGTTGTCACACTTGATCCCCTTCGTATGCCCCCTTCCATCAATTTCACAGAAGCCATAGCTTTTTAGGATACAATAAAAGTTTTTTCTTAAGATCATTTGACCGTGTGAAATGTTTTTGAATGATAACACTATTAACTATTTCTATGAAAGAAAATGCTTTATTTGGAAGTCCAAAGAAATAACACTGACCAAACGACTGGTATATCTGAGTTTTCTTATTTCCCATTAATTGGTTTTCAAAAGAAAAATTCTATAGTGACATCTTATGTACAATACACAGTTCAAGACAAGCTTTCAGGGTCCTTTACAAAAAGATTAGCTCACTCAAGATAAAAGGCAGAAGGAGAGGTTTAAAATGAGAAACTTTCAAAGCCTCAGGTTAGGACACTTGGATTATAGACTAAAGTCTGAAACAAATTAATATTTAATACAATCCTTCCTTCTATTATAGACTCACTCCTTACCAAACTTCTAGTTGGTAGGAAAACTTTTATGTCCAGTCAGTAATAGAATTACAGATGCTACATAAAATATTGAAAATCTCCTGGCCCTGTGTTGGACAGGCCCCATTTCTCCTGTCTGTACTTCAGTCAAACATATCACAAGTCTGCTGCCCCTTCATCTTAAAGATGGATGCTTTCCATCATGTTACTTTATTTTATTTATGACTTACTCTTGTTGATGTAGCACTAGCTAACCTTTCATATCATTTTGGAAGGTCTGATGTTTTCTGTTTACCACTGGGGCATAAGACATAAACTCTTGTAAAAGAACATAGCTGAGGGCTAGGTTAGTGCCAACTAGCCATTTTGTTTAATACCGTGCACAGGAGTCTATACTCTTAATTTTAAAGGGTTTAGCTATGCCAGAAACAGCAGAACAGCTGAATCTGTGTATCTGAACTGAACTCATATGTATAATGAATATGGACTTCAGAGATTCTAGTTCTGACAGCATTCTCAGTCATGCAGAAGACTACTGTAGATTAGAGAACATTATTGATCTTTGTTTCCATCAACCTTTGTCTTTCCTTTTTTTTTTTATTCAGCATGAAAATGCTATTCAGAGATGAATTCTCAATTTCTTTAATATGAAATGGCCTTTCAAATTGAACAATATTAAAATAATCGGTTTCAGAGAAAGAACCTCTGGACAAGAAAAACAGTAAGAATTTCTTCATATGGCTATATTGATAGATTTCTCTAGCAAAATTGACAAAATAGCACTTTCTCAACTGCATGTTAGCCCTCAGGGTCCTGGTTGTACAATGAGCAAAATTTAACCTCAGGGAGCAGAACTATATTGTACACATATATAATGCACTGAAAGTGAAAAGGCAGAGTGGCAGCTCTAATACATGCTGCAGGGCAACATCCTACAGTCTGAATGGAATTGCTCTCTGTTTGGAATTTCAGGGAAATCAAAAATTTGCTGTTAAGTGGCTGTGGAAATCTTATAATTTCTATTGTTTTCCACTCTATCCCTTGCACATATTTTATTAAAAATTATTTAGGTTCATCCTCGAGTAGCCACAAGCCATTTAGGCTCTAGATTCATACATCAAGCTATTGACAGTTCAGCACAGTACTCTTATGAGGTGAAAAAGGCTATTATGCTGCTATTTCATTGCAGGGTCTTCAAAGTGTTTCCATTCTTTCTCTTGCTTTCCTATATATTCTCTAACTTAAATGTTCCTGTAAGTGGGTTACACAGGAGAAAAATATTCTAAATAAAAGACAATTAAATGTCGTGCAAGACTAATACTTGGACAGTACTAATTACAATGCTTAGTTAACCGGGATGTGGAAGGGAATTTCCAAATATAATTTATGGTTTCCTCTTGGAGCAATTATTTTTAAATTCCATGGCATTCCATTCCAGCAGCACAGCACTGTTAAACATATCAAAGAGAAAATTTCCTTTCCAAGTAAACATTTAAGGTAGCAGCTATAAACTTTTTATCATTCTGACAAGTTTTTGTCATATTTATATATGTTGTCTTCTGCTCTAAAAGGATAACAGCCTATATACAAAATGAAAAAAAAAAGGGAGATTTTGAAAAGAGAATCATAAAACAAGTTGTGGTGGAAAGCCCTTATAAAAGCCATCGAGTCCAAACCCTCTGTAACGAGTGGCAACATCTTCAACTAGATCAGGTTTCTCAGAGCTCCATCCAATCTAATCTAGAATGTTTCCAGGGATGGAGCACCTACCACCTCTCTGGGCAACCTGTGCAAGAGCTTCACCTAGTAAAAAATTTCTTATTGTAAAATATTTCTTCCTTATACTTAATCTCTTTTACTTTAAAATTCTCTTGTCCAAAGGGTGAAAGAAAGGGTGCAAAATAACATAGTTCATTTCAAGTGTTATTTTGCTTAGGCCAGTTTCATACTCCTTTATTTAGGGTGAGAGGAGAGTGAGACCTGCCAGTCAACTTTACTGTAAGAGAAATCAGAACCAAAAACATAGCTTGCTCTGAAAATTTTCAATTGCAAGGTGATGGACTTTTTAGTTTTTCTTTTACTTAACTTCAAACAAAATATCAAATATGATAGCAGGGAAAAAAAAACCACAAACAAATAAACAAACAAGGAAACAAATTGCTTCACTGTGTTAACACACAGAGTGCTGCAGGGGAGGATTGTTCTAGGATTCTGACTTCCTGGAAAAGAGAAATCCAAAGTTCCAAATTTTTTTCAGTGACCTTCCATTATTATTGTACTGCTAATATGTTCCTGAGTACTTAAGTATTCAGAAATAAAGATTCACTCCTTGATACTCATTTGGAACCTGATTACTTGATTCAATGTCAACCTATATGGCTGTTAATCTCTGTGGACTAAATTCTACATAGCATATGTAGGTCATCAGACAAAACTTCCACTGAAATCAATAGCAGAAATAAATTACTCTGCTATAGCATGTCAGTCTGCATTTGATTTGCTGATACATGATTACTCTGAACTGTTAGCTTCATTTACTTTTATTGATTGTTACTGTGAAATGCTTACTAATTGCACATCAGATTTTTAAAGGTGCTTAATTGCATACTTTAGACTAGTGTTAAATTCCATACATTGATTATCTGTGAATTATGTTCCAGGGAGTTCCATCTCTATGCCTTGCCTGTTTTCTGTAATGTTATGAGCCATAACATTAGCTCAGTCAAAGTTGATTCTAGAATCACAGTAACAGAGATGGAGGAGAAGAGGAGCTAGGTCCATTTTCAGGGTTTGAAGACTAAAGGAAAGATAATTTTTTTTTAAAAAATGATGAGTGATCCAGATCCAGTCTTTGAACAATAAAATACACAGTCCAAGCAGTTTGTGTCTCAGGTCTGAGTTAAGCAAAGATTTGCTTCTATATCTAACTCCTTGGTATTTAACCTGTATATGGATGCTCAAGCCTTAGAGCAGAAGCAAACACTCAGTCAGAACCCTTAGATACCAACCCAAGTTAGAATACATTTTCCTTACCTGCCTTCTGAGAAGTGGGAGATAACCACTCTTAGGCAGCTCAGGGAGGAAAACCTCACCGATAGGGCTCTGGTTACCAAACTACTCAGTGACAGTCAGATGCTGCCATCAATATCCAGTGACAATAGATGAGAGACTTCAAACTCAGTGACAAAAATATGAGTTGGATTTGCTCATACAATTAAGAAATTTACTTTTGACTCCACCTGCCATCCACAGCCCTGTCAGAGTTATCAACCAAAGTTTGGAAGCGGGTATTGTACAGGTATTCTGTATTCTTAACGGCAATTTATGTGCATTACAATTTGGTTCCCTTTTTGGGTTATCCAAATTTCTCTCTTGGTATCCCTACTTGTGTTTGAACTTAGACAATCCATCATTTACAGATAGGAAAAAAATGTATAGAAAGGTTTAATGTCTATGCCCAACATATTTATGGATGTTCTTTTTGAAAAATATTTGAAGTCACTCTGTACCCATTTTTTTTTTCAAACAATATTCCACTGAAGTGGAAGGAGGCCTGTGAGAGTTACAAGTATGAATAAAATGACAAAATTACTGGAAATTTAACTAACCAGTTTCAAATCTGAAAAGAAAGTTTGAACTGAAAGCTGTTTCTTATTTTATTCAAGTCACTTTTTTAATGCCTATAAAAGTATAAATCACGTTTTGCTAATGTGCTCTATCTGGAGACAGTTAAATCATTCTGCAATAATATTGTCTTGGGTAACTTTGTGAGGAATGTGAGTTTATAAGGGTTTGATGGTCAAGAACTATCTGAAATGTGTCCAGTAACCACAGAAATAAGATATAATTAAGGCAAACACTGGAGTAATGTGTTAAAGCTGCCAGGTTTCCCATTACAACAGGTAAAAATTCTCCCTTGGGGAAAGCTGGCATAAGTTTTCTCAGGTCTGAGAGAAAATAAAGCATCCAAATGCTCAACATTTTTTGAACATGAGAAGATACAGAAAAAGCAATCACTTTTTTGTCTGCTTCTGCAAATTTGAAATAGGAGTTTAATTTAGTAAAAATAACATTTTGGTAGTTAAAAGTCCCAGCCAACTGAATTTCTGGTCTTGTTGAGGTCTTTGAGGTATGACATTAGATCAGAAGTGATGAGGAAATTCTGATATTTTAGTTCAGACCTATTAAATATTTGAGAGCACATGCTATCTGTTTATCATTACACAACAAACCTTACTGGCAGCTTTATGTTTGCTGTCTGGGTTTCTTAATACTGGAAGCAGAAACACTATAGGAAGCAAAGAAATCTTACAGTCACGAGGTTTGCTGTGTGCTTTAGGAACTGTTAACCAGTGCCATGATCTCTCCTTGCTCTCCGAGCTGGAAACTGTGGGTTGGTCTCGTCCTCTGCCCTGGTCTTTAGGTGGAAAGTGGCCATGTCCTCCCATGTCTTTCAGGTGTGCCAAACACTGTTACGGGGTGGAAAACAATCCTTCTGCTCTGTGCAATACTGCTTTTAAACCCCTTAACTGCTCCTTGGGCTATATTGCTACTGAGATGAGTAAAGACACAACTGACTCCTGGGAAAGCACAGAGAGCTGTTGTATATTGCACCTGGTGTAAAAAGACAAAGTATAAACCACAAACCGCAAATCATGCTCATGATTTGGAAACAGGTAAATATTTTTCTGCCAGATTCCCAGACAGTTGTAAAAGAGGTAGGAGTGCCCAAAATCCTCTATGATCAGACAAGAGTTGTCCAGATCAAAAGCAGAAATATTAAGTAAACTTCTCTTCCCTCTCTTGAAACAGGAGACATGCTTGGCGGCTTGTTTTGCCACTAATGTGGAACTGTGAACGTTTGGCTCCAAGCCAGTTCTGGGAAGAAAATTGCTGAAAGAACATTTTCTCATATGGTACTTCCATGAAGTGGGAAGAAGTAGAAAATTATGCAAATTTTATGAGGAAAAAATATTTTGGGGCTGTTTGTACCCCAAACATGAAGGCCTTTGTGTTGAAGACAGCCTTTAGGTATTTATTGACTGTACAAAAAGCTGGGGTTTGATTCCCAGCCACCCTGATTTTTGCATCTATCCTTTTGGATCAGGTAAGAGGCAATTGCCAAAGTGGGAAGTGTACCAACGATCTTCACCACCTGCCACAACAAGATGTTGTGACTTTGAGCATATCTAAGCCTTCTCTCATTTGTATTCACAGACAAATCAGTGCTTTGCAGTGTGGGGAATGGAGTAACCTACTTTTACCCAAGCAGAAGGAAGAGGGTCTGTTCCCCAACCTCTGAATTACTCAAAGTTCACTTTTTTTTGTACAGATTTTATGCACCAGCTGATCAACTTCAGTTAATTTAAAGAAAGTATTATTAATATTAAATCATTGTTTTTCTTTTCTTTGAAGTATTTCTAACTCCTTGTGCTCAAAAAGCCTCATTTTGGAATTATCAGGGTAAAGCACAGCAAAATTTATAAGAGCAGAACAAAAGCAGCCAGGAAAGGCTAAGGAAGGGAGATTTATATTTATAACTACATGGAGGGAATCAGAGTACACCAATGATTTACAAAACCTATTGAAGTTCAAGAAGAAAAGGTTATAAAATATCAATGAAAACATTTATGGGAGTTATCAGAAAAACATTGTCAGAGAGGTTTGGATATGAAAGTCACCACACAGGAGAAGTAGGAGGAGGAATGCTAATTGCTTTTAAGCAAATATGATATTTATGAGAGTATACTAGACATACTAGAGTATAAAAAAAATTAAAGAACCCTCATTACTTTAACTAAGATAGTAGAAAGTAAAAATTATTCTCTTCTTCAAATGATAATGACCAATAGAATCTTCTAGAAGTGAAAGAGCACAAATGCTTTGAGCTTCAAGCAAGACTGTCCTTCAGTGAAAGTTAAGATGCCATAGCTGCAGTAAGGTTTGAAATGCAGAAGCTGGCAGCTTTGGGCTCTGGAGGCAGTGGAGGAAGGGGTCTGCCAGACCAGGCCAGGACAGCAAGAGCAGCCACTGGCTCTCCATGTCAGCACTGTGCTGCCTCCCAGGGCTCTGCTGGCTCCTGCTGCAGCCACGCCAAGGCCAGAACTCTTGAATCCAGGAGGGACCCTCACTATCCAGTCTGCTGACAGTCAGCACAGACCGCGTGTACTGCAAAAACACGTTCTGCACTATTCTTACTTTCCAAAAGAGATCCAAGGCAGTGGTCTGAGCAGCATTCAATGCAGCTAACTAATCTTCAACCCTCATCAGGCATGATGGAAGTAAACAGCTGCAAACAGAGCTGGCTGAAAATTTTTAAATACATTTATATGTAGACATATTCACTTTACACAGCAATGAATATATTCACAACAAGCTAGTGGTTGTCTTTTATTTACTTTCTTTATTCACCAATTCCTGCCAAAAAAAAGGAGAAGCAGAGAAAAGAAAGGATAACTAACAAAAATAACGGTTAAATTAAAAAAAAAATTATCAAATTAAAAAAGAGGTTGTTTTCAAAAGCACAGCAGATTAAGAAAAATATTCACTCAAAAATTAATTGAAAGAACATTAAAAATCTTTGTTAGTGTGTCTTTATATAACTTTGGGAAGGTCTAAACAAAAAATGCCACAAAATCAAAACCAAAACCAAAACAAAAAACATCCTCCCCCAAAACTAGAAAAACCAAACACAAAACCCAAAAAATCTCTAAAGAAAAGCCCTGAAAAAAATTCAACCCCCAAAAAACCCCAAGCAGAAAAAATGTTCATCTTTTTTCTACAACATAGTGCCCATATAAGCACCTAAAATAGTTTAAGTGCTGGGCAAATCAAATATTAATTTCGCGGGTAAGATTATTATGAATTTTAGGAAATGCATCTCATTCTGTCACAGAACAAATATTCAGATTGTTTTGAAATTCAACTTAACAAGGAAGCTCAGTGATGAAATAAATGGAGGAAACTTGGCTGCAAATAAAAATTCCCAAAGCCATGGGGCTATCTCATTTCACAGTTTGAACAGTATTTCTTTTTTCTTGGGTTTAGTTTTCGGGGTTTTTTTGGAATACAAGCCTTTATGTATAGACCTATTTTTTTGTTTTCCATTAGTGCCTTTTTAATCAATTAGAGGATCAAACTATACATTTCTCTCTGTCCAGTCCCTCTCCCTATTTCTTCACTCTTTTTCAATCAAAGGACAGAACCACTTGCTGACAAAGACAGAAATTAGGCTTGCTTTGTACTTCTAAACATGTCTCATCTCCTTGAGAACTCATATAATATATTCCCTTGTTGAATTTAGAATAGTGCCATGGAAACTGAACAACTAAAGTGTTAAAGAGTTGCCAATTCACAGTTGCAGGACTCAGCCTCTTTAAACCCACACTACTCTAGAGAGGATAGTAGATCCTACACCATCTCTTGGTAAAAAGAAAAAGGTATGACAATTTTTAATTTTTAATTCCTTAATATGTGTTAAATTAATATAATTGTGTTAGTAGCAACAGAGCATATTCTGTGATTTTGTAGATTAAAATAATAAATGAAAATCATATTTCAGTGATTCATTCATCTACTTTCAGGTGAATGTCCATAACCTTGCGAATTTAGAAAGCTGAAAATTTATAAGAAAACTCCTTTAAATTACTAAAAGGATCTTTTGCCCTACACATCTGTAAAATCTAAAGTGAGTGCAATTTGTATACTTAAAATAAAAAAAAAAGTTAAAATTGAGTGAAATGCACCATGGTTTTCAATTGCTTTCAATTACCATTAAACCTTTTTGAGAGCAATTTGCATAATGTTTCATAAACATGTAGGCAGATTAACCTTTTTAGTTAATTTATTCATTAGCAGTAAAAATTCAAAGCATCTCTTATGAGAAAATAATGTCTTGCTGTTAAATTACATGGAAACAAAGCAATTGGGACCTAGTTGCCTCAGTTCTTCCTGTGTCAAAGCACAAAACAGAGGAGAGAATAAAGCTTCGCCTGTTAGCAGAGTGTTGATTAAATCGCCTGTTTGTGAGCAATTAGCAGTATTACAAGAAGATTAGGTGAAGTATTAATTAGAAATGGGTTAGAAGAGTCCTGCCTGGAGCAGGTACCTGCTAATATAAGGGATGGAAGAACAAAAAAGTATGAGAAAAGACAGAGGGTTTGACTCTTTCCTGTCTTAAATCCCATAACCTCATACATTCTGTCAATGGAAAATGTGGTAATTCAACACTGTTTTCGGTCTCTTTATGATTCCTTTACATGTCTGTAAGTGGCTGCTTGAGATAGAAAGGAGTGGCCACTTTCTTTTGTTCCTGAGTGTCATCTCCAGCCTTTATTTTGCCTCTGAATGAATTGAGATGATAATATTATCCGTATGTGGGCATGTCAAAAGTGGTTGAAGTTTGGACCCTTATGTGCTATTTTATTAGCCAGGCTCTTAAGGTATTTTCAACAACAGGAGTTTAAACTCTTTTCATGAAATTGAATCATTTCCAGATTGATCTTAGGGCACTGGCAGGTCTATCACTTTTAGGATAAGTTCACAGCGTTGGGTAAATACAGTGTTGGGTGATACAGGCCACATAGCAAGTAGAAAGAAGCTGCTTAGCTGATGGTGATAGAGCCTGAATGAATAGCTCACACACTAGAAAGTTCACACCAGTTTCACACCTATTCTCACATCTCTTCACTAAGAAATAAAATGAAGCCTTTCTGGACTCTGTCATTTGTTGTAATGCTATCCATTGTTTTTACAGTGTATCTAAAACTACAAATATACTATTGCAAGGGGTGGCCCCATCTTTAACCTGTTTACTCAGGTTTGTGTGAATATTTAGGCTGGGATATCTGTTATATAATTCTATTAAATTTATAATTACTTCCAAATTTACATGTCAGGACAATCAACTTGATTTTTTTATACTTTCCCATATCTTTTGATGGGTTTACATCTTGAAGAGATATTCTAATCAAGATTTCAAAGTTAAGAAAATTCCACACTCCCTTTAGGTGATTCCAAATACCCAGATTATACAGGCGACATGAGAATGCTGAAATCACTAAGTGCACAATTATGCAAAAGCAATTAATTATCCAATCTGAAGTATTATTCATGGTCCTCTTGCATTGCTGTCATGTGCTGTTTAGTGGAACGTTGTTGACTTAACTGATGTAAGTCAGCTCCAAAATCTGTAACAATCAAGTCTGTGGAAAGAGTTAAAAAAATGAATAGTTTCTCTACGGAAATTTAAATGAGATTAAATGTTTAAGGATGGTTCCTTATCTTTTAAGATGCTTACAAATTTTCTAGTAGAATTATATATTAAAAAGCTCTACTGTCTTTCAACTGATAAACAAAAACAAACAACCAAAAATAAAGCCCGGAAAAAGCCCACAGTGTGTTCATAGAGGTAGTTAAACGTCTGGAGGTAAACGAAGTGCTTTTTCTTAGAAAGGTCTCCTGTGATCTTAACATCATATTTGCTGGGTTTTGTTTTTTAAACCTACCTTACTAAACAGTAGAGAAGCATGTAAATTCCGTGATGGACACAGTTAAATAGAAATCCACCAGAAAAACAGATGTTTCAGATAGGTAAAATCTTCTAAGAACGACTATCCGAGTCCTGCTCTATTATTAAGAATAAACAAGGAATAAGGTTAAAATAGGAATATTAAGAATAAACAAGGAATAAGGTTAAAATAGGAATAATCTGCTATGTACAAAAAATCCCTAAGTTACCATTCTATAAGAATGACAGTGTGGGATTTGCTTATGATGAAAATGCCAAGCACTTCACATAAGCTCATACAAAGGCTGTCAAACACCCTCTCTATGCCAAATTGATATTTCATTGGAAGTTTCCACCACATAATAGATTTGTGTTCTTTCTATATCTGTATTAGACACATCATTCCCTACAAAGTGCCTGAAGGAGCTGAGGCAATCACCTCAAACATGATAATAAATTTTGGTGATATGAACCCTGAACATTTAAAGTTGGAATGCTTTTTTATAAAGTCTGCCTCAGGAACACTTTGCTTTGACTTTTATCAAGAAATCAGATTGTAAGACCATCTGATGTTGAAGACAACTTCAGATAGTGTTGTAGTCTTCCTGACAGAATCCTAAATACAATTGTATTGTCAAAACCCCCTAAGGAGCAAAACCCCCCAAGGAGCAATTTATATCATGGCTGTGGCACTTTGGGTTATTTTTGAAAAAGAAATCAAATAGAAAGCAAAGCTCACTCTTGTTAATAAAAAAGGTTAAATACTAAGTCAAATGGCAGAAAATTGGCTTAAAACACTGTGGATAAGAACAGAAATCTATTTTAATTTTGAAGTGCCTGCCCTGAACAATTGCATATCCACCTTGACAGGAAACTCTTCTCTTAATGTCTCCTCTTGGAGTAGCTTCCATTATTCTCCATAAATCGTAGGAAATTAGACGTATTTTAAGAATTGTAAGCTCATTTCCCTCTTACAACAAGAATAGTTCAAAGTGTTTATATGTAATGTAAACTAGTGTCTATTTAACTAAATTGCAATTTCTAATCAATGTACACATCTCTTTATTTCAATGCCCAATTGAATATGAAGACTCCTACTGTTTCAGAAGAAAGCAGAAACTCAAATGAACGTTTGGGAAGGAAAAAACAGTGTTCAAAAAAAACAGCTCATGAAAGAAAATTCTAAAAAAAACATTATGAAAACATAGGGAAAGATGAGATTCTTTTATCATAGCTGAAATGAGATGGCCTGCTATGTTAGAAATCAACTTTAATTTGTCAGACATAATAGCTTGCTAAGTTTCAGTAAGTACAGCATATTTGGACTAAACAAGAGGATTGTATTTTATGTGACACAGTTCCATGGTACCTTAACTTGCAGGGCATATGAAAGATTAGGATTCAGTCAAGTCACTGCCTAAATTAACCCTGAACCTGGGGAGGAATCTCTTCCTGACCTCCAAAGTGCACTAACTCCTTAATTATTCTGCATTGGCATCATACCCATTGGAGTCACTCCATAAAATATAAAAAGATATTCATGATTAAATATTCAGAAGGGAAAATAATTAAAATTGTCCTCTATATCTTTGATGAACTCTCCTGTCACTGGATCACAGAGTAACTTTTAATTATGCAGTCCTGTGAGATGTCTTCCTGAAGAAGTGTGCAGAGAGCCTGGGTTTTGTTGCAGTCTGATAGTACAGAGTGCTCCTAATTCACGCCAGTGAAAACTCAAATAAGCACAAATGGGACTTCAGCCCAGACCTTCACTGACCTTGGTAAATATTATCTGAACAGGCATTCCAGTTTTTCTGTATCTGAGGGAAAGGGATGACGCAGGCACCTGTCTCACTGCAGTGAGTGCAGAGCTGGGGAAGACACCTCTGCTTCAGTGCAGTGGCAGAAAGCCTTGTTTCTACACCACTTTCATGAAGTTAGGCAATGAGAGGACTTTCTAGGTGTCTAATTCTCCTCATGGGCAAGACACAGACATGTTGCTGCTTTAAAATCACAAAAACTACTCTATAAAACAGCTTTTTGCCTTGACATCCTAAATCACTGACTAGCAATTAGTTTAGATTTGGCAGGTGTTTCTGTTTTATTATGTTGATTATGTAGCTTTTGAATATCAATATAAATATAAAAGCTTAACATTTTCTATATGTGTTTAGCAGAGACAATTATTCCCTATAAAAATATATTCATTAATGTGCTGTTTATCATCATAAATCTTTCAAATTTTATATATATCATACTTAGAAACATCAGCATGCCATTCAGATGCTCACAGAGATGATCTTACAGTTGTTTATGGCACACAGAGATATAGATTGACAGGACAATCTAATGGTCTGCATCATCTCGTTTCAGATTGTTTATGAATAATCTTCATTTTGGTCTGCAAAGACTGGAAAAAGGAAGCAGTAGCAAGAAGAAATTTGTAAATAACCTCCCACTCAGAAATGTAAGGTGCTGAGCTTGGCATGCAGCAGCATATGGCACATGCAAGGAGTCCATGTATTTTAACCACAGTAGTACAGCTGTAATGCAGTTCCTGACTCTCCTCTCCTTCTTATTTTCCTTTTTCTTATTCTCTCCCATTTCTCACTTTGTTTCTGTTTCTCCCTCCTGCACATTCAACAGTCCTTCCATCCCCCCCATATGTCTTAATTGGCCAGATATCTAACCCTGAGGTTTTCAGTATGAGACCTGGGAAAAAATGGAAACCATTTACCTTAAAGGTTCCAAAAGTAATAGAGGACAGTGGATACCTAGAAATAGACAGCTTGAAAGGTTAAGACTTCAAACACTTTCAGCTTTTGGTCTTGACAGAATTTGGATAGGTCTGTATTTACTTCAATTTTTTTTAAAAAAAGTATAATCAGAGGGTGCATTTTGGTCGTGGACATCTATGTTCCTACTATAACAATCACTATTTCTTGGTGTGTTTGTGCATGTGTGTATTTTACTCCATCTTTGTAATAGCTCTGAACAAATTCACCTCTAGGGATTTCTAAAATGATTTAACATTCCACTTCCTACAATAACAGCGTATTTCAACACAAATACTTAATTATTTTAAAGGTTTATTTGATTTTATACTCTCTTTAGCTGTCATGAAGCTATTTTATTCTTCTTCTGCTTATATGAGTTTAGACTATGTTTGTTTTAAATTTATGTAAATACAGAATACAGAAAAACAGAATATAGCCATTAGTTTAGAGTACTACATCAATTTAAACCTGATTCCAAAGTTTCCATAAATGAAGCAAATGGAATTCAGCAGCAGGTAAAGGAGAAAAGACTGAATAGAACAAAGTCACTAGATGCTAAAATTCGAAAGAGCTCAAGATTTCAAGGTACAAATGCAAAATTAGGACTGCTGAACTCTCTGAGGAAAATAAGAAAGGGCTAATGTTTTATTTTTCCATTACTGGGTGAACATTTACATTGTTATTGCTAGGCCAACTCAAGCAGTATATTTTAAAATTTAATCCCTCAGGAAGAAAACGAATCACACTTTCTGTAATGGGAGTAAAAAGGAATACAGGGAAAAAATGTAAGAACACGAGGATTTAATCCTAAATCATAAAAGCATAATGCTGAGGATAATAAAAAAGTGTTCAGCTATGTATGAATGTTCTTCAGCTGAGTCTGAGACTGGAGCCATTTTTAACCATGAGCTCATAATTGTTAAAGACTACAAGGCCCAGATTTTGCTTGAAACAGCAAAACAGTGCAAAAGCAGTGCAAAAGCAGTGCAAAACATGCAATAAATAATCATAATATCTGTATGAAAGATCTATATTCTGGTGTTGAACTTGTGGCCTAGAAGACAGATGAACAGGAGCTAAACTCCATATTTTCCTTATACCATGCATATATTTGTCATATTCAGCCCTCAGCAAACAAGCTTACACAAACTGCTTGCATTGACCTTCATCAATTATTATGCTGGGTTCTGAGGTTTTTTTAAGCTTGAAAAATTTCTCCAAAATATCTATTTTATATCTATGTAGGGATGTGTATTAACTGTAGTTTCTTGTGACAGGAAAAGAAGTATGGATACCTGAACTGAACAGGGATACTCTGAATTCAAGGCATGATTCTGCTCTGCAAGTATCTGATATTTATTTTATGAATTTAAAGTAGTTGTCTGAGGTCCTCCTAAGTGTTGTGAACACAGTAGACTAGGACCTCACACTCGTGGATTAATGTCAGTATGTAACAAAAGCCAAAATGCTCACAATTTGCTTTCCACCACAAAAATCTCAAACTGAGCACAACAAAGGCAAGCCTGGTGACATCTGTAACACACTGTGAAATATTAGTTACAGTTTGTAAAATACTTTTTTATACTGAGGCATGTTTTGTGAGTCACTCTACCAAAAGTAAGAGGAGTAGTTGTAAAGCAAGTACTGTATTTAAGAGATTGAACTGCTTCCCAGCTCTGTAACATCTGAACATTTTTCTCTTAACTGGGTCACAAAGACTGCAGCATTTCATATACCTTTTGACACTTCTCTTTCAAGTTACAGAAACACTTCTTTGCATGAAGTGTTTTGATAGGTCAGGCAGGAGCAAGGTTGGTTAATGCAATGAATATGCCTCTGTTCCAGGTAGAAGTCTTTAATCAAGGACAAGGTTTTGGCCCTACTCCCTAAATGTAATGAAACACCAGCATTGTTCTGGTACTTTGGAAATTTATTGCACAATCAGTTCCATGAGATGTACATTATTAGCATGACTCGGTGCTACATATGCTTGTAAGAAAATTGAGTCTGTCTTACACATCCACAGAACTATAACATAAAACCAATGGTGCTGTCTAAAAAGGCAGGCCTCTCTTCCCTCTTATCCTTGTGTATTTCCCAGTTTGATTCTGTCAGCAAGGGCTTCCTTGCAGGTTCTTGTTCCCAGAATAGGATTCAGAGTAGGAACTGTCATGACTAAAACTAACCTCCAAATCTTTAGTTTCCCCCCTTCCCCATCCATCTCCCCGCTTTGATCAGTTTTCTTTCCAGACAGCTCAGATGTGGACTTCTGTAATATCTGGGGAAGACACACAGACTGTCTGCCCGTATTCATGGAGATTTATGCAGAGTTCAAGTGACCATATAACCACAATTTAACTGAGGTTAGTATTCTCTGGGCTGCTGCTGCACTCAAGGGAGAAAGCGTAGCTCCTATTGTGATTTACCATCTCTAACAGGTTAACATAGGACCTGTGAACTGCCTTCTAAACCTAAGCCCAGATGCTTAAAGGAAATAGTCCCCTAAGTGTCAATTCTCACTTTCTTTTCACCTTCCACATGTTTTAACCAAAGTTTTATGATTAGTCTGGTGTAAAGATATTAGAATCTGGCCCAGACTATGAACTCATGCTGGCAGATTGTAAAGGATCTAATCTGATTCTGACATTTCCCCTTCTTCATTAGAGAACATACATCTATATTCTTCAGATACTCAGAAACATCTTCAGATTCGCTTTTCAGAAAGCAAAGGGCCCATAAATATTAATATAATGACTACAACATCCATGAAAACATTCACACCACAACAGAGAACCAAATGGGAAAAACTTGCCATGAGCACTATTGTGCACTGTGGCTGAAAGTACCCTATATAATGGCAAAGGACTGTGGCTGTTTTTCACCATCACTGTTATCTGTTAGAAGTTAATTTTATTGTATGTCTTTTTTTTAATTCTCTCTGTGGGGTGATAAGGTGGTATATCCCTTGTCTTGGAGATCACTTTTGGCATTTCTGTGTTGTCTCAGGCTATGTGCAAACTCTGAGACCTAGGAGAGTTTCTGGGCTCCCAGCTCCCTGTATCCCGGCTTTCATACCAGGGTAAGGTTTGGCCAGGTGGGTGAACAGACAGCAGGTTACAAAATGTTTCATCCAGACCCTAGGCCTGGACTGGTATTTCAGCATGTGCTAAACATGCACTCTCAGGTCACTTTAAAATATGGGCCCTGTAAAATCAATGCTATTTGTTCAACAGATTCTCTGATTTTTTCTTTTACAAAAGCAAAACAAATGTTCATACGACATTTTCTACCATTAGATTTCAACTATCAATACTGAACTTCAAAGGATAATCTTGTATTTTAACACCAACTCCTTACACTATTAAATTAATTTTGGCCTCAGTACAAGTTGTTTGCTTTCTATCAACTGCAAAAAAAAACACAGCCTTATTAAAGGTGCTAAGAATTTAATTATTTGCTTCCAACTTTATGAATCACACAAACTCACTGTCTGGGGTACTTCTGGTAAGCTGTTATCTATGCTGGTTGTCCCTTTCTCCTCACCCTGGCTCAGACACCCAGAGTTATACCACCAATGATATCTCCAACTTCAGAAATTAGACTTTTCCCTATTGGGATACTCTCTAGAGAAAAGGAAGTGTGGAAGTAGAAATCCTTTCTCATCAGGCCCATGCAGATGACAGAAGGTTTTTTAGGAAGTTAGAGTTTCATGAATCTAAGGGATAACATGCTTTGAATGTTAGGCATTTTCCAGAGGATATTGTGTTGGCTGGGTGCCTGTAATCAAGGAATTATACAGGATGCATATTCAAAAGTTTCCTGATGGAAAAAACAGAGTGGGTTGGGTTTTCTGGGCAGATTTGAATCATTTACCTGAAGTCAGGGTAACATCTCAACCTTTATGAAAGAAAGACATGAAAAGTTAGATTTTACCTCCTGGGAGATAAAGGAAAATTTGACTAAATGTTAAGGCTAAATTCCAGCAGCTTTGATTGTTCTGTTAGCTAACAGAAAATGAGAGAAACCTCTTTTAGAGAGGGATGAGAAAAGACTAGGGGGGAAAAAAGACAAATATATGAAAAAGGAAAAATGCTCTGGCAGCCAGGAGGTTCAACCACATCCTGGAGTGAATTAGACACAGCATCACCCTACAGAGCAAGTAGAGAATTTTCCCTCTGGGCTCTGTACTGGTGTGGCTTCACCTTGAGCCCTGTGTGCAGTTTTGGGCACCAGGATATGAAAAAGACATTATGCTATTAAAGATTGTCCAAAGGAGGGCAATGAGAATGGGGAAAGTTTTGGAGAAGAAGCAGCGTGAGGAGCAGCTGAGGTCACTTGGTCTGTTCAGCCTGGAGGAGACTGAAGTGAGGCCTCATTGAAGTCTACAGCTTCATTGTGAGGGACAGTGGAGGAGATATCAATCTCTCCAATCTCATGGCCAGTGAAAGGACACAAGGAAATGGCCTGAAGCTGAGTCAGGGGAGGTTTAGGTTGGATATCAGAAAAAGGTTTTTCATCCAGAGGTGGTTGGGCCATGGAATAGACTCCCAGGGAAATGGTCACAGCACCAAGCCTGACAGAGTTCAGGAAGCGTTTGGGCAATATTCTTGGACAAATGGTGTGACTGTTGGGGTGTCCTGTGCAGGGCTGGGGCTTGGACTCAATCATCCTGGTGGGTCCCTTCCATCTCAGCATATTCTGTTCCATGATTCTGTGGTTCTGACAGAACATGTACCTAACTTCAATTGGGATGGCATTGTAGAAATGTGTCCATTTTAAAAAGAAAGAAGCAAATTAATCTGTTCAAGTAACAGCCTTCTTTTTGACTAAAATAAGAAATGTCATTATCAATTTTTCCATAATGATACAACAGAAACAATTACTCAAATGAGAGAACATTATGACAAAGGCAGAGAAAGACTCGAAGTATGTGGACTGGGGAGTTTTCCAGGGCTTAAAATTCAAAAGCAAGATGCATATTTATTTTATTGTTTAACCATATGTTTCCATTAATGAAAAATATGAAGCAGAGAAGGCAGCTGAAAGCCAAAGAGATAACAGGAGAAATGTTGCTAAGGTATCTTTGAAGGAAAATTAAAATAATTTTTTTTGGAGCAGATGGAGACTTAGAGAATCCAATATGTCTCCTAATATATATCCTCAAACATATTCACTGGAATATTACCAACCTCTTCTATTAGAGTCTGGCATTGTAAAGATTTTGAAAATGTTGTTTCTGCTGGATTTCAGACTCTGATACTAAAATACTGTATTAAGAATGGAAAATTTAGTGGGAAACAGTAGAAAGTTCAGACGTACTTCATGAAAAGAAAAAAGAAACCATTTTCATGGGAGTGCTCTTTTGTACAAATAAAGTGGAAGAGAAAAAAAATTAGTGTCAAGATATATGAGCATAATTTTCACTAAATAGTATATCAGTAAATATTTCTGTCAATAAACATTCCAAAATCAATGTGAGAATCTTAAAACTCATTTCTGTATGATCTAATAGACCAGAAAAAACTTGTAACAAGTCAGCTTCTGTCAAGAGACACACTAATAATTCTGCCTATTCTGTTCACGAACTCAGCAATAGCCAAAAAAATGGAGCTGGTAATAAACCACTAGGTAACTGCAAATGTATAATTGGCACAAATATGTATCTAATAAAGCAAAGACGACCATGGGATGGCAGATGCAATGGAGGACAATTAAATTCATGTTTGATGGCTGATAGGTTCTAGGAATTTCTCATCATTTAATCTGTGGTGTGATGTGCTGTGGTGTTGCTTTCCCAGACTTGGAGGGAAAGGTGGCAGCACCAAATGAGATTGGGGCTTGTCCTGTCCTGAGAGCTTCAGGCAGCTCAACAGAGACCTTCTGTGAGGAGGAAAAATTTGGGCTTTTCTGGGCAATAAGACTGTGGAAGTGGGACCACTGCTTAAATACAGGTAAGCTTGAGGAAAGCAGAAAGCTTGCAGCAGAAGTTCAGGCTGAAATATATTCCTTATGTCTGGCTTTAGACATCTGGGATGCATATAGAGCCTTATGAGCTCTGTACCCTCATCTCTCTTTAAAATAAACAGAGCACAACAGACAGTCTTTAAAGGTGGTGCATTATTCCAACCATGTATAGATGAATCCCATCTCTAAGGACATGAATCACACTGTAAAAGCACTGAGGTGTCTCCACTACAAAAAAAGACAGCTGAAGGGAGGTGGTTATTTAGATCTGGATGGATCAGCTCCAGCCTGACAGGGTCTTTCTTATTCGTAGCAACAAATAAATCTAACACCAATTCTCAAAAGTGATAAAAAGCAAAATGCTTTTCTAGTGACCTAGATAGTGTTGTGAGGCTGGTGTAAGACAGAACTAAACACAGTCAGCTGCAAAGTGAGTCAAAAAAAGAGGACCCATCTTTTGAGGACAAGGAAGGGAAGACATCTTCAGAACTTTATTTACTCTGGCTCATTGAGCAGCTGCAGGTTTATGATGCTTAAAGTGCTGCTTTCCTGTTCCCATATATATGCTTGTGACTTCCAAAATACACACCCTTATAAAATGCAGACCTTTGAAGCCTACTGGTGTCTATGCTTAAAAAAATAAAATAAAATATGCAGAGTAGGTTCACATAATGTTTTTGATTGCCTAGGATCTGGTCAAATCAAATTAATGTCTACACAGATGTGGCTCAAGGAAAGGTTCTCTCTGTGTATGGGGAACTTGGTGAGCTTAAGCTACTGTAAAGATATATTGTTGTATCAAACCTGGCCCAAATAAGCTCCTATAAATATAGAATAAGATCCAGAAAACATTTGTTCTTGCCCATTCTATCTGTTTTGGGTGATTCTTGTAGGAATTTAGGCAGTGAATTCTAAGAATTTCACAAATGGCTTTCAGACCTCGTAGATGTTATAGAAACTTAGACATTCACATCTGGCTCCTCATGATTCCAACATTCAGCCCTTCAAACTCTTAGGTATGACAACGATATTTCTACTTTCTGTCTTTTCCACATAGATCAGCATTTTGGGGTATGAAAATAGGCACTATGAACTTCTAAATATTTCAACAAAAGTAAACAAATACAAATTACCTATATACAGAACATGAAGTTGGAAAGAAAAACTAACTTGTCATTGTTAGTGAGCTTGTAGTTTTTGCTTTATGTAGTAAGATCTTGGTACCAGGGGAGATGGAAGGGTGCTCTCTTGGCTTCTGTGGAAATTAAATGTGCACATATAATTTTATAATTATTTTCTTTTTAAATATGTTTGGCTAGAAGAAAAATGGTTGTAATTTTTCTGCAGGGTTTATGGAATATGAGAAGAGTTGAGGAAGATTGGTAGCTCTGGAGGGTGCCCTGTCCCACTCTTCTGTTAAAAATAGGTTACTCAGACCAGATGCAACCAGGATTTGAATATCTCTGAGTCAGACTATACAATTTCTCTGGGAAAGCCTTAAAAGAAGAATTTATTTTTCTTATGTTTAAATTTAATATCCTGTAGTTCAATTTATGCCTGTTGCCTCTTTTCCTACCACTGAACATCAGTGAGGAAAGCTTGGCTCAGTCTCTACAGACGGCCATCAGATATTTACAGACATTGATAAAATCTTCCTTAAGATTTCTATTTGTTTATTTAAACATGATAGAAATTATTATAATTCAAACTTCTGTTCAGCAATCTTTTCTTTAAAAAGAAAACTTTATTTGCAGAGAATTACAATAATTTTAATAATTATTAATTCTTCTTAAATTTATAAATTTAAAATGAAATTATAAAAGGAAATTTCTATTTCAAATTTTTTTCCTACCAATTTTTTTTTTAATCACTTTTGGCTTTTAGAAAATGTTTCTGCAAATCAAACCAGATTTCTTGGATTATTAAGGTAGTTATAAAAAAGTCTCAAGTATAACACATGAAATAATGCTTTGATTCATTTAAATGTCCATTGTTTGTTCAGTTCTTAGAACAGAATATGTGGTAATAACTTATATTTACCTACATGTGATTTTGGAGTTGAGCTGAAGAACAGGTCTTCACTTCTAATGTTACATGAAATTTGTTGGTAGACATTTTCAAGGGGTTGCACTCATTATATACCTTGTCAGTTCCTTCTTATTTCCAAGAGTTTTTGTAATATTTTCAATATGATACAAAAAAGGAAGCATCAAATTTAGCTTCAATGTTTAAAATACTTCATTAGTTGCTTTTTAGAGTGCAGCTGTACCAACTGTAGAGGAATACATATTTTGGCCTTGGTATTGTTTCAGTTTCTGATCAATTATTAGGCACAATGAAAGTAAGATCATAGAAAACTGTAAGTTTAATTTTGACATATTACACCATGTTTGCAAAGAGCAGAATAAATCTATTAAAATGCATAATACATATTTTAAATCAAATAATACTAAAAATTTAAAATTCATTATTTAGCTCATAGAATGCTTATAAAATATTTCATTTTTAACTGTGGTCATTATAATTTAAAATTAAAAAGAGCTTTGGAATTCAGACTGTGCACTCTGACATTAATTTATTAAGTATTTTGCAATCACAATTTAAACTGCAGTGAGTAGTTCTGATTGTTTACCTAAATCACTTTATTAATTCTAGCTCAAGCTGATAAACAGGTTCATACTATGCATTCTTTTAGAGCATAATTTGAAAGTTTATCTTAGGAAAACTAAGATACTTAGTCCTATATTTTCAATGAACTTTAAATCAGCTTCAAATCAAATTTAATTTCTGCATTTCAGTTGTAGATTGTGTTAATGTATTTCAATTTAGCCTTAAATTTGTCCTAGATTAGCTAAAGTTTTCATGAAAAAAAAATAAAATCCCAACATGTGAAGCACAGAGCTGCAACAGGATTGTCTGCTTTCCAAAGTTCATGGTCTGGAGCTTTGGTCTGGACCCAGGCCAATGACCAGGGTCAGGGAGTGAGCTACACTAAAATTTTAAACACTCTCAAAATTCAACAGCTTGGCTCAGCAGTGTTTCCATCTTAATAATAAAATATTTCTGTATTGCACGATGCCTGGACCAAATACTAAATTATTGTTTTCCTTGGGATTTTGACTTGGGGTTTTCTATCAGGATGTGGAAGACTTTTGTGGAGTAGTGAGGTAGGGCTCCCTTTTTGAAGAGGCATCTTTGGAGGGCGCCTCTGATTTTGGGTCATGCATTCTCTTTGGGAAAGGGAACAGCTGGGAAACATTACAGAGAAAGACTCAGTGACCATATAAAGTTCTAGAGTACTTCCATTTGTTCCTCTCCAATGCCTGAACACCGCACGCCGATCATCTACACGTATGACCTCACATTTTGAAAGGGCCATCCTTCATGTGTTTGTGCCACGAGTATCTCAAAGCTACATGCCAACGTGCACATTCAAGCAAACAAATCACAAATGTTATCCCATTATGTCACAAGCTGTACTTGTTAGGTGTTCCAAAGTGCTTGACTCTATTGCAAATGGTCAGGCTGCCAACACCCGTACATATGGTGTAGTCTCATAAATTAGGAATAATTTGTGTCCAAAGTTTCTCTGTGTTAATTCCACTGTGAAGGATCTGAACCAATATTTTTCTTGAATGTGGTTCCTTTTCATATCAATTTTTATCATCAATATGATGTTTTTTGGCTAAATTAAATTAACCAACAATATTTCTGGTTTGAAGAAAAACGCTTATCATTTTTTAATGAGAATTGTTAGCTGCAGGTTTTTTTTACTTTTTTCATTGCCAAAACCCAATCCAAAACCAACTGTGTGATTTATGAAGACAGCCTTGCCCTGGTTCTTTTTCAGGCCCACCCTTTACTGTCTGAACAATAATGACTAAAGCAGTGAAACATTAGAAATAATCTATTTTTTCTACCTTTTTTACATAGAAACACTTTTATTCTAAAATTTAAACAAACAAATAATTTCTAAACTGAATTTGTGCAAATAATAGATCTAGTTTATGCTAGAGCTGGCTGACTGTTAAAGCAGAAAAGCTATCCAGGCCAGCCTGGAATGACTATTCCTTTAATTGAAGCAATAGAGACCATGCACTAAATACTAGCTGCATTATTTTTTTTTTAAGAGAACACATTTGCTATGATTTATTAATTTATAATCCTCTTTTGCATGTCCAGAAGTGAATCCATTAACATAATAGATCACTCTTTAAGTTAATAAATGCTTTCTTTAATGTACTTCACTCTGGTGAGTAACTGGGCATATGATTAAGTACAGACATACACGTGATGTGGGACAATATCTTTCTGACCTAATGACCTCATGATCAATTGACAGGGAAGTCACAGTGAAGTCCTTTTAAAAGGAATCCTGGAAAAGCTGTAAGACATAAGCATTAACCTGTAACAAGTGTACAAGGACAAGCTGTCATGCACTTTTGAGAATCTGGGCTTGCATTTTTTGTCATCATTACAAATTGTTAATTCTACTTTAACATAGAGCATCGTTCATTGTAAAATTCCCAGACACGCTTCTTAGGTTTTGGTGTGTTTTTCTTTTTTCCTAATGTTCTGTTGTGTCTGCATCTGCTATTTTAGATTTTATCACCTATGAATAAGAACTGATAAAATTGCTACGAACACCACAGGAAACATTGTTAGGAGTCCAGAATTCTTGAGGAAGATTGTCAAAGCAAGGCTTTCCTAGTGTATTGCTCACTGCAGTAGTCACATTTCAGCCTGCTCTGAACTTGGAAATACCATGATATATCTGTTCAATCATGAGAGTGGTATGGATATATGTTACCCTAAAATTTGTCCCAAAACTGTCTTACTGCAATCATGCTCCATAGCAATATCTTCCTTCTTCCAGTCTCCTGGAATATAACTATTGTTCACACTTAAAACTGAGTATGGTGCTTTGTAATACCGTGACAAAGACGTTTTCAGTTTACAATGAGAAAAAATACCTTTTTTTAAAAAAAAAAAAAACAAACATATACAAAGTATTTTCCAAATGTATCAGTTCTTGGCTGTGCTACAGAATTCCTCCTGGGCAAGAAATTTAATATTTCTTTGCTTCAGCTTTCTACCTGAAAAATGGCAACAGCAGTATTTTCCTAATGCTTTCTATCAATCTTATCTGACTAAAATATGGGCTCTCCTGTGCAGCAACAGGAAGTGCATCTTTCTGTATGACTATTTCCCAAACACAGTGAAAATTTTTGTTTAAATTAGCCAAATAGAAGACTCTGGGCCAAATGAATAGCTTTTTCTTATTTTTGATGCATTGATGGAAATAGTGTAGTGGGATTCAGCTTTTTGACTTTTCTAAAGATAATCAATGAGCAATTGCAGTCAGGAACCAGGATACATTTATGGGATTCACGGAAGAGAATAGACAGAGAAAAGTTTCTGATGCTCCCTTGACTCATCTGTGCAAAACAGTAAGGCACAGATTTCTGTCCATTCACTTTGCTGATTAGTTAAACTCACTTCTTCCAGCAAAGAGAACAGTGAAGCAATAAATCTTTGTCTGTTCTTTATGCATAGACAGAAACAGGGCAGAATATGTTGGAATGAGATGTTAACTTGAACATTAAGCTGTCATGTTAATGGATCTACTGCTTTCCCTACCAGAGAAGGCCATGCTTCAATATTCTACTTTCACCAAATTTTTCCATTAACTCTTCACAGTGCAGTTTTTAAAGGCACTTTTGCAATTGCTTCATATATCAAAGTAAAATAGCTGTTCTTTACACCATTTCTCTGTCTGATGTGTTTTGATACATCAATCAATAAGATTAAATAATGTTGCTTTCACAAAATTCTGAATATTTTAATAAGAACCTTCTGAGATTAACTTTTCGACTAGCTGTGTTTCATTGCACTTCTCTTCCTCTACAGATTATTTAGATTTCAGACCAATAGAGTTTTGCTGACAGAAATTATTTAATTGAGGCAATTCTCATTCTGCCAGATGTCTGTTCATAACTGAATTCATTCACTTTTCAATAATTATCCCTCAACTGCAAGAAAGAATACTGGAGACAAAATGCTAAATAAAAAACCAGACACACACACTAATGTCCCTAGGTGGATAACCAAAACACACACAAATTGTCAGCCAATGTTCACAGGAGTCAATGGTGATCTGTTGAATCTGGACACAAATTCTCTTTTCTGACCACTAGTCCTCCCCTGGGGTCTCATTCTCCAGTTCACTGTAAGGCTGCATGTGCAAGCATGGTCTTGGACATTGCAGAGTTGGCTTTAGGGTAGCTTCTTCTCAATTCTATTTGAATTTTTAAAGCCATAGAACTGAAAGGCAATTCATCCACCAGGCTGAATTTAAGTGTATTCAGAAATTACCTCAGTTCACTCCACAGTCAAGATTACTGTCTATAACATATTGACCATTGCTGCATTTTTCTACAATTAATGTTTCTACAATTACAATTAAGATAATACTTGCACTTTCGATCAATATGATCCAACCATGATAAGGGATGGTATTTTTATTTGATCTCTCTTTCTGAAATAAATTCCAAAATTTGAAATTTCATTCTACTTTTTATATATATGCCTCAGAATAGATGAGTTTTGGGATTATCTCTTCCAATTACATGCTTAATCTGCAAGAATCTATAAATTCCACGAACACATAATTAATAAATTATTACATAAAAAGACCAAAATATGTCAAGCATATTCACTATGTGTTCCTAAAAAAAAATTATATTAACAAATAATGACACAAGTAAGAATAGCCACATACAATGAGTCCTTTCTAGTGAAAATGAAAGCTATATGTGTCAGACTTATACCCAAATGACTACTGATTTACACATTGGCCAGACCGATGAGTAGAATTTTTTTTAAAAAAGTCTCCCAAACAGTTCTGTTACATCATTACAAACTTGTCTTATTTTTTTTTTTTTCCTACTTTTTGCATGAGCCTGTTAAGCTGTAGGAAAGATTTTGATTTGCATTCAAATTCTTGAGCCAAGTTTATAGTGGAATACAGCATAATCCAGTTCGTGGGAACATTCCCTGGTGTATCACTGAAGTGCATTCTGGAGTCAAATTTGTCAGCTATTCTAATAGCAGACAGCAAAGATACACAGCAATTTAGAACAAGAAGTCAAGAGAAATGTCATGAGTGGTCTGAGAATTTACATTGGAAAAAAACTTTGTAACAGTTTAAAAAGTATAGGAAATTCTACTAAGTAGAATTTTTAAGAGGTAGCTAGATTGAATCTAGGTAGAAAGTAAAAAAAATACATCTTTTTTCAAAAAACCCATATTTTAACTTATATATTAAGTAATTTTAAATTAGAGATTTAAAATACTATGAGACCATGAATATTACTCCTTCCTGTATCTTGGATTTTCAGGCTGATAGTAGCTGCTGTAGAAAACCTTGTAACTCAAGCCTTTTTTTTTTTTATGCCAAAAGTTGGAAAAAACAATAAAAATCTTGACATGACACAGATGCAGATTAGAGGAATGGTTTCTTTCAAGTGAGAAGGATTAATGTTTCTCAATATACTGTGACATGAAAACCTACACTCTGCACAAGCTAACCTTCTTATCTTTCCATGGGATAGTGCTGCTGCACTGTAATGCAAAGCAGCTTCAGCACCGTGCTGAAAGTTGGCACACAGACGAGAGTTCATGAGCCCAGCGTTGGGATCCAGATATATTTAAATTTATTAAAGGCTGACAAAGCACCACGGCTCTTTTCCAAGTCAATACATCAGATCACCTAACAGTGACTTGTTAGGTCAGAAGTGAAAAATTAGATCTCTGAAAGGTTTACTTCAAATAATAGATTAGTTACGATATGAAGGATCCCAAGAGTAGATTCTTAGGGTCTACCCATTGATAGAGAAGCCTGTTGAGATTTGATTGAGGATAAAAAAAACAGGGTAGTATTCTCTTTTTACATGAAAAGGTAAGCCAACACAGCAAATTAAGGACTATGTGGAAACAAAACATATATGAAGAAAGCCAATGAAAATATAATTACAATTGGTCTAGAAACAACAACAAAATTTATGAAGAACAGCGTGAGCAGTGTGGGACAGGAAGAACTCAAACTCCCATTTCACATTCTGCTTGAGTGTGGGTATTAGAGAGAAAATTTCCTCACATGGAGTCTCATTTCAAGCAGCCAGAAGGATGGAGTGGAATTTGTGTACATCCCAAGAGTAATGGACCACAGGGTGTTTGAAATTGCACAGATTTACTGGTATCAAGAAAAAAAAAAAAAAAGCAGAGTAAAAAAAACAAATTCTGTTCAGGAAAATATCCTTCCCAGAGTCCAAGTATTTACTGCTAGAATTTAAATTGAAATAGTTAAACATAAATTAAAAATAACAAATGGTGGCACTCGTGTTGAAAGTGAAGAAATATGAAATAATTTTAAAAATAGAGCAGTCTATTTAGGTTTTTTTCTACTTCTCTACCATATGCAGTGAGATACCATGAAAAGAAACAAAAATTCCTGGAAAAGTAGATTTCATATTACAGTAAAGTTTATCTATTGAAAATACAGGATACTGCATTTCAAATTGCATGTAGTAGCAAACTAGTGCCATTTCTTCTGAGCAGCACTATGAAAAAGGATTATAATAAAGAATGTTACAAAAGTATAAGCATTTGGAATTAAATGTTTGAAAGGCTCTGAGGATTGCTTGAGGATATTCATCCCTGGCACTCTGTAGCATAGAAAATCTTCAAGCCTTAAGTTCTCTGCATTGAAATTAATCCTCAGCCTTTCAAACCTTGGTATAAGAAAAAATGAAAATATAAATCTATAAGACTTTTTAAGATGCCTGTAGACCAAGAAGCTGTCTTTTTCTGCTTATTGTGGAAAATAAATGCGCTAAAGGCTGGGGCTGAAATTCACAGGGAACTCTTTGTCAAAGTGGCTGGGCTCTGCTTTACAAGAGGAGAGCGTGGTGTGACTGAAGGAGCCATGGGGTGGGAGGGCTGATGTGAAACCCAGAGGTTTCTCTGAAAGATCTGCTGAAACTCATAGTTTCCCATAAATTTTTCAGTTTAAATGAGTGTAAAAATTTCCACGAAAGGAAAATATTTCTAAGGAAACTAAGCAAAAAAAATTGAGGCTTAGCTTTTAAGAGGTATTCACTAATATTCTGCCCCTAGGATGCCTATAGACAAACATGAAAAAATGTAATTATAAAACTGTCAGCTCAGGTACTGGACACACTCTCCATCTTTGCACTAGTACCAAACTTCCTCTGTACTTTTTTTTGCTGCACAGTGAGACTGTTACCTGACTTTTATTTTTTTAGTTTGGTTGTGTACATTATATAGGTGTTCTTCCATATCTTTGAAAAACATTTATAGACTTCATTTCAGGGTTTTTGTTTTTATGCTTCATTGATTCTGTCTTCTTTTCTTCATCTGAGGAATTCTTAAATTTAATTTGTTCATAATATGAATGTGGAGAAAGTTTGATATAAGAGTTGTGAAATATAGTAATAAGAACATTCTTTATTTTTCTGATATTTATGTATTCCAGTAAAAATATTTTAAAAATTATCAGAAAGTGTTGAGTTGCAAATGAAATAGGAGGGAATGGTATATGATAAACAAAAAATGGATTCAACTTGTACAGAATTTCTTTTATTTTAGTGTCATTACATCAAGAAGTTCTTCGACCCACTGTACTCGGAGCACAAAGAAGTTTACATGATGTTTTTGAAGATATATGATGTTTTTATGATTTATATATGAAGAATACATGATGTTTTTGAGGATATGCAGATGCAAAGCAGCCAGGAAAGGGCTTTAGAAATTCACTTTTCTTGCAGCTTCCCTGCTCCCAACACATTTTTATGTGTCCTTCTCTTCCTCTTTAAACTCCCAACACATTTTTATGAAGTCCTATGATTACAGAAATCGGAGGGAATTAGTCCATGTTTTACTTGCAAACATCTCAGTTTTCAGCGAAGTGCTCACATGACAATTCAATTGTGACTATCCTTTTGAAAAAAAGCCTCCAGCTCATTTTGCAGAAGCAGACATGCCATGAGAAGCTGTGTACTGTAAGGAATGTCAGGCTTTCAAGCAAGAGATGAAGAACTGGAAAATCTATTATACTGCTACCGTGGTCCGAAAGTCCCAAGCGGGAAGACGAAAGGGTGGAGGGATGAAGGAAAATGAAAGAACCAATAAACATGCAGTTTATTGAAACATGGATGTTTATACATTGGCATGATTTTCTGACTACTGTAAAAAAAATTACATTTTTTAATAAAAAATTATCACAAAAATATATTTATGTAATTTTCTTCAAGGATGTGTTTTGCTCCTCTCATTTTATCAGGAGGTAATAACAGATTCTGGGAACTTAAGTGAACCGTGGCAATAAAGAAACAACAAAAAGTAGCAAGTTAAGAGAAGCAAACAGTTTAAAAATGCTTCTGTAATATTCTTACTATAGCTTTTTGAGCAATAGACAGCAATTTTTAGTATTTTTTCTGGTGATCATTAGTGATCTTAGTTACCTGCATTCTTCAGGCACAGGAACAGAAAGAACAATCCTTTTAAAGGAATGGATTAATGTCTGACCTCCCTAGAGAGGAAAAAAATTGCAAAGATGACCTACTATATCAGAAAAGCACATACATAAAAGTGTAAATATAATTAATAATAATAAAAAGAGGTTATATATTTTATTTCAAAATATCGCAATTTTAATGATATTTCATGATTCCTGAGTTTCTGATTTCATAGCACTTTATGTAGGATATGTTACTTCTTGAGAAAATAGTAACAACATGGCCAATCATTAATTAAATTTCAAAGTATATAAGCTTAAAAAGAAGGTGATAATATATACGTGAGATCTTCAATGTAAATAACTTCTCTTCAATATATTACATATTTAGATGAAAGTACAAAAGCATTGTACATAAGGATACTGTAGTAATCCCCATAATGTGACTTCCAAGATCCTAGTAAATGAGAAAAAAGCTTAAGACATATTTCAAAGGAAACATTTGAAACAAAAAACTGAGAAAATAGATTTTGGGTAACATCTCAGTTTAAAAACAAGCAGTGATTCAAAATCAGAAGATATCATTGTCTGTATGAGGGCAGGTGATTTTATCTCCTAAAATGTAATGCATTGCTGGATGAACTATGTGGTAATTAATATGTTGCTGATATAAATGATCTAATCTTTCACAAAAGCCAAAAGATGAGACTTCCCCTAAAGCACTCAAAGTATCCTTTGTCAACACTGCTTCTTGTGAAAGGAATTCAGTCTTCACGCTGTAGTTAATCCTTGACCTGCCATCCATGCCTGCCAAGGAAACTGACACTTAATGTCAATTAGAGTGATCTCTGTTGTGACTTGGACACAGCTCCTCTGGGACCTGGATTGCAATCAGCAACAAATTACATGAAAGGCTTTGAGCAGGTCAGATCATATAGTCATGAAACTGAAGCCGTCAGACATGACTTGGCCAAATTTGAACTAGCAACTGATAAGCTGGTGGCTCTAAATTACCACTTCTGTTATTCTCCTGACAATTTGCTGATCCATCCAAAATATGTCTGGGGTCATACGTCTCCAAAGACATGCACCAGGGTATGCCAGATTGCTTCTACTGCATAGATGTTTTCAATCCACTGCAGTCCATGTGCTTTTTGTTTACCAATCCAGATAACCTGAATATAGAATCAAAGCAAATCAGAGAAATGTCATAATAAAGGGCTACATATCTTAAATGCATTACATAATATTTACACCATCAAACACACTAATATTTTATTTTAATTACTTTTCAGCTATAGTTCAGCATAAGAGCACTAGGATTATATGTACTGTTTTAGTCTCCCCTATATATTTATCATTGACTGTAGCATGAATTAACTAGAATTAGGCCTTGACTACTACATATACAATCAAAAATTTTCTAGGCATTGTCAGTAGGCATAAAGCATCTTTCAGTTTAGTTCATGGTAATCTGATATAACAAATGTTACTGTTAAAATTGAAGAGAAAGATGTGTATTTATAAATAGGACATCACTTGACAAACGCCATCATCAAGAAAAGGAATTTATTTTAAAGAGTTAGAAACAGAAGGAACCATCTGAGAAGAATTGGCCAATAGAGCATTAAAACAACACTGTGGAGTGCCAGAAGATCTGGAAAATCATTTGAGACGATAGAAAATATAGTAGAGTATTGTATATGAATAAGCCAGGAGGAGCAGTTCCAGAAATAACTTCTGCTTACCTGTAGGAAAGACTGGATTAAGCATAAGGCTAAATAGATTCCCACTCCAGCTCTGAAGGTCATTATACTTACAAAAAATATACAATATAAAGTATGAAAAATAAAAAGGTGTCCATAAATCTGAAATATAAATGTTTACACATTTTTACTTGGAATAAAGGCTTGAAACCATATGTAATAAAAGTAAAGCTGTCCTTTTTAATATGCAGAAATATGTGAACTATGCTCAATTAATCCTGGGGACAGCAGATCTCCAGCTCTACTTTGAGGGAATGAATGATTCATGGTTACTACTTCTTCCAGGGTTTTTTCTTTTCATGTAACAGAGGCTGAAAATAAGATGATGCCTGTGAAGCTGTGACCACTACTAGACACCTTTCCATTGCAATACATAGCATTCATTTTTGTGCCTGCAAGAGTCAGGAAAGACCCAAAATTTCAGCATTTTAGGTCAGGAGAAAACTTGAGCTGGGCTGACTGTAGGCCACAAAGGTGAAAGGACGTTGTGGGTGGCATCATTACCGGGGACTCAGCTGGGCACACCCGAAAAAATCCACTAATTCTTTTCCTGAACCGAGAATAACAAGACTATTTCAAGACCAATCATACCATAAATGTTTGTGGGAACCAGACATTCTCTTATTTAATGAAACATGAAACTGAATGAATGAATGATCTTTTCAGCGATCACACATTTTAGCTGCTATTCAGAAGCTGATTACTTTAAATATTGACACTCTTTTCATGTAACACTTACCTTAAAGTCCACTGAAATCTGTAGAATTATTCTTAATTTATGGTGGCATAAACAATTTTAAAACCAATAAAAATCTCAGATGCTCCTGAGCTTTTTTGGCTATGTTTCTTTGATGTTTTTTTTGTCTACTAGCTGACTTTCAGTTATGTAGTTATAACTTTGCATTTCATTTAAGGAGATTTAAACTGTTCTAAAAAATGTACAAAAGACTAGCAGTTACTGAATATTCTATAAAAAAAGGCCCAATATATCTAGAAAATAAAATACATCAGTCCTTACCAAAGAGAATTTCTGTATGTCTTCAGCCAAACAAAATATCAGCTGGTAATTCTTTGAGGATCTTTTTCTAAAAGAAAATAAAAACCCAATACAATAGGTTTTTAATGGACACTTCCTAGAAAAGCCATGCTATGTTTAATAACCTTCATTATTTTGTACACATGATGACCAGAAGACTATTAAGGCTGTTACAACTGTTACTTTTTCAGCTTCCTAAATTGTTGCAGGAGATAGGAAACCAAAGTGCTACTGACAGTCTGCTGTCACTCTCTGAATCTCCTCTTGTTATTTTAAGAAAGCCTGAAAATAAGTGGCAAGGCACGAAAACTGAAGCTTAGCAGTACCCTCAGTAAAACAGGCAAAATAGCCTTCAATCTGTGTATTGGACACTTCAATTCCACATGAAAAATGCTTGATTTTTTTCCCCCTAAGTGTTGTAATAATAAATGGAAATCAAAAAGAGGGCACCCACTGTGACGTTTTAGATTCTCAGGTTGTTTTTGATGACTCTGGTGAGCTCAGTGACCAATGAGCATTGTCTGCTCCAGATGGAAAAAAAGTCTGAAGTCTTTCCTGTTGAGGCTGTGGCATGGAATAGACAAAAGCCTTACTTGAGAACCGGTCTCTAGGATGACTTATTTTAAATGAGGTTGAAAATTCCAAATTCAAGGATTATTCCAACTCTCTTTTATATACTTGATTTTTTTTGGGGTGGGGAGGGGGCTTGAAAGTTCAATGAATAATTGCTATAAATCTATTGTCCCTGGCCACAGCACCATGGAATGAATTTCATTTATGTGCTGGTTAATTAATACAAATTTATTCTGTAAAACTGCATGAAAGGTTATACTGAAGTTTATCCTATGTTCTGCTTTGAAGCATATGAAACAGGCATCATGTCTGAAAGATGCAGTTTTAATGATACAGTACATTAGAATTCATTATTCTCAAAGATCTGTGTGTTCTGTTATGCATACAGAGAAATGCATACGTCGGTACAGCAGTCACTGTCAAATGAAAGAAAAATGAATTACTTTGTTGTCAGTGCAAAATCCCCTATCCTTATCTCTATGCTTTGCATGGCCAACAAAGTGTTGAACTATTACCTCTCCTGTAGACATAAAAGGCTAGATCCACACAGAATACATGCTGATTATAAAAAAATAGCAGCGTTTCGCTGGACCGACTTCATCCCAACTCCATCGTGTTATCAGACACAGGAAAGCCAACTCCACAGGAAGCTCATTAAAGTGACACATGGACTATAGGAATACTTAAAAGGTTGAGAACTTTGATCTAGAGGCTCCATGTTAGATTTCAGTACAATCAGTGTCACCACATTTTTTCATAGAAAGTGTAATTAGGGTTATTGTAACACTGTTTAGACATAGCAAATCCTTTGAAATGGCCTTCTTTTTGTTTCCAACAAGTAAGAAACTGCCTTCAAATTAGTAACTATTAGTAATAGTAAACAATAGTAAACAATTTCCAGATAGGAACCTGTTTCTTTCCAAAAATCTCAAAAGCAGAAAACTAATTTAAAAAAAAAATAATTAGGAGTGCTAACTGATTAGAGATGATTCATTAATTCATTTTACATTTTTCAGCATCAGCAGGTTAGTGATATATGACAAGCAAAAGTGATTTTTGGGCTGGATGCACATGTGATATTTTTTCCATATTGAGAAATAGAAGAGTGAATGCAAAGAAAACTCAGTGCAAAATGGCTGAAAACTCACAAAACTGCAGCTACCAGTTAGCCTACTCTTCTGCCTTAGCAGATTTAAATATCAACAGAACATAAATATAGTACTTAATGGGACATTATCAAGTGTTTGCATATGGGTGTAGATAAGTGTACTTTCCTTTAGTTTTAAAAGCTTCTTAGGCACTTTTTCTTTGTCAGAATAGATTCTCTTCATTGGGAAAATTCACTTATTTCATTCTCAGCAGAAACCAGCTAGACCTATTGAAAATAAAACTGTCTCTGCTGTTTTAATCCAAACCCCCAGTCATTGAACAGTTGACACTGTTATATTCTATGGGTCTGATTAAAACTGTCATATGCACCTATGGGGTAATGGAGAAAATAATGTATATTCAGCTAGCATTAAAGGTCCCCTAACATATTAAAAAACATATCAAAAGAAAAGCAAGGTATTTTATCAGTGACATTAATGTGTAAAGCATATGTGTCCCTGTAACTTAGTCCTCGGTGGAGGCTCCCTCCAGGTTTCCCACACATGAGTTGGGATACACTTCCCCTGCTCCACAGAAAGCTCAGAACTGGAATCTGCAGAGTAGGATTCTCTCTGAATCAAAACCTGCTTCCCGATGGAGGCAAGCCTCATGGAGGCCAGGTGGGGATGATAACAAAAATAAAGGGTTTGCAGAAGGAGCCACAATGCTGTCTAAGTATTGTGTCTTGCAGAGGTCCTGTAGATTGTTGAATGGGTTTATGAACTTAGCCACCAGCTAAGCACTGAGTTTTCAGGTAGTCACTATCCAACAGGTAAATCAGGAATCAGTAGCTTTCTGTTCTGCTGTCATTTGTGAGGGGAAGGAAAAGGTAAGCATTCAATTATTTCTCTTCATTCTGATTTTCTACAGTTAGCTAATTTCAATTTTTTTGCACTGATTAGCACTGCTTAAGGGAGAACAGAGAAGGGAGAATAATCTTAGAAAATATTAGGTAGTAGCATCTGATTCTGGTGCAAACTGTTGCCCATCATTTTGACCTGCAAAAAAACTTCAGAACTTAAAAAAACACTCTAACATAAAAAAAAACTAACAAAATGGTGTAATTTTGTTGCAGTGACTATTAATGATCTTCAAGCTGCAGATTGGTGCACAGTGCTGTGGCATTGTGACAAAATATGTAAATTTTTACTATAATGCAAAAGTAGTTAATGTTGACCAATTTCATAATTGGCTCAAGCATTTTTTGTTGTTTTTCACTAATGTTCAATATAATCTTCTACTTAAAGTGAAACTTAAAAATAACAGGAATTTAATTATAATCACATTTAAATCAGTGATTTTTACATGGTATTAAAATTACCTGTCATTTTCTAAGGTTGAAGGCCATACTGACTCTATCTAAATATTTTTTTAAATAATTTTCTCCAGTTTTAAATGAAAGTCATTGGTGAGAAGGGGGAATGAAGTGTGGGAAAAAGATATAGTTATGATATAAATTGTTAAATTGGATGGAAAGACACAAGGAAAAAGAGCTCATTTAATACCTTTGTGTGCATTTTTATTTCCCTATGCAAGTTAAAGCTGGGAAATGTTTTTCAAATGAGATCTGTTTTTTTCACATAAAAATATTGTATTTTAGGAACTAGAATATCAAGAATAACTGCTGCAAATACTTTTATTAATAGTGTTTCCTTTTACAAATGTACACAATCTTAACATATAATTATATCAATCTTCCTGAATGTAGGATCAGAATCAAATTATGTGTGCTTGAGGATCTTTTCTGTTACGGAAAGACTCTATTCTTGGCAACACACAATGGTACACAAAAAGTAATTACAAACTAGTTAATTATTTGATTTATTTCTGCACAGTGAAAGACAGATATAAGCTAAGTTAAGTAACAGTTGCTCCTTACAATTTGCAGGGATTGTTTCCTTTCATGTTTTTATATGAAAATTCTCTTGGTACTTACTTCTTGGGTAGTTGGGTTTTACTGAGGAATTGCCCTAAAACTTCATTCATTTAGGTATTAAAATTGTGCAGTCTCTGTGCTACAGAATATTAAAAAGTGGCATTCAACATGGACAAGTTTACCCATTTGTGCTGCAAACAAAAATGAACTGATAACTACATAGTTGTCAGTAGGAGCAGGCAGGTGCAGGCTTCATCCCTGGCTTTCAGCTGACTAGCTTGGCCCATCTGACTCCAAGACATGAGATACTTAAAAGATCACTATTAATGACACCTAAAAAATCAGGAATACCCTGGGTTTAGACTAAAAACTGGACAGGGCAAATCTGGAACATATAAACCTGCACTGACTGTTACAATTGCCTGTTACTACAAAGCATATTTTAATCCAGTAGATGTGGGACATTTTTTGAAGATCTGAATTCAATCCCATGTACCATGAAATCACAAAAACTTTATATCACACATTTGACTCCCTAAATATACAGCCACAGAGTTTTTGAGACAAAACTACTCTTTTCCTTGACATCTATTTACATAAATATGCTTAAAATATCCTGAAATTGTAAATAACTTCTCTATAGTCTTGATGGAGAAATAATCAGTCAATCATTAATGACAGCTACAAATAGAAAGTCACAAAGTTGTACTTTCCAAAGACAGACATGTATATCTCAGAAGCAAGAGATTTAACTTATACCCTGTTTGTGACTTATTGCAAGGGGACTGCAAATCCTGTCATTTAGCTTGCAAAATCATTTTCACTTCTTTGGCCCTCTTCCTTTTGAGTTTTGAGTACATCATTTCCTCAGCTACAATAAATCTTCTCTTTTTTTTTTTTTCTTTTTTTTTTTTTTTTTTTTTAAAGGCATGTATATACAATTCAGAGGAAGGTTGCAACCCTTAAAAGTAGCAACAAGATACAGGACATGACCAGATGTAAGATATCAGCAATTCAAACAGCTTTGGGAATTCTCACGGGAAGATCTTATGTTTCTCACTGAAATAATTAATTGGATTTCATAATATTTCTATGTAATACTTCTGAATATTATAGTTTCAGATAAAATTTTGGAAACAGCAAAACTAAAGCAAGGTCCATTTTTTTATATTCTCTTACTGTTCTCAAGCCAAACTGGTATTGGAAAGACACAGAATTGTTGTAAGTGTTGTTATGAACTGAGTCAATGAGAATTTAAAAATAAAGGCTAAAAAAGTGTCAGCTTAGAAAGAGATTTCTTTCTCTAGAGACCCTTTGACCTCTCTTTGGGCTGCCTGGTAAGAATGCTGCTTCTCAACAAGGTGACTATAATGGTGTGAACTAGCACATTCCATCAATTGGCTTCAGCTGACCTCTACATTGCTCAATTCCTTCTGAAAATTAAGTCTGAAACTTAAGGAATTTTATTGCCTGTTTGAGTGGATTGAAAAAGACAAGAATTTAGAAATTAATGTAGATTTCAGAAACTAAATTCAAAGCACTTTTTCTGTATTTAAAGAGAAAATTGTAATACTTAAATTATTACATATCTATCTACTTATTAACAATCATGATTGAAAGTGCAAAGATGACTTTAAAATTTGGTTGATATATCCAGACAATGAAATCTATTATAACATAGCTGACATTATATTCAAATTTCAGTTTATAAGAAAATTTAGCCATGTTCATACTTCTGTCATGTGGGGAAGGTGCATGTGTGTGTTGCAAAGGTATAATTTTCATGGTTCTACTGGAGATTCATTTGGTTTGAGGAAAAGTTAGGCTGATGCTCTTGACTGTCATGCTATCTATGCTGTCAAATATCAATAATCTCCTTGATGAAGCTGAGTACTGTCCTTCATCTGCATTAAAGACTGAGCTGGAAAAAGATTTGGGGATGTTGGTTGATGACTCAACATGACCTGACAGTATGCACTTGCTGCTGAGAAAACCAACAAAATGCATCAAAGGAAGTGAAGGTCAAGGGAGGTATTTCTCTCCCTCTCTGCACTTGTGACACCCCAACTGGAGTGCTGCACCCTAGTCTGGGGCCCCCAGTGTAAGAAATACTTAGACCTGTTGGAGTCCAGACGAGGTCATGATGAGGATCAGAGGGCTGGAGAACCTACAAGGCTAGAGGCCTGCCAGAAAAAGAGAGAGGGACTATTTACAAGGGCATGTAGAGACAGGACAAGGGGGAAAGGTTTCAAAATGAGAGATTAGGTTTAGATTGGATATTAGAAGAAATTCTTTACTGTGAGGGTGGTGAGTCACTGGCACAGGCTGCCCAGAGAATCCATGAATGTCCCATCCCTTGAGGTGTTCAAGGCCAGGTTGAACTGGATGGGGCATTGAGCTGCCTGATAGAGTAGAAGGTGTCCCTGCCCATGTCAGGGAGGTTGGAACAGGATCACCTTTAGGTCCCTTCCAACCCAGCATTCTATGATTCCATGATTCTATGACTATTTCATTGATATGGTTGTGACGGGGGGGGCTTATGATAGCTAAGGAAAACCTATGTAGTTTTTCTTTTTGGTGTTTTTTAATTTATTTATTATATTATTGATGAATGTGCAACACAACTGGAAACAGCATACCCTAAATACCCACAAAGTATTTCAAATCTACCTCAGCTAGTAACAACAGGTTGGCACAGAATTGCCATGGCATTGCCATGTATACATTGCCACAGGGGCTTGAATATTTCTGCTTTAATTTATTTATTTATTTATTTTTTAAATTTTATTTTTATTTCTGTTTCAATTTCTTTATCTTTTTTCCTGAAATTAAAATCACTGTCTAACTTGATATGTAGAGTATATTTTCTCAGCTTTTGAATATATTTTTCCATTTCTTCTTCTAAATAGAACTGTATTTTCTGGATAAAACTGGAAATCATGTCACACTAGGGCAAATGAAGGACCGTAATTCATGACTCACCAGCTTAATCTCCTGTATACAAAAGCTTGTCAGTACAGATGATCTGTGAAGCATGCCAAGCATCCAAGACCGAATTCATGTAACAAGCAAGTCACCAATAAATTCTTAGAGTAAAATTAACTCTGCTTGTATAGAAAACAAAAGCATCGTGCAGTGTATCTGCAAAGAGAGGCAATGTGCTTACACCCTTTGGTGCCCTGGGTACAAGGGCTATACAGCATTCAAGAACATTTTCAAACTACAAGAATGACACTGGAGATTCAGTCTTGCTGAGTCTTTGATGAATGTGGCAATGCTTTCTGAGAAAGTACCTCTTTGCAGCTAGAATAACATAATTTATTTTATGTTTTAGATGTGGATATACAAACAAGTTACTGTGGGGCAGTCTGTTGTGTACAGATCTCTTCTTCTAGAGTCCCTATGCACAATCAAACATCTATGACACAAATCATTCTTCTAGAAAATAGTAAATCCCTCTTTCATTGTGTGAAGGCCCTTTTTCTTTGCCAGACACAGTATTTCTTAGATTTAGTGGGATAGAGCAGTGCTACTGTACAATAGATCTGGTTACTTTTGAATTATGCCTACCTGACTTTTGCTCTTGTGTTGACAGGCTGATTCTGACAGCAGACATTGTGTGTTTTCTACAAATACTACATTTGGTTTATGCAGCATATCAGGCTTGTTGCCAAAGACTTTAGATGTAACCTCAAAACCAACATTATAATAACAAGGATATTTTACACCACATTGCACTTAGCCTTAGCAATTGCCTAATTCCTTTAATAGCAATTGCCAGTTACAAGACTGAGACAGCATGGAGTGAGCTCATGTTAGGAGATCATTAACACGGCAAGTTGCCAAAAAGTGCAGCTCTGTCAAGTATCAGGTTCTCGAGAAATCCTGCAAAATGGAATGCCTCTGCTTCTGTCAACATCACCATGACCTGGCTGCAATCTAAAATTTCACATAACAGGTAGATGCACTTGAGGATTGTCCTTTTCTGTGGCTTTCATTAATAATATCTTCCTTCTATATGGATTCTCTGGTATCTTACAATGGCATTAATTAGCAGAATGGTCCCATCAGTGAGATAGGACCTGTCTCTTCTACATGTTTGTCTATTTTTACTAAATTCATGAGGACTTAACTTCCTTGTGAATTATCTGTCACGTGTCAATAAGATACAGTGAAGGACAGACACAAAGAAAGATAATATTACTAAACAAGTGCATTTTTTGGATTGCTAAAAATAACTCAAAATCTTTCAAAAAATGCTAACTAAAATATTCAAATGTAATTTTAACAAAAATCATTGTCAGGGTGCTAGACAACCAGATAGAGGAATAGCGAATTGTCCTTACCTCTGACCAAAGCTGGATTTGTTTTTCAGCAAGCCTGAGGAGCTCTTCAGCAGAACATCCCTGCTGCTTGCATTGCAAGAGCGACGGTGGCACCTGCATTTCTCCTCCCCAAATCAGGTGCTCCATGCCCTGACCCCAGCCCTGCTGCAGGGCTGTGCCACGGGGTGCACAGGTTACACACACACCGTGTGCTACACAGGCTCCAGAGCTGACAGTGCCGTCACCAGGACCAGGCACAGGCGCGGACGATGCCGAGCGCCAAGGCCTCCTTCTGTTGTGGCAGAAATGAGAGCGAGTTCATGCACTTACAGTGGGGAAAACCACAGCAAGAATCGTTTGGGGACATGAAGCAGTCTGCCACTCACAGAGCCATGTTCTTACCTCTGCTTATAGGGTGAGACAACCTCTTTTAAGACTGATAGAATCCTTATGCTATGCTCTTAGTTTTTAACCTCCCCTTGCCCCTACCAAAAATCTTTCTATTCTCTGTTGTGTCAAGATCCTAAGAGTTTTGTTTTCTATTTGTTTTCCAGATCTCTTAGGCAGTATTCATGTTGTAAACCTGATGAAGAGTATTCAGAAAACCATCACCAACTTCACTATCCTCAGAGCCCAGACTGGACATTGCCTCTGTTAGTGACTCCCTTGGTGTCAGCAGAGGCTTCCCAAGGGACCAGCAGCTGAAATGTTTGAGTGCTGAACAACCTCTGTCCGGAGAAGATAAGCTACCATGAGGAAAACTGCAATGTTTATGAGTCTCTTACCACCTCAACAGCTATATTTTTTAATTCTAGAAATAGATTTCTAGGATTATGTATGCAATTCTGGAAATACATGCACTGAGAGATTCAGGCCTTTCCCTAAAATATTTTCAGTAATGAGGTCTGTTAAAATCGGTTCTACACCTTCATATCTTTTCTGTTGAAAATGATCACCTTCTCTGCATTTGAGATCCTGTGGCTTACAAAGCAATCCATGTCCAAGAATACAGCTTTTCTGTTAAATCAGTTCTCTTTATCAAATAGGTATAATTCCAGATATAAGATGGTTTAGGACAATACTTGTTAAATAACTTCTGAACAGAGGTTGTAACATGTGCCAAATCTCTATATGTGGTAAAACTTTAAACAAATACTTAGTAGGATAATAACTCACAAGGTACTTAATTGTCCTGGTTGTACATTTTTTCCTTGTTCTGGCCTTTTTTGTTTTGTATGAACATGTCATTTTGCTAATGGATTTAACACCACTATTTGGTCCAATTTCTTCATTTCTACTTCAATCTGCACCACCACACAGGAAGAAATGCATTGCCATTCATCTCCTTCATCTCAGAGTCCTCAAGGAGGAAATTTGTTATACCTCTTCCTTTGAAAAGTGTATACAGTGATAGGTTAAGAGAGTGAGGTGTAGCGTGCAATGAGACTTTCCCTAGAGCAGAGCTGACTTCAGAACCATTGAGATAAATGCTGTTTCCATATAAATTACAGAAAAAATATATTGATTTTTTCCTAATGTTTAGTTTTCATCACAGTTTTGTCTATGTTTCTATTTACTTTCTTGCTTCTTTGAACTTTCTCTAGTTCCTTTCCTTAGATCATAAATTTAATTCTCACTCTCACACTCTTTTGGCTATCTCCATTTGCCTTAATTCAGACCTGATTCTGGTCTTTTGAATGCAGGATGTATATTGGTTCTTCTTTGTTGTTTTTCTCTTTTTGTGGAGTTCTCTCAGAGCAGGTAAGTGAGTAGTGTAATGCTCCATATAGCAAATCTGATTGGAAAAATGTAATCAAAGTTGTTTGCCTTTCAAGCCTCGCCTTTTTCTTAACAATTCTTATTAAAGACTGTGTTTTTCATGCACAATTCAAGGCTTTATCACTACAAAAGATGCTAGCATGCCAGAAAAGTCTAATGGCCCACCTAGTCTTTTAATTATAATATCTGAAACTTAAAAGGTATTTTCTCCTGTTTTAGTCTAACACTACATTATTAGGTATTATGGCATTAAAAAAAAAACCTCAACAAAAACAACCAAACAAAAATCCATTGTAAAATGATTAAAGTAAGTAATCATGAAGGAAAATGCTAATAACTGAAATTATTTAGGACAACATATTTTGCTGTCAGAAATTAGTGATTGCTCTTTTTTGTTTCTCTTGAGATTTGTCTATATATTAAGAAGAGGAGAAAATGGAACCTAAATCACATTATTAGCGATTTTCTTTTCTTGATGATAATGGAATACATCACTTTTTCCTTCCTTTTCTAGATGACTACTTTAAAAAATCTAGGATTTCTAAAATCAGTGGAAATCTGATTTCTTGCAAAAATATGTAGCAGAAGTTATTATTCATGGCTTTCTGAGGTATTTCCTATGTGACTTCTACAACCAGGAGGAGGTGTTAAAATTTTACTATCTCCAGCTTTGCTCCATTAACATTGCAGGTAACAAGCACCTACATGGCCTATACAATTCATCATTTTAATATAGTTTGTACTAATCAGAAAATGTTTTAATGTGGTTTTCTCAATCATACTTTTACCCGCTGGACTTGCACTTTCTGCTGAATCTGATATTTATCTGACTCCCAGATACCTGTCTGTGACTAACTGCAAGAAACCAAGTAGTGACAATAATGATGCTTTTTTATGTATCCACCCAGAGAACAGAAACAACATCTTATGACTCCTCTGGCCATTCTCAGATCATTAAAGTCTGAATACTGATAATGCCTGCAAAAATTTCAATAAGAAAATTGCATTATTCTTACTTGACAGAATATTCAAAAAATAATGACTAGGAAGAAATTGCTAACTTTTCATAAATAAGAGGGGAAGACACTACAATAGCATAGTACTTTTTTAACATGGTTCACTGAATTAATGTTTATTTAGTACATTAAAAAACCATTTTTTTCAAATTTTTGATTTCGTATTCAATTTTATATTTTATGGTTTTTAGTTTTTGTTTTTTTTTAATATCACCCACACATTATTTGAAATGAAGGGGGAAAAAGCTGAACAGTATGATAATTTTCATATGCTGACACCTAACATGGTTTGTACCAAGAGCTGTCCTGCCAGTCTGTGAAATGCAGTCTTTCATGGACATTCAGTATTAGAACTGCAACTCTTTTATATTCTTATGACAGACAGGGAAATTATCTGTTATGCTTTTTATTCCTAGCCTCTAACTTCTCGTACCTCTTCACCTTGTAATGTATCAGTGAAAATAACAGAACAATTTCCTAGATTGTAAAAAAAAAAAACATGAGTATGACCTGTGGCAAAGAAGGTCTCAAAGGGACGGGTAGCAGACTGTTCACACATCATTTTTTTGTCAAGACAAACTTTGATGGGCAACATTACTAACTTGAGGCGGTTGCATGGTCAATTTAAGCTGATTGATGACCCCATTTCTATTCATTCTAAATGTCTTGGACATCACAAAAGTACTTTGGCATCCTTAGGAAAGGTCAGGAGTTTAACAAACTGTACTGTTATACTGCTTTGTCACTGGTGGAGGTGACAAGACCCGGATTTATCAAGACAGTTAAGGGGACATTAGCCTCCTATGCTGCAGTAATTATGATGTGTACAGCCTCAATCATGTAGAGCAACAGTGTGTTTGGTATAATCATCCCATCCATGTCGGCCTCTGTTGAGCTATTCACCTAAGGGAGGCTAATAAATGTTTGTTGCACTGTTTTCTCTTGAAATAGATTGTAGATACAAGACAGATTTTTTCCCACAAAAATGTTTCAAGGCACTTAATTTTTTTTTCCCCTAGTAAAATGGAGGGAAGAGTGCATCTTATTGGTCCCAGGGGAAAGAACTCAGCAGACAATGTTAGAAAGTGAAAAATTGAATAACATTTGCTCTTAATACATTTAGGCTGAAACACAGTAAATTTTTAACTGCCTCTATTGTGAGGTTTTGAGCAGTTTTCTGCTAGATAAACTCTCTAAAATGTAAGCTCTTTTCTGGATCAGCTTTGATTCATGTGAGAACTTGCAAGTGTCCTGAATTTGTTGTCCTATATGTGATCCTAACTTTGTATTCTTTGAGCAGAAGATTGGCAGTCAGGAACTTAAATTGTCATCTAGTACTATATTTTACTCCCTTAGCCACTGTTGGTTTTTCCTTTCCCTAATCACAGGCATAATGTTACAGCAGTGGGATGGTCTTTATCTACCTTTGATCAGAGCGAGTTACTTCATTGTTTATAAATTTATGTCAAAACTTTATGAAAATAAATTTCAACTTCTGCTTGGTTCATGAAAGATTTAAATATTGCTCAAGGGAACTCACTGCTTGAACAGAGAATTGTGTCAGCCCAGTGATATGTTTTTGTTCTGTGACTAGATGTACTGCAAGCAAAAAAATTCTATTTTATGTAGCAAATATTTCTGAAATTAACATTTCTGTAAATATTTTCCACATGAAAGTGAATAAATGTTTTCAAGTAGATGAAAGTTTTTTTTCAAGGTAATGCTTGTGAAAAGTTTTTAACACTTGATAAAATCTAGACTTTAGCTGCTGTCAGATGACAGCATTTTGTGCAGTTTTTGATCAATCTCCTGTAATCTAAATCATGTATTTTTTTAATTTCATTTTTGTTGGAGTTTTCTTCCTCCTATGAAATATAAGGATTGAAATATCTTTCATTTTATACCAGGCCTTTATTTTAATTAGACTTGAGAATTTCTTGCGAGATATGCAAAATTTGAAGCAGCAAGAAAAGTATGAGGAAAAAAAAAAATCAATATCTCTGTGGACAAAGAAATCTCTTTCAGCAGACAAGTATCTTTCCATATGCCTAAGTGGGAAAAAATTAGATTAGGAATTAAATGGGAGCATTATCTGCATGTTCATGTTTTACAGACAGGTAATGAACCCTTTTGAAAGAGTTGTTCCCTTCCCTAAACCTTTGTAAAGGGTTTAGACTACTTGCTTAAATTGACTTTTCCTCTGCTTCTAGATAAGTCAAATGCCACAGGAGTCAGAGAAAAAATATACTGACATTTATGCCATTGAAATGGGTGGTACCTTTTTTTGTTGAAGGAAAATTTTAAATAAGTTTCCACATATATAAATATAAAATCAGAATTTAAAGTTGTCTGTTCTCTTTATTTTTAATTTGTATTTGTGTATCATTGTTTGTCCTCTGTCAAACTCAGACAAACTAATCTGCCTTTTTTCTTCAAGTATCATGCAAAATCTATATCATAAAAAGCACATAAAGAATAAAATAAAAAGTCTTAGAAACAATATTTTAACCTACAGCCTTGCCTTTTTGGAGATGGAGTTTCTGTCTCCTAAGCTCACCACCCATAAGGAGAAAAAAAAGGTAAAGAATGGTCTTGGACCACATAGGTAATTTGGATATGTTCTGAAACTAATGGAATTTATAGTTGGGATGCAAAACTCTCCTTGGTAAATTAAAGGGCAGATTTTAGCACATATTTTCATAGGTAAAACCCATGGATTTTTTTTTTTTTGACTGGTGTCCTATTCATTACCTTTCCCCAGGAAAAGAAAATTTGTGGTTTTTCGATAGCTGGTAGGAAAGTCCACAGAGCTGCCATGGCAGCACATGGGGTGCAGGGAGTTAGCATCTGTCTCACAGGAATTTAATGAATATCTAGTTTGGTTTTCAGGTAAGGCACTACTTTCAAATTTGATTATATATTTTGCATCTAGGAAAATAAACCCACCTAATTTTTAACTGACAATGGATAATTAAATAATGTGTCTGAGACACAAGAAGGCCTAAGAACTCCACATTTCAGAATCCTTTGAATCAAATCTGAATTGGTAGGAAACAGAACGCTGATATTGCTTAATGTTGTTTGCTAGAAAATGAGCTGCCAGTCTCTGTTCAAAATCAACAACTGTCTAGACCTCCATGTCCAGAGTTTCAAGTAGAATTATTCATACAGAGGCAGGAAATATCACATTTATCCTACATGCAGAGTCCTAAAAAGTCTTATGACTACAGATGCTGAATTTCTGTTTCAGTTGTAGAGAAAAGTCTTTTTTAAATCTGGAAGAAAAGAGTATAGAAAATTTGCTCTGTCATTTCTCATGTTATTCATGTGTGAAAGGTGTTCAATCTTCCTGAACAAAAACTTTTATTTAAAGCTTGAGCTATCTAAAATTTCAATGTCTAGTCTAAGAAAACAAATTTTCCTGTTCTGCATTAAATACTTTTGAAAGTTATGTATCCAAAGGGCAATTCATTTAATTTTATAAACAAGTGACAATTAAGTAAGATGAACTGCTCTTTGATATTTTTTTTCTGTTTCATTCTCTAATTAGGACACCTAGACTCCAGACTAGAAAAGGAAAGAAAATTGTACATAGAAAAAGTGAAGAGGGAGAAATAGAATACAAGGCTGTTAAGCCTATATCTTCTGACTGAAGATAATTTCAATTTCCTCTCCCTCTATAATTCTTTTTGTTTTGTTCTCCTTTGTTTTCATTTTATTGCGGAAATAAAATTTGGTTTGCAAAGAAAGTGTAGTTTATGAAAGTTAGAAAAAGAAGAGAAATGATATATATATTCATAAAAAAACCACCAAGATTGAGCTGAACAATGTCAGTCTGCATCTAGTGGGAGTTGTATATATGGACCTGTCTAACTAATCTAATGTAAAACCTCTATCTTTTTCACATCACAACCTGAAGCAAAACAAGAAAGATGAATAGTGTAGACCAAATGGTGCTTTAGGTCTCTATAATAAGCTGTGTGTAATTTAAATCCTTGTTTCCTTCAGTAATTATAGCAAGAAGAACAAAAATCAGAGCTTGGACTGAAATATATGTTACCAAGTTGGTAATCTGCCATCCTCACATTCTCCTTAAAAAATAAAGTTGTGAGTCAACAGAAACAGAAGACATCATCCCAGAATAACCATCTGGAGATGGACCAACTATTATCTCATCAGAAGTTAATGCAACTATATTTAAAATTAAAAGCCAGAAAAAACAACAGACGGAAGGAATGCAGTCAGCAGCAAAAAAGCATTGCTGTTTAACTGCAATTTTGATCCTGAACCTTTCCCCAGGGTCCCCTTCCATCTTACACCGTATCAGGCAGCTGGCTCAGTGAGCTCTGCACACGATGGAGATGAGCTGCACACGATGGAGATGAGTGTGTTTGGCACACAGTGGGTCACACTGCAGGCTCTTTGGAGAGCTTAGAGTTAGGCTAAAAACTCCCCCACTCCATTTCAAGTTTCCCTTGCCATACCTACAACACCCTTCATGCTTTATTTTGAACAGAATACCTCCTGAATATAGAAGGCAGAGAGTAATTTTGTTTGAGCAGTTTTCTAAATTATTATAAAAGGAACAGTAATATGATTATGTAGTCCTTGAGAATTTGATTCATTAACTGGAAGGGAAAATGAGATGGTCATTGTTCCATTGATTTTTAGGGAGAGAAAGGTATTAAAGAAGTGATAATACTTTTTATTAGACCACCTTATAAGTGAAGAAAAATCTGACTTTTCTGCATGCAGATCTCTCTTTCCTCAAAGGAAAACAGAACAACAAACACTTTTTTCCAAAATGTTTTCCAAAATTACAGAATTACGTGGTGGGTGGTAAAGGAAGGGAGATTAGTAGGTTGGAATACTTTTCTAGAAAAACTGAAGTTGAAATGTATTCAGTGATATATGGGTAGAGATATAGATACATTAAGGATTTGGTGGATTTTTGTTTTGTTTGTGTTGCTTTGTTGGTTTTTTTTAAAACAAAACTTCAGACTCAAATGAAACTCTTTAAACCTCTAAACAGTTTTGACAAAAATTCTGAAGTTGTAATATGTCTTGACTGCTTTGGGGTTTTTTTCCCATGTCTTTTCCAATACAAAGTGTTAAAGGTCAGAAGTGTCTGAAACTTATCTAATTTGGGAGAATGCCCAGGATTTGGACTGTGGAACCTGTGTGAAAGTATATAATCTCACAAAATTTCTTTCCCTTTTGAACTAGGGAGCTACAAGAAGAGCATATGAAATTTTGTTTTTGCCATTCATCTCATTCCCTGGCTTACTTCTTACTGACACTTGATTTGGAATGGGACTTCCTTGTCCCACTAATTCATAATTAATCACCTCTTATAAAAAAGGGGGTTTAATCTAAGAGACAAGTAAAAAATGTGTTCAATTATGTGTAGATTTTATATCTATCTCATTGTTGTTTATCAGAGACTTTCAGAAAGAACAATACTATTTGTTCTTGGAAGACCTTGGTAAGAAACACACAAAGATGCAAGAATCTAATAGATAAAAGCCTATTGCCCACTGAGAAAAAGAGACTGACTAATTCATATTTATTATGAAAAATAAAATAAAATTTATTAAAAGGTGAAAAGCTTACAAAAAAATAATGATTATTCAGGAGTTATGATAACATGGAAGATAAGTTGGCAGGACAGGATTCAATCTACATTCTGAATCTGTTCTACAGATGGGGAGAGCTAAAGCCCCCAGTTTATTTTACATTCTGGGTCTGGAGTACTCTTCCTGCCAATGACTTTAATCCATGGAGTAATCATGTCTATGAGCAAGTGCAGGTCAGAACAAAGGCACTTTTAGAGTTAATGGCAACATTGTCAAATGTCTGTCTAAGGTGTGTAAGTGAAGACCATCTCAAACAAAATATTATCTGAATTTGGAAATGTGGGTGAGAGGTTTAACAAAAGATTAGCCTCACTATTCAAAAACAAGTAAGCAATTAAAAGACTTAATGGTGCATTTTTTCACCTACCTTTTTTAGAATTCAAGCTGTGTACCTACTAAATTTGTAATGCAGAAACTGGAACACACATATATTTAATAACAAGGAATGTTAGATTGCTGCAATGTACAAGCTGGCACAGACAACTGAAACCCCATTAGCAAAAATGTGTATTTAATTAACATAGTAAAAAGGATTTTTAAACTTCTTTCTACCCCACTACAAACCAAATCCAAAATTAAAACCATGCATGAATCTTAAAAGGAAATTGCCTGTTGTAGTTAGTGTGTAGTATTAGCAACATTTTTCTGTCTTTGTTCTTTTTTTTGCAGGGATCACTTTAAATGTGCAGTGTGCTCTAATGTGTGTTTCTATACATTTGGCACAGATCTCAGATTGGTAATGATGAATTTTCCTGGCAGACAAATACTTGGTTCTATCAGATGATGGAAATAAGCTCTTTTGGACTGAGGTCTGCATGGAATTGTACCAGTATGTGTGCACTGACCTCAAGTTGACTAAAATGTTTCATTTCAACAATTTTAATGGAAACTGATAGTTTTTGTTGTTTTCAGAAGATTTTTTAAAAAATATTATTTTTGTTTTGCCTTGAAAGAGTTCAAGAGACATCACAATACTTTTGCCAGAGAGAAAATAAAGAGGGGAAAAGAGCAAGTACGGGTTTAGCTTATATAAATTTTAGCAGGATTAAATAAAAATGCTAGTGATGCAGAGGGCTTTACACTGGTCTCTTCCACCACTAAGACTTCTTGACTTCATATGGAAAAGCAATTCACATGAAAAAATAATTCTGAAGATGCTACCACAAAAAAAAAAACAGAAAACCACATGTGCAGAAACACAGGTAGTAAGTTTTTCATTGTATCTAATATTACTCTGAATTTAGCAAAGAAATGGTGGCACACAAAACAAGAAGTATGTTAATAACTTAAACAATTATTAAATTTCATATTTGCAGTTTGCAAATGAAAAATGGTTTAACTATTGCTGTTTCTTCTGAGACATTTGTCATACAGCTTTCAATATGAAGAACCTTTTCTCCTATTAGGCAGTGTTGGCTACACAAACTTTTTTTGTTTTTAGAACAAGTCTTTACCTTGTGTACATTCAAAAGCTATGGCCCATATTCTGCATATCTTTTCAAAAGGGTAACCCTTCTAGCAGTGCAGGTAACACCATTCTGTTGGGCTGCTCTAGGGGCTGAGCCTGCTGTGAGACTGAAGCACAATACCACTGGCAGGGGAAACCTGTGACCAACAGCAGCTCTGGCTTCTACCTAAATGAGGTCAGCTCACACCCTTGGTACTTTTAGACAAAGCAAATCTAATTTAATGAGAAACTATGAGCTGAATTAACTGAAGAGCAAGTTAATTTTATTTCTGAAAGTAACAATAATTACTGAATTTTTATATGGGCAAATAGAGGTACCTTGTATAAGTGGACAACACAATTTCTTGTGTCTGTATGAGTTCTATGAAATTGTTTTCACAGAAATAATATTCATAAGGCTAATTTTAGACAAATTTTCCACTAGTTTTGCTTGCTTGAATAGATTTATGATAAGGGTCCATGTGAGAGAAAGAGGTTATCTTTTTTAACAAGCAATATAAAATGCCTTTCACGGTTTTTACATGACTGAGGAATGAGGGTTAGGAAAATGAAAACTGAAGTATGACAGTTCTGCATAGTACTATGTTTGTGGCATAATTAACAAACCTGAAAATGCCTTCTTCACAATAGAAATGAGATGCACAAATTCCTAGCCAGGAGATTGTTGTGGTGCTTCCTATTATTTTGAGTTTGACACGAATCCTGATATTTTCTTAAATATTCTATTTTTGGATCCTGTAATACAATGCATTTCACATTTCTTTTTACGTTCTTTGGGAAAGAAATAAAAGCTAGAACATAGGATTTGTGAATGTTCAAAATATCAGAAAGAAAAAAAAAAGAAAAAAGCGACCATGAACTAAAATTGAGTGGAGACTTTGTTTATTTCATGACCTTCTAAGGAATAATCCTTGTATATCAGTCTTTAGTGCTGGAAATATTTTTCTCTGTGAGAATAATTAATAGCATATAATATAATAAAAATTCAGTTATTTCCCTCAGAAACAAGGTATGTTATTTGCCTTCCTTAAATTTCAGAATATTTTATTACATTAGCAAAGAGGGTTACTATTAATTCTATCAGCTTATCTGACATTACAGAAAATACTTCTTACAATAAAGAAATGAAGTAAAACCAGATGTCCACTAAAACATTAATAATTTTATAATGTGTTACTTAATTTGGATTTTTTCCAGTTCTGTCTAATGAGTTTTGCTTCTTGTGGATTAACAGGTTGGGCAATTAGTCTACTCTTTAGTGTAATTATTCCTTCCTATCCATCTGCCCCAAATCATAAAAGTTCCTCAAAATCTATTTAATTTCAGCAGATTTTTGTTTTACTCTTCTAAAGGCATGCTTTGAAGACGACATTTGTGCTGTTTACCCACTCTGTTTTCCCCTTCGTGTCCCTGGGGAAATAGGAGCACAAAGTGTGGGAGTATGATCCTTATGATCCTCAGAAGGTCTTAGCTGCTGGCTGAGGTAGCACTTTGAGGCTATCAGAGCGTGTATCTGCTGAATATCCTTTCCTCAGTAACAGAAGAGCCTCCCTCCTCTGTCCTAGTTCAAAGCATGGAATTGTCACAGCTGCTTCTGACCCTGCCACCCAATTTCACCAGTCTGTGCCATGGCTGTGGCTGTTCAGGACATTATCCAAATTTTCTGCCCAGCAGAAAATAAAGCAATTGTTATAGTGTGAGCAGAGAGCTGGTCTCCCATGGGAGGTATCAGAACTCCCAGAACTTCATGGGTTACATTTCAATTATTTTGTGATACTCCTATCAGTGGCTGCAGACACTGGCCCTGAGGAGTTTTTTTTGCAAGGGATCCCTACTGGAATATTCTCTCCATGAAAGCATTCAGCCTTGCAGGTGCAGCCAGTTCACAGGTGGGGTCATGTAGCCCTTCTTCCTTACTGAGTTTGTGAACTCTAAAATACGGACAAAATTTTCATCTTGAATTTCACCATCTGTTTTGAATTTCCTGAATTTGCATGGGGAATATTTGCTCCTTGAATAACACTACTCATGAGTCTGTAATCATGGATAAAATTGAATTATGCCTCTAAGATCACCTTGGGAGAGGTGGAGTCACCAAGGAGGCATCATCTGCTGACACCACCACCACAACACCAGCAGGAGGTTTGGGGCAGCCTGCCTCAGGAGTTCTGAATCCTAATTAACACATTTTTAAATGCAGATATTCTGTCTAGCTTCAATTTTTTTTTCTTCATATAAGCTTGAAAAATTGATAAGTGGTTGTTTAGGAAGTTTAGTCTACGAATTGTTTAAGACAAACTTCAGGCTCATGCAAATACAAAACTTCTCTAAGTCATCAAAAATTTAAATGAATGAATGATTTAGATTCCCAATCCAAGTATATGAGAAAATCTATGGACAATTTAAGAAAATTAATTTTTCAAAATCTCAAAACAGGTAGCAAAGTTTGAGATTACTTTCTTTGCTACATTTTCAATACTCAGCTCAAAAAAGAAGCACTTGGAGACAAGCCTACATCAAGTGACAGGATATGGAATCAGCATTCCATATAAAATGGGATAAAACACATACAAAAAAAACCCATATTTGAAAGTAGAGAAAAAATCATGTGGGTAAGATGGGATTTTCAAAAGCATGAAGTGTAGGTCTCTGATTGCCCTGAAATCAGCAGTGAAACCTTCAGCGACAGGAGCAGATCAAGTACAATGCTGTTCACATTTTTAACTCCTACTCATAAGTAACTTTTATATATCTGAGAATAGAGAAACATACTCTGGTAATGACTATTCAGTTACTCCAGAATGTTCTTAGCTTTCATTTGAAAAGTATATGAGTAAATATAGCTACAAAATGTGTGCTGCATCCAACCTATTTTCCTGGTGCTTGATAACTCCAGTCTGTGATTGAGCTGGTGGGAAAATTGATAATTGAAGCAGTTCAAATAGCTGAGGTGCTTTTTAATAGGTTTCTCTTCTGCTTGAAAAATGCATTTTTAATAGAATGTTTCTAGCTTTAAAATCCTTCAAAATCTTTTAGGGGTAAATATTATTGAATTACACAGTGATTTTCTAGTGCAGAGAGGCAGGCAGATATGCTTACATATCCCTTCCTGACAAAACTATGATGACTTTTCAAGTGCAAAAAAGCCCATTTAAAGCAGCAATTATAAAAGAGCTGCCAGAAAATACATAATGAAACACTACAGATGAGTCTGTGCAGATCTGTACATTTTCAACTGCATCGCCTGCAGCATGGAAAACTGTCTACAGGATGCTTATTGACATAGCTACAGGTAAGCTTTAATAATAGTGATACCACAGTGCAGTTGTTCAAAATGTGTTAGTTAATTACATGATATGGACATGAGTCTAGATAGAGACCTTGAGATTTTAGTTTTTATTATATTGAATGACAATCTGAGATTTAACAGTGCAAAAGAGGAGACTACACTCCTATGTAAGGTGACTGGGAAGAATGAGGATGTTTTTCAGGAAAAAAAGTGAATGATGGAGGTAATATCTTCTGCCTCCAAGCAACAGGGATGATGCAAAAATATACTGCACATTCTACCCAAGATGCCTGTGTAATAAACTTGCATTATACCAAGTTAATTAATCACATGTGAGAATAATTTATCTTATCATATGAAATACAGAAATAAATTAGCAGGAGTACAAACCATCGTAGTTCCAGTTCATAACTGTGGAATATGGATCACAAAACCAATCACATTCTGGGCAGAGAAAATTACAATCATGAATAGTAATCCATTCAATGCCCTTCGGTCAGGAAATAAGAAAGCCTCAGAGAATGTCAATAAACTAATTGAGTTTGAACAAAAACAGGGTGAAATTTCAACAGAAAGTTGCAGTCAAAATTAGACAGGATCTAATTATATGGTTTTAATGGGAATATGAATCTGATTAACTACAGTGTAACAAATATTAAACACAAGGTATCGACTGTAATTGCCTTCTGAAACTATTTTTCTGATTGGGAAGTTAGAAAGAAAACAAGGAGAAATTTAATGAAAAGAAAACAAGACTGACAGAAATCAAAATAGAACAAAAGAATTATTGCACTGGTCTAGACTGACACTGCACCTATAGCACTGTCCTGTCCCTAAAGAATGCACAGGCCAATCCTTTGTTTTTCTCAGATCTAATTTTGGTGTGCAAAAGACCAACACTACACAGAAAACGAGGCCTTGATAAATGAATGAAAAGGTGCATGGACAAAGCATTAAGACAAGCTAGACATGCAGTTTGGTCAATACCTGACAAAGTAGTAGGCTTTTACTTTTTTGTCTCAGACAAGTTTTTGTAATTAATGAGAATGTTCATTAGAAAAATAATTTTAAGTCCTCTGTACTTTTCCATAAGGGATTTTTTCTAAACATGATGGCACACTAAAAAAGGTTTACACTCATATAAATCCACTAGAACTATATAGAAATTAGAACTGTATAAAAAAATATAGATTTTATTTTACTAATTACATGACACATAGAAATTTAAAAAAGACCAAAACCAAAGAGATATTAACTCTCTCTCCTTAGGTTTAACTGATCTTAATCACACCAATTTTCAATGTAATCACATGAACTTAATGTGCTATTTTCAAAGATTTCTTTAATCAATGAAAATTTGATTCTATAAAACATTGAGAATGAGAAGACTGTAAGCATCTATATTCAACTGAAACCACATCAAATTATTTGATATTTATTATCCAACTTTTATGTCAATAGTGAACAAAGTATTTTAGTACTGTACTCTCTGGTTACTACGTTGTGTTGATAAGGAAAGAAAACAGTTCATGTATTATTTTTACATAATTAGGCAGCATTTTTAAAATAAAATTTTAGAAATAAAACCTGATATTCATAGTAGTAGTTCTGGTTGTATCTTTGCCACATTTCAGATTGAATCACAATCTCATTCTTTTATATAAGAGACTACTTTTTAAAGCCTTGTTTAAAAACTACACAGAATTGTTTACCACTGCATGGTTATTGCATTTCATTGACAGATGAGGTTCCTCCTGTTTATCAGTTTGGTGTTTTGAGAAAAAGGGTGTTAAATAAAGATACTATTGATATACTTAGTTTTAAAGGGCATGTAATGCAGCTTCATAAAGTCATATATATTTGTGGTGAATAGCTCTTAGGTCATCTGACTTAGTTCAGCCACAAATAACTCTCATTTGAGTTTTGCATTATTTGTATCAGGCCCTCTGGGAAATTTTCTACAGACATAAATTTCAATTATAGTAATTGTATCCTGATACTCAAACTAAATTTTCCTTCACTCAGTTTCACCACACTCTCCTCTCTCATGTTCTTGGAACTAACCAAGGTTGTTAATGTCCTTTTGTAAAATAATAAACACTTAATTATATTTTTCTTCTTTATTATGGAAAGACAAAGCTAAGAAAGAAACCCTTCTTAGTAAGGATGAAAAATGAATAAAGAAAGGGATATAACCTTTATATTGTACCCAAGAGCTCTGCAACTGTTTTGAAAAGAGGTGATAATCTTCTTGAAACACTAAGCAAACACAGTACAATTAGACAATATTAAAAGGAAAGGTTAAGTTTTGTTGAGTCAGTGACAATAATCTGAAGGGCAAATATACTTCTACTTAATTGTTCTTCATTTGCATGTCACTGATTACTAGACCTTGATCTGTATTTCCAGAAGCCAGCTATGAAGGCATTAGAATATGAGAAATGAGAAGAGAAATATATTATTTCTGTTCTCCAATCATTGTTTAACACGGCTACTTGCAGCTGAAGCATCTTAGGTAATCTATCATGATTTTCTAACTTAACAGTTGCTTAATTTGTTACTTAATTCAGTTAAGCAGTGCCTTTGAGGTCAATGGTTATATTTTCAAAGAATCTCAGGTCTCATAGACATCCACATCAATTCTCTAGATTTTTCAAAGTACTCAATGAGAGCACTTGCACTGATCTTCAGTGAAACTTGAAGCTTTTAATAACCATGTCTTAAGCACATTTTTAAAATCATGCTGGTTTTTACACTGATAATTAGGAGTATTTTCTATTTCTTTGCTTTGTCTAGAAATATATGTGCAACAGCACAAAAATTAGTCTTGAACCATGAGTTTTATTCCCTTTTTCAAGTATGGTATTACTGTACAAAACAAAATCTAACTCTTAATTGGGTCATTATTCTTTCTTCTTATCTTTATGCATTATTACTTTGTCTTTAATTTTGGTTAAAATGCTATGGCTTGTATTTAACCCAAGGCTAAAACAGCTCTGTCTTGTTGACTGTAAGCCCTTTTTAACTTCAATGCATCTATTACCAAGAACTATTGCAGTTTCCTATATATTCCTCTTTCCGTAATGCTCAGCATGTATTAAATTAGTATTTATAACAGTCACCCAAAGGAAGCATCAAGAGCTGGCAGAGACTAAAGTCCATCTCAGGATGCACCTGATCCTTATTATGTTGTTCTATATCAAATAAAGGAATTTGATAAGACTGATCCAGGTCCTGGCATGGTTCATTTGTCTCACATGATTATTTGCAAATAACTTATTTTTAAAAATCAGTTGTGGCTAATTATAATTTAGGAAATAGAGGCTATGGCTTTTAAAGAAATAAAGCACTTGACTGATAAACTTCAGTGTCTGCTCACTGTGAGTTCTGCACTGATCTGTCAATTTTTTATTCTACAGGCTTTTCTTTAAACCAATGATTTTAGATAATAAAACAACAAAAGATTAAACAACGCTGATCAAGTTTGGGTAGTGAAAGTGCTTGAATTCAAATAGTTCAATTTTGGTGAAGCCAAAGATTTACTGTGATGTAACACTGAAACAAAGTACAGCAACTTCATGACTTAAATGTCACTCAGTAGTTACAAGAAATTGCATTGAAATCAAAGTGCTCAGACAAAGAATTCGGGATTTGTTGTCTACCAAATCCCGTCTACAAGACAGAGGTCAAAACAGGGGTTTGCTGGGGAACATGCCCACCAAAACCTGGAATCTGTGTTTACAGATCTAGATTTTTCAGAACTGTGTTTGGCCAGGAGAGATTTTCCAAATAACAATCATTTGAGGGGGAAGGAAGGCGAAAGGTGAGGGGGAAGAAATTCAGTGCAATTTGTCATAGTTCACTGCTTAGTTATTTTCAATTTCAAAATTAGAAAAATAATTATCCTAGCCTCTTCTATAACATTGTGACACAGTATTTATCAAGTGTAATGCAGGTCAGGTGACTTAGATTCCCAGTTTACAACCTGACCATTGAAAAATCCTTTCTCTTGAGTCTAAGCCTTGATCTATGCCTGCACCATAAACTATTCCAAATTTGCTTGTCTACAAATAGATGTTACCTTATTTGAGCTGAGACATCAAATATGTTGAGGAAATGAAGAAAACCACATCACTCCCTTGGCTACTTGTTGTAAAAGAATCTAGGATGTTATATGGCTTTCTAAGCACAGATGAGCATTGAACATATATGTTCTTGTAGACAGTATCTTCAAGGGACTGAAAATCATCTATTATTTGGTATTATATGGTAATGTACTACTATCCTGCAAACTAGTTAAATCCTGTATACTAGTTAAATAACATTATCATACCTTTTTTTTTAGCTGAGGGGCCTGAGAAAGTGATAGGCAATTTATAGGCTCATGTAAAACAATCAAAGACTCCAAATTGCAGAGAATGTGTACATTTTGCCTATATTCCTATTATTAGATGGGGAATAGGTTAAAAATCACCATGAAAGTTACATTTTTCCCATTGTTCACAGATTCTCCCTAGTTCACTGAACATGAATCCAAACAAGGTCTCAAAATCAGAATCAAAGTGCACATGAGAAGAAGAAGATGTATCACAAATTAAATCTACTGTGCATTTATTTGACTCTGCCCATTAGAGTGACTGAAATTTCAAGGCCAAAGCAATATCTTTTGACTGCTTATAGCTATGGATGTATAAAGGGTTAACTTAGAAATGTAGGAAATTGTGTCAATCCTTCACTGTGATTTTAAATAATACAGCAGAATAGAATCAATAAATATCAATATATTATAATGCACTTTTATAGTAAAATCATTATTTTTTTCTTCTAGCAGGGGCAATTACATTTTGGCAAGACAGTCAAGAATCTGCAGAAGAACATATGAAAAGGATAACCAGTCAAGGCAGTGACACTTTATTATTTTCCTCCCTCACCTAACTTAATGCATCTGCATGCAGGATTTGTCTGTGTCTTTTGGCATTGCTCAAATCCCAGGACTCTGTGTTTAGTGACTTTGAACAGATACCCTCTAGTGGTTACATTTTCAATACAAAATGAATATAATTTGCTCCTCAGAATGGAGTATTTACTTAAGAACTAATAAGATTAAAAGAACACTCTCTTTTAGTTTTCCCCTGTATCAGCAAAGGGAAATAACCTTGGGTTTTTCTGCTCTCTGACAAGTTAATTTCATTCCTTCCTTTATCAATTCAAGTATAACACTAGGAGGCTTCATGCTCTCTTGCCCCTGTTTTGGACAGATATGAAAAAAATCTCCTGAAATAGATGTACAATTACCTTTTGGCCTATTTTGGGTTAAAATATACTTTTGTCGTAATTTCCTGCAATGTCAATGCAGAATGGATTGAATATAAATTCTTGCAGAAATATTTTCTACTGTTGGAGCAAAGGACATTCAACCAGGATTTTGCTCCCAGTTCTGTAATTCAGCTTTACCTTCGACTAGGCAGTTGCACATTGCATGCCCCAGTATGAAATAAATATAATAATGATTGCTTCCCTTAAGCACTTAGCCAAGCATTATATATATATATATATATATATATATATATATATATATATATATATATTCCTGAAGTTCTCAGATGATCTTATCTGTCACTACTACATACATAGGCAATCTGTTCCTTTCTTGATTTAAATAATTTTTCAGTTACCTCATTGAAAATTTTTTTCACATATTCACTTGAAGAAGTCTACATGTAACAACCAGCTGGTTACCTTGGATATCTTTGCATGTGAAAGCAGTGTGCTCTTTGAGCCCTGTGTGCAGGGAGAAGGTGAATGGACAGGACAGGTCTCACAGTGGCTTGGTGACAGATTCCCACAGGGGAAGCAAAGTCCAGCATTTGGGACCTTGCTGTGGGTGCTCAGCACTTGTGTGTTTGACTGACTGGTTTGGAGGTAGATAAGCCTGTTTCTGGAATGCAGGTGTACAGAGCCCTTGTGAATTCACTCCTGGGTGAAACCTCATGATTAATTTCGGATAAACCACCTGAATTACCTTCTTGCAGCCACTGCTGATGTTACTCACACTGAAAACTGAGATTCAGAAGTGTAGCTTTAGAAATGAAACGTTCCAAGTTCCATTGTATACTCTCAGGTACTCACTTATTATCAAGTTCTTTAATATGTTAAGTTTTTAACTCTGTTAGGTATCCTTTTGAGAAACAATTCTTTTGTTTGTTTGCTTTGTTTTTGTTTTATATAAAACCACATTTCTTTTTAATCATAATTATTCCAAATTTATGATGAAATTAATCCTTGAAAAAGTTAATGTGTTTTTACACCAGTATTTTAAATATGATTAATTAAATTTTTTTTAAATAAAAGCTCTACTGGGTAGATCAGTGTTGCTACTGCATGAGAAACATACCCACTCATTCTATCGCTGAGATGTGCTTGGAAAAAAAAATATAAAAATTTAATTAATTGCATACCTTAAAGGTCAACATTAATAAAAATCAACATATGCATTATATAGTCCATAGAAAAAAATAATTAGAAACACTTTCAGGTGTTGTTAAAATCAAATCACATGAAATGAATAAATATCATATTTTATCACAAAGGGCATTCTTGTCCCTCACGAGAGAAGAAAGACCTTCAGAACTTGTGGCTACCTTGCAATTTGAATTATGAGGTGATAAAGAAAAGTTACTTCATAAATTTCAGTCATTATAGTTGCTCACCATGTGTCCTTCATGAAAATGATACTTTTTTCCAGTGTTGTTATGAAGTTTCTCTTATTCCCAGAAAGAGTTATGAGTTTTGGTAAAATTTTCATTTCTTTCCATTGATCTTTTTTCCCACTTGTCATCACAAAAGTGTTGATAGAAGACATTAATACAGCAGTAGTATGGGAAATGACGGAAGCATCGTCACTGTGTTAAGAAACTCAGAATTGCTGATTATTATCTTTATTAAGATCAATTTATTTATCTTCATAAATATTTCATATTATTATCCTTTTCCAACTGCTTTGAAAATTTCAGGTCTACTTGCCAAATTCTTGACATTTGTTTCAATGGAAATAAGCTGTTAGCCATATATGGATGATTTCACTTATTGTTGATTCACAGTAAGAGGCTCATACACTTAATCTGTGAGCAGCCTTAGATGTCAAACTATAAGGTCTTTAGGTATAGAAAAGATTTCCAAAGAAACATAATCCTCAAACACATTGGCCCTGATTCTTGTTTACATAAAGGCCCCTTTACAGATTCTGGCAGCACAAAGGAACCCTAAAGTGTATTTAAATAAAATTTCTGCCCACGATTTTTTTTTATGCTGCCAGAACTGTGTAAAAGAAAATCAGGTCCATTATATCTGAGGTGATTTTTTTCTTTCAACTGTTGCATTGTATATATGAAAAGGCATTTCTTTGTAACTTTTACAAGGCCAACAACACAAATTTAAAGGTAAAAAGGAAACAAATTTGTGAAGTTAAGTAGGGAAGAAAAGTTAGAAATATTCTGTTTTAAAAAATAATAAAAAACATCATTAAAAATATGAAAAGCAATCAATTGAAAATTCCTTTCCTGGTTTTTCTTTTATTACTCTGAGAAGCTGTGATGGGGCATGCTACATACCAGAAATGTTAGGTTTTGACCAGGTTTCAAAACAGATTGACTGAAAGATGGCTTGCAGAAAATCAAGCCTGTTACCCCTCTTAACCATAAAGCAATCATAGCTATTTCACAATGATGAAATTAAAACCAGAAAGAATCATGTTTAGTAAAATGCATGGGATGGTTCTTCACTTACCTTGAAGAAAATGTGCTATGGAGGCAAATTTTTAAGTGTTCTTTTAGATTGACCATGAAAAGACATGCTTGAAACTCTATTGAGGAGGCACATCCAGTGAATTGTTTTAAAACTGTAGTACCTCTGGCCTGAAGAGTTAATTGCAGACAAAAAATGACATTTCTGTTTGATTACAGCCCATTTCCTGGGCAAGTTGAATGTAGCCCAAGGTCAAGCATTTGCATTGTCTCCTTGAATGTCCCTTCTTTAGACCTCTTACCTGCAGTTCTGGCCTTGGCCTTGCTCCATTTTAAATTTGTTTTTCCTTACATTTATGCCAAAATTCCAGTGGATTTCTACCTTTCCCTGTGCAGTAAAGCCCTCTTATTTTTACTCCCCATGGAACATGAAAGCATAGAAAACAGAAGACAGCTTACACATTTAAAAAGTTAATTTATTTTCTGCATAATTTGTCACTAGATGCATTATGTTCCGAGTCCATATTGACTGGAAATTTCCCTCTTATTGTTTCAAGTCTATAGAAATTTAAAATTTTCAGTACTCCTCAGCAGCACTCTCATGCTTTGGGATCATTTTAGTGATCTCCACAAGCACTGGCAGTAAAACAGGGGATCTTGCTGGTAACTAAGGATTCAAAGCCCTTACTCTGCCCTTTCTCCCTTTTATCTGCTCTTCCTTTCTTAGCTTTTGCTTTCCCCTGATCACTCACTACTCCTAAGAACCTGTACATAGCTAACAGGCAGTCTGCTCCAGCAAAAATTGTTTTTTTTGAGGAACAACTAGTTCCTCACAAACCTCAGCTAAGTTTCCACAAAAATCAATGTTTTCTCCAGTCCCTGAAGTGGACAACACAGCTCCTGGACTCTTTTTTTATATTAAAAGACAGTGTCTGGGCTTTTTAACCTGTTGGTGGTTTATGTTCATCTATTTCATCAATCGAGATACAGTAAAACTTAGATTCTTGAACATATTGTTCTCCTTGGATTTTCTTCAGATGTCATTATTAGAGGTCTCACAACTCTGAGTGAAAAATAGGTGCTGCCTATTATCATGAAAAGAACACGGAAACTTTGCCTCTTCATATAAATTATTTTATCTTCACAGACACGCAGAGAAAAAAGGCTGAAATATCTTGGAGGAAAGCCAAGTGGCAGTGTGAGGTGGAACAAAATGATTAGCTAGACGAAGAGTAAAATATTCAGGTACAGTTATAAAAATGAGGTAGCTTTATGTGTACATGTAAATCAAGTATCTAAAATATAGAATCTTCTTCCTCTGTGAGGTTTTACTATGCTTTGCTTAATATGTCTACTTCTCCTGTCTCCCTTTGATTATTTGTACAACATATGTCTTTACTCAGCTTGATTTCTATATATTTCTCCAGTTTGTTGGACTTCAATTGCCACTTTAATTACCAAATTGATAATAACTTAAAGGCTGCATAACATATAATTCACAAATGAGTGAATAGTTCTCAGATGCTGGTTAAAAGTTCACAAGCCATATCCACCATTGCAATTCTCCCATTATCTGACAGAACTGCTCCTTAGCATTCACACAAGAAAACAGAAATAACCAACAGACCTACCAGAGGGATGTTTAGATGATTAAGTATTTCTTCTGTTTCATTGATATAATAGATGTCACAGCTGATACAGAATAGATATCAGCATATATATCATCAGGGTGAGAATCAGAGTACTGAAGACTGAATGTGAACCTAAAGCAGCCTGCTTCCCTTCATAATTACTTATCATTAGTAATTTTGTATATTAAAAATATACAAATATTTTATTATATTAAATATATGTTAATATATATGGATATTAAAAAAATAGAGATAAAAGAAAGAAATATTGTACTGTATCCACTGCACAACCTCAGGGATGCAAGCACTATATAAAGCAAGAAAAGAAATACAAAACACCAAATCCACACAAAATCTTCAAAGACACAGGGGTGAGTGGTATAACAGCTTCATCTTTCTTAGCACTGTAGATGAACTCAGCCCACACCATCCCATGTTTTTTTAGGTTGCCCTGCTGCAGTGTGTTTGTTCTGACTCTATACTTGAATCATCATCACTTTAAAGAAACAGGTCATCTTCCTTGAAAATATGCATAGGGGAAAGTATAGCAAAATCTCTTCCTTGCCATTAGAAGACAATAAAGACTATAGGGAATTCCTCTGCGAAACTACACAAGGCTTGACTCATGAAGGTAAAATAATAAGGATTTAATCTGAATTAAACAGAAGTGGATAGACAGACCACATAGCAGATTCAGCCCTAAGTCCTTCTCTATTTTTGCTGCTACATCTGGCTAGCTCTTTTCATAGCCAGTCTTGCATACACTAGTAGCTGTTCCAGAAGGGAGGGCCTGGGAATTCAGACAGGCAGGAGATGGATGAGGAGAGGTCTTCTGCATGTAGGATCAAGGTTGCTAATGTGGCTTGCTGTCTAAACTGCTGAAACTCTGATGGATTCAGAGCCCTTTCAGCATGCTTTTGGACACCTGAATGCCCATTTACTCCTACTACAAATGCACCATTTTACTGAGGCAAAGTTCTTTTGTGATGTTGAGCAGAACCAGAAATCAGATCCCTTATGACAATGTTTATATATTTCCTACAAGGCTTGTTTCCCCTTGTAAAATGTACATCTCATATGCCTTGATGTATGACATCACAGACCTCCATAAACATCTTTATTTTACTATAGTCCAGGTGTAGTCATTCACCTGAGTCAATATATCCAACACAATTAATTGAAATAAATCTATAAATCTTGAACAGCTGCAGCTTTTGGAGGAAAAAAATGCTTTATGAACACAGATCTATTGTCACCCCCCGCACAGTCACATTTTCACCTGCACACATAAACACACAGACACTCATCGTATATGACTCTGTAGCCATTCTCAATAGCATTCATTCCACTTTAAACCACCTGTCAAAACAGCCATTTAATTAGGTTAAGCTGTCTGGCTTTGTGAAAAGGTTTTACTGTACTCTGTTGTCTTTGCTATAAAATTAATAGTTTGACCAACTTCTGAGGGGACAGGTTTTTGCACTTGTGAAAGTCAAATTAAAGCCACCTTTGCCAAACAGAATAATAATAATATAAAAAATAAAATGTTGATGTCTGAAACTTTGAAAGCAACACTTCATTTATAATCTTTTCCTAGCGCCAAAGTACAAATTATGTAACAAAACAGAGCTGCAGCTGCAAAGAAACCGAGAGTGTAACCTGGAGCACGTTATCCTTGGAGTTCTTGGGGCAGTTGCAAGACAATGAAGTCAAAGGACTTGGACTTTTCTCTGCACAGCATGTTTGATGTGCAGTTGATTGAGGAAGAGGGAGTGTCTTCATTTTCCTGTCATCTCTCTTACACCTTTGTAAGTCTCATTCCTGTGACTATCAAGGTAACTTTGTGCTGGCCTTGTGAATCACAAGCTCCCTGAATACCGACTTAGCTGAGATGGATCAGTTGACTCAGTTGAGTGATAACCATTCTGTCAGAATGATCTTTTTTGTCAAGGGACAGCACTGAAAGTGGAAAGCAAAAGGCAGAATTGTTGGGCATTGGTAGTTACGTCCTGCTAATTGCTAAGGAGCACAGCCTCCTGCCAGCAGAGGCTGATTTCAGTGGGAGTAAAAATGTCCAAATTCCCATCTTTGCTTCTACCTTGATTTGCCTGGGGTTTTTCAGGTTTTTGAGGTTCTGAAATATAATTCAAGAGAAGCTTCCATTTTTCATGGTAATTAATACTGGTGTCACTTGCTAATACAAGTGACAGTACTGTGCTGAAAGTCTATTATGTATGCAGGACATGTTCTTTAAATTTATAAAAAAATTAATATGGTCCCTGAGGCTCGTACAATTTAATTAAGATACAGTTATGAAGGAGATGATCAATTAAAGTTTACCTGACAAGGCATATGCCAGTTTTAAAATTTTATTTCACTTTTGAGCTAACTGGTTACTTACATGGATTGCCTACTAAGATTTTGGCCAATTTATTTATTTGTATTGAAACTGCATGGTATGAAATTTATTTAATTGGAATGACAGAACTCTCAGTACATTAAAAATCAAATAAAGGAAATGATAAATTAAAAATATTAAACAATTGCAATTATTAATTAACTTAATCTTTTGCTAGTTATCCATTTTTTTTTATTTTTTTTCCCTGGGAAAAAAAAATTATTTTAACTGTTGCTTTGATTTGCTCGCTCACAGAAGGGTGGGCCTCTTGGGATAAGATAAAATAACTAGGTTTTATCAGTAGCATTTCAAAAGTACACTGCTTTCAACTACTCAAGTCTGCACACAGACTATCCTAAGGTTCACCTATCCGACAGTTACAACAGAATATAACTCAGGTGAGATTTCAAATATGCCTAAAAAGCTTAATATATGAAAGCTTGAAGAATAACTTCTATTTCAGTGTAAGTATTGCCCAGCTTCTATACAGCTGTGAAATAAGCTACTTCTGTTCATACTTCTCCTAATTCTGTAGATGCACTTTCACAGCATAAGCTGAATTGGAAGGGCCCCACAAGGACCATCCAGTCTATCTCCCAGCCCTGCACAGCACCATCCCCAAAAAGCTACAACATTGTCCAAATGCTTCTTGAAAACTGTCAGCCTGGTGCTGTGACCAGTTCCCTCACCAGGACTCTATTTTGTTTTGGTATAAGCCAGCCTCAATCAGCAGTTTGCATTCTACCTTCCAAAGTCAACAGAAACTGGTTTTGAACAAGCCAGAAACCCACATATTTACTCATTAAAAAAAAAAAAATATCATTCAACATATTTTATTTCTGCTAGCTTTTCATCCAAGCTTCCTTCTCTTTATTTTTTTTCTCTCTCTGTTTTCTGTAAAACTGTATGATATGAGTGAAGTAGGATTTGTTTTCCAGGATCATATTACACTTCCATGTGTGGCTTTCTTAAAGTCTTCCTGTTTCTCCGATGTTGCTCTAGCTGAGCAGAAGCTGTGGTTTACCAAGAATGTTCCCTGGAATGTGCAACTGCTGGTAACTACAGTTTCCATAAACCTAGGAGTTCTTTTTCTGATAACCAGAAAATGTCATGCAAATAATTATATATTTTTATGCATGATTCTACTTAGCCAATACCAGTTTTCTGAATCCAAGTGGAACTTTTCTGCTCCAAGTAGATTGCATTGCTTTTAGGCCTTTCCTTGCTTCCTTTATTTGTTGTGCAATGCCTGAACCACTTCTGTTTCACAAAGTGTTTATTGTAGACTGCTAGAGTGAGGTTTATCTGTTCATTTCTAAGATTTTAACTTTATGTGGTTTGATACAATATCTAATAAGTACTTTCAGAAAAAAAAAAATAAATAAAATTTATACCCCCTCCTCATGTTCCTAAGCATATATTACTGCAGTTTTCCTTTTTGCCAGGTCTGTTATTATACAGCTGCAAGGCATGATGCTTTGGTAAGGTGATTTGACAGAAAAAGAAGTACAAAAAAATGTTCTATGGAGCAACAATGCCCTCAATGGTTCCTGTAAATCTTTCTAAACTTTCATAAAAACCTGCATAGCTTTTGTGTCAAAGAGATTTCCTGTAGATTTCCTGCAGATTTTCCTGCAGCATCATTTCCTGACAGCACAATGAAGGTGTCAGTTGTGGCTCTGCTGGTCTTGACTTGTCAGCATGATGTGTACCGAAAATACACAGTGGAGATGTCCTACAGCTGGTCACATTTTCTGCCTTGTTCTTTATTATCACTTTGTGCAGCACCCAAGATTTAAGCCCAAAACCATTAAATTACTAAATATATGAGCAAATATCCTGGGTTCACAGAGTTTTTGGACCCACTTTCTTAGGTCATATATCTCTTTATTTACTGTCAAAGTCAGAAAAAACCAGCTAAACTTCTATTTCCTTGCTACTCTTTTGGAGCACCCTGGTTGCAGTGGAAGCAGTTTATTTCTAACATTGTCTTACATAAGAGGTTTAATAAGTCTTTTTTGCATTTAGATGAATGTTGGCATTTGGTTAGATTACCCTCAGAAACTGAGAACAGTGCTGGAAAAATAAATAAGGCATAGACATGTTAGGATGCTTTTCCAATATACTCTGTTCTCAGCAGCTCAGCTCATCTCAAAAAGGGATGTCCAAGAAGTCATGTCCTGGGGCATTTGCTGTTCTGGGTTCTGATGGGGTCAGTGCAATACTTACCTAACGGTGCATGAATCTAAGTTAGCAGTTAGATTTAATATAGCTGAATTTATGAGAGCAAGCAATTTAGCCTGTGCCTGAGCTACAGACTGAAGCTCATTTTCCTTACATTCCCTCTTTGCTTGCCCAAACAATCAGCCCAGTGGTGCATAACTTCTTTCATTTTGCAAAAATTCTATGCTGGGTGGTATGACAACTCAATATCTTATTCTCCTGGTTTCCTTATATCCTGGCAGCTGTGACACTACTGCTGCTAAAGTTTTAATTTTGTACTGGATCGTGGTGTGATTGTTAATGCTTGTTCTTCATCAAAAGCATAATGGATGGGAGCAGTAATTGCATGGAGTTAAAAGGGGTTAATTGGACATGCAATCTTCTCTGCAGGTTGTCTGCTTGGCTGTAAAACCTTGTGACACTGCAAAAAAACATCACCTCAGTAAAAATATGACGTCTCTATATAACATACAAAGCACACTGACATAATTCTGACACTGCACTATGCTAAGCCATTAATAATGCCATGAATAAATTTATATAAATATTTATATAAGTTCTGAATTCATTTTGTTAGAGGTTCTATTGCCACAATTTAAAAAAAAAAAAAGGAGAAAAAATGTTTTCTTTCAGAGCATATATGTATTTTATAATCCAGTAAATGCAATTAAGGAAAAAAAAAGTAACCTGCATGCCTCTAAGTGTGCATATGAGAAAAATGGGGGAAGAAGGAGAGAGGAAGAGTTCTCATGAATTTGTTTATCTGCAGATTCCTTTCTCCCTCCCATTTCATTCAGGTCATTTTCACTTTATAGCTTTGCAGGAAAACAATGATCAGTGTCTGAAAATCACAAGGCCCTGAGCAAGCACTAGGCACAATCCTATTGCATTTACATATCCTCATGTAGCTGCTGCTGCTGCTGCTCCATTCAGCCTCTAAAGGCTCCATGTATTGATGATGCTCAAGAGTTGTAACTGATGGCAGAGACAGATGCCAACAATTGTTATCCCAGTGCAAAAATTTCCTGCTGCAAAAGCAGCTGACATTAATGGCCCTTCTGTGACATCCCCATGAGTGAAAAACTCTTCAGGGAGAGTGGAAAAACTCAGATTCTGGCTGAAGTTATATACTAAAATAAATTTTCATCTTCAGTGCCTCTCAGAAAATAATATATATATATATATGTGTATATGTAATGATGCTTAAGAGTTGGGGTGACTTTAAGGGATGAAAATATTTCCCCATTTTAGTTGTACAAGAAGTATGTCTATTTTATTAAGGTTAGAAACAACTCTGCGTAGGGTTCTTTGGGATAGGAGTGATGGGACTGATTTCTGTATGCATAAGTGTAAGCAACTGAGTAGTTTGTTTATTCACAAATTCATTGTCCCACCTGACAGCCAAACTGATGGAAAAAGTACAGATAATATCCACAATAACTGCACATACAATGTTTCTCAAGACAATGGATGTAAACAGAAGACAAAATTATTTATGTTTAAAATACTATTGTTTAATACTCCTTATGTTTAAAAGCCTGTTAAATATAGTTACAAAAACTCTAGTTTTGCTCAATAGTTTTACACTAGCATAAATTAACTACTCACTGCAATATGCTGCTGTTTGATAATATTCAGAGGGACAAAGTATGTTGATGATACTGTGTTTACCACATTTTCAACCATGTCTTCTCATAACCTTTTATCCCATCCCTGTTTTGCTGGCACATTTACAGAAAGGATGTGAACCAGAGTATTCACATTGACAAAGTTTTGTTGATAATTTAAAATAATTTTAAATAAATTTAAAATCAATTTTAAATCAAATATTAAACACATTAATATTAAACACACTGTATATTTTTTGATGAATTCAGGAAATAAACAATAATCCTCTGCAAGAAGCCCTGTTTGCTTCACTGTGTGCCAGATTTTATGCTACAAGGATTTTGTTTATGCATCAGAAGGGAGATACAATTCATAATAGCAGCCAGGGTGATATCCCACACTTCCTTTAAGGCAGTGCTTTCTCAGTATTTTGCAAATTATGATTAAAGTTCACAACCTCATTGGATTTATAATAAAGTATTGCCTATCAATCATAAAGATGAACAGAATTATGTTTTAGAGAAGAGTTCACTCTCTCAAGCCCTGCTGTAAATAAGACATGCCAAGATAGCTTTGAAGAAATCTTTCAACAGTCCTACTGGGTACGGTGGCTACTGTATTAGAGATGCAACCAATAGTTAATAAAGCAGCTCATAAATCTGCAATCTATTATCTGGCCATAGAAATGATGCAGCTCCTTAAAAGTACATAGAATTGGGTTGTATTGAATGAAATTAAAGGGACACGGTCAGCCTGATATCTAACCAATTACTAAATATGAGCTAAAAGTGCTTCTACAGAGGTTTTTAAAATCACTTCTTGCTTCCTAGAATTTGCAGGGGGATTATTTCTAGGTAAATCACATATTTCTGACTGATGCTGGCAGGTCATAATCCCAAATTTTTTCTACTCTTATTGCTTTGAGTTTCAAAGATCTTAGAAATGGAAGCTTTCCTTCCCTACAGAGAATAACCATTCCATACAGACTTGCACAAGATGTAACAGATTAAAAAGATTCTTTGTGTGCTTCTCCCAAGATGCAAACACACATAAAGAACTGCTACTGTTTGGCTGCAGGTAAGTACTGTGCTGGGAAGAACAAGGAAAACATTAAAATTGTTTTAAAGTGTTTTCTGTTCTGTTCAACCATCAGAGAAAAACATTGCAGGGCTGGTCTCTTGACAATACAAATAGGAGATTCTTCATTAGTGGTGCTGTGCATAAATAGACACATTATACCTATCTGAATGGGAAAGATGAGTTCCTTGTGTGGGGGAAAAATTCCCAAATAATTTATGGGATTTGGAGTGGTACTGTACAGAAAGCAAAAGACACAAAAAACCTTCCATGGAAGTAAAGTTAGGGTTACAAAGGAAATAATTATTTAGCACAATTTTTACTGCTCAGGTGGTAGTGACATGAAGAAAATTTAATTCTCACCAGAGTCTTCAGTATGCTGGATCTCCTCTGGCAACTTCAAGCCTTCACAAATTTTATCCTATGTAACAACTGGGAAATGTCTAACAAATATCATTATTCAATAAAAGACTCCTGAAGGTTAAAATGGGATTAAGACATCTGGGAGAGAAAATCTTAGAGATTGTTTTTATTTTTCAGGTGCCAGGTAAAAATTCAGAAGATATTTTGAGACATGCTGAAAACCACAGAGAATCTTTCTTTCTGGACATTTTCATCTTCAGGCAAGTGTGGACAGCGTGACTGTGTCATGACAAGCTCAGAGTAACCTCCAAAAGTGTCCAGAACAGGATATCATAGATAAATCTGACTTGTGACAAATCTCACTCTCTCCTCTGTGAAGACTAATATGAGTAGGTATGAAAACGAGCTACTGTTCCATTAAATTCTCTGCATCATCCATATCTGATTTAGTTTTTTTAATCATGAACTCCCAGTGGATTTACAAAGATCACTCTGACTGTTTATGTAGTCATACTGAGTTGGGTTTTTCACAAAGCTAGATAGACAGTGAAATTTGTCTGAAGTCCTACTCTAGAGAAGCAGAAAATGTGTGTCTTTGCAGAGATGTTGTTTAGGTAAAGATCAGGAAAAATACTACTTAGAAACCTTGATGACGCTTTAAAGTAGTTCATTAAAAGACTAAGTTGTTTACTGAGCATGGGATTCTTTGTGAAACTTTCACTGCTTTTCATAAAAGTCAGTGTTCCCATGAAAGAAGCTTTCATCTGCGGCAAAGCAGACTCCTCAAAGTGGTTATTCCAACTCTATAGGTGTCTTGAGCATATTAATCATACAGGGTGGAGGGGAGGATAGAGCAATATTAGCACAAGCTAATTTTCAGGTTTCATAGAACCAGAGAATATGCTGAGTTGGAAGGGGTCCACCAAGATCTAAGTCCTAGTCCTGAGCACAAAACCCTGAGACAGTACATGCCTCCTTTGGATGCTATCTAATAGCTTCATGTCTTTTGTACCATGTGGTGCCCAAAACTTCATGCCTTATTCAAGGTGAGGCCACACAAAGCAGAGCAGAGCAGGACAAGTCCCTCCCTTGCCTGGCTGGTGATGCTGTGCCTGATGCCCCACAGGACACACCTGACCCTCCTGCCTGCCAAGATACACTGATGGCTCATGCTCAACTTGCCATCAACCACAACTCCCAGCTCCCTTTTCGTGGTGTTTCTCTCCAGGCTCTCGTTCCCTAGTTTAGGCACACAACAAGAGTTGCCCAGTCTCACCAGCAGAATCCAACACTTGCCCATGTTGAACTCTGTATTTTTGGTGTATTTTAGCCCATAAAAAATCTCTCTAATTTGTGAGGGTCTCTCTGCAGGACCTCTCTGCCCTCAAGGAGGTCAACAAATACTCCCAATTGAGTGTCCTGGGTTTGTGCTGAATGCACTTTATGAAGATGTTGAAGAGAACTGGACTGAGGACGGAGCCTTGCCAATACCACTTGTGACTGGCTGCCAGCCTGATGTCACCCCATGCACCATAACTCTTGGTGAGCCAATTGCTCACACACTGTACAATACAGTTATCCTGCTGTGTGCTGGACATTTTGTCCAGAATGATACTGTGAGAGACAGTGTAGGTAGCAAAGGTCTAAAAAAGCACAGGGTTAGAATAAAAGTAAAATTAAAAATCTCATCACTTGCATATGAGAAGGACTACAAAACAATAATATGAAAATTCCTGGACTTATTCTGCGTGCAATATGCAGAAATAATTGAGTCTCAGCAGTAGAATGCTGCCACTAACACATAAAGGTGACCTGCTATTCCTGAACCTCTGCCTATGGTGTGTATCAGGTCACAATGCATCTGTCCACATCTTCCTGTAAGGTAGAAATCCTAGTAATATGTACTAATGGAGAATACTAATAATATTTCTCACCTGGACTTAGAAGAGAGCATCTTGCTTTGTGTTTGTGTGAGCCTTATTTCCAGGCTCCAGTAGAGTCACAAAGCTCTTCAGAGCCAGGGATAGTGGCTCAGTGTGACATTTAAGCAAACTCTGTGCCATGCTTACCTGTAGTCTCAATGGCCAGAGACTGGCCTTTATGCCATTTGCACGTCCTAAGTCACTTTTTTCTGCCTTTGAAATCAACGTCCATAAAATGAAAGATTAATGAGATCATCTGCAGCCATCCCTCACACAAAGAGCATTCGTCCCCTCATCACTCTGCCTGCACCAAAATGACACACCTGCTTCACAGAATGCTCTGATATCACAGGTTCTGCAGGGTCACTTCCCCAAACCTGGATTTTAAACTCATGTGCCTGAACAAACTAAGATATCTGGTAAATTATTAAGGCAAATCTTTCAGTACAACCACAACAGATCAATAAAATAATTGCTATAAACAAACTCGGTTTCCAAAATTGTTTCCTAACTTTTTTTTCCTGAAAAATTGCACAAAAAGTAATTTCCATATTGGGAATAAAAGGAGGTTTTGCAGAATAAATAGAGAGAAGGAGGGAGGGAGGGAGGGAGGGAGGGAGGGAGGGAGGGAGGGAGGGAGGGAGGGAGGGAGGGAGGGAGGGAGGGAGGGAGGGAGGGAGGGAGGGAGGGAGGGAGGGAGGGAGGGAGGGAGATAAAAAAAAAAGAAAAAGAAGGAATAGGAGATGTCTAACTTTCATTTGCACACAAAATACATTCTCTAAAGTGCAGGAAACTGAATACTACATCCTTGGTGAACTCCTGTATTAAGTGATTTATATTAAAGAAAAAGTTTCATCTCACTCTATACTTTCATAAACTGTTTATTTTGGTTACAAAGGAAACTGCAAATCTGCAGTTGATAACTGATATTTCTCCTTTTTCTATAATCAACTATTTAACTAAAAACCATCTGGTAACCTTCCATAAGCATTCATCTCATTCTTCAGATTTTCATTTCAAATCATTTGTTATGATATCCAAAAGACCCTTGCTATAAGGGGAAAGTAAATTAATCCATGTCCCATTGTTTCTTGCTGCATAAAACTAAATCCTATGCTTCTTACTCCTTCCTTTGGGAATTCCTGTGGTGCAGTACAAAGCATGCATTAAAGAAGAGATGTTTTAATGGATCATTAGCTTTCTTACTGGAGACTTCAGCCAACGAAATATTTTGCTGTGGTCACTGGTAAGCACCAAAGATATTAATGGATGTGAGACACATTTATGTACAATTTTTTTCTGTGCTTCTACAAAGTCCAATGCAGAGAAACTTAAAGAAGCTTGAAACGGATTAATATTATGGGCCTGATATATAGAGCTTTTGCCTTTGTCAAGGACAACAGGAAACTCAAGTTCCAGTCTTTATTCAGGCCATAAAAGTGACTTTGGATCCTTTCTGATTACCAGGTGTGTCCTACAGTAACTGTTCTCTGTTCTTTTGTGGGTGCTTGCTCTCTTTCTCCCCGTTCTTTAAAAACAGAGCAAATAAAAGTTGTCATATTGAATAACCTGCAAGAATATTCTATTCTTGGAAAAGAACTATCCAAAACAGTTCTTTTTCATACAACAGTAAAGCCTTTATCCACTACTACTTACATGAACCTCATCATTAGTACCAACACACTGGATCACTCTCACCACTGAACTGAGGCAGAAAAAGGTAGAAAAACATCACATTTAGCATACCAGACATGAGGCTAGCTGGTGCAACTTGATTAAAAATATTTAGGAAGCAACAGGAGTCAAAACTATCTTGAATCAATGTCCAGAGAACTAATCTTGACAAATGATAACTCTAGCTAAAGTAAATTAGGGGATTAAAATAATACCATTTGTTGTTGTTTTTTTTTTTTTCATTTATTTCTAAACAGATTTTTTAGCTATTTTGTACACTGAGTCCAGCGAATGAACACTGCAGCTCTTGACAAGTCTGCAGTGCTCTGTCTTCTTTTTTTCTCTCATATGCTTCTCTGCCCTGTTTGAAGGAATCACTTTGACATACTGCATCAAATAAAAATCCATACATAGCGTTTCTAGGTAAAACAGACAAAAGAAGGGAGAGGGAAGACAATAATAAATAGAAAAACAGCCTAAATCTGAGAGTATTTGAAACCTTATTTCTCTGTCTGTATGTACATGTAACAAACAAAAAGCTAATGTAAAGAAGGGACAGTAGTGAGAAAACAGACTGTAAATTTGTGAGTCAGGAGTCTGGATAGTGGAGTAGAACAAAAATAATGATCAAGCTTTGGGTGTGGCAGTCTTACCATTGAAGACTCTCATTTCTCTTTCATCTCAGCTCTTGCTATAAAACCCAGTGAAATGGATTTTGGAAATTGTAAAGTTGATTGGTAAAGCTGAATTTTTCTTGGGAAGATGAATACTGTGGGTATTGCTACTGACTCTCACTCTCCCATATTCTGTCCTGCTCACTCATGGAGTCCATTTTTGGAGCACAAGAAAAACCTTTCTCAGCTAGCATGACATTATATTTTTTACCACTCTTTGACACTTCCATGGCCTGTGATCACAGTGGAATTTTCTCCATAAAGTGATATCATCTCCACATGACTAAACTAGAGTTGAAAAACAAGTTTAGGAAGAAAACAAGCCAAACATACCTGACCCCAGCCTTATGTCAGGAAGGAAGGTGACCTGAGACTGCCATGCAAGGGGAACAGGTAGAAGAGGGAAAGGTTCCCAATGGGAGTATAAATTTCCTTGTTCATGCTCTTTTAAATAGTTTGTGTGACCTCTAGTGGCCTTTGCTGCCTGCTGTGTCCCTGTGACTTCAATTTTTGGAAGCCACCTGGACCTCCTGATTCAGCAGCATATTCACATGGATGTTAGATACTTCTAGATTTCTTTTGTGGAAGCACAAGTCAGACTGGGGTTAGACATAGCTGTATCCAAATTATTTCCTTAAATAAACAAAGGGGAAAATATTTTTAATTAAAATAAACATGTCAGCTTCCCTTTTCTCCCCAAAGAACCTCTCCCAAGATAGATTCACAGAATGGTTGAAGTTGGTTTACTTCAAGCCCCTGTTCAAAACAGAGTCACCTAGGACAGGCTGTTCAGCTCTATGCCCAGCTGTATTTTGAACTATCTCAAAGAATGGAGACTCCACGGCCTCTCTGGATAATCTCTTCCGCTGTTCAGCCACACTCATAGGAAAAAAAATCTCTCTTTTTTATGTTTAAAGGGAATTTTTTTTATTTTTGTTTATGACAATTGCTTCTTTTTCTCTCACTGTGTTCCTTTGACGAGATCTAATGCATATTTTGGTTAACAAATGTGAAGAACATATGATACTCACAGGAGAGACAGATTAAAATAAGAGATTTTAAAACTACACACACACACACACACACACACACAAACACACATATTTTTGCAGAGTGGATTTTTCTTCCTTTCTTTCTCTTACCCCAGAAACTTCTAGGGCCTCTGAGCTGTAGCACACTACACACAGTTCTCACTCTGTGCTTTGTTTGACTTGGCTACATATTTGCTCCCTACTGCTCTCAGGAGCCTCCTCTTCTCTGCTCCTTCTGGATGTTCCCAGATTGCCCTTTTTATTCCATCCCTGCTGACCTGTCACGTTCTCTGTGGCATCCCCCACTTCTGTACATTCCAGCTCATGAAAAGGCATAAATTCTCCCTCAGTCTCCAAAAAGGAGAGAATTTTGCTGCAAAGAGAATTCAAACAGGTGGTCGTCTTCTTCTATGTTTTTCAGTCCTATTTACTAATGGATCACAATATAAATAATGTGCTGTAGAAAAAGAACAAATAAACCAGATACCTTCCATCATTGCTGGCTTTGCTGACTGTTATGTATAAATGACAAACATTACTGCTAGTTTTCCAGGATACTGGTGTGATTAGATTAAGATGGAAATTTTCCCAAAACTCCCAGTGAAAAAGATGCATTAATCCAAATGAGAACAGTTTCTTTTGCAGGTTTAGTATTGCACTAAGCTGTGAGCTGCAGATGGTGGGAGTACTTGTGTAGTATACACAGACAGATGATGTAGTGAAGGTATTCATTGCTTGAGTCATTTTATGGTATAATTTAGATATTGATAGATTTATCTTTGTAGATATTTTTGCACTGCATATCACTGTCTTGTCCCTATTTCACAGAAAAGGAATTGAGTCAAGGACAATAATAAAGATCATTAAATGTAGTCACATCAATACATTATACACACTAATGCTAGATTACATACTAGAGCAATGGTTTGAATCACTTGGTTAAACCAACACAGGAAATTTTTAGGAGAAAGGATGATGTTCCAGCATTTTAAACTTTTTGTTCTTATCTTTTATGTTTTTTTAACCACAATGTCTTCCTCTTCTAATGAAAAAAATTTGATATATAATCCCCCAGTGTATCACCGTGTCATCAACCTTGATTAACTTTAAATAATGAGGATGGCAGTGGGAATAATATCACATTAAAACACCACCGAAAATGAATAGGTGAATTTAATTTTCTCATATATAGAAGTAGAATTTTCTGATTCCAACAGCATATCTTAAAGTAGGAAGCTTTTTTGCAATCAGAGAAAAGTTAAAATTAAAATGCTGAATTAAAGCAAAGAAAAGCAAAATGCAAAGCTAAGCAACCCAAAGAACAACAAAACAAACAAACAAACAAACAAAACCCAAACAAAAAACACAAAACAAAACAAAAATCCCCCAAAAACAAAGAAAAAAACCAAAATTAACAAAACACACAACTCAACCCAACATTCATCCTAATCATCAAAATATATTTCAAGTCATCAGATTTTGATCCACCTTGGAAATTTTCAAACTCAAGGAATATTTATTTTGATCTTTTTGGCCTTTTGATTTAATAACTTGCAGTACAATTGAATTCTAATTCTCAGGTATGTCCAGAGAGATGACAGGTGCTGAGCTGCTCAGGCTGAGCAGATTCTGTTGTTCTAGGAAGAAGAAGCTGATGTTTTTTCCTAGTTATGTTTACACTGTGTTGCAATTAAATAAGCATAGCAAATATACATACCTAGTTTTTTAGGTTTTAGTGATTTTTTCTTCCTAAAGAAAAATCTGAGTCTTTCCCTCTTTTTGAGAGATAGGATACAATGTAGTGCTAACACTGAATTTTTATTTCTGCTCAGCTATAAAGATGGTTTATAAATGCTATCTCTGCCATAAGGTAAGCGAAGATAATAGACCTGATTTGTACACAGCATATGGGCCGTTGTATCCAATTTATTTCCAATTTTATTTCTTGGATTTGCCTAAGGCCTGTGTTCTGTTTGTATAGGATTTCATCCAAAAATGAATCCTAAAAACATCTCTTCAAAACGTGCATTGCCTTTTTTATTAACAAAGTGTAATTCAGACAACTGCTAAACTATCCCCCAATATAACCATGAGTGCGTCCACTTGAATCGTCTCTCAGACTAAAAAAGAATGAGTTAGATTAAACTACTTTCAAGATTATTCTTTATTAAAGTATTATTATTCTTTATTAAAGTAGCTTTGCCTTTGAAATGGACAAAACAAAGTCACAGAATCTAGAAGAGAGTTCAGTTCCAGAATTTTGTCTTCTTTATGATGTCTTAGTTTTACTGAAGTCCATTAGTGCTTAACATAAAATTCCTTTGTAAGAAATCCTCATTAACTTCCAAAGGGTTTCACCCCCAACATTTTTCAATGTCAAAATTTACCACACAAATCAAAAATATGTCATTTTGTTTTTTTTCTTTTTTCCACTTCTTGCACTCTTCCTATTTGGAACTGCTAAAGAAACCAAAGCCAGAATGCAGACTGTGATTTATAGATCTTGCCACAAATAAGACCAAAACTATGCTTTTTCTCCCTTCTGATTGGGACAGCTTGAATGGCAACCCCATCTACCATGACTATAGAAATATTAGAAAGGTCTTACCTCTTTTAAATGGAGAGTCTGTTTTTATACTCTGCCTGGGGGAAAATTTACCTTTTGTTTCTAGGTTCCAAGGTGACTAAATGAAATGAAATCCAGAGCTGGGTTCAGAAGGAAAAAATATTTTCTCAGAATCTTGAAAATTTTCATTGTATCTACTTCCCCAAAGCAGTGAGTAGAAAACAGAGTGTCATTTTCCATACCCATTTCTAGTGAGTGCTCTAAAGAAGCTATATTCCATTAACTCATTAGAAGATTTAAAAAGAGACAGCTGAAGGTGTACAGGGTGCTCCACATCCCATCTGGTCTTTATCTCCAGAGACAGTATTGCCACTCTGGCACACATTTCTTATAGGTAGCTCAGAGGAAAGGGCTATGAAGTTTTACACCTATAAAGGTGTAGTTGTAAATATTATCCAATTCTATGATGTTCCAGTCCCCTCAGATGTTAAGAGGTAGTGTTCAGGTTAAGTTCTTAATATTCAGATAAGACCTCAAACTAATCTGAGATATTTGCAGTAATTTTAAAAGCCACGTCCCTCAGGTATCTATGAAAAGACATTAATGTAGAAAAAAAATTAATGAAAATTCCTCTTGTCATCACATGCACACTGAAGAAGCTGTAAGTCATATTAAAATAAAACTGGAAGGTGGAAGGGACTCACAAGATTATTGAGTCCAACTCTTAAGTATATAACCCATTCAGGGATTCAACTCACAGCTTTGGTGTTCTTAGCACCATGCTCAAACCAGCTCAGCTAATCTCACAGTCATTCATACATGGATTCCATCCACATATCTTGAAACTACAAATTGGCAAAGAAGAATTTGAAGATAGTAGAACAATCAGTTTAATTTTAATTAATTTGAGTAGTTCATCAAGCTAATCAGATTTATAAGCAGTTGAGGAGAACCTGATGATTAATATTGGCCAGCTCTGACAATCAAGGACAAACAGTAACAAGACAGTCTCGTTTCTATGATATGAAGCAGTACACTGTTTTCTGAGAAGCTCCTGTCACACATGGAATTTTCATGATGAAATTAGGGATGTACAATAGAACCATTCTACATGAGACACAAAACTAGCTCCTGCTCAGAGTGATCAGCAATTGAAGGACAGGATGCCGTTCAGAGGGACCTAGACAGAAGAAGTGTATGCCTTGGAATCTCATGTGGTTTAACCAGACCAAGTGCAAGGTGCTGTACCTGGATTGGGTAAACCCTCGGTATCAACACAAGATGGGGGATGATGTGATTATGAGCAGCCCTGCCAAGAAGGATTTGGGTGTGCTGGTGAATGAGAAGCTGGATTAGATCCAGCAAACTGTGCTTGCTGCCCAGAAAAGCCAATTGTGCCCTGGGCTGCATCCAAAGCAATGTGGCCAGCACGGCACGGAAGGTGTTTCTGCCCTTCTACTCTGCCCTCAGGAGACTCCACCTCAAATTCACCTCCATCCTCAGCACAGGAAGGATATTGACCTGTTGGAACAAGTCTGCAGAAGGGTCATCAGCTTGATCAGAGAGATGGAGAACTGCTCCTGTGAGGAAAGGCTGAGAGAATTGGGATTGTTCAGCCTGGAAAAGAGAAGGTTTCAGGGTGGCCTAATTGTGGCCTTCCAGTACCTGAAGGAAACTTGCAGGAAAGATGAGGCAAGACTATTTGCAAGAGCGTATGTTGATAGCACAAGTGGAAATTGGTTCAAATTCAAGGAGAGTAAGTCTAGATTAGATTTTAGGAAAATATTTTTTACTGTGAGGGTGGTGAGGCACTGGAACGAGTTGTCAAGAAAAGTGATGGATGCTCCCTCCCTGGAGGTGTTCAAGGCCAGGCTGGATGGGGCTCTGAGCAACCTGGTCTGGTGGAAGGTGTCCCTGCCCACAGCAGGGGAGTTGGAAGTGGATCGTCTTCAAGGCCCCCTCCAACCCAAACCATTCTATGATTCTATGATTCTGTGAACTAACAAAGCACAAAGAGAGGTGGCAGAATGGGATATGTCCATATTCATATTCAGGGCACATTGACAAGAATATAGTTTAGAAGATTAAGAACATGTGAGCTCAGAAACCTCTTACATATAACAGAACTTTTTTGACCTGAGCATCAAACTGAGTTTTTAAAATAAACAGATAAAATTACCATTAATAAATAGCCAAGCCATGCAATATTAACTTTTGAGTCTTACAGAGACTCAGAAATTAAATTTCTGAAAGGTAGTAGAAAATTTAATAGTTTTGAAAGACACTTCACAGACATAAATGCAAATAATTAAAAAAGTGCTTCTAGGGACATTCACAGCTAAGGAACAACACATCTGACTTTCATGCTGGAAAACAAAGTATAAAAAGAAATAGAATTAATAGAGAATATATTGTACATGAGCAGGTCAGTATAAATAAATAAAATTTTTTGTCTCACAGAGTCACCAGAACTCTTTCAAGGACCACTTAGCATATGGATAAAACATGAGGAGAGAATGCTATCACAAGCTGAGCAGGAATCAATTTTTCATTGGTGCATTGTGACAAATTTAATGCCAAACCTAAGTAACAGCTGTGAGAGAGCAACATAACTCTGATTTCCTTAGCATTAGCTGCATCTCAATATTCTATGTAGTTTTGTTGTAATGCACTCTGAAGGGAAAAAAAGAATCAAACAAGCTGCTTGGACATATTCATCAGGAAAGAAAATATCTTAGAGGCATGAACAATAATGATTGAACAAATCTGACCTTGCATAGTCAAGACATGACAGAGGTTAGAAAAACTAGCAGTTCCTACAACCAAAGAAATCATGTAGAAACAGCTAATAAGTGTTATTTCATTGTCCATGTCCAGGGCTAGTAGGATAAGTAATAATGTGTTTAAGTTTGAGCAAGGGTTAGACAAGGTAACTAAACTCCAAATTCAATTCCCCAGAACATGATACTTTTTCACTAAATAGAAAGCACAGCATGGGTACCTACCTGGAATGTCATCACATAGAAGAGAGGGAAGGATTACAGGGTTTAGAATACACTTCCTAGATTAATTTTCTATGATTCAATAATTATATCCACACATTTCAAGTTCTGTTTCAGGAATTTTAATCTAAGCACTTAACCTCAATAATTGCAGTAGTTTGGTTGACTTCAAATCTTATATTTCCAACAAAATGTCTCTGTTTTCCCACCAGAAAAGCACAGGTCCAGTGTTTGTTGACAGCTTCTAGAGTATTCCTCAAAGATTAGTTTGGATTAACTTTATCCCAAACCATCATCAAAGTGTTGATTAATATCATGTCTGGTCTCAGTCAGGAGCTGGTAATGAACGACAGGCATTTTTTTCCAACTGCAGCCTTGAATTAGGCATGCTTTTCAAATTGTGGGTTGGTTTCAAATTTAAGGCTTTTTATGTGGAGATGTTTTACATTGGAATGTACACATTTAGTAAGCAAATGGGGAAGAGAACTTTACTACTAAAAGAATTCAAGATAAGTGAACAGGCAATTGTAGCACAGGTGGCTTTTCATTTCCAAAGAACCCAAAAAAGCCCCGAGCACCACTGTAATTTAATAAGAAGAATGTAAAAAATATCTCTGTATACTTACAGGTAAACAAGCTTTGGGGAAAGAAAATTATTTTGGAAAGAAAGTCTTGTGGAATCCAAAAATATTATGGGTTTGAAGAGTTCCTAAGAGAAGATTTACACTAACAAATCCAAAACAAACAAGCAAAGTTCAGTGTGTCTTAGAAAGAACATAATATTGTCCAGAAAGAAGCCCTCAAAAAGTAATTATGCTCTTAAATAGACACCTGTCTTGAATGAGTCTTCAGTTAAATACTAGGGGCAGAAAAATCTTATGTTAGCATAATTCAATAGTGTTCACATCACCCCTCCTTTACAAGGGTTTATAGCATTGCTGTATATTTAAATGCATAAATAGTTTTTATTTGCATTTTACCATAATCTAGTTCAGATTGTGGACATTAAAATAGAGTTAACAGAAAGAAATTTTAAATCAACAGATGTGGTGATCCTTGAAATTGAATTTTTCTCAAGTTCATAGCTTCCCTAAATATTGATGCAAGAAATTCGAAAGGTAAGAATTCTATTCTTTAAGCTGCATGGATAAGAGGCTACATCAGGAGACTGAGAAAGAAAGAAATATTTGTCAGTAGAAACTGTGTGTCACTATAGAGAGCAGGACAACTAAAGCCTGACAGTCCCAAAGGAATTGCTCAGAAGTGCTGCAGCCAAGGTATTTTCCTGTTCCTACTGCCAGATTATTTGAATCTCAGTCTATTAAACAAGCATGAATAAGTGTTCTGAAGGTACTGTCAAGGGGAGATACTCACTTTACAGAGCATGCAAGAGAAAAAGAGGAAGGTTTGTTTCCATAGGATAAGATAGAACAGGGAATTTGCAAAATAAAAAATCCTCTGCATGACTAAGGAATGCTTTACCCAAGAGAATAGTCACAGCTAGAGCTGTAGCCACACAGAGAGAATAAAGTGGCTGCTTTTGATGACAGCTAAACAAGATATAATATGTCTGTTGAGAACATAGACATTGAATATAGGACTGTGAGGGAGAATAAATCACTAAAATAGACAAAAGCTTTTATAGTCCAGGAATACATCATGAGGAAGGGGGAGTGTTATTAAGACAATATAATTGGAAGAATTGGCTGGGGAAAAGAAAAAACTTATCTTAGAGCAAGAGTGGGGGGACTCTCATTAGTGGGAATTACTGCTTATTTGCAAGCACACTGACTGAAAAGATGACCTCTCTTCCATAATAAATGCTGAATGGCTAAAACCAGAAAAGTTAGGGATAACAGCACAGATAGAGCTGCCAGCAAGCCAAGAATATCTAGGGACTACAATCCTAGAGCCACTGACACAAATACTGGAAGAGGTCAGAGTAGTTATGGAGATCAAAGACTATAGTGCAGACCTGAGGAGGGAGGTGATGCACCAGCACACACCACAAGATTTTATGTGTCACAAAAGAAAGTCGAGGTAGACCTTGTCTTAATGTGCCATTGCAGGCATAAAATAGAAATGGCTCATGGAAAAGGAGCAGAGAGATATACACAGAGGTACTACAAAGATGAGGGGATTAGTCAGAGGCAGACCTGTAGATTCCTATACACACTACACTTTTACAGATATCACATTATGATACTCATTTTAAAAGTTCTTCTTTTTCATGCTGACAGACATGGTAAAGTAAGCACTGCTGCAGCTTCTATAACCAGACTCAAAATGTGAAAAGAATATTTGCTTCCAGGAAAGCAAATATTTATACTCTCTCAGATGGTCCAGCAGGCATTTTGATGGTCTCCATCTTATAAGTTGCCCTTATGGATCAAGCTAGATGGAGAAAAATACTCTGCCTCTAAACCTGGCTGGCAATTTTGCCATCTAACATCTTAAATCAAGTTCCTTGCCTTTCCAGATAACAATGAAAAAAACAATTTTTATAACCTATTAAATAATTATAAAATGATGACATTTGTCTCCTATTTTATCCAGAAATAAATTATTTAATAGACATTTTTGCTAAAAGTGCTTAAGGCTAAATTGAAATATATGCAAGGAAAAAGATTATAATGGCAGCATAGTATTACCACATTTGCTCCTGGCTACTGCAAGGTCCTTAAGGAATCTCTGTGTTTCATGTGTTTGTACACCCATAAACAGAGATAAAGCACAAATCTTCAGATCTCAATGGATACTTTTTGTGAAGCAGAACTAGATTAAATGGGGAACTTCAAATATTCAGAGTGATATGTGGTATGATTTCAAATGCACATTACATTTGACATAATAATATATGACCAAAAGCTAAAGGGCCTGGAAATTGTGGTACAGCCAGAATTGTTTCAAGAATTCTCTTGAAGTGGAGGTCTTGTTGCTACCCTTAATCCTTGAAAACTCCATTAAGATGCAAACTTCTTGGGAGAGAAGCCTTTGAGGAAACAAAGAGGTTAATGAATCTACATACAATGACAGGAAGTGACACATTCAGGCTGTACCACAAGCAGTGCACAATAATAATTTGAAAGTCTATTACAGATGTAAAGAGGTTATAAACCTATTTACAGGTTTGTAGGAAAGAAGAGACACTCCTAAGCCCTCCCCTGTCAGATACTCACCAACAATGAAAAGACACTCTTTTAAGAACATAATTCTGCTTTGGGATGTGTCTCTTCCAACAAGGACACATTTTACATAATCAATAGAAAAATGTTTCTAATAAAATTGCAGGCTGTGATGAAGATACCATCAGACAAAGTTGCAGTCAGTAATAAGAAATCAGGGATTTAAACAGTATAAATATGGACTAAGGCAAAAATAAGGAGTTCTTGAGACATAGTAAGAATATTTTGAAAGTTATTTTTCCATATGACTTGGCAATGGCTGAGCAGAATGGCAACTTTTCATCTATTTTCTTTTTTCAAGACAAATAATCTGCTGGTAACTTTGAACTGATTCACCTATATCAACTGTACTTTCATTTGGCTTGATAATTTTATATGGTCAGACTCTGTTCAAAATGTTCAAATCTGCATTCACTATAGACAATTTGTGAGATCAAGATATCATCTCCTTGTCTGTCCAGTGCCAAATTAACGTTTCTGTATCCAGCTAGAGAGATGCCATGACTGGCTTGGCAACAGCCATTTACAGAAGCAGCTACAGAGAATACACAGAGCTGGATGGAGTCTTTGAAAAACTAAGATCTGGTTGTTAGAAGAACATCTGATGCATTCAGAGTTAATCACTTGGGCCACCAGAACAAACACCTTTCTAGTCCCCAGGCAAAAGGGACAGTGGACTGGGAAAAAATATGAAAGGTGAAAATCAATGGCTAATAACATTCTTTGGACTGTGAAACCATGCTGAGGAGTGTGAATATTGGAGGCATGACATAGGAACCTACTCTTGTTGCTAATTGTCTTTTTAGAACTTTATTGCAAAGATATTTTTAGTCAAAATAAAGATGAAATTCACCTTTCTTAACTGTAGGAACAAATAAAGCTGTAAAAGTAGGACACTGAAGTAAGGTCAGAATCAAAAGATGTTGTTGTGGGATTGATTTTTTCTTTTTTTAAAAGTATTTCTTAGATATTTCTGTGGACTGATGTAAATTAAAAGTTTCAGCATTCCATTTCATTTAAGATACATCAAAGTGCTGAAATTCATATATGTCCTTTGAGACCAAAATTTACTTTTTCTCCACATTTCTAGGCTTCCCTTCAGTGGAATGAGTTCTGATTCAAAAGGAAATCAGTATTGTATTCTCTTCTGAAAATTGTTTGGGTTTTTTAATTCATTTGATTTTATCACCAGTGGCATAACTGACTATATTGGTATTTTGACATCTTTTAAAATTAGAAACAAGCAAAAGTATACAATTAACATAACCTTTTTTTATCCAAATTTAAAATTGTGCAAAGAGGTTTGAAAACCTGTCTGATTACCAAATACTCCACAGAAAAAAAAAACAAAAAAGCAAACCACACACAAAATGTATACCTTTAATATTTTTGTTATTTTAATACTAAAGTCTGATATTGGGTGTCTTGATTCATAGATTTTTAATTTATAGACTTGGTAATGCCTCACTAAATCAGCCCATTTCATCCCAGATCAACATGCTCCAAGGCTACTAATGTGCTGCAGCAAATATAAACTGCAATTTAGTTCCTAAGAAAACCCAAGAACTTAACATAGTTGTTAACATAGTTTTTTTAGAAGTGCTGTTTAGTTTGAAGTTTAACTGAATTAGAAAAACAAAAGTACCCATATTCTGAAGTGCAGAAAATGGGCTTGCATTCAATGCAAGCAATATTGTTATTAAACAATATGCTATAATAAACAGGCTTAGAGTAATGTCTTGAACCAAACCTCTGTTGAAAGGCCCCTCAACACACAGGATAATTAAAATCTACATTTAAATCTTACCATTTAGGACATATCTGTTTAGCTTAACATATGCCAAATTATAGGCCATGAAATTTCTTTGCAAAGACATCTTTTTAAATGCAAAGAAGCTGTCACAAATGCCATCTATTTGTTAATGTTTTAACAGAAGAACAAAGTGATGCATTGGGTGAATTACATCCTCTTATTCTGCTCTTATTCTTCTTATCCTTTCTGGTTTTCAAATTTTCAGACTCTGTCCCTAAGTGAGGCTTATGTAATCATCCTGATTTTTCTAATATGTGGCATTGCTGTAAACTCTATATGTAATTTGTTTGATTTTCTTGCTCTTTTATCACAGCAAAACCCTGTTATTCCCTACTCAGCTGGTCTAGTGTAATTCCTTGGACGATTTTCTTGCAGCATCACTTAACCATTTTTGATTGCTTTACACAGAACACAAACATTTTACGTTCTGTGTCTGTCTGTTAGATTGCCACACCTGTTTTTGTTTTGTTTCATTTTGTTTTATTAGCCTGGTTTTAATGTTTTTAGTTGTTTTTAAGGAAGCAATCAAATAAGAAGTATCACAAACAGCCAGATTGCTTTAGAATGTGTGAAAATTGACGGAGAGGTAGGTCAAAAAGACTCTGTAAATGTCTATTCTCAGGGAGAGAACTCAACCAGTTGGTCTGCCCGTGGCCATGCACTGGCTTATCACTACATCACCTCATCATTATTTTCTTTCAGTCACTGATGGCAGCTTTTGCCTATTAACCAGCCAGACTCATATTTAAATGGTGGAAAATAACATGGACAGAGCTAGGAGAGCTGTTTAGGCACAACAGAGATATTACACTAGTGGTGGCATTGAACTAAATGTAGGGACAGAGGGGAAGTGGACATGAGAAAGAGGGGAGAGAAGAGTGGAGAAGGAGATGGGGCATAGAAATGGGATTAAGAGCTACAGATACAGACTTCTAGTACTTCTCTGTACTTGGAACACTACATCTTCTACCTATAAACAGTGTAAACACTAAGCGTAAGGGAAACCATGGAAGTATCAAGAGGGAAATTTCCTAATAAACAGAATTTTTCATTAAAAACACAACAGCTGAAATAGCTAACATTTAGACTCAGAAAAATGCTTGAGGAATACTTAAGACTAAGCAAAGCTTTAGCAAATGAACAGCAAAAAAATCTTTGCCAGATAAATTGACAGAGTTATCTAATGCTATTTACAGCCATATTTGGATGAATGGGAAGGGCACAGAAGTGTGACTGGAATTCATTCTTCCACTAGCTAAAAACAGATTTCTGCCAGCTTGAATGAACTATTTTTTGCATCATATCTGGGATGGAAGAATAAGTGACATTCAAGAATAAAAAAGACATACGTAGGACATCCAGCCGAGCAATGATCAGAGGCAAAGAATCATATTCAGGAGTTTGTTTTTGCTACATTAAAAGCCTGCTCTGAAAACAAGTTCAAATTGTTTCATTTGATCATTTGAGGAATGTAAGCAACACCAGTAGGTTTTTCAATCAAATTATATGGGCTTATTTTCTCGCTAGCATTTTTTTTTTCAAAATTCAATATATGGATATTTACAGCTGAAGCACAGATATGCCTTCAGTTATATTAGCTCTAACAAAACAGTTATTATAGAGGTTTATTCATTTCAGCACTATCTATTTAGTGATGTTTTATTTAACAGCAGAAACTCTGAGAATGTGTAGCAATAATGAAATCATGATGTTTTCTTTTGAGACTGGGTTTTCCTCCTTTAAGAGAGGAAGATTTTATTTTTGTAAAGGCAAGGTGATTTAACCATCTGATAACCTTTAATTAAATTAAAATAAAGACTATCATCCTATTACAAATTTACAAATGCATCAAGCAGACACATTACTCTGTAAGAAAGACAAGATATAATTAGATGTTCACTAAACAAGATGTAACAGAAAGACTGCCTTTCAGAAAACAAGAAAATAAGAAATCAGGACATTTTGGGAAAGCTGCAAAGGATTCTATTTAAGTAATAGAAGTATGGAAGAAGCTCCACAGAAGACACTAAAAATATCTCCTGATATTCTCTTAATATCTGTCTAGTAATGCATTTAACTTTATTCTATCAGATTCTATCAGATTTCTGATACTGATCTCTTTAGATGGGCAAGCAATCAACATGTAACATACAACCACATAAATGTATGCTTCTGAGAGAATAATTGAGTGATCTGGAATATAGATCCACTGCAGATTAAGCAACAATTCCCTACATTTTTAACTTAGAGAGCAATATCTCAATATGAGACTTAATTAATCAATTACTTTAAATGTTGGTAAAGTTGAAGATTCAGAATCTGTTCAGAAAAGAAAAAAAAAATCTAGAGCACGAGAATAAGACTTGAGGAAAGTCTTATAAGAAACGTAATCTCATTAGAGAAGCCAACCATCACAGTGAGAAGGATAGTGTCTTCTAAAGTAGAATTGACAGCTTGAAAAGACTTCTCAGAAACAGATTTCTGTTATTTAAATTAAGGTTGCAGAATCACTGCAGAAACTATTACTTACATTGTCATGGGTTCCCACAATACGTTCTCTTTCAGAAGGCTTTGTTTAGACTAAGTAATAAACCTTAAATTTTAGAGCAGTAGTAGTAGAAAACAAATAAAAAAACAACTTTTTTTTAACCACACTTTTGTGTTTTCAAACTCTTTAAGCAACTTCATAGGTATTCCTACAGCTACATTTATTTACAAAAATAAATTCTTTGTAATCTTTCATAGGTTTTCTTACAATCATGCAGGTACTAGTCTCTAGAGTACAGAGGATGTACAGTGGCTTTATTAAAACATTTTAAACTCATACACTATGTGTCCTAGCCTGTAGCTCAGTATTGCAGTATTTTTATTGCTAGAAGTGGGCCACAGGATTTGCACTGAGTTTATGAGGCCTCAGGACTATGGCTTGTCAAGCTTGCTTTGTGTGACTTTTTCCTCATCTACCTGGAACTTTGTTTTGACCTAGTTAAGCTGTAACAGTCTTTTTCTCTCGTAAGTGGGTAGCTATGTGTAATTTGTTTTAATATGGCTTGTCTTCCTCTGGTATAACCAGTTTCATATATAGTTGTAAAAAGCAGTTTCTCTATATAAAATGAGATATTTGTGAGCCTAATGTAATGAAGCAATGCAGAGAATCACAGGGCTGGTATGTGGGCGGAGTCCTTGAGAAGAGGAAGCAAAAGAAGTATAGAGGAATAGCGGTGTGGGACAAGAGCTGAGTCACAGCCTGGCACCAGACACCCCATGGCTAGGAACAACTCATCAAAAGTCAGTCAAAGAAATGCAGACCTGAACAAAACTGGGGTTTGGGGGTATGACAAGTGCAAATTACTACATTTTATGTAGTGAAATTGAATGTACTCTGGACTTGCACAGCAATAAGGAAGAAGCTATGTGTAAAAGACCATTAAAAAAAGAAACAAATATTACCTCAGCAGATCCTAAGGTGAAGAAGGAAACTACAATTTCATCATAGTCTTCCCTGCAAAATAGTTTGGGGGCTGGTGGTTTCTACATGGTACCATAACATGTAGGTGGATGTCAAAGAAGAGTGAAAGCTTCAACAAAACCATTAGCAGCTAGGAAATGTGTGATACACTTCTAAATGTATTGTTATTGAGTGTTGTTTTGAATTTTTTTACTTTGGTTTGGTTTGGGGCTTTTTTAGTAAAGGTGGTATTCTTTTTTATGCTCTTTATTTTCTTAATATTCTGTCATTATTAGGTGTTGGTTGGCTTTCTGATTTAACTTTTCAGTTATACTAATAATGAAGTCCTAGCTTTATGTACAACCATTATTTACTTCTTTAGCTATCATATTTTTTAAGTAGAAGTGTGGACATCGTGATGATATAATTTCATTATATTTTGTATATTGTTACTGAGTTCCTATGGAGTCCATATATTAAAAAAACCTATCAAAATGTTAAAGCAGGTTCTTATGTTCTATTAAAATGGCTCTAGGCAAGTTTTTCAGCAGAGCTGCATATTGTGAAATAAGAAAAATGCCTAGCTTTTACCCAGTGCTTATCTCCAGGTTAGTAAAGGATGTATCATTTTCCCGGTTTTAAGGATGAATCAACAAGTATCCAGGCTCAGGATCACTAACATTTCGGTGTCAGAATTTGTCTTTTCAATGTACTAGATGACAATGAGGATTAGAAATTTATATGTGGATCTACAGAAGAAATCATAACTGACCTAGATGGTCTTCTATTTAAATTATTCTAATCTGACAATGCTTTTTGGCTAAAAAAAAATATGCTTCAGGATTCATTCCAAAACGTGAAACTCTTAGAATAATTCCCTTTGAAGAAGACTGTAACAGGATCCACAGATTATTCCAGTCCTTTCAAATTCCCATGCAATTTACATTTTGTTAATCTTTTCTACAGAGATGCATCCAAGTATTCTTTAAAGATGTGGATACCCTATTAAAAATATTAAGATAAATTCTTATATAATGTGCAAAACTAGAGCCTTTAGCATAAACTTTGAATTTGCCATCAGTTACAAAAGCCTTTACTTTTGTCAGTTTAATTTATGGTTTGAACGCTTTTTCAGGAATGTAGCATGTGTAGCTGGCGGAACAGGAAACTGGAAAATGTGGATCTGATGCTCAGGGAGCAGATTCCAGTCCCCTCTTGGCCCTTCCTGCTGTTCAGCAGGCACTAGAGGTGATTCAGCAGGGAGCCATTTGCTGATGCACGTGTGTTAGACGGGATGCTGCAGAAGCACAGGGCAGGCAGAGTGATGCTGAGGAGAGGTGACAGCCGTGATGATCATCCATCACACCATTGGCATCCTCCCCTTCACAGCACCTGCTGAGGGCTCTCAGGCAGCTGTGTGGGGGACACTGCGTGGCAAACTCCTTGTGGGTCACCATCAGAGGGCTGAAAGGATCTGTCATAATTTGCCTCTTCCCTCTTGTCCTGCTGCCCTGAGAAAAACCTGCACATGGAAAAATGGCATATGCTTCACATGATTGGCTCCAGCCAGGGTAGTCAAGCAGGAAAAACAAAAGGAAAAAGCCTGCAAGCAAATCCAACAGAGCATTACCAAGGGAAGCAGTTGAAACACCAGAGTATTTAGCATGGCTAAAAACCTTTCTGAAGGATGGCTTCTGAAACACGATTTTTGAATAATTATGAGAAATATGATGATCAAAATGTTTTGGAGGTCATAGTGTTCATTAGAAAACAGAACTGCATTTTGCAGCAAGAAGTAAATTCTAACTTGAGGAAATTCATGTTATTTCAGGCATATCATACACTGCACTAAACTAATGCTGTTAGTGTTTTACTCATAACTTCATTATTTCCTATGATTATTTCACTTATCCTTCATCAGTTGTCTAAATCTAAACTCAAATGAGTGCATGTCATCCTTTAGAATTAATGTGAAGAAAGCATTCATCTGACAGTGGATTTCTCTACTGCTTCAAATTAACATCAGTCTTTCAAACACTGTTAAAATTTTTCTCCGGATCCAACTATTTGCTGGATTTTTAGGGCTTGAAGAAATGTTTCTCCAAACAATTTATCTTCTATAGCAAGTTGGAGGAATGTGTACTGTGATGCTTTGTTTTAACCTATAAGCGTGCAGCTTCCCAAATTCACTGCAACACAGCAGACAATTGTTTCTTTGGGGAAGAAAATGGAAAAAGAAAATTCAAATTTTGAATAGAAAATATATGAAACAAAGAATTTTTCCCAACCCAGGCAAAGATTTTTTTAATGGTGTACTAATTTAGTCATTTAAAATAAGAAGTAACCCTAAATGAATCCCACGGTTAGAGAAAAAATAGAAGCAATTTTTACAACGTTATATTTACCACAGTTGTTTGGTACTCTAGGTCTGAACAGAACTATTATATTTTGGCCCGTATTTTTTAAAAAAAATATTTTCATTAGCAGGATTTCTGTCTTTCAAATCTATCTCTCTCTCTCTCCACCCCTGCTCCAAATACTAAAAGAAGTTTTGATGTTCAGAGTAGTTCATTAGTGGAACTTCCTAAACTAGAAGGAACTTCACTACTTACATCAATTAATTTCCTATTACTCCAAAGTAAAACACTAAAAGAACATTACCCACCAAATCTCTAACTTTGCCTGTAAGAGCAAACACTGGCTGTTTGGCTCATCTCAGAAAGAACTTTTTCAAAGATTTAGATTAATGACTTGAGGTGGATGAGTGGCAATGAATGCTGCCCACTTGGGCTGCTACACACAAATGTATTTGCTCATGTGTAAGACAAGTGCTCTTTTGGGGCATTCCAAAAAATCCTGTATGAAAAATCAGGTTCTTATGAAGCAGAAGGTGAAGAGTGATTTAAAATTGAGGGAAGGAAATATAGACTACAGAGAAAAATAATTACAAAGAAAGTTGTCAGTAAGGCTAATGATGTAGAAATATTCAAATTTATCCCTTATTGTCCATACTGGGTTTCAGTTTCATACGGCCTTCTCTCACTTTCTCCTCTGTCTACACTTTATTTCATGACCACACAGAACAGTCCTGCTATAAACTGATTCCTCAGATGTGCTTTGAGCATTCCCAAGTGTATTCCAAAAAGTGCACACTATCTGCTTCCAGGAGCTGGGATAATCTTCTCTGTAATTTTCAAATTTTAGTGCATAGGCTGTCAAAGCAGATAAATTATTGAAAACATGCTCTTACTAATACTGACATTACAGTTCTTAAAAAAAAAAAAAAATCATGCTATTCTACCTCTTTACTCCCTTGAACAATCTAAGGTGGAACTGAATTGATGCATAAATCCAGAGCAAAAGATCCACTATGGACTCAACATCCATATTTATAATACAGATATACATACCATATGTCCATATATTTGTATATTTGAATATTTGAATATATGTAAACGTAAAAAAAATTATAAATACAGCATGACTGTGAATATGTTTATGTGTGTGTGTGTCTTATGTGTGTGTAAAATGGTGAGAAACTAATAGTGCAGTGGACAGGTACAGAGTAAATTACTACTAGAGCAGCCCAAAGATGCAGGCAATCAGAAATGAGCTTTGTTTTCCTTGTTTTAATCTTAAATGTAAACCCTAATAAATCAGATAACCATGTGAGGCATCAAGCAGCAATCTGCCCTCTAAGGTAATCATGCTAGAGAAGGTTGATGTGACATAGAAGAAATGAGGCAAAAAGCAACAGAAATTGTGAGACTGGTGCCTCTGGATTTTTTATAGCCTGGATATAAACTGAATTGATATCACAGTAGAAGATCATTACTTCATGACAAATGGTTCACTGTATTGGTAGGATTTCTCTGTGACAAATAAGCAATAGTACAAAATTCTTAGTTTCAGGCATTAAGAAAAAAAAATAATTTGACAAGAAATAAGGGAGAAAAGTAATAGACATCTAAACTGAAAATAGTGTCTGGTCTGACACATTGGCTAACACAATGATCACATCTGCTGTGGATTGGAATCCACTTGCCTTCATGGACCTCACTAATATTTGCACTGATAAAAGGAGAGTCATCAAAAATGTGACCATTCAAACCTGCCTTGTTGCACACTCTTTGAACAGTGTGGTGTATGTAGCTGGCACTCCAGAACTTACAGGAAAGAGTAATTAAATACCCACAAAACAAAGTAAAACCCAGATCCTTCCTTGCTCTTATGGGCATGAGTTTTGCCTTTTGACACAAGTCCTCCAAGAACACGAACCTCAGTGAAGGCACCTCAGTAGGGTCCTGGGCAAAGCAAATGTCCTGTTTAATGATGCAGAACACCTGGAATTTGCTGCATCCCTTATAATATGATTCAGCTCTACTTCTGCCAGATTCTGTAGTCATCAAAGAGAAATGGTGACTGCATGTATTTTCTTTCTGTTCTGGCCACCTCGTTTCTTGAGGGAGATCTCTGTGAAGTAGCTGTATTTCCTCCTTGATCACTGCAGAAAGGAATCTGATACTTGAGTAAGGAAGAAGAAACCTTTGTTCCCTTCTCCTTGTGCAGCTGCTAATAATCATCTGTAAAACTGAACCTATGAACCTAAAGTTCCTATAACCACAAACCTGAGTTTACTCAGTGTTTCTAGCTCAAGTTCTCAGCATGAGTATTGCAATTAAGTGTTGAAAAGTAATTAATTCAACTGAAAATTGATATCAAAATTCCATAAGATAATTTTTCTCAACAGTATTTTTAAATTTTGTCTTCTGTTAGAAAGAATATGACAGTCTAACCACTGCTGTAATTACAGCAGAAAATAGTTTAAATTTGCTCTACTTCAAATTTGCTCAATTTTTGTAAAGTTAAATTACAAAAAGGAAAAGTTAAATTACAAAATCAGAAAGCTCTACACATATACTAATTTCCCATGAAAGCAAGTATTGCACACAAAGTAGTCTATTTCTCAAACTCTTCATAGCCAATGAAATAAATCAGTGCATACCAAGACTTCAAATAAACATCATGACCAATTTTTAAAAAAAACAACAAAAAACACTTGCTTTGAAACTAACCTCCAATGAAGATGTAAGTAAAAAGCTGTCTGAACAATGTTCTTGTGAACTGGAAATGGAATATATGCTCCTAGGGAAGGGAAATATGAAAAGCTTCAATACTTTTATGAACTCCTTTTTTAATTGTCTAAAGTACTTAGCTGTATACTATTAAAATAACTACAGTACTATGGAGTATCTCCCCTTACTCAGGTTTCTACTTGTCTGTTTTTCTAAATCATCTGTTCTTGATAACTCATACCTGCTTCTTGTCAGGTGTAGTGTTTTCTTGAAAACCAAATACTGTGTATGCCTTGCTTCTGCAGTCCTCACAAACACATGCTAATGTCCTGCTTGAATAAATGTCATTGCTCACATCAGCATATACTGCAGAACTTGACTTCACATCAACTCTAGAATTTTCTGAACAGGTTTCCTAAATGGGGAGAAATTCCTAGCATTTTCATTGTAAGTCAGAGAGCAATGAATTATGCATTGGCTCCTGACCTGTGAATGCCCAAAGCAGCTTGTGGAAATATATGAGGTCAGGATTATAAGACAGTCGTTTAAATTGTTTGACTTTGTAGTCAAACCAACACTCTCCCTTTCTTTCTTCTTCTCTTTTTTTCTTTCTTAATATTCATGCATGCATTTTTCAGTCACAATTTAGCCAAAATATGAGATTATAAGAAAAAAAATGTGTTTTTGTGAAAAAAGAACATTCTTGCTATGCTCACTGGACCATCTGTGGCTTTAAATGCTCTTATCTTCCATGGCTTTATATTGGCCAACGTTGCTCAGCACATACTTATCTCCCCACTCATTTTCTGCACAGTCTTTTTCACAAATTTCCCAGCTTTTCATAAGAGAGACCTAGGCCTTCTGCCTCATTCAGTTGATGCATTTCATTTGGGGATAGATAGTGTGACATATGTGTCGTAATGCATGTTTTTAATAATCCTTCTGTTATATATTATTGTGATTTATAGTTGAAATCAGTGGAGGCAGGATTTCACCATAAATATGTGCTATTTTTTTTTTTTTTTTTTTAGGAATGAAAGTTATTGCTAAAAAATTCACCAAATCTTTCTCTGTGTAATGGAAGTATTTTAGTAATTTTTTAATTTCAGCCTTTGAATATCCATGTTGACAGTGGCATTTCAAGTAGAATCAAAATATTTGTTACATACTTTAATTGTGGAATGCAGCTTCTCTATGTGGTACTGTAACTCTTCTTCAATGGAAAAACTCTTTTTAAAGTGGAATATTAAAAATTTTGATTGAACAATAATGAAAAATATTCCTCCATGTGTTTTCTTTGAGAGATCTTTGTAGCTAAATCCTCTCTACACAAGAAATTTATGCACAATTGTACATGTATAAACAAGTCCAGATAACTGAGCTTAGAAGTATTAAAAATAAAGTCTTATCTTTGCTACAATAAATAATTTTGGGATATTAAAAGATTACCTGATGAAGTCAGTGGTTGTCGACTCTTTTTTTTAACAGCAAATATTGTCAATTGAAAATGATGATGCCCTCATTGTCAGAAATACATAACTGATGGCAGGCATTTCTCATTTTCATTATCTCTTGTTCACCCTCCTGTGGTAAGTAGGTTTAGTTGCCAGGGTCTAATGTGCTCCAGCAGAAACACCAAATGAGGGGAGGCAGAACTTTACAGGGAAAAAGAGGCAGGACTAGGTGTGGATGTACTGCACACCAACCCTTGGTTTTACATGATACTCGGGGTTAAGAAAGCGACTAAGATAATTTGTTGAGGAACTGTGACACTCAGCAATATTAAATCTCTAAGCTTTGAAATAACATAGCTTGCAACATTGAGCATTTCACTTTCTGTTAAAGCAAAAAATTAGTTCTTGTATATGGAAGTAGGAGAGGGGTAATTTCCATTTCTAAGTAGCTAAGCCATCTCTTTATATATAGTATATATTACCATATATGCTATGTATAAGATTTGCTTTATACAAAAATTTATTAAGGCTTATGTATGAATGCTGCGCATTCTGAAAATTCAAGAACAATTTTGAAGGGAGAATTGGAAAAAGATCATATTTCATGTCAAGGAAACAGATTAAATATATAATAATAATTAAAAACACAGTTTCATGATTGTCATGGATGAATGTCAAACACATTTATCAAATGGCTATGCATATAATGAGTCACAGCTTCCACATATATATTTTTTATAGGCATGTAGCTCCTGAAGTGTACCTATTAATTGCAAACACTGGAGTACAGTTTGTTCTCGTTTTACATTGCTTTTCTGTATGCATATTAGAAAGAGATAACTTTTTAAAGATAAGATTAAATCTGAGAAACTGAGGTAAAAAATTATTTAACTCTTTGAGAGACAGAAGACATTTGTCTTTTAGAAAATGAAGAGAGGATGGAACAGACAGAAGTTTCAGTAGAACATCTGAAAATATCTCCATGAATGAAAGTACAAAATATTGATATTTTTTGTCCCTTTCAGATACCCACATCCTTATTTTAATTAACTTGCTCATATAAATACAGCAAGATTGTTGTATTTTTTTAAATAACTCTTTACTGAATATGTCAACAAGATAATATATAGTGTATAGTGAGGTTTTGAAGTTAACAATGCGTGCAACATGGCAGATTGCAGAAAACAGATAACGCAGACTTCAAACCATCTATTTTTCCATGTTAAAGATAGAAAGTATACCAAACACAGAACAGAATCAAGTGTGCATATCTTAGCTAAAATCAATTTCATGAAAGATCATCTTCAGATATTTGGGATCAACTCATGATAAAAATTTGTTTAGTAGCTTATCTGTTTCTGAGAGGATCAGAATTCAGCTCTCACGAGGCACATTTCCACAGAGCCCCAGTGTAATAAAAGGTTGCCAAATCTCTTCTGTGCTAGTTTTCCATATGGACTACTAGCCAGCGTCCCTTTAAAGAGCAAAACATTCTCTGCTGTACAAAAGTTTAATGCCAAATGCTTCAATATTGCCTGTAGTATCATGTGGGATACAAAGTGCCCTGTTCAATAGAGTTCAGGGAAGGAGTAATCATCAGCTTCCTAGGATTATCTCTGTGTTTAGAAGAGAGCATCAGGCAGGATTTGATGAGGTTCAGAGCCAGCAACTTTTGGTTTTGGCACTCACTTCTGTTTAGTTTTTCCACTGAGCTGTAAAGACAAGTCATGTGTAAAACCATTATTCTCATGGTCTAAAGAAAAAAAAAAAAACTTTAATATTTCCATGTTAAATTTAAGGTGAAGAAATACTATAAATGTAGAATTCAATGGGAATTAACCACTTTACTGTCAAAAGCTGAGACTGAACTTTCACTTCAATGCCATTAATAAAGTGCCTTATGTAAACCCTTAAAACAACAATATCAATATGCATGAAGTTCTTTTGTTTGCAAAATTGAAATGAATGAATTTTTCAGAGGGAGAAACTTGCTCTCATGAAAAAAGGAAAATGATTCAGAGAAAAATATAGCTGAACTACTCTAGTAGCAATTTTCATATGCTATTTCATTTTTTCTGTTTTACATGATATTCACTATAGTCCTTTATTGGCTTACAGGGAAAACTGCTAATATATTTTCAGTTCAAAGTAGCTTATACCCTAAATATTCTTATAAAGAAATTCAGTAATAATATTCCAATAAGAACCTGTTAACATGAAGTCCATGCATTAATCAGGTGTTTGTTTCTGCCAGCAAGCCACATGCAAGGAACACTTGTTAAAATGTCAGAATCCATGAAAATAAGGACCTCTTTGTAAATAAATATGTCTTTAGAAGGAACCCAAGCACTGGTAACAGCAGTGTCATGATACTTCTTTAACACAATTTCAATGTTTATTTTATTCTACTCACCAGTCTTTCTGCACATCTGTGTCAACCATTAGCACTACACAATGGAAGACGGGTGAGATTTTGTCTGAAAAAAATAACTTGTCCCCAGATCCAATGAACTTGATCAAATCTGGACTTCAAAGTGAACATTTTGAGTGAATTGTACATGCACATATTTGGCACTTCTGCTCTATAGCCTTTAGTTATTATATATGGTCAGATATTTGTCCTAAGTGAAGATCACCCAATTTTTACAAAGCCTAAGGAAAAAGATGCTAATCTTGAACTTTAAATTTCAAAAATATCATTGTCCATTTTTAACTCTGACTTTTCCCACATACTTTACCTAGTGAAATTTGCTCACTAAATGCTTATCTAGGTGGGAACTGAAATGAAATCTCAGGTGTTTGTGTGACTGGCACTTTCAGAAATCCCTAATTCTATGGTAGGCTGAAATACATTGCCAAATACATTTTGGAGCTAAGGAGCAATTAAACTGGGAGAAACATTCTTCAAATGACACATATGACACTTCAGTTGCCTACAACTCCAAATTTTTTTCGATAATATTCCCTGCTCTATCCACAAATTTCAGTATAAGGCGCTTGTTATGCTTTTTTCAGAAGAGTCTTTATAGTAAAGAATCTTTTATCCCATACAAATTGATATATTTTTCTTCATAGTGAAAGGAAGCATAAAGTATGTTATCTTTAATATCATTGCAATTTTTGATCAAGGTGAGTTATAGTCTACATATATAAATATACATATATGTGTTTCATCGTTCAAGATCAAAATGAACAGTTTGTAAATGCCTTCTGCTTTCACCCTCTTTGATAAATAACCAGATTTGTTGTCATCAGGTTGGGCTTGTGGATCATTCACCTGCAGTACAGGCCAAACTCCCTGAATTAAGTCAATTGCTACAAATAAGGTGCCTATGGTACGCTGATGTCCAGAACTGAAGATTCCTCCTGCATCAGTCACTGAAGTACAAAACACTAGAAGCATGTACTTTCCAAGGAGGCCTTTTGAAACCAAATGTACAACCAGTTATTTCATTGAAATTAAATACTATGTCCGCACCCAATGGGAATCACTGGCTCTGCTTAACGTCAAGCAAACTCCAGCATGCAACAGAGGCATCAGGAGCACAACTATTTGCTGCTTGTCTTTTGAGCTGTGGCACCTAAAATATGTTAAACAAAACAAAAAAACCCAAAAAAAAACCAAACAAAAGACACCAAAACCAAGAACCAAAGCTCTAAAGTATCAGCCTTACTATCATCTTCAGTAAACAGATCACAGAAAAAACCCTCCACTTTGCATAGACATTCCTACCTAGAATTATGTCATTTGGAAATATATGGTAAACTTTTAATCAGCAAAATTTTAGTGACTTAAATATTACAGTAGCCACACAGGTTGCTTAGAATACCTGCTATAGCTGGCAAAAATAGCAAATATATAGAATATAGAGTGGAATTTCAAAATGTGATTTTTAAAGTTGTTGGTGGGAGGATGTGGTTCCTTACAAAAATGGTTGTACTTTGCCATCATAACTGGGTTCATTTTGTCATTGCAGAAAATTAGTGTTATCATGTGATTTGAGTTGCAAAAAATACATGCTTATATACTGCTGAGTTTCAAGAATGGGTTGAGTGAAATGAGAGACGGAAAGGATTAAAACCATCTCTTCCATCATAAGGAGCTTCATAAAGTGAAAAAATCTAAGCATTCAACTGTAAAAGTGCTTCAGCCTTTATTTCCAATCCACATGCAGCAACTTTCTGTCTATCCCTAAGTGATCACTGTAAAACTTTCTCTTTGGTTCTCTACTACCTCAGGGAAGTTTTGTATCTATCTGTTTCTCTTTTTCTTTTTCCAAGGTGATGTAGCTTTAGCTTGTCCCCAAACTCAGGAGAAAATTAGCTACATTAAAAAAGCAAACTGAACCCCACCCCAAAAATCAGATTCCACTACAGTTCTCGGCAGTCAATGACTTAGCAGAGTGGCTGAAACATTACATAATTTTGAGAGCTGCATTATGGTTTTAATACAAACGTTGTTTTTTGCAATAGTGCATGTAAAGCTCAAGGACTGAGAAGGTATTGCAACCAAAGAATCTGAGGGTATGAAAAAGCAAATTCTAAACCCACCTACTGCTTGTGAAGCAGAATCATTATGGGAAACTCAAAAATGCTTAAGGTAAAAGAAAGGTAATTCAGAGGGACACTGTGTATCTGTGTTCTCAAAATTCCCCAGTCAATCAAATGCTTAGCTAATGTCAGTCTCTGTATACTTTAATTGGGAAGGAAAAAAAGCAAAACAAACAAACAAACAAAACTCACCAAGATTTGTACATGATTTTCCCCACTGAACATATTTCAGTTCTTTATAGCCCTGGGGGTCTTTCCAGTACTAAATAATTTTTTAACAATATATTTCTTGTTTGCTTTCTCTTTTTGTTATTTTTTTTCCCACCTATTTCTCCGTAATGAAGATAACTCAGACCGTTAAGTGGAACGAAGCTTGAACTATACAAATTATTAGCAAAACCTTTCCATTGCCATTATATTTTGCAGCATGTTTTCAGCAATACGCACTTTTAGATTTCAAATTACATGAACGTGTACATGAATACTGCAGAGCTTGGAGCACTCGGGATTTCCCTCGCTCTGGCTTTACCTGAACATGCTATGTCAACAAATGATGATTCATTAAGAGGTGCAACTTAATGACAGCCCTCTTTTACACACTATTACATGCCTTCACCTCCCACTGAGAAGGGTCAGAGAATGCCTAAAGCTTTGAAATCCTAATAAAAAGCACGAACAGTTTCTAAGATAAGGTATCTAGCACTGGGGAAATTTTCGGAGCAACTTTTGCAAATAGGAATCAAGGTCACTTTGAGTTTGACACTGAGCTCTTTCCACGTTTCCTATTCCAAGTAGATTGAAAGGAAACTAATCAAACAAGAAAGTAGCTTTTTTGGCAGCGCTCCGAACTCCAGCATTCAGTTGGAGGTGAGAGGTGCAGAATTGACAAAGAGGAACGGATGTGTTTCCAATTGTTTGAATCTCAACAGCAACTGCTGGGTTCAAGTCAGAAGAGTTGTGCCCATTTTATCTGAATTACTTTTGTCTGCTCCTAGTGACCCTGTTTTAATATGCACTTATTTGCCTGTATTCCAGGACACCTAGAAACTTAACATCCCTCAGACTGCTTCGACAGCAAAGTGGTTAATGTTTGAAGAATGAGTCATTCTTTGCCATGACATTGGGTTCTTATTGTACAACCCTGTACAGTACTCAGCAATATTTTTTTAAAGATTTAAAAAGCAAAGAGTTACAAAACCATTTGCAATTAACTTGAAATAGAAAAGATAGCACTTTTTTTTTTTAAATCCCATTATATAGTACACCGTATAAATTACAGAGTATTCAAATGCATAAATGCATCTGTGTAACATTTATCAAATGTAATTTTTTTTCCATTATCCTTGGGGGGCTTATTTTTTCTAGAGTTCTTTCTCCTTGTCCTAGAGACCCCCATGCTCCCTCACTATCACGTATGACAGTGCTCCAGGTCTGAGACGTTGCTGTTGCAGTATCGCATGTTGTTGGGGATGTGGCAGTCTGTGTAGTTAATGCCCCCGTTTGGGGTATAAATGGGCTGCAGTCTGAAATCTCCTTTAAGGAGCTGATCGTTATTTAAGGAGACAATCTGGAAGCTGGTTTCCGTCATCTCCAGGATGGAGTTGTCCTTCTTGGTCCCTGCCTCACAGTAGTCATCTTTCCGACGGCCCCGGTTGTATTTCCACTTCTGGGAGGTGTAACGACCTTTTTTGTGCATGTGCCAGCAAAAAATGCTGAGCAAGACCACGAGGACAAATATCACTGCACCCCCAATCAACCCTGCCAGCAGAAATGGGGAGCCTAGGTTCTGAGAAGTCGTCTGCTCATGGCTGGAAGGGATGTTGCTGCCATTCAAAAAGGAAGCCTTGGTTGTGGCTTCTGAACAGACAGTGTCTTCTCCAGTTCGGTAGTTGTTGTAAGTATCCAGTGGAACCAAACAAATCCGGTAAGTGGATTTGGGCTCCAGATTTACCAAGCTTGATTGCTGCTTCTCACCGCTGATTATTCGTTCATGAACAATTCCTCCTACCAGACTATGGCCCATTTTAACCCATGTGAGTTTATACGCCATCACGGTAAAAAGGGACATCCAGTTGACTTGGATGCAAGTGTCATTCACAAAATGGATGGAGAGCTGAATCCATTCAGACAAAGGAGGCGTCACCCTTTCTCTGTCCTCCCTGTCAGGCACAGTGGGGAGTGTGGCTATGATGGGAGTGAGAGGGTTATATTTACTACTTGAGGAAGGAAATGATGAGCTGGGAACTAATGTAGTTGGCAGGGTTGTAGCTGGGACTGGGGTGATGATGAGTGGCAGACCAGGGGTGGTGGTGGGGCATGACAACATATTCATATTGAGCTCCCTGACTGCCATACCTCGGACCTGCTCTGGTCCCTGGCACATAAAACCCCGTACATTGATGGAAGCAGGGATAAATTTGAGCCATTCGGTGACCCACTTAATACTGCAGTCACATAACCAGGGATTATTCCTTACAGTGAGCTGTCTCAGGTTATGGAGATTATCAAATACTCCCTTTGCCAACATCCGAAGTTGATTGTTGGAAATATCAAGACGTTCCAGTTTGTGGAGGTTTGAAAAGGCTGTAAGTGGTATATGGGTTATCTGGTTGTCCTGCAAGTAGAGTCTGAGCAGATGTGTACCTGGAAGATCGGGAGGAGGGTAAGTCAGTGAATTCCGAACTATTGAGAACTCCTTGAGCTTGGAGAGGTGGCTAAAGGTGCCTTCAGCTATGCCTTTATTAGTAAGGAGATTGCCATCCACAATCAGACGCTCCAGACTTGTAAGATTCTGGAAGGCCAGGTCTGAAATGACAGCAATTCGGTTTTCATCTACACGAAGCTCTTGTAAGTCCAGCGGAAGGCCCACTGGCACACTGCTTAAGTGATTCTTGGACAAGAACAGAAGCTTGAGGCTGATGGCTTCCTGGAACGCCCCATCCTCAACGCCAACAGTGGAGATGGAGTTGTCATCCAGGTGCAGTTCTTCCAGCTTCAAAAGCTGAGCAAGAGCAGCACGTGAAATGGTCTGAATGTTGTTTTCCTGCAGGTGGAGAACCCTGACATTTTTGGGCAGGTTCATGGGGAATTCATCCAATTGATTGCCATACAGGTAGACTGTGTGCACAGACTGGACATTGTGCAACTCTGCAGGAAATCCAGCATTATTAATTTGGTTATTATGGAGGTAGAGGACGGTTACACCCTCTGGTATCCCAAGAGGCACTGAGGTCAAGCTTCGTTCATTACAGTAGACAAAGTTTCGGTCACAGCGGCAAACTTTTGGGCAGGCCAAAGTTTTGGAGACCTGTATGTAGAGCCCCAGGGAAAAGATAAGCCATGATTTCATGAGAAGAACCCAATCTGTGGGCAACATTTTAGTCCACGAACCCATTTCTACTTTAAAGAAATAAAGTACCAAAGTGTTTAAGAACTGATAACGATACTAACGGACAGGTAACAAAATCTCAGGTCATTAAAGCTGGCTTCTATTTATGTCCAGTGTTCAGGCCAGAGTTAAAGTCCTGGAGGCTAAGCATGAAATAATCCTTTTATAAGTGGCCTACCTCCTACTTTTGATAAGGAAAAGAGAGTCTTATTAGCCAGGTTACAATGTTTGTTGCCTTCCTCCATGTGTGCTGAAGGTACCAGTAGCCATGTCTTTGCAGATGAACAACAGGTTACTTTAAAGCTACCATAAGTCTCTGTGCTTGGAGGGGTATTTCACTGAAGTCTGTTGGTTTCTGTCAGCTTTCTGATGTCAGCAAAGTCCTCATATCCGCTATCTGTCAGATCTGGCCTGCCTGTAAAAGGAAAGAGAAAAGAAAAAGCTGAATAGCATGAAATGCTATTTAATTTAATAGGGAAGATCAAACCCATTAGAAGACTATTCTAAGGCTGAGCTCTTTATGGATTTCTGGGGAAAAAAAGGGGAGAAAAGGCATTAATATTAAACATTAGCTTAATATTTCTGTTAAATAGTCTTGAAATAGATTTGATGCAAAGTCGTTGTAATGACTGAAGGACTTTCAGTGACTTCAGTGAAGACTAGATCTATTACCTCCATTTGCATACTATACCTACATACTTTGTCCTCTCACAGTCTGTTTAAAATTCTAGAGCTTAAAACAACCCAAAACCAAAACCATTTAGCCTGAAATTTTTTGGTCAGGTAATTATTTCTCTTTTGAGGAACCACTGACTTCAATGACTGCTATTCACTGATGCCTGACAGAGTAGACTCTAGGCTGTATTATTAAATCACGCTCTATGGTTTTTTTCATTTTCTACCAGACTCTGGAATATTCTGCTTCTATTTCTGTAATAGCATTATATATATTCTCCAAATTAATGCAGAAAAAATGATAATAGAGACTTATGGGGAGAGTCCTTTAAACAAGTATGGTAGTCCACAAATGTAAGATACCCTGCGGTAAGACATGTATTTGCTAAAACTGTCATCTTGATATTGGTTCTGATGTGAACAGTGCTGTCAATGGATTTCACAACTTGCTTTCTGCTAAATGAAAGAGGCTCACATCTGCTAAGTTTTTGCTTCAGCTCAAACTATGGCAGTTTTGCAAAACACTTCCTTTGAAACCATAAAGGTTAGATATGGCTTTTAATTTTGCTACACAGTTATCTGTGAATGGCTACATAAACAAGTGTGTTAGCTTTAGTACAGTTAAGTTCCTTAATGTGCATTTTCAGCTTGTAAGCATGCTTTTTATGTTCACAGCTACTATTTATTATTCAGACCTATAACCAAACGTTCCCACTCTTTAAAGCATGCTATGAAAGGTACTGTGTCATTTGATGTCGTCTTGTTATATGCTGTTTCCAAGATTGTCATGCCCTTCCCCCGCCACTCCTGCATTATACATAGCTGGACCTAATGAAGGATATCAACCTTGGCAAGTACAAAATGTGCAGCTCTCAGGGCACAGTAATTTACCAAGTTTTCTTTATCCAGATCAAAACTCAGGCTGGAATTCCAAGAAAATGGAATTTTAGTGACAAAAATCCTGTTTCAAAATGGTGATTTCTTTTTTTTTTTTTTAATATTTATTTAAACAATTTAAGAACATCCAGATCATTCAGAAAGAAACTTACTTTGGTCATCCATAAAACCTTGTTCTTCTGATAATGCTGTACAGTTTATAACATGCCCCTGATGCTACTTCTGGGAATCCTATGGACTGGTATTATAGAGAGCACCCTTAGGAGCCAAATTGTTATAACCCTTCAACCTTGTACTTATAGATTACTGCATTTATTTAGAGAACCATCAGGTATCAGCCTCAAGGTTCAAACAGCAGGAGATAAAAAAGTGACACCCTGAAAAATCCTGTTTATCATTATGAATGCAAATTTTAAAGGTATGTAAGCATAATACTGCAATATAGCCCATACTGTATATTGTTCTTTTATAGAAACAGTATGATTAGGTACACCACTGTTCATGGTTTTCTCTCTCACAGGCATATTTCAGTCAGGAGTGATTTCTTTTCAATTATGCCAGATGACGTGATACTGTAGAGAAACTCTTAACAGGATTACATTCTAACATCAGCCTAAGTGTGACGGTTTATCCGCCTTTAATATGGCCTGGCTCCCATCTAGATCACAGTGCCCTGATCCGTCATGACACTCTCTTTTTAAATGAAAATGGATCTGCAGAGCGTCCTCTGAGATGACTGGGACCACACAGAGTAATGATAGTTGCTCTCTCACTGTTCCATCATCATCATCAGAGAGAGAGACAGCCCGTACCTCCTAACAGATCCAATGCTCCGCACTAAGCTCGCTTCTGATTGCAAGTCCAGCTACTGATTAGGTTTTATTTCACTCCCAGGTACAACAGAAAGCCCAGCTGAGAACAAGCAGGCACAGGCAGCTGCAGTTCCTGGTGTGCTGGGAATGTCCTAGGAAGGGACTGTCATATTTAAACTGATTTATGCATTCACCTCATTCTAGTACTCAGTCCAGTGCACCTCTCACATAAGCAGATGTGGCACCTGAATTAAAGATTTCAGTAATGATTCAAACAAATTAAGTCAAGCACACTGTACTTCTCATTAGCTATTACAAGAAAAAGTGATTTGATTGGACAGTCACTTCTGGAGTTTCTCTCCTTTTCTTGTTACATGGATTTTGTTGTTAGAAATCTGTTAAAACTCTCCTAAAGCTTTCTTCCCTTATGGTGGAAAGAAAAGTAGTCCTCTTATTAATGCCAGTATCCTAAACTCTAGATATCAGTCCTTAATAAACTGGTACAATAAAAGTCAGTACAGATTGTATCTATTTGGGACTACTCTTGATCATATTAAGCAAAAGCACAAGTTCATATCTAACTAGATACCTATGACTTCAGGACTGACTGTGGTGTGGCAGAGGTAAAGAATGAGGATGCAAGGATAAAACTGAATGTATTTAAGTAACTTTCTTGGAAAGGGTTTTACTTCAGTAGACTTTTACAGCTGCTTAATATTAACTTAAAATAGGGCTCACAGTTGCTGTATTTTTCAGCATATCTCAGGGATCCTAATGCAAAAGTGAGTTCTGTCTCTGTGTCAGAAATCTCTACCCCAAAGATATTAAAAAGATCAAAGAGTTGGAAATCTGCTCAATTAAAAAAAAAAAAAGAAAACTTTTTGAAGGAAAACCATTTTCTGTAAATTCCAAAAGGCTAGAAAAGTGTGAACAATTTTTCCTTCAGTAAACTGCCAAAATTGAAGGCAGGTAGAGTCACTCAGCTTCCCTGACCATTCCTGGCACGCTGGATTTCTAAAGCAAGCTGTTTTCAATATAACTGCAAGTACTAAATTGAGTCTCTCTTCGACCTTACTGCTTTTTTTCAGAAGTAAACATTTGGAGTGGAGGAATTAAAGGCATTCCTTAGCTGTTGTGGTTGTAAATCTTGGGACTTGACTGACAAGCTATAGGTGGGAGTAACTTTGCTTATTTGAAGTCAAAAAGTTCTATAACCCAGTCTAGGTAGGAAAAAAGTCAAGTGTCACAATTAACTTAAAATTAAAGAAATCAACAAGAAAATGCCTCAATAATAACACATCTGTCCATCACCAATTTGGTAATTTTTGTTTCTATATCCTCCCATGTACACTTGATTTCTATTATTTCTCACTATATCCTCCTTAGACACAAGTTATGTCTTCCAAGTGTGTAAGACATTTCCTGCCTTACTGCTGCCAGGATATTAAATCCCATTTGGCTTTAAGGAATGATACAATGAAGTTAAGAAAACCACATTGAAATAGATGAGAAAATAGTACTTGTTTTAGGTGGCCAAGTCTGAAAATTTGGCTTAGCAGTTCCTGCAATCAGTGAAAATATTTATTTTCATAACTTAAAATGCATTTCTGATCAACATTTTTATCTCACTGACTTTTTTTAAACCTGCCTTGTTTAAATTCCCTTTTGTCATAACTGATGATAGCTGGAAAAGAAAAATTCTGACTTTATGTACTGGATAAAAGATAAGGTGTTTTGATTAAAGATATTTTAAAGGTTGAAACATCTGGCTGTGAGTTGGTAAGGTGGAAGTTTTTTAATATTTGTACCTTTATTGGTCAGAGTTCTCCATACAACTTCCAGCCATTTGTTACCCTGCTGTGCATAGCCATGAAATAATTAATATATTACTGAAAATAATATTCAATTACAAGTTTGTGGCATCTAGGGGAAAAAAAAAATCAACTCACTAGTAGTCTGTTTGTGGAACTTTTCCCTACCTCACCAACTGGTATATTTCCTCAGTGGCTCTGCCTATGCTGTCTAAAGAATCTCTAAAGCTGCCCTTGGAACCAACTTTACCATTTTTCATTCTGCAGTCTTCCAAACGTGTAGTCAAGGTCCCTGTGGCTACCTGAGAACCTAGTGATATTCAGGGAAGATAAAAGAGAATAAAGGGAGAAGACAGCATACAGAACCAAGCCTGCATTTAAACACTTACAGCCCTATAAGCACAGAGTTTCGAGGTGCTCCTAAAGCCAGGCTGTCTGTCTTCATTAGCCTAGACATGGTTTACATTAAGGCTATAAATTTTTCCGAGATAATAAAATTAAGAATACTTGGCTATTCTTTCTTTCAAGGAATCAAGAAAATAATAAAAAATAGGTCAAAGGAATCCAAGGCCTTTTTTTTTCCTAACAGTCTAATCACTTAGCACCACTTTTCCCAGCAGTTCATCCGTTTATCTGGACCTGAGTGCCATGCAACATAAATTGAAAGGCAAACAAAACCAAAACCAAATGGTCATACTTATTCTTTTCACTATTACCAGTCAGTGACTCTTATTTAGCACTGAACCATTTGGCATAAATTTTCTTGGCTGTACTGAAGACCAGGGTTATAATCAAGTCATAATCTTACTCTAGGTAATTATAATATACAGTAAGTACAAGGCTATTATGTCTGGAATTGAATGACAAACAGAAAACAAATCTAATTCCATTTGTATGAAATCTAGTACAGAGTTCCTTGTTCTCAAGAAAAATATGCCTGTGTATCTATCAACTGGTAACAAGAAAAATTACAGAATAATACCTGACAAATGCCTTTTTTCCATATGAGTTCGTATCTATGAGTGTACACATTAATGAATATCCTTGTGGTTTATTTTTTGGAACATTTATTTGGTTGGTTTTTTGTTGGTTTTTTTTAAGTGATTAGAAACCTTGAGTGATGGTTTGCTGAACTAATTTCTCTCTGAGTTACTTGGATTTGAACTTTGTGTTCAAATGTTAATATGAGTCTATTATCTCTGCATGAAAGGCATGGGGAAAATGACCCAAAGGAATCAAAACACTTTTACAGGAAGCCCTTTTGCATGCCTGCTGTTCTGGCTGCTTCATAGCTATGGGTGTGTATTATGTAAGAAGAGGAGGTAAGGAGAAAGAAAAAGAGGTGAAGAAAATTAGACAGAGAGGAAGAAACCACCCTTGGTACCCTCTTCTAAAGCGAGTGTTGATGTCAGGATATGGATCAGTAGCTGGTATAGGAAGGAAAGAAACCTTGGAGTGTTTCTGTACACTGTTACACACACAACAAAATCTATATGAACTGATTTTGGCAGAGAAGGGCATTATTGTCTTTGCAATATTGTTAGCAAAATGATCCAGCAAATGTACACATCTGAACTCTTGTGCATTTTTCTACTCTGATCAGGATGTTTCTGGTTTTACTTCTCAATTTGCATTTATAATTATTCTCAAAACCTCAGATCAGGCAGCCTGAGGATGCAAGTGAAATTGATTTGGATCTGCCTTGGTGGAGACAGGAAAAAATTTAGAGACCAGTACATTTTGCAACGATGGGTGTAAAGACATAATTTGCCATGCTTCTCTTTCTGGTTCTTTTGTAACCTTCTGGTCCTCCAAGCCTTTTTTCTCTTTTTAGCTACATTCCTACAAAATATTATGCAGACACACTGCCCAGAAGGATGCAGGCTTGAGGAAATCCCGTTTTAAAAGGCAGGCCATTACAGTGAACACGAGAACTATCTCTGGAAATCTGGGTAGTGCACAGGTTAAACAGGACTGATACAGCCCGATTCCTGACTGCCAGGAGAGGGAGCTAAGCCAGCAGGAAACCTCCTCTCCCTGAATAAACAAATAAATAAATAAATGCGGGACTTGTTTTCTTCCCACCTTCTCTGTCCTCACACACATGCACATACTTGGTCCTCAAAGTTGTCTGTGACTGCTGACTTGACTGTTACATAGCTGACAAACTGAGTTGTATAGGGCTTTGCTACTGGGAAAATTAATGTTCATGTGGTCTTGCAAAAACACTATTCCCAGATTCACAGTTCAAGACTTTTTTACTTGTAGGTTGCTACAGAGTGGAATTACTTCATAGGCATTAGAAGACATGTAAGAGGGTGGGAGAGAAAAGAGAATAAATAATGGAAAAAAGATAGGTTTTTTGAGGGGGGAAAGCTCAGGGAGAATAGATTTTTCCTTGCACACATTAACAGGAACCAGTAACAGGTCAAGAGAGAGAACCTACTACAAGACATAATCATTGGAGTGGCTGCTGCAGTCCAGGAAGCAGAGCTGAAATAGCTACAAGATCAATAGTATTAGTGCCTCAGGTGGGGCCATGAATTCAAGGCTGCCAGTCATCTTGTCAGGCTCTGAGCTGTACGACACACCCTGCTCAGCTCCTCAGAGTCCTCCATAAATGGGTGTTGAAGTGCCAAAGTTCAGGTGTGCAGACTACCTAGACTAATGTTATCACCATTCCTGTGTTTAACAGTTCCTGAACTGTAACAGAGGGAAGTTATTCTGAAAATTTGACATTGCACAACTTCATCAAGACTACCTCACCTGTGAAAATTAACAGACCTCTGAGCCCAGAAACAACTGTGTTTGCAATCATGTGGCAAAAAAAAAAAAATCCTTGCTCGTGCACACATAGGTAAATAAAAATTTTGTCATTAAATAGTCTTAAAAATAAGACTCTTTTTAGTGATAAAACCCATAAATGAAATACTGTAGAATGTCTAGTAGAAAACATGTACCTAAATTCATGTTGTGGTTTGTCATATCATCCAGTCTTATCTGAATGACTGTCTGCATGAATTTATCATGCATGGACCAATTTCTATTGATAATTTCATCTTAGGCATCCTAGAAATGGAAAAGTGCCCACTAAGAATGTCCTGCCTGTGGAGTCCTAACATAGAAAACATCCAAGCTTAGTACGTCAACTAATTGTAACTGTTAGAGTACAAGTTACTGAGGACACACATGTCAAATTAAAAAGCAAAATCTTTAATTGCCTCTACATGAGCAGACAGGACACCCTCACAGAACACAAGGAAGAAGAAAAGGTGCAGAACTCCAGGTTTTTATCCAATGTGAGCTTCTGAGCTGTGTAGGACTTCGAGGCAGCCCAAAGTCATTGATAGCTCAAGCATCTTTTTATAAAGAAATATCTCTGCTTTCATTATAAAATTGCTGATTGCTAAAAAATTACTCCAGATGGTGACCATCATATTTTCACTCCAGTGGGCAAAGAGGAACAGATGATCACCTCCAGGACTCATATTAAATGGAGTATTGCACCTACTAGCAAAGGGTTATTGGTGTCTTTATTAACCTTGCCCCAAGGCCTACTCTAATTTTTCACCAGTCTAATACTGCAGAGTTCAAAACTTAACAAATTTGTCAAACAGTGAGAACAATCTATTTAGTATGGCAGTAAATTAATTCCCCAGTCTTTCATCCCCAAAAGCTGTTCTCATATCTTAGGTGAAATAGTTTTGATGGATCTTATCTAGGACTCCATAAACTCATGAATGTACCATGTGATGATGTGAAGTTGGTTTGAGAAAGCTGGAAGTGGCAGATGAAAAGAATCTCACGTGAGGAGCCATCCAGAACATTTCAACAAAACACATTTTCATTAAAATATATTGTTTCACTGAAGCAAAAAACGTGTGTAGATTTGTCAGTTCTGATAATGTTTCCAATAGGAAATGTGCCTGAGGTCCAATGTTTTCTGATCCTTTGTGACCAAAGACAGAGAGGGAAAAAAAGTAGGGGAAGAATAAAAAATCCACTTTTTTACACAAAAACGTAATTTTGGACACAATTCCACTTCATAAAAGCATTTGTAAAATAGTGTTTACATTCCACAATTTGAAACCACAAAAATTGTTGTGGAATTATCTGCCTCTGGACAGCTGCACTTAACACAGTGAAAGAAATAGAAAGATAATCTTTCTTTGCCTTCTTGACCATTTTCCAGAGGGCTTGAAGCTTTCCTTGACAAAACCAGACACGACTGCTTGTGAAAAACTAATAATACTAAACTAATTTCAAATAATTCCCCTTTTGGAACACATACATTCTGTACTGTGGTTAGCATAATGCATTTTCTACTAAGAAAAAATGATGGCAACCTGCTGCTTCTTTGCAAGCAAATTGGTCCCTACCTATAAATTATTCTACACTGTGAAGCAAACAGTTTGCTTTTATCTAGAGATATGTGGGCAGCCTGGCAAAACGTCTGTGGAGAATTTGAAAAAGCTGCTTTTAGTGACCTAAGTGGCTAAACATTGCTGCTTTGGAGACAACATTTTGACACATTTTAAATGTGTTGCATGGTGCTACATCATTGATGAGATCCTGAACGGCGTCACATTACCTTGTGGGGTATCATTCATTTAGGAAAATGAGCGTGGGCTGTCATATTCTTGTCTTCCATATTTGGAGCATATGGCCTGGAGAGAAAATATGGCAGGAGCTGCCCCTCAATTTCTTAGGCACCTCAGTATAAATAAAGTTGAAAGTGTCATCATACGTTCGTCTTTCCAACAAAGGCAGATGGAGATCTCTCCTTCCTAGTTTAATATTACTTAGCATGCTGCTCCTTCACAGCTCTAAGAACTACTCCATAAACACTTCTAAGGAGCTATCAAGAAAGATTAATAAAGTTGTTTACACTCTTAACTTCTGCTTCAGAGAACCTATCACGTATGGTGCAGTCACTTATGGGGCTAGTGAACAAAAGATGTTCCCCAGATATAGAACAAATCTCGCTTATATGATACAGTCCTTGTAACAGGCAAATAGAAGGTTATCAAACAAATTTCTTAAATCATTGCCATCAGATAGCCAGTTAACAGCAAAGGGGAAATATATTAAAATGATGGATAAAGAATGTACAGCTAAGCCTCTGAAATCCCTGTTCAGCTAAATAGCTGAATTATTTATCAACTGTACAATATCTCAGCATCAACAGTGCCTGACAAGAGCCTGGGGATCTGGATTTGTTATCTTTTCCCAGTGATCCAATTACACTTTTCTGTATGCACAGGTGGAGAAAGTGCAATAATCTCACTGCACCCTATATGACACAGCACTTCATACAGGCAACAACTTGTGCTCCTACATATCATCAGAAAAGAAAGTCAGTAATATGAAACACTAAAGGCACAGCTGCAACTGTAACTGTCTTATAGCAATACAGAAAAATCCATACACTGGTTATCTGGACACCAGTAAACCTAGTGATTTTTCTGAATACAGAGAGGAAAGAAAGGCCAGAGAAAGTATAGGAGAAAAGAGTTTACCAAGAGCATTACAGACCATTAACAGATTTTTTTTTACCTCACTTACTTTTATTTGGCTCTGCCATTTATTTCTTGCTAATTGTTATTCAAGATTCCAGTAACTCTATGATAATAACTATTTTCAGTGAGAGTCCTCTTGTCTCTTTTTAATATTTCTGGTCAAGTGCATATCCTTAGAATGTGTGCATCTCAGGACTAAAAGGATTGAAGAAATTATGGTAGGATTAAAGAATTTCTTTGCAGCAATGAGGATGTGAATCCTCCCCAAGTCTTGTTTCAGACAGAGAGCAGAATCCCAGGTCTTCCTCTGACAGAGTGCAAACTTTTTTGGCACTCTGATCTGATTTGGCTCTTGTTTAGTGAAAGGGTGCACTACCACCTTTATCTGAGAGACATTCAGATATCCCCTTTAAACTTGAAAGCTCCTTGAGAAAAGAAGGCTGAACGGGATAGAATTTAACATGGGGCAGCTTAAGTTTTAGGAACAAGTAGAAATAAGAGCAAGCTAGATATAGTAAATAGACATTTCTAACCCAGTGATTCTCAGCTGTGGCATTAAAACCACAAGAATCTCATGAGAACTCTTCAGGGATCACAAAATGATACATACAGGCAGTGTTAGCCAGCAAGAGCACTGTTCCTGCAGGATGAAGGAGCACAGATTATACATTTAAACACTGACTGGAACAGTTTACATCAACCAAGAAACTACTATCTGCCTTTAATTTCTGGCAGCAGCTCAGTTCCCTGGGGAAGAAGAGACAGAGAAGAAGAAGAAATGGTGTTTACATCTGCAGTTATGATTTAAGTCACTTTAAGTCACTTTTCAGTCTTCCTTCTGCTATACTATTTCCTTGAAGGAGCAGAGATGCTGCCAACACAGAAGGTGCTCAAAGACAAAGCAGAGCCAAACTGACATAATTTCCAGAAGCTGTATGTGTTTCTCCAGCCAATTTTTCTTTTGCCCCATGCTGATGACTGTAGGACTGAATATTCTGTGTGAATAGTTTCACCTGATATACCAAATCACAAGTCTTCTGAACATGAACAGAGAAAGCAGGATACAGTAATGGCAATAGGTCTAATTTTGTCCACAATGTACAGAGTAGATACAGGAAAGAGTCTGCCATCTTTGTGCATTTATGAAGAAGCAGCTCAGAACAGAACAAAGTCCTGCTATTCTGTCCTGAAGCTTCTATCATTATATTTTCTCAATAACTGCTTTAAAACATTTTTAAAAGAGCTTGTCTAAGCTTATTTCAACTGTAAAGTTCAAAGCTTTTATGTTGAACGAATCCTGACAAAGATGGAAAAGAACACAGAAAGAAATTCTGCTTTCTTTTTCCACTTCTCCCCTTTACCTTTGAGGTCTGTGTGTGGTTGGATCAGTTGATCAAAATTGCCAGGAGGCCCACAAATTACACATACCCATAGTAAAGTAAAAACCATAGTCCTCTGCCATTAATGCTTCATGGTGGGTGACTTTTAGCCACGTTCAGACAGCCAGCAAGAGACTTGCAACCACTTAAACTCTCTTAGTAGTTTTTAAGTGGGTCCTAAGAGGTACAGAAGCCTGGAGCTGGCCTTCAGCTCAAACGCAAATTCCATCTGACATGTGCCAAATCATTCCAGGCAGCAGAGTCCTTATCAATATGTGTCCATGTGCTACTTTTCAGCACAGTTGTTATTGCAAGGAATCACAAAAGCATTATCAGCATTTTGTGCTTATACAAAACTGGACATCTCAAACGAGTTCAGAAAGGCAGAGAGGCAGAGCACAAGAAAACCTGAGAGAGGGCCAGAGGGAGAAATATATAAAGAAAAAGTGAGATAGAGTTTAAAGCTATTCTACAGGCAGCAAAATATGCCTGCTCAAAAATGCAATTATTTTTTTCTTCTGTTTGTGAGCACTCCATTTTTTTCAGGTCACTGCATGAATCAAATAAGAAGACACTCATGTTTTCTATACAGGCCTCTGGGTACTTTAAATGAACTACATATAAAGATCTGCTGCAGGATTTGGGGATTTGCTGATGGGTTTTTCCTTGTACTAAAAACTGAGGTAGGCCACTAATAGATGTATCTTTTTAAGTATGGGAAATCTTGGATTTTGGTTTATGTCTGCACCAAAATTTTACATACTAAATGCACAGGTTCCTCACATACACTTCTGTTAATAAGGTGTATAGCTGGCATAACCCATTGAAAAAGACAGTGTTAGCATTGCATGCAATCCATGATATTTTCAGCAATATTATTTCTGCTCATCTGCTCTGACCTCTACATGTTCTTTTTTTTATAGGGGTTTATAAATTAAGGGAACTTAAAAGCAAATCAACTTTGATGGCCATGGAAATATTGCTATTGCTACATGCATAGCAGCAGGCATGGGCTTGCACCTTCCAGTTCCTCTGCACACACTGGACAGGTACATGTGTACGTGGAAGCAGAGAGATGAAGAAAAATATCAAACTCCTCTGCTTTATGGAGACATGAATGGCAGAAGAACCTATAAGCAGCCTGGAAAAAGGATTTTGAGAATTTGAGTAACTGCAGATGTTGCTTTGATTACACAAAGAAAATTTCCTTATAGTGCAAATCCCATTTTATTCCACCTGTCTTTGGGCTACTGCATCTCCGTTGTGTTATGTAGAATACACACCTTGAAGAACAAAGTGACACTGACAATTAGAATAAATACAAAGAGGGGAGGCCATCTGAGGCTTCACCCATCACCAACACCACCACCACCACTCCTTCAGTTTGGATTTGGCAAGATTTTTTAGATGTCTCACTCCAAATTCATCCAGACATCTCTGACCCGTTACAGCAAATAACTGGCCTTCACTCAAAAAGTAGTGTGAAGTAGTAAAGGACAAAAATAAAACAGCTACCATTATTCCAATGGATAAGACTTATTGTCTCATATGAGTTCAGCCCACCACAGTTGAGTCTGTTTACTGTAAGGTGTTATTTTAGAAATTATTTCCTTCCTATTGGAATCAAAATAAACTGTACTTCCTAATACCATACATTGTGAGAGATGCTGCCACATGCTCTATCCAAACACATGCTCAAACTAACCCACCCTGGCAGCAGCTACCTTCAAGCCTTTTGAGTCTCTTGGGAGATATTGCCCTCTGTTCCAGTGAAACAGAAAACCATCCTGTATTCAAGAGAAAAAAAAAACAAAAACCTGTTTCTATATTCACTGAAAATATAGAATTTCAAGCATTAGCCCTCTTTTAAAAAAAAAGAAAAATATACAAATCTTCTGCTTAAGGCTTATATGAAGGAGGAAATCTTGTCAAAGCATAGTGTTCATTACTATAACCAATAACCAGCTACTTTCAAAGCACAGATAAGGACTGACTAAGCACATGCCAATGTTTAAACACATTCACTGTGGCTGTTTCAGTCACTTTCTGAGTTCACTTCCCACAAATCACTGAGCTGCACTGGAACAAAAGAAAATGTGAGGTGATTTGAACAGGTACCTGCAGCAAATTAACTGCAAATGCCAGCCTTGACCTGGGAAGATTATGACTCATACTGCCCCACAAGAAGCATTGAATTAAGAAATTTTTGCATAAAATCATATTTTGAATACCAAGAGACATTGATATTCATTTAAATTAGTAAGATATAAAACAGGAAACAAAAAATATTCCTTTACATAGCAGATAGTGAAGTGAATATTTCTGTGGAAAGAGTTCCACAATTTATTGGTCTTTAAATAAGTTCCCTTAAAGAGAAGACAAAGGGGTGCCCCCTCTAATAGTTCCACTATATAAATACTTCCAAATATTTCAGGCACTTCTGGATGGGTACAGGGGGAAACTGGATGGCAAAAGCAACTCCAACAATTTCTTGTCTCCGCTGGAGACAAAACACTGAGATGGACTGCTAAGAATTCAGCTGAGAATTTCTTGTTTTACTCAGTCATATCTTATGGTCTGAACTAGAGGGTGAGCACAACAACAGAAACACAGCAAGCATGGACCTGTCTGTTACATTTCCAGAGTATCTGAGACAGAAATTAGATATGGTGCAACCCCATGACGTATCTGAGAGCTTAAAAGTCATTGAAACAGCTCAAATTCTGCACTTTGAAATTGTGGATGGTTGCTAATGACTATAAGGTTAAACCTAAACTGACCAAATAATGTATTCTCAGGAGCATTCCAAATGCAACGAGGAGGGTGACTTTACTGGTTTATATTGCTTTTAAGGCCATGAGCTTTTCAGGCAAGTAAGAAAATAAAATGGTAAAATGATGATGCAAAAAAATGTGTTTCCAGGACTAAGTTATGGTTCCCTAAATAGCAATGCTCTGCTTTAGCTTTAGAGGACTGGAAACTATAGAGTGAAATAGTGACCACAGAAGGAACTGAAATGTATCATCATGTTTTATATTCTTTTCTTCAATGACCTCTGCACCTTTCCTATAGAGAAAAAACACAAGACAACATGTCTGTATATAGAATTGTCTTAGCTTGAAACTAAGACTGTTTTGAATGTAGTGTTTCAGTTAGAATATACCTGTAATTTTTATTTATCTAGTTTTTGTATAAATGCCTTTTTTTTTCTATTCCATTTGTACTCTTTGTATTATATAAATGGGATCTTTCTACTCAGTGAAACTTTGGTGAAAGAGGTCATCCAATCAGCTGCTATATAAAGCCTATATGAAGTCTGTGAACTTTCTAGGTTATGTCGCTTCTTTTTTGACTGCTGGGAAGGTTGTCAAACACAATCCTTTGAAGAAAGACTTGCTCACCATCTCACTTCACCTCCTTTGAGCTAAGATATTTAGAAATATCCTCATCTTCCACTAACATATAGAATTCATAACTTTACTTGTGTTTCAGTGTAAGGAGAGTTTAGAAAAATTTTCTCCTTTTCTAAATTAGACAGTAGCAAGGGAAAATTCAGAATAAATATAGTGATAAAAAGAAACAAAAGGAGAGGATAACCACACCTTTCCTTCTGACTGTGCTTGATTCCTTTCCACCACCACCCATAACACATCAACATCCTCCTGTCAATGTCTTTTCCCTTTTTGTGGATGAACACTTCAAAAACTTCCACTACTCTCTGCCATTGTTAAGCTAAGCGATAAAAATCACAATTTTATAGTTTATTTTCTAGGCAACCACTATTTTCCTGTTGTTTGAATGTCCTAAAAATAAATAAATAAAATCCAGAGATGCTCTCTTGACAGCTGTGGTACTGGCACTTAGCAAATGCTTGGTAACAGCAAACAAGAATTGTTTATTTTCTTCTCTAAAAAAACAAATTTACAAATTAGTGATCCCAGAAGACAATTTTCTTTCCATGTTATATTTGCAGCCTCTCTCTCAGTCAGGTCATCTTTTGCATCAGATACTGCAGGACATAGTAAACATCATCTGAGAATGTTAACACATCCATGAGAGTTCAAGTACTGCTTTATTCCTGAAGCATAATTATATCCTGGGGTCTGTTGGGCACAGTCACACCTGTCACTGTACACAACATTATTCACCTTTTCATCATCCTTCCTAATCCAAACTAGGACAGTAGTGTCCAGCCATCAGTCGTTAGAATGGGCTATGAGTATGGTGAAAAATGAGGTGGCAACTTAAGGCTATTCCTTAGGAAAAGCAGAGTCCAAAGTGGTGTGAAGAGGCAATGTTTGTGTGATGGGTTTTTTTTTCCTGATGCCAAATCTTTGATTAAATACTGAGCCAGAAGCAGTCAGGCAGGCCTCTAAAAAGGCAGCTTGGAGAGTGTCACTGCACTGATAGGAAAAAAACTCCGCTTTTCAACCTCTCTTCTTGTTACATGCTGATTTTTGCAGTGACAAGCTCTTTGGATGAAAACTACCTTACAGTTAGAAGCAGTAGATAAAGACAGGATGGAAAATGAGATCATCCTTCCAATGTATGGCAAGTAGAATACCCCTGCACCTCTAAATGGTGCTGTTTAATTGGTGAAGTAATTAATTTTTCTAAGAAATGCTACGGTAGCCTGGACACCCCTTAGCATTTACATTTGCAATCCTTATTCTCATACCTATAATCACAAAGTCTTGCATCTCAGGGAAGACATGCTTAAGTACTTCTGGACCCACTGGTTCAAGGAGAATATGCCATAAAAGACATGACAAGCTTATTAAGATTCACAGTAAAATCAGGTTGCAAGTCAGAACCTATAATCAGACATAACAGCAGTGGATGTGTTTCTTAAACTCAATATGAGCATTAAGTAAATATGACTGATTAATTCAATTATCCTACCTGGCTTCCCACTTAAATATTTATAACAACTTTATCTCTCCCAAGCATAATAAAAGGTAAAATGAAGCTAAGCACCTAAAAACAGCATTCTCCATCAAGTTGTGTGGGTAGGATGTCCCAGATATCTCACTACAAAGGTAACAAAAATTAACAGGATAAAGTGCTCTCTGCTGCCTGTGTTCAACAGGCAAAGAAACAGGGTTTGGAGCAGTACCACAGACTACATTTAGCCAGTATCATGGTAGAAACAGAGGACATTTTCCTCTTCTGGTACTTTTTTTGAAACTTTTAAGGTTTTGGATTTCCCTCCTCAAAATAAAGAATCCAAAGGTCAGGCCTCACATGTTTATGTGCTGGCTTTGTGAAGTTTTTTTTGCTAATACCAGCTACAATCAATTATATTCACCCTAGCCCTCACTTGCTCATGCCAGTTTGGGGTTTGCAAGCTCTGTCCTGGATAGCATCACTGGCCATGCCTCTGACCAGATGGCAGTCAGCAGGAGGGAGCTAATTCCCTGCTTTGTCCCTACATCCAGGGACTGGAACCGACCTCCTGGGTCACAGAGTCCAGACTCCTGCTCTGGCAGGTAACCCTGCCATGGAAAGGCAATATCTCAGCTAGGGGCTGATGTGTGCTTTGTTCTTCCTGCAGTGAATCCCTCCCAGTTTCTCTGGGGAGATAAGAGTATGTGCTTCAGCTGCTTTTGTTCCCAAGGTTAGCTAAAGATCCCTCACAAAGTCACGGCACAACAAGCATCGTTAGCCTCCTCCTGGAATTCAAAAAGCATTTTTATTTTTCAGTTTAGGTTGAGAAATTGAGACATGGGGCTGCGTGTTCTGTGTTCAGCTGTGAGCTGCACGCAGCTCTGTGGTAAATACATGGACTGCAGAAACTGCTCAACTGCACAGCCAGTATCAAAAGCAGCTCAGACTTTTCCAAGAAATACAGGATAAGACCCAGCATATGGGATATAGGAGAGTAAGGCCAAGGGCTTGAGGATAACACATGTGTGTGATTTAGTACAAATAATTGTACTAGCTTGGGTGGTTACTCTGAGCTACCTTCAGGACGCCTTCTTGCCCCCTTGGAGCAGACCAGGATAGGTACAACTCAAAGTGTGGCCTAAATCTGCCTCAGCCTTTGGGATTGGTGCTGTGACTCCACAAAACACAATGCTAGATCTTCTGCAGAGTTAAATAAAGTTGCTTAAGGGTTGCAAAGTGAGACGGGAGCACACGTAAAATTAAAAGTTACAAGTTCCTGTCTCTCAGTCTGCATTCAATCAATGAAACCACATGTCCTCTCTGCTTAGAAATACGGCTTTGAAGACATGGCCCTTAATGGCCTGAGGTTCGACTGTTCCAGCTTTGTTATTTTGGTTTGTTTTTTTCCTTTTAGCATTTACTACCAACCTCAGACAGTCATTCAAAGCAAGCAGAGGGAAGAAGACTGGTGGCACAGTGGGGAACTCAATTTAATAAAAGCACTTGCAGATATTTTTTTTTTTGTTTCTTGAAAGCATGTAAATAGACAGTATGATTTACAAGGATACAGGGAAACAAGCACACAACTTCCCCTGATGTTGTGGTTAAGACAGCTTGGAAACTATAGAGCTGTGCAGAGAACAGCACAAACACACACTGCAGAAAGCCAAGGCAACTATTCAAATCCATCTTTGTTTTAAGCACCAATTATTAAAGAGACAATGCTGGTTTTACCTTGTTTTCTCTGACAGTGGGTAACAAAAGGCTTTTTAAATGCTGAAAAGTTGCAAGTCTGCCTTTTCTGAATTGCAGAGGGAATTTGTCTTCTTGGCTTTTGAATAACAATGCAGAGTGAAAGTCAGAAGGAGCAGTTGCACGTACTATGTCAAGTATGCACGAAACAAAGAAAAATAAATATAAACCTGGAATATTGAGATTCATATGGATTGAAGTGTCTGGACTATACAGAATACATGTTTTAATGTGGCCTGGATGAGACATGGTAGAATTCACGGCAATTATTTTACTACATGAGTAAAAAAAAATAACCTCATGTTGCTAATGTTGCAATTATCCCAAATTCTTGAATCAACTATACTATGTGAACAACTTTGTGCCAAAGTTAAATAATCTTGTTGTCTTTCACCACTTGCAACTCTTTTTACTGTTCATAGGATGAGCCATCTTAGACCTCAAATGGAGATAAAAAATTGCAATAGCAAAAAAAAAAACGACCTTTTATCCTGTTCCTGGAGTGCTCTTTATTCAAATATTATGATTTTCTAAAATATATGTATGATTTTGAATTGTACATTTTTTTTGCAAATTACAGCTATGAGAAGGAATTATTATTAAAAGTGTCATTAATTGCAGTTGGTCACATTAGTCATGTGAAGAGCTTTTGGGTTCAATGCTCAAAATTTCTAGGATTGATTTTCTGGTGGAAATCCTTGCAGAAAGCTATGTAAAACAAACTCAACACAACAGCTTACGATTCACTGTTAAAGTCCCTCTCAAGACTCATGTAAATGTACACAAAAAGCAGGGAAAAAGAAATGCAAATATATCTCTCCCATTTTCAGGAATATCTGCTTCCAGGGCCAAATTCTGCTGTGATGAAAATCGTCATTTTATTGTGCTTGTCTGGCTGAGAACACACTGCATAATGTTTTGACACTTCAGACTGAAGTCTGACTGAAGTACGGCATGTACATTTGAAGAAATCAGTAAAAAGGAGATGTATAATTATTAGCACCTTACAAAGTTTTTTTTGGTTTTTTTTTTCAAGTTTGTTTCTAAACATATCTAAAATTTGTGGAGAAATATTGATTATTTATTTATTATTTATTGATTATTTATTTATCTATTTAAAATAGATGCCAAAATGTGATAATGAAGTTTGAGAATGTGAATGTTCTTCCTCTCTTATAAAAACTAAACCAAGCCAAACCAAACCAAAAAAACCAAACCACAACAACAGGTAAACACCTTCCACTGTAACTTTCTTACCAATGTTATGTGTTAATATGTCATCATAACATCTGTCATCTGTATGCTTTCTCAAGATTCAGATTTTTCTACAAAATTAATATTGATGTTTTAGTAAAATATTAAAAATACTTCAGTATTACTGCTTAATTTTGAAGTTCTATAATGCTCTATTTCTCATATTTTCTATTTTTTAAGTAGGTTTCCTTGTACTAGGCTGCAAGAAAATGTTCTTTAATTCAAGAGGAGCCATAAATTATTATAACTGATAACAGAAATGTATAATTTTGAGAAACTACTACAAAATCATTGTCATGGATTCCTTTCCCATGTAAGAAGTTTCATGGCTCTGATTCTATTCTACTGCCTTTGAAGTCAATGGAAAATTTCCCATTAGTTTCAGTAGGCCCTCTGTTTTATTTTCAGAAGTATTTTTTAAACTTTCCCATTTTGAAGTTCCCATGATTTAACCTTGGGTGTGACCTTGAAGGAATTTTTATGCCCAGGAACAGAGAGAATTACTGAAGTCAATGAGCCTGGAAGACTGGACAAAATATCATCACTTATAGTGCTATATTCTGTTAACTGCATAGAATGCCAATCACTTGACTTGATTTCTCCATCCCACTTTATAATTTGATATTTGTGGCTGTGCAGCTTATGCAATAGTTATACTGCTAACAATGGCAGCTCAGTAGAAAAACACAGTTAATACTTTGTGGAATGACAAGGACATAAAACTGCAAGAGAGTAGTTTCAGTATGTTAGGGAAAAATAGCAAAAAAGGCAGTTTTCTCCAAGTTTCTTGGGACTATTGTGGATGACATTTAGTGTAATAGGATTAAGAGAAATATTTTCAATAAAGCAGCTGAAACTTTGTTTTACATAGATTCAGTTGATTCAGGAAAGCAATTATTGCTGCATCAAGGGATTTTTTAAAGAGCTGAATAATAAACAAGATAATGGGCTCTATCAGTTTCATGGGATATTTAAGGGTGCAATTCACTTTTCAAAACGAAAATTTTCCCGAAGTTTCATCTGATGATGCAGTGCACCATTCTGCACTGTGTAAAATCTCACTGCCATGGTTTGATTTAATTGGAAGCAGAGATAAAAACACCATCACTAAGTAATATCAGCCAGAAATTTAACTCATTCCAGGCATTGCTGTATTTTACTTTTACTCACATCTTTCTAAAAAAAATCAATTCCCCCTTCACCTCCTCCGTCCTGATGAAGCTGTCATTGGTACCAGCGTAATGTCAAGGAAGAACCCAACTGGAACCCTGTACTGGATGTTCTTTCCCTTATTCTGTAACTGTGACCTAAGTTCACACACACATCTGTATTTCCACCTTTTCATTCCCTTTTTTTCTGCTACACATTTTTCTTCCTCCCTCATCTCTGCACTCCCCAACATGGAGCACAATCCACTCCAGGAGGTTTCTGTGGATTTCAGCAAGCATGGACTCTCTCCCTCCTGTGACTTACATAATGGCATTTGGATTTCTGAAAGAACTGTATTTGCTTGGAAAGTGAATAATTTTTTTATTTTTTCTTAATTTTTCAAAACAGATTTCTAAGGGGTTTTTTTATCCCTCTTAAATATCAAAGTAATTTTGTCTCAGCAGCTCCAAGCTCCCCTTAGATTTGTGAGCTGAACATTTTGTTTCCTTTAGTGTGCTGATATCTTTCCGAAACAGCATCAATGAAAAAAGCATAGGAAATAAATCCATCTCTCTTGAAAGGGCTCTTTTCTGCTAAATAAATGGATTTAAGGATGTCCAGGCTCTACCCATAGGAGACAGCAAGAACATTTAACACTTACAGTAAATGTACTTCTGTGCTAAATTACTTTTGACCTCTCAAGTGTAGTGGAAACATTAGGTAACGATGCTCCAGTCCAAATGAAGACCAGAAAATGCATAATCAAGAAGAAATAAACATTAGAAAACCTATAGAACCCCTGACATGCAACTAGGCCAGCTCATTACATTTGGTTTGACTTGATTTCATCTGTAAGTACAACAGTATCTAGCTGACACTTCCATGCTGAAGGCCAAATGTGGAAAGGTTCTCTTGACCTACTGGTTTTAATAAAACTTGTGTCTCAATGCTTCTTTAAAATTAAAGGTTTGGGGAGGCTAGGTATCAAAGGAGTACTGGATACCCGGAAGTAAGCATCACATACTATGTTTACTTGCAATGAGTTGAACAAAAGCATCACTAATTTGCTATTAAACATTGCTAAGTGATAATTTACTGGTGAAGTATTGCAGATGGTGAGTTCAGGAATCAGGAATGAAAAAGTGGTGAAGGACTCAAAAAGTATGGAAAGAACAGCATATCATGAGACATCTTTTATGGTTACAAGTAAAATATCTTCAAGTAAACTTCCCTTCTGCAATTAGGGCCAAGGCAAAAATGCATAAAACAGAGAAAATAAATTGCAATTCAATAAGGTCTCAAAAAAGAATAGTCAAATTCTACAGAAAAAACAGGATAAACTTGTGATGAGAATCCTGATTATCTAGTATGTTACTACCTACATGGGTTTGAAAACATTAAATTTCTTAATTACATTATATTTGTTTAATATAATATATTTAAAAGGCTTTGATGGTCTCCCATTGTATATATTTGCCCTTCTGTTGAGATAAAAAATTCTGGGTTTGGGACATTTTCTACTGTTGACTGCTGGACAACAGCTGTGAAGGGGAGAAGGAATGGATGCACCTTGTCCTCTTTTCCTTAGCACTCTTCTGTGTTCCTTGGAGCAGCACAGTCTTTTAAGTGCACACTCAACAAGGATGAAAACAAAATGCTTTCAGTTAAATCTATTGCCAGGTTTGGGTTTTAACCCATTTTCTCACTCCACTTATATTTGGAGAGAAGGCATTTCTATCCTTCCTAGTATGGGTACTATTGTAGTTCCTATGCTCACATAGGAATTAATACATTCACAAGATGTTGTTCTTACTTGTGAACCTCATGTTACTTGTGTTGCAAGAACTGTTTTGACTTTTCATCTTAAACTGGGCTTTAAAACAAATTTTATGGCCTGAGGCTTATAATAGTAGGCAAAACAACCAGTGTGAATGGTGGCAAGGCTCCTTCTGGTATTTTCTACCAATATTAAAAATACCAATGCAGAATCAATACTCTTCCCACACCTCTACTGCACATAATGCTGCCACACAGGCTTTGTAAATCCCTGGACCTCACATGACCCAGGCTCTGAAATCTCTGCTCTGCTTTGACTCCTGACCTATTGCTTTAAGGTAACTGGTACTTTCAAAGTTTAGAGACACTTGATTTTCCTCTGCCAGAGAAAAGCTGGACTGCAAGACAAGTTCAGAACGTACCTCTACAGGGGAAACAACATGCACATGAAAAATCATGGAAGCATTGCTAGAGCCATGCAGGAGCTCGTGCCTCACTTCACTGACAGTGTGAGCAGAATGTGGCCAGTGTCAGATGGTGGAGTTGATCAGGAGGGTTCCAGTGTGCCCCAGTGTCAGTGATGGGTGTTCAGCACACCTCCCTCTTCTTGGACTAAAGGGGGGAAGGCATGTATCCTTCTGGAGCCTCTGGCCTTCATCCCCACCTCAGCTGTCATAACCACTGTAAAAAGTGAGCAATGTTCTCAGAACATTACCAGCAGCTTCAGACAGATTAGAAAAGGTGTGTACTTTGTCTGATAATACCGATTATATAAAAAAGAGAACAGAAATGACAATGTTTAACACTTTGTATTACAACCAAATCAGAAACTGAATTGTTTGGGGAAAAAAAAAAAAATCACAGGATTATCTCTTAACTAATATCAGATTTCTGCTGTAAACAACAGATATGGAAGTTTCTGAAGGAAAGGCTCACTGTAATCCTTTGTAAAGAAATTCCTAGCCAACTTAAATATAGAATTTGCAATTAGCTACTACTGTAACTATTGAGTCAAAACCCAGATGGGAATATTAGACGCGAAAAATCAAATTCTGTAGTTGTATTGATTAAAAATATAGAGATAACTAATGCTAGGACTACATTTAAATAGTTGTTTGAATATTTTAATAACGTTCCCCATTTTCAAGCATATAATCCTAATAATATTCATTTGTGGGTGTTTCCTAAATGGCAAATTATTATACCTACCATTTAGAGACCATAATTACACAAAGAAAATAAGATCTTAAGCCAGAAAGAACTGTCAAAAATTAATGAAGCTTAGAGGTATGGTAGGCAAGCTCTGAGAGAGATCAGGAAGTTTTTCAGACTAAGAGCTGCTAGCAGTGCATCCACCACAGTGACACTTGATTTACTTGCCCTTTTACATTTAAAAGCATGTCATAAACATGAACAATTCGCCAAACATTTTGGTAGATAAATACTGTGGGACAACTCGTTGAAGTTAGTTGCCACCAGCTGCCCTGGCTCCCTGGAGCCAGGAAGGTAGTAAAGGTGGATCTGGATTCACACAGATGTGGATTAATATATATTCTTCTGGACGTATATTCTGAAAAAGAAGGTGCCATGATCATATTCACATTTCCTGGTTCAGATCTCACAGTTGTCAAAAGCTGTAAGTATCTAGTAAATCTGGGAAAAAAAATTGTTAGGGCTGAGGTTTCCAATGCTTTGGAAAGTATCAAGCATTCTATTTGTCATTACTATTAGAGAAAAAAAATAAATTTAGAATTATAAAATTCAACATAGTTATCATTTTCACATGGATTTTTTTTTCAGGTAAAAATTATAAAATAATCAGGATTTAGAGCTAGGGTAGTTCATATTCACCCCAAAGCGGTAAGGGTCAAATGCAATTAGCCCTAACTTCCACATCAAAGTCAGACAGATCTGTAAGAGTTTCTGCATGACCTGTTCCTAGCTTCAGCCTATAAAAGTTTAGATTGGAAAGAATGTCCAGAAAAGAACACAGATAGTAGATGTGGTGTTAGATTAATATATGAGGAATTATTTGTTTGAAAACTTTGAAAATACACTACAAAATCCTTCAAACTTTGGCATGTTATTTCAAATTAATCTCAGCTGGACCCGACAACTGCTACCAGCTGATGGCAGCTCTGTGTGAGATAAGGAATTAGATTCCAGTGCAGCTACCACTGGGTACAGCCAAAACCACAATTCCTGTTTGGAGTAACTGTGCCCTTTTGAGGCCAAGAATCCCCGAATAGTAAGGGAGATGAAACTATCCAGTTATTCCCTAGAAGGCCCCTCTGAGATAAGGTGAGAGACAGAATGAGATGATATGTATGTGTGAAAGGACCATGAAAGCATGGCTCGTACTTCCATAGCACCTGTGCTGCATTTCTTCTTTGAATAGAGACATTCATGGTTTGAGACCCTCAGTCTGATAAACCAGCACTACCACAATTAATATTTGAAAAAGTTGAAACTAAATTTTTTCTACTCACTGAAATGACATGATGAGAAAATACAGAATAGAAAATACAGTACAACATATAGGCATGTTAGCATATTTTCTACTCTGTATCAAAATGAGAAGTCATTTAAATGTCTTTATTCTTAACCTTTTTAATGTGGTATCAAAGAAAAATCTTCACACTTATATCACCCTTCACCAAAAAAATGAAGGGAAAAGATTTCTCTATGCTGAACATAGATTTATGTATGACCTCCATTAACATTAAAGAGAGCCTTTAGCTAAATCCCCAAGCTATGCAGCAGACACCTACACTTAATAATTTAGTCAAGAACTAAAAAGAATGTAGAATAAGAACTAACAAATAGAAAAAAAAAATCAGCAGAAGTCAAACAGTAACAGGAATTCCAACGTGGGGCAGCAAAAACACTGCAGAAATTCATAGTTTGCAGAGGAATGAGGATGCTGGATTCAGTGTCCTGAAGAGGTAAAAATAGAGCTGGTGTGAAAAGGAGTGACAGAAATCCAAGAAGCCTAGAAAGCTCACTAGCCTATGATCAACTCCAGAAACAGTGGCCTCCATGATGGTGCAGGTTGGAAGATATGGTATTATTTTCCAGGGATGAATCAAAGTGACACTTTGTGTATTGTTCTGTTAGTGGGTAATTAGCTTCACGGGAAGAAATTTATCTGTCCTTGCTTCAGCAAAGGCAACAAGGAAGAAGATATATATGAACAACTCTGTGCTTTCCCAAGCAAAAAAAACCTCAAATACCTTAAGCCAGATGAGCTCTTGTTGTAGCTGGCTGTATATTAAACACAATTTTGTAGCATAAAAGTTCATTCTTTCAGTTTTCCTCTTTCTTGTCACACTGTAAGTGCACTGAAAGAAAATGAGACACATTCACAGATGAATATGTCAGTTCTGGCAATCTAAGCTGTTGTACCTTTTAACAACTTCTGTTCTCTTATCCCACGTCTTGTAAGTTAAATCCCATATCAAATCAGACCCCTTACAAACAAGTACAATTTGATGTAAACAGAAAACTAGATTTAATGGAATCATATACCAAGAATAATTTTGGGCCAAACTCTATATAACAGAATTTCTGCCAGTGAAGGTCGTCACATAGGAGCAGAAAATCTAATAAACTAGTTTTTACTATGTTATCACCTTAGGATTTAACTATAGACAAACAAATGTCAGAAGGTATCATTTCCATGCCATGAGGGGCTGCAAAGATATATATTTTAAATTGAATAGCTATTTGAAAGGCAGAAAAGAAGTTGAATTTAAAGCAGTCTGACCCAGGGTAGCTGGTAATATCTAGTATGTAGTGTGAGAAAGTATTTTTTACACCTGGAAGAGCTTTGCTGCAGAACAGGGTCCTTATGCAGGGCAGGCAAAATGATTAAAGATTTCATCTACCACGTGTTCTAGGAAAAGGACAGCTTCCTAAGGAGTTGAACAGGAAGAATTAAATTCAAGTATTAATTTAACATGTAAAGGACTTCTCCAAATTGTAATTTGCACTGTGATTCTGTTAAGAAACTTATATTTTGTTAACATTTGTATGATTTGGTTAGCATTTGTGTGATGCCTGTTTAAAAAATGTTCAAAACCCTTCTGCACTCATTCAAATCACGAATCACAGTTTGTTTCTGCTTCAGTTTCTCTGTAGTGAAGTTCAGAAATTTATCTACAATTTGTAAATTGACACTTCAAACGCTTTTTCCCTCTTGCAGATCAAGATGCCTTGGTTAACTCAGCGTCCATTTTGTCTTCTTATTTTGCATTCAGTCATATCTACAGTTAGATTATTTCTTTATGGATAAAGAATCACTAGAGTAAAATGTCGACAAAAAATTACAAAGACCATGTTTCAGAGTAAAAGTTGTAATCCAAAAGTTGCATAGCATTAAACAGAGAAGAGAACAGAAGAGCTGTGATTTATGATTGATATATTGAAAGGAGTTACAGTCACCAAAACAAAATAAGAACACCATTGGAACAGCTGAGTGCTTTTCCCTCTCCCCTCTTCCCCGCTTCTCACTCTTCTATTATTGAAATTAATACATTGATGTTGACAGAGTTTATCAGGAATTTCTGAACAACGACATTTTAAATATACAGAATTTAATTTTTTTTTCTTACTTATAAATTGAAGAGCTGTCATCATTAATGCCATCATTTTGAAAAAGAAGTGAGAGTTCTAAAGAAAATCTGAAATCTGTTTTCTGAAATTTGTCAATAGGAAATACACTGTATGGGTGTATGCAGGTTTATGTGTACATTTTCCTGTGAAGCTTTTTTTCTCTTCCTCTGCATATGATACAGACTTACCCAGAGAAATGGTTTCAGAAGGGTTAAAGGCATAATATTAATGCTGTACTACACTGATGTCAGCAATTTACAGCAGGATGGTGGGTCCAGTGCCAGAAGCTATGGCACAGGAGAGAATGTTATTTTAACAGCATGATTCTCTATGAAAGCCTGTCATCTTCTGTTCCTGAGCCTTTGCTAATGTACTGAGGCGACATGCCCAGATAGAAAAGGAATGTTTTTCAGCTGTTATGTGGTGGCTATTAATATAAATACTGCTATACAATAAATATGATGCCACTGTTTGCCATCATTTTAAATTGACAATGGCATAGGAATCTCTTGGGACACTCTTTCTAAAGGGCCACAACCTTAATTCCTTATTCAGATGAAACTCTTAATAACCTAGCTCACAAGAAAGTTTCCTTTTAAGAATTTTAAGCCCTTGAGACCATCTGGGCACAAATACCATGCTGTGTCAGGCCACATTCGCTGTGACTGACAGGGCATAATGCAACACAAGTTTCTATTTTTCTGCATTGCTGCTCTCACACTCCTTAATATTTGCTTAGTATGCCTGACAATACCACAGTCAGATCCAGCACATGCTCAGTAGCAGAGAAGAGCTGAAATTCTGAACATTGTGACTGATGAACCATTTTGTCTAACAGCCCTCACAACCCACAGTGGATGAATAAAAAATTTAGCATTTAAGTCTTCCCAAAATTTCCTTTCTTTCTGTTATCACTTTCCCAAATCACTCAGCTGTACTACAAAGATATATGTACTCATTTTTTGAGACAAAGTGAAAGGCAAAGAGAAACTTTCTGTCTGCTAAGGAATTTTATGTATGACACTTTACCATTTTGTTTTGGCTAACAAGTTCTTGCAACATCATAGCCAATGACTACAGAGGTAATTCTTCAAGACTTACACACATGCCCTTTCTAGGCAAATCATCAACAATGCATGCTCTCGAGAAGAACATAATTCTATTCTAAAAGAAATATTTCTGTCTGTCCAACTCATCAAGGAAGGAATGTGAGTAACCAGGTTGAGCAGATGAACCTTAGTCACCTGAGCCAATTAGGTCACCCTAAGCAAATGGGGCACTTCAAGGTATCAGGTCACTCACAACATCAGCTTGGTGATCTGGGAGCAAAAAATTTCTGTGGAATCACTGGGAAAAAAATCTACAGAGAAATACATCTCTATATTTGAATTTCCTACATGTCTGTAAAAATTAAATGCTTCTTGGATGTTAAATCAAAGTAACTGTTAATACTTTTTATACCAACAATAATGTGTAACATGCATGTATATATTAGTGCTCATATTTGAAATACGGCGGTGTAAAACTGGTTGTTTTGCCTGTTCATACCTACTCATACATAATTCCTGCTCAGAAAGTTCACCACCTACCTTTCATGTACTTTTTGCCTCCACTCACCCTGATATGTTTTTCTGCCTAAAATACTGGAAAATGCAGAAGCACAACATTATTTCTCTTGTACATTAAAAAAGAAGGAAAAAGGTAGGGGGGAGAAGGGGGGGACGGTAGATCTAAACCCAACTCTCTGACTGCATGGCCGCTGGAAACAAAAATCAAAGTTTTACAATATCTCAGCAAAGGAAGTAGCTAATCACAGAAATAGGTGATCTACTAGTCAGAGAACAGAGCTGCCATTTGTACAAGCACATGCTGTAGAACTAGAGGAGGCATCCTGGGTCAGTGAATCCAATTCCCTGCTATCATAAATAATCATGTCATATAATCCCATTCATCTCATTTGAGCTCCATCTTAAAACCCTTTTTATGAATTTGCAGAATAAATGCATTCATAGCTGGTTTATATTCATTTGTTCTTGTGTAACCTTGTCCTTTAGCAAAAAATAACTCATCTTCCTCCTGCCCCCCATTTATTTATAGAAGGCAATCATACTTTTTCTCAGCTATTATTTTGCTAGGCTAAATCCAGCTCTTTCAGTCCCCTCATGTAAAACAGCTTCTTCATTCCTCTAGTTATCAGAGCAGCTGGTCTATGTACCTGCTCCAGTTCAAACAGGTTTTTTTTTTTTAATACTCTCTTCAATGCTCCAAATAGTTTTAACCCTTTCTGTTACTAATGATCAAAATTTCATTACCTACTGGAGATAGTTCACTTCGTGCATACAAACCTGTCCCTCCTTCCTTCCTTCCTTCCTTCCTCCCCTCCCTCTTGGGCAAGGCACTCAAGTGTTTTGTGATTGACTCACACATTCAAGTCTCCCTTCCCAGCTGTTGTTCCCCTAGCCTACAAGTTAAACCTTTTGTTACTTAAAATGTTTCAGCATTTTAATAATTCCATCATAATTCCATCTTAGAACAGTCAAAGAGTTTTCAGATATTGTGGCAGTACTCTCATGAGAATTTATCTTATATGTGTACCACTGGTTAATTTTATTCTTATAAACTAAATGTCTAGATGAAAATGCTAATAATTGTCAGCATCAAATATAAAGTTAGACGAATTCTAATAATATCTATGAAGATAAGTTACTGCATTTTTAAACTCTTCCTTTTAGTTGTTTTACACTTAAAAAACTCTTTCCAGTCTCTAAGTCTCTAACTTTCTTTCTCATGATAAAGAATTTCAACAGATCAGATGTTCTTTTGAAGTCTAGATAGAAAAAGTACATTACCATTTTCTTCAAGAAAAGCAGTTATCTTGTTAAACACAGCTATCAGGCTAGTCTAGCATGACTCCCCCTCTATCTCTAGCTAATGCAAATTGTATGCCATCCCATTTTACAAAGATATTTATATTCTTAAATATTTGTCTCAAAATGTGTTTTAAATCCTTACTTATGAGAAGGGTGAAGACCCGCTAGCCACACTAACAAAGATAGTCACTTCCTTCTTTTGCTTCCTCTAAATATCTTCTCCAATTAGTGAAGAATGCCATGGACTTACTGTTCCAAATCTCCCAGGTGAAATTTACGCATCCTTAATACTTGCTGCATTCTCAGATGAAGAAATATCAGTTATTAAATGCATGCTTCCACCAGCTTTTCTCTCTGCCTTTGCATTTTTCAGTGTCATCCCCACTAAAAACTCAATAACAGAGCTCTAACCCTGAGCTTAAGACTTAATTGAACTTATTTGGAATGAGTTATAAAATGAGTTGTGCTATGATAATAAGTTATTATAATATTATTATTGTTACAGACTAATCCTACATTGTCAAAAATTGCTACTGTTTTATTACCATAACTTCATAATTCATTAAAGCAAAAGAGAAGAATACAATACTGCACAGGCTGAAGATTATAATCAGAAATACATGCTGCATAAGAAAGTATTTTGTGCAAAACATCTTAATAAAACATAGCTCAGTAACATGGGCTGGTATCTTAGATATATGCAGATTAATCAGAATTAACCTGGCAGGTAAACGCTGAAAAGACACACAGTATTAGACAGAATGAGAAGATCAGTGTTAAAAACATACAAGAAAAAGAAGATAGTATAACTTCTTTAACCATATGGTAAATGGCACTATTCTGAGTAGGAAAAGAATTGTTTGATATGGAAAATATATGCTATACATCACAGAAGGGAGAAAAAGGGCAAGACAGACTAGTCAAAAGCAGTGGCCATCACCAAAGGCTTCAGAAAGTCCTGAAGATTAATGCACCACAGATCCTAAACTCTTAATTGTTCACATTTGTTACCAGGTTTCTGAGCTTCTGCCCAGTTCCTGAATGATTAACTGCTGTCTTATTCACACCCATACAAGGGCACACAGAATAATTTTTTTTTCCTACCTAAGAATGTCTTGTTATCCATATAAATAGCTTACACTTATTCTGATCATAAATTCTGCAGCACTTAGAACTAAGATAGCAAGATAGCTCCTAACTATAGAGAATACAATCACTTTAAGAAGCAGTTGACTTCCAGACCCTTGATCTGATCTAAGGAAAAAGACACTTAAGAATATTCTCCTTATCTACCTAATGGCTTTTGTATTATAGCATCATCTCCCTTCTGAGCTAAATACTTCTATTTTGTGAATGTCTCCTTACAATTGCAACAAATTATATTGTGAAAATGTCTGTTTCCTTTTTTGGGGGGGAAAAAAATAAAAGCAATAAAACTGGAAAAATATCTCTTTTACTGTTAACTTCAGTTTTGAAGAATTTGAGATATTTAGATTTTTATGGGACATTTCATGCAAATACAATCTTTCACTACATCATTAAGTGTTTTAGAGACAAAAGATGACAATTCTGAGCAAAATTTCTGGGATTGGTCAGAATTTTTAACCCACTAGGACCAGAGGTTAAATTACTTGACCAAGTAAGCTCAGTGAGTCAGCAGCAGAGTCAGAAGAAAAAAGCCCCAGGAGTGAAATTTCATCTTTTTAGAGCCAACATAATTTTCCCAACATTTCCTGCTTAGCCAGGATTTCACTTCAGTTTCTATAATATGCTTCTGCCTCCTCTAATCACTAAAGCACAATGGCTCTAAGTGGCTCTTCAGTTACTAAACTTTTAAAGGCTGTTTTGATGGTGTTGCTGGTGATATTTTTTGCCCTCTCATGTACTTGATCTCACATGATTTTACAAAAGTGCTCATCAATCTTACTTCAGTAACACAAGCTTAGGCAAGTAGCTTGATTTAAAATTTACTGACACTATAATCCCTTTAAATAGTTCTAGCACAGCATTAACTTATTATAGAGAATGACAGTATAATGCAAAAATTGAATAAAGTAAACTATAAATAAAATTTCTGAAGAAAGACAGATCTCATGTCAGTCTATTTGCACCAAAGAACATGAGGGCAATGTACCACATTTGTGAAGTTTATCTACAAACACTTTAGCAACTTTTGTTTCTACATACAGGTCTAACAATGGTAACATTTTCTGTCATAAATATTTGGAAACTGTGAAACAAAGAAAATAAAATAAAGAAAAAATTCTGAAATTTTGAGCAGTCTGGAGAAAATTTAATAGCCCAGAAGATTAATTTTTTTCTTCTTTTAACAGCAAAAAAACTGTTCAGATATTTCCTTACAATAACTTTTTTTTTTTTAGTCATTACTATACTTGATAAACTTATCACAAAAATTTGTAAATGCCAAATTGCTTATAGTCATTTTGCAGCAACACTCAAAAATCAGTAGAAGCTTAGCTGTGGCACCTTCAATACTTTCTTGAAAATCCCAATTTGCTGATGATAGTGACTGTTAGAATTTTGCTCGATATGCTTGAGAAATATTTGAAATTGAAGAAATGATTCTTTGATTAAGTGGTTATATTTTTAACCAATTCAGATGGGCATATTTTCCAGTGCAATTTTACCAATGACATTCAATCTGGACAGCTAAAGTTCTCACATTGCTGAGATAACGTTATTGCTATTAATAATCTCAAAGAACCTCTGAGTTTGAAGGCATTGCGTAGAGCCTCAGATGGCTGCATAAAGGTCATTATTTTAATAGCTATAACATTAAAAAGACTGGAAATTCCATACACTTGGCTTCATTGTCCTGTATGTTTACCTTCAAAAAGCCAGAAATTATTGTGACAGGAAGAACACTTGCAGGAAACATAACACTACATAAATGACACTCCAGTGCAAGCTAACCTTATGGTAATATAAATATTGATGTTATTAATTCCACCTAAAATATCCACTGAAAGTATCCAATTAGAAATACACCTGCCTGTCTTGTGTGCAGTGTAGCAGTTTATGTCAACAAGGCATTGCTTCTGTTGCAATGTTCTATTTTAAACAGATTTATAGCTCTGATGTCCTTCAGAAAGGGAAAGGAAATTGAGGAGATGCACAGTGGGAGTGAGAAAGGACCAGGAAAAGAAAGAAAACCCAAATGCACTCAGCATTAATAACAGAAATTACATAGTATCTTTCTACAGATTTCCACAGAGTGTGATTTCAGCTACTGGCTGCACTTCAGGTTACTTCTCCTGTGTGAACGTGGTTTCCTGACCTGAATGGAAATTTAAACATTTTCAAGGGTTTAGCAATTAAGGCCTAAGGATATAATATCTGAAAGATATACATAACAGACCGTATGAATAGGTGCCTGGACAGAAACTCTACCAGTGTTCACTTGACTCTCACTGATATTTCAGTGCCTCGGGTTCTAAATTACCTAAGGCTCCAATTGAAGACAATCTTGTAGTCAGTGCATTCTCTGTCAGAGGAGAAGATAGGAATCCTATGGTATGGCTCAACTCTGATCAATCAATTTTGCTATTCCAAATGACCAAACACGGTTAATTAATTTATCATAAGCAGTGAGAAGGTTTCCTTATGCCAGCTCCGCCTGCTCTGCCACTGCAGACGTATTTTCAACACTAATACATCAGTGGTTGTCAAAGCTAATTCCATCTGTGCCTAGAAATGAGGTTTACATAATTTCTTGGAGACTATATATTAATTTTTGCTTTTAGAAAAATATTCTGATGTTCTGCTTATTTGAGACAAAGGCTAAAAGAATAAAGATGGCATTCCAGCTAGTGGGACAAGTATCATGATTTTCAGTTTCTCAAAAGATGCTCAGCATTTCTCATTCTTTTTTTGGATGATATCTGGAAACAAGCATGTTTCAGAAATGCAGTTTATTAGGTCTGTGAAGAATTTGAGCCTGCATGTTCCAAGTGTATATGGGAAATACATATAGATATATTGAATCCTGGTTTTATAAACTTTCTTTAGATCATTTAGGTTCAAACTAGTCTTTACATGGTTTTGATTAAAAATGTTAAGATGCAGTACTGAGCCAGAATCATACTCTGAATTTCTGTGTGGTAGCTTAGATTCCAGGTGCCCATATAAGAAATTCTTGTCTCCCTTTGTGATGCATTCTTGTCTCAGTGCCCATGTTCTACTGAAACAGGAAAAGGAATACATCCTTTTCCAGGTGGCTTGTAGGACTTGACAGTAGAGCTAAATCTTGTAATAAAATCACAAGTTAAGCTTTTTTATGTGGCCATTTATTGGACAGATGCTCCTTTGCATGACAGGGAAAGCATAAAGACCTCATAAACATATTTAGAGTTTTAGCAACTACTCAATGTAGCCTTAATTAACCATAAGGGACATGGAAAAGGTAGTCAGAAGTTACCCTGTTTCTTTGATGTCAGTGGGAATTATCTGTATTGATTTTTCTGAAGGACAAACCATCACCTTTGACTCTAGGAACTTCAGTCACTTTTATTAAAACAGAGAATCTTAGCTGTTTCAGTGCTATTATGCCACACAAATACCTAAAAATACCTAAATACCTAAAACATCCAAATTAATCAATTGCCTGTCACAATGGACTGGTATTAAATTTCAGGGATTTCTGCAACTCAAACTTGAGTTTACCAAATAAGGACACCAAATAAGTAATTCTGCATCACTTTAGATATGTCATTCCACCAAATCAAATTGTTTTATTTGAAATTTATTTAAATATTTCTAAAATTTTCAGCCAATTCTGGACATAATATGGGAAACAAAACTTATGACTGTGTTAAATTTAGGAGGAATGGATTCCCCATTAATGTCTTACATTCTCTTTAATTTTTTGTTATTCTGGAAAGGTAATCAGATCAGATCATCTAGTTGACTGTTTTTTCTTCTGTTCGAGTCCTGAACCAGCATAAACAATCTAAGAAAATTATATCAGTACTGACCAACTGAGGAGCAGAGCTGCATGTTCAGAACACAAGAGTATATATTCTAGCATCATCAGATACACTGAATATTGAATCAGTAATTGGATGCCATATTTCAGCCCACTGCAGCTCGCCCAGTATGATATTGCAGCATTTTCTCTTCAGGAAACACTTGGGAATGAAAATTTCACATATATATGAGAAATTGCTTGGATAAACTGCATATTACAAAAAATTATTCTAACATACTTTATTAGGGAAATTAGTTTGGGAAATTGTAGCAGAGACAAGTTGTGCAAACCAAGATGTTGGAGACATGCAAAAAAGCTTTCCCTTGAAATAAATATTAATTCCTCCCATGTCTCTAGAAGGAAACTGGTTTTGACAAACTGTATTTTGCCTCTATTTCATTTAATTATTCGCATCAACATTTACCAAGGGGGATTGGTCTTTGCTTAAATTCTCATTGCATGCCAGACTACCTGCTGCCCATTCTTATTGCTTTTATTACTTATTGCTGTTGTTTTTTTGAACTTTGCAAGCAATACTGCTACAATTTAAATTTAAAAAAAAAAAAAAAAAAAAAAAAAGTTGCCATGAGAGAACTTGATCTTCAAAACCAGCTTTTACTTCAAACTGTCTCAGATTTATATTTTAGGCCATGCTAGGTTTCAAAATTAATCTTTCTCAAAAACAGCTAAAAATATAAACGTAGTTCTTCTTAGTCCTTTCAATGGAGATAGTTGGAAGAAATTTCCACTGAAAGAAATTTATTTAAGTATGTGTGCAGACCTTGCAAAATGGTTATCATGTTCAAAACTTATTGACTTTTACTGGGATTGAAAGTATGCAGAGTTCTGAAGGACTTGACCTCAGCTGTGGAGACTGCTTCTCAAATTTTTTTTGATCTAACTGGAAACAGAAGGAGCCAATGTCATATTCAGCATGAAACAGAGGCCTGCATTCCACAGCACTAATATCTTAGTCACTTTTGGGAGAGGGCAGGAAGGTAGGGGAGAAATTGAAAAAAACTTCTATTGCTTTAGCATGAAATGACTGTGGTACAACTGCATGATTCTTCAGCTTTGGGTAAAAATAAAGTAATCATAGATACTGTTGAGTAAGTAATGTTTTTAAGCAAGTAATTTTTTATAAAGTAATGTGGAGTTAATTGTCCCAGTAGCAAAGCCCCAAGAAGTCAGCTATTCCTGCCTGGAGATATCTGTAAAAGTGATATATACATATGTTGCAGTCACGGTCTCTTTGTTACAGTATTCTGCAGATTTTTGTTGTACTTTATGGAAAGCCTTACAATGTCCTTCTCCTATACTCCAAATTCATTTATTTATATAGAAAAGTCAGATATTTTGAAGCTGCAGTTTCATTAGGAATGATCTGATTGTAGTAGCATTTTTAATGCTCGGGCTGGAAGCAGACAATTGTTTTGTTCAGTTTATTTTTATTATTCTCCCAGGCCCTTCATGTAGCAAAATGGCGATACATACTAAGCACATGTAGGAGCTTCTCTACAGGATGGCATTCTAATCATCAAAATAAATCAAGAAGCTCTACTCAGTGTGAAAATTTAGCTGTTTGTGGAACGACATTTTTTTTTTAAGTTTATATTAAAAAGCAGAGGGTCCTTGTCTCTATTACTTAGTATATTTAATGAAAATTTAACACACATGAATTTAACACACAAATGAATTTTTGAACATGCTGTTTGGACTAAATATAGTGCTTTTGATTGTATTTTCAAAAGTGTTGTGGATTTTTGGAATTGCTTTTTAAACTACTATGGATATAGGTAGCATGCACAAATAGGCAGATCACTGTAGCTGCCCATTTGATTTGTCAGTGTACTGATATCTGTATATTGATTCATAAACCATGAGCACTCTCTACTTCAGGCATTTCAGGTCTGTACATGCTGTGTTTCTGATTATTTACAGCTCCAAATATGTTTTGCCTGTCAATTGTTCTGATACAAAGATATTCATCTTCTTTCTGTTTTATCCTATAGGGGAAGATTTTAAACAAGGATTAAGTCCCTTCATTTTAATTTATGTAGATGTAAAATAATTCCAGATTTTAAAATAAACTTATATTTATACCGGAGAAAAATCTGTGGTGAAAATGTGACCAGTCATACTTTAGTTTTTGCTATTTCAGGTTTTACAATTCCTTTTCCCCTGTTGGTAATGATACATCATCAGAAGACTTCAACAGTGAAAAATTATGAGAAAGATCCCACTCTATTTAAGAGCAGGAATATGAGATATGGTGTTATTTATTTCCCATTATTTTATTTGCAGCATAGCAATTAATTTAAGGGAGAAGTTCCCCAAATGACTGTCAGCAATTATAGAACACGAGTACTTATTTATAATAAGGAGAATCTTCCTCTTGGAAATTGCTTGAAAAGCCAGAAATACACTGGGATCATGAATTCGACTTGTGTAATTACCTGAGAGAAAGGAAGAGGAGATTTGTTTCTTGTCAGATCAGTTCAAATCTCATTTTCCCACTGCCTAAAATGACAGCTTTGTACTGATATCTATTAGTGAACCTGTGGACTCCTTCCTCTCTGATAAGAGATGTTAAAATAGATGGAATCATAGTACCGTGAAAATGCAACCCTTTAATCTCAGTGGGAAGATTTAGGTATCAGCACATCTAGGGCTTCAAGCATTAGAGGTTACAACAGAAGGGCAAAGTGAGGGAGAGAGCAAGGGTGGGAGAGAGATGCTGTATGTAACATTTCTAGAAGAACCATCCCTTGGGAGTAATTTTTGAAACATTGTTATTTGCAGTTGGAATATGAAACACAATTTATGTTATTTTGCTAATTCTTTATCTAGACTGTGCATGTGTATCAAGTCAGTGGGGTTAAAAACATGATCGATGCACCCATAAGTTACTGTGTGTACAAACCACTGCCCTGAATTTCATGATCAGAAGGGAATTTAAAGATTTTCAATTCTGACTGACCAGGTCTCATGTTGAGTATTAATAATTCTCTGCATGCTATAAAGACATGTAATCTTATTGAACATCACAGAACACTTTTGGAATGGCAGCTTTCACTAAAGTTTTATTTATATTGGCGTTAGGTTAATATGGTGATGAGCAGAATAAGATCACATAGAACAGAATGCAATGTGGATCATTAGTATTCACTTTGTTTTATATCTAGTTACAAAACATTGTACTAGTTTCTATAAAGGAAACAATGACTAAAGAAATGACACATTTATTATCAGACATTAGCAGCCTCTGGGGAACTACTGAAATTTGTACCAGAAAAAGGCCACTAAATCCTGAATGAGAAAACATCACTGGTTAGCAGCTAGCAAAATATTACCGTACATTCTAGAGATAAATATTCACTGCAACGCAGAAATACTGGATTTTCTCCAGTAACATTACAGCAGTTGCCTCATGCTTTTCTTGTCTTTCTTAGACAACACCACCATCAGAATATGCACAGCTATAAGCCTAACTAAAATTTAAAAATGGCAAATTGATAGAGGATTTCTGTCATTATCCTCCCTGCTCCTGCAATAGAGGGCTCCTGCAGCAGGAGAAATTATTTAATTCATTAAAACGGAATAGTTCAAAATTTACTGCAAGTGGCAAAAGTCCACTGTTGCATTGATAAAGCCATTATGTCTGTAGTCCTCTAGCAGGAGATGACAGTTAGGCTGGTAAATATTTTAGAGCCATATTGCATGCCCAAAATGGTCACATGCCTGTGAAAATCAAGCTACATTAGTTATAGCAATGGTGGAGTGCATGAAAAATGTCACGGAAAACATGTCAGTCACAATGGGCACAGCAATTGCTATGAGATGGATATTAGGATCATAACTGCAGTAAAAAATAGATGCCTCAATAAATTACTGCACAAATGACTCTGAAACTCCAAACTGTGTGGCAAATAACTACAGCAGCGCTGTAAACCCGACCTTAGGCAATTGCATGCCCAAGCATTTCCAGTTAAATCAAGAAAAAAAATATTTACTTTGTGTGAGAGATTTGAAGAGCAGGGTCCTCTATTGATTCTGAGGAAGCCAGGGCACAAACAGCAGTGTCAGCTCCCAGAGTGCAATCCTTTCTCCTTATTGTTTAAGAAGGAAGGCTGGCCTACAGTCATGGCTCTAACAAGGAGCTCAACAGAGAAGTTTTCGGTTTTATGTTGCGGATAATTCAGCTGTAAACTGTTTGAGCCCTGATTTACACAAGTGCTACTACACATCTAATATCAAGCAGCTTTCTGAATCTGCATGTGCATCAGAATTCATTGACCAAATGCTGTTCTTCCTCCTATCTCATGTTTACATTCCCTCTTTTTATGTCAAGGAAAATACTGTAGCGTTTGTTTCTGATAATGTGCTTTTTACGAGGACTTGTACAGTGTGTCTGAGGCTCACGTCTGCTGTGTAAGAACAGAGGAAGAAGAGCATGTGGAGGTCAAAGAGCAGTTTTTCTTCCTTACCTAACAAATCTTTTCACTTCTGGCGAGGGCTGGAAAATAAGGCTCTGTTAATAGTGGTAGGTTTACCAGAGTCTACCTTTCACTTCATATAGATCACCAAAGACTATGCTTGAATTTCAAATAGTAAGAAAAAAATTTGTATTCAGCAAGAGAAAAACTGTGTCATTTACTCCCCTTGCAAGTTTTTTAAATATTGCACTTTTTCGTTATTTCTTTTAGACTGTTAGAAAAAATTAAGCAGAAACTGTAACACTTTCTGTTGTCAGGAATGACATGTTGACTTATTTCTTACCCTAGTAAGGGTATTTTTATTTCCACTTGTTCTTCATTTGTCTGAATTGTCTAATAAAGAATTTGCTAATTTGACAAAATTTGAGTTTTCTCCAGTTTCCTAAAATCAATTATTTAAAAACATGTTTGGCTAAATTTTAGTGCTCAGGAAAAGGGAAGGCAGATACCACCAAGCAAATCATCACACACGAGTTCCCTGGCACAGTTCCACTGAAGCAGTTCAGTCCCACACCTGTCCTGGAACTATTCACAGAGCTAATCTATGCAGTAGTTATTCCCGTGTGGGCAACTATCCATGAGAGGCTTGACTGAGACCAGCCAAATTCATCTGCCTTGTGTTTTATTACTCACAGGAAGCTTGATCTGAAAGAATGAAGGGCTAACATGTTAACTCATACCGTGCCATTTTTCCCATGAGCTTTTTTTTTTCTCTTTTTCAGTTACAGTATCTGAATTCTAGTCAGATTCTTTACTGGACTTTCTGTGAGATAATAAGTAAGCAAATAACCAGAATTACATGGTGTTCCAAATATTATTGCTACCATAATACTCATGGAGAAGGCTGACACTGTAAAAAAAATTGCACACCCTCACTAACAAAGCAAGGACATATATCTTTAGTATAGCCTTCACCATGAATTATCTCCTTCCTTCATATAAAGGGCTCAGACTTGGTGCTGATGCTGATTGTGGGCATTTGGTGTGCCTGGGGGAAGAGAAATGCCAACCCTCCCATATGTACACGCACAGGGAGTTTCTGCAGCCACTGCTGGTTTAGTCCTCAGTCTGCACCACTTTTATCCCCTGACTGCAGAAGCCAGCGCTGAACTCTGCCCTGCCTTCAGCTGCAAGAGGCAAAAGCATGCTGCAGACCACAGCCTAGAGTTTGATCAATGTTTGACCTAGCCAGTGATTTAATCAACAGGACAGCGTGAATGCACTGAAAAAACATCACAATTCTGAATGTTACAGCACACAATGAACATTTTCTCCATTGGGTTTCTTACAAGCAACAGCAACAAAGATCTGCTTTGGTGCCATTTGGTCCCATGGCACTGTCCACCTTGCTCCCCTAATTCAGTCTTTTTTTGTCACATAAGGGATCTCTAATCTCTTTCAGATGAGATGTCTAAAATAGCTGCCAGGATCTATATTATATACTTTAAATTACAAAATATATTAATTATTTCCCCTTGATTTATCCATATAAACACACTTTCTGTGAATAAATCCATTCCTGAGAGGAAAATTTAAGACTAGTTTCTCACTGACTGCTTTATACATCCCATCTTTACTCTGTATCTGTATTTTCTTATAGTCAAAATGCATCATTTCTAAAGATACAGAAATGAGAGCACAGAATAATATTAATAGGGAATAGGCTAAAGAACAACAGACCCACAAAAACAGCAAGGGTTCTGTTTTAGATATAACACTCTGAGAAAACATTAACTGTGTGATAATTCAAATATGCTATGCCCACCACAGAAACAATTAGGGGAATGCAACAGATCCTTTTGTCCCATCTTAGCTTGTCCTAGAAGGTGCACAGTCCTGCTTCTCCCTCTCATGGCAGTCATTTTCTTCTCAGATGAATAACACCTTAGGTGGCTAAAACTGTGGGCACTAAAAAATTCTGATTATGTTGCACATAAACTTATCTCTGGACTTCATTTGGTCTGGACAATTTTGATTACTCACTTCCATACTATTTTTCAGCTACTTTATAGTTACTTTCCCTTTCAAGCTTTTATCTTTCCTTGGCACAAGACTTCAATACTCAACTTTCAAAAATTATATGAGAAATATTTAAATGAAAATAAAAGCTCCTGTGAGCATTATTATTTCAGTTTTGATAGTATCTTTAGGATACTTGTCCTCAATGCACCTGACATGACAGACATAAGAGGATGAACTCCAGCTTAAAGATCCTTCTTAGCTGAAGAGCTAACTAAAAATTCTGATTCAGCCTATGCTGTCGTATGTATTTAAAAAGTAGAGACAGTGAAAGAGAGAAATAGGAGAATAGAATGCTGCTACCAGAATACAAACACATGTCAATTAAAGTAACCCAGACAGTGGGAATGTAAATTTCATAGCAAGGCTCCAGATCTTTTTTTTATTTCTTATTGTATTAAACAGGAGATAATCTTTTAGCATGGCACTGAAAGAGTTAAAAAGATTGCCTTTCGACAAGCATTGGCTATCAATCAACACAAGACAATATACAGTGCTATATTTAAACACCCCTTCCCAAGATTGCCAAGTGTTTTTTCACAAGACTTAAGCAGCCTGCGAACCGACACTGATGCTATCTGAAATTTAGAAGTGTTTATTCTCCCAGTGCTCAGCAAGGATCATCTTTCTGCAGCTGGCTGGCTGTACTAGAGGATGCCTTCTCTGGGTCAGCACATGCATAACCAGACAGTCACTCAGCAGCTTGTAAAATATGATTGCATGTGAGATATTGATGGCCTAAGGGAAGTTCTGAATATCAGAGGTTCATAATTAGAATATCTATGCATTTGATTCAATAGAGTTTCCATCAATGTCACCGACATGAGTGGTTATGAATTTCAGAGTCATCCCGGCTCATACGGGCTGATTTATGTACTTTATGTACTTATGTATTTATGTACTTTACAGTATTATTACTGATTCATAATTAGAATATCTATGCATTTGATTCAATAGAGTTTCCATCAATGTCACCGACATGAGTGGTTATGAATTTCAGAGTCATCCCGGCTCATACGGGCTGATTTATGTACTTTCAGTTTTGGACAAATGAAGGGTGAAGAGTTAAAACTCTTGTACCTAGAGACCTCCTTATCCTTTGAAGAGCTCTGAAATTTATAATTGCCTCTCCTGGTACTCAGGATCAAGCTCCACACTTGGTAACTCATGACCTATTTATGATCATGCCATCCATCCACTTTCAGTCGTTCTGTCCTCTTATCTGTAAATCCACAGTCACACCATGTAGGATGTGTGGATCTGCTGATAAGACATTTTTGCAGGAAAGAGAATCTGGGCAGATCAACAGTTCTGTTGCCAGAGCTGCTGGCAGCAACTCTAACATCTCATTTATTCCAGATTTATAAAGATCCACTGTGCTGATCTGAGAACAGAGCTCAGCGCTTGACTTCTGTGATAACAGACAAACCTGTATGTGGTACTAAATATAAAGTTAAATAGATACTGATAAAATTATCCAGTGTGAAACAGAAAACAACCATCTTGTTAGCTCTGAGATTTCCACAGCTCCTGAACTGTGGGCTTGAGAGCCCTTTGATTTTGCTTTTGGGTTTGTTTTAGTGGGTTTTGGTTGTTTTTTTTAATTGTTATTTGGTTTTCTATGAGAGAATTTAACTGGAATTATACATAACTAAAAACTAAGGTTCTAAGTTATCACACAAGAAGGGATACAGAACCCTGCATCAAGAATTTAAAATTAAATCAAATTTCAACATTTTTCTTAAGACTGTATTGAATGGAGTAATACTTGTGAAAACTGTCCTGTATTAGCTGTGGAGGGAAAGTACTACAGTAGAAAACCAAACAAGCTAGAAAAACTCATATTAACAGTTTACATTTCAAAGTTCTGCAGTATCAGTCTTTGCCCCACTACCTAGTCAAATAATAAAAAAGGAAGATGTTAACTAAGCTTCAGGAGGAAGCAGATTTTATTAAATGATCTTTTGTTACTCTAATTCTCTTGAATATATCTTTTTTGTTGGTTTTTTTTTCTGTGTTGTGTGTGTGTGTGTCCCCAAATGCATGCAGTTCCATGTTTATAATTTTAAATACATAATACCACATGAATAAAAAAGATTTTAAAAAGGAGATTTTTATAGGGTTCGACATGGATAAAGGAACTAGAGTAACATTACTGTCATGCTCTGCCACAGATGTTTAGGCATCTCTAGGCAATTATAAGGGACTCGGCTGTGTCTGTGGCATTCAAAGGGCACATTCTTAAAAGAATGAGAGGTGTCCATTATGCTTCTTTCTTTCCTAAGTATTTCCACAGCTATAATAGTAGACACTTCTCTCCATGAGTGAAGACTGTAATTCTGCTGCACTACTGATAAACAATAAGGTTTTGAAGTTAGTTTTGTTACAGTGAAAGTAATTTCTCAAATAATAATAAAAAAAGACTTCTACTGGCAAACTGCATTTTGCAATTTACTGTTGAACTGTTCAAGAGGCAGCTCTTCACTGAGCAGCATGGCACAGGGCCAGAACGAGCTATTTCAAAAATCACTGTTAGGCATATACCAATTTGATACACAGGATTTAGCAATATAGAGAGAATCACTGTCTGTATGTGATCAGGTTCTGTTAAATTTTAACAGTCCCTCACTGTATACCCATCTTCAGTGCGAGAAAATTTGTTCTTAGAAAACTAAATCTGTTTTAAAGAAGGAGAAATTTATCAGGGTGGATAATAGCATGTTTTATTTGCTTAGTTTACTTATTTGGTTTTGGAAATAAATTTTCAGGGGACAGTTAAATGATAAAATATTGAAAAAGTTTAAATTAAGGAAGAAAATGCTGTGAGCATATTAGAGAGAAAAGTGTGAGCTGCTGGTTAGTCTTTCCTGTCTTTTCTGTCTCCACTTTCTCTTCTCCAATGAATAAGGTGGGGGCTTGCAGTAATGGATCTGTACAAGATGATGCAATATGAATATAGAACAGTAATATATTTAATTGGAGTCCTACAATCACCAGATCTAAGATAACATCAATTCAGGTATCAGAATGTTTTGGCTTTTATTGGTTTTGGGTTTTTTTGTTTGGTTGGGTTTTTTTTCATTTGCTTTTTTTATTTTACATAACAAATGATGAAACTTAAGAGCAAGTTATAAACTGATATAGCTTAAGAAATAATGTGTAGTCTTGGAGCATTTGTGACTAACTCCAAAGCTAAGTGGTTAAAGATAAGAATAAGGCTAAACCTAGATGATCCAGTGAGATGGCCTGCAAAACCAGACGGACAAGACTGTTAAATAGGGTACATTTAGTTGGATGCAAATCTCTCAATGACACAAGAAGCACCACCTAGGAAAAACTTCCTAGATCACAAATGAAATTATAAGGTACTGCTAACAAATACTCCTTCATTTAGAGACATCTGACATGGTTTCAGTTAGTGTTTAAGGCATGAAACAGGCTCACTGAAACTTCTTCACTTACTGAAACCATAATTCATTAAATGATATGCACACACGATGTCTTGTCTACAGTTTTTACAGAAGTATAGGCTTTGTGCCTGTGACAAACACATACACTGCTACAATCCTAGTAAAGACCCAATTCTAGTAAATTAAATTACTTTTACCTACATAGCTTGTTTTCCTGTACATGTGTGAAGAAGCTGCTATTAAAAGCATATATACATTAGGATAACCAGAGACATGCTGTTGGGGTTGTATCATCTTCAATTACAGCTAAATGACATCACTTTGGGTATTTAAATCATTACTCACATGAGTAATACCTAATAATGAGAAGAGTGTCTGTGAAATTAACTTGCCAGTGAAAGAGAGAAGGATTGAGTCTGAAATCAAGTACAATAATTTTAAATGCAGTTCTTCAGCTGTGAAGCTGTATTTCATAAGCACAGGTGAGTTTGCTACAGACTCTTTCCATTGACCTCAGGAGCAACATCTCTTGGGAGCAGCTTTTTTACCCTGTATAGAAATTTCCAACACACTGGAGAAAAAGTACACCTTTTTTCTTACTGTTTAATTTGATTTGAAGCTCACCAACAAAATTGATTTTGAAGTAATTTTAATTATATACACTTTGAAGGGTCTGAGGGAGAGACCTCTATGATGAGAAAGTCACAGCCACCTATATATGTAACACATACAAAAACTGTATATATGTGCATGTACATATATATAACCTACTTTTCCTTTTCAAAACTGCATATTAATTCTCATGTTCTTTGAGAATGATATTGATTGAAATGGTTTTTTGGTGTTAGCTTCCAATGACATTGTAAAGGTCATCTTTTTCCTCTATAGGGAAAACATACAGGAAATCTTAAGAGAAAGAAATATTTGTACCCTGAACCTACAGGTCTGCAGCTGATGACCCTGTGACTGCAGTTTGACCATGTTCTGGTCCTCTGCAGCCTGTGAAGAGGGAAGACTGTGCCTGAGCATCACATCATTCCCCCAGCACTCCCAGGAGGTGCTGCTGGAGCACTTTCCCATGCAGACAACCCTTCCAGAGATGGTGTCCCTTGGAGAACTCCTGGGGAACAGCTTGGCCAGGTAGTGCTTGCTAGTGCAGCACTGCAGGTACTGTCAGAAAAAGCTCTGCTCTTTAGTTTAATTTGACCTGTTGGTTTTGTGAAGGAATGACAAAGGCTGCCAGTGAGAACTGGGAGTAACACTGCAGTGCACTGATTTCTGTTTTCAGGAGGTGCTGTTGAGGCTTTTCATCCAGAGATCTCACCATCCCTGATCTCAAGAGGTCATGTAGTACTTCCATATAGTTCACAGTATTTACCACAAGAGAAGTGTGTAGCATTAGCCTGCCCAGGCCTTCCTGAACACAGATGTACATGACAATGAATGTCTTATAAATCAGATATGGAATTTAAAAATCTTTTGCTTGTAATGTTCCCACAAGATCTCAGACATTTAAAGAAACATGAAAATTTTGACTGAAGAGAATTTTTGGAATTGTTTTAGTTTAATTTAGACATCTAGAAGGAACCAGCTTGATATCTATATGAAATTTTTAAGATAATTAGATTACCAATGACAACTTTGACACTATAAAGAACTTTGTCCAAAAAGAACTTCTGTCACCTCCTCCAAACTTTTTCACTGTGATATATTCAAAAATGAATGATGATAAAGGGAAATAAGTACTGAATTCTGTGGCTCAAGGTATGTCTCTGCCTGGGCCAGGATTTCTGAAAACACAGTGCAGACCATCACAGTAATCTACAGATTATTTTACTTCAAAATGTTTTGACTGCAGTCTTTAATCCAAAACCGTTGCATCGAATTACAATGATAACTTATATTGTGAATAGTTAGCTGGTGTTTAAGAGTTATGAAAATTGCCTGTTGACTTGAAGGCCAGACCAGAATATCATCTGTGACATCTAATATTCTGCTTAGTAAGAGGCAGATCCTACAAAGCACTGACCAGGGCCTGTTGGAAGCAGGGCACCTCTCACCTGAGGCCAAAGTAAAGCCATCACTTTTCACGACCAAATCTGGCGATGATCTGATCCTGTATATCAAAAGATTTAGGTTTTTTCCTGAAAGGACTTAGCAATTTCAAAGACAGTACCTTTGAATGATAAACAATTTTCAGTGTCATATGCCTTTTTAAATACATCCTTGCATTAAACTTGGCTATAAAAGGTTTACCAAAAAAAACCTAAACCTAATAAAATAGTCATATCTTGAAGTAAAATATAAAGAAGACTGTTTCTAGGTAGAGTTGTTTCTTTTGAGAAGGGAAACTTTACAGACCTTGCTCTGCATCATGAAGTTTTCAGGAATGCTGAATAGACCATGATGGATTTGTTTTAAGTCATGCTAGTATTTAATTTTGATGCAGTTCAAGGGGCCACATCAAAAGAAGGAATCAAAGACAGAAAAAAATCAAACAAGCAACCTGTTAACTCGGAAAATCATCAATTAATAAAAAAGGAAAGGTATAAGAAGGTCCCAACACCTTTCACCCGTGGCTGAAAATATCAGATTAAATTGTAGTATTCCTGGGGCATATTGTTTGATGTGATTAGAATATAATTTGTTAAACAGAGTAGAGCTTTTATTTCAAACACTTCTTTCCTGAGTATCATTGACAGATTAAGGTTTAGGTTTGTTTAAAATAAATGAATAAAACATGTCATCATTTTAATGATGATCTTTTTGTGGTTGTTTTTCTGTAAAAGAAGTCAGTAACTTGAAAGGTGTGGGTTACACATAGCTGTAGGGAAACTGAAGCTCATATCTTCAGTGTATATTAAATTAGTGTTCCTTACAAAAAATAACAACTTATTCTATTATATTATTCTTTTCTACTTTTTTTTTTTTTTAGTAAGAGAAAAAAAATACAAATATTTGTTTAAAAAAATAAAATAAAAACCGATTTTTATACCTTTAGGGCAAGTTCCAACTCTTTTGGTTTCTTGAGGAAATAAATAAAAAGGTTTGCAGAAAGACTCCTAAAAAGACTGCCCAAGGGGGAGGGAAGGAAACACCTAAAAACATCACATTACCAAGCGCTGAGGTAATCAACTACAATCTGAGAAATGTCAAACAGTGGTATTCATCTACTCAAAGATTTTGCTGATCAAGTCCTTAACTGCCATTTACAATCACTAACTAAAATATGGACTATAGTTGTGGATATAAACAAGAGACAAATTAGTATTGGAAAGCTGGGTTTAATAATCCCCTAAAAGAGTCCATCTGTTTTATAAAGACCCTTTTTCCCTTGATCTCTGACATGTATTCCTAATATAGACAGCACCGGATTTTTTTATTTATTTTGTTTTTTTACATTTTTAAAACACCCTGCTACTATAAACTCTACTCATAGAATATCTGATCTGAGTGTTTCTCTCAAGTTTCAATTATGTAAGCACTAAGGGGCAATAAAATTGCACACAGGTTTAGCCTGCTTTAGAGTAAGCATTATAACATCAGACAAATATAAATGCAGTTCCTTTCTTACTGATGTTCAATAGCACTGGTTACTTATTTTTCTAATTTTTGCAAATATTTATCATATTATCACTGGAATAGCTGAAACATTGAAAGGACTTTCATGTTTGGAACTGGAGTTCAGTTTTGTTTTCCTGCTTAAAACACTAGAAAATCATATTGCTTGCAATGAGACAGATAACCTAATAAACTAGGTGATTTGCAGGTATAAAAGACTAAAACAATCTATAGCCTGTGTTTCCAATCCACTGTGGTGAAGGGAAAAAACACCATTGACTACACCCTTTTCACAGATAGAGGTCACTAATGGACTGGATTTGAATCTGCCTAGTGAAAGCCTGAAAGTTACATGAAAGTATCCTAGACAAAAATGAACTCTTTTTGAGATTAAAGAGGTAACAGAAATGATTAAAAAACAAAGCTCTCACCTTCCTGAAGAAAGTATTATCTTAAGTGTGCCTTCTTTCTAGTCCTTTAAATAGACAGTTCAATGCCGGAAAAGCCTCACAGTTGTACTTGTTTCAACTCCTTTTTGTTTTCTTCACTTGTTAAAACTATGTCTCTCCTTCTCTGCTGCGGGAAGGGTAGGGAAGTCAGCCCTAATGACATCCCACATTTTAGATACTGCTATTTTAAGCAGTTGAATGCAAGCACATTCTCGATTCTTGAAGGAAAGCATAGCCTATGTAATGCAGATTCCAACTGGAAGGGTGTAGGGTTGCGCAAAGGAGATATGTCTACATCCTAAATCAAACTCTCCAGCAAGCCAGGATATAAATGTGGCTTGTAACAGTGGCTCAAATTAGATCCAGACTTCCCCAAGCCAAACACAGATAACATCACCTTATACAAAATATAGGGTGTACTTGTGCGTGAGGAGCGACTCTTAAGAAACCTGGGTGCATTCCAGCACCACTTCTTGCTAAAGCCTTGGACTTTGGAAATGACTGTTCTAGTCACAGGTAGTTTTATAGACACTCTATTTGCACAGTGCTCTGACTTGTTTTACCTACAGTACTCCAGGCCTGAACTCTCTTAACTGCCTCGCTACCATATCAGGACACAGAACAACCATTGAAATAGCTTCTTGAAATCTCACCTCACATTATTTTCAGAAACAAGACCAACACTAGCATTCTAACATCACTTTTGTCACATAGAAATAATGACTTTAAAATCACATCTGTTATGTCTTTTTTTATTATGCAATGTTTAGATCTTTTTCATTATGCAAAGTTTATGTCTCAGTGATAACATTGCATACATCATCACTTTCAAAGAAAGGAAAGAAGGGTGGGTAGAGATATAGGTACAGTACCTTTTAAGAGTTTTGAAAAAAAATGCCAGGATGAATTTTTCTCCTTCCAAAAATACATATATTGAAAATCAATTCATTATCTTTGTCTTAAACTACAGATATATAAAGGTCTTTCTTTGGATAAAGACCATGTCAGTGAATGATGCAAGGAATTAAGTCCATGGAAATTTGTGGAGGGTTTTGCATGGTTAGTTTGGTTCATTAAACCCAAGCACTGATCAATCTCAAGCTCTAAACTGGCTTAATTTCACTGCAAGCACTGTAAAGTTAGTTACAGTAAATAAACCTCTCTTTAACACACACCCTGACTTTCGGGGGAAGGGGGGGGAGGGAATGAATCAGAGAGGGAGAGGGAGGTAGAGAGGAGAGGTCTGACTTGCTTTTAGTATGGTTTCCTGCTCCTCATCTAAGGAACCTCTCCCCTTCTATTTGGCTGAAGGCTGCATTGCAAAAAGCAGTATCTGGAGAAGTATAATCAGTACCTTCCACACACAGTGCAGGAATTTACACGGATTTGTGCTTTGGATTTATTAGCTTATTGTAAGCCTTAAAACAGATTTCCTCCATTAAAATTAATTAAAAGCTCCTGTTGACTGCTTCCCACTCTGAAAAGAAGGTGGAGAATCTTACTCTCTTAACTTTGTTGATTGTTTATTTATCTTTTTTATGGGGTTTAATACCATATTCAAGAGCAGTCTTTTCAGCTACTTGACTTCCTTTCGCGATCTGCTATTTTTGTTCACACACCATCCCCAAGCACCCAGCCCCCCCCCCCCCAAGTATTTATTCTTATTTTGTCAGATCCCCGCCAGGTCTCCGAGCGGCTCCTTTGTGTTCCTAAGTCTTGATCGGATTCTCTTCACCTCGCCCCCACCCACTCACCGCCAGCCCCGCTCCGGAGCTGCTGATGGGGATCTGACGGATCCTCCTGCCGGGCGCAGCTCCCGACTCTCCCCGTAGATTCCTGAGCACTCGCCAGAGCCGAGCTAAGCCCACTCCCTCTTCCGAGCAAGGCTCACCTCCAAAGGTCCCGTTTCCCCGAGCCACCTCCCAAGCAGAGCCGCCGTGTGAGCAGCACGGGCTCTCTGCCCGTGTCCCTGCCGCAGGGGTAAGTCTCGGCTCTGCCCTCCCCACGGGCTGGGGGCCAGGCTCGGCACCCTCCCGGCTGGCGGTGAAACGCCAGCGGGAGCCGGGAGCTCCCTGCCAGCCCCGAGTCCCGCTCCGGAGCCTCGCTCGCCCGGCCACCCTCTAGCACTTGCCATGGCCATTCATAAATCCCCACTGGCGTGAGCCCGACACGGGGCTCTAACGCGGCGAAGGCGGTGTTTCTGACACAGCCTGAGCCCGGCTCCTCAACTTTGCCATCCGGGAGAAGGCAAAGGGCACCGCGGCTTTAAATGGCCCGGGGCTAGAATTACCAGAAAGGAAAAGAGTGAGAAATGAAATCCCAACTGTACCTGGCGGTGTCTGGGAATCCCTCGCCGGCACCGATCGTAATCCCCCTCCGCGCCTCTGGCCCCCCACACCAAAACTTTGCCGCCGCCGCTCCTGGGTGGTGGCCGCCGCCGCCCTCCGCCCGGCGCCGCTCCCGGCCGGCCCCGCGGGCCCGTTCCCCGCCGGCCGCCGCCGCTCCGAGCGACCCCCGCGCCTCCCGCGCCTTCCTCCGCCCTTACGAGGCGGCGGCATCGTCCTACCCCCTGCTCCGCCACCTCCTCCTCCGGCGCGCAGCCCGCGGCTCTGGCATTCCCAACGCACTTTCTCTCCTCGCTTCGCTCTCTCTTTCCCCCGCCGTTCCTCCTTCTCCGGTAAAAATATAAACGAGAGGGGACCGCGGCTACGCTCGGTCTTGGGGTTTCTTTCTTTCTGGGTTGATTTTTTTTTTTTTTTTGGTTGTTTGCTTTTTTTTTTTTTTTGTCTTTTTCTGTCCTCTGGAAATGATGAAAGGATCACATGAGGAGCAGGCACGGCGACTCAGGACCCTCGTAAGTCGGAGAAGGCATCGGACACATGTATGTGAGTATACGTGTGAGTGTGTGTGTGTGTGTGTGTGTCTGGCTCTCTGCAAGTCCTGCGCCTGCCTCCAGCCGGGATTGCAGGCTGATCTTAGCAGTAATGATGCCTCACATCTCACTATTCCCTGCTAATGTAAGTCGTGCCTTTTTTTCCTCCCTGCCTGACACCCCAGGGAGATGTTTACAGTAATGAATTCAGTTGATAGCCATCTCTCTCTCTCCTGGAGTCCCTCCCACATTTCTAGTTTAAAGAATGCTTGGAAGGCAGGGCTGCAACCTAAAGCTTTCCAAGAGGCAAAGTCGGGCTAGATTTTCTCTTTTTCTTCTTTCCTTATTTCCCTCCCCGTCCCCCCCGTCTCCCCCGGCTGCTTTTAACCCCTAGCTTGCTGAGGACAATTTAGCGAGCTCTATCGGCTTGGGCTCGCCCTCTCCCCCTTTTTCAGCGATGGGAAGCGGGCGGGCGGCGCTGCCGGGGGGATGCAGGGGCTGCGCAGAGCCCGATCCCCGCCCTGCCTCACGCTGAGCCCGCCGGGCCGGCGCTGAGGAAGAGGAAGGTGCGGGTATCGCCGTCCTTGGCGGCGGGACTGCCCCGGCACCGCTGCTCCGGGCGGGTCGGAGCGGATCGGGAGGGAGGCCGGCAAGGGAGCTGAACAACTCCCCGAGCGGCGCTTCTGGGAGATGCCCTCGCTAGCAATAATTACAGCCGTGCTCTCCACCAACATGGCGATATTTCATGTGCAGCCGCCGCCAAGCCCGCCTCCCCCACCCCCTTCTTTTGCTCTCCTTCCTCCCTTGCGAACTTTTAGATACGCAGTACCAGTATTCAACAAATACAACACAGAATAAAAGAATCTCCGACCCTCAGGGAAGAGTCGGACCTCCTCCAGTATTCTGTCTGGTTTTCATCATCAGTCATAAAGACTTGAAAACCTCTGGAGAAACCGCCTTTTGCCCTAAAGCGGGAACAACACCCACTCCACCCCCCACCCTCCTATTTCTCCTGTACACTCAGTGCATATGAGAGTGTGTGTGTGTGTCTGTGTGTCTGTGTGTCTGTGTGTCTGTCTGTGTGTGTGTGTGTGTGCATGCCGGGCTGTCTGCGCTTGTTTCGGAGTAACCCTTCCCCCGCCGTCCAGCTCCCCAGCAGCCTTCTGCCTCGTCCTGGCAAGTCCACTTAAAGACAAAGCTATTTAATACCGAGAAGCACTTGAGCGATACGATACAGCCGTCACGGTCGGATGTGGGGTGTGCCAAGAGAATTTGCCTCAAACTCCTACATTAGTAATGAAAACGCACAGCGCAGCTTTTGCTGCGAGTTACTTTAAGAAACGGGCTGAGGAGGGACGGAGGAGAGGGAGCTGATCAATGCCATGTGGCCAGGAAACAGAAAAAGGAACCGAAATGCCTCGGAGTTGGCTTGCCCCTCACCCCTGGCTGCTCAGTGCCTTCTATTTGCTCGGCCGTACCTCAAAAGCTGAATTACTCGCTATTAGCTCCGCGCCTCCTTCGCCCTTCGCTTGGGGGGGCTAAACCACTCCCGGCTTCAAAGGCTCAGTGGAGCCGTAGCGAGGAGCCCCGGCCAGCCCAGCCGCAGCTCCTGCTCCTGCCCCCGCACTCGCCCTGCCCTCCACCCTCCTCCCGGCCTCCGAGGGGCTCCGGAGAGTCCGGCTGGCCAGCCCGGAGCCTCGCCGCCCGCTCGCTCGGGGGAGGAAGAGGACTTGTGCCCTCCTACGAGGAGTGATGGGGGTGGGGAGCGAGCACGGCCAGGGAGCGCAGGTAGCCAGCGTTTCTCGGGGGTCTCAGCAAGAGGAAGGGAGATAAGGACGAGAACCCGCTTCCCTCCCTGCTTCTCGCCCCAGGATGGAGGGGAGGCAGCCCGGGGCCCTCCGCGGGTCCCAGGCGGCCGGGAAGAAGAGGGTGTGACACCGGTCAGTCCCGCGGCCAGAGCCTGCATCCCCGCCCCGGAGCACGGGCTGCTCTGTAGGCTCTGCTCGCAGCTGCCAGCTGGTCCCGAGGGATGAAAGGATCAGGAGCCCCTTAGAGTACAAAGGCTAATGTTCTAGGTATTTTTTGACTTTTTAAGATCTTTCTTTCTTTATTTATTTCTTTGCGTCTGCATACTTTTCAGAGCTCTTATTTGAGCACGATTTATATATGCTTCATGAAGCTGATGGACAGCTAGTGCATTTTCTAGCTGGCGAAAAAGACCCTCTCTTTCTCATGTTTACTCCACCTGTCCCTCTGTTTTCCACGTCCCCGATATTAGCAGCCTGGCGTCAGCACAGAAGGCAGAGCTGGCCATTGTCGATCGCAGGTATTTTTGCCCTCTGTGCCCCTAATCAGGGAGGAAAGTGGGAATGTTAAAAACTTCTGCAAGGCTGCAGGCAGTTGCCCTGTTCCGCAGTCTCAGAGGGATTAGAAGGAATTATCCCTGTCTCTCTCCCTGTCCCTGGACCCTCAACCAGACTATTCTTCAAATCAGTGAATGGTACTCAGGACACCTTTTTTGGTCAAATAAAGATCGTGTCAATTCAGAAAGTGACTTAATCAGGCGTTACCTGCTCCTGCGGAAAGGGGTTCCTTCTCTGTAGGTCACCCAAAGCCCACCGGGTCCGGCAGGTTGAAAGGGGAGAAAGTGGCAGAACAGCTGGGCTCCAGCATGGTACTGCTTTAGGGATCACCACCGAGGGCTCTGTTTTCCATAGCTGCCACTGGTCACCAACACCCAAGGTTGCTCTCAAGGAAAGGAGGAAAGAAATTATCTTCCCAAAGTGCTCTCCAGGCGGTCGTTTGACCCTGACACCCACGGATGACACTGAAGCACACCCCGCTGAAGCGGCTGAACGCCTGGCAATTTCCTGTCTTCGGTTCCCCGGCGGCCCCGGGCACCGCCGCCGAGCGATCTTATCGCCGTGCCATCATCATCACTCACCGCCGGCAACCAGAGATGCCGCGCTCCTAAGTCAGGGTGACAGATTTCAAACGCGGGGCTGCAGCGTATCCAGCCTCAGACATATTCTTCCTCAAACTTTGCCTAGCAAGCAAGTCAGTGGCTTAACCCTTCGCAGCTCTTTCTCTCGCCCGGAGACCGAGACCCCAGCAGAGGGAATGCTGCTTTGAGGGGCACGCGGGACAAGGCGGCTGCTTGGCTGGAGATGCTTTATTACGTGCCGTTTTCTATTCTTGGCTATTTTCACTTGAAACAGATGAGAACCGCCAACTCCAGGGAGCAGATGGAGGGCTTTTCTGTGATTAGGGGCTGGAAAAATCCTCTTGGCAAAGCAGATCGCTGGGGACTCACCTGTGGTCCCTCTCTGTCACCGAGTCAGCAAACTCATCTGCATGGCACGAATTCCTCTCATACGCACATATACAGACAGAGCTTCTGCACTTTCCCCAGCCAGGTGTGGTTAAAAGCACAATTCCAAAAGTGCCATTTCACTCAGATCTCGAGATTCAGCTCTTTTACAGGTTATTAACTACAACAGAGAAAGGAGCAAGTGAGAAAGAAACGTATTTTCAGGAAAGAAAGAAAGAAAGGAAAAAATAGCCTTTTTCACATATGCACTTTGTACTCAAAGGAAATATTTACCACCACCAAACTCCAGCCTGTCAGAACATGTTTCTTCCTAAGCACAAGAAACCTTAAAACTGAAAAAACCCATGTGCAATTCAAAGATGAAATAAAGTGCTTGAAAGCTTTCCAAAGTGTGTACCACCAGCCCAGAGCCCGATGTCAAGACAACAGGGAAATAAGATTAACAAACTCTATTGATTGCCTAGTATTCATTTTTATATATTTTTAGTGCATTGTGATGCGTTTGTCACCCTTCTCTGCCCCAACCCCCCCTAAAAAAATTAAAAAGAATAATAATAATAAAAGTAAAGTGGGGACACGACCTCTGGCTGCAGCTCCGGGAGGTCCTTCCAGAGCCCCTGCGGTCATGCTGTAGGAAGGCTGGAGAAGCAGGTAGATGTGTATGAATGGAAATTTCAGCGCTTTCTCCATTAAATGTGTAAGATAAGGCTGGACAAGGGAGGAGAAGAATCCTACAGTAAGCAAAGGGACAGGAAAAGAAAATATTCTCCTCCCACCCACATTTCTAAGTTCCGATTTTAAGCACAGCAGGCAAATAAAATTCTTCAAACGAAGAACCCCCGGCCACACTCAACCCTTCCCCTCCACGAAACTGCCCCAAACCTGACCCTTTGGACACGGCATGTATCCCTGTGCAGGCGGTGGCAGCAGGTGAGGTGAGCGGGGCCCGCGGGCGGCAGGAGGAGCCGCAGGTGCGCAGCGGAGCTCCGCGGGCGCGGAGCGGGGCCGCCTGCACGTCCCGCGCCGCGGCCAAGGTGGCAGCAGAGCACAGCGCTAGGATGGACACGGCCCCCCTCCGCTCCTTCCAACACGCTCTGCTTAAAGTGCTGCGCACCCCTTCCCCCTCTTCCCCGCTCCCCACGTAATAGTCTGATTTCTTGGACTTTAAACAATTTTTCCCCCTCGCCGTCACCAGCCTATAAATGTGTCAAGGATGGATTTATTTATTTATTTGCTAGCAAACCGCTTTGCGTGGTTGAAGAGCTGTAAACTGAAAGGAGAATATAGAAATGTATTATCTTTAAATTATCTCTGATCATACAAGATGGCTAGCCTGGAGTGATGGTCCACTGATCCATAATACAACCTCACTTATCTTATAGAAAATGTAAGATGGGATAACACTAAGAAATGTTATAAAAATGAAAGTGCCTTTTTAATATTTTTTTTTTCTTCCAGCTATATTGTTAGATTGATTTCTGCAGCTTGCAAGAAAGAGGGTAAAAGGAAATGAAAATAATTTTGTAACTGGGAGGTTGGTCTAAATCATAGTGAATAATTTCAATTTTTGTCAGTAATGTAAAATTTTACTTCAGGCCTTAAATTCATGCAGCTAACAGAAAGGGAAAAAATTACTAAGTATATTCTTCATCAAATTTTGGAAAATCATCTTATTAAAAAAGGTTTTGAGGGAGGAAAGGGAAAGAAAAGGGGATGGGGAAGGAAAGAGAAAAAGGAAAGGGATAGAAAGAGAAGGAAAGGGGCAGAAAGGAAGGGGGAGGGGGAGGGGAGGAGAATGGGAAGGAGAAAAGGAAGGAACCAGGTAGACACAGTTGTAGAATATTGATGTTTCTTACCATAGTTTCATGCTGATGACAATTGCACAAATGTAGATCAATCCAACCAACACTTGGTTGAATTTGATAAAATTAAGGTAATTAAAGTGGCTAAAATCATGACATAAGAGTCCAGCAGTCATTAAACATTGTTATGCATTGTTTCTTAGTGGTTTTATTTGTTTTTTTTTAATGTATAGAAAATGCAAAGGAGAATAGAATAATGAGAAAAACTGAAATCAACACATATATGAAAAAATAATTTATGATTGACCTACCTACCTACCTACCTACCTACCTACTTACCTACCTACCTACCATGGTGAGTGGAAGGCATAAGTAAAACCTTCTGAATAACATACAAATAGCCAACATGAGTTTTTCCTTTCACATTTTCTAAGCGTAATCATTAAGATCCTTTTCATTGTCATAGCCAGCTTTTAAAATAAAGGAATATCCTCCATCTCTGGTTCTGTCATTTCATCTTTATGATTCTGGGAAAAATAATCCATGCATTTCTATCAGACAAACTCTTGCTTCGCTATATAAAAAACACCTCAGTGAAAGTCACACAGCATTCATTAAGTTTCCCCCTTCTGCATTCAGCACTCTTCTTTTATTCTAAGTGGAGAAGCCTAGAAGGCAGACTATCAATCTACTGTAGAGAAAACATCCCTTTCTGATCACAAGGCTATCTACCCAGTCTCCCATAGGAGCTCAAGAGCTCACTCATTCTAATTTCCTACTGATTAAAAAATCAGATTTATTTGTACTTTCTTATCCACAGGTTTGGCAAGCTCAAATCATTCCTTCACTTTTGTCTTTGTCAAGTCCATTTCTGTAACTTTTTTTGTATTTTCTAGGAGCTAGTTACAATTATGACAGAGTGCCTCTAAACGATCAAAGAGGAGACAGTTTTCTTTCAGCCCAATAAACATGAATGAACATTAGAATTATGAGAATATATAAAAGCTGGACAGGAGAACATTATTTTTAAAAGATTAGCCTGATCCAAATCTCTCAATATTATTTAAAGAGACAACATAAAAAAAGTGCTAAAATTTATAACATAGACCCTAAGGCTCATGGCATAGCTTTAGCTTTATATTTGCTTGATTTCCATGCCTCACTTTGTAGAAGTTTAGCAAACTTTGATCCACAGTATTACAAAATATTTCGAGCTCTATCTGACAACTTTTAACTCTCTTTCAATTCCAGATACTTATGTGTAATAGGATACAATGGAAAACGCAAGTTTTCCATTGAATTTTCTATATTCTACTGATTTTTGTCCTAGATTCTGATAAAATGGTAACATCATGTGGTAAAGTCTTCTAGTCTTTTTTGTTTATTTATTTTAAAACATATTGTAGAAAGGATAGGTGAAAAGGAAAATATCTTTCAATTACCTAAAGAAAAACCTATAAAGATATTACCCTGACCAGAAGGGTCAAGAAGCAGAGGCTAGATGATTACACCTCCAAACTGAGAAATAAATGAGCAATACTCTTGGGATGCTGGTGCACCAAGAGGTCCTCTTTCCAGGGGCTATTACTAGAGGGCAGAAAAACGTGTCACCATGGTACAGACCAATTACCTGAAAGGAAAGGAAAAAAATAAAAAGATTAGGCAGATGGTATCTGTTTTGCATCCTGATAAATTGGCAGTAAGCTTTCAGGTCTTCAAGAGGATTTTGAGGCAGTGAAAATATCTCGAGAAACCATTTGTCTTGCTCTTTAGCAGTGCAAAGCACCCACGTCACAGATTTGTGGACTGAGGGGGATAGGAAGGTTGTCACAGCAGTCAACAACTTAAACTCTTTAAAAACCTGGGACACCAGATTTTGTTCAGACCTAAAATTTTCCTTAGGATTTAGTAAAAGAGATTTTATGTCACTTCAATAATCTCTTTTAGACTTAAGGGAAATGTTGTCAGGAGGAACAAGGATCTGTGATTAGATCTGCTGAACCAGTGAAGGTACCCATCCAGGTAACCATGGCCTGCTAGGAGAAAGAGAAGGGATGTGCATTTATGAGGGACACGTTACATTGAAGAAGAAATGCAGTGCTAAAAGTTATGAGGCTGCTTACTAAGTGATGCTATGAAGAATATGGTGCCTAGTGCCAGTAGAATTTTTTATTTCATTCCCATAGTATAGCAGAACAGGGAAAGTCTAAATTTGCTTCGCTGATGGGATGCTTCTGGTGAGAAAACCCACTGGCAGAATTGCACCAGGATTGCAATTTTAGGGTGGACTTGATTCAGCTAGGAGTCATTGTTAGGCAATTCCATTCCTCTTGTGGAATTGTGTTTTCCATTCAGCAGTCTTTGCAATTCTCAAGACCTTGAACAACCCCTGAGGAAAGGCCAATTTTGCCTTTTATATATACTATATGCATTCAACCTCTGAGAGAGTACCGACCATTTTATATAAAATCCCAGCTATATGCAAAGATAATAGCACTGGGAAATTCTTTTCCTGGATCATATGTATACATATATATTTAATTGTCTTGCAGAATGTATAACTAAGTCATTGAGGTCTGCTTCTTCTTTGCTTATAATTCAAACAGACCCTTCCTCAGTTCACTACGACTTTTTTATTCAGTTAATTCTGCTTACTTGGTGGTGACAAATTGCACTTGAAATCTACCATAAGATTATTTAGTTAAACATACCACACTACTCCTAGGTGGAGTAGTTATGAAGAAGAGCCAGGAATATACCCCCAGGATAAACTGAACTTTTTTTTCTTGCATCATAAAATGATTCTGCTTTCTGTGCCTCAGGCAAAAAGAATGCTAAGAAGTTAAGCTATTCTTTTTGGTAGGGTTAGAGAAGAGAGTGAAATCCTCCCTGGAGAAAATGAAGCAGCTTGAGTGCGTAATCGTTTACTGGTGAACTTTAGTAAGTCCAAATGATGAGTTAGAGAGAGAAGAGTTTTCAGGTTTTGGCTCACTCTTTTTAATTTTGAAGCATATGCATATTCGTCAGCATTTGTTCATCAGAGAAACAGATTTCTGCAAGCTCAGAGAAGCTGGGCTTTCACTATAGGATCATCTTTGGCATTTGTTTCTTGCGTTTGTCAAACACAACTTGTCTTAACCACTATTGAATAAAATAGGCTAACTATCTACTTCTATTGCCATTGTCTTTGGATTTCTCAGGTCTCAAAGGTCATTGTGAGCTATTGAACACTGTTATGGCCACTCTTAGCACTCTCATCATTTTTAGCTTATTGCTGGGCTTGGTGTAGGGAACAGCAAGGAAAAGGGAGGATGACCTGGAAACTGAGATCCCAGAAAAAGGAAGCTCCCTCAGCCAGTCTTGCAGAAGTGAGACAGGGCAGACAAAAAAGGGGGCTTGGTAGAGGGTTCATTAATATTCATAGTCAGCCAGGATAGAGATTCAGGCTCCGGGTTCACAGAGGACTGCAGACAAGACTAGAAAGAAGGCTATCATGCCTGTCCAATGTCCATCCGGAAGAGAGGACTGGAGACATGCACACCTCCAGAAGTGACTTCATGTGGTCACCCCCAAGGTGACACAAAGTCCCTGCACCAGGGCAGAGTTGAAGAGAAGGAGTGAGGAGGGGAATTCCCAGGGAAGGTTGGATCTGATCTCTCCCATGGCTATCCCCAGGAGTCTGGATTTATGACAGTAGCCACCACACTTGGCTTAAAAACATGTAATACATAATGAATACATAATATCAGTTCTCTGAAGGGCCATTTCATAAACTCACAAACAAGCTCAAGCTCTTTCCTGTGACAATATTTAGTTTTACCAATCTCTTCTGGATAGTCCATTGCGTTACATATTTGAAAGATAGAATATTTCATCTACACGTAGGAAAGTTTTGAGCTCTTTTCAGATCCTATGAGTGCTTCTCTTCTCTTAGTCTTTTAATTGTTGTGCATGAGATTGGACAGTCTCAGAGAGGAGATACACTGTTACCATTTTGAACAATTGTCTCATTATTTCTCTTATAATTGATGATAATATGTTGGAGATAATTTCTAGAGTAAGGCTATTGCTTGAGACATGCAGACATTTGCAGTCATCTAAACTGAGGAGGTTTAGGCAATTATTGATCAGCACTTTCTGCTGTGCTCCTGCAGGTATTGTTTTGCAGCAGTTATTACTGAGATGTATTCTTGAACCTCTTCAGATGACAGCAAAATATGTGCTAGCACTGACTAGGGTCAATTTTCAGCTTCCTCTTTTTTTTTTTTTGCTAGGCTGTAAACTGATAAATATCAGGAGATGATGCCAGTCTAAAAAAACTCTTCCTATTGAGGGAAAATGAGGAAAGGGATGAGTGAACAACTGGGGGAGGTAACCAGTGCTGCTTGATTCCCCACTGCAAATGACTCAATAGTCACAGCTCTAGTTTTAAGGTACAAAAAAAGTAGTCTCTAACTTTTAAGAACGCTAATCCTAAAACTAGAAAACAGTCAAAAACCCCCAACAAACCCATTAACAAAGTAAGGGAACAAGATAATTATTGGTATTGGAAAAAGGAATTCCTAGTGAATATTGGGTTAGAATTCTACACTATGTCATAGAGTCCCATCATGATTTCCCTTAGAAATGCAGATTTTGAATCTCATGATTTTCAATTTTGTGACTAAGAAAAGATTGGAATTAACACTTCTGGTTTTATTTCACTTTTTGTTACTTCTAAAGTTGCATTTATTGGATTTTTTTTATTCCCCCTCCCTTTTTTTTTCATATTTTAAACTGCCCAGAAATGCTGAATAATGTTAGTGCCATGTGATACCTGAGCTAAGGAGCGTGTTGCAGCCGGTACTTGTGAACTCTTCATTGCCTGTAGCCTCAGGCCAGCGTCTACTGTCACCTGCCTTATCCTCTGATAGAATTATTTGACTTACCTAGGCTTATTTCAGGTTTCCAGGGGATGATATTAAATTTATCATTTCCTAGGAATTTGTTCTTGGAGACATGTGAGTAGATCCTTTGGGAACCTCTCTTCTGTAGCTGTACTAAAAGACAGACCATTAAATTGCTTCTACCTATTTGGTTGCTATGACAAATCTGGAATTCTATACTTGGAGATAAATGGACAAAAAATGTGTCCTACTGTTGCAGGGCAAACTCTATTGAGTCAGCTGAGTCAGATCACACTGGCTGCACAACTTTTGATGCAATGAATCAGATAATTGGTCTAGCTGTGCCAACACCCTTCTACTTCTGGCCATGCCATTGTTTGACACTTTAGAGAAATGTGCAAAAAATCCATAAACCACCTGGCCAATTGTTCAAGTTACATATCTTGATTAAAAAAGTTATGGATGAAAAAGCAGAAGTCAGGGAAACTGATGATATTTTTCTAGTTGAGTGCTCAGTTAGACACCTTGTATTTAACAGAACGTGAAGAAGCTCCCTTTTGTTTCTCAGTTTTTTTCTAAATGATCATATTTTATGAAGCATGCACATACTAATCCAGAGACATAGACAACTGGACTATTAAGATTCATTAAATGAATTGATTTGTCTTTTTCTTTCTGTTTCTTATCTCTTATTAATGATGCACAATGACATGTCTCTCATTTTTTTATCTGTTTTCATCCATAGTCCTCATATTTTATCTCGAACAAAGAGTAGTCTTGTGTCACGAAGGCTCATCAAAGTCATAATTGCTCTTCATTTATCTGCATTGAACTGTCTGTCATCTGTTAGCATTTTGAATGCTCTATACGACTTTCTGCACTTGTCTGCATTCTTCCTCATTTACTTCTCCTAGACCATCCATTACATCTTGCTAACTGATTTCTACTTTTAATTTTTTTAATTACTAGGTGTGTTTGTACCCTTCTAGCAGTTTCAACCCAGAAATATTGGTAATGTTTTTGTTTCTGCATTTAATTTATAGTCAGCACTACTATTTGTCTGCAAGACTAATGTGCCCCAGCAGGGAAGGATAAATCTCAGTATTGAGAATCTGTAATACACTGTAACAGCCTACACACCTTTTCCTAATCTATCTTTATGCTCTGGACATTAACTTTGACATAGCCTAAAGCTCAAAAGAGCTTATTGTAAGTAATTTCTGTAAAATCATCAGCTGATAATTACTAGATTGGTGGCCAGAAGGGGATAAAGGCTGTTACTGATGATTTTAATTTCTTCTTAGTTTTATCATGCATCATGTTTTACTTTTAGTTAATTAAATATTCCTTTTATTTTTTCTTATCATACCACTGCTTATGCTTGTCCTTTTCCTCCTAGGTACCTGTCTCATCATCTTTACTATATCTTATTTTAAAAGACATGGAAAAACTGGATTACAAGGTGCTTTACAAATTAGATAAAGAACTCAAATTTCAGAAGACTGCTTTGAGGAAGTAAATGTGGAAATATTAATTTTGAGCTGTTCAAATACTGTGTTCTTTATTTATAAATTGGGACAAATGAGCATCCTTTCCTTCACAAGGAAATCCTTCTTATGAGTAGGTGAAGGCTATCAGACAGAAGGTTACTGTAGAAGGATAAAATAGTGTATACTTTATATTTCAGCTTCTGAACTGAGGTACATTGGTATAATGGAATCAATGAAACTATGGTGTTTTATATAAAATGAAAACAAATGTGGATGGGTTTGTTCATTTGTTTTTGCATTTAGAAGAGAGTCAGGCAGATAAACAGTGGTATCATTACTTCATTTAAGCAGGTTTCAGAGGCCTAGGAACTTTGTTGTCTTGAGCTCAGATGAACAAAACACTATTTAGTGCTTGGTAATTCTTTAGACTAGAAATAATATCAGGTCACAAGAAATCTGCTGAAACTCAGTTTACATTAATATTACTCTGTAATTAATTTTTCTGCTTTCGCCAAAACTGAAATTTCTGATAGTGTGCAAACTATTAAATAGCTTTAATAAAAAAAACAGAAGCCAGGTCAAAAGGGACAAATACTTCACCAGCCTTCTTAACTTTTCATATGTTGTTTTAATTTCATTTAATTTTATAAATACTAGAAATACTTTATATCTTTATATACACAGTACTATGAAATTAAGCAAGCTAATCTTTAATAGGTGTTATATTTTTAAATTAGCAATGGAAACATCTAAGGGGTCTATGAAGCATTCCTACAGTATGCCTAACTTGATTTTTAAATGCTTTTATTGAGACAGGAAATTTTGACTGAGAAAGAGCATATAGCTTGGAAACATAACAAGATAATCCATCATGATTAATTATTTTCAATGTTAATTGTACATTTGAGTTTGTCTACCTTGAATTTTCAGCTATTGTACCTTACTACAGATTATGATATATGAACCTTCTCATCACAAACAAAATGGAATCTTCTCTTTAACTTCCTTAAGTAACAAAATCTTTTTTTCCTCTTTTCCACTCTTTTGTTGGTTACCGGTTCCTTGTCAACTACAGCATCACCCACCCACACATCCCAGCTGCCACTCTCTCATTTTCCTTCCAAAACAGCAGAATACATCACCTGTTATCAATGCTGCCATTCATTCTCAAGAAACAATCAAGAAATAGGTACATATCCAAGGCTCCTGGCAGCCACCAATGTTTGAAAGATTGAGGAATTCTATTTCTACTCTATTTCCTGATCTTCATCAGCATAGAGTATAATCTGGCTCTGGAAAAACTTCTGAGCTCCAACTAGAAACAGCTAGTAACACAATAGAACAAGTTTGTAGTTTTGCCTGAGCAACTGGTGAAAAACCAGATTCCAACTGCCCTAGCTAGAAAGAACCCCATTTTTCTGTCCTTCAGGGCCACAGACGAGACTTTATCTCTGGCTTCCCATGTTCTCTGCTTCTCTGGTGTTCTGTGGAAAATTCTTTAATATTTTTTGTTCAGCTTGCTTTTTCCTGCCATATAATTTATGCTGCTAAATGCTTTAGCACAGTCTGGCCTACTGATTGTCTATTCTTCATTGCTATTTAATGCCCTTTGCCTCCTTTCTGCCAATAGACTGGCTGCACCACTGCTGCCATTTGTGTCATTGAGATTGTTGTTTTATTCATCTGTTCTGAAGTATGCCGTGGATTAACTATTCCTAATACTTCTTAACTTGGACTTATTTATTGCTTCAATGGACATAGCTCTTCTCATGTTTCGTGATTTTCTCATCTTGTACTCCTCTTCCCTCCTTCGTTCCCTTACCCTTTCATTCCTTAACCTCCTTTTATCTTAGCACAGAATCTCAAGCCCTAAATCACAAAGTGCAATGTAATAAGCACAAGCGGCTGAGCTGTTATAACTTACAAAAGAAAATGAAAAAGGGTCAGCGAAAATGCCCCCATTAATCTCTGCTCTTGCATTTTATACAGCTGTTTCTCTTCCTGTACAGGACAGATAGCAAAAGATGCCAACTTTCAACTTCATCCCAACCTGCTTATAGGCAAAGACAATATGAAGTGGAAGATGAACTGACCATACCCCATAGACATCTTCTAGAAATAACATATTCATGTTTATTTTTAGGGTTTTTTTTCCCTCCCCACAAGCTGTATATTTTTAAATTTTCTCTTTATGTGCTACCACGAATGGTGTTTTTGTATCTAAACACAGCACATGATATACCAGGGAAAACTGCAGTTCTCATTCTCAGGTCTGCTTAGTTATGGCAGGTGAAAGCAAAAACTCTCTTCTTTTGAATATCTGACAGTGTCATTTAGGGCTACTGTCTGCTCAGCTGGTTATTGCTCAGCCTCTCCAACTAAGAGTGACTGCTCATGTTCAGGGGTTTCTGACTTTCCTACTCCTGCTACACAACTGCCTGGGAAGTTCATGAGAGTAACAGGCCTGAGAGTTAAACAGGTCTGGAGCCAGAGGGTGACTGGCTATATCTGGGACCTTGTGGCACAATTCCTGATCAAGAGGAGGGTCTACTGCTCTGTGTAGTTGTCATTGAAAATCTTCCTCATGAGTCAAATTGAGGTGAAAGTATTTTTACCTGGGTCCAACAGTGTTTTAGGCCACATATCCCAAGTCTTTTCCTATCTTTTGGTAAACAATGGGTTTCTGATGTCTCTGAAACTTCAGATACCGTCTGAAGGTCATCTGCCAGAGCACAAAAGCATTTTGGGAAAAAAGAAGGTTGTGTCTTATTTTACATTTTGGGAATGCAGTGGCAGTATTTTGGTCACGTTTTGAGGAAGGATTATGACAGCCCTCTAAAATTAATCAACTCCCACTTCTTTCATCCAAACATTCACCTGTTTTATGCTGTATTTTCTATGTGTCTGTGACCTCTCACTTTTCATCTTTCCAGAGTGAAAGAGTGACAAGATGGCTCATAGCACCATACATGATTTGAAAGATATTTGCAAAAAGAGCTCCCTAAAGAAAAAGATGCAGGGAACACTATATTTCGCACTATTTGTGCAGCCTTCAGTGGAAGTGTGAGAAGGTGGCTAAAGGGAAAATAAAAGTCATGAAAACTGAAAATATGAGGAAGGGATAGAGGCAAGTTTGGGAGCAGTGAGTATCTGAATGCTGTTTCCTTTTAACTTAGATTCAATGTGTTAACCAGCAGACTGTTTTTTTAACCTGCTACTTTTTCCCTTTTTGTTTTTTCTTAAAAATTTTTTATTTTCACTTGGATGTATTTCTCAACCCATGAGAATCCAGGGCAAGCCAATCACTTTTCAGTGTTAAATGCAAATTAAGGTTTTTTGCTTCATTACCTTTTCAAACATGGTATCTTGTGAAAATAATTTTTCCTTAGCTCTTTCTGACACAGGCAGAGATCTTAATATATACAGTGTATAGTGTACAAATGCAATGTATACACAAATAAATATATTTACTTAGCCAGGGATCTGTCTGTACCCATACAGTCTTTAAGCCAAATTCAACATTTATATAACTTGTCTCTCCATATAATTCTAGTGTGTTTGGATTAAACAAGTCTGCAGCTTTCTAATTGTCATGGTTTAACCCCAGCTGCCAACTAAGCGAAACTGGCACATAATAAAAGATCTGACTCTTCCTTCAAACCCTGCACAGACCGTACATCTGGGAGATGATTTTGGAGGTGTGAAGAAGAGAAAACATCATTTCCTGGCATGTGTTTTACTCCAGATGAACATATCAGCACACTCTTTTTGATTGCTTACCTGCTGTTAGTGCTCTGTGAAGGGATCCCGTCACCACAAGACTGTTTCCCACTCGGGTTAGTGGAAATTATCAAATTGTGTGTCAGCCTTTTACTAATCCCAAATCTAGTTGGGCAGTAATGAGAGAGCAGTGTCCTTTTTAGGCCAGTGTGAATCACAGACCATCTACTCCGGGTGTTTTGTTTGGTGGCTAATCACTGAATGCTGGGTGGGGAAGGAGTCTTTTGGTATTATAAGGATAGATATTCTTCCTCTTCTCTCTTCTCAGAAGAATATAAATAGCTGAAGGCAAATCCTCATGGACTTCAGTTTTTCAAAAAAATCCATAGGAATCACAAGTCATCATGGCTGGCAGTATGTGTCTTACTGTGTTGAAACCTCAACAACTTTGTTTTCTTACCAAGGTCTGAACTCTCAAGTAATAAAAGTAATGTCAGTCTGACTGCCTGCTTGTTTTGCCATGTTTTGCTTCTTGTTTAAGAGCAGTAGTTATATTCAGAGCAATTAATGACAGCATCTCTTAAAAGTTGAAAAAGCCTTACAAATGATGAAAAAGTTTTGATGTTTTTTCAGGAATGGTCCTTCACACTTTCATTCTGGATTCCTGCTAAGGAAGCAGTTGTTCTCACTGATGTAATCCATGGTTTTGGTAATATCTGTTGCAAAGTAGATGGCAGATTGTCTGCATCCTCCACATCTCAGTAAAAGGTTTTCATTGATAGCAGCTGTATTAGTTTTTAGGTCTCATAAAAACATGCAGATGAATTTTGCTACTGGTTGGAGAAAAGTTGAATTATGAGCAAGTTGCTGCAGTGACCTTGGCAGATCCAGTGGTTAATTGTGTGCCTACTGGAAGTCTGTGTGCATCTCTGGGTGTTTGTAGCAATATCTAGATTTTTTATCATTGCTTTTCATAGGTATGCTGGACTTGTAAAAGACTTGAATAGTAAACAGAATTCAAAAAACTGTTGAATATATAATGATAGAAGAATATCATTATGTGACTGGATATATATTTACACAATGAAGAATAATGGTTCCAGAGCCTGCTAGGTGAATTAAATGTATTTCTTAAAGCATTCCAATAATACTTTCATAGTATTAAGGGGTAAATGGTATAATTACAATTAAGGACATTTAAATGAGTTTCTTGTGTATATTTATGCGTGAGCCTCATGCTGCTAGATAGGATTTTTCAGCAATTACTACCTAACCTCTTTAAGAGTGTCCCCTTTAATTCTAATGGGAAGGAAACAGGCTGAAGAGTCATAAGTAAGGCTTTAATTTAATTTTCTTAGTGATCTAAAGATAAACAAAATTTTGAGATAACTCACACTTTAAATGCAACAAAACCAGGGAGAAAGAGGTATATTTAATGTAAATTCACTGAACCAGATCTCTTGAGACCAGAGGTCACAAGTATTTGTGAAATATGTTTCTGATGGACAGACATATTAAGCGCATGGCCAAAATGTGCAGCTTGATTGGCACAAATGCCATGGTCACTCGCATAATTGACATGGTTATTCCAGAATGTGCTGTGACTGGAGTAGTTTATTTTCCTTAGTGGTAAATAAGCATAAAAAAGAAAATTTTATTCAGAATGATGTGTACCAACTCTAGTTGTATCTTGAACAAGTGCTCGGGAGAGATACATTCAGAACAAAATCCTCAACAAGACAACTTGACATGCAGAATATATTTCCTTTTCCAGGGGTTTTCTTCTCACACTTACTGCAGTAGTGTTTAACACTGGTTCAATACATTGTTGAAGTTAAGTTCAGCTCATTGTCAGATGAACTTTATCCTCACAGAACTTTAAAATTTCCAAGGATGCAGACTGTACTCTTGGCAATCTATTTAATCTTCTTTCGCGGGGAAAAAAAAATTTCCCTATATTATGAGAAGTCAAGGTGGTCAGGTAAAGCCCACAGTGACTGGAAAAAAGAGAACCACTGCTATAATTTTTCAAAAATGTAAAAAGGAAGACCCAGGGAACTACAAACTGGTGAACCTCACCTCTGTGCCTGGGAGCCTGATGATGAATTGTGTCCTTCAGGGCTCACCTTGGGACCAGTGCTCTGTAATATGTTTATGAAATATATTATGTAATATGTTTTTGAAAGACAAAAATAACAAACAGTGAGATTTAGAGCACCCTCAGCAAGTTTACAGATGACAAGAAGCTGAATGGTGGGGGTGACAGAAAAAGAGGATGGAAAGTCATCCACAGGGACCTGGAAAAAACTTGAGAATGGGCCCACAAGAACATACTGAGGTTCAATTAGTTCAAGTGCAGGGTGCTGCACCTAGGCTGGGACAATCCCAGACATGACCACAGACTGGGAGGAGAAGTTTTGGAGAGCAGCCTGAGAAGAAGAACTTGGGGTTTTTGGTGGACATGAGCCCTCAGTGTGTGCTTACAGCACCAAAACGAAAACACATCCTGGGCTGCATCAGGAGGGGCTAGCAGGTTGAAAGAGGTGATTCTCCTCTTACTCCCCTACTTCTTCTCCTCTATCTCTCTCTCTATGCTCTCATGAGACCCTATCTTCAGTGCTGCATCCTTCTCTGGGGTCTACAGCACAGACCCCAGACATGGACTTGTGGGAGCGGGTCCAGTGTGCCACTAAGCTTCTCAGAGGGGTCGAGATCCCTCCTATGAAGACAGACTGAGACAGCTGGGGTAGATTTCCCTGGAGAAGAGAAGTCTGTGGGGAGATGTGATGTGGCCTTTAGGCACTTCAAGGGTACTTATAAAATAGAGGGGATAGTGATAGACAAGGGGAAATGGTTTTAAACAAAAAAAAGGAGAAATTTAAGTTAGATGTTTAGAAGAAATTTTTACTGTGAGGGTGGTGAGGTACAGGAGCAGGTTGTGTTGAGAAGCTGCAGATACCTGCCAGTGTTTAAGGCCAGGTTGGATGGGGCCCTGTACAACCTGATGTAGTGGCTGGACTTGTAACGAGATGAAATTCAGGGTCTCTTGCAAACCAAGGCATTCTATAGTTTGATGATTCTATGATGCTCTTTATCAATCTTTATAGGATGCAGTTGGATAAAAATGGAAAAAGTAGCTTTATAGTGTTCTAAAAAGTGGCCTGTAAATGGAAATAAGCAATTGTCTTGATTTCTTGAATGTGCTCCCCTCTTGTTCCTACAGCTCAGAACGCAGTTAGCCATTTCTGTTGTAGATACACACTGATGGCTCATGCTCAGCTTGCTAACCACTGCAAACTCCAGGAATTTTCCAGCAGAACTGCCTGGAACCAATCCATCCCAGCCTGTAACTCTGTAAAAGGCTCTGCTTCCCGTGTAGAGGACTTTACATTTGTCTTTGCTGAATTTGATAAGGCTCCTGTTCACCCCATTCCTTCAGCAAGTCTGGGTCCCTCCACTCTCAACTGTATTGACTGTTCCTCCCCTCCTGGTTGTCACCTGCAAACTTGAAGAAAGAGCACTTCATCACCTCCTTCAGCTTTTCGTTAGAGACACTAAACAAGACAGATATGTAATGCAACATTAGTGTTTCAAGAATTCAAGTAGTTCATTCTGTCTTTCTGCTTCTGACACTCACAAGCCTCCCTCTGAACTGTTCTTAACTCTGACCAGCTGAACCAAGCGTAAATTGATGGGCTCTACACCAGAAAATGTCTTTTATTTCACTGAAAATGTTGTCTGAATGAAAACCAAAAGATTGTGTCATTCATCATACTGGGCATTTTTTCAACTAAGGGATTTCAAGAAAATCTCTGGTTCAGCAAATGCATAAAAGAGAATCTTTTGATTTTCATAGCTGTACAGTGCAGCACTAGCAGGGTAAGCTTGGTGTGTAATTATAATTTCTGAGAACAAACTGAAATAAAAGATCTTTGTGATGAAATACGTACTCTAAAATGTGAGTGCTATATTCTATGGATTGTCATTATTTTGAAGTCTTAAAATAAATAAATGTTTCCAGAAGCAAACACAGGCTATTTAGATGCCAAATTCCTTTGTTTTCTTAAGTGTCCCTTTGAATGCATAGAATCCAGCATTTAGCACTTTTTTAGCATCTAATTAACTTGTTATCAGGGAGGAAGTCACAGAGCAATGCCATTCCCCATTCTCATAAATACCAGAATCTCTTTCAAAACTGTGGAGGCAGAGCACTAATAATAACAGGTTTCTTAGCTTTACTCTTTCCCTTCCAGCTCTACACCATACCTTAAAGAAATCCTCCCTCTAACTCAGGGGAAAAAAAAGGCAACAAAAAACAAATCTTAAAAAACCCTCCATAGAAAGATATAACCCTCAGGATTTTTCCTATTATTAACGTACATTATTCTTTTATTCTGCTTTGAGAAACCTCATTCTTAGTACATTTTTAAGTTAATGGAGATGAGATTCTGGGGAAGATGAACTAGGGAGTTTGCATATTTTCTATAACTAGACTTCCAGGAGACCAATTAATTTTAACTGGAGTGATAGAAGGACAGTTCTATTATTCACCTTTTCAAAGAGCAGAACAGGCTTTGCTTGTATTGAGTAGGCTCATCAAATTTACATCACCATTTAATTAAATGTTTGTAGCAATAATTGACCTCAGGAGTAAGTAATTTGGTAATAAATAGATTCCACTGTTTCTAAATACTATTTTACTGACTCTGAGATGCTATTCATAGCCTCATAGCTTTGCCACAAATCTCATTAGCAATTTACTTAAATGCATATTCCATTGTAGAATTGACAGTGAATCAGAACGAAGTTTAACAATAGAGATTTCAGAGCATGGTCCAAAACAGAGAATAACATGCATTTCTCTGAAATTTTTTAGGGACATCCCACAATGGAGATATGAAAAAAAAAAAAAAGAAAACAAAAAACAAAAAACCCAAACAAAACCAAAAAACCACCAACAGAAAACCAAGCTAAAACCTGATTTATTTAGTGTCTTCATGTTTTTCTATTTTTTTAAAATCTGCTTTAATAATTGCTTAAAGAATTTGGTGCATATCTCAATTTGAGTTTGATAGTGGTTCAAGTAAAAAGGCAGGACCTTTTTATTAGTTTTGATGAAATACAGTGATAACCTCAAGAAACCAAAATGGACACACATTTCATGTCCTCCCTCCTCGGAACTATCGATTTATTACTCTGCTTTTGTTTAAAACCTATGAGCTAAGTTCAGAGGTGATGCATAAAATGCGTAATTTAGAGTTCTTTATGCTCAGTTAGACACCTTAAGACCTACTTACACTCACTTACTAGAGTATAAGTCAGTGAAATGGAGTGTAAATTGATGTGATTTACATGTGGAGGAGCTGGCAGAGTGAGAAGGTATTACCTTTAGGAGAGAATAGACTTTGTATGAGCAATTTCTAGTGTTCAGCTGGTTTTCTTGCTACTCCTCTGCACCTCTGAGTAAAGATGTCTGCATCTGACTGCTTAAGGTCCTGTGATTTCTGTAAGACTTGCTGGGCTAAAGGCACTGGTGAAATATAAGAATCGTGATAAAAGCTGTGTGCTGAGGAATGAGTGGTGTTTATAAATAAGTAACTAAAGGCTACTCTTCCCATTCCTCTTTGTGGTTAGCTGTAAACCCAGCAGTTTTGCAGTTACTTGTAATGACTGCCCTCATCCATGGCCCTGCTTTCTGCTGGGGAGATTTTTACATCCAGTGCACGCTGCGTGTTTTGCCCTGATGCCGTGTTTGGGAAGCTGGCAGGTAAGAGGAAAGCTCCACCATATTTTCTGTGGGATAAGAACATGCACCTGGCAGTTACCATGCTGCTGTAATTTCACACTCATACCCTGCGGTAAGTTGCTCTTTTGCCAAGTGAGCTATGTAAAACCTTGTCAGCTCCCAGAATTGTACCACTTGAAACATGTCTGTTGAAACACTACCAGTACAGAGGCAATCCCTGCAGGATAATGAACCATAAATCTATTAATCTCAGTTTCTACTGCCTTAAAACCTCTCCTGGTAGTATATCAATTTTATAATTAAAAAAAAAAAACAAAACAAGACCTGACCAAAATACTTAGCCTTAGATCAAGACTATAACATAAGCAAGATTCAAGTTTCAAATTAATCTGAAGTACTATGAAAATAATGGGATAAAGCATAAAGAATAAAGGAAGAGAAGTAATGGAGATATAAGCTATCCTAGTAAAGACTCTGGGAAGACTTTAGCCTAGGCTCCTCTGGAAAGTTTTGGAGCATATATAGATGAAGCGTGAAAACAACAAAACAAAAAAATGCATCTAGCTTTTGCTTCACTGGCAAAAACAAATGCAATTGTTCTGGCCAAAAAATATTTCAGAAAGTATTGTTCATTTTGTTCAAAGATCTAACACTAGCTTTTCTTTTTTATTTTCTTTTTTCTTTTCTCTTTTTGTTGGTTTTGTTCTGGTTTTTTGTTTTTATTTATTCCACATTTTGATATAAAGCCCTTATCAACTCATTATTTTAGTTATATATTTAATTACACAAGATGATAAAGGTATTCATTTGGGTATGATCTATACGTAAGCTTTTTGCTAAGTATATTAGTATTAGATATTGATAAAGTTAAATTTTATAGGCAGAAAGAATTTAGCCATTATATGAGGTATAATTTTTAGGTACCATAAGTCCTCTTAAATTCTGTTTTTTTTTCCCACAGCTAAACTGTAAATAGGTTGCTAACCACAATAAGTAAACCTACTCTAGGATTAAATTGCTATTTCAGTTTGCATTCAAGTCTCGATTTATACTAAGAAGATTTTGCAGTGCAGCCAAAAGCTTTTGGTGCAGGACTGAATCCAGCTAATGCTTTCTGAAACTGTAGTCAAGACAAAAAAAATAATTTTTTGTTACATATTAGAATGGTCATGTGTTCCAATAGAAATTCAACTCCCTTTCTATACAACTAGCTTCATCTTTATTAGAATTATAATTTTCATTCTTATTTTCAGTTGTTTCTAAATAAAGCCTTGCAACCAACCTTGAATTTACACATGCACATTTCCCAGATAGCAGAATTTATTTTAAAACAATGAACATTAATGTCACCTAACTTATCTATAAAGTCCTTCTTTGAATAATAAAGACATGAAGTCATCAAAAAAATTGACTAATTGGTGGCTACAGTTACAGTCCATTTTCAGCTCATTGTTAAACCATGTACCCCATAGAACCCCCAAATATTTACCTAATTAATAATTAAAGGAATATCCTACCCGTTTATGTTTCAAAATAGTCAACATTATATTTTAAAACAAGTGTTTTAAAATAAAAAAAAAATATAATTGAGGCTAAATATGGTACTGAGTTTAAAAATAAAGAGTCTGGGAGATCCTGTAACTAAAGAGGAAATGAGGGTTTATTGTGTTTCTCTTTATTAGAAAAGAAATATGAAGTACAAGGAATAAATTTAGAAGAAAGAGAAAATATGCAAGATCACTTACATGGTATATCCCCAAAGAGGATAAGGAATGTGAGGCCACTTGGACTTACTGCTGATGTTCATGCGAACAAATCTTTATTTTAGGGGAAACTGACTCAGCAAAGCAGATAGCTGCAGCAAATGTCAGTGAAACAATTTTCTGTGCACCAGCAAGGCATTGGAAAGAGTTTGTGTGTGTAAATGCAGTTAAAGAAAGCAGCAGTCTGCCCCCACAGGGGCTCTTCCAGCGGCTGAGATCAGCAGGATGGTTTGGAGCAGGGTGAGACGGGGGCCAGGCGCAGGCCAGCCCTGGCTGACCTGAGAACTCCTCGTAGCAAGGTCAAATGAGTGCAAATGTCGATTTGCCAGCACCACTGTGACATTTGAAAAGTGTGACAGTGGTTCTGGAATTAACTAAAGGGAATATAATTATCTATGATATTTATGTGTCTCCAGTTACTGTGCTGTTTTGGTGCCAGCTGTAGAGCTGGGATAATGGCAGTGGCCCAAGGAGATGCTTCTCTTGCCGTGGTTCTTCTGAGTACACAAGGAGACATTTCTATATTTCTGTCTTCCTGCACTTTTTCTATTTACAGGATACCTGGGGATACCATATTGTGTCCCTAGGATTCACAGTTAATATGAAAAAAGACAGAAAATAAATAAGAATTATGGGATTTATTTCATACAGTCATTGGAGATATAGATTCACTTTGGCACATATTAACATAAGAGTTCAGGAAGTAGATTCAGACTCCTGTAAAATGAAGTCCTAAAAATATTTTGTAAAGAATTCATTGTCTACGTTTAGTAATTTTTAGATTTCAGTAATTTTTCTTTTTCTTTCTCCAGCTTCTTTTAATCAATTTTCTAGGGAAGTTTTAACTAAAGTACTATCTGAATTGTAGGGTGAGGTTTTTGTTCATTTCTGTTTAACAGACTTCAACCAGTTAAATTTGAAGAATTCACCAAACAAAATTAAAAGCTATTTGTGAACACCTTCATCTCCCCACAGTTCTAGCAAACATTTTCAACAGTTTTTCACTAAATTCATCAGCACTGGTATCAGGCACGGGAAGAATTTTAAACCTGAATAACTGCATAGCTGTTAGCAATGCTATGTAATTTAAGAACAACAAGGTTTTGGGTCTATTAACTGATTTTCTGCTTTGTAGAAGCCATAATAGCCCTTGCATGAGTAAATTAGGCATTTTCTTCAAACATTACCCTTATAATTTAAGAAATTCCTATATATACAAAAACGTGCAACATGCGCCAAATCCATCTACTTGTTTGAGCTAAGATCCTTTTTTTACAAAGAGAGTACATGGCAAATTGTAGATGTTTATTGCATAGTTGCTTACTGACTGTGATTCTGCCTTACCTGTGTTTTTAAAGAGCAGATTCATTGCTACAGTATGAAAATGGTACCTCACTTCTCTAAGGTGGTTCTGTACCTTTAGAATTTGAAATATTTATAAAATCTGATGCCTGAGGTTTATACATTGACATAATCCCAACCTTTTGTTCTTGTTCTTTGGTTTTAAAGGTCAGACTGTTGTATAATGTTTTTGTTCAGGGGATGCATATTTTTAGGGTGAAGAAAAATACACCTTCAAACGTACAAAGCTATACTAAAATCTAGGACCCACATTCTCTTATGACTAAACTACTGTATCTTCACTGAAGTAAAAAGAGGTGCTCCAGATTGTCAGAAGTGTGAAAAGAGAACAGGGATCCTTCCCTAACATGCATCACTGTGAATTTTAACACCATACATATGTCTAAAATCCAAAGAAATTCGTATCTATATTTGGCTTTGGAAGCACATGAAATTTGAGTGAGCAGTTTTCTCAAGCAAGAATTAAAAATAGCAGATAGAGGTATCTAATGCAGAGCAAAATGAAATAAAAATGGCATATGAATCAGTGAGCAATTCACACTATGACCTTGTTTATTGGTTCATGAATAGTTTATGTTCTCTCAATCTTTATATTAAGCAGAATTATTCCTGATTTTAAGACAGTACCTGCATTGAAAACAGCATATTCCCTGTTCATTGGCAGGTCTCCTTTGGGTCAAGTTTTTTCCTATTGTGTTTATCAAATAAATTCACATTTGATACTATAGAATGAGCTAAGGTAATCCACTGGAGCAGTATAAATGTTATACCTCACCAGCTGTTTTTGGCTTCAACTCTGAAGGTCATTATTGGTACAATATGAAGAGAAGTGTAATGAGGTGTATTTACTTAGGAAATGCCTAGAGCAGAGTCACAGCAAGCCAGGAAGAGAGGAACATTTCCAAGGTCTAGTCTAATTGATTGGAAGTTATCAACTGTCCCACACAAAGGGAGAGCTCATGAACATTTCACAGAGTAGAAATACTCATTGAGATCTTTAATGAAAAGCAGAAGAAAGTCTGTGTTTCAAAGGAAATGAAAGTCAATGGGTCTGTCATATCCAAAGTTTCCTACTTTCCATCTTTTTCCATGCCTAAGACTGTGATGCCTGTATTTTGGGTTTGGGCCCATTCCACTTATGATCTTGCTGAACCTTTCTTTTTTCATCTGAGATGCAACAAAGGACAACCATACACTACTGAGAAGAACATGATTCTCTCCAGCTCCCTTTTCCTTGTGCCTGTAATATATTCTTGAAAGATATGACATTGTTCTCAGGAAAGATCTATTTTCTATATGCATTAGCTAATCCCATTAAAAACTCCATGGAGTATTTTTCATTTAGGCACACAGAAGAGCAATTTTTCATTGTTTGGAGAACTCCATCTGTATTGTTTTATTAAACAGAATGAAAAGGAACAATCAAGCTCGATCAAAGCACTTTCAACAAAAGATCTCACATGTACAGCACCACAGACTAATCCCCCCTTATGTCAGTCACTGACTCCCTACAGGAACACTGATTTCACAGCAAGAATAGAGTGGTGAACTCTCAATGTCCTTTCTATCCCAAATTACTGTATGATTCTAAAATCACATTTTGGTTTTCTTTGGTCCAGGTTATGATGCTTAAAACTGAAGTTTGGACCTCTCTGTTACTGCAGGAAAAGATTATAACCTTAAGAATAATTTCCTTAAATGAATCTAGTAACTCGCATGCTCAGGAATCACTGAGTAAGTAAATGAAAAGAGGATTTGACACTGATCTGCAAAACAAAAAATTAAATGCATTACATTTCACCATCAAAACTCTCCTTCTTAGCTTCAGAATTACATGTAAAGACAATTAGTGGGCTAGTCAAGTAAATCAGATTTTAAGCTGTGGTTAAGAATCTCAGAAGCCAGAGTACAGCCTGACTGTTGATGTAGCCTGGTATCCCACCCTGACAGCACTGCATGGAAGCCATCCATTTGGGATGCTGTCTCTGTTTTCAGGGTGTACCCCAGTCATCCAGGTTAAAAAGGGGAAAAAGTAGAATTTAAGGAGGTCTTTCTTTATTTCTCTCCACTTCTTGACTCTTTGGATAGGATTACATGGGATAATATGAATATCAGTGATATGAACATCTTTCCTCGTTTGTCCGCATTGGATAATCATTAGTTTGGAGTTTGGCTCGACTTGGATTTGAACTCTGATTTTTGCCTGTTGGTATGTTTTCAGCTGCCTCAGAAAGATGACAAGATAAGTGTAAAACTCTCTTACCAAGGACACTAGCAGACAACAGCCAGCACAATGCATATGCTGTGACAGGAACAGCCACAGCTGTTTCAGGAGCACTGAAACTCTCTTTTTGGTGTAAAGCTAATGAGAATTAACTTGGAAAAGAAGGAAAGAAAAACTAAAAAGATATTGCACTGTTGCAGCAATGATTTTTCCAGCTATGTTTTATAGACCAAACTACATTAGCCACTTCACCAGTGTTTGCATCTGTGAAAAATGGAGAAATAATTCATGAATTCCAGGAAGAAGTTAGAAATACATTTATAAATTTGTTCATTAGAATTTTTCCACAGAGAACTCGTAACTCAATTTGAAGACTTGACGCATTTATAAAACTCCTGAAAGGTTAATCTCTGTGCCCAGTGTATTTCTCATATCTTTATTTCAGCCTTCTTAGTACAATATCTTTGTAATCTTCTTCATAAGATGTGGCTATGGATGCAAAGTTTTATTTTGCCGTTGTGTCTTTGAGCAATGCTTAACATCTCTACACGTGTTAATTATAAGCACAGCAATATCAGTTTCTGGGTCCAGGGACAATTAAAAAGGGTACCAGTTGTAAGGGACAACATAGATAGATGGAATTCTAGCCACTATTCCATACCCAGACAATGGCTTTGCTCTCATGTCACGTTTTTGTGACAGTGAGTAAGTACTGAAAGAATGAAATAAGCTCCAAATTTCTGTGTAGCAAAAGCTGTCTCTTGAACTTTGCTCTGAACTTCTGATCCCATAGAGATAATGTTCTTCCTAGTGCTGCTGAACTTCTAAGCTATAAGTAATAGCCAAAGAACCATCTCTGCACTGTCTTTTCTCCAGAGAAAATTTTCTATTTGTGCCCATGAGTAAAAAAAAAGGATCTGAATACTACTTTTAAACAAAGCTTAGGAATCAGCCACTCTGCTTCTCTACATGTCTCTGACTATATTCTGAAGTACAAAAGAGAAGAAAATTGCTTTAGTACCCTTGAGGATATAGCTATTAGACACTAATGTTGCTCCTTTTGGCACAGTGGCATAGATAAAGAGAGACAGTCAGAAAATATCAACTTATCAAACACCTCAGCAGAGTGAGACGATTATATACAACATATTTATATAAATTATTTCACCTGCTTGCCTGTATATAGCTTTGGTTACTGTTATCTCCCAGAGAGAGTCATCCAGAGATTATCCACATAAACTGTGCTAACATGCATTAAACATTAGCTCAGCATTAGCTCAACATTTAGTAATAATAACACTGTAATTTTGCAAGTAGGACTGAAAAAAAGTGGTGAGTTATGGTTTACAAAAAGTAGAGTAGAAGAAGATTTTATGGTTATTTATATATTTATAGTTAAGGTAGGACTTCTGAAAGCAGCCTGCTTTTTTCAGTGTTGCTCTATCTTTTCATAGTCACAGATTTCCTAGGAGGATACCTGTTGCTCAAAGAGAGGGTTGTGTGATCTCATTCTGCAAATATCCTTTCTTCTCCGAGCCAAGATATTTTAACCATATTTCCATTAAAATTTTAACCAAATTTTATACCTCAGGGCTTTTGTTTCACTGGACAGCTGGTTGTATGTAGTTATCTCAAGTCAGTGCTCTCTTTAATTTCCCTTCCAGTTCTCTCCCTTGGAATAGTTCATTAGTGAAGTACTAGACAGAACTGGTTAGGTTTTACCACCAGTGGCCCCAGTTCTTAACTCAGTATGGCCAGAAATAGGATTGACTTGCCTGAAATCAGCTGCAGCACAAAACCAGTGGTACAGAAAGATAAGGTTATAGGCACTTTATGGAGTATTTGTAGTCCAGTAGACCACTGACTTTAATGGCAGCAAGGGCAAGATCATGATTTCATATCTTCTGAAGGAAAATTATCTTAGTATATACAATTTTTACATAATTTTAGGAAATCTGTGGATGCATATCTAGTTTATTTTTATTTTGTTATCTTTTCCTTGATTTTTCTTGCAAGGCTTGAATAAAATATGTATCAGAATCTTTTGAATGAAGACTGAGGGAGCAGAACTCCTGCAAAAGGTTAAGAAGGTGTACCACTGGTAGAGAAAGAACACTTAATGCTTTGGTGGTCTGAGCCCGTGAAACAGCAAGTTCTGGAGATAATTAATGAGAATTCATGACTGATTTTTAGTTTGAATATTATGGCTATAAGTAGAGCCTTAATACCTTAGTGACTTGGTAAATTGAGAGACCTCAGCTTCTTCTTTATAGTTTTTTTTTCTGTAGCTTTTCTAACAATTTGTGGGCATGCAATCTTCTGGATGTTACATATCCTTGTTTAAGAAACTTAAAATAGGTTTGGTTAAACATAAAGTGTGAACCACTGCACTGTGGTGCTACAGCCACCCTTGCTTCCTTTTTCCAACATCCAGATCTACAGCCCTCCTTGACAGAGTCATCAAGGTTCTTTTCTCTTAGGAAAGTTAATTTATACATATCAGATTTCCTCTAAGGGTGAGGCTTCTAAACAGCACCCTGCATTTTACATAACTAGGACTCTGGGAGTGGCTTTCTTCCGTACTCTTTGATACTGGAGTGCTGGCTTTCCTGGGCTGCCCTCTAATTTCAAATGATTTTGGTGAGAAGAGATTAAAGTCTGTCATGCCAGAGATTTGCATGGGCACTTCTTCATTCCATATGCAACACTTTGGTTTAACTTTTGATGGGAAAGTAGAGCTCAGAGTGTCTGACCTATTTATCCCTTTTCTGTTCCCTTTTTTGAGATAAAATTGTTATATAGATGAATAGCACACAACAGAGAATGCGTGTTTGGTTGCTATGTCACTTTTGGTAAATCAAAGAGAAAAATCTTTTGTAATCAGCTAGCCTTTAACTTAATAACACTTTTGATAAATTGCTTGTATACAATAGGTTATCAAACCCAAACATTAAAGATTTCAGTTTGACATTGCTGGAATGAATCATACAGACACGAAAGGCCAAATTTACAATTCTTTATCTGGAGTAAAGTAAAAAAACCATATCAGTTTCAAAACCTGCACTAATGACTAAATAAAGAATTTCAAGTCTGGCCTAAGGAAGTTAGAGCTAGAAGCATAACTGTTCATTACAACAGAATTTACAGTTTCTTTACCAGAGAGTTTCAGAAAGCTGTGGATCACTGTTTATAATTTATTGTATACTACCATTAAGAAATACCTCTTTACATTCTTTTTTTTTTTTACCTTTTTTTTTCTTTTCCTAATTTATTCCCTTTTCTTGTAACTTTTCAGCTTCCCACGTACACAACCCCCATGATGGATCTGCTACACTCCAAATCATGTGAGTGACAACAGGTTTGACAGCCTTTGGGGCGGTGAAGGATCTGGCGAGAGCAAGCCTCCCCAGCATGCTCATTAGGTTAGTAAGGATATTGTCATGGATGGCAGTGCCATATATTCTTGTCAGCCATAAGTGTAAAGTGATTGCAGCCAAACCTTTCCTCACAACAAAAGGAGAAACAGCTGAAAAAAACCTGCTTGAGATAGTGAGTTGAAAGATTATGATGCTTTCTAATTTATAAAAGAAGGCTCCTTTCAAAGTACTCTGCAGCCATACCTGCTTCTTGTTTCTATCACTTGCACACTGTAAAGAGGCCTTACAGTGGCTGTAAATATAACCTATTTGGATTTTATAGTCTTTTATGCTGCTGGAACTTTAGGCTGAGGCTTTAGGATAAACACAAACTAAAGCCAGCTTGTTCTATTAAGACCTTCATTCTCCTGTTTCAGAGATTTCCCACTCAGAAATATGGAGATAAAACATCTTTACTGGGTAACTCTGACTGAGCAAGGGAAATATCTACTTCAGTCTGCCCAGAACTCAAACACACCCTGTCTTCAGCAGCTCTGTGTGTGTGTGTGTCCTTCCTTTAGGTGGCCAGCAACAGCAGACCCTCTCCAAGGGGATGATAGCAAAGTAGGTGTTATCTGGCAGATTCACTGGAAAAAGGCGTGTGAGTGCTGGCTGTGATATGGTGGAAGGAACAGGGAAACAGCTGTCAAGCACAAAGTCAGCACCTCAGCAGCTGGAATCTACCAGCAATTTCAGTTTATGCTACTATATTAAAACAAAAATGCAGTCAGTCCCATTTCAGTTTGCATTAAAATGTGCTCTTTACTAGCTGCAGAGGTAATAATCATAATAACTATTGCAGGTGAACATTTACCATATTTGCTCTCCTGTCATATCACATCAACATACATGACTAAACATCCTGAGGTGGAGAGATGACGATAGTACATCTTCATTTCCTTTGCACACCCTCATATTAGCCAGGTAAAACATGATTTCCACAAGCTTCTTTTGATAGAGGTAACAGGAATTGTTGTCTGTCTAAATCCAGCAAGTGAAGGGCTTAAAGTCAAATGACATTTTCTAGGTCAGAAAGAGATTCAGCTCCTGTATTTTTCAATGGCACGCCAGAACCCTGACTTCTGCCTTGTGCTCCCACAGCTAAATTTTATCTCATAGAGCTGAGCAGTGGTGATGAATGTGCTGTGGAATTTGCTTTGCAAAACAAATATTTAACTTTCTGCACATCACTGAAGACCTGATAAAACTCTTGAGTGTCACCTAACTAATTTCCTTCTATTTTTAATTGAAGAACCTTTTTATTCTTTTAATCTAAATATATGGTTCAAATAAGAATGGAAAGGCCATTTACAGTCCTTTAAAAATATAATTCATGAAAATAGGATTCACATAGAGTGTTCAGAGTGAGACTTTGAAGGAAAAAAAATCCTTTTAAAAGCACCAGTTATTTCAAAAAGAGGAACCACATTTATGATTAATCAAGAGGGCCAATGATTCCTTCTTGCTTTTGGGTGTGGAGAGGCAAATGGCCAGGAAGGCAGGGCTGGGCTGTGTGTGGGGGTGATGTGAGCAGCTCTGCTACCCTGAGTGATGCTCCCCTGTGCACAGGCTGGTGCTGCAAATTCCATGGTGGGGAAGGGCAGAACAGGAGCTGTGTAAGCATTCCAGAGAGCAAGGTAGTGAGGTAGAGAGCTTGTTCCCAGCAAAGACATGGGAATGCTGGCATGAGTAAATCATCTAGCTCCATTCTACAAAATTGGAGACTGGAGTCCATGAAAGGCGCTTTATTTCCTGTTTATTGTTTACAGTAACTTCCTATGAGAACTGAAGGCTTTCTTATCTTAGGGCAAAAAATTTAAACATATCACAGTTGCTGAAAAATATATATCCAAATGCAATACCAATAGGAAAAGTCTGTCTGAAAATGCCAGTGTGTGGAAAGGATTCTGCACAGGGAGTTTTATACAGTTTTTTTCTCTACTCTTTTCTATAAATTAACTTAATATAGTACTTATTTATTGTTTGCATTTATTTAGATTACTCAGTCTATAGCAAGATTCTAATCTGAAAAAAAAAAATTGGACCTTTTGTTTACTTCAATATCCAAGATCTTCTAGATTTAAGTTTTAAATTTTTTTATAGTAAATTTTTTTTCTCATCTCCCTAGAAAGCAAAGGAGATCATTTATAAGTCTTGACATATTTAATCTTGTTAAGTTCTGATATAAAAAAATCCCAATAAATGTAAATCATTTGAGGGCTAGGAAGTATTAAGAAAGAGACTGGGACTGAAAAGGAAAAAGTCATTGTATTACCATATATGTTATTTAAGTGCCCATAGATTCAACATTTAATTAATTTCTGGTCATTTTAACATAAAATGGAATACAGTAATAAAGAAAAAGTTCATTGAAAGGAGACAAGGGTGATCGAGGAAATAAATTGTTTCTATATTAAGTACATACAAATACATTAAGATTATACAAAACAGAAAAGACACAAAAAAGGGGGGAATTACAGAGATCTAAAGCAGCATTATTTGCCTGGGGAAGGCATGTTTATATGTAATGATTATTCACTGCTTCTCTAAATGCAGGAAGCAGTGGAAAACAAATTATATTTTCATATAGTAGGCTTAAACCAAACAACATGTTCTGGTTTTTTCCTACATAAAAAAAATAAAATATTAATCTGTTCAACTTGGTGTTAAAATATTTGCCAATGCCAAAAATTTACATAAATTAAAAAACTCATTAAGCAGACTCAGAGAAGAGTAATCTATGAAAGGCTAATAAATATAACTTAAAACCTGCTGCTCAGGAAGACCTTGAACTTCAGATCAGAGGAAGTTGTTAGATTGTACTAAGAAAGTAGGTCTTTAATAAATTTGTCTGTGTTTCTGTGCTATTCTGTAGAGGAACTACTCTTCTTGCATTTCCCTTGATCAGTCCTGAAAGCTGGAAACTACATGTAAGTTTTGTCCTACCCAACAAAATTACCTTTTTTCTGGAGTTCAAAAAACCTGAACAAACATCTAAAATTTAGCAAAACTAAATATTTTGATTGTCAGAAAAATGTTGGCCAGGTTGCAGTGAATTAAGGTTAAAAAGAAACAGTAAAAAGGCAAACTACCTATTTACAAAACAGAAAATCTCATTTGCCACCCACACCTATTCATATCTATTTGCAGTCATTACAGGTAAGAACATACTGCTGGTGAGGATGCTTAAACATACAATTACACAAAAAATGTAGCAGGTAAAGTAGTAAAACATTCAGAATAAGATAATACAAAGGTTAGGCTTATTTTATATTGGACTGTGTTTAAAGTTTTATTATGGGTTTTGGACCAAATCCACTGAAAAATTATAGAATCCCTTCCTCTTGTTTTTGTGATGTTTTACTGTAGGATTATTTTGTTATTCTCCTTGCCTCAGTCAGTTTACCTAACTTTTTGCTTCCAGTCATCTAAAAGAAAAATTTACAAGATGTATATTTTAGTAAAACAAAGTGACTGAATTTTTATTATGCTCGGCTCTGAAAAGAAATTATCATTTCTGCTCACTCTTTGCAGCTAATTATTTAATCTCCTTCAAATTCTTAGTAAGAATAAGCCTTCCTTTTCTGGTGACTGATAGAGAACTTTTCTGATCTATTAAACTGAGGCATACCTAATCTTAATATCACACCACAATGAATTGAATAAAAAAAAAAAATTAAAGCACAAATCTTTTAGATTTAGAATGTGAGGAACAAAACTGATTTAATTGCCTCTAAAGATGGTGTTCTAATTGTGCAAATTTGATTTCAAATTACATCTGGAAAGTCCTAGTTACTATAGATCATATTTATAGTGATATTTCCACCCTTTTGTTTTGAAAAATCTGGGTGTTACATAGGTGTGACCATCCACCCTTAAGGAGAAGCAGTTTTGTTAAACTATCTGAAATCAACTAAACCAACTGCAGCTGGAAGAAGCAGAGAAGCTGTTACACAGAAACTGGGGCTTTTTTTTTTTTTTTTTTTTACTTAAAAATAAGCCTTTTCCTTTCTGTCTCAGAAAACCAGACTATCATTCATTTCAATGACAAATATTTCCTCTTCTTACAAAATCTTGATTTTTCCTAGCCCTAAGCAATCGTGTCTGTAATCATGCTACTGAAATGAGGAAGTCCTGAAAGACCAGCAGACTGAGAGATGACTGAGAAGTTGGAGCCATGGCTATTTGTCTAGGTAAGATATCCTTCTGTTATTAGTATGGAGAAGCAGTGATGATCTAGCACAGTTGGAACTAGATCTGCTTGCTCTGAACAGCTGGCAGAGCAAAGGTGAAGCATCAGCTATTTAGTGTAATTCCGTGTGTTATAAAATCCAGAGTGTCATGGGAGTGATGCATCGCCTTGGCTTGTCAGACTGGTCCTTCTGTGGTGCAGATTATGTCTGAGTCTGTCTGAGTTTTCTCAGTGTTTGAGATAAGGAAAGACTTTGAATCTTGCTAAAATCCCTTAAGAAACCAGACACCTGAACTGCAAACAGATGACATAAGCAGCAGCAGTCAATAATTTGGAGGTTTATCTCTCACTTATACAATTCAGTGGGTGTTTAAACATTGATTTTCTTGAAATTACAATCAGGCTCCCAGGTTCTAAATTAATTTTTAACTAATGTACAAAAGGAAATGCTCCATTAAATTGCTGCTACTGTATTACTTGTCACAACACCAACACCACCTTCTGCTGTTGCAGAGGCCTCAGTTCAGCAGTCTCTCATCCTCCAAACTGCTTGAAATCAATAACACTATATTCAGTCTCCCAGCAAACAGTGAAAAGTCTGTTAGCCTAAACCTCACACAGAGCAAAAAAGAGATGGAAATTTATGTGATTGTTATTTACATTTAAGAGTAAAAAAAGGGTTGAAAAATGCTCTTTTAAGGCTGAAGTACTAAAGTTGTGTTGTTTATCTAGGACTTGGTGTCATGAATTTCCTTTGGTTCACGGACTCTGTGGGCTCCAAGGAGGGTAAAAAATTCTGACCTGCAGCCTGAGGTCAAAGTATAAACCTCTTCCTGAAGAGTTCAACTTTCCATAGAGCTGCTGGACTAGAATGTATTAATGTGATGTTCAATTTACCCTCATTTTCCTTACATGAAGGGAAATGTGGACATTCAGTAAAGGTGCCAATCAGCTGTGCTTGACATGACTGGACTAGGTCAGGAAGTTGCAAGTTTTGTTAAGTGCCTTCAGTGCAGAAGCAATTAGAACCTGATAGCCTTTTATTTCGCTTGTCACTTTCAGGTATTTTTAAATATAATATGACAGAAACAAATGCAATGGGGTGATTTTTATTCTACCTAGCTCATCTAGCATTGCTGTCAAGTTAAGTTATAATTTTGAGAGGAAATCACCAAATAACATATTTAATGGTTTTGCTATGATAAATCACATCATCATTATTCAGATAGAAAATCTAAAATAATAATACTATCTTCTCGATTTTTTTTCTATTAATTCTGCTATATATCAATGGGAAGAGAAATGACAGCTGATATATATCCAGTACATATAAATGTGTTTGTATGTAGCTGCTCCATATTCCATTTAAAGGTAAAGCAGCTTCTGTGCATTCTATTGCATGTTCTTATAGCTGTAAATGGGCATGTGAAAGCAAACACAGTTGCATATCAACAGCTTAGGCCATCAGTCTGCACTGACCCTTTGAGGTCAATGAAAACAATGAGTTCCATGGGCTTTTCAGTTAGATTCTGAGTATATGTACCTCTTCAGCACAGATGTTTATTTCAACTGCAGAAGGAAACAAAAGTATTTACAGGTAACCATATCATCCTTAAAGCATGAGAACTTTGCTTTCACATATGAACCAAAATTTGCTTGGTTTGTTTCAGAAGGCTTTTACACAGCTTCACTTTAGTTGCAGTAAAATAGAAACAAAAATTTACTTTAAACTTTTTTGTGTCCTTGCACAATCTCAAAAAAGAATTTGGTGGCTCATGAATGTCTTCAATTAAGTAAAAATGCATTTAATTTGTGTAAGTCAATAATTTGAAACAATCATGCTTAGAAATTTAAATTAACATAATGAGCAGAAAAAATGTCTCTTCTAATCTTTATATTGTTTTAGGTTGAACATATTTCATTGTTGACTTTTGAATTTGTTACTGGTTGAAGTTTAAATTGCAACAATGAAGGAATATTTCTTTCAGGTTTAATTTTCTCCTTGTTTAATATAGCTGTCAAGTCATGAGAAAAAGTCAGATCATGCAAATAACGTTTTTAAACAGAAAAATATTTTATAACATGGATAAACTTCATTTGTCTCAGCTTTAAAAAGGAATAGATTATTTAGAATTCACAAATCCATGAGCAATAGATTTTGTATCTGATTTGCTTCTTTTGTAAAGGCAAGCTGAAGCAAACTATTTCCTGCTGGTGTTCACAATAAGCATATCTCCTGGTTTCCCAGAATGATTCTCTTGAAAGAGATAAAAATTGTCCAGGTAAAAGAAACCTTGAGAGGATCATATTTGGTTGAAATTAATGATTCTTCCAAAATTACATTTCTTATATATGGGATGCAATTTGCAAAATTTCATTTGAGGTAGAAAAACCATCACCATAATGCTAAAATATCTCATTTTACCATTTCCATAACAATTAAGTTTTGCGGTTGATTTTGCTACTCACATTTTCTATTTCTATTGTAGTTTTTTTCCCCCACTCTGTAAATTACACTACTTTAAAAGTTTAACCAGACACAGGAATTTTCCCTTCCTTATGTCACCTTGTTAAAACTTACCTTCCTGGAGGGTTTGGAGTCTTGAAGATTTGTTATGCATTGACTTTTTTTTTTTTCCAAAAATGGAGCTTCCAGCCTCTCCACAGCTCTAAGAGTTGATTTTCTAATGCCTCTTTATAGTTTGATTCAGATTTCATGTAAAAGAGTGATAATTCTGCGAGGGGATCTCTCAAAGTGTCCAAAGCTTGGTGCACCTGCAGTAGAGGTGCACAGACCAACTGAGGAGGTTGTATGTATCCATCTCAGGCAATTCAGGACAGAGCTGGCTGTCCAAACTGAGAAGCTTGCCTGGTTCTGCTGGTTATTTTTAAAGTAAAACATGACATCTGAGCACCTCAGTGTAAAACATGAAATCTGCCCACCTCAGTGTAAGGAAAGTGAGGTTGGACCAGATGACCCCACCATGGTCCCTCCCAACCTTACCCTTTCAGTGATTCAGAGAGAACATCAAACTGATTTTCTCTTCAGGAGGATGCTCAGGGCTGGAGGTGAGACATGGCAGGCCACTGGGACATAGGTGTGAGCGACATTTCTGACACGTTCCTCACCACAGAGGCTCCCTCTTGGCTAATTATTGTCTATTGATTGCCGAGCTGGGTGGTTCCAGCCCCCTGATTGCCTTTAGTGTGCTGCTGTGGGGGCTCTGGCTGTCTGAATGCTCCCTGCAAGGGAGCCTGAGCACCCATTTTTTAGAATCACCTAAATCCTTTGTCGACACAGGACTTTGGTAAAAATAAAACTCCAGCTGAATGAGAGGACATTTATGAGTATCAAAAATGAAGTTATTTAGCAAAGATAATCTCCTGTTCAGATACCACAGCACACTATTTCATAGTGAAACTTTTGAATTTTAATTACTTGACAAATCTGAAAAAAAAATTTTCTGGATTGATTGTCAGTTTTCTGTATTTATAGTTTCAATTAACTTCACTGCTTATAAACCACTGTTTATGTTAAATATTTTTTAAAGCTATTAAATTTTTATTTTCACACAGTCTCTTGGGTTTTTTCTTTGTTTTGTTTGATGTTCCACAGAGATATATAGTTCCTTTAAGAAAAAAATAAATTTTACATTACTTCATACTGCTCATTGTTTTGAATCTTTGCTGTGTATTTCCAATAACATATTCAGGCTTTTTTGAAAGTATTGTTTTAACTGACTGCCAACATCTGAAAGAGCATTTCAGGACTAGTGCTTGAAATGTATATAGTTTTTCCAGGCCAGTTGAGTAATAAAAACATATTTAATTATTTCCAGCCTCTCGAATGGTGTACAGTGTAATTAACTATGATTTGGATTTCCAGGCTAATTAGAGCAAACTGTAGTACCAAACTAATTGGACACAAAAGTACCTCTGAAGAGCAATAAAGCAAGTTTATCACTTGTGTTTCATAAAAGTAACAAGAAAGTGGGATGAATGCGGTGGATATAAAAATTTAGGAAAACTATTCCTTGAAGATGATCTTCAAGGCTAGATAAATTTCTGTCCATTTCAGAATCAAGTGGGTCTTTGCCTTATTTGATTCAAACCTCCTTCCACTGAGGTGTAGCTGCCCACCAACATGCTGGACCTCATCACACAACTCCCTGTACCATCTCCTCCTTAGGCAGGAAAATATTTCCTTAGAGCTACTTGGATTCTCATGAATCCACTGACACATACTCTCAAGGTTTTATGACATCTGATATTTGTCTGAAAAATTTTGGGAGTGACACTGAATTATATGAACTGCAGCTTTCTTAGTGGGGGGAAAGCTGTACAGGAGGGAAGGGAAGGGAAGGTTTGGGAAGGGAAGGTTTGGGAAGGGAAGGTTTGGGAAGGGAAGGGAAGGTTTGGGAAGGGAAGGTTTGGGAAGGGAAGGTTTGGGAAGGGAAGGTTTGGGAAGGGAAGGTTTGGGAAGGTTTGGGAAGGTTTGGGAAGGTTTGGGAAGGTTTGGGAAGGTTTGGGAAGGGAAGGTTTGGGAAGGGAAGGTTTGGGAAGGTTTGGGAAGGTTTGGGAAGGTTTGGGAAGGTTTGGGAAGGGAAGGTTTGGGAAGGTTTGGGAAGGTTTGGGAAGGTTTGGGAAGGTTTGGGAAGGTTTGGGAAGGTTTGGGAAGGTTTGGGAAGGTTTGGGAAGGTTTGGGAAGGGAAGGTTTGGGAAGGTTTGGGAAGGGAAGGTTTGGGAAGGTTTGGGAAGGTTTGGGAAGGTTTGGGAAGGTTTGGGAAGGTTTGGGAAGGTTTGGGAAGGGAAGGTTTGGGAAGGGAAGGTTTGGGAAGGGAAGGTTTGGGAAGGGAAGGTTTGGGAAGGGAAGGTTTGGGAAGGGAAGGGAAGGGAAGGGAAGGGAAGGGAAGGGAAGGGAAGGGAAGGGAAGGGAAGGGAAGGGAAGGGAAGGGAAGGGAAGGGAAGGGAAGGGAAGGGAAGGGAAGGGAAGGGAAGGGAAGGGAAGGGAAGGGAAGGGAAGGGAAGGGAAGGGAAGGGAAGGGAAGGGAAGGGAAGGGAAGGGAAGGGAAGGGAAGGGAAGGGAAGGGAAGGGAAGGGAAGGGAAGGGAATTTCCTTAGAAAAAGAAAGGATATTTCTATCTTGTTACTTTTTTTTCATTGCTCTGTCCCTATTTTTGTTTTCTCATTAAAAACAGATAATTTTGCATGAATAAAGATAATGAAGAACTATATTTACATTTCTTTCAAACTGCAGCCTAAATCTTTCTCTCTGATTGTGTGACATAATTTGGGGGTTGACTTCTGAGACATAGTGCACAGCAGAGGGAAAACTCAGATGGGTTTAATTTTTACAGGCCTGTTAGTCTCACTTCAGTGCCTGGTAAAGCTATGGAGAAGATTATTCTGGGGGATATTGAAAAATGCCAGAAGGACAACACATTCATCAGTCATCATGGCTTCATGTGGGGAAAGTCCTGCTTAGCAAGCCTGTTTCCTTTTATGATAAGGTAACCCACCTAGCTGATCAAGGGGAGCCAGTTGATGCAATCCTGAATTTCAGCAATGCTTCTGACATTGTTTCTCACTATATCCTCCTGGACAAAATGTGCAGCCCTCAACTGCATAAAAACATCATGTGATGGGTGAGCAAGTGTCTCTTGGGTCGAGTGCAAAGGGTTGCACTGAGTGGGTGCTGCTGCCATCCAGGCACTAGTGGGGTTCTGCAGGCCTCTATCTTAGGCCCAACCCTCTTCATTAACACGATGAATATCTTCTTTAACAAATTGAATGCAGGACTCAAAGGGATAATAAACGAGGTTGTAGATTATACAAAATTAGGAGGAGCTGCTGGCTTTCTTAAAGAGAGGCCCTGCAAAGAGATCTCAACAAATGAGAGGTCTGGGCAATCGCCAACTCTATGTAGGTTTACAAAGATGAGTGACAGATTCATCCATGGGGAATTCTGAAATAGGGAACCCTGGGTGTATGATAGGATGGGGAGGGAGCGGCTGGAGACCAGCACTGCAGAAAGGGGCCTGGGGGACCTGGTCAATTAAGTTATGAAGACTTCACACAAACATGAGCCAGCAGTGCCCTGGGAGCCAGGAGGGCCAACGCTGTCCTGGGGGGCATCAGGCACAGCATGGCCAGCTGGGAAAGGCAGGGAGGATTGTCCTGTGCTGCTCTGCACTGAGACGGCCTCACCTCAAGTGCTGGGGGAGTTTTGGGCACCATGATATAAGAAAGACTTTGAACTATTAGAGGGCATTCAGAGGAGAGCCAAGAGGATGATGAAGTCACTGGAGGGGAAGCTGCAAGAGGAGTGCCTGGGGACACTTGGTCTGTTCAGCCTGGAGAGCAGGGGACCAAAGAGAAACCTTGCAATTACAACTTTCTCGTGAGGGGAAGAGGAGAGGCAGACACTGATCTCTGCTCTGTGCTGACCAGTGACAGATCTGAGGGAACAGGCTGAACTTGTGTCAGGGGAGGTTTAGGTTGGGTATTAGGAAAAGGTTCTTCAGCCAGAGGGTGCTTGGGCACTGGAACAGGCTCCTCAAGGAAGCGGTCACAGCACCAAGCCTGACAAAGCTTAAGAAGCATTTGGACAATGTTCTCTGGCATATGGTGTGATTCTTGGGACTGTCCTGTGCAGGAGTTGGACTTCACTGATCCTTGTGAGTCTCTTGCCAGCTCAGAATATTCTGTGATTCTTTAAAGCCAGAGTTTTAACTGTTTTTAACTGTGTCCACTGGTTTTAACTGTGGAAGTGAGAAAGTGGCAGAAATTTTCTTATTTAAAGGATGGCTGCAACAGAAGCAAGTTCCTTCTTTGGGTATGTTAAAATCTTCAAAGAAAAGATGGTAAATGTAATTTTGCTTTTTTCTGCTTCAGTTCCAACCAAGAAACTAGTTGCAAAGAGGTGGCAAATGTCATGGCACCCCTGCCATCTCTCCCTGGAAATCAATATCTCTTACAGATCCATTGCCAGGGATCTGGCATCATTCGGCTGTTTTTCATGAAGAGTACGCAGCACTATGCCAAGATCCCTCCTTTAAAAGGCATAGTCATATTTGTTCCTTTGGTTTCAAACATGGGTTATGGCCAGTATTTCTAACTTGATCTGGGTTATAAAAGGAGCGTTAGAAGAGGAAAGCACATCAAAACCTGACATGTCTTTTAAATCTTAGCATCTGTGATAATATTTGTGATTTTTACAGTGTGGGGAACTCACATTGTACATGTTCTTACAAGAATCCCATGCTATCACACCTGTAACAATGATGATGCTGGAAAAATTAGCAATGGCCTGAAATGTAGTGGTGTCTGCTCATGCTTAAAAAACTGATGCTATACAGTCCATAATTACAGTTAAACTGTAACCTGAGACTGTTCATACCCAGTCAGACATGAAATGAGACTTTAAGTCCCGGAATCCTTGACAACAGTGCCATTCCCATTGATATTATCTCCAGTTAAACTATTCTCACTGGAAATTAATTGTCAAAAAATTAAAGTAGAGAAAAAGCTGCTGTGCATGCAGTTGTTATAGAGAGAGATTAAGAAATATTTTCCCCAAACATGTCATTGAACCTGCACTTGTACAGACTAAATATAAAATGTTTTGACATTTTTGGACTTTTACCTAAAATGGCTCATGGCTAACTAAAGGAGACAATTCTGTTAGCCTTGATATACAGCTGTTCAAATAATTTAAGAATTAGGGAGATGACCTACAGGACTATTTTCATTTGAGCTTTTCTTTTTTAAGGAGCTAAGTCTGTGTTTTTCCTTTAATTCCTCTAAGAGATGTAGACCTTGTGTCGTCAGCAGAAAGAAGATGAACAATGTAAAAACTTAAGCTTGAGAGGAAACAGACACAGAAATGAGGTTTTTTGGTTTATTCATTGTTGTTTTTTTTTTCCCAAATCCTTCCCTTCCCACTGCAGTAAAAGGCAGGAACCATATCTTACAGTGGCAGAGCCCAGAGCATGCTAATAGACTTTACTGGCCCTGACCTGTCTCCTCTGAGGCATTCACCCCTGAAATGGTCTCTTTTAAGCTCAGGTTTTTGAACTTAGTTTTTTCCTGTTGTGAGCATGTCAGTCCTGTTAGACCCCTTGTTAGGTGTGTTGTGTTGTCTCTAGCTCTCTCTCTGTCCCAAGTGTTTTTTGTCCCTGACTGGGATTTCTCCTTGTCATGCTGGTGGTTCCTGTTGCCAGCACTGGGTCTGCCTGTTGTGTTAGGCTCCAGTTCCCCTTGGCACTCAGCTGCTAAGGACAGCGGTCCCTCCTGTTCCCTGAGGCGCAGTGCATACCTGCCGTGTATGTACACGTCCCCAAGCAGTGCTCTGGAAGACAGGGACAATCTTGATGCCTTTGCTGTTATGTTCTGGGAAATGTTTTTCTTCAGACCATTGTTTAGTGCATCACTTTTGTCTCGAGCAGGAAAGGAACAATGATTTTTCTTAAATAACTAAGGATTACATGATAATTTACAATGCAGTGACCTAATTCTCAAGAGTCAGTAAAAGCTGTTTCTACTGGTTTCAGGGGCAGCTGGGGTTCAGCTCTTCTGCAACTCAACCCCCTATATATCAAGGCCCTGGCCTAACATATGGAAAAGTTTCATCAGTTCCAGTTTTTCTGTTGCTCTCTAGGATGGTTTGTACCTTTGGAGGTAACTAAAGCATGGAGTAATTGGGCTGTGCTCTTAACCAGTTCCTATAACAGAGGCAAGAAACAGATGATTAAGAGTTATGCTCCATGTATGCCAGCCAGGGGACAAATATTTTTGCTGGAGGTGCAGGATGAATTGACTTTAATCCAATTTCTTCCTTCACAGCAGTGAAAAGGGGGTGGAGTGAATATGTATGCCTAAGAACAGGCTAACCTCGCCTGTGTCAGTCCTGTTGTGTCTAAATCTCCACTAATACTGAAAGAGCATTTGAGTCAATCACCAGAATACATTGCAGATAAATCTAGGGATGGGTTTAAGTCCTTTGCATTTTTCTGTGGTAGCTTGAAAAAGAGATTAATTTATCCACATGATGCTCTTGGTTGAAGTGAAATATGCTATACTAGTCCAACACAGATGAGGAAAATATTTGAGGTTTACTTATTAGCACAGGTTTAAAACCCCTATCAGATGCTAATTTTCATTTTGCAAAAGCTATTCTGCTTGTGAAAGAAGGAATATCTCAGGTTTTCATAGTTCACAGTGAGCCACTTGTTCAGACTCGAATTAGACTGAAGGAAATGGTCTTTTTCTCTGGATTGTCAGCTGATGTTCAATCTCTGCTAGCAAGGAACAATTTTTTGTACATTGTCCTCATTTGCCATCTGGGTTTTGACTTAGTCTGTGAAACAAATAAAATTATCAGGGGGAAACAGCTCAAAACAGAATTCTTCCCTGTATAATGGTCCATTACATTTCCCTTTTTAGGTAAAGTAAGAGATTTGTGTTGGGAGGAGCCTTAATATGAGCACATACATGTGACATATATGGAATGTATTTCAAGCATTTTTCACAGCTCCTTGATTTTTAGTGAGTTATGATTACTGTGCACATATGGCTGAATAAAAGATTGGTTAATATCAACTTTGATTTTCATTCATCCTTCATCTCCCCATGTATATTGCGTGTCACCTTTTCCTTTATTCATCTGTGCTTAGATTTGTTTTCCTCCTCTTTTAAAATGTTCTTTTGTTTCCAAAATAAGATTAAATTAAGTGATACTACCACTTATTTTGAACACTGGCACTGCATGATATAAGAATTTTTTTTATTAAAAACTGTTATGTTATGTGTTAAGCACATAATTGGTAGAAAATGCTGTGTGAAATGCAATGCAAAGAGAACATGCAAGTCTTGGACAGTTTCCAGAAAATTTACCCTTCTGGTATGTTCTTTCTAAGTTTCAAGAAGTATAAAGAAGAACAGATACTTTATTTGATAAGCTAAAAATGTGCATATAATGAAATTATCTGGAAATATCTGTCATGGAGCATTACCAAGGTCATGTTCACTAACAGGGGCTTATCAGGTGTTAGTATATATTGATAAATGACAGGATTAAAAGGGACTGCAGGCAGTATGGCATCCATACCAACAGACACTTTTCTGTGCCCTGCAAAGATGAAAATTGAACTAAAATGCTGAAAGTGAAAACTCTAAGAGTGGTTAATGTCATTATTGCTGTGCCTCGTCTTTGTATGGCAAAAGTCTTGAGTTTTGAAACATTAAACAAACAAATGTCTTGTGCAATGTCCTGGAGAGCTAGACAGCAGGACCGGGCTTCCCAATAGTCAAGACTCTAATTTGGGTAGGCACAGGGAATCAAAAAACAGATTAGGTACCGTGTCTAGTCAATAAGAAAAACAGAAGGCTTTTGTCTGATTCAGCCCCTCTGCCTTTTTCTCTTCACTTCTAGGCTAAAGTCTCAAGACTTTTCCATGTTTATTCAATCTTTTCCTTTTAAATGGTGTTTTGGGTGTGGGATAGAGTGAAGTTCTTTATATTTATTGATCATTATGTTGAGATAGCCCGACTGACACTCTGAAATGGTAGTCTGAAATTCAAGCTCATGTCATTCTATGGATATCCAGATCAGCATTTTACAACATACTAAGAACAAACTGCTCAGAAAAGCAGTAGATTGTATCTTACTGCTTTCAAATCAAGTGTATGTTTTGCTGCAATTACATAATTGACATAGGCTCTCTGTCATTGATCAGTAATTAAAATCTTTAGGTTATAGCATGCACACAATCTAATACTCACCTCTGGCCTTAAAATCTGTTGACAAGAGTCTTTGACTCATAGGTCAACTGCTAATATTTATTAGAGTTTTCAGCAGACTATGATTTCACTTTCACTATTTATTTCTCTCTCTGTACACATTATATTGGTACATGCTTGAAATTATTTTCCCAGTTGTGGAATTTACCATTTCACAGAATGGATAGAACTGTTCTCAAGATTTACCATTGCACTTAGAGTCCTTTTCATGTATTGACAACTTGTCTGGCATAATTGTGATGGAAGGAGATTGTTTTTCTGACCTTTTCATCCTTTTCATGGATGAGTGTTTTTTTTCTTGCATTACAGTAATATCTACAAGCCAGTACATATCCTTGAACTTACTGGTTATTAATTAATGCCTCACCAGACAACTTTTTGTTTTTATATTTATATAGTATTAGCATGTTTCTTCCCCTCCACTTCATTACAGATCATATTTACACAAATGCTGGATGCCTAGACTTATTTTTCTATACACACAGAAATAATAGAAAGATCTGTGTAGGTCTTTACAGATGGGAATGGTCAGATCATATGAAATAAATTGCGAAGACCATATTGAAAATCTAAGTCAAATGATTCTTCTAGCAATGGCAATATTTTGTTTACTAGAAATGAGCTTCAAATTCAGTCTTAGTGAAGTGCATTTGACTGTTTGGAAGGACTGCAAGAACTGTAAAGGCATTCATAACTATCAGCTGAACTTCAGGCACAGGCTTGAGGTCTGGTGATAGGCTGGAGAAAGGGTTGCAGCAGGCAGTACATTCTTGATAATGGGAATATCATGTACTGCAGTACACCTCACAGACTGTTTGTTTATACCTACAGTTTACTACTAAGTACAGTTAGGAAGACCACAGACAAAAAATCAGGCCAGAAGAAAATGGCACTTAAGGTCTCTGTATCTTCTTTCTATTCTCCCACCCATTATGCCCTACAGTCAGGATATAGTAAGGCATTTCTCTAGCAAAAAAGGATGTCTTAAAAAAAACCCAAAACACCCAACCAACCCCGTGTAAAATTTCTGTGATCCTTTCTGTGTATTTATATCCCAAAGATTTCACTTTCCTATAAAATCTCAAGTTAGCTGTCCTCCCACTCTGCTGGGGAGTGAAGTGTGTCAAGTGAAGCATCTCCAAGCCCCAGAAGAAAATGCTATCTTTGTAAGCTTCTCTGCAAGACATCTTCCTGATAGGATAGTTCTCTTTCATCCTCTCACTTAGTCTGCAGCAGTTTTCCCACCCAGTCTGCCCCTTTTCATGTTTTATTTTCCCAAGACTTTCCCATTTTCATCCTTAACCTATGAGCACTTTTTCCAGATGTGTGGCAAACACTGCCTTTTCAGAACACAGTTTTGAAAACAAAAACATTCCAGGGCTAATTTCTCTCAGAACATTGATGTCTTTGTGTGAGTAGATACCAGATGAGTTCAGAAGCTTGGGGGAGGCCTCTCCTTTCAGCCTTCCTGGTAATATGAGTCAAAACTCTATATACTCAGCATGAAGAGGAAACCTGCTTCCTCCGGCACCGGATGGGGCAGAAAAGTATCTGCAGCTGAGCTGATATTATTCCTTATGGTGGTTTAGTTGTTTATTTTGAGATTTTGCTATTTCATGATTTGGTAGAGTCATTCTGTAATTATTACAAGGTGTGCAATGTTTTGAATTCCTCTTAGCAAAATGCTTGAAGCTGATTTCAGTGACAGGTTACAAATTTGAAGACAGAACTGGGTCCTTTGATTTAACCTTTCTTCTCTGATGGGGAGATGTGACCCCTGTAAATAAAGTAGTACCTATTGAGGCTGCTGGAGATCATGGCCCATGTTTATGGAGGTACAGTGCTTTTTAATGAACTGCTATTTTATCTATAGTGAAAGAGGCTGGGAAGATTAAGGCACTAAGAGGATTGGATGAGCTATATCTAGACAGTAGCATTAATTTTGTCTTTGAGAATGAGAGTACCAAAACATCAGTAAGATGAGAAAAAATTTTCAGAGATGCCTTGGGACAAAAGCTACTAATAAAAATATTTGTGTGTTAGGAATTTCTCCTGAAACTCTGAACATGCTGGAGAAAATGTAGACTTCAATTGAAATTAAAGAACCATAAATTATTGACTGTTTCACAATATGTGGAGCTGCTTTTTAAGGCATTTTTGTTAAATTTTGCTTTGAGGCTCTTGTCTTTCCCTGAGAGTCAATCTAAACCCCTCTTTTTATTCAAACAGCTCAAATATTTTCAGATTCTTTCTTAGAACTTTTTGGACAGAGCCTGAAATGGCTTTTGGCTGAATTAACACACATCCAGGAAATATCTACTGGCTCAAACCAAGTCCAGTGCAGCTGTTGTAGAGATGTTCTTAATCTTAAACATCTTGGAAAGATACAAACTGTAGTAATGGATCATGACAGCTAAAAACAAGGTGCTTTCCGGTCTCTGTCATTACTCAGACTTAACACTACTTGAATAATGTCAAGAATTATTTGTGAGTAATATAGTGCACAACAGACTCAAATACTTACTGAATACACTCTTTCTGCTTGTGATCCATCCTAGCAGAGACATAAAGAAAATGTAGAGAACATTTCCTTTCAATCAGGCTTTTCTAAATGCAGATGAAAAGTGTTGGTTTCTAAGAAATGTTTTTAAAATAACCAGACAAACATATTAAGTAGCACTTGTATCTTCACAGTTTTTGATCCCAAACTTAATATTTTGACAAAATGGAATTGGTTTTCCCTGCCCATTCATTTCTTGCTCACAACTCTGACACTTACAATAAATTGCAACCTATTGTAGGTAGATGAATAGGATGAAATTTAAGCAAAATACAGTGATTTCCTGCAAGTTGTCAACTATTCATGAGAGAATAACTATCTTTAGTGTTAATCAGCTTGGATCCAGAAAGAAGCATTAATTGTATTCATCCCGTTGTTCTACGTTATGCACAAACTTGTATAGTACTTGATAATTTTAATTTAATTTGTATTATCTAAAAGATTTTTCCTCATAAATGCATAAGAGACAGGGTGAAATTTTTTCTTTGATTATACACTTACATTTATGTTGTTGCATGTCCTTTGGATTTTCAGTTTGAAGCTGAGACCTACCTTTTATCCTCAGAGGTTTTAGGGTGACTGTTAATACTGCTCATGAATTGAATGTGGGAGATACTTCAATATTGACAGTAAGTGTGAGTGACATTTGATTAGATAGATTGATTAGGTTAAACTACTCAAGTTTGTCTTGTCAATTGTAAACTTTGTTTCATTCCCTCTCCACAGATGATAGATTTATATACTGTATACCATCAGATCAATATTTTTTAAAGACAGTCAGTTAAAAATAAAGTAAAAAAGAATTTGTGTAATTGGCTCGCCAAGGACTACAAATAAAATTATGGCAGGTTGAGGTTTCACTGGAGTAAATTATCTGTCTTACAGATTATTAAGCATAACTGGAAAGATAATCTAATGTCATTACAAGATCACTTGAAGAATTTAAAATACTTTCCCAGAATGATTTTCCTGGCATCTATTTAAGAGATGTTCACATAGTCCTTGTTCTTTAAAAAATCCACCACTGGAGTTACTTCAGAAAAAGGTTTCACTTAAGGATGTTTTAATTTCTAGTCATGTTTGTCATGTCTTGTCTCAGTAATTAAAACTGTTTTTTTCTCCTCTTTTTTCTCTCCTGGTTTTTTCCTCCTTTCTCAATTGGTTTATTTACTGTTTTTTAATGGATTAAAGTGTGGCTTCCTGGTTTAACATTCTTTAATAAGTGTTTCTTGAATGAGGTATGCATTTTATTAGTGCTTTCACAACCTAAAAGAAATCCATTCTGACTTCCTGGGATTCCCTCAAAGTCAGCAGAAAGGCAAGCATTCACCCTTATGTAATTTACATTTATGAGAAATGTGGTCAATAAGGGATAAGAAAGATCAGTTTTTGGAAGAATTAGGAATATGATACGAGGTCACAGAGATTAATCTCTGTGTTGATAGATTTCTCCTGAATTTCCTATTCAGATGAATTGGTACCTGTGAAGTAGATAGGATGCTGCTTTGCCAAAATGGCTTGTTGGAGTCTTTGAGTTTATAGATTATTATTGTTTAATACTTTGTAACCAGTAAGGAGACTCCTTTCTTGTTGCATTCTGAGCAACAATTCCTCCTTTCTGAGAAAAGAGTGTGGTGTGATTGTGAATCAGAGTGACTTGGCAGGGCATGTGAGCATTGTTTCTAACAGGTTTTGCAGAACAGTCCCTTTCCTTACACACCATCTTTCCTTATGAAAGCTGCAAAGCTGATTATGACCTCTCTGCACTAAAAACAAACCCAGCTAACGTGGTTGTGGGTTCTTTGGGATCCTGGACTAACTGCCTGTTGCTCCAGTTTGGCCTTGATACTTTCTGCATCTTTGCTTACTCTAATTTCATTCATTGCAAGCAAGGTTGAACTTGTTTGCTAATAGAATGAGGAATCTCTGGAGTTTTCAGCAGGCAGTCTGTTTCTGAGAAAAAAGTCCACAGAATTTCCTTCTCCAGCTCCCAGGATGGCTGATGTTGGATCAACCCAAAGATCAGGATTAGTAAAGTGGAGTTTGAGCATATGTAGCAAGCACCCTGTCAAAACTGATTGGATCATTTTTACTTTTTTGATGTTGCAAACCCAGAAGCTATAGAGAATGTTCCATTGCTATAAAAATTCATTCTTTACTACTCCTAACACTAAACAGTGTCCTCTAAGGTCTAAAATATTTTATCTAACTATTATGCCAATTTAGTTTTAAATTGACTTCTGAATTGAAGATGACATGCTTTCTTTAGCTGTATTAATTAATATATTTTCACAGTAAGGCTGATTGATTCTAAACGTTGTCTGCTCCATTAACCTGTGACAGCACACAGCATTACACCCAAACTTCTTCAATACTTGGTACTACAATTGAAAAATAAAAATGTTTGTCTTACAGGAGAATATTTTTGGTCAGTTAATAAATATTTCAGATGTTGAGCCAAAACTCCATCTGGAAGTATCTGAGAACTAATATCTGTGATTTTTTTAAAAGATTTTTTGGCATTTTTTTGGCAAGAACAGAAGTGATAATAGAATTGAGAGTGCCATAGCCAGATTGCACCTGGGGGAGGGGAGGAGTGTTTTGGTTTCTATGTTGCTGCTGCTGTGAATGCTGACATCCCTGAAATCTCATGAGGTTGTTTTGAGTTTGAGGGCTGCAATTAAGATTAAAATCTAGTTCATCAACACAATTTAGTCCTAAAGGCAGTCTTTAATCCAGAACAGGCACAAGGGATCTTTCATCCAAGCTGTGCTTTTATGACAGGGGAGGTTGAGAATAACTGGGCAATAACAAATTCTGTAAAAACTGGCACAGTTTATTACTGCTGAAAGTGGCTTAATGTAAAGGCAGGTGGATGGCACTGTCACATGGTACTTGCTCTGACCAAGGAGTGGACACTATGGGTGTCTAACATCTGTAGTGACCAAGACTGGATCCCTATTAAGAAATTGGGACTCAGATTAGCATTTTCTCTGTTCAGTTAGGTTGGATACATACACAAGCCATACATATCATGGGTTCCTTAATACTGTCTTCTTTATTTTTGCCAATAAATCAAGTCATTCTTGTAAGTCTTGAGATAAGTGATGGATTTAATTTTAGGAATTGTAAGAAAAACAGCAATTTCCAGTTTTTTTCTGGAAAATGCTTGGGTTTAGAGAGTAGGCTTTCTCTGATAGTGTCTGAAACTTTTTTTTTTAACTGTTTTACATGGAAAAATCTAGGTGAAACCAATCAGCTGCTAAATATAGGATCTGAAGATCTTTGGGCATGTGCAAGGTCAGCAGAAAAAGTAAATATAGATCACAAACTGAGTAAAAAGCACACATGCTGTTGCTAAAAAGCAAGCATCCAATCTGACATGTGAACAAAGCTGTAGTTTGAAAGGTGCAAGGGAAAACTGCAAGGATTAGGCTTTCAGCCATTAGTACCTTTGAGCTCATTGCTTGAGTGATTAGTAGCCCAGCTGAAGAGAGCCAAGGAAACAGTTCTGGACATAACCTACAAAACTGGAGTAAGAGGGAGGGTGGAATCTCTAATTTGTTTACATGGTGGGTGAAGCAAGAAGTAACGCATTTGAACTGCACAAAGAAATTCCTCCTCAGGTCTCTGTCAGACCCTTTTGTACATGATGATATAGTGCTGTAAATATTCTGAGCTATGTCAAATGCAAATGCAAATGAAATCTTTTAGATAAATGTGAGAAAACAAGGGGGCTAATTAAAAACAAACAAACAACACAAATGAAAACCAAAACAACAAAAAAGTACCTCAAAATGCCAACAACAAACAACCCATCCGAACATAGCACAGGACCACTAAAACAGCAACACGAAAACCTCCTGGGGTATTGAAACTATGTGGTCTGGGAGCTTTGAAAGACAATATTGTGAGTAGGGAGGTTAATATATTTGTGGGAGAAATCAGAGGACTCCAATAGATTCAGCGAAGCAGAAATTCAAGACTGTTCAGAAATGACCTCACAGGAAGAGGATGAAGTTCTTCTAAGTTGAGATCCAGCTCACAAACTTTGAGAAATGATGAAGCTATTGCTGGTTTTCTATGTTATCTTTGCAGGAAAAAATCCCTCCTTCACTTAAGAAGAGAAATCTACAGTACTTTGATACCTTGCTACCTCGATGTAATCCTTCTTAAATTTATAAAATAAATAATAAAATGTACAAGATATTCTTTATTTATAATTATGTGGCTCAATATATAGCTTGATTATTCAAATATCCAGTAATTATTTTAATGCTGAATTAGAACTGGAAGAAATTTCCCGAAGCAAAACATTTCTGGACCTGTGTTTTACTTGTGGTTTTTATTGACATACCATTATTAAATAGGTATAGCACAGAACTGCTGAGTGTACTCAGTATTTTATTAACAAGGGGAGGTTTGGAAATGGTATCTGGACACCTTTACCACACTTAAATATCATGTGCTTGAGGCATTTGATATGAATTTTTAGTCACTAAGATATTTGGAGACAAAGATGCTTCTTTTTAATGAGGAAAAATTATAAATGGTATATAATAAACAAATAAATAAATAACCAATAATAATGACAACAACAACAACAATAATAATAAATAAATATAGGAAAAATGTAATTGACTTCAAAGAAAGGCCTGATTCACATTGCAGTTAATGCTTCAAATGTCCCCCAAGATCAAGTCCTGATTTTTATTTTTTACAATGTGCAGTGATCAGACTGATCCTAAACTAAAGTTTTTGCTCCTTTGTCCTCTTTCTGCTTCAGCCTTATGTATAAATCATAGCATAGATAATGTATTTTATTGCATAAATTATATTAGATGTGTTATATTGGTTTGCTTCTGTGTTTGAGAATAACCAAATCCCATGCTTCAAGACACTGCTTGATCACTCTTTATCACAAAACAGTCATTGCAGCCTAGCTTCCAGGAAAGCATTTTACAAGTGTCTTTCGATTTCATCTATCTGGTAAACTTCATTCAGTAGAACAATGGATTAGAAAACCTGTGTTTGTGAACTTTATTCAATATAAAAGACTACAGCCCTCAGCAGATGAATGACTGGTCAGTGGCAGTCTTAGACATGGACAGACAGGGCTAACAATGTCATTTGGGAGGTTCTTAAAGAGATAAGGGAATCTATGGAATTAAAGTAAGAAATCTAACAGTGTTATTTCCAGTTGAAATGCATTCAGTTTATTTCACAGGGCAAATAAACACACTAAAAAAATGTAGTGCTTTTGATAAAGGAAACCCCACTTCAAGTCCTTAAGAAATATACAATTAATATTGACAGCAAAGTGCTTCCTACTAGGAATTCCTAAGAAAGAGCAGCAGGATGACATACAGGCTATAGACTGAGGAGTTGTATGTGAGAAAATCACAAATGGTGAAGTTGTCAGTCTAGGATATACCATTTGTTGGTAAGAGGATGTCACCCATGCTTAGATTTATAGCATTCTTTTTATGATGACTGCAATTTTGATTATGAAACTAACTTACATTTTTATGTAGTATTTAATTTATTTTTGTATAAAATTAGCAGTAAATTAGCAAATCTATGAAAGATCCTGTAATACTGAATTATTTACTGACAAGTCCTTTAGTTTTGTTCCTGTAAGTATCTGTAAAAGTTGATCCTTATATTAAGAAATACATAATCCATTTCAAGAATGCACCCTAGTAATGTTTTGGGACTGTGAATTCCACAGTTTAATTATATATTATACTCCTTCTGATATCTGTTGTAGAGGTTTAGTTATGTTTCTGCTGCTTTAAATTTTTTCAGGAATGACTTTGTGAAGCAAATACTTTTTGTGATACAGGAGGAAAAAAATAAAGTGGGAGAGACCAGAAGCGATTACAAAAAGTTGCAGCATCAACCTTGTCTCAGTTCAGTTTCAATATATTCTTCTTCCTGAAGCTGAAACTAAGAAGAGATTTCTCTTAAGGCTTGTACAACACCTGAAAGATCCTCTTATAGGACTGAATACTGAAGAGAGGTTGTGAAACCTAGATGAAGACAGCTCTATCTTCATAATATTGCAGAAACAGCTATCTCCTAATCATGTGAGAAATGCTATTTAGATTATTTTCTCTACATGTTGTTAGTATCTTATTTCAAAATTGTCTTGCACAGATAATATCCAGAGCAGCTCTGATGGCCTCATATGACTCTGATGCTGCAGCTGAGCTTGTTTGGCAAGGGAATTGTTCCAGCTGGTTAATTCCTACCAATTGGTAGGATTTTGTCATTAGATGGAATTTCCGATGCCCATTGACAAATGTTACTGTAGAGCAATCCTATTCCTTACAGGAGATCAAGCGAGCTGGTATGAGATCAAGTGTGTGGTTGTATGTAGGTGTACAAATTTGGACTTCACATTTCAATGGCACCTGGAGGAGCTGCTGACTTCTGTTTCATTCCCATGAAATCCCCCCAGTCCTTGTGGACTTGCCAAATGAGCCAGTCTCAGCTGGCACACATAAGTGGGGCCTCCCCACCTCCACTGTCAGTGAGCACCATCTTGCTGCCCAGACCCACGTGGATGGGAAACAATCTCTTGCTACTGTTGATGCAACAGAGGTGCAAATCATACAAGCAGTGTTTGTTTTGTAAATGCCCCGTGTGCACAGTAGGAGGAATTGGGAGTGCCTGACTCATGCTTAGCCAGCAATCGGAAAATCTTCCCTATATCAGAAAGAAGGCAATTTCAGTGTGTTGAGGTCTGATCATGCCTTCCCCACTGATTGCAAAACTAGATTTTCACTGGCTCTGTTTTTCCTAGCCTGTTATATGGCTCTGAACCAAGTACTAGAAAAGGGCTACACTATCCTCCATCCATGTATGACAAAAGTAGATAATTCAGGTCCTGATTTGTAAAGTTGTTATCTCAAGAACTCTCTTCAGAGGAGACTACATTCATTATACCATAATATTGTCATCCTTTTCAGATCATCCTTCCCTAAAATCTCCTAAAAATAAGAACATTTTTTCTTTCAGTCCCTTTCAAAGACTGATTATTTATCTGCTCCTTTTCTTGATATTTTTCTTCAATTGCTATAAGAATCTCAGTCCTAGGGTTAATATTGTGAAGTATTATAATACAGAAATAGATACTTAAATTTAATAGTTGCCTCTTAGTCATGAAACTATGATCAACAGTGATTATAGCTTGTATTTAATTAGAATATATCTAAAAAAAAATAAATGTAGCTCACTGCAGTGCCCACTCCAAGCAAAAACAACAAAGAAAACCCTATACCTTATTACTATTTTCATTATCTTCAAGTTTCATTTAGTAACTTTGTTTTGCTTGTCAGTGATTAGTCATTTAGTATTTTTTCTCAAAGTCCTTAAACACATATAATAAGACACATATAATAAGACACATTCTTTTTGATAAGCAAAAGAGATGGACCTCTCTGTACATCCCCTTACTACATTTTTTAGCCTCTTCTTTCTCAAAGTCTTGTATAAACAGTAGATTTTGTTGCAGTTTAAAATCAGTCTTATTAATTCCATTATTGGGTGAAAATATTCAATCTAACTTGCCTTGACTGTTCTACTAATATCATCCAGGATTTCATTGCATCTTTTAGTGGCACTATGATGATTTGAGAAGTGCATCTTCATCATTTACTTGTCTAGACAGCTGTGTGGAAAGCAGAAGAATCATACCATAAGAAACTGAGTCATGTATAGAGCTGGAAAAGATTAGGGCTGTGTTTATGAATGTTGCTGCAATAAAAATAATGCTTAGTAAGTCTCCCAAAATCTGCAACCTTGTAAAAAAAAGTAGCAAGTTTTTGTTTGGTAATTTTCCACTTAATGAGCCCTTTCTGTGTCTGTTAAAGGTCTTTTTAATAGGTTAAAATTTTTTTCAAGCTTTATTTTTTTAAACAGCCATTCTGCCTTTGTTTCCAATCCCAATCAGTTACCATGTATTGAGGTAATGATTCTCTTTCTTATCTGTTTTTTATTTTTGTTCACTGGACTTCCTTTGACACAAGCAAGAAGTTAGAAGAAACCCTTCTCATTACTATTTAGCAGTTGAAAAAACACAAACTATATTACAGAAAATTTTTGGAGCTAAAAGTATTTGGGGAGACATGTAAAAATGTTTGTGATTCAGGTAACTGTCTGTTTCCTTCAAAGACATTAAAAACCTAGACTGACTAGCTAGTAGGTGTTGCTTAGTCACAAAATCCTATGTGTAGTAATCATAGCTCTAGACTATTATTCCACTTACATTTTCATTAGTGATATAAACTCCCCTGCATAGCAGGATTTAGAGATAAACTACATCTTGTAGAGAAATTAAAAAAAAAAAAAAGTCCTTTTCACTGATATGTCAGAGTTGAAGAGTTTATAATACCATGATGATCCTTAAAAATATAGTGTGAAATAGTCCAAAAAGAGGGTGTTTTTTTTTTTTTTGCATCTGGAGCTCCTATCTCAGTTAAAATTTGTCATCAGATTTGACTTTTGTCCCTCCCTCTCAACAAATTCTGTGAGATTTGACACCAAAGTAGTCTAGGTGAAAGTTATTTTTCCTGATTAAATTAATATGAATATTTTTATTTTGGCTTTCTAGAAGAGTAATGATTCAAAAAATAATATTCTCTACTATAATATTTGAATTTTGTTTTTATACATTTAACAACCTATTTCTGTGATCATGTGTGTAATATGCAGAAATGCTCAGGCCTAAACAAAGATTTTTGTGTCCCAGAATATGTCTGAAAGATGTCACAGAAAGATTATGGGTTTTATGTATTCTCAAGCCAAAGTAGTTCCATGAAGGTAAATGGCCTAATGTATTTCTGACAAGCAATACAGAGCTTTACATATATTGCAAAATGGTTTTATTTTAAGTCAATATTTAAACTCTAGTTATGAAATTCAAAATGTATGAAATACTGGTATTATTTTACAAGTCTGAGTCATTTGATTTAAATTAATTTTACAGATTGGGTAAGAAGCACAAAAGTATCAGGGACAGGGTTCCATAAAAGGCTAAACCCTCTTTAAGATAGGTTTGATTTTCACCTTGTCATGATCTTGGTGGGCATGCTCAATATCATTAAAAGTTGTTCAGACTTATGGAAAAAATGTCTATCACCCAGGCAAAGATAGAATTTTTCTTGAGGAGGAAATCATGCAACTAACATTTTCTTTCCAGCTGGGTTTTCCTGAACTTCATTTTACTTTGTATTCTGTATGAGCAATCAAAAAAAAACCAAATTGGTCTTGGCTCTCAAAAAGTGAAATAGAATCAAAATCATAAAATACTTTTGCCTGTTATTCACAGTCCTAAGATTTAGGTAGCATATGTTTGATTGAATTTAAGAACCTAAAATGGTGAAAAGCACAAGTAAATCCCTATAGTTGTGGAATTGTGAAAGTTCTAGTTCAACAAATATTAGAAAACTGGAACTGTAATGGACATAGCAAATGTTAAACCACAATTATTTTGACGATAAAACCTCTAATCTAAACCTCTGATGTTACCAAGGATTCAAACATAAACTAACAAGGAAAACACAATGGTGAGTTGCTAATTGCTCCACTAACATGACAATGTGCAGCTCTTGGGAAGCTTTAGGACTTTGACCAGAATGGGGACAAAGATTGATTCTGGGCCACAAAAAAGCCCATGGGATTCTTTGCAGGATGTGGGGTATTTTGTTAGCAAATTTCTGGATGAAATTCAGCCTATGTCCTTTGTAATTGGCTGTCATATCATGCGGTGGCAGTTATGGAACTACTGTGCAGGACATTAATTGCTGCCTTTTAATTAAATACATTCCCAGTGAGTGGACAAGGGTAACAACTGCTGAGGTGTTTTAGACCCTGCATCTTAGGATAATAGTAATGAATGGGACCTCCTGTCTCATTAAACCCAATCTCATATTTCTGTAGACCATTTGTTTTTTAATATTTATTTTTAAAGCAAAAGAGATTCCAAATTAAACCTTTTTTTTTTTTTTTTTTTTTCCTCAACTAAAGAGGCACTATTATTGAAGACTGGTTGGACAGGGAGATCATGATGCAGGGTTTTCTGTCCCTGAGATCAGCTCAGGTGGTTAGAGCACGGTGCTTATAATACCCAGATTGTGGTTTTTATCCCTGTATGGGCCATTCGCTTAACAGTTGGACTCAATGGTCCATGTGGGTCCCTTTCAGCTCCAAATATTCTGTGATCTTTTAGTCACATAAAAAATTAGTTCTATTCATAAACCACTGATTTCTCTACCAACTAAAATTTTTATTTGAATAACTCTTAAACCTGCATAACATTTAACTTGTTTGCTCTACTTAAATATGTAAAAAAAAAGTATTTTCCTCAAAACTCTTTTATTTTGTTGTTTATCCAATTCTTTTATTTTCCTATAGTGTTTTATTCTTTCAATCATCTCAGACATTTAGTTAGTCTTTCTGAAAACTGATGATTGCAATCTTGTATTTCAGGATAGATCTTAATGTTTTGTTTCTTTATTGAAAATATTGTTTGATATGGAAATTATTTTTTTAAGCATGAGTTAGAAATGCGTGCAGTCAGTCTCTAATTCACTGTTTTCACTGTTTGTCTGAAGTTTCTTATTTGTTGTGATTCCAATTCTAACTTTCAGTTTCACTGTAGACAGTCCTGAGAAAACCTAGAACTGAATACTGGAAGTGTATGCCTAAGTGACAACTTTTTTGACAGAGAATGGTTTATTACCCTAGGTTGGTGATTGGTGATCCTTCTTTTATTCATTTACTCCTGTGGTTGACTTCATTATAAACTCATCCACAAAGCTATTTCAGTATCTAGACCAATGTATTTATCTAAGATGAATTCAGACATCATTATACATAGTGACACATATATATAACCATGTAAGTGAGTTTATATGAATATAAATTGTATACATAGCTGTCTTTCATCTACATTCTCAACTGTAAGCTCCTTCTTTTCGTTTTATGACTTTAGATTACATCTTGGGTAATACTCTTCACATGCAACTGTGCCTTTCAGTTTACTGCACCTTTTTCAGAGTAGTGCTGTAAGTTATTTGACTGGTTTTCACGGTACGTTTTGACTGATGAACTGGAAGAACACAATTCCAGCTTTGTCACATAATAAAATAGATAATAATATATTTCAGATGTAAAAATATATAAGGATAATAAAGCTAATAATAATAGGATATATAAGGATAATAATAAGGATAATAAAGCTGTTAATTGATATGATGACTTATCTTTCTGGCCATGACTGAGAGTATGTTAGCCTAATCTATTAAAAGCTTTTTTCACTGAATTAGAAATTAAACTTTAATCCTATTTGGTGAAGAGGATACCCAAAACATACATAGTGAAAAATAATATAATGGTTATAATAAAAGCATAGGTCAGTGTCATAGTCTTGATCTATAGGTGACTTATATACTGAAAAAATATTATAGAGCTGCCAAATGTAGGATCCTTCCTACAGGAGCAAAAGAACCAGATTATTTTTTCAGAATTCAGAATCTTTTATGGAAAAAAAAAAATTCTCAAGTTTGTGCAGAATGGAAAATACTTATACTGCAGTAAAACTTCCTTTATCTTACAGGGCATCTGTGTGATCTCTTCCTTGAGTACCTGGAGATAAATCTCCAGAATTTGTTAGAAAAAACTGAAAAGTATGGCAGAACAGTGACCTTGAAACTTCATCTTCTTAAGGAGGGTCTAGACAATTAATATAATAACTTTATTATTATATATATAATAAGAATACATCAATAATAATAATTTCTTATTGTCCACCTTCTGTATGGAAAGCCATTTACCAAAACTAATGGAATACATCAAAAATCAGTGATTTGCTAATTTCCAGCTGGAAAACCGAAAATGGAAATTTCAGACTTCTGCATGAACTGAGACAGGATCTGCATGCAGCTTGCTGCCATTTTGTCATTAAGAATGCAGAAAATAACAAACTCAGTCAAACTTATTTAGTCTTGAACTAATGCTAATATATGTAGAAAAAAAGATTATGACAGGACATATACACATACATGTACATATACATATACATATACACACATGTATATTATGAGTATTGCTTAGTGTAGCAGAAATGAAACTACAATTCCAAAATAATATTGCTTTTTAGTTAGTGATAAAATAACAAAGTATATTTAAGAAAGTTTTCAGGCATGTGTATGTGCAACAGTACCTTGGCAGGTAAAAGGAAACTCTCTGTGCTCCTGGAAACTCAGTTAAAAGGTGATTGAAGCACGAGGTCTCATCCCCCCAAAAGAGGAGGAACAGACTGATCATTTCAAGAATGTGGAAAAGCAAGCTGGAAGGTGGCACCTAGCCAGAGACTGTAAAAGAATTTCTTGTAACCAATCAGCTGAACATGTGCTTAAGGCCAGGAAGGCAAAGAAAATCTGATGCTCAAAGTCTTATAGAGAAAAAAATTGATATATTTTTCATGGGAAAGAAAACATGCAGCTTGCAAATCAGTGTAGTAAGCAGGGAGCTGAGGCTCAGATTTTCTTTCTTTTTTTCAGAGCTCTATGGCTACTCTATTCAAAACAAAAAATCCAATTTAATTTTATAAATAACCTCTCACTGATTAGTAAAGTGTATGATGTATCTGAAAATAGTTCACTTATCTGAAGTAAAATATGAACTTTGTACCTCAATATCAGATTGCTCTCTGCAGGCCCTCTCTCAGTACTCACATTATGTAGTCATTTACACTGTGAGAAGCAGCACACTAAAACCATGGATCGCTTTACATCCATATCACAATCAGCATTTGTATGGATGACTGCTTAGAATTCAAGGGAAGTAAGAACTGGGGCATGAACCAGCCTTTTTTTTCTGCTCATCTGAATAAGTTTATTCCCTCAAGGCTACAGAAATGTTGAAGACGTTAAGTGTTCACTCAGAACAGAAGTTCTGTAGGCTGCATGGGGGCAGAAACTACCAAGGAATGTTTCGTATCAAATTTACACCCAACAGAGTGAGGATGAGTAATTGTTAGGTGAGAAGTTGCTATGGCTTTGTGTTAGCAGTTCTGAGTTCAGCTACAAGATATTATCTAAGACCCAATGGAGATCTGACTAGGTGACTCAGAAAATTAGTAATGGCTTATACAATCATTTCTAGGTCAAGAGTTTGTATATATTGAACTTTATTCTGGCAAATCATCACTAGCTGATGACTCTTCTGTGGTCTCTGAATTGTTATTCTATATTTGTTTTAGTGAATGGACTACTTAAAATAACTGCCATGGCAGGCCTCCTTTGGCATAGCTGTTCATTACTGCAATAGAAACACTGATGGGAATGGAGGATAGAGCTGCTCAATCAGCCCTAGAAGCAGCTCTTTCAAAGCAGAAATGAGATGCAGCAGTGTAATATGGCAAGGGTAGAACAGAGAAATTTAAAACCATCTGAGACAACTGATCTGTCTCTTCTGATATTCCCTACAAAAACTTAAATTTACCAACTTTCCCCTGAAATGACCATGGTGTCTTGTGTGACATCCCTAAAGACACCGAGATCCAGAATCACCTTTGCAAGATGCCTTCTCTTCTCAATTGGCTACTGGAAAATTGAAGGTTTTTTATTGTGATTCCATTATTGAAAGTCTTGAACCTGGATGGAAAAAATTTGGGTCTGAATCTGAATAATCATATCCCTTCCATTTGTTGCTTATCTCCAAATTTCTTCCAGTGCTTTTTCACTTTCTCTCCAAGAATTGTGTCCTTCATTTCTAACCGGAATTCTCTTGTTTTCAGCTTGTAATCCTTAGTTAAGATAGTGTTTTCCTAAGAGTTTGTTTAAGCCTTTATTATCAAGTAAAACCTGTCTGTGAAGGTTACTATATATCATAGGTTCACCTATGAGAGCCACACACTTATACATCATAAATGGAGTAGACATTTTAGAAATTGTATTTCTGCTTCTTTATTTACACTTAGAATTTCCATGCAAAGGTTTAAATTAAAAGAATCCAACAAGTAATTTCATTACTAATCTCATTTAGATTACCTCTAGATACATCTTCTGCCCACAAAACAGGCTCAGCCCAATGTTTTCTGAAGACTAAGGGTTTTTTCCTAACATATTAATTATACATATGTTAAATCAGGTTTTGACATGACTGCAGGAAATCATGTTTTCTACTCTCTTTACAGTAGTTTCCATGTATTTTTCATTCCGGTGAGTTTTTTTCCATTTCAGTGGGGCTCAAAGACTACATTTGCAATCTCATGAACACACTGTTTAGTAAATCATTAATATAAAACATGTTTCAAAAACACAATAAGTTTTCCAAAACACGTTTTCAGAGGGGAAAAGGAGACAGCATTTTCTTCAAAATTTGTTAAGAGAGAAATTCAGAGGGTGGTTTTATACAACTGCACAGGAAAAACAGATGTCAAAAAATCAAGATTTTTATATGCCACTTCAAAATAAATAAGGAACAATAACTTTATTGCCTGTGTCCTTCATCTTCAGGCTCTTTTTTTTCTAACAGAAGAATTCCTGCTGATTTCTTCCTTGTGGAGGTTAGTGTTGAGCCCACACTTATCCCCACTGACTTTGAAAATGAAGAAACTCTCCTGATTCTCAGGAAGAGTTCATTACAAAGCACTATGTGACCGATGAATTTGTCCAGATACAGGTGGAAATGGGCAAAAAAAGCATTTGGGAAAACATGAAAACTCAAAAAGAGGGCTGAGAGTTCAGTTTGTAGCAAGAAAAGATGGAAAGAGTGATGGAAAGTAAAGACAGTGTAAACCTGTTTCCCATATCTTACACCTGTGGAAGAGCTGCATTTATTCCCCTGATTTCACCTTGATTGTAGGGGATAATTTTAAATAATGCTTTTCAGATGATAGGCACCTTAAGTTATATTAAAACATGTAGAAAGTGTGAAGACATTATTGAAGGGGGCTTTTTTTTACTATTAGTGTTCAATAAATTATGTTTTTAAAGTTTTGGAGACAATTTACTGTATTTTTGTGATAACAGGTGTTTGCATTATCTTAGCAGTAAAAGGTGGGTTTTGTGCACATTACAGAGCATGTGTGTTCTAAATAGGTGTGTGTGTGTGTATTTTAATACTGATTAAAAACTTAAGTGGTTTTTGAAGTCTTTGAAAATGTTTTTGTTGTTTTTTTTTTTAAGAATAGATAATGTATAGGTAATCGAATCAATTACAATTGAACATATAGGTAATATTGAATCAGTGGAGTATGAAGTAATGGGAAAGTTTGATTTTCTCTCCTTCAAGTATTTCTGATATTGGCTTTTCTCATACAGATAGCTTAGGGAAAATGTCCAAAGACCACCACTTACATTGCAAAAACCTTCAAGCAAACTAAACTGTTCTAGATTTAAATTCTGATAACACAAGAAAGTGCCAGAAAATGAATTTGATTAATCACTCCATAAACATTGATGGTCGAGTTACTATCTCTTGTTACTTACAGGAGTTGGAGGACAGATTTTTTACCCACTTTTTAAATGTAAATCACAGTGGCCTTTGAGCAGTAATATGTTAGAATCATATCTAAATGCAGAAAACTAAGAAATACCACAGAATTTGTAATTCCTCTGTCTCAGCGAAAATATGTCTTTAAATATAAATGTAAATGCATTCCTAAATAATGATTCCTCTGTTAATTTGAGCTGCAATGAAGAGGACAAATTTTAATGAATGGTATGATTTTCCTCCCTTCAAATGTGTTATTCAAACAACTTTATTTTTCATTGTTCACTAAGCAGTACTAGAATTAAAGAAACTATAAACATCTTCCAGCTAGAAAAACATTTTTTTACAAGCAAAATATTTGAAGTTTGTTTGCTTTTTTCCTGTCTGCTTTTAAAAGTCTTAGTGAGTAGAGATCAGGCAGCTTTTCTCCAAAACCTATTCTATATTCTACTTGAAGCAACTTGGATGTGTTTCTTTTCTCCCTTCTCAGTTTTGTCCTATTAATGTTAGTTTTCCAGACATCAAAGTAGTAAGTAGGGTAGACTGTAAATTTTTTGACATAAGCTTAATAGTTTAAAGAGCTCTTGATGCATCTAGATCTTTAGCCTAATAATCTACAGAAGCATGGAAGTTGTGTAGAATGTCATATTTCAATTTTCTTATGTCATCCCTTTGCCAGTTTGTACAGTGGAAGCTCCCTGTGAAAGAGTCTTGTTAGTAAAATACTTAAGAGATCACACTTTTTAGAAGTGTTTGCCGCTACTCTTTTCATGTATTTTATTTCATTGATTGTGTTAGGTGAACACAGTTTCTTGCAACTCTGCTTCATCAGTTGTTTTTTAGAATTGTTGCGTTGTATTTTAGAATTGGAAACACCTGAAATCTTTGGATCTGTATAAAGCTATTTGACTGCAATGGTAGATCATTAACTGAACAACAGCTTCTCCTGACTAAAATTCCTGGGCCACACTACACATGAGAACACCCTGTGTCACTCTTTGTGGCTGCTGTGACCCCTTCTTCCCCAGAAATTTATATCTATGTACATTTATATCTATAGAAATATCTTTATATATATATTAATACATATTATAGAAAATAATATCAATTATCTCTTACATAAAAAGTAGAGTATGAAATACAATAGAAGCATCTCTCCAGAAACCAAACAAAACAGAACAAAACAACAAAAACCCTCCTAAAAAATGCCCCAAAAATGGGGAAATATTTGGAATATATGCAAAGTATATTTCTTTTCCCTTAGTATTTTGCACACACATACTAAGGTGTGCTTACATGAGTCAAATTCCTCAGGACTAATTTAAACAGCTAAGAAATGATCAGAGAGGAAGCTCTACACTGCTGTTACAAGAATATTGTTCGCATGTTTTTGTTTAGACAGCTCTTTTTTGTCCAGAGGTGAGAAAGTCATTGTCAAAGCAATCCATTCCACCCTTTTCTACCTGTCATCCACCTCTTGTGAGCAATGCTGGAATCCTTCATAGAATAATGAGAACTTTAATTTCACTACACACCTGAAACGCATGTTAATGGCTGAACTGTGTGTACAAGGTACAAATTATGTTTTCTTTTGCACTTTCATGAAGACAGCAAAATAATTTCAACCTGAAAAAACCCCAGAACCTAAAACAAACCCCACCCACACCTCTTTGACTTTTAAAACAAAAATGCACTTGCTATTTTGACTTCTTTGTGAATCACTTAGCGTTTTTGAGACTTTATGTGCTTCTGTTCATAGCACAGGCAAACTTTACATGAAGTTGCCCATTTCATGCTAGCACTGAAGTTATGGTCTCTTTCTGTTCCAGAGGAAAGATTATTGTTTCCCCATCTTTTAGTCCTCAAGAGTCCAAATTTTATGTACTTTTACTGAAAAGTCTCATATTTAGTGGAGTATTAAAATTTTTCTCTTTTCTTTGAGAACCTTACAGAAAGCAATTTTGAGTTCAGGAGAAAGGGAGGAGCAGCCTGTCCTTCAGAAAAGACAGGCTCTTCGTATGAGGGGCAGCTCCTACAAAGGGCATGCTCCATTTGGCTTGTTTCCTAGGTATGAGATGAAACAAGCCATGCTGCTTCAGGCAGATGAAAGCTGGGAAGGAGATGGGGGTTGGTTCTGACCCCAGTTCCTACTTGTCAAAAATGTGTGATTTTTTTTCTCTATTTAAATATATTATAAAGAGCAGAGGGGGGCGGGTGAAAAATGGAGGAAGAAAGCCAAAAAAAGTCAGCTATTTTCTGGCAGGTTAACCATCAAGTCTCATCATGAGAATGACTGTTATGGTATGATCCCAATCCTGCAATGTGGAATGCAAAAATGCCTTTTACTGAGACTGTCCAATTTGATTTGAAGGGCCTGCATACAAAGAGGCTCCCCAGGAAACTGTTTAATACTGCAACATTAAAGCAAAATATGTTACTTTAACTGGAACTTTGTTCTTCACCATAAACCTTTAACATCACCTTAAGGAGCAGATTATTAAAAAGTAATATGTGATATATCTATATATATCTATATATATATGTAATTTGAGATTAATTCCTAACTTAATATTAATAAGCAAAATGCTCAGACCTACTACAGGATGGACAGCACTTCTTTCTGGGAGAGCTCTGACAGATTAAAAAATGCAGAGTCAGACCCCAAACCTATCAGATTACCATTGTTCTCTGGTCATATTCCAGAGTCCTTATTAAATGAGCTGCACCAATCTCAGCTGGTATCTGAACTACAGCTCTAACAAGTAACTGGGGGAGAATGTTATTTGCTCATAGTATATTTCCCTCCTAGGAGAGATCCAGGTTAATGCTTGATAATCTTTTTGTATTTAGGGTTCAGGCTGTCTTTGCTTGAAGAAAACTTCCTCAGAAGTCACTAGTATTAAGCTTGTAGCTTAAGAATTAACAGTTATATTAACATTAATATCTTGAAAGCTTGTACAAACTGTCAAGCTAACAAGATGAACAAAACCTTTATTCTGAGAGAGATTTTCTTCCCATAAAATCTCAGTGTTTCATATCATCTTTGTCTCTTGTCAATTTATGTTCCATAGCTTATTCTTTGTATAAAATAAGCAGTCCCAGGGAAGTCATTAGGAAGTAGGAATATTATAAATGTTTGTCTAGAGCCAGAGTTTGCCAGTTTATTGCTGCCTGTTAAAGGTGTGAGAAATGGTAACTTTGCCCAAACTCAAGCAGTATTAGAAAATGTTGATAGCTGAGCATATCCATTTTTAGTTCCAGCATGCTCTGCTGTGTAATTTCTTGCAAAATCTTCATGTATGTGCTTTGTTCTTTATCTACTGGCAACTTGAAGAGAAAAATGCAGGATTTTGGTGGAAAGTTATAGTAAAATATTAAATATTGGCAGTCAGAAAAGGAACTACCAAACATGATTATATATCACCATATATACATATATATATCACCAATAAAGACATATTTTTTTTGTGACTCAGTTAAATTGAGTAATATGTCTCACAAAACTCAGTATCATCAATATTACTATATTAAATCTTCATCAGATGGATTATAACATCTTAGAGGTATCAATTGCTTTTGAGAGCTTAAGAAGCTTGTTCTATGCAAAGCCTCTCTAGCTTTGCTAAGTCTTGGAAAAGTTGCAGTCATTTGCATATGATATGACTACTACTTTTATCATAACTTCTGAAAAATAATCAGTGTCACAAAGTAGATACTTTTAGCAAAATCTCTATTTGCTTTCTGAAACTCACATCAGAAAAATAAGTAGCTAATTATCAGAAAAAAATAGTTCTACTGGACATTTCCAAATTCTGCAAGAGATTCCTAGTGCTTTTATTTAACTTCTCAATACTGCAAATCAGTTTAAACTTCTGAAGCTCAGACTGAATCTGAACTTCCAGACACCTGGGAAAGTAACAAACTGGATATGCTCATATATTAGTCAGAAGTCCTATTTAATAAAAAGGACAAAATGCAACAATTATATTAATAAGCAATATGCTTCCAGATAAATGTGTGGATTTGAGCATTATCTTGATAAGATGATAGAATGATAGGGAAGAAATTAACTGAAGAGAAAAAAAAAACCAAAAAACAGCTCTACCAAAATTCCCATGGAGAAAAAACACCCTTGTCAGAAAAGCTTTTTTTCCCCCAAACTTTAAATAGTCTCAACTTTCAGTTCAAATATAGTTTTTATAATCTCTAGGAATACTTTTATGTATGGGTTTCAGCTCAGACTTTTTAGCATTAATACTAATTAAATCTTCCATTTTTTTTAATCCATGTTCTCTGGAAAATTGGAAAATGCTCAAGTAGGATTAATCTTTTACAAAATTAATTCTCTTTTCCAGATCCATACAAACATGACAGGCTTTTTTCCCACTTTTAAGTCTATTTTATCTCTTATATGTACTGGTTAATAAAAACATTTCTCTGCTGTATGTCTAGGGGACATCAGACACCAGAGCTTGTGTACTAGAGCCATGAGAAGATTCCTTATTTGATGGGAAGAGGAATTCCAGGTTGCATGGTAAAAGCATGCAATAATTGGTCAGAAATCATGCTACCTACGTTTTAATTATGGCTTCTCCACCTATCAGCTGCATATCATGGGATGACTTGACTCCAGACTTAAAAGGTACTCATAAAGCTCTGATACACAAGGCTGGGTGTATCAATACATTAATAGTAGAAGCTGCTCTGACCTGTGTGTGACTGACATTCTGCTGCTGTAAACCAACACAGAACAGCAGAGGTTCTCAAGTGGGCATTCCCTGGTAAAGCACCATTGATCACTGGAGTGCCTGAGCAAGGACCAGAGGGGAGGATGGAGAGGTCAGGTCTAGGCCAGAACTGGGTCAGACAGAACAGCTGGATGTCTTGAATGCCAAAGAAGATGGTCAGGGTAGGAGCAAGGAAAAATCAGATGGCAGTGCCCACTCTGGGAATGCAGCTGGGCAGGGGGAACTGGATGCAGTACTTTGCATGTTTGTCTCCTCCACTGAAGAAAAACTTCAAATAGTTTAGAAATGGCTGTGCTGTGCTTTTTCCTTGAAAGGAATGCAGGGAAACAGATTTGTTTTCCCATGGAAGCGATCCTCTGTATCCTTCACCTCTCTGTGAGCAGTGAGTGCTGGTGCTTAGTGTACTTTTCTAGCCTATCTGAAGAGAAGGGCTTCTACCCTCCTCTAGAAACTGTGGAGGATGCTGTCAAGAATATGATCAAGGACTTTTCCCAATTAAAAAAAAAAAAGTGATCTCTTTATTTTGATAAGAAGGTCAGTCATAATGACTGACAAAAAGGATGATATCTAGAAATTTGTTTTGCTAAACTGCTAAAAACTTGACCTGTAATATTGATTTATATAGTTGTGAGGATATCCATTTTTCACTATTCAGTAAATATATTGCAATATTGTTGCATCTCTGGACACATAAAGCAGTCTTATTTAATTAATAAAGAAGAGAGTGCACATTCTCTTTTCTTTTTATGTGACATATATCAAAAAAAAGATTAAATATTAAAGTTGTCTAGGTCCTTTCCAGTTGAAAGACAAATGTAATTCTTGACTAGAAGTACATGTACAGGATATATATGCAACTCTAGGTGTGCAAGCCTGTATCATGCAGATTTTCAAACTACTAAAATCTTGGAACAGTGCAATAAACTTAGGAAAACATTGAGTCTCAATATAATCTTTCCTTACCTAAGAAAATATTTCTTTCATCTACTTTCCTTACATACATCTGTCACCATGGATGTACAAGGTTGTCAGTAGGTTTGACTTCTGTTTTTTAAGTAAATCCAATGGTTCCTTTTTCATATACTGAAAGTATACTTTTTCCATATATTGAAAGTACACAGAGGTAGACATTCAACTATGACAATCAACAAACTAAGCACAATAAACCAGGCTTTCAATATTAATGTAGACAGCAAAGCAACATTCAAGGATCAAGTGTTCTCACTGCATGTTTCAGATGAAAGACTTGGAATATCTTTTATATCAGAGACTGTGACAGAGCCCTTTGTAGATACCTGATACTTTGCCCACAGGGGTAATATCTGAGCCACCTGCATCTTACTTCGGTGTTTCAAATCTTTGTTGGTCGCAGGACAGCAAAGGAATAAGAGCAGCTAGACTTGAAAGGAGAAGAGGGAGTCAGCTGCAAATGACAACATTATGAGGAACTGCCTTAGCTATAGTAATTTATCAGAAGAATGAAGACATTTCAGCATCCTCCTCTCAATACCACCAGCTGTGTCAGAGCTGACAGTCTTTGCCATCAAGATCTTTGCAAAACACTGCTTACAGTGAAAGTGTGTGTGGGAGTGGGGAAACTGAGGGAATAGAAGAGTCTCCTGCACTGATATAGTCACCACAACTCATTCTGCTCCTAGGTTGTACTTTCTCATCAAGTACACCTATCACAAGCTGGTCCAGGAAAAGGAAAAATGGATCATAAAATCTAAAGAGAAGATGCCTTCTAATGACTAAGTATTCTTCTCTTATTTTTTCTAAAAGAACAAGATTTCCCAAAACTTGAAACCCTGTTGTATTTTTGGCTGAAGATTACTGTAATTTCTCATCAGATCTAGAAAAAACTGAAGCTTATGCAGAAAACACTAAAACTAAATTTTTGAGAATAATACAGAATACAGGTTTGTTGTACTTAGTGTTTTCAGAAAAAACATATCAGTTACACTGTTGAGAAGAGAAAGGATTTTTATTATTTTTTAAATTTTATTTATTTATTTATTATTAAATATTTTATTATTTTTTTGCTATACATTTATTAGGTGGAATGGTGTTCTTTTGAGATGGTAGAAAATACTAGAGGCATTTCATGGTACTGCTAAATGGATATTTCGGTGTTAATTTGCTTCCCTTGCATTTCCTTGGATCTCTTAGTTTGAACCCATACTAGGCTAGCCAAGGTAAAAAATTCTCAAAGGTATTAAGTGAGCTTGGTGTCATTGTTACTCTCCAGCTTCTCCAGCTGATCACTGTGATAGCCATGCCAATATAGTTCAGAGCTTTTGTAGCAGAACAGAACTGCCTTTGTAACAGTGTTGCTGCTATACAGCCAGGCTCTAGTCCCCAAAAATACACCTGGGGCTGCTTTCCCTGCCCTGTGTGTCCTGTGTGACCTAGTGCTGGCAAAGGCTGTCAGTTTGCATGGACTGTAGGACAGACACCTACACTGTCTTTCATCTGCTCCTTAAATCAAGGCTGGAGACCTCTGCTCTAACTCTGCAGAGTAAAAATAGCTCTCTGTCCCAAAGTACCCCAAACACACACTGGGGAAAGACAGCACAAATACCACATAAATAGTGTATGGAAGTAAAAAACATGACTAAGCAACGGCAAAATTTCTGGTAACCAAAATCAGAACCTGAAGATTGCTTTGTATATTGCCACTGGAGATTAATTAGAGCAGCATGTGTATATTCTGGAAAGGAGATTTCTGCTGAATGTAGTGGTTGTCCACTGCAGCTATTGAGTGAGATATTATAGTGTAGACACCATCATCTCTTAAAATGTTTAATGATGTATGAAAGTTGATGTGCTTGTGAATTTTGTTAAAGAGCTAAAAAGTCAAGAAATATTAAGAGTGCTGTAGCATTAATAAGAATATAATTTTTACTACTTTTATATAAACACATCTAGTCATTCAATATTGTCAGATATCTAGTGGCTTGTTGATGATACAGTGGTGAAATTAAATTTTTGTCTCAAAGGAAAAAAAATCTCCAGAAATCTAAAAACAATGGAAATTGAAACTTATTACTCACTCATGCTAAGTATAAAGCAGTAGAAAGGAATAGTCTCCTGTTTTTCACTTCATGAACAATTGATTAAAAAAATTAATTTCTTTAGTTCTGTTGGCTTTTTTCCCTACATTTTGAAATGCTAGTTCTATTAAAATTCTTCTGAATTAGAGGAAATATAATCATGCACACAAAGCAGCTATGGGTTTGTCCATGTGAAAACATTCAAAAATCTTTATATTGTGAATGAGTCTGCATTCATCTTATACTTGCATTCAGAAACCAAAAGATCTCTGTGGGACTAGATAGGACTTTGATTCTGAGTGTTAACAAATGCAAGGAATATTGCATATTTTAATTTATGTACATGCCTTGATTTAGGCTTTAGTGAGCTTGCACTATTGTTCTTAACAATTCTATTATTCCAAACAATTCTAATGACAACAAAAACTACTAGATAATTTGCTTTTGGGGTGTCAGATAGTGGCATTAACAAGTTCTACATAGTTAGAGAACAATTTGAAATGCTATAATGGAGATTGCAGTCTCCTTTGGCAATAAAGACCACTAAACTGACTTCACATACGTTAGTTTTCCTCACTGGGTCTAAATACATTGTTCCTATAGGAGAAAAACCCACAGCCATTCCACTATGTCCTTGAGCTAGGGTTTGGATTGGGGAAAAAGGATGACTAATCAAGAAACTGAGATTTGCAAATGTAGATTTTAGAAGCTGTTTTCCTCTGTTTTGGACAATTTATGCAACAAAATCAAATAGAACAAATGCAATAGAATCCTTTCGTTTTGGAACTGAGTGTATTCAGTGTCACTAAGGCCAATATTGTCTAAGAAACCAACATCATCTGTTTCCTCCCATACCAGATGTTTCTTCACTTTGAATTATTTGTTCATTTTTTAGAGAACAATCATTAATCCCTTCTGAAATTCTTTGTTATTTGTTGCTCAAAATGGTGTTATTAGGAAAAAAAGAATGACAAAACCACTTCTTAATACTCTTGTTTCTTGAATTCCAAATTTCACTTTAGGAAAATGCACAAAAGAATTTAGACAATAATAGGGCATACAAGGATTTTCTAAACCACAACTATGGAAAGGATTTCATGCTTTTTGAATCCTGATTCTAATCTCATAAAGCTTCCATAATCTCATAACATACTTCAGACATGCTTAACCAAGCAGGATCATCTTTTCATCTCAGGAAGGGATTTAGAGAATAAGGAAATTAAAAATTTCATATAATCAATTTTTTTTTCTTCTTCTATCTGCTTATGTATTTTTCTGCTTGTTTTCCAATACTTTCGCAGCATCAATAAAATAATGAGTCAAAAGTTATTTGTAGTGATGTTTTAGGATCTAAGAAAAATGGCTGCAAAGATAAAGAAAGTATAGGTAATTTTCATTCATGGACAATAGGTTTTCTTCTCCCCTTCAAACTGCATGTGAACAATTAGATGTGTCAGAACACCAGATAACAGAAAAAAATGGGTGATATCATTTATTACAGCAAGCCTTGCTTTCTGTGTTGGCTGTTTCTTCTCGAAGTGACAAAATTCTTTTACTCAGATGTCATAAAGGAAAAGTTCAGCTGTATCTGAGTTAAGAACTTCTGTGTTTTAGGCTGTGTTCTAGAACTCTACACCCTGGAGTTGAGCTAATGGTGAGAGAGCTAAAGAAATGTCTTGTGCTCTTCCTGAACAATACTTTAACAAATATCTCAGTGTAAGATGCACTGCTCTGAAGGTTCTACGACATGGGTTTGGGCCGAAGGAGTGAGCAAGCCAAGATAAAACATACATGGTTTGTTTTTTCCCTTGTGATGTAAAGGTGTCTTTTGAACTTTCTTGAGCTGGAGACATAGGAGTTTTGTATATATGGCAATATCAGAGCAATGAGGCCATCTCCATTGCTCTGAGGGATGTTTGAAGGCAGACACAAAAGTGGCTGCCAGCGAGTGACACCAGGGGGTACCTGTGGTTGCTACTAGTGTGGGTAAGTGGAGCTGGGCTTTGGGAACACATACAGATACCAGCTGCTTTCAGTCATCTCAGAGCTCATGAAAATGAAGAATTACATGCCTGAAGAGGACAATGCCAAATCCAGGTACTCTGCTCAGAGCTATGATCCAGAAACACTCAATCCTGATAGTGTGTATATATATATATATATATATATAGAGTCTATATATTAAAATTTAATTTAATAAAATTTAATTTTCAGCACATCTTTTTAATACCCCTAGTGCCAAAATACCTGCCTCAGCTCCACTGACATGGAGTGGCTAACATACCTCATAAATTCTCTGTGGTGTCAGTGAGACTAAGCCTCATAAACATGTATTTTAAACTATCTTTTGCACTTACATGACTCAGCACAATAGCCAAGATCATTCAAATTAAAATAAAATTTAAAAATCCCCAATATTATCATGTTTCCTTGATTTTTTTTTATTTTTTTTTTTTTGTCAACGTGGTATTTATTGTCAGGAAGTGGCAGTAATTCAATAAATAAGTTTTGGGTTTACTTACTGTGTTGGGATTTATACTAGAATTTAAAAAGTCTTCAAGCAGTGGCCTATGCTGACTAAAAGAAGGCTGCACTCTTCTCTCATCTTGGTGTAGTTGGACTGTGAAGGAAGGAATACCAAAATTCCAATAGAGTAGAAAGGCAGAGAATGAATGTGATGGATTGATGTTTTCTGGTTGCCAGGTGTCTACCAAACCACTCTATCACTCCTTTCTCCATCAAAAACACAGGGAGAAAAGTACAATGAAAAGCTCATAGGTCAAGTTAAGAGCAAGGGGAGATCACTTGCTAATTACCTTTATGGGGTAAAAAACCTCTGTCTGGAGAAATTAATTCAATTTATTGCAAATCAAATTCAGAGTAGGATAATAAGAACAATTTTAAAATCACATCTGTTCTTCTTGGGCTCAGCTCACTGCTAACTGCTCTTCAGAGTCCTGCCAGGGACTGTCCTGCTCCAGCACAGGGTTTCTTACAGGGTCACATTCTCCAGTCACATTCTCCAGGGTGGGGACCTCCATGAGCTGCTGGGGAACCTCTGCTCTGGCACCTGAGCATCCTCTCTCCATCCTTTTGCACTGATCTTGGTGCCTGCAGAGTCGTTTCCTTCTCATATTCACTCTTCTCCCTATGCTGCTTTGCAGGGTGTATTTTTAGCCCTTAAACGTGTTTTCACAAGGCTCTGTGACTGTCTGATGGGCTCAGCTTTGGCCAGTGCTGGGTCCCTTGTGCAGCTGACCAGACTGCTTCTGTCAGACATGGGAAAAGCTTCTGGGATTTCCTCATAGAAGACACCTTATAGCCTAAGTGCCATCAAAACCTTGCCAAATATACCAAAGACAGTGAATGAGAATGAAAAAAGTAAAGAAAGGACCTAAATGTAAGATCAATAAGGAGTCAGGGAAATATCATTTGATGTCTTAAAGTACATTTCATGTCTTAAAGTACAGATGTTCAAAATTTGGTTTATTTTCCTTGTTATTTAAATGATGCATAATGATTCTGAAAGTAAAATATAGGGTTTTAGGATTAAACATCTTTTTTCAGAAAATAATTAGAGTAAATGTACTTGAACAGCAGCTTAATAATTGATTTTAGTTTTTGTCTTCAAGAAAAAATGATATTATTTTTATAATGAGTAATAGATTTGTTGTCTGGATAAAGAATACATCCTAGCAAGATTGATGAGGATGTTAGAAACCACCCAGGAAAGGGGAAGGATACTAGAATAAATTTTAGCTGGAATACTCTCTACTTTTGTAAATAACATGAAGTCCTAATCTTTTAGGTTTAAACTTTAGGTTTAGGTATAAGGTCACAGAAGTTCTTAAAAATTAAATATATCACTTATAAGATTCCCAAATAAAATTTGCAAACCTATGTAGGAGGCTTACATCATGGAAAAGATGTTTCCCACACATTATATTATGCGATGGAAGAATTTATCAGTTAAAGAAGATTGTAATTTATCAGAGTTAAAGAAGATTGTAAATAAACTGAAGTAAATATTTATACCAAAGCATTAACTATGTTCTTTTGGGGAGGCGGGGTGGAATTTGGGGAGTGTTTTTTTGTTTGTTTGTTCAGGTTTTTTGGTTTGTTTGTGGGTTTTTTTTGGCAGAAGATGCAATCAGTGACTCTGAAGCATGTTTTGAACTTAACTTGGCTTCACCACATTATGCATTCAGGGAAACTGGAAAATTTAGAATATTTACTTTTAACACTTTCTATTGAAATATTTTACTTTCTAGACTTTAAGAAATATAAATTTAAAAAATACTTATAGCTCTCTCTCTTGTAAAGTCCTAGCAGTTATTTGGTCAGTGAAAAACCATCCAAGCTTGAGTGGTTTCACTGCTGAACAAAGCCTTCCTTTTCACAGTTCTAGAACAGCTCCCAGAGCAAAAGCAGTTGTTACAACTACTCCAACTCTGCTTGTAGTAGCTGAAAATGGTTCAGATCAAAGCACAAACAAATTGGGTAACGTGGGAGGGGGTTAGACTCCACTGCCTGCCACTCGCTTATGGATAGCTGTTATTTCAGGTTTATTTATGAGGGCAGTCCTTTACTATCTAATGCTTTGCCTGCACTTGCATATTTTATGCACTTAGAGGCGACAAGACAGGAGAGAAGTAGACTTTAAGTCTCAAGGCTATTGAGGCTGCAAAACTCAGACTAGCTATTAGCTCTGAGCTGGAGCTGTGCCTTTGCTAACAGAAAAGCAGCAGCATAAGTCACTGAGGTGAAGGTTTATTAATTCTTCCCTGCCTTCACTGGGGTTACATGGTAAAGATAAGGTCTCTAAATTTAGAGCTTTGTAAGATAAGAGTAAGTGATACCTTATAGGCTGATACGTGTATGACTTCTGGTACGTGCAACAAATTGCTGCTTGAGCGAAGAACCAGTCACCTATTAACCTGCTGCTGCCTACCTAGGCTCCAGATTGATTGCTGACAAGATTTTGCTGTTTGGAGGGAAAAATATAAAGTGGGAGACTATCCTTCTTATCTAGTTCTGAAGGACCACAAGCACACAAAACAAATCCTACAGCTATGCTAAAAAAAGCTGAAACTTGCCTGTAGCACAGACTTCAAGTGTGTTTTTCTGGGGGTTTTAAACATTTGTAATCACTAATTAACTTAGCTATGAAGATAAAAACTGTTTTGTCAACACAGAGAGTTTCACTGAGGAGTGGGGAAAATTTAGGGTGGGTCAAAACACGCAGCTCTCAAAAAAGTTTTTGCTTGTGTGGAACAAAGTTCTACTTGTCTATGCTGGCAAAATGCTTGTATTATAGACATCTGATAAATCACGCATGAAAGAAAATGATAAGGGGGAATGTTTGTGTGCACACACTAAAGAGCTGTGCACGTTGCAGTGCAGAGCTCTGAATGTTGCATTTCAAGTTAGTATTTATATTTTTTGGATGAGTAACAAAGTGAAAGGGTTTATGGGGAGTGGATAAAAAAATACTGACTTAGCTTTTTCTTACGTGTAATTCATGGTATTATAAAATTATATTATTTTGGAACATTTATGATATTTCACATGGACAGTGAAATATATTTCTGACTCTGAAAATACTAGGTTCCCTCTTTATACACTCTGGCTGGGAAGTGTGAGAATTATGTAAGCTTTGCAGTTGTTAACACTCAAGTTTTACACTGTGCAATAGTTTCAAAGGAAAAAAAAATAGTTGAACTGACTTTCTAGAGAAAGGGTTATATCAGAATTATGCACACTTTTTCATCCACATAAATTTTTCTCACTATATTTACAGTTTGGATGTGACAGGCAACAAACCAAAAGGGGACAATGCAGCTAATATTTCCATACTGGTTGTTAGGTTGTGAGAGGGTAGGCTGGAATAATTTATGGGCTGAGAGAGTGACAGAAGATGTAACTTGCATCACATTTTTCTCCTTTAAACTTATTTATGCATCCGATCTGAGCCTTGGAACAAAGACTAATTTGTTAGGTAAAATCTGTTCTGCAGACTTCTATCTCAACACTTCCATCAATAATTTTGCTTTTGTTGTTTGTTTTCTGATTTGAGCCTTTGTAGGCTGTTATGTATAAACTTGCTTGCCTCCTATGTTATTCACATTCTTAATATGGCCTAGATATATAGAAGAAATGTGAGAACATAATGTTACTTACTGGAAAGAGCATTGATGCTCTTATTTATATCACTGCATGGGAAGAAAAAGTTTAGTTAAAGTAATAAATACTTTACAGTATGACATCTCAGTGACCCCAAATTATGCACAACAGTGTTTATGGGTGAACCTGTAAAGAAATTGTGGGGGGAGGGGGGAAGATAGCTAGGTGTAAATTTATAATCTGACATAAAATATTACAGTATATTGAAGTAAGAGGGAATATTTGAATATTTAAATCTTCTTTAGTAACTACTCTGATTATAGATATTTACATAGCTGCACATTCTATGTCTTGAAATAGGTTAGTATGAGTGATCTCCTAGAAAAAGATTAAATACTTTTCTAATCATTTTATCTGAAACAGCTGATCAGAAATGCTTTCATATTTGGTTTCATTTGAGATGTGCTGATCCCATTGGCTTACAGGAAACATTTACTAGAGGAATCAGCTTTCTCTCTGTGGCTGTGTTTCAAGCTTTATGAATTGAGTTGTTAGGGAATAGCAAATTGACTAGGGGGAAATGGGAAAAGCAGCTTTAGGATTGATGTGCTGCAAATACTTGCACTTTTCTTGTTGTCTATTAAGATAACTATATATGTGAGGGAATGACAAGGTTTTATTTCCCATCCATTTGTTTAGCTTCTGTTAGGACATGAAATTGGGTTGGTACCTTTTATGAGGCAATGGACAGGCAATCACTAAAATGAACACTTAAGGATAGGTGTAGCCTGAACTCTCATCCAAGGCCTTGTAAAATAAATTTCAGTTTCTACATTAAGTGGAGTTTGGATTAGGTTTAAAGGTACTGTGGGTTTGAGAAATGTTAAAACAAACTGTTTTTGAAAAGTCTTCATGAAGCTGTAATTCACTTTCTTGGCTTCCAAGTTCTACCTCTGTCATGGAATTGTGTGCATATCCTGTGACAGCACAGCTTCTTGTCCCAGTTTCAGGGACATATGCAAGAGAACACAAGGGGTTGCCCTACACTGTCATCACAGTGTTTTGGGATAGTGACAGCTCAAATTTTATTATTATGAGTTTCCTGGAATTTATTAGTGTAGTTTGTCTATAGCACAGTGTTATGGATTATATCAAGCCTCAAAGGAACCACAAAGTTATTTTATCTGTCATTTTATTAACTTTATTTTAAAGATAATACATCTCTTGTCAATTTGTTTATAGGATTTAACTTGTCTTATAAAGGGAAGATATTAAACTAATGTTTTTATAATCAAAATAGAAATTATTAATGTCTCATCTCTAATCATCTTCAGACTTTGATTTATATATTCAAACTTATTTCTATGTCATACCTAATATATAGATTTGAAATAGCATACCTGTTGTTTATTATTCTTCCTCTATGGTAATTTCTGAAAAATGATACTATATGCATTCCTTTCACTGAAACTCTGTTAAAAAATATGTTAATAAAAAAAAAAAAAAAAAAAAAAAAAAAAGAAAAAAAAGAGCAGGCAGGCTTTTTAGAATTGGCCTGCCATCTCTCTTTTCAGTATATAGTACTTCATCAGAGTCCAGAGGAAGAGACCTGGGCAAGCCCCAGTCTCAGCCATGATGGGTCCTGCTGCAGGGCCCACATCAGCCACTGTCCTCTGGATGATCTCACACCTTCCCAGAGCCCCCTCTCTACTCCGGATCCAAGGCAGGAGGCTGCTCTGGGAGACATCCAACTCCCCAACACCATCTCTGCTCCCACCCCATCTCTGGAATGAGGTGATATTCTTCTGGCTACTCTTCTCTAATGGCTTTACCAGCAGTGAAACAGAATGGAAATTACCTGAGATTTCTTAGCAAAGAGTGCTACTTATTTTAACAGAGTTCTATAAATATTTTATTAAATCTGGGTTCTCTATTATGTTGTGAACCCTGGGAAGAAAGTTCCTTCAGAAGTGAAGTTATTAGGAGCAAGAGCTACACCTGTCTAAAATGAAGACATAGAAAACATAAGATTTTTTATTCTGCTCTTATTTCTGACTAATAAAGAAATATGGTCAGTTTTTTCTTTCATTCTGATATGGCTGTATTTGGAGTGAGTTTGATTTGCATTGATCAGTTTTGACTTAATATCCATTATTTTGCTATTTCACTTAGCTCTTCCAGCTAATTTGCTTCTAGCAAATTAGGCAACAGTAATTGTAGTGACAGGAGCCACTTTGGGGATAGCAGAGGGAGAAAAGTCTTTGTATATTGAAACTCTGCATAAATATGAGGAAGTAACTCACGACATCTGCACAAAAGCATTTGTTAGGAAAGTCTTTAGATGATCATGCCTAACTTTAGGCATTAAAGAGCAAATGTGGATTTTAGCTTCCTAACATCACATTAGAGTGGAGATGAGCTCTCTCAGTCTGTCAGCTTGCTGGGGGCCTGAATTGCCTTTTAGCAGTCACTGAATTACCCTCACAGAGGGAGCAAAGGGTGAATAGACTTCTGACTAGACTCCCGAGGTTTATAGGGATGAATTTTCATTTATATATGCCGTGAATTTGTAAGTTAAGAATGCAGTCATCCTGCCAGAGCTGGATGTAGCTGTGCTAAAGCTGTCTAAGAGCAGGTTTATTCTTATTTGGGCATCTCCTGACAGGTTTGGCTGGTTTTGACACATGTATGTCACACATAGCATTGCACATGGATCCAGGCTGTAAATCCAGAGGTGTTTAATGCTGGCTGTCATTAGAAAACCAAAGCAAGGGAAAAAACCAGGTTTGAAATAGCCTCCTTTCCTCAGCATTACTCACTACTTCCTACCCTGCTCAACAAAGTGGTTATTGTTAATTTCACTTTAATGCTCCAAAATTTAGAAACTTACAGGAGGTGGAAGCAAGGATAGGTAGCCCAACAGGAATATAGAGAGATTACCTAAATAGCTTGGGATCAGGTTAGGAAAGCTAATGCTCTGATAGAATTAAATCTGGTCTGGAATATCAAGGGAAATAAGAACAAGTTCTATAGGTATGCTGGCTATAAAAAGAAGGCTAGGGAGAATACAGGCTAGCTCAAAAGAAAATGGGAGACCTGATTACTTAGAAGAGGGAGAAGCCTGAGATGCTCAACTTTTTTGCCTCACTCTTCACCAGTAAATGTTCCTGCCATACCAAGCAATTTGCAGAAGGCAAAACCAAAGACTGGGACAACGAAAGACCATCTGTTGTAAGAGAGGAACAGTTCTGAGACCATCCAAGAAACCTGGAGATGTACAAGCCCTTGGGACCTGATGAGATGCATCTGAGGGTCCTGAGAGAGCTGGCAGTGGCAAAGGCTCTATCTGCATATTTGAGAAGTCCTTGAAGTTTGACCTGAAGAAGTCTGGTGAAGTTTCCATTGACTGGGAAAGGAGAAGCATAACTCACCCTTTTGAAAAAAGAAATAAGGAGAGCCTAAGGAATTACAGGCCAGTCAGTCAGGCTCACCTCAGTGCCTGCCAAGATCATGCAGCAGACCCTCCTTGAATCTATGTGTGTAGAAAATGAGGTGAATAGTGACAACCAACATGGCAGACACAGGCTTGACCGGCAGGCCTGTGTCAACCTCACAAAATTCAACAAGGCCTAGTGCAAAATGCTGCAGCTGGGTCAGGGCAAGCCCAAACACAAATACAGGCTGGTCAGAGAATAGACTGAGAGCATCCTGAGGGGGACTTAAGAGTGTTGTTGAATGAGAACCTCACCTTGAGTTGGCAATGTGTGCTCACAGCCTGGAAAGCCAGTTGTGTCCCCAGCTGCATCCAAAGCAGCGTGGCCAGCAGGGCAAGGGAGGGGATTCTGTGCCTCTGCTCTGCTCTGGTGAGACACCACCTGCAGTGCTGCATCAGCTCTGGTGCCTCACACATGAGAAGGTCGTGGATATGTTGAAGCAAGTCCAGTCCACAAGAGGGCTATGAAGGTGATCAGAGAGCTGGAGCGCCTCTTATGAAGACAGGCTGAGAGAGCTGGAGTTGTTCAGCCTGAAGAAAAGTCTCCAGAGAGACCTTAGAGCAGCCTTTGAGTTAAAGGGGTCCTACAAGAAAGATGGAGAGGGACATTTTACATGGGCATATAGTAATAGGACAAGGGGGAATGGCTTCAGACTGAAAGACAGTAGGTTTACATTAGACACGGGGAAGAAATTCTTTACTATGAGTGTGGTGAGGCACTGGAACAGGTAGCCCAGAGAAGCTGTGGATGCCCCATCCTTGGAAGTGCTCAAGACCAAGCTGGTTGGGGCTCTGAGCAACCTACTCTTATGGAAATTGTCCCTGTTCATGGTAGAGGAGGTGGAACTAGATGATCTTTAAGGTTCCTTCCAACCCAAACCATTTTATGATTTTCTGAAAAATACATAAACATCTGATCTACTGTTTGCAGATACATAATTAAGATTTGTAAACTGAAACAAGTTTGGGAGTTGAACAAGTTGGGAATATCCACATTAAACTTCTCCTCAGTCTGAGCTAAAGTCACCTTGGAGCATCAGAGAAAGGTTATAAAAGGGCATGGTTCTAAAGCAATGTGTCTTTTATATATCCATTGGATCACATTTCCTCTCTTATTACATAGTAAATTTTTAGTAAAGGACCTGTGTGTCAGGGACATCTGGACTGCCCTTTTTGTTTAGACAGTGGAAATGTGAAAAAGTTGGTATAATTATCTAGAGTTTATTTCTGATGGTATCTTAAAGAACTAAATGGCTTATTTGCAGGTCTGCATGAATGTTCACAATATGAGCTCTCCCCACAACATCAACCAACCAACCAACCAATCAAATGGAAAAAATTGGTTCCAAAAATTGTCCTTGATTTAGAGCAGGTAGCACCTCCTTTTCTGGAGACAAAGTCTTATCTTTTTTGTTATACTTGCACACAGTTTGTTCAGATTATTTAACTAGGAAGAAATTATTAGAAGGCAAACAGAGAATTCATTCAGTTCAGAAGGCTTATCCATGTATTGGATAATGAACTACAAATTTACTGAAACACACAGTGCTATAAAGGCCCTTATTGTAAGCTGGGCATAAATATTGCCAATAAATACTGGCTCCTGAATAATGAACTTTTTTAAAGAAGTTCAAAGAGGTACTGTATTATAAACTGCAGTAATACCAATGTCTCTTCAGTTGCGAACATCTGTTCAGAACATTTCTTTAGTCAGCACTGTTTGTTTTAGAAGCAGAAATCTGAAGAAAACATCAAACTATAGCAATTACATCAGTTTAAGGCTTTTCACACCTCTGTGAGGTACAAGTTTATACAAGCTTTCAAAAATCAATAAACTTTAAATGAAAGCCTGACACCATTTTGTGTACAGAAGCATTTCCAAAATTCACTCAGTGACAGGTATAAAGAAAATAATATCCTTGGCTAAGAATGGGTCTTTTAATTGTGTATATACGTAAAGTATTTATTCAATCACTTCATGGCTAAGACTTGATCTCTACTCAAAAATATTATTATGGGCAATATTATCAGAAAGCTGTTGGCAGAATTCATAAAAATTTTCAAAATATCCCTGGCAAAATATCTTATGAAGCCTACACAACTTAAACCTTTAGAGTAAATATGTAAGATCAATCACTATCTTACTTCAATTTCCCTGGCAGAACTGCAGAATAATTTTAGAGAACCTTGCAAAAGAACTTCTGTAAGGGCAAAGATGCATATAAGTCATAGCCTGAGCTTATTTGCAATAGGAATTAAAGGAATAATAGGGTTTTTATCTCTGTTAAATGACATTCACATTCCTGGTATAATAGTATGTCTTTTACAGCAGTGACAGATGCATTCAGAGGGTTGAGGATACATAAGCAGCATTAAAAGGTACATGTGTATATCTATTATATTTACATTCGTAATTCATTCTTTTGTGTCATTGTGAAGTACTGCCATCATAATAGCTAAACACGTTTTATGGATTCTTTTTGGCTCTTCATACAACTTGAACATTACCTGTATATGTTTTTATACTTTATTTGGGTAATTGAATTCGGTAAGGTTTTTATATTTTATCTTTAAAATATTTCAGATGAAAATTCTCAGCAGAGGTGTTCTCCCCTTCCTAGTGTGTTCATAAGCTTTGGCTGGATCAACTAAAATTTCACTGAGAAGCTAAACTCCTTCTACCTAAATCTCTGAGCTATTTGCAAACAATTACTCACTACTATTTTTTCCCCAATGTGATGCTCCTATTATTTTTATTGTTATGAAGCTAGCAAGGGCCATCATTCATCCTGTTTGGGATAGCTACCATCTTTTTACATCATAGAGGAGCTTTCTAAATTTAAACTCTGACGTTATATACACTAAAGGAAGTTTAGCCAAAATGTGTGATTAACTGAATTGCCTTTTTCGAGCAAAAAGAGTTGACTGAACCCTGCTATTCACTTGGAATGACCTGAGATTCATTTCACCACAGTGTTTGTGCAATCACAACAGGCTTGTGTCAGTTGTCAGAACCAGAGCTATTTGCTTTTTTATACCCGTGCAGTTCTGTTATTGAAAGGCTGAAATTCAAAGGTGGAAGCATGATATACCTTAGCTTTGTCTTGACTAAGTGCTGGTTCTTTGTGAACCAAAATCAGCTTGCTGAGCTTAAATAGGAGTGTTTGCTGTTACATGCCAATAGAAGAGTGTCTTGTAAAGACAATGGCAAGGGCCAGTGGAGAGAGTTACTGTTCTGTCAGACTACATGAGGTCAAGTCAGGTGCCACAGTCACTCTAAGACATCAAATATAAATAACACCTATTTCTCAAGTAGCTTTTCATTATTTTATTTGAAGATTCACTGTAAAGCATACGTGATATAATGTTTTTTATAATTATTTTTCTGTGTGTGTTTTCTTTCTCTAGTTCTGATCTCAGATTTCAAAAATGGAGCTACATGTTATTCTAAAATTCTTATAATAAAAAGCAATGAATTTGAGATCCTGAAACCTTTTGTTTTGCTTTGATTTGGGGGTTTTGGGTTTTTTTTGTCTATTTTATACCTTTTAGAAGTTTTTTCTGGTATTCAGCTGAAATCAAACATTTGTGATGAGGATTTTGTTAACACTTTGATGCTTCACCAAGCTAATGATCCTATATGGTTTATTTCACATCTTCATTTTTTAAGTAGAAAAGAGCACTGACTTCCCAGCAGTAAAAATAATTCTATAGTTTATAGCATGAATGTTGAATACTTTGTGTTTATGAAGAAGTTCACAGAGAGGATCAGATTCAAGGATTTCAATGGACATTTCAGAAACCAAAGTTTCTCATAAGTATTTCTATATAATTTAGCTCTTTGGGTATTAAAGATAGAAATAAGGTATGAATTAAGACCTGTTCTGCACTGCTGACATTTCTCTCCATTTTTATATTGCTTTTTGGTATATGTATTATTATGAGAGAGCATTCAGGAAAATAGCTCCCTTAAACATTTTAAGGGGACTTGGTGAAAATGTGTAGGTGTTTTGTTTAAAATTAAAATACTTGGATCAGGAACACAAAAAGAACATTTTTGGATTTGATTCATGCACATTATGCAAAATACTCACATTTTTACTTGAAAAGCAACATTAGTACACACTAAAAAAAGCTTCATTTTTTTAAAAGTTCTTTACAGATATGATTTCATCAAGGAGGTTGAAATTCTAATCTCTATATTCAGCATTTTAGCAGTCTATTCTGCTTTAATCAGAAATTCACATTTTTGTAACTGAATTTCTGTGGTTCCTGTCACATTTGATCTTTTGCCATTTCTTTACATAGGTGGGGCCTGAGGGTTTTGTTGAAAAGACAGATGAAAAAAAGGAGAACTAGGTTTCAGTTCCTTTTGTGTGTACAGAGAAAGGGGAAGGATCAAGGGAAGAGTTACTCTAGGCACACAGACCTGTGTCCCTCATGCAGATTTCTATCACCCATTTTCAATAAGTCTTTTAGGTGCATATCTTAATATCTTCTAGTAGTAGAAATGAAAATTTCTACAGAGGCAGAAAGAATAATCCTCTAATATATTCTCTGAAAAATGCATATTCAGAAAATCTCTCTCCAGCTTGCTAGATGAAACATTAATTTTTACACAGGTTATTAAACACAGGTTATTAAACAAAAACATGCATTATTTCTATATTGATGATGCTGATAATGGAAATTAATTTTTACCAGGGCAGCTAATAAGTTAACTACACAAATAGAATTTATTAGGTTCTTTTAAAAATTCAAAACTATTTGTTTACAGACTAGTTTAATTTTATACTTATCAATTATCTGCTTAATTTTCAAATGCCATTTTTAATCAGAGCTAGAAATTCCAATACTACCATCATAACTGATCATTTCATACATTGACTAAGAACATGGAGGGATTGTTTGATTGAAGACATGAAACAGAAGAAGCCAATTTTCTTAACACTTTGTGCAGGTGATGAAAATAAAGAAAAAAAACAACCCAGTCCTTTATTTTATGGTATTCAAATAATACAATTTTCTTCAAAGCTTATGTTTTTAGATTTTGGATCTAAAAAAAATTATATTGTTATTAATTAATATTTTGTGGACATCTGGAGTCCAGAGCAATTGCTGAATCAAGATCAACTTTCAGATACCTTTTCACTTGCGAATTATTTATTTTATGAAAAATAATGTTTGTTTTTTCAAACCTTACTTAATTAGAACATTACACAGGTGTTATTAACCTCTTGATAAAAAAAGATACCTCATCAATTGAAAAACTGTTATTCAGTATAATAAAAGTTATTTTGATAACACTGAATTATTTGTTTACTTAATTTGTGTCTATCAAATAATTTATTTTTCTTCCCAATAAATCTTTCCTAGCTGAGCAAATTTCCCATTGTAAGTACTGAGAGTGAAATATTTTTACCAGAATCATTAGGGCTTTGGTACTAGAGGAACTCTACATAAAAGAGCAACATTGAAATACAGCAAATAATTTCTAAACTTTCTAAAATATTTTTCCTCTAGTTTTTTCTGTCCTTTGTTATATCTCATCTCAAAAATATTCTTCATGTGACACTAGTAGTGTATCTTAATAGCTGAAGAAAAATAAAAATGGTAAAACCATTTTCAAAACACTTTCAATATTTTTAATAGATTTTTATAAAATAGGTACAGAATACCTGATGTTTTATAAGTTGTTTGATGAAAATGTTGCTATAATTCATTTGAAGAAATGAATTCTTCTATCCCAAATATATATGGTTATATTGCTTATTCAATGCTACAACATCACTGTAGTAGTGTGTAATAATATAGAGTCCCTTACTGTAAATCAATATAGTATAAGTATATAAATATATATTTGCCTAGTTAAAAAGAAATATGAAGCCAATGTGTGTTTGCTATGACCTTGCTGCTACTCACCATTCATCACATGGAGACAGAATGAAAAACACCACTTCAGAAAATTTGTAGATTCTTAATTCTATCAAACAAAGCAAAATATTCCCTGGGATTTCCTCCTCACTGAAGCTCACTTTCACAAGCTGGACATGAGTTCTTTGTGTGTGGGATCTCAATAAATAGAAGAGCTACAGTTGGCTGCAGATCCAGAACAACAAGTTTGGGATTTTATAGTCCTTGATAGAATGAATGCAAGTGAAGCTTTTACTATTTAAATGGTGCTGTAGCTATTTCTTTGTCAGCAACTGGTGCATTTAAGATAGTAATTAAAGTAAAATTTTCATTTCTTAGGTACTCACCCTTAATTATTGCCAATTGAATTCTTGTTGCATAGACATATAATCAATCACTGGTGGGACTTTACTCTTCATGATATGCTAAAGCACATGGCTGATATTTCAGGATGATTACCAACTCCCAGAATGCTATTTTGCTATTCTATAAAATAATTAATGAAAGCTACATGTGCAGACCCACTTATTTTATTGAAATTCAAATGACTGTGCAGTAACATTTCTGAAATATATGGCATAAATTGTGGAGGCCAACATGATTATAAATAAAATTATTCATATCTATGCGGTATTTACTTAACTTCCACATCTAGAAGCCTCCTGTCATGTTTTCTTTTTGAAATTATACCCTAAGGAGATATTCCTAGGGTAAAAATATAAAAAACATTATGAAATCCAGTTCCCTTAGTTGTAGGCAAATCTTATTATAATGAAGACTTCTCTAAAAAAATCATTGCTTTAATCAAGATTCTCTCAGGCTTGAATATGATTCTGTGTGTCCCAGAAAGAAAATGTTAAATTTGCTTTGTTTCAGACTGACCTTTTCTGAGGGCACTCTGAGGTCAGCTCAGGTCTCCACCCATTCTTTGGAAGGACTCTGGTTTTTTCAAAAATCAGAGGTGAATGTCTGAAGCATAGGTGTTCTGTGATGAACATCCAATAGCTTCCTTTGAGGCTTACCAGCATTGGAAAAAGTACAAAATCTGTTTTAGATTAAACATAAAAATGATGCTTTTATTTGAGCTAAATTTTTAGTAAACTTTTTTTTTATTTTTTTATTTTTTTTTTAAGGTGAAAGTATCTTAATTTTTAGTGATTTTCTTCATTTTTTAAGCCTTGGATACAGAATAAAACAGGGAGTTTAAGCCAGAATTCATAAATATTGACTGGTGCTTAAAGAAATTAGGGCAAGGAGTCACTCATGTTCTCCTGAAACTTCAAGGCTTTATCTATATATGTTTTATTCATATCCATATCTGGATTTTTTTGAACAATCCCAAGTTCTGTGAACCTAAAAATAACAAAATTCTCTTCATGCAGGTAGTTTGTATTACAAGTATAATAAATAAAAGCCAAACCATAAATCAAAAACTGGTGGTCCCGAAAAGAAATAGTATGAGAGTTTGTGATTTTATAAAATAGTACTAACCAATCTTCACAAAAACTGTGGTAGAGGAGGAGGTTAACTGATCATCAAAACATCCTTCCTGTGGAGATACTAGCCTCTGGTTTCCTTTCTGCTCTTTGGGATGGACTGTTTTTGTTTTGTTTTTTTTAAAAAAGAGGGGTGCTGGATTGTATCTATTCTACACTGAAGAGAGAGGATCTTTGCAATTCAAAGAATAGAGAAATAGGTAGTTCATTCTCTTTTTTAAATGAAGCATTTTGAATTGAAATTAATATGCTTTTAAAGTATGTGAAAAGGGGTAGAGGGGGAAAAAGCAAGAGGACTGATTCAAATGAAGGAGAAATATAAGGTTTTAATTTGATGGCTTGAATGAATATTTTCTTGGCTAAGAGCCATTGAAAAAAAAAAAAAAATCAAAATTAAACCTAAGCAGGGTAGACAGCATTGCACTCTCCACTCCAGCAAAGGAGTAATTTTAAAATAAATATCTACCTGACTTTCTGCTGAATATTAATGACTTCAGTAGAAGGTAAATACAATAGCCTGTTTTCAAGAGGGTCACATGATTTGTTTTGAACTGGGAAAGAAGTCCATACTCTCTTTGAAATCCTAGAATATTTAGAGAAATTGGTAAGAGATTTGGAGATATATATACATATATGTGTGTATATATATGTGTATATATATATTTGTATATATATATTTGAATATATATATATGTATGCATATATCTATACATATAAACACAGTACATATAACATTTAGGTGTGATAAATACACACAGAAAACGTTCTGTCATTGAAATTTGCTGCAGAGTCAAATATTCAAAGCATGGTACATGCCCTCAGTGTTATGATGAACTGTAATATAATACAACATACCCCATGACTTGGTGGCTTCTTTCTTGTGACTATGTTTTTACAAAGGATTTGCTATGAATAATAAATTGCATACCTAGTGAAAAAATAAATAAAAGAGATTTGGTAAAACTTAGAATATATTTTTTTTGTTTTGTATGGAAACACTGTGATGGAAAATTTCTCTTGGAACTGGAAGCTTCAGGACAAGTCATGCATGAACTTAAGCAGCTTATGGATAGCATAAGGAATTTCTGGGTCTTAGGACACAGTGCAATAGTAATGGCAAATTACAGCATTTCCTGACCTGAGTCAACTGCACCACGTAATGTTTGAGAGAGAAGTTCTGCCTATTTCCTCCTCACATAAATCTTATCTTTTTTCTTAGGGAGACAAATACACAGTGACAGGGAGAGGAGTAATTGCATCTATCAGGAGTCTGGGATCTAATTTAGAATTCAGAAATATTTGTTGATAGATACAAGCAGTGAATCTTTCTTCTTACCTAAGTTATTTAGCCAAACACTTTTTTTCCCAATCATTTATTGTGTCTGATGCACCACTGTATTTATATAACCAGTGAGTAAATCTTCACATCTGATTTTAAATGAGTGAGTGAGATGCTGCCTAAAGGTTAAATCACCACTTGGCTGGGTAGAGAATTTAGGGGTTATGCCTTTTAATTAGTCACCTTGGTTTAAGTGTCTGTGGATTAGGGAGGCACAAGGAGTAGTTAAGACTATGTAACCATCTGTGAAAAATATTGCAACAATATTCTGGTGTCATGAGTTATTGATTTTTTTTTTCCGTTATTTATGTTATACTCCAAACCATATATAAAACTTACAGATTACTAAATAAAGCATACAATAATGCGGCTTCAATATTTCCCCTCTGAGTTCTTTCCCATTCTAACCATCACTACCTATGGAACAGACGAGAGAAAGACATATTTTACATAATATCTTCCATCCACAAGGGTAGAAACCTTGCAGGGATTGCTGTGTGAGGAGGACACTGCACGTGGGAACTACAACTGGGCTCATCTCAGTACAGCTGAGTAGTACATGGGCACAGTTCTGACTTGTGGTCATTCCCTAAGATCAAATGGCAAACAGTGAGAAGAAAGGCCAGAAGAAATATACTGAGATCGTATCAGCCGGTTTACCCAGTGACCACTCTAGCCTCTTTCAGATCAAGTTTTTCCCCTCTTTCAATTCAAAACCTTTTTTTTTTTTACTTGGTAAGAAGAGGATGAGGGAACAGTTACATCCTAGCTTAAGTCCTATAATTATTTCTGGGAATTGTGCTGCATTTATCAAGATTACACTACATTCATTACAATGAAATAAGCAACTCTTGAAAGTGGAAAAATAAAGGTATTAGTAATTAAGTGTACTAATACATGGTAAAGTATTTTTTAATTTATTTTATTAATTATTTATTAATTATTTATTATTTATTAATTTTTTTAAGTATTTTTTTGACTTTGATTATTTTATGAAAATTTTAGAGATGATGTCACTATCCGCAGGAGAATCAAAATTCAGACGGGTCATGAGTGAGCCTTTTGTGGATTACTGCTGTTAACGTCAGGAAACGAAGACACTAAGATATTTTTAAGCCAGTATTTCAACAGTCTATATTTTATTGTATGTTAAAATTCGGGTTGGGACATTGGAACTAGGTTGTTCTTTAAGCCTTGTCCCAGGTGAGAGGGTAACACTTCAGGTTAGAGATAGGCATGAGCGAAAATGAAGACAGAAATCGCAGAGAAGTCAGGAGCTGGCTTTATGCATTATCCATGGGGAATGGATGACATAATCATTGCTAATCTGTGAAGATATTTTTGCCAGTTACCTAAAATATTAATCTCTCCTGAAGGAGATGGTTTCTGTGTGATACAAATCTCCAGCTACCCTTCACAGAGTGTCAGTGTCTGAAGAGGTGCCAGGTTAATGAAGAATGCTAAATGTCATCTCTCAGAGCAAATTGAAATATAGGATCCCTTTGTACACAAGGCTAGAAAAGCAGTCACTGATGACTGTATCTAGAAGAAGGGACTATTATTATAATATTTTATTAAGAAATCTGATGGGAGCTGTTTATTTGCTTCCCCTCCAAGCCACCCAGCTGTTCCTTCTATTTGTGGTCTTAGAGCTAATTACATAATGTCCCTAATTTATACTCACTGGTAAATCAGATCAGAGCATTACCTGGAGGGCAAGCTCTAATTAGAGGAATTTCAGAACAAATTGTCTAAAGAGCTTGTTTAGTGTGATTAAATGCAAGTGATGGGACTGTCTCTCTCTCTCCCCACTCCTTTTTAAAAAATGTGAACATTTACCTTGCACAAAACCTTGCAGATTAAAAAAGAATCCCAGCAATGACGGTTTTAATTAAAGGGATATAAAACAAATGGCAGTGCTACCCAAGAGAGGGAACTGAATATATGCAGATTAATGCTGTGTTCTCTTACTACAGTTTTAATATCTTAGAAATAACAAAGTGGACTGTAAGTGCCTTACGTCATGGATGAATGGAAGAAAGGTAAATGTGAATCCCCAATTTATATTGTGTCTGCAGCATGTTGCCTAGGAACACAGAAAAACAAGGAAGAAATGTATGCAGTCATTTGTCCTATGTAGCCTTGGAAATTATATGGTTTCATTTTTAAAATGGCACATTTTGGTCAAGATGTGTTATTAAGGGCCTGACTGAGCAGTGGAAAGGACCAAGTAGAAATGACTCTCTGTACTCTGCCTGGGGAAGGATTAAAGCTCAACAGTTTGTAATACCAGTAGGTAAATATCCTGAAAGTAGAAGGATCCTAATCTTTTGCAAACAGTCTCAAATAGCTATCTGGGGTTTATGAGTAGAACAGTGGGCAGCAAAGAAAACTGTGTAGTCAAACTAAAGAAGAGATGTGACTTTTCTGTTTGGTGGGCGCTGCAGATTCTGGTGGGGACATTGGGATCAGATTCACCAACAGAGGAAACAGAATTGAATGGAGTTTTAGGAAATGAATACTGACATTTTAATACCTTATCTTGTATTGTGCTTATGGAAATGTAAATTATCTGTTTTACAAGAGAATGAAAAGGTTAATGTATTACCATGCTCTGTCCTATTCCTGATACCTTTGAATTCCTACTGTACTGTGTGAATTTGAGGTTGTCTGGAATTCTGTAATTAAATTTCTTGTCCTGAGTAGACCTTGAATAACTCGACTCCATTATTCCACAGTAACTAAGGTAATACCATCCCCTTCTTCCTGAAATGACATCCCTCTTGTGTACAAGCACATCATGTTAACTTCTTTCCTGAAGAGGATACCATGAACTCATTTTTTAGCAACCTTCTTGTATAAAAATAGGAATAATTTTGAACAAGTGCTACAAAGGTTATTTTCATATGTACCCACTTCTTGGGCACATTAGGATAATGTTGGAATTATCAGCTGAAATAATAGCTCCTCTTCCCTGCCTGTTGATTAGAGATGAAAAGAAAGAAATCATGTGAGCATCATATGAAGCCTGAAGAATGAGTCTTGAAACACTTTGATTTTCTCTCAAACTGATCTTTACAGCATTTAGGGACAAGCACTTTTCTAGTCTCCCTAGATAAACAACTCTTGAGAAAATATTAACCAGCTGAAAGTGGTATCCCTTAGGGAAAATCCCTTATTACAGAACAGCAAAAGCTGCTAGAAGTAGACTACTGCCAAGATTCTGTAATAAAAGCAGTAGTTCATAACACAGGCAAAGTGAAATGAAAGAAAACAAAATCCTCATGGGCTACAAGTCAGTATAGGGTGCCAATCTCCCAGAAGGTTTGAAAAAAATTCTCAGGACAAAAATACTTTAAACTTTTTCCTATTTTTTTTTTTTTTAAGAGAACCACTGTGCTTTTCCTTTTATGAGATAGGTTCACTTCTCCAGATCGAAGCATTTCTAGACATATCCTGATGCATACTATTTTGACCAGTGAAATCAAGAACTCCTGTGAATGTATGTAAGCACTAGGAAATTTCCCCAAAATTTGTCTTGAACTTTCAAAGAGATAAAAATTTAATAACGTAAAATGTGCAGCTATCATAAATAATAAGTATATTTGAAACCCTGTATCCAGCTCTGTTTAGTGGGTTAGAGTAGAAACAGTAGAGCAGTTTCTATCAGTTTTAGGATGCACAGATCCATCTCCTGCAGAGATTAATGTATAGAAACTGTTTACATGTGTACTATACCTCTTATAACTTTTCTTTTTTTTACATTTTCCTTCATATTGTGTTCCCTTTATGACTGGCCAGCTCTACAGTTTCTAAAAATGGCTTGTATGAGTGTCTGAGAAGCTTTGACCTACCTTGACACAGGGAACTATGATGATACCATGTGGGAACTTTGAGAGAGTGAATAAGAAGAAATCTGTCCTCAAATTTTATGCTTTCTTTTAATTGCCTTTAGAGTTCAATACAGGAGTGTCCAGCATATGATGAATCTCATCCTGCTATCAGAGCACTGTGCTGCAACTACTAAACATTTGTCCACCATTTCTGAAATTCCTGATTAGAAAAGCTATTTTTAATTTGGAGTTCTATGAAAATAAAATAATTTTTGTTGGAAAACTCATTAGAATTGCCTCAATTATTTGGCTATTGAAAGCAATGTGAAGAAAGGTGCTGTTAAAATGTCACACTGTAGGACACTGGTGTGATGGAGGACGAGTTGGCAGCTGTCTGTGGGAAAAGTTTCATCTCCTAATTGCATTTTTCAGAAGCAGTGGTGGTGATCTCAGCAAGCCTGTGCCAGAAAAAGTCAGGGCCATGCTGGAGCTTGTCCCCAGAGGCAATGGGACTTGGAGGCACCACCTGAGCCTTGCAGCGCAACCCATGGCTGAAGGGTGAGGGAAACTCAGCCATTTCCTACATAATAGAGATGGATCTACTTTTGTAGATACCAGGAAAAAACTGCTACATCAGTGCACCACAACCTGTATCTTCTGCAAGTGGTTTGGTAGCTGCCTCCAGGATTAAATTGTGAGGCACAGTCAGAGGGAGAGGTCCTGTGTGCTTTGATTTAGATAAATGCATTCTAGACATGTGTGTGCAGTTCCAGGCCAGAAGAAGGGAGGGTGGAGGCTCTCTCTGTTTCAAAAAGCACACAGACAATTAACACAGAGATAAGCAGTTTGGGGAAGAGTGGCCACTGCTATTTTAGAGTGAAAATGAAAAGCTGCTAAGAATATCTAATATGAATGTCCTATTCTGGACATTCTCTGAGCAATCACAGGGTTATCTATAAGAACACAAAAGTGTGTTCCCCTAGGCTTGAGGGTAACAAGAACTAAGACCCTACCATGTGGTTAACTTAAAATTTAGAGGCAATAAAATAGATTGGGAGGGCTTGGACGTTTTCTGAAGACTGCAAAGATTTATATTTATTCTCCTGGTGTGATCTGGAATAAATCCTTTTTTTTTCCTTCCCCAAATATGATAATGTTACCATTCTCTTCAACATTTATTTCTCTAATCTGTGTTAATTTCTAGTAAAGGAACTTTTGTTTACTGGCACTTGTGGAAAATATAAGGCTCTGAGGCCCAAATCTTGGTTCATTCTCCAGGCAGTACTTTAATATAGGTAATAATAATATTGATATACTTTTAAGGAGTGCAAATAAACAGATTCCTTGGAGAGAAATAGATGATAGAATTCAAGTGAATGAAGGTTTAAGAGTGACACCATGGAGGAAAATTTTACAGGTATTTTAAAGTGATATTTTAAAGTAATTATTTCTAAGATATAAATAGCATTTATATCTTAGAAATAATACTGTCATATATATACTGTCATCTCCTTTATGTTATAATCAGCAATTATTAGATATTTTTGCCTTTGAAAGGTGCCTAACTAAAACAAATATATAAGGAATATTTCTGTGCAATGGAGTAATGCAACACAGCACAATTCCAAAATTAATTTAAGATCCCTAATTCATAATCATTGCCAGTAATTATTTGTGATGTTCCTAGTTGGACTATGCCCAGAATTGCCAAACAAATTGTGTTTAAAAGTTTGAAAGAGGAGATCTCACACACTAGTCAAAATCAGGTCAAACCTCTTTTTTTAGAATGCTTTATCCATTAGCCAATTCAACACACATAGTCAATAGCTAAAATTTGGCTTCATACACCAGAGATTCCGAGCAAGGGAGAGTGGCAGGAAGAAATTTTAAGTTAGCACTTTTTGCTAACTACTCTATTAGGACAAGTGAAGTTTAAATTGCTTGATTGAAAATTTATTTTATTTGCTCAACCTTGAAGTTAAAGCTGTCCTCTTCCTTGACTTCTGTGCCCATGAAATGGACAGAGTTGATAGCCCATAAAATAGACTAAATTTTCACTGGCATGCTATTAATATTTTGTCATCTGAAAAGATCAAGAAAACTAGAATTATGTGAATTTATTTCTCCTTGGAAAAATGTGTCAAACAAAACTTTAAGTCTGAAAGGAAGTGGTAGCATTAGTTTTGATTTGCAGACGGTTTTATTTTTGAATTCAAAATTAAAAAAAAGTTCATCTTAACAAAGGGAAAATGCTATTAATGTTTTTGACTTACCAAACTTTTCAAAACCATCTGAGAAGTTTGCTTGTAGAACATGTAAATATTCAGAGATAATCCAATATTTAAAGGATCTCTGATCATCAAATTTGTTGTAAATATTTGTCACTAAATTGTATATTTCATTGAATAGACATTTAATATTCTATTACTTCATAGTATACATAATGTACAATTTTAATCCATATTTTTACTCTACCTTAAACTTCAGTTGAGTATTCTATCAAATGATTGTATCTGAATGAGTTGGATCTTCACTTTTGATGGTGGTTCAGAGCTTTAAACCCATTGTTACTTATAGCATTTTCCTTTTAGTTTCTCTATGATTTTTCTTTTAGTTTCTCTATGATTTCCCTAAGTTTTTAAATGGGTATAGGAAATAAGGTGTCTTCTAGAGTGTCAAATCTGACAAATTGGGAGGCAGATAGCAACAATTCATAAGTTAAATCCCTGGCAGTAGTCTGAAAAAGAAACGGAGTATTGCAATAAAATAGCAATTTCAGAATACCTTTATTATGCCTCTTAGAAAAAATAAATCTGATTGTCTTAAAAGTAGCAGTTTGTCAAACACTAAACACAGCTAATGATCTTACTGTTTTAGCACGTAGAACTACCATTATTGTGCAGATTCAGCTTTTTTCTTTTGCATATAGTAGCAAAAAATCTTTACATATTACTTGGTTTGAAGAAGGTTAATTGGTGATTTTCCCATCTGCTTTCAGAGAGGTGGTAAAATGAAAATCCTGGCCCAATTACTATCACAGGGTGCTGAACCACAGAATGATTTGGGCTTTTAAGGCCCTCTAGAGTTCTCTAGTCCATGCCCTGTTGAGGGGAGTAAGACTAAATTCAAAGTTAGACCAGACTGTTCTAGGTCTTACTGAGTTTTGAATATATTTAGGGTGTGATTCCTGTGAATATTTTCCCCCACTTATACCTGATCAGATTTTCCCTTGTTTAAATACACAACCTGCAGAAGGAAATGTCTTTTTCAGACTCTCCTACAATCCTCCTCTAAGTAGTTGAATATCCCAATGAGATCTCCCTTAATCAAGCAAGCTTCATTCCTTCACACTTTCCTTACACATGGTAAAGCCTGATCCCTGCTGAGCTTGGACCAGTGGGTTGATGTGTATCACATCTTGGGGAATCCAAACTCTTATTGCAGGGCACTGCTGATGCTTCTTGTCCTTTCCTCTTTGTGGCACTGGATCCACCCTTGCTCAGGCATGACTTGCCAAAAGCCTCTCAGCCTCTACTCTGACTGACATTTTGCCAAGTTCTCCAAGTCATCTATTGTGAATAAAAGGTAAAGTAAGGCTAAAGAAGAACTTTTAAAAAAGTTTTTAAAAACCCCTATCTAGCTGATTGGGTTTTTTTTTATGTGTCTGACTGAATTGTGTCCCACATTGAAGGAATAAAATATGTTCCCAACGACTTCAGTGAAGCAGGATTTACTCCTATTATTCATGGACACTCTCTCGTGGGCATGGAGATTCTGACAAAGTAAAAGTTTATTCTTATTCAAATTTTTATGAAATTAATATAATAAAACTAGATAAAATTCACACCCACACCTTTGCCCATGAGGAAATGTGCCTTTAGTAACTGGATAACAAACTGAATACATAAAATACTTTTTCTGCTAAATATAAATGGTAAATTTATTAGGTTGACTATTGAATATAACTTCAATAAAAATTGATTATTAAAGAAATTTCCATTTCACTATCATTTAATATTCATAGTTCTTTTATACTTATTTTAATTGTTCTGGAATATAATTGATCAAGTTAAATTAAGTTGCTCAGTAATCAATAATGGTGTTACTGTGCCACATGAGGGTCAAGAAATGTTCATGAGATAGGGAGCACAAAATGATTATAAATACATTTGGAAGAGACTAGAAGAAAGATATTTTACGAAACACAGGAATGACTACTTGAGGTCTTTTCCTAATACCTTTCTTTTATAGAGCATAAGGGATTAGTGGTAGTACCATTTTTTGAAAATAAAAGTCAAAGTAGTATAAATCATGGTATAGCCATTGACTCCCATGTCATGGGAAAATTTGTACAATTGTGCCTTAGTATGATTCAGATAAAGATTAGATTCACATTAGTAAGAATGTAAAAGAAGGTAGATATGTGAACCTTTTCTAGCTCAGAAAGTAGTTACAAAGGTTATTTATTAATTGATTTGGTAATTAACCAAACTTACTCATGATAAGAAACCACAGCGATTGTGATGAATTTATAAACTATTAGTCATTATGTCCTTTACCTTTTAATATCACCCATGGTTGTACAAATGGTGGTGCACTGATCTTTTCAAAAAGCAAAACTTGTGAGACTTTTTAGGTAGTTAACCTAAACAAACACAGATTACGATGTCTGTGGATGCTCCCCTTCTAGAAGAAAGGTAAGAGATCAGCTTGTGGTTTTATTTAGTGGTATGCATATACCAGCTATTTCTTCTTCCTTCAGCCATAGCAATCATCTCTGGTAACTTCAGCCAGTTTAAAAGCCAAAATTTCCTTTCTATGGAAAACATTCAGGAACAGAAGTGATCTCAGATCTGATGTCATCTCAGGATCAGGCTGGGACATGATTTAGGAATGATTTAGGACTCAAACCCTGAAGCTGAGAAACATTCCTGGGTCCTGTAGGTGAAACCTGTTTAACCTAAAACTCTATAAAGCAAATGTGTCTCATTGTTTGTCTGAGATTAAAATCACAGACCTGCAGTTATCGTGTTTTCAGCTGAGACTATTAAAATTGCAGAAGTGCCTTGTTCCCTTTTACATTTTTTTTTTTTTTCAGTATAATCTGGCTTGCTAGAACCTGACCTTTAACAATCATCTTTTCTATGCCAGTATCTACATCAAATCTCAATATATTAATAATTTGCAATCATAGTCCAGACTGTAAACCCCTTAGAAAACAAGGCAAAATAGAAACCAGAGAAATTTCCTTTTTATTTATGATTGTGTTTTTTGAAGATTTCTACCTATTTCATTATCTACATCACCTTTTGCTAACCATTTTATATGACAGCTTAAGTGCCAAAAATGGAACAAAGAAAAGAGTCCAAAATGTTAATTTCTTAAGGAAAATGGTTTTCTTAAGAGTAACATTAATTAGGTGGGTCTCTACAGAAGATATTGATTTTATTAAAAAATAAACATTATTGGAACTGTTTTAACTTTTATTATCATCATAAAAAAAATGTTCCCTCATGAAAACTGTTTGGAACTTCAAGCCTGACTGAACTTGAAAAATGCAGAGCAAAGTTTTGCCAGTTTTCACCCAAATCCTCTTCTGGCATATAAAAATTGGATGAGATTTTGATACTTCTGGAACATATTGAGAAAATAGGTCCAAGCTTCAGATGTGTGAGAAAACCCTCTTGTGTTCTTTTTTAAGCATTTTCTTTCCTAATCTTTAACTGACTTTATATGACCTTCAACAATACAAACCACTTCAAAATTTTGTGTGCCTAATTTTTTCCTAAATATAGGAATGATGTAGTACATTAGTAGGGATGTAATGGCTTTAATTTATTTATTTTAATTTTAGAAGATGATTTTTAAAACAAAGCAATAAATGAGTGTTACAACTTCAGAATTGTAACAATTTCACCATAAGAAATAGAGGTAGAACTGTACCTCTTCAGATATGCTTTCCTATTTTAAATTCAGTTGACATGAATCAAGCTTATGACCCCTTTATGTTCTCTAAGGGCTCATTCTGTGCAGCAGTTTGTGTGAATAGGTTCAGCTGGCTGGACTGGTTGTGAAACCTGCATTTACGCAAAATGAGCGCTCACTTCAGGCGGTGTTATCACAGACAGCCAATCAGAGATCGGTAGCAATTTTGTGCAAAATAATTGACCAATCACATCTAACAGTTTAAATAGCAAATATAACACGGGACAGATTTTGACACGTTTGAATAGTTCTTTTGTTCACTACACTTAGGCTTCCCCAGAAAACCAATATTCAGGGTGAGCAAGACTACGGACTGGTGGCTAATCTGCATTTGTTACAAGATGAGAGGTTTTCAGGAACAAGTTATAAAAATTAAGGAATAATAATTAATTGGATAATTTGAAGTAGATATCTAATAAAAAATATTAGGAATGGTAAGAAGTCTCTCATGAGCAGAAAAAAATTAGATCACTGCAGAATGATTCACTGTGAATTATTCACACAGCTGTAGAAATGATTCAGACTGACAGATTGATTGGTAGAACATGCCCATAAAGACAGGATATTCCCCACTCTTTATTATCCTTTCTGTGTTACACATTCTACAGCTTTGACTGTGATTCTACAAGTTCATGCAAAGCAATGAAAGCTAGCCAGCAGGATGATCTCTGATTTTCCTACAAGCACAAAATTAAAGGATAGAACCCAACAGAAGCAATTGGCTGACGAAAGAAATGGAAATTACATTCTCAATTAACAGTGGAGTTATCAACTGAAATGCATATTATGCACTCTTTGGGCTCAGTTTTATAAGAGATGTGTGGAAAAGGTTGGTGTTAGCTGACTAATTTTGTATCTGGTCAAATAAAACTCTTGTTAGCAATAAACAAACTAACTGTCATAGGAAAAGAGTAATATTTTTTTTTATTGCAATCCAAAGCAAACTTCCAGTGGTTAAATTACTCTGATGAAATATGCTGTGAAACTTCACTGACAAGGGCACAATATTTTTCTAAAATAATGTGTTTTTGAAGTGACATCTCCCCGTTTCTTCAAGTGACAATAATATTTCTTTAGTTTTATATAGATTTTTCCTGTTGAAGAGTAATACTGAACTCAATCAAGTTTAACCTGATGAATTTATAAATAGTTCCTTTTAATTTTTAGCATGAAGAACTTTAGCTAAAGGTAGCTTCTGTATTGGCAATTTAACAGCTTAGTAACTGTAAAACATTTGCAATAAATGGAACAGAGCCTTCAAAAAGATAGAAAATAAGTCTGTCATCTTACTTGAATATGGAGCTGCTATTTTAAATACCACAGCTGGTACCCTTTGATTAAGTAATGCCTATCAAATGGATTACTTGAAATGGAAATTTTATAGTGCTTGTATTTGGATAGGAGAAGCTAAGTATGTAGACACATGTGCAGTGTTTCATCTGCACAGAGCAATGAAGATTTAATCAAAATGTTTGACCTTTTGGATACTTTTTGTACTATTTTGAAGCCATCCCAGAAAGATTTTATATTGAACATGAAATCGGAAAATATTTTGCCTTTATTTTTTATGTGCTATTGTGTGCTAGGTACTTTCTACCAAAATATTAAACAAAAATAAAAAATAAAAAGGTCATACATCAAAAACTGTTTTGTTGTGTTCTGAACCCTGTTCTAGCCTTTGGAATTGATTATTGACTCAGATGACTTTGCTTATATAGAGCTCCTAAAGAGTGCTACTTCTTTTGCAGATAGAAATGGAAAAATGAGTCCTATATAAAATATCTTGTGTTTTCTTACCACTAATCCAAGAATCTTTGGGCCTTGGAATACAGCAGTTTTAGTGGATAATCAAATGAATAAATGTTAAATGCTACTTTTCTCTGAGAAACATAGGAGACTTCAGCAGCCCTTCATATACCATTTAGGTGCTCAGCTCTAACAATTATTTACAAATCTTGTTTAATTGTTCAGGAATCTTGAGATGGATTGATATTTTGTCTGCAAAGTTGGCATCCCTGCGCAGTCTAATCCAGACAGCATTTACACATATGGAAAACTCATTCAAAAGCTGCTGTCCATAAGTAGGCCAAGATCTCTTTGATAATTCACTTACAACAGCAAAGGTTATGTGGGAAGTATTAAACGTGGGTTCCCTTCACCCAATTCACCAATTTTTCAATTAAAAAGCTGAAACCCATGTTTTACACTTCAGCCATTGCATTTTCTTCCAGAGTTGTTTTCAAGAGTTTTCTGAACACACTTCCCAATTCCCTTGTCAAGCTAGCTCAATTCAGGGCAAGGAATACAGCCTTCACAGGGCCAGAAGGAAAAAAAGAAAAGAAAAGAATAAAAAAAATTACCTTGACTTTATGTGAGAATAAAAAGGAATTGATTCTTGATTTTTCAGTACAATAACATCCATAAACATCACTGGGCATCAGAATGAGAATCCAGAGTAATTTTCTCTATGGCTTCTTTCAAGAATATAATTTGCATTCCCTGGAAAATTCAGTGGTAAATGAGGTTAAAACTTTGAAGTCTTTTGGAAAATGAATACTTAGTCCTGAGAAAAAGCGGCATTCACTTCCCTTGCAGTGCTTAGGAAAGCAGCACACACACTGAATAATGTAACAGGCGGAGTGGGTGGGTGTGCATGTGCAGGCAGAACATCTCAGTGCCACTGTTGCTTCACAATGAAAATTCATTCCCAGACATGTCTTTTCCACACAATCATTTTAACACATTCTTCCTAACCTGAACATGTTGGGCACAAAGGAGCTTCATGCATCATGCTGTTTATCCTTGATCTTTCCTATTGGGTTCAGGGAGGTGCACATCTTCTATTTTATCTTGGAAAATTCTAATTAAAAGAGAAGGGAGAGATTTAAATGTGTGAAATTTTAATAGACTTTCCCAGTGTAGCAATTGTACATTATGTCATCTTGGATAAATTTTGACTGAATTAGCTTTTGCAGAATGCCCACCAGACCTGCTTTCACAGGCTGTTTTGCCATCTGCACTATTAAAACATCCCCATTAGCTATGCCTAGGGTTTAATCTTTTGCAACTGATTACAAATTGTCCATAATTCACAGCCCAAAATAGAATCACAGGAATTAATTTTTAAAAGTTAGACTTGCAAATTCATGATACCAGAAACAAAAGGATATATTTATTTATATATATTTTTTTAACCTGGAAGGGATGAAGATTATGTTGGTCACTGAAGCTGATAATAAAGATAAAATATTAAGAAAGTATTAGTCAAAGTATAATTATTTGACTCGTGTGTTCAGGAAAATTTTAGTATGTTTATATTGCAAGTCTGACAGAAGTTCTGGTATTTGTCTTGCAGTCTGGTTGGAAAAATCCCACTGAATGAGCCACTGCCCTCTCACTGTGGTTAAATGATACATATTCAAAAAGTAAAAAAAAGATTGCCAGAAATACTGCTCTGTAAACCAAATATTTGTTCTTTTCGACATCTTAAAGGGAGAAGGGTTTTTTCCTTTCCCTATAATTCCTTTAAAAACAATCTTTCTCATTTTTGGCTTTTAGGATGGAAAAAAAAATGTAAGAGAGAGTGTAGAAGGTACTGCATGAAAGCTGGAACTTCAAGTTTTGTTCTGTGAGTGTCATCTCCCTGTTCAGATAAGATGTGTATGCTGCCCTGCACTCTACTTTCCTCCTCAGTAGTCCTCACCTAGTTTATCTATGGTTCCTGTATCGAGACAGAGGGTGACATATTGTCACGTAGAATTAACTCAAGGTCAGCTTTGAATCAGACAGATGTCAGTAAAGTCAACAGGTTTCTAGAATGCATGCTTATTTTTCTACTTCTAATGTTATGTTTCTGGTTTGGAAGTATCTTTTACAATGACCAAAAAAAGGTGGGGATTCTGTTTAGAGTCAGTCTTTCTAGAATAAGAATTTTGTGTCTTCTTGCATACCTATTTAGAAGTAAGTAATATGGATGGGGAAGGAAAAAGAGTAAAAGGAATAGTTAAGGCATTTTTAAACATCAGAGCTGTCTAAAACCACAAAGGGTATTGTTAAGTCTTGGTTGAATTGGTATGTCCATGATTTCCAGACTTACTGACAAAATGGAGACCTGAAACCCGATGAACATCCTCTGCTTTGAACTCCTAGTCCCAACAAACTTGAGGTTTCCTCTGCACAGCAATTTATGTCATGGGAGTGCACTAAGCCCCAGCAGCTGGGAGCCCTAACCACTCTGAAAGAAAATGGGCACTTGTTGTCATGGTTTGACAACAGGCTTTCAGAACGATAATGCTTCACTGGAATTCAAACATTCAATATAATGCCTACAAATTATGATTTTGGATGCAGAATATATTTTGAAAATTACTGATTCCATTTCCAGCATGCTAAAGGAAATGGAGGAAATGGCATTTTCTGATGACAGCTCTAGGCTCTACCCTGTGGAACTGTATGAGGTAAGCAGTTGTTTTCTGCCTTTTAATCTCCTCTGTGTCCATCTTTGTACCTGAAAATATATCAAAAGCTGAATGTTTGAACATTTATTTACTCAGGAAAAAATATACGGAAAACATTTTTTTTAAGGTGAGAAATCTGATACTAAAGCTATTCTTGAAAGAGCAAAGAGAAAACAGATCTCTCTCAACACTGAAACAGCACCCCTGCATTTGTCAGAAGAAACATTTCTCAGGGTATCACTTTTCCTTGGGAAGTTTGACTGCCACAGCGAGCAGGGCTTAGAGTCTTGACTCTTTGTTCACAACTCCAGACTACATTTTCTTTCATGACTGCTGACCTAGGAGCAGTCATGAGGAGCAGTTTGCAGACAGATAAGTATGTCCTCATCCAGCCCTCAGATGCTGTCACCAGTCTATAGCAGACGAATAGTGCATCAGCGTGTGCCTTCTTACCTCGTGCATACGAGGACTTTGGGGTGGCACACTTCCTCTTTCCCTTGCACTTTGCACACCACATCAATCAGGAAAAAATGTGGGCCAGGCAGCTCAAAGGTAAAAGAAGCTGTCTCAGCAACAGGGAGATGACTCAACAAGGAAATGACACAGGGAGAATTAAATGTTTATCTCTTCAAAAGGGTACAAGACATCTAACTATTCAGAAGCACTAGGTGTGGCAGTTTCTTTCTCTCTGATCCTGTATCCAGCCAAAACAGCAGTTCATGGCAAAGGCCCAAATAATATGATGCATTTAAATAGTCCAAATGAGCATCTGCATCATGTAGTTGCCTGTCCTTCAACATAGGATAAATACCAGGTCTAAATAACAGGCAGGGAGCTTACTCAATAATAAACTTGAAATAACTGGATTGTAACATGTTTGCAATGACTTAAACGTGCAGAGAAAGAATCCAGCTCAGGCCAGTACCAGGCAGAGCATTTTTTAATTTTTTTTTCAGATATACCTATTAGGCCTGATTTACTCACATTACATTATTGTCCACAAGGCAGAAAGATCAAATGTATTCCAAACCACATCAGCAGCTAGAGCATTAGGGAAAGAGGATTCTGGAATTTAGGGTAAGGCCAGTCTGTGTGCGATGCTTGAGATAACTGCTGATCTCTTTAAACTCTCTAATAGCAGTTCTTTCTGAGTCTCTCAGGAGATGGTTTGCTTGTACTATAATTGATACTTACAGCATCAATGGAGGAAAGCTGAAAAGAAGCAGAGGAAACCAAGCAAGTGGATGCCACAACATGCTGATTCATACTTTAAAAATTCCATGGTGACCCTGGTATATTCAGCACCACCAGCAGCAGGGGTTTTCCATGGATTCTCTGAAGAGAAGGGAAATAAAATCTTCTTTTGCAGCTATTGCCTGGACATGCCTCAGATCTGGGCCTTTCCCAGGGTTGCTGAAAGCCATCTAATCCTTGTTTCCACCTGCTCCAGCACATCACGTTTTGCAGCTCAGCAAGGCTCTATCTTTAGCCTCTCAGCAGTGGGACATTTTAGGCAGAAGAGGATTAAGCAGGTACACGCAGATTTAAGTGCAGCCTGCAACTAGTCACAAATGTATTATCTGCATAAGCTGTCATTCCTGGCAAGAATATAAAACAAAATTGTTGCATTGCACTATTTCTGAGTAACTGGTTTAAGGCATGAAGGAAGAGTGTTTCTATCTAAATAATAATGATATTCATTGCAATAAAACTTCATTACACCATGTCTGTATAATTTAGCATTTTTTAAAACTAGGACAACTTATCTTTATAGAGAAACCTGAGAGAAAATATGGGTGAAGAAAATGTGTCACACCGAACATTACTGCTACAATGTCAAAGGAACATAAACCATAAATCTAGGTGGCTAAATCAAAGTGTGGGTATTTAATACTGACTTGGGTGTCGCTTATGTAGATTTTAGAGTATTAAATAATTTATCCCTAAAATCCTAGTGTTTGTTTCATTACATGTTGTTGAACAATTTCTCTAGTATAGAAACTAGAATGACAACAGAAACATGATTTTGTCCTGTTTCTTTTTTTCCCATAAAAACCTGAAGTGGTGTAAGGATTAGGAAATTATTCACATGTATCCTCAAAAGCAGGTGTTTTTAATTGGAAAGACTTATTACTGTAACTAATCACATGCAAGCATCTTTGTTTTTGTAAAGATGAAGTTCCTCAAATGTAATACTCTCCTCTGTGGAAATGTTCTTCCTCTTTGGAAGCTGAGATGTGTCCTCGCTCTGAACTTGGGTTTGGCAGAGTATTTCCCTGTACCTGGGATCTCTGCCAGAAAAATGTGAAGACATGGGGTGGGACAAGGGAAGGAATGGGCTAGCCTGAGGGAGAGGTTAGCAGCCTCTGTGGTCAAGGGTTACAGAAACTCAAAATGTGAAACCTTCACTGAAACTGAGTTGAGAAAAATGAAGAATATTTAGGGTACAATTCTTCCAGCCCATTAGAGTGTTCAGATGGAGATGCACTGAGCTGGACTCCTAATTTCTGCACATAGTAAAACTCCACTGACAGTAAACAGAGTCTTACATGTTTACAGTGGTAGAAATTAAATTCTAATTTACACTCATTGTTTCTTCTTTATTTCTTCATATTTTCAGGGTAAAAATTAATTATTGTTTTGGTTGACATTTTTAGATTAGACAATTTTGGACAAGTTTGAGATTAGCTTTTTTTTTGTAAAGTTAAAACAAAATCCATGTTTAAAATTGATTTTAAACAAGTGCTCTGTAAAATGGAGGCAGCTTTTCCACATCTGAAGAGAGACAAGTTTGAAACAATATACACACATCTACTTAAAAATCATAATTTATTAATACGAAGAGAGATAACTGTGTTTTTTTTGGCAGTTATAACAAAGGCAATTATCTTTAATGATCACAAAAGAGTTAGAAACAAGGAAAACCACTCAAAGATATTGTATAATTTTTGACCCTTCAAATAACTAACCCTTTGAGCAATAGGACTCCAGCTTTTCTAACTCGCATTTGGACCTCTTATGTTGGTAAATAGCAAAACCTTTTATCCTCTGCTTATATTCATAATACAATACAAAAAAAGGTTTTTATAGCAGTGGCAAATTGTTAAATTGTGAACCATAAGTTACCCAGGAGGACAGACTTAGTTAACTAAAATGCCTTTCTGCTTATAAATCTAAAAGTTTTAAGATGATTTACTGTCCCAAATTGTGTCAAAGTTATCTTGACTTTTAAGAGTAAGTGCTCAGATCTGCACTCACTTGGAATCTGATGTGCAGCTATCACTGTGGTGGATAGACAACCTACATAATTATATATGCACTATATAATATTATATAATTATATATACACTTGTCTCCTAGCTATACATAAATGGTCATGGCACGTGGGAGAAGGATTTTAGCTGAAATAAATATTGCCTGTGGAGCAACAAAGAATTGTATGCAGACATCACATTACCACATCATCTTTGCCTAGAGGAGTGGTGAGAGCAGGAAAATAGGGTGTGACACCAACTGTTTGGCTCCTACATGCAGAGGATCTTGCCCAGCCCTTATGATTCACTATGTGCATGGTTCTGGTTTAATGCAAATTTGAATTGTTGCTTGAAGCAGTGTGTTTTGTGTAGTAAGACCTTCAGGGCAAGTAATGCAGAGTAAACTCTATGTAGAGCTGTCCTACCCCCTGGCCTTGTTCAACTCTGTCCACACCCTGTGCTGGAAGACTTGTCAGAATTGTCTGATGTATTAGTTGTTGCAATTGCTGGTGTGACAAAGCAGCTCCTTCTACTCTACAGTGCAATTTTTGTTCCTCTGTAACAGGCAGTCACTATTTAGGGAAGTTCAGGGGCTCTGGAGGTCTGGAAATATGCTTAAGAGGACATAGTTTATCAGTCTGTATAAAGTTTCCTCATGTCATGTGTACTGCCAGTATTGATTCAGTCTCTTGAAGACTATATGAGAATGTTGCCGGCACAGTGATAATTTTCTTAATATAAGATGACCTTGGTTAAGTCACAGATGTAGTGGATGGCTCACATAACATTAACACTCTCCACATTCCTGCAAAGATTCCTTTTTCTAAAGCAAAGACTTCCACCCAGTTCCACGTCAGTCTGTTTGGATGAGTTTCACAATTCAGCTAAAGCAGGAAATCTGTGTTGATGGTTATTAATTTCATCATCTCTCTGCTGTACCTCTGAGTATGAGGAGAGTGAGAAAGTCAATCTTTATTAAAGGAAATGAGGACTCTTCTTTCTAGTTATTTATGCTTCTTGCTCTAACACATTGTCAGTTTTTTTTATAACTCTGTTTATGTTGATGATTTGAAAAGTAAAATCCAAATCCTCCTTTCTGATCCATTCAGCCATCAGTCCAGACCTCAAAAATGATTTTACTACATCAATTATCAAACAAAAAATGTATATCATATACATTGATCATCTTTATGAGATCTACAGTAAGGAAGATATTGCAGATACCAATATCTTAGATACAGCAGAGAAAATGAACCTAGCTACCCATTAAAATCTTTCTCAGAATAAAGCTTTAAAAAAGTTGTGGAAAAATTAATTATGAAAATGACAGCTGTTACCTGCAACTAGACTGCAGAATGGTTTTCCAAACTGAATGTTCCCCATTAAAAAAATAAAGAGTTCTGTGCAGACAGTTTTGGATTAATCATTTGGTCATAATTCTTGAAACCTCAGAAGTAGTATAATTTATACATTAGCTTCTAGCCTGCTGGAAGCAAAAGTGAAAAAAGCTAGATTAGAACTTTGAAACATGTTCTTGTGTATGTGCTTTTGAAAATTCTTTCTTCTCAAGGAAGAACATCTTTAAAAAACAGTGAAATATAAAGGAAGTTGTTGTTCTTGTTTGTTTGTTTATTTGAATATAGGATCTTTTTCATACACATGCAGTCTTGAAACTACTCACAAAAATATTAAGCTCACTGAGAGAAGAGTATAAGGAAGTATACTAAATATTATCATTTGACAGGTGAAAGCAAACAGATGAAGACTTTTTGGTTTGTGGGTCATATAAATTCACATCATACTCTGAGAGGTAAATGAAAGAGAAATATATCTGAAATTACGTGCTATTTTTCAAGTTTTCAGTGAAATTACTGTATTTTATGTTTATATGAATATATATATATGCATAAAATATATGTGTATTATATATATATGGTATATCTGTGTGCATACACATATCTGAAATAAGAATATAGAATTTAAAAATAAACATATGAGAAAAATCCAGTGTCTGAAAATTGTCATTGATGTTAAGGAACTTCTATTTTGATATACCAGTGAAGAATTTAGTCTGTATAAATGATAAAGACAAAGTTCCCATATTGCTGCATTCAAGAAGACAGTTAATCACATATTCAATTTATATCAAGGTTAATGTAAGAAAGCTACTGAACTGGAACCCATCAGAATGTACATTCAGTGTTCCAAATTTGCAGCTGCAAAACAGTACATAACAACATAACAAAAGCTAATTCTTCTTGTTTTCTTAAATTGCTGAACTTGGAATTCAAGCATTTTGTCAGCCAAACCTGAATTTTGGAGAACAGCAAGAAGCAATAGTAGGATGTGTCATAGGGTGTTGTTTTTAATGAGTAATGGAGCACAGAGCAGAAGTCCCTCAGGTTTACATTCACATTCCATAATTGACATAGACATGACATCAGGAGACTAATAAGATATCAAATTTGTGATATTGTCCAGCTGAGCTTCCAACAGCTTTAAGACTAAGCCTAAAAACATATAAAAATCTCTTCTTATGATTAATTGGAGTTCGGCCTAAAAAATATATGATGGAAAAATATCTTTACTTTAAGTGTGCATTATATTATATTTGGAATTGTATTGAAAGGAACAAAATGCATCATAGGTAATATTTTTTTCAAAGCTCACACAGAATCTAGTGGAAACTGAAATAATAATATTACAATTCTCAGTATGCCCTGGAACAGCATATTTTTATATATTTCTACTTTAACTGAATTATTCAAGTGTTGGAACATTCAAAGAACAAACACAAAAGTTAATTAGGGATTTAATCCATAGAATAAAACAAATCCATAAATCTCATCTATTTGAAACATTTTCAGTTAGTCATCAATATTCTCCTTAAGAAATGTTAGAAAAAGTATGACCAGCCTTCATATCTTTTATTTCTGGATGCTGCCTCAAATTTTGATTTCTGGTTCTTTAGCTGACTAAGGCAACAGCAACACCTATGTAGCTCAGAATGGGATCCACACATAATTTTGCACACTTCAACTGATGCAAATGTCATAAGACTACAGGTATTTTAGAGAAATGGACGTTAAATTTGCAATTCAAGTTTGAGGTGACTGCAAAACTGTTAGACTGACTGCAAGTTAGACTGACTGCAAAAAGAACTTTAGTTCTTAATTTAAATATCCCCTTTAGGTAGTCAAAGGAAGGTTTCATAAATCTCAACAAAAAGCTAACAATTTACAGGAATGAAGGGATTCACTTTGTCTTGTACTTAATATTTCAGTGGTATGGCAGAAGCACAAATGAACTCTGAACTCTGGTACTTTCCAGCTCGTGATGAAAGGTCTCGTACTGAAATACCTCACTTTTAGCTGAAGTTTTTTGTCATTCACATCTTCACTTGCCCTTTCTAATGATCTTATGGAGTTTATTTTTTTATTAGCAAAACCTTTGCTACTATCCTTCAAATCTTCAATCAAGTACCAATAGCTTACATACACTAAAAACATGTACAGTTATCCACCAAAGCTGACAAATGATCATTTTAACATCTTAAAACAAACAAATAAGTACTTGTTTGACAAAACCACCCCAAAATCTTGATGGAAACTAACACATGATATGACAAGAGGTTTATTTTTCAAACCAGTCTCTTTTTTTTTTATTGCATATTCAAGTTATGGCACTTGATATCAAATTGCACACGCAGTCTAAAACACATAGTTCAGTGGGCTATAATGATCTGTCCCTACTTTGGGCAGACTGAAGTAAACATCATACATGTGGTACTCATTTCACATAAATTTCAGTTTCTGATCGGTGGTTACTGTCACTCGTTCAAGATAACAAACAGAAAATTATGGGAGAGCAATGTGGTGCAAAGTAGCCTGGAAGTTATCCACAGAGCACGTCTTTTATATCTCAGCTTGTAATCCAGCTCACAAGAATGCCTTTCATGTATGAAGAAAGAGGTTATTATCCTATCAGTATACAATCTGTTAATAACAAACATCAGGGGAGAGCGATTCATTTGCCCTGACAGCTTTGTGAACAGGCTTAGAAACTGTTCTGAATAGTGAAATACATTAAGAAAAAGATGTTATTTATGGCAGAAGACAGGAAAGGGAGCTTTCCTTCTGGAATTTAGGAAAGTTCAGCCAGCCAAAACATAGAAAAAGTTCCAAAATATATTTGCAAAATTAATGAAAGACAGACCTCCTTATTTTCACCTCAGATTTAAAGGTGAAAAGCCATGCCACTCTGTGACACATTTTTCAAGATACAATATTGAAAAGCTATCAATTTTATTCATAGAAAAGCATAGGTAGATCTGACTTATGAAAGCTGGTCCTTTTATTGGTCTGACCTCTGATTTAGTTTTATTTCTATATTGTTAACCTGAATAAATCATTCCATTCAGCTTGCACTTGTGCATGCTCTGGTTCTATCTGGCCATTCTTGAGAAACAATATGGAATAGAAGATGGAGACAACTTGCTCTTATCTATATGAACCTGGAGGCACAGTTTGCTGATGTATTGAACCTCCAGACTTACGTGATTGTGTTTGATAATAATTTGCATTTTTATAAAATTCATTTTAATGTAAATTATATATATATATGTATATATATTTAGGAACACAGTACTAAGCTAAAATATATTTTCCTTACTATCCTTCTCTTCGATTATAAACATGGCATTGTCAAAAAATTATACCTACAGCTTACAATAAAAAAGTAAAAATGGAAAAAATGAAGGTTAAAAACATTTATGATGGTCATTATTTTGTGGTACCTTAAGATACAGTTGCACAGACATGGACATAAAACAAGACAATTCGGAAATTCAGATTTTCTAATTTCATGTATTTTACAGATATAGAGCATGGTATTAGCAATGTATGGTAGATTAGCAGATTATTGTTAGTTGTTACAAAAAGGTTCTGAAAGAATTCAGCAAATGACAGTCTGCATTCCTTCACTCCAAAGAAGTTCTTGTTTTAAGAGCTTATGCATTTCCTAAATAGAAGTGGAGACCAAGCTAAAGAATTCCTTCCTTCCTCTCCCTCCTCATGAGTGCTAAATTTGAGGATAAAATCCTGGTTTTTGCCAGCCTGGTTCCTGCAGTACTTTTCTCTCAGTGACCCTGCTAGCACACACACATCTCGTGCAGCTCCAGGGGCAGGGGCTGTCCAGCGGGACCTGGGCCAGGCACACGGGGCCACTGAGCCCCAGCAGCTGCTCGGAAGAGCCAGAGAGCGTGATCTGCACTTCAGCACTTCAAACAATAGCACAAAACGACTCCTGTTTAGTGGGACTTCCCTTGGCTCCCTGTTACATTCTTGTCCAGGTCTTCCACCATACTTGGAATGATCCTTTGTTTTTCTACTGGGAATATGTACCTCCCACATGCTTTTCTACAAGCGTGAAGCAATAACATCTGTACCCAGCCTATAATGAGAAGGGACCTAAGCCTTCTTTTGCTGTTATGTAGTAAAATGCATTTACAGTTCCTGCTCCCATTATTTGTATTTTAAACTCACACACTATATTTCTAAGAATAAAATGAGAGATTTGAAGAAAAAACTTCATATGTAGCAGTTTAGTTTACCATTTTTTTAGGAAAGGCTAGTCCTTAGTATAAAAGACAATTCAACCATCCAATTAAAGTATTATTGACTTGGTATGACATTACACAGTGGAAAGATTGACTATGGGCAATTTTCATTAAAATTATTTATTCATATCTCATGTGATTGTTTGGGGTTTTTTTAAATTAATTTTTCAGCTGATGAAAAGGTGCTGAACTTGCAGGATGAAGTCCACTGCAAAAAAGACAGGTAGAAGCAGAAATCAGTATTCTGATTTGTTAAGAAGAAACATTTTCTGTAGGGATGCAACACTTCCTCTTTGTATATTTAACAGGGGCAATCCATGTAAGGTAACTCACTGAAAAAATGCAGCAAACTATGCCATGGGTTTTTGAGAAGAGCACAGACAGTAAAAATCATAATGCAGTTAATTACTACTGGGTCTGGATTTCTAACTCATCAGTGAAACTGTGAGCTTCTTCACTCTGTTTTGCATGTCTTAACCTACTCAGTTAAATGATTAAAATCCTTGGTAAAGAATGTGCTATCTGTGAAGCGATGGCCAAGCAGGTACACACTAAATTACAAAGATGAATTACTAGCTGGGAAAAATCCATTTTGCATCTGTTGCCATCTGATAGATGGGAGAAGGAGTGGATGAAATATTTAATTTTTTCTTTTCCCCCAATGGTATTTTTTATTATCAGTCTTGTATCTTCAGGATTAACAGTTCATTAATCATAGACACAAGGATACATTATGGTCCAAATTTCTATCAAGTCTCCCACACCAGATGAAGTGAAATTCATATGTGCATTCAAAAATTCACATTTTCATTACCAACAGTTGTCTAAAAAACATAGTTATTCCAAATCACATTTGCACTAAAGGTCAAGGTTGTCAAGGTCTAAGAACCAAAAGGGTTTTTTCCACAGAGGCATTTTTAAGCTCAAGTGACTTCTTATGATAATAGAAGTGCTTATTCTAGTGAGATTAGAGAAAAAAAAGGTATAACAAAATAGCTGTAACAGATATTGTGATTCTGATGGATAATAGATTAAAAATGCCTAGCATGGACTGAAATATTATCCAGCAAATACTTTTGAAAATAGCAGAAATAAATTTTTTTACTTTGCATATTGGAATTGTTTCTCAAGAAATAAAGTTAGACTACAATTGTTTTAGTCTTTTTTTTTTTTTTTTGTCAATGTCATAACTGAATTAGTTACAGCTATTTAAAAGACTTTACTTCAGTGATGTGATGCTTATATATGTTATATATGTTTATATACTGCTATACAGGGTCAGCAGTAAACAAAACTTTTGAATTCTTCGCCTTGTGGGATGAGGAGCTAGTAAAGAATATTTTTTTAAGTCAAGATACAATATGTTGCCTAAAGTAGCTTTTTATGCATCAAGAACTTTAGAGCTTATGTTGAAACAGTCCTTAAACAACAATCTGTCTTTAAAAGCTCTTATTATTTGCTGGTTTACTTTTATTTCACAGATTAAATATACCATACAATATTTCTGGATTTCTGTCCTTTGTAACTGTTGTCTGTAGATGATCAACTGCCTTGACCCTTGTACTAGAAGCAAATGACCAAATCAAAGCAATATAACAAGGCTGGATCACTCAAAAATTTCCAAGAAGTCAAATCAGTTTTCTGTTTTGAAGTGAAAAAGACTTATATTTTTAGCTAGTATTTATTTAGTATTTAATATTAACTAGTATTTAACTAGTATTATAAGCATTAGAAAATGTGAGGACAATTCTCATAAGACCCTGGTACCAGTGAAGTCAATGAAGAAAAACTCACCAACTAAAATAAACATGTCTAAAATTAAACATGGACTTTAATACAACTTTCTTCAGATTCACATAGCTATGAAACTGTCAATGAGGTGGCAGGTCTACATTTTCCTTTCTCTGTACACATTTTTATTTTACTGACTCTAGGGGTTTTGTAAGCCAGATTTCATTCAGCATATTCCAAAGAACTATACACTGTCTTCCCTAAAAGAGACGTTATCTTTGTTCTTATTTCCATTTGTATTTTTCCCGTGTAATAAATTAATCATTTAAACTGAAATGTTTCTCTGGGTTTCAGGGATTTTTAGTTGGCTGGTTGTCACAGGTTTTGGTTTCAGTGTGTTTACAGCTATTACACTTTATAAGAAGAAATAGATGCAAGATCTCTCACAAGGGAGTTTTTATCACATTGTGTTTCAGTTCAGCTCCCAATACAGATAGCTGAGTCATGAATACATATTCAACAAAAAAAAAAAAAAACAAAAACAAACCTTCCAAATATGTCAGAGTTCAGCAGAAAGTGCCAGGGTATTTCATACACACTGTCTTGATATCTTTAAGATGGTATCATGATGTTAAATCCCCTCAGAGGTGTCTTAAGCTAGGGTTTTCCAAAGAGCCTCAGGGTACAGGGAATACTTACCTCTTTAGTTTCTCCTAGCTATATTTGGCTTAGCTTCAGAAGAACTGTTTTTTTCCCTTGAGAAGCCCCATGACCATAAATGTTATGTCAAAGGGTATAGTTTTCTTTTTTTAATCCTACAATTACTAGCTAAAAATTCAAAACATGTTAAAGTGAAATTGCTTTTGGATTCCTGATTTGTGAGAAGTGTTTGAAGTATTTGTAAGATAAGTGCACACTAAAACATACCACTTGTCAATGTAAAATTAAATTTAATAAGTATTTTATATTTATTTTTATTTCTGATAATTTTGCCTCCCATTGGCTGTTCTTGTTATTATTAGTTGTAGTAGAATTAGTATTATTATTAGTATTATTATTAGTATTACTATGATTATTTAACAATAAGAATTCAGTATATCTTAAAAAAGTCTAATCTATAACAGATTATAAAGATGTGAAAGTTTAAAACCTTTGCATATTTTATGAATTATATACTAATACAAGCTGGTGGATTGGGAGTGTTGAGGAAGACAGGCATAGGACAGCCCTCAGCCTCCCACTCACGGCTTTGCCAATGTGATCCATCAGGGCCACTTCTGTGGCAGAACAGAGGCTCTTTCTTTGATTCTAAAATCATAGCAATAGTGCATCAGTTAAATATTATCAAAGCTTTTAAACCTTTCATATATTTTTATCATTGCATTGCAACATTTTCCTTCAGGCACTATACAATAACATGAATGCAATACCTACCCTGAGGAAACTGCTATACATAACAGCCATTTTTTCTAATCAAGTTGTTGTTTTGTTTTATTTTGTTTTGTTCTGTTTTCATTTGGTTTGAGCAACATTTTTTGCCTCACATTTAATAAAACTCCTAAAGATAGAAAAAGAGTGACATTTAATTTTCTTGGCTTTGGCTACCACATTGTTGTGTCTACATAGGCATGCACTCATCCAGAGCTGCTCACACCCACACTTCCACCCACCCACAAAGCTAATCACAGTGTTTTTAAAATAAATAACTTCTTACTGCCTAACCACAATGGCAATCCCTACAGCTCATTCGGTTCACCATGAATAAAATACATGGAATACTCCAGTAGGGAATTTTTTGGTTAAAATGAACATTATTTAAAACCACAGTATTTAAGCTTCTGGTAGTAGAGTTATGTTGCCTTCATTGTGATTCTGTGGCAGTGTTAACAGAATTTGAGTTCACTGAGTTCATAAGTCAAGATCATGAAGCACTGCAGACCAAATGTGCTAATCTGCTCTGGAATGTTGCCTCTTCCCATCTGAAAAGTCTGTATTTGTGTTGAAGACATAACAAAGAGACTTTCTACTTTCAGACTCACTGAAAGTATTTTAAATACTCATCATGCTAGGGATCTCATTTATCATCTATGCATTTAGATACTAAGCTTATGCTATATAGCACTTAGATATTAGAGATTTTAACCTCTTGCCTCTCCACTCAAGAATTCACAGAAATCAAACAATCAACTTTATTTTTTTCTATATATTTTATTTTTATTTTATTTCCTTCCTGCAGGGCAAGCTCTTTTGCTTTAAAACTGAGAATCAGACTGTATGAGCTAATGCCAAATCCCACAGTTGGAGTGCTTTTAAGACTTGGAACAAGTTAAGATGTATGTTTTCTAATTTATGAAAGAGGCAAAGAATGTCAGACAAAGAAAGGACAGGATAAAGAGAGGATAAAGAGAAACTGCACTTGTGCAATATGATGACAGTATGTAGTTACAAACTGAGAGGTCTTTGCAGAGACTGTATGATATTGGCCATTCCCACAAAAGAGGAAAAGATAGCACTTTAACCACATTTAGAGAAGCTGAGATACTCTGCATCAAACAGGAAAAAAACCTCATTCTTGCTGAACACTCCTTTCATTAATATTTCTAATAACCCATATTCAACAATGATGTTTGGCTATATTCTTTAGCAGTTTTTGCTACAAATATTGCCAGGGGTACATATATATTAATGTAGGGGAGTACACAAACATAGTTCTATGTTTACATTCTGTTAAAAACTGATTGTAAAAGTGGTGCAAACTCAAGGAATCTAAAATAAGAAAATGCAATTTTAATTCTGCCTGCTTAGGCATATACATTCTGACCAGTTTTAGATTTCATGATCCCCTACTGCTTGTCACTACTGAGGATGAATGATGTGCTATAATGAGCAATTTGTTTCTTTATATTTCATTCCTACCAATATAACTGAATTACTGCAGCACCCCCTGTGGGGTCACACCAGGGTGGAGCAGAGGGAGACAATCTCCACCTTCCACCCACTGGACAGGCTTCTTTTGATGCAGCCCAGGATACAGTTGGCTTTCTATGCTGTAAATGCATTTTGTTGGACCCCTTGCAGCTTTTTATCCATCCCTGAAGTACTTTTCCTCAGGGCTGCTCATCATCCCACCCATCACCCATGTGTGATGAACAGTCCGTGTTCATGTGTGGGATTGCCCTGACCCAGGTGCAGGACACTTGGCCGTATTGAACTTCATGAGGTTCCCACAGGTCACTCTCTCAAGCCTCTGGATGGCATCCCTTCACCCCAGCATGACAATTGCACTCCACAGCTCAGTGTCATCAGTGCTGAGGATGTACTTGATTCCACTGTCCATGTTGCTGACAAAAGGTGTTGAAAGGTGCCAGGGCCAGTACCAGCCCCTGAGGAATGGGCCTTGTCACTGCTTTCCACCCGGACGTCAAGATACTGATCGCAACACTGACTGCAGCCATACAGCCACTGTGCAGCCTACCTGCCAAATCCATGCCAAAATCCATTTTGGAGAGTAGAATGTTGTGTAGTACAATATCAAATATTTTACACAAATTCGGGTAGATGACACCGGTCCATTATCCATCAACTTTATACCTGTTTTAGAAGACCACGAAATTAGTCAGGTATGTATGCATGCCCTTAGTGAAGCCATATCTGCTGTCACAAAATACCTCATTTTCCATGTGCATCTGCATAGTTCCCAGGAGGATCTGCTCTGTGATCTTGTTGAGCACCAAGGTGAGACTGACCAGCCTGGAGTTCACTGCATCTTCCTTTTTCTACTTTTTTAAAAATGGGATTTATGTTTTCCCTTTTCCAGTCAGTGGGAATTTCACCAATCTGCCATGACTTTAATAATAGGATGGACAGTGGATTAGCAACTCAGTGTATTGTTTCCCTCAGGATCTTTGGTTGCACTTCATCACATCCCAGAGACTTGTACACATTCAGGTTCTTTAGATGATCTTGAACTGTATTTTCTCCTATGTTGTGCAATTATTCATTTCACAGTCCCTATCACTGAATTCTATATTTCTTTTCTTTATGTTTTTTAGTCCTATGGGATATAGAAAAGGAATTAATATCAAAGAATGGGTTTAGATTTTTAGGTATAGGAATGGAAATAAAAATCTTCTTAGTTCTTTTTTGATTCTTGGAAGAGTTTTTGCTGTCTTTCCTTTCCCTTCTTAATTTGTAATTAATTTGTTTCACTTTGGGTCTTGGGCAAAATTTTTGTTGCTCTTGGGAAACTGAAAATTTGTTGGTGCAGTTAAATGATATTTTTGAAGAATTAGAAAGAAGCATTTAACTTGTGTACTGTTCACCAGCCTTTGGATCCTTTTGTTTCCTGATGGTGGCCGTGATATTTTCAGTATTCTGAAGCTTAAGAATTACTATTAACCCACATGGGCAGTTTATCTTTTTCAAATTAAATAAAACCCCCAAGTAGTATTCATTATTTGTTGGAAAAAAATGACCAGAAATCCTCCCTGTAAAACTGTTATGATTAGTATTAGGACTTTGAAAGTTACTGCAACATTGTCCACATTGCATCTGATGTGGAAATTGTAACACTGGCAGTACCCATTTTTCACAGTTTTTAAATTGATATGAACTTCTTCTCTGACAGACCTGATTAGCTCAGAGGAAGACATGGAAAGGGATATAAAAGATGGAGACAGAGGGAATCCACCTCGGCACTGCTGGGGAGAGCGGAAAGAGTGTCTATCAAAAATGCTCCCTTGCTGTTTGGGAAACATATGAGTAAACACAACAGCAGCCACAAAACTCGTGGGAAAGAAAATAAAATGTATGAAACTCCAGCACTTGTCAGTGTGAGATCCATTGATTCCAGCAGAGGTGTGGGATACAGTGGTTAGGAAGTGAGAAGCACAGAGCCTTACACTGTGCTAAGAAAATTCATGACTACAGAAAAACCACAAATTCAAAGCTGTTATTGTGTTCCTTCATTACTTAGGACTCATCCTACTTCTAATCAAAAAAATGCAAGAACGAAAACAAGAAAAGCTGCAGAAAATATTTTGCATCCACTGTGCAATTTTATATAGCGCTAGACTTTAAAAGCTTATCGTGCAATTATTTTTGTAAGGTATTTTTATTTTGGTGTAATAGTCTTTATTCGCCATGAAGCCACAAAATTATCATTCTTTAAAATCTGATTTCAAAACAAGCATTAGTTTTAAATTTTCTGGAAAATCTTAGTAAGGAATCAACTCTTTTCTAAGATTTGTTTCTTTGGAAAAATCCCATAACTAAAAAAATGGAAAAGCAAATGCAGATTTATGGATTTTTTTTTTTTTTTTTTCAGTCTTTTTCTAGCAGAATATCTAGACAGAATCCAAAAATGTATTTTCTTTACAAAAGAGCTTTTTAATGTCCTTAAAAAATCCAAATGACTTTCTAACAAGATTTTAATATGGGATTTCACAAATTTGCTGGTGATTGTACACCTTATGCTATAAAATAGAATCTCTGACAAGCAATAATCCTGGATAAAATCTGATGCAGAAGTTCTGAAGTGAGAGCTTTAGCATAGTTCAGATCTCAAACAAAATGTCTTAAATCTGAAATTTCCTGGCCTTACCTATTTTTGTTCTTGACAAGGGAATTGTGTTCAGTTGTGAATCTGGCCCCAAGCAGAGAAAGTTTTATTATATTAATTCTCTCTGCATAGTTCTGACATATTAACATCAATGCAGCTATCTGATTTGCCATTTTACTCGGTTGCAGAGTAAATGACAAGGAGTTTTCAGCACTTGAAGGAGGTTTTCAGCACCAGACATTTTGTCTGAAGATATGTCAGTAATGATCACACAGGTGTAAAACACTAAGCATCTCCTGGCATTCACTGGTAAAAGTACGGTTATGCAATTTACCTTTAAGAATTTAATTTGTAAATTATGTTAAGGCATAGCAATAAAATGAGATGCTGAAATTCACTTGTATGTGCATGCATTGAGAACAGCTTTACAAAGAGGCTTTCTGACTTCCCATGTTTCACATTTCAGATAATTTTTATCTCTGTTGTCTGATGTTAAATATCAAAAGATAAAGGAATAATTGCATTATTTCTTGACTTTTTTTTGCCATAGTAAATAACATGGGATATTTCCCTGCAAAGTTTAAGAAAAAAGACACCAGTAAGATTCTCATATTAATATGATGAAGAACATTTAAGTAGTAATCCAATAAAGGACCTTTTTCAATACATCACCAAATATATTTTCTGGGAATAATTATGAACAATTACAATAAAAGATCATAAACACGTGAATATCAGTGTATGCTACACATGTCCACATGCAAAAAGCCCTGAAAGACCCCTAATAAATAATTTCATACTTTGTTAAATTTGCAAAAGTCCTGATTTTAGTATGGATATCCCAATAATGCTGTCTTTGCTGTCTTTGCTTGGATATCTCCTACTCTGCGAGACAGCTGAACTCTGATGAACATGTGAATCTCTTTAGTGAATGGCTACCTAGACAAAAGGTTTCTAGAATGTGCAAAAGTATAACAAATATATTTACAGAGCAGTGGTTCCCTCACTATATGAATTAAAATAGATTTACCTTCCAGTTGACCTACCCAGCATCTCTGTACCACTTCTGCTTAAAGTGTAGTACCTCTAAGGATGAAAGACTTAGGTGTTGACCACATTTAAGTGTTTTGTAAATATCTGATTTGACCCTTGAAACAACTTCACAATACTACCTGTGCTACAACATACACAGTCACACCCACATTATCATATTGCAGAAGAATGTTACAGGTCTTTGGTGCTTTTTTGTGTTTTATTTAATATTTCTCCATCTACAGTTACACAATAGAATTCCAGAGTTTATACAAATGTCTTCTACCCACCCACATAAAAATTTGAATTAAAGTGCGTAGAGATCCAGGTAGGTTATTTACAAAATATCAAGCTTATGAGATGCACATAGACCAAACACTTCTCTTACATTACACAATCAACAGAGACAACAAGAAGTGAGGGAAAAAAAAAAATCTAATATGCTTCCAAAGCATAGTCCTGCAGTTATCAAATCTGATATTACCTGTGCAGCAAATAACATTCTTAATTGATTCACAACAGTTCGAGATTTGCAAGTAGGACTAATATCTGACTAAAAGTGGAAACCCAGAGGCAAAATGAAATAGTGAGAGGTTAAGCAAAAAATAATAGCTGTACACAAAAATGTTCAAAACCTTCTAGATAATATGCATGACATGTTCTCGTAGGAGAAGAGAGTTCAGTGTTCTCACTGTTTTCTCCAGACAGTGCTAATTTGTTTCCAGTTAGTAGAAAATGTCCTGCAACTGACTTACCAGACTAAAATAGTCACAGGAATATTGTCTCTGCTTATAATTGTGCCACAGAAATATGTTGTCTTTTTTGCTATCTAGTTCTGAAAAATAATGCCCAGTTACTTTTCTGCTTGCCATGTATTCAGCTTTTTTTTTGTTTTTTAATAGGATATAATTTGTGAGAACACACATACATTTAGACATCCTCTCAACCATGTTAGATGTCACTAGAGAAGAGAGGATTTGTGGCTGCTCTGGTGGAAATAATGGAGTAATTGAAACTGATTATAATACTTAATCCACTTGCAACAGTCTGCAAGTATCACACATAGGATACTGAGAAAAGATTAATGGATTAATGAATTGTTCTGAATGTGTTGTTGTTTTTGCTTTGTTGTGTTTTGTTTTTTCTCAGGCTGTTGTTAATCCCCTAATCTTTAATAGGAAAATGGTTCCTGCAGTGTGGTAGGAGTAAGTAATTGTTCCCTTATGAATCTAATCTTTCTGATGCCTTTGCAGTGACATGTGGGTCACCCTCGATACTGTGTCCAAAGGACAATAATGGACTTCTGCTTTGACATTAAACCATTGCTTGTCTTTCCAAATAAAAGTTGTGAGTCTTATAACTTTTTCTCTCTCCCTTTTGCTAAGCTACAGTTAAAAGATCAGGAAGCTGAGGAAATGGTAACATCTCAAAAGAGATGACAGTTCAAGAAAAATAACAAACTTATACTCAGAAGATCCCTCTCTGTATGCAGCTCTCCAACCTTCCTGCACAAAACATCTCTCCAGTAAGACAAGGATGCCCCTAACAAGAGAGGTGCATGGAGAAACTCCTAAACCAAGAACCTAGTCCAGCTGAGCAGGAGATTCATTACCAACAAACTTTGTGAAATCAAGTAGGAAACATAAGGGCCAAATGTCAGATACTGGAAAATGAAGGGGCACACAAAGAATAATTAGGAAGTTGAGAGCTGTGAGTGTATAAGGAAAGAGACAAAGACAAAATGTCTTGTCACCTCACGCTAAATGACAGGTAATGGCATTTTTCATTATTTGGCAAAATGGTACACTCATAAGACAGTGGTCTGAGAATGAGATAGCTTAAGCTTTGTCTTTGCCATTGATCAACTCTAAATCATGTTATAGGCAGGTCACTTCAAATTCTGCAGCTCAGATACTTCAGCCATAAATTAAGATTAAATTATTCTCTTCTATTATTTTAATAATTTTGAAATGCAATAGACATGAAGTCACCCTGATTATTTCTCTTTGTTTTTTCTTTTTTTATTTTCTCTGTGTGATCCTCTGGCAGCAATGAAAAAACTGCAAACTTAAATGAAAACATTAGAATTTTGAAATGTATTATCTTTGTAATAAAAGCTCTGTATTATTATATTTTGATTTTAAAAGATATTACTGTTTCCTTAATTTATTATTCTGTGAGATGACATTAGATTTTACTTTTTTGTAGCTACAGTGTTTGTAAATTCTTCCAAAATTCTTAGTCCAATGTTGCTCTGCATTGTCAATAACGGCCCAATAAAATGAAAAAGAAACTTCTAGCCTCTATTAAGACTTGGTTTGAATTGTTCAGTGAAGTCATTTGAAATAGTTCTGTCATTCTCAAATCTTTTATTTTTATCAAGTTTAAAACAATTTTTTAAAAGGTAATAACCTATATTAATGCCTCAGATTACTACTTGATAAAAAACAGGTTTTTTTCCAAAGTTTTTCTATTTATAAATCATCATGATTCATTGAAAATAAATTTATTCACAACCTTTCTGATCACTTCTAGTTAGCATATTACCCTCAGAGATAATCCACTTTTCCTGCAGACACATAAATAATATATAAATTATTTTTCAACTTGGTGTGCTTACAGCTATAGGCCAAATAAATAAAAGCAATTTATGTTAGCTGCCAGCATTAGTTTACATTTTTACAGTTGTTTAGAGAACTGACAAAAATATCATATCTGAAAATCAAAGTCTTTTTATCAGATCGTGTTCTCATTTGGTTTGTTTTTGCGTCTTCGTTTTCCAGCTCTTGCTACCTCCATGCACAGCAGGAAATTCAGCTGAAGTCAAAAGACTAAGTAAATAAACAAGGCAGCTGCTTCAGAGTACTTCAGAGAGGTCCAAGTTCTGAGTTACAGGGCTGGCTAAAATGGGCAAAATGAAAACTTACACCAGTATAAGAATGCTTTATATCTGTCCATCATAAGGGACATTTCATTCAGTTTTTAAAAATTCAGGTTTTTTAAAAGATGAAGGGAGTGTGATGGAGGGAGGGTGCTCATTGAAGACTAAGGGTTTATCTGCATCTGGGTTTGGCTGTGCACGTGTGGTTCCTATTTGACTCAGAAGAGGCCTGAGGCCACAGTTTTGCCCTGAGTGATTTGTGACAGATGGTGAATAACAAATAAACTTTCTAAGCAGAGATCAAGGGCTTTGGGCAAGCATCTCGGATTCTTGCCTGGGAATATGCAAGAGCTTTGCCATAACTTGTATTTCAGCAACATTTACCTGTCAGTAAACCTTACACAAACACAGAAAGCACTGGGATGGGAGAAATACGTTAAGTAAATGTGCTCACATGCTCAGAGTTTGCTGCTTCTGACTGCTGATCATGGTCACCTTCTTTAACAAGACATGGAACCTCATTTGACATGTGGGCAGGATAGAAATGAGAGACAGCTGAGCGTTCGTGCATTTTGCCAGAGTGACCAACCCAATGGGCAACAAGAAAGTCTGTGCTGAGAAAGCCCTTCATCACCTTAGGTGGACATCATCACTCTATTACACTGTGCCAAGGTACCTCAATGTGCCTTCAGGAAAGGAGTTTGTGACAAAATAAATGTGTTTTGGAAATGAGAACTTCTTAAAAATAACAGGTGCAGTATCTAGTTTTGAGCCTGGTTTTAGGCAGAGGCTGCTAAAGCAGAGGGTTTATTTTAGAGAGAAATGTATTTTTATAAACGTTGACTGGAAACTGGTTCAGACATTTGTACGAAAATGTTGTTTAGTGCAAGTTTGATGCAAACACGTGAACCAACATCCTAGTTATTGTTCCACTGGACTTTGTCATTTGACTAAAATATCACTAATTCAATAAAAGAACAGACTGGAAGTTTGCAATGTAACATTTTCATGTTTACTCCAAGAAAAGCAGTGCTAAATTGATGTTACCAATTTCATACTGTAGCTACAGTATTAGTTTTGACACTGTCTGCATGCAGGTGGTTTATAATGCATAATATTGATCTGGAGGACTTTTTCTTCCCCCCCTGCCTTCAGCTGTATATTAGCTTCTAGCCTTGATCTTAAATGTTAAGATGGATGTTCAGTATTATTACCTAGCAGAAAGGGTAAAAAATCAATTTTGTCTCCTCGTGCTTTATTCCCTCATCTTTCAGTGCTTGAACAGTGGAGTTGTAACAAACATCAGCATAAAATAATTATTAGCCGACGTTGCGACAACTTCTGTCAGATGAATAAAATACTATAGGTACATTGATGCTCCCAAAATCAACTTTCTGTAAAAGGATAAGAAAGGAGTATAGCAAGCAATCAACTGTTTTTAATGGAAAAGAGTTTCAAAAATTGTGAATATCTGCTTTTGAAAATTAAACCAGACAAAGGAAGGATTGTCTTATTTACTAACCCTGTGCTAAGTAAACAAGAAAAGCTTTTATTAATCTTTAGTTTGATTTCTGGATAAAGGTAATTTTCTATTAAAATGTATTGATGAGTCCTCTAAATTTCATTTCATGACTTCCTTGTCTCACAGCATGCGTTGGGACTGGGAAATAAAATCCTGCCTTCCCCACCCTGCTTTCAGGACAGTACTTGATCATAGACAAGGACTTGTGCCACTATAGCCTAGTGTTTCCTAACCCTTTATATCACATTAATCCTTTATTTCCCTGTCATCTATGACTCAGTTTGTTAAAGGCAGGCCTCACTCAGCCCTTCACTAGCCCAGTACATCTCTTCTATGTTTTGGTATTTTACACAGATGTAATGTAGATTAGAATCGGAGTGAAACCTTCACTACTGAAAAGAACATTGAACTTCTAGTGTTTCCTCATGTTGATGGTTCTGTGGTCATGCATAACAATTCCTTGTACAATATTGTCTACATGATAGAGATAAAAATGTAACTGAGCGTGTTACCAAGCTACACTAGGAAAAATTATGCTATTAACTTGTTCTTTTAAGATGATATTGTGCAGACTGCTGGCCTGCCAAAACATCTGAGATCATATTGTTATGTTATTCTGTTCTCCTATTCTTAAAACAGTATATTAAGGGGTACTTCTGTGGAAATGTGCAGAATTTTATGCCTACTTAAACTTATTGAATGTCTCTGTAAATGACTTCATATAATGAAATCCTCATTGTATTCAGCTTTAGATATTTTATAAGATAGTATTAAAATGCTTTTTAGAGACCTCCTATTTTTCTTAACCTTAAAATAGAACCCAATCTGCTTCTGACAGATACAATATTCCTATTTAAAAACTAAGTCAAAAATCATCTGATAAGATTAAGCATGCTAGAAAGTAAAATAAATGCTATACATTTACTTTTATGCTTCTTTCTCTATTTTTTTTGATCATTTGAGGTTATTAAATCAAGAATTGAAAGAGATTTTTGGCTTTCAAACAGTTGAGATATTAGAGACAAATGATAGCAAGAACAATGCTAGCATACAATGACCTGAAATAATGAGATGAAAATTATGGTGTTAAATATCCTGACAAATTGCTGTGGCTTTGTTTTTCTTTGTAGTTTTGTTTTTTTTGGGTTTTTTTTACAATTCAGCTCGTATATATGGAGGTTAGGCTCTCATTTTCTGCTTATAGCCAATATATATTTAAGATTTTTAAAAACACAGACATATGACCATGCAATGTTAAATATAACTTTCTGAAGAAATACCTTAGATGCTTGTATATCTGCATAAGGTGTTTTAAAACAGGCTCATTGTTTTAACTTCTATGAACTTTCATATATCCTAAAATTTTAAAGTGCACATGGTTTTTATTTAAAAAGAAACCACATTACTTCAATGTTTGATAAGCTGATAATAGAAACTTTTGCAGAAAAGAAAAACTAATTATTATTTTTGATATATTTCACATTAATTAATATAGAACTTAGATCATAAATACAAATTTATGAGAAGTTGGGTTTTTTTGTTTTTTTACTATAAGAATAAGATATTTTTTTCTATATTTTTTTTATTTGAAAGCAATTTATTCTGATTTTACCAAGCTATTCTGATTAGCATACACAATAACAATAATTCTGTTGGTAATTGTTAAACTGAATTCAAGTAGGAAGATGAACATTTTATTGAATTGTCTGCACATCTTAAGCCAACTAACCATTCTTTTCTGTACCCCAAGATACAAAATGATGCCTTTTTCTTTAAGAAATAAAACCCAGAAGATTTAAGAGCATGAAGTAGATTAGTGTGGTGCATGGAAATAAATATAACATAATAAACCCACTCATTTTAGCGATGTTTACATATGTAACAACAAATCCATGAAAATTATTCAGATGTGAGCTGTAAATATACAGATAGGCACAGAAGCCAATTGAAATCATCATCAAAGGTAATTCTGTACCTGGGAAAATACCAATTTTGTTGTGCAGCAAATTCTGTTTTTGGTAAAAACAGTGCCGAGTTACAAATTGCTAAGGTGTAATTCTTTACCTCCCTCTATGCTGTTGCCATGCTGTCTCTCACTTTTTCAAGAGATAAAACACACTCAGTGTGCACAGGTTATTCTTGGAATGGCTGGGTACTTCAGACTCCTCTGGGGCTGTTATATTCAGGAACCACGCTGATGATCTGATGAGGCTGGCACCTTTCTCATCTGCCTGGTGTGTTCCACTGCCTACCTGTGCACAATGAAGAGTGGATTTACTGGCTTTCTACTCCTCCATCTGTTCTGAGGAATGAACTGAAAACTTTGATTGTAATAGAACACATTGCTGTTTTGTCCTCATGAGAACATGGCCCAGTGTTTTACCTATACAAGTAAATAAATCCAGGTGTTTAGCAGAGGAATATCATCCTGTAAAGTCATTTCCTTATATCCACAGCTTTAGATAGGTCTCACTCCCAAAGGAACAGATAGTACATAGAAATAATTCTCTTGCAAAAAGAGCATGCAATTAAGAAATTAGCTTGGTTTCCAGCCAAATAAATTCGGTACTTATGCAATCCAAGAAAAGAGAACGAGTAACCATAGTAATAGGTTTCATTTCATTCTCTACATATCTAAATATTAACATGGATCAATTATCAAAGGAAAAGTGGCTGATCTATACTAGCAATAACTTTTCCAGATTCAGGTCTGTGAAGTTGTTTGTCTTTGGTCAAACTGCAAATTAGTTGCCCAGGATGTAGGAAAAAAAAACTTCTAGATGACGAAATAGAAATTTAATATTAATTGTGTCATACTCACATGATTGTGTGTGTTTTAAGAGATGGGTGTCTAAAGAGTATAGTTTGAGGTGGTACCTAGAAGCAGCGCAGAACTGCTGTCATGCAGCTGCAAGAAATTAATGTCAGTAGAAAAATCAAGACACAGAAATTACAGTGTACCAGAAGTTTAGAAAGAAGAAGATGATATTTTTATGTTTTCCTGTGTGGACCCTGTGGGACATATATTTCTGGAATAGTATGATTTTTTGATCTAAAAGTATATTTTTTCCACTTAGGAAAGCAATGTTTGTCTTAAGAAAATTGCTTTGTCTGAACCGCTTCATTCAAAGGGGTTTTTTTATCATATTTTATGAAATTCAGATGAAATATATAGATATAATAAGAACTGACAATTTAAATTTTTTTCCTTTAAATGGAAGGCTTGGGCTGACCTGCACTTTAGTAAAATTACCCCTCAATCTACATTTCTACTATCTCCAGAGAAAAGCATTATTTTTTAAGGATTTTGTAATTCATATATCAATTTACTTCTAACCACGTTAAAGACAACCAAAAATATATTAATAAAAGAAAGATAATGAAAAGAAATCTTACAATATCATGAAATTTTAATAACTAATGTGATCAGAATTGTCAGGGGATTATTACCTTGTTTCACACACTAAGAGTTTAAGCTCTGCTTCCAAACTGTACATAGACAATTAGATGAAAATTCTATAGCAAAGGGTCAAAGTCTGAGAAGGTGCACATTTCCCAGGTCTCCTCTCCTCCTGTGGAATTTCACCACCTGAATCCTAAAGCAATTCTGAAGTCCTGAAAACACCTGCTTGTACATTATATTTTCAGTTCATGTCTGAGTGGTTTCATTTCTATGACACTCTCGTGAGGATGGAACAAAATTAAACCAAGACACCATAGGTAAAATTTGTAAGTTATGTAAATGTCACATGTAGGGCAAAATGTTGTTTCTGAGTAGAGGAATGTTGTTGTCAAGAATACCACTGGGAACATCTACATGTGCTCAGAACACCATGGCTCTTTTCACCATTGTTTGGAGTGAACAGAACTGACACTTCTTATCCACCTCCTGGGACAGATCCTGGCACTGATGTTCAGCAGCCAAAAGCTCCACTTTTAAATACAAGAAGAAGACTGCACATAATCATAAGAATCACTCTCCACAGCTATTGCACCTTTGTCTAGACATCTAAATGGAAAAGAAACCAAACCAGAGTGAAACAATTAGGGAACCAACTTCCCATCAGTTTCCCCACAGATCTTTCAGTATCTCCCCAAATTAATTGTTTAGAGTATTTGCATGTACAAAATAATATAAATAGAGGGTTTAAAACTAAAATTTTAAAAATCTCCAAACAATCTATACATCCTAACTGGAAATTTCACCTCAACAATTCTATTTAGAATTACATGGACAGTTCCCTAAATATATTGAAGGGTGAGTGTGTGTGGTATGTATGTACACACGAATAAACTGCCCACTTACTCATTAGTAGTTCCACGTATTCAAGGTGAAGTATGGGCCTTAATAGTGTAATTACTATTAAGTGCCAGAAAATTTTAAGACCAAAAATATCTTAAATTCTTGGCTATCTTTTAGCTTAGCTAAAAAGTTTCACGATAATATTTTAAAAGCCACCTACTTCTGGTTTTCCTGTCAACCTTCTAAAGGATTTTGACAAATCCTTTCTCTCTATGTAGTTATTATACATATTTGCTGAGGTGTGATAATGGAATTTGTGTTTAAGTACTGAGCATGCCAAAGAGCTAGTTGTTTTTACACCATAGGGATCAGCTTCTCAAAAATGACACATATTTCTTTTCCTCTCTTAAGGAAAATGACAAAGAATTAGGTCATCTGAAGAGATGATACGTAGGTCTGCTGCAGATATAGGGAACTGAAAACCAGTTATAATACTTTTGAAGTTTGTTTTTGGAGTGTGAACTGATTAAAAATGTGATCCAGCACAGTGGAAATTGAAACAGAAATAAAATTACTGATTTTCATTCCCCTTACTTCTTATTTATTCTACATTCATCTTGACACATCTAATGGAAGAAAGATTCAAATATTTCCAGCTGAAAATGTTGAACCTTTATTCACAGAAATTGTAAGTCATGTAATGGCACATAGAATAAGTGACTACACGAAGAGTTTAATAAAACTAATTCAAAAGCAAACTACAAGATTCATTTTCTGCCTTGTTTAAATCTGGAGTAAATAGTATCTTTTCTTCCCCCAGGGCACTGACACTTCTCAGAACTGTAGGGTTCTCGTAGAACCTCCCTTTCTCTTTCATTTTTGTGATTTCGTCTTTTCTTTTTTTCTTGGTCCTTTTCAGATTTTCCAGGGAAAAGACACACATGTCTGAAATTTGGCCTCTGAGTACTATTAATGAGCAACCTAAAAATCAGCACAGGTGGGCTCCCAAACATTAAACCACAAAAATGGCTCACGGAAGTTTTTTTCATGTGTTGAAGTTCTTTGTATGTGCTCCCTTCCACTTCAAGGGAAATGTCCTTTAGCTGAGTTGTAAACTTCAGTTAACAGATGTCTTTGGACAATTAATGCTTTTTGAATTCTACTTAATTTGCTCCATATAGATAGTCAGTCTATTTCAAATCTCTCAATTTCTCATCATATAGTGATGTAGAACACACATAACAAAAGGTTTCAAAATTCTGTGTTACCACACATTACTTTTAATTCAACTAATTTAAAATTCCATAGAAATTAATTAAATTAAATTAATCTATTAATGTGAAAAAATGTCCACTAATATTTTTATCAGAAGTTAATTACAGCAATCCCATTTAGAAAGTATGTATACTGGAAAAAAATAACTGTGATTATCTAACTGAATATAATCCAGTTATAGATATATATATATATAAACATGTTTATATATAATAATATATACCTTTATTATAAACATTATGAATATATAAAAATCTCAAAAATTGAAAATAGCTAGCAGAGAGTTGATCAAACCATTATGATTCCTTATGCAGTCGGGTGGACAAAAACTTTATTTTTGCCCTTTGTGTCTCTAGGGTTTTGTTCTCCAGCACATAATCATATCATATGGCATATTCCACAGCATCATCTCCCGTAGCTAAATAATATCCTGGAGATCTGCAGCAGAGCACCAAGTATACGTAGGAACTCTTTTACCAAAATATCATTATCTTCAAACATGTATTCTGTCACTCAAACCTACCCCATTTTTTATTTTTTTTTGTATTTTAGTGCATTAATAATGTATGATGCCATCCTAATCCCTCTGTTTTTTTTAACTACTTATTAAATATCCATATTCCAGTTACTATCATCATTGCCATATTCAATGCTGCATTTTTGCTTTCAAGGGCTACTAATGCCAGAGACACCAGTAGTGAGAGTGGCAGTAGGTGCATCCTTTTACAATTGCAAGATCAACAAGTCTTCAGTAGTTAAAGCAAATTACAGATAACAAGAAAAGGAATTTTTTAGAAAGGGTAAAATAAGGAACAAGCAGTAAGCTGTTCTGCGGCTGGTTTTCATTCCTCTTTTTCTGATGGGCAGAGCAAGAGTTTAGGTTACAATCCATAACAATGTACCATTTCCCATTCAAGGTGACTGCAAATTCAATTCTTCCTGGCAGCACAAATTATTCACCTCTCAAGTCATCCTTCTGACACTGAATTCGGTTGCACAAGAAAATGTGTCTGGCAGCCTTGAAATGGAAACAGACAAATTGCAAAGAAGGGTAGCAAGGCATCTGAGCACTTCTGCCGCATCTTGCTGACAGATGGGAGATGTAGCACCAGTCACCAGTGCTTGCATCTCCAGTGCAGTTAAAGAAAAGGAAGCATTCATCAAGCCTTTCATTTCTCATTCCTCAAACAGAAGGCTGTTTACATCATGTCAGCAAATGATTACCCTCTGCTGCTGTTGTTGTGCTACCTATTGGAAAAGGTGAAGAGGTTATGTTTTGAAATTCCATGGAGATGTTGATTAAGGAAACAAAGGAAGCGGGCTCTTAACACCCAACACCCCCCCATCCTTCTCCCCTGCTCCCCCCATCCCCCCCAAAAAATAAAAGAGGAAGCAAGCATCATCACACTCACATTTTGACATGAGAAATGAGTTTTTCTTGGAGATGACAATGAATTCAAAGCTCAAACTGCTTACATATATTAGGGGAAAACCACAAGATCTAGGCACATTCTCTTCCAACTGAATCAAGTCTTTAGGTCGTTTCCGTGGTTCTCAGTCCTTATCTAGTTCTTAACTGACAGGTGACCTGGGGTAGCGTGGATCTCCAATTTTCTTGGCTTCTTTTTAGATCTTTATTAACTCTGCCTAAAAAACCAAAGTTATTCTATCTGTGTAGAAATCTGCAAAATTATAACTTGAACAATTCCATATTGGACCATAATTGGAAAAAAATGATCCATAAACTGAAAAAGACGGGGAACTCCTGTTTTAGCTGTTGAATGTACTCAGAACTACAAGGTCATACAATCTTTTCAGAGTCTTTATCAAAAACATGATTCAGTTTAACAGCTCATGAATTTTTGAAACTTGGAGGTAGTCTTTGACTCTCAAAGAAGACAAATGAAGGGTAGAATTTGGCTTCTATGAAAATAACTGAAGACAAAATTATTGTGGTGATTTCCATGCTTTATTTTAACCAGGCTGTCACCAGACCTTTTATTTTCTTTTCTTTCTCTTTGAATGTGTGCATTTTTTCAGCTCCTGAAATACAGATTTTTCTTCCTCAGTGGTTTAGTTTAGTATCTGGACCTAGATAATTGTTTAGAGAATTATTTCATGTGCATGTAATACAGGAAACTACATTCAGTTCAGGCAGGCTCAACAGGTCTTTGTTCAAAACTGCTGTGTAAACAACTCAAACCTTCCATCTGTGTGATAGCTTTATTTCTCTTTCCCCAAGCTCTTCTAGTCTGGTAGACCTTAAGTGTCTTTTCTGTCTTGAAAGATGATTTCTTTCTTTATTTTCATTCATATCTATCTCTAATCTCAGAGACTTCATCCTTTCTCAGAGTGATAAATCTCCACCAAGTACATTACATTTGACTTCTTTTATTTGTGCCATGCACATTTTAATTGATACTGCTGTTTTTTTTCATACAGACATGAAACGTGGCTGCCTTTCCTTATCCTGGGAAAGTTGTACACAAGTACCTGACATACTCTGAGTTCTGCCCCAGTTTCCTCTCTGTGCCACTTGCATTGCTTCTACAAAGATAGATACCAGCACAGAAAATCCCTAGTCCTTAGTTGTTCTTAGAGAAGAATATTTGGATCTGTATTGTTTCCATTTCCAGACAGCCTCCTTAAAGAGGTTAACTTTAACTTGAAAATATTAACAGTGCAAAAAATAAAATAAAAGTTTATCTCTGTGAATATTTGAAGTAAAATACAGATGAATGTTTATATTTATAAAACAGTCCCAGTCCTATATGCAGAGAAAAAGAACAGTCACATCTATATGGTCAACCCAAAACTTATATTTTCATTTCAAGAAAGATAAAACTTCATGTAATATTTCTTTGCTTTATTTTGACAAATTTTGTTTATTACTTAAAAGCACACTCTACAGTTTCAAGCTCTTTGGAGTATCAGTGTCTCTAGTTACTCAGTCTGTGACTGACATGAGCTCTCTATATGTTTCCAAAATGTTTTTATTCAGAGATTACAACTATAAAATAGTATGTATATATGAGGAAGGTTTTATATTAATAAAAGTGAGACAGGTCTTGAAAATATATAGTATTTAAGACTATAAAGAAATACAGAGAGTAAGGCTTCCATATTTATGCCAAAGGTAAAAAATAGAAAAAGAAGAAATGAAAGGAATCCCTTGGTCCTCTTGCTCTTGGTATAGCAGATAGTTCTGTTTTGCCTATTTGGCAGAGCAACTTTCACAGATCACCACTAGAATCACCCCTAGTAATTCTGGAGGTAAAAAAATAGACAAGTTCCTTGTCTAATAATTATACTGTCAAAAATTTAAATAATCCTACTGAAAAACCCAAGGAGTTTAAATGGAATACCTAATTTCAAATGAATACCTTTTAAGAGATAAGAATCAAGAATATGAACAACAACAAAAAAAAAGTCTATGAATACTTGTTGATTAATTAGCTGCCTGTTATAGAAATCTTTAATCTTTTGCTTTTGTTATATAATGTATATATTTTATTCAGGATAGCACAGCAACCAAACAGTGTGTGAAAAATCCTAACCCCGTAGCAGCCTATTTGAAATACCTGTAGTAGTTTGGACACGATCTGGCACACGGAGCAGAACAGGCATGTTAAACATGAAACTGCTTTTACAGCAATACTCCAACCCATTTTAGCCACAAGGATTTTGAACAACTGGGAATTGTGTACAGACATTTGGTTTGTCATTAGCACAATACAACAGTACTTTTCTTATTTCTAACCAGTGTTCATATGCTATTCATTTAGCAGTTTTGTTACACTTTGCTCTGTTTCTGATTCTAGACTTCAGGTGCATGCTAACTTATGGCTAAGACTCTAACTTCTGCATAGGACTCTGCTAGTTTTATGATCCCACATTAGGTAATTCACACCACTGCTGATGATGTTATGAATAGCCAGCATAAAATGAACACATGATTAAGTCACAGACATTGACAATAAAAAGAAAGTCGTAATTTGCTCTAGACATGTCTAGATAGTTACAGCAGACCCTGTTGAAAACAGGACTGTTTGGAGAGTATTTTAAATCTTTAACTTCTGACAGGTAAGTATTTAAAGGCAAAGAACTTTGCATGTATATATAAATCAGCATGGTCTCTATAAATATGAGTATATAGGTGGTGGGACTGTTTCACAGACAGATCTTCAGAAGTAGCAGTGGGGAAACAACTATATACCAATAGGGGAAGTTTAATGTCTTAACAAGCATATAGTATATTTCTACATCTGGAACTAGTATACAGCCTGAAGTAAGCCTGGGTTAGGTACTTTAAGATTTCTGATGACATTTTTCCTTTGTGTTCAAGCTGGATTTTTAACCTCCTCAAAGAAGCATGACCAGACTCTGAAAGAGTGTGGGGTTCTCAAATCCCTTTCAGAAACCATTTTAGAAGTCATTCACACTAATGGCAAATCACAAAGTGCAGATTATTCGATACCAGCACCTGGTGACTTTCTTTCTTACACCTGTGAAGTTCAGAGATGGAATTTGTTTGAGCACTGCTTGAGGACTTAGAGAAACAGATTTAGGTTCAGTGACAGGCAGAGTACTGATGTGACTTATTTGGAGACTGTTGTCTTTCTCTAAGTCAGAATGACAACCCCCTTTCAATATTTGCAAATAAAATAAAGTTAAAATAAAAATAACTAGTAAAAATATGTAAGCAAAAGAATATAGTATGCATTACCAATATGAGTAGGTAACTATTTCAGTATGTCCCCAGAAGCACAAAAGGAAAACTAACATTTTAGTAATGAGGTAACATACAAGTCCATTATTACTGAAAGTTTTTTAATACATAAAGAATATTCCTATATCCTGTGTTAGGACTTTAAATCAATTACCATTATGGTAAGAAAGGCATGAGAATAAGAACAGACATGCAAGGGATTCGATGAAGTGATCTAGATCATTCATTCTTCCATATTGTAAATGCTACATTTTTGCCTTTCTTAACCCAAAAGTTTTATAAAAGTAAATAGCTAGGAGCACTTCAAATCAAAGCAAAGATGTATCAGCATGTTTCTGGCAAGGAGTAAGACGAAGATAAAGTGGAAACATGTGGTGAACAGCTTCAGGGGCTGGTTCTGACCCCTCTCCTGAGCATGGCCAAAATAGACAGCATGCCACAGTGTTTAGTTTGTTTTAATTAATTAATAATGGATGATAAGAGTATGATCTTTCTCTCTTTACATCTCCCTGACCACCCATTCCCACCTATCTCCATTCTCTCTCCAAATGATGCTGCTATGCTTAGGGCAAAATCTTCCTACTGTACCACTTCTGTCATTTAGAACAACATTCCTGTACTTCTTTGCCTTATTAAGTCATAACATCAAGTGAAAATCTCTTTTTTCAGGCCATTTAGTTTGAACCTTTCTCTCTATTGACCTAATAGCACCTTATTTCCCTGTCTGTGATTGCTAATATCAAGGTACATGGATCTCACCACCAAATTTTGCATCAACTTAATGCCTTTAAACCTAAAATACTGTTTTTTGGAAGAACAGAGTAAAAAATAGGGTATAAAAGGCTATTAAATGCACCTATACAGCTATCAGCCCAGCCCTTGAAAATGTTTCCACTTCTTTATCATGTGTAGAAGCATTCTATAATATAAATAATGGCAAATTAGTAACCTGAGATTTGAAAGGTGTTACCTAAATGAAGCTGGATTTTATGATCGGAATCATTGACTATTTGAGAACATCTTCAGTACATGCTTCTAAACTGACTAATAATCAGAATTTAGAGCTTGATTTTCAAAGGGCTACCGTCCCACAGACTAACAGATATCTCAGTTATCTGTGCACTTATCTGTTTAGATAGGTAAATAACTTCCTAGGTCATTTACAAGCAGATTATTTTGCGTATATACTTCCATGCACTCACATCTTCGTTGCCAAATTCTCCTTAGTATTAATGAACATGAATCAGGTAATCATTTGAGTTGGAAAGGACCATAAAGATCACCTGGTTCCAAAACCCCTGTCACAAGCAGGGACAGTTTCCACTAGACCAGGTTATCAGAATCCCATCTAGTCTGGCCTTGAACACCTGCAATGATGAGGCATCCACAACTTCTCAGGGAAACCTGTTTCAGTGCTTCTCCACCCTCACAGTCAAGAATTTATTTCAAATATCTAACTAAACATATCCTCTTTCAGCTTAAATCCATTTTCCTTTGTCCTGCTAATACACACCCTTGTCAAAAGTCCCTCTCCAACCTTCTTATAGGTCCCCTTTAGGTACTGGAAGGCTACAATAACTCCCTGGATCCTCTCTTCTCTAGGCTTAACAATACCAATCTTCTCAGCCTATCTTCACATAGGAGAGGTGTTCCAGCCTTCTGATCCTCTTCATGTCTCTCCTCTGGACTTTCTCCATCAGGCCAGCATCCCTCTTATGTCTGACGTCGCAGAGCTGGATGCAGCACTCCAGGTGGGATCTCACAATAAGATAGCAGAGGAGGAGAATCACTGCCCTTGACCTTCTGGCCATGTTTCTTTTGGAGTAGCCTGGGATACAGTTGGATTTCTGAGATGCACACATTTCCAGGTCATGTTGAGTTTCTTGTCAACGTATAATAAGGGTTTCAGTTAATTAAGAAAATCTAGTTGCCTCTCTTTCTCTAAATTTCTTCTCACAGGGAAACTTCAATTTGTTTTTGTAGCTTGGGCACTAGACTGTGGACTTTCTGATTATGGTACTGAACTACATGCTTTGTTTTTTATTTTAAGCATAATAAAAGGAATACAACATTCTTAAAATCTTCCCTCATAATGGTTCCCAGGGTTTGGAGTTAATGGGTCACTGGTATTGTTTACAGTATTGAACAGCTCACTGATGCGAAGAAATATATTTTTTTCTTTCAGACATGGCAAAAGTAGGTGAATAGAAAAGCTCTTGTTCACTGACACTTAACCATACTGTCTTCTAGCAGTCATGCAATAAATACATTTAATATTTTTTTTCAAAAGGAATCAACAGAATAATATTACTAGACAAGCTAACATTTAACACTGGTTTCCCTTCCTTTCCTGGATCTGTCAGTAAGTTACTGCTCAGCCCTGTAGATGTAGTTCATTTAGCCAATGTACACTGAGCTTTATTGAGGCATTTAAAGTTTTGATAACACAATTTGCTTAAATGTTTATGCAACATGTTGTGCTTTGATGTTATAAAATATATAAGAACATATTGTACTTAATGGTAGGGCAAGCAGCAGAATGTTAAGAAAGCTGTTTTGAATAATACTTTGCCAAATGTTAAAACTTTAATTTTCACCTCTTTTTGTTCTTTTTTTCTTTTTTTATTTGTGATGAAACATAGCTATTAAAATCTGGACTAGCCAAATTATATATTTATGTCTGTGAGAGCCATGCATCAGTGAAATGACCCTTTAGTGGTGTGCTATGCATTAACCTAAGAGAACACATTAATTCCAATGAAAAAGGGATAGCAGAAAAAGAAAATCACTGAACATTCTAACATTCTTACATAATGTCACAATCATGACAATTTCCAGCTTGTGATTTTCTTGATGTCTGATGGATTGAATACAAATTACTCAAATATGTAAAATTGTTCAGAGGCTTATTTTGTTTAGCAGCCGAATATCAATCCCTAAAAACTGTTAAAATTATACAACTCCAAAAGTCTTGTTTGATGTTCTGTCTTTCATAGGAAGTCTATCCCTAACTATTCAGTTTAAAGGATGATAACCGAAAATCATTTCTGAAGCTGACTTTGTAAAATGGTCAATAATGAGCAATTTGTTACAATAGTCATATTCTATAATTATATCATGATTACAATATTGTTTTAAAATAATGAAAACCAACCCACAAGGTAATGCTGTGGTGGTGCATCCTGCTCCCTCTTTCCAGGCTGCACTGGGGTCTGAGAAATGCTTGTTAGGCCTTGGCCTTGAATATTAGCACCATGGCTTGGCTCTTCCTGAGCTTATCAGAAACAAGGTCTTCTCCCAGGAACTGCTAAAAAGCTCCTGTTTTCCTCAATAACAGCCCTGGAAAATATTGCTCTTTCCTGAATGGAATAAGCTCCTGTTCTCACACTTTCACACAGTGTGCTGACCCAAACTGTGGTCAGGAGGCAACACTGTTATGACTAAAGCCCACTCTCTGTTGACCCTATAAACAGTGGTTCAAAATGAGACCCTCTGAGCTCTCCTGGACTGCAACTGGATGTGTCCAACAGCCTCCTTCTGAGGGAGATACCTCTCAGAGCTAGCAAACCCTCAGGTTCTCTGGATCTGAGGTATGAATCCTCGGGGCTGATTCCCTGACTCCTCGGGGCCTGACCCTTCATCCAGCAGGAGATGCAGAAGCATCCTGAGTGAAGATTCCTCTGACATCTGAAGGGAATTTTTCACAGGTGCCTTGCTTACACTGACCCTTTCTGTCTGGGTGCACAAACATGTGCATACACTAAAGCAAATCTGGGAGAAATGTTGCTTTCTTAACTTTTTCTTGTATATTGAAGTAAGTTAGGCCTGTAAGTAAGCTCGTGACTTATGACTTCTTAAATACTGCTAAGTGTTGTTCTTTTGTGAAAAGGTTAAGTTCAACATAAGTTATAAGCTAAGTGTTGCTAAGTGTTGTTCTTTTGCTACGTTGCTAAGTATAACTTTGAAGTTATGTTAGGTTAAATGCTGTCAAGTGTTATTCCTCTGCTAAATAGTAACAGTTAAGTTATAAATTAAAGTTAATGCACAAATTAAGTTACTTATAAATTAAGTGTTCATTTGTTAAATTGTTAAGTTTAAGGTATAAGTTAAGTTAAAATGCTATTGAGTGCTGTTCAACTTTTAGGCTTTATTCCTTTTCATCCTTTGTCACAGGGTCCTAAACACATCCACACTCACACACACACCCCACACCCCCCTAAACAGTTCCTGGTTAAGCTCTTGGTTGTTTAGATTTTGTTTAGTTTTGTTGCTAGTTTTTACTTATTGTATCCTTATTGTCCTGTGAGTAGTGGAGTGAATCTTGTCAATGAACTTTGTTGTGCAGTCATTTAATACTAAATCTGGCTTTTGCTGATACCCTTGCCAACGATTTTTTAAGCAAACACTTGTTTATAACAAATGCTGACTTGTGTTTGATCTAATATGAGCATCAAGGTACTATGTAAATGAGAAAAAGGAAACAGACACTGGTTTTCCCAAGGAAAAGAGCATGTTTGGCTTACTTCTGGAACCCAACTGAAACAACAGTAAGAAAATCGTTCAGGTCAGAAGTTTTTATATTCTCTGAAGATAATGGGATAAGAAAACTTCATAAAGAAGATAAAGACATCTGAAGGTGAATTTAAAAAGAAATATGTGTCTGCATCTTTGTTTTGGTAATGTTCTGGCTGGATCCCACTGTTTTGATCAGGATGTATTTCCAATCACCTCTATAATTGGTTCACAATGTAAACACTAACTAGGTTATGATGAGGTTATGGGGTAATTTCTAAACTATAAAATATATTTATACTAGTTTCTTGTTGATATTTAAAGATCTAATAGTAAGAAATGCCGTACTAATCTGTTTTAAGGATAACTGGCTTTCAAATTTCTGAACACAGAAAATGTTTGAGCACAACTAGAAGCAAGAAAAAGAATGCAGTTTAGACGCAATCTTCAAGTTCAAAAATTATAATTATCAGAAAAGCAATCACATTTTAATAATTAATTTTTTTAATTATTTTTCAGTAACATTGTATTTCCAAAATAGAATTTTTTTTACTTAGTAAGATGAAGGCAATTTACAAATTGTTCTGTTTATAAGTAAATTTGTGTCAATTAATTCCTGTAAGACAGTCAGCAAGTCAGTCATCAGCTTCATTTTAAGATTAGACTACAGTTCTTCAGTTCCTTGTATTGATGTTCAGCCATCTTGAACTTCATTATTCAAAAAGTTCTCCCTTACATGCAAGATAAATTGAGAGTGACTGCTTTAGAATATTTATGCAGCAGGTGTTTCTTTTAATATCAGTACTCATATAGCCTTTTGAATAGTTAGGAACTTTAATGGCCTTCTGTAGCATCTGCAAAAGAATATTTCAAGTAACATATTGTTGCATTGTTTAGAAGTTAATCATCAGATAATATTAGTGATCATATGGAATAACATCTGTTAGCATCAATCACTATAATTTTAAGCACTTGAAAAGCCCATGAAGAATTGGAAATCCTTCAAAACAAAGGGGTTCTTGATAATTTTTCTAATAAAAAAAATTAAAAAAACACAACAAGTAGCTCAGGAAGCATTGTTTAATTTTATCTAGTTAATATATATATCTGAAATATAGATATGACTAGCATGAAGATCATATAGAGAACAGTAAAGTTTAGCAGATATAGAATACTGTAAATGCCAATAGAGAATCTTATTATTCAAAAGTCACAGGAAGGATTTTGATACATATTGGAGAACCTCTTAAGCTATAAGTCTCAGGGTATATATGTCTCAGGGTGGTCACAAAGGTGCCAGATACTCTTGGCTATAGACTTTGTATCAGTGATTAATACCAGACTGTAGTGGATCCTGCTTTTACATGTATGAACATTGTACAGGTTACTCTTAGTCAAACAGATCAATATGAGCAGATTTTGTACAACAAATGATAAGATCTGCATGAGAGAACATAGGAGTCCTTCACGTGTGCAACAGAGAACATTTCAATTAAGATTCTGGCCAATGGCCTCTGAGTAAAAAAGCTTCATATAGATTCAGGAGCCCTCCTGCCTGCAAGGTAAGATAATCTTCACAAACAGACCAAAGTATCTGGGCTATCTTGTTAAAAAACATCTGCAACAAAGGAATGCCTACCTTGACCACTGGCAGGGGTCTTTGTATAAAGTGGTTCAGATCTCTGTATATGTTAACCAAATATTTACGAGGCATCACAAGGTGCTTTCCAAAGTAAACAGAGAGCAAAATCACTGAATCTATCACAAACACTCTATTCTGCTGTTGCTTTCAGCCCTCAGTAGTGCCCAAATGCATAGGGCAAGAAGTGCACAGCCAACCAGAGCTAAGTAGAGTTTCAGAGGAAATACCGGATTGAGAGATTACAACTATATGTGCAGTTTATTTTGGACAGAACACTGTAATTAACACATCTGACTCCTCTGAAAAATGTTATGCAATCTTGAAAATATGCAAAGAGTTAGGATTTGTTTCATATCTCACCCAAACATAATTGTGCTCCTCAAAGCTTCCTGAAATCATAAGGGAAAATATATAGCCTATTACCTTAGAAGGGTACCAGAGGTACCTAGTTGCAACATAATTTAAATGATGTTACCCCTAATCTATGCATATGTGAGACACAAAAATTAGGTCTTGGGTTTCCTTGCTTTCTTCCTTGTGAGGGGCAATAAACTCATTAAATTTGCTCATTTGTTAGGTATTTCCATGGCAAACTAAGAGTTGTATCAAATTTTGCAATTCACATGTGGTCTGAACTCAGAGACCTTAAGATTATTTCATTTACAAGGATATCAAGTTTACTGTAACTTGAATCATGGTCACACAGGGGCAGACCTGATTCTCTGTTCCCCATATTCTGAACCTCACTTGTACTGCCTTAAGTGCTTACAGAATTTTGGTTTTGTGTTTTTTTTTGTTTTGTTGGGGATTGTTTTGGTTATGCAATTTTTAATGAAATTGAAAGTTAAATGTATGGAAAAAAGAGCATCTTTATGCTCTGCTGCAAAGTGCATTTACTCTGCACTTGTCCAGTAAGACACAGATCTCTTTTTTTTGTTCTCCACTAGCTATAAGAAATAATATTATAATAATTTAAATAAGAGCATAATAGTTCTGATCATTTATTCCTGGTTCTTGTAGTTAGATATTTTAATTTGGAAAACAAATATATATATTACATACAGATTTTAGGGGGTGAAAATGCATTTCATTTGAATGAGAACAAGATCTTAGGGGCTGGAATGACACAGTTTCAGAAAAGCATCTCTTTGCATGAGTGAATTTGGTTTACTCATTTTTTTGTGTCCTACATATGAGTATAAAGAAGTGAATGTGACAATTCTTAGGGACTGGTAAAGAGACTCCATCAGTCTTCTCTCAGGATTCTCATTTTTAGCATCAATGTTTCAGCTACTTCAGTTGTGGTGCTAAAAAGCTTTGTTAAGGTTTCTCATGTCTGTTCTGTTATGCAGTACTTCTAGCTCATAGTAGAAGGTGGACTGATATATGCACTGCAATAGAAATGAGTCTCACTACTCCTCTTCTTATTTAAGCTTATTTGACTGTGTTGCCAAACTTTGAATATGCTGTTGAACTTTACATTCCCACTCTATTAGCTCCAGATAGTTTTACCTTGCCTTCCTTTAAAGTTTCTGTTTGAAAAAGAGTAAAACTCAGTGTCCACACTTCAGTTATTAGACATTCAGCTGGGGAGGAAGGAGTAAAAAACTAATTAGAAAATCTTATTTGCTTGATTCCTTTGTTAGAACAAATGAAAACACAATTTTGGTTTTGTTCATTTTATGCACAGCTGTTTGAAATAGTGCAACATTATATTAATTAGAACACAATTTCCCCAGACCTGCTGTTATTTCAACAATTCATTAAAAAGTCCAGGTGTAAAATATGAGGGATTTGATTGCTCAAGGGACTGGTAAGGGCATATGGAGTTTTTCTGCACTAAGTTGTTGGTGTGAATCCAATGTAGGCCAGTAGTTAGAAGCTTTTGATTTACTCTGTAATAACTCTTCTGTAGGTCAGGAGATATGCCTAGGTACTGGCACTCTCATTCCCAAGTTTATAACTCACAACATTTTTGAACATCATCCTGGTATTTACAGATAATGGGATGAGCAGTAAAAACAGAAATAAAGACTGACTTCTTTTCAGTGATCCAGTTTTGAGATATATTGGGAAGCATGTCGAGATGATGCTCTACACTTATTCTTTCAGTAGAAGAATGTGAAAGGAATTATTTTATAATGCTTTTATTCTAGCATTTTCAGCACTGCTTTCAGTTATAAACTGTATTACACATCACCATTATTCTTGCTGTCACTCTGCTTTAAGGGAGTAAAAAATATTTCAAGACACAAAACCTTATATAAAGAAAGGCCCAATTTCTTCTTGTCATCAAGACTTTTATATTTTCTTGTCCTTTGTAAGGAAAATTTCTTTTAATGAAGGAGAAGGATGAGTCATGGTAGCGAATTACCTCATTTTCCAATGGCCCAAGAGAATCTGGTCTTTTGTTCATATAAGTGTAAGCCATGAAATATAAGGGAAAGAAATCTGGGGGCAAAACATACATAAACAAATGATGAACAGCAGCCAAGACCAATTATAAACTTATTTTGTTTTATGAAAAATATTTACACCTCTCTAGAGACTCATTGAAAGGCTTTTTTACATCTAGTCTGTAGGTCTCTTCTTAAATTTTTCTGACTTACCAAACAAATGCTGTGGTTAGAAGTTCTGCTGCCATCTGATTGGGGTTGGGCCATCCTTGCCTCTTTGATGTAACATGAGTTTCTGTGTAGCAGGTGGTCTTTCCTGCTGTTTATAGAGCAGCCTGGGGAGATCTGTCAGATGCAACAGCTCTTCTTTATCTGCATGGAGTTTGGGTAAATCACAATGGAACAGATGGAAAAATGTTCACGTACCACCACAGTCCCACCTCATAGTAGCAGCCTGTAAAATTCCACAAGCACTCCTGACTCCCCAAAAGAGAGAGGGAAAAATCTGATGGGTGTTTCTGAGATGCTGGAGGATACTCAGTTTGTTTATACACAAGCATAGACCTGGAAACTAAGAGAAGAGAACAAAGCTAACAAACAACCTGAAATACCACAACTGTTCTGTACATGTATTTTATGGTTACATTCTAGATTTCTGCAGAAAAACATTGGAAAATTAAAAATTTTTCCCTAATATCCTGTGCTAATTCAAAATTCATTATTTTTTCCTCTCTTTTTTCTTCCTCTTCTTTTTTCTTTCTCTCATTCTTTTTCCTTTTTGTCCTCTTATCCACTTAACTTAAAATTTTATACATTTCTAGTTAATTTTATAAGTCAATTATTTTGTAAAACTAAATATTGTTAAGATCATTGCCTAAAACATTTTTTACTTCAATGAGCAGGTTGATAAACATTTGCAAAAATCTTCCTCATACAAGGTTTTAAAGATCTCCTTTGTCTTTTAAAAGATGACAAGAATTACAAATGTAAAACAAATACTTAAATATTACTCACTAAAAATATGAAGGAAAATTCATTTAAGGATAAAAGCTCTAATGAAGTGAACTACTTTAGAACAAACATTCTTGATGCCAATGGTTCAGATTTTCAAAGAAAACATTTTCTTTTCCCATACCAAAACAGTGGATTATTTAAACTAATAACATTCCTAGCACACTACGTACAGAATTTCCTCTAAATACCTGCCTCTTCTGTGGGTGATAAACAGGGAAGTGACTTATTTCTCAAATTCAGCATAGACACTGTTTTGGACTGACCCTGACTGAATGCCAGGTGCCCACCAAAGCTCCTCTATTACTCTTCTCCTTAGCTGCACAGGGGAGAGAAAATATAAGAAAATGTTCATGGGTAGAGATAAGGGTGAAGAGAGACCGCTCACCAATTACCATCACAGGCAAAACATTCATCTTGGGGAAATTAGTTTAATTTATTAAAAATCAAATCTGGGTACAGTAATGAGAATTCAAAACTAAATTTAAAGCACTTTCCTCCCACACCTCCCTCTTTCTTGGGCTCAACCTCACTCCTGATTTTGTCTATGTCCTCTCCTGGCAACATCAGGGATAGATATGGAATAGGTTTGTAGTTAATTCATAGCATATTATTTCTTCCACTCCCTTCACTCTTCCTCCTGCTCCAGTGTGGCTCATTTCTGGGGTTGCAGTCCTTCAGAAACAAGCTGCCCAGCATGGGTCCCATGGGGTTACAGGTCCTGCCTGAAAATCTTCTCCAGTGCAGATGTCACACAGGGTGGCAATGGGACAGCTTCCTCACCTGGGCTATAGGAGGCTCTCTGCCCTGGCACCTGGATGTCCTTCTCCTGGTCTGCCTTCACTGATTTTGATGTCAGCAAAGTATGCTTCTCTCATACTCTCACTCATTTCCCCCACTCTGCTCACTGCTGTGCAGTTTTTCTCCCTTATCTAGACATGTCATTCCAGAGGTTGTCATTCCACTGCTGCTGATGTGGCCCTGTCACAGATGCAGGAAGCTTCTGACAGCCTCCTCCAGAAGCCATCCTTATAACCTCTGGCTATCAAAACCTTGCCACACAAAACCATACAGACACATATGTGCATTTAACAATGAATGTTTCTTCCAAACTGATTTCTTTCCATTTTTTCCAAGTTCTATTCAATTCCCATTTGCTTATAAAAACACCTTGAGAGGTCACGGAAAATTGACCTCTCAGATAAATGTCCATTTATCAGTAGTCAAATATATATAACAGCAGTATATACATTAGATAGAATTCAGGTGACTATATCTCTTAAATGTATGATAACTGTAGAAGGGAAAGATGATCAGTCCTACAGGAACTTAGGTAGCCATTGCCCAGATTCTGTTTATTTTAATTTTATTTATGAAAGGGGTAAATGACAATTCCTCGTGTCAGAGTAGAGGTGCAAATGCACAGTGTGCAGTATGAAGTGCTCAAATGTTTTGATACTGAGTAGCTTGTAAAGGTATTTGTGTGTTAATATTTGACTGTTACATTACCCTTAAAGTTTATATATCTATGAAATAACTCTGCTCATCTGCTTCACTCATCAAAATCATGTTTTGCAAGCTGGTCAGACTAAAAGACTTGTAAAAGCATAGGTCAGAATTAAATAATAAGGAAGACTTATTAATCTGCAATAATACAAAAACAATGCATGATATGTTTTGTTATAATGGATGGGGATTATATTGCATATCATTAAGCTCCATCACATAGGGGAGATTTCTGCTACTGTTAATTGATTCTTGTATCCACTTCTTTCCAACAGTTCTTTTAAAAAGGGAAGATTTTATTTATTTTATTTAATCAGTTGCCAGGAGACTAGATTTTGTTACAGGAATATATAGAATTAGCACAATGACATCCTGATACATCGTTTAAGTCTCATCATAGTAGGAATAATAGCATTATGGAGAGAGAAATTAGCTTCTATGCAAAGCTAGTGCAGCAATTAATTCCAATTATCATATATGCAGAAAACTTTTCAGTAGATATAGGTATTCTAGAACTGAAGGTTTTCATTTTCTGCTACCACTGGAAAACAAAATCCTTTGTCAGCTACTTGCAATGCAAAGTCATTACTAGAAAGTAAACTCTTCCCTGCAGGCATTTTCTCCCTCTAAACAGTTTTCCATTAATTAAAGGTAGCACAGAAAAAGCTCTATGTTGTCTGTGTAAAGATAAAAAAGCAGCAAACAAAAAGAGTGAGTGTGAAAGAAATAGAAAAATGGAAGTGTCTCTGCAATTTCCACTTAGTTGTTGAAAAGTGACTTTTGTTTCCTTTTGATACTGCTTGCTTCTGCCAAGAAGAAAGGAAATGAATGAAAGGGGTACCCCATCAGGCACCCTGTGTGTAAGAATATACTGTAAATTTCAGAGTTAATGCCAGTGAAAATACACAGGCTTCAAAGAAAAGCAGAATTAATCAGCACTTTAGCACTAACAATTGTGATTCTTCATTCCTAACCAAAAAAACACAATTTCTAAGTGCTGATGCAGATTTATATTTGAAGTGATTTGCAGTGTAGTGTTTTCTGACATATTTAAGACTAATACTTGCTTTGGCAGGTAAATAATAACAGCTTTCAAAGGCAGTTACTATTTTAATTTAAGACCACCAGTCTGTGCTGCCTTGCTCACTGCAAGAACTGAGTTTCTTCCCCTGTAGACCCCATGTATGCAAGTATGCCCAGTATATGCCCAGTATATTATCAAACTTTTGTTACAATTTGAAGAAAAACCTATTGATAGAGTGTATGGGTCACTGTGAAAATCTGGTGATACTACTTAATTGATTTGGCTCTGAGTCAGGAGAATTTTACGTTTTCAGTTTTCAACTGTGCTTAAGCCCTGCTGATTTCTGGTAGTTACATATTCATGTTTAGATGGCTGTCTTGAATGAGGGTACACCCCTACAGCAAATCACTCTTTTACAGTATTTCCATCTTTATTGTGGTTATGATTATTTTGTCAACACATTCAGAGATATAACTCCTGTTTCTAAAGTGGTTTGAAGTCTTGGTGCAAATTTTTAAATTTAATATTAATATAGAATTAAAAAGATAAATTATAATTTTACAGAGAAAATGACCTGTATGTTCACGTTGCAAAAGTGAATTTTCTGGTTTACATAAGCACTTGCATTGCACTGGCCAGGAACACATTCTGCTAGAAATTCTCAAAATTAACCACCATGCACTTGAATGTGACCTGTTCTACTACATAGAAAACTATACTTCATGTTAAGTGATTAGTTTAACATTATCTACCTCTGTGAACCAAAAAAATCAACATTTTTTACCTTGTGATATCTTTTAGATATCTTGCAGAACCAAAATAGATTGAGAGCTGAAAGACTTCCTAAGCAAGACAGGTAGAAAGAGTTTTAAATGAAGAACAAATATATGTGTTTATATCTTATGCATCATATTCTGTTGAATATAACTTCTTAAACATATTCCACCTTTGAACCTTGTTTTCAAAGACTGTCCTTGAAAAAAATAAAAAAGTCAATTAGAATAGCAACTACAGCTGAAGTAAACAGTCATTAGGGATGTAATGCCACTCTCTGTTCATCCAGCTTGAAAATACTGTTGTGTCTGCACTTCAGCATTTCAGTCTGATGTCTAATGACTTTTGTTCCCAGTTTCAGGGCTTCTAAAATATTGCTGAAAGCTGAAATCTTTCCTTTGTTTGAACTGCTAATTAGTTTTGTGTATATGGGATTTATGAAGTACAGGGTGTTTAAATCATATCTGAGATTAAATCTGCCTGGAAATGCTCTGCATTTCAAAATATATAAAGAAAAGCAGCATCCTAACAAATTCGAAGTTTGTGAATTACTTCTTACAGATAAAATGAATCTGCAAATCTTTTACCAAACAATTGCTGATTACCCCAGTCCTCTTGTTTTAATTGCATTTTCCTCGATTAAATCCTTTAGCCAACCATGAATGGAGTAAGAGTTCTCACCAAGAAATAATGAAAACAACATGCAATGCCAGGGCTCCCCATTTCCCTGCCTGTTTTGCTGACAGAGAAAGGTTTGTACAAATCTCACACAGCTTCTGTCACCTGATATCTGAGTTCATTGTCTAAACAAGGGAGAAAAATTATCCGCTTAACAATAAAGCTTATATTTTCATCTTCCTTAGATTCTGTAGACATTGTCTTATTAGGAATCCAATCTGTCAGGAAAAGCAAAGTCTATGCAAAGAAATTTTTATTGGTTCTGTGTTATGTTACAGTACTTTTATTAGACGGTGACATTCCTAAGACAGCACCTGCTGCGTGGATTTGGGCTGTTAGCCAGAAAAGAAATAAAAAAGAAATGTGTGGTTTAAATCCAAGCAGCAATGGGCTTGCACTACTGTAACAAATACCCACATGCCTCAACAGTTGGAAAGTTAGAGTGAATCACAGTTGTAAGCATTGGGGATAAATATATGTATAAGTGGCACTGTTATCACCATAATTTTCAGAGCAAGAGAAGATATAAAATGTCTCATCTACATCTGTTCTCTTTTCCCCTGTGAATATAACTATTGAATGATATTTTCTACCCAATATACATGGAAAGAGAGAACTTTTCCTTTCCTTCGTCTGTGGATTTGTTAGCACACTCTGGCCCATTCTACTGCCAAAGCAACAGAATCTATAATGAGAAAAAAAATAAAATTCAGTTTCTCCCTGTAAATCTGGAACAGGTCTAGATTTAATGCAGTATGAATGTGGCTTGAGGCAGAATTATGTCTAGAAATATTTGTGGGCTTCCAGGGTTGCTCAAACTGCTCCCCATGTGTAAAAATTCACTTCCCAAAGCCAAAGGAGATCACAAACCCAAAGCAAATATAGTTCTCAGACATCATACAAAAGATCATTTCTCCTTTTTGAGTTCTGCATTTGATATTCTGGAAGTAAGATCTGGATATATGATCAAATCTGAAAAGTAAGCAACAAAAAAACTTGAAGAAAACAATAGGCACTAAACTAGAGGGCTGTAAGCTTCTTCATTTTTTTCTACATCATTTCTGGATGTAGAACTTTCTCTCTGGATTTACATTGTGTTTTGATACACCCCTAGTCTCCTGCAATACGGGGCAGATGTCGTAGAATTTTTTCATTGATCACAGGCAGGTTGTTTCAGATGGAACATAAGCCTGATCTGGTCCCTCATGCAGAGAGAACTTCTGGTTTAGAAGCTAATGTCTAGCAGCAAGATTGTCATTGAAAAAGACAGTAAGTAATGTTCTGTCATTTTCTGACATTTATCACTTTCTCACAAGAGCAATATTTTGGCCTTTCAGACATCTGTCTGTTAAAGTTCATGGGTGTTGATTTTATGGGATTAGTCCAGACAAGCATAACTTGTTTTGAAGAAAATAGAAATAATTCCTCAGACTTTTAATGGGAAATAGGCAAGACACAGATCACATATTCTCTGTATTATACTCCTGTGACAAATATAAGACAAAAGCAAAAATTTCATGGTTGGAGTAATAAGTCTGTTACTATTGACACAATTAGTTTACCAGCACTCTCAGTGGTTTGGTCTAGTGGCTGGGTCAGGGCAATCTCACACATAAACAGAGACTAGGATGAGATGGAATCAAAATTTGCTCTGGGAAGAAGGACATGGGTGTATTTGTGGATGAAAAACTCAATATGAATCAGCAGTGTGTATTTGCAGAAAGCCAACCACATCCTGGGCTGTATGCAAAGCAGCAGCAGCGTGGCCAGCAGGTTGAGGGGTTAATTCTTCCCTTCTCCTCTGCTCTGGTGAGACCCTGCCTGAAGTGCTGCAAGCAGCTCCAGGGCCTCCAGCACAAGAGAGATGGACACCTGTTGGAGGCCAGAGGAGAGCCAGTGACTTGATCACAGGGCTAAAACACCTCTGCTATTAACACAGAATGAAAGAATTGGAGTGGTTTGGTTTGGTTTTCGTTTTTGTTTTTATTTGCCCAAAGAGATTGCCAACTTCCTGTTCCCAGAGGTGTTTAAGATGAGGTTCTGAGCAACCTGGTCTAGTGACAGGTGTCCCTGCTTTTGGCAGGGAGGCTGGAAACAGATGATCTTTAAGGTCCTTTCTAATCCCAAGTATTCTATAACTTTATGTTCCTATAATTTTCAAATATTCAAGAAAATTCCTATACTGAGAGAATTCCGAACAAATTTGAACTCACTGAGAGGTCCTTTGCTATGTTCAGAAGGTATGGTTAAACCTTCCTTCAAAAGAATTGGTGCCAGACTGGAGGGAGGGAGAGAAAAGGTATACATTTTTATAATGTTGATTAGAAAAATATTATATAATTTGATGTAATTAAATTTCAACCAAATGTGTCACCAGTGGAAAAATCCACTTGCCTGGAACTCTGTTGCAAACTGTGGTTAATGTGGTAATTCACAGCAATTGCTAACAGGAAATGCTAATGAAGGGTTTTCTGATGTTCTCCCTTTTGAGTCCTGCTGGTGGGAAGGTATAATAATGCTAGATCAAACGAGAGTTTTCAGTAACTTACAGCTGGACTTGATCTTTTCTGTCGGTAACTTTTCTTTACAGACAGCTCTGCATCTCTCTCACTTCATAAAAGTCTTCTTGCACTGATTTGCTTGCATTGTTCAACCTTCTTGTCATATATTTTGAAAATAGGTGGCAATACTATTGTCCATATATTTGACATATTATTTTAAATGCTTGGCATTAGTCCAAATTTTTTTTTCTTCTGAAACTGAATGAAATATGAAGGGATCTCAATTTCCAAAATTCTTTCCTAAAAAAGAATGACTGGGTGTCCTTAATTCAGTTTTGTTGATTCAGCCAGTGAAAAAAAGCAACTAAGATGTAATTTATGCTCATGAGATCCTCATCTGCATAATACAGTGAATATTAATATTGCTTCATTACTAGGTAAATAGAACATATTTCTATTTCTAAATGTCAATAACACACAAAATATGTTCTCTGGGTAACCTCTCTTTCAACTAATTTCTCTTTATGGATGTCTGTAAATCACAGATTCCTTTTAGGAGAATCATACTTAAAATATTTCAAGCTCTTGGGGAGGAGATATGGATATCTTCTTTTTCTTTTACTGAAACATTTTATGTTTTGGAGAAAAGAGTGTCTCTTTGCTCGGTGGATGATCTGTACAGCCCAATAGAGCAAAGACTTTGTTCATGGTTGGACCTTTTAGATTTTCTTACCATTATTAACTGAGTAATTGTGGCCTTCCTGATTGATAGCTGAGTACTTTATTTCACTACAGTCTTTTCACACAAAGTATCCATGCAAAGAACTTCTGCTGGGCATAGTGAAGAGTGTAGATGGGCATGTTACCAACCAGTGATGAGCAAACTTAAATTCAGAAGATGTTATACCCTGAGCCTTGGACTTTCATTTGTGCCTAGACACAGCACACATAAATCTCATCTGTGTGTGTAGGAGGGTAGGCTTCACAAGGATCAAGATGAAAGAACTGGACTCACCCAGGTTTTCCAGCTGGGCTCGGATAAAGACTTCCCAGTTAGACTCTGAAATCTTGAATTCTTGGAAGATTTCAGGTAGCTTTCATGAAACAGTCTTGTGAATGATGCAGTGTGTCAGTATCTGGCATGCCTTGAGCTTTCCTGAACTTTCTGAATCTCAGTCTATCCTCCGGGAAGGGAGGGGTATTGGTTAGTCATGTCCTGTTTAACACAGGAATATTAGGTTTCTTCTGGTTTTATCTACCTCTGTGGGCAGAGAAAAATTAAAAACTTCCTAAAATATAAAGTATCATGCTTGTTTTTTACACAGTCCTTGAATATTGTCCATTCATGTTGGGATGACCCTATCATAGACAGTGAACTCAATGGTTTTTCACCATCAATGCAAATGGAGGCTACTTTAAGAAGATGGGAGAGAAGATAAATACTCAGAAGAATAAGAGAACTATGACAAAAATAACAGTTCTTATATATTTTTAGCAAATTACATCCAACCTCTAATTCTTTCAAGATAAACCCTTAAAGTTTTGAGTTGTTTTGTTTTAGAGGTTGTGAGATTTTTGTTGATTGACTGTTGTCTTTTGTTTTGGGTTTTTTTTTTTCTAGATGAAGTATTAGAATTCCCGTTAAATTACTATATAATATTATAAAATATTACTAACTGACCCACTGGCAGTTTTAATACATTTGTGCAAAATCCTGAAAAAAATATTTCATTACTAATTCAAAAACTTTAAATGCTGAAAGTTCTGCTGAACCACAGATGATACGACCTTTATTTTCGAAGCAGTCCTGTTTGGATCAATCCTCTTGTTAACAGCAACACTTTGCTCTCATCGCTCAGTGTTGCTTGATGTATTTTCCCTGTCAGCTGTAGGGGAATTGGAACTAACCAGATGATCTTTAAAGATCCTTTCCAACCCAAAACAGCCTGCACCAATGTGCAATAATTCACAGAGTTTTCTTTTTGCCTCCATTTCCTTCCTAGGCTGAGATTTTCTTTTTGCCCACTTTAGAGAGAGGTATTTACATGGTTAAAATTCACATCACCTAAAGACCTTTCCTTCTGCCACTCTTTTTACCTCATTTTCAAATGAGAAACAATATGTTCACTACTTTGGCAAAAGAGACTGTCACTGCATGTGCTCACAAGCATGTGCTTCTTTAAAAGGCAATACATTCACTGTAAACACATATTTTTCCTGTTTGACACATTCCCAGTCTTTATGCTGGTTACTGCTGTATATGGTTCACCTCAAAAACAATGCATATTTATATGCAGATTGGAAGAAAATGAATGCTTAGAAATGTTGCATTCATCAACTCTCCTTGCATTTTGAGGGTTGTCTTTTTTCCTGGACTTTAAGACAAATTCTGCATTCAGTGTTAAGTCGTAGATCTCAGGGTACAGCTCTGACGGGTTAATTGTCATGGAAAGGTTGAGAAGGGGTACAGGAAGTCCTAGAAACAAGAGCTGCTATGACTCCTGGGGAGTATATGCTTTCAGGACAGAACATGGAGTCCTGTTATAAATGTAAGCTCACAGTTGCTCTCGAACATCTCTAGAGAAACCCTAAAAGGATGATATTTAGACAAGACACAGGATTGGTAAAGGTTAATTTCCCAGAGGAGATCTGTGCCAAAAAAAATAAAAAATAAAAAGAGCACCAGGAGGAGCACGAGCAAGTATTTTCAGTATAACAATAAGGAGATTCCATCAATGTATAAGCTCTTATGAATTAATTATTTTGCAGTGGTGCTCAAAAATAACTAAATCTCATGCCAGTTCTCGACTGCTCTGAAATTCTGAGATTTAGAAGCATTTTTGAAGGTAAGATTCTAATCCTTCTTCAAGGAATGTAACATTCAAACAAAAATTACATAGATGTGTGGCTTTAGGTGTGGGCAGGGAGTGGAGAACTAATTTTTGCTATGAAGTGTATAGGAATTCTATTGTCTTCGTGAAGCATAATAGTCACACACCATTTTTAGAAATTAAAAAACTGTGAACAAGTATCACACATACATTCATGTTCTATTTCTTATCTCTTGTTCCCCTATGAATATTTTAAAACTTTAAAAAAAACTTTAGAACTTTAAAAAAGATTTAAAAGAGAGGATTTTTTTTACCTTTAATAGTGTTTTTCTTAAAGAAATGGCTCTCTTTCTCATTTTGAAAACTGCTTAGGATGAAATGTTGGATGTTGGTTCTAAAATTCATTTGTTCTGCTGTCCATCAGGAGTAATTGAACTAATATTAATGAAAACATAACACTAGCAATAAAAAAATGCAATCTATAAAAGAAGCTTCTTATGTCACTCTCTCTGACTTCTCCCACAGTCCTGTTCTGCAAAGAGGAGCAGGAGGGAGCTGTGAAGAACATCTTCCAAGAGCCATTATCCTTCCCTGTTCATCTCCAGTGATCTGTCACATGTCACATTTTCCATCCTTAAAGGCATATGGTGGGTATTAGAGATGATTGCTGCAGCATGCTGATCCTGGCCCTACATATCCTTGTTTGACACACTAGATTGTTGAATGACATTTAGTTTGACAAAAAGAGTTGCATGTGCCTTTCATTTTGTGCCTTTTTTTATTTTAAAAAACATGAACAAGTTTTGTAAATACAATAGAGAAACAGAGCATCTCTTTGGTTTGTAGCAGATTTTCACACTATTCAAGAATGAGATTAATAGTAGTCTGGAATATTTAATACATCAGTACTTACTATTCAAATACATCCCATGTGCTATTGAATAAGATTTTGGGCACACTGGCTTATATTTCAGTGAAATATTTCTATGCAGAAGATAAGCAGAGAGTAGTAGGAAAACTAGGATAAACTGTAGCACACGAATTGGGCAGAAGGGAATGGAATATGTGCGTATGGGAGAATTTAAAGTTTCAGATGAATATCGGCTTTACTTCAGGTTCAGTCTGTGATCTGTTACTGGCTTGACACATACTCTAGATCAGAAGAGAGGGTAACAGCAGACATATGATATAACAATGACTTATTATGATTCTGACACTGATTTGTTTGCATTTGTTTGTTATTTATTTAACCTATCTCTGTTAATAAAGAGTAAAATCTAATAAAGAGTAAAAAATCTAATAAATTTCTCTAATCGAAAAAATCCATAAGATTATTAGGGTTGAACAGTTGTAGTGCCTTGATATCTCTCTATATATAGAGATATATAGGTGTATATATATATATATATATATATATATATATATATTCATCCTAGAATGGCTCTTCTTCAATAGCAAATCTAGTGGTAATCAGAATGAGAAAATTTAACTTGGGTTATAAAGCACAAGTCTGTCACTCATGATTTTGTATAGAATCATTTTTCTTGATGTATTCAGTAATGTTTTCATCATTCCATCAGTCCAATTCTAAATTGCATAAGCTATGGAGTTTTGATCCTTTTCTTTGTGCCATTAGGAAACCCTTTGTACTGTTTTATCACTGGAAAACATTGGTATCCTTTACTGCAGTTTGTTTTCTCTTTTCTAACCTTTTTTTCCATGTTAAACAAATTTGTACAGAACTTTAGGAAAGACAATAGCTCTCAAATTTCTTGGGGTCCTTATAGTGCTAACCTCCATGCTGCTGCATCATTCTTTTCTTAAAAACCCCACAATCTCATTTATTATTTTTTCTTGCCAAGCTGCAAAAGAGCTTTGAAAAATGAATGTCAGTTTCCATTAAAAGCATCTATTACTTACAGTTCAAATTTCCTTAGCTCAGTATTGAATCTTTGTCAAAGAAGAAAAAGGGGGAAAAAAATCCCCTTGACTGGGTTTCTACCCTTGCTTATGCAAATGCCATTATCTCACACAATAATTCCTTTTTTTTCAGTCATTTTGGTTGCATATTATAGGTCAGGTACAGTCTTTGATTTGCATGCTTTATTTGAAAGCTACTTACAGAGATCACCTAAAAATTACCTGTGAATGTATGTGTACGTGTGGACAAACTTCCATTTCACACCCAGCACAAGGTGCCCTGTATTACCTTCCCTGTGCTGGTGAATTTTTGATCTTGCAGGTACGTTCAGCTGACAGAACACCAGTGCCTGTAGATATCAGTCATCTGTCTGGAGTTCCTCCTACTCAGTAAAGGCAGCTCCAATGAAGCCGCCTACAGCTAAAACAGTGAGTTTCGCAAGATTAATATTCCCACATACTGACAAGGTACCTACATTTGCACAAAACAATGTTGCCCACTTTTAAAAATAATAGTGGACATTTCTGATTTTATTTAAATATTTCCTCACTCTGACACTCACATAGGAATAAAGTTAGTCTTGTCTCAATTAGAAATTTATAGACATTTTTGCTTTCTTTTTTTTGTTATCACTAGAAGGGCACTTACCTCCTCCCTCTTCCCTGCCACATAACAAAGGCATCTTTGTAGGTGAATGCTTTAGACAACGTGTATTCTCAGGATGCAATTCTGTTTTGATAACCACCTTGATACCTAATGACTTAATTAGATAATTGCATAATTGCAGTAAGTAAAAAAAAAAAAAATGTACAAAATGGAATAAATAATTGAAATTAATTTTTCCTGGAGAGGAGGGAGTAAATTTTGAATTTCATAACCTTAGCTTATCAGTGACACTAATTACACCTTGCATTTTAATAATCTTCCATTAAAAAGCTGCTGAGAGATCAAACAGATATATTTTTTTACTCTGTGAGCCTTTATGTGATGAACAGAAACATAATAATTTGAGAGTGGTGGGTATAGATTTCTATTTTCAGTCCTATTTTTCATATCATTGGAGCTGACTCTTAAAAGCTTTACAGAGCCTTTCATTATTTGATTCTTACATTTCAAATTGTCAGTGTTGATGGCACAAGAGTTTTATATTTGGCCCATGCCAGGCATATTATAAACAGCTGCTTTGCGCCAAATTTTTATTAACTATGACATAACTAAGGGTGTTATCAGATAATTAATTAAGCAATTTATTATTTAGGATTACTCAGTCAAACACTACATTAAGCACATGAGTCATGGTTGTTGAGAAGGATTTTTAATCTAACAATCTAATATATGTTTTTATAATGTTTACTATATAACTGAAATTATCAGAAGGAAAAAAGTATATAGGACTTAAAGGAATTACGAATATCTGAAAGATCATTTGTTTTGTCAGCATTGATTTCAGAGAGTGACTTTCTGTAGTACATCATGTGCCCTAAATATATGATCACACCTTTGAATCATCCCACTGTTATAAATATCAGAGATGAAATAACGAATTACATACATTTCTGAAACTCTTCTCTGTTTTTCTTTTATTTCTCTATATGGCCAAAAGTGTTAGGTCTGCCTGCCTGCACTGGACTCCTCCAAATAATGTTCAAATTTCATAGATTTTGACAAATCAATACAATCAAAAACTCTATATTCCCAAAGGGAAAAAGTAGTTTTCTATTGTGAAAATAGAAACCATCCTTCCCCAAGGCACCAACACTACTTCAGGCACATGTGAACTAGCAGGCTGGATAGTGGTTGTGGCAGCACTGAGCAGAGTCAGGCTGTGAAATCTGTCTGGGAAAATGAATAAATATTAAGATGTTTAGTCAATGCTGATATCTGTGCTACCGAGGTTATATTGATAGCTACAGTGACTGCCATGCCGTATGTCACACAATCTGGCCTTACTTCTTGCTTGCTTTCTTCTGAGGGTTACATCCATGTTCCTTTTGGGCTCATTCAAGAGCAGCAATATGTTAATAAGTAAAGAGACTTCTCTTGAAGCTGTTATTAACAGAGAATATAATTTAAAATATATATTACATATTTAAACAGGAACTTACATTTGCCTTTACAGATGTGGATTTGCTAGCTCTACAAAAATAAGTTGTTTTTTGAAAGCTTCAATTGTAATATTTATTTCATGCTTACATTACCAGCATCTGAGAGCAGCTTTTTGAAAGGCCTAGTTACACAAAAAAAGGAGACTTTAATAAAACCTCTCCTTAATTATGATACATTGATGAGCTCTAACTGGTCTTGAAGGCAGTTAGTACCTGTACACTTTTTTAATAGGTCCTAGCAGAGCAAGCCCAAGGTTATGCATTTTAATTTATTTATATATATATATATATATGTGTGTGTGTGTGTACATTTTATTTTATATATATATAAATTATTATATATATATTTATATATATATATTTTAACCCAGCCCTAGCTGCTTCAGAAACACTAGTATTAGAAAAACCAAAAATCGGATATTGAAGGAAATATTAATTCACGCTATTTTGAATGTATGGTTTTAAACCCAGGCTTTACAGGCTCACTCAAGATCCATGGGATTCAAGGATTCCAGTCTTCACTGTCTTACTGAAGTACAGCAGTGGGTAATGGAAGACAGTGCAAGATGTTTCATCATTTCCTAAGCATGTCCACAAACCCACAAAACTGGTGGCAATAAATCTTCTGTATCTCACAGGACTATAATAACTGTAATAATACATTAGGTTCTGCAAGAATATCCTGCTTTGAGGATTGATATTTCCCCAGAGATAGAATGTCCTCGTATCTATCAGGTAATTACAAATCACTCTTAACATGAAGCTAAAATGAAGGATTGAAGTTTAGTTACTAGCCTATAATTAAATACATTTAAATATAGAAATGTTAAATAAAATAATACAAAGAAATTATTTTACCCTTAGATTTTAGTCCAAAAGATGTCAGCTGTAGTTTATTGAAACTAAGAAACTGTGCTGAAATAACGCAAAATGCACACAGAAATTACCACAGCAACAGTCAGAAATCTTTTAGAACGCTGATTGCAGTAAAAATCAAAATCTGGTACTGTGGGTTATGGTCTGCATTAAATAAACTATTGCATAAAGTAGTTTGACATGTAGATGCATCTACAGGCTTTAAAATCAAGTACATAATTTTGAAATAACTTTTTGTTTTTGTGCTTTAATCTTCAATATTCTTCAGAAATGAGCCACTACTATTTTCAAATAAAAATAAAAAAGCATTTCTGAGTCTACTTTAATCTGCTGTTTATTGATCTTTTCTATTAATTGCATAGTAAACAATTATTTTATTATGAAATTTTGAATCTTTCTATACCACTAAAATGATAGCAAAACCAAAGCCATGTATTTGGCATACATATATGTTTGTGGGCAGCACTAATAAGTGCTTACTTGTGAATCAACCAATATAACATCTTGTATTGTTTTGTGCAACTTTTAAAATTTTTGCTAAAATGCTTTGGTAATTAGATTCTATTACAAGTCCATAAATGATACTGGATTAAATTAATTTACTTAAAACTCAACATTTAATTTTTGTCTTTGCTGTAAATCAAATGACTAATTTTGAACAAAAAGCATTCCAAAGAAATCAAAATAACTATTCATGTAGTTCAGACCCTAATTCTTAGTTTGGTCATACACATTTTAGGAAGTAATAGACCAATCCAGCTTTCTCTATTCATGTTAATTGGCAACAAGTGTTGACAAAAAATGTATATAAATACTTGCTCAAGACTCCAATATTTTTAGATTACAGTACGGTTATTTACAGATATTTTCTATTTCTATATTGTAAAATACTCGCAAGAATTTATTGGTGACTTTTAATTGGGAAAACAAAAAAGTATGGTAATCATGGAAAGATTTTTCTATTTGTAGTATTCAGAAAACTTTTTCCCTTTTAAGTCCTTCTTGCAGATATAGTCTGACAGATAGGTAGACAGATGGACAAATAGAATTGGCAGATAGGGATCACAGTTTATTTTCCTAGTGAATAAGTTGATTACATTGGGAAAGCTGACTATACAAACACAGGGAATGGAAGAAAACAGATGGTATGCGTTCCAATGCCTGGTGGCTGTTTGAGCATTAAACATTTGTCTGAACCGATTCCCTGTAAGTAAAGAATCTGTATTTTTTAATATCTTCCATTAAATAAAGACCCAGTGAGTGGGGAAATAATGAAAGGAGAATGAACTTGCAATGTTATTTCAAAGATTTAAACATTCTTTACGTTTTAAACCCAGTAAACTATCACGGGAAAGTCTTTGTTTAAGAGGAGAAAATAAAAAGTACCTAAAGTACAAATAGGAAAAGGTAAAACTCTTAAGCAAATATACAAAATCTCTTCCAAAACAGTTTATTCTTTCATGAAGATATTTTACACCAGTCATTTTTAAGATCTTCCATTCCTGGTGACTCGATAGAAACATAAGCTTGCAGGTCTGCTTGCAGATGAATGGTGGAGTGCAAGCTCCTAAGTTTTATATAACTGCTATCCTAATAGCAGAATCAATGACATTACACAAACCTGGCTCACACCCATCACCTGCAATTACAATGAGTTGCTGTTCATTGCATGTGTGGTTGTTGTTTTTAAGTCACTGAGGATTAAGGAAGAGAGAAAAATGTACTACAGTCCAAAGTCATGAAGGGGAAAGTGTGTTAGAGCCACATACACTGTATATTTATTTACTTATGATGAGCCCCAGCCACGAGCCATCAGCTTACAGTTTCTCTTACAATCACCCTCATTGGCTATTCATGAGCAAGTCATGAATAGCAGGATTATATCACTTTGTTTTTACTTCCTTAATAGGAGCTATTAAAGAGTCACTTTTCAGATTGGTATTATTAACTGTTTGTTAGGCTATATTTGAGGAATAGTGCTTTCCTTATTCAGAAGACTAGAACAGCATAGAGAACTGGAAATGGTTTGAGAAGTATTATGAACATCAAATTATTTGTAAGACAGGAAATAATTGGTATACATTGGCAAATGTAGTTTGAATAAAAGAGCTGAATACGAGCTTATTGCAGGAAATAGTTCAGACTGTTATTCTGAAGAGATCTGCACCACTACTCTCCAAATTGACTGCATTGCTTTTCAGATCAGTAGATTTTAAGGCCCAAGAAGGGCGTTCACATTTTAACCTAATGACTAGCAGGCTGCAGGACAATCAATTTCACTAACTGATCCAGAGTGACAATCACAATTTTGTAACATATAAAGAGGCAACCAAACATACCCAAACTTCATTTTAAGTGTTGAAACCACCTCATTCCATGGCATAAAGGATTTACTGCAGCTCTGTGTAAGATATCCCAAAGGTTTAATACATTCTTCATTAAACATGTGCAGCATGATCCCAGTCTGAATTTGTGTAGCGCCGTGTCATCACTTTTTGAGAGCATTTTAGTTAACTAAGCACTGTGAGCAACTAGAAAACCTTAAATAACATAGGGCAACAATTCTTTTACTATGGTGAACATCATGCCTTTTCTTGATAATAAACAACAATTGTGGATTTTTTTTCCCTCACTTCTTCAAGAACTGAATTTCACAGCCTTGTTGTTTACGGCTCCAAATGTCAGCATCCCACTTAAAAAAGATGCATCAGAAATATGGATTAATTTGTGCCAATTATTATTATGCTAGAAATAATCAGACCTTTTTTCAAAGGTTTCAAACTCAAAATAATCTTTCCATTTCTTTTCCACATGTTCATTCGATGTAAAATACAGGAGACACAAATGCCAATTCAAAAAAAGAAATTTCAATCTTGATATTTTCCTTCACAGTACAATTTTATTGGAGTTTATTAATTATTTTTATCTTCCTTGTCTTCTGTTTCTGAACACTAAATGCATTATTAAAATTTCAGTATGTATTTTCAAACTGAAGATCAGGTGTTAGCCACACTATATACATAATGTTCCCTTACTCTTGAAATCTAAAATTTATCACTGCTGGGAAAAAAGGGAAATAAGAGTTTCACAAGTGAAAAGTTTAGCAGAAAATGATGTATTTCAGCAGTCATTGAATAAATGGCTTAATACTTAATTTAATACTTCATTTTAATTAAATATGAAAACAACATTCAAATTGAAATAAACATTACATCAATCAACCATTCTGCAGATTACATCCAAGAAACCTCTCACTGAAAAAAAATCATGGCTGTACATGCAACACAAAAAGCTGAAAGGTAAAAGGAAGCATTCTAGGATTTGATTATAGATGTATATGTTTTCATGGTAGTTAACATTAATTTTGACAAGAAACCGCAGCTGTTCAGCTGCTCAGGTTTTTTTGGGTTTGCGTATTATCATGCTGTTCAAGCTCTGAAAATAAGAGATGTTTACCTAAAATTAAGACAGCAAAACCCTTTTGTCTTCTTTATTAATGTAAGCTTGAAATATCAACATCTAAGTTGCTTTCAGTATAGACCATAAAATCTTGTGATAATATATGCTGGGAGGGAGTGCAGCTGATCCCTAGGCCAAGACCCTGCTCAAAGCAGTGGATATGAAGTTAGCACTTGCATCTGGTTTGATACTGGGGGCTTCCAAGCATAAATACTGCTTAACTTTAATGAATTGTAACTACTTCCAACACTTGTTTGTCCCCACAGAGAAAAAAAAAATTCTTAGATATAGTTTTAACCATTCTTACTTCAATAAGACTATTACACACCATAGTGAGCAGTCTGGTTCCATCTTCTCCATATCCCTCAGGCATTAAGTTCCCTCAAAACTCCCTCTTCTACAGACTGAATATGCCCTAGACATTCAGCCTTGCTTCACAGGATAAGTGCATCCAGTCATTTTGGGAGGATTTGATGATCTTCTGTTAGTTTATTGACAACTTTGTCATAATGAGGGACTTCATATTGGATACAATATTCCTGGTGTTCTTAACCTAGGAACTGACAGGTAGAGGTGACCAGAAGGACAGCTTATAAAAAACGTGTGACAATGTGGTTTTGCCTCTTGTGGGGGGAAGAGTGTTTGATCTGCAGGCATTAAACATTTGTCAGCAAACATCACTATGGCATTGTGGAGTGGCCACAAGTCTGTTTGAAAGTGTTGTAGGTATATGTAATCAAATGGACTGGTAGGACTCTCCACAAGAGGGAGTGACACAAACCTTCAAGAATGCAGATGGACATTCCTTTCCCATAAGATGCCATTACAAAAAAAAAAACTTCAAGAAGCATGATGCTTCTCCAACCCAGACAGTAATCTAAACTACATTGCCAGTAGGATGATTTGCACAGCATGATCCATAGAAAACTGATATATATCTCAAAGTTCAAAATCTGTTGGTTTCTCTTTAAAAGCATTGTTGAAAAAGTACAGACTTCTTTTTTAAACTTTTTTCTTATATTTTTGATTCCCTGAAGGAAGCGCAGTGGTTGTGAAAATATCTCCCTGTCTTACAGAGGCATGTACACATATGCACATATAAATCTATACTATGCCTTGTTTATATTTGCAATACCACTGGTATGGTGACAAGTCATGTCATGTTTCTGTGAAAAAAAGAAAGATGGCAGGAAGGAAACAACACCCGAAACAGAGTAACACACTAGTGCTAAGAGATTATTGTATCCTTCTATCACAATTTGCTTTCAAATGTGCACATATTTAAAAAAAATTGTAGAATCTCAACACTGAATTCAACACCTTTAACTTGTTGAAGCATCTAAGACAGTGTGTTTTTCCCCTTGTCTCTTTAATTCAGACTCATGTACAGATTTATATTGCCCACAGAAGTAGCTGCAAGGGCAGAGTAACACAAGGACTGTTTCAAGAAAACCGAAATTGTGCCAGGGGTATTCATTCCAGGATTTGCTCGTGCACTTTGCCATTAGCATCTGCAGCTTGCATTTATGAAACTGTTTTAGTTATTTGATATCTCTATCAGACAACTGGTTACTAATTTTTCCACAGTGTCCCATCAGAGGCACAATACAAAGATTATCTATAAGAAACTAAAAAGGTCTTGTCCAACCAGATGGAATCACTGACTCAGAAATGTGTTTGCACAGCTACAAGTTCAGAGATAAATGTATATTACAGGAAAGAGGTTTTTGTTGTTGTTGTTGTTGTTGTTGTTTTGTTTTGTTTTGTTTGTTTTGGTTTTTTTTATAAAGAATCTGACCTCAAATTTTAACTTGCTCTTCCATCTAGGAAATACAGTGTTTTGAGATTTTGTTTTTTGGGTGGTTGGTGGTGTTTGATTGTTTTTTGTTTTTTTAAAATTTTATTATTTTAGAATAATCTTCTGCAATGGGTAAAAAAAGTTGTCATACTCACACAAGTATGAAACTAGTGTCTTCTCAAGTATAAACAGAAATAGACTTGTCACTTCTTATAAAGAAAGGAGACAATTTTTTTACAGATTTCATTGGAAGAATAAAAGCTGGGTTTTTGACAATACTTAAGTTTCCTTGTTCTTATTAATTATACCTGTACTGCATGTCAGTCAATGTCAAATTTTCTTCTTTGAGAAGGCCTTCCAGCCCTGTGGTGTGCATGAATATGTACCTGTCTTCAACCAATCTCTGCCAGTACCTTGTAAATTGATCTCTGTTTTAATAGCCTTGGTGCAACAGTCTTTTGTGGTGAAGTTATGCCTCCCCTTCTAATTCTGATGAATAGATTCATTGTAGAAAATGTGGTGGCTAAACATTTACTAATCTTGGCTGTCTGCAGAGATGCAGAAACATGTTGGCTAGTCAGACGGGTGCACCTTTTCATGTGGCATTACAATACAGATAGTTTCTGTGAGTTTCTGTTTGTATGCCAGACTCTGAAAGTACCCATCCCAGTCATTTTCCTGTGTCTCAGGGCTCAGTGTGTGCATGCCTGGGAGGCTGATTGCTGAGCAAGTTTAACATGATCTCAAAGGAAGAAAAAGGTGAAGTGATTTAAAATAACTAGTGTGTGAGTGTAGCAGAGTGGTTTTCCTACTGACTAAAAGAGCTAATTGTCAATTACAAAAATGTCCATAATGAAGAAATAAGGTCACCTGAACCAATAAGATCCAATATTTGCATTTGGATGGGTAGAAAAAAACATGTGAAAAATGTGAACTTTTTATTAAAACTGAGAATTAGAAAAAAACCCAAAACCAATCAAATGAAATCCAAATCACAATATCTTATATTTTAAGTGTGATTACTTTGTTTCAATTTTACAAAATCTTCTTTGTCTCTTTTGCTTAACTGTTCTCATCCCCAAAATAAAACTACTGTTCTTGGTATTGGTTCACATTATGCGTGGGATGGTAGAATCCTTAAACACATTCTTTTATCCACAAAGTACAGCCGTGCCTGAATGGAACCTGACAGCCTTTTAGCAGGAGCTTGTCACAGTAACCAATGGTAAGAAGTGGTGAATCAAGCTGAGTGTCTCCTGGATGGCTCTGAAAGCCTTACAGAGCATGTGGGATGCATTCAGTGTCCTTCTAGTTTAACAAGTTTTCTCTGTGAAACAGCATGTAAAATTTGTCTTTCTTCAGTGCTATTGTGTAACTGTTTCCTACCACACTTCTATCTCCTTAGAAGTTTATTATGCTTCTGGTTACTTTTAGGCTACTTGTCACAGGGAAGAGATAACAATTTTTTCAACTATTTGGTAGTATTAAATAGGGCATTTCAAAAAGCAGATTTCTAAGGTGATATTTTCAGGTGAATGTTAGAGTAGGCACAGTTTTTGGAACTCTCTGACCACCACCCACTTTCATTTATGTCATTTTCATAATACTCAATAGCTACTGATCTGACATTTCGTGCTGAGCTTGCTTGCACTGCAGTAATTTGGGATAAGCTGTAGATAAGTCAGCCCCCAGACTGTATGGATGAAAATCCTACTCTAGAATTTGTTTTTTATATCTCTGCCTAGCTAAGATATAGTGATAGTCCATCCTGAAATATATGATGGAAGAGCAGAAGACCTGAGAAAGAAGGGATTAAAATTATTTCTCAGAGTCTGTCCTACCTGAATGTAGCCAGGTCAGTCTAAATTTATCATTCTCCCTTTCTCTCTGCAGCCTGAGATGCATTCTGACCCTCTTGGTGTTAGTGGGTTTGGGAACAGTTGGCAAAAATGGTCTGTGGGTAGGCAGTAAAGAGGAAAACATTGATGATATGTCTATACAGTGGAGACTAAATGTGTTACACAGCTGCTGTTTTCTCTGTAAGGTATAAGTAATCCTCAGAGGGTGAGACCTATGAAATACAACAGCCATGATCTGAATGGCCTGGTGCCACCAGAGCAATTTCCTTCAAATGATTCTATTCAGTGTTAACCAATAGCACATGAATCATCAGGCCAAATTCATTTCAGATGTACAATTCTCTTCATTCTATACATTTGATCTCTGGCTGCGATTAGGTGAAACACGTAGAGTAGCAGTATACACTTCCCATAAAAAACTGCATATGGGCTTTCGCTGGAGAGGATGACTGTAAATATTCAACAGCAAAGAGAAGCAATGGAAATTTTGTGGTTGTGACTTTGAGTTGATACTACAAAAAAAGATTCCATCATAAAGTGGAATAGTTCAGATACTAACTAGCAGATCTCTGACAAAATGATACACCCCCTATTAAGAACAGTCACATAAAAAGAAAATAAATACTATTTTAATTGTGGTTCTTTCTGCATACATTTTCTAAGAGATTGTCTGAAATGGCACTTTTTTATGTAACAATCATGTCTGAAGTTTTCCTCTTTTTATCCTGTAGAAGTGAAATTGAGTGATTACTTTTCAATCCCTCTGCCAATTTTTTACAAGGTCTTAATCTCATTCAAGACGTAATAGACTAAGGAATATATTGAATACACTGGGTAATTAACTGAAATTGAAGTCATTAAACAACCAGAATAAGTGGCAGTTCCTACAGGCAGAATTTGAAAAAATAATAGCATGAATGATTATAAAGAACTGTTTCAAAAGCATGAACAGAAGAGACAGAAGATTAAGGAAAGACTGTGGCTTAGTTTCTAAGTTTTAAAAAGTGTCTTTTTCATGTGTATGTTCCAGGTCTTCATGTAAATATTTTTGCTAGCATAAGGAAAACTTGATCAATTCTGTGTGTAGGACAGTAAATCCTACTTATACATTTCTATCTGTTAAAATGAAATTTTGTATATATAGCCTCTACTATAAGTGGTTAAGTTTCCAAAGCTGTCAAGAGGCTTTTAAAATTACTTTGATCTTGAGGTTTGAGCCTGAATTTTATAAGGACAAGAAAGAAGAAGAAAGAACAAGAAAGAAGAAGAAAGAACAAGAAAGAACAAGAAAGCCAAACAGCATCCTATTTGACTTGTTTGAATGGAAAAGGACTTTTCTGCTTGTGTTTTTGTTTTTGTTTGTGTTACAGTCAGATACACTTGCTACACCGATACAGTTTCCAACATGGTATCAACAAACAAGGAAGGAAGGTATGAGACCATCTAATTTGAGGAGTTGGTCTATACAAAACTGTAAATATATAACAGGAATTGGAAATCACAGAATCAAATAATAGTTTGGGTAGGAAGGGACCTTAAAGATCATTTCATTCCAACTCCCCTGCCATGGCCAGGGACACTTCCCTCAGCTTCTCTGGGCAACCTCCTCCAGTGCCTTACCACCTTGGACAGTAAATAATTTCATGTTAGTATCTAAAGTAACCCTGCCCTCCTTGAGCCTGAAGCCATTTAACCATGTCCTGTCAGTACATACCCTTATAAAAAGTCCCTCTCAATCTTTCTTGTAGGCCCTTGAGGTGCTGTAAGACTGCTACAAGGTCCCCCCAGAGCCTTCTCCAGGTTGAACAACCACAATTCTCTCAGCTTTTCTCATAATAGATGTGCTCCAATCACCTGGTCACATTTGTTGCCTCCTTGGGCTCATTTCAATGGTCAATGTTCTTACTTTGAGGGCCCCAGAGCTGGATGCAATATTGGGTCTCATGAGAGAGTAGACTACCAGAGTATCAAGATACATAAAATAAGTGCATGGACTTTATTCCTCTTGGCAGAAAAAGTATTACTATGCCAAATCTTTTGCTCTTCTTGGTCAGGTCAGTTGGAGGCAAACAATAGGATCACATAGCCAGATCCCTGTGAAATGACACTCCTGAGATTCTCAAAAGCCACTTCAGAAGTGCACAAGGACTGGAAAAATACTTTTCCAGTTGTGTCTCTCTTATAGTCAGATACACTTGCTATTGAAAACCTCATGGTTTCCATACTTGGGACCTTCTAGAACATCCCACAGCTCCTCGTGTCTACCTGAGGTCACTGCTTTTTCTGAAAGAGCAGATGAAGGTGAATTTAGATGTGTCTAAGTATCTACCCACACCATAGGAATTCGCACTGCTGGCGTGTCACAGAACACTTCTGTCCTGCAGCATATGCACACTGTCCGTCTCTTAGTCTAGATGTAGCCAAGTTAGACTGCTTTTTCACCCTTTCTTGTGGTTTGTCTGAAGTTAGACATTCAGAGTGCAATTCATGAGAGCAGAGAGGAAGATGTAGGAATTGATAAGACTGTAACTGTCAGGAGAATCTTTTAGTACCCACATCACCAATTCACTGCAGCAAGCACTATGACCATGCATCACTATAAAGCTGAAATTTAATTCTTTCTTTTTCTGAGACTGGAGTTTGTATATATCTAAAGTGATCAAGCTGATTGCAAGTTGCACATGTTTCAGATTTTAAGTAATGATGGTTATCACAAGACTAGAGTTGGATTTAAAAAAAAAGGTCCTGCTTCCTATGAAACCCAGACTTTATAAACAATTACAGCAATATATAATTGTATAGAGTAATTAAAATGGTGATTGCAATCTCCTATTTCCTCCCTACATTTTTCTTCTGTACTTTTTTTTTTAAAAAAATAACTCTTTTAACAAAGAAGAATCCTTTGAGAAAGATTTCTAGAAGATATGAATGGCAGTAATTCTATTTGCTAAGGTTGACTAATATAATAGCCAGTATTTTAAAATTAACTTTGATGAGTACTTCTGTCTACAGCTGTTAATCCCTTCTTAAAAGATTAATGCAATTCTCATCATTGAAAATCTCTAGGCAGGGATAGATTTGATTCCTAAATAAATTAAAGCTAAATCTAAATAGAATTAACACATGATTTGAATATGAACATTTGGTAAATTGCTCATGCCACACACCAGCAAGGAATTTTGTGTCTTGATATGGCTCAGAGAATAAAGTTCTCTCTGTGTTGCTGCCTGAGTCTTCTTTTACACTGTTTGCTGGTGTGAACTTCTAATAAAAAATAAAAATAGCAGCTAATATTCTTAAAAAGGAGGGGTGAGGATATGACAGCAGATTTACAAAGGCACTTGGGTTATAATATATACAGATATGTTGTTAGAAGAATTTTCAAATCAAGTAAATAACATTAAAAAAGAAAATTACTGGTGTTCAGGGTCCAGCATAAAAGCTTCTTTTTCAAATACATGAAATTGCTATTTGAAACTCTTTATGTTCAAATCCTTTTGTGGAGCTCAATGATTCTTTGTAGAATTAAAGCCAAGTGAAGAATAGAGCACTTTTTAAATCACTTGTCAATTTTTGAAGTATTACTAGAAAATATGACACAGATACATACAGTGCTGAGTTTTTAAGATGGACCTGATTTTTTTTTTTTTGCAAATAGAGGAGTTGTATCATTTATGGATAAAAGCATTATGTGAGATTCAAATTAAACACATTTTAGAGTATTACCTGATCTTTATGAAGTAAATCTCCTTCCTAAATGCAGTAGAGAAGAACTGATTGGATCCATTACTGTAATTTGCTGCTTTAAACGTCATACTAAACGTCATGAACTTTCCATAGATTACAGAAAGGAAAAATTTTCTCTGGACATAAAATGCACACTTGGCAGCTGAGATAAGTTTAAAACAGCTCCTGCTGGCTCAGTCAAAACAATATTCCTCTGGTAGAATTTTAAGTATCCCACATGAACTGTGTTCAAAGTTTAATTCTCACTGAAGTTGAGGGAATTGCCCTCTTTTGTCCCATTAGTTCAACTATAAGACAGCTTTGCCATTTCAAAATCATGGGAGTGCATTACTATTTTTGCTATACAAATATGATTTTATATTATATACTTATTATACCTTCATAACTTTTAATACACAGATTGTTTTTCCTCAAGATCTTTTACTGAAAAAAAAAAAATAAATAAGATCTATAACTGTTGACACTGAAAACCTATTTCCCCCTCCCTCCATTTTCCTTATATTGGTTTGTGAACTTATTATTTTCATCTTCCTTACTTTTCCTCTTACTTTATTTACATTTCTATTACGTTTTCTTACATTTACTCTAACTTTTCAGAAGACACTCTGAAAGAAAGTAGAAAATAATGAAAGTCAAAATGTGAAAAAAAATTCCAATGCATATGATATGAATTTGCATTAGCTTCTTAAAACAAATTATATCTGTTACTATTTTCAAAACCTGTGAAAGTAACTATAAAATTCTTTATTTTGTTGATTTTTATGTAGAATTAAACTTTCAGAATTTATATATTTCTGATTTTTTCTCTTGCTAGCTTCATAAAATAAAGCATAACTGAAATCTTATACAATTAGCTATAAAGGTATACTCTATACTATTTCAATGTATGGATTTTTTTCCATTAAGATTTTTTCCACCTTTAAAATAGAATTCTAATTATTCCATAGTAGTTGTCCTCTACTCCTTGCCAATAGGCAATGCACTATTCATGCAAGTCTTTACTGTCATCCATGTTTCTTGTTTAAAGACAAGAAAAATTTAACACTAATTCAAAAAATAGAGGCAAGTGTGAAATGCTCTGGAATTTATTTAACATTGTTGCCTATTAAGTTAGAGCTAGTTTTAGATGATAATTTGTTTTGATTTTATCCATCAGACATTGACTAAAACTGGATTCTCCTTAGCAATAACATTCTCCCAACTTTGCATTCTGGGCTCCACAGACAACTTGTACTTTGACTAAAGTTTTATTTTTCTACTGATCTGTCTGGCCTTAGTGTGAGACTCTGTGGTGTGTGTGATGGTGGCTTAGGTTGGATTGACTGACTATTAAATTTTCTGTGAAATAATTTATAGTTGTTTAGAAATATGTCTGATCATGGTGTTTATACATTTCTGGCCTAGTTTTAGCAGTAAAAAAACTCTGAGAAATTAAGAGTGGCCAGTTTTTATACTTTGTTAATTATAATAAATTATATTTAAAGAAAAGGGATTAGGAGATAGAAATTAGTAGTAATATTATCATAAACTATTATCATACTTTAAAGAATGCCTAGATAAGCTGCATTATGCATATCCTGTTAGTTCCAGTTACGTATCTTTACACAGAATTTCATATAATTATTTGCTTATTCTAATTTGTACTGGTTTGGCTGGGGTAGAGTTAATTTTCTTCTGGAAAGAAGATTGGCTGGTACAGAGTTTATTTAGGATTTGTACTGAACACAGGATTGATAACAGAGAGATGTTTTTTGTTACAGCTGAGCAGAGTCTACACAGAGCCAATTCCTTTTCTGCTTTTCCTACTGCCACACTGGTGAGGAAGTTGGGGCTGCAGGGGAGGTTGGGAAGTGACACAGCTGGGACAGGTGACCCAAACTGACCAAAGGGATAGTCCAGAGCATATGGCTTCATGCTCAGAATATAGAGTGAAGGGAAGTAGGAGGAAGGGAGGAGGCATTTGGAGTGATGTTGTTTGTCTTCCCAAGTCACCATTGTGTGATGGGACCCTGCTCTCCTGGAGATGGCTGAACAATCTGCCTGCCCATGGGAAGCAGTGAATTAATTCCTTTGCTTGTCAGCATGGCTTTCTTTTTTTCCCTGTTTAAACCATTTTTATCTCAACCCATGAACTTTCTAGTTTTCACCCTTCTGATTCTGTCACTGGTCCTGTTGGTAGGGAATGAGTGAGTCACTGTGTGGGGCTTGGCTGGGCTTAAACCTTGACATAATACAATATATTATTGGTCAGAAAAATCTGTGATTCGTGGGGAAACTTAGCAGGAGGATTTTTTTCACCCAAGAATTGTACTTCTACTTTCAACCTGCTCCTCTTCATCCTCCAAAAAAAAAAAAAAAAAAAAAAAAAAAGAAAAAAATAGAGTGCTCTACTGCTCAGAATTCAGAAGGCACAATACTAATCTCTGTGAAAAAAAACTCATCTGAAGATCTTCTAAGAAGGTTTGACTTTAACTCTAGCATCTGAGGAGCATGTAATGAATGGCTGGTGACCTATTTTTCGCTCTTTAAAGCTTCATGAATTGTGCCCTAAATCTCAGAGTCATCTACGACATGCTTTCTAAGAGAGTTTAAAGATACAGAATTGGAATGGGGGCAAGACTGTAGTGTCACATCATTCAAAAAGAAAATATTGCATTGTACAAATTGCTGGGATAATAGCAATACCTTTTCTTGGCTTTAAAATAAAGGGTCCAGTGAACATTTAACGTTCAAATGTCAAATGAAGAGTTTCTGAAATCCCATAAGTTTCATCCCCACATTTTTATTTCATAGGCTGATGAAAAGTCATATGAAAACGGAAAAGGTTTTACAGATGATACAGAGACCTTTTAACTCCAGACATAGCTACAGGCTATGAAGAGTAATGCAGTGTCCCTGGTGTATCAGGCACAGGGAAACAGGGTAAGACAACAGAGTATATGGACAGTCTGAGTCTGTTTTATTAATTTCCTGATGGAACTTCAATAAACAAATGTGATCAACAGATTGAGATAGTCTTTCCCAATGCTTACCATGACTTTTAGCAGTACATCAATTAGCTAACTCAACTGTGAGAAACAATCAACTGCCCTTGTATCTAAGTAAAGTACAAAAATGAAAAATTGTTTTTCTTTTTCTCTTTTCAGCTGCCCAACCCTATCATTCAAAGTTTTTAAACCCACCTCTCCGTGAACAAACAGATGTAATGGGACTTAAACAGTTGCTTGCAAGTGAGGACATGGTTAGTTTTTCAGCATATAGACACACTTCAAATACTTTGGTGAAAGAGAACTGTTATGTAGCCATGTCACATCAGCCAGAGAGCTATTGCAGAGCCTTAAGGAGATAAGAAAAATTACAGCTAAATTAGATTTTTTTAAAAAAGTGATGAAATAAATTATAAAACAACAGTAGGGTCCTTTTTATCTATTTTAAGGAAATTGGTTAATTTAGCACTTGAATGTAAATATGCCTTCTCCATATGCCAAGAAATGTCAAATAAGTGTGGTATAATTACTCTGACAGCATTCAAGTATTATTCTGTGCAATCTAAACACATCTTGTGTTTTCATGAGATAGTGGTAGACAGGTTTTGAAAAAAATCTTTAGACTGAAATAGCCAATGTTAATAAGTATTGTGTTATTAAAAAAGTCATGCTTCTATTATTAAAATAAAAGAAAAAACATAAATAAGGAATGTAAGACTGACAGTTCAAAATGATAAATTATCCCTTCTAGATCAGCTAGAAATTGAGGTATAGGGTGGTTACATTGTTTAGTGTGTTTTATCCTCCTTTGTATCATTCCTCAGTGTGTTTTATCCTCCTTTGTATCATTCCTCAGTTGACCCAGCATTACAGATCTACTTCAACTTTGAGACTTAAAGAAGAAAGAGCATGAAAAGAAGTTAATTTTCCAGAAGTTTTTGCGTCCTTGATACTGAGGCTATTAACAATGCAAGAAGTATGTGTGGTAGTGGAAAAATCTGCAATGTAGTCAACTGGCACCCTCATCAACACATTATATATCAAGCGAACAGGACCAAATAGCTCATATAGTCTCCAGATTCTCTTACATACAGATTTTTCAAATATAATTGGTGTGAGATTGGTTGCTAGCTACATCTTTACATTAGTTATACATTCATCCCTAAAAATATGACTAAGCACTTTGGAAAGTCATATTTGTGTCTCATGACAGTGAGTCAACATCAAAAGGAAAAGATATGGGCTTTTCATATTAGTTTTTCTTATGTGAATACTATCAAGAAAGTATGCCATTAGGACACCCCTTAATATTTCATGTGTTTAGACATACATTTAGAAAAAAAAAAATAAAGTGAAATGGTCTTAGGTTGATCTACTAAAGGTAGTCTGAAATCTAAGTGTAGCAGTGCACACAAAATCATAGAATCATAGAATGGTGTGGACTGGAAGGGATCTGAAAGGTCCTTTGTTTCCAATTATCCTGCCATGAGCAGGGACACCTTTCACTAGATCAGGTTTCTTAAAGCCCAATCCAACCTAACCTTGAACCTTCTTTCAGGGATCTTCCACAACTTCTCCAGGCAACCTCTTCCTCATAACTCCACCAGCTAACGTATGCCATGAATTGAGACTAAAGTATGAAATAAAAGGTACTAGATACTAGATAGATAGCAAACATGATGTTGATGACAACTTTGTTCATTTTGAAACAGTGATGGACACGTTGCTCATGCATTAGGATTTCTTTTTTGATGGATGTGCCATTCTGCAGGTTGGTGGTTCAACACTAACTTTAATGGAAAGAGACAACATACTGCTGTGCCTAACTTTTAAAAGAATTACCACTGCTGCCTATATTCAGCACTTAAATTGGACTGAAGCAAGTGCCATATCCATCCATCATCGCCAAATGATGGATTTTCATCATTTCTTAACAAAATTGAATTGCTTGGACATTCTGCTGAGATAAATTTAATGCTTTTTGGGAAAAAGAATATTCTTGGCTCTAGCAGCTGAATATGAAGCACTCAAGAAGAGTTCATAGAACAGCAATACACTGCATAAGGAAAATTTAATACCAAATGGCATTTTTCTTTTCCTACAAGTTTTTAGTTGTTTATCTTGTATCTCTTATATTAGCTGAGAATTTATTATTTACCCACGGGTTTAAATTTGATTTGACTGATTTTGTGAAATCAACCTTAAGAGAAAGTAGAAACAGGAAATTTTATCCGTTACCTTCTTAATGAATAGGTGTTCATTCCTCAATCTGAAGTTAATATGGAAAGTATACCAAGTAATAAATATAATTTTGTGATCTTAGAACTGGGCAGAGTGAACAGGAAAGCAAACAACATTATGTCTCTTCTCAACCATGAATTTAATATATTTAAATGAAGACCCACCTACACACATAAAACCAAGCTAGAACCAATTCCAAGAGCTGAAATTAGGCACTGAATCCTCATATAGAATGGTTCAGATTAAAGATCATCTTGTTCCAACTCCCCTGCAGGAGCAGAGGAGTTTCCTGCATCAGCAGGAAAACGTTTTACTAGACCAGGTTACTCAGCCCCATCCATCCTGGCCTTGAACCCTACCAAGGACAGAGAATCCACAACTTCTCTGGGCAGCCAGTTCCAGTGTCTCACACCCTCATGGTAAAGAATTTCTTCCTAATATCCGATGGGGATCTACATTTGTCAACTTAAAGCTATTTTCCTGTGAAAACTCCCTCTCCAGCCCTCTAGTAGACCCCTTCAGGTACTGGAAAGTCTCCCTGATGCCTTCTCCAGGAGGAACAACCCCAGCTCCAGATCTTTAACCTTCTTAGTGGCTCCTCATTTCAACAGTTCTATGTCTTCCTAGTGTGTTTCTGTATTTGAAGTAATTACTGGAAATAATTTTTGGAATTAAATATTCCACTTATGTTTAAAGATGTTGTCCCAAAGTACTACTAGTTCCAACAAAACAAAAAACTAATAATGTGTGGAATTACCTGGCAAGGTAGGTGGTTTGTCTTTGGAACACCAGAACAAGTTGTCAAGCTTAAATTATTCCATTATTCCACTTTCTTAGACCAGGAGTTAAGTCAGTGCTCAGACTTCGGGTAATGCAGAAGAGGGTATCCAGGATACAATGGCAGAAAGGAAGAATATTCTAAGGAGTTTCATAATTAGCTGTAAATGTGAAGAAGGTCAAAAATAGGAAAATAATTAATTCTAAACATTTAAACATTATATTATCCCTCTAACAGAGCTGAGAAAGGAAGGATTTTCAAGAAAATATATAAAAGAAAGAAATAGTAATAGGTCTTGTGGTCAAAAATTCAAGGTTATTTCTCTAATTTGCTTTCAAAAATTTAAAAGCAAAATAAATTATTTTTTTAAAAAATATATTTAATATATTACTATTACCAGCTGCTAATCTCAATATTTTTTTACATGTGCAAATAGTATTGGTAACAAACAAACAAAAAAATAACCGATGAAATTAAAATACAGATAAGAGGAGACATGTCCCCTTAAATTACCAGAATTTATGACAGCAAACTGTGCTTTATTAGGTGCTATGAGTGAGATTTATCAGATAGATATACAGAACTTCAATACTTGCACAATGATAGTGTGACCTTGTTAATTTTAAAGCTGAATTTTTTTTTTTTTTTTTTTTTAATTCCCTTTTTTTTTATATACCTTTCTCATTTTGTGTCATATCCCATGTTAAGGTCCTGGAAATTTTAGAGGAAAAGGAATTTAGTAACATAAGCAAGCTATATATTTACATATACATACATACATATATATATATATATATATATATATATAAGACAATTGAATGAAGAAGAAGTTCTGAAAAGGAGTCTGAGTTATCTAAAAACGTCCTACTTTATTATTTCACATATATTTTCTGATAACTCAAATTCATTTTGGAACTCATTCTTCATTGAGATATCTGTCACCTCTATGAGTTTTTGTCAAGAAAATCTTCCAAGCATGTTTCTGTTTTGGTAAGTTTGTTTTCTGCATTAAATTTCTGCATTAAAGGCAGTCACATTCCTGATGAAACTTGTCTGAACCACGGCTAATTTGCAGTAAATATTGAGTATAACTTATTGAACATCAGTGGAAAAATAATGCTTCTACTAAAGTAATAAAATATACCAGGATCATCCATAAAAAGTTCTGTCCTCATTAATTCCATACAAGTTAAAGAAACTATTTTATTACTAAATGCAATCATAAATCATGAAAACTTCATATAGTTCAACAAATTGGGAAAACACTTTTTTTCCTCCTGAACATTAATTCCCACACCTACCATTGTTTGAATTTTAATAAAAAGTGATATTCGTACCAGCACTTGAATAAAGAAGCTTGTAACAAGTCTTAAGTCTACCTGATTCATGTATATAGAATATCCATAGCCAAACCCACCTCCTGATATAGGCATCTTTATCTCCAACACACCTGCAATGCTGCCAGGCATTACTAATGTTTCACTGAATGTTGGCAAATTTTACTGTAAGAATTAAGACATAAGGTGAGCAAAATAATTTAAGCAGTAGCATGCAATCACATTTATACCAGGCTTTTCCTGAAGTAAGAAATGCCTGTGAAGGCCACATGACAGGGATTTTATTTATCACTTCAACAAATTTGATGGAGAAATGCAAAACTAAATGTACTCAGGTACATGATAGTGATGACACTAGAAATGTAACAAAGCTTGTCAATTGACATCTGTACCAATGTGTCCAAAATGGTTTCAATTTTACTTCTGACTGTGTAGGAATTGGATAAGAATAACAAAATATTATAAATGTACACTTTTTAGTAAACATTTAGTAAACATTTGGGATGTTAGTAAACATCTCAGTCTTGTCTCCTCCTCTTAGCAAAATCAGTTTACATCTTCAAATTCTATATACAAATGGCAATATATAGATTTCAATACTTCTTTTTTAATCAAGTATCTGCAAAGAGTCAGCAGTTCACTCTTTGTTTATGGTTATGGAAACTTTCATAATCCACTGATTATGAGATCAGCTAAGGAACAAACTGAACTTCCAAGCAGCACATTTTTAAGTATCCCCAAAAGCAAGGCAGTATACATATAAATTGTATGTCATGAGTGATGAGGGACTGTGCAACACCACAGTGCTGTAAACAGCTGACTGTTTACGAACACAGTGGCACAGCAACCAGTTATATATAGACTATATTACAGTAACCATGGGCATCTTTCACAATGGAAGCTGAGTATGCAGAGTTGAAAAGTTCATGAGTGACCTATAACAACAACATAGAAGGCACTCAAAAAAAATGCTCTGTGAAAGACAATGAAATAGTAGGAAGAATTTCAGGATAAAATTTAACAGAGATATTAAAATTCTGATATTTTTTTCTGCCTTGTATTTTTTTTATATTTTCATTCAAAATGAAGATGAAAAAATGTATATTTTTTAAAAAATTACCAGTGGGTCTGTGTAGTAACATATTGCAACAATATTAACAAAAATTCTTTATGAAATACCTAAACATAATATTTTTTTATTTTAAATATTACATATTTGTTATTAATTTTGTAAGATCATCTCAGTTCTCTACTTTCCATAGTTCAGATTTTTCCTTTGGACCCACTGATATGATACCTCCTGAGAATGACAAAATGCTCAATTAAAATATTCAATTTTTTTTTTCTTAAATATACATATTCAGTTAACATTTACATATTTTTTTTTTTTGGTACAAATTTGCAACCTTCTGATTTTTCTTGTAAAAATACAAACATATCTGCTGAGTTACCTTACAATTATAGCTATTAGTAAAACAGGTGAGAAAAAGCATTAATTTGATATTTGCTTCAAGGAGTAGAGTTTGAGATCATTATGGGAGAAGTTAACTGGTATTTTGAAAAATAATACACATCTACTGTATTTGGAAATAAAGATGAAGCTTCAAAGATAATGTAATAGACAAAGACCAGTTTCTGTCACAGGCTAGAAATGCTTTAAGTCACTTTACAGATATTTTTGTCCTTGTTGAAGTAATTTTGGCTTTTGTATTATTTGGCATCATGTCAGAATATCCTTTTTAATACCTTCCAGGGCATTTTGCTTCCTCTATATTGGTTATGTAGGCAGAGACAATAAGAACTAATAATCCAAGAAAACACCAGATACATGCTACAACTTGCACGTGAGGCTATAGGAGTGGAGCATAATTGAGAAAAAGGATTATTTTTATTTAAATGAATAATCTATTCTTCATTTGAAGGGGAAAATACAATATTCCACCCCTCATTCTTTACCAAATAAACAAAGAACTTTTTGTCCTGCAAAAAAGATGAAATCAGATGATGTAATTTCATATAGATAAAGACTGTGAGAGACAACATACCAATGTTACACACCTCTAACATGCCTGATGTACTTAGTGATAAAAAAGAATCATTTCTTACTAAGAAATTAGAGATAAAAGCATAACTATCATTATTTACAGTTGACATAATAACTTATGGTCTACTGCTTCTTTCCTTTCGTCCTGCTGCTTCAAGCATGCTAAACTCAGTGTAAAAACTGATGTACATCCAAAATAGAAATGCAAAAAGAATGTTACATACTTGCATGTGTATACACGACACTCTTTAACTTTTGTTTATTCACTTTAGAGGCAGCATTTTCAATAAAAGTAATAGAAATACAAAAACAAAACATCTATCTGTGACATCAGATCATAGCTGACATTGAATTTTTGATGACATTAACATTACATTTTTTTCCGTTCATTCCTTTGGGTACTATATCACAAAGCTAAAAATTGTATGTTTTTTTAATGCAATCACATGGATTTCTATCTAACTGCAATTTTTTGCTGTACCTTTAATGATTTGATATCTTAAATGTCTTCGATATTTGACGAAGTGGTAGAATTTAGAAAAGGCGTGAAATATAGGAGTGGATTTTAAAAATAAATGAGAACATTTACCTTGTTTTGAGATGACATTTTTTGCATTAAAAACAACTTAGCTCATCTTATGTGTGAATCGGTGTGTGTCAAGCAGTGAGAATAGCAGTGAGTGGCAGAATGTTTTAAATCAATGTATAACCTCTGAAGATGACTGCTCCAGCATCTCTTTAGAGTGTGAAATCAACTAAGTGTATAACACCTATGTGCTTTTACAATCCAAACAAAATAAGTATGAATGCTTGTAAACAATTTATGTAACTTTTTATTGAGAACAATTTCATGCAGAGTTTTGCTGGAAATTCAGTACCAGAGTTGTACAGACATTTAAGTGTCTTCTCTCAATTGCGCAGAGAAAACAGAGAAACCAGACAATAAAGGAACACCACAAAGTTAACTTGCAGGTCATCTTCTCTAGGCAGTCTGTACATGCTGGGCATCATATCTTCATTTTAGTAACTTTATATATAGATGAATGTAGGTAGTGTTTTACATTTTCCAGGTAAGAATAAACACTGTATAATTGGTGCCAGATGAAAAATTTACGTGAGAAATATTCATCAGTTCCAGCAAGAGATGAAAATGTGTTTAAATTATATGTACAGGGACATATATATGACCCTTTTCCTTTTTTCCCCCCGTTCTTCTCTTTTTAATATTTGAATTTTAACCATGAGCCTATTTAAGAATTTTTCTTACACAGTACAAATAAAATAATACTTAAAATTCCTCCCCCATGCCATATGCATATACTTATATTTGCTTTGAGACTGACAGCCTTGGTAGATTTTGTGCATATCTTCTGCATTCTGATACATAAACCTTTCTTGGAAGAGAAATTATGGAAGTTGATGACATGGTTTACCTTTCCTGTGCATTCCCTTCTCAAAGCAGTTTGAAGGAGCAACTGAAGCTGCCTGAAATCAGGCCACTCAGAAACTGCAGCCCATTGCCTCTATAGGGAATCCCACCTTTTCCATGGCACTTCAGTTTCTGCTTTTCAACATTAAAACAATTAAAGACATCAATTATGCAACAGGTGAGCTGAACAAACTCTCCTAATAAATTGATGCAGGATTTAATTTAATTTCTCTAATCAACACCACCCAACTAGATCTTTCAATGTGAGGTACTATTTAGAGCAAACCAATGAAATCCGCAAAACTCAGCTTCATATAATTTCTATGAATTATATGGACTGTTTTCAAATAAGGAGAGAACAAACACAGGATGATCACATTCATAACAGCAAACTAAATACCTTCCCAAAAACGAAAGAGGAAAGCAAAAAAAATGAAATATGTGTGTGATTTCAGGGTACCATGAGTGAAAATATAAAGGGAATTTGACGGGACATCAAGATGAACATCTCCTGCAGTGCCACATATTCTCTGAAGTGCTCAGAGGTTATGCTTTGAAAAACCCAGTAATTCCAAGTCTCTGCCATCCAACCTTGTCAAAATCTTTTCTCCAAATGCTGTGATCAGCTCCTGTTGGAAACAAAGCTGAGATAGGATAGGTGCTTTATCATGTTACAGGATGTTCTTAAGACTGAATCAAATAATAACTCTTTCAACAAAGGGAGGAATTGAATGTTTTTTCTTTTATCAAATGTGACTGGAGGACAAATTTTTAAAAACCTTTAGATGTTAAAAGGCTCATAAAAATAGGCATTGCAAGAACAGCTAAGCAGACAATATTCCATCTAGATTTCTGTACCTAAATATCTTTATTTTCTGTTTGCATACTGTTCAGAATTACCCAGAAATTAGGAAAGAAAGCAACCTTAATAATGTAATGTAAATATTTGTCTTTCTGATTTTGGGTCTGCCTAAAATATTTCAAAGAATGTGAGTGAAAGAGCATGTCATAGTGTAATCAACATTGCTCTTTGCTTTAACATTGCAATGAGTTCATCATGTTCAGATTAGTTACGTATGGTTCATGCTTAAACTTGTGGGAAATCACATTGTTCTTTTCTTCTGGGGACCCTTACTGACCTTAGGTCACAGGTTAGTGCAAGTCAAGGTGAGATGGTGGGTGGGCTAGTTTTTGTTGTGGGTAGCTCAGTGTCAAGTGAACTACAGCAGGCTGTTTCTTGCCTCCTTGTCTTGTTCTCTCTAAGACAAATGTGTCCAAGAGAAGGCTAGTCACAAGAGGTTTGGATGAAAATCCAGCATGGCCAGTTTATCTCAGGGCAAGAACTATTCCTGGTCCTCTTAAATTTAGTAACGTAGGCATAGCCTGTTAGTTTTAATTGTCTTCCCCTTCCATTCCTACCCCCTTAAATTGGAAACACAGATGGAAAAGCACTGAGTGTATAAAATAATTTGCATCTCATTTGCCTACTATTAAATGATTAAGCAAAGCCGCATGTAGAAAGTTCTTTGGAAGAAGGAAAAAAGAGCCTGAAGAGTGGAACTAATGAAGGACCTGTTGGACTGAAAATTTCTTTATGAACCCCAAGAAATACCAAATTTGTGAAGTTATATCACTACTTGGCCTTTCAGTCCTTAAGAACAGAAGGGAGAAAGAGGAGAAAAGAAGACAGAAACAGTAACTTCTCTGAGCCTATCAGTATTTTTTTGGATCTTCCATTTGCAAAGACTCTATTACACTACTTAGGAATGCAAACATCTCTCAGTGATGTATGTGCTGGGAAGGTGCAAGAGAAAAGTGAAAAGAGAAAAGAGGCTGAAGAACCAATTTGGAACGTTATAGGAAACGCAGAGCAAATGAAATAAAAATATCAAGATTGTCCTGGGTGCCTCTATTACTGTTAAAATTCAAACAGAGACTAAAAATTCACTCTTTCTTTGGAACCTGGTGCAATTTCCTGTATCCTCTGTACTATGATGCCTTCTGCTTTTTGAGCCAAAACAGTTAGATATTTGCAATCTGTGGAAAAGTTCATGAAGGTCTTTGTCAAGACCGAGGTTACATGTGGATTTACCATGAAGCTTAAGTGTCAGCACACTGGTGAGTGATAGACTGATATGTTTACTCTGCTTCCTCCTCCAGAAATGATCTAGTATGTCAATTCTTTTGTTTTCTTTGCTATTACATATGTTCATATAGTTGTAATATGCCTTTCAGTATAGTGTGAAGTTATTTGAGTTATTGAACAGGACCAATTAATAACAAAAAATGAATGCTAAAGAACAAGAGACACTTTATTTAGACTGGATGTCTAAACTTTTCCTTAAAATATATCAGGATATTGTCTTTGGATATATAACGCTAGAGATATCCAAAAATAATAAAAGTAAATGAAGTGACAGTTGAATAAAAACTCAAAAGGACAGTTTGACCCTTGATGCATAAATTCTTGACAACAGACAATAAATACATACAATGATAATCTTTGGTATTATGTACAAAAACTCCTAAATTGGTGCATCCAGCTCAAATGTCAACAACTCAAGAAGAGTGAGGATGTCTAAAGGAAGTTATAGTAAGTGCCCTAAAATGAGAAAAATAATAATTATAACAAATAACCTTTTTTTTTTTTTTTTTTCCAGTTTAGCAAAAAGGGTTTGGCCTAGATTACATTTAAAGGTTCCCTCAACCCAAAGTATTCTATGATTCTATAATAAAATGTTAATTGGTGACTTATTCTGTCCTTCATAAAAAAACATTCTATATCTGTATAAATATAGACACCTGGAACTGAAATTTGACAGCTGTACATCAGCTGAGGTGACATAAGCATAGCAGATCAGAAAAGCAGAGAATTTAATCTCTATAATTTGAAAAAATATTATACATCAAATATATATTATATGAATATACAAAATATTGTATTGGAGCTATTAATCTCCAAATTATTTAACTCAAGTTGGGATATTTCTACTCAAAACAGTATTTGTAACAAGTAGGAAAAAAATACAGGACAATCTGAGGCCATGCTTCATTCAGGGGGATTGACTAAACACCGGCCTTAAATGCTACTGCCTTCTGGCTTTCAAATCTGTGAATCATCAATCTGAGATTCTTTTTAATTGACTCAGCTCATTGCAAGGGAGAATGTGGGGGTTTGTTCTCTGCTGTCTAAATACAGACATAGTGCAGAAGCTATCAATAATGTTCATAGTTTACACACTTCACTACTGTGTTTCCTAGACTTAATTTAATAAACTCTTGAGTTGCCATGGATTCAGAAGATAAACATCCAGATTTTTCAATATAAATTGAAACTATGACATTCATATGTCACTACTTGTACTACGCAGAATGAAAATTTATGGTCTTTCAGATGGACAAGGATTACCTGAGTCAGATGATGCCAGAAATCTAAGGTGTGGACAGGTGGAATAGAAATCAACAAGGCAGATTCTGTGGTTCATCTAAGTAAAAAATTATTTTTATAATTAAAATTCCATATATACTATACAAATGGCTGGAATTTCAAACTTCAAATCACTTTATAAAGCAGCTAAAGAATTCAGTACTTAGACTGTAATTTGTAAAATGGTTGTTTAATATATTTGGAGAAACTAAGGAGGGTATGTTTAGACTGATGTGTATAATTTTTCTTATCCACACATGGATAAGACTGCTAAGCATTTTATTTCATACTGAAGCATCCCAGTGAAAAGATAATCACTAGTATTTCTCAGGTAAGACCTGTGCACTAGGAAATCTCTTATTTAGCAGAGGGTCAGCATAGGGATTTACATATTTTTTATCATGGGTGTATTTCATTGCTTTTCAGGGAATATTTCTTGAAATGTCAAAGCAGGTGCCTTAAAATACCTCATTTTTTTTACAAAAACCCTCAACCATAAAAACCCTGCTATGCATCTTAGAACTTAATAGCTGGAATATATCATATTAACACACCACAAGCTACATTGGAGCAACATTATGAAACTGAAACTTATACCTAGAAAAAGTCAGGTTACTCAGTGTAAGTGACTTAATTTGAGTTTTACATCTTTTTTCACTGAGTGACATGACAGTGTGAAATCAATTTGTAATGTTGAATATTTGAAGGCTGAGACCACAGTGTAAATGAAAGCAGACAAAGCAAGCATAGGCATCACCAACTGATTACTAACTAAAAGGAATGCAGGGGAATTAAAAACATCTCTTTCTCTCAAAGCTACCTTTATGGATGAATATAAGCCAAATTAATTAAAAGGTTAAGATTGTCAGGAACAGGAAACACCTAGCACAATTCTCCTGTTCTATATATATTGTTGATATTTTCCAGTGACCTAGAAAGTACAGTTGCCTAGAGAAAGAGGGTTGGTTTTTATTCAAAGCTTTTATACTCTGGACAAAGCTAGTAAAAGGAATAAAATCCTTAATTGTTGGGACCATGTGTGCTTGCAGGTGGTGAGGCAGGAGTTATCATTGACTATAAGAACAGTTATAAGAACAATTTAAACAAATGTAACTATAATACTTATTTCACTAAAGTTAATTAGTGAGAAATGTGGAATGCTTTCTATGGAAATGGAATTCCTTTTCTTTACCTCAACCCACCTAACTCTTTGACTCTAGAGTGAATTCCATATATTCCATATGCTGCTGAGATACAATCCATCTGTGGGTTAGTCAACACAGGCACATGCTTCCAAGATGTGCATGTCTTAAGTAGGGCTCTAATAACCACTTACATTTCTTAGAAAAATGGACAGTAGTAAGATGTGGGAGTGATGTGCTCTGATCTGGGCAGCGTTAGGGGAAAACACAAACAAGGACTGTTCAATGCATAACAGACAAATACATTTTAGGTGCAGTGTTAGACAGCATTTCATAAGGTTGGAGTTTAAGGGGCTTTGAGTAGTTTCCCCAGAAAAACAGCAGCAATTCCATTTGTTGAGCAATATTAAAAAATATTCACCAAAGCTTTAAACAATGATTAGTTGAGCAGCTTTCAGTGATATGTGCAAAATCTTTGGTTCTTTTATTATTTTTAGTCTGGTTAGTGAATGTTTTTTCAAGACTATTTATCTAAACTATCAGCTGAAATCTCAATCTTGATGATTTAAATAATAAAGGTACAAGGTGCATGAAACTGTCAAGACATTTATATTTCTTGCTAATGGTCCCTTTTCCCAATTACTTTGTCTTTTGAATAATCAGTTGATATATATCCCCTTGCAATGCTTCAAAAATGGTCCTTTCAAATCTATTTTTATATTATATATTTATTTTAATAATCCACCATTTTTTCTCATTTCCAATCACTTTCAGTCATCAGAACTTAGGACCTTGATGAGGAGTTTTCTACAAATGCAAATACATAGATTCTTTCCAAATCTCCACAGATTTCAATATCTGAGCTCCCTTTCTACAAGGAGGCTAGGATCAAATTTGAAGTCAAGGAAAAGAAAAGGACATTGCAAATACCTGGAAGAGACTAGGTGTGTGACCTTCAGCAGAGGAAGATAACACACTATGCTTTGGATTATCCCTTTTTCTTGCTCTGTCTTTTTTTTTCTCCATCCAAACTGTTTTCCCAATCATTCTTTAAAGGGAGTTCAGTTAACTGAATCGGGGCCTACTTCTAGCAGTGAATTATGTTGCAGCACCATGTGTTTTTTTATGACTGAGTTATTGCCCCTGATGGGAGTAGTGTAGGTTTTTACAATGGAAATAGTGACAGGCAGACCCTTAGCCATTGTAATGTTAGTAGTGAGACTGTGCAAATACAAAGGAGCTCTTGAGGGAATTGCAATTACATGATATATATATTTTCCTGATTAAAACCTGCCATCCGTGTTTTAATGGGGAAGCACGGGAGCATATAAATACTTTTGCCAACAGGCTTATAAGTATTCTGGATTATTGAGACCATTTCTGACATTCATGGCTGAAGATGCCTCAGGTATTAATATAAATTGGGTCTTTGGAGTAATGCACTACTGGCTTAAAAAAGGTAAATGGCTGAGGCCAGGACCAAAAGGAAAAATGAATTAAAGTTTAAAGAAAGAATGACCAAAGTTGTCAAAGTTTCAAGTTATTTCAAGGTTATCAAAAATGAGGCCTGCATCTCAAGACAAAGCCTGTTTCCATTAGAAAAATACCAACTTAAGGATTCAGAATACAGAAACTCAGATTAATATGAATCTAACTAATTATATTATTAATCTAATTAATATAGATCAATATTAATGATTTAAAATTAGTGAGCACAATAACCCTAATTCCTAAAAACTTTACAAGTTATCTGAATTCAGGTGACTAGATGCATTTTTGTAGGAGGAACCTAAAGAGTAAAAAATATTTAATGTTCAGAGTATAAGCTACAGAATTTTTGAAAACCTTATATGAAATTTAAAGAGACAACAAAATAGAAACCATTATGAAAACCTGTAATAATGTTCATTCACATATAGGAATATTGAGGAATATACTATTTCTTGTAGGTATCAGAGGAAGCCAAGAATATAGAAATCCTTAGTTATCTAGTCTTAGTCATTCTCTTATAGATAGAACTAATATGTGTTAGAACTCCCCAGCTAATGTGGGTTTTTTCCTTCCTACTAGGCAGTGAGAGTAGCAGAGATGGAGAAAGCTACTGTGCTGTGATACAGCCAGGTCCTTCCATCTGGTGCAGACCATTCTGTACTTTTCAGCCAATACTTCTGCACAAGTACAGAATAAAAATGCTTTCTTTCAAGTCACATATAGAAATTCTATTGTCATTTTTGAAGGGCCTTAGGACACCCACAGTACCTTGCTTGCCTTGACTAGCCCCACAGGATCCTTATGCATGCACCTCTAGTCTGGATTTGGATCTCCATGTCAGCTCAGGCCTGGACACACAGGGTACCTGGGCAGTACCATAGGTCAGCCCAAGTCTAGTCCCACTTCTGCTGCTGTAGATTGCTGACAGGTTTTTCCTGGATGGACTCTGAACCTACATACTAGATGTGCTGTCTGTAGTCTCACCTATCCTGCTGTGATCCTTGGTTCCTGTTCTTGTCTTGACTTGTGGAACAGTGACCTTCCTACGCCTCTGCAACAGCAGCTTTTCACTTTCTTTCCTCCTTCCCTCTTCTTTTTCTTCACATTTATATCATGGCTGATCCAGCCCGGAGCTGAGCACTTATTTTTCACTTAACAATGCAAAGTCTTCAGGCTACAGTTTGATGGGAGGCCAAAGGGCTGCTAATAATACTTGAAGTCAGTAGATCAGAAGTCAAGTGTTTTTAGACTGCCATCTGGGTTTCAGAGAGTAAGAAAATTCAAGAAATTCTGCCAATTTTCTCCCTTCACCTTAGCAGGTCAGCCTGCAGTGTTATGATAATAGTACTACTTACGCTTAACCTAAGCTCCTTGAACTGAAGGATATAACTTAGTTCATTTCTCTAGAGAGGCTTAGATTTGAAGGTGATTTGCTTAAAGTCAGAGATCAACAGAACTGAAAAGGAAGTTGTTATGCTCAGTACAGCCCCCTTTACAAACCTCCAGTTTGTGCTCAAACTTCCAACTATGCTCTGGTGTTCAGTCAGAACATCAGACTGGAAATCTTTTGTCTTTCCTGCTCAGCCTTCATCTATACTTGACGGAAAGAAGAAAATTCCTTCAGAAGACAGGTCTGGAGGATCAGGTTTCTTACTTTTGGCAAAATATGAAGCATTTTCTCTAATCTCAGAAACATTAAATCTATAAATTCTAGAAGGCTGCCCTATAATCAAGAGTACCAGACCTGCACAGTCTACTTTGTCACATAGCACAGAAAGTGCCTTTAGAAGTACTCTTCATAAAGAGAAGAGTGTACAGCAGGCAGGGGACAACCTTGTGAGCTCTTCATTAATGTTTGTGTTACCCTTGGAGAAAAAGATGCAAAGGTAGAGATGCTACTACTCTGACTATCTCTAATTGACAAAGGTTCACCTGGAGATAAATATTAGCAAAATTCAAGGAAGGGACAAACTAAAATAGGTCTTTCCACTTCTTCCTCTTTCTGCTGTGAGGTCTCATTAGCAAGATGGACAGAACTCATTTAATTAGCTTCAGCAATTTTTGAGATTATTTATTTTTAATCTCAAAATAGTGATTAATTTGTTTTCTTTGTAAAGGATGTATGCACTGAAATTAAACATGGTGACCAACATTCATGCCCGGCATGAAAAGAGAGGGATTGATTTGTTAATTGCATGATAGATCCTCCTATCTGTTTGTAGATCTCTCTCTTTCTCTTGCCCTGAAATCTTGAATCAGAATCATAGAATCAGGAGGATCAGAAACAACCACTAACATCATCAGGTACAACCATTAACCCAACATTGCCAAATCTACCAACAACAGCACCATGCTCCCATGTGCTATATTTGCATGTCTTTCATGGAAATCATCACCTTCAAGGATGGTGGCCCCACCACTTTCCAGGGAAGCCCTTTCCAATGCTTGACAACCCTTACAGTGAAGAAATTTTTCCCAAAATGCAATCTCAATGTCCTCAAGTGCAACTTTGATGCCTTTTCCCCTCATCTTATTACTTGTTTCCTAGGAAAAGAAACTGACCCCCATACCATTAAAACTTTCTTTCAGGCAGTTGTAGGGAGCTTTAAGTTCTCCCCTGAGATTCCTTTTCTTCGAGCTAAACAGCCCCAGCTCTCTCACATGTTAATCACAAGACTTGTTCTCTATACCCCTCACCAGCTTCGTTGTCCTTCCTGGAAACCTCCAGAAGCTCAATGTCTTTCTCGTAAGGAGAACCCCCAAACTGAACATATTATTCAAGGTGTGACCTCACCAATGTCGAGTACCAGGGGACAGTCACTCCCCTAATCCTGCTGACCGCAAAATTTCTGATACAAACCAGGACATCAGGATGGCCTTGACCACCCGGACACACTTCCAGCTTGGAGTCAGCTGATCCAGCTGTTGAAAGGAATCTGACAGTTTGCTGTTGCTACCATATGCTTTTCTACTAAAACTGTAAATTCAGAGGAAATAGTGAAATTAAGCCCAAATATCTTGAAGCAAATTATTTTCCAGCTTTTGAATGCCAAATTTGGAAAACAGGAAGGAGAAAAGTAGAGAAGGATGGCAGTAGGGTTCTTTTCATTGTTTTTATGTTCAAAAGTTAACAGGCTTAAAATCTTCTTTTGCAGATATAAGACCTGCTTGACATGCTGTTATTATAAAAAATTTGTAGCTGAAAAGAGTGTTGCCTAGGGAAATTTACATATGTAAATTAACGTAAGTTGTACATGTCATTGCTGGAATTTTCTGCTTTCACTGATAGTTATTCAATGCAACAGTTATCTGTGTACCAATTTACACAATTTTCTCTGCAGTTCTAATTTTATGAAGGTTTATTAATTTACTAACTAGTAACTCTGAGTCCCACAGTACTTTGGTGATATGGCGTTGGCTGGATTCCATAGACTATTATGCCTATAAATTTAATTTAGGTAGAGTTTTATTTAAAATACCTGAGGACTAAATTAAAAGACAGATTTATATTTTCTGTTTGAGGAAGATTATATAGCTGCGACATACAAAGAATTTTCAAAAAATTATTATAAAATGAAATTAAATGAAATTTATTTGAGTTTCATTTTATTATCTGTTTCACAATGGTACTATGCAGGCATGTGTTGTATAAGTGATCACAAATATATCTATACAAGTTTGGTTTATTTTTTAATTCTCAGGGGATTTGATTTGATTTGGTTTGGTTTTGCTTTGTTTGTTTTGGGGGATTGTTTGTTTGGTTTGTTTCTTTGTTTTTTGAGGATTTTTTTAGGGGTTTCTTTGGTTTTTTTTGGTTTTTTTTTTTTTGGTTTTTCTTTTTTTTTTTTTTTTGTCTTAATTTTTTTAAAATCTCTAATAGCTAATATAAGAATGGCAGTTCCTCTACATTTTTACTAGAGTTTAAATCAAAGACATTATAGATAAGGTAAAGCAAGAGGCCAGTCTTGGTCTAGGATGGGAATTGTCTTTCTTCCAGGTATAAATAAGTCATGTCTTGCTGTGTGTGTTTCTTCGTTCTTTCAGAGACTGAAGCCTACTCAGTCAGGGATTTTCTCATCCCACTAAAACCACCTCAGGGCATGTGAAAGACAACATCGATAAACATCTTACGGAGTCAGACTATGAACTATAGCATTGGTAACTGTGGTATGAATTTTAGAGTACGACTTGAACAAATGACAAGAGAAATTTTTTGTTGGGCCAAATGACCTTTTAGTGAAAAGGAAAGAAATCACTGGAGTGAAATTCAGAACAAGCAAGCTTTAATAGCTGTTTCAGGAGCTAACCACAATTTGAACAACTGATTCTATTGAGTTTATCAACCTGGTCATCAAAATGTGGTCATAAGCAAAATCTTTATTATGCTGCATGAACTTTACTGTGGGGAAGAATTAGGAGCTATTCCACATATATACACACATATAAAGCAATGTGTGTATACTGAAGCAGTAGGGACATTCTCAAAGGATTTGCAGCATTGCTGTATGCCACATGCAATTCCCTCTAAAATGAACTTTCTTATGGTATAATTTCTTCCTGAGAACAATGAATTCAGTGTGCATGGAAGGTAGATTCAAATCATCACCCAATGAATTGCTTGAAATTGTCAGCTGAATACATTGAAGCTGTTACCTCGTGTGAACATATTGCTAAATTCTTATGTGGTCAAAGCCCTTCAGTTTCACAAAGCTTTTGTAGGAGAATATTATAATAATGATGCAAAAATGTGATAAAATTCAGTTAACTCCCTCCCTCCCACTGAAAGAAAAAGCAAGTTTTGAAAATGAGTTAACTGGTCTTAAACGGCTTGGGAAGAGGACTGCCTAGAAGAAGAGGACTTCCTTCCACATCCCATGGCACCAAAAGGCTACATTAGTTTCACATTGAAGCCATTTGAGTCAATTGCATTTCCAGACTTTAACATCCCATGGAATTGCCTTGTCATTGTGACAACCAAGAGAAAATAGGATAGGAAAAGGGAGGAAATTGCAAAGCTGAGAGGAAATTAGATCAACTTTGCTTGTCAGAACTATAACTCGCTGCACCCTGGATCAATTACCAACATTAACTGAGGTTGCTTCTCAACAGATTAAGCCAGATTCTTTGGTGGTGAAGCAGGAGTTGGAAACCAGGGCTCCACTGACTGATCCAGCTCCCAAACTAGCAATACTTTCCTTCTGTCTTTCTGTTATTCAGTGAACACTTTATAGAATAATAATAAAAAAATAAGTGTTCTTGAAGGGAAACAGAATTATACATCAGGACATAAAATGACCAGGGGATGTGCTCACAGCTCTGAGAGATGAGAGATATATTCAATAGAAAATGCCATTTTTGAGTATCACTCTTGTATCTTGTTCAGTGTTCTGTATGCATGACTACTGGCTAAAAAATATTTCTTTCTGCCTGAGGTTTTTGAGTAAATAAGAGAAAACCTGTCATGCATGTCTTCAAAGTTAAGCTTCCTGGAATATAAACCTAAATATATCTTCATTGAAATAGTCTTTTCCAAAATGCCTGATAAGTCTGGTGCTAAATTGCTTAGGCTTATCTTAGGTAATTTAAATATAGCAGTGATTAGAAATGTAAACTCCTAGGAAAGAACCTCATACGGTTATTGGGTAATTGAGCAGGGGATTTCAAGCATTTCTTCACTCTAAATATGGACTTAGTTGCTTCAGAGGTGGTCAGGACCACTTTGTCCATCTAATTTTTTTCCACTACTGCACTGACATCAGTAAGACAGGCTCACAGCAGTTACTCAGTATAACTATCCCTAATTTTAGTGGATGTGTAGTGAAGGAATTAAGCATTTTCCATTAGAGGATTATTCTCAAGCATTATTGTGATATTTTCCAATGCACTATGTACTAAAAAATATTCTGAAAGCAACTGGAAAGGTATTTTTAAGACTTTTGAGTTGATTTATATTATGTTGTTATTTTGTGTAAATTTCTCTTTCAAACAAGCAATTTTTTGTGGTTTTCTCTAATTTTAGTGATGATTTAAGTCTTTGTTGTACACCTGCTTTAATAAACACATTAGAAGACAGACACCTTCCAAAATATTTGATATGCATGATTCAAAATAGAATTTACTGCTGTTATGCTTCCTATCTTTTTCCATTTAATTTATACACACTTTCTTGACAACAAGTTGTAGCTATTTTAATTATGAAGAAAAGGTATTCTAGTATTTCTCATATGAATATTGATGAAAATAATGTTTAAGTAAAATATACAAATGGTCACTTTAGAAAGGTATATGTCACTATTTAATCAGACATACAAAAAAAAGCCTCAAAACACCACGTGAATTATGAATACATCTCATGGATACATCTGGGATGTAAACTGTACAATTCTACAACTGTAAAAGTGTCAATAAAATTTCTGATTTTTTCATTCTTTAAAGAGAAAAAATGCAAATCTTTAGATCAGTGGTACTTTGTATATTATTTTTGCTGTTATATGATGTATTTTTGTCTGGCAACAGACATGTCAAGCAAGATGATGCATTTTTGGTGTTAAAAAAACAAGTGAAATAATCTCAAATTTTTGTCTAAAATGTCATTGACTGCGATATAATTTTTAGTAAAAGGTTGTGTTGTTTTTCTTTATAATTCTGTTTCTATTGTGTGCTTTCCAAAACTCTAGCAGTGAGCTTGCTCTGTTTCCTCTAGAACTATGTCAGCCCAGATTAAGAACAGCAGAAAGATTAGATTTAGATATTTCCTTCTCAGTCGACATTCTGTTGTTCTCCAGTGAACAGGGTCAAAACTGATTCTGAAAGAATGATGGGAAAGTTCAAGCATATTTTCAGAAAGCACTCAGGGCAGCCTACTGTATTGAGAGATTTCCACTGGACATCACATAAATGGTCTCCTGCAATCAGCATTATACTTGGGCATTAATTCTACTGCAGGAAGAAAAAAAAATCAACAACTAATGTCATAAGATGTCAGAGAAAGTAAAAGACTGATCACAGCTGAGAATTTTTTAATCTGATAAAATAGCTGCCCAAATGAATGGGAGGAAATATATGTACTGTTATTCATTTTCAGACAGAAAATAAAGTCCTAGTGATACCAGTTATATGTTTACTTGACATCTTACAACAGTGGATGTTGGAGATCTTTTTAGTTGCCACTGATCTCAATTTTTTTATATTTAAGTGGGGTTTGGATAATACAGAGTACAAAAGGGAAAAAGTGGTAAATATAGTGTGTATATATTCAGAAAAATACTAAATAAAAATACCCAAACAAGCAAAGAAAAAACCAACAAAAAAAACCCCAATTAAAACAGAGTTGGAGACTTTCTACTGCAGAACTTCTACTTGACTGTGTTTGACCCTTCATCCATATTTTGGTTAATTTTTTTACTCACTTCACAGCATTTTATAGTACTTGTCATCTAATCAGCAGGCTATTGAGGGCAGTTCCCCCCCAAAAGTTAACATAAATTCTTATTTTATGATAAATAAGTTAAAAAAATAAAAGAAAAGAATAAATCAGGAAACCTGGAAAAATAATAGTAAAGAAACAGAAGGATTACAAGAATTGACAAAGCTGAAGTGACTAAAATGATTGGGAAATCATCTTCTAATATCCTTTTTCCCATGGCCTGTTTTTTGAAGTTATTTAAGCTGTGTGTCATTCTGCCATATTCTGTTTGGAAGGTGACTATTTCAGTGGCAGTTTGAATAATAATATTTTGCTTTCTTCAATTATATTTCAATTAATTGACTAATGTGGACCTATAGTAGTTTCAATAGGACTATCCGTATATATGTATATATATATATTACTAAGAAGTAACATTAAAATACCTAGTTAAATATCTGTTAATATTCAAAGACTCAGAATTTGACTTATGGCTCATGTTTTTAATATCTTTTCCTTTTGTAACTCCTATAAATTTTTTTGCCATTTCTCTTGCTGCCAGTATGATACCTCCTGAAAACCACTTTTGAAGATAAAGTGTGAAGAGATGATGTAAAAATATAAGAAAAAAAATAGCAAAAAAAATTACTAGATTTTAAAATATTTTTTTAGGAAGGATAACTCTTTGAGTAAAGAGAAGACAAAAAAACTTTACTGATGAACTTCAAACTCTGCAGATTAAAAAAAAAAAATAATGATTTTTAAAAAATCATAATAATAGCAGATGAGCATTTAAAGGATTACACAGCTCAAGAAGCTTAGCCATAAAAGATGAAAGCAATATGAAAAAGGAAGTTTTCTTTCTCAAGTTGTCCAATTTCTTGCATGTAGTAATAGCATCTCTCACCTTAATGTCTTAGTCTTGAGACCTGACACATGCCAATAAGGTAAGAGACTGAGCTTCTCCCAGGTTTAGGTTTTCTCCAGTCTCTCCTAGTCCTGACCCCTTCCCATTATCTGTCATTTGCAGCTGTTTTGAAGAATTTTGTTATCAGCTCCATGGGGAGACAAACCTGTGGTATTTTGGGTATTTAAATTCCTCTAATCATTTCTCCCTGTGAAAAAAATAGTAACAATACAAAAAATTAAAACTTGGGACTCTAAGCCAGTGTCAGCTTTTATTTTCTTCATCTGTTTTTTGTTGGTTTTCTCCCTCACCTTATTTTACTTTCCCAGATTTCAGAATGCTTATACTGAAGAATAAGTCATGGCTTGCATGATATCCTTCAGTACCTCTCCAGGTGCTCACAAAACAATTGCATACAGATCAGCGCTCTTTATTTCTTGTTGCCCTAATAATAATAGAAATAATAATTATAATAATGACATTAAGCCATAGAGTGAGGCACATGATGTTAGTTTTTGATGGATGGTATCCTCCATGTGATCATCCAGAGATCTTACTAACTTATTTCAATTAGCAAGTCAACCATAAATTTGAAATATTGCCGAGACAGAGACAGGGAAAATGCAAAACCAAAGTTTTCTTTCTTAGGTGGGATTAGATTGAGATGATAATGAAGCTGCCAAAGTAATCTGAGTGCTGCAGCCAGAAGAGGTGATGCCCTTCCTGGCTGACTGATTTTCTATTGGTAGCCTGTCATAATTTATAAAACATAATCCATAGAGCTATGAGAACAAAAGGAGGTCTGGAGGGGCCAAAACAGATAAGAGAACACAGGAAGACCTCTGCTGAGTATGACTACTGTTGTGGGGTCGTGCAACACCACTGGCTTCTGGATGTCTCAAATTCTTTCATAACTTATCCAAGTCTGATCTCTTTAAGGAAGAAGCAGGGGACTAATGAGAATGTACTAACAACAGTGATTAAGGACCGTTAGTTATATCTAGAAATGCCACTTCTGTAAAGCCATAGAACAAGTGTAATTATTTTTTTTCTGATTAAAACAGCCAAGCACACAAGAACATTTCATTTTTTTGTGTGCTTTTTCTCCTGTTTTTCACACACACATTAGCACTGTTCTGTTCTGGGCATTTAAGGTGAGGTAAATAAAAGTGGAATGAGATGCTCTAATCTTTTCTTTTCAAGTGCACATATGATAGAATGCAAAATACTATGAGAGACAACTTTCCTTTTAGAAACTTTTGGTCATGTTAATGATTTTTCTATGTTTTACATGGGTAACAAAAATAGTCAAGTGGAAAAAAACATGCAAACACAAATAGGTTTTTGCTTAGTTCCACTGTAAATTTTCTCCAGTGCTAGGGAAATTTTTGTGATGTCAGCTGGAAGCAGTGAAGCAGAAAGCACAGTTTCCCTTGTACTCAGCTGCACCACCACTAACCTGGCCAGCCTGAATCCTACATCTTATCCTCACGTGACTCGTATTTTCTGTTGTCATACATGCTTTTTAATCTGGTTGGCAGAGAAATGTGTTGCTTATTAGATAAAAAATAATCAATAATATGACTTGGGCATTTCTTTGTGGGAGAAATCAGTTTGTGGGAGAGGAGGGGAGAATTTTTGTTATCGTTTTGTTATCATTTTTTGTCTCTATTGATTTTATATATTCCAGACATTTTGCTCTGCAAAGGGAAAATAATACATTGAAAAAATCTGTAAAACCTGTGCTTCTGAATTTTTTTCTATGGTCTTAGACTTATGTCTGATTAATTTTATATTTATGGTCAAATTCATACTATTTAAAGCAGTAAAATGTTGAAAAATGAGATAATGTACAATGGCTCTTAGGGCTACAACTATATTAAAACCATAACTTACAGTTACTAGCAAGACTCTGTCCAGGAAAAGAATATTGACCTTTACTACAGACAATCAAATATTTTTTTTCTTTTTATTTATTTTTTTTTTTTAAATACATGAATATGTCTTATGACCTTAAAAATCAGTCCTAAGTAATTCTCAATTTGGACATTCAACAGCTAATAACAAATGCATGCATATCCTACACCTATCAGATAAGCTGTCATCTAGCACCTGCTAAATTTATAGTAAAATACTGGTGTTCTAAACCTTTGACTGATATTAATAGACTGTGGAATCTTAGACAAATCCCTTCACTACTTGTGCTTTGTTTCCACAGCAAACCTTTGCTTTTGGTCTCTAATTAGAGAGGATTTCTGGTGTGGGGATGGCCAATTACTCCCTTTGTACAGAACCTAGCAAACCCAAAGATATGAGAAAGAATTAACTGGGACTGGATGTACTTTTAGAAAGCTTCTCAGTTCTAAGCAGATACATTCTGGACATATTTAGTCATGTATATATTAAGTATATGTTTTCTCTTGATTGTTCTCAAAAGTGTGTGAAACAGTTATTATTGCTTTTTTAGTTCTATTATATCCCATGATTTACAGAGAAGTAAATAACCAACTATTTTAGAGCCCTTTCAATGCTGCTGGATGGTGAGAAGCTACATGCCTACTAAACATCTCCTTAGCTTAGATGTTCGCTTTTTAAGTTTTATTGGGGTATTGACACGTGGACACTGAAAGACTCATCTTAGAAACGGGAACAGTGTAAAAAGACACATTGTTTAGAAGGATATAGGAACAAAAATTGGTATACACCTATTTATATAGCCCTACAACCATCAAATTTTAACTGAACATCCTCAGCATCTTGAAGGAATTCCAGGATGTCTACATGAACCTGTGGAACTTGCTAAAAGAGGTCTTTCAGTTGTGGAAAACCTATCAAAAAAACACTAAAAAAAAAAAAAAAACTATTAAAAAATCTAAAGCCATTTTAAATCTTTGGTACCAAATAAAATAAAAGCTAAACTTTCTCTTTATATTCCTCAGGTGTTTTTTTGAAAATTCAAGTTCACAGAGACATACCTGGAGCTAACATTGAAAGCAGCAATAATAAAAGAAACCCAAGTAATTTTCACAAGGTGTACATCATAAATACACATTTGGAAGACAGGAAAAAGCTAGGCCAAGGATTTGCTTCCTTTTTCATAAGTGACAGATTGGATGCTGTGCTTCCTTCTATGGGATTTTAGATAGAAGCTCCAACTGGAGCTGTGGATTCATGTTTCCAAGTCACATTTGAGTCCTCTTTTCATACAAATACACATAGGAGAGAAACTGACATCCATTTTCTTTGTGTTTTTTATTCACTTCAATCGTAATGAGAAACAAAGGCTTCATAATGCTCTGTCATAAGGAAATGCTGAACTTGGAAACGTTTTTTTTGGCTTTACCACAACTTTGTCTAAGGATGAGTACAAAGAGAGGAGAGTCTGGTGACATGAGAGCACCATCTAATTCAGTGATAATGTTCTCTTTTCACATGGCTTTCTCTCCCATGTTGTCAAGGTAAGACTTTACCAGGAGATTTTTATTTTTTACTCAGTCATTTATCTTTTCTGTGCAGCAAGACAGTTGAGTGACAGCATTATTTAGACGTGTGACAAGATGGCATGTGGTATTACCAGTGTCTTGCTAACACAGAAGTAGTCCATAATGTCTTGCAATTTCTTCCACAAGGCTGTACACTGTACTGAGTAGGAGAAGTTGAAGAAAAAGGAAAACAGAAATGTGTGATCATGCATATACACTTACTGACTCCTTATTTCTATCTTCCTTCCTTTTAGAGTAGACTGTCACTGCAGGAATTTGCTCAATGAAATGTTAGGAATAGTAGATATAAGCACTGCAATCTGCTTCCTGGCTCTTCTCAGTATTTGCAAATTGTCTTTGTAGCATCTTCTTTTGTGATATTTAACCCATTATTCAACACTCAGCTTTCAAGTTTCACCTCAGTATTAATTAAAGATGCTTGTTTCAGCACAAATTTAAGTTTATGAAAAATCTCAGCAGAAAAATTTTACTCTTTACATTTTACATTTTTCAGTGACTATTCGATAAACTCTTTTGTCCTTATTTTAAAATTTTTTAAAAGTCCTTCTGGATGATGACCCCTTTTTGCTGGATATACCATTTGCAGAATTTCTATCTGCAAAAAAAAAAAAAAAAGCCTGAATTATAAGATATTTTCCCTCTATAAGCTTTGACCAGCAGACTTGGTAGGTTCCCTCTGTTTGTCTTAAGAGCTCCAACAGGAACATGTGCTTCTCGTTTGCAATAATATAGAGTAGTAAGAGTGCTCATTTCTACAATGAGAAGGCAAAAAAAAAAAGTATTCAAAACTGAGACACTGAAATTTCAAATCATTGTAGGAGGCTTGCTGAAACATAGAGGGGAAAAAATTTAACAGAGGATTTAGAATTGGATCCATTGATTACAAATACGGCAGGAAGGACTCTGCTGTAAGGAAATGTTGACTTGTTAATCTCTCTTGCTATCAGAATGCTGAGGAGGCTGAGGAGAGGCCAGGTGTGCTTTAATTCCCAGCCTCCTCAGGGAAAGGCTCTCAATGTATTTATTAATCTGTGTGGGTAACAGCATTCAATAAACTGTTTTCCAACATGAAGGATATTTTTTTATCTGACACTGAAAGGGGGAGAGAGAAGGAGTCTCCTCTCATTTTAATGGCTTTATGGATGGAAATTACTTGTGACAGGGGTTGGAACAGGGACACTGCTAAAATGTGCCACTGCTCATCAAGCCCAGGTTGGGATGTTGGCTGTGGTTACCACACTCTCACAGTCCTCAAATATTGTTGCAATAATTAGGAACAAATTTAATTTCACAGGAAGCACAGGGCAGGATAAGCTATCTATGTCTTATTACTCTAAATGTGCCCCTTTTACCTGCAGCCTCTGGTGTCTGTGCGAGGACTTCCAGTGAGGTGCTACTTACATTTTTTGGTTTTCTCGTGCAGTGCTCGGTGTGCAGTGTGATGTGAGCACTGGCCTGTTAGTAGCTGGGATCAGCAGCTGTGGCATGCATTTATTTCCTGCAAACTAACCAACAGTTAATATCTGCTAGCTGACACCATCTGGACTGACTTTAGATCAGTGCTGTAAAGAAGGTTACCTATTCTACAGTGACATTTCCAAATGATTCTGGATAAGGAAGAGGTCAGTACAGAAAGTTAAAAATTATCAGATGTTGTGAAATAAGTAGTAACATAACACCATCCACTTGTGATGATGACATTAATATGGGGATTCAGTATTTGAGCTGAGTTTTAGTCTTTATGTGAAAACTAATTTGGCCACTGGGTTAAGTTGTCACAGCTGCACTGAGATCACTGGAGGTTTAGAAGCTGGCAGCAAAAGTGAATCCACTTCTTTTCTTTGGTGGCTTTGGTCTTAGGTCATAACACATGCTTTCTAAAACTAATAACATATGGCAGACTAAGCATGTTAATGGCCACAGTTTCGGTGGAGTTCTTGTGCATACAATTAGCTGAATAGTCAACCAGCTGAATGTGGACATGTGAACACCACAGGCACACCGGGATCAGCTAAGCTGTGCAGATTTGCATGCCCAAGTATTTGCATTATAGTTCTCTTAATGTCCATCTACCCAAATCCCTTAGGAGATTCAGTAAAAGAGGGAAGCCTATTTGCACAGCTGAAGATATTTACTTTGCTTGGGGGAGCAACTCTTTTGTTTGTCCCTTCACTGCTAAAGGAAAGTCTTCTGTGCAGTTTAAAATAATTTCAAGAAGAGAACCAGATTTTTTTAATTACTCCTTTTCATTGTATAAGACTATCTGTTTTAAACTAGATTAAATCCTACATCATTCACAATTTATTGACTTATGTTTTGTAAGTGCCATCTCAAAGGCATGATTCTGGACAGCTAGCATTTGACATGAATATGATTTGACAGGTTGAAATAAATACTGCAAGGCTTGTGAGCCCAAATGGACCATATGTTTCACATATTGGACCTCATACTCAACCCTCATACATCAGTGTGCCATGGGCAACCATTAATTCTGTCCCTGCTCTGGTGAGGACAGCTCCAGGTAAATGCATAAGGTCCTTTATCCATATTTTTCTGAAAATTTAAAACATCTTGTTCATAAATTACAAAAAATCCATGAAAGCAGTAGAAGGAATAATAACAACTTACTAATGCTCTTATTGTCACTTCACTATGATACAAAAGTTTGCCATCACATTTAATTAATACATGGACTGGAATTCCACATTCTTTCTGTCCTTGCAGTAAATGCAAACTTGAGTAGATTTCTTTCAGAGCTGATTTTTAGTTGAACACTGTAAGAAAGGCAATCTCAGAAATCCATTAAAGCCTCAGGCGACACTCCATGTTTGATCATAGTGGATGCTTCTAAACTGAAGATTATTCCCTTTTGACAAGAGAACACAGCCATTGCCAATAAACATTGTTACCTGCTGTCATGAAAATACTCTTACTGAGTGTCTTCTTGATATCTGAGTATTTATGAAGAAATTTATGGTAATCTGGCATGTATTAATTTAATATTGACACATGAGTTAATTATGATTTTCTCAGCAAGCCTGTTTCCATTCGGATTTCATTCTCTTCCTCCAAGTGTTTTTCCCCAATTTTAGAATTTTCTAATGGGAATTTTTCTATTCCTAGCTATATTCAAATTATGTCTAGTGAAACATACTTCCCAATTAAAATGTCAAAAGAACACCAGAAGAACTCCCTTAAGTTTCCAATATGGAGAAAGTTGTCATTAAGATTTATTTTCTCTACTTTGAGTATTATGGAGCTTTATGTGAAAAACCAAACACAAATCAAAAAAGTGTTGATCAGTTACATAAAACAAGTTAACAGATTTCCAACTTCTAACTCAACATTCTATTCTTACCAGTGTTTGCTAACTGATAGCTTTCTCTTCTAGAGATATTTGAGCCCTGTACCTCAGAAATTGTTCTGGATTTTCCTTAGTTTGTTTTTTTTTTTAATTTTTAATTGATGCTTCCTTGTATGCATGAGGCAAAGCAACTCGTTCTGGATATGTGGACACTTATCTGATCTCAAAGACATTGATAAGCATTCATTCATAAGTACTTAGAGTTGGACTACTTAGAATTCAAGACTTTTTAGACCTAAAAACCATTATTACACCATTCCCATCCAAGCTTGTATCTACTTCTAAGAGGATGTAACCACCTGTTATGAAATTTCCAAGGGTGAAGGATTTTATAATGAGTGAAAAAAAAAAATCTTATTTCCTCACTGCACAGCTGTTAAAATCCCTAAAATGTTACTTTACCCCAGTCTATCTTAATCCAGTTTCCATCTGAATTTTCCTATCCTGAGAAGACAAGACCAGGTGGCAGATACATGGCCAAAGATATTTTGAGTTCTGTCATGTAATTAGAGATGTTTTAATACATATTTTAAAAGATTATTTACAACAGCATAGAACACAATCTAACAGTGTTTTTTATTTAGAAGCAGAGAAGTTAATCAAGTTTTAAGGCTTCTTTCAGAAAGTTTCATAGCTTCACCCTTCTAAGAAGTGAAAAGAAATTTGAAATGGAAGGTTTTTCTTTCATGCAGAAAAAAGCTAGGTTATTAAAAGGTCATAATTTGTTCTAATCTGTTATACTGGGTTTGCATGGCCAAGCTTTGGTAGTGTTTGGTGGCTACAGGACTGGCTTCTGGAAGGATTTGCTAGAAGCTTCTTCCATGTCCAGCAGAGCCTAATGGCTCCAAAGGTGGACATGCCACTGGCCAAGGCTGGGCCAGTTTGAAATGGTGCTAACACCCCTGTGATAACAGACTTAATAGGAAGAAAATTAAAAGTTAGCGTTCAGTTGCAATTGCGGCCAGAGAAGAGCGGGGTGACAACGAGTGAGAAGAACAGCTCTGCAGACACCAAGATCAATCCAGGAAGTTCAGGAGGTACTCCAGGAACTGGAGCTGGGATTCCCCTGCAGCCCGTGGTACAGCCCATGATGAGACAGCTGTCCCCCTGCAGCTCATGGGGATCCACAGGGGATGCAGAGACCCACCTGGGGCCAGTGGCAGAGACCCACACCAGAGGAGATGGATGCCTGAGATGAGGCTGTGAGCCTGTGGGGAGCCCGTGGAGAGAGGATCCTCAGCTGCAGCAGCCTGTCCTTGAAGGACTGCACCCTGTGGAAGAGTCTCCCACATTGCAGCAGTTTTGGGAGGGCTGTTGCCCATGGGATGGACTGATATTGGAGAAGCTCATGGAGAACAACAGGTGATGAACTGACCATACCCCCCATTCCTTGTCTCTGCACTGCTGGGAGAGGAGGTGGAGATGGGAAGGGGAGAGGGGTCAGTGGAAGATGCTTTTAATGTCTTGTTTTACTTCTCATTATCCTGCTCTGATTTTGTTTGCAATAAATTCAATTAATATCTTTAATTTGACCTTGTTTTCCCATGACAGTATTTGATGAGTGATTTCTCTCTGTCCTTATCTTATGAAGCCTAGTCTGGAAACAGGGAGACACAGAGGAGACCTTGTTACTCTCTACATCTACCTGAAAGGAGGGTGTAGTCAGGTGTGGGTTGGCCTCTTGTCCTACTTAACAAGTGATAGGATCTAGATTGGATATTAGGTAAAATTTCCTCACTGAAAGAGTGATCAGGCATTGGAACAGGTTGCTTAGGGAAGTAGTGGAGTCATCATACCTGGAAGTGCTCAAAGATCGTACATGTGGCACTTAGTGACATGATTCACTGCTGGATCTGGCAGTGATAGGTTAAGGCTTGGACCTGATGTGTTTAGAGGGCTTTTCCAACCTTAATGATTCTATGATTCTTTCCATCTGTATTGTAGATGGCTTTTTATTAACTTTGTTCACCTAGTGAAAACTTTGAGTCATATATTTAATACTGCTCTGCTGTCATTAACAGCTTTATGAATATTTAAAAACCTCCTATTTAGTTTTAAGTCTTATAACTGATTGTAAATAAAAAAATTCATTCTTTACATATCTCAATTTGATGGTTAGCAAACACTAAATTGTAGTGATGTGAAGGGGATATAATATTAAACATTTCAGTTGTGTAAATATGTTTGTGTACGAATCACATATAATAAGATGTAGCAAGGCATGAATCAAGAAAGGATTGAAAAGGGAATTATGAGGCTAACAATTTCCTGTGAAAAAAAAGTATTTATTATTTTTTTTTTCTAAATTACAAACATGTTCTTAAAAAGTTCTAGGTTTGAAATTTAAAAAATTCTTTCAACAACATTAATTATTTAGCACTTGATAAAAATTACAAGAAAATGAGGAAGAGAATATTAAAAAGTTAGTAATGAATAATATAGAAGCATAGATCAAAATAAAGCAGAGAAATGAGATACAAAAATGGAGAATATTAACAAGCAACATTAAATTAACACAGTTGTGAAACAGAGATCACTTTTTGAAAGAAACATCTCTGATTCTTCAACATGAGAACCATTTCAAAATATCTTTTTTTTCAAAGAACAGTTGTTCTTTTGAAGTGCAAACCTCTCAAATTTATTTTGTTTTGATTTTTTGTTTCATTTTTGTTTGTTTGTTTGCTTTATTGCTGGGATACCCATGAAGTCTATGAGTTGATTTTAAAGCCTTTTTAAATCTTTTCTGCATTTTGGAAGGTGGAGTTTTGAAAAGCAGGTTATGGCAGTTCTTTGCAGAGAGAGTCTGCTCAGTGGAGCAGTGCTTGTGCTGTGACTAGCACAGGTGGCAGCATTGGGGTTGAAGTGTTGTGCTGAACCTGACAGCTCTGAGGAAGCTGCTGGCCTGCAGTGCATGGACTGGTGGAATAAAAAGACAAAACAGGGGTCACTTAGCAAGAACAAAAGGGGCTTGAAAATCTGAATCTGTAAAATGTAAAAATTATAATGTCAATTAATAGTATCTATTAATGCTCAAAATAGAAAATTGATGATCTATTAATGGACTACATAAGTAAACTCATGTATAATTGAATATTCAAAGCCAAAGAGGTTAGAGGACAAAGAGGTTTTTATCTCCTACAAGTCATAAAAAGCCAGAAAAAAAGCATGATTATTTCCCACTTGGCTAAATAAAGAAAGCCTAGAGACATTAAGACTGTTCATGTTCATAATATTTTCATTAGCAGTGGGGAATTTGTTTCATTTGATTTCTCAAAAAAATGCAATTTAAGACCATTTCTTTCATGCACATGTCACATGCTGACTTCAAAGAGAAAGGAACAAAGAGATACATACTTCTCTTCAAATTTTATTCATTTCACTTCTTCTTCTCTGGCCACAGATATTTTATACATGGTTATTTTCATTCTTATATTTTTGTTATCTAATAGTTCATTATTTATGTTTTATATCAATCTGTAAGGTCAATATCAAACATATAATTTAAAATGTACAGGTATTAAAGGCTGGAAACAGTTTTAAACATCCTATATGGCATATGTTGCATGTTTTGAGTTTTTGTCAGGACTCTGGGCTATTCTGTAAGCATGTAAAAGCTGTACAGTAGCCATTTCCCATGAGTTTCCTCAGGGAATGAGTCCCTGAGCCAAGCAAATGTCCAGAGTTCAAGAGATTAATTAGAACTGGTGATTTAGAGGTGGATCAGACAGTAAGTACTGCACAAGAGTTAATTATCTACAGCCTGGCTTAGGTGAGCTCGTCAGCTTGAGGGAGATGGAAGCTCCCCTTGAAATCTATTGAATTGTACTGAATGTGAGCTAATACAGATTTTTCAGAGAAGTTCAACTGCTGAATCTAGTAATGCCCAGGCCTCCCAAAGCTGTCTCCTTAAGAACAAAAATGAACAGAGATCTGCTGAGTAGGAGCCAATATGAGTGATGAGGAAGAGAACATGGAAACAGAATGGTTGCTTTGTTTCCTGTTGCCTGTTGCTTTCAGATAAAAAAACTTCAGAATGGGCTGGTGGCCAGAAAACACTGTGGTTTGAGTTGTTTTGGTTGAACTGGAAAACAAGCAAATAGCTCCCAAAATGCAGAACCTGCAGAGGTATTTAGGGTTTCTTCTGTATTTACATCTAGATGCATGTTTAGTCTAGTTTCTAAAAGGGAAATATCAAAAACCTAGATTTGGCATAATAATGTATTTAGGGTTGTAAAGTTTAAAAAATATTTGGATAGATGCATGCAAAAGAACTTGTGTAAAATTCCCAAGCAAGACCAAAGAAAATGTAAACTAGTAAATGAGACTACAAAGAATGTTTGTAATATATCTAAAGTATGTTAGATATATTATGATGCCTCTCATCCAGAGAAGGAGTTAAATAAGACATGCAGAGCAGTTTATAAGGAAGAATATTCCCATGTGAAGAATATTTTGAAGGAGTATTTAATTATAAAGCAATTGTCTACAAGAGACTTAGGAGATTTCAGTTTGGTTAAATAGAATTTTTAACAACAACAATCAACAATTGCAGACCAGGACACCTTCTCATATTTTTCCCCTTTCTACATTTACAAGAGGTATGTGTAAGTTGTTTATTATCATTTTTGTTATAATTATTATTATAAATTATTATTATATTATCATCATCATTATTGAAGTGTTTCTTTATAGACAGTGGGTCTGCCTGCACCTGTTTTTCTCTTCATGGTAGGAAACTATTTTCAGTAACAGTTTTTGTAAGAGTTGAGATATTTCTCTTATTACATACACACACTGAGAGCTTCACAGCCCAAAGAAAGAAAGACTTTTCAGAGCACAGTCAGTACTTACTCAATTTACACATGTGCCTGTCAAGGAGAGTTTAGACAATTATTTAATTCCCTTAGAAACCTTGAATTGCAATAAGATTTTCCCATAGAAGAACTTTCATCAATGTTAAGGATGACCAACATTGTTACATCATCAGTTTCAAGGGTGATTTTTAACAGAATGCGTATTTCTGAGGTTATTTATAAATAGATATAGATAAATTAAGGTATATATAGCTACACAGAGCTTCAGGGGAATAAGACAACAGTTTGAATTGTTGTATAAGAAGAAAAGAAAAAATTAAGAAAGATAGGCTTTTTGTGTTGGTTTTATGATTTTTGGGCTTTGTGGATTTTTTTATATCAGCTCACCAGCCTGCTAATCTGAGCTCTTGTGGCTGTTAGAATATTCAACTTACCAGTGAATGACAGGATGTCACAGAATAATTTCAAAACAAAGTTTGATTTAAAGGCCTTAGTGAGGGTATATATTTAATGCTGGCATACTAAGAAAGACATTATAAAAGGAAGCGAAGATAGGCAAGATCCAGGAACAAGCAATTTTTTCTTCCAGAAGTATATGATTTCTTGATCAAGGTAAGATGTGCTTTATTGATATTCATTATGTTGTAGTTGAAATTTCCACATTGTGAGTTAGCTCTCTGCTTCCAGAGCTACAGGCTCAACAGGGGAAGGGAGCTGTCATGACTGAAACACTTACCCTTTCCAGAAAGCAGGATAAAAAAAGGCCAGTAATTGCCAGTTTGTCTTGATATATTTAGCCAATTACCCAAGCACTGAATTGTCATTGAAAATAACAATATTTGCTAATTTAGGAAATCTATAGTTTTAAAAGATGAGCAATTTCTATGGAAAAGCATATCAGGACCTGAAATAGAAATGCTTTATGCATTGCCAGCTCTTGATTTTTTGCTCCCAGTTAATTCACTGACATTAGGTCACATCTATCTGACTCCCTTCCTTTATTCCATTTTTGTTTCATCTTCCTCCAAACTTAGCAATTATGTGAAAACAACCATGAGCACTTTGCTTACAGAGCTGGATTTACCCGAGAGGCTCCTGAGGGTTTTCTATCATCTTGGCCTCCAGATCCCATTAAAGAGGAGCTGCACAGCATATGTCTCTCAAACCTCTTCAAAATGTGTCTTGGAATTGTATTCTTTCATTTCAAGGCTGTTGTGAATTTTATCACAGGAAATCAGATAAATAGAGCTTGATATTCTTTCTTGTCTTTTGGCCAAGATTTTAGGTCTCTCTGGTGTTCTACATTTAGGGTGGGGGTGAAAACAAAGGAAAGGAAAGCCAAAACATGAGAATTCCAACCAGCTGTTCCAGGGGGTGGAGGTGGGGAGGGCTGGGTGTGTGTGAGGTGGTGAATCCTTTGCTGACCCTACAGGCAATTAACTTACAATCGTTAGTCAGGCGCTTTTTTAGTTTCTCCCTGCTAGACAATGTTGCTGCCTTCTCAACAAGCCCACACACCATGTGTTCTAATTAGCTAATTACTACTATATTTCTGTCTTATCCTATTCCACAAATGATATTAGAAAGTAGATAATGCCACAAATCTTCAGACCAACTTTCACAAACAAATGGTCTGTTTCAATTCCTCTTTGGTCTTCCTACAAAGGGCCTTTCATTGTGTATTTATTCCTATATTTTGTCTGACAAGTACCCCATTATGCAGACACATTTCAATTGGTAATTTTGACACAGGTGATCAAAAAATTTTTTTAGAAACTGAAATTCTTAAATCTCCAGGGCAGTGTGGTTCAGGGTGGTGAGGAAGGGGCTCAGCTGCTATTTTCTCTGTATTTCATTGCTGAGGGTGCAGTATTGACAGTTCTCAGGGATCTATTTTGAATGCTGCTATACAAAATTTGGTAAATTTTGATTTGTGTTTATTTTGATGTACTGTAGTCCCAGTTTCTATGCAGGTATATTGATTAGTTTCAGATACCAAATAGTTTTGGTGTATCCTTTAATGGGACATTTTGGCTCATGGCAACCAATGGAAAATTCTGTATTTCATATAATTTATTTTTACTCAAAAAGTATAGAAAATACAATTTATTTTTTTTTTATCATTCAAGTACTTCCACCCACATTTATTTTGCTTCCATAGCTACTTTTTAATGTTTAAACAGTTTTTCCTTCCTGATTTCAGTGAGATATATATTGACATGTTACTCCTTTTTGCACTACAGGAACTACTCCGATTAAGATCAGCTCATGCTAGTGAAGGATAAATCTCAAAAGGTTCAAATCAAATCAATCCGGCATTTTTTTTTTTTAATGATTACAAAAATATTAACTATTCAAAAATAAGACCTGACTGGCAGTTTCAGAAGTAAAAATTTTCTCATGAGAATTTTTGGTATTTCTAACTCTACTCACAGCCAGAAACACTGTAAATTCTCACTTTTATTTAACTTTTACTTGCAATCCCTGGTATGTTACACCCTGGCATTTTAGAAATTCTAAAAAAGAAGTTGACAAAAAATTGCTTACATATGTGAAAGCTCTCTTCGAAATTGAAGTAGATTCTCTAAGTTTTCTGGGGTTTTTTGTTGTTTTTTTTTTCCCTATGGTAATTTTTTTCCAGGAAAAAATTTATTTCCAATTCTAACTAACTGGTATTCTGTCCTGTTGTCTTTACAAACAGCTTGTTCTACTGAACACACCTTGACTGAGATTTCTGGTCTATGATGAAATTAATTATAACTATTTTTTCTAAGACATCTTTAAGACATTAAAGACATTTTTAAGGCATTTTAGTGATTAAAAAATGGAAATGACATTTGTTCAGAACTTAATTTTTTAAAATTTGGAATTTGATTTTTCTTCATTCAAATGTAATACAAATCAAAAAATATAACTACAGCAAACTAAAATATTTAGACTACATATGAATCAAAAAGGCAGCCTTATTTGATCTCATACAGTGTTCTCTGTGAATGTATTTGCTCTGAAAAACTCAGAGATCCTATTCTCTAGACACATAAAGATGTTTCATCTTCGATCAGAATGTGATTAAAAGACTTGAAGAGCCTGTTTAATTAACTTCTTTCACCACTGGCCATGACTTCAATCATTTGCAGCAGCTCACATTTCACAGGTGTGCTTGTGTGTTTGTTTGTTTGTTTTTCACCCAATATAAAAGAGCAGCACACGCTCTCCCTGGATAATTAGCATTCAGCCATCTCATCCGAGTAGTGTGCTGGGGAGGAGAGGCTGGAGGGCCGTTTGAGAGGGCCAGGGCAGGGAGAGGGGACACTGCCACCTACTGAGGTACCTCTCAGCAGCCCAGCCCTAACTGTTCTCACAGAAGGACCCAAAGCTGCTCGCCCCTAGAGCTGCTGCATCACCCTTGCCCCAGCAGTGTAATTGCACATGGGATTGTCAAAGATCCCCAAGTTATTCCTATTTACATTATGAAAATTCATGAACATCAGCAAACCCCTAGCTTTCCCTCTTATTGGGCTTTTGTTGCTGGTGGGGTAGTTCACCTAAATATGTGTGGCAAAGCTGAAAGGAAAAGGCATATGTAGTGATAGCTCCTCAATGCTACTTCCTTTAGAAGATATGGCATGCAAGTGTGAGAAATTTTCTTGGCACTTACACCCAAAGACATGTGTCTGACCAATATGTTAGCAGGCATCAGGCCATTTGGCAGATCAACATGAGCACACTTAGCCAAAAAAATATGTTCATCGACTATATTGTGAAGGCATAATATTCACCTGGGGAATTAAAAATGGAGCTCAGGCAAAGAGAGTTTCCATATCCATGATAAAGATAGATAAATAACTCAAAGACCAGTGATTTAAAAGATACAGTTTCAAATTCATTTCAAGCCAAAATTATATTTTTGCTGCCTAATTTGACTTAGACTCTTCACAGGAGGTCTTTGAGGAATATATTACCTCTTCTAATGTTGAGATTTTCTTGCACCTTCTAATAAAAATATCATAAACAACATCATTCTGTATGTAGCCTGGTTGCAAGTAATATTTACAGTTAATTTAGGTAAATATTCAACATTATGAAAAAAAATCAGATTGACCAAAGTGCCTCTTCTGTAAAGCATGGGGCAATGCCTTTCATTTTGTGTTTGGTAAGACCAGGTCTTCAAAGTAAATGATATAATGTCCGCTGACTTAAAAAAGTTCTAGTGGAAGTGCAGGGTAATTATACCATCTAGATTTTGTTTTGTATAATAATTAAAAAAATCTAGCACATTTTCATATGAATCTTTGAATATTGCTTTGGCTAAAAACTTGAATTGTTTTGTTTGACATTACACCATACTCCCTCTGGGAAAGCTCTCCATCATCCTTACTTATAATTGTCTCTTTCTAGCAAATGCACTCTCTCTTTTTTGTCACTCATGATATTGTCATTGTGTAAATAAGTATTTAATTTTATTAGTCTAATTTACTGTTTGCAGTTTTCCTTCCTTTATGGAAGCCTTTTTTATAAATTTCATGTTTATATTTACATTTTTAAATGTATAATAAAATGTCTGAGTTCAGTAATAACTTTACAGAATTTAAAGTTTGCTTACTATGATTGACAAGGTTGTGACTTGCTGTTCAGAATCTCTTTTTGTCTAGGGAATTTATATATTTCTGTATAATTTGCTTTTGGAATTATTGTGTCATCTTGAATACATACATGCATTTTCATAGATGAGGTAAACTGTATCCATTTCATTACTGGAATATTGTCCAGGAAAAAAATAAATAAATAAAAAAAGAGAAAATAACACAAAGAGACCAAAGTCCCCTAATGTTAGAAAACTTTTATAATACTTTGCTTTGAGGAGCTGCAATTAATCACTGAAAAAATAATCTTTCATTCTGACAGGGTAAGCTTTTTCGTATTACAATTACTGTCATTGTGTGAATTTACTAAGTGATTCTTTATCATATAATAAACTTGGGAGAGATCATGATTTAACTTTAGAGTCTGAACATGCTAGTGTATAATCTCCCATCTTCAAGAGATGCAACAACCATTGCTACATATGTAAATAGCATTCACTTTTTCTTCTGAGAACAGCACTCATAGCAGGCGTCTGGGTCATTCCTGGATTAAAATGACAAGAACAGTAGATTATCCCAGTAGTGTTCATTTTGAAAGTATCAGATCTCAGAAAACTAGAAATATGTAGTGTAACACCATGGATTTTAGCTCTTCCACACGATGTATGAGTCCCAAAGGGCAGCAGAGCACACGAGGCTCTGTAGAAGGCCACTGGTGCGGCAGGGCAGTGCGGTGTCACTCGCTGCCCATCTCAGGACATGCTGTGGAGCACCAGCTTCTGCCAGGGATCATCGAATGGGAAGCTGGGCCTTTCTCACACAGTAAAGTGATGCCCCACTGAAAGATAATCATTTGGATCAGGGAAGCAGTACAAACATGCCAGTTAATTAGCTCTGCTCTCGGTTTACACAGCTGCACTGCTCCAGGTTGGGTATGATGATGTACTACTGTATGGTGTAGCTGTGCTCTTGGGACTCTTCTCAGAAGACACCTGACCCTGAAGTCCTCTTTCAAGAGAGCCCCCTAAGCAACTCTTTAAAAAAACTTTACAGTTATCATTCCTTTCAAAAAACGACTGGAGCAGTTGTAACAGGTTGAAAACCCCCACTGCTATGCACAGATCAATGGTTACCATCATATTAAAAGAAAACTTGGAGAATATAATTTCAGTACCTACCCAGCTCATATTAAAACATATTAAATGGAGAAATTCCAACAATAGGAATTAACTATAACTTCAGACTACTTGTGGACAGTGTTTACTTGCTTGCATCATTGACATTTTTTCAAGTTTTATGAAAAAGTACATTTACACCAATGCAGGTTTCCCAGCAGGCTTCTGCCTTTTTCCAGGTGAATGCCCTAACAATTCAGGCAGAAGGTAAAATTAGAGACAGGAATGGGAGACAACCCAGACATTTTGTTTCCAGGATATTAAACAAAATAAATCCCTATCAAGTTTTGTTTTTGTTAACTATAAACGTAATCACAATGGATACAGTGGTATTCATTCAACTGAATCAGCCTTGCAAAACCCCACTTAAGGTCTTTTGTTACTTGTATGAGACCCATGAGGCATTTCCAAGTCCTGCTATGGTCAAATCTATATTAATCACTTAAGCCTAGTCATCAGAACTAAAAAAGTTACATTCTGTTAAAATTCTTGACATTTGCATTGAAGCTCTGAAGACGTTTCTATGCAAAATGTAAAAATTTGGGTGAGCTCTCAGTTTTGATTGTCTCTATCTATGAAACTATCTATCTATCTATCTATCTATGTCCCTGGGGTTTTTTTTATGTTCTCCCCAGTGTGATTGCTTAAAATTTCCTAGAGGCAAACAGCTTCACAATTTCTTCCTTCAGCAATGTCGCAATATTAGGTGCTTAAAGCAGGAAAGTGTTCCTGCTGTGTCCTCTGTATTGGTGCCATCAAATTTTCCTGTGAAACTCAAGCTAGGCTTTTATAGGAAGAGAAAAAGAAAGAGGGAGAGGAAGCAGGCTGAGGATACATAAAACATAGATTATTCATAGGGCCCGTCTGGGTTTTGGAAAAGAATGGGGGCTGGAGAAGAGTCCAAAATTATGTGACCTTTCAAGGTCTTTTTCTGCCTATTCCTCCACGATACTCATATAAAACTGACTCATTTTTCTAGAGAGTATGTACATGAGAAGTGTGAGGTCTTAAGGTTCTCCACAGAACTTTCTTCTCCAGCTGCAGAAGAAGAGTCCAGCTGCCTGTTTTTGGCTTGGTTTGTATTCTCTCTTGCTGTTTATGTTTCCAGGGCCCTTCCTAGTAGGAATGTCTGGGTCTCTCCTCCACCCCTCCCATCCCCTTCCCTCTATGGCAGGAGAAGTGAAATATTTTATCCTTCTTTGTCATAACTCTAGAGCACTGTTTACTGTCCACACTGATTCCATTGAAAATCTAACTTACTGATTTATCAGCTCAGATGTCTCGTTTCAAAAATAGAGATATCTCTGAGCTATAAGTTTACTATCTGAAAAGGCTGTATCTATTTACAGTAGTAGCATCGTTTTTAGAATTGTGGTTTTTAATTTGGTAGAAATAAAAAGTAGGGTTTTTTTTAATTATAAAATACCTGCCAGACATTTGGAACAGAAATTAAATTTGTATTAAAGTTTCAGGACAAATTTATCATGACGTGTGATGGAATGTTGTTTTCCAATAAAATAGTTACTTGGTCACCTGGAAGATGTGTGTTTCTTGATTCCAAACAAAATTGTCATATGGTTTATCCAAGAATGAAATACAGTACCAGAATTCATGTAGGGTAAAAGCTGTTAACTGTATTCAAATAACTTAGCTTTGCAGACCCAAGAGGATCACTTCTCAAGATCAAGCAGCCCAGCATAAGCTATGTTCTATAGAGCAGTAATTAGGCAAGAGCGTAGAATTCCCTGATGTAAAACATATTGGAATCTTAGCCTCTAAATATAGCAACAATTTCCAAATGTCTGGCTAAGGACTAATGTTAACAGTGTGGTTTCCTTTCCCCTGTCCCTTTTCCTTGCCAAATAAACATTCTTATCTATGGCAACATTCAGAATGGAACCATACTTGCTTATTTTGTACATTCAACTATTTTCATTTCTAGTAATAGAAGAGAAAGTACCAGTACTGGAGCTAGTATAAATCAGCACAGCTCTCTTCCTTCAGTGGTTTTGGTGAAACTTGTGGTAGATTAACTTTGGTTGGCTGCCAGACCCTCACTCAGACACTGTACCACTCCCCATTCTCAACAGGAAAAGGTTGAAAAAGGGGAAAAAGCAAGATGGAAAAGCTTGTGGTTGAGATGAAGGCAGGGATATCACTTAGCAGTTACTAGCATGGGCAGAACAGACTCAGTGGGAAATAATCATTTATTGTCATTTAAATGGTTTAGATGGTGAGAAAGAAAACAAAAAACATCTCCTCCCCCATCCCCTTTTCTTCTCAGGTTCTACCTCAGTCTGTCATTATTGACTCTCTCATTCTTTCCTCAAAAAATGCCATAGGAGGATGGGAATGGTGGCTTGTAGTGAATTCATAACACAGTCTTGTCTCAGATTCTCCTTTGCCCTCACACATTTTTACAACTCAAACATGTGTTCTTTCCATGAGGAACAGTCCCTTAAGAACAGACTTCTGCATGGCTTTTTCTCCCTGAGCTACAGTTCCAGACAGAAAACCTCTTGTGTGGACTCTCCACAGGCTACAAGGAAACAACCTGCATCGCTATAGTCCATGGGTTGCAGGGGAATTCCTGCTCCAGCACCTGTGGCACATCCTTACCTTCCTTATTCTCTGATCTGGGTGTCTGCAGGGTTGTTTCTCTCACATTTTCACCACTCCTCTCTCTCACAATGGCTGCACAGTGTTTTCTACCCTTTTTTAACCATCTTTTCACCAAGCTGGTGACCAGATCATTGACAGGCTCAGCTGTGCCCTGCAGCAGGTCCATTGGAGCCAGCTGGGACTGGCTCTGTCTGGCAAGAGGCAGAACCTGGCCCATCTCACAGAGGCCACCCCTGCACACTCCTGCTCTAACACCTTGGTACATCAAACAAGCATCCCTGAGAACATCAACTAGCAGTTATCAACAAAGTGTGCTTTCATCAAAATGCATTTATTCACTTCCCATTAACTGTTATAATTCCATTTATTTAGGTAGGTAAGGCTCAATTTTTTACTGTCACTAATGTGACAATAAGAGTTCAGCTCCAAATTGTCGCTTCCTTAATTTCCCTTATTTCCTTTTCTGTTACTATTTAATTGCAAACTTACCTCATCTTGTCCAGCAGAAACCTATGTAGGCATGGACAGCAGAGCAAGCAAATGCTGCAAATACTTGATTTATTAGCTATAAAAGTAAGAAACATGGCTTATAGACCAAAGATCTTTGGAGCTTCTGATAACAGCCCTAGCACTGCCTTCAGGTTGCAAATGCAGGACATTTCACATGGTAGGGTGAGTCACCCATTTCAGCAGAGCTTCCAGAACTTCTAAGGATATAGTCAAGAGGAAGGTACCAACCAGTACTTGTAAGGACTTATTTAAGAGGAAAGCACCAAAATCAGTAAACTACTTTAGTTTGTCTCTAAAATAAAGTACACTTTTCTGATTTCAGCTTTGTCATCATTGCCTCATCCTTGCTGCTGAGACAGATGTTAACACTTCTAAAATAAGGTTTGAATTTTAAACATTTTCTAAGGCCATCCCCTAAACAGAAGAGCCTATCAAAAAGAGTGTACTTTATTTTTATTTAAGTTAATGGGTCTAGACTTAAGCACATACATTAATATTTTTAATTGATGCAAGTTATCATAGCTGGGATTTATTTTCTTTCAGTTACAGGTAAATAGCAACTTCAGGGGAAACTCTCTTCTCACTTTGATGTTCTTTGCACTTAATTTCCTGTCTTCCCATTTTTACTCCAGATTTATCTCAATTTGTCTAAAAGCACCATTTGATTCTTGGAAATTGACACACAAATAATAGCAAAAAAAATTTAGTTGTCAGTCCAAAAAGGCTTTGACAAATATTTATTGAAGAGGTATTTTTTCTAATATTTCTTCTTACTTTTTCTAGAAAAGGGAATAGGTAGTAATGGGAAATATGGCATTGCTGTTCACAAAGACAAACATTTCAACAACATAGGGATTAACATTAATTTTCCTCCCAGAAACAGACCCACTCATATTCTCTTGGAGCTCTGTGGATACATTTAGGTAATATAAAAACTTTAAAGAAAGATAAATGAAACTATCATTTTGGTGAGAAGGTATTGAGTTTTTGGCAGAATCTATAAAAATTTGCTTGAAACTTCCAATTTTTCTACAGTGTTACAGATAAATAATCACTTAGTGGGAGAAGGGATTCTTACAAAGATTCATAACTAAAATCAAATTAGCAGTATTTATACATTTTCTTGATGAACAAACAGAATGACATGGGGTTCTCTTTTCAGATTTTAATGGTATTATATTTGTTTTGGTTCATTGTTTTTTGGTTATGTGTGTATGTGTGTGTTTGTTGATGTTTGTAGAGGTAATTGCCTTTCCACATACTGTTTATTTTTAATGAGCCCCTCAAAATGGAGCATAAGTACTGTAAAATCACAAATGTAATTATTCCCATCCATTTATAAAGGAATACTGAACAAAAACTATAATCAGGACACTGATTAATTTAAGGCTTAAATGAAGCTTGATAAATCATTTGAAACACTCTTTAATAGCACAAATCTGGGGTACAGAGTGGGGTTTTACTTCTATAAAAATTATCCAAAATAGCACCTTGAGACAACAGCTACATTTTCTAAATACTTCTCCTTCCACTCTTGTTGGAATCTGAAAGATGTAGTGCAGCCTCCATGGCTGAGAAGCTACCCAAACAACCTTGCAGCCAGGCTGAATATCTCTGTTACAGCACAAGTTCAGTTCTACAAAAAAGGACCAGCTACACTGTATAGTGAGCTGCTGCTGCTGCTGCTATATTATTGCTTCTGTAAGAAGCTCTTGGTACTTATTTAGGGTTCTCAGAGTATAACCACAGGGTGTAAAGTAGCCCAGAAAGGAAGGTGCAGGATCTCCTATGGAACACTGAGGAGGCAGAAAAGAGGTCAGAGACAAGGAAATTGTAGGAAAGCCCTTGAAATTGTCAGCATAGGTTTATGGTGTTAGGCCAAGCAGCAGCAGCAAGAGCCTCCAGACACTCAATCACTGCATATTAGCAGAATAGCTGAAAGCCTGTTTTGCATATAACAATCCCAAACAATGTCCAGGTACAAATCAGGATTTACTACAAGGGAGTAAGCAGTGCCAGTGGGTAAAACATATTCAGAAAAAATATATTGATGACAAGGAAAGTTTGATAGCACAGATGTGGAACATTGCTCCTGGCTGGTCTCAAGGGCAGGGAATGGTGCACTAAATCTACTAGTATAGCCACAGATTATTTCAAAACAATTAAGTAATTGCACAATAAATTCCATATATAAGAGGAATTTATGAAATTTCTTACATTTTCTTTAAAGTTACTAGATCAATAGAAGCTAGGTTTGTAGATTTGGGTCCACTTTCAAGTCTCTGTACCTTATTATTCACCACTACATTTACTGTATGTTTAACACTGTACTTCCCAGAGACACAGGTTAAAAGTTTTAAATGTTATATCTTTTTTGCAAGATTTACATAAAGAGTATATCTGCATTATAAAAATATATAGGGATGTATAAGTCTGTATATATGCATATACATCAAATATAAGTTATATATATATATAAATACATAAATACATAATTCCACAGCTATGTGAAATTAGTGTCAAGAAGTTAAACATTAGCTCCTGAATCTTCTCTCAGATCCAGTCTACACCCACTGTACCATGGAGGTTGTATAGGAAAGGTTTTGTTCTATTAATTCTTGAAAGTAGTAGCTACAACATGCTGGTAACCTCTTTACTCTTCTTCAAAGAAGGGTTTTAATTGCTCTCTACCAGAGAACCCAACATTCATGTTTCTGGGGTGTTTTGCCTTCAGTGTTCCTTTCTATGGCACAGTACAGGAAGGTAGAGAGCTCTCATCATAACAGTGTACTGCTGGGAAGGGAAAGGATCTGTTCCCAGATCTGAACATTGAATAATCACTTTCTGTGCTCAAGAATTATAAAAGCCTGTTTGCTTTATACCCATCCCTCTGTTGTCTTGTACTTTTACTTTATAATTCAGCATGCCTTCCTGTGAGTTACTTTCCCCTATGGAGTGAGAGTTCAACGAGTGCTAGTTCTCCAAAGCTTTTTCAGTATGTGTGTGCTGGGCTGTCAGGAATCCCCAGAGTGCACAGTGTAGCTGGTTAGTACCTTTCCATCTCCCTGCCTTGGCACATTGTCTTGAAATCCCAGTGCACCAGCTGCAGGTTCCTGCAGAGTGCTTTGTTAAGATGTTGAGTGCAGCTCTGTGCCTCTTCCTCTGACAGCTCTGCCCTACAGGGGCAGGTTTCCCATTGCTTTCCTTGCTTTTGTGCTGCGCGGTGAAGAGGGTGTGCAGGTTTCTAAATGTGCATACATTATGCAGACCTTTTTGTTTAGCTCAGGATATTAAGAGGAAAGTCATTAATTCTTACGGGGAAAACTTGATTCTGACGTCAGAGCTCATTCTCTGGTAGTGCTCACTTCTAACTAAAAGCTTCTCTTACCAGTGCTGTCCACAGAGCTATGACATTGCCTTCATTTTCTATGTAGTGTGTTTGAAAATTGCTATGGATGACAGCTCTCAATAAACATTCTGCTCTCAGAACTGCAGCAAAGGACATAATTATAGGATATTTCCTCACACCAGAACTATCAATTCATTAACCTATTGCATGCTATTTTACATCCTTGTCTTATCTCTTCAGAATATCTCAAATTTATTCCAGTGTTTATTTGAATTGTTTTGGCACATGGGGCTTCTGTGAAATCAGAGTACAGAGACAAGTAAAAGAAGATAGGAGTTTGCTATATGGGAGCAGTAGCTCTGTATTAAGAGCCTACACCTTTTGCAGGACCCTTTTACAGTGGCTAGAGTGGTGCACTATCTCTAAAACCAAATCAGAGCCAGTTCTTTATAACAGGCTTCATTTTTGTTCTTTCTTAAACACCCAGAAAGGGTACACACTTATTTGGAAGAGAAAACATTCATAAAGTTCATGTTGATGAGAATAAGATTCAAAAACGTGAAAAATATGAATAGAAAGGTCAGGCATAACAGAAAGAGAAATGTGTACCAAAAACCTATAAAATTATATGGAACATAGAACAAAAAGATTTAATTTCACCTGCAGGTAAACAGAAAGACTTAATTACTGCTTCAAGGGGAACTGATTTCATGCTCCTAATTAATTCCATCCTGTCAGGACAGTTATTTCACAGCTATTCTAGACCTGCACTGGCACATATGACATGATCCAGGTCTCATATCTGATCTCCTGCACTGTTCAGCCTCATGATTAAAAAGAAAAAAAAAAAACAACAAAAGAACACTGACAAATTGTCTGTAATTTCACAGTAGAAAATGATAGCAGAATAACTGTGCTTTAATTGACTGGTTTAACCTCTATCCAAGGAAGATCCAGCTACTCTAAAAACAAATATTCAGACATTTGTTTCAGAAATCTTATAGTTGAAGTAGAAAAGTTTTGACAGTGAGTATTCTGCAATAAAGGTGCATATTAAGTCTGATGATAAATTTTTTTAGATATTAAGAAGGAAAAAGTTCAATCAATTTAATTAAACACTGTACTTTTCTTCAGGACAGTCAGCATAGTGGGAAAAGCTTAGCCGGGCATCAAAGATTTCATAAACAAAAAAGGCCCACACATGACCATATTGTTCTAAAAATGCCTCAAGTATAGTGAAATATAGTTTACCATTAAATTTTCAAAATTTGGATCAAAATGGATCTATTCTCTGTAGTCACTAATGCTGGCAATAATGCTTTGTTGCTTATGAATGCATCTTGCACTGTTTGCAATTACTGTTCAAAACAGAGAATTATCGAGGGAGTTCCTATTATGCGTGGAAAGCTCAGCAATCTTGTTTTCTAAAACAGTAGCTGATTGAGCTTTTATGTGCTCCACTTCTGTAAAATTATATCTAAATCACATTTTATTTTGCTTTCCGTTTCATTACCTTTTTTATTCCATTTCTATTTGTATAAGTGACCAGAATATACTCTTCCGAGGCAGAAACTAATTTCAGTAGAGTTGAGAATAAGGCTGTTAATCAGACCTGTTCATTATTATTTCCCATTTCATCACAGACTCAAGTAGTGATTCAAACACTTGTAGCAAGTTCAGAGCTTCCCTGGAGTTTGGGGGGAAGTTTGCTTACTTTTATATTTTATTATTATGGTGATTTTCACTCCATTCTCTTCCATACTGTAAAGTAACAGAGTAATATACTACTTCACATTTTTTATCTCCTTATTTCCTACCAGTACTTCTCATTTCATTCCTATGACATCTAGACGTGCTAGATATAGCTACAGTTCTAACAGGATGCAGGAGACTCTCTTTCCATATATTCTCTGACTGAATACATTTAAGTTTGCTGCTTTAATGCACCTGTTTAGCAACCAGATATATCAGAAATAATGAACCCTTTCTACTTAATTTTCAGTAAGTCTTCATTTTCTAAACTTTCATGGTGGGTAAAAGTGATAGGGTCTATTTTGACATTAAGTAATGAATCTTAAAATGTGTCTTAAAGAGACTAAACAAAGCTTTTTCTTCCTCTAGTACAGGAAAATTCCATACCCAAAGACAGAACACCGGAAATTTCTTATGTCCATATCTTTTTATCTTTTTCCATGTATTTCTTGTCTACCACTCCTTCTGTTAGTGCTGCAAAGCACTGGTTTCAAATAAAAAAAATATGGAGACAGCTGTAGACTTGATGGTTCATTGACATCTTTGAAGGCTTTTGTTTTATGGACATCTCTGATCAGTTTCTGCTTAAATCTCGTCTGCCTGGCACCAGCATTGTTCCCAACATGTTATTACTCCCATCTTTTATTTAGGTGTCTTTTAAATAAAGGTACCCTCTGTTTTCTTTTGTGATCTGTTGCTGATTTCCACATCTCTGTGCACCTACAAAGAGTTTGGAACTGATTACATGCAAAATATAATTGAGCTGCAAGTCATTTCAGTTGAGACTGATTGTGTTTATACAAGAGAAGAAAAAAATTATTTCAATAACAGTCACATATTTCACCAGAAGAAAAGCTGCCTTTTATGTTTGACAAACTCACATCTTGACATTTTTACACTCTTCTATGCTGTAAATAGGCTATTGAATATAACTCTTTTTTTTTTATAATATACATTCTTCTTTTATGATAAACTTTTAAACACTTTATTGTATTACCTGAAGAAAACCTGTACATTTTGGATAACAGCAATGCTTTCTCTTATGAAAAGTAACGATTTTAATAAAAGACAATGAATACCCCAAGAAAACCTAGCAGTACCCGTTGATTGATGTTATTCCACTCAGAAGAATTTGTTACACACAACTGACTAATTCTTTCCTTTCTCTGAAGACGTCCTATTGTTTCCTCTCAGCAGTCCAAAGTAATTTCTGTTGTATGAAGAGCAAATAACTACACAAGCAATCAGACACACATAGGACAAAAGAAGACAACTGAGCAACACCACATCCTTTGATACTCACAAAATCAACCACCAAAGTAACTTTTCCGTGACTAACAGACCCTATGGAGACCATTTAACCTCTCTGTCTGTTAGACTTTGGAGGCCATTTATGATAAATTTTGCTACCCAATACTTCACACAGGACTAACAATTCTAATAGTACTTGAGTGATATGAAAGATAACAGAACTCTCTTAAACCATCTACCATGGGATTGTGGGATAAGCATTAAAACAATGAGAAGAGCTTGGAGCAGAAGGATCTATTGTTTCTACACAATTAAGTTTCTAAGAGTTCTTCTCAAACTGCAAATTTAAAATACCAGTTCCAACAGGCTTCATGCCTCTCCCTCTTGGAGACTTCAGGATACAGGTTCCCTTTTTTGGAATAGCTTTTAACAAGTAATAGTGGTCTCCTTACATTACTATTTGTGGAATGGATTAGAAAAGGCTGATATAACTTATTGTCTTTAAGAGTTTGTCCAAATAAGCCCTAGGAGAAACAAAAGTCCTTATCATTATAATATCTGTCCTGGTTCTTTACTGATACATTAGGATATAAGTGGTGCCATCAATGACAAGTGTCACTTAAAATTTCTTTTGAATCTTGTTTTGAGTTGAGAGTGAGACCCTTTGATGGGTAGTATAGAGGAAGGGCATTGATTATATTCTGATTATTAAAAAACCCCAAAAGTTACAGACTTTGACTTCAAGGGTTTTCAGGTTGAGAGCCTTTATGACACTTAATATTCTCAAAAAACTCATAAATGTATATACAAGTACCTTAGGACAGTTATCCTCAGCAGCTTCAGAGAACCTATTTTTCTTGACACATAGATAAAAAAAGTCCTTAATTGAACTCCCACAATTTCTTCAACTCCTTTCAGATACTGTTGACTTCTCACCAGCAACTCACTCAACTTTGAATAACCAAGTTAACATTTCTTCCATTATTCAGGACTCTTCCTGTGTCTCATGCCATCTGACATATCCCAGTTATATATACTATTAACTTGGTATTTGTAGGTAGGCAAACAACTTTTGCAGAGATGTCTGTTTATCTTCAGCAGTGATCCCGTTTAATTCATATATCTTCACTACTTTCTCAAAGACTCGTGTAACACTCATTAGGATTAATTTAAATTCCATAAAACTCTAAAGTGGATTTCTAGTCTGACCTTCTACATTCCTTTGGCCCAACATTTTCACTGTGATTTCAGGAGAATGACAATTTGTGGTTTTTACAGATGATTTAAAGTATGATTTAAATGTGTATTGTGACTTTTTATTGATAAAAACCACAAAGCTAGCTTCTGGGTATTGTAAGCCCAAGGCATTTAATAATTAATCATTATTAATCATTACTATGAATAGCACATGGGATTTTCAATTATTCAACTAGGTTATGAATACAGAACTTAAATAAATGATTGAAAGAAACTTGAATCAGTGAATCCAGGCAATTATTCCAGTGCTCCATTAATATTATTATGTGAATAGGAAAATATTATATACTACCTAAAAAAAGCAAACATGAGTTATTTCCATTGATAAAAAAATAGTTTTTCTTTCTTAATTGCAGTGCACCCAAAATCTATTCTACCATACATGAAGAACTTATTTTGTCTGGAAATTAAATAAGTTAGTAAGTCTCTTTCTCACTACTACATGATTTAGCTGCAGGTTAAGTCACATAGCTATCTCTGCTCACATGCTAGTTAAATAAGACCTAATGAATAAAGTCAAAACAGCTTTGGCAGCCATTCAGCTTATCCTGAAGCTGACACCTACAGAATGTCAGAAGAAAAAGTATTTTAGGCTACACTCATGACATTGGGTTTTTCTTTGTTAGCTGTAGTGGCAGGTCTGTCACCTCCCTCACGTGTAGACACAGACCTCTAGGCACATAATCTCAGCTGTCTCCAAAAATTTCAACTTTTCTGAATATAGTCCTTCTTGTTTTAATGCTGTCTCTCTCATGACTGCAATAGAAAACATTAAAAAAACATTAATACTGTTAGGAATCTTCTTGTTATGAAGCGTTGGAAAAAAAATCACTGAGTATACGGTAATCAATACAGGTAATGAAAACAGATAAGAAAACATTCAGTGTTGTGGATTTTAATAAAACATACATCTATCCCTGAATGCAAAAGGAGCCACCACAGTCATGGAGAAAGATGTTTTTAAAACAATACTTTTCCATCACTATCTGAGCACAAAATGTTAATATACAGGAAGCAGATACTTCTTACAGGATAGATACTCTTTACCCAGTCTTAAGTTTCTGTTCTGCAGTATGTAAAAAATATATTGTGTTCCAAATGTACAGTATCAGTCATTCTTAAAAATTCCACAATCCATGTAAGTTTTATGTGCATTTAGGCTAAGATGTAGTCCTTTACTTTTATAGGAAATAAATCTAGGCCAACTATAAAAGAAACCCAAGGCAAGACTATTTAACACCCTGGATATCCCTTAAGAATGAGGAAAAAGTAATGTTCCAAGCAAATGCAGTGTTTCAATTTAAAATTTATAAGTCAATTTTCCAAAACATCTTATTACTCAAATATTTTACATATACCCATTCAGTATATGAATTTTTAATACTCGAGTGAAATGGATAAACATCTTTGTGAATATATAGCTACTGACCCCGTAATAAAGTACCAAGCATATAAAAAAGCTGAGTAAAAGCCGCATATCCCAATTTTCCTAAACTATTCTTAAAGTCATGCTTGGATTTAAAAACAGAGAAACAAGAATGTCAGATCTGAATGTGTGACATTTTAATACTTTAGATGCTGTTTAAGTGCTCTTTGAGCCATCCTCATGGTTCAGTCAGAAACATCACCATCCATAGAAAAAATGGAAAGATAATATTGCCAACTCAGACATCACAGTGTGTCTTTTATATTTATATTAGTAGACCTTCAATACTTGCCACATTGTGGGAATAAGTCCCCATTAAATCACATTACTTGTCTTGAGGGAGAGAAGAAAAGCACCATTGCATGAAGAAGCTGATTTACAAAATTAGATTAAAAATCTAATTATGAATTAGAAATAATCTGTCCATATTTTGGATATTTAGAGGACATTTTAAGAGAAATCATGTTGAGCCTTCTCAGTTAAAACAATTGCTGACCTATAACTTCAAGCTAAATTAAAACTAGGCTGAATCAAAGTGTTTACCATTACTTAGTATCAATGAAATGTGTAGGACTCTTTTTTATTTTTTAATTTTTAAATTTAATTTAAATTTAGTTTTTAAATTTAATTTTTTTAATTAATTTAAATTATTTTTTTAATTTTTTTAATTTGGTTGATTAGTTGCTTGAGTGTTTTTAAATGGGTGAGGGTGGACTTTGTTCCTGCTTATGTTGTGATTTTAATTCTCCCAGAAATTAAGTGTAAAATAATTAAATTTCTTGCAGGTTAATTTGGATTTATTAGTTAGAACTACTAACTAAACAATAATAGTTTTTGATAGTTTTGTTGGTTTTTTTTTCTTAAATCTTCAAGTTTGAATTAGCTGGTAAAGAATTTTTTATTATAAATGACTCTGTGGCTAGTTAAAGAGAGAAATAATTTGAAAAAAAAAACCTAAACCTGAAACAACCCAGAAAAAGCTCCAGAGCCTTATATACATGTGTAAAGTGATGCACTACTGAGCCTGAAGAGAATAATCAACTATTCCCTGCAATGGTAAGAAAAGCCTTGACAGCTGTGAACCAATTATGGCCTCTGAAACCTTCACGGAGACCTAATCAAGAGTCGTGTTTGTTACTATGGCCCAGACATTGCAAAGTAAACAAGATGACTGAATGCCTTGGAGGCAAGGAGGAAGTTTCTTAGGCATAAAACCTCAGAACTGTCTTTGGGTATGTTTGTATTCCTTTCAGAAGATGTAGAATTTTCTGAAATAATATATCAAGCACATTCCCCAAAGAGATCTCCATAAGAAATAATTCTGGCATAAATTTTTCAGCTCCCTATCTTTCTGTTACTGAACCTTTAATTCTTTTCTCCATGGAAAACTTTCATCATGCCCTACTCTACCCATGTGAGCCTACCCCACCCCTTCCAAATTTCTAAGTGAAACCATACCCAGAGCCAGAGGTATTCATAGCACTTGTCTAGAATACTTAAACTTACTGAGGAAAAAGCTCTCATTGATCAAACCTGATTAGTTCACTGCTGCAAATGTTTGCAGTGAGCTTCACTTAAAACTTGGATTAAGCAGCTGCTGCATGGGCTCCAAATATCCTATCCAAAAAGGGTGAGATCAGGGACTCTGTGCGAGCATGAGAAGCTACAGAGTGATGGGAGCTTTGAATTTAATATATGTGAAGAACAAAAGTGCCTCAAATCGTGGTGCAGGAATTATTTTTCATTGGGAAAACACAGAAACATAAGAAAAAATGTAAGTAACTAATTCACAGTACTGAGCCCAGGTCCCTGACTGAAAGCTCATGTGAGATTTAGTGCACAAGAAACCTTTGTACTGTTTTCTCTCTGTGGACATGGCGTGTGTGTTCAATTCTTATACAATCCCATTTTATCACTTCAGAGCAGTAAATTAAGTGTATCTTAGCCTGTAGGATTAAATAGTTTCTGGCACAATTAAGCACAGCAAACTTGGAATGAGAGAAGGAAAACAAATTTCACCAACGACTAAATATTGCAATAAACTAAAATAAATTATTAGAGGTACCCCGTTGTTAGTGAGAAATTTGGGTAGTTTTTTTAAAAGAAGATTACACCATTTTTTGAATCAAGGTGGTAGCAGAAGTCTGTGTGATTGTGGTAGCTGTCTTGAAAACTTTTCACAAGTGTATGTTCATCTCTCTGTCTAGCCCCCACTTCTAAGTTTCAAGGTCAGACAAATTCAAAAATTAAAAAGAAAACTCTACACAGAACAGTTGAGTCTGATAAGATTTTGATAGGGAACCACAAATCATACCCAAATTCGTTCCAGCCTGGACCTGGCTTTCATTCAAAGATTACAAAAACTTCAGTAATTCTCTTGATAGACCTTGGCTCTGGGCAGGAGATCCAATAATAAAACTCTAGGCCAAATTGTGGTGGTTCCTGAATTTGTAACAGAAGGGCTACAAATTCTAGAAATCAAGTACCTCAAATACTTTACAGTATCCCTCATTTGTTGTTGGAAATTTTTATTCTTACTTTCTGTTTGTGCTGTGTGGGTATTAAAACTTTTCAAAACTTCAATAGAAGAATAATGAATTTAGGTGGGTTTATCAGCTTCAAGATCTCCTGAGCTGCTTTACTTTTACAAATGCTTGGCACATACATGGGACAACTCTATAACAATTCCTGTCCTGCAAGATGATGAGAAAGCTGATTTGACAGTAAGTGCTACTAAGGAAGTTGCCCAAAACTGGGAATGCCAGAAATAGAGCCAAGATAATCCAGAAGACAAACAACTTCATTCAAGGGTATTTTGTGGCATGCCCTGAGCCACTGATTCCCCACTCTTAGAGACCAGGGATCTGTTGGGATGCTCCATGGTGATCCAGTGCCTGATTGTCATGTCATGAAAACATTGAGGAGGAGGAATGAAGGGAATACTGAAGAAAGTGAAATATGGCAGTATATCTAGGTCTGCCCCTGAGGATAGAAGTGTCCAGAGGAAATTGAATCTGGCATCATAGGACATCATGAAATTTGATGAAAGCTCTTACCTCACTCTTATTTTAAGTATCTCTATAGATCTGATTTTAAAGGCAGTATTAATTGGCGTTATTTAAATAAGCAAAATGTGGTTTGCATGCATTTAGAAGGTTGAAATTTCATTTCTGTGCTACTGTTATGAGTCAAAAAATGTGCTTGAAGAGGGTACTGAGTATTGATTCACAAAGGTTTGACACCTGATTGCAAAGAGATCAAATATGTGGATATTATGAAATTTGCTGACAGTTCATGGAGACCATGGAATCTTGTTTTCTTGTTCCATAACTTCTATAGGGGTAATTTTTGCACATTTTTAGAAAGCATGCAACTGCCAGAATATTTCACTAGATTTTTCTACCCATAATTCAAGCTAATATTTCATTTTAACCACAGTAGAAAGAAACACAAATGGACACACAGGTTTAGAAAAATGGGAATTATAGCTGTTGACATGCTCTTTGTATTCTGAACAGTGATGAGGAGAGATGTTTCTTTGAACCTGTGTTTGTGGCTTTCTTAGTGTTGAAATTTCACCTCATGAGGCTCAGTGGAACAATGTTTGATTCGTTTTTAAGTGTATGATGAATAGGACCTTCCATCCTTTGTGCCGTTTTACTAGCTTGAATCAAATATGAAATACTTCAGATTTGCTCTGGGAATATTTCCATGGTATTTTTCATGTTTACCTTAGTAGCTAATCAAAAAGTTTCTCACCAGTACTTGCTTTAGCAGATGCTCTGAGGATGAGTGATTGTTTAGATATTTTGGCTCTTAATTTTTCTCTCTTACTACCAGTTTGCAACATTTTCTTGCTATTGAACATAAAAGCACGGACAGGTAACAATGTAATTTAGTTCAGATTAACACGATTTAAAGGCAAAATAATCCATAAGTGAAAAATGTATACCTATTGAGCAAAGGGAAAACAAGTAAAGGCTAACCAATCTCTGCAATATGTGTGTGGTGGAATACCATTTTCTAACTTTCAGTTTTGCAATCCCTCTGAAGTTTATCTCCCAAATGCTGATGTCAAGAGGCACTGATGGATGGTTCAGGAGAAATATCTGCTGTTGTGCAATTTAAAACGTACCTTATTTAAAACAAATCACAGAATTACGAAACTTCATGTTTCAATAGTAAATATGATATTTTTCTGATACTTTGTCTTCTGCTTTATGTTAAAATAACAATGCCAAGTATTTTTATTTGTGCTGAAAGCATTTTTTTCTCTACAGACCTGTTTCAATTTTGAAAATGTTTTTATTTTTTGATGCATTTATTTGCTAGGCATTAATATTTTACCTCCCTAACACAGATAAAAGCTGGCACAATGGCTGCTTTCTTTTAAGAGTTATAAGAATTTTAATTTTTCTAGCATCTTAACAAGTCAGTGTTATTTTTTCAAGCTCATCTGTTGATTATTATGATTTATTTTTGATGTGTGTTCATTACAAGAGAAACTCTGGTCTGAGTTAGGTGGCTGTTGTACTTTGCTTTACAAAGAATATACTTTACAAATACAAAGAAAAAGGTAGAGTCTTCCCAAAGAATGATGAAACCAACATCAAAGGATTTCTGAAGGTCAAAGCTAAGTGTTTTGTTAATTGATTTGATATAGAGGATTGATGATTTCATTTTCTTGATTTTCTCTCTCATTTCTAAACAGTGGTGGGAAAAAGCTCATTTAGAAATAAAATGATTCATTTATTATTCATATAACCTGTGTGATTGTCCTTGTGCCAGGCATCTTGATATATTCTTGTTGATTTGAGAATTCTTCATTTGACTTTTGTGCTTTTAGAGTAGGGTTATACACGTTTTGAATGAGCCTCCTACAATCTAGTGAGGCACACATAAATTCAGATTTAGATTATTAAACTGTATTAAGCAACCACAGCATTCTACATTGTTTTCAACATACTGCTAGATACAAGAAAGATAACAACTATCTGCCCTTCTCTATAGAAAATTTTTAGTTATTGTCTATAACAAGATTGCTGTTGAACTATTTACTACATACAGTGTTTCAGAAGTCAGAAATGATTGTGCAGAATTATTTTTTATTTATCAAAACACCAAAACACTTTCCTTGTTTTTCCTTTTGTCTTATATTTCTACCACATGCAGCAAGTAAAAATGAGAACTTCTGGTAATGTGCTTTTCATAAGTTTTAAATATTTTCCTAGAAGCACATGACTTTTTTGATCTGCATTTAAGGAAAAAAAATAATAAAAAATGTAATGAATCAAGAAGAAGTTTGATTTCATGTCATAAAATAGACAGATTTTTTTTATCACCTTTTTAAAATATTATTTGGTCCAGATCAGGTAGCATAAAATAAAGAGAAAAATTGAGAAGAGTTTTCTTGGTTTTATTTTGCTTGGGTTTGTCTTATTTTTACATAAATATTAATTCTTAGAGGTGTATTCAAGCTATGCTTGTTCTCCCTATTCAACATATTCAACATTTAATCCCTCTAGAAACACAACCAAATCATAACTGATAGCTGGAAGAAGTCCAGCAGAATAAGAAGATATTTGGAAGGTACAACGGATGCTCAGGAGGAAGTAAACAATTCTCTTCTGCTTACTTGTCTCCAGAACAAAGAAGAGTTTGTGGAGGGATGAAGGAATAAGACCTAGACTAGCTGGTAAGCATGAGGGTGTGGGTAGTTAATATAACTTATTAGCAGCATAAAAGTGGCACAAAGGATTTTCTAGGACAAGAGCAAATTATTTTCTAAGCTGAGAGAAAGGAGAAAGTGATTTTCCGTAATATTAATACTGAGATGTGAATTTATATGACATTTGCTCTCAGCAGTGATTTCTGCCAATAGCAAATTTGTGCTCTGAGTATTACTAAGACTCTGATTCAGCATTCAGACAATAGAAGAATGTGATAAGAGACAAGTGGTATTGTAAATTAAGTGTAAGAGATCCGTCTGTCTTCTCTAAGTTCCACTCTGTTCTTTTCATGAGCTTAGGAGAGTTACAAGTTTGAAAGTAAAATAAATAAATCTGAACCTTCTGTGGCTAGAGTATCCCACTGCAAAGAAGAGGTCAGTAAATTCATAACTTCATATTTTCTTCATTCCATGGAGATCTCTTCATTAACATAGGATTCATTCCTTTAACTTGAGTTATATAAAGGAATCTAAACTAGTCATCCTGGCTTGCTCTCTCTAGTCAAGGAATAAATAGTATCAGAGAGGGTTTTGTCTGACTGTGAACTTACAGTACTAAAAGGATCTCCTGTTGGCAATGCCACTGACTCTGAAATGGAAGCAATTTGAAACCAGTGACCAATTTTTAATGCTAATAGCAGCAGTTGTAGCAGCAGCAATAGACTTCGTGTGGAAACAATCATGACAATAGTAGTCAATAACAGGAATTGGGGGTAAAAGTGATTGCAGTACTCATAGTAATAGCACTGGCAGTCAGTCATTTTGCAGCAAAAATATCCTAATAATAGCAGTAGTTTTGACTATTTCATAATATTTAATTTTCAGGGGTTTAGCATAGTTAGACATCACCAAATCTCATTTCACAAGCAGCTATAGTAGCAATAAAAAAAAATATTAATTTCACAATCAGTAGACAGAGTTATTTTTGTTAGAGGAGCACAAGTAAAGTTTTATGTAAGAGAAACATGGTCTGTTCCCATACTACACATCTGCCAATCTGTTGTATGGAAGCAAAAATCCTGAGCCAAAACAAAACCAAAAAACAGTAAAAAAATTAAAAAAAAAAAAACAAACAAGAAAACACAAAAATACCAAAACAAAACAAAACAAACCATTTCAGGTAACTTTCTTAGACTCAAACCTTTTTTTTTTCCCAATTCAAATATATTTCTAATTAAATAATCATTTATTAAAGCAAAACAGCTTCAAGAATGAAAACATGGTTCACAGTGATGAAATCATAAATGGTAACAGATGTAAATTAAGGTGTTTAGCATTCTAAACAACTTTTCCTCTAAAACTGTGCTTTCCATCTCTTCAGCAGCCCCTCCCTGTCCAGCACTGCCTGCCACACTTACAGGTTAAGCCTCAGAGTGACTGTGCAGCGAGCCACTGAAAATCCAGAGCGCAGCATTGCCATACCTGCCAGCCTTGGGAGGAAGCAGTGCCAGGGCTGGCAGCGTGTCACACATCTCTGGCTGCATGGCCACGAGCAGCTGGACTTTGGCTGTTGCCTCAAAAAAATCAAAAACCTGAAATGCAGTATAGAAATGTCAGTAATGCTGTTCTGTAGTCAGGCTTGAGTTTCACGTAAACAGAAACACATATTCTTCACGTGAGAGATTTTATTAAAAAATAAATCAAGAGATAGTTTCCTTGGGAATATATTTAAAGACAAATCAGTTTATTGAAACCTTGTCAGCTGTAGAGTTTAAAAAAAAAAACAAAGCACAAGATGTTGCATTTTGCACATATTCTGTGTTGGAGAACTTTCTAAATATAAGGTTTTGTTCAGAGGAAAATGGTGATTATGACCCTTATGAACCTTACCTAAAGTTCAAACTATATGAAAATACACGAATCTGGGCGCTAATGTGCATTCTAATGTGGATACAGATGTGGTCATCTTAGCAAAGTATTCTCCTAGTATTTTCCTTCACCCATTTGTATTCCATTTATTCCATTCACCCATTTAGATCCCTAAAGTTGAAGCTAATTTTAAAACAGAATTATTAACTTATTATAAATCCATTTGAAAAAAATGTCTTGTTTGAGTCTGGAAGAAAAATAAAAATATCTGATTACAAATTTTTTAAAATAAGACATACATTAAATATATTCTGTCTTTTAATGTATGCCTTAATTTTAACAACAAACCCTTTAAAATTAGATTTTACCTACAATTTAAATACTGTAGATTGAGAAAAAGAATAGAAACAAAGAAGTTTGTAAGTTTTGAGGGAGACATATCTGGAAACTGCAGTTTTATCCAAATAACTATAAAAACTAAGAAAGGTTAGGTATTTATTTTGATGGATGTTTCATAGATAAAACCCAAGATTTTGCAGAAAATAGAAATAATATATGAGAAGGGGTTAATAGACTTGCAAAGATTTCTCAGCATAAGAAATCAATATTCTCAGGGACAGATGTACTGTAAGTCTGTCCCATTAATACATCTAGAGCGTGTTTACAAAAGGTGTGTGCTTCAACATACCTTGGCTGTTATCTGAAGTTGTTACACACAGATGAATAATTCTCTTCATCAAGAGCTGGTGTCACTTTGGACACACGGAATTTTGTTATCAAGCACAACTTACTGCTGAGTTCACACTCAAGCTTCCCTAACAGCATACAGAATTAAGTTAAAAACAAAAATGAAATGAACTTACAAAATAGATTTCTTTGAGACATTTTGGAATGAGCTTTCAATCAGAAGAGTGTTTAAAAGAAAAATTCTGTTTGAGATGTAGCTTATCCAAATGAGATTCATGGCATGATGATAGATACTACTTCAATAGATACTTGGATTCCTCTTGTTTCTTTATTTCCATGTTCCTTAAACACTATCCATTTTTAGCCACAAAACAATGTAGTAAGTCACACATAAGCATGTATGTTAAAATGGCTATAATTTGGTAATTTATATTTTTTCTTACTAATACTTTCTTAGGACTACTAATATGTTTTTCTGACTATATGTTTTCTTACTAATGTTCTTGTTGTATCTATCATAAAACACAAAATTATCTTTCCTGTTTTGTTTCCATTAAATTTTCTTTAATACATCAAATATTTAAAACCTGGTATTTCATTTGTAGATGACTGGGTGAAAAATAAAACAAAACTGAAAACTGATTTCATGTTAAAAAAAAAAAGAAAAGCACATATATTGCATGACAGAGCTGAAAATGTAGGAGGTTAACCTTTGAACATAATTCCACACACACTCATATATACATTCCCACACAATCACAGACAAGCCATAAATAAAAACGTCTCAAATTACTTAGAAATAAAAGAGCCTTTCACGGATCACTTGATTGTCCCACACTGTGTTATGTAGTTTGGAGTAATAGTTGTTTCACATCACAAAGCCATCAGGTGTTTCAAGACAAACGAAATATAAAAGCCATGTTTGGAGGAGGAGGAAGGTTGTCAAAGTCTGAATGTACCTATTGAATCTCAGTAATTGCCACTTAGTGTTTGATTTAATGAAAGCCACTGAATAAAGGCAACAATTTTCTTTGTCATGGCTCGTGTTCACATTTGTGTATACCCTTCTGTGTCTTCCAAAGTCACAGCCACAGTCCTCCACTTCCATGGAAGCACTGCTTCCCTCCCTTCTGCATTCATCCTCATCTGCATGTCTTTCCCACACACTAAATGGCTGTGTTAAAAATTACTTTCCAATTATTTTCTCTGAAGCTAACGAGCTTGCTTTGTCTGAGCCCTTAGAGACACTGAAAAGGCACAACCACAAATGCACTCAAATCTGCTTTCCTGCCTGTGTGTTCTAGCAGAGATATTTGGCCTTTGCTATAGAGGTTTTTGTCATCCAGGTTCCTTGCAGACAGACCATTTGGTTATCACAGAAGAAATTGTTTAAAAATTCTGTTTTTCTCTTTTCCCTCTAGCTAAAATAAAATCTGACAAGTCTACCAAACTGTGTTAATCAATGGATGGGAGGGTGTTGTTTCTATCAGTCACCTGTTAAATTTGCTAGAGTCCTGCTCTGATGGTGGCATTGGTAAAAAATCAAGAGGAAAAAATTGTAAGAAAACTCCAGATTTCATTGTTTATATTTTACTATTAATTTCTACCAAGTCTGTATGGTTAAGGTTTATTTAGAGACAAAAGAGTTCTATTGCTTCTACGGGAATTTTTTTTAAAATTTAGAATCTTTTTAGCTTGGTTAATTTTTATCCTGATCATTATATTAAATTTAAATGGAAAGATTCCTTAAAAAATTAGATTTGGAAACTGGATATGAAACAGATTTGATGTAACATCAGGAGAATGACCTTTTAGCCTGTTTTTTAACTAGAATTCCTGTACTGTTGAAAATTCCTGACCTGAATTTAGGATTTAATTAGGGTTTATTACAAAGGCCTTTGGGGTCTGTACTCCAAAGATGGGGTACAAATTACAGCATATAAGGAGGTAAAATTCTTCACTGTTTTTATTATCACTGAAGAATTGAAGAAAAATTAGCAATGAGTTCTGGAAGAGAAAAAATGAGCAAGGCAGCAGAATTTAGCAAATGGTATTGTATGTGTATACATAAAACATATTAATATATGTATTTTATGTATATTTTTTTAAAAAATTGTTTATAAAATTATATATTTAGGATGATGGCAGTATTCTTACTTCACCAGCACATTGGTAACTACAGATATGACACTCAGAGTACTTAAATTCTACCTATGTTTTCTCTGAGGTTCCAGAGCGTAATTTAATACTTTCTTTATAAAGAAGGCATTAAGCTCACCACGTTACCTGTGTAAGCACCACCAGGTCTCCTTGCTGGCAGGAGAAAAGTTGCCTGGCATTGCAATTTCACTATAAAGGCCTTGTCATGATCAGAACAATTATTCCAAAAAAAGGTATTTCTCTTTGCAAATAAAGCATCCACAGGAGAGCTGTTCTAGTCAATTTACACAAGGAGAAAAGTCTCTGGGCTCCTAAAAGAATAGTTACATCTAAAAAAATACAGCAATACTCCAGTTTCAATGGGTGCTTTTGTGAGGCCAAAGCCCAACCCAACTCAAACCAGAACACCCAATGAGCTTATTGTGAATAAATAGAAGTACTACACAGCAAAAATTGCATCAGCTTTTGAATGGCTATGTACATTTTTACTTTACAGGCATAATAAAACTTATCCTTCTCTCTTAATTTCTATTTCTTAAATTCAGTTAAAAAATAAAGAAAAAAAAAAAAAGACAAATGTTTACAATGAATTTGGAATGGATTTTTATCATTGTTTCTGAGAGCTGTTGAATCTTTTCAGTCTGCTTCTTCTTCCTCTGTCCAGGTTCCATTTGATTGAAAACCAGTATCTGGTCTAACCATGTCCTTCTAGTCTGTTTATTTAAAATTAAAGGACAAGCTATAAGCTTGGAAGAAGCTCGAACAGAACAGATAGATATTTCTACACCTATTTTAACCACTTGGTTTCTTCTAAACCCTCTGTGTGGCTCCAGGTAGAGTGGTGATCCAGATCCAGTGCTCTGGCTGTGCTGCTGAGCAAACACCATCTGTGTCAGGGTGTGTGCCAAAAGCATCCGTGTAGAATGTGTCTGCTGGCAAGTACATCCAGCACTGCACATCCTGGCAAACTACATCTGCTGCAAAGCTGCCTCTTTTTCTTTACCTTCCTTTTTTTTTTTCTTTTTTATTTTTTTTCCCCCCCAGGAAAAGTGAGGAATGTCCAAGCAGAATGAGGTTGCTTAGCTGAAAAAATCGTAAGTATTCAAAAGCAGAAAATTCTACCTGCTCCTCCCAATTATCTGGACATTTCAAAGCAACATTGTCTTACCAATTTTTTCAGGACATCCTGCAGCAAGAAAGTGGCATGTGCAACTCAGTCATTTACATCCACCTTCAATAAAACAGCCATGAAATGCTGTCAGGGCCCAACACACTTTTCAGACATGAACATCTCTACTCAAATGGCTAAACATAACTTACCAAAATGACCTCAGTATTATTTTGAAGTTCATATGTGTCCTGGGTTGCAGTATATTCTATCACCATCCTCATGTACTGTTGAAACCAGGTGAGGCAGTGCTCCCTGCCTCCCCCCCCCCCCCCCCCCCCGCCCCGGGCTACCTTCTGTTAATGGACCCATCAATGCCCTGCCCCATGACTCATAGATAACTTCCCCCTGTATTGTCCCCTGTTAATGGGCCCACCACTGCCTTGCTGCATGACTCAGAGATAACTTCCTCCTGGACTGTTTTCTGTTAATGGCTCATCAAGGCCTTATCTCATGACTCACCATCCCATTGTGAGATGCTCCTCCCCGAGGGAGGAGCCAAGCATTCCATACTGGATATAAGCTGAGAATTCGAACACCACAGCAGCCCTTACCTACGGGACTTCCAGAGGACAGGAGCTACTGCTGGACTTTCAGCTGAAGACCAGACCCCCTTTCTTCCAGAGGATCACGCTTCAACAAGACCACCTCATCTGGACGACTACCATCACCCTAACAGGGTTCCAGGCTGTATTCTGACTCTGTCAGTGTTTTTGATATTATTGCATTTATTCTTTTTATCATTTTCCTATTAAATTATAATTCTGACTTGCGATCTCTCACTGGTTTGATTTCAAACTAGTACAATGTGGAATACAATAAGCTAGGAAGCAAAAAATCTCAGTTTCACAGTGATATGCAGTTCATCCCAAGACCCTCATTACATGTGTGCAATCACACTTTTATTCATACAGTTAAATAAGTACACTAGAACCCATAATTTTGCTTTTCATAGCCATTCACCCTCATTTCTTCCTGCTTGTAATTAAACTGAAAGCCAGGGCAGGATCTTATTTTGACATATGTGAAGTAAACAATGTTAGAATATTTTTGCCATGCGTTTTGCCAATGCATTTTGGCAATGCCTGTTTGGGGGGGATGATATCCACATAGGATATGGAGGGGTATTAAGTATGGCACAGTCATGCATATGAAGACATCAACATGAAGAATCACAACTTTCAGGACAGAAAAACTGAATTATTTGTGCATTTCAATGTTTTCATTCCCTCTTTTATCCCCCTGCCCTTCTTTTATGTGTTTGTATTGTGTGTATTAGGTCTCTGACCTTCTAGGAAACTTATCTGTCTGTAGTACAACAGACAATAAACTTTTCATATGCTTGGAAAAAATAAAAAAAAAGCTTCTATGCTTACCCAAAATTTTTATTCTTGTTCCTTTTTTCTTCTACATAATCTAAAAAATCTGAACCCTGCATATTTTTCAATTGAAAGTCAGTGTTAGCAATTTGTGTGAAGAAAACCAGACAACTTCACAGATTTCCTATTTTTAAAAGCAAGAATTTTTTTTTAGTATTTTGGTGTGGGGGCTGGGAGTGGGGGGTATTTGTTTTGATTTTATCTAGTTTTTTTGGGTTTTTTTTCCTTTCAAAAGAGATAACTGAGCATGAGATGCTGTCTATGTGCCTACGTGACATGACAGCCCAGCTGAGTGCTTGGAAGGCTAATGAAAGCAGGGTGGGAGGGAAATCCAGGTGAGCAATTCAGAACAGCTCATTTCACTAGTGGGCTGCTGGAAACCAAAGCAAACACACATGGGGGAAAGGAAAAGTAGGTGTACAGAGAAAGCTTAAAAAACTTAGGACATAACAACAGGAGAGAAATGCTTGGTTTTAATAGAGATTATAGATTTAGCATCGAGTTTTTTATATGTTAATGTTCATTAGCATCTGAAAGGGACTACCAGAAGAAGAAGAGAGTAGAATAGATCAAGATTCTTATTTACGTAGGTGGAACAGGGGAATACCTATTTTTTTAAGTGTGAAATCTAAGCTTGCTAAGGTAGGCAAGTAAAATAAATCTGTTATAGACTGAGCAGAATCCTTGATTTGAGGATCACAGCTGCAATCGCTGAAAGATTCCACAAGCAAAAATTCTCCTTTTTTCCTCCCAGTAAGAGATATTGGAATTTTAGAGTGGTAAAACAGGTATTTTATTTAATTCAAGAAAGAAGAAGAATTGCAAAAGTATGTGTGTATTACAAGTATAAAACCTATCAAAAAAGAATTCTTTTTTTCTTTGTATCCAATCCTGGCATTATTACCTTCATATATACTTTATAAAAATGCCATCCAAACCTAAATCTTTTACTTTTATAATAGTGTGCTGACAGATCTTACAGTAGCCCATAACATTATCATGTCTATTTCTGTAACAATGATATGGAGGGAAGATTGTAGAAACCTGTTATAAACTAAGCTGTTTAAAGTTTTATTATCCTTTATGCAACACTCAACACTGTGCAACAGGTAAAATAGAGTTGCTTGTAAAGACTTAATACTAGAAAGAAAATGAGGATAAAGGTAAAAAAAGGAAGTTTTTTCTGGATGTTGCATTTCCTTACAAATCCTAAACCTCTTTTTTCTTATTGTAAGTATTATTATGAAAGTTTAGAAGGTTCTTTTAATTTTGCCTATTTATTTATTAATTTATATGTTGGTTCTGAAAATTTCCTTACAATTTAACATTCTCAAAAGTAGAATTCTCATATATCATCAGAAAACATGTACATATATACACAGGTATATAAATTATATATTATTATATGTTTTTATATACTATATATACATATTTATACATACATACATATATAAATATATACATATACACACAGGTATACATATATATAATATATAATTTTTATATGTGTGTTTAGTTCTTCCAAAACTCTTTCTATTCATCTCTTGCCATGGAATTTGTATTAAATTCAAGAGAATGAATGAGACAAAACAAATTACTTTATTAGGACAATGAACATTGTTTTTCTCACACCCAAAGTGTTACTGAAGGCAACAATTTTATCCTGATTATAATACTAAAGAAAGAAGAATGTTTTTGGACTTCAAGTATAGTAAATTTATCAGAAAATTATTTTTTGATGTAGGGAATAGTAGCACACAAGAAATATCAAAGTAGATATAACTAATGCTTTGCATATATTTAGTTGGATCTCATTTTTTGTAATCACTTCTGTTACTTTTTGCTTTGTCATTAACTTTTGATATTTCATAACTCATTACATTATCTCAGCATTCATTATTAATAGTGCTTTTTTAAAAAGTTGAGCAAAGCAAAGCACTCCTCCATGCCTGCTCTAAACCAGAACAGCAACTGGAACCAAAAATATTTTTATGCTAAATGGTTTTTTTTTGAACAATCACACATACATTTCTATTCTGGGCATCCAGAACTGAAAGCCAACATAGATTAATAAATATTTATATATTGGAAGTGCTTTCTGTAAATAGAACATTTTCCCTTCTTCCTCCAACTGCGCATTTTATCTCACTGTTGGACAAACATCTCCGGGTTATAAGGTTTATTTTACATTATTCATGTCCAGGTTATAAGGTTTATTTTATATTATTCTTCTTTCATTGTGTAGTATGTCATAATTCCTTTTCCTCCTGACAACTTGTTCTGTATTTCCAGGGAAACTGTTTGGGCTGCCTAAAACACAGCTGCTAGCAGTGGATGTTCTAGCAGTGTACCCCTTACCTGCTGCTGTTCAGTTGTCGTACTGAGGCAAAGATCTAACAAGTTTTAGGGTTTAGTCTGAGCCCTGACAGTATCATTAGTCCAGGCACAAAATTGTTTCCAGCTCTTTCATTCCCTTTGAGATGAAATTCCTTCTACACACCAGGCACCTCAATAATGATACTGACCTCTTGAAAAAAATCCATCTTTGTGTGGATTTCAAGTTGCTTTATGTAACATTGTTCCATTTAACCCAGGAAAGCAAAGACATGCTCAAAGGCCGTGGCTTCTATGCCTCGATGTCTTACCATCCATGAAAATAATGACCAAACTTGGGAAAATTGTATAATTGGCATCCTAACACTGTTTTGTTTACAGGAAAAGTCTTGGAACATAGAAACTTGTTTTTCTTTCCCTAATGCAAACCAAAGGCCCAGGAGCATCAGGCAATGCTAATTTTAATCTTGTCTATGAATATGTCATTATTTTCTGATAAATCAAAATCTATACTGGTCCACACCAGTAGCCTTTTCACTCTACTGCTTTTTCCAAGTTTTGGCATGTATTTTTTGACTCTCAGGTGTGCAAATACTCATAGAATACCTTGTGTTGGAAGGTTCCAGCACTATATACTAGAAAATTATTGCAAAAAAAAATTGGTAAAGTGTTAATTGCTTAGTGCAAGAATAAGGTTTCCCATCACATCTCTTTTTGCTAAGCACTTTTCCCATCTAAATTACCTGCAGTAGTAAAAATCATAAATTTTGTGAAAACCAGGTCTTGAATACAGCTCTAAAATGCAGAGTGCCTATAATAGACAGCTTGGTAATTTTTCTCTGTACATGACACAGAAAGAAATGACAATAAACATCTATGAAAATTCCTTATACAACATAAACACAATTTCTTCCCAGTCATAATAATAAGCCTGCCACACAGAATATTGTTTCTCTGTATCTCTTAATTTTCTGTTTAGCATTTAATCTGAATAAGCTTTTTTTTATATTTTAAAAATAATTTTTAAAACTTGTGAGTCTCAGTTTCACTAGACAGTGTATAAAAACTCATTTTTCTGACTGCTGGTTCTTTCTGAATATTTCTATCTCCATTTCTCTTATGACATCTCTGTACATTTCCTTACGAATGATATAATCTGCTCAGCCTAGAAACATGGTCAAGGAGTGAAATAAAGCTTTACCCTTTAGCTGGCTGTATGAAAACATTCATGTTTGTACTGTGATGTAATTTGCAGTTGTCTGTGTCATCAATAAATTATTCTATTATATAAACAAAGAATAGGAAAGACATTGTGCTGTGACAAGAACTTTCTAAGTATGAATTTGAGATCACTGCACTCGTAAATGGCAAAACCTTGAGAGAATTATACAGACTGCCCCAGTAGGGCACTAACACACTTATAATACAATCCCACACTACAAGTATCTGAATGTGCCACGGAAACACATTTCTTTCTTTTTACAGGAAAGAAAAATTAACTATTTTATAAATGTGTTTTAAAGAAGTTTAAATAAAAAAAAAATTATGGAAACCATGTCTTTATCCTCCACCTGTGAAACCAGGTGCTTTATTTATTGCAAGAAACTGAAAGAGGTATATATTATACTAATAACACTTTAAAATGTCTAAAGTGTCTTAAAAAGTTCTTTCTGTGTGTCTGGAACTGAAACTTGTGAAATACCAGAACTTTATGCAGGGAGGATGTCCCCATCAGGAATAAGTATTACAACTTTCCACAGAATAAAGAAGTTGTTCTCAAGCTTCTTGATTTATAACAGGCTGAGCAATAAAATCTAAAAGTGATTCAGGATTGTGCTGACTTGTCTGTCCTTTCAGAGACATGTTAACATGCCACATTGTTAAATAAAACGTGAATCCTCACTGCAGCAGCAGTAGTGAATACAGACTGTAATGTGTACCAATGGCAATGAAGTTTTTGTGGATTAATGTATGTGATAATTTAGCATATATGTATTTTAGCATTAATAAACTGCCCATATTTTGCTGCACAAAATATGTAGTAATTTCCTGTCATCTTTGTACTCAGATATGATTCTGTCATGTCTTTATGTTACATACCTTTATTCTGATTTTTTCCTTCATCAGTTTAGACACAATAATTATATAATTCTCAATTCAAATGATGGACCTTATTTATGCCCTCTGTCTCTGTGATAATGATGTTGCTGCCTGAAACAAAACAAAACAAAGTTGCAACAGTACCAGAGTAGTAAGATAAAAACCAGATCTTTAATGGAAGCTTCTGGGTGCCCCCATGGTTATGGGCACACCTGGCATCAGATTTCTATAATTTTTATAAGTTTGAAAAATTAGCATACCTAAAAAATACTGTCCAATTAGAAGAGCAGTTGGTTAGGTAATTACCCCTGGGTTCTGCCCCACTGGAGCCTCTCTCTCAATCCTTTAGCCCTATGCTTTATTATGTCTACAGTCTACGTTGCAAAACAAAGTGTCCTTGCTAGACTAAAAGCAAGACTAAATGGGATTCTAAGTAGGTAGTATAATATGTAAGAAATTAGGTAAGAAAGTGTAAATACTACGCTAAAGTGAAAAAGCATTAAAAACTATGCAGCTATATATTAAAATCTATAAAGCTACAGATATATAAAAAGCAAAAATCTTCAATGTCATTTATATTTATATTATATTTTGAATATAATATAAATATAAATGAATTTATATTCAAGATTTTCACTTGTCTTTGCAAGGAATGGAGATTAGCCTGATCCTCATCCTTTCCATGTGTTTTGAATGATTATACAATGTGGCTTTGGGTAGTGTGTTTGCTGGCACATGCACCATGAAGTGAAGAATGAAGCTATATTGTCAGTGGTAAATATCTGAAAATTCTGTAAGACTCTAATATTTCATAATGAATCCTAAATTTTATTCCAGAAAAGGCAAGAAGACAGCATAGTTGACTGACTAAGGCCCTTGAAACAATAAGTGGAATATGTCTGGGGTTTGCAGTCACACATTAGGGTAGTAACAGCAGTTATATGGTATATATCTACTTTTTTTTTATATTCATTTATATTCATTTTAGTCATTCTGGTTCTGTCTTACAGAGACTGCTTTAATTCTTTTTGTCTTCTGTGTGACATGGTGATTCATAAAATAAACTTGAGAGGTAGCAGAATTCTATTTCAGTGTACATTAAGGCTTCAACTTCTCTTTGAGGAAAAAGACAGGGACAGACTTTTGGGTTTTTTGGGTTTTTTTATGTTAATGGTCAAACTTAACATGTTGGCAGTGTGATCGAAACAGACAGAAATTTTTTTGGACATATTCATGAGTGCTTACCAGCACCTTGAAGTAGTGTCCAGGATATAGTAGAGAATACTAGCAGATTTTGAACAGCATAAGGAATCAGCCATTTAGACAAAGTTAAATAAATATGCTTTCCATCTTTCTTTGTCCTTACAATCATTGTGAAAACGTACCTACATGCAAGAACAGGGAGACTGCATGTCTTGCTTATTGAAATTTTTGATGAGAAAATCTGTCAAGATTTTTACACTGAGGATCCTCTGTACCATGCTACCAAAAGATAGGCAAACAATATTTTCAGGCTTATATGTACAGCCAAAGTCCTACTGAGACCTCAAGAATTCTTCAGGGTTGACAGGATGAGTTCTTCTGGTCAGGTCATATGTGATTACATAAGGATTTTTATTTCATTCCTCGAAACTTGCATCTATTCAGCTGCATAAATCATATAAGCTGAAATTAATTTAACACTTAAATAGAATTGATGTACAGAAGGGTTTTCTTTCTTTTTTCACCATTACCACCTCCATTGCCTGCTTTCCTGGAAAGGTTCTTTTCAGGAAACAGAGACAAGCTAATGTAATCAACAAGTCCAGAATCAAGCAAGTCCAGCATTTATCACAGCATGGCTGTGATATCACACAACTGTGATAACAATGCTAGCAAACCTGAGTTCCCAGATCATCTCCTTATTTAATCTCCTCTTGGGGTGGTGAACACTATAAATTGGTAAGAATAACATTAGGCCCCATTCTCTTGATCAGAAGCCACTCTGTAATCCCATAATGAGACTGGAAATAGCTGTTTTGCTGGTTGGTTCCCAAGCAGAGCAGTGGAATAGTATCAAAAGTTCCATTACATTTGACATAAAAACAACTTAATAAATCATGAAAATATCTATATTAGTACTGAACAATTTCATATTTTTTCATAACAGAACCCAGTCATCTTTATCAAAGAGGTGAAAAATGCCACTGATTGTAGGGAATAGAATATTTTTGAATGGTGTGACCTTTTCTGTATCTGCAACTTGTTGGAACTCTTCCCACCTCTTTTACCCACCATTTATAATTATTGGCTTGAAGGTTTGTTCATTCTTTATTTGTAAAGATAAACATCTTTTCCCTTCGCCATTTTTTTCTTTTATACAAGCTTTTATAGCTTGTATAAAAGAAAAATACATAAAAATACATAAAATAAATATAAAATACATAGCATGTAAAAAAGATAATAGTGATTTGATAGACACACCTTTTTACCAAAATAATTTTGGTGGTGGCATTTGGCAAAGGTAAAATCCTTTGTGAGTCCACTCGTAGATATCTATGAGTCTTTTCTACTCTTGTAAGCAATCTCTGATTTAATTTACTGTTCTATGTACAGTGAACTGAATGCTAGCTCTGGTGCCCCAGTTTTGCTGCTCATTAGCTGTATTATCTGCTATGGTTCCATAGAAAAATACAATGGAGCTCCACCCAAACTTGTCTGATAACTACAGTACATGGCACTAATATCAACACTCCCTTTACTCCAATCCTCTCCAGCTACCCATATTTGAGGGGAAGGGTTACTTTATTTTGTTTTGTTTGTTTGTTTGTTTGTTTTCTTTTCAGAGAAAGACATTTGAGAACATAAAATAAAATACAATAAACTTTATTGCTCTACTCTTTATGTATCTTTCCTGTAGCTTCATTGGCTGGTGTGAAGCTGTGGTTCGTTCCATAACTTTCTGTGCTTCACAGCAGGTCCAGCCATTTACACTGCAGCATTGTAAAATACACTGTCTAAAACTTCTGCCTGTGACTTTGGATGACCAATGATGAATATGTTGGATATGCTGGGAACCCTTTCTTTAAGTTGGTCTTGAGAAAAGTTATTGCAATTTCTTTTACATTACCATCAAAGACTGCTTCTACCAACAAAAGTTACTGTCTTCAGAAGTGGTTTGCTGTGAGCCTGGAGGTTAATTATGGGCCAAGAAAAAATATGGGCATGAGCTTAACAGTTAAATAAATATATTAAACATTCATGGTCTATACAACATCTTGACTGTAGAGATTGTGGCAAATAAATGATATAAGCAACGAGATCAATGAGGAAAAATTCTGTGAAAAAAGTGGATAAAAGGAAGATTGGGTGTTCTACAAGTCTCTTCCTTTACAGTAGTGCAAATTCTATCCTTGCACTGCAGGTATAAAGGCTACCAGGCAATGTGATCAATGTGGGATGTCTGTAACAGAATAAATACAATGCACAAAACCTGGGCTTCATGGGAACCTTGAAAACTGAGTGTGGGAACATCACAGAGGGGCAAAAGGAGGAGCTGGGGCAATCATATTCAGGAGCAGGATTTGATTTATACATATTCTTATATCTTCTTATCAAAAGGTGTGTGAGAGGAGCAGTACAGAAACCAAATGAAGCTTTGTTCCCTCCTGACCACCACCCAAGCACCTTATGTTTACCAAAAAGATGCTGGGTACATGTGGGACTGGATTTTAGTTCGGAATTAGAATTTGAGCACATGTTGAGGACACTAAATGAATCTGAGTACTTTGAGTTCACACTTTTATTTTCCTTTTCTTTCTTTTTTAACCACCAAAATGAAAAATACCTCTACACTTGATTTAATATATTCTTTTCTCTCTCACTCTCCATTCGGGAAGGAGGAGGAGCAGAAAGACACCAGCGTGCATGGTATGGAGGATGAAAGCAATTATAATGCATGATGTAGGAGGAAGAAAATTATGGGGAAATTATCTTTAGTAGTTCACTGATAACTACCTTCATAGATTATAAAAGAATCACTGAAAATATATATGTAAATTACCTGAATTTTCTATTGGAGTTTTCCTTTGCTGTCTATATTGTGAACCTTAGTGAAATTTTGTAAATTAAAGAAAATTATCAAAAGAAAGTCAATATATTTTATTTTAAATTATTTCTGATGCCAGTCAGATGCATGAGTGGTTAATTTGTATGTGTGTTAAATTATTTTAAAAAATATACACGTGGTGAAGAGTTAATGTAGTCCTGAAAACAAATTCATTTTGGGAACACTACAATTTGGAGTGATGAATGTACAGCTAAATACTTGCATCTGGATTTTAACCTTTTCACCCTCCCCTTGCCCCTTTCTTCCAAGAGACCATTCTATTCAACTTTGGTGTGGTGGAAAGATAATTCAGCTAGTCATCAGTCTTAACTTACTGGCTATGGCTTGGAAATCATGTCATTTCACAATGTTTTATATGCATGCAGAATCAACTGCAGGATTAGATATCAAAGTTCAGATAAGCTATTTATTTAATGCACTGCTCAAGACAAACATGGAGAACACAGAAATGTCTCCGTTATTTATATTTATTTCATTTTTTTACACAAATATTATTTCAGATATTTCACAGAAGCATTAACAGTTATGGATAATCATTTGGTGTATACGGAAGAAATGAAAGAGAATGACGAAAGATCTGATTTTTTATTGCAATTTGGGCTTCAAAAATGATGATTATAAAGGATGTCCAGTTAAAAGCTTTGGAACTCAGATTCAGTTACACTGATACAAATCAGGAGCAAGCATTTTAAAAACAAAAGTTTTTAAGAAGAAAATTCATCAGCTCTGAATCCATGAGCTCTGAGACTTTGTGTTCTCTTGATTTTTGATCAAGCTGTTTAAGAAGCACTCTTTATTTTACCCATTTCATTTCTTTGTTTGTTTGGTTTGTTTGTTTGATTGGTTGGTTGGTTGATTGGTGGTTTTTAGCTCTATATTCCAACTTCATTCCATGTATGCAACTGCTGCATTATTTTGGGCAAAGATTTTCAAGTTTAGTCAGACCTAGATTCTTGGCTGACAGCTGAATAACTTAGTGGTGACAAAATGTTTCCTCTTTTTGGGCTCTTTCTTACTTGTTATGCTCTAATTCCTGCTAAACACTACATTAATACACATGATTAATTCCTCACTGGTAATAAAAGTGACATCAGAGTCAATCTTCTGTCATAAGGGTCGTTACTTCTGTCATAAGGGTTGGTCATTTGTTACTGCTTTATATTGGCTGGACATCTCCACGTCTTGGAACAGGAGTTTACATCTATTCATAGAGAGAACAGATGTGGTTGAAGGTGCAGGTGTTTCATATCGTTTTCTGTTCTCATTCTTCCCATATTTCCCCTCTGTTCAGCACTGGGAGTGACAGTCTGACTCAGATTTGAGCAGCAGCTATCTCCAGAGTACACAGACTTCTTGGACAAAAGTGTAATTTTCACTACACAGCATTTTCTCTTCCAAGTGTCTCCATTAATTTCAGCAGAATTTGAACAGCCCCCATGGTCCCCATAACAAATAGAAAGAAAGCAGGCTGTGATCAGATCATGCTGTGCAAAACTGGAGTCTGAATTTTCCTCCCCTTCCTTCTGAACTTGTTTCAGGCTACCTGCAGCAGTGGACATGTCTGGCCTGTCTGGAACCATTATTCCTTCACAACAAACCATCCTGAAAGTTATTTTGAGATCCCAGCTCAGGTTGTAGTGAGCTTTCTGGTTTTTCCTGAAGATATTCTTAGTGAGGATGTAAATATCAAAAGCTGGATGATATATTAAACACCAATATGATTTCCTCTGATTCTATTTCTTCATTATATTGAAATTCTTTGGGATCAGGTCAGAAGATTCTGTTTCCTTTAAAGTTTCTCTCCACTATTTCCTGATTTCTTTCCTATACCACGAAGTTTTACAACTCAGATGTGTTGTGTCTGTTCTTTCCCTTTTGGAAATAAATGAAAAAAAACCATTATTAGATAATTTACTGTTTACTTATCACCCCAGAGAGTCAGATTTTATCAACAGTTTAATTTGGATGATAACCATCTATCAATTCAGGTATTTTTATTTAGCAAAAGAGAATTTAAACTACCATAGTGTTACATACAAGAATTTCTCTAGACATTACTTGAGGTTTTATCTCAACACGGAGCCAAGTCTGTCAATTGCATCTCATCCACAAAAGCTCCACAAGGCAAGCATAGGTAGTGCCAAGGATTTTTCAATACTAAACATAGTGAATAACCTGCAACACTGCAATACTGCCACAGCCTGCAAGTGTTTGAGGCGATAAACCACCAAAGGTAGCTCTTTTTAAAGGGTTCCAGTTCTTTTTAAAGGGAAACTTCAGAAGGATAATCTTGCATTTTTGTCTGCTTCTAATTTTTAATGTGATGTACAGGATATAGATAATCTTTCCTGAAAGGAAGAAAGGTGAAGGTGATCTAAAAACTCTACCAGACTAATTAAATGGGAAACTCAGCAGCAGCAACAGTAACAAAAATGAGAAACAAGAGTCAAATCAAATTTTCTACCTGTGTAATCAGCGAGTTGCGCTTCAAAGAACTGAAGCTCTTTCAGAATTCAAGAAAAATGGATATGTTATATCCCATTTTGTCCCATAATTTGTGAAGTAAAACTAATCCCACTCTTCATTGAAAGTAAGAACACCCCACAACCTGTAAGAGAAAAAGGGAAGTGATAACAAATGCTTCCTTGAAAGTCTGTCTTGAGAAAAAAAATAAATGTAAATTAATCCAAAAGAGATCTTTTCTAGTAAGACCTTTGGCATTGTATTCAAGAAAAAGGAAAAATGAATGAAACTTGGTAGCTAGGTGCCTATTTCTGTTATATTGTATGCACTTTTTGAATCCTTTTCTTATATTTGAAATACTCAAACTATTTTTTTTCCATATATAGTATATGTTATGTCTCTTTTACCTATAATTTGCCATTTTATGTGGAGAAACTTCGCTCCACAGTTCTGTCTTCTGACAACTGTAAGCAAACTGTAGCAGACCACAAACAGTTAAATTCTGAGACAAGTGATAAACAGATTGGCAATGAAGTAATTCAGCTTATGAGATGGTGGAGTTTCTTCCTGCATTCTTTTCTGTGTAGGAAATAGTGTCCTGATTTATGTTTGTAGATAGGCAAGGAATATATACATTACTCATTCCTGATTTAAAAGGTGGCTTGTAAAAGGCTAAGAGATAAGTAACTTTGTCTTTCCAGTGAAAGGAGTCATCTCATACAAAACTTAACCTGCTTAACAAGTTTAACTGTGTGATATCTCCAGATAGCTACCCCTCTGACTGTAGCACATACCTGTTCATTTTGTAATCCTCAAATATAAAATATGACATATTTGAGAGGATTTGGGGAAAGAAAATATTTCCAGAGCTTACTTCTGATGGTTTGAATATCCTGATACTTTTTCAATGCTTACCTGCTTCTAAAGAATATAATCTTGACTCCAAATTATCACAGAATCAATTAGGTTGGAAGAAACCTCTGAGATCATTGAGTTCAACCTATGACCAAACACCACCATTTCAACTAGACCATGGCACTGAGTGCCACAACCAATCTTTCCTTAAACACCTCCAGGAATTGGCATTGCACTACTTCCCTGGGCAGTCCATTCCAATCACCCTTCTGTGAAGAAATTCCTCATATTATCCAACATAAACCTCCCCTGGTGCAGCTTGACTCTGTGTCCTCTTGTCCTGTCATTGGCTACCTGGGAGAAGAGACCAACCCTCACCTGGCTACAGCCTCCCTTCTGGTATTTGTGGGGAGCAACAAGGACTCCCCTGAGCCTCCCTTTCTCAGGCTAAACAACCCCAGCTCCTTCAGCTGCTCCTCATCCGAGCTGTGCTCCAGACCCTTTGCCAGGACACACTCCAGCACCTCCATGTCCTTCCTCAATTCAGGGGCATAGAACTGGATATGTACTCAAGGTGCTCCTCACTGAAAAGCAAACAAAACAAGCAACTTCCCCCAAAAAATAACAACTCCAAACTTCCATTTGCAGTCTGAATTTCATAGATTTTCTGGAAGCACCTCTAGCTACACTAAACACTTGACACTAAAGTCACCAATGATGTCCTGGTCTAGGATCATCACACCAGTTCCTAATAGTTGTGTTCTGCCTCACTCCTTATCTGATGCTGCAGGGAAAGAAGTCCTCACTATGCGAGGGAGCAGTAAGACAGAGAAGCTGCTAACTTGTGTCTCTCACAGCCCCTCTTGCAATCTTAGTTTCTAACACCAAGTTACTTAATAAAGCCTTAGGGATTTTTGGGGGGGAAGTCTTACAAAGGGCATTTCAGTATATTGCATTTGAAAGATATTTTGCCTCTATATTAAGAAGCTGTTTGATGTCAATAGAAGGAAAAAGAAACTTAGGGTATATCCAGGTGTGTTAGAAAAATGAGCTGCATCAGAGTCCACTCTTTGGTCTTTTGACAAAATAGAGGGATTTGGCCATGCCATGCTATTAAGCTCTTACCTTTGAAATCAGCCATTTCAGATATGCTTAGCAGGAGTTGCTGATGACTTGTGTAGACAACCAAGATGTGCCCAAAACTTATCTTGAAGTTTTCTAGCCAGGGCAGAGACGTGACATGAGCTGATTTAACTTATTGATTTAGTGATAAAAATGGCACAGCTTCACTGGCAGGAGAGAGGATAGTATCTGTTTAATCCACGAATACAACTTGAGCACTAAAAATTTTAAGGGAATTCAAAAAATTTCTTGAAAGGTAGGAGATGAAATCATAAGTAATTGAATTACCTACGGCTAGAATTTAGGGAAAAAAGTAGCTGATCACAAAATGCCTTTTCAAGCATGACTTTTTACTTAATAGGGACTCTGGTAAAAATCTGAGTTGTGATTATTTATATTTGAAGAAGGGAAAAGTGACACAGAAAGGAAGGTTTTTGATTTATGTGTGAGGGGGTTAACACACTGGTGGATTCATTATGATTTATCTTGCTGCAGTGTTAGAGCTGTAATCAAATATATTTACCACAAGTATAAAAGACAGATAATGTAGTATATTATCTACTGTCTGTGGCAGATGTTATTGTTTAAGAGCACATGAGGGTTGTGGGATGACCTATTGTGTATTTGTTTCCAGCTCTTAAGTTTTCAGCAGCGCATTTTTCTGACATGCATAAGTGATATAAGACTTTAACAGGGCCACAAACAAGATATAAATTTACAAAAAAGCCGGGGGGAGATTTTATTTTATATATGAATATTAGCAGCATGATATTTTCTGGATTTTTTTGAAGAGAACATAGAAATTCCATACATAATGCATTAGATATTTCTCTCTCCATGTCTACAGATGGACCAGCTGAGAATTCACAGGTATTCACATTATCCAGAGACAAAATTCTTTGTAGAGTCATTGATGAAAAACCATTTAGCAAGTCTTGGGTTTTAATAGTTATTTAGACATCATGATCAATGATGTGTTGCTAAAAGCACTCCAGTAGGTTCAGTTTCTGAGTTTTCCTTTTTAAATGAAATAAATAGTTTGACATTATTCTGTACTGGTTTGTAACTTCTTAGAATTTGCTGTTTGGTTTGTGTTTTTCATTTGTTTGTTTTGGTTTAGTTAGTTTGTTTGTTCTGGCTGGAAATGAGTCATTTTTGTGAATAACACTATCCTGTACAATGTCACTTCTGTGAGTTAAAAGAAAAATATTTACCAAATTATCTTAAATCTAAATATTTCCTCTTATGTTCCTAACCCTACTAGCTGTACTAATTCAGGCTATGTCAGAAGGGGTTTTAACCTTCCTACTTGTACCATCCAGAGATTTTGAGCATCATGAATCTCTTTTTAAGGCTTGCAGCAGGGTTTATTTGGCAGTAGCAGTGCTGGTGGGGTTGGGACATGGCAGAACATCTTTTGCAGAGGTCAGAGTATTGTCTGGAGCACACACTCAGCGTGTTGGCACTGTGTTGACAAACACCCTGATCCTGCACGAGTTTTCTGAATGCCACCAATGACACAGGGTTTATTCATGTTATGTTGGCTACATAACATGTTAGGATATGTTGGATCCTTTAACAATAAGATTAATTGTCTTAAATATCTCCTACTGGTTTAAGAAACCTCTCAAAGACTTCTGCTTGTTCCCTGTGAATTTCAGAGGGAAAAGATTTGCTTAAAGTCTCCATGATGGTTTGACCTGGTTCAGCAGCCACATACCCCACCCTCTGTCTTGATCAATTCCCTCTCCCTTGGGATGGAAAGAAAATAGAAGGAAAATCAGAAGACTTATGTATACAGTCTCATAGAAGGAAGGTAGAAACTATGCATAGTAGCAAAAATAGGATTTTATTCACTGCCTGCTGGCAGGCAGATGTCCATCCACTTCCTAGAGACCAAGACCCAGCATGAGTAACAGTTTCTTGGGAAGATAAACACCACAGCCATGAATGTTCCTCTTTCCCTCCCTTTTCTCTAGGCTGCTCCTGCTAAGCATGACATCACACAGTATGAAATCTCCCTTTGTTCTCACTGGGTCAGCTGTCCCACCCCCAGCCTATTTACTTACAAATATAGTTCCTTCAGGCTATTTGTAGAAAAACAATTATAGTTCTCACTTTTCTGGATTTAGAAGAGGTATTTAACAAAAAAGCAACATTTATTCATTAATTATTTTACTTCAGTTGACTTGTGTTTTCCTCTATTTTTCTCTTATCCTTTTCTCTGACTATCACATACTCCTTCCTTCTTCTGGCTTCTTTTCAAACTCTGAATACCTTTAAGGAGTCTCTAAAGCAGAGAGAAATACAGATAGTGGCCTCTGTATGAAGGAGGACTGCGAAGCACATATGATAAAGGATATTGACAAGGAAATATGCAGAATTGCTGCTAATAATTGTCAGTCATATTCAGCACCACCATATCAGCTTATAAAACAGACATTTTTTTTTTTTATTTATTTATTTCAGTGTGAATTAAATTCCCAAAGACAAGCAAAGCAAAACAAATAGCAACTCCTAAACAAAAATAAAATCCTTTAGAACTTGCAAAATTTGGCAGGTCAGTAATGAAAACTGAAAAGTCTGGAAGTCAAAATCTGGCATGCCTCACAATAAGATTGGTTGTACAGTCTGTAATATGACTCCTATATACACATTTTTCACGGAATTGTGTGGTGATCTGCAAAACTGAGAAGGTTGCATGTCGCAGTTCATGGGACGCTTCCTTACAGCCATTGTCTGTATTGGTTTGTCCTTAGTATTCAAACTGCATGGTGCCTTTTTTATGGATAATTATTGAGCACATTCTGCAGACAGGATTATTTACTTTCTACAGTATATAAGCCCTTTGCAGAAATTAATTTTCCTCTTTATTCAAACGGGCAGGGTATTTTGACATCCTGTTTCATGTGTGAGGGTTGTGAATTGTGCTGTCTTTGAGACTGTATTAGTATCAGATATGTTCAAGAAACACATCTCCACAATTTAATTTACATGGATTCAGAACATGTGAAACCAAGAAACAGCAAATATATGGCTAGGGCCCTTCCCTAAAAAAATTTGATTTTAAAAATGGAACATTTTATTATCCTGACAAAAGACTTCTTTTGCAGAAGCAGGAATTCTCATGCTTCATTCAAATATTTTATTTACTTTACTAGTCACTCTGTACTGTTTTCCAAAGTGTTTTAAGCAAGATCCAAGTCCTATGGCAGGAGTCTGATCTACAACATGAACTGGCTCAGTTGTTAAGTCTGATATACACAAGAATATCTGCAAATGTTAACTATTTAGTCCACTCTCCCTCCCAAGCAACTTTCATCCATTAGATTTCTCTCTACACTCCCATATGTGATGGAGATCTGCTCTGCCTGGCAGTGTGCCCTTTCTGTCATTGATCCTTCTTTCCTAGTCCCTCAGAGTGACTGACATATCAGGTTATGCAACTGGTTCTGGCAAAGCATAAAAGGAGAACAAAAAACTCTTACTAGAACATCTGCATATAAATGGTAAAAAAATAAGCAAACTTTGAAGAATCCAAGTCCTTCTTGAAGTCTGGAATAAGAGTACCAAGTTTCAAGATACGCATAGAGCAATATAATGTTGGTTTATTAGATGAGTTGAGAGGAAAATATAGCTGGCAGTTGTAGAACAGAGGAGGCAGAGAGTAGGAAAATCTCTGGTCACTGTGGGACATAGAGATATTTGTATTTTATGGTTGGCTCTTAGCACAGGAGTGTCTTACTTCATTCTCCTAGGAGAAGGTGACTGAGCATTGGTGCCTATGAGCTGGAACCAGATTAATCACTGTACTGATGCTCCTTTTATTTTAGGGGGAAACCCTAACTGTATATCTATTAGGGATGGAACAGATATTTGATATTATTCTAGAAATTGCATCATTTTTTCTAGTTTCTGAATCATAATAACCAATCTTGAAATATGTCTGAATTTTTTCCAAGTCATAAAGCAGGAAAAATTCAAGCTCATTTAAACTATGAGGCATTAAACATTTATGTCTTAAATTTTCCAAATCCAAAGCTATATCAGATCAGATTCTCCTCGCAGTAACATATATGCAGGGCCAAAACAACCCAAATTATATCACCAAAGTATTTGGAATGCACACTAGAAGCTAACAAGAAGGTGTTTCTTTCCTACATTTATTGGTCGTGAGGATGCTTCCATTGTGATTCAGCTCAGATCTTTGCTCAGACTCCCAGTTCTCTGGAAGAGTTATGTGATTCAGGATTCTTCTGAAAAGTATCCATTATACCAAATGCTTTGCTACCTCTTTTAATTTCCCCTGTCTCAGCTGTCACAAATTTCCTTTACAAAGCTGTGAATTTGGTAGTTTTAGACTTTTTTATTCTAATTCATTGGATAAATCTTACTTTTTTCAAACCAGGAAATTAGATGTTCAAGTTTGCGAGCTTGCTGCCAGATTGGAATGACTAACCAGCAGCTACTGCCTTTCTCATTGTTTTGTCATTTCTCTATGACTACTACTGCTATTGTTATTTATATATGTACTCCTATTTATGTTTGAGAAGATATTATTAATTGTTATCTGTGTTTGTCTCCAATAATTCAATGAGTTATTCGATGAGTCAATATTGAGCAGGCTGCGTGAGATAACCCTAGCTTTTGTGATAGATTTCTCAGTTCCCTGGCACGACAAACTTCTGCCACCAAACTGAAAACCTGAAGAGCATCACATATCCTTTGGCTCTCTTTTAGGCACCAAGGCACAAAACAATGGCTTACACATAAAAGAGCACAGAAGAAGTTTTGTGCCCTGGTACCATTACAGATTTCTGAAGTGACATGCAATCCATATAAACATTCCTTTTATAGCTTTTCATGTGTTCAGTGTAGGTTTTCTGTCACTCTGAAAAGAACAAGTGTGGGCAGGTGCTGTGCACTTTTCTTTTCATGGCTCTGCAGATGCTTTAAAGCTTTCCTTTAATGGAACTGCACAACAGTATGTAGTAGTGCTGTGAACACCTGGCGAGTAATTAAAGCCACGAGGTTCTGTTCTTGACACAAACCAGTCTCATACTGAGCCCTGCAGAGCTGAAAGTCCACATGCTCTGTTACTGCCTGCACAGTCTCTCCCAACGACAGTGCAGTCACAGCCCTTCAGACAGACTGACATTTTTCATCTCTCAGTGAGTGATGGGAAAGCTCACCCTCAATTTAGGGTTTGTCATGTTTGTACATTCATCCAAGAAAGCCATGAACCGTGGCTAGAGGTCTCTTGATTCTGTTTTAGACAGATTTTAGGCTCATTACTAGCAAATATAACTCAAATCATTCACATTCCATTCTGTATCACTGTATAACTTACAGTTAATAATGAATCAAACAATAATTTTATATAAGAAAGGGCACTGGGTATCTTAATACCTTCTTCCATGACAGTAATGTTTCTCCTAATGTACTTTGATAGCATAATCATCATTACATAGCTTGTTAATACATTTATTGAACTTGCTTTTGTGATTAATCCCTATTAGTTAATTTTAAGCATAAGAGGTGAACGTTCTACAAAGCATATGCAGAAGAACAGTAATAATTTTATATTTGACTAATCTCTGCATTCTGAAATTTGGACATATAGAAAATATTTTCTTTACAAGGAAATTTTCAGGACAGAAATGGTTTCGGTATATTCTCGAGATTTTTCCCTTTTTAAAAAGAAATAAGCTTTATTGCTCTTTTTCACTGTGAGTGTTAGTAATGAAAATTAAATTATGCTTGACAAAATACATAGATATTTTGTTTTTAATGACCCTTACATTTAAAATTTTACAGTTTGTTGATATAACTGTTGATTTGCTTATCTACTAATATGCAGCATTAAGCAATTTCCTTTGTTTATTTCTGTCATTGGTGAGTTAGCAACAGTGTCTCATAATGCTGTATAAGACAAAAATTTTGGTGCATCTATTTGATTCTTTTTCAAACAAATGTTCTAGAAGGGTGTAAAGTGGTTTATTGTTTGCTTTGTTTGTTGGCTTCAAAGGATTTTGGGAATCCAGCTAGTCATCTCATAATTACAAATTGAAGATATTTTTGTAGATAATATTATGCAAAAACAGAAAGGATTTGCAACCTTACTTAAAAGGAAAATATATTTTTCTGTTATCTTCAGAAATTTAAGCAGGGAAGCTTAGTGTTCCAGAATTTCTCAATATGCAAATCTGAGGAGGATTTAAGAAATATACATCTGAAAAGCTTAAGATAAGAGCTCATCTATTTGACTGTGTTTTTTCTTTTAATTTATGGCTAACTGAAAAGGTGCTAAAAAAAATAAAAACAGCAAAAGTTTCTGTGCACCCTCAAGTTCATAGGAACTTTCTTGCCATGCAGATTTGCTCAGTCTCAGTCAGAATCACTGCTGATCTCTCTGAAATGTTACAGGTCCACTTATCACCAGTTCCCAGGTGACCGATCTGCAATTTATTCATATCAGAAACCGTTTTTCCTCTGGGCACTCTGATTCTAATGTGGGCTGTATATCATCAGGCAATGACAAGAACAGAGGGATTGATCTCTCCTGGCCTAATAAGCTTATTTTTATCTTCAACTTTGCCTTTGTAGCGGAGGAGATATTATAAGCTGTCTGACACTTATTTGGAGATGTATACGCAGAAGAAACTACTCCCAGCAGCTTCGGGGAGTGAGCTATGTGTTCAAGCAAAATTCATGAAAACACTTCATAATAATCTTTGCAAGAAACAAAACTTTTAATAGGAGAAATTTTCTGTTCCTCCTAACCCAGAAATGTTCTCCTCTGCACATGAAGCACTCAGGTAAATTGGCACACGCTGACCTGGATTCGGGGACAATGGCTGTAATCTGTCTGCAAAAAGCCCAGTAGGCTGTACAGAGGCTTCATGTCAATCAGAGAAAGAAATGGAAGTTAAACAAGCACTGCTAGATTTTTCTGCTTTTTTTTTTCCACATGCTCTGTTTGTTTAACCAGCAGGGTGTCACCAGGTGGATGTTAGTGTTCATGTACAAGGCTTTCACAGAGATTGATGCTCACAGCAACAGCTGAGTTCATTTACAATGCTGCTCTCTGAAAGCCTTGCTGAATAGATTCCTAAAGACAGTGATTTACCATCTGTCTTTTCCACTTTTATTATATTCCACCACCAGTGATGCCTATTCTTATTTGATGACTTCAGTATCCTTGCTCAAAGGTGCTCATACATTTTCAAATTCCGTTGCTGTTAGAAAAAGGAGAGAAGGAAGAAGAATGATTGAGCTGTCTTTGAATAGTTGCTGGGTTCTTGCTGTCCTAAAAGTATTGCAACATGTCACACTGTCTCAGGGTTACTGGGAGGTGTGAACAGCAAAAACCTTGAAGAAAAAGAGTTCAGCTTCTGGAGAAGTCCTTCTGCCACGTATTCCTTACTATCTCATTTCTTATTTGATATGGGTAACTACAACATTACAACTGAAGATTAGCACTGGATAGAATTTAAATCACTAAAGAGCTAAAAGGTTTCAACATTTCACAGGAATTTTAAAATTGTTTCTCCCAGGATAATGTGCCCTAGTAGTCTTTTTTTTTTGGAATATTTTATTATCTTCAGCCCTAGATATGATGTATATCCATTCATTCAGTTTGAAGATGGTGGATGAAACTGGCAGTGCGGAACAAAATTTTCTGTTTGTATCATTAAGCATTTAAATACTTAAACCTTGGAAAAACAAACAAGTAAACAAAAATCTCATCAAACTACAAAAAAAAAAAAAAATCCCAACAAAAAGCCTTCTGTGAAACTACAGAATTTTTTCCTGCTAATTTTCCCATTTGATAAGATGGGTGGTGATTTTGATGCTAGGGTAGGGAATAAAAAAGAATCTGGAAAATAAAGGTAACTAATAAATGAGCATATGGAAATAAAGATACTTGAAATGGTTCAGCTTCTGGATCTTCAAGGGTCTCATATGAAAACAAACATATATCCACCAAGTAACTGAACCAAAACCTATTGAAATCACCAAGAGTTTTTCCACTAAGTATTGGATTTTAGAGAAGGCTTTGAAAAGCCCTCTCAATTCAGCAGCAATGCCATGATTCCATTAAATATCTAATATACAAAGTACTTCCAAAGACTGTATATACTAATTTCAGTGTATTAAAATTATACATCTTATTCGCATCTTTGTTTCAACTTTCTGTATTTTAATTTCACTCATTTAAATGTGATAAATTTTAAAATAAATATGTATAGGGCAAAGGAGATATAGAAAAAATGTACAGCACACTCTGCTTATAGCTTAGAAAGCTCCACCCTGTAACTGAAATTTGCGAAATATAATGCATATTATGTAATTTTTGTCTGCATTCCAAAAGGAGAGATATGCTCATTTTAGTTTTCTCAGATAGAAATTGCAGTGAACTGTTGTAAGAAGCTTTTGGAAGTATCAAGTCTCAATGAATTTCCCAACAAAGTGAACTAAAATCTTCACTTTAGGTGTATCTGCCACTTAATAGAACTTCCTTAATTTTTAAAATATGAAAAAAAAGGTACAGAAAAGGTGGGAGATATTTCTGTATCAAAAGATGATGCTGTTAAAAGGGAATCCTCAAAGTCTGACGATCTATTGTCAGATCTCTACTCTGTGTGAGCCTTTATTTTACTACCACCTCCAGTTTTAGCTTTCTATGAAAGTAGAAATATGAAGAGAAAGGATACAGTCTAGTCACTGTGTAATTTCCCTGACTTTCTTTTTAGGGTAACTTCCGTGCCTTTCTTTATTTTTTCCTTTGCGTTCAAGAACTTGGCTTCTTTTTTCTCCTTCCCAATTCAAGCTGAAGCATGGATATTAATAACAAGGTGAGGTTTGCATTGCTTCTGTTCATGCATATATAGAAGAGGCTAGTCTTAGAAACAGTCTGTCATTCAGCTGTTGTCAGTGCTTTCTCCAGAAAAAAAACTAACCCTAAGGTTACCAAAGACAAAAGCAGCTAATCTCACATCATAAACAGAGAAATATATGAGAAAGGAACACAGTAGTTAGCAGTTTCAAAAAAATCCATTCTTCTGATCCTCGTAACACAGATGCATACCCTAAATCAAATATTGTTCCTGTTAATGTTTTGTTAAGCAATTTTGACAACACCACACATTTGGCCAGCTCACAAATAAAGCATGCCTTGTCCTTTGAATTGTGTATGGTTTGTACTATGCTAAGAATGACAACAATTACAGAATTTGCATGTATCTGCCAACAGAACAGATGGCTTTGTAGGTGGAGGACAATGGAGAAGAAATGAAATGAAAGGAAATGTTCAAATGAAATCCAAAATAAAAAGGAAATCTTAACTAGATCCCAATATGCAGTATAGTAAAGAACTTGATTTGAAAATATTGCACTAGTAGGGGAAGTAAGGAGTTTGTAATGCATTTGAGAGGATTTCTGAGAAAAGTGTCAGAAGTGGATGGCCATGATCCTACCACATTAAATCATGAATATTCCTTAGTCCTCTTCTCCATACAACTGTTCAGAGTTATATTGGTGTAGCTCATTCTGTCCTAATGTCTATTTTGCAGTCCAGGTTTTGATCGTGAAGGCATATGAAGATACAATATGGAAAGTTAACTTACAGAAACTGCTCTTATAATGTAAACAGTGCTAAAGTGATCAAAAAATGATTGAAATAGTTACCATAGTCATGATTTTAAATAGCTAAAAAAGCTAAGGCATATTCATCTTTCCATTTCTTTTATCTTACGCTGAAGTGGGCACCTATTCAGTCAGTGGCACAGAGCACATGTACACTGGTACTGACATTTTCCTGCAGAAGAAACTTTTTCCCTTACATTTCTGATAGATGCTTTGCAATATACTGAGCAGAAATATATCTGTGCCCCATTCATTTCACAGTCTAGGAAACAAACAGATTTCTTTGTGTAAATGAAGAGCAAGCTACAGGGAATATCTGATGTGACTGAGTAGCAGTAATGGAAGACAGATACCATAACACATCAGTAGCTGAAATGCTACCCTTTAAATTTTGTATTTTTTAAAATTTTATTTTTAAACCACTGGAACAAAAAGAAATTTCAAAAGAAAGATTTTAGAGGTAGAATTAAATAGATCTACAGAAAAGCACAGTGACCTGTCCCCATGTATGATAGACAGAATTGAAATAATTGAACAAAGATCCTATTTGAAAATCTAAAGAATTGAATATAGCAGTATAGCAAATTAGAACTATTACTTGACCTCAATACTAAACAAAAGACAGCAAGAAAGGTGAATTTCAGCTAAGAAAAACTATGAAAAAAGCTGTTGTAAGAAAATGAAAAAGAAAACCACATTCTTATTGATCTGCAAAGCACACAACTGATTCACAATATTTCCCTTTAACTCAAAATACTGTTAATAAATGAGAGCGGGGCAAACCATATGCTAATACAACCAAGCTTTTCAAGATGGTGATTTTCCCTTTTGAGACAAAATCATAACTAGTGTAATTTGGGACAAAATCTATGTGTTTGATGACTTCTGAACTTCTTATCCATCACTGTATCAAATCCATATTTGGTCTAAATTATTTCACTTTTATTAGTATTTATTGTAGGTGATATTTGTCCCCCTTATTTTATTGCCATCTATAAGTACCTGTAGTTCCAGTTTGTTCTCAGGACAGCATTCTTTAAAGTCTAGTCACTCTGTGTGCCCACACTATCTCATCTCACCTTGTCAGGCAGTTCTATATGACTGCAAAGGGTTTTTATTGAAGAGGGAGGATTTCACACTGAAGATTGCTTCTTGTGAATTCACCCATGAAATGTTTTTTTCCTTATATAGCTATATATTCACATGTAAATGAGTCATGTTGCTGGGGCACCAGAGAACAGAAGAGAAACTAAAAATAAATTCCCATTGTCCCAGACTGTCCCAGGTACTGGGACTTAAGATAAGATAAGACAGATTTTATTTGCTTATATTTCTATTTTTCATTGTATTTTCTTATTTTTGTGTGTCTTAGTATCTTTATTTTCAGCTCTTTTCCTTTCTTTTTTACAAGAAAATTTATCTGTGAGACTTTTTAACCAGAAGAAATTGTTCTTTCCAATTTTGTTGAAAATTCTGACTATTTTTATGGACACTTTTGCCTCCAATCAGATGTGAGTTACAATGGCTTGCCCTTATTTTTCAGGCTCTGTTTCCAGCTTTCATGACTGCTATATTTGAAGCAAACAGTTTTATCAAATATACTTCAAGTAATGACTATTAAGGAGAAAAGAGAGAAATGGTCTAAGTCAGCTCTTGTATTGCTGAACAAATGTGTTGGTTCTGTTCAACATCAAACTGTTCATGAGTTCCCACACTGGTTACAAAAATCGGATTCAAAGCCATAAGAGGTGCCAAAGTAATAGGTGACATCACAGTCGTGTCCCAAAGCCAAAGGGAAGAAGGGAGATGACCCTAGGAAGAGATCAAAGAGCTGAACAGGAGGACCTTCCACGTTTCAGGTTTATACTGTATTACCAAAAAGGCTTTCAGCTTGTTCTTTAAAATCAAGTCATGCTGACAGCCAAAGAAAGTAATGCATACTTCTTCCACTAACAGAAGGTGTGTTCACAGAGGAATCAGATGTTATCCACAGTTCAATAGGAATTTAAAGGTCTCTATACTTAGGCAAAAAAAAAAATGTATACAGATATATATTGCTACAGATACAAATCTAAAATTCCAATAACTTTCACTTTTCTTTCCAGCAAAAACTGTTCTTGAGTGGGCTAGTATTCTTCTAATTATTAAAAAAATATTTCTCTGTGGTAAAGCACAACTGTTGACAAGAATTCTGCATTGTGAGATCATGTTCAGACATATGTGCATCCATGTTCATTTAATATTTTCCTTTAATTTGTATCTTGCAGAAAGATATTATCAACTCAGATATTTTAAATCTGAAATCTGTTCAGCCATCTGAATTACTGTTTAAAATAAATCATTGGAAATATAAGAATATTATCATATTGATGTGAGGACAAAATTCCTACATTTAAAAGTTTTTTTTAACGTTTCTTTGGTTTCATATTGTGCTTATTTCTTTTACATTTAAAACAAAAAAAAAAAGACAATTAATTCTTAAGATATGCAAGCAAAAGTGTTGAAGAATAATTTGTAGACTGTAAACATGCTTAGTCACAATCTGATCTCAAGTACATGTGTGAAATATTGGAGAATTTCAGTGAAGTTGAATTAGTGGTAGAATCTCTCATGGATTTTTTTTAGGATTGTTTTCAAAGATACAAGAAACCAGAACAGATATACTGTTTGAATTCATTGTCTCCTCCCATTTAGATAAGGTGAATATAATCATTCCCATATATTGAATTTTCAGACCCTATTGCATACATACCAGGAATATAACAGGAACCTGAATATAGTCTGCCTAGAAATTCCACCTACCTTTGTTGTCATAAAAAAAATGGATATTCTGCATCTTACCAGTGGCCATGTGGTATCCCCAAAAGGCCCCTGCACGTATTTGAGCATACAGTCATGGTTAGAGTACCAGAAGCATGGTGTGCTTAAACCTGTGACTCAAGCAGCAGATATTACTTGAGCCCAAACCAAGAGATTACACCACTTATCTGTTTATTTGCCTTTAATTCCTGATGCATTCAAAAACAATCCTGAAGCTACTTCAGCTCAGTACAATTGGTTTTGACTGATTTTGGATTTAGCAGTTGTATATATACATATATACGTATATACATATATACATATATATGTGTGCATGTATATCTATATATTTAAACTGAGACTGTATTTATCATATTATTAATATATACTTCCATATGCATTACCCATTACAGCTCATTATCTCTCTCCCTGATTCTAAACACATACTGACCTTGTATTTTATAGATATTACATGATGTATGTTTTCATTCTTTTTTCTGGACACTTGCACAAACATCAGGACAGTTAAAATATAATTTTGTTTTATGAAAATGATCTTATATTAGAAAAAAACACTCATTTGAAAATACATCCTTTGTCTAACAGAGTTTCAAGGATATATTTTTATTTTCTTTAAGTAAAATCTCTCTCTCTTTAAAGGTCAAATGTTAAATGGTTAATGGTATTGATTTATAACTAATAGTCACTTCATTTCTGTTATGGGAACTCTGAGAACTGGCTTGGTCTCCTAGCTGTGATAAAATGTAGTTTAAGCATGTAATTTATTATTTGTCCCTATGTGATTAATTGATAATTTACAATGCTGATTACTTAATCATCCACGATATTAATCAGCAGCCAGCTAAACAATAGCACTGGGTTAAATGGATTTAATATCAATGACCAAGTGGTCACTGAAAGGGAAAAATTCTTTCAGTTAAAGAGCTGACTTCAGATTTTTGCTGTCAAATGCTCCCTGTTAACCTTGCCTTCCTACTTGTTGCTGAAAACTCAGAACCAATCTGGCATTTCACCAGAATCAGCCCTCTAAAATGCTGGAATCAGGACCTGAGTTCAGCAAATGCCTGCATTGTTTCAAAATCCGTGGGAAATTTCACATGGCCTGGAAAATATTTTGTAACACAGTTAAAAGATCTTCTGTATGCAAACAAATAAGACTTCATCTCACTGTGTACTATATCAATGCAATAATTCAAAATAATACTGCAATAATAGCCAAACTTACTGTCTGCTGTGTAAGGAAATTCATTATCATTAAGTCTCCAAAAAGTTCTAGTTGTATCATCATTAATATCCATCCTGAAAAAAATTCCCTGCTTCAAACTGGGATATTTACTTCTCACTTTCTTATTGAGTATTGGGCAATTATCCTTTTAATGTGAGGTCAGCATAACTCACAAAAGTGTTTTCCTTATTTGCTCTGTGGATTGAAGATTTAATGACATTTAATGATCAATGAATTGCTGTTGTGGTATTTGTGTTCTCATGTATATTAAAAAATAGCATTCAATTTCTGTATATCTCTGTTTACTGAATAAAGAATTTATTCTTTTAATGATGTTACTGATGCTTTTTTTGCAATGGCATTTTACTGAGCTAATGAGCATGTCCCAAACTTACTTAATTATTGTATTACTAAACACAATAGAGCTTATGATCATGTTTTCTGAGCTTTAGCTGGTTGTAGTATATGTATACTACATTACTTATCTCAATGTCTTCAATTCAGAAATTTCCTCCATCAAACACTTAATCAGCATTTCTTCATGACCATTTTGCTTGGTTGGTTTGTGAGGAAAGCTTAAATAAAAGCTGGGAAAAAACCCTGTATCAGGTCAAAGGCAAGTTCATAACAACATGTTTATTGAATAGATCCATGAAAAAATTTCTCAAATATTTGGAGAAAGAACTTGGCCATTCGTCTTCTTAAGTGAACTACATTTCATTTTTAGTATATCCTAAATCACAGGAAATGTCTATTTAGTGTTAGGAAATGAAGTTTCAGCACAACCCTAATACTGCAGGTAAGACAATAGCTATTCTATAATATTGACAATAGCTATTCTATAATATTGAAGCAATCCAGTCATGGATGCCTCAGACAGCATCAAAACACAGGACATTAGTTCTTCTCAAGACTGATATTTAAGGTACTGTATTCTGTATGGTAATATTCTATTACCTGTCCAGCTACTTTAGGTTTTTCCACTTGGAATGTTGCATTTTTGCACATAACCTGTTCAGCTGTTTATGCTAGTTTTGTTATAACTGTTAAATCAGATATTCTTTTTCTTAAGCTGTGCTATGTTCCTGACCATGCATAAAGATGTAGGAGACAAAATTATAAAAAAAGCCCCAAACCACAACTGAACAGAATATAGTTAATATTAAGCATGAACTATAGCTATGTGAAAAAACCTAAAGAACTAAAGAAGTCTGGAGAAAACCTACATTAAATAGACTTTCAACATATTTTCCCACTGAAGTATTGCTAATATTATGTAGTGATACAAGTGTATACAAACAGTGTATTTCTCAGAGTCCATGGAAAACTTACTGCTTATGAATATTGGCCTTCTACAACTCTCAACTCATTTCTGTAATTAGCTTCATTTCCATGCAGCTCTGAATAATTTATAAGTAATTTCAAAAGAAGCAAAGAAAAGGTCATATATTGCTAAAACACCCTTTTATTTCTTTTTTTTTTAATATTACCATGATAATATTTATCCATATGGTAGAATACAAAAAGAAAAAAAAAGTATACAAAAAAACAAACACCGGTTTCATTATGATGCTTGTTCATTTTTTTCTCTTATTGTTTTGAAACAGGAATGGCAATAGATGCTGCAAAGAATTAATGATGCATACATAAACAATAAAATCACATGAGTGTCAACACTGACTTTTGGGTTTGGTGTGCTGGTGACCATCTCTCCATCTTTGTGCTTGGAGAAACAGAGGGAATAACTGCAGCTGTAACTAAATCCTGTATCTGGTTTGGAAAGCAACTGGTTTACCACTTTAATGAAATCTGTGAGGAAGTGAATAAATCTGTATTCAGGTACACAGAACTCTGTTCTTGGATGTTTGGTGTATAACCTCAAGCAGTTGCTTTCTGTCCCCCCATATGTCACCAGAACTGCTTTGTAAACTCCTACAGTCTTGGATTTTTGGGGTTTTTTTCCAGGGGGAATTTAGAAGGCGCTTTTCCACCATAATGTCTTTGTCTTCTAGTCCAGCACTCTGCCACAGTTTTTGGTTCCAGTGGAAAAATGTGGAAAAATAAATTGGCTGCCTTGTGATTATAATTAATGACATCAATTAATAAGAAGATAAATAAAAGTCCTTATAATTTTCAAACTACATGCTGTGTGACTAAAATGGTCATGTCTGAGATCAGATACAGAGAGACACAAAGACTCATTAGTTATAGCTCTGTTGTTATGCAGTAAAAGACATTGTGGTGTGAGTACACTTTGAAATTAAATGGTGATATGGTCAGTAGCTGTAACATAGGCAGACATGACATTGATTCCACAGAAGATTGTAAAAAAGATCATTTTCATAAAATGAAATAAGATTGAAATTAATACTTTTACTTGCCATTGTCTTTTTCAAATTGAGGAGAGCAAGTTAAATGCTGTAACAGCTCAGGATTCAAAAATGCAGTACTCAGTGATGTGCAGATGGCTTCTGTCCTCTACAGACTTTTAAATCTCCCTCCTGACAGTTCTGAACATGGACTTCAGGCCTTTTCTGATTCTTTCAAATAATTATATATAAATATTACTGTTATAAAATAGCAAATGAAATTCAAAACTAAACAATCTTCCACTCATAGGTGTATCTTCAAAATCTATTATGTCTCCATCAGAGGAAATTTTCTAGTGATAATAAAATAAATAAATAAATAAAATAAAAGCAATCATTGGCATTTGGAATCAATTTATATTAAAATGGGGTTTAAAATCACATACAGAACAAAATTGTTTGGGTTGGAAGTGACCTGAAAGATCATCTAATCTGCCATGGTCAGGGGCACCTTCCACTATACCAGACTGCCAAAAACTCCATCCAACCTAGCCTTGAACACCTTCAGGGATGGGGCATCCATAACTTTTATGCAACCTGTTCCAGTGTCTCACCACTGTAAAAAAGAGATATTTGTATTCAAAATATATTCAGAAAGTAGATAGGTACAATTGCATCATGATGATCAATATCACATTACAGGGTTTAAGGACTATTTGTTTGAATATACTCAATAGCAATAATAATCAAAATAATAATTATTGAACTCTCATTCTTTTATTACTTTTGTGAAGTAAATGATTCATCTTGACCATAAGTTTTTTCAGGTTGGACTTAAAAATAGAAAACAGAATAAAAATTTAAAAAAAAAAAAAAAAAAAAAAAAAAAAAAAAGAGAAAAAAAGAATCAGATTAAAAGATTAAAAGAACAGAGAGAGCTTCCTTGACCTACTCCGAGTAACTGATATGGCATGTAAGAGATAGAAAAGGTCTTAAGCAGCAAAAATGTTGAGTTTTGAAACATTGACGTTTGAAAGAACTACAGAAAAGTTACATGTATAAAATAGAGAGACAATGAATTAATAGCAAAACAAAGCCAAGGCCCAAGATAAGGAATAGCTAAAAGAAGCAGGAAGAGTAATATTCGTATTCAACTGAAGTAAAGCAGAAAGGAGCCTGCAAAATGAAAGGTTTAGCTCCTGGTCACCTACTATGAGGATCTGATCTAGGAAACCATTGATTCAAGATGTGATAAAGTAGACAGTTTAGTTATTAACTGCTCTGGTGTTACACATGCTCTGTGAAAAATAAAAATCTGTATTGACAGGTGGATTATATTTCTGTCTCTCTTCATCTTGAGGGATGATATCTGAACTTCTAGATGAGGACCTTAGAAAACCCCACAATTTTCAGCTTCTAGAGGAAGCTGTAATTTTCTAAAGGAATTAAAATTTTCTAGAGGAAAATTTGTGGGTACATTCAACAAAAACAAAGAGAGATTAAAAAGTAGTAATGATCCACTGGACTAAATGATAGAGAGACAATTTAACTGCTGTTATCACTCAGTAAAAGCAAGAATAATTATTTTGTGCAGAAACATTGGAGCATCAAAGTGAAACATTCTGCAAATGCATATAACACTCATTTGGTACATGGATTCAGTTCCCCATACAGAAATGAGCCTGAGCAAGCAATGGAACCTAGAAAATGATCAAGAATCTATATTAACATCTAAAGTACCAATGTACAAATAATCAGAAAGTAGGAATGAAAACACTCAGATGCTACAGATCACTGAACAGAATAGCTTCTGGATTGCATCACTACAGAGCAATGTGCAAAACTCAAGTATACCCTGTGAGTAATGAACTCATGCCTAAATCCAAAAATGAGCAACTGTGTAATCAGTGTGACAACAATGAGTCAAGAGGAGTGAAGATTTCCACTCCGGTGTGCCAAATAATAGATGATTCAGAAAAAGATGAAAAATAAATAAATTATATAATACTTATATCTTCATCTATTTTTATATTAATTTGTTACTTCTTTTAATATCAATTAAGAATTCCCATTCCTTAAGATGTAAGAAAAGAATACCTGAGTTGTAGTGATTTTCCACTGCAGTATGAAGTGGAATTCAGCAGTGAGCTGGTCTCCCTCAGAGTTTCTCCCTGATCTCTTGGCAAGCCACTTAATCCTTCAAAACCACAGTAAAAAGAGAATAATGGAACTTTTATGATCTGCTTTCAGTTTTTTGATAACAGATCATGAAAATTTTTAGACTTAGTGTTCTGAAAAACTAGCTTGCAACCATGGCACCTGACACTTAAGGCAAAAGTAATGTAGTTAGAGGGGAAATATGTTGATATTTGGTAGCACAGAAGGGCATCCTTGGAGCACATTTGCATATGATCTGATTGTTTAGGAGAGTCAGGCATTACAAAGTAAACTGTGCCTTTGAATAGAGATAAGGCTGCAGTTCTCAACATATAGAGAAATTTAGGCTGGGTCTGCCTAGATTTTTCTAGGGTGAGTGTGTTATTAACCAAAACCAATAGCTTTTAGTATGTTAAAAAGTTCAAACCGAAAATCAGAAATAAAAAATCTATTGCAAGAGTGTTCCATAATTGGGGCTTAAGAAGCAGCAGTGGAAACTCCTGTGAACTGAGCAACTTTTCACCCTAGCATGTGATGCACCCTTTTGCAGGAGCTGAAATAACAAAATCTGTGGGCAGATCTGTGGGAGTTTTTTTCACTGTCTTTTGGTGGCAGGCACGGCAAGAGGGACAGGTGCGTGGACTGAGGAGAAGCTTAAAAAAGCAATTTATAGTGCCCTGTCATATCAACTTAATTCAGACCTCAGTACCAAGATTTAAACAAGAGATATTTAAACAACAAGATTTAAAAATATGAGAGAAGGAAGGCTATTGTGAGAGGAGGAAAGCAACCATCTGGCATTGCAGTGGCTTTCTGGAGATGGAGATTATAAATGAGGTTAGTTCCACTGTTGAAATTAGGTGTTCTTGTCTATTAACTTTCTAATTAGTGCTTTTCTCTACCAGTTAAATCAATATTGTTTAACAAACTGCTTGGATCTCCCTGACAAAGAGGAAAATTAGTTCTGTGGGAGCCTGAATTTTAATATCATTGCCCAAAATCCAGAGGATTTTGCCAGAACTTTGAGCCAGGACTTTTTGTGGTGACATTTAATTTCATCCCAGACCTCATTCCTGTCTATCAAGTCAGAAAGGAACAAAGCCTTGTCTGAATACCACTGCATCAGGAAAAATCACAGTGTGCCAGAATGTGCATAAAAACATCTGTATTTGTTTGGTCATGCCCCACCCTGCAGATCCTTCTGAATCTTCAATTCCTCCACATTGCTGAAGCACTGGAAATGAATTTGCTGGAAGAATCCAGCTGAAAAGACTGGGGAGGTCAGGCTGACTATGTGATCCTTGAGCATGCTGCTGGGCATAGTTAGGAGGAGAATCAGGGAAAGCAAACTATCTGCAAAGGTATTTGGAGTGACATTGAATTTTCTCTGAACTGTTTTATTTCTGAGCACTTAACAAGTATAAGAGCTCCATCTATTCAGTGGCTTTTCAATTAGTAAAATAAACAACTCAGGAGCACTGGAAATCAAATTTGCATCCTTTGATAAGCACCAAGAAAAAGTGCTACAATTTATTGGTGATCTGGTTAAAAGCCTTCCTTTCTGTCCCTGGTACATAATAGAGACACATAGTTAAGAAATGCTGCCTGGGAAACTTATTTCAAAATGAGGAAGATAGCTGTTGGCAACATAAAATATCTTTTCTTGTCTAGAGATTCACTGCTTCCATTCTTTCCAGGGGCAATATAAAAGAAATCAAGAGCACCATCTTCTTGAAAAGGAGGAGTCCAGCAAACTGTCACACTGCTTGATGTATTTCTCCTCTCACCTCAGGACTATCTACTACATAATTGGCAATAAATTGTTGTTACTTCCTGCTATGGCAAAATCCCTTTGTGACTTTTATATAGTTGGATAGACAGAGGCATAGAGAGAATAAAAACCCAACAATAAAAGAATAATAGTGACAAAAATCTTCTAAAAGAAAAAAGACAGAAAAAACTTGGAATAAAAACTGTGTCTATGCATCCGTGTTCATCTTCTGTTCTCTTGTTAAAAAAGGAGAATAGATTCAAAACTGACTGAGCATTTTCTCATCTGTCCTCAGGAACTCGGAATTTTATCCATTAAATACCTATAAACAGACACCTTGCTCAGATCTCTGATACGTGTTCTTAAGTTTTCAATCAACAGTGAAGCATTTTGTGTACAGGAACTCCAACACAAGGTTTCTTAATTGCTTTTTATAATTTGCTTATTATATCTTTCTCAGATATGTTCCCTAGACACATTCCAATTAACTAAATATATATATATTTAATATATATATATATATATATATAAAACCAATTACACGTTCTTTTGTCATAATGTGGGGTTTAGATATGTACTGAAATGTCATGGCAGAAAAGCCAATAGCTTTTGCAGCAATGTATTCCTCCTATTCATGGTACATCTTGTTTTACCTTAGCATGAGAGCAAGAGAATTTGCTAGTTTTCAGATACTGTCAATGATAAAAAAAACAGTTTAGGAAACATATTTAAAATATAATAAAAGAACAGATTTATCTTTAAGGACACATTTTTTTCTAGCCCTGATTCTACTTCTGCTTTAAAGGTCAAAGTAAAACTAACAAATATAGTCAGGTGCACACTTCTGGATAGTCACTGAGGGAATGGGAAGGATTTAGTCTGCAACTGGGCTTTAGTGTGTTTCCGAATCCCACAAGAAAAAACAAAGCTGTTAACTCCCCTTCATCTGCTCCTTATAATGGGTAAAGTAATTCTACAGATTTAAGGAATTATAATATTTTTTTATGTTGCAATTCTATTTGGTTTTCTGTGCTATTTACTTTCTCTTGGAAACTAATAAATTAAAAACTCTTCACAGATTGTTCTGATTACCAGAGCTGTATTGGGTCTGGCTGAGCTGCAGTTCCTTTTCCCACAGAGCTGTGCTTTGCACTGGTAGCTGGAAAGGTGTTGATAAAAGGTGTTTTGGCTACAGATGAGCAGTGCTGGCACAGCATCAGGGCTGTCTCTAACATTCCCACCCCCATCGAGGTGCTGGCAGTGGGAAAGACCCTGGGAGGGGACACAAGCAGGCGAGCTGACCCAAATGAACCACAGGGATATTCCACACCAGGTGATGTCAGATCAGATATAAAAGCTAAGGGAGAGAGGAGGGATGGAGGGTATTTGTTGTGAGTGATGTTCTCTGGAGCAGTTGAGCATGCTAAAGTTCTGCTTCCCGTGACATGGATGAATATTGCTTGCTGATGGGAAGGAGAGATTGAACTTTTTTTTTTCCCTTGCTTATGTGTGTACAAACTTTTGCTTCATTTGCTGTAGTAAACTGATTTTTTTTTAACCTACTAATTATTTTCCATCTTATTTTCTCTCCTCTGTCCAGCTGCTGAGTAATAGAGCTGTTTATGAGTACCTGCCACCCAGCTGAGGTCAACTCATTGCAACAGACTGAAAAATTTTGTTAGGTTGTTTATGAAAAATTCATTAACACTATCTATCTAGATTTTGTGGAAGTTATACACAATGATTAGTTAGGTTTTGCTGAAAAACACATAACAGTTTTCTTTATCAAGTACTCGTCGAAAAAACCTCAAAGCGTCTAATGATATTTGAATCCATGCTGTATCATACTGTATAGAATTTATTCCAGGTAGCCCCCTTCACATGGGATCATCTCCTAGAAGAAAACCCCAATGGATGTAGTTTTCCATTTTTTATCAACATATCCTAATAGTTAAATAGTGGATGTATCATGATAATCATGATTTTTTTATTATTAAATTGTTTTCATGTAAAACATGTCTAAGTGGATCTGTGTTAATTTTTACATGAAGTATGGATTACATCTCTATATAAATATACCTATTCTAAAAATTCAGTGATAAGAAACAAAGAGGCAACTCTGACTTTGTTCACATCTTTCTCAGTGAGGGGCTCCACAGAACAAGGTATAAAGTAGATAAGATTTTAATAGCTTTCTCCTCTCTTCCTTTCTTTGGACCACTAGAAAATGCTGCCTCTGAAATAAATTTGCCTCTTTGACATAGTGTTGAATGCAATTATTTTCTTTTATGGAACAGTTCCTGCTAGGAATGCAAATAGCAAAAATATCACCCAGTTTGACCAGAATCAGCTAGCTTGTGTCAAAACCAGGATCATTCAAATTCATTTTGCAGTCAGTAAAGTTCCCACTGACTTCAGTACCTGTATGCCTGGGGTTTAAAATTCAGCACAAATATCATGTGAGGGAACCTTGTAATTTTTCTTTTTTCTTCCTTCTTTGGCTTTTTTAATAATATAAATTATAATCTTTTGTATTTCTTTGCAACTTAGTCCTGCTTCTGTATTGAATATGAAGGGAATTTTCAAAAGGCCTCAGGATTATTTTAATGCAGTTTCTGCTGAAGTCTTGGAAAGTTTTTTTAGTAACCGAATGGTATCATGGAAATTAATGGGGTTTTAAGAAATCCACAAACTCCTCCCCTCCTCCCCACACTCCCATTCCCCCACTAAATTGTTAGGGTTAGCTTCTTTCTAAAAAAAATGATTTTTTTTTTTATTATTATTGTATTATTGCTACTATTGTACTATTATTCTACCTAATAAATCAAAGATTATTTAGTTTTATAGCTTGTTTTTCTTCTGTTTATAACCATTATAGCTTTGTATTTATAGGAAAAACAGGTTGATGAAAAACTACATGGATCAGGTAATGATCAGCAGTACCCAAGCACAAACAGCATTAAATTGTAACTGCTGACTGTATTCAGGAGACTTTTGTCATTGACTCGTTTCCTTCAGAAAACTTTTTGTTGCCTAGACAATAAACAGAGCAAGTGACAGTCATTTCTTGATTTTATTCCATTTTCTTAGGCTTGCATGCATTGCCATAGTCTTGCAGCTCTCATTATTTCTCAGTATCTCAGCATTTCACAACATGCCATTGTAGAACTTGATGGGTTTATGTCGACACTCCTTTCAAATACAGCAAGAGTCATATAAACAAATGCTTAGCCTGTGGCAATGCTCACCTGTTAGCTAGGGAACAGTGGGAACTGCCAAAGAACCAAGCTTAAGGAAAAAATAGTGGTTTGTTGTTTTGCAGTACTGTCAAAAAAGTCTTTGCTGAAGGGTCATGTTGGGTAAATAATGCCAATTAGCAGTTCTGCATGTACCTTCTTCATAGTTCCATACATGTCAATGTGATACACAGAAGCCAGGAAGAACTATGGAAAATGGAGCAAATATTTGTTGCCTTCCTCCCCCTTTCTTCCTCTCCCTTTCTTTTTCCCTTTTCTTTTTGGCATTAAAATGCAAAGGAAACATTGTAATTTAAGTTCCTACCACAGCTGAGTGACCCTGTGGTAGTCTTACAGTACTTGAGCCACTCATTCAGTTTTTCTGGTCTGGGAAATGAGGAGAAAGGGGAAAGAGTGCCAGAAAACACCCTCTTATTTTAAGTATGTCTGATGAGAAATCCTGCTGGAAAATGCTTCTTTGCTAAATTTGCCTTTCTAATCCTTCTTCCTGTGGTTGTATACCAGAAAGAAAGCTGGAAGGGGGTTCTTTCTTTTTCTTTTTTCTTTAGTCTTGGAAAGCCAAAATAGACAATTCCTTGGTCAAACACTTCCATTTTTAAATTGATACATTTTTTTTTTTTTTAATTAAAGCCCTTGAGAATATTCAGTATAATCATGTTTTTTGTTGGTTGGGATTCTTTTTCCTTTCATTAAAGCATCATCCTGATTTTGCTTAGACTGACTCCTCCATCCTTGATGAGAAGTTCAGTAATAATGCAACCTAAAAGTCTAGATCTTTAAAAAATATATATCTATAGACATAGTAGGTGTTGTAGGCATGTTTAAGGTCTGATACCTACTTCTGGTTCAAAGCTTAGAGCACTTTGTGCTGGCTCAAGTGCTACTCAAGTACACATAGCAAGTTGTGCTAGAGATTCTCCTTTCTGTTATTAATCACTGAGAAGTAACACCTAATTCAGGCAAAACAACTGGTTTTTATTAGCTGAATATTCAGTGGATCTACCTCTTCCAAAAAGTATATATGTATTCTTTTACATTCATTTCTGTATATAGAAAAATGATAAGTATTTTTCCCAAATCCAGATTCTACACAATTCTGAGTCACCTCTATGAATCTCTTAATTGATTAAGGTACTTAATACCCTTCTGTCTATGTTAAACTTGTGTACACTTTCATTTCCTCACTGATCATTTGGGCAGATCTGGGATATAAATACATTACAGGTAGCTCTGGGCCAGATGCTCTTTACAATTCAAAGAACAGTAAGAATGAAATAAAGGTGAGGAGGTGTGAAATCACATTCTGAAAGCAATTCTTCAGGCAGAGTGCAAATTATCAGTCAGTGTGCTTTTATCTGTGTAACTCTGAGAAGCCAGAAGATACTGCCATCTTTGAGGACTTTTTGTCATCTGCATGTCCAGTTGTGCACACTGGTGCTTAAGCATATGGCTGAATCTTTGTGTGCCCTTTCTATATTGACATACATAGGTATCTTTTAAATGACTTTTTTTTTAGCTAAGATAAGTCATCTTTTTTACTTATAATTACATCTGAAAACATGTCTCAGTGAACTCATGGCAGAAAAAGTAAAAATACTCCAAAAGATTCAATTAATTTTCATCATTAATTAATGAATTGAAATTTAAAATTAAGTGATTATTCCACAGAGATAAGTATAAAAATAAATATGTGGAGAGAGTTTGCAATAACCAAATAATTGATTAATCAATTAATCATTCTGCATACATTTAATTAATCAAAACAACAGAGAACAAACAGAGCCTTTATATAAATTGAGCTGGAATTCTAGTAATTAAAAATAGCTAGCTGTTCTTTTGGTAGATAAGCTGTTTGCTATAGATACAAATGTATTCTTTTCCTCTGTTTTGATAAATCAACAGGAGAATTCAGGGATAAACATGTATCCTGTTAAGGAGAGATGACTTTAGCTAATTTTCAGCTTATACTATTTCTTTTTAATGAGAAATATGTGAGCCTTGGGTTATATTATTACAGTGTAATAATCAATAATTACTTGCAAAGAGCCTGCTTTAAGATGTTCATCTGGCTAAATTTCTCTCTTCTAATAAATTTGCAAGTAGATAGGTGTTCCAAGAAGGGCATTGAATTGGCTTCATTTGGTTCAGACTTATTATGCAGATGCCTACCTGGAAGACTTGGCTGGTTTCTTTTTCTTCCCTGCTCTTCCTTGTCTCCCTTTGTCTCATCTTGCCTCCTGATGGCTTACTTGCACTATAATAACTTTTCATAAGTAGCTCCAAATTTCCTATTAACATGTAAGATAATTCTAATATCCAATGTATTCATCACTATCTTATGAACCTATGAGGAATTTCTGCCTTTTCAATTTGCAAAGTGTCATATATCGGAACTAGTTACCAGTGGCCATGTTAGTGACCTGATTAACTCTGCAGCATGAATGGTTTAATGACTTCTTCTCTATTCCCCAATCTTTGTCTCTCTGTGAGGCAGCTCTATATATTGCATCACTCTGACCTGTAAATCCCAGATAAGAAAATTTCTTTTTTCTATAAACTGTTTCATGCAGATATTATTTTATTTTTGTCACTCAGATTCATTACACTGAAAATATATTTTATTACAATCTTATTTAATAATATAATATTAAATAATAATAATAAATTGCAATTATTTTTATTTTCCTCTCTGAGGAAGATTGTACTTTTTCTGCCACTGCTATTTCCTTCCCCTCTGCTGTTTATTTCTTCCCTCCAATTCAGTAATCTTATTCACAAAATCTTTTTCTGTGGTAGAGATCTGCTGCCATTAGAGAAGTCCCACAAGATGTTGCACTGACATTTGTATTTTTTTCAGATCCATACTGAGAAAATATGTTAAGATTTTGATTTATTAATTCAAGAGGCTGGTCCTAATAAAAATAGAAATATATCATCCTAAAGAGTCTTATTTCCTGTTTTAACAACAGTTAGGTCCTATGAGCACTTGTGAGTTTTAAGAGAAGGCCGTGGGAATCAATGCTAGTATATGAGTGGATGGTATAGCACAGTCCCTAAACTGAAACATCCAGCCTTAGGGCAGGACACAGACAGGACACTCCATTCATGAGGAATGACAGAGACAGGTACTGAGTTGGGTCTGGGGTCCCTTGTGAAGCTTTGTACCTGCTCCTGTAATCTCTATATTGCTATGTAATATCTTTATTACACCAAGATAACAAATGAATTCTAAATAAAAAGAACATGCGTGAAGAAAATTTTTTATAAAGAAACAGAATTTTTAAACATAATGAAAATTTTTTATTGTTAACACAAACAATTTCTTTTCTCACTTTTTTTTTTTTTTATTTTGGTTAGGGGTTCAGAATATATAACACACCAGTTCCATAAAGATCACAGATAATTTCCAGAGGTACTTCCTCCATCTTGTAATTCAGTTTTTGTCTATCTGCGAGGCCTGTAGTTGGCATTTTTGCCTGGGATTTCTTTTGAGATTTTTTTTTTTTTAGATTTGAAAATCTGCAAAGATTTTGAAATTTAAAAAAATTATTTGAAAGTTTTCTGGTTTCTTTTTTTTTTTTTTGCAAGTGTTTTAATTTAAATACGGAAATGTCACAGAGCATGCAAGCTTTTCCTTCTAAATTTGCAATGAAATTAAAACATACTGAGCATTTTAACTCATGTAAGTTATACTTATATAGAATTCCTTTTCCTAACAAATAAATATCTGAATTTTCAATTTCAATGTTCTCTGTCCTTCCTGTTCTTGTGTTTAGTCCTCAATTGTGCTTGATAAATGGTAAAGCCTATATCCATACCTTTTCTTAGAAGTGTAAGTTTAAGACATTAATACATAAAAAATTCCCATCAAGATGACCTTTATGTATTAATAACTTTAAGATTCCAGAAAGCTTCAGAGTCAGAGGGGGAACTAGAGCAGAGAATTTATATCTGTCCTGAAACAAGAGTTTTATTTCTGAAAGGAAAAGTGATCCAATAGGTGGTTGTTAAAAACCTGACAACCCATTTCAACATCATATTGGAGCAAAAATATTTTGTTAATGCACTTTATTTACACAATTAGTTTTAATTTACAGCTCCAGGTGTGTTTCACAGCATCACTGATCCCTTCCATATTTTTTCCTCCTGACACATAAGGGCTGTTAGTTTGGGAAAAAAGAAAACAAGACCAATGAACAAATATATATCAAAGAACAAAATGTAAATCTCCAGTTCAAAAACACATATTTTCTTATATTCTGTCTGAAAAGGTACAAACCAGTAAGCTGAAAGTATCTGAGATGTGCATCTTTAATACCAACTTCAGGGAACTTCTATATTTGTTGCAAAAATACCCACCCACCAGCAGGACAAGTTTTTAAATTTGGAGGTGAGACTTGCAATAGTCCTTCAATATTCAATGTATTTTGCAAGAAGACCATTGTTTGTACAATTATTGCTTTGAACATAATTTAACATCTGTTCCTGCTAGTTTGCTGCCCATTTCTCAACTTTTGCTTCTGAGATTTATTGAAGATTTGGCTGCTTAAAAATTACTTAGTGTTTCTTACTTGGAAGGCTAAGAGTTTCTGGAAGGTTCTCCAATTAATAGAGACAGTTTCAGGGAAAACCTGTAGTTAAATACTGAGAGAGGAGAGCTGCAGAAGCAAATAAAAATTAAATATTGAGATGACAGTAGATTAGTTAGATACAGTGTAGAAAAACAAAGTCCATGGGTTAGAGATTTTGTTACCTTATCAAGCTTGAGAAGGAGGAAAAGGCAGATTTAAACCATGACCTAATTACAACTGTCCTTAATAGTTTATCTCTAAAGTAGGGACCAGAGAGCCACAGTAAATTTACTTAGATAAACAGACAATCACACAACATAAACTCCACTCTGTTTGCTGTGGGATATGACATTCATTAAGTCTGTTTGTAAGATGTGTTAAATTAAGCTTGAAATTGCATGAGAACTTTGGCTGAGAGAAATTTTGAAGTGTTCAGGCGACAGGATGGTGGTAGAAAGTATTGTAGCTTGGCATGCAAAATGGTTTGGATCAGCACAATTTTACCACATCTGTAGAAATGAGACTTCTTTAGAAAACAAAAAGATTTTAACTCCTTCGACCTTTCTGCTGTCTTGCCACCCTGAATGCCAATGTCTAAGATTGAATTGAACTATTTAACTCATTTCTTAAAAGTTCTTGGTATGTTCCCACTCTTTTGTCCTCCTGGGATCAGATGGAGGGGTCCTGCTGGTGTTCTCTGTTCAGCTGTGGGTGATTGTGAGGCACTAAGGGCATTTCTGAGATCCTGGATGCAGCAGAATTTGTGCTTGGCAAATTCCACAACCCCAGGAATTCTGGACATACCACACACACCTCTGAATATACCACACATACACAGACCTCTGAATATACCACACCCCCTGAACACTGTGCTTTAGCAATAGAGCTGGTATGGAGGCAAACAGGATCTTTGACACATCTGAAAATACTGAAAAATGGCAGGGAAGGATGGACTTCTACACAGATATTTAACAGTGTTTGTAACAATATTGTACTCTAGACTTCCACTACTGATGGACTGAAGAATGAATTCTATGGTATGCTCGCATTAAAGAAAAGAATAAAAGAATAGAGCTTTTTGAAAATTTTATTTCATTGGCAAAATAAATAAATAAAAAGAATATATTTTTTTTTATCAGCCTGACATTTAATTTTCCACAGTTTTCCCAGTAATTTAAAAATGAATAAATTAATATTATTTCACTGATGGACAATGTTTTACCTTTGAAAAACAATTTTGGATATATATTTTTATTGAAATAATGCTTTTAAGAACAACCCTAAAATAAATACTTTTATAAAAAAGTCAAATGAAACTTTGTGTAAGTTTTTTAAGCATGTGTAAACATAGCATACTGGCCAAAAATCATACTTTAATGAGAAAAACTTAATCAATTCCCTCACATGTCTTCAAGGAAATAATTCCGAAACACTAAGCCTAAGAAAAAAAATTTCTGTCTGAAATTTCAAGATATTGAGAAGAAAGGAAATTGCTATGATTTTTAAAGAAGAGACACTGCCTATTTCCTGTGTTTGAGAATGAAAAATAACCATTGCTCTGATGTGAAACAAAGCAAAGTGATTAATACCCAGTATATTCTTGTTCCAATATGTGTCTGCATGTGTCTGGCCTAACACTGTATCCCCTGTTAACATCTTGCTCCTCAGTTTTAAGAGTTTTATAACCCTTCAGAAATATTTCAAGTGGCTGCACAGATGTATTAAAATCTTCAGATTTATTAAGGTTTTAAAATCCCAGCCCTAGTATAAGCAGAGTCCTTGGACATTCATTTTGGTGTTTTGAAACAGACATTTCCCTTGCTTAATGGCAACAGGTGGCCTGTCTAGATGGCCAGATGCCAAAACTTAAGATTCTAGAAAATTTTAAGAGAGAAGGAGCAGAGTGTTGTAACAAAGTACTTACCACATTTTTGACATGGAAGGAATCAAAGTCTGAAGTGTCGTGTCTTGAATTTCTGCTATTCTGTTCTGATACAGGGATTTTATTTTTTTTTTAAAAACAAAAGGAGTAATTGAGCTATCCATGCTTATCCAGTCCTTTTGACTATCAGTCCTACAGCTAAAAGGACTCTCTCTATAGCTATAAAGGAGAGCCCCGTTAGATTTCTCCCTTAACAATCTGAACACAAAGATTAGTCCTTGTTGGTATGGTAGGAAAAGAAAGACTGTCTTTTTTTTTTTTTTTTTTTTTCTTGTTTCTCCTGTCTCTTCTCTCTTCTAGACAATGCTTTCTAAGGAAATGTGTTGTGAATAAGCATTTCTCACATTATTGAAATACTTTGCAGTAATAATGGGGTTATCTTTAAAGACTACCTGTGAAGGTGCTGGTTTCATCTAAAATATACTGAGAGGAAAAAACTGAAGTAATTAATCTGATTTCCAGTAAGAACTCTTATAATCATTGTTTTTATGAACTTACATACAACTTTATGAACATACATACAACTTTTTGACTTGATCCTATGGTTTCATAGATTTCTTTATATTCTGACACTCCACAAAATGGGGAGTCAATGAAGTTTTTTCATGTACTTAACATCCTTAAAAACTTATTTCTGGCATGTTATTTCAGAATTCATATTGACTTCTTGACCCAAAATTTAGTCACAAATACATTTATACAATCTCTTGCAAGCTTCTCAGATATGAATATGTGTTAGTGTATGTGTTATTTTTCTGTGACTTTGGTAAGCAAAGTCTTTACAAGTCATGAAGCATAACAAAATCATCTAAAGGAAATAATTTTAATTTTTTTTTAAAAATATATTAGCTGAATTTTACAGAGAACTCTCAGAGAAGAATGAAAGAAACAATTTGATTTCATGTATGAATAAACTGTCTGAAACAATTAATCTTGCATTTTATTAACAAGGAAACCTTGTCTGTCTCTTTGCTTACATATTTTTTCAGGGTAAATAATGTATTTAAACATATTGAATAAATAAAAATTCTGAACAGTAGTAAGTTTATAGACTTTATTTCATCTTGAACTACATGGCACATTCTCTTGTATTAGTTCACAACTGATTAGAAAGCAGAATTTCAGGTGGCTGTGGACCAAATGAAGTGAATCCAGAGTGAAGTACTAAGCTTTGACATGTTACCCTTGAAAACAATGGTTGAAATGAAATTAAAATTCTTCTTCTGGAGTTGAATATTTTACAGTATTTGGGACCTCATTACTAAGGGCATGTCAGATACCCAGGCCAGTCTCTTTTCATACCACTGACTTTAAAATGCTGAGTGTGGATTTAAAGAAATAAATAAGAAGGCTTCATACAGACCAGTTTTCTAGCTATACTTGTTTTGATTAAGAAACACATGGTAATAAACTATAGGTCTATTAAAGTCATTGTTTTGCTTTGTGACAGTCTTTAGTCAAATGAATGTGCAAGTGCAAAAACCCACACACATTTATAATTTCTCTCCACTGATAATGAGTGTTTGGATCTTCATATCATTTCTTATCAGGTTTAGCCAAATTTATTCTCTGGCTTTTTTAAAAATGCAGTCCCAATACATGGCTTATGACTAGACTTTCCAAATGCTGCAGCTATATGTAGAATAAAAAAATGCACACTATAAAGATCAGTTGGAAAAAGTTTTGATTTTGCATTATACAACTCAAGAAGTGCAGCATAAGACTGGAGCTACACTGTGAGATAATCCAATCCTAGTCTGCATTCAATCTGTCACTCTTCCTACCAGATGTAGATGCTGCTCCAGTGCCAGCCACAGACCTCGAGTGCAACACACAGCACTGAGGAAAAATTTAAAAGATGAAAGAAGGAAAGATATTTATAAGACATTTGAAATATATTGCATATCATTTCTGATAAAAATGAGAATATATGATGCATAAATTAGGTTTTAAGAAGAAAATCATGGTGCTTTTGAATAAGAAATATTCACATATTTTTACAGTGTAGTACTGACTAGATGCAAGAAACCAGTAAGAAACTTCTGTAAGTACAAAAAAGAGAGAATTATTTTTTTGACCTCCACAAGTGCCTTCTAGGCTTACCAGTTACTATGCAGTATCTTCCTAAACAGAAGAAATATTAGAAAGAGCATTCTTAGGAGTTCGACACTAACATCAAATTATTAGGGTGTCAATTTGCCAGTAACAGTTTTCCAAAGTTCAATAACCCAGGTCATAGGCTTTCTTTCTCGATGTGCAATAATACTGTCCTGAGATTTACACTTGGATGGATAACCTGAATGATGGGAAATCAGTTAAAAATAGTACCTGTTTGATCAGATTGTAAATTACCAATATTTTTCTTGGGTAAGTGTGAATTCTCTGCAATGCATGGAGGAAGAGTGAAACACAAACCTTTCCATTTATTCAGTCTCATGTACTCAGTCATTGAATGCGTGGTTTCCACCTTTCACTTCTGGCATCCTCAATGTGTTCCGATGTTCAGACAAGTTCAAGTACAAACCGTGAGACTGAACAGCAATTTACATCATTTTATAACAAGAAAGAAAAAAAAAAGGTGAGGAGAACTATGATCACAAAACTAGTAATAGAGGTTGTATCACCCAGTTTTAAATGTTTATAGTGTGGGATTTTATGAACAAGCACAGTTTTTTTGTTCTTCACTCCCTGCACTATCTACAAGCAGAGGTAAAATTGTTGCAAATAGCTATGTTTTTAATAAACATTAATTCTAAAGTTCCTAGAGGGGAATACTGGAGGTTGCAGTCAATAAAAGTAGAATCTCCTTATAAAAATAAATATGATTTTTTTTTTAATTTAATAAAATATATTGGTTACATTTTAAAGTTATTATGCCAATGGTCCCCAGGATCTGTCTGGCCCTTTACTCATTTTTTTTCTGTATCTGGTGCAGCACATACTTGAGAAAGAGAATTAGCTGGAGGCAATGTAATTTTAGGATTCTTCTAGTTGGTGATTGTACTAGAAAGAAAATTTAAAGAATCAAAATAGGTTTGTTCACTTTCTTCATAAGTCCCTTTTTTTTTTTATAATTATTTGAATTATAAAGTAGGTGGTATACATAGTGGTGATCAAACTAGAAAATTAAGATCATAATGAAATTAAAAAATTCAAGAATCATAATTCTTATGACACATGAGCAAAAAATATAGCTTTTCTTTAAAGCAAGAACTGTATTTATGAGCATGTCTGATGTGAAAATTAAGATAAACAAAGAAGCAGATAACAGAAATACCTGTATTTAATTTGAGCAGGTGTATTTTCCAAATTTAACGCACCATATCTCCAGTCACATCAAATTCAGTGGTACTTGTGCAATTTTAAACTTCATACCCAATTTTGTCCCCAAGGGAATATCTCACTACTACATTTGAAAGTCTGTAATGCACCATTGTAAAATACCTGGTTTGTTACTTTTTAATTTATAATCTCTGTAATCTCCTCTCACTAGTTTCTCTCTATACACTCACTGGTGTGTAAGAAAATGATTTAGCATAACTATGAGCTACATACTGGATTTTACTTGTTCCTTCTACAGATTACATTTGTTATGCTTATCTGTAAAGCATCTTTTTATCTAAGTTTTATGGACAGGATTACATAAAATTGTTTTCTTTTCTAATGGGGGACAAGACTTGGTGCCAAGGAGATCTCTGGCAGTTGTATATCCACATGATGGTGTTGGGATACTTTATGCAGGGTGAGCACTGCATGAGAGCTATGATTTACAGTAGTTTACACATCTGACAAAGTGTGCTATTAATTAATTGTTTCACATTACTTTGCTTTCCTAGTGAGCTGCCTCTGTGTATAGAGTCTGTAACTTCATGCACTGGCCATGAACTGGCCATTCTCATTTAGAATAATGAAGATTCTCTAGAAATGGGTGGAGCATATCTGTGGGATACAAGGAACAACCATCACAGGTCATACACTGGCTAAGATCAAACACATGTCTAATAGTGCTTTGATTCTTCAAAGCTTAATCAAAATCCTTATACTTGCAAATAGAAGAACTCATTTAGTATTACCTGTGTGGTAGGGTGGGGAAGAAATGAGGGAGAAGAGGGGAGAAGGGGAAAAGGGGAGAGAATACAGAGATAATAGAACTCCAGATAGAAACAAGAAGGCAGAGTTATCTTAGGCATGTTCTAAAGTGTTTACTGAAGTTTTCCTGTTAATATGGAGCTACCAGAATAAGACATTGCCAGGGAGAAAGAGGACTGTAGTGCAGTGGTTTCATTTAAACACTCAGACTAAGAGTACTGATCTGCTCCACTTAAGCACCATCACCAGAATGAAGCAGACAGAGTCTCTGCAGCTGATTTCCTTCACTTTAGCACTTACATATCAAGACTGTTACATAATCTAGAGATTCATATTGCACTCCCTGCAGAGACCTTAGTGTTATACTACAGAGGAAACTGAAGATGGTGGTTCTGCAGGGATTCTGATACTCCAAGGCTTGGTTTTGGCTAAATTTCAGAAAAGCTGCCCAAGCCTGTCATCAGCAATCTTGTTTACTCCCACACCCAGCTATGTAGGTCTAGAAGAGAGTCTATTTGAATTAGATATGCATTCTGTGTGACTGGAGAGCCAGTAGCTGGCCTCGGTTTCAGATAGTCAGCCCTCTGAGTGGGAGTTTCAATCAGAAAACAAAGCAAGGGAAAACATGCATAAAATCGAAACCTCTTAGATTTAGGAAGCAGGATCAAATTCCATTCTGTCATAAGGATTGGATGCAATAACCTACAGAAGAGTTTGTTTATTCTCACTAGCCTTCTTAAACTTATGGCACAGGCATGTCTTTGTTCGATGTTACAGATTGAATAACCCAATCTGAGATAATAATAACTGATTTAGCTATAAACATATGCCAGAAATCCAGAGTAAACTTGCAAGATGAGATAGTCATTCCTCATCATTTCATCATTTCATCCTTTCATGATTTCTGCGCTTTACAAACCAACTCTCTGGGTAAAGGCTATGAAATTACAACGGAGATCAGTGCCCACCCTTCACCTCCCCATACTCTGCTGACTGATGTAAAATCTCTGAATTAAAAAACTTTAAGAAAACTGGCATGAAATTAGGCACTGCAGGAGCAGCAAAGGGATACACAGTGTGATAGTATCAGGAAAATTAATCCAACAGAGTAAGCCTGAGTTTCTGCCTGATCTGGATGACAGTGGACCATGGGAGTCATTCTAAACTCAGGTGAATATGAAATCATAATTTTAGCATGTAACTAAGAGGAAGAAAATGTCAGTGCTTCACATTTGCAATTCTTTGATAGGGAAACAGATATATTAAAGTGAAGAGTCTGGAAAGAGAAGGAAGGAGCTTTACTTTTGCTAAGTCTCAAAGTTAACAACATAGTGGGAGCTGATCTATACTGAATGTCTTTTTTAAGCTTTCAGAATAATGAACCCATGCTTTAATGGGCCAAACTATATGATAGAGTGGAGACAGCTTTCCTCTACTTTATAATACATTGTCCTTGATGTATTGCAGAAAAAAAAAATTGATAGGTCATATTGTATATCTCCTAAAGGACTGTTCTTCAGTTGAGAGTTACCAATCTACTTCAAAAATTTACAGTGAAAAATTTCAACTCATGGTATAGTGAGCCTTAATGTCTTAATAGAGTAATCATCAACACCATATTTTGTGTTTTCTGATGAGCTAACTTTCTTGTTTTCATTTTCTTTAAGAAAGCCAAGTAGCAATGATGCAGTTCATAGGCTGAATATAAAAGATTATCCTCAAAAGGACTGTCAGATACTGGGGGTTTGCATTTAATACTGACAGGCATGGAAAGACTAATTAGCCAATAGCAATGCCAGCAGTGTTAATGAATAGTTGGAGTTCTGGGCAGGCTGGAGCTACTGTTGTCTTGGACAAGAATAGACTATAAATGGGTTTGAGTGCTACAAACTCTTTCTACTATTCAATGCCACTTAGAAGGTGCATTATGCCTAAGCAAACAAAATGAGTGATAACACTCCTGTCTCCACTGACCCACATAACAAAATGTACACTCACAGTGCTCCAATCAATTACTTTTCTAACCCAGCTGGCTCCTCAATTCTCAATCAATGAGATCGCAGATGAAGCACTCATTCCCCTTTTCCTTCGTCTGAATTAATATGGATTTGCTCATGAACTTAACACAATTATTCCTGTAAGGACAAAGTAAAGAAAAAGGTGTTTCTCAGCTTAGAAAGTGCTGGTGACAAAGTGCTAAAGGACTTATCCCTTTTCCAGTGAAGCCAACGGAAACTTTCCGTTTTATTTTAATTAAGACATCATCAGGCATTTTCCTGAGATAAAACCTGAAGTTACAGATTCCTGAAGGTCTCAGATTTCAGAGAACTAGTGATTGCTTGTGTATGATGAAGTTAGAACACTGCTGGAAAGTAAAGAAAAGGTTAGGTCTAACATCTGTGGTGTCAAGGAAGAAAAAAATAGGTATTAACAAGCTCTTGACAAGGTTGTCTGTTGATGGCAACCTTCCCATGTCCTTTACTGAGCTATCAAAAATTTTCATATTTTCCCTCTTAAGAATTTGGAGCTTTAAAACAATCTGGCAGGAAATTTCAGAAGTAAATATATTTTTGTAAGGCTCAGCTAACAGTCAGCATTAGACAAAGCCACATTTAAGGATTTTAATATGCCTGACCTGGTTTTCAGAAATGCTAAGCATCAACAACTCTCAGTGTCATCAGTGTTGGTAAACAGCTGAAAAGCAAATAAATACCCAGGTTGAGGTTAATTCCATCCATCAAATAAGTGCCACACAGCTACTAAAGCCCTGTTCTTACAGTGGAATGGGGGCAAGAAAACTGGAAAAGTGAATGTGATAAAATACATGGGTTGAGATAAGAACTGCTTAAAAATTGAAATTGAAAAAAAAATCATCACCACAATAGTAATATTGATAAGACTAAATTGTCATGATGATAAAGAAAGTAACAACAAGAAATAAATAAAACCAACCCAAAAGCTATGCAAATGAAAGAAATTCCTCATCACTAACTGACTGATGCCCAGACATTCTTGAGCAGCAGCTTAATGGAAAACCTTTCCCCCCATTTTAATAGTGAGCATCACATATGGTCTGGAATATCCCTTTATCCTTTTGGGCTCAGCTGTCCTTGCTGTGTCCCCTATCAACATCTTATGCACCCAAAGCCTCCTTGCTGGTGGGGTGGGGAACAGAAGAGGCCCTGAGCCTGTGTAAGCACTTCCCAGCAGTAACTAAAAAGTCCCTGTGTTACCAACACTCTTTTCAGCCAAATCCAAATGTAGGCCCTTACTGGCTACACTGAGGAAAATTACACAACCTCATCTAAAATCAGCATAACTCAACACACAAAAAACCCCCAGGCCTGACCCCAAGCAATGCTTTAAGTGCTTATATATCGCTATAAAACACTTATATACAAAGCACTGTTCCCTTAACAACCATTCTCTGTAAAGTATGGAAGGTTCCCTCTTAGTTATGCATTTCTCTACAGCTGCAAGACTTCAGTGAGCTTAAAGAAGCAGTGAAATGTTCCTTTTCTCCAGTGAGAAGGTAACTAACTAAATGTAGACAAAAGTAACAAGAGAAAAGCTGGGTCCTAATGCTGAAAATAAAATAAGAAACTTGAACACTGTTTGTTGCATCCAGTGATTAAAAGCCTAACCATTTAAGCTAACATTGTAATAGCACTGAGACAGAACCTAAAATACTGTACAAAATTTGGTATTACATACTTTCAACATAGAAATTACATCAGCGCTACTACTTTTAATTAGGTTTTCTTTAAAACATGGATAGAAATTGGATTTTGGCTCTGTTCATCTGTCTTGAAAACAAGAAATCCATAAATGTATTCAGACAGCATTTAGAAAGACACAACAGAACTTGAATCAACTCAATAATATTCCACTGTGGGCTATTTTTGCTATCCATTTTAAGCCAAGATAATGGCAGCATGATTCTGCTTATAATTTTGCCTTAGACAATGGGATTTTTATAAAGGTTTTAAGATATCCTATGTAAAACACTAATGAGATGTTCAAATTTTTTATTTTTATTTTTTTTACAGAAACAGACATGGAAGTCAGAAGGTATTCACAGGGTACAAAGTCATTGCACATATCTGAGTGTGAAAGTTCAAAGGAAACACTACAGTAGTCATATCATTTGTGAGAAGTCATCCAGCAAATATAAAGTTTTCCCTGACACTGTTTTTAAACTGCATTCCAAATTCTATTCAATACAAACATATTGGGATTATCTGCAAAATGGTAGTTATGTACGCATAGGAAATTATTTCTATTTTTATTATGCTTCAAAAAATTCTTTATTTCACATGACGTAAATTTCAAGCTTCGTCTTATAAATATCCATTAACACTCTTAGAAATTACCCAAATTAATAGTTATGGATTCCAGAGAACCATCTTCTCTATTTAGAAAGCAAAATGCTTCTTTTCTGATGCCTAAATATATCAGATTATTAACTGAAAAAAAGAGACAAATATAGGTATAGCAAAGAAAAAATAACTAGTAATCAGATGAAGTGGGCAAATGGATGAATTCCAATTTTACATATTTGTATTTTATTATATTTATAGCATGTGTGCTTTGTAAACTGTGCCCAAAGCTTATGAATGAGAAAAATACACTGTCAACATAAGAACGGGCTTCCAAAGCAAAGCAACTGAACTCATCCACATGGAAGTCACAGCAGAAAATATTATCTTCTCTTTGCCCAAGACAAAAAAAGACTGGGTATCCCTATGCTAGCCACTGAAATCTGCCAAACTGATCAACTGCCTGCAGTGCATTTGGGTCAGTCAGCAGGATGAGTATGTGAAAAAGCTTCAGAGAGAAGAAGTAAAGTGGAGATAAAGAATTGGAGATTCGGTGACGCTGCAGCTCAGCTGTGAATCAGAACTGGAATGTTAGGGAAGGGAAAGACCTCTTTGTGCACTTCACCTGTCTGAAGTGTGGACAGGGCCATGTAGTCTCTCTGCTGTTGTCTATAACCAAACCCAGGGAAGGTGTAATCCTAAGGGATTGCCATGGGATGTTACTGTGCCTGTTCCAAGCACTTGCTGGAAAAAATAATGTCACACTCAAGAATTACCATTTGTGGTCAGTGACTTGCTTTAGAAGGAGTTCAAAATATTTATAAGAAGACACATATCTTGCCTGTGGGGGTAAGAAATTACCTCAAGGATCTGCTTTAAAACACTTCATAGAGCAGAAAATGCTTAGCATGATAAATTTTATATGTGATTTAATATATTACCACAGTAGAAACTTCACAGATAATTTCAGGGTTGGTTTTTTTTTTTTTTCGTTTTTTCTGACCTTATAACTTTTAGTACAATCATGTAATCGGGCAGTTTTTAAAACTAAACTTGGCTTTTCATCTGGGTCAGCTCTTTGAACTGACATTCTGTTTTGTTGTGATTGTCTGTAGTCATAGCATTTCTCTGATCTGTGCTTATTATCCACCATCTCAGCAGCTGAATAAGCATTTTATAAGTCTAGGTAACAGTTTCATACCAGATAATCATTTTTACTGACTGCTCATTCCAGTCAAGTAATCATTTAAAATTTGTTAATGATTGTCTTCTATCTTTTTATAGAGAGCACAGCACAGAGTGAATCTGGAATATGTAAATATCAGCTAAGAAGCTTTTAAATGTAAGATGAGATTCGTCCAAAAGAATCAATGAAACCACAAAGCCACATTCAACATCATGAAAAAGGTACAAATTAACATTAAGCTCTATAATTACTTTACAATTTAGAGGCCTCACATATATGCAGAAAATATCCTTTTGTAATGTGTTTGAAATTATATTTCTGAAAACAGATGCTTTCTCCTGCCATCTGTCATAAGCCTGTTTGTACCCCAGCCTTCTTACTTGTTTAGAAGCCAAAATAAATAAAACAAAAATGTGTCCTGAAAAACACTGGTAAAATAGTGCCAGTTCATTAATTTTCATACCACGTCACTTTCCTGTGTTAATACATAGCATATTTTCCTCTCTTTTACTGTTAACAATAAACATCATAATCTTGTTTTAGTTGCATTTTTTTCGAAAGTTAAAAAAAAATAAAATAAAAAAGTTTTCTAGTCTTCTGGAGAGAACTTGTTCTAGCCTTGCAAACCCAGCCAAATCTATGATAAAGGAAGTCTCATGAAGCAAATACCTTGGTCATGACCCTTGCACTAAAAGCCAGGAAAAGGCTGCTCTAGGAAAACGGTAGAGCTGTAAAATCTGGGCATCTGCTCTAAATTTTGGTCTTAAAGTCAGAATTCTTTCATTTGCTTTTAAATATTGCACTGCAAAGTATTTTTCAAAGTATTTTTCAATCTATTTGTGCATATAAAGTGCCATGATCAGATATTTATAAATAGGTAACAGTAAAAAACTCAACACAGTCACCAGCTTATATATAAATATATATATATGTGTACGCATCCTTCCTATGTCTATCTCCATCTATCACAGCTGCAATGACTCTATATATTTAGGGTTTGACACATGTTGGCTGATAATTCACTTTATTAAACCAGTTTTACATACTGGATAGTAAATTTAAGAAGCTTTGATATGCAATAGATCACACCAGGTGCATTTGTCAGCTTTGTTCTGAAAGAATATGGGGTTTTTTCTCTTTTCTTCTGCATCCTTTGCTTTTTCACAATGATATTTTACTCAAGATGCAGGCTAAAGAAGCAATAAAGGGGATAACAATAAACTTGTGCCTCAACTAGAGATAAACAGACATTTCAAAGAGAAAATAAGATAATTTGCCCATTAAATGGTTCAGAACACTGAGATTAATATAAAGTCTATTTTTGTCCTAATTTCTATCTGCAGGCTGCTGAGAATGGCACTGCAACGTGCTCTGATTGAGCGGTTATTTTATGGCTGGGACCTTGCAGTGCACTCGAGTCCTTTTGTGACTAGGGATCCACTGTGTGCCTTAGTCTTTTCACCTTGTTATAAAGAGAAACAATTGCTCTAAGAGAAGACAGTAAGAAGTCTATCAGAGCTTCAAAATATAGAGACTGGAACATACTTTATTCCTTTCAAAACTACTGTCTTCCCACTGAACTCTACAGCAACTGACAAAAAAGGTACCATGCAGTCCTGTGTGTCTGTGAAATTATTGATAGGCCAGTAATATTTTCAAAACATTTTAGAATATTTCTGAATGGCAACATTAAATCTCTTATTCTATAGCTGTAGTTTATGTATTTCATATTTTTCCTTCACACATGTTTATTTTGGACTCAGAAGCATATATTCAAATCACTTTCTCAAGGGCAGTTTAGCTCCACAGTAAGACAGATAGTACAATTAAAAATTATTTTCTTTGAGAAACCTATAAAACTGAAGTCTTTAGTGTGTGTTTATGGTATATCATAAAGTTGTTTTTGTGCGAGCTCGAAAAGTAATATGGTGTAAATTGTAAAGATTAAACAACAACAAAAAAAAGACTGAAACTTTCATATATAAATTCCAAATTAAGGTTTTCTCAATAAAAACAGATTAAATGCAGAAAGCTTAAATATAGCTATCCAGCACAACAGCCACTGCAGACTTCTCTACAAGGTATCATGCCAGTAGCAGAAATAAAAAGACTTGAAAGCATTTGTATACTTGTTATAATAAATTGGTTTGGGAAAATGTAGTATCATTTTTAGACAGTTAGCACTCAATACAAATAAAAATATTTGTAGTGTCATTCTCAGAAACTTGAACCCAAATTTGGGGGAACAGAACTAAGTGCTTAGAACAAATTCTTTAATCTTAGTCTAAATGGATCTGTGACAAATGATCTTGTAAATCATTACCTATTTTGACTTCAGGACACTAAACACCACCCAGATTTCTGCATAATCCAAAGTCCAAAAAATTTAATATGACCAGTCTACCAAGACTGACATTTTCATTTATTTACTGATTCTCCTACAGTCAGAGAGATAGAATAGCCAGAAGAACAGGCATTCCTTCTTAACAACGTGGTCAGATAAATATAGCTATACACATGAAAAACATGTCCATAAGTACTCTAATACAGTATCTAAACTGTCAGACTTTGCTCTTAAAACACATAAAATTAAAAAAAAAAACCCACATTTTACAAGTCCTCACATTATATTCTAAATTATATTAGCTTACTTCATTCTTTTCTACATAGGAATACTGATATGAACCTTTAGGAATACTGATATAAAACTCAGAAAAATCTAGATTTGCTCATATTCCATCCCTGTGTGGAAAGGTTTATTTCTTAAATCAGAGTGAATTTAGTGTCATATTGGCAGCACAGGTCCATCCTGGCAATAAAATCTCTAAATATGTGTGAGTGTTTGCATGTGAGATTACGTATGCATATTATTATGTATATATTTACACATATACTTGCGTGTGTATAGATATTTATATGCACATATGCTTGATTGTTTTAGTTACAAAAGAGAGAAAATTGACTCTTCTGTTTTTAAAATCTTTCGATGGTTTGTAAGATATGCCACTGAAATTTTCAAAATAACAATTATTGGATTTATTTTTTTGGCAAGAAGCATGGAATGTAAGTAAAGACCATTTACCATTATACATCTAGAGCTCTCTATTTTCTTATATATTTTTCTTTAGTGCTTTTAATGCTTAGTTAACCTTAAAATTTTCACTGTCCAAGGATGAAATAGGAAAAAAGCGGTTTAAAATTCTGCTTATGTCATCTACTTGTAGGGCTGGAGGGAGAGTCAAAGAAGAACAAAATAGTCTGTTGAGGGTGGATATATTTTAATGACAAAATGATGACAGAAAAATTATGGTAATCTTGGAATCTCATTAAATAGGATCCAGCTGAATTTATTGGACAGAATGCAGGAGAACAATGTCCAAGAAAAAGAAAAGAGATTTATAATCAAAAAAAAATTCCATTTTTCTAGAAACATATGGTATTTTTTTTATAAAAATATGCATATATGTATCTGTAGTTTTTTAGATGGAGTAGATATATAAGGTAGAGGAAAATATCCCAGCAAATTCTAGGTTATTTTCTCTCTATCTAACCCAACTTGGCTGAGCATAAAACAATATTCATATGAATATTGTGAGAAAAATGTTCTCTTATAATATACAATGTTTTCAGAATGGAGAAATGACATAAAGTCTGCAGAAAATATAATTTCTATTCCCAGCTTGAACTGATTACTGAGTCAGAGCGATTCAGAAAAGTATACCTCCATAGGTATTGCCATAAACAAGTTTACATGAAAGCCAGCCATTCCCCAGGCACTTAATGGAAGATGTGTTGACACTCAGTGAGATTTAACAGGTATATAGTCAGAAAGGCAGCATATCAAAAGCATATAAAAGCCATATCAATAGTTACAGTGGTTGCAGTAGATTAAAACAGGGTAGATATTCCTGTACCAAAACAAGAATGACAAAATTTCCTATCAATATATTAAAAAAGAAAAAAAAAAAAGCTGGAAATTTATTAATTTGAGAAGGATGAAGGAGCTGGATCATCCTGTGTGTGCCCACGCTGTAGCTGCTGGGTAAGTACAGGCAGCCACAGAAGGAAAAATTTTCTTAGTCCTGTAGAATAGGTCCTCCAACCAACTCTCTGCCTTAGCATACGTACATATGTAGATGTAGGAATGTATTTCCGTCTCCATTATTCATGCATTTCGTGTGCACACATATATTCATGGAACTTAATACATTTTAAGAGAAAAAAAAGTCTGAATTTAACACAATAATAGAATCATTGCTTGAACACTTTGTAAGGAAAACAAGTTGACAAATCCTGCCGGGAAAATAAATAGAAACATCATTGTAATCTTATAATTTCAATTCTCCCCAGGTGTGTCCTACAGTTACCTACACATTCATCCATTATCAATCACACATTTATAGCTAAGAATTTTTTTTTAGAAGAGCTATATCATGAAATACTTAACCCATGCTATTTTCTCTAGTGTTGATATCATTTTATGTACAACTTATCTAAGAAAGATAGAAGAGTGACCTGAAGCAAGTTTGAAATTCGGAGTTCTGTCTTAAATGACCCACCTGAGTCTGTGCACAGCAGTGTGTGATTGTCTGTGTATGCCCATGGTTTCATGTCTGCATCTTTTTGTATAACAGGTTCCAGCTTGCCTTGCCTGTACTCTGACCTAACAAGCAAACTCCATCCTAATTGCATGTCTATCATGCCCAAGCCAGTTAAATTCCATTTCAGTTGATCTTATTCTCTCAGGAATAGCACTTGTCTGCAAAGGCTGAGCAGCATCTGCCTGGTGTAATGTGGGCACACACCTATGCACACGTTTCTGTAGACACACTAGAAACTCAATTTTCTTCTCCTCATATAAGTCAAAAATTTACCCTCAAAAAAAGATTAGTTGGAATTTCTTCCACTTGTTTTTATGGTGTACAATCTTACTTTTTTCTCACGAAAAAGAATCTTGGCTCTTATAACTGTCTTGTAGAGTGGCTTGGACTTTGGAGTTTCCACTTGGTAGTATCCAGAGAATTTTTTGAGATCTTGCTTTTTTCAGGTGAACCTTTACTTTGTATTATTTAATTCCATCCTCTTTATACTGTAATTTGTACACTGTAATACTCTACAAGTGTTAGTCAGAAATCAGAGTGATCCTTGAAAGTCCATTTAGTAATCTTGTCACACTCATTAATACCTCTTAGTGACTGTTATTCAATTCCCTTTTCTCTAATTACTTCAATGCTCTGTATTCTCTGATATGGATTAAATCCTCTGATAGGCTAGGATCTGAAAGGCTTTTTCTATTAATATTTTATATGTCATTCGTAGATGTGGCGAGTTAGGCTGAGCTAACAGCCAAATGTCCACAGAACAGCTCATACACCCTTCCTCCTCCACAGGACACGGGGAGAAAACAGGATTAGGAAGCTGTTGGGTCAAGATAAAGACAAGGAGATTGATGCAATTCACTGTCACAGGCAAAATATAGTCACTGGGGGAAAATTAATTTAATTTATTGCCAACGTGGGTAGTGAGAAAAAAGTAGATAAACTTTAAATCAACACCTTTTCCCAACTCTTCTCAGGTCCTTCTCTTCACACTGACCTCCCCACCCTGAGCAGCTCAGCGAGGCTCTGCATTTGGTGTGTGTTACAGTCAGTACACAGCAGTTTCTCTCTGTCTTTCCCTCCTCATCAGCCTGTTCCTCTGCTTTTGCACTGTCTTTCCATCAGACATTGTTCCTTCATGCATATCCAGCAGCTCCAGCGTGAGGCCTCCCCAGGCTGCAGCAGATAGGTACTCTGCGATGAAGCTTTTCATTCTCCTTCTCTGACCTCTGGATTTTCTTTACTGTTTGTCATCCTTTGTATCCTCTTCCTGTCCCTTTTCTGAAACACGTTTCCCCAGAGATGGCACCATGTGCCTCCTGAGGTGGGAGACAGATGGAACACAGTCCTGACACTGACTCCCCACAGAGGCCACCCCTGCAGGCCCGTCCTCTCCTGCCTCTCTGCTACCAAAACCTTGCCAACTGCACCCAATGTCTCAGCTTTAAACATTCAGAAATGCAATTTCAATACTTAGGATATAACCTATTAATTTTATTTCAACTGTGTGCTCCTCTTGGGACGTTTTTTTCCATATCAGATAATGGGTTTTGGATGAAAAAGGGAGGAGTTTTAGCAGTACTTGTGAGAGGTATTCTTCATAATCTATAGATTTTATGGCCAAGAGGTGACTAAATTCCTATGCTTTAATTTACTATATAATGCAGACTGTGTCGTTCCAGCCCTTGTAATTTATTCTGTTGTGGTCCTAATAAATTATATTTAACTAAAACACATGTTAACTGTGCTTAGAAGCTGTGAAAAAAAAAAAGTCTGTTGATCTTAACCTCCATAAGTGACTGCCTTCAGTTTGAGGTGACTGTGAGGAGTGACCAAGTCCCTTCAATGATACCAAGACATGAAATCTTAAGTAGTAGTTGCACTGTATGTTTGAAGGTATTCCATGAAACTTCCCACAAAATGCTTGTGCTGTGTACACAAATAAAATGAAATATATTAAAAAAAATTAAATAAAAGCTCACAGAAATATAAAAATAAAAAAAAAAATCCACCAAGCACAACTAGGAAACCTTTAACAATGTCTGAAAGATAAACAGATGCATAAATAAGATAAATTTTTCATGATGTGTGAAAGAGAAAAAAGAAACTAGTTTCTTTTCCTCACAGAAAATTCCTCATGTATTCTTAGTAAGTAAACTCTGATGCATTGAAGAAATACTAGATTATTTTATACATTTTTCTTTTCATTCTTGTAAACAAGAATATCTTGGATAGATCTTTGTCCAGAATCTTCTGGATAAAAGAAATTGTTTAGAAAAAAACCAAAAATTAATTAGTTATCCATGCAGCCATATAGTCTTAACTTATAGATTTTAAAAAATATAGAGAATATAAGGCTTTTCTGGTTTTGAAAGTGCATTATGCTCAGGTCTGTGGGTCATTAACACCCCCTATTTTTTTTTTTCTATACAATTCATTCTTATGTCCCAAAGATAGCCCATTGCATTAGAATAAAGAGCAGTTTTCTACTGACATCCTTGACAGAGATCTTCCAGTTCAGCAAACAAATAGGACAGGTAAACTCATGCAAGGGAGCTATGCTGCTTTACCAAAGCTCTGATATCATACTGACAATGTCTCTAAGTTATATTCAGCCTCACTGGCACTGCTCAGTCTGAAGTTAAATCCTGGGATAGCAGACTACCAGGCTGTAGTCAGGAACACCAAGAGATATTGCATGAAGAACCAGTGCAAAATGATTGTTGTCAGGTATATATATTTCCCGCTGAATAATCTCAGGTGTCAAGACTGGGTAGTGGATACTCAGGCTTCTTAGTGAAGTTCCAATAAATCTGGAAGGCATATCTGGATCAGTTGATCAGATACAACCCAAGTTCTGTAATTCCATTGTTGTTATCAAATGAAGTATTTGCATAAAGGACAGTAAATTCATTCCCAAATGCATTCTTGCAAACTACCGTGCTGTATTTCCTAACATTACTAGAAACATTTTGTGTCACCCTCCAACAGTGAGACTAGCTCAAAAGATGGGCAATCAAATGTAGCTTAACTGCAGGTTAAAAAGGCAAAAGTCAATAAAGACAAAGGGCAAAGCTGTTAGCAGAAATTTATTGATGTCCTTCATTGTCTTGTCCAAGCTTTGCTCTTTATTGCTCTACCTCTGTTCTTGCAGGAAAAAATAACTCAAGTCCACATATAGAAAATAAGCAGAGCACTTACCATCCAAATCTCTCTGTTTCCCTCAAATCATCAGCTACTCTTTGGAACATGTAGTTTTTGTCAAATGAGGCTGTGGTTTAACTCCAGAGACTTTCCTGTAAGTGAAGAAAGCACAGCCAAAGCCACCAGGAGTCTGATTCAACTTTGAACAGACCAGAGAGAGTTAATCCTCAGGAATTGTTACCTGCCAAAGGAAGATGAAAGCCCAGGTAAGGGAGTGAGCGTGAACCTTCACCATTAAACAGACATGGATACAGTAAAAGACAGTCTGTTCTCTCATTGATGTTACATAGCATTGCTCTGAGTAATGACTCCAAAGAGCTAACCACAAAGACAAAGGGAAAAGGAAACAAGAAAATGAGGTGATTAATAAAAATCAGGGATGGAAAAACACAGGTTTATTGTGACAAGTATTAAAAAAATATATACATAATAAAGGCCAAGAAACACAGCCACTACAGGAATCACTCTTGCAAGCCAAGGTATTACATGGGATCACAAGAGCTGTTTGAGTTGTCTTCCTGCAGGTTCTGGTGATTTATATGGCTCTGTTTTGATTATTATTGAAAAGAAAGGGAGACATTTTTACTACAATAAGGCATTTCTACTGGGGATTTGCACTCAGAGGAAAGAGGTAGCATTCTGTTCAAACATAAGGTCTAAGCACTGAAATGTAAGTTTCTTTAATTCACCTTGTAGCTTGATAATAATGTGAAAATTGAGGGGCCTTTCAAGAAGCCTGAAAGTACCTCAATGACTTTTAAAATAAGGTTGTGTCAACAACCTCAGCATCTTTCAACAATCTTCACATAGAAGAGTTGGAAAATTTGGAATGGCCCTAGGGCTTCATTTATTCATGCTTTGTTACCTTTTTTCGTTCCTTGTGCTGTTTTTCCTTTTTTGGGAATAGAATATAGAATTCCTTTTTTTCTTTTTTTTTTCTTGGTGGGGTGTGGGTAGGATTATTGTGGTAGTGATAGGAAGGGAAGGAAGAACAACCTTATCCATTAGATTTATGCAAAGAAATAGATGGGAAGAATATTATATTACAATATTATGAGATGGGAAGAAATTTTAAAATATATTTATAATACTGCATTATCAAAAGTATTTAAATACAAAGTAAATTATTTAGTTATTCACTATACGTATTGCAGATGTTAATGCCTGGCAATTATGAGATAGATGCATTGTTAAATCTAATAGAGTTTGCCAAAAAAAATTAAAGGAAGATTAATCCTGGTTTGTTTGGTATTTTTTTTTTAATTTGCAGTGACTATTCCTTATTGGTTTACAAAAAATAATTTCATAAATAGAAACAGATCATTATGGAGACAAGGGAATGATGATTTTATTGACAGTTTGAATTAAGTTAATTTATGTTTGTATTTATGCATTTCTTATTTATTATCTGGCCTAAATTAAGTTGTCAAATTTGTTTTTCAGGCTGCTTTAAGATTCTTTTCCTCCAAGTGACCATGATGTCTCCAGCCATCATTTCACTCTATTGTCTTAATTGTTAAAGCTTGGGATACTTTGGGTCCTGCCAATACACAACAGCAGAAATCCTGAGGATGTCTCCCCCCTTCCTTTCTATAGACATATCTGACTTTTAGGAAAGGTTTGTGTTTGATAGGAATGTAAATTCTTCTGTCTCTGGGTGATTGATTCCGTATGCACGTTGGTGCCAGACGACTTTTCCATTTGAAAATACCGACGTAAACATGTATGCACTTGGTAAGTGATATACCTGAACTTATATTTTTTCTTGTTAAAGGTAATTGAGGGAAAGGTGCTAGTGGATCAAAGAAATATGTTTTCTGTGTTTCATGAAGCTTCGGAGACTTTTAAGAAATCTGGTCTTTTAACTAATCATAGAATCAAAAATGCAAATCCTAACAAATATTACCAGGTTCTCTGAAGTTAGGACAGGGAACCAATATAATATTTATGATTAATTTGAACAAGCACTCAAAGGGGGTGGTTTTTAAAGATTTTTTTTTTTACATTATTTCTATTGATGATGTCGTTTTTTTCTTTATTTCTAACTTCTTGAAGATGATGGTGGAGCCACCTGATTTATCTGATATAAATACAAACTGTCTGAATTAATACAGGTGTTTGGAATTAGAACTCAGCTTTATCCTTTCTTTATATTGTTTTTCTTTCTGTTTCAAAAAGATGTAGTTTATTTATTGAAAGACAAAGTTCCAATGGAACAATCCCTGGGAAAAGATTTATCAGATCCAACATAACCTATGATGTATATCTTCTTCTACCCCTCATATTAAGACAGCTGGAACATTCAGGTGGTTGAAACATAGACCTCAGTCCCAAGTTTCCCTAAAAAATCAGGAGTTTTATGATGGATGTCATTTCATGATGGAGAATCTTAGACAGACAATGTTTCTTTGTTTGTTCCAATGAATTTAATCTTGGAAAAATTATATCTTGTCCAATGATTTAAGTGTTGGAAAATTAAATCCTGGGTGAAATTTCTGGATGGACAAAAAGCATTTACACCAGAGTATACTGAGATTTTCCAAGGAAAGGGAAAAGGAAAGGCAAAAGATAAGAAAAAAAGGAAAGGAAAAGGGAAAGGAAAAGAGAAGATGAAAGGAGAAAATGAAGAGAAAGAAAATGAAAGGAACCAAAGATTTTATTTTCATTTCTAATGAGTAGCAAACTTACTATTGCTCAAGAACAAAGAAGTTTTAAATAAAGGAATATTAATTTAAGCACATTATACTTGGTAGAAATATGCAGCATCAATCATTTGAAGACAGATGAATTAGTGGGATTTAAAAAAATCTCCATGAAAATTCTTCTTCTCCTAGTGGGGACACAAAAGAGAGGATAGGCCTATGAGGGCAGAGGGCAAAAAAACCCATCATCTTAATATCTTCCTTCCTCCTTCAAACATGAGAAAAAAGCTTTGATTGTGAAAAAGAATAAGGATAAACAAAATAGCCTGTTTCTACTTTGGTTTTGAAGTGAAATATAGACTTCAGCACTTCACATTTCCTTGTAGCTCGGATCTCATTGTCAGCATCGTAAGATATTCTGTACATCTTTCCTGTAGTTTGCCCTTCCCCTCACCTCAGATAAAACCCCTTTCATGGCACTATCAATGGGGTTTTGTGAAGTTCATAACTTCCAAACCCCTTTAAGACAGAATTTCATGGTGTACAGGATCTGTCAAACAGATTAGTGAAGAGAGATAGAGTGGGTGCATTTGGGAAAGATAGGTCTTTGAAAACACAGAGCAACTGTGAGCATGTTCAGTTCTTTGTCCAAGATGTTTGACTTTTCAAAGTCTGAGAAAAGTTTCCTTGAGGGATATGAATTTTACATGAGCTACCCTATTTCACTGTATTTGTTTCTTTGACAGTGACACTTTTTTAGCTCTTTAATACTATTTTCGATAAGTGATTTAATCACTAATATGTAGGAGAGATTTGATTTCCTCTATGTCAGGTATAGCTCAATAATGATTCATTTCTTAGAAGTGTGTGCCAACTTTGATTCAGACGTGAGCCCTAGTGCATCAAAATAGTGTTTAGATACAGTGCATTCTTCCTAATGTGCTTTTAGTCATTGCTCAGCTTATGTCAGGAGCAAAGGATATGAAAGATACTGGCCCCAGCTGTCTTCTGTTCTAGCTTTAGCTATAATTTGCTAAATCAGCTTGGAGAAAATATTGTAGTATCTAGTAATTTTTTAATATGTAGCAGGCCAACTAAGAACATGATGTGTGTGCATACATCTGATGTAGATCAGCAAATTATGCTGCTGCAGTTCTTCTGAAAATACATTCAATAAATACTATTTTTCTCTATAATTTTTTTTTGTGTGTTTTGGATTTTTATTATGTAGAACATTCAAAAAATAGCCATTTATCATTCATATCAGCATGCTTTTTTGGATCCAGTTACAAAATATTTTGTATTTTTTTTGTGGACTATTTATTTTTCTGGTTTTTTTAAATTTATGTCACCGTTTTCCCTGATAAACAATTAGTTGATGTTCCTATATATCATCAAATCAAAAGAATGAGTGTATCTCCAGTCCTGATTTAATGATTTCTATCTCAGATCCTCCAAAGTAAGCCAACTCAGTTTGTAAAATAGTCTGGGTGATGAGAGTTATGTTTTCTTCCTCTTTTTCTAATAAGAAGTTCCTTAGACATAATGTGCTGATATTTGAGAAGAGAAATAATTCATGACAGAAATCAGATAGCAGAAACTAGATTGAAGAGATCTCCACAAATAATAGGTTTGCATTGCTACCACCTCTCAGCCTGGCATTAAATCTTTAAGTGTTTTATTTTAGTATTGTTCTGGCAGTAAGAGCTTGAACTTCAGTCTTTCCCCTGGGTAACTGCTATATGAGTCCATTTAATGAATAATTCATGAGTATTCTTTTCTTCTCTCTAGCCTAAATACTTAGTAATTGCATAAAAACAGAATAAAATACATCAGGAGAAAATGAAAATTGCCTATTTTATGAAATTATATCACATTTAATATTTTTCCATTGAAGTGAAGTCAAATCCTCTTGTACTGAAGGAATTTTTACTCCTTGGGGCAAAAAATAAATTAAATAATGAATATTGGACACCACATTTCCATTGTCTTTGGCACTTTGTGAACAGGCAAATGTCTGTATTGCATTTGAGGAATAAGAATGTTCTTATAGAGATGAACAAGCTACCATAGTCTTCAAAGCAGTTGAGCTTAATGTATTCTTTAGCTTTTATTGGAATCCTACTGAATTATTATCCTAGCTTTCCTATCTCTGTCTCCCATATGCTTCATTCATTCTAGACAGAAGCAAAGGAGGAAGCATCTCAGTCATGAACACAGTTGATGGGAATTTAAGAAACCAGGTGCTGCAATAATGACTTGAAACACTTTGTCCTTTTCAGAATGTACTTCTCAAATTCTCTGTGACTTCATTTGGACAAAATAATTTTTCCCTGCTTTTCAGAAAAAATGTCTACAAGATATCCTCCTTGACCCTGCTAGAGTGCATATAAACATCTTATATCACATCTACTTAGAAGGACAACATTAGGATAGAAGATAACTTTGGAACCTTGGACAGGGAACTTTCTTGTTTATACATTGAAAAATCTAGTGCACATTCAGTTTATCAGTTTTTGGAAAACTAACAAGGGACACAAAATAGAGAGGTGGGTTCCTCAACATGAGACATGAGACATCAGCAATTCTTCAAATAAGGTGATAAAGAATCCAGCTGGCATGCACTTTCTAAAGAGAGAATTATGTTTCTTTATAAATGTGTTTAGGTATTTAATTACAGACAATTAATAAAAAAAATCAAAAAAATCCATGTTTTATACAGTGTTGCTCATATTGCTAATGGAGCAATAAGAGCAATAGGAGCTACTTATGCTCCTATCACTGTTCCAGTACTACTAGTACTAGTGCTGGTATTGGTTCTGGTACTATTACTGCTACCACTGTTGGAATTTCTGTTACCTCTCCTTCCAGTCATGAACATGGATTTTATTGTTCTATTTTCTTTTTCTGGTTTTTGTTTGTATCTTGTGCACAGTGTCAGAAATTCATTCGTTCCCAGTTTATGATGCAATGAAAATTGCCAAATTTGGCACTCAATCTTTCAATTTCCAAGAGCAGAGAAGGAAGACTTCTAAGGAAGTCTTTTAAGTAAATGCCTCTCCCTCTCTTCTTCATGCACATGTTCATTCATACATGCACATATAACTGGAAATTAAAATTACACTCAGATAATGTTTATGGTGGCTACAGAATACAATGAATGAAAGGAAATGCTAGTCAAGGGTGAAAAGCACCATATGTCTTCAATAGCCTTGGCACAATGGGGAACCACCTGAATAGTTTTCTTAATGCACCCTGTCGTGCCTAGGTATTGATGGACATATGGTACATTTCACCCTGAACTGTGAATTTCCTGAAACAGCTGTAATGCTCTTTTAATGTTTTTCTGGATAATGACACATTCACAGCATACATTATAGAGCCATTCCTCCCTGACCCTTCAGGTGGCCCATGTACTTTATCAGTCTATAGAAAACAGGATATCAGTGGATCATTTATCTTCTGGTTGCATAAATATGTCTCATTCATTGACATATTCTACAGAGGCTTAAAGTTTTTGCTGACTGCACCACGAGAAGGCCAACAAGGTATTCAAGATTGCTGTCCTCTGGCAAGATCACAAACAAGCTCAAGATACAGACACAAAAACAACAGAATTAAGCATAAGAGAAGCTCTTTGCTTTAATAATTTTATAGTTCATTCCCTTACTCCCATTTTTGCAAGATAAACTGGGGAAAATTCATGGGTGTATATGGAAAAATCAAGATGGACACAAATGTAAATATATAAGGTAATGAAATAATATAATATTGGGATATATATGTTATTCTCCCCATAGATTTAATTCCTCTATGCAACTCATCCTGTGACTCATCCTTTATACATGCCACAGAATCATTCATTTTTCATTTCATTGCTGACTAAAAATATAAAATATAAATATAATTTCTTTATTTTTATGATCAGTTACTGGCAGTAACTTAGATCTTATAAACCTGTTTGGGTAAATAGATTGGTTTATTTAAGAGAGAAATTATATTATGTGTAAGAATGTCTCTTTCTTTTTATTAAAAGAACAGATAAAAAAATCAGATTTAAATCTTTAAATAATCATTTGCTCTATAGAAAACTCACTTCCTTACATCAGAAACATTATTTGAACACTTTTCTTAAAATTTTTTACAGGAATTACTGACTGATGAAAGACTTTAGGTTAATAAAGTTTTAAAGACTGCTGTTTCTTTTATATTGTTTCTGCCATATCCTTTTGTTATCACCACCTTTATATAAAATGGTCAGCATATCTTACAGGTCATCAGTCGCTTCTTCACTTCTGTGGAGCAATGCACTGCACAACCAGAATTTGTGTCTGAGAAAACCAGCCAGGCAGCTGAATGGATTAGAGAGAGATTGGTACTATAGTTTTACATTAATTTAATCTCTTTCTTAAACTTTACTTCATATTTTCAAACACAACAACTAAATATATTCATGAAAATAACCAGTTTTCCCACCATGTATTTTATAGAAGTTTTATAGATGTCATTATGTAATCACTGATTCCAGGACTACATGCCAGATTATCATGTTAAAATGCTCTCATATGTAGAATCAAAATGTTCCTTTTTTAAAACAACTGTTTCCAGAAATTCTGGGATCAATGAAAATGTATATAAATTTTCTATTGTTTTACTCCCAAAGTAAAGAGTCCTGAGAAATGAAAACCTGTTTGGTTGCTGTATTTTTTGTTTGGACTTTTTTTTTCCTTGCAGGGATTATATTTTAGGTTTTTTGTGTGTGCCTAAGTTATACGTAGTGTGCTGCTCTGAAAACTGATGTTGTTGTTTTCCCCAGATTTTTAAATTAAGATAATCCTGTCTCTTTCATAGGCCTTACTCATGCAAGTACTCATTTCTAGTTCAGAGAGTACTTCTACCCACCCAAATTTCAAATAAATCATGTACTGTCAGATGGTGCATCAGTTCTGTCCCAACTCTCTTCTTTCACATGAAAGTGCCAAAGTAGATCCTCCCCCTCTTTTAATTTTACCTTTATATTCTCCCCTGCTGATTCCTCTGGCATGCTTCAGCATTTTCTTGATGCCTGGGGAGTGAAGTTGCAAGGTCCTCCCACCTTTTCAGGAGGAGGAACTGCGCTGAGGAGGAATAAGTAATGGAGGGAAGAGAATGAAATACAGCAGAGTTTTCCTGAAGCAGAACTGACAGTTCTTGTCTTCCAGAGCAATGCAAATGTGGCAGGAAGGTGGTTGAACAAGTTTCCCTTCCTTCTCCCAAGATCAAACTTTGTGAAAATACTGGAATTATTCCTTTTGTATGATAAGAATCAAAAACTATGCCTGCCTAATCGAATTGAAAACAGAAAATACAATCTCTGTGCCTACAAGGAGATGTATTTGTCTCATGGAGAATCACCAGTGTAAGGATTCTGCTGACTACAAAGTGGTTAGATTTATATCCAATAGGATGTACCTTAATAATAAAATAATTTCCTATCTTTCATTGTTTCAGAAAGCAAAGAACAGTAAATGTTATAAAAGTCACAATTATAATGTTTATGATTAAAATTATACTAATAATACAAAAATCACGTTATGGTTACTCAGACAAAAATAAAAATCACTAGTAAACATCAGTGATAATTTTTTTTTACATTGAAATGTTTGAGGATATTCATGCTGGCACAGGAGAACACAATAGGACAATAGTGAGCTACTTTCTCTGGTTTGGATATAGAAAACTTGTCATTACAGAGAGGATTCAATCTCACAGTATTACACCCTGAGCCTCATTAGTAACTCAAATTTGTACTTATATTTTAACAGATAATGGGCTTGTTAATTTCAAACTCAAAAAATGCTGAAAAACTTGCTTCAAGCAAGTTGTTTAGTTTTCCATATCTTTAAATGGCTTGAATTGTATTGTCTGCTTCCATATTCTATATAAGAAATCTGCAATCAATACAAAAAACCTGGCAACAAAATCTTAAAACTCCATTTCTCTCCACTTGTCCAGAATTTGCCAACTTTCCAGCACAGCACTTCCTAATTGTATACTCAAACACCAGCTGTCACACATAAAAGTATTGATGGAAATGAAAATGCCTGGAACTTAGCAGAAAACAAATACTGAAATGAAAGATTTATGAACACAAGTTAATTTTTGACACTGTTAATATTAGAAAGTAGCTCCATCTAAACTTCCTGTTGTACTCCAAAGAGCTAACCTAAGACCCCAGTTGCTGCACACATATGCAGATTAAAACTAAAATTAATTTAAAGTATACCTATCCACATATTCTTTTTCAGATTTACATGCTATGTTAAAATCAGCCTTGGAAAATATTGAATTGCAAAGATTATTGTAGACCATGTGATTTTTTTTTTTTTTTTTTTTTTTACAGAGGAAATATTAAGATTTACTGTAAATAGTAATTGTCTAATAGAAATATAACTCACAGATTCACAAAGGTCTCACAAGGTGATGATTTTATAGATCCTGATGCTTTAGACAGTGACAATTACTAGTAAAAATAATCACTGTTGTGAAAAGAGAGAACACAAAGACAAATCTGCACCTAATCAGATGGCAAATGTGTCCTCTAGTTACCAGATACACTCCTCCTCACGGGAAAAGATTGCTTGTTCCTTTGTAAACAGAAAGACAATTATCAGACAAAACCAAATCTGGACAACACAGAGGCCCACAACTCATTCTGTTTAAGTAACATTGGGCAGGAAATGGTTCAGTTCTTTAAAGGCTCACACCTAGATTTACAAACTCTTTACAAAAATCACTTCAAAAAAAAGCTTAATGTATTTTATAGATTCACTCTTCTGTACATTTTTTCCATTGCAAAATGGAATATGAACTCTATGCAAACATGAATTTTCATATTCTAGATCAGTAGTTACTAACAAATAATATTCTTTGATATTGACCAATGTAAAACTCAGCGCATTGTACAGCTCCTGCAGACACCTGCACAAGAAATAAAATGTCTAAAATGTGAGACCAGATGAAGCTCAGATTGAATGCTCCTGCATTCTTTGCTGACAAGAAACTGGTTACTCTTTCATAAAAAGCTTTAACATTTTGGTAGGATTTGCATTCATCCCCATTTTGTTGTTAAAGTCAGAAAAATTTAACTAGCCTTTCATTTACTTGGAAATGCATATATTTGTACATCTATTAGAAAAATTTTGACAAAACATGAAAATTAATGAAAAAATAGATAAGTCTAGGTGTTAAAAATGGAGCATCCACAAATTCCTACTGCCATCTATTTGTAGTAGCTTGGAACTACAAGTCATTATCATTTGCATAACATTAAATAATTCAATGCTTGAGTTATGGCAACGTACCAGCAGAGAGACTTAAAAAGGAAATAGAGTATTACTGGAATCACTTGCAAGAGTCTACTTGTGGAAGAATATCTTCAGTGGGAGATGTGTTTATGTTTGGAAGTGTTCTTCTCTATTTTTCTAAATTGAGAGTATATTCTCTTTTTTCAATAAAAGACATTAAGAAAGAACCTGGACCTAATAATCCCCAACCATCCAAATAGTACTTTTTGCACTATCCAGTTAAGGACACAAGTGCCTAAAAGCTCTTCACAGGAACACAAACTTTCTATCCCTTTGAACACAGCCCAGCCCTGTATCTGAGCAAGCTGTTGTGAGCTCATTGGCAGAGGTGAGTGACTTCTGGCTGGATCTCAAACGAGGAGCACCTCTGAGAATGAAACTGCTTAAATTTTACAGCTAGCTGTTTAGGCAAGCTGTGTTTGAAATCTGTCTGGTCCTGATGCATTCAAGTTAGGGTTACAGAAGAAGACTTTCTATCTGAACCTGGACCTACAGCTTGAAGTGTCCTTCAGTGTCCAAACTCTGTCATCAGTGTGAATAAGATCACTTGTATTATAAGAATAACACTTGTAGAGAAAGCAGGAAGCTCCTGGTTATCTTGGCTGGGCTTGCACTCCCAGATGTCCTCCCAGGAGAATATTTTTCCCACTCAATATGTTTTGTTCTGAGAGCAAGGGGGCATCTATTGCTCTCACTGAAGATGAAAGGCTTTAAATCAAGACTGGGGAATTCAAGAGACGCCATGACTAGTACTGTTGGGCAACTGGCTGCAAGACAAGATCCCTTGATTGCAGCTTTATTTTCAGGAGTCTTTCTTCTTTTTAAGGAATCTGTCAAGATGGTTTACTTCCCAATGGATGCTCAGGTCTTTCCTGCCCTGGGCAAGTGCTTTGGCCAGGAGTGTATTCAGTGCCAAAGCCAGGAGCAATACTGAGCACTGACATAGGCTGGAAGTGCAGAAGTCGATGCCTGTGAGGTGTATGGTGAACAAATAGCTCAGCTCAGGACTTTCTAGAATTAGAGACCTAATTCTCACATGCCTAAATGCTTCCTTGGTAACAGGCCTTCACCCCTAATGAACCATTCTGAAGATGCTCCCTAAGTTTGCATTGTCAACAGTGTCAATATCCAGTCCAGGGTTATTAGTTCTTCTCATCAGGAAATAATACAAGAATTCACAGCAAATGAATGGTGAAAAAAATTGTTTGAATAATCACCAACACTGCCTTTTGGTTATTCCATTTTCACTTTTATGCCTGATTTTCTGAGAGATAACCCCTTTATACAATATAAATATTTTTTATAGCAGAGATGTCAGCTTTGAAACCAGCCACCTTAAGTAATGGTTGGTCAATTAAAACAATGGATTATTGTTCTGCTTCAAAATAAATCTAAAGTAAAAATAAAATAAACACTGAGAAATGCATCATATTAATGAAATAGATCAATTTAGGTAGAAATTATCCAGAATTTGTATGTATCATCTTCCTTAATATAGAGAAGACTTTTCCCCTTTTTAACAAATACAGAAAAAGGTTGTGCCTGGTTTTTAGCTTGTGAAGAGAGATTACAATAATAATTTGCTGACATAGTAATAACACTGGACATTGTCTTTACTTACATTTACCACTTCCCCATGCTCCCAGCTTCTCAAAATCAAGGTTCTTACTCTGTGCTCCACCCATTTCTCCTCTTCTCACTGGTTTTCTTTTCCAAATCTCAAAAGGTGCTTTAGTGAGAATTTTCCCCCCAAAAATATCAGTGTTCTGAGACAGACAAAGCACAACAGCCCCTGAAATGAACACATGCTTGTGTCACAGCTTTTCTATTTTGCCGAGAAATAACAGCATCTCTTGTTTTAGGGAGGTAGGTAGTGGGGTACAGGGCCCTACAGTAATCCCTCTGCTGGGATAAGGTTATATTTAAATAGGTTTTTTTCCCCCAACAAGAGTGCTTTAGGGGTGATAAAAGGATAAGGCTGGATGTGTAAAACCAGGGGCCGTAGCCAAGGGCTGCTGAGGCAGAACATTGCAATTCTTGGGAGGCTGCTGTCTGCAGAAGCTGCTCTGCCACTTCTGCAGATTTTACCATCAAAATCTCATCATGCTGTTGCCCCAGGAAACTTCTTGCTTTGCCTCAGGACATCCCTAGTGCCTTACAGCACACAAGCCAGATTTCAAACTGGCGCTGTTCCCATTTCTGACACCTCTGCTGCATCCCAGCATCAGCATCACTTTGAAATTGTTCAGAAATTACTAGCAGTAAACACAATAGTGGCTGAGTCTTTTCTACCTAAAAAGTATGTCCTGCAAAAGCTATTATTGCCTAGTCATTTAGTAAAATTTGGCTTCATTCCATCTGGTTAATTCATGTTAGCTGAATCTGACCTAAACCTCTTACTGTAATCAAAAAAGCATAGCAGGAGATGTGAGTGACTGTCTTTATAGCTTTTAAGGTGAAAACGTCTTCAAGTAAATAGTATTTACATTAGGAAAATGTCACAGATTTCCTCCTGCCCTTTAGATTACTATTGTTTGTTGAAGGCAGTTTTTGCAAGACTGTGTAAAATACTTATTTGTTTGCCTATATTTGTGAAATGTTGTGAGTCAGAAATGTTATGTCTTTGACACGGAAAGAACAAATTTTTGAGCAGTGAAAAAATGTAAAAAGAGCTTGAAGCACATTATGCTCTTTCTTTTTTTAACCTTCCGTTTTCTCTTGTGCCTACTCCTAAAGCAATTTTCCAAGTACTTCACTGTACTGCAGAGAGAGAGTCACAATCTCCATCATGCAAATTGTCCAAGCAGTCATTTAAAAGCAACACTTTTTGTGCTTGTCAGACTGAAGGACACGGAAAATGTGCAATTTTCCGATCCCATGGATGATATTGAAAGGGGTGGAGAATTCACCCAACTGTTAAAATCTTAGCAGATTCCAACTGAGTCATATTTCTCTTTTTTTTTATCTCCCTCTTTTTTTCATTTTTTTTTTTAAATACAGATCTCCTTCATTAAGGGTCTCGAACTATAACCGTGATTGTTGTACCTAGTTAGCATACAAACAAATTTTTGCAGTGCAGAAGATCATAGTTCTTACTACTTCTAAATTTTAAAAGAGTTGAAAAAATTAATTTTCATGTTGTGTTTCCTGTCTTCTACTGATAACTTAGAGAAGGTACTGTCAAAACTGTATTGTAACTAGGGGTAACTTGCAAAGCTACCCTGAGAAGACATCTTCAAAAGAGACATGTTTTATTCTGAAAATATTTTATTTTTTGAGAGTTATCAAAAGAAAAATTTGGGGCCCTTTTTTGGAAACAGTGGCAAAACTTCATTATTGTTACCAAAAAGAAGACTGGTGCAGTTCTTGTCGATTAAACTGGAAAGAGTGGGTTTTTTTTGCTTTGTTTTGTTTTTGTTTTTTTAATATAGGATGCGCTATTGCAAAGGTAAAATGTGTGTATAGTGAATTCAGAATTCCATTGTCACCCTCTGAAATAAAAGCCACATGGCAAATATAATTTCATTCTGACAACACATTTGTGAAAATGTTCCTTTCCTGGCATGGGACTGGCAGTGCAAGCACAGGTCCAGCAGGGAGGTCCCCTGGGTGATTTGCTGCCTCATAACTGTGTGCTCTGGGATTTTGTGTCTCACGGGGCATCCCGGAGCTGCAAAGTCACAGCTGCAGCCCTGCCAGTGCAGCAGAGAGAGCTTTAACCTGACACTGTCTGGTACCAAACACAGAGTGGAAATCTGTTGAAGCAAAAGGTTTAACAAACACAAATGTTTCAGACCGGACTGAACTCCCTGCCACAAAAGCTCTGTGGATTCTGGCGGTTTTAACTCGTGGTTTTCCGAATTGCAGTGTATGACCCTGACATATCTTTGTTCTTGCTAAAGTCCTTATTGTCTTCAATTTTTCCCCAACATACTGAATCCTAGGATGGCAATTCCTCAGTCACTGGTTTAGTTAATCAATAATTTTGATCCGTTTTTAACTTGAGCTTTTTGTAAAAATTTGGTTTGGGAGGTGAGTTTCTTAGATCTGAAAGGAGATGGGAAAATGAAGTGGTGATTAATTTAATTGGTAAATGTCCAACAGCAGTATTGTGGAATGCCATAAGAGAAGCTGTTTAGAAGATCATGCCTAGAGAAAATACAATAGTTTTATTCCCTTATTTTTTTACTTTTCTGTTTGGACATTTTAAATCAAACTACTCCACTTGCTAGAATTGATTTTTTCTAATGCAGTATGAGGCATTTGTAACACATTTTAAAGAAGAAATTGAGTATGGTGACTGGAAGGATGAGATAGCAGTTCTGTCCTCACTTACTTGGTTATGGCAAAATTCCCAGAGTCCATTCCATACAGGTATTTATTGTACACAGCATATAGAGCACAAATAGAAAACTGCAGCTTAAGAAAAATGAGCATCAGAAGCTTAGAAATGAAGCTAAGGCTGCTGTTGGAAGGAAGATAAATCAAAGGAGCACTTTGATTTCTTCAATTTAAAAATAAAATAAAAGTGAAAATCAATAAACAAATGGCAATAGCAGTTGATATGCTGAATAAGCAAGTGAACAGCTACAAATACCAGGTAGATTTTCTGCTTATCTCCATCCTCAATTTATTGCACTACATGATGCACTACAGAAAAAAGTGTCCAAATTCATTTTTTGACTACATGCCAAGCTATGTAGCAATACAAATCCATTTACCAGCTGCCAATTTACCTCATTCCTGAGCTGCAATACCCCAGTATTATTTTAGTTTTCCTACCCTCTTTGGAAAGACACTTTTATTCACATTTATGCAGCTATCTCTTAAGGTAGATTAGAGGTAGGAAAAGTGTGGTCAGGATACTAAACCCATGTTAATTTGTTTCTTGACCAAAAACATAACTCCAAAGACAAGATTGCTATAAATAATTATTTGAAACTTTTTTTTTTTTTTTTTTTCAAATCTCCACCAAAACACAGCTGTGTAAAATATGCCTGGATGTTTTCCCAAGGATACCAAGTATTAATCCATTACAGCAGCAAGAGGATCACGCTGTGTGAGTTATTCAAGCGTTTTCTGAAGGCGAATGAGATTCAGCAATTTGGTAAAGCATGTCACAGTGGAAGTGTATTGCAAAGCCCACACAAGGTAAATATACAGTGACTAGAAGGCAAATATTTCTTTTTTGTTGTAATACTATGTTATGCATGAAGGAGTTGACTTGTGAAAAGATTTGTAATAAGTATTGGTATCTGGAGGTGGAGTAGAAAGCAAAACTATTTGAGATACAGGAAGCTGAATTAATTCAAGAATATTTTTGCTTAGATGGGGAACAGATATAGCTGTCAATGTGTAAATAACTCAGATATTCTTTCTTTTTTGTGTTAAGGTCAAAGCCTACATAAAATATGCTTAAAATTGCCTGAAAATTTAAAAAAAATGGTAGATTATTTTAAAATTTCAGCTTTTTGGGTTTTTTTTGTTGTTTTTTTTTTTTTTCCCCAGAATCAGTCCTTCTTCCATTTTCCTTCTTCTGCACATTCAGTTCATTCTTTAGTACAGTGAAAATCTTAAAACCATGAATGTGAATCAAAATATAAACTGATTTAATAACATCATGGCATTAATTTTTAACATTAAAAAAAATAAATCAAAAGAGTTTTGAAGCTTAACATGAGGCACTGTTTTCTTTCATATTTATTCAATTTCTGGTAATAAACTCTCGTTTCCCAGAGATGTCATACTACTGCTTGAAGAGGAAGGAAAGGCAGAGACCATATGTGATGAACTTAGACCTCCATTCCTCATCCCCCTAAACTAACTGGGAGGAGAAGGTAAAGAAAATCTGGTGTGAAATTGAGCTTGGGAAGAAAGGTTGGGAAGAAGAGAAAGCATTTCAAGATGTATTTTTATTTCTCACTACCCTAAACTGATTCTTGGTAATAAATTAAATTAATTTCCCCAAGTCAGGTGTTTTTTTTGACCCTGATGGTAATTGGTGAGTTTTCTTTCTATTGGTGAGATAGGTTGTCCCTGTCTCAACCCACGAGCCTTTCATAAAATTTTCTCTCCCCTTCCAGTTGAGTGATGGAGCAATTCTGGTGTGTAACCAACCAGGTCAAGCCACCAAACTGATTCAGACTGTCCTATGACTATTTTTTTTTTTGTGCTAGGTTGATGTTTTTGAAGTGTGGTACCAAAATTTTCCATGTCCCTAGTTATTTTGACTATGCACCAAACCATGTTTTCAGAGAAAAAATTTATCTGGTTACCTATCCATATCTGGCCCTAGATTTTCATGACATTATTCAAGCATTCAGGGATGCTAAAAATGTAATGTACTCTGTCTGTGTCTCTCCTAATGTAGTGAGATAATGGTTTATCTACCTTGATGAATGCTGGAACAGAGACTGTTTTCTATTATACTTTCAAGACTTCTGGTGATAGCAAGTGATGAATAATGAAACAGTCTTTCCTTCAGTAATGGCTTTATGTAACAAAATCACTTGATAAAGCAAAGAATTTCAGAAGGTGATGGGAGCTCTTAGATTTAAAACTAAAGCTCCAGACATGAATATCTCAAGTACATAAATGCTTCATTGCTCTGACAGGGCAGGATGGCTAGCAATTGACTGCCTCAGTAGGATGCAGTATTGAAAGATGATTACATAAGCAGAAAGAGCCATTTGCAGGAAGTCTACACATTGTAATAACAGAATAAGGGTTTTTAACAAGACAGTTGCTGGAGTGTTAATAACAAAGATGAAAATCTGGTGATTCTTTCAAGCATGCAAATCACTGAAAGTTTCACATATGTATAGAAGTTAGAGAACTGTCCAAGAGAAACCTATTCCAGATTTTTCTGTAGAATTGGGACTGCACTGAATTTTTAAATTGAAAATAATACTTCAATTATGCTTCAAAAATCAAAAAATCCTGATGCTCTTGGAATATCTCTTTTGATGTGTTCTTCTCTTCTATTTCCTTCTATGGAGAAAATAAGTGTTTTGAATGAAACTTTATGGAACTTCCAGAAAGCAAGTTTCAGCCTTGGAGCAAACCCTGCTGAATGATTCAAACACAAATCCTATCTGATACCTGCATTTGAATTGCTAATAATAAAAAAATTTGCTGCTCATGCTGCCACTGCTGTTGCTCACTCTGCTAGTCCAGATGTTTGTTACCCATCCTTCTGCATGCAAATAAAATTGCTATCTCTTAGAAAGACTTTTTCATCTTGTTAAATGAACTTGGCTTTTAACATCCATGACCGATCTCATATAATTTCCACAGCATAAACTCTGTGGATGACAGTAGTTTTTATACAAGGAATGATTCTGATTTGTAACATGAAGGCAGATTTTGTCACTATCTGCTTTAACATAAAGTTACGTTGTGTTTCGTCTTCGTTTTGGAAACTTTTCAGTACTTAAAAATGTAATGACAAAGGCTGTGTGAATCAATGAGACACTTTTAAACCCTCTCTCCATCCCTACCCTGTTTATGTTGTAACACTCAGACTTGGAAACATTCTCAGCAATAGCATCATACTGCACTGCTGTGACTCTGCTTTTTAAGCTCTACCTGGTGTCTATTTATCTACCTAAGATTTCTCTGACAGTGTCTGCCATTATATTACATGTGGATTGTTTGAAAAATAAATATTACAGAACTTGAACTGCTGAATGGAACACATAGGGTGTTAGAGGGATAGTGCAGGCAAATAACTTCAAAAGTATTTTCTCCAGAAATCTCACACAACATTATCACCACCAGTTTTGTTGAGCCAAGAAAAGATTCTCCTTTTTATTAGTTTACTTGATAATGGACAAACTACCTTGATAATGGAAAAACAGTACAACAGAACTGTTATTCTCACAAGTCTTCACAGTCCATCAGTAGCATAGTCGAGGATATATTCTTTGTTCCATTGTCATTCTTGAAAAACAAAACAGAACAAGAAAAATCTTCTTAATTTTAAAGGGATTAGTATTTCACTTCAGAATTTAGGACTTATTTGTCCCCATCTCTTTCAAACTATCAGACAAATGTAGCAGTCACAACATGGTGGGATATCTAAGTAGCTGTCTTTTCAAAAATTAAGCAAACCTCTAGACTAAAAGATGGCTCCTATTCAGTGGCATATGAAAGCAATGGAACATTACTGTGACTCTGAGAGCCCCCTCAGAGAGAAAAGTTGTGCTTCTGCTTGCAGTCAGGTGCAATTCACACTCTTGAAACACTGCCCTGGGGGTGAGACACCAACACCTTCCACTGGGGTTATTTGGATGGACAACAAAATGGCCTGAATTTCTGCTTTTTGCCTAAAGATAGGTCTCCTGTCTCTCTCTATGACTGATAAGTACATTTCCAGTACAAGGGAAAGATAGATGACCATAATTCCTAGTGAAGGAAAGGAGGTAATATAATATTCTTAAGTAAAATAAAAACAAAAGAGTCCTTCCTTCCTGTACGCTGGCAACAAAGATGGGCAAACTAAGATCAGCACTGGCTTATGATTTACATTTACTTAGTCATCCCTTAATTGTTAGAAATTGTCTTGTAGTTTACTCTTCTTCAGAAAAAGATGGATGCTTTGTTTTGATTTAGAGTCCTGTTGCACAGTTGGGAATCTCTTGCGTCACTACAGGGATTCTCAGTGCATGGCTGGTGTGATTAGTGGAAAAGGGCTTGGCTATTGCAATAGATTGGACTCTGAAAAGTCTGAACAACTTTTGAGTATTGTACTTGAATTAGTGAGTTTACTACAAGGAGAGTACATGAATCAGAAAAACTCAGAGATGAAGTTTGGTTCCCTTTTCTGCTTGTCAATCAGACCTCTTGAGGTGAGTTGTTGAGTCCACCAAATATTTGACATCAACACAAAATTGATACATGACATTGTCACTCACAAGAGCTCTGGGACAACATAAACTCCCCAAAGCATAGCTAACCTCTGTAAAAACACTTTTGTCTGTTGCTTTCTAATGTACTAGCTCTAAAGACCACTGTCAAAAATGGAAACAATATCAGATAATGTTTCTAGGACGTAAATAGATGTAGGTTTCCTAGAAGTACCAAAGGATTTAAATAGCTCTCCTGTATGACTAATCCATCCTACATAGTCTTACCCTACTCACATTTCTGGCTATTAAAAACATCATTTGATGGGACATCAGTTTATGTCCTTGTTACTTTGAATCTTGTTAAATTATAAGTTGGCAGCCTGGTTAACAGTCTATATGGGATTTTTCTTCTTTTCACAAAGAATATTTTACAGTAATTAACACATTTTACCCAGCTCAGCTCTGGTTACATCTTTTCTTTAGGAGAATGATTATTTTATCCACCCAGAGCATGTTTCATATCAAACTACAAATAATATCTGGCATGCACGGGTCTGGTGATAGTTTTCTAAACACAGGAATGTTGTCAATATTTAGGGAACAGAGGCATTTGAAGGATCATGTCCTGATTTTAGAACAGTGCATCACAGAACACCCTACTACCGACACAAACAAGAGTTTTAGTTAGGGTAGGCTCTGAAGGGTGGTTTTGATTCAGATTCAGCTGTATTAGCAAAAGTATAACAATTCATGGTAAATTACTACTTTGGGAACTCAAAGGACATAAACATCATAACCTGCATGTGCCAACATGCATCAGTAGGATGTTTTGAGAAGCAAGGGACAATATGTCCTGATGTTGTGCTTTCTCTACATATAACATGTAATAAAAGAAGCTTTCCTTTCTCCAGTGCCCAAAACTAACTCCCCATTTATCAAAGAACAAGTCCTGCAAAACAAACAATAGAATGTCAGAAAAGAGCTAGAAAACCTTACCATTCTTTACCTTTCTATTATCAAGCAGTCATTGTAAGAAATAAAAATCATCTATCACAAAAATATCTTTCATAAGCTCACTCAGCTGAAATGAGGTTACAGTTCATATTCAAGATGTTGATAGAACAGTCTAAATTTATCTACAGTGCCACTTCAAAAAGTAACTTTAAAGTGCTGGAATCAAGTGTTACCATGGCTCATTGCTTCTGGGGAGACGATGGCCTGATGCAATGAAGCAAATGTAAAAAACACCCGCTGACATTGCTAAGGTTTGATAATTTACTAAAGACAGAAGAGCCCAACCTAAGTTTCTGTCTTGAAATAAGCCTTATTTAACATGAAGTGGGGAAAAAAAAAAAGTTTTTTATTAGGTATTTATGTGTCATATCCAATTAAGAGGAATTATTCTTTCTTAAATTAATAGCTTTTTGTTTACATGTCTATGAACTTAAACACAATTAATTATCAACCTGGGCACTTATTCAGAAAAAGAGGTCAGGTGTCATCTCAAATTGCTTATTACATTTTCTTTCCTTGTAATTTAATAAGGAATGGGACAAGACTGAAAAATTTTAGACTACATTCCCAACTTAAATGATGAATACTTATTTATATTTTCATCCAACTAAATTTCAGAAAACTGGCTTGGTTGTGAAATACCCACTGCTTTTCAGCTTGCGACAGGATAAGAAAACTACTTCTCTCATGACTTTTGAGGAGCAAAACAAAAGACAGATCTAGCTGTATAAATGTCAAATACAGTTATTATAATTGGTGATATTGGACTCCTTTTTTATATGTGGTTGGTTCCCAAGTTGCAGTTAAGGGATAGATTTGGGAAAAAAAAAGTAAATAATTAGATATTTTTTTAAAAAATATCATTGGAGTAAAAATACCTGCTGTATTAAGACCTTTTGCTGAAGGGTGTTTTTTTATCCATATGTGTCTCATGATCTGTGTTTCCTAAGTTCTTTGACTGGAGGTATTCTATCATTACATACCCCTAATGTGGAGATCAAAGTCAGATTGTCATCCATAAAGGTAGTAGATAAATTTTCTCAAGAACACTGCGTTTTTTTCAGGCTGTGTCTGGCAGTGCCTGGTGAGCTCAGCATCACGTGCTGGATGTACATATATTATGCAGCTGATCTGCAGGTACACAGCAAGTCCAACACCTGAAAGCTATTCTGCTCTTGTAGAGTGACTTTATGCTACATGCATACTGTGAAATCAGATATACCAGAGCTGTTCTGCCCAAACCTTTGCAGTCCCCAGTAGGCTTGTAAAGCTGCACTGTGCAAATGTAGAATTCTCCTGTTTTGCAAATACGACACACATATGTGGTTCATAAGAATTCTTCAGAAAATTCTTCAGAAAATCCAGTCATTGAAGTTTTGACTAGTTTTACTGTCCATAATCATTGGACTTCCAAGGATATGAGTTTCCTGAGGAATGGTGTGTGTACACTTAAAATTTGAGATTAAATGTTTCTGTATGGAGAATAATATTTTTTCTTCCAACTTTCTAAAATACAGGATAAATTTAACATTTTAATTTTTGTACTTGTTGTCTTCTATGAGAATATACTGATGCAACACTGCTAGTGGACTTCAGTTCTGAAATTTAGTACACTTCTTTTCCAGTGTCCCTTCTATTTGAAGTAAGTATTGCCATTTAGGACATATACTCTGGCATTTTTCTAATATGAACATTAACATGAGGTATTCAAACATTTTCAGTTAAGAGATAAATGTGTTTTGAATATAGTTTCTTGTGCTGCTTCACTAAGAGGTTCCATTTACCTCCCTTCATAGGAAAAAATATTTCTTTAAAACAAGCCCTTTCTGTTAAATGTCTATGGCAGTCTGCTTGGCAGCTGTAGACACAATTTGGGTCACTGTGTTGGAATTTGAGTGTATATGTGTATATTCTGTGCCACCTCTGACACTATTATGTCATGAATTGAATGCACAAGTGAATAGATGATGATGGTGATTTATTCTGATAAAAGAGACAGAATGACCTGAAGGTAATTCTTTACACTAAGGACACAATATATAATTAAGAGCATTTATGAGCTTAAGACCTTTTCCTACACTGCTTTCTGTATTTTCTCAAAACTCTACCCTTAATGACCTCTCTCTTAATTGAAAAAATGGAAAGTCCCCATAGATGTTGGTTAAACTAACTCACCAGTGCAGAAGACATGCAGACAGTATATAACAGAGAGAATGGAATTACTGTGAGTCTCAGCTGCTATAAATCACTGTTGCTGTGATGATTTATGCCATCGGAGGAGATGGACCAATATTACTTTTACGTTTCATAAGGAAAACCAGAATATAAATACAACTCAAAAATTCACCTTCTTGTTTAGAATTTTATAAAACTTAAATACAGCATGCCAAAGGCAATGAGGGCTGTAAACAAGTAAAACTAATGCAGTAAGAAAGATTTTTAAGGAGGTAGAGATAGGAGCACATTTCCTCAATTCATGTGTAGCCATTAACATTACCTGAGCTAATGAAGCAACTGTGGAGTTGAGATAAATGATCTTTAAAGGGTTCCTTTCAGAACAAACTCTATGATTCTACAGGTTGAGAAGACTGAGGATGGTAAGACCCATACCTGAGTTTCAGAATAGATGTAGTTGTACAAATTTCTATTCTCACTAAACATAGTATTTAATTTAGTTTCTTACTCACACCAGGTGTGAGCTGCTTTTAATAACCAGATCTCTGATATTTTGAGGTTTTGATTCAATCAAATTTGGATTACCCTACTATTATTCTAGGAATAATAATTCAAAAAACCCAGAGTAAAATGAAAATCAAACTGTTGCTTTCTTGAAAGTGAATAGTTAGAAGGAAACTTAAGCACAACATCAAGGGCATACATTTCTTCTCTGTGTCTAACACAAATAGATTATAAAGTTGTGAACAATTTTTAATTCATTAGGCAGGAAGAATTTTTACGTTTAGGAAAGATACAGATACAGCTCAGATTTCCTTCTTTTGCCTATTACAATTTGTCACTGAACTCGGGTAAACTGTTTTGGGGTGAAAGGACTGAATTGAGTTCATTTAGGGCCACGTTTGATGAAAGGCAGAAGATTGTGATCAAGAGCATATGGGTTTGGATTTGGAAGAGAGGTTGACATTTTTATGGAATAATGATGATTATCAAAACTGGGTTCTCAAAATTGTCCATGAGCTGTTCTGCAGCTAAGACTTGTTGGTGTTCACAGATTTATTAGCTATGGACAGAAAAAAAGCAGAAACTTCCATCACTAAAGTATCTTATTTCGAGAAGTCTTTGCCACACACTTATAAAATGTGCACATCCTGTGAGTAGAAGTGAAATGGGTTTTTTAGTCATTTTTATTCTTCATGTTGTTCCTTGAAGAACCTGAAGGCTCAAGAGGTCATTTATTTGGAAGAAGTAGTAACTGCAATAGCAAAAGAATATCTATAATTTAAACTTCTTGGGATTTGTTCTTGTTTGTTACAAAAATCTTAATGCCCATTTGTACTAGGAATGAAATACCTGTACCCCTAGGTCACATATTTTCAGAATGTAGTTCTTTGAGTCTGGACCATTCCACTGTGTGAACCAAAGGCGTGTGAAGAGAACTGTGAGATTTGCTTTGAAAGTGCACTCCTGAGACCATTGCTAAAAGACACACTACCTCTTGAAATCTACCTATGCAGACACATGTTGCACTTACTGAAAGAGAGAAATATGAGTGATAACTCAGAGGAAAGGTGGCAATAAAACTGTGATGACAAGTATGAAAGGAAAACATATCACAGTATTATAGTTTGTAACCTAATGGGTGTATGGTAAAGAGGTTGTACATCAGAAAAAAAATTGATCTGTTTATTTTTAAAATAAATTTAAAAGTGCAAATACACACACACATGCATATATATATATATAATGTAACCCCTTCATTATCAGAGAAATACTTTGGCTCAGATTCCTTCACTGCATAGACTAGTAAGACTTTCCTCTTTTGGTACATCCTTCATGCAATTTCTTTTTTCCCACTCTTTTCTACAGAGTATCTGATATACAATCACTTTACTGTGTTCTCACTAGTTTCCAAGCTACATTACTGTAATTTCTTTCAGATCAAGATGTTTCTTTTGATTCAAAGTCATTCAGCATCTGGATCTGAAATATTCTCCAGTCCATATCTGCTAATTATATTCTTAAATACTCCTAACTATCAAAATCCATAGTAGGAGAATTGCAGGGGGAGTGATGAGGTGGGTTTTTTTTGCTGTGGGAGTGGGGTGGTGTGGTGGTTAGTGACTTTTTAAACATTTTCAGCACATTCCAAGAATAAGGTTTTGAGTGTTTATCACTGTTCTCAGTTTTCAGGAGAATGTGCTGGTATTTGCTTTAACAAGCAGTGTCTGAGTTTTTGACAATTTGAACATATTTCTGAGTTCATGACAAAATTCCATATAAGCTCTGCTTTCTTCTTATCCCACTTCCAAAGGATAATTTTATATATATATATATATATATATATATATATATATATATATAACCTTAGGGACTGGATCATTGTTCATCATGTAAAACAGAAAGCAGAGCACTGAAGAAAATTAATGTATATTTAGACAGGATATACCAGTTCAAAAGGTCTCAATTCTTTATGCCAGCTTCCCACACATTGTCATACAGTGATATGCAGCTGTTTTTTGGCTGATTTTGTTCACCATCTTTGGTATTACTGCAGTGCTACCATGTAAATTGCAATATTTATTTAATATCACTACTTATAAGTTTTAATATTTTTTTAATCATTCCAAAAACCAAAGTATTTTACAGTAATTTGCACAGGAATTCTGAAATTCTCCAATTTGAAATGCTGAACACATCTAAGAGGGATGTTTAATATTTCCGTCTAAATGAGAGTTCAACCATGTAGCACCACCAATTTGGTCACTCTCTTTGAACATTACATCTGCATTTACAAGGAAATATCTGAGCCTTTTCCAAAATATCTCACTATTCTAGCATTCTAATTTTTTCACCAACACTCTGCAATATTGATATTGTCATCTGGCAGGAAAAGGGAGATTAAACACACAGAAGAAATACTATATTTATGCTAGTGATTCTAAAGAACTAAAATGTGCTTTCATTTTGTATCATCATTTTTCTTTGGCAAAACATTAAAAGTTATGGAGGACCACAGAAAAAGATGGTCTTTAGCAGCCTGAAGTCTGGTGTAATGTTTACAATGTCTGAGATGGATACTGGAGAGCAGGTTTTTTTTACAAATATTTAGCTGTATCCCTTGTACTCAGTGTTTTCTTCCTTGCATTGCCCTAACTAGGTAAGAAAGTGCTATTGTACACATTTTAAAAGCAAGATGCAAAGGGGCAGTATGTACAAAGGATTTAGGTACTCAAAGTGTGATGTATCAGTGCTCTTCTATAGCCACTTCCCAACAATCTACTTGATCTACCTACAGAACCATTCTTTCTTTACACGGTAAGAAAAAGAGAGAAAAATTATATGCTAAATACTAAAGAATAAAATTCCTTACAACCCAGTTTGTTGCAAAGATTTTACAACATATGTTGCTTTATAAACAATTCTTCCTCTTTCCTGTTTACTGCCTTTTTTATCCTTGTACTGAATCTTGACAGTTTAGGTTTTGGGCTTTAGACCGATCCTAACTGCACTAAACAATACAATCAATCCTCCTTATCATTTCTGGAAGCTAAAGAGACAGAGAATATGGACAATGAGCAGAGTCACAGGAAAACAATAAAATCAGCTTCAGTGCAAAGGTTGTGATAAGAGAGCGATGCCTTCCCTGTCTGTCATTGCAGTGCACCCGTGTCATTTGCTTATCAAACAATAGATAATGCCTTTCACACCCCTCACAAATGAGTACAGTTTTAAGCCATCTTGCCACTACCCATTTTTTATTTCTCTGATATTCAGTAGCTGTGTTCACTCACCCTTACTATTAAATGTAATTTGTGCAAGGGGGTCAAGGCTGGTGCATATTGTATATCAGCAGACTGGAGTTCAAAAATAGCTCTGCCACCTCAGCAGAACTTGAGCATGGCATTGCCATTTGTTTTCTTTACCTTAATTTGCTAATCTAATGGGTGAAAAATTGCTACATAAGTGAAAAGTAGCATTATTTATTATCTGTGATACTGGGACAAGACATGTGTCCAAAGAATTTACATCCCTTGAGTTAAAAATTGCTACATATGTATAGAGTTGTAGTGGCTTTCTACCAAGTACCACTTCAAGGACCCCAAAGTTCAAGAGCACACACTCAGAACCTCAGAACTTTCTATAGGTATACAGGGTAAGTGAAAGAAAAACAGTTAATTACAAAGAGTAAACAGTTTTTAAATTCACTTTGTATCACTCCTATAGTTCTGATACTTGTGATGCATTAATGATGTTAAGTGAACAGAAATTTCCATAAGATTGAAATGTATACGTCACAAATTCCTTCTTTGGTATCTCAAACTGGACATCAAATTTTGATCAAATCTTAAAAAGAGAGATGGACTAGGAATGCAGCTCCTAGGTTAAAGAATATTAAAAATATAAGAAAATGCATACACATGCATAAGAAGTAACTTTAAAGTATTATGGATTACTATATTTATGGAAAATTAATTTCAAATATTCATTTGCAACCTATGCCAACAGATTGCAAAAATATGTTTTGTGACATGTATATGCATTTATAGACTTCTTATTTTGAATTTCAGTTTTGAACAAAACATTTCTGGAATGATTTACAATCAGCTTTTGGAAAGCAACTTGTTCTGAGACAATATGCATGCAGAAAAGAAGACGGGAAATGGATTAATAGATTATTTACATATTTTTTTTCCCCAGCCTAGTCTTAGATAATAGTAACCACTCTAATGGCATTTAACAGGACAGGGAGTACCTTCCATGGCCTGTGAATACCACTTTATGTTTCACTTCCTTCCAATCAGCCTTGAAGAAACTTTTAGGAATGCCTCTCCAAAAAAACCCAAATTCTCTCTTTTTCTAAGGATGATTTACTACCTGCTCTCAGATATACCTAAAGAAGAGCTATATTATTTCTATATATTGAACAGCCTGAACTCCTCAAGTTAAAGTCAGAGGTACTGGCATAAATTCTTGACAGCATAGTGAAGAAAAGATACCAACACTCCAGAGGCAACATTGCATGTGCGTGCTTTCCAGTACTATGCACAAACATGTGAAGAATGTATAGAAAAAAAAAGGAGATTTTTCTATTTATCTTAAAGGAACACAGCAGTCTGCCTTTTGCTTTTGAAAATGAATGATGCTAAGATCTTAAAAGACAGGAATGTGAGAAAATCTTCATCAAAGGGAGACAAATGTTGCTTGTTTGCAATATTCAAAGATGTGAAGAAAATAAAAAGAGTACCATTTAACACGGCCAAGAAAGAGCAAAATTATTCTGCATGTAGTTTTAAAACAGACATAAAAATGAACATCTTTAAAAAAGGGGGGAAATCCTAGCAATAACATACTCTCTTTGCTAACAATCACACTGTAAAGAAGGAATGTTATTTTTTTTTTTCCTTTCAATAGCAGGAAAGCCCTAATTTCATCTACACTGAAAATATGGCCAGACCACAAGTATTTGAAAGCAAAGGAGCACCTGCAAGTCAAGCAAGAATGAAATGGAGACTGCCAAAGGCTGTAATTTTCTTTCCTTGGCTCTTTGCAGTGAAATGCATCAGGGGTATTATCAGATCATTCACTGACATGAAAAAGAGGTACTCACAGATTTCCCTGTCACAAACATAGTTCCTGATCTGAAATCCACTGTGGCCAAGAGAAAGATTATCACATACTTCAGTGGCAAACTATTTGAGGTCTAAAATATTGTTAAACTTAGTACAGTAAATTCAGTATATTCAATCAAAAAATTAAAACTCTTATATTTACACAAATAAAGATAAATTTATGTAAATTTTGATGCATTTGCACCTACCTATTCTATTTCATGGCATGTTTTAAGCACTACTCTTTTTCTAATTTAATACCTTTAGACTTATTATCAAAATTACTACTGTCAGGAAGTTAATATTTTATAATGTAAAACACCAACTGCTTTGCACTTTAAATTTCTGCTATTTTTTCTTTCTAAAATTGCAATCATTTAGAAATTATTACATTCAGTGTGACAATAAAAATTTAATATATTTTCCAGTTGGAAATTTAAGTGATAACTGTGGGTTTTAATGACTTCTGTTGATTTGGATAAAACAACAGACTTTGATCAATCTGCCTCTGTTTTATCATTGCTGAAAATACTCTGTCCAGGTTTAATTATGTTGACTTGCTAAGGATATATTTATAGCAGTACAACTGCAATATTTCTGTTTATCTCCATAGCTGAATAAATTAAACACAGGGAAAGTTGTTTTTCTGCTACTGCTATGCATAGTCAAAATTTATGCTACATGTGGCTGAATTTTCAACCTGCTTAACACTACAAATGGGACACAAGCACATGATTTACTCATGCTGGGAGATTCCATCCAAACAGTCATGAGTGCCCATGAACTTTCCAGTAAATTCCTTAAATTAGACACTTAAATATGTTATAGACCTTCAACTCTTTCTCACTTTGTACTTGTAAGGTTGGAGGAGCCTTATATTAAATTTCTTATGCAGCGACATATCTCAATAATACATTTTTTTTGTCTTTATAAATATTCCTGGAATTTGGGAAAATTAATTTTACAACTTGGGCTAGAAAGAGGAAATAAAGTGGGTATCAAGAAAGACACTTTAGCCTGAAAAATCTGGTCTTACTAGATGTATGCTGCAGTTACTGTAGGGAAAAATGTCCTGTGCTTGGAAGAATAGTCAAAATATCTGAGTTCATATTGTAAAACATCTTGTGAAATAGCATCTCTGTTTCTGTTTAAAAAGAAAGGAGCTAGCATTCCACAGCTACAGCTGACCTTCCTAAATGCCCAAATCCTCTTTTACCTGTTTTGCCAGGATGTTACGTTGGGAATCTGAAGCTAAGACACAAATCACCTTCAACAGTCATATTTGCTCTCCAGAAGTTAATTTGAAAAACCATCTAAAAATCAGAATTCATATGTTCTACATTTTTTTTTTAATCTATGTTCAGAAGGAAAATATCTTTAAACTTTGCTCAGTTTTCATCTGTATCTGAGTATCTACATGACCAAATGGGGAGATCACGTATCACAATCACAAATCAAGTAGCCAAAAAACCTTACATTAGAAAGCATTCTCTAATATTATTACCCCACACACACCCCTGAAATCATGTTTCATTGAGCTCAATAGTCGATTACCTTTGAAAATTGGTCCAAGCATTTGAAGTCACAGCTTGGACATTACTGTGTCACACACCCTGAGGCAGGGAAATTTGGACATCTCAACACAACTCTGGCACGTGTTGCCAGATAGCCACACCTAAATGGGATTATGTGGATGCTCACCAAAACTGCAACAGGAGCTCATCTTGGGGTGAAACCTCATTGCTATACCCCTTTTTTTTTCTACCAGTACACCTGATTCCCACACCAAATATTTTGTGCAAGTTTTCTGGCTTAGATTTTCTTACAACAGTAATGAATAGACTGCATTAATAATAAAGTCCAGGCTGCTTTGGTATTTATTCCCAACAAGAAAAGCACAGTTTGCTAGCAAGACCCAATTTGACAGTGCTGAGAGAAAATTATTAATTTGGAAACATGTCACAGACCCTTTCTGGCCCAAACAATTATTTACTTTTCTTTATTATGTACTTCAGCCTAGAAAACATTCAAAAGGGAAAAATAACACTACGCACATACAGAAACATGCTCGTGTGCACAACCCACGCACACACAAACAGACTGGAGTTCCATCAAAGGTGCAAGCTAACTAAGCAGGAACAGTTTAAAATGTTTTAATGTAAACTCCAGAAGGGTGTAAACTTGATAGAGTCCTGGTGAGATAGAAAAGTAGTTGAAAGTTTACAATACCAAACATCATTAGGAAAAAGCTTTGTTATTTTAGTAATGCAATTCAAGAAGAGTATGCTAGGAAAATACATGACAGATAAGGAAGGTGACAGCTTTTGCCAGTTAGTTGTTATTTACCTTTGCCAGAAGTGTGATTAATCTCAGCCCTTCTATTACTACATCTACACTGATACAGTTTGCAGTTTTGAAAGCTGAAAATCTGGAAGAACTGACTGCAGGAATTTATGAGGTATTTTATTTCTCAGAGTAATTAGTGCTCTTGGAGAAACTAATCTTTAGTGACTCCCATGTGGAGTGGTCTTTTTAAGCTGAAATAGTGCCTTCATTGATATTCTAGGAGCACAGAAAATTTATCTATTTACTTATTTACTCTGGACAAAATTACTTTTTTTGTTGCTGTTAATTTTCATGGCCTACTGAAGGCTTCTCTAATGGAGGAAAAGTTATATGTGTCAGGGGATCTTTCAGCAGTATCATCATTTTTTTGTCCATTAGGGCTGACTGATCATGGTTTTCTTCACTGCAACACAGAATTTCTTTCCCCTTTTTTGTTTTTCTGAGTGTCTGCTGACATACAAACAGACCTATGTGAAAAATAGTCACTGTTATGTGTTCATGTGGCTTTCGGTCTTGACCATATTCCTCATGTGCAGCTCTAGAGATGCAGATGGGTGCTGTGCAGACTGCAGCAAGGGGCACAGGCCATCCTGCCCATTTCAGCAAGTACCTGCTCAGCAGCAGTGTGATCATTGTCAACTGCATTATAGGCATTTTCTTAAGGGGAGTTTTTAATCTGTGCCACTAAAACGTTCTCATCGTGTTTGAGGGTTATGCCTAGAAATAACATTCCTAACTGTTAAGGATTAATTTCATTTTGTAATGAAGAGACTTAACACTGGCAATGAGAATTACATACACAAATATAATCCCTTTGCTGAATAATTTGGTGATTATTGCAATAAAAGAGCACCTTATATCATAACATCCACATTTTATATCCTACACTGCGTTCCTAGGTCACGTTGCAGTTTCCTAATGCTCCTGCTGTGAGAGTTTTGACACTGAGAAGTGATGTGTAGGAAGTGTGTGTGTCAGAGAGACACCCTTTGAGATGCTCTTTATTTGAAACCAGCCTGCCTTGTCATGTGTTTGCTATAGACCCATGCTGTTTTGAAGAGGCAAGCAAGGAATCTTTGTTATCTGTCTACTGTTCTGCTTCACGACTGTGCTTTAGATGAAACTGCAGCTGTGCTAAGAAGATTACATCTGTGCTGAATTCAGTTCTGTCCTCTAAGAGTTTACAGAATGAATGAGGTTGATAAATTTCATAGGCCTGGGAAGTTATTTCTCAGGTTATCAGCTTTCTTATAATCTGAATTTTATGAAAATCACACAAATCTCTCTTGTGATAACCCAGTCTGTCTTGTCCCATTGCCTGAAGTGCATCTAGATAATTATATGATACACAGACCAGTGGGAGGTTCTGTTAGCTGAACTTGGACTTGCTGAAAATGTGCAGAACCAGACCTTGTTGAAAAACAACCACTAATTTTCCAAGAAATATGATTTATTCCAGCAATTAGTGGTGTTTTCAGAATTGTCATCCAATTCCATGTTTTGTCTGATCAGAACAGGTGATGGCAAGAGCATAAAGAAGGCTCAGGAGATGTTATCTACTGTTCTTCAAGGGCTTATTGCTTTCTACAGGAGAGTTTTCTGGCTGGGACATAGGCATTGTAATGTAACCCTGAGTGGGTTCATGATGTCCCTCCAAAGTTCACCACCACAGAAGTAGAATATATTCATTGCATGTAGACAAAGCTTAAGACCTTGCCCTATTAAGGTCATCCATTTTCCAATATGTTAAAAATGCTGTCATCAGAGATTTTTCACAGTGTTTGTCTCTAGTATCTAACCCACATACACACATATTGATATTTACAGATATATTTGTTTGAATCCAATCACAGTTTTGCAGACTGAAGAAGCAGTAGCATGGGGACTAGGTGAAATGTTTGAAGCACAATTTTCTTCTCTCTTCTCTAGGCAGGTGTGAGTCATGACACAAACTGGTATAAATTACCCTCCCATGAGAATCGAATGTCGTGCTTTTTATCCTCGGGTGGTATAAACAGCATAAATCAATATAGTAGTGCCAGTTTACATAAATTTCAACACAGAATTTGGCTAAATGACAACTCATAAGGATATGATAACATTCTGAAAGTATTTGAAGTCCATAAACACTAAGCAGGGGAACAAATGATTTAGGGTGGCATAAGGAGATGTAATTAGGAGCAATGGGAGGAAATTAAGGGAGGAAAAAATTAGGCTGAATATCAGAAACAATTTTCTGACAGTGAGATGTATTAGACTGTGGAAAATAAGTCTCCCAATGGACATTCCATTGCTCAAGATGTTTAGACTGGACAAAGTACTAATGCATATCCAACAGGGACTAATTTTGCAATGTATGGTGTGTAGACAAGAAACCAGAGACATTTAATGGGGTAAAAAGAATTCTGTGCTAAGAAAAACAAACAAATAAATGTTTTTTTTAAAATCACTTTCAACAAATGTAGTAATATTTCTGGATATTTTACATATGTGCATTTATACACAGAAACATTATTTTTCTTTGTTTTTGTCTGAATTTTTTTTTTTTTAAAAGTATAACTTCAGTTTAATGGCAAATTCCATAATGACAAATTTCTTGTCCTCTGCTATCATCAAGTTCAGAAGTGCTACAATTTCTAATATTTAATATTTCTTTTAACACAGGAAAAAAATCCCACTCAGTTTTTTGTCATACAAAAATTTCATTTTTTTGTGTTTTGCAGAACTGGATATACTTCTGGAATTGCATAAGTATTTTTGTAGGAGTTGACTGTGGTAGAATATTTATTATGCAAATAGTAAGAAAAATGTTCTCAAAGCATTAAAATGTTTAATTTTAATAATTTTACAATAAATGGCTAAGGTAAATTATTGTTTTTTCTGCATCTAGTCGGACTTCACTGGATGAATCACTGGAAGAAGCATTTCCAAATTAAGGTTTGCAAAACTGACAACAGAAACACACTTTGAAACCCTATATCTTAATGTTTTTTAGACAAATCAGAGATAAATACAAAAGAAAATATGCAAAAAGAAAACAAAAAAAAATACAAAAGAAAAATATGCAAAACAGCTGCATCTAACAAAGAAATCCGTGAGATATCAGCAAGCAAACAGCTCCAGGACCCACATACACAGCTCAGTTTACTGAGCACTGCATTGATGCAAGTGGCAGAAGAGAGGCAGATTCACAGATTGAGCTCCCCAAAGAGAAATGATATTACCTGAGTCAGATAGTTATAAAACTCTAAAATAATAACAATGATGACAGCAATAATAATTATAATAATAATAGTAGTAGTAGTAATAGTAATAGTAATAATAATAGTAATAGTAATAATAATAGTAATAATAATAAATAATAGGTTTTGGAATTACTTTGGTAACAAATATCATGTATGGAGCATGTACGGCCCCCAGCACTTCAGAAGTTGTCAGTTACTTGTTTTTTATTATCTACCTGTTTCCTCACCTATTTCCTTGACAAATTCCATTAAACATATTCAGATGTTTAATATAGCTGAAAGTTATAAATTTTCTTATCCTCTTTTTTCAGCAATCCTCCAAACCTAAAGTCAACATGACATAACTGACATGACAGTTCAAAGGGAAGTACAGAGAACACAGAGACTTTTTAGCCATTTGTTCTGTGTACTCCTGCTTCAGTTCTTCTGCAAAGAAAAATGTCCAGGGAAACTTGCATCATGGTCAGATGACCCATCACTATTTTGGAAAACACTTGCACTATTGTCAAGAAAAACATCACTTCACCAAGATCTGTGTGAGAAATATAATCCCAAGTACCTCTTAAAAAAAAAAAAGAAAAAAAAGAAAAAAAAAATGCCTGTTGCAGTATGGAATTACAAGAGATAAATAGCTCCAACATGCTAAAACTGCAGTATAGTCAAAAGCATGGTTTACAGTATAAAATGATCAGTTCACATTGTCACAGTCCCAATTTCACCAAAATTCACTATTACTCAAGTTGAAAGTATCTTCATAACTCTAGGAAATGTGCATTTGGGAATTTGCATAGCTATCTGTCTAAATCCTTGAAATTCAGAAGCAACAACCACTTACTTCCAAAGGAAATGAAATTGATGTTTCACAGTTTTAATCTGCATTCAGATAACATTGTGGAGTGTTTACATATTGTGGTTTTTGACTTTAAACGTTCAAGTTGTCATTACTATGCAGTAGTGATGTGCCTCAAGTATTGTAATTGTGCCTCAAGTATTATAACATAAGGATTCCAGTTTTATGCCATGGGAATGATAGACACTCTTGGTTATAGTAACACTAATTCTAAAGTGATGTCAAGTTCCAGTTTATATCTTGCAGTCTTTATTTAGGTTAGTCAAAGTATGCTGAGAAAGAGAGAATCACACTAATGCATTTATTTTATTATTTTAACACTACTTAAGGTTGAAAGCTCTTTGATTTTTTACAGTATAATTGCTTTCCTAGGTAGAAACACTATTTATTTACCTTCAGAGGACACTCAATGTACAGTGAATTAAATATACTGGATTTAATTGGAAGATAGAGAAACATGCTGTTTACTAGTGCATCATATCATAAGTCATCATGTCTTACAAGTGTTAAAGTTTTCTCTAGATTTTATTGTTTCAGAAAAAAAAATATTACTTTACTCTCTTTAGAGCTTACTATATGTCAACAAAAGGGTAAAAAAATTAAATATATTTCTTGGATAAGAGTGTGATAAAGAAATATTTATACTGTCTGTGCAGCCAACTGTGATATGGCTAAAACTGGTTTTCACAAACCACGTGACTTGTTTTTAACTCCTTGTGCTGGGAGTTTTATGTAAAAAAGACCACAGTCCTTTGGAGATATCAGTTTATTTATTTCAGACACTTCTCAAAATTTGACTTCTGAGTATCATGTTTGTTTCTCTTCCTTTGCTGAAATTACCTTAGAGAATTAAGATAAGTTTAAAAACAAACCTATTTTATAACAATAAGGTGTACTTTTAAACAGAGTTAAGCTTATTCCCATGCTAAATTTTAACTTTTTATTTTAAGAAAATCGGTGCTTATAATTTACTAATTAAAGCACTTCAAAGCAGATTGAAATCATATAAGAGCTATATTTTTATTTGATTGCTGTAAGTATATAACATAAACATTTGACAGGCTCATGAGAAAGGATTGAATGACAGCTAAATAATGGGAATAACCCATTAGTTAATAATGGGGATAACCCATTTGTATGACAACAAATAACCCATAGTATGACATCATCATGGTTGATTCAATGAGACCTGATTAAGCAAAAACAGATTTGTGATTGTCTTTGCTCCAGAGGAGATTGATACCCATTCTTTAATTTCATTCCTGATCTTGGTCAGATGTCTCAGAATTTAGGAGCTCTGTTTAAAGAAGAGGGGATGTAACTGAAGAACGCTTTTAGGTGACAGCACATAATGGCCTTAAAGCAGGTAAGACTCCCTTAACCTTGATAGCCATAGGCTGATGATGACTTTCTGTTATCCTAAGAGGGCTCTCATAGGCATATGTGTCATTACTTCTCCAAGGACTGCTGTGTTCCATTGATTTCCGTTTCTATAGCTGGAACGCCTGATCATACTCCAAAACATGCTCACTTTAGAGATGAAGTGGACAAAATTTCTTCACCCTGAAAAAATGTGTTCTTAACTTAAACATGCTTGCCTCAGATCATTTAAAGTTAATATACCAGTAAAGACAGCAATTTTAATTGCTCCAGCTGAGCTATGGGCTCTCTTTGAACCAAAACTAGCAGAGCAAGTAAGCTGCTTTGCAGACATCCATCACATTGCATACTGTCGTTTGTTGTACAGAGTCACTGCAGGTGTTGGAAAGTTTCAAGGGATTAACCCAACCAAAGATTGAGATAACTTGTCTGACTGCTGCATTAGACTGATTTTATTTACTTGGGTTAGTGAAGCTGAGTTAGAAAAACACTCTTTTTCCTACAGACATGCCCTTTCTCTGTTTTCCTAAGTGAAGTATTTTCAAAGGTTTCTGGAGTTCAGAAAAGAGTTTGAATGTGAAAACAACAAAATCTTAAACACTGTGAAAAATAAAGCCCTGCAGCTGCTGCAGTGCAGGATGTTCTGAATCTAATGAGTCTGAATAAGTTAGTTCTTGAAAAGCTGCAGTCTAACACTCAGCTTTTCAGGCCCACTTAGTGACATACATTTTGGCAGGACCTGACTGTCCTGACAGCAAAGGATTTGCCTCAATAACCAATTAACCATGAAAATCTTTGGATTTTTCTCTTTTCCCTTCTTTCTATTTATTTAATTTTTAAAATTCTCAGAAGAACCTTCCAGAGCATAAAAAATTATTATAGATGTCATAAATGACTGGACTTCTTAGAAAATGTATAATAAACATAATATAATGTCAACTTAGTACTTAAAACATCTCATTAACATGCTGCAATGGTTCAAGGGTTTGCAATCTCTTTATGTTGAGACATTATTAATAGGAAAGGTGTTGCCTAAATGTACCGTGAATTTTATAATTTCAAACAACACAACACACATTAACTAAAGAATTCATAAATACTTTGAAGTGAATAATACCATACTAATACTAAATCTCTTCTTTCATTTCTACCACAGTTGTATTCAGACTCTGCATGTTTTTGAGCTGTCATAGAATTTTCTATAGACTTTATCCGTTCAGGAGAAACTTCTCTCCACTTTGGATATTTTTTCCTTTTTCCTTTTCCCTTTCCCTTTCCCTTTCCCTTTCCCTTTCCCTTTCCCTTTCCCTTTCCCTTTGACATTTAATCTGAAAAACCTGAGCCCAGTGTGGTGTCATCCTTCTGAATTTCCAGACAGACTGTAAGAATAGTTTTTGAAGTCAGGCCCTTCTAAGATCCTGCCACTCAAAATGCCAGAAAATCTTTAATAACATAGTCAGAGAATCTGGCTTCTTTCCAATGTATTATAAAATTCAGGATTTTAAAGAGGGAAACTACCATTTTGCAGCTATAAGAGACCTGACACTATAAGTTTTCCTTGTCTACTGGGAAATTCCTGTAAATGTTTTTTTTTCTTTTACATAATTACATGCTGCTGACAAGGTGGTGGCAGTTACAAATGCTGTAGTAACCCACTGCATTACCCTGGGGAATACAAGAAATTTCTGTTTGAAGAGCACACACTCCTGAAAAAATCAAATGTCTCCCCCTGAGGTTTGAAATGGTTTTATCTGCCACAACATGGCAGGTAGCTTCCCCCAAGGGCACACACAGCCTGCGGGCTGCTGTTGTCAGCTCAGTGGAATCTGCTAACACAGGGATCCAGGGGAGCAGTCTGGCTTGTGCCTGGTTGAATTCACTGACAGCACTAAGCCCAGACTTGGTTAGCATATCCAGCTTGGATGCCAAGCCTTTCCAAATTACAGTGGATATCGAACTATGCTTTCCTTAAACAGCTTTTTTTTTCCATTTCCACATAACAGATTTAATGCAGAGACCTAGTTTTTTAAATTTCTTCTCATAGTTATTCCCTTATTTATCTTTCTTCTGGAGATATCTGGGACTTACATCATGAATTATTAACCTTAATGTTTTTTTCCTCTGGAGCTCTTGTTAGGTTTTGTACCTTTTAAAAACCAACACAGAGTGAGAAACTGTCATATTTGTTTTCCCAAGGATTCTCCTTCAAAGATAGCAAGAGATACTTTAATATCTTTCCTTTTCTTTTCTGCTGAACTGGAGTAAATTTGATGGCAGCAGTGAGGAAGGTGAGTGAGTTAATGAAGTTTATTTCTGGGTTACTAGAAGAGTTAAATTATTACTTATTAATATTAATTCAGTGTGGATTTGAAACAACTCCATGTACCATAGCTAATGAAGGTTAATTATTATTAAAAAAATATTAAATTCTTACATCCTACATAACTCTCAGAATGAATAATTCTTTACTGTTTATTGTTATTACAGCATAGGCTCATTGCACCTAAATTTACCACTTCTGTAACACATAAAGAATATGACACTGCCTGCCTATTACTACTTCTTTGGAAAGAAAAGAGAAAACAGTGTTTTTAACTGCCCTTTAATGGCTAGGTGGTACTGAAGGCAATGCTTTGATTTCAATATCTTAAAAGTGAGGAACTAAAAAATGAGGCTCTAATATTCTTCAGTTATATCTCTTTGCATTTCCCACTTTATAACTAAATTTGTAAATGGAACATGATCAATACTGAGTCAGTTTGGGTTATGTGAATTTTATATTGAGATTTATTTCAATAAAATTATCAAAGTTTAATATTAAGTTATTAAGAGACTTCAAAGTGATTTAAACATGCATCCTTATTTTTTAATATAATCAGGTTTTAATTGGGTTCAACAAAAACCTAAAGGTTTATTTCCGATATGAAATATTTATCTGTATGGTCTCACTTTGTACTGGACCTGCAAAATAATCTGATTTTCCCCATAGGATTTTGGACTATGAGGCCTTGTTTGCCTCTTGATCTACAGCTGTCTTTGATGCTCTTTTCAGGGCACATGGTCCTTGGAGTGAATATTTTGTAAAAGTATGTTTCTGTTCTCTTCAACTTGCATTGAAGAGATGCTATAAATCCCAGCAGTTTCTAGGCTATATCAACTGCTTATAAATGAAAAATATGGTATATCAGAAATACTAGTTAATTTTTCAGCTTCATTTGAATACCTGGTACAGTGAAACCACTAAAGTAAGCCTACAAAAAACTAAGTACAACTCCAAATATATAGTTCAAATTCGATATTCATTTAAAGATTAAACACGTGAAATATTTTTCTCTAGGTGTCTACCAGATTTGTGCAAATTGAACTGTGGAATCAAATATAAATTCCTTGTAATAAAGACAAGAGATCTTAGGTTTTTTTAGGCGAATTCAAGTACTGAAGATCTATAAAAGTCTCTTCATTATATACAAGACATTTAATCTCTTCTAATTAGTCTGCCATTCTGAGTAAATATGAATTTATCAGCCTCTATTGTTTACTCAAATTTCTTCCTTAATCACTGAAGGTAGATGATTACAGTCACGGGAACCCAGGCTGTGCCAGCCCAGGGCAAAGGTAAGTGCTGACTCCAGTGAGACTCAGTGCATTAGAACTTGTAGCCCAGCACCACAGAGTTATTAAACTCATGCACAAGTACTGGTGGAAATGCACACGAAGCATCTCTCACTTCTACAGCGTTATTTATTGCTTTATTTGTGGAATCAGCCTCCAGCATGCAGAGTTCCTGTGTAGAAGGATTTTAATTCTGTCACGTTCTGCACAAATGCAGAACACTGTCATCCCAAACCAGGCAGATCAGAGGGAAGAAACACAGGAATGCTGGAAAGCAGAATGGCATTGGTTAGCATGAAACACAGAGCTCTCCATGAAGCAGATCATCAATTTTTATTTCAAGCATCACAGTAACCAAAGTACTAAAGAAAAGGTTTGAAGGAGAAGTAGCCTTTTTGGAGTTTTTACACCATGAGAGATAGGACAAGATCTATTCTATTGTTAGGTGTCCTGCTTTGACCTAGGAGTTGCCTGCCTAATCCAGTAGTTTTATCTTTTTATCTTTTACCTGTCTTTTAATGTTCTCTTGCACTTTTGATTGTGCTAAATAACTTTCTAACAGAAGACTGAGTGGTAGTATTATACAATTTCGTGATCAACATTTGCTACAATTAATTTATTTATATTAATATACATATATTAATATATTTTGAATGTATTAACTTATATAAAGATATTTTGAAATGTATGAAGATTTATTTTCTTTGATTTTTTTTTTTTATCTTTTTATTTTTTTAAATTACCATCCTAATCCATGTAAAATCAACCCCCCAGAAATTATGGAGAGGAAAGCAAAAGCCAAAACTTCTACTGAGCCCTCTGGGTCATGAAGAGATATTTTTATTCATAAATTCAAATTCTAAAATTTTATTTTCCATCCTTAATTCATTTACAGAGAAATAAAATGTGAACCCTCACTAGTTTCTTGTAGGTGAGGTCTACAGATCTGTAGATGAGATTATTTGTTCAAGACCATTACACAACCGGAAAAGCTATGCATTTACTTAATAAGGGACAAGAAATTTAAACCAATTACACAACAACTTTCTTTTATTTTTACCAAGGTGGGTGTCCATGGCTCTTTGAACCTTGAGTTTCATAAATATCAATATCAGTAAGGCAGATATAATATGCAGTTCTTTGTGAGATTTCAGTTCTGATTGTTGTAAAGTTGAAAAAGAACAGTAAAAATACAGTTTAAAAAGCTAACAAAACTCTAATGTTACAATAACTTCTCTTTGTTATCTCCCTTGTATGCAAAAACATAGAACCCTGCTTTTTGCTGTGTAGAAACAAAAATATTATCCTGTGAGCTCTTTAAAATACTGATGAAGCAGATGCTGCTATGTCGCCTCTCAGCAGTATCTCAAATCACATGAGCAGAATTTCATTGCAGTTGATCAAAATTTAGAATTTTTAATCTTCTCTAGGTTCTGAGTCTCCATGAATAAAGTAGATAATGGGTGATCTAATGAAGATACAATGAGAAGCATCCAGTCATTTTGCACAACCTCAGCTCTTGCTGTAAAATAAACCAAACATGATCCAAAATTATCTTGGAGCTGTTAGTTATTTTGAAAGAATGTATTTATTTATTTATTTTTTTTTTAAGATTGCAGTTCAATTTGTGAATAGAACTAGAAATCCATGTAAAACAAGAATTATTTGGAACACATTCCAAGTTTGAATATTCTGAAAAAGTTGATGTGTATCCAAAACTGATCAAAATGTTTCCTCCCTTGTGGGGACCTTGTCACAATCTGCAGCTTCCTCATGTGGGTTAGGGTTGTGTCTTTATTTAATAATCAAATACACAATGACACTTACTCTGACACTGTGTAGAGTACTAAAGATATGGGTTTGGTTGGGGTTTTTTTCACAACAGTTTCAACACAGCAGACAACAAATTAGACAGTTGCATCTGTCTATGTAGTTATGTAGAGCTACTTTTAATATGGAATTTTCATGGTTCCAAGGGACAATAGATTTCACCTTACTCTAGATTTCATCTTCTCTTTTTTTTTTTTCTTATTTTTACTTATTTATTTATTTTTTTACAAAGGGGAGGAATCAAAAATCTCATTGTAGGGGAATGAAGCTGCAGATCCCAAAGATTAAATTATAGTGCTATTCCATTTTATCTGAGGAAAGCTTTTCCTATCCATGGTGATTGCTTTGTGCCATAGAAATTCAATCACAATAAAAGGTAAAAACTGAATACAAATACATTAAAGCTCAATTCAGTGTCTTAAGAGCAAGATGATCTTTCTCCTGTTGGGAGTCTTGATTTGATATTTAGTTTAAATTACTCTATTTGCACAGAGTAATACAGATATCACATTTCTGGAAAGATCTAGACTTGAATCTTTTTTTTCTGAGAGTTTAATTAATTTGAAGGCAGCTGCATTAATTGGAAGTAGAAAACATTAATGATATCACATTATTAGTCAGAGCAGCAATTCATTATATCTTGACTTTCAAACCTTCTATCTGACCTAAATACAGTCCAGTTTCTCCCTGACATCCAAAAAATTGGTCTCAGAATCTTCGTGTCACACATATTCAGATATCTTTAAAGTTAATTTTAATAAAGAATTTCACTGCCCCATAAGTATTCTAGTTATGCTTAAATGTAAACATGAAATCCTATTTGAAGGATGAGATACCAAGTTAGTGCCTGTTACCTTCTGGGAAAAATTAAGTATTTTCTTCAGCAATAGGCAACCTAATAATGTCAGAATCAGACAATCATAGCCTTTCATCCTGCTGTTTGCATTAATTTGGTTTAGTATCCTTAAACATACAGTTCATACCACAACTAAACAATAAATATATCTGCACTGACGTATGGCAAAGTTGAAAATGAAACAAAACAAAATAGATTTTTGGATGCATTCTTAATTGATAAGGTATTGGGACTTTATATTGATAAGATCTTGAGCTAGACCTGATAAAGAGAAACTATATTGGATTAAACTCCTACACTCCCTGTGGCTCAGAATAGACAAATCCTTTGTGTTGTTTGCATTCTCCCTTCAAATTATATATGTCATTGTAGAAACTTCAGTTCACATCTTCTCAGCTGGTACAAATTAGCATTGAAACTTCCAAGCAATGTTGTTTATATAAACTGAAGAACTGACATTAACTTTCAGTTCCTGAACTGAGCATAAATTTGACCACATATTTATTGTGCACACAAACATGACAGTTAAAAAGGGAACATTTTGTTGCTTCCAGTGTTACACTGTATTGCTACAGTGCACAACTGAAAACAGAATTTTCTTTCATTTGAAGTTCAATAAATTGTGGAGAAAAATCATAAATAGATCAAACTTCTGAGATATCGTCATGCAGATGTTTTTAAAAATTACATGAAGTTTTGTTGAAAAACTACAGACATATACCTTTGAATACATATTTGAAAATGGAATAATGTTTTTGGTGGATTTTTCTTTAGTTGTAGTAGTCCTGTTTCATAGATGAAACACATGAATAGGGTAATCTCATAGCTTTTAATTGCACTGATATCTTGGTGATGAGTTCCCAGCAATGAGCACTTTCTCCTTGTTTTACCTTTTCTTTTGCAGGTTAGAGAAAAGCAATAATTAACAATGATTCATTTAATCAGGAACTCTGATTAAATTCTTCAGTGTTGTAGTGTCCTTCAGGTTTAAATGAATTATTGGATTTATGGCAAAGAAATTATGTCCACACTAACTTATGAGGATCTTGTTTAGTCCATTACACAATTAGATACAAACAGTAATCAAAAGAAAATAAATAAGCAATGAAACAAACTTTTTTTGAGATTCATATTTAAAAAAAAATCCTTAATTCCAGAAATGGCTGTAATTTGTAGTAATTCACAGCTGTACAACTAAGAATATGGGTTATTTCAGGTCTTATTATTGCTATCTTTTATTAAGACAGCACCTAGAGGCTAATAAACAATGAAGCTTGATTATGCTAGGCAAGAGAAGATAATTTCCTTTCTCAGAGTATTGATTAATTAACATTAAGTGCTCAGAATGTGGGATGTCCTTAATATAACCAAGATAAAAAATGGCAGAAAGAATAAAGGAATCTCACAATTTTTTTTATTTTTTTTTTTTTTAAGAAGTACTTATTATTGAAAGCTAAAATACAGGGAGAAAGGAGGGAAGGTAAAGAGCAGGATTGTAGGTATGTAATAGATGAAAAAGAAATATGGAGAGGAAACAAACAGGCTGTAGACAAAAAGGAGGAGTTTCCAGGAAGCACATCCAAGCCCTGATCAGCAAATGCCTTTCACTACTGCAGGAACAGGGAGATTTCTGAGCACCCAGGCAGCACCAGAATTGCTCCTGGTGCAGGAACTCCTCACCCAGAACGATGAGCAGTCTGCCCCAACATCCACAGCTGTAAAAGACAGTCATGAAAACTGTCCCCCATGCAATGTGAGATCACAGGCATATTTCTGGCTTTAGAAAGAATCATGTTATATAAATGAATAATATTTTCATTTATTTCTTCTCTAGTTTATTATGTTGGGCAGGCGATTTCAGTTTTGGTTTATTTTTTCCTTTGACTTTTATGCATCAAAGCTACTTTTTCATAGAACTGTGCTAAGGAGATTTTTGTATATATTGCTATAGTGATGAGTGAGAGAGAAAGTACTTGTTTATGACACTATAGATTTTCCCCTTTTCAGAAAAAAACATTTCTTCTTTCACTTCTGAGGTTTTGAGTAAAAAAAAAAAGTCTTCTGTTTTTGGTTCAAGATAAAAACAATACACTTTTATTTAGCTCCAGGACATGATCAGGCAATCCTTCTTCAAGTCCATTCTTCTTTCTCTTCCTATCTAATTACGAGCACTAAAATATATCTTCATTTGTGTTTCTTCTGTTAGGTAATACTAGAAGTGAAATCAAATTGAGGATTCATTTAAAGTAATCCCATAAGCACATCAGGCCTTAAGCTCATAAAGTCTGGGATAATTCAGGAAATTTTTGATATATTTTTATGTAATACAGACTGTCTTCAAGGTTCTTTTTTTCCCCCTCTCTTTAGAAAGAATTGAAATTTTTGCATCATGGTGCAAGTTTTAAAACATATTAATTATTTAAAGCATATTATGTACTGCATGCATATAATGTTTTCTCTAATAAATACAGATTAGAATTAGACTCTTTGAAGTAAATCTAATAAATCACCCAAATGACATCACAACCGATATGTCTTAGAGTCATTATGTGTAATTGGTTAATGGTGTATTTACTCTTGTGCTATTGGATCACCCTCAGGGATAATTCCAGTAAGTCTTGAATCTCAAGAAGGATTTCTCTGTAAAGGTAAATTATCTTTATTTTTTTAGTAAAGAACACTAACTAATTACTTTTATTTAAATTCATTTGTAAAGCAATAAATCTGTTTTGAGGTCTCACAGCATTTCAAGTGATGAATTTGATGTTCTCTGATGCCTTGAATTTCCCCCTTGAGCCAAGAAAGGTGATGAGAAAAGGAAATGAAGCCCCAAAATCCAGAGTTCATGAAACTACACAGTATTAAAAACATGTGTAGCATATACAGAGAGGATCTCAGTCAGTGCCCTCTGGTTGGGAATTGCTATAAAAGATTAAACATTTTGTTCAAAAAGAAAAGTATACACTTAACATACCCAAGGCATAGAAGAATTCTCTAGAAGTGTGGAAGGTAGCAGATACTGGGATTCTATTGTCTGATATATAGTGAGTCTCAGAAAAAGAGTACAGAAGCTATAAAAAATGATAAAGCTTAATGCAATCTTGTAGGAAGACAAACATACATTACATAGTCCAAATTATTTTTTCTTTTCTCTGAATAGCTCTATATTTCATCTGTTGATTTACAGATGTACCTTTAAATATGTTTCCTATTGCTTATTGAAAATTTCCATACTTTTTTTCAAAGTTCACCTAATGGGGAATTTTGCAGTTTATAAATTCACATTTACTGTGCAATAAACAAATAAAATGAAAAATAAAGGAAAGAAAACCCCCAAAAAATCTTGTTTTTAAAGCAAAAGGAAAGGGAAAAGGAAAAGAAAATACATTTACTGTTTGAAGATATTTCACAAAAGTAGGTGCTTCAAAACAACTCAGCTTCATGTTTTAAAATAATAATATAAACACATTTAAATTAAAGGTTTAGGAATAAAATAAATATTTAGGACCATGACATTAAGCTCCAGAAATACTGGTTTCTGTTAATTAGTTTCCTTCAGTTGCTATCTTTAGAGTGTTTTATTGGAAATGCGTGATTTTAATTAAGACACAAGACCTTTCTGGAGATATTATTTCTAGGTAAGCAGTAAAATTTGTAGTAAGTGGACCACACATTCCAAATTGATTTGAGGATGTCATTACCTTTGAAAGTTATTTTCTTTCCTCATCTTCAAGGCTAACAAATTCACCTTGGAATTAAATTATCAATATAATAAAACAAGTTGCTGTAATTTTATTGCCATAAAATTGTTATTCAGTAAAATATGGGGTTTATTCTAGAAAGCTTATTGCTTTCTATTCGGTTCCACACTGACAAGAGTGCATCTTTTCCATTTTGTTTCTCTCGCCAGGCAGTTTGAGCTAGTAGGGTAAAACCCTGCAAACTGGTGATGTAAAAACCTGAGTTATTGGAATATCTCTTGATTTCAGTGAAGCTGGTAGAGATTTTGATTTTCAGGTGAAGATTGGAATGTAATCATCAGCTGGAATGGAGGAGCAGAAACTGAAAAGGTAAAATTTGCATTATTATAGAGAAAAGTCTTTCAGCCTGAGTGTAAAGATGAATCAAAGCTTTTAGCTCAAAGAGAAAAAAAATCCTGTGTGCCTTGGAAAAAGAAGGCTGATGTGAAGAGGACTGGAATCAGCTTTTTTAAAGGAGCTGTTCTTTGGACTTTAACAAGCTAAACAGTGTGATTATTAGAAACTATGTCAAAGTAGAGAGATGTCCAATGGAACAAGAAAAAGTATTTACCATTAGTTTCTCTGACACATCTTTGGTATGAAGTGCACAAAGCCACGATTGATAAGAGTGGTTTGGGAAATTTTAAATGACTCTTTTATAAAGAATCAAGTTGACAAAAGAGCAGCATATAGAGGTGTCCTTAGCTTCTAACAACCTACCTCAGTAATGGTTTGGATGACTGCAAGGCCAGATAAATAAATACTAATAATAATGTTTAACCAGATGGTCTTTTGAGAAAGTTATGCTAGTAGAGTTTGGCCCACAAATTTGGTTTTGCTCTTGTTGATATATTGAATTATTCTGCTGCTGAAATATATCTTTGTGACTCCCACAGTGCTAGCCTTTCCATACTCCTCTTTCATCAGGCTGAAAGTTTGAAACTGTGGTGATGACAAGGATTTTCAAAGGCTGAGAGGAGGTGGCTGGTTCTTCGAAGCCAACGGTACTTGGATACATGCCTTTCTTAGGTTCCTGGTAGATTGCCTTTGTTTTGCCATGAAATGTTGCATCACAATTCCTTATCAGTTGGTCTAGAAGGGGCAGGTTTATGGATGCATGGAAGGTTAGATGGATATATGTGCTGGAGTGGGATGTCAGCAGCTAGTGGAACTGCACTGTGGTGGGCATAGTCAGGTGACGTGCCACTGGATCTGATGTGTCACTGACACAAGATCACGGAGAGCCTGAGCTGGGGTAACTCTGCCCAAAGACAATAACTCCTCTCTGTTTAGTGGAATTTTGAATAATCCATGCATGTTTTTGTGTAATGTTCCTTATTATATGGGTGTTTTCGGAACTCTTTTGACACTGATTCCAGAAATTAAAAATGCCATAAGGAAGCAGCTGATACACTTTGTTGGGATGAAATAGATCATATACCATTAAGTTATTTTAGCCCAAAATTAATAAAAATTACTTCTTGGTCAAATTCAAGGTATTGATTCAAATTCTTCAAATTCTTGGTCAAATTCAATTTCTCTAGTTTGTTTAGGGTTTTTTTAGCCTCCCTTGGTAGAAATTTCTGACTAACAGAAAATTATTGTCTATTGAAAGAACAGATAATTGCAGTAATTGCAGTGCATAAAACATATTTCTATTTAATTTAAGAAAGGTGTTTGAAATTTTATCAGTACGTTAAAAACAGAAAAAATATTCTAGACTAATTACTCATATATCTTTATATTTTTGTTCATTTTAATGATGCACAACTCTGGAGGTCGATTCCTATCCTGATATACACTACAACTTGCCTCTGCAAATGAAGATAAATAATTGAAGACCATATAAATTAAAATCACTGTTCATATAGACTGTCTATTTCTCATATCTAGGAACTAAGGAAATCATCACTCAGAGCAACTTTCAAGAAATGTGAGATGAAAGAGAAGATTTACATATGCGAAAGATCTCTTCTGTTTTTTCTTTATAGTCTCCCTTAAACATACTAGAGTAATATGAATAAAATATATTTTAAATATCTAACTAACCCTGAATTTTTCCTATTTCCAATATATTTTCTTGCACTACCAAATAACAACCAAAACATTAGAAGCCTGATTCACTCATTTGTAGGTGATCTATGAGGCAATCTGTAAGTCCTCACAAATTTTTTTCTCAGTCAACACTATAAACAACTCAATTTTTTTGAATATACTTCCCAGATAATATATTCAGGTTTGATTTATTTTATGAAGGTTTTATGGAAGCAAACCATACCTAGGAGGTACAAGAAAAAGTAGGAATTATACAAAAGTAACTGAGTCATCACTTTTTACACCACTCTAATTTCTTACTTTAATAAAGAAATGAAATTACAAGAGAATTGATTGTATTGTTCTTATAAGTTCAGTTCACTGAATTTTCTAGTGATCTATAGATAGTACTGCAACCATGAGGACAAAAATCCCATTGTAATACCTATTATTTATCCAAAGTCAGAGCTTGTGACGGGCCTCTTTATATTTTGTTATCCTTCTTTCCATGTCCAGGCATAGAATCCAGCCATAACCTGTATGCTTCTATCTGCTAAGCATAAAATTGTTTCATAGCAGAAGTCAGCCACAAAGTAACTCAAAGTATACTTACACTGCTTCTGCCAAGATTGCAGGTTTTATACATTCTATATTTTCCCAGTACTCCTTCCTTGGCCAAATAAGGTTCTGTAGTTCTGATTTTAGGAAGAGGTGGGACCATTGTATGTGGATATGTTTGTGTCTGAATTGAGGAATAAAATTATGGTATTTTCATTCCAATAATTAAATTACAGAAAAGATCTGTGATATTTTGTTGGAAGCAATGGGCTGGGCCAGTGGTATTTCAGTCCTTGGTGTGACAAGTAACTGATATCCCTGAAGTGTCAATAAAACCTCAGAAAAATGCCAGGATATAATACTATAAGCTAACAGGCACATTTGGGGATTTAACTCAAAATTTAATTTGTCTGCTGAAGAAAAGCACTCTGCCCTCTGACACAGTGAATTTAGAGGCTTCTCAGAAAGTCAGTAAATGCTTGATGGGTACAGAAAGTTCTCCTAGGAGTGACTCTTAAGCAGTGAGTTATTCCAACTCTCTGCATCTACATCAGATCCATTCCTAATCTGCTCCTAGATTGTGTAGCCTACTAAAAGTAGTAGCAGCAGAAGGAACCAAAGAAACTTGAGACTCTTGGGAGGGAAGGGGAAAGGGCAGAGAAGATAAACTCACAAATTCAAACCCAAAAGGACTGAGGGATAATAAGCCCTGGAGACTTGAAAGTGTTTTTTTTTTTCATTCCTGTTCTTATTTATGTTGAAATCAGCAATGTCAGATGCTAGATGGATACACCTCTCTTTGTCTATAAAGTTGTAATTAGTAATTAGTTGTAACTCAGGCAGATTCCTCTTAACACCTTCTTCAAATATAGCCTTCAAGTTTCTCAAGTTCAAAGATGCTGTCTTGTTCTCCTAAGCAAAGAAAGAAGCAGCAGACATTTGTAAGAGGAACAGCTTTAAATTCCCAAGGAATTGCTGGGCACCATAATACTATCAAGAAATTAGTAGAAGTCAACTTTGGCACTCAGTCAGATGCTTTTTACTTTGAGAGCTGGCTTTGCACAAGCCTTAGGGAATCACAAATGTCAGGACTAGGCTATAGTATAGCTTTCTTGCCTTTTTAAACAGTGTCCTGTGTTAACCTGTCTGGCACATCTGGTAAATCTCAGAAGCAGGAGTAAAAAGGCAACTCTACGTAGGAAAAATGTGAGAAAGAAATTCAGAAGCACCATCCTTCTTTTCACAGACAGAGAATATCACCAGAGCACAGTTGGTATTTTTCTTTATTGAGAACATGCAGCAGCTTAGTTTCACCAAGGCTAATTGATTTTCACAGCTGGTGCATGAAAGGCTAAAGATGATATGAAATTTGAAAAGGACCCTTGTCTGGCCCCTGAAGCTTCTGGTATCTGTAGAGACAACAGAAAATCTTTGGAACTGGGATTACTAATATATCTAACAATAATATCAGGTCCCTGGGATATTGAAGATATGCATCGATATCTCCATATTGCAGGTATTAACAAGAAGCTATATCCTTTCTCTTAAGAAAATCTCACACATCTCTCATTTATTTAATTTCATTTTACTATCAAAAGGTTAAATGGTTCCATGTCACATGTGACATGGTTATCTACAGAAGGCAACATCTTACTGAATAAGCATGTCTCATTATTCATTACAGGCAAAACTGATCATGCAGCTGAGAGAAATCTGCTATGGTTGATCAAAGGAAGGGCTTGTCTGAAAAATAGAAAAGTTCACTGTGGACGGGATTAATCAAGTGCTGCTGTAAAAGTCACTCTTTCAGAGCACTTAACCTTATTCAGGATATCAAATTTCTTCATGTGTGGTCAATCTTCCTCACCACTGATAAACAAATCCACGGGATGCACACATTTAGACTGTTGAGGTTTAAGCACGTACCCCAATCTCTTCCTGAATGCTGAAGCTTTTTGGTTGCTTTTAGATGCTTAAAAGCAACTATCTTGATCCATGTGGTGTCAGCATTCAATTCTAATGAGAATAAATATCTTGTACCTGTTTATTTATAAAAAAGGAAGGGCAGATCTCAAACTGCCAAAATGTCTCCAGCTTGTAGCTACGCCATGGCTTAGCATGAGGACGAAATTTTAGCAAAGTCTCACCTGCTCTATTTGATTGATTAATAAATAAATCATAATGAATCTTACCCTTTCCCTCTTGGTAATTCATTACTATGTATCAACATGAAGCATTTCCTACTTTGAAAATTGCTTTCCATAACAATTTAATATGTTAATTAACACACATATTTCATGAAAACATCTAAGTCAAGGAAATTCATATAGTTGTTACAAGCTGCTTATTGAAATCATTCATAATGGCAGTTGATAATTTTGGATGACCATATATTTTAGAAAGACTGGTTAGGAAGAGTTTTCTATGAAATCCACTGCTGTATTAGTGTACACACCCCCATCCCATCCCATTCTAGCACCATAAGTTGAATTTTGAAGTCAGTGAGAAAGCTCTATAAGATGTGATATTTGCACATTGATATTTTGACACTGTAAAGAAAGACACAAAAGGTCCTGTGAGTCTAGGAGCAGCTTAGAATAAAAAAATATATAAAACTTCTAAATGTAATGTGAATGAGATCTTAATAAAATTGCATTATGACATACATAAGATCCCTATCAATAGATGTCAATGTTTAGGCAAAAGTAACCAAAATGTGCCATTTTGTCATAGAAATATAGCATAAATTGTCCATACAGGTGCTTTCTAAATATTTTGCTACTGAGTTGCAGAAATCCAGCTAGTTTTTTACTAACCACTTCTTTCTTTCACTTTTTAGGCAAATATAGCTGAACCTCACCTGTGAGGGGCACTTCATAGCTGGCTTTTCTTCCTCCTAGACAAAAAAATCAGATACAGCTTGATGTTGGCAGTGTCCGGAATTTTGAATATGACATTAAAATTTAGCCTTACACCTCCCGGGGCCCAGACTAAATGTGTGAGATAAACTTTGTGCCATCTGGGGAGTCATCTGGTCCAGTACTGAAAGGTGTTTCAGCTGAAATTGAGGAGCCTAATTATCATACCTAAGACACAATTTACAATAAAAATGGCTTGAGGGAATTTGAGTTGATCATTTGGCTGGCACCTTTTTAATAAGGAATGCTGTATTCAGCCTGTGCTTCCCCAAGTTCACCTGACTCAAGTTTGATGTCTAGTAAAGACAAGTTAGATACTGATATATCATATCAGGGATCAGAAAAAAAATTATAACTTGCTGCTATGGGGGTGGAGGGGAAATCCTCATAAGCTCATTTTGATTAAAGGGAGTGAGATAGTAAGAGAATAATCTTGTTGGGGGGGAAAATTTTTTGTACTGGCAAATAAGTGAAACCTTTTCTTCTTTCTCTGAGGCACAGTGTCAGGTTGAGAGGCCAGGTAAACTCTCATATGCAAAGCTGCAGTGAAGTTACATTTTTAATGAGGTTTCTGAGGCTGAATCGGATGGGAAAGGTGAATTTGAGATTGAAAAATTTTTGAGACTGTAGGACTTGGAATAACAAATGACTGACTTCCTCTTTTCAACAAAGTTGTGCTTTTTTCTCACACTCCATTTCCTTGCAGCTAATAAACTCTAAGGAAATAACAGTGTCTTTATATTCCTGTGTTGTACAAATGTCCTTTCTCACTTTGTCTTCTCTTGAGGCTAATTTGTCTCTGTGATTATAGGATTATAAGAAAGTTACACTCACAATTGTTTCATCCCTTTCATTTCTCTTTCCCTTCCTTTGATCAACTATAGAAGACTTCTCTCAGCTGCATGATCTGTTTTGCTTGTCTGTGATGAGAACAGTTTTTTAATTGGCACCTAAGAAAAGATATCACAGAGACAATATAAAAAAGGGTTAGAGGACTTTAGACTGTCTCAGTTGAAATGTCAGACAGACAAGTTAATCAAAAGCACACAAAATGAAAGACCATTGACCCTTTGAGTCCTAATAAATAGTTTCGCACTTTTGATTCTTTGTTTCTCCCTTCCATCCCCTAAAGAGACTGTAGGTAGAGATGGTTCCTTGAAAGCAGATCATTGCTGTCTAATGAGGCAATTCCTCCTTTTAGACTAATCCACGTCAGCTAAGTAGATTTTGAGGGATAATAATGCCTGCAGAAATAAAAATCCATTAAACATTACTTTTAAATATGGAGAGGAAAAAAGTGACCCACAATAGGCACATTCTGTCATTAGAATCCTCCAGTGGTGGCGGTTTTACACCTGCAGCTAATGCTGAGTTTGGCGACACGTGATCTCACATGAATGCACACACCTCTACAGAAATGTGAACCTTGATGCAACAGGACTTGGTTCAGGAGCATCAGGATAACCAAGACAGGCATTTTGACACTATAAATCTGATACACACTGCAGTTATAAATATTCAACACAAGAAGGCTAAAGGACTGAGTTTACCATATAAGAGACACCGATTGAGCCAGATGAAGACTCAAGAGATCAAAATGAGATATAAATGAAATGTTGCATGATACTATGACATACTTTCAATGCTTGAACTTTTTTTTGGACTGACTGAAAACCCATTTTCCAGTCAGTGCTCCTTGAGTTAACCTATTATGCTATTAGAACAGGGACAAAAATATTAATTCTCTTTCTCAGAACTGCAGCTTCTCCAAATTTGGCTCAATTTCATTTGCTTAGACTTAGAGGCAAAGTTTATACTACATTGAAAGAGCAATTCCGTAGCAAACTGGGGACACTCTTTCTTTCCCATATTACATCAGTGTGTCTATCTCACAAGTATCCTGTGGATGGCCTGTGTAAGCCACTGTGTCTAGCAATTAATGAAGATGTTGGGAATCTCAAGTGTGGGGCTCCACAGGCTCTAAGGAATTGCCTTTATCTATGTTCCACTATAACAGAAACCATGCTCATACTTCTGCTTGTACTTTCTGTGTGAAAGCAACTGTGAGTTTAAAGTAATTTAATGGGTCTACCATTAATAAAATGACTAATGGATAGTAATTCTGGGACAAATTTTTTTACTCCAGTGGTAAAACTGTCAGGTCAGTATAGAAAAGATTTCAGAGACTTACCAGCACTGCCAGCTGGCAGAAATGGCAAAGTAGGAATTGAAGGAAAGTGCCCAGAAAGTTCCTATGACATGTATTTTCTAAGTTGGTGATTAGTTCTCAACTGTTTGCTATGTCTCTCTCAGCTCTCTTTGTCTGAGAACATAAAATATGATGATACTGATGCTAAAAAATAAAAAAAAATAAAAATAGGAGCAGAAAGCTTTACCAGAGTGAAATTCCTCCGACATGTCACATTCTACTTTACATTTACTAAATTACATGCAAGCACCTCATTTTAGCTCATCATAACTGAGAGTGGAAGGATGAATCTTCAATAAATTCAGACCACATGGATTTCATGAAAGAGAGAAAGGTGTTCTTGAGCTCATAGACCTGTAGCTCATATTTGTACATCCCTTTTGTAAGTTTCCAGTCACCTTAACATCCCTTAATAACTGCAGATAATAATGAGATAATTGTGAAAATTAAGGGATACCACCCATACAAATAATATTCCAAAAGTTCAAAATCCCCCTATGGATTATATGAGTTGTTTGATGCTTCCTTCAAGCAGTGTAATTTCTGTTCTCTGCAATTCTATAGTTCGTATTTTCTTCCTTCACATGTGGTCTGAGAATACCAAAAAAACCTTAACTGTTTTCTAGTGAGTTGAATTTAAGAATGGGTCACTGACTCAGGCAGAATGAGGAATTTGAAGAAAACAACTTGGTTCTTAGTTTCAAATTCATATTTCCCCTATAATCCATATAGCATCCAAATTGAGAATCCAATAGCATACAAACTGAGCTTAGAACAGTAAAGTTTTTTGCATAATTTATTAGGTGAAGGGGATCACTGCCATTCTGGTGTGCCCTCATGCAAGAAATGAAAACTTACACTCTTTTAAGCACCATATCTGAATTTGGATTGATTTAATGGAATCAAATGTGATATAATTTATATGGTGAAGCATATTGCAGTAAGAAAAATCAAACAGCATAAAAGCAGAGAGAAAGCTAATCCCTGCTGCTGTAATTAAGAGAGCAATATATTATAATCATAAACATCTCTTTAAATAGTTATGTCAGGTCATTAGGAGGGCACCTGAGTTTGTTGCAACGTGTCCTCACAAGGCAGATGGGACCTTGTCAGTCTGGCAAAAACCCAATGAAATCTGCTGGTAGTCATTATTGCATCCTCCACATTGCTACTGCTAGCTCACCTTCAGCTAGGAAGATATTAGACAGATGGTAATTAATTCTGGACAGGTCAAAAGGAATTACTGTGAAAAGAGAGAAGTGGTCTGGACATCAGGGCTCCTGGTTTAAGTTTATCACAGAATAATAGCAAGGATCAGCCATATGTAAGCTATACAGGGTACAACCCACTTGAAGCTCTATACTTTCACAGTAGTAATAATTACTGATACACCAATAGCACAGTTTATTAAAAATAATGCTTTGTAATCTTTGGAAAGTAAAAAAAACAAAACAAAACAAAAAATATGAACATAGCTATAGTAACAACTAGCAAAAAAACATGAACAGTGTCATCAAATTACTACAGTTTATAATTTGCACAATGACCCAAACTGTGAAAAGGGACGTACTTAAGGTTCCACTTATTTGGGAAGTTTATCTTATCTAAATCTATCCAGCTGTGGTGTCTCTGAGAGAGGAAAAAGTGTATTCTCAACACGAATTATACACAATGCCAAATTTTACTAAAGACCAGGAAAAATGTTATTCTTACAAGATTCATATGCTCAGTTAAAGACTTCAGGGAAACTTTCAATTTTTCTTGACCTGATTGCATGTTTGTAGTGAAAACTATAAACTCTTTAATCTGCACTGGGATTTTATTTCAAACTAACCAACTCGAGGATACACATTTTTATAACTGATGGCGAGGTTTTTGATTGCATGAAGTACAAGAAAGTGTTGCAAATGTTTCCACCAAAAGAGTGATTTTTGGAGTCAGGTCTTTGGCAAACCAAAAGTATGCAAAACCATAGTAAGAGTTCTGCAGATAGATCAGAGTTCTATTACACAGTAAAACACAATATTTTCAGTTACAGTTATTCACTGGAGCATGCATTGAAACTTAGATTTGACACTCACCCATAAAACAATAACAAGATAAAATAGTAGTCTCGTCTGGCATTGCAATTTCTAATAATAGTCTTATCATGAACATATGCATATAATGGTAAGCTACAGGGCAATCATTTATTCCAATTTTATTGTTCTACTAGTTACTATGGTACGACACTGATTAGATCTAAAGATAACACTACTACTTCTTTAGACAAATAAAAGCCTAAGCTGAAACTAGTAAGAAAAATAGGAAAGTAAATTAGAGTAGGAAAATCAGATCAGTGTAAGCAAAAGTGTGGTTTCAAAGTTTTATTAGTTAGGACATTCTTTTTAGGAAGTCACACAGTCTAAATGACTAAATGCATGATTGTTAACAGCAGGCATTCAGGCTCTCTTTAACACAAACTCTCAGGGTTACCTAGACTGCAAAAGTGCAAAGCTCAGCAAAGCTGTGCATTTAGGGCATAGAAATGTGTATTCCTTCCCTTGGGACACCACCTCCTGGCCCTATAGCAAGAAAGACAAAAGCCTGACAAATTCATATGTGACAACTGCAAGACATCAGTGATCATATTTGGCAGCCTGAAGTGGGAATATTTGAGTTATTTTAACTGTTAGCAGGATTTCAAGCAAATTACACCAAGCTGCTCTGCATAAAGAAAATTGCTGACAATAGCAGGAAGAGGAGGAACATGCCCCTTTGTTTTCCTCCACCATAGACTATTCCTAAAACCACTGTATTTTTTTCTTTTCACTTTACAAAATGAGATAATAATTTAAAAAAAGCAAACAGATGCACAAAATAATCTGTAGTCTATAGTATCTTTTTCAGACAAAAATCTGAACTTTTCTCTATTCTTTTTTATGCTATCAAGAAATTCTGCATAGTATTAGCTGTTGACTGTTCAGTCAGCCTTTACTGACATCAATCAGTTTATCCTTGCTCCTTCAAGGCTTGATCAAAGAGCATAATTATACTATTTCTGAGTATTTTGAAGTTTCCCTTTGCTTAAGTATGCTCAACAGCATAAAAGTTGATGCTAGATATATTAAAACATGATAAAGTGATCTGCAATTACACTATAAGCCTAGTTTTTATTTCCTTGCCACATGAGTGCCCTGAGTGCTTGAGTGCCTTGAGTGATCACATTTAACAAACTACGTATATTTATATATATATATATGTGTATATGTGTGTATATCATGTTGAAACTTCAACATGTAAAAAAATTCAGCTAAATTATTCAAAACTACAGTGGCACATGGAATCTTCAGATGAACTGTAGGATCTTATAAGGTCTCTATTCTGTGAACATTTTCCTTATAATTAGAATAAATAGAATTATTCTTCATGTATGTTTTCTTGCTGAGTTGTAGAGATATTAAAAGACCTGTCTGAGATCAAACAATGTACATACAATATAGACTGGAGGAGACAATATAACTGGAGGATTCAGGCATGTATTTTACCATTATCTGTCTTTTCACAAAGTAGACAGGGAAAGTGTACTTACAGTTGTTTACAACACTTTCTTCTTTAGCTTTCATATATAAGATCACATAGAAAGCTCCCAGAATAAATTTCCTGTGTTGGAAATTAGGGCTGTCATTTATCATTTTAATTAATCAGTCGTAAAAGATGGCTTCTTCTCCATAAATCATGACAATACATTCATGGGGTTTACTTTTTTTATCTATGTGAAGTTCATAGAACAGTTCTGGATTATGTGGGAGGTATTTTTTGTTTTTCTTTGCATGTGATGCATAATGGCATATGAAATATATGTCATAATGACTGTTCTGTTTTTATTCATTATTACAACCATGGGAAAGGGGACAAGTTGACTTGGTTATGCTATAGAGAACTACATTCCTGATTTAATCCATGTTTAGGTTTAGCTAATTCATCTGTTCCCCACATTTATTTCAAGTATTCAAAGCTATGCTTCTTCATTTTAATTTTGTTCTATATTCCTCTATTCTTCTTCCAGTAACGGAAGGCAGAACACAAGGGGTGTGGATGTGCCAACATGTCACCAAGGGTTTGCAGTGTAAGTACTGTCCCGACAGGTGAGCCTCAATGTGATGTTTTCAAAGGTGATATTTTCAGAAGAGAAATATGGCAGTATTTGTACATGGTAATATTCAAATTAAGAAACCACGGAGGAACAAAAACAGACAAATTTTTGTTGCTCTTGGAGTTCAGAACATTGCATTCAGCATTCTGCTGCATCCTAGCTTGAGTGAGCAGGTTTCTTTGTATGCTGTCTGCCAATAGTACTTTTAGCAAATTTTCTTTTCAGATGTCTCTTTAAAGAAGATGCTGTGAAGATGAAGTTACAATTTATCTTATTTCTGTAAGTGCTCTGTTTGCCTACTCGAATCCTTGCTCCTTTCTTTCCTCTTAACTCTTCTTGAATTAGCTTTCACAAAATATTTGCCAAGACTCATTCATTAAGATCCATCAAGTGTTAGAGGTCCAACAAGGTATATCTGAAGCAGTCATAGCAGAGCAGAGCAAGCCTCAGGTGAGCAGAAGAGTATGGGCTTGTTGATGAAGACAATGGGACAGTCCAAGTGACAAAACTGATGGAAGAACCTGTGATGTAAGACAGACCATATCCTGCTAAATCAACAGGAAGAAAATATGGCTACGCATATTTCTGCTTTTGTTTTCCTTATGAATTTTACTCCTGATGAACAGAACACCTGAAACTGATTTCAGTATTGTCTTCTCTTGAGAATTCACTTTTGCAAATGTGTATTGGAGTAGATCTGTGCATCTCTCAGGTAAGAATGATTTTTATGGTTATACTTCAGACCCTGAATAGAAGTTGTTTAGGCATTTTTGTTTCATCAATTTTAAAAGCATATCTGAAACACAAAACAGGGTAAAATGGGGGGTATATTGGGTACTGATTTTGAGTATCTTTTACAATGTCATATTAGCTAGTCTGATACCTTTCTGCTAAACTATATATGCTCTTAAACAAGAATTATTCAGAGTTCTGGATTTATATTTCCTATTTAAATACACTCAACTACAGTTACATTCTGTTAATAAGGCATGGAAACATTCAATGCACATATTACTTGTGCATCAGTGATGGAAGGATAGTGGGTCAAATCACCTCAACATTTCTTAATCATGCTGCCAAAACTGCACAAATTCCATGGGGATGTTTTCCCAAGGAGAGAAACAGAGTTTTAGATAATAACAAAAGAAGCCATCAATGTTCAAAACAGTGCATCATATTTCCCCAAAAAAAAAAAAAAAAAAAAAAAAAAAATAAAGATGTTATACTTTATGATCAGTTTTCCACTTTTTGAGCTGAACTTGCATTCTGAAAGAATGACAGAAACACAGGATTAACCTCCCATAACTAACAATCAAATCTAGTAATTTTTCAAGCTAAAGAATACATATTAAGCAAAAGCATCCTCAATTATATAAGAAGAATTTCCCCATGGTGGAGTCTATTAGATTATGAAATAGTTTCTGAAAGGAAATTGTGGAATCCTAATAGCTGTCAATAGTTTAAACTGTAGGGAAACAAACTTTCACTGTTTAAGAAGGCTGGAAAATCAGTTTAAACATAGTTTCTAGACTCTATATATAGTAATGGGGGAGAGATTCTATGTGCTACTGCTGTGACTAATTGACTTGTAAGCTTGAAAATTCAATGTGCAAAAGGTGAGTAAACAAGGTAAACATCAGCAAAGGCAAATTTGGATATTTAATAGTGCATGTTTATTTAGCATAAATATTTCATAGCAGATAGCTGCAGACAGACAAAAAAATGAAAGCATATACTCGGCACAACACTGAAGGTGCAAAATCTCCTAAAGTACAACAGTGATCTTTAACTGACAATCCTACTTCACTTAACAAAGCATTCAATGTTCTTCTGTTTCTTCTTCTTCCCCTTTCCCCATTCTTTATATTCCCTGGATATTTAATGCCTTACATAGTGGCTGGGTGAGCATATGTTCTTGGTTAGGGACAATTGTTTATGAAATTTTTCCAGGTTTCAGATTTCTTTGTGGCAAGCAGAACACCCAAGCCTCTGGCTGGTAGCAATTGGAGCCATTCAGAAGTATGTAAACATTAGAGTGAGGAATTTATGAGTCTACAGTTCAGCTGTATGGAACATTTCTCAACATGGATTTTTTTTTTTTTTTTTTTTTTTTTGTCTTTTGTGTGTGTAGATAGATTCCTTGACTTCAAACACAGCTGAAAAGCACCTTAGTGTAGATAGAAAGGAACAACATCTGGAAATAATAACTACTTAACCATTAGCCTAATGCCTATACAAGCACTAAGATAATATTCACGTTTAAATTCAGAAAGTTTTTCAAATGAATCACCCACATCTTTCTGGGCAAAGCAAATAAATAGGATAAAGATGGAAGAAGATAAAATTAGGGGACTCTAATAGATCTTCCCAGTTGCTGACTGAATCTGTAAAAACATAAGAAAATGGAGATTCTTGATCAGTTAAAGATTTTCTGGCAATTGAAAATATATTAACAACTAAATGATTACCCACAAAGAAAATGCTTTTATTTTTCCATGCAATGTAGCCTCTAGTATTGCAGAAGAATATGGGTCATTTTCCCATGACTATATGGTCACAGTCATTTATTAATGAAAAATGTCTTATTCTGAATGGTGGGAGAAAAAGGCCCATGATCAAAGTTCCTTTCAGCCTTCCCTACCACTTCCCTGTTGCTAAATGCAGTGACTATTTTAAACTCATCTAAGTGGCTTAATGACACAGAAAACAGCATTTGAGAGGATGCATAAGTATATATATAAGATATAGATGTTTTGTCATCATCCCTGAGAGAAAAATAATTCTCAGAACTGCACATGTAAACCAATAGTAACTGCAGAGAATAAGTCAGCTTCATCATTTCATTCCTCAGTGGTAAGATAAAAATTGTGAAATGGATCAGTCACTGATTTCAATGATGTTGGTCTCAATATGAAAAGTAATCAGCAATATTTTGGCTCATATGTCTTTGGACCCTTATAATTTAGTTGTAACATTTTGGTATAGCTCTGGGTTAAAGAGAATATCTCTCATATGTTATTGTATTTAATGCGCTTATTGCTGTCATTCTTTCATTCTACAGTTTCCTGTAGACTAAAGCCTTTCCTGTTCTTCATCTTGTTTCCTGAAATGTATGCTGAGAAATGGAGAGGGAAAAAACATTGTATGTACTTAACACATATTTTTCAAAATCACTGGATAATAGGTTCAAGGTGTTGTCATACCTTGCACATGCAATGTGCCTGAAATAGTCAAAACATGAAGTTATTAATTTCTTTAATATCCCAATGCAGACCAAAGGCTAATATACATAATGAAACTTCTCAGTGTAAATAAAATCATAATCGTGCATGATAAGGACACAAGACAAATATTTGCTTTACTGTAAAAAAATCCATCCAAAGTTTTAAATTCTAAATTCTGAACTAGATTAAAAAAAAAAGTTTTTGTCAAGGTGCAGGGTTTTTTCAGAATAACATTTTAAGGAAGTTTAAAACTAGTGCCAAATAATTTATAAGTGCTCATTGGCAACATTTGATTTACAGTTCAAACAAAGAGTATGTTGTTAATGAGAATTTATTGTGGTCATATTTTAAACCAAGACAAAACTGAAAAAAAAAATTAAAGAAGAAAGCATATGTTCTCAGAGATTTGCAATTCTAAAAACAGTTATAATCATCCATTTCCATTTGGGAAGATAGTGGCAATATCCATGAAATGTCTCCTCGCCTTCAGTAGGTCCGCAGGAAATTTTCACTGTGGCAGTAGAGATTCATCTGATGCTGAATTTCCAAAACTGTCTAAAGGTCTCCATCTGTTTTTTTTTCTAATGTGGAGTTTTGTGGAAATGTGTTGAGATGTACATAAATGCTCTATGAAATTTGTTCAGCAGAAAGGCTTGGAAACTGTCACCCTCCATTAATTCAATCGATTATTTGCTTGCCCAGCTACAGCAGGGGTATGGTGAGAGGCCTGTCTATGTGTATCCACGCCACCCAAGACTGCAGCATAATAATTTGCTCTAGGCTGACATTTGGCATGGGATTTAATGTCCACTTTTCTTTTTCCTCAAGTTTTGAAAAGTCTTTATTGTCTGTTGACATTTCTTCTTCTTTCTTTCTAAATAAACATGCAAATAAACAAAAAAATCCAAACCAAACCCCACAGATCTAAAAAGTAAATTACTCCAGATGTTAGTTGGGACAGTTTGCACCAAAAAATCATCCTGTTTTGGTTTTTTCTTTTTCAAATGTTAGGGATATTTTTGTCTTTGGGAAATTGTAGAGGAATGTGAGCAACATGGATTAAATTATGTTAATATTTTAACTTTGATATTAACTGTACTTTAGCAAGCGATAATTCCATGCAAGGGAACCTGAGATAAGACACAGCTTAGCTCAATGTACAACAGTGCCATAATTAGAATTTGGGAAATGTTTCCTAATATGTGAGTGGAAGATCATTTGAAATGTCTATATTTTAACCCCTGGACAAGAGAAGTATATCTCAGTATGAATTAACCCTCTCTCTAGACCAATCTCATGAACTGTTAACACCCTGTTAGCATCTTCTGGTCCTGAACAATTAACTGAAATGTTTGAAGTGTCACTGACCACTTATGTTTTTGAAACTCTTTTGTGAGTTTATTTTGAGATATGTCCGATGTATTTATTCATGTGTAGTCTCAGAAGTGTGTTAAAATACAACACCAAAAAAAAAAAAAATCAGTGCCTTGGATAATTTTTGCAAAAAAGATGTTCAATCACCTGGACCCTCCTCCATCTTTGAAAATATTTCTGGTTCAGAAATGTATCATTTAAGCTCAGTGGAATTTTATGACAAGTGCAGGAAGGCACAGTATCAGTAGTCCCAGTAGAAATTCATGTGGAAAAATAAAAAAAAGAGGAAAAACATTTTCTTTCTTTCATGGCCTGCCTTACTTTGGTATGAAGAAATAGTCCATAAACATTTTAATGAATAGTGATGTTTACAAAATACATATGTATCTGGGAGTTGCTACTTATATTTCTGAAAAGAGACTCTGCAGAACCTTTCCACACAATTTAGGAACAAATGCAGAAACCTATTTATTTGTGTTTCCTTATTAATTTTGGGATGGAGAAGGAGACATGTCTATGTTATTCATGAGATGAAAGAAGGATAACTCAGGTATGCCAGAAGAATTGCTATAATTAACAAATTCCTAACCATTGAAACAACAATACCATTAATTGGAAAATCATAAATTCATTCACTGACTCTGCAAGAGAACTGTGGTTCAAGGAAACTTTATCCTCAGTCAGGAAGCCTTAGCTTTTTCTGAGTTGATGTGTTTGGTCCTAGGTTATTTTGTGACATGGAACTGAGGAAACAATATATTAATACGCTATTTAATTGTTATGTTTTTCATTCCCTCCAAATCCAAAATAACTGAGGCTCAAGTAATTTTCTTGGCGTTGCACATCCCTGAAAACAGTAAAATACATTTCTCTCCATTAAATAAGGAGAAAATATGTAATTGTCCAAATTTCTAAGTGATAATCAGAATTGAAATAGCGCCTCATCATAACTAGAGACAGATGTCTGCTTAAGTGTGTCTTTGTAAGTCTCTAAGGTATAATTATCATAAGTTTATTATCTGTCTATATGAATACTTAAGAGAACAAAGTACTCTTTGTAGATTCTCTCTTCTCAAGAACTTAACCTAATGGAGCAGAAAATTATCTGACCTAGAGCACTATTAATGGGCATATCCTTTCTCTCTGAGGCTGTTCCTGAGCTCCTGAGGCCAAACCAAAAGAACCTTGTTGAGTTTACACTTGTTCCTTACACAGCACGACCTTCATTGACTTTAATGGGAGCTTTGCTTGATCTAATTCCCTGACACTTATGTGATGCAGAGGAGTAGATTGCAGAGGAGGTGTTAGTAATGGCCTTTAAAACTGTCAAGAGCCCAAAGAACAGTGATGCTATCTCAAGGAGGGCTTTTGTGCAGGAGTCATTTTATTTAGTGTTCTGTATGACTGTGAGTGCATGAACTCTCTCTATTTCCAGTATGCACACAGAGAAACTCCTCAAAATGGTCTGTGTTTTCCTCCCTTTTGATGTGGTGTTTGCATCTATCTTCCCACTTGGTGTTTCTCCTCGTGATAGAAAACATAATACTGTTGTCAGGTGAATCAAAATGCCTCAGTACAGCAGTGTCCTGTCTTCTGGGCTGTACAGTTAGCTTTATGTCAGCACTTTATCTACTTGAGTAATCCCATAATGTTGACTATACATTCAGATTACAATTCAATGATAAGTAATAATCACAGCTACTCAATTACTACAATTCAAGGGATAATATTACATTCTTAAATACAAGTACAAATTCTTTTAGTAGATTAGTAGTAACCTGAAAATTAGTAGTTACCTGAAAATTATATATAAATGATCTAACCAAGTTATTCTTATATTTACAGTCATATGTCCACCAAAAAAATATAAATTGTAATTTAACTTGATTTGAGGGTGATGGAACCAATAAGAGGTGTGGGAAGGAGCTCTTCTTTTCCTCCAGGTGAGGAGGAAATAAACACTTTTTTCTCTTAGACAAAGGATTGCTCAGATAATATATTCTATTTCCCTAAGGTTTAATTATAAATCACTGGATAAAGTGGTTTTTGGATTTTGGTCCCTGTAATTTATATGTTTGCATTACATTAAAATATTCATATTTCCAGAATTTGCAATATTTGTTATGAATTATTTTTCTTGTATCCACTATATGTGTATGTGTCATTTTGTCTTTGTCATATGATAGACAACTGGGACTAATGAATTAAAAATTTAAAAAATTGGTATTTGCAATGAAAAGTAGCTTTAAAAAACAAAATCCCCCAAACTTCACAAATAAAAAAAACCCCAAACACACCTGTTTGAGACAGAATTCTTTCTTTGCAAACAGTGTATTCTCCTAAGAAATGCTTGGAGCCTGTTTTATTTAGAACAGACAAAGCAGTGAAGAATTCCAAGCCTTAGTCGACCATTACAAAATGTATAAAAGGTTATGATACAAAAGGTCTCTTCTTGATCCTATTTTCTCTAATACAGCAGATTATTTACATGTGTCCTTGCTGTCTTCAAACCACCTGGATGAAAATTAAGAAATTGATGATTTTTTTTGTTTTTTTTTTGTTGTTTTTTGTTTTTGTTTTGTTGTTGCTATTGTTATTGCTGGGTTTTTTTGTTTGTTTGTTTGTTTTTGTAAAAAAGCATTAGTCACTAGTCACTGGGCTGCAGTGAAGTTTCAGTGTGAGGCTGGGCTTCAATCAGCATTGTAAATTACCTGGATTGTTTTTGAGCAATGGCTTAAGTGTATTTTGCCAGCTGTACTGTTTAAATCTTTTCCTCTTCAGCATTTCCTGAGTTTTCTTTTAAGCATTTTAACCTCTTCATGTGGGCTAGGAAATCACTGTCATCATTGTTTTATTACTTACCTTTGGATAAAGGCAAATCATGAAGTGTGTGTAGGTTAGCTAAAGGAGTGGAAAGTTGATTTCTGCTAATACAAGAAGCCTGTACAGCCCACACACAAAATTTCCAGTGGACTGTTGAAGATGGTCACATTTCAAACCCTTTAGTTGTTACAATAGAGCTTTAAATTTAAAAAAAAATAAAAATAAAAATGTAGAGAATGTTCTTGTTTGCCCGATTTTAATGGTGTATCTAAGAGAAAAAAAAAAAAGGATTATTTTATTATTGAAAAGAACAAAGACAACATAATTCAAGTGGAAATCATTGATGTCTTTCAAGTTTTACCTAGTATGATAGTGAAGGATGCAATGACATACTAGTAAAAGAAAACCTTTCCAGAGCTCAGCATGGCTGCAGGGATTTTATCTGCTCTGACATCTTTGATAATTTGACAGCTGCCTTTATTATTAAAAATGTCTAGCATGTGTAAGTATAAGCTGTATCTTGTATTCAAACTGAACAGTACATGTTCTTACCCTGATTCCACTACAATGACAAACCTGAAATTTTGTAATCTACTGACACACTCAACTATATCTATTTCAATGGCTACTGAATGTTCTTTTTCAAAGTATAAAATGATAAAATAAATAACAATACACAATTTTTCCTTGCATTAACTTACATGTTTTTGGGTGCATTCAGCTTTTGGTTTGGATTTTATGTTTCTTCCTCCTAGGCATTGGTCAGCAGGTGATCAGATTAATTACAATTTTTGGTAAAAGAGCAATATGCAGCATGGTACAACATTAGTGTCTCAGTATCTCAGTATATCAGTATTGATATTGTGATCAACAAAAAGGGACTAAGTCACTTTGTGTTGGGTCCATTTTCCACCTATATATCTGTGAAAAATGAAAAAAACTAACAAGCAAACAAAAACAAAACAATAAAAAAAAGCCAAAATATGAAGGCAAAATTAAGGTAAAAAAGAAGCTATACTGTGTTTTAAATATTAGGATGGCTCACATACAAGGACAAGAGGGAACCCAACATGTCTACCATGTCTATGAATACTAGGTAATTTCTTGTTTATGTCAAGGATTTGGCAGTCAAAATGAAGACTTTTAACAAAATCATGGGAGAGCTCAATGTTTAATGATTGCAGCAAGTGTATACCCAGGCTTCATCAAATCTACTTTCATCTGTAAATTTATTACAGATGAAACTGAGGGATTTTTAAACTTTCTGTCATTCCTGCACTACTGTTACCCTAATTAAAGCTACTTCTCAGTGGGTTGTCAGAATTCTGAAAGCCTGGACAAGGAGGTATCATTTCCTCAACAAATAAACATTAAATCCATGTTTTCTGGAAATGTCAATCTAGCTTTCAGGCACAAGGTAAAGCCTAGCCATATAGTATTTTCTGAGAAATGACAAACAGTAAGAAGGTATCAGAGCTATGACTGTTCTTGTGGGTCTTATACAGAGACCACATGGCAGAAATTTAGGCAGGTATTGCAGGAATTCACAGAGGAATTTTTGGGTGATCAGAAGAAGGCCACACACATTAATTAAAAACATAATATATGATGTCAAACCAAAAGCCCATCCAGCCCAGAGCCCAATCATTGACACAGGAAGCAGGAGATGTTTAGAGAGGGAACACCAATCTAGTTGCTTTTCAAACTCTGTTAATGGCCATGGGCTGGTATTTAATGATACCCTGTTCTTTAGATGTTTTAGTAAATGAACATCTAATTCTTTTTCAGCTTGCTGTGTGCCTTCACCAACAATGTCATAGTGCAGTAAACTCTGTAAATATGCTACTTGCTGTTTTAAGAAAGATTGTGTTTTATCTGCTTCAATAGAAACTTCTAGCTTGAAAAACCTTTATTTCTAATATTGCAGTTTGGTTAACAACATCCTATTAATTTTCAGGATTAATAATATCCCAATTCAGTGTTCACCACAAAGGAGATTAGTAGTAGTCACAGATTTGCAGATTCATTGGTCCTTTCTTCTCCAGGTCTCTAAAATCATGAAAAGAGCTGGTCCCACCAGCTACCCTATGGGACCACATTGCATATCCTTCCCCATCCTGGAAAGCAAGTGTTTAATCCAGTCCCATGCTATTCTATGTTATGCTATGCCATCCCACCCTACCCCTTCTATCATTTAGCCTCAGTGCTTAAAGGAAGCTTTCCACAACTTATTTTCTTTAACAGCCTTTGGTGAACCTTTAAAAATCCAAATTCATTGGTTCAACTATCAGTTGTTCATACTCATGCTTACAATCATTCTTCCAGAGCTGCAGCAGGTCAGTGAGGAGGGATTGCCCTTTACAGAAGATATGCTGACTCTTTCCCTAAAGGCTCTGTTTACTGCTATGTTAAAGATTTTATTTTTCTATTTTAGGTTCAGACTCGTTGTAATTCCCACAATCTTAGATATTTTCACAGATAGGCAATCTTGACAGTCTTCCTGTTCTATACATGTCATGGCCTCACCATGATATGTTTCACACCATGGGTGAAATATCACCTGGTGCTGCTGATGTATGACCATCTAATTTATCTATTTTGTCTAATATATCTTGTATATTTTTAGAAGTGACTGAATTTCTTTGACCTATGCCCTGCAAAAGGGTTTTAGATGTGGGAATCTATTCAGTGTCCTCCACAGTACAGACCAATTCAAAGAATTCATTGTGTTTATCTAGTACAGCCTTGTCACACCTGAGTTTTCTTTCAGAAGTTTGTCACAATATGGTCTCGCCAATTCCCTATCAGAAGTGTTTTGCACTAAGGGACAGATTTACTATCAGTCTAAGCACAATTTTGCTGGTGCTATTCAAATTATTTTTGATGTTTTTTAAATATCCTGTTCATGTATGTTCTGAGTATTTTATGGTTCATTTGTTATCCATACTTAGTGTGTTTTTAATTTCTTCAACACTGAGTTTTTATCTATATTATCATTCTTAGCTTGTATTCTGAGCTACTGACCTAACATAAGACTTTGAGGTCTATTTTGATTTATTTTAATTTCACATTCTTCTTACTTGGACTTCCACTGTAGTAATTTTTAGGTAGAATTCAAGATGAAAAGAGTGTTTTAGGGTTTTTTTTTAAATTTTCTTATTGTATTTTATTTGGTTGGTTGGTTATTTGGTTTGGTATGGGCTTTTTTCCAGGGTTTGCTCTTCCATTTGTTTTGTAAATCTTTCTACATTTCTGAAAAACGAAAACTCATATTCTCTTTTTTTTTTTTTTTTTTTTACCTTTTGTTTTTAAATCTTTTTCTGGCATGGGCACTATCACATAACAAATCACTCAATAATATCTCTTGAAATGGTTCCTCCTGCATGGCTCAAGTTCAAATTTTTAACATAATCTTTTCCTGTGAGTTCTAAGATTTTTTATTGTTCTAGAAATAAAACATTCATCATAGCAAAAAAACAAAAAAGTAAGTTTACACTTCATTCCATTCAATCCCTATCAAATTTCTAGATAGATAATCAGAATCTCTCACACTTAGTACTTCTCCCAAACTTGGAAATTTTTCCATCTCACTCAGCATTTTGTATTTTTCTGATAAGGGCAAGCATAGTTCCATGCTGGTTCTACACTTTTATTAGTAACATAAAATTTCCATCCAAAATGAATAATGCTTTTAAATTATGATAATAATAATTTAATGTTCCCTAAGTTTCCTACATTTATCCTTCCTCCATTATGTCCTAGTCTACAATCCCTATGAAGCTGGAAGCCTAGCAACACAACATTCCATGGCTTATCCCCTTTCCACCAAGTCTCTGAGTTACCTGGTATGTCGGGGCAATTATTTAGATTCCAAGAATTGTAATAATTCCTTATGTTATTTTCCAGGCTCCCAGCATAATTAAGGAAGCATTATCAAGTTTTTTCCTGTTTCACTGATTGATGTTGCATATTCCATGCATAAAGCACTATGCTTCCCTTGTGAATTTCCTTTCACTCCTTTGGGAGACACGCGTAGCATTAGTATTGATATCACTTCTGCAGACTGTTTCAGCCTAAACTGCCTCTTCTTCTGCAAAAACTGGCTTTCCATTAACTTCTGATTCAAATAATCCTTTTGAGTGTTTTGTTTTTGGGGTAACGCTACCATTATGAGTACGCCACAGCTGGTTTATCTCTGCTCAAGTTCCTCTGTCCATAAAGTTCTACAGTTCCTAAAGTATCTAAAACCCTACTGTTTATTCAGTCTTTCCATTGGCTCCTCCATGCATTGAAACTCTAGACTTCTATCTATATGTAGAATTAAACAGAATTTCAAAGTTGAAGAAGAACTCTCCTACTAAAAATGCAAGTAGGGAAAGGGAAGAAAGTGGTTGAGGTGAAAAATGGACAAAGCAAAAGATTGTCATCTCAACAAAAGTGGAAGTTTCTTGAGGCATTGAACTCTCATAGTGACCTTCAAAGCAGTGAGTCAGAGAAATACCCGTGACAAAGTGACACTGTAGGCAGCATGGCAAACCTAACTAGATTATTATAAACCCATAACTTTTAAGAAGATCCAGGATGAGAACAATGGTTATGTATCTTTTCAACAGGCAATCCTTCAATTTTATTTTTTTTTTTATTAATCATCCCTTTGAAGTCCATATTTACAATCTTTTCTTAGCAGTGTCCTCAATTCCCAAACTATGAAATGTGTGAAACATTCTACTGGAAACATCAAAAAATCATTCTTCCAACTTCCTACTTTTTACAGTCAACAGTACATTTTCTTTTCCAGCCATTAAGGTATATAGTTTTATGAAACAAGTTTACTTTAAACCATTCATTGTTTCAAAACTCAACTTTTAGGGCAATATTAAGTAGAAAATTATGAAAAAACAGAATAAAACCATAACGAGTTCTTGTTTGTTCTGTGGAAAAATAAAAAATCTGCGGACTTTTCAGTGCTGCATGGGAAAAGCTACAAAGGGAAGAAAAGATGTTTTTTTAGAGTTGGGAGTGATTTTACTTGCTTGACATGTAAAATACAGTATAAGTTCTGAGGAAAGTAATAGTTACAAGTGCACAGAAATGATTTCTGTGTTCTAACACATCTCTAGAAAAAAATTCATTTGTTCCTTCTCATAGAAGCAGGAAGCTGAAGAAAGCACTTGTCTAAAGAAACTGGAAAACAATGATCCAGTTATTTTATTGGTGGTGGTGGTGGTTTTATTATAATTTGTTAGTAGAAAGAAAATTCATCACCATACCATCCCCACATCAAAGTATACATTGTTGTTGTTCTTGAGACATTCAGTATAAATATTACAGTTGTTTATCATTCCCTCCAAAACTGGGTCAATGCCCTTTCCTTTCTCCAGTTACCATCAGCTGCAAATTTGCAACTTGTTTCTTCTCTTTCAAGACAAAAAAAAACATTTATTTTAGTGTATTATAAATTTTATCTTTTACGGAGTCACATATTTTGAGAATTATTTTGTGTGTCTATATTAACCCTTGACTGTCCTATTCTTTGATTCTTTTGAGCTATCTTTGTCCAGCTTGTCAGGGAAGAGATATTAGGTTTCTAAGAAGTGGATTGGGGAGCTGATTTCTTAATATTAGATGATATCTTAAGATAATTAACATATTCTTTTTAACTACACAGTAAACAGAGCTTTGTCTACAATCAGTTTAGTCTTGAAGCAATAAACCCTGACTCCCTCAAAATCATTTACATAAAAGTTCAATTTAGAACATGTCCTTGCAAAACAAAAGCAAATTTTTGTGGCTGAATTGGCAACTTTTAGGGCAAGCAGTGAATTCTGCATATTTCTAATAAACCATCAGGTTCCATAAGGTATATTCATCACATTTATCCAAATTGCATATGTCTGAGATTTATAGTGATGGGGGCCAAGCTTTTACAATTTTTAATCTGAAGGTGATGGTATTTTCTTTCTATTACAAACACTTTTTTCTGATTTGAGGAAATGGTTTTACACCATGAATGAAACTGAATTCAGAAACTTATGTGAAGACTGAACTGTTCGGGAAACAGTTGCCTTTAAGACTGCATCACCATGGAATATATATGAGATTGAAAGCCAATACAGTCCTGTCTAAAGAAGAAATATTTAAACACTGTTTTTCTAGCTTTGAGAATGCTGAACAAAGTGTAACAGGCTATACGGTATCAATCCATGCCGGTGACTATGAATGGTGTCCCACACAAAATGTGGGCACACCAAAAGATACATGGTATTCTTTTGCATTTTAAATATGGCTTTAGCTCAGGATAATGCTCATTACACTATGATCTTGCCACCCCGAAGTATGAAGGGCAAAACAGTGCAGACAATCGCGCTCAGAGGCTTAAGTATGCATGACCCATCAGCTCAACTGAGACAGGAGCTGCAATATGCTCTCCTGAACCGCAGATGGGAAGTCTAGAGAGGAAGTGCTTTTGATTTATGAAATTTAATTGATTCAGTTTAGTGGAGTGACCTATTTAAAAAAAATTACATCCAAAATCAAGACAAGTAACATTTAGGTGTGATGACCCACCCTTAAGGGGAAGAAATTTGGATTTCACTGTTAGCTTTTAAAGCTGAGTTTTAGCTGACAACACAAGACGCCTCAGAACTTTGCTCCATTAGGTTCTCTCCTTGATGAAGGTAGAACCTCCTCCTACTCTTCCAGGTGTGTGAAAAAAAGCGTGAATGAGATATGTACTGTGATCTACTGATGCAACTTCCATTCAAGATTCCCAATGTTTTCAATCTACTTCCTTGTCAGATAGCAGGCATGCTGAGAAGGTCTAAGTGCTACCTCTGATAATGACCCCAGATTCTCCCTCTCTTTCTCAGGCTGATCAGTATTTTATCCCAAGCAATATAAGTAACTGTTAAGGTACAAGGTGATTCAGAGCCATCAAGTGACAGATAACAGCTTTCCTACAATTTTTCACATCTCATATTCAAATAACTTATTGTTCATTTCTGACAGGTTGCAAACTGACTTGGACCAATGTGTCTACATGTCACTCAAGGAGTAAAGACAGGAAATCAAAGTGCATTTTTACTATTTTTACGTTTTTACTGCCATTATTTTTATTATTATTGTATCTAATTAAAAAGCAAAACCACTTGCCATTACAGACACTCCAATAAACCCATCACTGATTGCTGCTACATTTCACTCTTCTTCAGCTAATAAAGAAAAAAATTTGTTTTCATGGTGTTCTCATTTTTGCAAACTGGTGTGTCCAAATTCTTTAATTTATTTAGATGCTGTTTCCTTAGAAACATCAGCCCACACATTTCACACAGTTTAATGTCTGTTCTACAGATTGAGAAAAAAAAATGAAAACAAGGACTATTTAATGACTGTTTAATATTTAAATATATATAATTACTTGAAAAGTTATTTGGTATGTTTTTTTTTCCTTTTATATCCCATAATTTGCATTTTTAGGAACCATTTGAAAGACAAGTATAAAGAAGAGATATAGTCATAAACCAGGCCAGCCAGGTTTATTTGCAGAAAATGCATCCCTGAAATCAATATTGTGAGATTCATGTTTACTGCTGAGATCCTCAATATAGTTTAACTTTGAGTGAGTCTGTGGGAGTGCAGAGAACATGAGAGGAAGAGCAGTTTCAAAGCTTTTATCCATTATTTTACTCCCAGAAGAGAATTCTTGTCCCAGAATTAATTTAACTATTAGACAACATCCAGGGTGCCCTAGATGTTGATTTATCACTGCAAAACAATTATTGATGATTTTTGAGCAGTCTTGGGAATCTGAAAAGGTCTCAGCTGACCGGAAGTTGGCAAATATTGTCCACGTTTCCAAGAAGGGAAAGAAGGATGACCATAGAAACAACAGGCCTGCCAGCCTCACTTTAGTGAGCTAAAGTTATGGAGAAGATTATTCTGGGAGGTATTGAAAAACACCTGAAAGATGAGGCAGTCATTAGTAACTTTTGAGATGGCACTGTGCAGGGACAGGAGCTGGACTCGATGATATTTGTGGGTCCCTTCCAGCTCAGCTTATTCTCTGACTGTGTGATTGATTATAAATTAAATACAAACACTAGGAGTACCACTGTACATTTTAGCTTTTATGGCCAAGTAAACTTCAACTATGCTGCTGGATATTTTTAGAGTTTCTCTTTTTCTGCACAAGACATTTTAAAAGGGATTTGAACATTAAAAATAACAAGTTCTATTATTTCATTCTTCCCCGTATCTATTGTAATGAGAAGATTGAACAGTTTTTTTCTCATTGGTCTGCTATAGAATCATTTCAATCAGTTTATAGGTTATTTTAACTGAATGAAAAAATTATCATTTTAATGTTAAAGTCATTCAATTTTAGGGTCATTCTCCTATGTCTGTTTATTTTGGGTCATGTCGTCACTCGTTTGCCTTCTAGACCCTCTTTTCCCCCCCGAAAATAATAATTTTCAAGAAGAAAAAAATATGCTGGTTCCTTCCCAAAACTATTTTCCCCAACAACATGGCTGCAGTACAAGAACAACATCACAGCCTGTGATTAGGAATCTGAATCCAGGTCTGGGGGAGCAATTCTATGTCATATGTGAAATGCGTCTGGGTAAGCAAACAAAAGGTAAATTTGCTTTATATGTATAAAGGCTACTTGCTCAATAAACGTGATTTCTTTCTATAATCTAAAACTTTTTCCAAAAGTTTATAAAGTCCTTCCTTCATATGTTTTATTCTGCTTGCCTTGAATACTTCCTCTAGATTTTAAAATAAATAATACATAACTTCCCCACTGTAAGTAACCGGAAAAAAGCCACTTGTGTCAACCTAAACATCCTCTGCCAGATCCTAGAGCTGGAAGACAGAAAGACAATACAAATCCAATAAATCAGTTCAGTTTCTTTCTAATTTTCTTTTTCTTTCAGAATAAAGGCTGTCTTTTATCTTCCTTCTTAAAACTAGTAGGCGTTAATCTAGCAGTAACCCAGACTTTCAGGATACATGCCTTAAATCTTAGAAGTTTGGTGACAGCCAAAAAAAGTGTTGGAATGAAGATAAAAGGAGCTCACCCTAATAATAATGGGATATGGAGCATTTTATTATATCTCATGGGTCACTGTTTCACTTTCAGCCCAGGGTAATAGTGACCTCAGACTGTTACCTTGTGAGAGCTGTTTTATGATCTCTATAAAATGAGTTGCTAAGTTCACTGCATTTTCCTGTTACCAAATATATGAATGTACACTTTGATGTAATCTAGCACCACTTTGACAAGTCTTACCTGAGAATATAAGAAAAGATTGTGACACATTTTCCTGGTTTCAGCTGGGATAGAGCTAATCTTCATCCTGCTAGCTGGTACACTGCTTTGGTTTTGATTCAGTATGAGAATAATGTTGATAACACTGATATTTAAATTATTGATGTGCAGTGATGGTGAGCAATGTTATTGTGCATCACTTTCCTTGAGTTTTCTTCTACTTTCGCTCTTTTTGTTATCTATCTCTCTTTTCATTGTTACTATTACTGGTAGTATTAGTAGTAGTGTATTTTAATATATTTCAATTGGTAAACTGTTCTTATCTCTACAATGGGCTTAACATTTTTTTCTGCTTCTCCTCTCCTAGGTGGAGCAGGGAGAAAGAAGTTGTGGAAGAAGGTGGGTTGAGTAGACAGTCTCCAGAGATCTCTTCCAACCTCAGTCACTTTCTGCCTCTGTGAATTTTTGTGTGGTAACTCAAACCACTGTACTAAGGTACCAAAGCAATAAGAGAAGGAAAGAGAAAATACTATCTTTTTCCCAGCAGTGGTAGATACAACAACCCTGTAGAAACTGATGATCTGTTAATTAGTTAGCCTTCCTCTAGCCTTGCATTATATGGTAAAACAAAACACCTATTTTGCCTACACTGAGGTCTGAGTTGAGGAAGTAACCTAGGTCTATTCCAAAAGAGGTACTTGTTCATAAAAACAGAACTAGTTCTTTAGACAACCAGAAAATTTCTGACAAAAATTCTTCATCTTTTCAGGAGGCTGATGTCAAGACACTTGAAGGCAGGTTCCTTCCAGTGGTCTGACCTTTAGGCGTCCCACATGTACATACTCACTACCCTGCTGGGTAACCTAACCTAAGGGTTTTGCCTCTGTCTTTCTGTCCTACGAAATGGGTAGATCCTACACATAAATTAGAGCAAATCCTAACTTCCATCATCCTGTTCAAGCCCATGTACAAAAGCTTGTTCTAACTATAGTACACACATGTGCTTTGTCAAAACTGTGCCTGAATAAATCCATATATACACAGTCACAGTGTGCACTTAAAATAGCTATAGTAATTACAGGACAAAAAAATCTTGTGTAGGTGTGTGCATGCAAATGTAATTTCTCAGTCACATTTGATACCAGCTTAATATGCCCAGGAAAAAAAAAAAAAAAAAAAAAAACCAAGGGGAAAAAGTCCCTGAATTTGTCATTCATTTACCAAATTTTGTGAAATGCCAGCCTCTCTTAATGATTACTGCATGCCAGACTGAGGCAAAAATGTCAGCTAACCAGAATAAATGGAAAAGAAGATTATACTATTTTTTCATAGCCCTGCCAAGTTCTAACTGTGCAAGAATACTTTTACATTTTATGAACCTTGGCTCTGGAATTTTCAAGTGTGACAACCTTCAGGTTAAACCACTACAGCAGTTTAACTTAAATACAAACATTCTCCGTTTCCTTACCCTGTTCTTTTTCAGTGTTACTCTCACATCTCAATAGTCTGATCAGGCAAATGAAGAATAACGTGATAATTCTCTCTCCATCATTTTGGTTTAGGTTTGGGATTTTACAGTTTATTTTTGAAAGATGAAAAAAAGGCAAAATATTTCTGTGGAAACAGAAAGAAAAAAGATTGAATGAAAAAAGAGAAAAGGGAAGAAGTCTCATGATGTTTGCACTTGTGACCCAATTGTCTTTAGGCTGCAGGGTTTCTGTTTGTAATTGCCAGGTGAAATTTTGAGAAGAGAAATGAAAGTTTTAGCAAGCTGGCCAGACACAGGAAAGAGACACATATATTTTTTCTTTGGAAACAAACCAAACTAAATCAAAAAACAAGAGAGATATCACTTTAATATTTTGCCCTTCAAAAGAATAAATGAGAATATGAATGTTTCAATAAAATTATATGACAGTCACAAATGCAATGTCATGAATAGGATCATGAAAAGTGCTGGAGTGAAGGAGAAGGAATAATAGAAATAAGCAATTCATTTACTACAAAATATTTTGATCTGTTGGGCAGTGTGTTCTCAAAAAGGTTTTTTTTCCTTTTCTTTTTTTTTTTTCTTCTGGTGTTGCAGTCCACAGCCTCAGGATCTCATCCAGAGAAGCCGCAGGGTTCTGGGGACCAGCATGGAACACCAACGAGATGGGCTCCAGTTCATGAAACCATTTATTCAGCATGGTAACAAACTCAGGTCCAGAACAGAGAGCCCCAAACAGAGCCACAGAAGGGGTTTTGAGGGACAGAACTCTTGAGGGTCTCCACCTTTGAGGGTGGAGTTCAGGGTCAGGGACCACTAGAAACACAGCAAGGGAGAAACCCCCAGGGACTCAAACCCAATCAGAGCACCTGGGCCGTCCTTCACAAGGGGTTTGGGGTGGGACAATGCTTATCTGAAAAGTAACTCTTTGCCTCCCCCGAGGCAGGTCACAACATTCTGGCTCTGAATACTCAGAAATTAGCATGGCAACCAGATGGAAAGCAAAAGCACTAAGGTAGCTGGAGAAAAGACCAGTGCTGAGCTTACAGGAATGGTGTTATTCCAGTTTAGTTTAAAATTCTGTTAATCCATCTGTAAGAAGATGAAGAAAATAGTAAAAGCATCTGTTATTAGACTATCTAAACAGCTCAAAGAAAGACAGTTTGTTATGAATAGTATAATAATGTCGGGCCTAATGCAGATGAAGGTCTGGTGACAGTTACTCCAGGTCTGCTAATAGTCTTTCTTATCTCATGTCTTATTTTGCTCCTCTTGCTCACAGTCGACTGCCAAGTTTTCAAACTCATGAAAACATTTTGAACCCAGGCTTTTTCATTTGAAAGCTAATTTTCATACTGCTTAAGGGTTTAGATGTATATTGTTCAAACATTCAGTTTATAATAAGAGTGGGCCAGTCTGTGTATCCATCAGAAGAAATGAACAGTGCTACTGATATTCATTCATTTATTTTTATGCAGTTTGAAGTGTCTGCCTCTAGATTCAGGAATTTTTAAAGTAATTAAAATGTGCATGAACATGGAAGGTCACAGAAAATACGTAGGCAATCAAAGATGTCCAGTTAAAACCAAACTGACTATTCCTGTGTATTGAAACCTCCCATCTGAGTATCTGAGATGCTCAGTGCCACATTACACATCTAATTCTCCTGGAAATCAAGAAAAGAATCCATCCAACTGATTTCAAAAGGCTTTGAATTTCATTTCACATATGCAAAAACTGCTTTTATGTGTTCTGCCATATAATGTAAATAGGCTGGGCTGAATCAGATCAACAGGAGAACAGAAAACTAGTTACAGTGTGCAGTATGCACCATCAAAGCCTCTTAAAGTTGTTTATCATATGAAACATTTCCAGTGATCATATCTTCCCTTGTGTTACACAGAAGGGATGATTTACAAATCTGTGTCCCAAGATTTTAGAACTTTAAAAAGCAAATGAATGACAATTATAGCAGTGTAATGCACATTTGCAAATTAAATTACCTGTCACATTTTTCAAAAGCTTCTATATTGCAGAAACCTGTCTATTACGGGGGTGCTGTTCTTGTGTAAGCACAAAGGCCTTGATTCAATTGCACATTTGTTATCATAAAAGTGACATCTCAGACGCCTCAGGATCTGTGAGACATTGATGTGAACTGACTGATAGGAGGGAAACCTACTGTTTACCCAAGACTTTCCCTTGTGGCTGCTGGGGTTCCAGCTGGATACTCCTCAATTTATTTCCAATAAACCCCTGCAACTGGATGTCCAGGAAACTGAATCAAACCCATAATATGAATGGCGAGTTTATCTTGGCTGCCTTTATTCTAATAACTCAAACATGATGTGGACATTTCTCTGACCTGAGGTACAGAGTGACCATGCTGAGCTAGTATCAATTTTATTATACCCTCTCCTACCTCAAAAGAAGTTTGAAACACCACAAATGTCTGCAGGGAATAGCTAACATCCAGACTAAGATGTTTGGAACATCATTAGCTGCCTTGGAGCAACCAAATCTTGAACATGGAACATCTTAACGATGGATACAAACTTTGAGTGTACCCATCACTCAAATGTGTTTGAGTTCACTCCCTGCCTCTTCTCAATGGTCTCACAGAGATGTTGTTCATGCGTTCAGGGCACTGCAAATGTCACCAGCTCTCACAGGGATATGGGCCTTCTTAGGGATCCTCTCCGAGAGAGCAGGAAAGGGGCTGACAGCTGGGGCCCAGCCCATTGTCCCATACAGAAGCAGAGCAGGCTGGCCAGTGGGGACAGCCTGGCCCCAGGCATTGGGCACCTCCATGGAGTGGAAATGGACCAGGGACAGGATGGGTTGTGGGGCCACAGAGGAGCCAGGCAGGGCAGGCCTGTGGAGAGCTGCACACCAGCCCTGCCATGCTGCTGCTGGATAAGGGCTGATGGCCCTGGGAAGCTGACATTGAGTCCTAGGTTGAAGAGACAGGATGTGGATGCCCTAGAAGAGGTCAGACAGGGGCAGACAGAACTGTCAGGGGACTGAGAGCAGCCTGGTCATCTTCACAGACTTATAGAGGTTCCAAAACAGCCTACTGTGGGACTGTGACTTCACAGGAACTCTACCAGCTCTAAGTGATGGGAGACTGATGAGCAGCTAATGAATAAGGAGGAACTATAGGTTTACCAAGAACAAATGGGAATACATAAAATCAAGTCTTTAATGTAAATAGGTCTGTTAGAGAGCCTCTGCAAGGGTATTATACAAGGATATATATATTATTATATATATTATACAAGGATATTAAACAGTGAAGAATGAGAAAGTTAAGAATTTCAGCTGATCTGACTTCATGGTGAAGCTTGAATTCAGGACAAGACAGTCCTGGAGGTGAGGACTTATGACAGCCAGAAGAGCCCTTGTAATGTCCCCAAGCTTGCACACAACTCTGCCTTTATGAAGTCAGCACTAATTTGCTGTCACTGTCAGAGCCAAAATTATTTGATATACTAATATTAAAAAGAACATTCCACCACACCAGAAAACCATTTGCTTTCAGGGCCAGCACTGATAAATTTACTGTGAAACATCCGCAGCGTAATGCTTAGTACAGTATGCTGCTTGGTTTCCAAAGGCCTGCCTAATGGGGACACGTGCCTCGTCTTGCTTTTTACTTCCAACACCCAGCTGTATAGAGGCAGAAATTTAAAATTAAAAATAACCTTTCAGCTGATTCCTTGCATAATTGCTATCTTGTTTTGTTAATACTGTGGTTAAATTATAACTTGCTGAAGCCCTGGAGATTTGTGTGCTGGTTTATCAGCCTGAATTTGCATTGACATGCTTTTCAGTCAAGTGAGTAACTAAATCCAGGGGCCTTGAGTGAGCCTGGCAGTATTTGCATAGAAAATTAGAGGTAGATTAGGGAGAATGAATATATGTTGTCTCCATAAATAGATGCAACAATGAAAATTTTGTGCATCTCAAAATACTACCGAATTTCATTGAAAGACTGTGGCTGACATACTAACAATCCTTTGAAAATGCAATATAATAAAAATAGGTGCAATGTAGCCAAACCTCTGCTGCAGCACCAGGCAGCCTTTCACTATGGTTATCAGAAATGCTCATGTCTCTTTTGACTATCATACATGCATGAGCCCAAGCAGATTAAAACAGGAATTTCTACTGAAAAAGCTGGTCATCATTTACCATTTACAAATTAGTGAAATTAGAACTTTACATTTACTTTACATTTATGGAGCAGTCAGTACACAGAGTAAAATTCTTAGTTTCCTTGGGCTATGGGGTATTTATTACTTTTTTTCACCTTAAAAAGGAGTAGTCAATTTTGTACATGTTTTCTTCCTGGCTATCACAAAGGCTGCTGATGCCAGAATATTCTGTTAGGAATTTTTCTCCTGCTTATTAAGAATGATTAAGAAAAAAATTTCAAATTAAGGATACGTTTATTAATTGTATTGTTTATAATCTTCTGAATGAGTCTTGTCATCACCATTCATAAATGAATATTTTCCATATGGCTTCAGCCAGTATTCAGTGCTTTAAAAGAAATTGTAAGAAGCTTCATTCCCCATAAGGTAAGTATCTGGTGACAGGTTTAAGCTTTTTTTCCCTCATGCTCAAATCCATCAGGTTTTATTGAATCCTTAATTTTGCTTAATGTAACTGAGGGTATTTTGAAGCCTGAGAACCAGTTAAGAAAGTTATATCCATATATCTGGAGCTCCTCAATGAATAGGAGGATTGTCCTCAGAGCCCCTGAGCGCTTTTACAATAATATTTCTGTTTAAGTTCTGATTAAACCAACTCTTCATGTTCCTTGAGCTGAGAATTTCTTTCACTTGACCAGAGTGGGAGCAGATGGCTTTGATTAGATCACCCAAGACTTTATCTTTTAATCACCTGCCTCACCCAGTCTGAGAGGGGAAAAGGGCAGACATATGAGCAATCTCATCCTTTCTGCTTCTCTGTCTTGCCAGTTCTCTGCAAGGCATCTGCTAAGACCTCATTCATCACTGTGAAAGCTGCGAACTGATAGCTGTGTAATACCCCAAGGTTCTGCTGTGGTGGTGTAGTGGCTAACCTCTCCCCTCTAGAAGGAAAGGCTCCATGTACTTTTGTCAACCTGTCAGCAAGCACTTCTCTCTCTATACCGTTTGCTCAACCCTCTCCCTCCATCCGACAATGTCAGGTTTCTGAAAATGTTTCATTTTGGACAAAATCCCAGAGGTAGCTCTCATGAGCATGTACTCTATTTCATTCCTCACTGCATAGCCATATGTGAAAGATGCATTTGTCTGCATATGTGTATATATTTGTGTATATAAGTATTTTGTGCATATATCTATGTCTCAAAAATGTGAAAAAGGAGTGGAAATTGTGCTTCCTTTAGGTATAAAAAATATCAATGGTGGGCAATAAATTTAAGTTTTTGGTAGCAGTTTTAAGTGGGCCTGTCATAAAACCACAGCCTTCTTTCTGTTTTTGCTTCAAAGAAAAGTAGTCCACAGAATTCTCCAGAATTACAATACAATATTCTCCTTGGACTGCTGAAGAGTGGCAAGTTAATTCTTTCTAGAAGAATTCCAATATGTTTCTACTACTGTTTTCTGCTGAATGTTAATTTATAATTCTTCTACTAACTCACATTTAACGTTAATCACAATTTTTTCAGCGAAAAAATACCAAGACTGATGGCTGATTAAAACAAATGCCTGAAAGTTTCTTTGATTTGAGGCCAAATAACAGTTTCCTTAATTTTAGATGGTTTTTATTCAGACAAGTTTCTATTTAAGCCAAGGAATTTTTTTAATTCTGTTAAAGCCATCATTATTCTCATCAAAATTTAGATTAGTTGTGGAAGAATAAACTCTTGAAAACTTTCAATACTTACATAAATAATTTTATCAATAAGTAAAATATTTATATGTCTACAAAATGATCAATTTAATAAGATCAGAAATTTGAATATAAACAGCATTCAAGAATAAATAATTAACTTTGAAAATGTCTAAGCATTGCTCAGATGTTTAATTGTATTGGCTGTAAGGCTTGTGTTCAACATATATCGATGTTGTATAAAGAGATGGGTTCTTCCTTTTGAGATTTAAAATAAAAAAATGGTAAGGAGACATGCAAAATTAAATCCCAAATGCTTCTTAATTTCATGAAAACACAAAATTTCTCTTCTGCATTGTACTGACTTGTTCCAGAATTCATCAAAATTACAATTTTACATCATTTTACAAAATTACAAAATTACATCAAAATAAATTTGGGGAGAAGGGGATTTAAATTTATAGTGTGAGCATAAATCCTTTTTTTTTTCCCCTGCAATATGAAGTACAGCTTTAAAGGGAACCAAATACTGTGAAAGCATGACGAAGTTATTTTTAATATCAAAAGGATATATGCAATATCTGATTCATACCATGAGAAAGAATACTTGCCTTCAAGTTGCAGTTTACTCCTCAAGCTATCAATGAGGATTTTTTTTGATACATCTGCCAGAGCAGCTCAGCTTCACCATTTCTTTGTAGACACTCTCCCAAGAAGACACATTTATACCCCACAGGTATTAATAAAATCATGGATTCATTGAATGGTTAGGGTTAGGAGGGACCTAAGGATCATCTAGTTCTAACACTCCTGACATGGGCACTAGTCCAGGTTGTTCAAAGCCACATCCAATCAGTCTTTGAATGCTTCCAGGGATGGTTTGTGCTGGTGGTGTATATAAATACTCAGCAGAGATTCAGTTTTTTACAAGGAACTTCACCAAACCTGTCTGAGAGTTCATAGCCCACAGTGGCCCTGTTACCCTGATCACCATTCAGGAGGCAAAGAACCCTAAGGTCAAATTCTAGTAAATTAAACAGAGCAGAAATATTGTAAAAATATAACAGTCATACTTTGCACATAGCCATTGAAAAGCATGAAGAAATTTGATATTTATCTTCATACTTCAGACTAAATACCTTTAATATGTATTTAATTCCCGTTTAATAATAAGGCAGTTGTGATATGTTAAATAATGACTGGCACATTATTTAACATACAGAATAACAGCTATGTATGGGTTATCTGGTGGATATCTTAAGAAGCAAAATGTCACTAAATATCTTTTTCTTAGACTTTTAGATCAGCAACATGTTTAACTAAAGGAATTTAACACCAGAATTCCTAATAAAATTTTTTTGGAATACTGTCCTGATTTTAGGGATAGAGCTAATTTTGTTCCAAGTAGTTGGTATGGAGTTGTTTCGTATTTAGGATAAAAATAATGTTCATAACATATTTAGTTGCTGCTGATCAGTGTTTACACTAAGTCAAGGTCTGGTCAGCTTCTCAAACCACCCCACAAGTGAGTAGACTTAAAGGAGCACAAGAATTTGGGAGGGGACATGGAGAGAACAGCTGATGCAAACTGGCCAAAGAGATGTTCCATTTCATATGGTGTCACACTTAGCATATAAAGCTGGGGGAAAGCTGGCCAAGGGATGGCTTGGCATCGGTCAGGTGGTGAGCCTGTGAAAGTAAATTGTGTATCACTTGCCTTGTACAGTCTAAGTTTTGTATCATTATTATTACTAGCATTATCATTTTTTCTTCCATTTCTGTCCCATTAAACTATCTTTATCTCACAAATTCTACTTTTTTTTTCCAATTCCCTCCTCATCCCACTACAGGGAGAGTTGTGAGCAAGAGTGTGTGGTGTTTAACTACTTTGTCATCTTAAACCATGACATACAGGACACCATGCATATTAAGTAAAGAAAATCTATCAATAATTTCAATATACTGAAGAGAACATATATAGTCCATTTTTTAAACTTTTGTCTTATGTATGATAGTGATATCTATGTGATATTTTGCACTCTTTATGTTGCCAGGACCAATTTATTTCCCTCTATGATGTCTTTGTTGAGATTGCCTCTGACATTTCAAATAGCAGAATATCTTCAAAATATCTTGATAAGAATGTCCATTTTTCATTTTTCTCATCTCAAAACAATTTGTGTGAATTAAAGTGAATTAATTTAGTTTAAACTCAATCTGATTCTCCACTGGCCCACAGTACCTATTTTGCCAGCTTTGAAAAACTTTGGACAAAACTCATCAAAGCTCTCTTCTGAACCAAAGAAGTACTTTTTTAGAGTTCAATAAACAGAAAGTAAACTCTTTATCTCTATAGTTCAGAGTGTTTCTTGTCTATTTTGGTTAATTAGTTAATTTAAAGAGGTAATATTCATTGACCATATGGACCAAGTTTGTCATAAAAAGTTTAAGTCAGAGTTGTGGATACAAATGTGCAAGGGTTGTCAGAATACAGAATTAATCTTTATGTGTTTTGACCCTCTCAGGTGCTTGCATATTGCTCTCCACTTACCTACCCATCCAGAAAAAGCAAGGGTAAAATCTCCTGGGTAACACAGCAAACTAACAAAATATTCTCAGGGAAAACAGGGTTGTTGCATATACTTTCCTCATTACCCTCCCTTGGAGGGTATTGAACTTTGAAATTGATTTAAAATTCTTTTATGCTTCAATCGAAAACAACCCCCATGTGCTCCCAGTTATGTCCTCAGAGCAGTTGTGTTTCTGTAATGATTTTGCTTTTATAAGAATTGAATTTTCAAGATATGGTGCAAGATGAATACTTTGATATATGCCATGGAGTTTGCTTCTGGATGTCTTGTGCTTTCTGTTCAAATAGCTATTATTTGTCAATGCTACCAGTTGAAAGGATGGTCAAATTCCTGTGAAAAAGTTTAACTGCGAAGTAAGCTGGTGACCAAAGTATAAACAGACACATTTGGCCAATTTCTTGGGGTTTTAGTTTAATAGCACTTTGAAGGAAGAAGAGGAAAAGAAATCTCTCTTTGTGAACTGAGAAAGGGTTTCTAAAGCACTTACCTTTTCTTCCTACAGCTCCTGCCAGGTTTCTAGGCAATTGAGGGCAAGTGATTTTAGTCTTAGTTTCTCACTCTAAAACAGACCTTCTGATTCCAGTAATTCTGCAGTAATTCATAATTAACTAAAAATGATAAATAATATTTCATTACAGAGGTAATGACTACTTTTCACATTTGTATAAGATTTATACATATTATAATATTTCTAAGTAAAAATGAAATGAAAACAATACCTTTGCCAAAAGTTGGCTTTATGTAAGTTCCATCTTCACTTGCTCTTCATAGAATGTGTAGGAAGTGTGGTCTAAATTTGCATGAGCATAAAATCTTTATGAAGATACATAGGAAAAGAACAGTGATATCTGTTTCAACTTCTGATGGGTAATAACAATAAACAGACAACAAGATGAGCTAAATCATCACCATGCAAGGGAAAGCAAACATTTGTCAGTTACTCTTGGTTTTCTCTTCTGCTTAAAGACAAGTGGACATGGGATAGCATCCTATAGGAGACCTAAAGCAGCAGTCCCCAATAAAATAATAACAGCACACCCACAACTTTCCAAAAAGCTTGAGCAGACAGATGATCCTATGTTTATGTTTTGTGTGAGATAGGAGCCCTCCAACTACAAAAATAATAATGTATGGGATGACTGGGTTGTACCCAGATCCTGTGTCACTTTCCAGAATGCCAGATTTTCCCACCATGAACCCCACCTGCAAATTTTTTACTTAGCTTCCATTCATCAGGATGGCTCACAAAAAATGCTGCACTCTGAATTTGAGCTACAGCGTCAGAACCAAGCTTTTGCTCATATGTATCTGCAGCGCTTTATCCAAACAGGGCTTTCACCCTTTCCATACAGATCTCATCTCTGACAAATAGATTTGGTACTTTGAAGCTAACCTGACTTCTATGTTTTACTAAGAAATATTCAACGTTCTGAGTGAAGATGAGAACTCCTGACTATTTCACATCCTCTACAATTCAAGGCTTTGCCAATGGCATTGAAAATGACAGCACATGTTCTGTGACTGAATTTTCAACAGCCTGTTCTTAATTCTGCATAATTGGTACCTGGTTTAGGCAGAAGCTTTCAAGTATCTCTCATGAGATATGGAAACAGATAAATAGCTAGTGTAAGAAACAGAAAGCAGATAATTCTAGTAAGAAAAAATCATTTCCACTCTAGGGAAGCATTAAGGGCATCACACATGAATTAAGACAGATCTTTACTGCCTTTTCTCCATATAACTGATCAGGACAGAGGGATCAAGTTTAAGTGGTTACATTTGCTGATGCTGATGGGAGATGAGCAAATATAGAGAGCTGCCAGAGGTACACAGGAGGTAGAAAATAACTTTACTTCTGGGCTGCAGACTGACATACTGTATTTACTTGTTTCAGTCTTCCTGATTCTAAACTCACTCTAGGGTTTTGCTTTAGCACAGTGCCACTGACTCATTAGAATAACTTCTGAGTTAGCCTTATCTTTTTCTAATACTGACAAGAAAGGCTTGTATGCTTAGCATGAAATTATGTTTTTGTGGAAGCAAGGGAGAAAGACAAACAGACCTTTAAATGAAAAAAATAAACTATCTAGTTCAGAGTTTGATGAAGCTAACGAATATCTTAGCTGAGTAGGACTCTGGAACTCAAAGAAACAGTAATATGCAAAACTGGATGTGCTGCCATGCTTTTATTTTCCCATTTCCTCCATATCTATTCAGTCACAGGATCAGTAAGTCTCAAAAGAATAGTAGATAAGATACTATCAGGTACTCCTTGATACATTACAAATACTAGTATGAGCTCTGCATATATATGGTATCTTAAATGTAGGTAAGGAGATAAAGATAAAAGAGAAAGAGTGTTGGAGCTGGCTGTTTTGGTGACCCTTAACACTTAATTTGTCTGTGCTGGAATAGAGACTTTTGAATCTGTTATACCATTGCAGCTCCATAAGCAAAAGTAATTGCATCAGGGTCTTCTGTGGAATTTAAAAAAATAAAACCCAAAAAACACCTACAAAACCAAACCAACAGCTAAATGATAAATATTTTATAAAATGGAAATATTAAATCAAAATGAAATTCAGTTCAAAGTAGGCATGATACCTCCTAGAGTCAGTGTCAATTTCAAAACAATAGCTGAATTAAGATTTCTGCATCTTGTAGAACAGAATACTTTTTAAGAGGTCTGGAAAAGTGATATTATTTAGGGTTTAAAAAAATTCTTTCTACTGGATAAAAGAAGATGGGTAAGATCCTTGACCTTCCATTAACAAAAAAAAAAAAAAAAATCAAAGCAGTTTTCACAAGTTTTCACAATGTCATTCATTTATATGATAAATCATATCATTTACATTTCATCATTTTTGTGTAAACTGAAAACAACTGTTATCATTATAAATCTGGTGTGAAATTTTTTATATTTTTGAAAAAAATTGCACCTATAGCTAACAAAAAACCAAGAATGCCTTGTCAGAAGATTATTCAGATATTAAATTAATGTACTACTACTGCTAGTACTACTAATAATAGTAATTATAATTAATAGTAACAACAACAAAAAAACCCACCAAAAAACAACAACAACAAAAAAAACAACAACCAAGAATAATGCAGTTTTCCAGACTAATCATTATGTACTACATGGGGAAAAAAAAATCCTTAGCAATGAGGTGTGGAGGTTAGACTGTCTAAACCGGCAATCAAATTTGAGCTATTTGTGATGAATCAATATTTGTGAAGTATGAAGAATATGTAAACATATTTAACTTCTTGAAGAATTAAATATCTAATATTTTGTTTCCATTTTTTTAAAAAAAGGAGGGTAATGCAAGTAATTATTGCATAGGAACATATATTAGTGCAAAAATGAAGTTTTATTTAGTATTACACAAATGTTGACTTGTTCTTCCTGTTGAAAGTTGTTCTTTATCTTGCCATTTCCCTGAGGCTTGAAGCTAAACATGATAATTCTGGATAACTACTTGCATTGAATGACAACTTTTTCCCACAATATCCTTCCCCATTCTGTAATTTTTCTCTACTATTTTAAGCTACTCTTCATTTTTCATTGAAGTAACTGTTTCATATTGTGACAATACAGATTGTTTTCTGGTTCTGTTTTGGTTTTGTTTGCTTGCTTTTGCTTTTAGTGCTTGAAATTATAAATTTCTTTCATATTTTTGGGGTATATTGAAATTAGTGTCTCAGACTTGGACACTGTATTAGCCAGGAGTGGGGAATTCAAAGCAAATTAGTAGCATTTTTGCTTGAATTGCTTTATATATATGGTACTGAGATTTGTGCTCTTGCATGTGTTCTTACCATTAAATTATTACTTATTTCACTGGGTAATGCACAACATTGCTTTATTAATATATGATTTCTTCAGTCAGTGCTCAAAATGCAATGCCTTAAAACCCTCAATATTTTAAACATAAGTATATATCTTTGTTCTCTCTCTTCCATGGAGTTTCCTGATCAAAAACTGCGTCTGAAGCATTTTACCAGTTGTTTTTCATAAATTTATTTCCCACGTTAAACCTACAAACAGTATGTCCTATCCTATTGAAAACCTTATGCATTCGCCCTTAGGAAAAAAATATTAAAAAGTAAACCAGAGCCACCTATTACATGTAGAAGTTAGAAAAATATCTTTGAGAAGATAGCAAATTCAGTATTTTCACATCAAAAATTTAATATTTCTTTAATTAGTTGCCCTTCTAAAGTCACATAAGCCATGAGAAATTGCTTTTTTCTGTAATGCATTTCTAACTTTATAAATTTCTTTGGTTTAGAGCATCAAAATATTGGAGTTAATTTTCTTGAACTTGTTTGAACAATGATATTCAGGTGTCTTACTAACTGTCCATCTTCAAATTCATGAGAACCTTGAGGAAATTTGTAGTTGATTGTGCTAGCAGTAAAATGGGCATGTTCCCTTGAGATGTCTAGTTCAAGTATCCATAGTTGTCCTAGGCTTGATTCCAGAGTCTCTGTAGGAAATAAGTAGACATGGATAACTTACATTTAATAATGCTGTCACTGCAGCCTTCTCAGACCTCTTTTATTACAGTAATAACTTTGTGTTCATACAAATAAAGTTCCTCATAACTAATCATAATTGCAGTATTAAAGGTTTTAAAATAAGTACATACTAAATTCAAAGCCAAGTAATTTAGTCTTCAGTTTACTACGTTGATGGACAACTTTAGAAAAATTGAGGATTTTTTTGGAGGAGGAGATATTGCATTTTAGAAGATGATTTAGAACTGGGTGACTTTTTAGAATTTTCCTGTACTGTTAAAATTTTTGAAATTATATATAAAAATACCTAAAATATATATAAAAATTCCAGGTACTAATTATTTTGTTATCTTTCTTGATATGGGAGTAAAAATTATTGTGATTATTTCCACCAAGAACAAAATTTATTTTCATTAAGATGTTCCCTTTCTTGGGAATATAATTATATCTTAAGGATTAATGCATTGCTTGGTTATCTCTCTCAAACACTAAAGGACAAGACAAGGGAAGACATTTCTTTCTTACACTGAATGAAATATGTTGTGGGCTACTGTTATATTTATATCAGTTTCATAAGGATATGACAGAAAGGAAAATATTGGCTAAACAACTAAAAAGGATTTTTGTATAGCCTCAGTGAGTTGGAAAGAAGTAAACATATATATATATATGTGTGCCATGGCAAATCTGTCAAGGGGAGATAGCTAACCACATTCTTATAGCCAATTTACAGCAACCCTAGCAGGGAGAGTGAATTGTAAACAGATGAGGACATTCCCACTGCCAGCTGCAGCGAGACAGGGGCGTCATTCCACATCTCTTCCAAACTCTGTCACTTGCTTGAACTGTAGCCTAATGCAGACAAGGAATCATTTTCTTCTGTGTTTCCTTAGAGAGTTTCTTTCTTTTCCCCTTTGCTGGTTTGTTTACAGCAACAGTGGAACACAGATCTATTTTTTACTTTTGCACGTCTTTTCCTAACTGAGAGAGGAGTGACAATCTTTTGCTTTTTTTTTTCTCTTCTCCAAGGAGTGAGAAATGAAAGTCTCTCCACACACAGTTATAACAGTTTGAGCTCTGAAAAGGAAAGGAAAATGATACAAAACGTTGTAAGAGTCCATGGATTGCGCCATACATCAACACCTCCTTGGAAAGTACCACTGCATTTTTGCACTTGAAAATTGTTATTCATTTTCACAATTGATTATGAAAACTGTCACTCATTATTGGTATTAGTACCAGCTTTGCATTTGTTGCCTTTGGGGCACTATACCTATTGAAGAAAGAAAATGTAAACATCCTGCAATTTATACTAGGAGAACATAAAATATTGGAACGAATATGAATAACAGTTATGAAGGCACCAGAAATTAGAAGTTATTTGACTGTATCTCTCTGAGAGAAAAGAAAAAAAGGCTCCATTTTTTTGTCTAAGTCTAGAATTCCTACATTACTTTTTGAGTAGAAACTATTTCAGAGAGTATGTAAACGCTACTTGAAACTCCTGATTTAAAACTCTAGTGCTGTTTTTTGGGAGAGAGTCAGTAAGAACTTCAGAGTTTTATCCATGGAAATCTGAAAACAATATCTTAGAAGTAGTGAATTATTAAAAATTGTATACTATTATATGTATCTGGTGCAAAAGTAATGTAACTATCTTTAAATCAACACTCATTTTCATGTGGAATATATTGGCTTTGAGTGGCTTCTGCTTCCAGATATAAAAAAAAATCTTTAAAATCTTTTTCTCTAACACTTCCAATACTAAAATGTAAGAAGAACTTTGTAGAGTATATAGAAAATATTAAGCATTAGAAAGTACAGACTATTATAAGGACAGACTTGAGAGATGAGAAAAGGAGAGAAGGAAGGAAAGCTGAGACAGGTGAATCTCTTTCTAGAAAGGGTAGGAAACATTGCAATCTCAGCAGGTGTAATGCTTTTTTTTTTGCTTTCAGTAGAATGTTTCAAAGAATCTCCTTTGTCCAAAATAAAATAGTTCTTTCCATAAAACCATGTAGAACAGATTGAAACAAAGCAAAGGAAAGCAGAACAAAAATTACGTAAAATTAAATAAACAAACCAACTTTGGATCAAACATCACAGTGCCATAATAATGATTAATGTTTTGGAGACTGTACAAGCATTTGTTCTGGATATGTAGAGATAATATGGTAATTGACTTTCAAAATTAAATCTCATTTATTTCTGTATTTTTTTCTTGATAGGGATTGCTTTAATAGTTATTTTCAGACCTAACTGATTCCTTCACCATAAGTTATTCCACGTGATTTTCCACTATCTTACATTTTTCCTTGTATTGGACTAAATTACACAGGGCAAATATTTCAAGACAAGCTCCAACAAGATTTCTATGTTTGAAGACTAGCAGAGAGTATATACACACACAGGCATACACATATGACTCTGGAGACTCAAATAGCTTGTCATCTCCCAGACTAACAAACTTTGACCTGTCTCTGGGATTTTGTAGTTTGTCCAGGAATGTGTCATAAAAAAAAAAACCAAAAACAAAAACAAACCAAAACCAACCAACCAAAAAAAAAAAAAAAAAACCAATTAACCAAACAGACAAAAAACAAATACAACCAGAATTCCTATAACTGCACTAGAAATCAAGTAGGTTTTTATGTCCTTCACACAGTTTTTAAAAAGAAGAATTGTATTTTCATAAGGGCAGAATGTATTTAGCTGTTTTGTTGGATTCTTTTCTTGCCATGTTGCAATTTTTAGTCAAATTGACACATTACATTTGGTCCCAGAAATCTGTTGACAGAGACATTTTAAGCAATGTATTTTAACATAAAAGCAATTATAAGTGATGCGCAGAGGGTAAGAAAGAGCTTCTGTTTTCCTGTCAGTAGCTCATTTTTACTAATTATGTCTGCCTGCATAACAGAGGTAGGTATTATTGGCCTAACTTCTGAAGTGATTACTGAAGAAAATGTACTTCTGGACTGGAATAAGGTCTTTGTAATTTCGCTCAGCACATATTTTATAGGGAATCCTGAGCCATGTATTCTAGTGTGTTCAAGAGCCCCAGCTGACTTCAAAGACAAAAATTTCCTTTTATTTATATAATAGTAACTATGGTTTCAAAAGTAGACAGCTCTCAGCAGCTCCTATAAGGAACAAGCTACATGAGACCATGTATAATGTTAATTTGAAAATCTGTTTATGAGTGGGATGACTTTTAAAAATAAACAAGATCTATATGCTTTGGTTGCCTGCCATTAGGGACTATAAGTGAACATGGCTTACCTAAGTTGCAAAAGTTTTGTTTAGAAATATTTGGAAAGTGGTTTTGCACCTAATTATCAGAGGATAACATAAATATCAAGTATTGTTACTTTGCTGGCCAAGAAGGAGCAGAAACAAGCGTGCAGGATCCATTAGTCAAGTATGAATTTCCCCTACACTTCATTAAAAAAATCAAGCATATTTAGACATACCAAGCAACAGAGTTAATCATATCATCTAACTGGAGAACAAAGAATCTATTTTGAAAACAAAGTTCATAATGAAAGCATTTTCATCTACCACAGTAATATGACACAAATGCTTTTTTTAGGTTCACTACTGAATTTGACTTGTTTGAATTCTTTAGAGTTATGCACTGTACTCAAGGTAGGATCCTTGCTATTAGATATAGCCTTGCTTCTCTATCCCTTTAGTTTAAAATTAAATGTAAAAAAAGAAATTAAAAAAGCAGGAGGAGAGGGGAAGAGGCTGTTGCAATTTGAGGGGTATAATAATCTTACAAAATAAAAAAGAAAACTTTGGTGCAGAATCTCTAAATATATCGAGGTGGGGTTTTTCATAACCTTAGTGCTGTAAAAAACACCACACATATGCATACCATGAACAGAGGATCTAGAAGAGGATATTATTACACCCATATGCAATATGTGACATTTACCACAGGTCAGGCTGATCTAGGAGGCTAGGAGAGTGACCGCAGGTATATGTGCTCATGCATGTTTTTGCAGACTATCCTGCAAAAAGCCTTACCTAATTTAGGCATTCTATACTACAAACAAACAAACAGAAAAAAAAAAAGAGGTTATTTCTATTTAAACAAAGTTGAAAGACAAGCCCTAGAGGGGTCCAAAAGGAAAAGGGAAACCTGAGCACTAAAATAACATGATTTATGTGAGCTCAAAGGCAAAGAATTAATGAGAAGCCATAATACACTATTGCCATTTAAGCAATTTCATATTGAGGCTCCAGACAGAATCTGAGAAGTCACAATTCACCTGGAAATTAACAGTCAAATCTTAGTGGTGGGTGCCATGCAGAGGGTCTGCATTGAGATATGTGTCAGGAAATCCCAAGACAGAAAAGCTCTGTCTGAGCTCAGACCCAAGGAAATGGCAAAAGTGCCTGGGGATATGATGGCTGGAACATCTGACAGCACTCTGGTAAAAGGCCAAGGGGGGCACTAGGCCAGCTGCCATCACAGCTAAGTTCACCACCTAAGGAGACAGAAATTCTTCTCTGCCTGTCATCATAGAACTGCATCTGTTTCTCTAAATGATATACAAGACCTTATGTACGTAGCAGGAACCTTTGCCTCGGAAACTGAACGTAGCACAAGGGAGCTCGGGAGAACGAACTGTCCCTGAGGAGCAAGACCATTCACATGAGCACAGAGACAGCAGCTCTGATTGACAGCATTAGTTCTATCTGGAGAGAAGAATCAGCTGAGAGTGCTTTTCTGTTCTTGTTTTAATCTTCTTTATCCTTACATCTTTTTATGTTTGTTTTCAGTCACGTCAGCACCAAGGATTTTCTTTCGATCTGATTTATGCTCTAGCCAGGGGCTGTCTTACTCTAAGCAGGGCCAAGAAAATGGAAGAACAAGCATGGCTGACTTCTTTCCTATCTCATTTAGAAGACATGCATGATGGCTTTCAAACACGCTGCTTAATTCAAAAAGTCTCTCAATAAAAGTTTAAAGAAAGAAAAAGATATACAAACAAAAAACTAACTCCAACCAACCAGACCAACAAAACCCCCACAACTTTTTCATTTCTTTCTAGGAGAGGAAGTTAATTTAAAGTAGATTATATATCCTTCACTCGGGTGATGATCCCATCTGTGTTTCTCAAACTACTTATGTAAGGCTGTCTTGCTTATGTATAGGAATAATGAATATGAATATTTCCCTGTTCTGGAGGATGATTAATCACTAATCATTCTGCCCAGAATAAAGCTATAAAACTGTTTCCAGTTTTCTTAGGAATATTTGGAGAGAAGATCCTCATCAGCAGTCCATAATGATGATGATTCACTTCCTCACCACTCCCAAACTATTGCCTTCCCCTATGAAAACATTCAGTCTTGCAAACTCAGTGATTTAATTTTTATTAGATCAAATATAAATAGATTTGTCTCAGCATAGAAAGAGTAATTTTTAAACCAGGGTCTTTACTAATGTGTTCAATATTGACAGGGAAAAGAGAAGTACATGCCTAGAACCTAGTTAACCTATAGTCACACCTTATGTTTTTTATCCTCTTCATACTGTTCTGTTCTATTAACTGGGTGGCCACACTCTGTTGTGACCCAGTAATCATTTATTTACTTCAAATGCTCTAAATGGATAATTTCAATCAATAATGTAGCTTGTTTTCTATTGCTATAGGTGCATTTCACACTGGGTGGTCAGATGGGTCTTAAAAATGTCTGAAAGTAATTGAAGGTATTTTACTTGAAACCTGTGTAACCTGACCATGGCTACAGGTTTGATTGCACCGTGCCATTGATCCTCAACACGTACGGAAGTATATTGAACCACAATAATATTTACTAAATCAAATAAATAGTAACACTTTTATTGTAAGTCTTCCCAAATTATTTTTCTCCCTTTCTGCATCTCTTAAAAGACCTTCAGATGTTTCTCCATATTGCAGAAATTCAAGTTTCCCATGCATAAACATCCTACATTTAAAGCACTTCCTTGTGTACTTTGTATTTTTTCCATAAATAAACTATATAACGAAGATATATTTTTTTCACAATGAACCTTGTCCTGGTTTTAGCCAGAACAGGTGTTTTTCATACTTGACTTGAGGGGCAAAGGCTGGAGACATTTGGGCATGTCTAGGGTGATATTCTGTACCCCCCACTCACCACTGGGGGTGGAAGTAATGGACCCTTGCTTTCTGGGAAGGAGGAGTGTCAGGTGATTCCACCAGATGTTCTGCTCAATATCTCTTTCCTTAGCTACCACAGGTACATTATTATATTAAATATATATTTAATATGTTATATTAAAATCTTGATTAAATATTTTGAAAGCCCCAAGTGCAAAGATCTATACATATGCATGTCTTTAGCAACATATTATGATATTTCTATTTTTATAATAACTAAAAATAATGATCCAATGCTTCTTTGAGCACAGACTTATATCTGCTTTACTTTTTCTCCCCCTCTTTAACTCCATAAACAAAACCCTGTGTATCATCCTTCCATTTGTCCTGACCAGATCATACCTTGAATGAATCAACAAAATCTGTCTTGGGACCAGAATAAAATGTAGTATTCATGTCCTACAGATGAAACATTAACTGTGAGAAAACTTTATTCTTTCTAGGCACATGTTCATACTGTCATTGCCCTTTTTTACTGATTTTAAAGAGCTACTAAACCACCTTGACATTTATTAGATTATATCCCTAGCTCAGGAGGTCAGGAGGTCAAATTCTTTCCCAGATAGAGCACAAGTTAGGATATGTACTAAATTTGTGTAATATGGGGAAAAAATGAAAAAAAGTCAGATCATGGCTGAAGGATCTACCTGTACATCAAGACTTTTTAATACTGTCCTGATGCTTTGCAGGACATGAATATGGTGAACATCATGAAATTGCCGATAGAAACCAGAAATGCTTTGACCAGCATCAGGGACTTTAAAAGCTTTCAAAATGCCTGTGTTTAAGAGAAGTACATGATTTCACTGACAAAGCTGTTCTGCACTGATGTCTTTCAGGTTTAACTGTGTCTCATACCAGAATGACCAAATAATTCTGTCAATATGTAGAGATTTATGAGCTTGAAAACATTATCTGTCACAAGAAGGACATACCAGTCTGCAATGAGAACTTTCCTCCTTACAGTGATAAAGACTTATCAAACTCTGCCATCCCTCACGTGGGTGAGTGTGTTGCCTGTTGGAGCACAAGATATTTCATATAGAAGTTATCTTTGTCACACTGAAACCAGGTGGGTTTTTGAAACTGAGTGAGTTTCAGCGAGAGACCGATAGCACAGAGAATATGATTTGTAAGAGACACGTTTAAGCATTCAGTTATCAAATTACATAGGAATGAGGTTGACACTTGATGTCTAAAAAGTGCTTATATCCTAAAACATGATGTATTTTATGTTCATATAAGATCCTCAGTGTGCTATATCATCATGTAATACTGTGCAAAAGCTTTAAATTTTACTGCAGTTTTAGTACAGAGCACTCAATATTCAAAATATTCAAAGAAAATTGTTTCAGGTGTAATGAGTGTTTAAAGTTTGTAATAAAAATATTTTCCCTATATTTATAAATCATTTTAAATTAAGCTGGTTTTATTTATCTACAAAATATACAAATTATAACATCAATGTACTGACTGGAAATCAAGTACAATTTACAACCATTGCATGTGAATAAAGAGCTTTCTGCTAGTTAATTGAAATTCCAGAGATATAAACACTCAAAAAATTTTAAAGGGATCTATGTACTTTGTCCCTCTTCTTTGAACTACTAGCAACAGCGTTTATGTACTTTACTTCCTCTAGATAATGTCATTTCATCTTGGTGTGTTAAAGGATTTTACTTAGGAAGGTAAATTATTAACCTGCAGTGGGGGTCACACTGTGTCATTGGCTTTGAACAGCCCTGTGAATTTTACAGAAAGTTGTGCTTTAGGTAATATTGATTGGCTTTGTGACATTTTAAAAAATATATGAATGTTCAAACACACACACATACATACCTGCACACACCCCCTTCTTTCTGAATCTCCTATGTGTTCAGTCATTCATGTTTTATTTACTATCCACGTGCTGAGAAAGAAATAAATAATATGAATGAACTATATAACAGTACTTTAGTGAAGACTGCAGAAACATAAAAGGATGCTATAAAGAAGAAAGAGATTAATTGTACTTCACCGTCAAGGAAGTCAGAACAAGAAATAATTGCCTCAAGCTTCACTGGAAAAAAAGTAGGCTAAATATTAGGACAAAAGATTTACTGCTGAAAGAAGAGTTAAACACAATGGAATAAGCTGTCAAGCAAAGTTTTGTAACTGCCATAATTGAGATTATTAATGGCTAGAACAGTTAACCAACTAGAAAAGATAGGATACTGATAACAGCTAGTTCTGCCATGATGTAGATGGATCTTGGTGTCTAACAGAGATAGAAATGTGCAGCTGAAATATTGGCCTTCTCTTGGTGAAACAAGGATGTTTGGGTACATACCAAATTTCTGGTACTTCATAATAATAATAATACATATTCCGGTACTATCCAGGAGGTTTTGGCACATATCAAATTTCACACAAAAAAAGTTCAGGACATGAATAATTGAATGAGTCAGCTAGTTAAAGGTTTGGTTGCCCAAACTTCTGAGTTTTCTCTAAATACCAACACTTCCTTTATTCTGTGACACACATTTGTGTCTGTACCATTTCTAGACATTCTCTATCTCTACTGCAGCAATGTTAGCATCATGCTAGTTGTGAAAATTTACAAGAGTTAAGTACATAGTTCTGCACACATTAAACATAACAGAAAATGTCTCAAACATAGACTCAGCCCAAATTTCACATCAGCTGAAAATACTGCAAAATATTACTAGTCTTTTTATTTATATTAAAAGATATGCTGATAACATTTGTTTAAAATGTTCAGCTCAGTTGTTTTTTTAAAAAAATATTTGAAAACAGGATCTAGGTCAGGAATTTGGTGGTTAAAACCCAAGATATTCATTCTTTCCAAATTAGTTACTATTTTATATTTTATATGTCCTGCAGAATATGAAGGAAAAAATTAATGGTAGTGAATTTATTAGAAAATTGTTTTCAGGCACAGAACACCAATTGTAATATCAAATCACCAATTACATGTTCAAACCACTGTCAATAATGTCACTTAATTGCATGCTGGGATATTAAATTCAATCCAAATGGTAAAATGTGCATTTGAGATTGATTAGTTTATTACATAAATGCATTAGCTGGTTACTTAAAATTGATTAGCAAGGTTTCAGTTCAGTGCAGGAAATTGCTATGTTAATCCCACCACTTCTCTCTTTATTCTCCAGTTACATTAAATACACTACATGCAACTAGTAGAAAAAAATTGCATTGGCCTTCTTCAGAAATTCTACCCGAAATCACACAAGGCCAAAGACAGGATGTTTCATGAGGAAGTTTGGCTCTGTGACTTACAGGACATAAGCACTCTGGGAACTCAGAGAGAACACCTTTGCAGCCCTGCTTATTCACTAGGAGTGGCATCCAAAGAACATAAGCAGAATGGTGAATTTTTGTCACCCACCTTGAAAAATATGACCTTGACAAAAAGCCATGTTTGGTATACATTTACTCTTGGAAAACAGTTCAATGCCACAGGATTTGTAATTTGAATTCCCAAGGTGTTCACTGCTGTATACTTCAGCATGTGTGGAAATGTTTGGTAAATAAATCTTTGGAATGAATACTGCGAAGTAATGGATGAAAACAAATTTGGATTATTTTGGATCATCATCAACACAAATGTCGACCAACAAACTGATTCCAGTAGTTCTACTCACTTGAAACAGAGGCCAAGAGATAATATCATATATCTTACTCTGATATTATAGTAGTTATTAAATATTAAATACTAAATGCTTGTAAGTACTATTTCATCATTTAGTAACTTGGAAATAAAAAATCATTAATTCAATCCATTCAATCCAAGAAGAGGTGAGGTTTTTTAATGGCAACAAATGATTAAATCAAATCACAAACAAGCAAATATCATATCATCAAAAATGAGACAAAATGAGTGTGTTAAATTGATACTTACAAAGTATTTATCATCTACAGGTCAGAGTTCATCATTCATCTGCAGAACCAGAAGAAGCAAAGCATAGCAAACTGAATCACATGGATTTGTTGACTATTTTTAGTGCAAAAAAATTCAAAAGTATTTACTAAATATTTTCATGTGAGCACTTGGGAATAATGAATTTGGATTTAACTTTATTTTTAAATAGAATGAAACCATCTATATCTGATGGAAGATGAAAAAGTTTTAAATCCCCCAATTTCATCTGTGTAGCTTTAAGACATATTCTTATTGATCTGTTCCATCATTAAAAAAAAAAAAAAAAAAAAAAAAAAGATTTCTCCTTAGGTTCCTTCTGAGTGTTTTACTGTTTAAAGATATGGGAAGATATGTGAAAAGGGGGTTGATTTCTAGGTAATTGTTGCTCTACTAAATTGTTTGCTCTATATATTGTTGCGCTACTAAGTTATTTGAAACTGAGTCCAGTACTTTTTATTTTTTCATAATTCTTTGCATTTGTTGCATTTTACAACACCTTCTCTCTCCCTCAAGGTCGCTGTCTGTCCATGAGCATACATTCAGCCTTTCTGACTGAGGTTCAATAGATTCCCACATTCAGAATCACAGAAAATAAGCACAAGAAAATCTTTATGGAACTTTAAAACATGAAAATTTATTAACACTAGGTTCCTTTTAAAACATGTAAATATCATGATTAAAACTAATCAGTAATTTTTTTCAAAAAATACTAAAATCAAAGATTTGGTCCTTTTTAATAAATATCTATTACTATTTTTGTACTTGTTACCTACCTTTAATTTGTAGGAGCATAATTGATGAACCAGCTGATTCCTACTCATCCAACTTAGAATAATCTAGATGTATTTGTAAATTAATGAAAATTAATAATTTCAATTCCGTGGACTTTAAAGTAGTTCATCTTGAGTTTTCATTACGAATCCTGACTTTTCTACCTGTTGTTGTTAGACTGCATTCATAAGCAAATTCCTGAATGCTAATGATTGCTTATTTTGCAATGTACACAGAAGAATTCAAACGATGGTGGCTCATGAATATAAAGGAGAGGCTGAAATCCCACCCAGACTCAGCTTTTCTTCTTTTATCTATACACTATAGACCTGTACTGCAGCTCACAATTTAGAATATTCACTAAATTTTATTACATCCTATTTAACCAGGAAGAGAAAACTATTTTTTGAGGATCTTGCTTTTGGGTAGGATAGCAGCAGATAATACACATATATGTAAATTATCTTTCATTCAGAATGAACCCTTGAAGATCTTATTGCGTTATAATTAATTTATACTTCAGAATTCAATTATTTGATTAATCCAAACGTTACCTAAATACTTGTGAATGTAAATAATACAACCTAATGATCATAGCTAATACTAGGTTGGCACCAGTAAGCACAAAAATGTATGCATAAATACAAATACAAATACATGTACATATTTTTTATGTTTATAGAATTAAATATGTACCTTAGGAATTGTTAAAGTACTATCTATTTTCATGCTTTTATCCTGTAATATAGGTTGTTTTTGCTAACCAAGTATGTTTGCAAAACATGGCTCTTGAATTCTGTAAAACATACTGATAAAAATCATATATTGAGTTCATCAATGTGTCATGAAAATTTTTTGTAGGCTTATTAATGATAATGTGTAGCATGAGATTAATCCATTTTTTCTTTCTTTTTCACAGTCATTATGCAATACTTCTGAAAGCCCTCCATATAGTCTTCATTGCTTTCATTTTTATTTGACAAAGATTCATATTTCTCTTCTATTTTAATTATTTTTGTTTCATGAGCATGTGTTTATTTTATAGGTCCATAGTCAATATATTACAAAAGGACAGTTAAATCATTTGCTTGTACTTGCATGGCACTGCAGCTATGCTGCTCTGCAGACCCAACCTAGCTGATTTATTTCAAAGACAACTGACTCAGACATCTTTACACTGAACAATGCTCAGTTATTTTGTTCATATAACCTGGTGCCTGACACAACACAAAGCAAAGATTTAATTTTCAAATATCTTCTGGAAGAAAAAACAAAACTATTTTTTGTTGTTGTTGTTTTAATCCCTAGAAAGCCATTTTCATACATTGTTTTTTTCAATGTTCTCTTAAAAGAGAAGTTAACAACTCAGTCTCAGCTGCCATATGCTGAAAAGGTTTCTAGGCAATGTATGTAATAAAATATCTAACCACACAATATAATTTTTTTTTTTTTCCAACAAAACACATTTAAATCCTAAGTGCCCAATCAAATTTCTTACTTTGCATGAACATCATTTCCTTGATAGTCTATAATTAAACACATTCTCTTTGTTGAACCTTCTCTGATTTGTCAGTATTTTTTTTCAATAATATACACTTAAACAAGACCCATGTTACAGTAACAACTCTACAGGACTCAAGTGATACAATAAATATAATCATCCCACTTCTACCAGTAATCTATTATTTATGCCTGAGGATCACATTTGACCATAATATTACACTGGAAACTTACATTCTGCTGTTGGCCAGCTTTTTCTAAAATATTATCATTCATGTCACTAAAACACTATTTTGAAATCTATGTCATGCAAACAGCCCTGTCATCACCTGATAGTCTCTGGGATATTTTAGATATAGTATAATTACATGCTTTATCCTGTTTGATTGAACCTTTCCAAGTTTTTCAAAATTAACTGAAAAATCATCAGCCAAGTTGTCTTGGATAGAAGATATAACGACATGATTATTCAGGATCAGCGTATAAAGTGATGGAGACTTGCACCACTTTTTACTCTAAGATTAAAAACTTGACACTTAGAATGTGAATATGAATACATGCTCTCAAAACACAGAATAACTTAATTCTTACTTATTATATAATGCTTAATTCTGACTTGATTCATAGGACTGATAATAGCTTTATTTCTCACTGGTGTGTGGCTAAACTAATTAAAGTAATCTCTTGTTTGTTATGTGATTTTAAAACTGAATTTCATATTATTTCTTCTGATCAATTACAGAATCACAGAAAGTCTAAGGCTGGTAGGAGCCTCCTGAGACCAACTAATTCAACTTTCCCACTCAAAGCACAGTTAGTTATAGCAGATTGCTAATGACTGTATCAAGTCAAGTTTCAAATATCTCACAGACAGACAGTCAAAAAAACTCTCCAGGCAACAGATTCCAGAGTTCCCTGACCCTAATGAATTTTAAAAAAATGAAATAAAAAAAGAGTGGAATTTCCTGTATTTATATATGTGCCTCTGTGCTTTTGTCATGTCACTGGATGACAGTGAGAATAGTTGCTCTACAGTCTTTCTCTACCCCACACTGGTTTTTTATACATATTTTCCTGGTGTTTTATTACTTACCTTACCTGCAGTGTCCAGCATCCACTCTAAGGATTTCTTTATTAGCTATTGACAGCTCTCCCTGCCCTCCTTTACTCCCTGTGTGTTTGTGTCTGTCTGTATCTCTACTATGACTATAAAATGTGTCTAATGCTCTGCTCTAACCTAGCTCATATTTTATTATCAATGCTTTTATTCCTTTCTCTGTTTCAAACCATAAAACACACAAATTCCCTGGTCCTCCAAATGAAACGAGGCAGCCTCTGTGTGTGTGTTTTGATGTGTGTTTTGTCAATAACAAGACTGTGGCTTCTGTGGACCTTCAGAACCTATCCATTCTGTATTTAAAACATTTCTCAGATGATTTGTTTTGGTTTTCCTATTGCTTTTGGTTAATGAATTTCAGTCTCTTAAAGCATGAAATGACAAACATTTCTACCTTCATTCTGGTGTCCTAAGAGATGCTGTTCATCCATCAATACCATTTGGCTAACTTTTGAAATTGCTATGAAGACACTGGATTAACCTGAAGAAAATTTGCCCTGAACTTGGACTTGTTAGGAAGTTAAAATTCTTTTGAAAGGTATGGATCAATTTTTTCTGAAAGAATCAATTGATGTATGAAAACCCTTCTTAACAAGTTTTAGTAAGGTAGATTTTTAAGCCCTCCTAAACAACCCTGGCCTTTTGTTTTATTTTGTCTTTTTTTTCTAAGGAGAGGATCAGTGTAGTGTTTTCACTTTTGATCCTGCATCAACAAGTGAGATCCAAAATTTTATCCAAACCTGATTTGAATGCCTTTGTCCATTAGATATTTAGGTGTTTAGATATTATGGAGATTTCAGTGGTCACTTTTTAATATTTTTCTTAGTAATAGAATACACAAATTGATTTGATGTTTTGAAACATACTAGTGGATAGCTCACGTTATGTCTTCATTTAAAGTATGAACATGAAGTGCAAAAGAGTAAAGAAAGTCTGCCTCAGGTGGCTGATATGAGTGTTGACATTTGTACAGTTAGATATTTAAGGAATGATATGTCATGTCAATGGTATCGAGACAAAATACCTGCTACTGAGGTTCTTGGGGTTTGAAATTGAATAGAAGGTAATTGAAAGACGATGAGGTGGATCCTCTTTGAGTTGTAAAAGTAGCATAATTCCTTGTGTACAAAGAAAGAGGTGTAAGGAAGAGAAAAACAAAAGACAGAAAAAGAAGTTTGAATGTTTATCAGGTTGTATACATATCTGCAGTGAAACATGTAAGTCTTTAAAAGAATTAATAAGGGGCAGGGCATCATTAGGGAAGTCTTATCATCTAAGGTTTTGTTAGTTTGACTGATGTTCTGAATCCAATGTAAATAAGCCCTCACCTTTCAAAATCAATATCACAAATGGCATTGTGCTTCATTTATGAAATAGCTGATAATGTTATCAAGTAAAGATAATTAACAATAATAATAACTTGACCTTGTTCTGTAACACCTAGATGTCATCTGAAACACATTGTCATTGGTTCCAAATATCAAGGAAAAGTTTTCTTTACTCTTATATTTCTTTTATCTTTTTCACTGCATGATAATCTCAATTAGCAGTCTAATGCCTTAAACAGTTGTCATATTTAGTTTGGAAAAGGAGAGGAGCAGTTCTACGAGAAAAAGATGACTGCTGGTTTTTTAACAGGATGCTAAAATTTAAAACTAAGCCACCGTAGCTTTATATTAGAGAAAAAGAAGTTTAGAAGAAAGACCCCTACAGAGTATATCAATTTTACTGGCTTCATTTAGGTAAATAAATGAGAGATTTCTTTCTAAATTGTAAAAGACATGTGAATATTTTAAATAAACACAAGTGTAATGCTGCTAAGGAGAAGGAGAGGCAGTTTGCCAAGGAAATGAAAACTCTGAACTACTCATTGTTAAAAAGCAATGTGGGTTTTAATTCCTTCACCTTTGAATTAAGACATGTGTTGTCCCATGTAACTCACACTATACCTGTTGAAGGCATCCTTTATCTGGCTGTTTTTTAAAGTGCTATGTGGTCTTGGACAACCTCTAATATTACCTTTACAGTACAAGAAAGCATTATAATGGCAAAAGGAAAATAAAACCCAAGAGCTTAGTTTATTCTGTGACCAAATTTGTTTGCTGCTATTCAGGCTGAATAGTTCCTTATGCTGAAATTAATCCCACTAGAATCCCAGGATGAAATCTTTTCTAGTTTGAAATTGGTGATAAAACTCTGCTGGATTTTAATGACAGCCGAATTTCATGAGCATAGACTATGTGGAGCAAAAAGAAAGAAGACTTAAAAGCATAATGGAAAATGTTGACTTCATCATAAGTGGAATTCTGATTTTTGTTTTTTAAGTCTGCCCAATCACTTCTCCTTTTAAAATGTTATTTCTAAAATTAATGCCCTTGCAATTTTAAACAGATAGTATCTAAAGGAATCATAGCTGTATGCTCAAAATGCTATTGGTAGAGGCAAAATCAAATATGTATTCCACAACTGATCTGTACACAAGGTATCGCAACCCATATTGACTCCAGCTTTGAACATTTATCGAGAAGCCTTTGCAATGTGATTCTAACATCTTTTCTTCCTATTTTCTGCACAAAGTACAGAGGGACAAATAAGAAGAGGAATTCTAAATTTTTATCGAAGATCCTACGCTGCCTCCAAAGGAGGTATGATCTCTGGACAATTTTGCAGCACAGGAAATGATTTTCTAAAGACTTACAAAGCTGGTTAAAAAGTGAAGGAGGGCACTTGGTTTCATATATATATTTTTTTTTAATTAGGGAAGGCTCCATACAACAGGTCTTCAGATGGTGAATTACATCCAGATGATTTCAGCTTCTTGGCAGGAAGGAACTTTTTTAGGGAAAACAGTGACAGTTGAACTCTAGTTTTATGTGGCTGTTCACACATGGTAAAATAACATTGCTCACCCTTGTCTTCATTATGAAATTGAACATGGTTTGCTGCAATAGAGTCAGGTTTAGCCAATTAGACCAATGAACTTTTGTCTCTGTGTTTACCAAATACTGAGGTATCATTAGAACAAAGTAGATGTGGAATGTTGTTTATACAAGGAGGTTTCTCTGAATTTGAGCCGTTCTTGGAGGAAAATGAGCTGTGGCAACAGCTTCTTCAAAACAGTGAATTTAACTGTTATTTCAGAAAACCTAAAAACAGTAAGACACAGGACCATGATAAAGACTGAAAATAAAATTAAAAGCTTGGTTTCTTGGTTATTAAGTAAATATCAGAACAGATATTTACTTAAGTACTTTAATATGTGATGTAAACCTATTGGATAACTTCTAAATAACACTTGGAATTCACAGGTCAATCTAGATAAAATAAATAAATAAATAGATAGATAACTATTAGTATAAAACCATCATTCCAAGCAATAACCTGAGCATAAAGACAATCAGGATCCCACATTCTTATCAATAAAATTTTTTTAGAAGCCTAAATCACAGAACTATTTGTTGGTTCCTACAGAGGTAAGAAAGAGCTGACAACATACAATCAGAAGGATTTCTAAGTGCCTATTCTAGGTTTGTGAATGTGCACTGTTTCTTTTGTCTCAGAGCTGATTTAAGAAATTGGTTATGGGGTTGTATATTTCAGCAATCCATAACAGAAAACCAAGTAATCAACATGAACATACCAGCACCACAATCTAAGAAGTTAGTCATAACTAACTACAGTTTAGTTGTGACATTTCTATGGCTTTAGCATGGAGTTCTCCATAAGAAAACTTTGTTCACTTAAAACCACCATAACATCATAAAAAGCTAACAGTGCAATATTTATACACAAAACCCCATGTTTTTGCCAGAGAAAGGAAAATCTATTTACTATTTTTATTAGAAAGTCAGATGGTATCTTAACCATGTTTTCCATGCATTCACAGGAAGACAGATTCAATTATCTGTTTCCAATTAAATAAACTGTCTTTTAAAAATATGGATGTCCTTATTTTAGCAAATGCCATAATAACAGAGCTATCCATTCTACATGGATCGGTATATGCAAGCTTTTACTGAGTTGGTTTTTTTATCTTATCCTTATCAATATTGTAGTATTCCAGTAGTAGGACAAAATAGTACTAGGACAAAAAATAGCCTCTAACTAAAAGAATTTTTGTTTCTTTCTGCTGTTGTATCATTTTTTCCATATCAATCTCATTGAAGAGAATCAGTACCTGAGTTCAGACTGTGTTGGAAGCAGAACATTTAATGACCCAAGTAAGCAAAAAGTATTATGTACATGTGCACTGGGGAACCCAGGGGTGCTAAGCTCTATGATGAGCTAGGGGAAATAATCATGACATATAATACTGTTTTTCCTAGGCCTCTTTAAATGATTATCTTCTTGCATCACATAAAGTATGTTCTCCTGAGGTGAAGTCAATGAACTCAGTGGAGCAGGAGGAAGTCCATTTCTCATTGTCTTTCCATCTTGCCTGATCTTTTCCCCCTAATTTTTAAAGGAAAATCCTATACTCCTACAAATAAAGTATGGATTAATGTAACATAATACCACAGAAATTACTATATGCATCTATAAATTCTGAATCAAATAAAAAAATGGTTTTATCCTTTACATTTTTACATTTACATTACATCTATTCTGTAATGCTATAAAAAGAAAATTTTTTTGTTTGCTTAAATGATGTAAAATTATCTCCAGAGATTCTGTAAGGGAGGGATATTGGTAAGGAGCAGGTGTGGGGAACAGAACAACAGGCAGTACTGTAAAACTTGTAAACATTCCACTTGATATCAGGTCTCTGTTAACAATCCAGGGATTAATGAACATTGAACAGTGAGTTATTTATGTTCCATTCCTCTTCTGATAGTACCATTAAGGACTGTTGAGAAGATTTTTATTTTTTTTTCCTATGGAATCTTCTCTGGAATAATTAAGAGAAAAACAGACTTTCAAAGAGCTAAAAGACCTTTACAAGTTTTTTTTAATCAGCCTTCGAGATAGAGAGGAAAATATAAAAAATAAGAAACTCAGACAAAAGCATTTCCCAGATCATTAAAAAAATGAACATAGTTACCACATTGATAGTGTTATGAGAAAGAGCATCTAGATCATAAAGAAGACAGATGGGCTTGAAGCATGGAATAAGAAACAGATGGAGATAAAGATTTGCACATGTAAGTGAAGGAAACTTTTCTTTTTTTAGTGTTTAGGCAGAACAAGGGTCTCTATTAACAAGTTTTATGAGGTGAGAGGACTGGTAGATTTTGAAAAAAGGAAAAAAAGACAGTGAGGAAGAGAATGTCCAGCTTTGAACTGACTGTGTCTTTTAGTGACATCAACCCCAGTGTCTTAAAGTTAATGTCTTTCTGATGTTTGTTTCCCATTATGAGTGACCTTTGAGATGAAAACTGATAATCTTAGAGAGGGAAATATTTTATTCAGATTGAAGAAAATGTGGGCAAAGACAGTGTAAGTATCCACTGACTTTTGCTGGATTTTACTGTCACTGACAAGAAATGAAGTCCTAAAACAACAGGTGGAGATTTCTGCTGCACAGTGGTCCATACATTGTCTTGAGAAATTGTCAGCTAGCTCCCATTACGCAGGATTTAGGATCCAAGCACCTCTTTATAGATGCATTCTAAATATTGGCACTGAATTATGTGATATCAAAACTATTAACACAGTAGCCATTGGCAGGGCTGGAGACTCAAATACACTTTGTAAATCTACTACAGCATTTGTACTCATCTGGCATGGAAATCTGAAGTGCCATTTAATCCAGTCTTCAACTGTGGGTTATTTTTCATACTTTTTAATGAAACACAAAGATATATATTAGAAAAGACAGTAGAAAATTAGTATAAACAGTATCTTTTTCAATAATGATTAGTAATTCCACTGTCACAGAGTAAGCAATAAAAAGGAATCACTGGACATAGTCTTGAAGTATCTGGGATGATTTATAATTCCTGTTTCAAATTAGAAATAGAGAGCATAATATTCAATTACTCACAAAAGAATTATGTTACTGACACTTTGACATAATTAACAAAACTGGAATTTTAGCTGGATCACTGTGACTGTGACACTTTTTCTTACAAAAATGTCAGCTATGATTAGTGCAATGCACTGAATTTGGGGAATTATCTTGAATTAGATATATTCTTCAAAAGCCTGGAAATTACTTCAGAAATCTTGAGCAGGCTGTTAGGAACTCATGAAGTTAACAAGAAAGCTCAGCCTCAGAGATAAAAGACAAGTACAAACATTCAAGAGTAGAAACATTGGAGTGTCTCACTGTGAAAAAGACCAAATAGGCAGAACACAAATGGGCAGTAGCACATATGCAAGGCACTGACCCCAACATTGCTGAAATGAGGATGATCTGAATGCCAAAGACTCACCAGAGCCAGAACAGTCAGAGTTCAGGCCACAAACCCTACTTTCAGATTATTTCATTTTACGATTGGGAGATCAGTTTTTCTTATTTTATTTTCCATACTTCAGCAAAAAAAATGTAATTGAGGGCTTTTGTATTTCAGCTTTGTCCGTCCCAGCTTTTGTAACATATGTTTGTCTCACTCATCACTGGCGTGACGCTGGCACATCAAACAAAAGGGACAAGAGGACCACTGCCATCTCACTCAACTGGGGCTGTGAACTTTAAGAGCTAATCTCATAAGTGAAGTTAGAATTGGATGCTCTAACATCTATCTAATCTTTCCAACCTTCCCAAAAAAACTCCAATGAGAAAGTTCACATACAATTTTTTTCCAGTAAGTTCTTAGTACTCATGTGCTATCAGCCAGCTGTGGCTGATCACACCTTGCATCGCAAATCAACAGGAATTCCCTCGTCTGCAAAGAAGAAATGATTAGTTATTCCAAATACTTACAGGCATAGAAAAGCCTCTGGAAGCCTTTTCCAGACAGGAACTCAGGGAAAGTACTGTCATAAATACTTTTATTCCTTCACTGAAATGTAACAGCTTTCTTTCTATTGGCCATATAGATAGCTAAATTGGATGTGTCAACTATCTGAGCATCTGTTATTCCCAAACACTTTGAGTAGGAAACTGCAATAATGTAACTCAAGTTAATGTCATGTGCTGGACGAAGACTGTGTCCTGCTGTTGTGGAGATAATTTAGACAGAGAAGATATGGAATCCTTCCCCTAAAATGAAGTGTTTATAAACACTCAGAGCCCCTCTTGTATTCCTTATATTAAATTTAGGTGCTAACAGATTTTCTTATGCAAAAGAATGAACAGAGGACAATATTCTACAAAAATTAGTACAGGAATCCTAAGTTTTACACTTCTGAAGTATTCAGATTCTTGCTTACTTCCAAACAGGCTTCTGAAAATGTAAATTTATTTGGAACATATTAATATATTATCTTCCAATTTTACATATGACTTTCTAAAAAGAAGAAATGATGATTTATTCTTATGGTAACAAGAATAAATTTAATATCCTACCTAAAAAAATCCGATATATTAATCCACTATTTACAGACACTTCTGAAGGTGTCAACATACCTATTTTTGAGGTCACCAAAAGGGAATTCTCTTGTCTATTTTGTTCCATTCATTAGAATGGAATGTTACAAACGTTTTTGCTTGATTTAAATTACAGCATTTAACATCCAAGGACTTCAAATTCTATTCCAAAAATTAAAAAAGTCTATGCCTTTTTTTTTTCAAGTTCACATTTTCCATGTTGAAATATCTCATCTATAAGAAGTATATTCTAGGATATTACTATAATTTCAACTTTACCACCTAATTTCAGTAAATTCACCAATTTTTATTAATAGGGAAAAAAGGGCAGAATTGTACTAATCAATACATCTTGTCCCACAAGAAGTGTAAAACAGACCATCTTTCATTAGGAAGAGTTGATCTTTTTGAATAGTTTCCAGATCCATATCTGGAACTCTACAAACAGCACAGTCTAACTAACCTACAAACAATGCATCAAGCAGTCAGGCCCCTAAACTCCATCATCTGCTGCCTTTTCAGACACCTCTAGCTACAAAGGCTGTCATTAAAGAATGTGCAGGATGTGTTGGGCACACCATGCCAAGCATAACAGACATAAATTCAAATGTTTAAGCAACAGAATCCCTTCTTGACATCATAGGATTTCATTGGCCCTCAAGTGGAACTGATGGTAATTCAAATTTCACAAAACATGTGGAGATACCCACTCTCCTTAGCTTGCTTCCACAGTATACAATTTTCCTAGTAGTTAAAAATATAATCTTACCATTTGTATGTTGAACTTTACATACATTTAATACTGACTTACATGACTGGACTAAGCATAGCTATGGAAAAGTATTTTTAAATGTAATATTTCCTTTGTAAACGATGATACAGAAGTGGCGAAAACCATAACAGATATTGGTACAAAGATCAATACAATTCTTACCTAAATTACTTAAGTCCACCTTGTCAAGCTACAGATACAATTCTCCATAATCCAATTATGTAGGCAAAAGCATTTATGGGAACAAATTCAGTTTTTGTATTAGTCTTGCAATAATCTGGCATGTAAAAGTAAAAGTCTTATTTATCATTTTTATTTATGAGTATGGTTTTGTTTTCTAGCTCTGGGAGGGGATGAGTAAGGTGATTACTACACATTAAAAAAAAAATACTTTTAGCTTATAAACATGTAGCAATTCAATTCCTTTCAACTATTCTCACACACAGAAAATTAGTATAATTTCAATATCACCTGCAGATAACATGCCTCATAAGCTACATTTCCCCTGTCTATACTGCTAATTAGTGGCTGAAAAACATAATGTGTGATACCAAAAAACATGGTTCTCTAAAATTCTGTGAAGTTTGTTCTCTGGGAATAAGCAGAAGAATAGTGGGACAATTGCCAGTGAATTTAATTGCCTGAAGTACAGCTTAAAAAACATCACAGAAAAGGTGTGTGACTGTCAGAGAAGGTCTTCTGGGCCTGAAGTCAATCCATTCAAGATGTTTGCACTTAGTAGATTGTAACATATTGCAATTTTATAACATTAGGTCAAGCTGAAAATAGACACAGTCAAAATGTTTGAGTCAAGCTGATTTCAACATTTGAAGGCATCAATGACAGCATGTCCTCACAATTATTTTGTACGAGTTAAGAGGATGAGAATCCCTCAGAAAGCTCAGAAAGCTCTATAACCAATATAAATGAAAGAATTGTCTTCATACTTATACAAATAAAATGCCTGTCAAGTAAGCCACAGACAGATGCAACAATAGACGATGCTACATTTTCGTCATTTACAGTTACTGTATTTATATTTTTATCCTGACTTCAACAGATAGCGAGGACTCAGAATATAACAGAGAACATTATTAAAGCTTGAGTATTTTCTTCAGACACATAATCTGAAGATAGAATAAAGAGTAAATATAATAGAGAGAACCATCTGTTACTCTGAAACTCACTCAGGTTTTATTGTGTGAAAAAGGACACAAAAAACAGTTTAGGGTGAAGCTATGTTGTACGGTTTTTTCCTTTCCAAAGAATTTATTATTCTGCCAGATACAAACTTAGCATTTAAGGAATTGCTTCATAAACTTAATTAAACACATTAATCCTTTAAAAGACAAATTAATGTTCTAAGTGATTGGTACAGCCAAGAAAGTTGACTATAAATTCTGCTAAGCAGGTGTGTTCCATCTTTCTTTTCCTTCTTTGTTTTTTCTACCTTTTTAATTATCTTGCTTTGATTCATGTTTTCTATATCATTCAAAATACATGAAATTTCTATAAATTTAGAAAACTAGCTTTGACTGTAGCTTGTGGAATTTAAAATAAAAGAATCTATTTTTTTGACAACTGTTATTCTGAGACATAATTAAAATATAAGTTGTTTCATTTATTTATTTCATCTTTTTTTTTAACAAAATAGGATAGACAGTGGAAAGGCCAGAATATTTTCATCTTAAGATGTATTTGAAAATTTCATCTGGGATTCAGTTTTATTCTAACTTTAAAAAGCAAGAGAAAGAAAATGAAAGAAAAAAACAGGAGAGGAAAGGGAGAGTAAGAGACAGACAAGAAAGAAGGAAGGAAGGAATGCAGTCTAAAGAAATGAAGGTTAAAGAAAGTAAGCAAAAGAAATCAAGAAAAACAGGAAGAAAACAAACAAGTAAAAAAATAAAAGAAAGTTGTGCACAAAACTATATGACAAATCTGTGACAAGCAGGTAGAACAGTTTGAAAAAGCAAGGATACACAATTCTATGGCATTACAAGAAATTAGGATTTCCACTGAACGGCTTGATGAATGTGTATTTTGTTAGGTTCTAAACATCCTCTGCACTGATGCCTACCAAATTGTTTTAATTTTTCAAAACTACCAAAGCTACCAGGTAGCTAAACACTAAAAATATATAAAAATCCACAAACTGAAAACATTTTGAAATACTGTCTTTCTCCTTTGGGCAGGTAAATAAAATTTTTCTGTTTCCTGAAACCATGTGCTTCATTATCTCATCGGTTTAGCCCGATGAGCAATCTGGGATTACTGAACTTCCGCAATTGTATGTGACATTTAGCTTTTCATCTTTACATTCTCTGTATGGATTGAAACCTAAATTTTCAGCTAGTAAGGAGAAAGTAATGCAAGTTTCTTTATCAACTACAGTGTTTCAGAAGTATTTGTAGCAGCAGGTTGTCTGATGTGTTGCTGCACTAATCAAAATTGATGCAGCTTTGAAGAAACTGCACTGTTTTTGCTGGGAACAGATCATTATCTGTGTTATTTCTGATCACACAGTAAAAGGAAATTATACTGCAAGGGTTTTTTTTAAAAAAAATAAAACTTCAGGTGACATTTCAAATATTCATCATTTAAGGTTTTAGAAAATTTTCAAGATACGAAGACTAAAATAAGTGTTCTTTTCATTTTAAACTCATTTCTAAACTCAAGCACTAAAAAATCACCCAAAAATCTGAAGCAGACCTTGAAAACTGTGATATTAAACAGTAATAAAGAGATAAGAATGGGTTCATTTTTTCTCATCGACTAGAGCCTTCAGGAGATCCTGAAAACATGAGGAATATAAACTAACATTTTGTGTACACCTGGAACATGGCCCACTTCTCATTTAGCAAATACTGGTCAAAAGAACACTTGAATATGACATCAATTCATTTTTATGTCCTAGAATAATGGTCTGAGATGTGATTCTATGCATATGTCCTTGGAGTGGTCTAAAGAAAACTAGGAAATCTACTACTCATTTTGAAGGGATCACAGTAGTTAAGATTCTTACTACCAAAGTAAAAATGAGAGCAAATATAATTCTTTAACTATCCAGGGAATCTGGTCCACAAAAAAACTATGTGGGTATGAAATGTTATTGTCTTATAAAGCATATTTTATGCCTGTTTATTACTATTTATATGCAGAAACAGTCACATATGCTCATGAACAAATTCATACTTCTACAGCTTTTAGATGAGGAGAAACCAATAAGAAAATTTAAAAAAAAAAAAAAAACTTATTTGAAAATGTTGTACTAATTATAAGATACTTTCATTTTCCATGAAGGTAGACATTTAAAGGAAGTTTGAGTTTGTCCCTCAGCTTCCATCAACAAAGATAGTAGTACAAATGCTTTAACATCTTAATAATTGCCAGGCTAAATTAACAGGGTGATAGTGTTTTGATGTATGATTTGGAGGCCCCTGCTCTGTGCTGGCCTTCAAGAAGATTGAGCTGTCTCCCGTATTCCCTGAAAGTGAGTCAATGACTGTTTATTCATTCCCTTGATTAGAAGGCTGCCCTGAAGCCAAGCACAAGAGGCTGCTATAATAAATGCAAGACTCATATGCTTTGTTTTGCTTTCTGGATTTAGTGCTAAACATTAAAAGGAATTGGAGATTGATTTTTGTGCATGGACAAGTGCCAGATAAAACATCAAGCAAGTGAATGGCCTTCTTCATAGAAACAAGGCCTGATAGTATGAGATGCCAGAGACATAGCTGAGGTTTAACTGCTGCTGTTGAGCTGCTTGGAGGGGAGGTTTTAAATGTCTCATCAGCTGTTGACACCTGCTCACCTGAGTAGCCATTTTGGTAGAAAATAGTGAGTGCTTATTCCTACACTGATAATCACGTTCTCTTTTTCAGGCACTGAGAGAAGAGTACTTGAACATCCCAGCTGGTTTGGGCTCCAGTGCCACGAAAGCGTTAAGGAAACTCCCCAGCCTGGCCATTCACGCTCTGGCTGTCATGCAGCTGACCCCAGAGACTTTGGGTACGGGCACTAAAGGCCACTCGCCTCCTGGGCAGCCCCAGCGGCCCAGCGGGTCCCGGCCTGAGCCCGCGGCCCATGGCCTGCACCCTGTACCCACACCCAGCTTCCTCCCTGCTCCTGGCAGGGTGCAGGAGCTCGGAACACCCCAGCTGGTATTTCCACCAACAGCCCAAACAACGAGCCCTGGGACTTTTATCCCCTCGCAGTCCAGGCTCGCACAAATTTCAATTGTTCCCCTCCCAAGGCCTGGGCTCCTGCTGCTTCTCCCAGCATCCATTCACCCTTTGCTATGCAAAGGTTGGCAGCTCACGGCCTGCTGCCTCAGGCTCGCACCCAGAGCTCAACCTGCACCTCCATCTGCTTCAGTTTGCAAACTGAGCTGCCTGCAACAGATTACGCAACAAAAGAACACACAGGCATATACTGGAGGTGGGAGAATGAAAGATAAAGAAATTGTTAATGCATTAAGGCTTTGATATTATTGTCTTCCTGTCCCTTCCTTGTCTCATCACTTGGTGCTCTAAAGCTACATCACAATCTGATTTTTCAGAGCTTACCTCGTCTCTACTCTTGATGTGGGATTTTTTTTCTCTGGCAGAGCAAGCAAGTGGTGTCAGAAGCAGCTGATAAATTGGCCAATAATGTGGGTAATAAATGCAGTCAGTAGTCATTTCTCTTCACTGCAATTTACATGTCAAGTTTGAAAAGACTCTTCTCCCATGTTCTAGGGCTTAGAAATACATCAAGTAACTTTTGCTAATTGAGTCTCTGCTAAAATGAATCCAAAACTGATCAATAAATCGGTAAGCAAAACTATTGCCTTCTGAATGTGCACCTGAGGAAGATGTTTACTGTTTAAAAACTGTAAGGAATTGTAGGGGAAAAGGAATTGTAAGGAAACAAAGGAATTATTCTCTATAATAAAAGATTGTACCTTCACCAGAAATTGTCTCTCATGATATATTTGGGAGACCTCATTCTGCTAAAATGACTAGAATACCTGGGGGTTTAGTGTGTCTGAGAATTACAGGACTCCAGCTTTTCCTGAAAAATAACAGATGCCAAACAGCTAAAAAGAAGATTTTTTTTTTTTATTTTTTTATTTTTAGTGAGAACAAACAGCCAAGGAAAAGTGGTTTATGGAATGTCAGGACTTTCAGGAAGAGAAAAACAGGAGTGACTTGCACTGAGCTTTCAAAAATAGGCACATGCCATTTGCAAATTTGCGGCATGCAGTTACAAACCAGGATGGTGTTCCCTGCCTAGCTACATATGTGCAGAGATCCCAGCTGGGCCTTGGAGTTTACATGGTCAGTTGTGTAGGACTCAGTATAATTCATTCAGATGGAATCTCTTTGATCAGTCCTCTAGCAAGACAATCCATTCTGAAATCAGACTTCCCCAGATGTATTTATTCCTCTACTTATTGATATGGCATTACTTTAGAGCTGTTGAACACTTTCTCTGAGCACTATTCATACAACAGACTCTTTCAAATATTTTCCAAATCAAATGGCCCTTTTATTTTTCTTTTAATGCATAAATGCACTAATAGACTGAAAATTTTCATGGATGGAAAGCCTTGGTCTCTTACTTTTTTATTCCATCTTGGGCTGCAAGCACAGCATTTTTACAAAGTAATGGACATAAAAGCAATTCATCACATCCATTATATCAAATGTACAAAGAAATCCAAGAAATTAGAACTTCAAATTAATATTTTACAGAAATCAATTTAATAGAAGATTTTGATGAATATATTTCCATGACTGACTATTAAAATTCTTCTTCTTCCACAATTATAAAATTAAAGATTTTCTATGAACTTGGAAATCAACAAATTACAATTGCCAGCAATGAAAGCTATTAGATTTTTTAATTCAAGTTAATTATCATCTTTGTTTAGACAGAAAGACCTGTAAGTTTTGATCGTTCTTTCTCTAACTTGCTACAATGTTTCCAGCCTAATGTTACTAAGGTTACTGCTAGTTAAAAACTTCTGGGATCAATTAGGAGCAGTACTCTTGACTAACAAGTTTTTGGTCAGTCGTTCAATCATAGTATAGTAATGGCCAAATGAGCAAGGATTAATTGTAAAGTTTTGGTATTTGTGCCCATCATTGTAACCAAGGTGTTATGGGCATCTTAACAAACAGACTGGAAACATTATATTGCAGGGGTGTGTCATTGAATGCTTAGTTTATCCTTACCAGTTTCTCGGAAGCACTGCCTTCAATGAAAGCATATATTCTTTGAAACATCTGTCTAGTCTATCAGTTTGTTTTAACTTTTCAGAGGAAAGCTACGTAAGGGAAGCTAGAGCACATGTCAAAGACAGATGAAAGAGCTGATGCTAGACCCCACACCACCAGTTGTGGGTGTGCACATGGCACAAAGAAAGCAAGGATTATGCCAGGAAATGGGATGGATAGTAAGCACAGGGAAATAGAGAAGAGTATGGTTTTCAGAGAGTTGTAGAAGGTAAGGAGGCACCTGTGTGCTGCAACTTAGAGATCCTTCTGTTAGTGGAATCATCTAATAAAATTGCATGTCAAATTTCCACTTTAATTGAAATGAAAGCACATGAACATTTTCTACTATATACAATATTTTGTATAAACAAAAATAATAAATCATAGGTTAAGTCTATCCTAGGTTTGGTCTGCAATGATTTAGTTCACGTACCTTATTACATAAGCTTTTGTAAATTAAGTCCTTTCTTCATGAACTTAGAGAATTTTACTAGGATCTACAGCTTAGATAAGCAGGGCCATGCCTGACATTCTGGAGTGTTTTGGTTGTTTTGATTCTCCCTGTAAAGCTATATTTCTTTAAATTGTAAATATTTCTTTAAAATCCTTTCATATTACAGAGAAAAATATTAATCCTGCTGCAGGCAACGATATTATCACTATTCCTTTCAAGAAAAGCAACTTTCCAGTTTGTGAGATATTGCTGATGTGTCTGCTCACTGGTTCGTTGAACTGTTGGCTTCTAAATTAAAAATAGAACAAGACTAACTATTAGAAACAGTTTATGCTTTGGTTTCAGCATTGGTATTGCTTTTCCCTGCTTTATTTCAGCAAAGAAAAAGCAATTTCAATTGTTTTCCACTTATAGAAAAGTAACACTAAAAAAGTACCAAATGCCAAAGAACATATGATAATCTTTTGTTGGCATTGTCAGGAAGACTTGGGATTCATAGTCTTTTTCTGACTCCATAGGAAATTGCTGATAAAACTATGTTGCATGAATGGAGCAGTATCAGATAATCCTTTTTTTGCTGCTGTTTGTTAACACACAGAAGGGACTTGGCTCCCGCTGTTGATTTAACACCCTTCATGCTCATTAAATACAAGAACTCTATATTCAGGAATTCATTATTTTAATCACTATTAAGTTCAAGTCAATTTAAAAAAACCTGCAAAATATTATTCTGCTAGCTTCCCAAACCCATCTCAAGGAAACATTGTCTCACAATGCCTCTTGTTGATTCTTTCAAGGGAATAAATACATGTCTTCATATCCTTGTTTGAACAGCTGCTGATAAAAAGATAAAAGTCTGGTAAATTGCTAAAGAGAGAAAAAGGATATATGAGTCAAAGCCTTTGACCCTAAAGATGCTGCTTCAAATTCAGTCTCAAAGAGCACTGACTGAAAGTCATTATCTCCTAATGACCGTTCAGCTTATGTAAACTTGGTTGTATGCATCTCACTCCGAGTTCCTGGTAAGTAAACACCCGCAGCAGAACTAAACCTCAATGAATCTTCTACAAAGGTCAAATGTATAACAAATCATGGAGATAAAAACCCACTGTCAACCATAAACCCACTCTTTTAGGCAACGATTTGAAACGGTGCTGAAGAAAATGAGTTAAGATTGACCAGGAAAGATAAAACATCTACTACGTCTGTAGTTAAACTGGCCAAAGTAGAAACAACACCACTAATTCAGTGTCTAGATCACCAGTACAGTATCTTACATTAACATCACTAAGTTTTTTTTATACTTGAAAGAACAAAAGAGTTACTTACCTCTCCTTGTTTTCCTTTATATTTCCCTTATATTTGCATGAGACAAATCAATCAATATATCATCATGTGTGATAAATATTATTCAAAAAGTTTCTATATTTCTGATAGAAATTTTTTAGCCTGCCTGTTCTATTCAGCAAAACACAGGGTTTTTTCATCATTCGCACTAAACTTGGAGCAAGTTGACTCTTAGCAATCCTTTAATCACATTTTTCAAACCATGTGATGACAAACATTAAATTTCAGATGGTTATAGCTACAAAAATCAAGTTGTTCACTCAAGGTAAGAGGGGGTAGTTTCATAGTACTTTTTGCCTTCGTATATCAACTGATATCTGAAGTTGAGAACTAACTACTAACTAATAGAAGACAGCTAACTAATTAAGACAAATAAATGTCTGTCTGAGAAAATTTGAAGGTAACAGTTATAGAGCCAAAAGGATGATCTGTTCTCTCCTGAAATGCTGTGTTTGTTGTCCTATTTACATCTATCTAAAAGCTGTACTGAACAGTGGGGAGGGAATTCATAAACTCAATCATGTTCAGAAAAGCCTAAGTGCAAATCTTATCCAGCACTTTTAAAACTTTACAAAATTAGTAGCTCTCATGGCTTTGATGATAATCAGTGAAAGTTATTGTATGATTTCCTGAGTGTTCTTTCATTTCTTTTCTTTTATTCCTTAATAATTCTTCACAAGTCTAGTCAAGAGACGTCTTAACTTGGGTACTATGTTATTTTCTGTGAAGACAAAGAAAAGAGAAATGCCCACATTTTTTCTCCTTTTCTCTCCTTTCTTCCCCTCACCCCCTTTCTTTTTTTCTCCTCAGTAAGTTAAATATACAGTGTTATACGGAGAATAACATCCTGAAAAATAGCTCTTAGCCACAGAAAATAGAGTTTTATAAGAAACAAGGGAGATGAAAAGAGCATTTTATGATTGTTCGCATTACAGCTTGTACTGTTAAGAGCAAAGTGATGTTCTTGAGATCATAACTAAAACTACTTTAAAGTCTTACAGCATCTTTCCTTCTAGAACTTTAGTCATTCAACACATCCAGTAGCAGGGCCACTTAAGACCATTGCATGCAGGAAAGGCTTTTTTTTTCAGACTGACTTATGAATCAATGTGAACTCCAGAACAGCTCTGAAATCCTGCATGAAACCCTTATTCTAAATATAAAATAGCTTCATTTCCCCCCTGTAGTCAAAGATCAAGACATTGAAAAGTGTTAACTTTGTGCATCATACAAGGAATTACTACCCTTGGCACTTAGCTCATCTGTTGACTGGCAACATTTTAACTATTTCATCAATATTTCATGATGTTTCTTTTTTCTCTAAATACTTGCACATTTCTTCTTCTTGTTTCTTCCCTAGCACCCTTCTGCATCCTTTGGAAATAACTGGGAATATATGTGACAGATATTTTCTGTGGGGTATCATACTGTCTCCTTAAGCAGCTGAGCCATGGCTGATATAAAGAAAAATCATGCTTGTATATCCTAGTTTCTAAGGTAGCTCAGAGTCTTAGAAATGCAGGAGAGAGATATGATCTAACACATCTAAATTTCCTAAATTTCCACTTGGTATTGCTACAAATGCTGATAATTTTGGGAATGAAGGAGTTGATGACTCCGCCGAATGCCAGGAAGGAATCCAAAGGAAGCAGTAAAGAAAGAGGTGCTGATTATGCAGTTAGTACTTAACACAAGATACAATGCTTTATGATTTGGAATCAGTGGGCCAAAGCCAAAAGGTGTTTGACACCAGGATTAATTTCAGGGATTAATATGAGGGATTTCAGGCATAAATGTTAGGGATGTTTCTGTGTCCTTGCTGTACCTTTTTTCCCTCAAAAAAAAAAAAAAAAAAGTCTGTTTTACAAAGCAGACAAATCAAATATTGAGAGCTAGTTCAAAAATTTTGTGGGACAAAATGCTGTTTGATGATGATCAACAGAAAATGAGATCCAACAAATTAAAGAAATGAGGCAAAGACAAGATTTGGAAGGGTAAAAAAGTCATGCTCTTGCAGAATTACAAGTTCCTGGTTTCCATTACACTTTTATGATAATAATTTTTGCATGACTGTAGCTGGGCCTTTCATTTTGAAAGCTGAAGAAAAATTTGCTAGGTGAAGTTTGACAAGAAACCCTCCTTCCCCAAGCTCAACAATGCCTCATAAAAATATCAGATCACAGATTAAAATGGAATGACTTGGAAGTTCAAAAATAACGAGTCTTGCCTCAGTATGTCTGGTATTAAAAATGGCTTTTAACCTGCTTAAATGGAAAGATAATATTATTTCTTTTCTCAAGTTATTGCTCTTTCGTCTTTTGATCTAAAGTAGAAAATTGACTTTAAGTATTTATTAGAGACAACCAAACTGTGTCCAGTGTACTGACCTTTATGGCTAGCCATACTAACTTGTAATATTTTTTTATATATGAATGATAAAATTCCAAAGCCTGATTCACAATTTTAATTGGTGACATATTTAATATTTCTTATGTTATCATGTGATACTAGTATGCATCCTCTAGATGACACTGAATTTTCAGCCATGTCTGCTGGGCTGCGCTTGAATAAGGTTTACAAGATTTTGAGGTCACAGGGATTGTGCTTGAACATAGACCACAACTTTTACAGAAACAAGAAACATATTTTCATGCAAAAAAATAACCCCAAAAAAATACAACTTTAGACTTTTAACTGAAAAAGTTTATTTAACAGAAATGTTGAGTCACTGACACTAAAAAATACATTTTCAATATCTAGTCTCCCTTCCTATTTGCAGATTGTCCATTTTCACAAATATATCCATGATTTAAGGGCTGATGCGTTCCGTAATCCACCTTTCAAATTGTAACAGTTATAATTCAATATCTCAGCACTGTAACTTGCCCTCAAAACCTCATGGTCTGTTTTTGGATTCCTGATATAAACAATTTTTCCTTTTTTATTAGATGAAAATATTTCATGGAATCTATCTTTCCTGGGCTAGATTTTTTTTTTGTTGTAGTGAATGATTAAGTGCAAAGTAGGCACAGCCCCAGTGGAATCTGAATACTGAGATAGCTGCCTCTCTGTCTTCATTTTTGCAGTTTAAAAAGTGCAGGTGGACCCTCAAACCCTATCATGTAAGTATCGTGATAGTCACCCAAACTACTGCTAGTACTTCATCCTGAAGTGTGGAACATGACAACATATCTTGTCTTCTCTTGCTTCAAAAAGTGGTTCTTCCTTTTTTGTTCTACAAGTATTTTCACTGTATACCATTGCTGAAAGTACTCACTATCCCAATCACCTCTGAAAGATCAGAAAGAAACTAGGATTCTGCAATAAGATTCTGAGAGCTGCCAGTGCTGCGACACATTGCAGAGATGCTCTGGGCTCCCATCAGGCTCAGTTGTAGGAGTACAGCTTTCTTCATCTGACTGCAACCTGAAAAAACTGAAAACACATTGGATTGGAAATTAATTTCAAAATCTCCCAACAACTGCTCTAATACCTTAACCCCCGATGCTTTTTCCTGTTGTTGAATGCTGCTAACACAGACACATATGACTTTCCTAATCATTCGATTCTCCTCAGGAAAAGGATATTACCATCTACTTCAGAAGGGACAGTAAGTTACACTTCATTCCTTTAAATGATCTGATCTTTAAATAGGGGGACTTGAAGCAGAATGAGCAAGCAGAACCAGACCTAAGCACTTGAGAAAAAAGGCTTCCTCTTTCAAGTTTGAATCTGAGTCCCCACAGCCTGGCACTTTGGGGAGAGAAAGTGCTAAATGGGTGGGAGTGACCAGAACAGTGTGACATTTTTTGTGTTCTCCTACACCTACCCATTTAAAGGTTACAGAAGACTGCAGAGAGCTGTGATGCTCTGACAAACTTATAAATGTGTAGGCTTTACTGTGTTTCACCCTTTAGTAGCTATTTTAATGATCCTGAGACTTAACGCCTTGCATTAAACTTCATGCAATTTCTCCTGATAATAATTTTTATTTTTCACATTCCAGTAAAATAAATATTTCAGATAGTCAGCACAAATTCCAGTTCTCTCTTGGGCTGAAGAACAAATGGTTAGGAAGTGGGACAGAGCTTAAGTTGATTCATTTCAGATGATGCATAACATGTATGGTGACAAGGACACATTAAGTAGGAGACAATTCTTTCAAATGTGTCACTCCAAAGAGATGACTCAGATACTCACTTAGGTTGCTCTTTAACTGCCTTCCTAAACCACAGTCTAAAATCACAGCATGCATGGTTACAACCTTCATACCTTAATATACTGACAAGATCCTGACAGCTTTCTTTTTGAAAAGTTTAATACCATTTCCACCTCCTAATAAAAAAAAAAAAATCAAAGGAAACTGGAAAAAAATTAGAAATATGAGAAACTTCACTTGTACAAGACTATGAGCTACACCAAATTCTCACAGTGGAGAAACATATATCATTTTCAAAGGAAACTGAATTTCTTATTTTGTTCAATTAGCACTTGATCTATGTGCCTCCTTCTAAAATAAATTTAGTTTTTTCAAACAGGGCTGCCTTCAGTGCACCTGATTTATTTTTCTCTTAAAAAAGTCGAAAAATATTTTTCACTTGAAGTTCATAGCCATACAGGCAAATTAGAACCTCTTCAGCAACCAGTTAAAATTACTGGATCCACACTTTCAGAAATCATGGAATCCTAGAATATCTCAGATTGAGAGGGACCCATATGTATCATCAAGTCCTGCTCTTTTAGTTCTAGCTAGAACTAAACCATATGACTAAGATTGTTGTTCAGATGCTCCTTGAATTGTCCAGTACTTCCCTGTGAAGACTGCTCAGTGACAGACCACTCTCTCTGTGAAAAGCTTTCTCCTTGTCTAATCTAAACCTCTCCTTTGTAATGAACCTTTCAGATTCATTCAATTCTTTCAGGTTCTATCACTGGTGACCACAGCATCTTCCCCTCCACGGCCCCCCTCGAGGAAGCTCTAGGTGCCATGAGATCACCCTGCTGTCTCCTCCAGGCTGAACAAGCCAAGTGACCTCAGACCTTTCACAATCTTGGTTGCCCTCCTGTGAACACGTTAATAGTTTGCACTGAGGTGCCCAAAACTGCACACAAGACTTGAGATGAGGCCACACAAGTGCAGTGCAGGGTAGGACAATCACCTCTCTTGACTGGCAGGTGATGCTGGTCCTGATGCACCCTGATACACTTTTGTTTGACTTGCCAGCAACCCAGAACCACAGCTCTCTTTCTCTGCTTTGCAGCTTGTTCTCCCCTTCTTGGATGTATTAGTGAGATTCTGGGGTGAAAAATGCAGCACTTGCTGTTAAACTTCATACAGCTGGTAATTACCCAACTTTCTAGGCTTTCCAGATTTCCCAATAAGCCTCTCTGCATTTGAGGGAGTCCACAGATTCTCCTAATTCAGTATCATCAATCATTGCAGTTTACTCCTAAATCTCCCCTACAGCCCTCATAGTTACTTATTAGCAAGCTATTTTATTGTAGTCCATCTATAACTATTATTAATTGTAGTCCACCTGCTCATGAATGTTAAAAATAAAATTTTTAAAGTCTGAGATTCTCTATGGGCTCATCTCACAGCACTTTCCTCCATGTGTTAGTATATAGATGAGTTTGAGAATTAATGAGGATTTAGTAAAATTTCAATTCCATTGCTAACAATAAGCTTTCCCACCTTTCCTGGTGGAATAGAAGGGGTTTTTATTTTGTCAGTGTGTCGAATCATCTGCTTTGCAGTTTGATTTCAGCAAGAGGACTCAGAATGATTGCTTCCCACTATTTATGAGCATGAATAAACATGCTTGGAAAAGTGGCAAGAGACAGGAATAACCTTTACATTCACAAGTTATATTATTTTGTACCTTAGCTTGGTCACAGCTTTCCTTCCTGTACAGTAGGAACTGCAGCACATTTGTGATGCCTACCATGTGAGCTGTAAATCACAATGGGTCTCTGAACAGAACTTTACAACCTCTACACTCCACGGGGTCTTCTGCAGCACAGAGTAGTGTACAGGATCTGGCGGTCAAAGCTCTGTGGTTCTATTCCCTCTCTTGTAAAAGAGAACCAAAATAGATGGTTGCTGTGAATCTGAATTTGTTAAATATTTCTAGCATGCTTTAAATCTGGGAAAGTTTTTACATTGTCATTTATTTATTATCCTTGCCAGAAACCAGTGTGCTGTTTTCCAGTAGCCATGCCCCTATGCCCTGTGTAGACACATGCAGTGGAAAAAGAAACCAGCTGTGTTTTACCCACTTCCAAACACCTTGCTGGAAAAATCAGCAATAAAATCATTATAATGAATCTTCTTACTCCATTTTCCATTTCTATGTCAGTAAGAATTTAAGGTTTACTTGAGAAAAGAATTCTATTTGTCTTATGTATCCTAAAACCTGCTTATTTATTTTTTGTAAATCAAATAACTCTCCTTTTAACCTTGAACATTCCCCAGTCCTGAACCAGACAGTCTTGAAAAATAGGCCAGTCAATCATGTTCTCTTTGTGGGTAGGGGTAGTGGGAGAATAGAAAAACCTTCTGTCACTAAATCCTTTCCACCCACAGGCAAAAAGTCTTCACCCAATTAACTAACACCAGGTGCACACTTGAATGCATCAGAGGTATGTGGTATACTCACTGGCTCTGTTTCTAACTTGGCAGACAGATGTGAAACTTGTCCCTGATTAGCCTGTTTTACTGGACCTGCAGTGGAGGGTGTCTCCCCTCTTAAGAAAATATTTTAGGTGCAAATAATGAATGCCTGACAATGCCAGACGCAGCATACCGTGTGCATTAAAAGGACTATCCTTTTTATGAACTGATTTGTCAGGATCGACCAGTGGCAGCAGTTAACTGCAAAACAAAAAGTATTAGCCATGACTGACCAGTATTTTGTGCAAAAGTAGAGTATCAGAGTCCATCTCCAGTATGTAGGGCTCCTACCTTCAGGGGTATAGACTATGAGGTTCCCCCAGGTTTGACTTTTCTCTCATATATTTTGGCTCTGAAAACTTTGGCAACCAGACAAAACATTTTTAAAAATCTGTGGCTAAAAGAATTCCAGACATACACATTTCAATCTCTGACTTCAACTGATGTAGCTCTTCGGGAGCCTGAAAATCCATCAGTTTAATTTTTATCTTAGAGTATTTTGAAGCACCAAGCATTCCTAAAAATTAGATGGTAACGTCTGTAAACTTAGTAGCCTGACTACAAAGAAATGAAGACATTAAGATTAACAAAAAACTGTAAATATTTTCTCTGATGTCCTTGTTTTTTATTAATATTTCATAAGTGAGGTGAAAACTGACAAAATTTGTGAGTTCTTTCCCTGATCTGTGTGACAACCAAACTCCTTCATGAAAAGCTATTGGTTTATTTTCTTGTAGCAAAGCAGCTTTACCTATAACTGATACAAGTACATGCAAGACTTTACAGTTACTACACAACTGAACCACTTAAGTAAATTAAAATCTTTTAATTCAGGATTTCTACCTAATATTGGTAAAAAGAACTTTCTCATTCTTTTACGGCACTTAAAAGCATAGATGATCAATACATGGACTAGAAAAGAAGTTATAGCAACTGAATATAGCCAGCAAAATGAAATTTTTAAGTGATAAAATTTTAACAGCAGTGGAGTTTCACTAAGTTGCCCCATTCCATGGATACAAATTTATTAAGCTTATTGCTATTCTTTGAACTATTTTCTCTGCTACTTTATGATACCTCAGAAGACCAAAGCCAAAACAGAAGTCAAAATCCTTATTCTTCTGTGTAATCACTTGAGAAGGATATGAATCTACTTGCCAGTAACTTGGCCTTCCTAGTGGTCTACCACCTCCTTTAAATCAACAGCTTCCCCTTTTTTCTCTCTAACTTGAAGATATTGACAATATAAAAATCTCAAAGACTTAAATTCACACCGTTTTTTTGAAAAATGTGTCCCTCAGACAAACTGAGTCCAACACAACCCAACCTACTGTGCTGTCTGAAATTAAAATACAAAGCACATTGTATATATATATATTGATCATCCTGCAGGTTCTCCTGAACAGCTGGGGTTTGAATCTTTGCCTTTAGAAGAGAAGAACAGAACAGAAGATTGATCATCTCAAAGATCAGTTCAGTCTAGAACACCATTGTCCACTGGAACTAGGCATGTCAGCCCAGGAAATATACTAAAAATAGGATAAGAATAAAGTAATACTTCCATGGCATAAAATCCCACACTTCAGAGATTTTACTGTTGGAGAGCTGTTGTATAGGAAAGTTTCAGCTGGATCATTCTATTTAGTATAGCCAAGGCTGGGTCTGTTTTTAATCACCTTACCCAAATTTTAATTATAACTTTTTTTATAATACAAGAAATCCACAATATTTTCTCAATGTGTTCCACTGTTTAGCTATGTATGTATGTATAAAAAACCCCACCTTCCTTTGTTTTACTTTTCATTTGCTGTCAAGTGACATAAGTTTGTGTTCCCTTCTTTTCCTTTTGAGAGGGTCTATGATTTTACTTGTTCATATAATCAGTGTAGTCTCTCCCAGACTGTAGCATTGCTGCGCAATTGCATGTTGCCATTCACTATGTCTGATAATTCTTTCATAGCTATTTTTAGATGCAGTTGAATTTGGCTTATTTTCCTTATAAATGAACAGAAAATTCTTCACAATATAAAATATCAAAAATATGTAGCATCATATATACTAAGCTTTTTATTTATAAAATAGGATGTTTACATGCGCTAGGAGAATTCAAGGCATTGTGTTCCAGACATGAAGAAAACATCTTGCACAAGAATAGAATCACTTTATAATTTTTTTTCAACAGTATTCACCAAGACTGAGATTTTAAAGGGACATATGTCCTGTTAAATAGTATTTGAAAGTGCAAATATTCATTTTAATATTTATCTTTCCTGCACTAATCCAATATTGGAATTTTTCCCAATATCAGTATGTACATTGGGCATACAGTCAATTTTGGAATCACCACTGGTCATTTTTAAAAACCTCCACTAGCATCAGACTTTCAAATATGTGTCTTATTTTGTCTAAAAAAGGAATTGTTGTGCTTAAGTAGTTGTAAACTACATGCTAGAGATTAGGAAAATCCAGAAAACAGATTTTCTCTGAGGTATAGTTGGCACCATTATTGTCTCAATCTCAACATTCAAAAGTTTTCTAGTTTTTTTCTGTAGTGGCAGACTGAGAACCATTAAACTTCTAAGGACAGCAAGCAAATGCAGAGAATGAGTGTTCTGAATCAGTTTATGTTCCAGGCCAGCACAAGCTACATCCCTAAATAATTATTTAAGAATTTTACACCTGGATAAGTTATTCAGGAGCTGGAAAATATAAAATAAAAATAGTTTTTCAGCGAACCACCTTGTAGTGATTATGGAGGTGGAAGAAGTGATAATATAGATCAGACAAATGCCAAGTTAAAAGCAGTAATCAACTTTTGGGCCACATACCTATTGGTAAACGTAGTATTATTTCAGTAGACTCAGGGCTAGTTTATGCTAAGAGCCATTAGGAATTCAAAAGGATAGCAACTCTTCCACTTCCCCCTACAATAACATCCATATGGCTTTCTACATTTCTACATATTGTTGCAAATTCAAACACTGAGGAATTTCATGCAATGCTTTTATCCTCTCACCTAACAAATCATCTATAAAACTAAGTACCCGTCACATAGTATTTGTATTAAGGGGTCATCTACTGTTTTCACAGACAGCTATTTGTTACTGGCATGTTTAATTTCTGCATATAAATAGCACAGATTTATAATCAAATATTTTTTTGCAAAGTCAAAACATTTAGAAGAACTGGATGAAAAAGTGATTGGAGGCAAGTCTTTTCCAACTGCTTTCCCATTTCTCCATGGCCTCTTTTTAATGGTAGCAGACCATCTATAGATTTCTAGGAATTAAGTACATATCTATGCTGCCCACAGGGCAGATAAATCAGAGTTTATGCAGTGTTGTCTGAAGACTTTTTTTTTTTTTGCTCTTATTAGTAGATATAGAGGAAACAGAGAGGGAGGGAAGGAATAAAAGCCTGCTGACTCTGCAGGTTCCATCCTGTAAGTTCAGGCAGTTTGCCTGACCCCCCGGCCCCTCCACTACTATATGTCAAAGGTGACATCTTTGCAATACTTAAGAGTACTTTTTTCCTGTGCCTTGTAAAAAACATTAGAGCAGATGAATGAGTCAACCAGTCAGGGAAAAGATAATTTGAAATTTGTCTCTTAAAATGGACAATAGGAGATGTTTTTGTAGCTCTGGAAAAACAGGAGAAGGATATACCAGTACTTCCCACAGTGCTACACCACACGCCGGCAATCTGTGGTTAAAGGAGTCTCAGAGCAAGGTGCGGTTTCATCTTTAATTCAGTTGCTCTCCTCAGAATTCTACCACTTTAACCAATGAGGTTTAGAACCTCTGTGAACTTTTTCCCCATAACCTCCTCAGGCAGAATGTTTCACTTTTAGCCATATGTTGCATAAAGAAAAATCTCCTTTGGCTGGTTTCTGAGCAGGATCTAGGAAACATATGTGATCAGAGCAAGGAGCAGATTTATCACCTGAAGCTGAAACCTCTTGAGTATTCAAATGCTTATCTTCTCCAGAATGTCAATGGAAGTAAATTATGGAAAGGCCCTCAGAGCTTGTGCTATTAATGCTGTTTATTGTCATTCAATGGCAGTGTTAGCAATTATTTCAATTAAACTTTGGCCAGATTTTAAATTTATCCTCTGGTTTCCAAAAGATTTTTTTTCTTTTTTCTTTTTTACTATGCAAATACTGCATGAAAGCGTCAAGACACAGATAATAAACTTTTTCAGTACCTTTCCTTGATTTCATAGCTGTGAATAAAAGGCTCACTTAAAATTCATCATTAAGGGTCATGGAAAATGAAGAGTTTGAAAGATTTTGCATACTGATTTGGAAACACTTTATTTAACAAAAATCTGCTTGCAAAGCTGAGCTTTTCTTCCTTAGCTTCTGCAACTTACCACTTCTTTTGTGAAGTCATCTGAGATAACACAACAAAAGTGTGCTTTGTGAGGAACTTCACATGAAAAGCACTTTACTATTTCTTCACCTAGGGCCAAGAGGGAATTCAGTGTTTTCTGATGAGTGCAGGCACTGACAAGAATAGATGTGCTTTGGGAATCTGGAGGTCAGGGAGGATGTTCTGCATTGTTGGTGGTGCCAGAGTGCAGGACTGACCAGTTTCTTTTAGCTATTCTACCTATGGGGCAATACTGTTTGATTCAGAATTTACTTATTTTAAGTTATTTTAAGATACATTGGATTTTTATTTAACAGAGAGATGCAGGAATGGATTTGAATCAGAGTGCAAGTACAAATTGTGCTTAGCAGACTGAAGTAATTCTAACATTCATTTGAATCACAATACAACAGAAATTTCCTGACGTCATCATCCAGACGCCAGACATTCCTAGCACTCCAAAGGATACATGAGTTGAAACCAGATCAAGGCCACTGTTCTCCTCACAGGCCTTTTGTTTGTTTCTCAGTTTAAATTCTCTATGTCACATACATAATTTTTTGCTTATTATTGATAAATGAAGGGATTAACAGTTAGCAATCATCTGATATAGCCATTCATAGGCAGCAAAGGCTCCCCTCTGGTCCCCTTTGCAATGAGTTTAGTATCCTTTAAAACAACCATGGTCAGTCACTCTGCACATCCTTCCCAGATTTCATAATTGCATTTTCCATGACCAGCTCTTCTAAGTCTTCCATTGTAAGGGCTCATCCATCAGTAAAAAGTGGTAGAGAAGAATAAAGAAAAACCCAAAAAACTGAAACCCACAGATGTTTATTGAGCAAAGAATCTGGAGATTAAAACAAAAATTGTTAAATTCTACCAGAAAACTGGAAACAAAGGCTATTGAAACAGAGTATAATATAAATGAGGATAAGAAGAAAAGGTCAAATGAGGTGCAGCCATAATTCAGGTCTTTATGTAGGTGTAGAGGAATGAAATATTCAAAAGGTCTTGGATGGTTTGGCTTATCTGTCAGCTTTATGTTCCTGTGAGAAAATAACTTCCTTCTTGGCATGAGCCATACTCCTCTGCTAAACTCCACTAAGTTAATAAGAAATCTTTGTTATGCTCATATAGCTCAATAATTTCAAGATTATCTGGTTGTACTTAGTTGAAAAGAAACATTTTCTAGAACTTTGCCTCATATTTAAGACTTACAGAAATACAATGATATTCTTGAGATAATAGAAGGAAATTAAAGTTAAGAGGAGGGGTTTTGTTTGCTTGGTCATGTTTTCCCCCCCTCCCTGCCTCTAAAAGGTTTAACTTGATATCTGGATTACACTTTACAGTGTAGTGAGCATGAGAAACTATTGTTTTATGAACTGATTTCCTCATTTCAGCTCAATAGCACTTTTAAATCTTTGCCTTTTGCCTAGCAGCTGTGTTATCTCACAAACACAAGAATTTTTGCTAAGGGTTGTCAGCCTCAGCAAAACTATAACAAACAAACAATTTAAAGGCAAAGTTTGATTAGCTGCACAAAAAAAAAGATCTGCACAATTTATGAATCTACCGTGACAAATTTTTATCTTTTGTAAGCCTCAGACAATTGCTTACACCAAGTGATTGCCTACTGTTTAACAACAAAAATGAAGCGTTATAATTGCCAGTTTATTAACATAAGAACTTAAGACACATGAAGTAGCTGGGCAAAAAGACAATATGAAACTCCTCAGGATATAATGCTGTTTCACACACCATCACCATGGTTTGGCCCAGGTGTATTAGAGCCTAGAAGTTGCTTCTCCTTTTGTTTTTCATTTCTCACTCTTCCTCCCTTCTCCACTCCATGCGGCTAAGCTTATAATATTTGAAAAATGAATTTAGAAATGGCAGCATGTCAAATCAGTTCTATAAATAAATATAAATAAATAAATATGGTTTCAATTTCGAGTAAATATTTGGCTGAGAGACAAGAGAGACCACATGGTTTAGCAGTGAAGACATTGGTGTATTAACAATAGACTAATTCCATTTTGCTTTCTCATTTATCTCTTCAAAATTCTATAGTATGCTTTCTTATATTGCATTGTAAGACCAATAGGATAGTAATTGTCTAGATTTTATATATATATATATATATATATATATATAGTGGCTACTATGATTGTGTTCAGAACTCAGAGCCTTGATATGCTGTTTTCATGAAAAAATGAAGATAAGAAATTTATGCTGCTGAAAAGGAATTTGTGGATCACTTAGCTAATTGAAATGCTTGAGTTAATATTGAAAAAAAATTAAAATAAGTTTATCACATAGTCTCATTAGGAAGACTATAAAATTCTACTGTATTAACAGCTCTCAAAATAGCTTTTACCATCTTTGGAACTCTGATGTCACAGAACACAGTTTTCTCAACTCAACATCAGATCACATATCCAGCTTCCTAACAGCCTTTATCTGACACTGAACACACTCCAAAACACGCAAAACAGCTCCATGTCTCTGTTAATTTATGTTAGCTCACAATCCAGCTGAACTAGAATGGGAAAAAAAGAGGAAGACAAATCGACCCAAAATTGCAGCACTGAGAATTTAAAAAGCATTTAAGCAGAATTACAGTTACCAGTACTACAAGCAAGAATTTTAGTTATTGCACTTATTTTTGTGTAAGTAGTCCATATTTAAGTATGTTAGTGAAAGCAACCTTAGCATTTGAATATTATTATGTTCAAAAATATTTAGATAGTAAATTTACATAATTCATTGAAATATATTGTACACTTTCACTCTTATTTCTTAAGGGTTACTTTTAATGACATCTAGTATAAGAAGACTTATGAGGTCTTTTCTAAGTAGGAAAAAAGTATAAATTTAGAAGTTACTGAAGTAATCCTCAAAGTATAGGAATTCTTGTCATAGTATCTCATCTAAACCTTCTCTATTAACCAACAAAGCTCAAAACTAGCATATGAGTCATAATCAACAAAGTGAATCAGTCAGTTAAGCAATATGTTTCCCTATTTGTTTCTTATTTAAGAACGTGACCAAAGTTCTGTAAATATATCTCTTTAACCTTAATCTTCATAAATTATTTCAAATTAATTAAGTTTCAAATAATTATCATCAAATGGATTATTTCTGCACTGCAGTCTGTTCTACTCACAGAGAATGGATGGGGAGCTAAATCACAAAAACTTGTTTTTATTTCTGTTGATTGGCTAAAATGTTCTTAATTGAGAGAAAAATGTTGTTTAAAAAAGCAATACCTATTGCTTGGTTAATCACTTCTCAATATATTTTATGAAGAAAAATCAACTCAGATGTCATGTCCAGAAAGATTGATGGATGGAAGGCAGAGATGAGGAGAAAACACCAAACTTCCTGGAATTTAAATGAGGGCTGTTTTCACTGCATTCGATCAACCAGATTTATGAAGTGCTCCTAAATTTCCTCCTCGTCATCAGGTACTGATGTGTCGGATTCAGACTTGGTTGGAGACTTCCAACAGGGTTGTGCAGTTTCAGTAGGGAGCACTTACCAAAGAGAAAGCCTGATCAAAACCTTTCAGATGTACTAAAAATACGAAGATAGGATGAAGGCTGCTATCAGTCATGCAAAGGTGCTGGGTGACATCTCTTAAAATAATCCATCTATACAAAACCAAGGCCCTTCATTTTTGTAGTCATATGGTGGTAAATAAAAGAGAAAAGTGAGAAATTAGGATGTTAAAATGGGCATTCTAGGCCTTGCTCTGTAATTTCACTTGCACTTTAATAGTTTAAGGGTTTTTACTGTCACTTTATAGGCATATGCTATTAATTCCTTCTGTTTTTTAAAGTACAATCTGTTTACTCAACACTCACAGAAGTAACTTATATTATTCCAGAATAATATCCTACTCTCCCCACATTAAGAAAATATTAAGATGATTCTGAAGGAATTGAAATTTACTGCTCTCCTTTCCAAGATATGGTTATGCTCTCTTTTTATGTAGGTTATTCAATTTTCTTAAGGTCTATTTCAAGGTTATCAAAAGTGAATCAACTCCTTTAATTAGTTTTTCTCTAAACTGATTTAGAGCCTAAATCTTTTTCAACTCTAACATATTATATCCTTTTTCAAATTTCAGTAGGAATTCCATGCAACAAGATTTTCCACATTTCTAGCAGAATTTCCAACTTTTTTAACTGATAAAACTACTACACAGTCCCTTTTAAATTTCCATAAAATTCAGTCCCTTTTATATATATGGAAGGTCATTTCCAATTCAGATAAATAACTCTGTCTAAGGCTTTTGATAGATCTAGGAAGGAGACTTTCAAAGACAAACAGGAGCCAGGCAACTACATTCCACTGATAGCTAATAGGCATCAGGCACCTGTGCCTTTGAAAATCTCCCCCCAGTCAATCATGTTTGACAATTATTCATCAAGTTTTCCTACTGTTGTGCTGAAAAAAAAGTGAGCTGTCACTTTCAAGACTGTTCCTGTACACAAGAGAAGCCAAATCCATATCGATCAAAGTGACATGTTTGTAGTGCAAAATAAACTGAAACATCTATATAATTTATGGCTTGTTATGTTTGGTGATAAACAGGTGCTTTAATTAAGTTTGAGATTCAGAGCCTTTTAAACCTAGTGCCAAATTTTATCACCTATAAATAAAGAGGTCTTTGGAAAGAGAAATAGATAAGCATGAGTATTGATTTTGCTTACAGATGTGGATATAAGCCCCAGCACTTACAGCAAATAATATACTGCTTGTGCCTTTAAAGTACAATTACCTGCAGAATAAAGTGTGTTCTGTCCTCTTCAAGGGAAGAGAAGGGCTGGAAATGTACAATAGCATGTTTCAGCAGAAGAGAGGCTTTAGCAAATGCAAAGATACAGGGTTTCCAAACAGCATTGGATACAGCTGTAAATTTGTCTTCATCTATGGCTGCCCCAGGCACTTTATTAAAAGTTTTGGCAATTAGATTCTGAAGTATTTATACATCTGAAGTACTGCTATAAAGTGGAAGTTAGATCATAGGGCAAGTTCCAATATAGATAGACCTCAGTTCCTCTTTCACACAGAAAGGCTGAAGGCTTTAGAATTCGTAGTGCACTTTTATATTGGCACATTCAAATATTTCTGCAGTGAATAATAAGCTTTCTTCTTCGTATTTTTGCCTCCTTTTAAGTGGATGAAAATAGAGGTATTGTATGAATATGGATAGAATTAGTGTTGCATAACTTTTGGGTGTATAAGCTCATTCTACAGTTAAGGCTGAAAACCAGGAAACAACACTGAGGATTTCACAGTACATATGAATAAATATATTTCAAAGAAGCTTAATGAAATGTCTTCCCTACTAACTATAGGGAAAAGCTACAGACTTGGAGCAGAAGCTTAATTCCTAAATATGAATTATTTAAAATTTTTCAAGGAAGACTGTAAATAACTTTCGTAACTTTTACAGTGATTTATTGGCATAGCTGGACAAATAATCCAAAATTTTAAAGCAGATTTTTTATAACTTTGTTTTATCTTACTGTCTCTGGCCCATGCATCAATAAAGTCTCTAGCAATGTTATTTTTTTTAAGACCTTTATAGATTTCAGAGAATGAGGCATATACAGCATCTTTTTAGCATTATTAGAACAAAGATTAATACAATAAGAAATTGTTAAGAACTTATGAGAAAAGTTGTAAGATGGAAGATTATTCATCAATTATTTTGAGACAGACTTTTTCAGCTTCATAAGATCAAACCTTGCATCAATTTTAGGCAGATGTTTTCTTTAGTTTTGGCTGTTGGAGGTGTCTAGTTTTCAGACTTTTGTTCTTATTCAGGTCCGGAAGTTAAAAATAAATTAAAAACTAATGAACTGTCTTCAAGCTGAAAATATATTACTATGTATCATCTTCAATAAAACAAGCTTGAAGTCCCCCTAATTCTGTGTCCACATTCCCTCTCTTTAATCCTCAGACATCTTGTTTACTATAAAAGATTTTACATTGTCTTTCTTTCCTTTAAGAGGTAGTTTATAGCATGTCCCAAGCTAACTCCTTCTACTATAAATAAGATAAAACTGGTGCTAGGTATCGCTGAGCAGAGAGCACAATCATTAAGAGAATGAGCCCAGTAAAAAAGGCAAAAGTAATGGCTCTATTTGAAACCTGTTTATTGGTTTTCTGTTTGCAAACTTTGCCACAGACATAATACCTCCAGCTCAGAAACAATATATACAAAACCTGATGAAAAAAATTCTTTTGAAAGAAGTCCCACCTTGTTCTTTTAGTCAAGGGAAAAGAAACAATCTTACTCTAAGTTTATTTAGATCGGTGCTGTTAAATTTTGAACTTTCAATGTCCACTTTTAAATTTTCAGTATTTGTAAATATTAATGGGCCAAATCTTAATTAACTCATCTCAGTTTTGATATAGTTTCTGTTTCTGAGACTGTTGAACTGCTCAACTGTCTTAGGAGTATTGGCCAGTCTGAGCATGTTTGTCAAAGCTGATAGCAAAAAGAACTCTCGTTTATTAACTTTGGCCTGTCACACATAATGCTCAAACATTCATCATGCTTACAGGTAATTTTACTATTGCTCTCCAGGTATGAATTGAAAACACCTCTTACTATTGTGACAATTCAGGAAAAAAAATCAGGTTCAGGGTGAAAGTTCTATAAAAGTGTGCTCAGAACACAACACTGAGTTTAAAGGAAGACCGAAAGGAAGGAGTGTTAAGGATTAAGGAAAGATCATGAAAGCTTTGATTTTTGGTGCCTTTTAACTCATTTATAGAAGCATATGGCAGGTCATTACATTAAATTGATATGTATTTAATTTTTTGTCATATGATAAAAGGAAAGGAAGAAGCAGGTAGATTTTTGATGATGTTAGAAAAATCATTAAAAACATAACTTTTCAATGCTCCATAAAAATGATTAATTTTGTTTACTCAAAAAGGGATTTAATTGAGAGAGAAAGAGAAAAAAATCTGTGAAAAGCCCAAAGAATATAAATAGTCTTTTTATTTACTTTGAATCTGATTTCATATAATGAGTAAAGAACTTGTGGAATTAATTTCCATGTGATACTATACAGACTATGGAATTTATAGTATCAGAATCTATAAACATACAGTTTACAAGGAATAATTAATTATTCATATATCATATTTAAGGGATCTTGACAATAAAAGAATTGATTCTCAATTTGCATAAAATGCACTTCTTAAAGTTAAGAGATGTTGTCTGTATTGAAGATTGGGAAGAAGCAAGCTCTTACCTATGCCATGGATAGGTATGGCTATAGGAATGTGGCCGAAAATACTTTTGTGTTAAAATGGCTCATTCAGAGCTCAGGCGGTAGCAGATCTTCAGCAACAGAATTCTGGGGGTCAACTTTAAGATTTGAACAATTCAAGCACTCTCACCACAGAGTGTAACGAAAATAGGAAGAAGTTTGAACTCTCTATTGTTTGCTTTATTTTTATTACTAAGTTGATGTGTATCATCTCTGAAACAGTGGGTGACACAGGTGAGAGTAAAGCCAAAGGCTCAGCTAAGGCACATGTCACTGAATAGCTAAAAAAGTGTGGATCTATTTGTCTGGAAGAAAGTTCCAAGCTTGTTTTGATGTCAAGAACATTTTGCTAAGAGTACTATTTGGCCCAGGGGTATTAACTGTTGAATTTTCATCTTTGATTTTCTCACTTTTTTTTTTTTTCCTTTTTATTTTAATACAGTAAGCTGAAGGCTGAAAAAGGCAGACACACAATGTTTTTGACAAGGGTGACATCTTAATTAGCCTGAAGAGTTAGACTAGTTATCTCAAAGGATTTTAGTCCTCCTCTACTCAAGAGCCTGTGTATTTTTATCTCTAAAATTATGTACATTTTTCAACACTGAAGTCCTCAAAGTGAATGTGAGAAAATGAAGAACCTTCCTGTTGCCTGCATCCACTTAGTTTAACTATAAAGTGGTAAATTTTCAAAATTTGAGAACATTTTTCTGTCTTGAGAAAAATACTATGCAAAGAGTCATCTAGGATAAAAGAATCACCAAAATGTTTAATTAATTGGTTTAGATTTAGTGAGGTCTTTTGTGCTTTCATTGGGGTTTTTTTGTTTTGTTTTTTGTTTGTTTGTTTGTGTCTTTTATTTCAAGTACTGTCATGAAGCTAACTGGCATCTAAATGCAGTCATTGATTTCAATATATATGCATCTTCTTTATGGTTTATTGAACTAATCAATCTCAGTGGAATGTATGGTAGGACAAAAAGAAGCAGCCAAACAGCAGTGCTCTTTTTTTGGCTTTGCACTATAATTCACATCTGTTTTGGCTCTTCATGTACTTGTTAAAAACTATGTCACATATTTAACTCAGTAACATCTTACCAGCAACATATCACAAACTTCTATTTTTGAATGTAAATAGTAAACAAGGGGAAGAAAGGAAAAGCAATTCATAGGTCTAAGTTGCACAGAAACTTAAGAAAAAGAAACCACACTCTTTGGATTAATTATATATTTCACAGTGGATTCCAGTTCACACTATTGCTTGCATAATACAAAAGGAATGTTCTTTCCAATTACTAAGGTTTTCTCTTGATAGATACTGTAGTTAATTGACTGAATCTTTGCAAAAAGCATAACTCTGTAAAGACTTGGAATAAGTTTCAATATTGCTGAAGTTGTTTCCACTCTCATTTGACCCCAAAAGGATGGCACAGTCAATAGTATAAAATAATTTTACAAACCCTAAAGTTGTCAGAAGGAAAAACAAATATTCATTCTCTAATATGTTTAATTTGCTTATCTTTCATCTTCTGGATGAGGGTTATCGTGATTGCTATAAGTTGCTGATTTAAAAAGGTGTGATGACATTGGACAAATTAGGAAATATTTTGCTATGGATTTGGCAAAAGTGTACTTTTTTCCTTTATACCTTTTTTCCTAAGGTATATCTCATAGATTTTTGTTTTATCACAGGCAAAGTAAAAGATGCTTTTAAGGACTAAACATGAGGGAAAGAGTTTGCTGAGCCTCCACTGATCTCCCAGGTATTCACATGCATGACAAATTTATACAAAGTGAAGAATAACAGGCACGTAATTAAAAGTTTTTAATACTTTGAATCTGATTTCCTCTCATTCCCCTATGCTATTAAAGAATGGTACCCAGTTATTCAGGAGCAAATGTTGCTCAACAGTATCAAATTATTTTTAAATGTCCCATTTTCGTGCATGTTACAGATCCTTAGCACATTATGCATAAAAAGAGATCTTAGTAACTGCATAGTCAAAGCCTTTAGCTCATGGTTAAATCAAATCTTTTAAATGTCACACCTTCTGAGTCTTTTAAGTCATATGAATTGTTCGAAGAATTTAAAAATTATGTCAAACAGCTGCTCTGCACTTTTTATTAACAATATCTGTTCAAATATGCTCATGTCTTCTATACTTCTACATCTACTCTGTGTGTATCGCACATACCTATATCAAGATAAAAAAGAATAGGGTGAATAACTTAAATGTGGTAGACCTCAGCTTTCCAGGTGTTTGGAAATCATAGCTTGTACTGGTATATATAGCACTAAAAATGTAGAAGACAAATGTTGTCTTTTGAAATTTTTGTTTTGTATCCTGATTAAGAATATTCATTATACTTATCTATATACATATCTGAAGTATATGAAATTTGAATATAGCTCAGTTTAGTCTTGACTTTAATTATTTGGAATTCATCAATGGTGGCTGATTGGAAATGCTAGTCATGATTTAGGAGTTCTTCCTATAGAAAAAACTGTACAATATACTATAAACACAAGGATAAAAGTAACAGCAAAAAAATTTAGAAAAAAACCAGCAAATATTGTGGCTTTGCAGAAGACATGGGGATTTCACATTCCATAATAGCTCCACACCTCCTGTGAAAGGGAAAATACTTTAAAGCACTGTTGAAACTGAATCCCAATTCTCATATGTCACCAATTAGTGCAAATGTATCAAAAGAAATTCAGCAAAAAGACACTTTATGTTATGAACAGAGACACACAATTTTGTTAAATATCTAATAGACACAGATTGCTTTTGCTGCACTTCCATTACTCTGTCTATCCACTCTGTATAGTGAGAAAATGCAGTATTCAAAATCTAAATTGCATAGTAGGGTGCTTGAAAGCAAAATCTAGATGTTAATTTGAAATATCTTTTTAAACAGCATTCCTTTGCAAAGATGAGGGTGCTAAAATACATAAAGACAAACTTTTATATGTCTACACAAAAATATATCTGTCTATATCTCACAGATAATAGGCTTGGAAAACATAAAACTAAAGCATTTTATCCTCAAATTACTGATTCTGACAACAAGTTAGAATATTTAACGTGCTTTGAGTCATGACTTATTCTCCTTATCACAAAGCTCAGTAACTGACAAGCATTCAGTTGTGGGGAAACAATCCTGACATTAGCTGTGCTGGTTAGAGCATGATGCTGACGGTATCAAGGCTGCAGGTTTGATACCTATATGGGCCATACACTTAAGAGTTGGACTTGATGACCCTTATGGTTCCCATGCAATTCAGAATATTTTGTGGGTTTTGATATTTATTTAGACTATTTCAACAGTGCAAAATTATAAATTTCTCTTTAGTAAAAGGTGTGAAAAAATGCAGTGCATTTCTCAGATTTTCAGAGTTTCCTGCATATCTCCAGGTATATCGATTTGAGGTAGTTTGGAAAGGTTAGGGGTTTATTTCCATTGAATTCAAATTGTTTTCTGTCTTGAATAGTAGTGGACTTTTCATTAACTATGATAATTTTCATGAGCAAGTCTGATGAGATTGAAGAAAAACATTGAGTAGTTTTGAAAATGTAGAAAGACTACTCACTTGTAATAGGGAACTCATGTGACCTGGTTCACCTATTTCAAAAGAAAAACTCATGCCCTGCACTGCACATCTGACCCTGTGTGATCTCTAGCAAGCAGATCTGACTGGCTGGATGCAAGTGGCTTGCTGAAAGAAAAAAAAAGGAGCAAGAGAGAGTGTAAAAACATCTTGATGATGAGAGTCAAATGAAATCAAATGAGCATCTGTAAGACTTATGCAATGGCTTCATCAACACAGAAACCAAATAAATGTTGGAAGAGGAAAGGTTTTGTTCCAAATGGGAGTCATATACTTGCAAGAAATTAAAATGATGTCAGAGTTTGTTTGAACTTTTACCAGCCAAAAGCCTGAACAGTCAAATCCAAACTGAATACAGCTATTCCTTCTAAAAGAGATTACATATTTTCCTTATGGTTTGCTGTTTTAAGTCAAAGGCAGTCTAACTTCATTAAAAGGAAGCAAGTGCCTGTTTCAAAGGCATTAAAATCAGTCTCTATTTCCATGCTAAAGTTAAGAATGTTTAGTGTGGTTATCTAATGTATTTTATGGAATGCATTGATTACAATGGAGTTTTCTTTTGTGGCTTAGAACTGGTTATTCAGCTAAACTCAGGACATAAGTATGAAACTGAGCAGAAATACTAGAGCTGCTGAGCTGAACATTTTACATTGCTTCACCTACACCTAAATCAACAACAAGTATTTTTCAATGGAAAGTGTTTTCAAAAGTGGGCAAAGGGAAACTGAAGTATAGATCCAGACTCCTCATCTGACAGCTAGAAGCAATCAGCTATGAATGTATCATTGTCCATAGTGTCTAACTGCAGATATGTCAGCCTGATTCACTAACATGGCACAGCTTGAGACATTGTAGAGAGAGCAAATAGTCTTGGACATATCAACTGTGCTTTAAACTGGAAGAATAAATACAACCTTCAAAGGAAACTTTTTTCCCGCAAATGGAATGAACCATTCATATGCATCATTAGATAGATTACAGTAGAAACTCAAGTAAGCCACAGATGAACAAGACTGAAATAACCAAGAAGGCATAAAGAGATTCAGTTTCTAGTCTCCTTGCTTTTGAATGACCCTGATGTAACTGAGAGATAGCAAAGCTATATATAAGCAAAGGGTACCAAGAAAACTGTGTAAGGTGAAAATGAAAGAAAGCATTATTTTTATATTGGGGAAAAATTAAATTAATCAAAAGTCACTCTAAAATAGTATTTTTGTGGGTCTGATGAACTCGAGGCATCTGAAATTAGAAAGTGTAAATTAATGGCAGGGGTTTTTTTAATTTTGTAAGCATTTTTCTGAATCTTATTTCACTGATATATTAGTTCTATATTCTCCCTTGTTTATGAATTGTGGAACAGCTGGCCTATTTAACATGCAAAAATATCTCCCAAAGACATCTTGTGTGGTCTATCCAGTCTAACTGTAGAAATCACATCTCTGTCTACATCAGTATATTATGGCAAAGCTCAAGGGAAAAATTCATACCCGGGCTCCATTATTATAAATAAAATCTGATGATCAATAAAGGGTTTAGATTTCTGAAAACAGCTTCCCACTTGATTAAGCAAGGTCAGGTTTGATTACAATTCTGTTGTTGATTATATAAACTTCTTTCTACAGGAAAAATATTCCTACAAACGTTTTCTATTGTATTTAAATTCTTTAGTATTCAGGAAAACAATCCATTGTATTTTGACATGAGAAGCGAATTAATTAAATACAGACAAGAATATGTGATTTTTTTTGAGTTATGAATCTTATATGTTGATAAATTTGCTCAGCTACACCTGTAGAGAGGAAAAACAAGAGGCAGGGAAAACATGTTATGTAATTCACAAAAATATTAACATTAATTATTTACAAAAATATAGAAGCAGCCACAGTGAGAGCATCGAGTAAGAAAATGTAGAAGAGGAAGATAATTTGGGGTTTTTTTTTACTTTATCTTGTTGACTTCATTAATCAAGTAAAAAAATCTAATTGAAGCTTTCGATCACTTAGAGTGAAGACTAAGACTCAGCATATATGCTTCCAGTCAGATCCAGAACATAACATTTAACTTCCTTCAGTCAGCCTCAAGATTTCAGGTTTTCATTTGAACACTGCAACTGAAGAAGAATAATATGATCACTGCAACTGTCCTGAAGATGTGTAAGTCAAAATTACTGGCACAATTACTAAAGAAAGTTTAAAGATCAATGAGACTTAATTTCAACTAAAGATGTCCTATATTGCAAAATTTTAATACTTTGTCCATTTATCTTTTACATGCTTCCCTCTCTGTAACTATAATAGATTTTAAATATTCTTCTAACATTAATGTTTCAACCTCTACACTTTTTGTTCTCAATATTTTGGATTTTTTGATGTTGACATATTATTTAGGAGTCTGTAAAATCATAGTTAGTAATTTAAGAATCTTGATTTTTAATTTTTTTTTTTTCAAATTTCAAACAAAAGTTTTCTTGAGACTACTTTGAGAACAAATTATCTCTGAAAGGAGGTATGACTTTCAGCCATGGCAACAAAGAACCTGAGAGCATAATAAACAAACTCAAATTACTTGTGGATAACTACTCCTACGTCCAATATGTGTTCTACATCCAGGCACCCAGCCAATATTTATTCCAAGAGACTCAAGGAGTTCTGCATCTAAGATCATACTACCAGCAATTGCTGTTGCAAAAATAAAACCAAAACAAACAATCAAACAAAAAACAACCCATATGGTTTTAAAAGTTTATAATATTTATGAGTTAATCTATTATAGAGGACCCAAAGAGGGCTGTAAAGATGGTGAAAGGTTGTGAGGGGAAGCCATACGAGGAGTGGCTGAGGACACTTGGTGTTTTCAGCTGGAGGAGACTGAGGAAGATCTTGTCTCAATCTACAGCTTCCTCATGAGGGGAGGAGGAGGGGCAGGCACTGATTAAGACAAGTTTAAGACAAGTTTGAACAATTCCAAATTCCTTCTCAGGTTTGAGTCTTGTAAGCAATGCCATAGCATATGCACATGTCAGTGTTCAAATAGCTGCATAACCTGAATGCACATATTAAACATTAAGTACAACCATAATCAAAGGAAGAAGCATTTTTAAGGAAGCTGGCCTAATCCAAATCTCCTTCTACTCAGAGGTGTAGGTTCTTCACTTAGAGTGAAGTCACGGTTCACTCTGATTTTATGATAACCTCAGGACTCTACATCCTTCATTGTATTCAAAAGCACTGTTTTCAATCAACCATCTTCTGTCTGTTCCATACATAAGACAAAAGACTTGTTTCTGCTACCTTGACTACCAGCACAGCTACTAGAGGAGGCACTTCTGAAGTGGAAGGAATTATTGCTATTAAAAACTATGCAAGAACAAGCTCCCCTTCTTTATTTAAACCTTTATTTAAAGAAAGCATTCCACATTGATGAATACATTACATGAGCTACAACTGGACCTGTCAAGGGAGTAACTTGAATCAAGCTGGATATGAAACATTTTGCAGCTATCTGAATCTTTTGATCTGCTAAGAGAAATACCAGGTCCCTCCATGAACACAACAGAGTTCTGAGCCCTCACTGTCCAGCATGACAGTACATAAAAAGCGTTTTTGCTCTTTCCCTTTCAAGGGCTGTCTTCTCATACCTCTATCATGTTTTGATATTTTTCTTTTGCAAGTCAGTTACTAAATCTTCCAAAAGGCTTTCATTGTTCTTCCCAAGTGGAATGTGCTGAAGGAAGCAATGTGAGCAGTGCACTCTCAAACCCCTGCTTCCTGTTGCCCCCAGCTGTCCTGCACATTGTTAGGATATGTAAATAATGCAGACAAACCAGGCATTAAAAACCTATCTCTTCTTCCCTGCTGTCTGATGGATACGTTTTGTAAATGGCACCTTTTGCACTGCTATACATCTGTCACTTGTGTCCTCCACTTAAGACTCAAGTTCTACAGATGAAGGGACAAGTATAAATAATGCAGTGAGACCAAGTACTCTGAATGTACTTTTAGTTGTATTTATGCATGATAAAGCAGAAGGAGCTTACTTCCCTTATGTGTAGGAAAAAAAAATAAATTAAAAAATACTGTTTAGGGAGCTCTTTGTGGCATTTTTGAAAACAACATAGATTTCCAGGTCACCACATGTATATGTGAAAAAGTAAGCCTAGATGGTATGTCCAATCATGATCAGATTTCAACCTGTATATTTATTTAACTAAAATAAAGATTTTTAGACAGCAAAGGCTAAACTGAATGCTACTCACCTGTACTGTGGGGCTTCCCAGTCCCTCCTTAATCCATCCAGCTGTGAGTGCACCCTACACTGTGGATTGATGTTCATTCTAATATGTTGCCCTGTTTTTTGTAAGAGCCATCAAAGCAAAGTGATTGTAACAAAGAAAAACCTTTATAATAGACCATAGTGAAAATGGAGTCCAATATAAATGACAAATACTGTGTGTAAGGCAGCCAAACAGCAGTCTTTCAATCATCAAAATACATGTCTGAGCATAGCGCAAGAATTTTGAATTGAATTTTATTAGCACAGAGTAATATGGAAAAATGTCACGACAGAAACACTTTTATAGATAGATTTAATTTACTAATTATATAAGTGCAGAGAATTGATTTAGGCTGTTTTACTTTGCCAAACGTTCATATGATCAACTTGTTATAATTTTTTTTCAAAGATCTGTATATACAAGCAAAGCAGACAGTAACATAGAACATCCGGAATATTGAGAACATATGTTGTCTGCTTCAGAACATTTAGCCCAGATTTACAAAACTGAGTTTAAACCACAGTCTCAGGTTCCCTAAGACTTTCTGAAGCAGCTGTTAAAACAATAAATAAATAAACTTGCCTGAAATGGAGGATGCTTTATACTTCTGACTTTACATGTTAGATATGTAGGATTCATATGCTTATGACCTCAGAAAAAAAACAAAAAAAAACCCCAAAAATAACCAACCTCAGAGCAAAGCCACTATGGTTTACTTTGTTTTTTTTCATGCAGACTCTTAATCTAGACCATTCAGACCCTCAGCATGCAATTTTCCTCTTGTACCTAGAGATCAATCTAAACATAATTTTGGGGAGTGGGAGGCTGGAAGTCTGTGTTTTTTGGTCTTTTTTTTTCAGCAAGTGCCTGTTCACCTGGCCACATCAGGTAGCTTTTAGCAGAAGCAAGGCACATTTTCACAAGATGTTTCTATATGCAATACATATACACAAATGCAATCTCAAAATTATTCAGGTCTCACAGATAATGGAACATTGACTCTTTAATCTCTATGTATTCTCCACAGAAAATATAGCCAAAAAGAATACAGAATCACATCTACTACCAACAGGTCCAAATATCAAGCTTTCTGCTAGACCAGTTATGAAAATATGAGTGTTTCTTAGATTTATGTAAACTGACAACATAAATATGTTATAACTATAACTATAACTATACAAATATGTTATAACTATATAACTATATAACTATACAAATAGTTGTCTTTTAAAAAAGAATAATGCATTTTAAAACATATACCTGGTCTTGTCCTGCACACAGCAAAAGTGACCATACCAAAAGTCCATGACACTGAGCACTGTGTGACAATTTGTGAATATTTACAGTAGAGTATTTACTATTCTTTTCATATTTATTTCCCACTATGCTGTGCTATAACAGGAATCATGCCACTGTATTTAAAAATTCTACATGAGATTTTTTCTTCTGAGTGTCTCAGTCCTTTATTAATTTTTTTTTTACCTTTTAGTAGACCTCCAAATTGGTAAGAGAAGTTATGCTTCTTTCCTTGTTTTAAGTTTGTTTCTTGATGCTTCTTACTTTACGTGCTAGAGGAGAACAAATAACTATTCTCTTTCACCTCTGCTTTACCTTCATGCTATATAAACTAAACTTGAAGGATGAAACCACACAGTATGTAACACATAGCCTTGAAAATTTCATCCATAAATACTGTTCATGGTTACATTGATGCAATCCAAATGCACAAATTGATTTAACTTGATTCTACAATGTATTGTTACACAGTTTGACCTCTCATTCGGAGGGCTTCACAGAAACCTCGGATCTTTCTGTCTACTGGCAAGGATCACATATTCCTATTTGTCTTGCCTTACAGAAACTTGGCATATAAAAAATTAAAGTGGTGAGCTGTTGTAGTTTTTAGGAAATTTAGGAAGATTTGAACACTTTCTATTGTGTCAAACTTCAGCACTAAAAATAGAATTTAACCTACAAGGAAAGAGATGTGTTAGGGGCTGAATAGCAAAACTAGCAGTGCATTATTAACTACTAGTTCTTGCTCACACACATACACTGACAAAAGATTAATTGCTTAAACAATTCCAAATTACTTAATTTTGTTTAGTTCTTTCTTGTCTGGTTTGGTAGTCTTGAAATATTACATATTTTGGACTAATTAAATGCATCAACTACTCTAAGAATACCACATTAAGGCTTAGCAGAAGGAAATTAAAATATAAAACAACCTCAAACTCTTTCTTCAAGAAACTATAAATAATAAAATAAAAACAACGAGGAAATGTAAAATGTTCATTCATTGTGGAAGCACAGTCTTCATTTCAGGGGAAAGAAGTATATGCAACGTATATGCAACAGCCTCCTCTAAGCAAGTATTTAACTCAAAGATGACCCAGATTTTATAAGTCTTTATAAACTATAGCTAACCTATAGATATATCTTTCAGGCTTAACATCTTTTAATAATTAGTTTTTTGAAATTAAGAAATGCCAAATACCATTAGTGCAAATGCAGTTTATCTTAAAGAAGAGCACATTCATCTATACTCAAAAGTTTTGTATAGTCTGAAATAACTGAAATTAAATTTTGTCTTTTCTTTCTATTCTCATAATATTTATTTATTAAATTTCTTCCAACTCTGTATCATCTGTAGAATTTATTGAAATTATCTTTTCATGGCAATCTTTATCCTTCTCACTTATCTTTTTCAAAAAGGATGAATCAGTGTTGAGATTCAATTCAAAAGCACCCTTAATTCTCACCTTAATGAAGGGGAACTTATTTCCTTTACAATTACTACTTCCAACCACTGGATGTGTTTTCAGAAGTCCTATGTATTTTCAAAGAAAACATATTAACATTAAATTCAATAAAAAACAGCAAGACCACCCAATTCATTAACAAACTCTTTTGGAATCAGCAGGTAACAAGACCAAAGTACACATTAAATTCAGCTGGAAGGCAGCATCAGGCTAGCTAGTGGTCTCTGTGACTTTGGTAAATGGCTCATGATCTCAGCTGCTAAGAAGGAACATGGCATAAGAGGTGGTTTAAATACAAACACGGTCAATTTCTCTGCATTACAGCAGTGCAATTCTCCAGATGATCACAATGTAGCTTTCCAAATACAATGCGTATTGTTAAACTTCGGGTCTGATAGCACAAGATTTGTTACCCCTGCTAATCTCAGCTCTGAAGGTATTTCTGTCCCCAGTGTCTGGCAATCTTTATGAAGGTTATGACACCTCTCAGCCTAATCAGGCAAGCCACCTGCCAGTATTCCTGTACTCAGTGTGCAGATTACCCAAACCAGCCCATGCAGTTAAGAGTTGTGCACAAATGTAAACACATCAGTGCTCAGCTGCTCCCACAGCCACCCTTTCAAGACTGGTGTTAACAACAGCAATAACAGGCACAATCAACTGAATTCTCCGTTTGGTACGTGTGGTTGGTATCAAACACACTTAATTTGATTTGTCATAATGTGATTTTCTAAAGGAATGACTTGTGATTTGCCAGAAAAAAAACACCAAGTGTTATTCAGAGAGCTCTGAGTTTCATTTAGAGATTTTTATTATGTTAATGTCCTAATACCTGATTAAGACTCATAAAGCCATTGTGAGTAACTCACGTCTCAAATCATATTCTACACAGGAATACCACAACACATCCTTCAAACTAGTTTACTTTGATTTGAAGATAGGACAGAGAAAAAAGCTAAGGAACTTGATCCTTTTCTCACTAAGTATAAAGCATATGTGGATACATTCATTTCCTGTTGTCCTAGACAGCTTCATTATGTCTGGAGAGCTGAGTTCTGGAAAGTTAGAAAGATTTCATTAAAAAGGTTAAGAGGAATTGGATATGATAGGATTTAGGCAACTTTGGAAATGTTTATTGAAATCCTATTAAATCTGTGTAAGATTGTATATCCAGGCAGAACTGGGAACTTAATTTATCAGTGTCCTTAATCTTTCAAAGACTAGTTCAGTAACTAGGGCTTAAAGAGACACAGAACTCTTCACTTATTTTTCTCTGGAAGATGAGAAACATAAATGGACCACAGCATCAAATATAATAGCATTTTATTATGTTTCTTTATTACATGAAAATTAAAATAATTATAATTTAATGAGAATATTATTTGGGAGTATTATTTTCTTAGGGTCCCTTTGGTTGCTTTCTTTTTTTGTAACTTGGTGGCTGCTGAGGGATTTTGTTAATATATTGAAGTGAATTCACCTCTATTTTGCATGAAAATACACCTCCATATTCAGTAAACATTATGGGAATTTTCACAGACATGCTGTGAATTTTTCAGGCCTAGACACTGTTCTTTATTCAGAAATAAATAAAGGTAGAACAGAAGTAATCACCACAAGTGCAGGCAGAAGACAAGCCTTGAGCAGCATTTGAACACGGCTTAAGGCAGGTTCCTTAGTGGCAGATAGAGCAAATTCAGGGGTCCATGGGTTGGGTTGCTGTATATCTGTAGGCAAAGCAGAAAAAGCGCTGGACAGCCAAACACAGAAGCAGAAAGGAAGAAAAGGAGAAAAAATATGAAACTCAGAATAAAACACAGGTATGTGCTTATTAAGGCTTAGATGCTGTTACTATTATTTTTTTTTTCTTTTTTGTTTATATGTTTTTTTCTTTTTTGTTTATATGTTGTCACTTGCAAAAGTGACAAGGATTTCAAAGAAAACCGTTGAGAATACCTACTTCTAACTCCAACCTTAATAGTTTCTAAATCTGTAAATTTCAGCTATAATTTTTATCAATGTCATCATAATAATTTTTTTCATTTGTTCACATTTTACAAAAACCTTTATTTCGACATCACATATTTATATTTTTGTACATAATTTGACTTAATACTTGATTGTGACAAATTCAAACCCACAAACTATGTTCTACCATGCTTTTAGCATTTCTGTATAATTTTAAAAAGAAATCTTAATATAAACCATGGAGTTTTTCTTGTATTGTGCAAGTGTCAGGTCATAGCTCCAAATCTTTGACAACTACATAAAATATAGCAGTCCAAATAAAGTGGAAGGGAGATAGGAATGTAGAATTGGGAAGTGCAGAATAATTTCAGGTGACAGACCCTTGTCTTGTAAGGTTCCTTTTACACAGCCCTGCAGTCTCAGTGTTTATCATAAGATTATTTTTACTAAAATTCACTTATTTCTGTTGTCACACATCTGCCTATTGAAAAACAGTAAAGGTCTGAAATATATATTTATCAACTGTCATGGTAAAGTGAAGGCTGACTTAAGGATTCCCAACCTTCCAACTTTCAGGCACATAGTACAGTATGGCTTTATGCTAAAATAGCTATAATGTGTAAGGAGTGGACTAATATTTCTGGATAACAGTTTTGGTGCTATGCCTGCCTCTGCAGAGCTACTTTAAGAATAGCTATATAGTGATGAAATCACCCTAACTACATGCAAACAATTAGCAGCCAAATGTTATAATAAAACATCAAATTTCACTTAAGTAGATATTAGTTGTGAAATTTTCACTAGAAGTAATTCCATTCAACTTTGCTTCTTGTTATTAGTGACTGACCACATCTGTCATCCTGCTGCCAATAATAAATCAGCTCAGAGCAGTGTAACACTAACTCCAGGTCTTGTCAGTAAATTCCTGAAAGCCTCATGCAGTATCATCAAGGGGAAATTAAAATAAAGGTTAATGCCACTTTTTATGGTTGAATAATTCTGCAAACAGACCAAAGGGGTGGTAACATCTGAAACCTGAAGAATTTATTAGTCTGACAACCACCAGGGAGTACCAAATACACCTGTCAAAGCTCAGCTTATCTCGTGAGGAGGAATTACAAAGACTTGTTACAGGAGCAGCAAAACCAGCCTTGCTGCTCTCAAGTTAGCATTGATGAAACAAAGATCTTAGCAGCAAACTACACACAGAAGTGAATAAAACATTCAACTGAAAAATAAATGCATAATAATAAAATGTATCATTTCCAAGCTTAGTCCCAATCTTTGCAGATTTTTTTTTCTCTAAAATTGCTAAAATATGGGGAAAAATCAAGGTTTCATATCACAGAAGTTCTTCATAAGTTATGATTAATGAATTTACTTGAGTAAAATTTTGAACTGACAACTCTACAAACTCAGCAATGTCATAGTGGTTGAACAGGTAAATACCCTATATGCAGTATCAGGCAATAATTACTGTTCTTCATGTGGACAGATTATTTTATTTGCTTGTCATGTATTTGTTTTGCAGCACATGCTTAATCCTTGGCTTTTCAAAAGCTTGTCAAATGAATTGACAATTAGAGGTCACAGGTTATACTGATTGTGTAGTTTGAGTTGCTTTGTTTTCTTGGAGTGGGAGGGTACACCCTGCTTTTATGGAATGATTAAACTCACCAATAACTTGGCCCAATAGCTATACTCTGATGTCAGGGTACCATTTCCTCATGTACCAAGCACCTTCTGGTCTAAACATTCTGCAATATTGCACAAGTACCGTTTGGAGGATGAAAGTGCTTGTACCATTGAATGTTAATGGGAGCAGATTGTTACAGTCATTGTTAAAGTAAGTTTAAAGAGTAGAGCAACACAGTGAATCTAAGACTCCTGCATAGGTCCACTAAGAGATTCTCAAGAAAATTAACAAATCTTTTGGCCACTGCATGGTGACATTGGCCAGTCTTGAACTGGTAGTTGCTAAGTGTGAAGGATACCCTACTGAATTAACAAGGTTTTTCAGACTACATCAATAAAATCCCCATAACAATGAATATAAATCCTGCAATTATTTGATTGCTGCACATGGTATTAAAAAAAAAGGAAAAAGGAGTCTTGTACAATAACTATGTTGAGTTGTATGTATGTACATACACTTTTTTTTTTAATTGCATAAAGTTTGTTGATTTGTTATGGCTTTGGGTATTTGCTTCTGTAGTATACAAGTGTTTTATGTGATGAATAAATGTATGCAAGGACTATTGGTAGATCAATATTTGGCAAATATATTCTCTGTGGACATATGAGTCACAATTCTGACATTTAAGGAATTGGATTGAAACGTATCTGTATTAGGGCAATAATTTAATATATGAGGTGTATTTCTAAACACAGATGTAGCTTACTAAGCTTGTGTTGCTGATGATCTGTAAAATTCTTTGATGCGTATGGCATTGTGAATTCTGTTTACTGAAAGCCACACAAACCCCTACATAGACACTATGTATGAGGATTGTCTGTTTATCTAATAGATTACAGCCACATAAACCTATATTTGTTTTCCTTAACATTCTTTCACTCAAAAAGGGTGGAGCAGGGTCAACAGTACAACGGTGCTTTAAATGTATTTCCTAAATGCTTGCATCTCTTATTATGTACTTGTCAAGATCTTTCATATATGAGCAGGCCCTAACCGCTCTGCCTAGCCCCATCTTGGGTCCCCACCCACACATATTTGTCTGTTGACCCAAAAGCTGCATTTAATTCAGGATTTTTCCCCTGCCTGAGCTGTGTTGCAGCTGTGCTGTTTTGCCTTGCTGCCTGGTGAGTGTGGCTGTGCCTGTGGACTGACTGCAGCTTTCTGTTCTCACTGGACCTGTTCTGCTCATCTCGTCCATGTGTGGTGGGACTGCAGCCCTGGCTTTCATGCCTCTGCTGCTGTGATGTTATTAATTCCTGGGCTGCCTTGAGGAACTATCTGCTCAACCACTTCTGATGCTTTGCCATCATGCTTTACAGTTAAACCAGCCCCTTCCAGAGCAGCAAAATTGTAAAAGTAAGGTACATTCACAAATTCCTTGTGTATACAAGTGTAAGTTTATTCTGGTGCTTCAAATAAAGGTTAGTAGGAAAAAAAATAAAAGGAAAAAGACTTTTTTCACCACACATATTTTAATTCCACTTTGAAATGTACCTTTCTGTATTAAAATGAGCTGTACTGAAGTAACCTGCAAATGGTATTTGTCATACTACTTTTATTTTATTATGTGGAAGCATTTATATTTTGAATTACATTAATAGACAAACAAAAAAAAAAACCAACAAAACAAAACAACATTAAAAAAATCAACACAGAAAACATTACTTCCTTTGCTTTAGGAGGATTACTTTCTCTTTTCCACAAAAGAGAGATTGTGGAAGATTGCAAGGAAACATATAACTGTCCTAAGGTACAAATTATACTGTTGAAGGAATAGGAAACATATTGCATTGTTTTCCAGCAAAGAGGCAAAAAAATACATGTCTGTGGCTGTCTTAATTTTATTAATATTTAATTATGCTTTCCAAATGAATGCTGAAGTGCAACTTACTCTAAGGTGCATTTACTGGCTGAAATATAAGCCATGAAGCTGATCAGCAGTTGAGTGCCTCAGATAAGAAACAGGATAGGTTTATTCTTGGAAAGCAAAAGCAGTTCCAAATCTGTTGATGCACTGTATGACTGCATGTCTGTTGTTCCTGTTTTTTTCTTGGATGATAAATAGAGGTGCATTGACAGTAGTGCAGTACCCCTGACAAAAGTTATCTTGTTAATGGGTCAGTGGCAGAAAGATGAGGTGTGAAACTAGATTTAAAATAAAATCCTGGAGCCTAGAACAAAGAATAGATAACAGCTACTTAGCTAACCTAACACTTCAAAGTCACAGAGGTCAGTTTGTCATCTCTGGGAACCAGCAAGATATGGCTAAATCTTGTTTGCACTATTCTTCTTTTTGTCAAACTTTGTCTTGTGACTGCATGTGCTTGGTTTTAGTTTATAAATCATCTATGGCAAGGACCTAGAGCAAATAAGGGTAATCTTGCCATGTATCATCTTGCAAACCGCATCCATAACCCTGTAAACATAAGATACGGGAACCGGTTACAACTTTTAAAATCCGAGTTCTCAGGTGAGATCCACATAGAAAACTATTCGGCTTCACTGGTGCAGTTCAAAAATACTTACATCTGTGCTCTATGGTTTCTCCAAGATTTCTTACTATAAAAAAAACAAAAACTAAAGCAGAGTAAGGAACCCCTCCCAAAAGCCCAACTCAATTCTTAATAAGTCTAGCTGATGTGCAGGTCTAAAACCTAGGAAAGAAGCAATGACACCATCTACAACCCCACTCTGCTCACTTCTTGTAGAGTCTCACAGAGTGATGCAATCCAGGACATCCACTTTTTGCTCCATTAATACTTTTAAGGAGATGAATTACCCTAAGCTTTTTGCTGTTTGATAGACATTAGTGAGCCTGTAACTATTTTTCTTTCAAGTGGAATTATTTCCTTAGAAAGGGGAATATAAGGAAGTGAAGAAAAAGACAGAAACCAATCAGTGTTGAAGTTAGGACAATTGGATGATTAAAGTATTAGGGGCAGATAAAAGCCCAGTTAGAAAGAAAAATAACTGTGTGACTACAGAGTGGAGAAGCTGTGGAGTACCAAGAAAATTACTTGTAGAGCCGTATGCAAGCATTATGATGAGTGTGCATGTCATGATTTTGATACTGACAAGAAGGGTCTGAATATTTGTCTTCTCTTCTATGACAAAATTCATGCCCCTGTGAAACCAATTTTACTCCTTAATTTCAACCCATATCAACATAACTAAGTGCCCAAATCATTCTGATCAAGTGCCTCTAGGACAGTACCACTTATCTCATCTGTAGAAGACTTAAACAATTCCTTGCACTACCTCACACGTGGTATCTTTGCCTAAGTTTAATTATCTAAAAGAAATCAAACACTCTTTATCCATGAATGTGTGCATATCAGGGCAGATTCATGTGTTAAGCCAATAATACTCATTCTTCTGTAAAATGCTACTGAAGTTAATGGAAGGAAGCCTAGGGGTGATGTGTGTTGAGGGAAGATAGGGAGACTGAAGGAAGCAAGCTGAGAGAGAAGAGTATAGCTGCCTTTTATCTGCTACCTACCTGTTCTGTACTCCTCCCAGTTACAGTAAAACTTGTTTATTCTTCTCTTTTATCAAACTGCCATTGTAATTAGATAAACTATTTGTACAGCACTCCACAGTATGTATTTATCAGCAATTTCCATAAAAGTATCAGCACCCAGAATCATTTTCCAATGTATTATGCTGTGATAAGGAGATATTCTGTGACTGATTGTGGCTTTACTATGGAGAGGAAGTTATTTCATCCTTTGTAATAATGCTTATGGGGTAAATGTCTGAGAGGAGAAACTCTTTTAAGGCAGCTTCTCTAGACTGAAAACTCTGTTCATTATGCAATTTTACTTGACCATTATGCAATTTTTTTTTGGGTGTACTTGATACAAAATCTTGATAGGAAATAAAGCATTGCATTGGCATGAGTTTCTCTCGTAAAATCTGTTTAGTCATGTTCCAGTCTCTTCAGACTTCTAAATTACAGCAAAGGAAGAGTTAAACATAACATGAAATAAACAGGAAAACAGCTGCTGAAATGTTTCATTACTTCAGAGCTAGATCAGCATGTAACTGCTGTTTCTGCTGCATATGCTCCACAATAGCAAGTTTGAGGGGGCAGAGACAGGGTGCCAGCACTTATTTTCACCCGTAGTTTGAAATGGTAATCTAAGTAAACATGCATTTATTATCCTAAAACTCGTGTCCAAGCACATTACAAGGTAGGTCTGACATACCTTACAAGAACTGCAACAGTGTAGTACTGCAGAACTTCATTAGTTCAGTGGGCAACTTGTATGAAAACAAGCAAACTTATCTATAGAATGTACATTCTATTATTAGTAGTATAGTCAAAATAAACCAACTGACAATGGGATTTTTTAAATCCTCTATATTACATATGCTTAGCTTCATTATGGACAGAAAAGACAATTGTAAACAAGGATATTTTTACAAGACTAAAGCATTCACTCCTGATGTAGAGCAGACTTTGCTATTGAAATGCTCTTAAATCTGTATTATGATTAGGATCAGGACAATTAGTTGGATAATGAATTATTGATGAAATGTCTAATAAAATAGAACTGTACAAACACTTTTAGAATTCTCATTTTTGAGAAGATTTGAGATATATTTGCTACTAACTTTAAAGTCAAAATACTAAAAGAACTCATACCAGTAGTCAGCTATGAAACACAGTTCAGTAGATTTTCAAGCTAAACATTGATCTGTTTCATGGTCCTTTTCATCTGTTGAGAAAGTCTCACAAAGTGAAGAACTCATCATCACAGTTGGATTTCTGCTCTTAAACCTAAAGAAAATTCTTTGGCATTAATTTGAGATAGTCAAAGAAGGTATCTACCCTTCTGCCAAAACCTGATTAAATTACTTCAAACTGCCTTTTTCAAGCTTTAAGCCTACTCTATTTAAACCACAATACTTAAAGCTATTGTTTAAGAACCTACCCTGTGAAAGAATCCTGTTCAGTGCCTGCTGCTAAGCAACTCTGATCTGACTGCCAGGGGTGTACATTAAACATATCAATTATGTGCAGAAATAATCCTCATAGCAGCAGTCACTACAAACAACTTTCAGACATGCATGTTCATTTGCATATGCTAAATGAGTGTAGAAACATCATTAGTTACGGTACACCAAAGAGAACAAAATCAAGTGTTTTAACACCACTGGAGGATGGTCAGCTGCAAGTGAAAAGCAGTTACTGAACAAAAATATCTGTCACTATTGTCTTCGGAGTATCCAAAAGGCAGCAGCCGGTGCTCATGACACCAAAACAGATTGTGCTTATACAGCAAGTTTATGTTGTTTGCTGTAATTATTGTAAAACATTTGACCAGGGTCATGAAACCAGACAATGTCAATTAGTACTCTGCATGCAATTCAACTGGAATAAGCCCCAAGGTGGTATGCTGAAGAGATTTAAGGGATGCATTATTGCATTACAGAACTGCAAAGTATATAAGCCAAATAGCAATTTCAGTGTATGAGATGTCTCAACAGACTGTTATCCCAAGGTAAACTATAGTAAACTTCACAAAAATTTAAGTAAAGAAAAATGGCAAACAAATGTTAACAGCAAAAATTTAATATGGATGTGTAGGTGTGTATGTGTGTATAATTATATGCTTATACACCATCCAAGCAGTAGAAGATATACATTTCCCTTTTAATTCAGTTAGCTGGAAATGCTTTTTGCTTTCTCTGACAGGGGTTAATGGGCACGATACACAAGCACTGACAAAGATAGCACTGAAGCATTAAACAGGAGCATCCTAATTTTCATGTGAGCAGATGTTATCACCTCATAGTTAAAGCTGATTTTTAGCTCAGAATATTTGACTGCTATAAGCAGTTGAGACTTTGCTCTCTGTCTTTCTAGAAAAGGCAAGTTTTGCTCCTTTTCACATCAAGAAAGTCATGAAAATGTCAGGTTAGTACTTCCAAGTGAAATCTAGAGCTCTCGCTTCCTCTTCCTCCAGTTTCTCAAATGTTCTTGCCATGGCTGCTTTTAAAGCACTACTGAAAGAATGGTCTGGCTACAGGTGCAGTCTCTACCATGATGCAAAGTTATTGCACAATAAATCCAGGAGCACCTAATTGTGCATTTTAGCATCCGCATTAATTCCACTGTAAAGATTTTGTTAAGATTAATGTTAGTGTACAAAATGCTGAACCCCATTGTGGAATTTCCATATTTAGCCATACCATTTTCTGATAGATGTATTGAAAATATGGGGGTTTTAATTAACTTGCACCATGAGGCATTGACAAATCAGCATAGAAGCAGGCAATACTGACTCTGACACGTGTTCCAGTCCGTAGAAATCAGCAGGAGTTATGTACTCACTCTGGCTAATTGAAAATTGAGCAGAAAATTATGTTTGATGCCTCATGCACCTTCATAAAGAATGGGTGAAGAAAGTTGCATATCACAAAATCAAAGAATCATCCAGGCTGGAAAGGACCTTTAAAATCCTTGAGTCTAACCTTTGACTGATTACACCATGTCAACTAGGAAAAAAATAAAATAAAAAAAAAATCTCACTTATATTTCTTTTCTGTAGCATAGCAAAAAAGATGTACAGGCATTGGGACTTCCTTTAAGAAAGAAATGGCTGGTCAATATAATATTGTAAACTGGAAATAAAGTATTGTTTTTTCTGTAAGAAATGAAGTATTAATGACCATCTCTACTTAAGTGCCTGCACCTATGCTTCCCCAATTGCAGCAGTTTTGTTAGAGAAAGACATTGCAACCAAGTTACAGCTGCATAAAAAGACAAGTAAACATGCTCACATGAAAGGGTATTATATATGAAGTGTGAATATTTTTTTGAATGCCTTGGGTTCTCTCTACTTCCACTTACCTCACCTATGTACTTCATCTCCCACCAACACTGACTCAGAAAAATGTGTCCTTCCCCCAAAACAGATGTTATTCTACTTTGAGTTTTACCTTAGAAAAATATTTTTCCAAATTATAAAAGCTCTACCCTGATAAACCTAATATCTAATCATTCACAGCTGTAAATCATTATTGATAGCATATTACAAGTTGTATTTCATGTAAAGACCTTGTATGTCCTTGGGCAGATATTTCATGCCAAAACCTAGATCAGAAAGCTATAGTCAAAATATAGCCTCCATAGGAAGGCACACCATATGTTTCCCTAACTGATTTAAGACACTGCTTAACAGAATGCTTGTTTTCTTAGGTTACTCTGGGAAAAAGACTCTTTCAGGGAACCCGCACATATATGCCTATTTTATAGCTGCATACAACAGAATTGTTTATAAATGGTTTCTTTACATGCTATTTGTTTTTTTAATTTATCTTCAGTGTGCACAACTGGAAAACCATGACAAGAAGAAACTCTGCTTACATGCAAAAAGTACATAGGGGTGAAAACTAGAATGCGATATGTGAACCTGTGACTTACTTCTCTTGCATTCAGTTATTCAGTTCAGCTATAATTTTTTCTTTTTAATCTTTGGTAAATTTAGTAAGAGGTTTAACTACCTTACAGCTTCATTTTAGACATTTCGCCTGCACAAGCTCTCACATAAATTCCCATGTCTTTCATCACATCTTTTTTTTTTCTGATCAATGTGCAAACACCCACATAGATCTCCTCTCTTCAGCAAAATAACTTTCTTAGTAATTCTTCTCAGATCTAAAATAAAAGGAAGACTCCCATTTCTGGCCACGACTTCTACACACAAATATCTGCTACCAGCTACCTATGCAGTAAGGGCAGAGCAGAGAGATTTAAAATAGACCAAAGGTAGGTTGTGAGCTCCTTTAAATGATGGAACTTGCCTTATGACAATGGAATAGCAATGGTATTGAGGCCACTGCTGCCTAATTCTGATAGCTGTTTTCAATTTTCATTGCGCTGCTATTCTGTATTAGAAAGTCATACAGAGCTAAGACCTTTTCTGTAAAATAATAAATCTCACAAAATTATTCAAGCAAGTTTGAAGTTTTAACGACTTTTTTATCCTGTGCATTTTTCCAATAGGATCACAGAATTGTCATGCAAAGTACAGTAACCTAAGAAACAGATCATAGTCACATATTTTACTGTACTGGCTTGTCACGAATACCAAATGTATAAAAATTTAACCAAGAACAACACTTCTTTTTATAACTTCTTCCTTTATCCCTTTCCTCAATATATCTAAATCTGTTTCTGGCAGCACTAATGAGTCTTTAAATTCTGTATGAATTCAAGCCAAGGGGCTGGGATTTAATGCATGCTGGACTTAAGAGATATTTCTTCCTATGGAAGAGCAGAAGGCCTTAAATGAGATGGAGTATCTGAAGATGTTAGGAGTAAAAGTGTGTAAAGTAAAGTAGCTGTGTTGAGAAAACTGCCTAGAAAAGAGAGAGAAACTTTTCAGTGTGTTTTCCTTGATCTCATGCAGGGAAGATGAGGAGTGTATGCAAGGTAAAGGACAGGAATACACATTTTCTCAAGTTGCCATGTCGTTTGCAGTTTCCATAATAATTATGACTCAAACAAGGTGATTTTTCTGTAACGAAACTCCCATCTGGGTGACTGAAGCCTAATTGTGCAGTTTCATCACAATTCTGATTTCTGTGGGTAACTGTCACAGATACTTTGACTTATTCGACACTGAATCTAAAGATTGTCTAAAGTGTAGGAAGTAGCTACCTTCTCTGAGAGCTGTAAAAATTTATTGGGAGTGATAGACTTAAGGATTTAATTTCTCTTATCTAAAAGAAGACTGAGATGTGATTGTATTGTCTTCTATAACTACCTCAATGTTACTTATTAAAATACCAGCTACTAAAGAGATGCTAATTTGGAAAAGAAAAACAGAAGGAATGAATGGCTTGAAAATTGGCTAGATGAATTCAAAGCCCTGCATAATTCAGAAGGAAAGTAAAAGAGATCTTACACAATTTATTCTATCTGTGGCTGAATCTCTCTTTGATTTTCCTGCTAGTTTTGATGCCATTTTTTAAAAAAATGTTGAGTAAACAAAATTCAGAATGATACATCTTGCAGAGCATTAGGTCCTTATGTTAACAGTGTTGAGTGAGACTAAGAAGCTACATAAACAGTGTGTATAAGTAAAACTGTAAAGTATGGAAGCTGGCAAATAACTGAGTAGTCACAAAAGCAAGGTCAATATTTCGGGGGACTGAATTACATCTGCAATTGCAAAACTATGTAAATGACCAGGAAGTCATATAAAAAATGGGTTCCATGTCTGAGAACAAGAATTTCGTGTGAAAAATTGGATAATAGGAGTCTGAATTTACAAGGGTAAAGAGACTTGGAAAGATTCCCAGGACAGAAAAATCTTCTTCTAAATTGTTCCAAGACAAGTTCTTTAATCTGTGTATGAGTTTCTAAACTCTCACACTTCAAGGAACCAGAAAAAAATAAGTTGGGTTATCTTTTTGGTATGTAAGATATATATTTTATTTTTGGTGGCATAGGCCATGCAAGTCAGTTGGAAGATCTAAGCAGAATTAAGATTTCATGCTATTTTTCATGGATATTTTTATTTTGTGGTTAGATTTTGTCACTGTTTTGTTTTGAGATTTTTTTTTTTAAGTACATTTCTGGCAAGAACAAGTCTATTATCTTCTAATCATGTCTGAACTGTTCTACTCCTGTTCTATAAATAGGTTAATCAAGATTGCTAATGGTAGAAGAGGTCACCAGAAAAGCATAAGGCAAAAAAAATATATTAATAATTTAATTTGGCCTCTTCATTTGTGTGGCTTAAAAATTCACAGTTTAAAAGTCCTATCACATCATTTGAAGATCTTTCTTAATTTTTGACTTCTTCTGTTTTTGCTAAGTTTCTCTGTGCAGCTTTTTCTCATGCACTTATGCATGTTGAAACGTCTATAGATGTGGACACATAATCTAACTAGATTAATTCAAATAAATTTATCAATAAAACTTCCTTTTTATTATAGAAAGATGTCCCACATGTGACAAGTAAACTTCAAATTTCCATATTAGCTAGGATTCCAAAATATATTCAAAACTTTAGCTAATACTTACATTTCAAACAGCTTCAAAACATAACCTAATGTGATCTGCCCTTTCTCCTTTTGGGTCTTAATTTCAAAAAGTTTAATACTCAGTTTTTTGCCACTAGATACAGAGGAATTTTCCATTTGTTTTTGTAAGTCAATTGAATCTAAACCAAGGTTTTCAAAGTTAACATGACAAACACCAGCTCCAAGATTCAAGCTCATGCCCTGTTCAAGTTCTGAGTTTATATTAAAATGGGCACATGTTTTCCTGTGTGTCTGTATTGCTCTAGAAGAAAACTCTCAGTGTGCACTGGAGGGAGATGCAGGATACTCCTACAGTGGTCTGAGCTGAGAATTTCAAATTGTAAAGGCACTTCAGAATACACGTGTCACATAATATGTATTTACCAATTGCCTAGAATGTATATTGATTTTTACTGGTTTATAATTCTGTTTGTAGTCATTAAATGGAGAGAAAACAGAAATATATGCTTTAAGTACAATTTTAGAACACAACAAATGTGTTTAGATGCTAAAATCCTTTTGTGAACTAAATGCTGTGAACCAGTTAAAACCCATCAAATATTGTGATGTTTATACTATACATGACATGGTATATCCTGTAGATTTGAGCAGAATTCTGAATTATATTTAAGCCTTTGGGGGAGGAGGGGGAGAAGGGAAGGAAAGGAAGGGTCCAGTCTCTGGTTCTGATTTGTGATCCCAGAACCGATAATACAATTTAAAGTACAGCTGATGGATACAACTGGATTTGGTCTTTGGACGATAAGGGAAGTACCAAACCCCCTGAAAAATGCATAAACCTCCAAGCTAAGGAATCTCAGCTCTCCTGTGGTCTCTTCTAAATCATGCATTCCTGTCTGCACAATAGCCAAGGGTCCTGGAAAAGATGACTTTGAAAAATCCACTACAAGTTCCAAGTATTTTCCCCACTGAATACAAAGTTGTAATTGGAGTCGCAGGGGTTGTGTAAGGGGTGATTTCAGCCTGTTCTCATATAGATAAGCATTTTTGCACCTTGTATGACCTTGATTGTCTGACAAATGAATAGATATAGCAGTAAGTTTCTGTTCATTTGAAACAATTATGTGCAGATGTTTTCGAAGGATAAGAAAGCTGATCAGAAGGTACTTGAAATCCAGGAAAAGATAAATATAATATATGAAATAAACAAGTGCAACTGACACTGCTTGGACCTTTAATTGATGTATTGTGCTGACAGCAGTACTGAACATTCAAATGTTTTTCTCAAGACTGTGGAAACTTTAACCCCTGGGAAGCTTAGCCATGGGAATTACTGCAAGGAGTTTCTCATTGCAATTTTTTGTTTCAAAACAATATTGAAAATTAGTGGAGTAATTCAAAATAAATACAATCCAGCCACGAGCTTTGCCTAGATTTTGATCTGAACCTTTCTTCAAGTTCAGGCAAGTTGAGATAGTGTTTATAAAAGCTTTTGTCATTTATGATCTGTTCTCTGAAGGAAATGAGATCATAGTGTTTTCCCTTCTCTTTCTCTGTATCTGCCTGTCAACTCACCCCTGTAGGACAGAGTTTAAGTCTATTGGCCAAATGGACTACTTTGACATAGATCTTCCACATATTTATTTCACAGAAATTATTTTCAAAATGATAAAATAAAATATTTGCTTTGTGACATAGCTCAGTTTTAACAAAATAGTACAGAGTTTAAACTGGAATACTGGTGGAAGCATGGAATAAGCATTAAGTGGATCTTGTGCTATACCAGCTACCAATACAATCCAAACACAAGACACCAGACTTCTATGATTATACTGTTTATGGTATTATTTTTTATATTTCTGCTTACTACAGAGGTAGGAAATTCCATTATTCCATATTAATTTTAATTTAAACTTCTTGTGCACTAGAGGGAAAGTAAAATGCAGTAGTCTCTTCTGCTGTATAATCTTCTCTGTAAAGTCCTTTTTGTATCTTACTTCTCACAGTTTTTATCACAATTTCCTTGAGCCATCCCTTGCCCTGTTTTTCTCTGAGAGAATATTTAATTATCATGATATCCATGAAAAATTCTAGAAATACACTGCTGTCTCAAATGTTTCCATAATTTCTTTGTGGTGTCAACAACTGGAACTATAACTTTTGAAACAGTTGGTCCTTTCTTGAGTTTCAGTTTTCATTAATCTTTGATTCAGACAGAAAACTTGCCCATCCTCTCTCTGTTGATGAATCCTCAAACCTGCAAGGCTTTCAGCAAATAAAAAATATTAATATTTAACACAAATAAACAGGAAGGATTGTAAATTTAATGCATGAGATATTTGTTAAATTTTAATGACCTAAATTTGGTTCTTTACAAGACTATTTGTCTTCAAGCTGTAATATATGCAGCTATATATATTATAGTTTCAATATAAATAATATTGTGTGCATATCTATAATACATATAAAGATATATTTTTCTCTAGGAAAATTGAATTTATTTAATTTTATAGAAATCCCTTGTACTAAGTTTCCAAAGTAGCAGATCAAAAAAACTGTTGTAAAGGTAGACATCTGTTTACTGAAAGTAAAAAAACAAAGAAACACATCTTGATCTGAGGACTGAGTTCACCATGAAAAAAATGGCATTTTTTCTTCCTTTTTGATGTTCCAAGGCCTAACACTAGGAAAACTAGCACTTCTGTACTGATGTTATCATATTTTTTCTTTTTGTTTGGCAGGGAGGGGGTGTTACAAGAATAGTCAAGGTGTTTATACATTCCCTTTTCTGCCATTTGCCTCTCCATCATATCTTCAGAAACTCTCAGAGCCACCAGTGAGTCAGGCAGCAGCAGCACTGAGTTAGAGTGAGCACAATATTACATGAACAAACGAACCCCCAGAAGAGTCTACTCAAAAAAAAATAATTATCCATGTGGTTATGCAAATAACACATCTGTCCCAAATTTACACCAACTTGCACTTCTACAGAATCAACCAAGAAAAATACTTCTAAGTATTTTTTGAACAAGATTAAACTCATTCTATGTCATTAAGAGCTTTCTTAGGGAAACTGAGGCAAGGGAGCTTGACAGCTTCACATTAATTATCCTTTCATTTCAGGTGAGGAAAATAGAGTTTCCTTCTGTTAATTCAATTTACTTCATGGTTCTTTTGCTGTCTGCTCCCAGTTATAATTTATTCTTTAAGTCCTGTGGGCATTTTACTTGTTCTTCCTGTAGCTTACATTTTCACAGAAGAGTTGCATTGGATTCCTCTTGCCATTCTACTCAGCAAATTAGCTTAAATGAAAGGTTAGAGCTTATGCATTTATGAAGCATGTATGTATTTATAAAGTTTTTTCTCCTTCTTTAAAATTACAAAAAAATTCAATCCTAACTATTGAATTGTAATATGTGCATCGCAATACTTAGAATGTTTTAAAAACTCTCTCCCAGGTCTGTTTTCCTCCCTTCTGTTATGAACAGAAGTAGCTAAAATATCATTCGAAGCTTAAGAGACTTGGGCTAATATTCCAGCCCTACTCTCATCAAATCCCATGGAGAAAATGGGATTTTTAAAAATTTTTTAATTTTATTCAAAATTTTCAAGGTGAAGTGAAGGAGAAAAATAATTGTTTGACTTCAATAATGACAGCAACAACAAAAAAAAGTTTTGCTAGAAAATTTCTATTTGGTTGTGAATATTGGTATTGTGGGGCATATAGAAATTTACGTATATTACTCCACATATGAATACTATGTGGTGAATTTTGTATGCCATTCAAACATGTTAGTGTAATATGAGCAAGATATTGAAGTTTTTGTGCAAGTGGCCATGATGAAAAATAATGGAGACCAGAAGTACCAATATCAGATAAAAGAGCTGGAGTTAAAATAGATGCTTCAGACATTTATCTGTTTGTCCATCACTACTTCTAGGCATTGTAATCATGAACTGAACGGTACTTTATTGCATCCATTGTTTTAGGCCTCTCAACTTTAAGAAAAAACTGTAAAAATAATTAAAGCTTCCTGGTCACGAGGCTTATTTCCTGATCCATTGTCTATAACTACTCAGGAAATCACTTGGCGTTAGTCACTGAAAAGGCCATAGGTAATTGCTCCAGCTTTATCACTTCCTGGGCTAATGCATGGAGGAAGCGGACATGAAAACAATAAAATTTTCAGTTAGGCTTCATCTGCCATTTAAAAAAAAAAAAAATTACCAAGGGTTTAACACTTGACTGTTACCTCAGTCTTGAAGGGGAAATTGACAACCAGAGATATTGGTTTGTACTCTTATATTTAGCATTGTATACAAGCAAACTGCCCCTGAGTACAAACTTTGAAAACTTCTGTTTTATTCCAAAATATATATATTGTAGTATCTTAGTAAAATTTTCATGACTAGAATTTGTGACAAAGTAAACAGACTGTCAGACTACAGCTTCGTATATAATCCAAATATAATTAAATATCCTTACTGACAAATAATAATCTCCCATTGTAAGAAAAAATGTAATACTTACTCTTATCTTTCCAATACAATGCAGCTGAACTATAGATTCAGACAATTGTTTTATTACCAACAGCATTTGAAAGTGAAAATAAATGATAAAGATAGACAAGTGGACTTGGAATTTAAAACAGACAATTTCATTTTAGAAACAAAGCAGTTTACTACTTTTTCACTTTCCATCTTAAAATACTGAGCCTCTGTTCTTTGCTCTAGGTCAGTTTCAAACTCCTGATTGATAGACTCTGATTCACTGTGGAATCAATTACTGAAAATAATTGTTTTCTCCATGTTTTGTTTTACAGACAAAATTAAAAAAAAAATAAAATTATATTTTTATACTTTAAAAAATTTATATTCCTGAAAGGAATATAGACACTTTCCAAAGCACTTCCTTTGCAGATTCAGAGGAAAGAACCAACGTACTGAAGACATCTTTAAGTATGTACTGACAGCTTATGGAGAAGAATTTATATACAGTGCAAAGTGTATTGTATTAGCTTTATTTTCATATGTATAAATCTAGTGCTAAGTAACACCCACATAGTTGTTTTGAACATTTGAAGTCTGAACTTAAGCATAAAATTCACTAGAAAGTAGAAGAATTAGGCTGCCTTGGAGATTCCTGTTCTTTTCTATGGTCCAAATTTACTTCAATGGAAAATTTCAGATCATACAAAAAATGTAGTTTTATTTATCATTGCCAACAATTAAATATTTTACATCATAAGTATTGTATCTAAAATTGTTTGTTTCACTAGTGTATATTCTTTTTAAAGATGGTGTTTTATTTCAGAGATGTGGACACGTATCAGACATTTAAGTTAGGGTTGCATCAGTTTTAGATATTAACAACATGAATTTACAAGACATTTTGGGGAAATGAATAAGCAAGAACATTAGATATCATATACTAATTAGAAATGTTTTTAAAGATGCAGAAGGATTTAAATGCTTTTGCTTAGCATTTAATATGGCATTGAATGTTCCACATCAGTTATCTTATTAGCTCTTGCATAAATGGCTTATATCTTTCATTGATGAAAAAAATAAATCTGCATAATCCTATTATTTTCTGCCATGGCTAAACTGGCCCAGATACACCTGTCTGCTCTTGTCTGTGCCTTAAGGAATCAGTGCAGCTTTCCCACTCACTCTAAGGACCTGCAAATACGGTAGTTAAATAAATTCACAATTTGAAAACACTTAGCATTCTGGAAACCAGATCTTATACTTGGTCCTGAATAAGACCTTTTCAATTCCTTCTTGTTCTTAAGTAAGATATTTAAAATTCTTTCTTGTTCACAAAATTGCATAGTCTTTTCCCTTCACACAGATTAACAATTTTAACACTGATTAGAGTGGGCAAAAGAAGCACAGAATTTCAGTTTACTTCTTTTTTTTCTTTTTTTAAATATTTTTTAAAATAATTTAATTCCTCTTATAAGATTTTTAAATTTGTGCAGTTCCATTCTAGAGGAGCTTTGCAATAATGAAAACTGAAGCCTATAGAAGAGTTCTAAGGTAAAGTAAACCTCGGAGATTCTTCATTCGAATCCTGAAAAATACATACTTCTAGCTGGAGTTAGGACAGACTGGTAGTCAGATGCACCTTGGCTTTGCTACAGAAATCTGCATTGAGAAACTATCTGTATTCATATCCATTACCTAAAAGTTTAGGGAATGTTCAGTATATCTACACAAAAATTAGATAAAAAATAAAAAATACTGGGAAAATCATGAGAAATGGTCATTCTTCTTCCATTCCAAGAATGCAGTGGAGGTGGGGAGGGTGGGGAAGGCACAGGAGAAAAAAGAATACTGTGTCTTTCAGCTCTTCCTAATCACCTTCTTGACCCAAAACCCTTCTCTTATTTCAGGTCAGGGCCCCTAATTAGCTGTCAAGCACGCCGTGTTGGCTTTCCAAAGCTGGGTGGAAGGATAAGACTAAGAGGCTAGAATATAAACAGAGACTTCTGAATTTGGTGTACGGTGACTGTCAAATCAGTCTGTCTCCTTTATGGACACTGGCTTTTCATAGCATGATTTTCTGTACGTCTCCAATTCAAAAAGCAAACATATACTAGTGTACTTTTTACACAACATATTTTGAGAAGCAGATCTGATCCCTTGCTTTCAAAGAGTAGCAATAATATAATAATATAAATATCCCATAGTCATTCCATAAAATATTGTGCAGCAGCTCTTTGGAGGGAAGTGTTTTATAGAGTGAGAAAAGGAGGAAGAGAATATGGTTTGTGATAATTACCACCATTCTCAGGATGTTCATAACTGCATATTTAAACATTTATACAAGAAGATAAGCTTTGAAAATATAGCAGTATAAAATAGTCTTCCAGATGCATTAAAGAAAATTATAAAGGAAAACAACTGTTCCTTGATAAGCTGACAGAAATAATTTCAGTTTTACACTGGAGAACAAAAACCGAAAGACTGAAAGCAAATGTTGCAGCTGTAGGGGTTCTGCCAAAGCCAAACTGCCATATACATTAAGAGTGAGCCTCAATATAAGGGAAAGCAATTTTTTATACCTGTGTAAAATTGTGGCTCAGTCTTTAATTGCAAAGAATTTCTGAATTGAAGGTGGAGAGAAGAGTCTTCCAGGTTGAGGTTGCATGCTACCTGCTGGTGTTTAGGTTATATCTTGCTGACCACATTTGTTTAATGTGATTCACTTGAACTAAAAAACACAATGTGGCTGAACACTGAAATGATACAACATTACAAAGGGTAGGATTTCATGTCCATTTTGTTTTTTTCTGAAACACTTGAAATCACTGATAAGCTTTAAAAGGGAGATTTTTTTTTTCAAAAATACATTAAAGTTTATGAAGGTACGTTATAGTGCATACTGAGCATGACAAGTTAATTGACCTGCATGTGTTTTCTTCATATGAATGATGGGGACCTTCTTTCTCATCTCTCAACCTCAAGCACAAGCCTTAGGAAGGAACTTCACCTTTTCATCATCAAGGTCACCACATTACACTGTGAACAGTGCTGTGCAATGTAACCACCAGAGTTTTGCAATCATAACCTTGTGTTCCCATTGGCATATTAAGACCACTACCACTTGTAAACTTCAGCAGCCAAAGCACTCAGTACTCAGCACCTTAATTGTCTTGCTTCCTCCCAGGTAGGACTTCTCAATTCTTTCTTTACTGTTATTTTCCTTTCTGAACATTTTTTTAAATTTATTTTCATTTCTGTGACTGTCAAAAAATCACCAATCATATTTCTAAGCTGATGATACTGGTGTGTATGTGTGCAACTTACTTTGACCAAAGAATTCTGAAAGAGTTCACAATTCTATGGAACTTAATCAACACATTTACAATGGACATTTTTAAATGCCCGAACAATTAAAATGAATAATTAAACCCCCTAACAATTCTAGATTTTTTTTTTTTGTTTTGTTTTTCCTTAATAGTTAACTTGGGAATAAATACAATGAATGATGAAATAAGCTTCTAGAAAATAGTTTTAAATAATTGTTTTTTAAAAATCTGTCACCAAGGCTTCAGTTATTATAAAGGAACTCAAATGTAATTCTGTTCCATTAAGCTTCATTGCACTTAGATGAAACAAAAAGCTGTTACACCATGGTTTAAAATATTTGACACATTCCAAATGATCACGTGCTTCTAAATTTCTCACATACCTCCTTTATACTTCCCCCTTCACTTATCATTTTTATCAGAAGATAATTAGGATGATCACAAGAGGAAATGGCAAGATTTTCCAAAGTGATCACTTTCCCTTTTTCTTCTATGAGAGGCTTCAGCTCTCTAGCAGATCAATTAGTTAATTGGGCATCACTGCTCTAACACAGCTTGCTTGCTAAAAAGCTCTCACCTTAAACAAACTGTCACAATCCTTCATTTTAGAATGAAGGCTGGAGGCTCATATTGGCCTCTGATTCTGTTTCTTTGAACATTCTTATCTGGGGATCAAACTGCATGTAATGCAATCTTCTTCCACATGAAAAAGAATGTTACCAAAATAAACCTGCTCTGCTGTCCCTCTCCTTCCTCACTTTCCTTGCCATAGTGATGACTGAAAAAGTGCATTATTTAAAACAAAATAAGAAAAAGAGAACTAGTGGAAGCCCTCAATTAGGCTGAGAAAGACTGAAAGGGAATTTTATATTCTTATGGCATTTTAACTTTTATGTCGTTATTGAGTCCTGCATTTGATTACATTGCTGTTGTGCTATTAATAATCCCTTATATAAATACACAATCTTGTACTAGCAGAGAGGTATAAAGGTGGTTATAAAGTTTTAAAAAAACACAAAACAAACAGACAGGTATGATGTAGCTTAGTGGCTTTCAGAACTGGTCACCCATATACTTTTACAAGTTATTTCAGATATGTTTTGGCTTAAATGTCTCCTTTAGTATCCTATTTCTTAGCAAGACTCCCAATAACAAAGTTATCTAAAATAAAATAAGGGCTGAATGGGTAAATATCCAATCATTTTGTGTTGAAGTATTAGTGCAACTGTGATAAATATACTTTACTTACAGATAGTACACATTTTCACAAGTACTTTTCTAGGTATTTTACACAATATACAATACTTTTCTAGGTATTTTCTTTTCCTGTGTGCCTGCTATGCAGGGCTACCCATAAGTTACAGGAATGGCATTTTCTAAATGTGAACAAGGCAAACACATTACCGTATTGTGAAGCACAAGCATTGCACGAGAGAATGCCATTTCTCTCCATAACAATGGGGTAGCTACCAGATGTCTCCCAGGTCTGAAGCTGATCTTTGAGACTAAAAGACAAATGATAACTTAAAAGCAGCTGCTCTTGGGGAGAAGCAACTCCTGCAAGAAGTGTCTTAAAACTATGGAAAACATTAAAAAATTAAAACTGTTTATTGTAGTGGTCTGTTTAAATATTACTATCAAATTTTACATTTCAGAGCAAGAACCTTATTAAACACAAAATTAGGAGTTTTCAACACTCAGGCAGGCACTCAGTCCCAAGCTCTTTATTAATAGCAGTGATTGAAAAATATACATCCAGGAACCTTTTCACTCATCACTGAAACAGAACTGTGTCCAAAATCAAATGTGGCAGCTGTTTAGCTGTACATGACAGTGCTAAACAAATGTTTAGACAAGGAAAATCAAAAATATACAAAAAAATTGCATTTTGGTAGGATCCATTTACAGAAAGGGGTGCAGAAAAGTATTGTTTCTAAATGTTTAGAATGTATTTTGGACATCAGGCTTCAGCTGCTGAAATATACCAGCAACTTATTGATTGATAATATGTTTGACTTCAATATTTTGGTATATTAACTGCATCCTTAATTTAGCAATAGCAATAGGATAATTTTTTCTGAACCAAGTATATATATAAGTATTGTCTCCAAAGGCCTCACACCAGTGCTGAATGTTTCCCACTGCATTCAGGATATCAGGTTTGTCATTACAGTCAACTGCTGTTTTGTCATTAGTTTGAACAGAGGGTAAGCAAAAGTGCTGTAGCGGTCTACAGGTATTTCAGCAATTAAATTTGTGGGCATCAAGGCCTGTACCTTTGGAATGCCAAAAACATGGACTTAGGAAGGAATTGGAACACAACATTGTTATTTTACTTGTGGTTGTTGCTCCCAGGAATGATAAAAAAAGACGGGAGGGGAAAAATAAAATGAGTTTTACATTTTAAAATGACCTGTATTGGGGATAAGGAAGGAATTATGATAGTTTTAACTGAAAAGGTGTTTTAGAAGTAGCCAGTGTTTGCAGGGGAAAGGTGTTCATTGTGGGCTAATGATACTTTAAATAGGATATAGCTAGATCTGGATTTGTTTAGTAATTCAAGATGTTATTGTATTTTCCCATAAAGTATACAGGCTGTTAAATAATCAAGAATATTGCAAGAGACACTGCAGGAGAATGAAATGCATTTAAGGAAGTAAGCCCAAAATATTGAACGATGAAGGTTTTAATGGTGAAAACAGAAACTCTGGGGAAGGAACTTGTATGAATAAACCTCAACATCACATTGCCCTCTTCATGTTTAGTCATGAAGATCTTTCATTTACCTTTGACAAAATGAGAAGGTAAGAATGAAGTCATGTCACAGGTGTCAACATTCATATTTACACAAGTAAATGGTAACTTGGATATTTATGCAGTGGAATGAGATAATAACAAATAATTTTAATTAAGATTTTAAGCATTCCAATTGTATAACGATATATTATATGTTGTTCAAGCAGCCAAAAAAAACAAAAACCTTTAGGGAGGAGGTGGAACATAAAGCAAAAATATGTTTTTAGGGACATGTGTGACAATCATAGTCAGTCTTGGCTAATCTTGTACCTAAAATTCAATAGACAGCCCTAGTGGATGCAAGTGGCTTTAGTTTCCTGGTGTTACTGATTGTGGCTTGTTAAAAATGAATGAATGAATGAATGAATGAATGAATGAATGAATGAATCTATCTTTAAATTTTTTTCTCAAAAGTGATTAAGGAAGGATGGGACTCCGTAAGACTTAGTTTGGCTGTTGAGCACCTAACAGCCATATATGTTGTTATGCTTGCCTCAGGTACAATTTCTTGCATGGGTTATGCCTGGCCCATCATACTGAAGTTTCCTTACTGAAGTTTTTCTAAGTAACAAAGAATGATCTCCTAGGTGTAAGAAGGCAGACAGAATTGTAGATTAATTTGAAATCAAGAAAACTGTGGAATTTTTTTTGGTGACCTGACTAGGCTTTTTGACTAAGGCTCTTAAAAAAGGCAACCTTTTTTCAAATAACTTTATGTTTTGCTACAATGTGGAGGTGAATGTAGGAATTGTGACTTTTGAATCTGGACTGCTTTACAGCATTTGGATATTTTGGGATGGTCAGTCTGGCTAAAGTATAAATCTGACCTACAAAGATTTTTATTTTGCCTTATCAGACGCTTGAGCTGTTTCTTTTTTTGCAGTTCAAAGCTCTTCGTAACTAAGAAAAATGCAGTTCTATTTTATTGTAATTGGAAATTGATACAAATTGACCATGCTTAAACTGTAAGTTTGCTTAAAGTTGGCTCTCAGTTATGTGCCTTAACTATGAGAGTATTTTTTCCCCAACAGAGCAGTAAAATCCAGGACCAAATGCAGATGGAATGCTGCAAGGGAAGAGAAATTTTATAAATCACCAAGAAAAATGCATAGAATTATATGATGAAGATATATATAAGGATCACCGTGTCATTTTTATTGCCAAGAAGGATTGATAAAAGAGTGAAGTCTTTACTGGTTTTGCGTTTCTCATGCTAAATGGATAGGTGGTCTCAGATAAATCCTGTTTTTAGAAGGTATGACAGTGTGAGAAAGCTAAGTTCATTCTTGCATTAAAACTGACTTTGAAATCTACTGATTACAATTTCCAAGATATATCCAAGAGGGCTGTAAACAGAGCATTTTTCTGTTCATCTTGATAATATCTTGATATTATGTATTGTTCACATAGATACACATAGTTCATATATATACGATAGGCATTAATAGACTAATATTTTAATACAGAACATTTAGCAAAATTCCCCAAAGTAAGGGAGATGTGCCTTTGTTTAATTTGTAATGGGCACAGGATTTTCTGAAGAAAAATTTAAACTATTATGGTTGTGACACTTGGGATATTTTAATTTACAGAATTTGACCTCTGCAGACTCCAGAGCTGATAAACCATGAACTGTAATTAATGCTTTTTGCCACCCCTCTGCACAGACTTCTGTGGTGTTCTAAGTGGGGAAGTACAACTATGTTATTTCTAACTTTTGTTTTGCCAATGCAATCTCCTGATCCCACCAAAAATAATTCATTCTAGCATTTGTTAGCAAATCCCCTTCAAAATATCGCTGAAAACTTCATAAAGTACATTTAAAGTGCCTTAAAATTTGTGTACTTCTTCTTAAAGCTGTGAAATACCCTCTTATTCTAGTCTCATTTTGATTCAGGAAGGGCATGGCCTCTGTGAATGCTTTGAACATGAGGCTATTCAATTACTCAAAAATGGATATATCTAATAAACTTGTGACAAACTGTTCTGTGGTGTGCTTCTAAATATCAAATAACACTCCTGTTGAGACAGAAAATTCAGCTGTAAGCCAGCTTGCATCCATAAAAATAACAAAAAATAAATTCTCGCATACTGTAAATACTCATTTATTGAAATAATCTTTAAACACATTTGCAATGGAGGCAGTATTATTAATTATTCTATATCACAATGGACTACTCTTTACATCTTTTGCTATATTGTTATCATCTTAATAAATCTGCATTGCTAACAAATTCAAAAGATCTTTGTAATTTTGGAAATTGAAAATAAGAGTATATGAACTATTCTAAAATAAAACAAGTCTATGTGGATGAAATAATTTTAATATTTTCCCTCTCATTAAAATACAAATTAAAAATACCTCCCATGCTACTGCAGCATTTCAATACCAATATTATCATTTTGCCTAGACAAAAAAAAACCACCCCAAAGATTTATGCTAATGACAGAAATTATGTATGAAATAAGCATATGCCAATAGTATAGAGTACTTGCTTTTACTGGGATACATGTCAGGAAAGCAGTGGATTTTGTACGGACTTAGAGTAAGATGAGCACAACTCATCCATTTTTTGGATTACATTTTTCAAAGCTGTTCAGCACATGTGTTTATTTTCCCAGTCTTCTTGAGAAAATTCTGCTCATGGCACACAATGGCTAAGAATAACTCACTAGGCATAATGCACTCACTAGGTCTGATAAATGATTGATTCGACTGAGGATTGTTTTAGGATTGTGGTTTCTATCTGGACCAGAGCACGAGGGATCATCAGAGCAGTTGTAACTTGACTTGAGTGCCCAGATGGAGATAAGGCTGTAACTGAATCCCTCTGTCATCATGCTTGGACATGGAACCTGGATCTTGTCCAACAGCATAATACTTTCAAGCATTGCCAGCTCCAAGTGACACAGTAAACCTGGAGCAAATCATAGGAGAGAAAAATTATTTTCTGGCCTTTAGTTTTGGAGCTCTTTCCACACAGTTTGCATTTTTCCTGAAACCTGAATTCTCTCCCACCCTACAAATGTTATTACATGGTCAAAATACACAAAGCCACTCTAACATAATGAGGAGTTCATTCTAGTCATTCAATAAAAGGAAGTATGCTTGTTAAATCAAATATTCACATATCCAAATGGTTGGCAAGTGTAATAAAGAGGAGTCAATTTGTTAGAGATGGTAGGATTTGTTCTGGTCTCAAAAGCTGGGCAACATTGATTGAAGTTCAGGCATAGATAGAAATTAATTAAAATGTACATTTTCCAGTAGTCTGCAAACACAGGGATGTGCTCCTTAGGCTAGTAAATAGGACAATTGCAGGCAGCAGATATTTTGGGTGAACCATGGCAGAACATGACTGTTTCACTATCAAAAGAACAATTTACTGCCTTAAGTACCCGGCTTTCTGAGCAAAACACACATACATTGTTAAAGAACATAAAAGTCACTTTCCAAAGGTTGCTGCTCCATATGTCATATCAACAAAACATATCATCCTGCTTCAAAGCATGTGGACCACTATTAAATAATAAAATTAAATTCATTCTTTAATTAACAGGTTGTATGTTATTAATAATTTTTTTATCTTGCATAAAAATACATAAAATTGTTCACAACTCAGCTGTGAATATAAATGTCTCCCCTCATCTCATTTTAGCTTTTAGCTTTTAGGCATACTTAAAATGGCTACAGTTTTAATCTTTTTAACCTAAACAAAATTTGAAATTTTTAAGTCAATATTCTTGCATTAGCCTTCAACTACAACATGGGTTTGAAATCAATACAATGAAGAATGTATGTTGTGGTTCCCATCAGACCAAACTACATTTATATGTCTCAAGGAATTTTAGCTGCCAAAATCTGTAAAGACCTAGGATGTGTGGAATAATTTGAAAGCCTGCAGTAATCCAAACTTGAAAGCATAGAGGAACAGATAATAAAGATGATAAAGGATGGGATGGGATGTATTGATTAGAGTGATATTAAAATGGTTTAATTTTTAGTAACATATTTTATTAAATAAATTTGAAAATTTCAGTTAATATGATACTTTTAAAGTTCCATTATTAAAAAAAATATTAAAAAAAATACTTTTCTTCTGCAAAGAAGGAAAAAGTTAGTTTAGCTACATGAAGATACAAACCCCATAATCATGTAAGAAAAATATTTAAGGAAAACACAACCATAGCAAGTAGCTATGACTTTTGTGCAGTTCACCTGCCAGAGCTCTGACAAGGTTAACAACAGCAGTTTTAAACCTTCAAAGACACTTCTTCCTTAAATATGCTTATTATGTTCTAGCCAGGGACCAAGCTACTAATCAGGGTAACAGACAGTTGTTATTTCCATGACTTTTCTTGAAACTGTAGAAAGCAGTTTCATTTTGGAGAAAAAAAAATCTCATCTGGATCTGAGCACAATTAAATCACAGTTCTGTACCTGGAGTGAGGTCATGACCTAACCATTGAGGGGAAGAAATGACAAGATCACAGAGATCCCCAAGATCCAAATGATCCAAGAGCCACAAAAGTGAAAAGTTGAAAATAGACATTTTCTGCTGCCCTTTCCCCTGCCTACACTTGTCTTTGTGTTCACAATCATTGTGCAGTACTAAATAAAGAGTGTGGCCTGGACTGGTTTCCTTCTCTAAAAGAGAAACCTGTAAACCCTTTCCAGAAGCCTGCATATTTCATTTTTGCTTCCCTTGCAGTCCACAGCTGAATTATGTAGAGAAGATTGAAAAATATAGCTTGGGTACAAAATATATCTAGAAAAGAAAATTCCTTGCCTTTTTTTTTTTTTTTTTTTTTTTTCCTTATAGATACCTCATTTTCCTTTTTCTCTCATATAATCATTCTTACTGCAGTCCAAATAATAAAAGGATAAACTTGATTCTACTATGGTTCTTTCATCATCAACAGAACAATAATTTGCATCCTAATTGCAAGTGTTTTATTATTCATGACCAATCAGAAAGAACACTGAATATCTTCAGAACCTCAATTAAATTTCAAGGCTGACAGTGTGAAAGGGGTGGGTGTGGGAGTGTGGAACAGTCATGATTTGTCCCTAAAAACTGTAAGCAAATTTGATTGCAGAGACAGAAAGAATCCCCACAGGACCATTTTATAAAGCATTTTTCCAGATTCTTTTGTTCTGTCAGTCTCTGGATTAGAGAAATAACCTTACTGCTCTCTACAAAACTTCTCAGATCAAAGCTGAATTAAAAGTTAACTTTTAATGGAACTTCAAGGAATGAAAGTGCAAGCTGTATAGTCTAAGTAGGCACGACTTCTTATTAGATATTCCTCGTGATGCACATTACACGTAGGTTTAATTTCTGCATGTATAAACATTTCTTTATCTTTGAAGGGAGAGATGTCTAACCCATTTTCTTTCTGGGATTTCCACTGACTGATACCTTTAGCAGGGGCAAAACTGGTCAGCCTGAGAGATCCCTGCTGAACTCAGTCAACAGGCTGAACATGACCTTGGCAGCTGTTTCTGTTTTCAAGGTCACTACAAACCTTACAAGCTGTTTTCCTTTCCATCCCTTGTAGGATTAAACAGCAATACAGTAAAAAACAACTAACTTAAATGTAAGTCTCAAGAGAAAGTTAAAAAACAATAAATACATAAAAGGGGTAGGTATAAGGTTCATAAAAAGGTCCATTCAGGGTCATATCCAAGGACTACGGCTCTTTTTCTGTTGCTGTTTACTGCACCTCTAGCTGAAGGCACTGCATATTTAGAATCTCTACCCAGCCACCTCCTGACTTTCTTTTTAGCAGAACATGCTTCTTATAGGATTAAATTAATAAGATAGGAAGAAGTCATTATTCTATTAATGTTCCGAACTAGAGGTACTCAGCTTGCAGCCTATGAATTAAGACTGTGAGAGAGAAAGGATTTATTCCTTTCTTCCATCAGAAGTTTTGAAACCCCAGTCTGAGTATGACGAATAGCTAGGGAACAAGAAAAGCTACAAAGAAATGCTTTCTTCACTAGTCACTCAAGGCACACTAGAAATCAGGAAAATTAGAATCTGTGACTCGAGTTTATGTTTCTCCCTACCTAGGTTCAAGCAAATTGGGAATAATTTTGCTTGCTAACAGTGACTGGCAAGCAATCTCTGGGAATAAGTGGAGAAAATGTGCCATCTTTGCATACCTCACAGCCATTTAATCTCTTGTACTCAGGGAAAAAAAAGTCATAGCGTGTAAGTAGGCTGAAATTCAGGGCTACCACACAGCAGGGAGTAATTTATGAGAAGTTTCTGCCTACTTTAGCAAAGTATACAGTTCAAGTTGAGCCAAGCTGCTGAGGGAACCTTAAGCATGAGCCTAACCCTAAGCGGAGCAGTAAAAGCAGCCTTTTGCCGAGGTGCCCAGCACATGGGTGGCAGTGAGCAGAAAGGTGTGAAAGGAGCAATGCAGGGGACCAAGCCTCTGTGAATAAAATGGATCAGACCCAGAAATGTTCAAAATATACCCAAAAAACAAGATTAAAACTAAACTATGTTAGATGTTGGTGCCAATATACTGATATATTTTATTTAATACTAAAAGAAGCAAAGAAAATAAAATAGAAAGAAGGAAAGAAAGTGAGAAAGAGAGAAAAAGAGAGAGAAAGAAAGAAAAGGTGAGAAAGAGAGTTATGGGTTATATATAAACATATCATGCTTCTGGGGGTCCCAACAATGTCTTGCTTTTCCCCTCCATCTGGTCTTCTGGGTGGTGAGGGTCCCCCACTGCCTGCTGCCTCTGCTGTGCCAAAAGGCCTTCAGTGGATGCAGCTTTTCCCAAGCTGAAGGTCCCCACAGCTGGGCTCCTCTGCACAGTGATTCTGTTCAACTCACTACCTCGAACCAGAGGTTCTTCACTACACACCCAGAGCCTTCCTTCCCCCCCAGCCTTTGGTGCGAGGGTCTGTGCCAGCCTGGCAGCTGATAGCGCCGGGGCTGTGGCCTGCCCCTCAGAGGTGCTAAGTTTGATCCCCCCATGAATATGTTCTTCTCCCCCCAGCCCAGACCTGGGTCACTGTCTTATCTCCATCAAGGAGCAGCCCAGAGCTTCAGTCAGAAACCTATTCAGGGTGTGGTGGTCTTGTCTGCAGCTATTGTAATGCAGTTTTGCTACAATAGTCAAAAGTCCTTCGTGAAGATATTTAAACAATAAATTATAACATTCAGTCTCCCACAAACAGGATGGAAGTGTTGTCTTTACCATAAATTTCAACTGCCAAAATGGCCTTAAGCAGTTGTAGGAAGGCTAAGACTGTGGACCAGAAAGTTTGGAACAGTTACAGAAAATCATCCCAAATTTCCTATGCTGTACCAGCTCATGTTGCCAAAGGAATAACATCCGCTGCTTTGGGGCTGTGCAGTGCAGCTGTGTGAATATTCAAAAGTACATTTGAAAACTGCAACATCAGCAGGCTTCATTTACACGTGGTTCTGGATTCTAATTTAGTAAATACCCCACAGGAATAGGAAACACTTTAAACATATTGTCATAACTGAGAAAAAACACAGGGACTCCTTATATACACTAATCATTATTTCTCTCACTTATGCCAATTTGTTCTGTCTGCTTTTGCTTAATTGTTCTTTTTTCATTCTTATATTTTTTTCTCTACTCTATCAAGCAGTGAAACAATTGTTTATGAAACACAATTAAAAATAACTTATTAAATGTATTTTAATGCAAAAAATTATGTACTGATATTATATTTTGGTGGTATTTGCAATTACACAATAGGATATAGTCCATAAGGATTATGAATCTCCCTATTTTAAAGCTATTGTTATCTGCCATTAGGAAAAAAATTCTCTCTATAGAAAATACTATATAGCACATTTGTGTGTATAAAAATGGTTTCATGCCTCTGCCTGAAACATTGAGATATATATTTATTCATATATTCATCGATTCATAATACTTCAAGAGCACAATCAGGGAAACTATTGTACTAGGCCCTGGACAAATGAAATCCCCTCTGATTTAGAATATTTATAATGAATGATGCAACTGTAGAGTTAAACATTCTCTTTCCATTCAGTATCTAAGCAGATAATTAACCTTTTCCCAGCACAGTAATTCTAAAAACTTGCCTCAGGTCAGTGAAGTAACAGTAAAGGAAAAGATGAAGTGCAATAGGAAGATCAGCTTGTAAATTGTTGGCATTCTTTTTGCAATAGCTTTTAAAATTTCCATAGTAACTATGATAAAAATATGGTACCTACATAGTTACCTGGTACTTGATCATATGCTGTGCTCAGCATTCCATGCTAAGCAATATGGTGATGTTTCAAAACATCAGTTCTGGCAGGTGATACACGTGAAGAAGGATGTCCATCGAGTGGTCATGCAAGGCTATTGGCCACACATATTCAAACAATACACTGTCCTGCATGGAAAAGAGTGTTGTTCTATGCACCTGCAAAGAACATTTTTTTTTAAATTCTCCTTGCATCCTACTATGCTCAGAGCTGATCTGATTATCTCTGTCTTCTCACTTCTTGAGTGCACACTATTAGTTGGTATTGTGGCACAAAACAATTCTGCTTCTTCCCTGAAGGAAACCTAAGATTTCAGGGCACAAGGAAATCCGTGTGATTAGTTTCTTAGTCATTGCACATCATGCCTGGAGATGCTGAGACAGTATGTACATGAAATTTTCTAAATTCCCTAAACCTCTAGGAAACCCTGGAATAAATCTAATAGTTCCATGGCTGCAATAATTTCCATTTGGGATCAAAGAAACCAAAAAACCAAACCAAAAAACAAAAAAGAATCAAATAAAAAACCCTAACAAAACCCAACAAAATGAAACAAAACAAACAAAACCCACCAAAGCCAAATTTTCTCATACATTTAATTTAAAAACTGACTTATTTTTGCATAACTATACCGCAACATTGTTCAGTCTGCCCACATCTTCTGTCTCCATGTTTCTTCTGTCTTTTTCTTTAGACAATGCTGTCTTCCCTAAAAACTTCATTTCATGTCTTTCCAAGACCTTAATATAAAATTATTTTTCTACATTTCAGTAGATGGCTATAAAGCACACAAAAAGGTGGATCAGGTTAGTAACACAACAATCATTTAAGAGCTGGAGGGGGAGAAGATATTGGAAAAAAAATTATTCTCTCCTAGTCAGTAAAAAAATAATTTGGTTTCTTATGGTTTTTCTTTTGAAATTTTACTCTTAAATATTTGTAAACCATAGAGCAAGCAGAAAAAAGTAGATAAAGGATTAATGGATAGTGGGTTCATACATAGAGAATATATATATGTATATATATAAAATGTAAGCAAAGAAACAGAACACTATTGGGGTTTTGTGTGTGCCTGTGTGTGTTTTGGTTTCTGTTTGTTTTGTTTTGGAGGCTTTTTTCTTCTTTTTTTTTTTTCTCCCTCTTTTTTCCTGGCTGAAAGCTGTTGCCTGGGTCCATTTCCAAAGAGCTAAACATATAATTGTGTAACATGTAATTACTCAGCTTTCCAATTATATACAGCAGGGTCAGAAACTCCCTGCATTTGCATGAAAGGGCTAATAAATTGTGTCTCAACACCTGGTCCTTGCTTGAGGAAAATAAATTTATTGAATGAAATCCAAGGGTAGGGAAAAAAGTATTAGTGCTTTTTATTCTCATTTTTTGCCAGCTATTTTCTTTCTTAATAAAACTGAGGATGCTGCAGTAGAATTAGGCTGGAAGTCTCAGAAATCCTGAGTGTCTTGATCCTCCTAAGAACAGGTAAGATACTTAAGGAAACAAATTATTCGAATTATTTTTCTAATTCTCTGAAGACACCATTCAGCCTAGCATATTCCACGATGGCAGCTCATTACAAGGTACATCCTGAAAAGAAAAATAGATGGCTTATTCCCCAAAGATGATTATTTAATTCTAACCAAGCTTTTTTGTCCTCTTAGGATTGTCACTTTTCTTCACCAACAAAGTTAGTGAAAGTCCATCAGAAATTCTTTCACAAAGACAGGTCTTTTAGATTCCTTTATCAAGGGATTAATAGAATTCTTAAGTATTCTCAGTATGTTCATGTTTTCACCCTTTCTTTCCCAGCTCTTGTCAACCAGGTTTCATTAATTTTTATGAGATTAAGAGAAGTAAAATAGTTTTCTTTCTGCTTTTACAACACTGACATTTCTCTGTGGAGTGGCCAGTCACAATTCTATTCATGAAGAATACCAAACATAGCTATTTAGTTCATTGTCAGCTTCTATCAGGAAAAAATACATCACCTAAAGGTAAAAAGTAGTTTTGTTTATCAGTAATATAAGTCAGTAAAGTGTTGAAAAACTGAAAATTCACCATATGTCCCACAAACTCAAAGTCATGTGTAGGAGATGGGACAAAAGTTCGGTTCCAGATTTTCTGAAGATTTTAACCATGTTCATGCTGAATCCTTCAGAGTGTTAAGTTAAAGTCTAGAATCTATAGTGAAATTTGCAATGGTTAGGAATGTCCTTAAGGTCACTTTATGTTCAAGGTATAAAGAAGTTGATCAGAATGAAACTCAGGACGCTAAGGAAGAAACATCTAACCTTGCAAAACATAAATTTAAAAAAGAAAACAAAAACAAAGAGGACAGTTTAATGGAGAACATGGTGGTGGTGCTAGGTTGACAGTTGGATTTATGATTTTTCAGATCTTTTCCAACCTTCATGATTCAGTGATTCTGTGGGTCAACCTTCTTCTTCCTTATCTGGTTGAATATGCGTTGGGATGCTTTCTTCCATTGTCTAGCTGATGAGAGACAGTAACACAAGTAGCTTCTCCACTCAATATCGTGCCCCTTCTTCCTCTGTTACATCTGATTTTTAATGTATTTTCATATGCCTAGATAAAAGAGAACTTACATGTTACAACAGTTTCATTTATCTTCCTTCTGTGACCATAATTATTTTAGGGTTGCTATACCAGTTAGATTAACCTATATTTTTCTCTACTACAAAATTTGATGTTCAAGTCACCATTCAGAGGATTTAAAATCTGTCTTAGATTTTCTATTAATCCCTTCTAAAGCTAAATAACCATTTTGTTATATTGAGCAGATTGATGGAACTATTTAGAAACTCCTCCTATATCTGATTCACTCCCCCCACAGTATATTGTTCTTGTACTTAATATTATGTATTTACCATTTTTTAGAAAAGTGTTTATCACACCCCTACTCACTTTAAACTGTAAGCAGGTTTCCTCAGCCTTTGGAAGTGAACTCACAAACATTTGTGATTTCCATATGCCTGGCTTTCAGCTCAAATTGTGATTCAAAGCCTTTTGAGACTTCGAGTAATCACTGATAATTTGATCATACCTTGAAAAGATAACAAGGTGAGTAAAGATTGAAAGTGGCAGATTTTCAGTCCTTTCCATATAATATTGGAACACAATATAAAAACTGAAGGAGAATTTTTAAATTTGTGCAGTTCTAAAAACATATGAGAATTAAAAAGTACTCACCACCTAAACCAAAGGATGAAATATGGACTCATTTAATGCTGTTACAGAAGCTCCCTCAAGCCAGTGTTTTCTAAATAATAGGCATAAAAAGTCTGGATGTTTTCATAGCCAAAAATAAAAAGAAGTAGCTGTAGATCTAATTGCATTATTGAAATTTATAAGTTGTTCATGTTCTCAGTGTCATCACAGTGCACAAGATATCCATGTTTGTCTCAGCCTTTTGGAAAAATCTGCTAAGAGCACTTGCTACACTGACCTCTTAAAGCTAGTATACATCTAAATAGGTGTGTCAGAAAGAAAATAGGCTTTTGAAATACCTCAGGAGGTCTTTGGGACTTTGAGGACCTTTATTCATAATTTATCTTAAAAAGGTAGTCAATTTTTTTTTCCAGCTCATTTCCATATTAAAAGTTTTGAGGGAAATCATACGAAAGAGAAAGAATGTTGTTTTAAAAAAAATAAATCTTCCTAACCACATTTACATAGCAAATTCAATATGTTCTATAACAGACCTGTTCAATTGAGAAACCATTATTTTTACTTAAAAAAAAAAGCTGGAGAACCACATGAAGGACACAGTGTCATCTAACATGTTTAAAAATGTCCATGTCTGAATCCATGACAAATCTCTCAAAGATCTCTCCTGCCTTGAAGTGGCTGCTTTTACACAAAGATGCAGAAACCTCCACGGAGACAAGTACCCACAAGTTTATAGGCACTCAGGTTTCTGTAGAATGTAGAACTAGAAATGGCATATAGTTTTTAACCAAGAGCCTTAATTTCTTGAATCCAAATAAACTTCATGATGCTTCAAATGTGGATGTACACATTTATCTCCATGATTTCCAAAGCACCATCTAAATCCAGAAGTGGATGTCTCTGCCTTTTTCTCTATTTCTTCCATTGAGCTAAATTGAAAATAGTGGCTCAGGCCCCTATAGATCAAGCTGAAAAGAAAATATAGCACTTGTGCTTTCAAGAACATTCTTATCCTTGATTATTTAATGGAAACTCATCCTTCTCTCCCCTTTTGTGCAAACAATTGTGTGATAATCACCTAATAGCTGTCTTCAGTCACAGAGGTGCAATTACAGAAACAACCTAATAAAACCCACTAGAGTGCTATTTTTTATTATCAGCATAAGGTATCTTTTTAGATGACTAAGGAATAGCTATAGGTATTAGTCTTTAAGTTTCAAAACTCTATTGGTGAAGGAAACTAACACATAGAAAAAAATAATATTCCATTTTATTCCTGAGTAATAAAGAAACATTTAGAAGAGTGGAAGAACTTTTCTTTCTTGATTTTACTTGAAAACATAAGCTGGTTTATGATCAGCTATTGCATTTTAAGGATGAGGCAGAGAGAAGAGGAAAATCAATTTCCATTTGGCAGGTATTTAAATAGCTGTGTCATGGTTTGTCCCAAGCTGCTATTTCAAAACATATCTGAAGTGATTTAAAATTTCATTTTCTTACCATCTAATATTCATTTACTTCCAATCTCAGTATGAAACTGATTATAATTCTAGCAGGATTCCATCATCCCATGATACTGGCTAGCATTTAGAAATTCCTAGTCAGTGAGGGTATCTAGCCTCGTATTACTCAGATGCTTCAACCATAAATTTGATTCTAGTCACTGTTTTCAAAAAGATCCCAGTATAACTTTAGCCTTTTAGCACTGGCTGTTTAAATCATATCATAGTCCACATTGGTTAGGAGCTATGTTTAAGAACTCTGTTCAGAGGCTGCTCTCCTGTGAGCACAGGTCAAAGTTTCTACTTGGCATCAAACATTCCCAGCTAGCCTTGTTTAAGAAAGAGAGAAATCGAATATTCACAGTTCCTTTCCTCCTTGTAAAATAATTCTGAAGTTGTTACACATTTAGTGGGAACATCTGGATCCATGGATAAAAGAACACAGCTGTCTTATATGATTTATGATTCCATTTTCCTGTCTTTACCCGGGGCCAATTTCAGTCTTTTTTTCACTCTCACCCCCCATCCTTTAACTCATATAACTGTCATTCTTAAAGTATTTTAAGATGGTTCTCACTTTCTGACTGTCCCAATAAATCCACCTAGAATTTCTTATGCTTGTTACCACAGTATTGGTTCAACTGACAGATATATTAATCTTTGTACAGACACATTCTAAGCAGAGTTTTTTAATAAAGATAGCAAAATAATAAGGGTTAAAATTGAATAAAAAAAATATTTTTTAATGCTAAGGTTTTGCACTGTAATATGCCTCATGCTCCTGTTAATTTAGCTGAGTAATGTCAAAAAGAAAAACCCTATTTTATCCTATTGAAAATTATGTCTCTTGATGATTCACATTTACAGTTGGACTTGATGCTCTCAAAGGTCTTTTCCAATCTAAATGATACTGGCAAATGATTCTATGATAATGCTTAGGTAAGTAACATGAAAAGTTACTTTTGTTACCATTTTTCTTTATTTTCTTTATAAAACATAAATTAATTACATTCTCCTTGAAAATTATTTGTCGTGGGTTCTTCAGCATGTTACTAGCAGAATGTGAAAAATTATTTCAGAACTCAATTTTCTGACATTTTTTTGTCTGAGCTCAGGTACATTAAAATTTGTGGTAATTTAATATTATGACTTCTGCCTGTGCATTTTTATAAAATGCAGCAATCCTGCTGTGGTAAAACACAACCTGGAGTACAGTTTCCTTATGTGAGGACATGACAAGGCACTTCAAAATCAACAGAATGTTGTTTATATTAGATATTAGATATTAGATCATTATATTAGATATTAGATCAGTGTAACTATATAGTGCCTGCATATAATACTGGGACAAAAAAAGAGATGTCTGATCTTAAGATCAGACATTGACAATAGGATAAAGATGGCTTAAATAGCTTCAAGTCTTTGAGCCATAGGCTTAAATCTAGGCTGCTGAAAGCTATTGTAAGTTACAAAATCCTCCTCCTCCTCCTCTGAGTTATTCAGCATCAAGAGACCTGTACAGAATCATGCCTGTGAGGACAGCAACGTATTTCAATTCACCAAGACTTTTCCATTATCTACAACATGCACAAGGAGAAATGTGTTATGTCCAGAATTAATTTGTGCTCATATTATTTTGTAGGAATAGAATTTAAGTAAATTAGACTATTCTTGATGTGTAACTGGGGAAAAACTGAATCCAGAAGTGCTTGTTCCAAAAGCAGAAAGCTTGGTTATCTTTCAAAGACATGTAGCTATGAATGTATCTATAGAAATTCCTTGAGTTTTACTATGAGTATTTATTTCTAACTCATTACAGCAGTACATCAAATTCCACAGTCTATGGATTAATGATTCACAGGAAAAATAAATATTGAATCAAACAAAAAATTGCAAACAATTCTAAAAATACTCCAGTAAATGTTCTTTTGCTGACTGAAAATCTTGTACTGGTTCAGATTTCATTAATTTAATTTGATACAGACCTAAAAATTATATCTATTTTTATAAGTACTCCTATAGGAAAATTGTTTTTTTTCTTGATTTAAATCCTGTTTTGAATAAATCAATGATGAAACTTCTACTATTTCACTATTTCAAACCATAAGTTGGTTTGTCATGAGAATTTTCTACTTGATAATAACTGGAAAAAATCAGTTTTCTTATTTTTATGGTAGATGAGATGAAACTACCTCTTCCTATTTTCATGTCCAAGGAATAGAACTTCATTTTGCCTTTATTGTTGTCTATATATGGAACAATACTTGAACTTTCTACCTAAAATCTCCTAGATTCTTAAAACTCTTTAAATCCCAAAGGTGATTGAATGATCTTAAGAGTCAGCAAAGAGCAAATTGTATTTTTTCTCAAACTAAGTGACTGGATTTGTTTTATTCACAAAACCCTAAAAGTATACCTTGAAATGAAAACCTGTGAAGAGCCCTTGCAGACTTCAAACAGAAAAGATCATTCTCAAAAGCCTGTGTAATTTTTCACTTCTTCGGTGAGATTACAAAAAAATACTTGGCAAATTTATCTGTTTAACAGACACTACAAAACTACTACCAGATTTTAGTTATTTGTAACTACTCTTCACCAGAAGTGAAGCCTATGAAGATGCTTAAGGTATTATAGCACCTCACTTTTTACTGTATATCCATTTTCCCTCCTTCTTGTTTTTCTAGAGGACTTACATGTTTGTCAACTTTTAATGAGAGCCTTAAATCAGCACAAACCCTGTATTGACAAAACAAAGATCTTCTTTGAAACAAAATGGTAATTCTGCTTAACAAAGATCCTGCACCTTAACACAGGGGAAAAAAAATATCAGAGGCAACTTGTCAATTTACCAGTTTCTGAGTATAAGCAGGCCAAGAGTACAGTATAATTAATTGGTAAAACAGATCACAAGGGTTTAGGTTCCTGTACTGGTTAAAATTATCTATAGCCTGCTATTTTTTACAATGTCAATCTGCTTAATTTTCATCCTGAAATGATTGACAGAATGACCCCACAGTTATAAACAGGGTTGAATTTGATGCCTTTACCATTCCTTAAAGGGGAGAAGCCAAAATGCAGATGGAAAAATCGAGGAATGTAATGGTGTTTCTGTTATAATTAAGTTTTATGCAGGCAATACTCTTCATAATAAGCAACAGCCTGTTTAGAAACTTACCAAATAGTCAAATATGGCCTGCAAAACGTGAATTAAAAAGATTTTTATTATTTTACATATGGAAACTCGATTTGAATTTCTGCTCAGTTCATCAGGGAGAAGAGAATGAATATTCTTCTTCCCCACCAAAGAAAATAAATTGTATACTACTGAGAAAGAGATACATTAAAGAGAGGAGCATCTATGGGAAGTAATATGGGAATATGGGAATGAAATTCTTGCAAAGGTACAGAGAAAATGTGTGAGAAACTTGGGATGTTGATAAGATTAAGTACCCATGACACATTTTGCTGGTCTTCATAGCAGGATTTGGCTCACCTACCTATTGCTATTGTTCTGCCTTACATCCTTTAGGTAATTGTTACTAGTAGTCAGTGCAAAGAATGAGTTTGTCAGGAAAGAGGAAATGAGCTGGTGAATTCCTTTAGATGTTATATGTGCATTAAATCTGGACATATAACAAAGTGTAAATGACTGTCTTGTATTCGTAAATGTATTTTTGGGTTTTGTTTTTGTGAATACTTTAATATGTTTTTCTGAAACCGATAAATGCATTGTATCTGTTGTGAAGGAAAATTATGAGGGTGTGTTATGAAGTGTTTATAGACATACCTAATAATATCATTGAGATAATATATTTTGATTGAATTCTTCATCTATTAATTTCAAAAACTGGGATATTTTACTAGAAGCACTTTACTTTCACTGTTCTTTTATGCAAGGCAACCTTTAAGATACATATTCAACTGATTATTTTTGCTGACACTGAGACAGACAGAAAGAGAAAAGTTAAAAACACTGGGATCTTTTTCCCCTCCTTAAAACATCTGTTTTGACACATTTTTCTTTTCTTTTTTTTTTTAAAGTTTTTGGATTGTTTTGGTTTAGACCCCATGTAGAATGAAAACAAATGTCATAAACTGAGAGTTCTCATGTGCTGAATCGTTATTCTCCAGACAATTAGAACTATGGTGTGAGTGTGTCACATGTATAAATAAAACACAAAGGAAATGAGATATTACTTCAAATGCCTTCACCTATGAAATAACTGAATAAAAAGTGAAAAAAACACACATTATAAAAATTAAGAAACTGGATGAGTACACCCACTTTTGACATGAAAAGGAGAAAGATACAAACAACTCCCAAACTCCAGGTGCAAGGAATCAAACCAATGTTGTCTTGCATTCCAGTCACATCTTTTATTGCATATAAAATATAAAAGTCGTGTCCCTGTAACACTTTGCAACAAGTGCCTGGTCATTACTTATTCCTCTGGTATTCAATGTAGGGTGATAACGATCATGATGACCTAACTTGGGTTTACATGTGGGATTATCTACTCTTCCAACAAGGCCAAGACATTGGATTCAGAATGTGCAGTAGCACTGGCTATATTTTGTTCTCTTCTAAGTCATTTTTGTGCTAACACAAAGCAGTGCCTTGGCTGTTTCTTTCCATGGCAGAAGAACATTCAGTGGGGGGCTGGCACTCAGGGTTTTATTTCAGTCCCTGAGACTGGCAGGGGCAACAAGACTCTGGCCACTGAGGTTCCTGTCGCTGTCTCTGTTGTCTGAGAGAAAGCCAGGCTCGGTGCTGTTTGTGCAAAGAACACAGACCAGCTACAAAGTGCCATTTGGGCTGCCATGGGCTGTCATAGCCACTTCCTGTGTCTCACCCTTGGCTCAGGTCTCACTTGACCTTGGCTACCACTTAAGAACTCTGTGGGCCTTCCACAAGCCTTCAGTGATGTCATTCAACAGCAATTTTAAGGCTGCAGCTCCTGGCCATTAACCATCCAGAAGGCACTGCTCTGTAATATTAAGAGAATCAGCTGCTTCAGTTACCTGTCCAAAAACTATAAAGGGAAATATTTTTAATAGAAAAAATAAAAATATTTGAAAAGTCAAGTGACCCCTATGATTTTTTTTTTTTTCCTATTCTGGTATCAAAATTTCTTTAAAAGTTGGAGCAAAGGAGTATTGGGAGTTGGACTTAATAATCATTATAGATCCCTTCTCACTTGAGATATTCTATGATTCTATGAAGTCTCTATATGTTATAGGGTTAACACAAGATGGTCATTTGCAAAGGGAGTATAAAAATATTTTTTTTTTGTTCCCCTTCTTTTGATGAAGTTTAGCTGGATCCTGGTCATACAAACAACTTGTGGTCACACAAACACTGAAGTGTAGAAATTCAGATCAAAGAACTTGGTGTAAATATTAATTAATTTTGGTGAGTCAGGTTTCTTCCTGATGAATTTTTTATAAAAAAAGACACCAAATTCCTGCTGTACCCTCAGTGTTTTTTTCTTTTTAAATGTTTTTTCACCTTCAAGGCTCAAAAAGTACAGAATATCACAAAATAGGTATAAATTACTTTAAGGTGGCACAATGTTGGTGTGATCACATAACCCTGACACATTTTATCTAGTTTACACTCTGTGTAGACCATTAAAAGGTCCCCTTTTTCCTGCTGTAACTGTTAGAACAAAAGAAGAATGACAAGTTGAAAGAATACACAAATAAAGAAACAAAGTTCTGGGTGGACAAGAGAAATGAATCCTGTTTATATTTTACCTCACTGCTTTGGCAAGAGTAAAGGAGTTTTAGGAGGGGTGTAATTACAACTTACATATTCTTCCAGGACTTTTGGGATATGTTTTTTGAAAGTCTTATACAGATATACAAACTTGAGGTCTAGTCCAGTGGCCTGGAAGCTGGCACTTGAAATGCCTCAAGTCATCAGCAGCCTTTGTGCCCAATCAGAACAGTTTCTCACTGAAGTCTCTATATTGTTCTGTTGTGAAAGGGATCATTTCTTTTCTGTATACAGCACATTTTGTTTGGCATACACAATCAAACTGAGAAATCAACTCCAGCATAATGGTCTCAGTAAACTTGTCTGGATCCTGTTGCACTGTAAATAGAAAACAATAGAATCACATTTTAGTATTTATTTGTGAAAGCATTCAATGACACATGATAAACTCAAAGCTCTGGTTAGTGCTAAAGAAGCCTAGTAGAAATAAAGGAAGTGAAAATTCCAGAGTCACAATCCAAAGTACTTTACAGAATAATTATATAAGTAATACCTTGTCTTACAGTATTCCTCAGAGAATTGTATCATACAATAAATTGCATGACAGAAATGAAAAAAACAGGTTCTAGAAACTAATGAGGGTGCTAGACAGCACGCAGTCTATCATCAGTAGCCAGATTTTATTAAATAGCTTCTTCTCAGTTGGCTAAGTGAGGGACAGATGGCAGGTAATACGTAATTTCTGTGCAGTATTATTAGAGTTAGTCACTTAATATGGGATTTCAAAAATCTCTTATACTCGGAAAACATAAGAATTCCGTATTATTCAATACAACTGCTGCCATTGTGTGGAAATTAACAGTATATTTTCTTTTTCTCCAGGGCACTGCCTTAGTCTTCACTAATCCAAATAGAATTTGTGTGGCAAAAAGCCACAAATATAATCTCTTAGGTGTGACCTTGAAGAAGTAACCCAGTTAAATCAATTTGGTATTTATTCAGCCCTGACATTCTTGTAGCATCATTTGTTATGTGAGCCTTTCCGACTTCTCAGCCAACTTAATCCATTTCATTCTAATGCTTTTCTCCTGTCCTTATTTCCATACATCTTCATTACCAGCACTCCAGCTCAAGCTGCTGCTGAAGGGTTAAGATATTTATTAAATGTAAACTCAAACAAATGTTAGCATGGAGCAGCTACTGAAAGTACAGAGATAAAAGGCCATTTTCTGGCTTAATTAAAATTAATCTGAAATAATGGACTGCCTTGAGGAGGAATAATATAAACACATAACACTAATCTCACAAGCTCAATTTAAAAAATAATATAAGACTCCTAGTCTCATTGATATAATACAATATTTAGGAATAGAGGAGGGTTTAGAATAGATCAGAATAAGTTCCCTTACATGATATAATTCATAACTTTTTGATTCAAAGTCCAATTGTAATGTTTTGAAACAATTCATTATTAAGAGTTTCCCTCTGACATTGATAACAGCCAGGCTTTTGTAATGTGATCTTAATAGGCTATTAATACAAGGACAAGATTAAGGGATTTGTTCTATCCTTCAGTAGTGCCTGTAGCTGCCTCTAAGATGAATGCAAAGTATCTATTCATATTGATCACCGTAGGACATGTTCTTTGAGGTTCACACCCATCTTTCCATACATTATTTGGGAAAAACTACCTCCCTAAGAAAGGCTGACAATATTTAACTGGCCAAATTCTTTGTCAACTCTTTCTCATAAATATCTGGTTTTCATTTTGTGACTGTCCTGGAACCTAATGTGCCTTTTCCACTCTCTTTTCTACCTCAGTTTTCAAATAGCTATATTAAAAGAAGTGAGGAAGAAACCCCAAAGCAAAACATGTGTTGGCTGCAATATTTCAGCCCTAGTCTGCCTTGCCTTTGTTGAAATGTTGAGTCCCATGTACTGTGCAAAACATAAATGCTTTGAGAGATTGTTAGCAAGAATAGTTGCACATCTTGCAAAATACACTCAGTTCTTAGGATTTTTACATCAATGTAATTCAGAAAATTAATCCTAAATAACTAGATTGCATTTACCTCATTACATAGCTGTGCAAACACCTCATTTCAGAAGTAAAATAGTCTTAGTTCACTTTACCTTACTTTGCCTTGGAAGTAGATTATGTCAAATCAGATTTAGGTCCTTTCAACGTTTAGGGAGGGTATTCACATAAATGTTTGTGTGGTTTAACTAATACAATTTAAATCCACATTCTTAGACCATCCAATTAAATTCCCCCTGTGTCCTTTTGTAGACAGAACCTTCCCCTTCTTCCAGGGCTGCTCTTTTCAAAGCTATGTCGTTGGGATTGGGCAGAGTTAATTGCATTTCTTACAGGCTATTTTGCAATCTCTTCCTGTTTTCTCTTTGGTATCACGCAACAGGTAACTGCTTTAAGAACAAGATCTCTCTTCCTCCTGGATTATTTGCTCCTTTAGGAAGCTTTATTCTCACTAGGACATTTGTAAGGAACTGTTACAGCCCGTAGGGTATTGCAGGCTCTATTAAAGGTTGTGTTATTTTAATTGAAGATTTTGAACCTATTGAAGATTGTCCAAAAGGAAGTTCATTGCTGATATGATAGCTTTGTACTTGATGCTGCATGTGCTGACAGCAGTGATGCTAATTTGGATATACTGTGCTCCTGCCATAGACACAGGTCAGCTCAGTGATGCACTGGCCAAAACACACCCTCTGTAACACGGAGCCTTGACAGGTGTCCCTGCATCATCACAGTCACCCATGAAATCAGAGGCATTAAAGTCGGGTGAGTTGTTTGTTGGCACTGTACCTAGTAACAGACTGTTACTCTGATTGATAGAGACCTTCTAATATCCTGTCTACAGATATTGATGGACAGATAATGTGCTTTTGTGTTGTTCTTTGAATACTATATGTCTCTTTAACCCAGGATAAATCATAGAGAATCATCCTTGATTAACCCACATTTCACTGCACTAAACCAGGATCATAAATTTCCCCTAAGCAAGATCACAATTGCAGCAGCCATTCTAAGCATATCTTCAAATTTTAATTAATTTTTCTTTGTCTATTAATTCAAAAATTTTATTTTTGATTGGATACTTCAAAAAATTTTTGTCTACCTTGTCTCTACTTATACACAGCATCTGGCTGGCTGTAGGATCAAGGATTTTTTCAGATTTTGAGAGGAATAAACCTTTTCATAAAAGCTAAATCTATTTTTATCTCACATTTAGTAGGTCTGTGACAGCTTGGTGCTCAATCCAGACAAAAGCACAAAAGATATTAGAAACTTCTTTATATTGATAACTGCAAAGTTATTGGTTACATTTTAAACCTAACTATTTTCTAAATTCAAGTCAGGAATGGAATAATCTCCAAACATTTGTATTGAGGTACAAGATGTAATGCATAAAGTCAGTCTAACAATGAAGAAAGAAAAACAATTAGTTATATCTCTTTTTCTTATATATATTTTTGGTTACTGATAAGTGAGTATAGAAGTCTGGAAAATCAATACAGTGATTTATGGAAAAAGGAGTTATGAAAACAATTCACATTAAACACATTTCAAAAGTAGATATCTAATTAAAAACATTTTATCTAAAAAAAACTGTAGTAAGTTTACATTACTACCTTATACTGAGAATAGACACATGTAATGTCTTTTTATTCTTATTTTAAAGAAACACTGCAAAAGCTTGGAGGTATAAAATTCTATGTAAATATACTGCAAGCCTTATTTATACCTTTTATGTACATACAATTTATATTATTCATAATTAGTATGTTAAAAATACTGATAATAATCAGTATTTGCTGAAGAACAATTCTAATGCTCTTTCTTGGGACAAAAATAAAGGAAATAAGATACATAATATACAAAAATAAAAACCATACATTGCTGGTCAGTGGTGCATTAATAAAGAAGTCTAACTTACCCCCCACAAAAAACACAGTGTGAAAAAGTGCATGGTGCACTTTGGGAAAATGAAAAGTTTTATAAAGGACACAAGATCAAACCAACACAATAAAGTTAAATATTTGGTGGGCTGGCACTAAAACACTAATATGGAAACATTAATGTATCCAAAAGATAAGCAAGACTTATGATTAAAAAACTAATGAAACAAAAATCCCAGCTACCTGTCAAAGATGGTAAGGCAGGTTCTGAATGAAAATCTGAATTGGTCAGTTACAAATGAAGTTGAACTTCTTTTCAACAGTGAAGAAAGAAATTTATGTCCAATACTGAACATCCTAGGATGTTATTAGAGTCTAATATCCCTTGTATAACCTAACAGTAATGTTATAAAATTATTAATTTAAAAGCATTTATTCTTAGTCTTCGTTTTGAACTGCTCTTCTGTCCACTAATAAAAGCTTCCTTTCTCCTCTGAAACACAGCACACACATTATTCTTGCCTACACCTTCTTAATGCTCTTGCTCTTAAATAGGTATTGTTAAACTCTACACATATCCTAAAAGTGTTTAAAAAGCAAACCTTTTAATTTTACTGCTAATGGTGTGTTCTAAACTCCATATTTTCAGAAAAGTTTTTGTTTGTTTTTTTTGGGGGGTTTTTTTGGTTTTTTGGGGTTTTTTTTTTCAGAGATCAGTAAAACCTCCTAATTTGTTGCATATACTAGGTATGATACCTCATTGTTTCTGCAGGAATAGTAGTTTTCCCTAAAAGGACAACATTTTTGTATTGGAACTTTCATAATAAGAATAGTTCAATGCCTCAGAAGTGTAAGCTGTACATTTTCCTGTTTGTGGCTGGCATTCTTGCTAAAGTAGCAGTTCCTGGCTTGGTCAGGTTTTGTTGGAGACAGAAGAGCTGTATGAAATAGTGTGACGTAGAGTATAATAAAGTGGTATAGAATTTCAGCACCTTTGAGAGCCACAAACCTACAGCAATCATGCACCTGGAGAAGTTGTCCCAGGGGATCCATTTAATGAAAATGCACTGTAATTGCGAGAGCAGGAATTGCTCAGCAAAGCTTTATTGCATCTTTTGGGCTGTCTTCGATTTTAGCTGGAAGATTGCACATGGGAGTCTCTATGCATCTTTCAGAGAGCAAACAGCAAAGTGAAACCAAAGAAAACAGAAGAATGATCTCCAGGAACATAATTTGCAAGTCCAGACAGAATCCATCCAAACTGATGTGATTTATATTTGAAATATTGCTGCAAAGAGCTAGAGTATCTGTTCATATACTAAATAGGCAAGTATTACACAACAGGAAAACGACTAATGCTGTGTTTCACTCCTATTACAGTCCCATTCCTCCTGCTGCCATTAATCTGTTTCTAATTTTTCACCCTTCTTTTCCTTTCTTGGGCCTTATACAACTGTGTTGATTTTATTTTTGTTTTTTTAAACATTATTGCTTTTTTAGCATCTAAGTTGTTTCAGAAAGTTCCACAGAATAAGAAAGGAGTGGAGAAAAGCAAGACTGGAATGGAAAGCAGAGATGAATTTTGAACAGAAGCTTCCCAAGACCTTACATGGCATCTTCTTCTTTGCCATATGTTCCACACACTAAGTTTAGCTGAAGTAAACCAAATAATACTGCAGCTAACTGACTTTAAGATCAAGTAAAAGACTGTGGAAAATGCAGTGTGGTACGACAGAAATTTCAGGGAAGATCAGCAGATACATGCATTCTAAAATAACATGCTATTCAAGCAGGGGAGAGGCAAAGGATATTGTCCCAGAAAATGGACAAACTCTCTGTCTCCAGCTGAATGTAGATAAAAATATCATGGAGATTAATATCTGAGCTGAAACATCCAGGTTATTCTGGGTAGAAAAAAAGTACTCTGCAAAACTGTAATTAAATTAGTCATATCCATACTGGATATGGATATGGATAAGTACAAATTGTAACTTGGAGAGAAGAGTACTTTCAAAATTTCTTTATTGTACTGTTAACATTTTTAGCTAACAAATCTGGGAGCAAGTATGTCTACACTTTAAAAATTAGCTGAAATTTGTGGAAAAGCTGTGGAAGTCTCAAGAAATACACCTTTGCTATAAATTGGAAAAATGAAGTAACATCTTCATTTAAATGTTGACTTCCTGCTCACCTGATTGGATGCAACACAAAGTATTGTTATGGAATTCGAGGTGTATTTTAAGAAAAGCATAATCAAATTTGTACTAGTGTCTTCCAACAGCTTTTCAGTGAAGACATAGCAACGAAAATATTGGTATCTTCAATATTAGGAAAAAGTAATGGATAAAGTAATAAGATAATTACAGATTACATTGGAATCAAAATACTGAGCTTTTGGGGTTTTTTTTTGTTTTGTTTGGGTGTTTTTGTGGGTTTTTTTGTTCATGTTTTTTGATTTTGTTTTTTTGTTGTTGTTGTTGGTTTTAGCTGTTTAATGTACACAGCTTACAGGCATCCTTCTGTTTTGAAGCATAAAAACCTATCTCCCAAAAAATTCAATTGCTTGAAGAAGGGCAAAAATATAAATTCTAGATAGGTGTTTTCATAGCTCATGGAGACAAGGTCATCTAGTAGTCGATCCAAGGTGTTAATCAAAATATGGAAAGTCTTATGTTTCCATCCAGAATACAAAGTAGACATCCAGGTTCAGATTCACTGCTATGTCATGAATGAGAAGGTACCAGTAAAAACTATTACAGTTCTTTGAATAAAGCATAGATGAGGTTATCTTCTACTGAATTCCCTGATTTTTATTACAAAATTAGTTTTTACATAATCTGTGCTCTCCCCTTTTCACTCTCTTTTAAAAACCTTAAACAGTAACTTCATATACACAGATTTGTTTTTTTCTGTTGCCACTACCCAGTTTATCCACTAATTGTGTAAGTGGCATGACTTACACAATTTTGAATAAAGGGAATAAACACATTTTTCTCCTCCAATTTATTTTTGTAAAATTTACCAAGCATATAACAAAATCTTAAGATGATTATTTTTTTAAATTCTTACAAAATTATTTGTGACCTGCAGAACTGCTCAGTAATGACTACAGGAAGTCAATAGTTCATGTAATGGAATTAATTCCAAATTAATATAAATAATTCCAAATTAATATAAATCTTACAAATAAAGTGTGAGTTGATGCACAAATTAATTTGTGAGACATTCAAATTATGAATACTCATCAGACTGTGATTAACAACACACCAGCTGCTAAAATTAATTTTAAAAATTCCTGTGATGTTTTTAAGGGTGTGTATTATCATTTTTTCCTAAAGATAGATTGGGTGCAATGGATGTAAAAGAAAATGGAAAAAAGTTATTTCTTATTTCAGCTACATCATGGAAAAAAGATCAAATTTAAAGTTAAATTTCTCTCATAAAAATTTAAGTTCATATGTATTATAAAAATTTTAATGCATTATTTCTTGACACAAGTGATAAAGGTTAGAACAGGAAATATTCACAAAAACTCAGAAATGAAATTTTTTCTAAAATCAAACCAAAAAAGTTTCACGTTTTTCCCTGAATTTTCTTTCTTTTCCTTCTTTCTCTATTCTCGCTACACTGTGTTTTGTGTGAAAAATTTCAGCTCAGAACAGCACTGCCACACTTTTCTTAAAAATAATTTGCCTAAGTATTCATACTGGGAGTTTTGCAATGGACTGTAAGACTGAGTTTGGAGAATCATGTGGAGGAGGAGAGGGGAAGGGAGACACAGCCCTCCAGCTGCCCATGTGGCACACACTGAGATATGCAGTCCCTGCCATAGCACAGAGAAGTCACTACATGGGCTCTGATCTGTGGGGACTGTGGCTACACCTTACCTTGGGTTACAGCAAAATCCCACTCCTGGTAACTGCAGTATGATAAAAACTACTGTGAGAGGACAAGATATGTCATTATGTCTCTGAAGACTGATAATGTGAGATTCTAAGGTTTTTTTGTGAAGTACACAGATAAAGTTCATTGTGAGAATGTCCAGCCCACCTTACAGCTTTTTCATCCTTGTGTTTCCTTTCACACATAAGATGAGAATGCTGACATTTTACAGTGGACAAGAGGAAGAGGGGAGTGTGTGACACCTTAATGTCACAAATCAAGACTCCTTGAGAACTTGCCAAACTTTAAAAACAAAAAAAAGCCTCAGTGCTACTGATTCATCATGTGTCTGATTTACTGTGATAACACTCATTTTCACCCTCAAGAGCAGAGGTTCATAGTCAAACAGCAGAGACCTCCTAGTGATCTTTCAACTGAAATACTCAATGCTTTGAGAAGTCTGTCACAGTTTTATAAAAGTTGCTTGCCTCAAAATAAGTGGTATATCTGGATATTAGCAGGAGGAAAGCCTAACTTTGGTCAGCCTAAAATCTTACCTCAGTCTCTACTGACGATAACGTGCATGAACAATGAAAGTGAAAAGATCTGCTACTGAAAGCACCCGTGAAACAGGCCTTTATCTGATTTTTTTTTTCATGTATTTCATTTTAGCCAAAGGAAGTTTAGACACAGAAAAATCATTTTTTCTTAGGAAGGATTTATGCTTTATCTGGGGTTATATAGCAAGGTCTTTGAAAAGATTGAAAAAGCCAATTTATGCATAAAAAAATGTGTTGAATTTTCTAGATGCTTGTCACTGAGTTCCAGAGTCACATCTTGCTCATCCAAATTAGCTGCATGAGAAGTACTTACACTTCTACCCCTCGTACAAAGAGATATCTTAGTTTCCTTCTTTCACAGATTTTGTGTGTATATGTGTATGTGGTTTAGAGATGGAACATCTGTGTATAACACTGCTCAAAGGGTGATAAATACCAAGAGACAATAATGTTTTCAGCAGGCAGAGGAATATATGGAAAGTAGTATAATTGAAGCTAAAGATTCAGAATACTTTTTTCATATTTTGACAAAAAGGAGGGAAAGAAAAGTATTCAAAAGCCAGCATCTGAAAACTGTTATGAGATTATTTGTAGTTAAGTGAAATACATTTAAAAGATGAATATGACATCTGTTGACAAGTGAATAGAATTTAGTTTTAAAAGAAGTTAAAAATACATATGAAGATCACTGCTGAGTAAAAAGTCTTGTCAGGTAACTGAAAAAGAAACTGTGTTTATACGATATTAACCTAGAGGAAAAATGTTCACAAACGTGTGAAAAGCAATTCATTGTCTGACACTGAGAATACAGATGTTTGCCTGAAGATTACTATCAAAGACATGGGCATTACACTATAAACAAAATGTGCAAAGGAAGGTTTCTCTAGGATTTATTAGGTGTTAACCAAAGTAGACTGAAGGGGTGTGAGGAGAAGCAAGGGTATCTGCAGCAGATGTGTGAGGTTCAGTAGGATCCTGCTCACTGCTCCACTGAAGAGTCGCTTGTGTTCATTTCTGTGCTGGGGAAAGCTTTCACAAAGCACCCGCGTTAAATGTGGGGAGTTTGGTGCACATTTACTAGAAGCAGACAGAGCAAACGTACTGCTTTGGGCTCTGGGCCCCAGGAACAGTCCTTAGAGAGTGAAAACAACTTGGTGATGAACTAATTTTCTAGCATAAACTGGCACCAAAGGCCATTTTTATTCATAGTCCCGGAAGGAATATGACCTAGAGAAGAACATAATTCTTGACTCTCAACCTCCTACAGCTGTGACTAAGCTGACACTTCTGATTAATAGCTCTCTCAGGCTCAGTCTTGAAGTCACAAAGCAGCAATATTTCCAGCTAGTGTTTCACTGAATCCTTAGTCCTACTGGAGAGTGGAGATTTCTGATACTTCATTAATGGCTTTACAGCAAAGCAAGTAAGCACCTCTTAAAGCCATTAAAAACTAGGCACTCCTTGACACTGGCCAACATTGATATAATTCCTAATTCAGGTTTGATATAATTCCCTGTAATACCAAGCAGTGAATTGGTTCATGCTGAAGATCTGGAACAACCTCAAAGAACCTGAGAGCTCTTGGTGCGAGTGACAGAAAATAATAAATAAAATCTCAAACTATGAACAGAAAGACAGATAAATGTATCAAAGTAAATCAGGCTTCAGTAAAGACAGACTGGGCAGAAAGAACCAGTGTGGCTAAATTTTCACCTACAAGTGTTCTTAAACAGGATTGATGTGCTGATCTAATGTCCAGCTGCTGTCCAGAAGGATCTCTAAACTGCACAGCCCACCCCAGCTCCTGGCCATCAATTCCCACCAGCTCAAACACTCCTCTGGCTTCTCACTAAGCAGACACTACTCCATTATTTGGCAGAGAATCATAAAAACATGCAAAGTCAATATTTTCTGAGAGTTGAATTGGCCTGTCAGAGATCAGATACATGCCAAAATAACTGCTTGTCTAAGGTTTAGGAAGGACAGTGGACAAAGCAGAGTGAATGAGACTGCCTCTTTCAGTGGGAACCAAACGGTTCTATCAGCCTAGCCATATCAGCTTCATAGGTTTTTATACCCAAGCCCCATTCCTCTACTGAATTTCCAGAAATATATGCTAACCACAAAGTATGTCCTGTTTTGAAATCTGGGATCTAATTATTGCTGGATGTCTCCCTTGTCTGGTTTATACAAAGGTCATTTGAAACAGACAGATACCTTTCTTCTTTGTGTCACTAAATACATTGGCATTAATTCTTCAATCAGATCATTCAGAAATTAATGGCATTGTGCATAAAAGTGCCGATTACCCAATATTTTCAAATCTGTTACTATGTTCTCTTATACTCTAGTTTCTCGGTTTCTCACATCACTACAGAAAAAAAAAAAAAAAAAAGAAAAAGAACCCAACTGAAACAAAGTTTCAAATATTTTTATATCTTGCTTTTCTGTTTCCTGTGATAATTTAAATGAGGAATTAGACAAAAATAGAGATGTGGATTTAAATGTCACCCAGGTTTCCACAGAACAGCACCAATCTGTGATAGAGGCAACCTTTGTATGCTTTGTATACTTTACATGTATTGTAAAATTGTAAATATACAATTTAAGGTTGGCTGGTTTTTTAATCAGTTTAGTTCTTCTGAGACATATGTGCTGATGTTAGGCAGAATTTGTGTTTCTTTCCATATAGTTATTAATTTCTGTCTTAGATTCAAACCTGGAGACAAAGTCTGACACTGTAACTGTAGTGGCAAAATTCTCACTCAATACCACCGAAAAGGAATAATGGGATTGTGAGAATTACAGGTTGTTGTACTGCAAGGCCTCTATCAAAGGTATATGTATGTCACATGCAGTGGGAAGAGTTTCAAAAGTCACCATTGCTCTTGGTTCCTCAGGTGGTGTTCTCTCACTCCAGGTAGCCTTGCACTGAGACTCAGAGATCCACATGCTCTTTGCACAGGCATCAACTGCACTGTACCTGGGGAATGAATCATGTAGGGGAAAAAAATCAGCTGCTTGTGGTGATGCAAGTCTCAGAACTTTCTAGTCCTTTCAATAAATTCTTTTGGTTGCTAAGCCTCAGTCCTCTGAAACTTTTCATCTTAGATCGTCACTGATAGACAACAATGCATTGGAAATTACTTCCATAAGTACTTCCTCAAAGTATTGGTAAATTGTCATAAATGAAAGAGTCTTAGTGGAATTTACAAGTTTGGAAAGTATTAGCATTGCTAGTTGGGTCAAAAATATTGCAGGTTCTTTCACTTAAGACTTCAATATGAAAAAATAAATAGAGGCACTATTTTTTTATGCAGATGTCAGAGAACTGTTCACTAAATGCATAACCCTTGTTTATTTATAAATTTTTTAATTAAAGTTGGTATTCAGAACTTCCTGCCAGCAGCTGTTGAGCAGTGGTTTCACTAGTGACACTGACAGCTAGAGGACCTGAATCTGAGAGACAGGAAAACAGTTTGCTGCTGGATGCAGACTTGTAGCAGAGGGCTTGTTAAAAACGTATACACACATCTTAACTAATTTTTTAAAAAGGTTTCAATGTTCCAAATTAAGAAGAAAGTCACTTAGAGGCTTGCAGGACAAGAACTAAAACCCTGATGCAATCCCAGATGAATTTAGCAGAATTATTTCCACAGCTTTAGAGGTACTTTAGATATGCATAAATATCAGCTGAAGGAGGTGACAGTAAAAAGATTATACTACAAATATTTCAGTATATAAATTATTCACTTAAGAATTTGCCCTTTTTTTTGTTTCAGTTTTCAGTAGGTATTTGTGCAGTCAAGTTCAACTGGCTTGAACTGCAAAATACTAAACAGAAATAACTTTCAAATTATGTCCAAGTTGAAAATCCTAAGATGGCTATGGTTTAGTTTTTTGCTATAGAATAACAATATGATGTAGCATAGAAAAAAAGAATATCTGATATTAAAATTGTGATTTTGTTATTTTAAACACAAATATTTATCAATCTGCTGTTATTCTCTCCATGTCCCTTCCTGTGATTTCCTCATCCTTCAAAATGACACAGACACTTTTACAAAAATTTAAAATCTGTTACTTTTTATATGAATCTGACACCATGTCCTTGTGGTCATTGTAAGACAATCAGCAAGTCAGCACTTAACATGTGCATACATATCCTTTGCCAAGTAAAGGTTGGACTAAACAGCCTGCTAATTTGTGAGATGAGGTTGGCACTTTAGAAGTCAACCCCCTTCCTTGACCTAATGCAAATAAATAAATTACAGTCATTTCAGTGTAGATGAAGGAACAGTACTTTTGACTGTTCCCTTCTGTCCCTCATGAAGGCTGCACAAACCACAGTACCTGTATATTTATTCTGCCTGAGGAACATAAGCCAAGCAGAAAACTGAAGCACATATCTCTGCTCACATTCCACACATACACATGCCAGGATATGACTTGCTTTCAGTGTAGGTCTGTGGAGCCACACTTCTCAGAGCAGTCACCTGAGTTTTACAGAGGTACAATTCATACCTGCCCTTGGGGGGCATATGAAGTCAGTGCTCTTCCTGAAAGGCTGCAGCAGCATCTCATCTATTAAGTTCTTGACATCCTTGTGAGGTCGGGACAAGGAGATGGGTTTGGCAACTCCATGTGGCTCCCACACTGTAGGGTCTTGTTTGTGCTAAAAGATTCCTGCTGCCTGTCTAAATGCTTCACTTTAGAAATGTTCAAGTGCACAGTCAGGAAACAGCGGTGACTCATATAGGATGATTTCTAGGGATCAAAGAAACAGGATCATTTTGAGACAGAGCACTTTTCAGAAATAGAAATTGAAGCACAAATGCAACAATAATTTTCTTAAATGTATTTCTATTTTGCATAAGGAACTTCACATACTTTCGGGTTCTTTAACCCACAGCCACCTCTGACCCCTGCAATATTTTTCTTCTTAAATTGCAAACAAAAGTAGGTCAGTCCCTAAATATTTAGATTGTAGATGAATATTCAGTAGTGGATGAAATCTGAAAACATGCAATTTGCAGATTAGGTCCAAGACTTTCAAAACATTCAGTGAACAGTAAACCCATCCTTAAAACTGTGCTTCAATTCAGTACACTTTTGCATCCTTAACAAGTCATCTTTCTATAAAAGTCACCTGATCCCAATACATACATGGACTTTAGTCTTCCAGTGCTCATGAAAGCCTACAGAGACTCATTCATCAGAGGTTGCTCTCTGACCTATAGCTGACTACAGCTTTAGTTCCCATTACTTTGTCATGAAAGTTCTCACTTAACACTATGTGGGTAGAATGAAATATTTCCATTAAAAGTCTTTGAAAACATATGTTTAACAGGACCTGCTGTTCTTGTCTTACTGCATTGTATCAGTCAGGAGAAGAGCAAAGGTCTTGGAAGAATGTTTCCTGTGTACTTTTGCAGCAGTTTGGAAGGCGTTGCATTTCGTTGCCACCATTGATTGAGGTCTCTCTGTCTCTCCATCTCCAATTATGTCCTGCTCATGTTCTGAGATAAGGGTTAAAAAAGGGTTAAATTCCCTTGTAATGGGAAAGTAAGATCCAGAGAACAGGAGAATTTCTAATAGAACAGGAGGATCTCTGACTGCTGTTATGCTCATGAAGAAAAAGAAGTTTAGCCTTCCCTATCTGATCAAGGGAAAATGCTCTTCTTAATGAATATATTGATTAAGGAAAGCCTAGACTTTGTCGGATTGATTACGGTTTTATCTGTGTGTTAGAGCATCAGGGTGAGGTCTCATGAGGCTTATAGTGGGGAGTTAATACCATATCAACTGGCAAGCTGTACTTCTAAGGTAGGTTTTACAATATATGCAGGCCAAAGACAGACTAAGGAGTTTGCTGGATTTTTTTCCCCTTAGCATTTGAAATATTTTCCAGCCAAAATCAGACAATAGAGTAGAGATAATTCTATTATCTCTAGCTGAGAGCCTTGTAATGTTGAGGAATTAGTTTAGTGAGATAGGCCAATGCAGCTTAAGCAACTGGACCATGATGTTTTTGAAGTGGTGGATGAAAAGATCAATGTACCTAGGAGAAGGGGGAAAAGGTGAGAACCTTTTCTGAATTATTCCAAACCCAAATCAGTCTGGCATCTTGCCCAAAGAGTTCTCTGGGAACACCACTGACTGCAAGTTTCTTTCCAACATCTGCTCACATCTGCTCTCTGCTGCTGGACAATCCATGCAGCCCCCAGTAGATGTAGGCAAGTGACAGATAGGATTTCATTTGATCAAAAACAACCTTCAAACTTACTAAAGATAACCAAGTAAAAATATCTGACAACTTCATCACCTCCAAGTTGACAAATTGACAAATAAAAAATTGACAAATATTGACAAAAAATTTGATAAATAACAGATTGAATTGTTAATTACATTAGAAGTGGGGAAGCTTATACAGGAGGCAATACTAAAACAAAGAACCTGTTTCAAAATTAAAAAAATTAGAAAAACATTCTAGTTTTATATATATGTATGTGTAGACAAATATAAATTATTGATGCACTGATGTAGGGCAATTCAAATAAAGTACAAAAATAGTCATCTGAGACAACTTTTATTGATTTTTTTTTTCACTTTGACAGACACATTTTTGTACATAGATATTTATACATTTTAAATATAAACAAAAATATTCTACTTTACCCAAAGAGTATTTCTTACTTCTCAAGGAAACCTTTTCTAATGAGCTAGAAAACTGATACTTAAGAAACAAAGGGGAAAGAATAAACACGTGCAGGATGAAGATGGGGTGGAGCAACATTTTTGAGATATATTTAATCTTTCCTTTTTTTGATGTTTTGCTTTATTGTGGATTTGTTAGTTTCTTGGGGTTTTTTTTGGAAAGATATCTACTAGGCAAAGATGTCTCCTGTTATCTCCATTAACATCAAACAAATAACTAAAAATAGGACTTCTGAATAGAGAAAATGATGTCATATTTGGAAGCGATGCTGTTGTTGCCTTTTGCTGGGAGAGGCAGTAGTCAGGAGGAGTGGTAGATAGTGATTTGGAACTAGATCAAGTCAGCAAAGTTTCCATTAGAGCCATTGAACACTCTTGTTCTGCTTTATCTTGAATCTCAGCAGGCAAGCAGCTCCTCCAAGACCATTAAAGGGAGTGCTCAGTGTTACTCTGTGTTCAGACCATCTCTACAAGGTAACTGTCCTTCCCAGATCTGGATTCTATTTCACTGCTCTCACATAATGCTAATTATTCCATTACTATGCTCAAAGGTAAAACACAACTTTGATGAGTAATTTCCACAGTTTAAACATCAGCATGTGCTGTTTCAGCAACATTCTTTTTTAAAAAATGGAAGTCAATATTCCACAAGCAAGACATGATACTTTCTTCATTTATTTTTACCAGAACATGCATAATAAGAAACCATAAATAAAAAATAAAGCAAGATCCAATGATATTTAATTAAAGTGTCATTACAACTGATAATGACAGCCTAAATTCATAAATGCAAGGGAACAAATTCTCTCAGAAGTTTGACAGTCTTTTCAATTTATGATAAATTTCCTTCCTGTTCTTTCTCTGTCTCAGACTTTCATTCCCATCACCCCTTCAAGTAGGAAACAGAGAGCCAGGCCTAGATTCCAGCATCTGGAGCTGATGTCACATCTGTTTAATAATCAGACCAAGGTTTTTCAAGTCTAGGAAGTTTTTCAAGTCTGAAGCTTTAAAATGTATTTATAGTTTCTAAGTGATGATCTTACATAATGAGAATTACTATGGGAAGATGGTCTCATCAAACTAATACAGCACCATAAAAATTTGCCAGATGAATCCTCTTTGCACTAAAGCTTTTTTATTTTCATATTCATACACACATCCCCTCTGTACATTTGAGTGTACTTTTGCATGTTCCAACTAAATACCATTCTTGTCAAGGCACCATTTTTTTTACTGTGAAGACACCTAGAGCTTCAAGCATCCCTTTTAAGCGTGTGTTCCCAGAGCTCCAGCATCTCATTAGGAACCACTCTGTTTCTGAGAGCACCTCATTCAGGCACCCGTGCTGCCCACTGCTGTCTTGAGCTATACATTCTAGGAACCAGGGGTGCCCCAAGAGCCTGGTTTTTGGGGGAAGTTCCAGTGACCTTATTCCAACAACTCATCTGATATGTGTGGTGGCCTAGCGTTTTTCTAGACTAATTAGCAACGTTTCGGAGACAGCTCAGTAACTTTCTTTGTGGATGATTATAAGGTTCTCAGGTAATGCCAGGGAGGGGAGTTCATCTGGCAGAGAAGTTGATTTTGGCCCATTATTTTACTTTTGAAGCATCTGGTCATAAATTTTTCCACTAGGCTGACAGTTTAGATTGCACCAATTATTCCTGATAACTGAAGTTATGTGCATGAAATCATTACAAGCAGTCATGAATAGCAATATATGCTTTTACCACATGCAACAAAAAATAAGAATAGTATTTTTCAAGTACTAAACAAAAGATTGGGAAACTGGAGACAGCGTTTGGACTTCACAGCCTCAAGTTTGCTTCAAAACCCTTCCTTTTAAAAGAAAACAATAGCATCAAATTGTGAAACACTTTAGCAGAATTATTCAGATGAATTACCTTCATTCCTTCTCCTCCACTTTTAAAATTTTATGAATATTGGAAAAAAGTAAAGTGAGTTTTCAAAATGAGTGTTACTATAAGCCATTCTAAGAGTGACAGCTGCATTGTTTTTTGCCTCTAGGTCAAAAAAGATAGAAAAGCTAATTGTCTTTGAAGTGCCAGGCTTTTTTCAGTACTGGATCTCATTACTATTGTGCTTCCAAGTTTTGAGGCTGTACACCTCATAATATTAACAAGTTTATTCAAAATACACTTAAGTTTCCCAATAGATAATTATACAAAGTGACTCTGACCTTTTATTAATGATTCATACCATCAAGCTGTTCATTGTGACATAGTTTAAAATAGTTTAAAATAAAGTTTATTTTCCAGTTTGATCTAGTATTTAAAAACTACAAGACTTATGAGACCTGACCCCTATTACTGTCTTTGCTCTATACTAGTTTGTAACTTTAGATTCACACCCTTTCTTTTCACATGTGTGAAGAGAAACCACAGAAATTAAGGGGAATATTCCCACTATGCAAAGATAAGGTATAAATTCATCTCTCCTGGACTGCTGCTCTCTTGTAACTCCATTTTGCAACCTCTAAAATGTGCAGTTGGTATTAATCTAATAGTAGGGCTTGAATGATTACTACTTTAGAGTTATGAAACTTAGACTAAAGCTCTACAGTAGAACAGTATATCACATTTTTCCCTCTGTTCAGAGTGAGACAAGCAACATGACTTGAGATAATAATTTTATGAAACATGTTAAAGGTTAAAATAAAATTGCTTATACCATTGGCCTCTCAATGGGTTTTACAGTCTGGCTAAAATTACTGGAGACCTAAAAATCAGCTCATTTTTCATTGAACAGAGATAGCTGAGGACTTATACAAAGTGAAAAAAACTTAACAAACAAGTATTCTGTGAAGTTTTATGTTCTTTCAAATGGGAAAAAATATTTGAAATACAATGAAGCATTTTGCTCAACAAAAATGCAGTGTTGTTTTTTTTAATGCCAGGTTAGTAAATGCTTTTTTTTCTAAACTTTTTAATTTTAGTCACATTGAAATGAAAAGTGCACCTGTGTAAAAAAAGGTTGAAATGCTTCATTTAAAAACTGTCAAAACAACATTTCTACATCTCATTTTTTTACCCTAACAAAAAATATTCATAAATGTCACTCAAATAATTGTTTTTCAATACTATTTTTAGTAAAGTATAATCCAAACAGTAATGATTTTCTCAACCCAGCAAGATAAATAAAAGTGTAAATCTAAACAGAAGAAATAATTGTTCAGATTATCCTACTTTCACCCTCACTTCAGGGTAAAAAACAATTTCTGACTGATTTCAACTAGGGATGACTATTAACCAGAATTTTGGGTGACTTCAGTAACAAAGAGAGGGATGTGAAGAGTTAAAGTATCTGTTTTTTCTAGTCAAAGTGCATTATCATTTTCGGTAGAAACAGGTGTTTTTTTGCATATGGATCAGACCCTTCAAATTGTGGACTTATTGTAGAAAGAGTCAGCAGAAAGTATTTCCTTGTCTTTTTGCTTCATTATGCACTATACAAAATATCTAAAACAGATCTTCTTAAACTTCACTACACTGAAAACACACTAGCTAATCTTGGTGTTAATTACACTTCTCTAGCAGCCACAGTCAGAATCTGTCATTAGCATATTGTCATTTCATTTATTTCCTATAAAAGCAGGTAAATACTCATCATCTGAGCCATTTCATATTGCATTGGCAATACAAAATACATTATAAAGAGCAATCGTACTCTGCTGGCATTGGGTTGCGTAGTTTATTGGGTCTTTTCCATCTGTAATTTTCATGATGGCTTCTTGAGTGACTTATGCTGCACTAATCTGCTACTCCATAGTAGAAATGGATTTAGAGCAAATCTTTCTCCACAGGTGGCGTTTCCCAGTAATGAATCCTGCCATTCAATTGTATAATCAGAGTAATTTCTTCATGTTAAAAAAGACCCCTTCTTGAGTGGCACATAAATTACCACCAGATTAAATTAGTGCTACTGCCAGGGCTTTGAGATTTCTCCAGTTGACAGACAGCACAGTACTGTTAATGATGAAGAGAAAACATGTCAGCTCAGAGATTTTTCAGCTTTATTTTTCCATCTCTTCACACTGGTTTCTTTGTACTTGCTTTTACAATATTGTGAGCTTTGGGTACCTTTGAAGTTATTGTACCCAGGGTGTTTCTGTTTAGAAATGTTCATCTTTGCTGAGGAATGACCAGTTGATTCCAATTAGAGGAAAGAATAAATTAAAAAAAAAATAAATTTAAACACTAATAAAATACTTGGTTTACAAATGGTAATAAACTTCTGCTGAGTATGTCAGTTTGATTTACCCCTCTACATCAAAGCTAGCACAGCATTAAAGAATTTACAAAATCAGAGCTTTCTCCTGAGTGCAATAGGGTATCATATTTTGCATACACAGGCAGTGGTGAGAATACTAAAAACTACTAATTTGTTAACCTTAGACTTAGTCCCATGGTGGAGACCTCAAATAAAACAAACAAAAGATCTGTATGGCTTGCAGAGTTACTGCTGATGAATTTCTGAGTATTTTGTGCCTGCTATGCCAGTTTTTCAGTGAAAAAAATTTCAGTTTGACAAATAAATAGTAAATAAAATTCTTAGAAAATTGAATTCTTTATTTCTTTAAATAGAGGTGAAGGGAGGGAGCACAAAGTAACACAAGCAAAAATAGCTACTTGAAAGGGAGACAAAGGGGCAAGTATTTCACTGTTTTCTATAGAAGTTATGAAGCATGTCTGCTTTCAGATGTTACATTTTACCACAGACTTAACCACAGCAGACTAAAAGTATGCAGGGCATCTGTATAAAGTTAAGAAACTCTGTTGTTGTTCCTGCAGAAAGCATACTTAAACTGTCCTGGCACTCTTAGTGATAGAGTTGGTGCTACAGTTCACCTTTCCCAGAGTGCTGAGCACACATCCAGCCACATCCAGCTGTGCCAGCAGCATGCACGTTTTCTTATCATTTCTTATCTTCACCACCCTTCTGCACTGGCTCACTGTGAGCACAGGCTCACTCCTTTATTGCCTGCTCCTATGCTTCAACCCAAAGGAAAATGGAGTAAGGAAGTCTTTCCTAGTGACACTTCCACTTTTAAATAGTCTTTTAGAGCACAGGGAGCTGTCTTAGATACATCTCTCCATTAAACTAATAATGTCACAGACAGTCCACCCCACTGATCTTTCAGCTACTTAAAACCATTATCCATGTTCTTAATTACCGGATTGTGCCTAATTGCAGGTGGATAAAAAAACTATAAACAACCACCAAAACCTGCAAACAAAATAAACAAAGCAGACATCTAAAACACTGCTCTTTTGTTCTTGGTCCCTTACCAGTCAGTATCTGTTAGGACCCCTTAGAAACTTCCAAGTGAAACAAAGGACTATTCTTTGAGCTCAAATGTTTCCTTTAAGAACATTTTGCACTTGACAGACTTTTTCAGAATCTGTCCTGTTCCCTAGGGTCAACTCATCAGGCAACTTCTTTGAGACACCTGTAACTCTGAGACACATTCAGTGTGTAACTGCCTAGGGACTGGGACATAATGCTTCACAGATCTGAGATCCAAACTTTTACCCTTCAGTACACAGCCCCACAAGAATGGCAGTGCCATTGTAGAAAAGCAGTCAGCTCTGATTCATAACTTTTCTTTAGGTGCCAGATACTGCACAGAAAAAAAACTTCCCAGCAGATATTTAAGAAATACTTCATTCATACAGAAAATTGTTTCCTGGACTTAGGAGACTCTACATGACCATGAAGGAGAACAACAGTAAATATAAACCATGGAGGATTACTACTCATTAAAAAGTTAAAATAAATTAAAAAGTAAAAAGCAAGGGCACCCAACAGAAAAAAGAGATTATCACTGTTCCAGTAAGTATTGGAAAAATTCCAGGTCACCAGGGATTTATGAATTTCTGAGAGCAACAGAAACCAAGTGTTCATACACAAAAAAATTGTGAAAGTGATCAGACTCAAAGGGTATACATTTTTGTAGCTGTAACCTTATCTTTACATCATTTTCAATATCTATTTACTAACTTTTACAAACATAAGGTGAAAGAAAGTTTTAGTGCAGAATTTGGTTGTTAACATAATTATTCAAATTATTTTTAGAACTAATTTACAGTTTATTCAAAGCTACTTAATAAAATGTCTATGCACATCATACATATTTCTGCTTGACACAAAAATATAAAATTTAGTTAAATAATCTGTTACCAGTTGTCACCCATGTATTACTGAGCATATAAAATATATGACCATTTTTATATTTCTTCAGTATCCTAACCATGAATAAAATTATCATTAATAGAATCTTAGAATGGTTTGAACTTAAAGGCAAAAAGCCATTGAGCACCTGAGCTTTCTCCCTGACTAATCATGGCTCCTCTATCCAGCACCCACATTTACCCTCTCCTTTCTCTACTCACCAATTTACATAAAAAATCTTTTCATGTTACAATTGATGTCCTTGGCCAGATATACTTCTGCCACTGTTTTAGTTTTTCTAACCTGCTCCCTGGCTGCTCAGACAATTTCTGTGAACTCCTCCCAGGCTACCTTCCACTGCTTCCGCCTTTAAGCTGCTTGTTTGTGTCTAACCTTGCCCAAGAGCTCTGTTCCCATTTTTCTGTTGGTAGGGATGCTTTGCTGTTGAGTCTGGAGGAGAGACTTTGTGACTATTGCCCATCTCTCTTGGGTCCCTCTTCCACCCAGGGCTCCATCCCATGGCAGTCTATCAAAGAGATCATTGAAATCTGCTCTCCTGAAGTCCAGGATAATGAACTTTTATCCTATTTGTTGCCTCACAGATCTCAAGCTTCTCTGCTTAATTGTCACAGCAGTCCAGGCTATTCCTTGTTTTCATATTCCCCACTAGCCCTTCCTTGCTGTTGAGAACCAGGTCCAGCTTGGCCTTTCCTTGTTGGATCCTCTGTAACTTTGAGAAGAAAGTTGTTATCAAAGCATTCTAGGAAACTCCTGGATTGCTTGTGTCCTGCTGTGTGGTCCTTTCAAAAGATGTCAGTGTGTTTGGAATCCCTCATGAGGCCAGGACTTGAAAATGTAGGCTGTGCCTCTCTGTCTGTAGGGGTTTTCATAGTCTTGGTCTTCTTGTTCAGACAGCCTCTAGCACACCCACACAATAAAATCACCTGCCTCTGTTCTGCCTTTAATCCTGACCAGAATATGAATACCTTTGTTTGTAAAGCTCAGTATTGGTATGAGAATCCAGTGGTATTCAAACATTTTAATGAGTAAAAACATTTTGTGGAAAACCAGTGAACATGTGGAATGAAAGAGCCATTGATTAGGAGAGTTAGAGTAGGATTAAACAAGAGTTTATCAACGCTGGCTCACATTGAGTATATTAAACTATTCTAAATTTCTATGCATATCTAAAGTCTTTCTTCCCCTTCCTACCCACTCCTAGCCAGCACCAGTCACTTGAGCACACACTCAATATATACACACTTCTCAAGCAATTCTGTAACATTTCATTATTTTGTGTTGTGGATAAGAATTTTCATTAGAATACAAGTCTGACATTCATACAGACTTTTGAAATATCTCCTGCCATTTGTTGAAATACACAATCTACAGTGACATTAAAGCAGAACTTTAGTTTCTCTTTTTCTTAATGGATTACATTGCTCCAAATAAATTGCCAAATATCAAAATTATGGGAACATTTGTAAATACCAATGGCAATACCTGGCATTTGTCCCACCTCCCTTCTGCAATAAAACATATGAACAATGCAAAATAACTGCTTAGCTCTATGACCATCCACTAGCCATGTCTTATTCACCCTATTTACTTTTCTCATCACATTAATAATTGAAGTTCACATCACATGGGATCTTTCTTGGCCTTTGAACTGCCTGACTGAAAGAACACAGAATTATCAGTTTGGTGTGGAAGTCTCTTCTTTTAAATATGAAGAAAAAAATTTCCAGGGGGCTTATTTTTTGTTGTTGGGGCTTGGTGGCTTTTTTGGGGAGGGATATGGGTTGTTGTTGTTTTGGTTTGTTTTGGTTGGGTTTTTGGGAGGATTGTGGGAGAGTTGCTTGTTTTTTACTCCTGTATTTTTTTATATAATGTGTCAGGGAATGGAGCACATAACAGCACTACAGGATAATTTTCTCATAAGGAAAATGTTTCTAGTTAGTTTTGAAGTATGCCAGCAGCATTATCTCAGGATTCTGCATGACATTTGATGCAAAGTAGTCTTGCACTAAGTAAATTCTTGAACTCTTGGCAGAGTTTTCTGATACCTAAATGAGATAAAGACTGAAAAAACTTGCATAAAAATGAGGGTGAAATGTTTACATCAGAATGGAACTAATGATAAAATAACCAGGAGGGATTAATTTTTGATCTTTCTCCCTCTCAAAATTGGCATAGAATGTGGCCTTTATAGACTCTGAGCTTCCCACAGCATAAAATAACAGCTATTCAGTAGGGAAAGGAAATATGTAAATTTTAAGAAAGAAAGAACAAAGATCAGCTATAAAAATATAGCCTAACCAGTTGAGGAAATGACAAGGTAAGTAAGCAACGCTGCATTTTTTTTCCTTTTATAACACTCCCAAGACCAGTGCTTTATAAAACCAAATTCAAGCCATAACCCTGCCCCTTTTCTAATGGTAGCATAATTCTACATCTAGATCAGGGTTTTATTCTACCATTGGCGTGGTTCAGTTTTTACTTCATTAAGTTTTGTTTGTGGCCAGCAGAAATTGTTATATTTAGAGTTGGAATAATTGTTGAGGGTAGCTGATGATTTAATGCTGAAGCAAGGTCCTGCAAAGCTGTCTGTAATTAGGTTTTATATTCACAGTAACTACTTGGTAAAGTACAAACATAGGGCAGGAAGGAAATATTATGTAAGAGGAAATGTGAAGCTGAATTGAAAATGTGATTCAAATATGACTCCGGAAAGAACAGTAAAAAATGATTGAATTATAGATAATGCTTTTGCTCTGAAGATTTTCCTTGTCTGGAAGAAAACACAGGGCTAGTTCCAGCGAATTTAGCAGCATTAGGATTCTTTTCAGAATAAGTTGTGAGATAACTGTATGGGGGTTTGAAGACTCGACCCGTCAGCTGGATACAGAACAAAACCACTGAAATCTGTGTGCCATTGGGTTAGGGCTGTGGGCAGAGGTCATGGGGAGATCTGACTGGCCTGGTTAAGGCCCGGATAGGACCCCTGGGCTGACACACCTGGACTAACTCTGAGATTTGTTGATGTTATTTAACGCGTCATCATCTGATTCAAGTAGGGGTTGCTTGGCTTATCAACAACTATTAAATTAAATTCAGAGATTTAAAATACAACACTCAATTTGGCATAAATTCTTATTGCATCTAGCTTGATTTATACTCCATTTTTTTCAGGGGAAAATAAGTACGACACATACTGGATTTCACTTATTTAATCTTTTTTTATTGTGATTCTACCTTCTTTTCAAATAACATTTTTGAATTGACTTTTCACAACATGCTGTAAAATACTGATAAAACACTTTTACAGAAAAAGAAAAATTCCTTTTTTTTAGTTTGCCACTGAAAATTTTCAAGAAAATGACAGAGACAAAGAGAAAGTCCAGGACCCTGAACCATAACTCAGCATTAAACTTTGGCTCCTGCATTTCCTTCATATCCTTTTTCTGAGAATTGCTACAACAGCTCTGTTGCCATGGTCTTGTTTTTCTCACAGCTGAGTTCATTCCCCACCATTGTAAACAAATTAACATAAATTATTAGTTTTCTCATTTCTCCACAATAACAGAGCGGTGTCTTATTCCCAGTCACATGAATGAAACACGTTCTCTAAAGCATTAAACACTTGACAAAGCTCATCTTCCTTGAACTTTACTGAACGTGTATGGTGTAGTCATTTTGGATACACTGGAGAAGCCCTTACTCATTTTCAACAGCACTTACTCATGCTTCTAGTGCCAAAGAACTAATCTGGCTTCAAAAGATTACCAGCTATGTGTGTGCATCTATATTGCATCCTGCTGATACAGTAGACTGAAGAATGTTTCATATTATGTTTTCAGATTTTTACAGCTTTGCAGCCAGGACTGTATATATTTTACATAAATATTGCAAACAGAAAGCAATAGCCTTGATGTTTGAAAGAAGCAGTAAATTAAACAATGAACAGATGGAAGGCATTTTTTTTCTTCTTCAACAGAATTAGGTGACATTTAAAATATTCTAGACACCGAATATAATCCCTTTTTCTGATAACTGGCATTACTCTTATACTTTCATTTTGCTCCTTTAATAAAAAATATCATTATACTAGGAACATTTCTTGTTTTATGTTTTCATTGTTCTTTTTCTGAGTTTATTTCTGTGTAAATTCCTGAGTGAAAGGAAGCTCTGCTAACCTGTGTCTCCCACACATATACACCCACCTCTTTCACTACGTTTCAAAGCTTGTTTTTTCTTCTTCTGAAATCAAAGCTGTTATGTTCACAGTTTTCCATCAAACTGTATCATAAAGGCAGTGTGCCATGCCATTGGAAGAGGTTTCTTTCTCTCTACTGGGTATTAAGTTACTAGCCACAAATATCTTCATTAAAATAAATATGAATCCCATCTTCAGTAATACAGCCAAAATAAAAGAATGACCTATGGGTGCTTCAAATCCTTTCCTACTTTTTGACCTGCAGAGTCAGCTTTAGGAAATGCATGAACACACTGTCCTATGAACTCCTTCCATTAATGTTCATCTTTTGCAACTGGGAACCAGGACATCCCAGCACTGCATATAAGAGCAGTAGTGGAAATTATTTGAATTTTGATCTCCTACTTCCCCTCCTTGACTTCTGGTTTTTACTTGTTCTATAGAAACCAAATATTTAATAGTCAACAAACAAAGATCCCAGTGTTTATGCACAAACACAGCCATCTTAATTTCATTGATCTGAAGACAGGAAACCTGATATGAATTTGGCAGCACTTAACACAGAAGCAAGTGGTGTGGGGAACACGTGCCTACCCCCCAAGCTGAGTTAGAGCTGTCCATAGAACAGATCACCTCTCCTTTACCTTTCAGTGGATTGCATGCCCAAGGATACACAATCAGATGACTGATATCACAAAACAGTGATAATAAAATGTTGCTTTCTGAAAGAATGTCTTCCTGTTTTGCCAAGGTCTTTTCTATCCATATTGACAATGACTTTTATCTTAAGGAGAAAGAAGAGTAAAGTAGTGAAAGGAGAAAGTAAAGTAGTGAAAATCTAGTTTGTTTAATTACTTCCCTTTAATTCCATTGCTTGCTAACACATGGTCTGGTATGTTATCCTTTAGGACAACTGCATCATGCCCCTGTAAATCATGCCCCAGGAAAAATATTCAACCCCTTTTCACAGAAAGGCATAAAAGATCTTACACAAAGTAGTAAGAAATGTGAATGGTTCACATCTGCAGGGAAGCTTGCTTCTTCAGCCTCTCTTTGCTTCCAGTCATTATACAAGTACACTAAGCCATTCTTCCTTCTGTGTCTCATACAGCCTCACCACAGAGCACAACTAAAAATAGTCTTAAGGTCTCATCATCAGCTGCCAAACTAATAAGCAGGCAACGGTATCTGAAATCCTTGCACCATATGATGCAGAGGGAGGGAAGCACACTATTAGATGCATCTTCCCCTTGGAAACAGTTGTCTACACCTAGTTCCCTAATTAATGTCTTTAACTGCACTGGTGTAAAGAGTTTTTTTAAAGTTTAAAGGATTTGTTAACAGTGGCACTAATTTAATTTTTGCATGACCCTCTGTGACTTAAATTTTAGCTACAGAAATGGCCCTTTAATGTTTATACTATTGGTCTGGCTTGAGAAAAAAAGAGCCTTAGGCTAAAAGACGTACCACAATACCAAGTCAATTTATTCACTAGAAAAAATATATGAAATGAAAATTTTCCACCTCTTATTTCTCAAAGTGCCTCATTTAGATATATAGTTTTCAAAACTTGTTATTTTGAAAAAGTGGGATTTAGTTTGTGGTTTTTTAATGAAAAGAACTATATTGTCAGCATATAAAGTAGATATTCACAGAAGTAAGTAGATACCTACATTATGTAAATATAGTCAGCTCCCCAGCCTTCAGTGAATCTCTGTTAATCCATATACTGGTATCAGGATGGATTTTATTTGATGTATAAACAATGTTAATACAGCTATAAATTGTGATCTATTTTAATTAATACTAAACTAGTTTTTATTACTGATAAATTTAATATGTATATTCAGATTCCTTTAGGGTGACATTTCTGTTTATTATGAATTAGGCCCAAATAAATGTTTTTAAAGGAGCACTTTTCCTAAGAAAGTTATTTAAGAACTAAAGTAAGACCGGCATTGAGAACACTGCTTTACAGAGATACAAATGTATTAAAGGTGATAAATGTGAAATTTTGCATATAGTTATATCATGACTTCTTTTTTCCACATTAAAAAAAAAAGGTCTTTCTCTCTTCCATCAGTAACAAAATTTCCCATTACCTCAATGGCACAGCACCAGATCTGTCAAAAACCACAATCCCCTTGCATTATGTGACAGTTCAGGGTATATTTCATGGGCTGTAAATCATCCTCAGCATTTCTCTGAGAACCAGCTATGTTAACAAGTCTCTTCCATTGCCTAAGCAGCAGGAAGCCCCAGCAAAGTCTGTCATCAGCAGACCAGGAGCACAGCCACATTGTGGCTGCAGAAAGAGCATCTGAAAGAGAAGCTGAGGCATAGCACAACTAGCAAGGAGGAAAGAAAAATAACAATAATAATAAAAAAGAAGTAAAATACTTCCTTAGAAGTATATCACTGTCGTTATTCCATAGCCTCACTGACAGAACAGAGCTATGAATTGCCACAGCATATACAGAAAAGAAATGAAGTGCCACACAAAAATTGTGGTTTCTCTTTTTTTTTTTTCTCCTAGAGGACTTTACTGACTCTGATAGGAAAAGAAATGCTGTACTGAAGTTTAAATATATTTCATCTTTTGTAAATGTACAGTCACCCGTGGAACCTCACTTCAGGAGTTACTTCAGATTGATGCAGGCAAGAACAGTCAGCAGGCCAGAAAAACAGCTGGCAAGTAAGAAAAATGTAGTACACCAAGCAAAACACTGCACAACATTGTGTGCTGTGTGGAAGCAAAAAAACTTGGCCCTTGCATTTATCACCCCATTCCATTACATGCAGCATTTAATGTGAGCACTTGTATGAGAAAGCATCAGAGGTGAATATTAAACACACAGGCAAGCATTATAAATACAATATGAAAATCATCAAAAGCTGCCGTGATTTCCTTGGCCCTGGAGGCTCCAGGCACGCCAAAGAGCCCCCTGCCTGTAACCAGACCCACCACCCCCTCCCCTGGCTCTTTCCTGCTCTCAGGTGGCACATCCTTCAAACCTCACACCCCTCCTGGAGCCAAACACCTCTTCACACAGTGGGGGACCTGCAGTGCCAGGCACACCATGCCCACCTTCCCCTGAGAGCTGCTGCCTCCCCCACAAACACAGCAGCCTGGGGTAAAGTACTAAATCATAGAAAAAAACAAAAAAAAACAAAAAAAAAAAAAAGAGGAGTTCACATAAAGGAGTTTATAGTAAGCAAGAATTACTGTGAAAAACTCCAGGCTGAATGATTGTTTGCTCAGGTAATGAATAATCCCTTGCCTCTGCCATAGAGGACTCTGGATACTGAAGCCACTGGGTTTTTAATAAAAATTGAGGAATTAGAGGAGGAAGATGCCCTACAGATTACTTTCCATAAGGGTGAAAAATCCCTGAAGAAAAATCATGGGAAAAAAATTAAGACCTTTCTTAGACAAACAATTTCAGGGAGAAATCCTTATGGAAACAGTCACACTGATTAAAATTTTTTTCTTGCTTGACTTCTGATCAACATAATAGATCTTGCATGGTGATGATGATTATTACTGTTCTTGTTGAAAATAGAGGCTCAAAGTGAAAAATATGTCTCTTCATAAAGTGGATAAACTCCTCTGTTCAAAATATTTTCTAGTTTGAAAGGAAAAGTAAGGTAAAATAAGGAAAAGAAATTTTATTATGTTCATTTGTGGGGAAAGAAATGATGCATAAAGAAATCCAACTCCTTTCTTAAAAAGGAAGTTTATGTTAAGGAAAAATTTATTAGAAGTCACCTGAATTACAGTGGAAAGTCGTCTTCTCTTTACAATAATTGATATGGCCAGATGAAATAGCAGAAATAAGTCACTATAGCATGCATCCAGGCAAATTATACAGCCCATATAGCTTTCCCTGCAAGAACAAAGTAAAATTTTCAGAATATTAAGATGTCAAATTTTATAATGTTTCTTTACTTTTATTTATTTTATTCAGCTAAACTGATACTAAATTTTTTATCAGTGTTTCCAGAGAACACACAACATTAATAGATGCACGCTTAACCAGCTTCAGGGTTTGCTCCCAAATGCAGGATAAATTTTTCTTTGTTTTTCAGTATTTTTAAGGGCTTTGTTTCAAAAAGATTCAGCAAAAATTTTCAGTAATTGCTCAAACTGCAGACAATTGTCTGTGTTTCAGGCTGGTGTGAGCTTATCAGAAGCCCTTGAAAGGCAGATTAGAAGATTGGTAATGTCATCATGACTGTTTGAGCAAGCAAAGACACAGCAATGTGCTCTCCAGCTCACAGGGTTTCCCAGCTAGATGTGTATGATGGATGCACATCCATTAGTACAAACTATAGATAAGCACCCCAGGCTTTGACTCTCCCCTAACTTTCTCAAAAGTATGTTTAGACTTCAGTCTGGACTGTGAAATTAAAGAATGTTTCTTAATATCACTCTGTCTTTATTAGCAAGAAATGCAGCAAGAGATCTTGTTTTATTTTGGGCAATTTTGATTACTGTTCCTGGCAAATACGCAAGCAAAGAAAAATGAGAAATAAAAAAATAAAAACCAAAACAATGTACTGAAGATTTTTTGAACAGCAAGAGTCATCCTCACTGTCAGCACACTTGCAGACTAGGTTTAACTTTATTAATTGCATATTATTAAGGCATCTTTTTTTTTATGTCATGCAATCCATTCATCCTGCAATAGAAAATAATTTCCATAACCGACTACAAACAATATATGAGGAAATTTTTAAGCTGATTTTATTCACAAATAGAAAGGTGTGGTCAAATTATCCATCTGTTTGTTTTTTTTTTTAATTCCAATATTTTTTTCATAATATTTTTGCAGAAATAAACAGCATAATTCACATAATGCAAAAAAAATGATATTACTATTTCATGAGAGAAATATCTCTGAGTTTAGAAACTGTTTTACTGCCCTGAGCTTTCACTATAATCAAGGTATTTTCTAGCATGATTTCATTTGCCCTTCTGCTGAAAGGGCAAAGCTGATAGACTGGTGATGAGATCATTAGTTTACTGTGATAAACTGTTAGTGGAGAAATTACAATAATCGGCAAATTTAATTTTCATCAGCCAATAGTTTCATTTCCAAAATGATTTGGTGTATATATATATATATATATATATATATATACCTGGATTTTTCTAGTCATTCAGTGTGCAAGAGTTCATTTGCCAGATGAAGAAAAATGACTGCTTGACTACTGGTATTCAAAATAACCAAAAGAAGTAGTAGTCTTTTGGTTTTGCAGCATGCTATTCACTGGTTTGTTATTTGTCACTTTTACTTCTTTATGACATTAAATCTTTATATGAATTGCTGACCAAATGAATAGCTAAAATTGAAACAGAAGCCACTATGATGCCAGTCATTCATTCTGTAGTATTCAGGTGGTGTGTAATAAAGGAAAAAAGTATCAAATAAAGGTGATTCGGTGTTCTCAATACCAGAAAATTTAAGTTGTGGAGGACAAGTATAAGACAACACTTGAACAGATTCATCCTTATCTGCCTGGGTGAATAGGTTGGCTGGTCCAGCTACAGGATAAAGATGAGGAGTACAGATAAACAGGATAGAGAGAGATGGTTTCTAAGTCAGGATGAGTAATTTTTCTTATTTTCATTCAATTTGCCCTTAATTAATAAGATGTAGCTATGATATTTACTCACCTATCTGCCTGCAATACAACTGAGTAACCAGCAAAAAGTAACACATTCAGGGCATTGTTAATATTTTTTTAAAAGTCAGAGATGAATTCTGAGTGAGTGGTGGGGGTTTGGCTGCTTAAGCTCAGGACCAAGTCAGGTAATGGCACAATTAATGGTGAGACCTGCTTGAGAAACTTCTGCTGGGAATTCTTACCAGGATTTTCCATGCCAGCAGGTATAGGAGATTCCCTGTGTCTGTGTATTGAGAAGAGGTTGTACATGCTTTCATATATTTTAATCACATAAACACAAGGTCCAGTTATATCAGTTGCTTGTCAAATTCCTATCATATCCTTTACCTGCTTGTCCTGCGCCTAAATACCCAGAGTTCAGTTTTGGCACTGCAAGGCATTATGGCATAGGTGTCATGTGAAGTGCACAAAGTGCATAAATATGGACCTCATTAATACCTTCCATATATTTGAAATTATACATATGGACAAGCAGCTTACTAAGGGATGGCAGTAGAAATTACATTTTTGCATTCAAAGGTAATCCCAGAAATGCCAATTTTAAAATTTTTAGGAAAAAATGAGAACTTTCGTAATTACCAAGTGCACTATATCAGATAAGCCTGTGGTCTGGCAGCCTGAGGTTCGTGGTTTTGTCAGAAAAAATGTCAAGCTCATGGAAAATTGCCTAACTAGTCATCTTAAAACAGAAGGATAAAATGTAAATAAATAACAGGGCTTCCTCTCCCCTCTTCTCTATATTTAAATTTTAGGGCTTTTAGGCTATTTAAAAACAATAACAAAACATTTGGGCAATGTATACCTAATTATGCATATATTTGACTGAAAATTGTATGTATGGAATTACAGAGATCTACAAAATCTGGAAGTACCAATCTGGTAATAGAAAATGTACTTTATATAAACCAATATCACTGAACTGTGGCAAGACGTGGATGCAGACAAATCCTAGCATTGCAGGTCTGATTTGGAGTTCTGCTATGCTGAGCTGATAGTCTGAAGGAAATAGGATAGATGGAATCAGATAACTTCCAGCTTTGCATGAGCTTTCTTTCTCCTCGGGGATATAGGCAATCCTTTTGCTCATAGTCTGTGGCAGAAACCTAAAGGTCTGAACAATCTCACTTTGAGGAAGAAAGCAACTCAGATGAATTTAATAAATTGAATTGGTTTATAGCAGGATAGTAGAACCTCTTCTAGAGGGTCTTTCCAAGGACAAAGCAAGCAATTCACATTTGGTTCAATAACATTCGCTTACATAGCAGGAAAGAATAATTACCCCATTGCAGGAATGAAAGGTGAAATTTAATAGCTTAAGTTATTTTGTGGGTCAGATAAGATAATCATTGTAGTTCTTTTTGACCTTAAAATCTATGGATCTGTGCATTAAGCTGTAGAAACCTGTCAAGTTTTTTATATACAGGCAAAAAATTGAATGCTGTTTGGAAAATTAGAAACTTTCTTTCCTCCTTCTTAAAGACACTATATGAGGCAAATACTGATTTTACCTATACTTTTTTAAATCTCCAACATTTTTTTCATCCCCTCAGACTAATTATTATTTTGACATCTTTTCCATCTTTGACTGGATTGTTTTACGCTGGATTTATAAGTCACAAGCAATGAATACAAGTATGTATCTTTCATTGATTTTTGCAGCACATAGTGCATGGCAAAAAATAATAAATATGACACACTATTTCATAGGTTCATATCAAGTTATATGATAGCAAAGAAACGCTGAATTAAGGAGTTTGATTACCTAAAACTTGGGTGAAATGAATGATTTTCATTTCTGTGACAATACTTTAAATTTAATCAATAAATGTTGAAGAGCTAATTGTTTTGTTATTTCTAGCCTCTGAAAATACTTAACATCTCCCAGTTTGTGTGAATAGCACAGAAAAAATGAGAGACAATGGCCAGATTGTGTTTATTTTCATGGATTATTTTTCCAACTCAAACTGTCTGCTATGTTCCAAAAGAGTGTAATTTGCTAGAGATATTTCCATAAAATTAAAGTATCAAATGCAAAAATAGTGGCACCCAGTGGTCAAGACATACCTTATTGTTATGCTCAAAACAGCAAATTATTTTTTGAGAAATGCTGAACCTCTTTCAGCTGGAATACAGTATGTCCTGTTGCAATGAAAGGACCAATTCATACTTCAACAGCTTTCTCTGCCATAGCCTTTGTTTTCTCATGTTCAATAACTTTCACATTCATTTTGGGATAATTTGTTTCTGTGAGCAAAGTGAGTCTGAGTAATCAATACAAGTTGTTGATTGCCTGTGAAGTAATTAATTCCTGAGAGGACACATCTAAAGAGGTTGTATGCAAAGATAAATCCAAAATTTCTTCAATTCAAATTTCATATTTTCTTTTCCCTCACTAAAATATGACTTTTGGAAATTTAGAAAGAGAAATCAAATGATTCAGTGGTTTACAATGAAAATGTGGCTTCAATTTAGTTCAGTTTCCTGCATAACTTGTACAATACTTTCTCTACCTGACCTATGTATATTAGTCTGTACATATGAAAGCCTCAGCAAAGTCATGTGATTTTTCTGGTCAAAGTTCCTAACACACCTTAAGCTGCTTATCAGCTCTGGGTGAAGATAAACTACCAGTTCTCCAGCATCTTCCAAATCAGCTTTGTACAACCATATATGCGATCTTGCTATTCACCACAAAATAATTACAGAGCAACTGAATGGAGGGCCTTAAAACCACCCACCCACAATAGCTGCTGAAAATAGCTCACCTCTAAGTGAAATACAAAAATAAAACCCAAAGAATTTATCAGAAGGACAGGATCAAACAAATTTCTAAAAAATAGCATTTCTTAAAAAAACAATTGTCATGCACTACATACGGTAACAACTATTACCTTCAATATAAAGGTAACATCGATTGTCTCACAACACTATCATTAGAACTATTATTATGTACCAAAGTCAGCCATCAAAATATTTGTGATAATATCTGGCTTCACAAAAAGTGTTGTCATTGGAAGTTTTGGGGTTTTTTTCAAATACAACTAAGATTTTTTTCCAGTTGGCAGTAATTGTACATGACATTTCTTTAAATAAAAATGTTATAACAGCTACAAGTTTTGTAGCAACGGAAATGGTGCTGTGTTTTTTTCACATCTTGCTTCTAGGTTAAATCTATTTCTGGTTGATCAACATAGCAACTAATGTCAAGTCAAAAACTAATAGTATTTAAAAGACTTCTAGAAAATATTCTGAACCATCCTGAATCAGGAAAAAACCCAGAGCAACCCCCAAAAATAGAAATATTTTTTTCCATTCAAAATATAAAAGTGTTTACTGAAGGTCTGTACACATCCTCAAATTTCACGTATGACTTGGAACATCTACATTTTCACTGTAGATTGTACAAATATGAAAAAAAAAACATTCTAGGGGATTGTTTGGATTAAAATAATGGTGAACTTGATTTATTTGAATTAAAATTAAACCACCAATATTAAATAGTTAATTACTTTTTATTCTGCTCTACTGTTGATCAGTTTGCTAACAAATAAGCTTAGTGGTCCTTATTTCTCAGAATAAGTCATATATCTCAAATGAAAAGAAACAAAATAACCTAACTTATCTGAAAGTACAGTGAAAAGGACATGAAAACTGAAAGAATTTTATATTAATGTATTTTCAAATATAATTAAGAGGCCTGCAAATAAAGTAGGAAGAAAAATAATTATTTTATGTTAGATTCAGATTTGACTTACAAAGCCATAAAAAAAGGTATTAACACAGATTCATTATTATCTTCACCAGAAGACCTCAGCACCACCACAAGCAGCTCATGAAGGCCAATTCAGTATTTGTAGAATAAAAAGAAATTTTCTGCCTAGTGTTTTTCTGCTAAAATCTTCTGTCTCATGAGAGCAAAACCTGGCTTCTTATCCTGTTAATTATGATAGAAAGCACAATTTTGCAACAAGTATAAATAACTGCAAATGCCTATTAAGTCCTTGTTCAGCTCTACTCCAGAAGATACATGGTATTTTTCCAGCAGAGCTGTCTGCCTTTGAGACTTTGAGCCAGCTCTGAATTAGTTTCTTTCCCACTTCCCTTTTCTTGAATGTCAGTGCACCAAGGACACATTTTTTTAATATCTTCCTGTGTGGATTTACTTCTTCAAATCACATTATTTTATTGCCCATTCACATAATTTAGAGCATCTAGGAGACTCTAGACTGCATTTGCTTTTCAACTTTGGATTTCAGTATACAAACCTTCAAGAAATTGTGTTTCTTAAGTAATGATCAAAAGTGATGACCAATACCCAAGCATTCTTTTTCTGAGGTGAACCTGGATTCTATTTGACTACATTATTTTCTGTGTTTGAATAGAAAGTTATTCTGGAGACCATTTCACTGAAATTAACACCAAAACTAAACACAACAGGCATTTAAAAATCCAGTAAAACTCAAGCAGAGGAGCTTCTGAAAAAGAAGCACAAATTAAAGATAAAAAATATATTTAGCCTGTTTTTAATGAGCTGAACTACTTATAGTTCTAGAAAGAAGGTAATGGTATCTGAACATGCATAAGAAGTCTGTTGTGTCCATCACACAGCACAGTCTACTAGAACATGAGTTCCCTGGTTAATTCTAGAATAAAGTTGCTACTTATTTGAACAAATGCCTTGTTTCTTGTTTCTTCCTTTTTTAACTTCTGCAGAGCAAAAGCCAGATTTTTGGGGAAAAAATAATCTAAAAAAATAATATTCTCTTTTAAAAAAACAAAGTTGTGATAAAATTTAATACACTTGAGAAAACAATATGGGTTTTTTATCACTTGCCAATGTCATGAAACTTATTGAAATAACACGATTATTGATCATAAAATAAAATTTCCATTTCAGAGTTTTTTGTCTTCTTGGTTTTCAGAGTTTGTGGAAGAAAATGTTAAAGGGTGGAGTAGCATTTTGTGAGGTAGCTTTTCCTGGAACTTAGTAGAGTTCAGATTCTTGAGCAAATAACAGAACCAGTCACAGTCTTCACAGTCTCTCTTGTTTAGCTGGGTAGTAAGTGTTGTTTTGGGGTTTTGTTTTTTTTTTAATGAAGAAAGAAATTGAATATGAACAGGATGGGTTGCATCAAATATGTACTGCACTGTTCTGAGAATCTGAGTTCAAGCAAAGTTCAGCGGCTTACTGATCCACTGGAGAAAAACATGGGCATGGAATCAAGCTTGCATTAGCAGAAACCTATCAGAGGTATCTTCTGGCTTCTAAACTAATGTGATTTAATATATGTATCATACTAAAAACATGGGCAGTAGATATGAGTTCTACATCTTGCTGAGTGCATTCAACTCCTCCACATTAATTTAAGACATGTGAAGATAATTCTAAGAAAGATTTTCAGGCCAGAATAAGTTCAGGAATGAAGATGAAAAACCATTTGTGCATATTATAAACAGTAGCTTCAGGTTGACATAATAAAAATCCACACTATGTGCTAAATTCATCTGAGTATATCCATATATTAAATACATTTCAGAAAACATTTTGAGAAATCTCAATATTGTTCAGGCTAGTATATTTAAATGTTGTTTTGAGGTTGTTTCTTAATGTACTCTTAACATGGAAAAAATACTTTTTTTTCATAAGTTTTGCTTCACTTTGGAGAATTAACCTTCAGCATTTCAAGGTTCTAACAGTACAAAGAGCTATTCTGGGCCTCTGGACTATCTGAGAACTGCCTATAAATCTGTGGATGAGATGTTGTTGCAGATAAGCTGCCATATATTTGATACTTACAATCATAATTACTCTCCCCTTTTGTGGCCCATAAAATAAAATAAATAATACACATATTCAGCAGATTTTGAAACTAACACAAAGCTTTTATACTTTACACTTCCATAACATTTAAAATAGGCTCCTCTTCATTCCATTGCAAGTTGCAACTGATGAATCCAAATTACCTGCTGTAGCTTTAGGGAGAGAAAATCAAAAGCCTGTCTTAATGGCATAGAATTGCCCTTCACTAAAGCAAGCAATCACCATTTATACTAATTAATGAGCATTTATCTCATTCAGGGCTGCCAGAGGGATTTTATTTTTTAGAGCACAAAAACAACAAAAGCTAAACAAACAGAACCCCCAAAACCCAGTTTATTCCAGTCTCTTTATCCTCTCTTCTGGCTGCCAGTTCCTCTTCTCAGGCACACTCTGCAGTCCCTGATTCACTTCCTTTTCATTGTTCTGTGAATATATATTGATGATGGCTCTAGTGAAGCCTTTGAGATGAAGGTGAGCCACAGTTTCCATCTCTCTTCAGTGTGTCAAAAAAGCTGCTAGCAAGATGAAGTAAATAAGTGTTAGGAAGAAACTGAATGGAAACTGTTGGTGAAAACTATCAGTAAGTAACAAGGAATGGTAGTTGACTGAGGGAGGAAAGAGAGCTCAAGGAGCCTGAAAGAAAAAAGATATTTTGATCTGATACAGTAAAACAAGTGGGAGGATTCTGCTGAACTTTGATCACGAGTCCTGGTAAAACTTCCAATGGCAGATACATTCCTGACAATATAAGAAAGGTTCAAATTTTCCCATAATGTAGACATAGCTATATAACCATGAAAAGTGATTCAATTAATTTTTCCTGGAGCATTCATCTGTCAGTTGTATGCATGTCTATGTTATAGAAACATATGCATGTATTTAACACTTAGGGCCTATTGTTACTCTTTTTGGTAGTTTTTCCTTTAAAGGTGATGCCTTGCAGTGTTTTATATGGGTAAAGTTCTAGAGTCCCATTTATGTTAGGTCACACTGGATTCTGGCCAAATAACTAGAATGAATTAGATTTGGAAAAGAATTATGATAAGAAAAAGAAGGTGAGAGAAAAACATAAGGTTGACTTTTTTTAACTGCAAATTTATTTCAATTTTTGGTTTCAAAATCTTGATTTTTGTTTCAGAGTCAATCTAATTCTCAGAGAGATGACCAAAAAAAAGGGATTGTAAGAAATTTTGTAGTAATCTTTTTATTCTTTTTTTAGTCTTGAAAAATAAAATGAAGAGCAAAATGTGCTATGAGCAGAGAATAAATTAAATCTTATATTCCAGGCATCTGTGTCTCTCAACATAACTTCAACAGTTGACATTTTTTCTTGCATTTAACTATTCTACAGTGATTTCTCTAGTTCTTTCCATCACAGCTCCATTAACCCTGCCCGCAAATCCCAAATTTTCCCTCTGTACCACCAGATCTTCATCTGGGAAAGAGATAAGGCATACTATTGTTGCTTTTGGTGATCCAAAATTCCAAGCAGAACTTGAGAACTTAGACTACATTTTTCTCAAATAATAGAGTTCATCTTCTGTAGCCATCTTAACATTTTTTTATGAAAAGAAACAGAATATCCATGACAGTGGACCCCTTAATGTACCTTTTGTTGAGGACTGAGCAAAAGTTTCAAAACTTATTAAAGTGAGAGTGATAGATGGAAAAACACACTCTGGAGGTACAAAAATAATCACCTTCAAGTTATCTCTTCCCTCCCAAATGGAATATTATGCTAAATAATATGAATTCTACAGTTTTAATTAAAAGCTTTTTTTATTCAAAACGATTGTATTTCTGAGAGAAGAAAACACATGGGCTTCAAAACTACATCTGGAAAAAAACTCTTTCAAAAGTTGAAAGATGTTTGAACATGGTTTGCTATGAAAACTTTGAATTTAAGAAAAACATATAAGATATAAATAGTCATTAATGCATTTAGGAGGGGAAAGGAAAATAACATTTGCAAAAGAATTTTCATGGGTCTCATTTTTATTCACATTCTCTATTCCTCAGTTGAGAGAATCACTGAGAGCATATGAAATAAAAGTAACTGTGAAGGCCTTCCATTTAAACTGGCTTATTCTCCTTTTTTTCTTGCAGGCTGGGTCAACATATTTATGTTTGAGAACTTAGTTCTGATGTTTGGGGACAAGTTATTCTCTTTATGGTGAAGCCATCTGACCATCCATCATTATGTCAGCCTTCAGCTTTACTCAGCTGGTGATGATTTTCTTGCCTTGTTCAGGAGAGTGACTTGACCTGTTCTAATAAGGTCTTGAGGAAATCCATGAGCTATATTCTCTCTTTTATTATCAATGACTCTGTAAGATTATTTTTATTGAAGACCTGAGTCTTCACCTACTAAATAGTCATACATTCATGGGATTTGCAGCATATGTGACTTTTGCTTATTTATCTGTGCTTAAGTTTGGTTTTATTTGATTATTCATCCATAGACTTTATTGTGACAGTGACAACAAAAATATGCTTATAATGTAGGATTCTTCTTGCAAAGAGAAAGATTTTTTTTATTATTTTCATCTACTGAATCAAATAAAGTAAGCTATCCCTTTGTACTAATTTACTAATTTTACTTGCTTTAAGTTAAAACAAAATAATTTTCAGATTTCATAAATTTGTTATAGAATCATCTCATTACTTGATGCTGCTGTGGGGAAATATTATCAAAAAATATTTCAGTAAATTCTACCTTTTAGAAAGTATTTTTCAAAATTATTTGTGTTTTCACACTTCTATACCTTTCTATTTAATGTCAGCTCAAGGTACAAATGAAAAAAATATTGGGACTATATAGATATAGATTCAAAAAAGTCAATATTTTTCAGAACAAAAATTCCCTTTTGTTTTAATTCATATATTATTTTTTATCCCAGAATTTGGCTTCAATTTTTCATCTTTAAACCAACTCAAAAGCAGTATGTGAAATTCCATGCAAGGTTTTCCTCTCTAAAAATAAAAATATTAAGCTTACAGTTTTTTTTGGGGGGAGAGAATTTATTATGGTGTAAATTCACCATGTTAACTTTATGTTGATGCTGAAATGGAAATTTCTGCCAAACTTAATCCCAAGCAAGATTATATACAGTAGATATAGAGTGGAAATTTAACTTTAGCCAAAATCTTATGTCAGAATTTCACTACCATTTTCCATAATGCCTCACAATACATGACTAGGTTTGAATACTCCAGACTTGGAAGGAATGTCATTTCACCATTTTGTAACTATTTCCCAACTACACTGGGCATCAGCTACTAATGAAAACAGATGCTAAAACTTAGCCTATATAGCGTGTTCCAGTTATTTTTCAAACACTTCCACATAGTCTTACTGGAAGTAAATTTTACATATGAAGAAGAGCTTGAATTTCTAATGCAGCAGTTAAAAATCTGGGAAGATCAGAAGAAGTGTTCTGTCACTGAAAGTGGAGGAAACTATAGTGACCTTAATTATGTAATCATGTTACATGTGCATTGTATCTAGTTATTCAGTGCACATCAAACTGCTTTTAAATACAAAAACATGAGCCTTGCTTAATGTGACAATTTTTAAAATTGATTATTATGCTATCCAAAGGCTGAGGAAAAGACAATCCTTGCTTCTTGTTTTAACTATCATACCTTGTTTTCTCTCTCTCTACCTTGGTAGTATTTTGCTAGCAGACCAAACACAGATTATTTGTCCTTTTCCTCAGTTCTCAGTCTCTGTATTACCTCTCATTCAGGACTAGGTCTCTTGCCTCTGTGTGTTTCTGTTAGGATTCCATCATTATTATGGAACAAAGATTTTCATCCTATATTTTTGGACTCTTTCTCTCAATTTTCCTTTATAGATAAGAGAATATTGTAAAAAGACATCAAGCCACCTCACCATTAATGAGTTTCCCCAGAGAACCTCTCCAGCTGTTGGTGTGCTAAGCCAGCGGTCTGTCAGCAAGACTGGTGTTAATCTTATGTGCCATCTCACGAGAATCACCTTATTTGCACACTTTGGCAAGCAAATTTCATGGATCAATATTTGGTTTTTTAAAAAATGTTTTCTTTGTACAACAGCTAATGGAACTTCCAGGTCCATATAGTGAATACTATGCTGTAGATATGTGAGTGAAAATAGTCACTTTAAAATCAATGAGGAAACATCCACTCAATACTAATGTTGCTAAATTGCTGACCCAATTTGAAATCTTTTTTTTAGTCTTTAATCGTTTATCTTAATGAATCTCAGATTTAAGGACTAACAGTCACAATTTTTTTGTTCTGAGCTGGTATGATTTTTATTTTTTTTTAATTGCTGAAGGATATAATGGCAAACATCAGATGTTTTTAAAGCTTGACTCAAAGTCTTCTCTATTGTCAATAGCATCTTCATTTTTGTAAAGGAAAAAAAAATTTCACTTGTTTCATGGTTTTTTTGTTTGTTTGTTTGTTTTCAATTACTGCTTTGGGCTAAAGTGCATGAGACATTTATTTAGTATTTTTCTAAGCAATTTAGTTGTTCTTATAACTGTACTTTGAAGCTTCTGCATTGTGACAGGAAATGTAACTTCACATTTAGTTTCAAAAACAAAATTAAGAACTTTTACAGTCTGATTACATTCTGGGTTCTTGTGTAAATTTAATCTCCATGGATGAGATACTTGAAAAATGCTGAAAACATCACTGTTGCAATCCATGATATTGTAAAGTGTCTGGTAAAATCAAAACTCTTAAAAATCTTGGAGTTCATCAGATTCTGTGAATAATATTTCATTTCACAGCCATCAGCTTTGTGTACAGAAATGTTCACCTTTCTAGACCAAGTGGAATAGAATGGTTAGCGAGCCACCCCAAGCAAGTCAAACCATGGGCATTACCTGTAGGAGTGAGATTGTGCATTATTATCTGTGTTTGTCACTGGTTTTGTGTCTGCCTTAACTTAAATCACTTAACTTCTTGATATCTCTACATGCCATTGGAAAAAAATAAATGATTGGAATCTAACAAATTTAACAGCAAGCAAATGGCCATCAGGGTAAAGATGTCAGCTATTATGCCATGAAGCTGTTCACTCTTGCTCCAAATATTTTTGTGCATTCCCTGAAAAAAAATAGTAATATCAGAAGATGTTGTCAGCTCTCAGTTCTGGAATATTTAATCCAAATTCAAGATCAAGAATATCTTAATAAAGGGAAATTGACCTCTGAAGCAAAGGGAGTATTTAAGCCTGCCCCCCTCATGTCTTGAATGGATTTTCAGGCAGGAAAAGGGCTCATTACTCCAACTAGTATGTGAATATTTTTTTTGTCTGCCCCTGTCTGTCTTGACAAGGATTTAGAGACATAATGCCTCAAAAATGCCAATGCAGTTTGTTGCCTAAATGCCAAAATGAACTGGTTTTACATTTCTCTAACATAAATATTTGGATTCAGACAAAATTAATTACAAATTCAATCAAAATTATAATTATCCTGCCAGAAGTAGATTGCTGAATTCCGCTTGTGACTTCCATGATTTTAGCAGCTTTTATAGAAAGTTCTTTAGAAATCTTGATGAAATTCCTAGACATATGGAAACTGATTTTATAGTTGTTGTTAGTCTCATCATTAGTTAATGAAATTTTAACTTGATTCCTAAACATCTAGACATAAAGTTCTCCCTTTGTTGATTGCCTCAAAAATTCATGATCTGTGGACTGCCTAAGTCTTGTGGAGATACATTTACCACTAAAGTGATTTTCTCAACTTTTTTTTTAAAAAATAATTTTTGTTAGTGCATCTGGATAAGTTTTGTGAAAAACATCTGTGTTTACAGTTTTATTGTTTTTCTCTTGACTCAAACTAGTGTGTATCTATATGAATAGGTATGTCTTTATGCATTATGCATAAGCCTTATGGAACAATACATAATGCATAAGAACAAACACATCTAGTCCCATTCATGCCTTACTGTAAAAAACTTTTCTTTAAACCATATCATTAAAGTTTTGGTGATGTTTCTTTCATATTGGAATCAGACACCACTTTGTAGGGAATTTTTTATAATGGCACTTCAGAGAAGCTTTGGGGCAATTCTGCAGCTGTTCTTATGATTATGTATAAAACTTAATTCTGTTTCTGTAAGAGACTGTAAAGGAAACCAAAGGATTAATCACTTGTTGTTACAAGAACAATTTCCTGTAATTCTAAGAATCTAACACATCTTTATTGTCATATATTGTAAATTAAGATTTCATGAAGATGATGTGCTCTGTTCCTCAGAATGTGTCCACCTGGATAAAAAGAGAAAGAAAGTTATCCAGTGGTGCTAACTTTTATTTTAATTGAAAAAGAAGATTGTGAGTGGAAGATAGTCAATATTCTTCTAACTCTCTTTAGCTTCTCTGAACAAGTATCTCAAATACTTAAGTGTTAGTAGGATGAACAGTGGCATATGAAATAGCAGCATTACTATTTTATTTTGTCGTTATCTTAACTCTCAATACCATTCATAAGTTTCATTAGCTGAATATGTGAAAGAAATAATAATAAAATGTGTGACAATGCTGCAATTCAGTGACAGAACCCATAAAATATTACAATTCAATATTAAAAAGTTAATGACAATGAAATGCATGGTATGAGAGATTTGAGATTGTAAACTAGGGATGGCCATGTAAATTGTCCAGTCACTAAAGCAGAGAAAACAGATAGAAATAATCAGAGTAACCCAGAAATATGCATTGAAAAAACGGTCATTTTTCATTATTATTCCTCTGTTTATTATTATTACTATGTTGTCACTAAGTGGTTTTAGTTCCGTATCTATAGACAGTTGTTTTACATATATATATATATATATATATATATAAATATACATACAAATATACACAAATACTAAATCAGAAATCATACTTCAGAGATTTGTTGTCTACAATCCAGATCATGCTGAGAACTTGGAATCATAAGTCATGGTGCATCAGGATGCATTTTCAATTAAATGAAAAAGCAATTCATCCACATAAAAGTATGAGCCCATGTGGAATCCCAGCACAAACAGGCCTTTGGCCTTGATCAAAAGCCATCTAAAAATCACTTCTATCTCTTTGCTACATTTGGTGGTTTTGAATCAATCTTATGTGCTTGTATGTATGCTCAAGTACAATAACTTGAAACAAATGACATATAGCATTTTAGAGGACACTGTGAGGTCAAGTAAATCATCAGACTAAGTTTTACATAACTTGAAACTGAATTATTTGAATCACTTTCATTTATCAAACCTAATTGTGAAAAAAGTAAATAGGTCTAGAGAAGGCTGAAATTCAGATGAGCAGTCTTAGGCCAGAATGATTGAAAACGAAAATATATGCTGGCTGAAAGCAGTGAAACACATGGAGAGAAAGACCTAATGATACTTTTAGAAGTCAGAGAGAAACATATAAGAAATATTTTTTCTTAAAGTTTGTTAATTTTTTTGAATATGTTTTTGGTTTTATTTATTTATTAAATAAATAACTTAATAATTGCATATTGTTTTTTTTGTCAAAAAATAGTTTTGTAATTTTTCACTTCTGTGAACCTTATTAGAATGTATGAATCATTTAAGACAAATAACAAAGAATTATAGTAAAATAAAATACAAAATAATAAAATAAAATAAAATAAAATAAAATAAAATAAAATAAAATAAAATAAAATAATAAAATAAAATAAAATAAAATAAAATAAAATAAAATAAAATAAAATAAAATAAAATAAAATAAAATAAAATAAAATAAAATAAAATAAAATAAAATAAAATAAAATAAAATAATAAAATAAAATAAAATAAAATAAAATAATAAAATAAACCACTTGCCTTTCAACAGTTTACACTGAACTAAAAAGGCTGAGGATCTGTGTTTGGTTGACTACCAAAAAGGGGTTTGTGTGACTTTTCCTTTCTCCACAGCATGCAAAACAGCATGCCCAGCTTTTGAGCTGAATTTCCCTCATTTTACCATCATGATAAACAGCCTTCAGAATCCAGTGTGCAGAGATAACAGTAGATGGGGATGTCCTCAGTTTCTTCCCCTACGTGGGATCATCTTGTCACGCGTTGTTTCTTTCTCAGCTGTCACGCTTCCGGATTTCATGAAACCACCTGAGCTACTTAGCAAACTTTAATTTTCAAGACCTGGGCAGCCTGCCTACCTTTTCACACACTTAATAAAATCAGACAGAAAGAATTACAGACTTAAAAGGGGAAAGGGAAAAAAATGCTTATGGAAAAAGTAACATAAGGTTGTTATTCTAAAGAGGGTTCACATTTGTTTTCAATATGAAACTTGAATATAGCATGGAAAATTGAAACAGATTTTTTTTGAGGGCTGCACTAACGCAAAAGAAAATTAACAGAAAATGTGATTCAGGGTTGTAGGGAATACCTGGTGCACAATTATTTAAATATGAATAATTTCTAAGCAATTAGTTCTCTCTACTTGGTTGAATTTTCTTGGTGTAATATAATTGTATCTGCATTGTTTACCCATTTAGCATTTTTTTTTTAATTATAGGTGGAGGTATTTTTCATCCCCATATAAGAGGCAATGCTACTTCTATTTTATAAACAGCTTGATTTTAAATGCTATCCAAAGAGCTGAAGTAAACAATAATGACAGGAGATAAATGGAATATATTACTTCTTCAGCTTAGGAAAAAAAGAACTCTGTGAAATGAGTCTTACAAAGAATTTTGAATTTTATTTGTTTATTTCCACTTAGATTTGCATGAGTAAGGTACAATGGCACACAGATTTAACTATATGCCAGATGCAAAGTAGAAGCCAACCCCATCCCTCTCAGAAATTATGATATGACAACTTTCATTAGTTCAGTACTTAACATGCAATGCCTTTTGCTTTCTCCTGTACATCTTGTCCTCTCTGGTGTACTGCACACTAAAATGGTTAATCCCTTGCTCATTAGCTTGATGCTGCATCCCTGTAATTTACAAACCACTCTCCCCTGCCCTCCAGCTTTGGCATTTGGTTCACAAGACTTCCTTGGAAATGCTTCAATCATTTTCAATACCTGTGAGGAATACTAAAAGCAGCGCCCAAGTCTCAAATGACATAACTGAGAAATTAGACATACAGATTAAGATTATTTTTGCAATCATGATGACTACATAGCAACCCAGATGCTTTATGTCCAAGAAAGCCAACTCCAAATATCATGGAACAAGTAGAAACGTAGATTGTTGAACTGCATGTCACAAATTAAAAATTAGCTTTTAACATTTTGTTTTCTTTTATTCTCAAAAAGACTGCTTCTACTTAAATTCAGCTTCATGCTATTTTGTAGTGACACAAGTTTGGGCTTTTTTGGATTTTCTTGAAGAAGATACCTTCTGTTTACTGAAAAGAAAAGTCTTCAGGACAAAGGGAATTGATCCTGTTAATATTGGAAAATTCTGTATTCTTCAGTTCTTGCTCAAAAGACTTTCATATCTGGATCTATGGTAGAGAATAACAAGTCTTTACGATACACATACACACACAAATATATATATACAAACTTGTCATGAAATATCAAAGATGAAGCATCAAAATAATGCACTTAACTGATGCACTGAAGATGACCATTTCAGGACTCTTATCAATTTGCAAAGCTGTTTGGAAAAGTAAGAACTGTTTGGAAAGGCTGATCCTCTACATTCTTGGTCATCTGGTTACTTGTGGAACTTCAAACCAATAGAATAAAGGCTTACAGGGAGAGTAAATGAGCAGTATTTCTGATTAAATACGCTTTCAACAAGATACTGATCACTAAATATTCTTCATTTTTTTCAACCTTTATTATTTTATTCACCAAAAAACCCAGAACCAAAGCAACCTTTTCTCTGCAAATGTTAATTTTATTCCCCTTAAGCCATTACACTGTAATGACACCATGAAGCTAGAAGAAAAAAAGACATAGTAAGTCCCCATTATTAGATAAAATTTAAAGTACTCAATACCATCAATAATAAAGAAAGTCCTGATCATTTTATATTTGAGCCTTTCAGAGCAAGTTTCCCCCTGTCAAAAAGTAGAACTGGAAATATGCTTAGCAAAATCATCACAGATTAATAAGCCACCTTTACTAAATATTTTTAATTTTCCTCTTTTTCTGTTTCTAAATTAGCTAATAGCATACAACAAATATATTTCTTATTTAAACATTTTAATATTAAATTAAGAGCATAACAGTTTGTCTGCCAGCAATTTATATAACCACTTTTGAATACATGCTTTTTTGTTTAAATTATTTTCATTTTTATATCTACTGTTTGGATTTCTCTGTCAATTTTTCATCTGAATAAATATATATATAGATATATATTTGCTATCTTTAGTCCTCTATGTACTGTTTTTGCCAGGATGATATTCACCATTTCTCCCACCTTTTAATCAGGCACAGATGGTTTTTATATATCAGCCATATAATACGCTGGAGAACTAACACAAAATTACAGATTTAATAACCTTTAAACCTCTTTCTATACATATATAAAAGAACCAGAGAAAGTGTATTCTTGTTGAAAGGTTGTTGAAAAAACATGTGCTTAGAGACAGATATAAATTACTAGCAGAAATGTGTCTCTAATCATGTACATATGATCAGGGCAGCATCACTTCAGGGATCTTTGCAGCATGCTCTATTATGCTGCATAGGAATAATTATCCATGTAGGCATTTTCCCATGATAGAACCATGGAGAACCTCTTTGGAAGTTCTGTAATGAACAGAAATACTGAGTTTATAGCTGCCTACCTGCCCTATCTTAACAGCTTGTATAAAACTTGTTTGACTTTTCATAGGGGTGTCGTCCTTGTTAGTAAAGTTGGCAGAATTTATCTTTAAATCAGTGGTGGTCAATAAGAAATAAAACTTCATCCTGTGGCATTTAAGGAAATGGTATCTTTATATGTAGTAGACACAAGACCATGTTACTCATATTTTGCTTTGAACATAATTTTTTCACATTCACACAAACTTAAAACTATGAGATATATTCTTTTCTTTAAGAAGGAAATTCTTAAAACAAAAGAAAAATAATATTTATGGCATCTCTTTCAGACTGAATTTAAACTTCAATCAAGTGTTTCCATCCATTTTCCTCTTTCAAGAGCAAAGTTGGCTGGAAACTCTGGGATGATGACAGGTCCTTGAGAGTAAGCCAGTGACTTATGGTGACAAGAACCATTCTTAAGCACTTTGATAGCAGATTACTCAAGGGGAAAAAAGATTAGGGCAATAGTCTCTAGTGGGTACCTCAATCCACATCTGGCCTACTCGATGCTAGAAAAGGTAGGTTATCATTCTTTAGAAGGTTGGCCAAACCCTCTCCAATCAATTGAAGTACTATTAGTGGGATATGATGTTATGAGTCAGAAATCATCGGCTCTTTGAAGAGGTGAAACCTTTACCTCTTTTTCTGTTATGTATTTTTAATCTTTTCTTTTTAAGCAATTTTAAAGGTGGATGACATACTTATTGCACCAATATTGCAATAAGAAAACCAGATGAAAAAATGTTGCAAAAAATTGCAAAGCTACAGTTTGAAATATAATATCAAATATTTAGACAAATAAATAAATAAAATAGCCAGCTGTACGTCAGCAGTTTTAAGCCTTGGCAGAAGAATAATGAAATGGTCAGCTGAGGAGATATGTGGGTATTAGTTACATAAATCTTTGTATTGTATCTCTCCCTACATCTGTCTAAATCCAAATCCTCCTCCTTTATTTCACTTCTACAGTGCTATTTAGCATGGATTTCGGTGGCTGTGCAGGAGACTCAAAGGACCATTGCACCAAGAATGGGATTAAGCAAAGAGGAAAGATTTCACTCTAGTGCTTAGTATGATTATTGCAAGCTGTTTTCTGAACACATTGAAGATGCAGTAGTAACATCTCCTGTAGTGCTGTCTTCCAGACATTCTGATGACATATTGACTGTGCAAATTAGTCTTTTCCAAAAATTATAGCTCTTTCTAAGCATCAGTCCCACCTGATACAGCTGACATTAATATTGTACATTTAGATTACAACATTGACAGCTCAATAAATTTACCTCCAAACTATGCACAAAACAGAACTCACCAATGACTGCAGTGCTGATATAATGCCTACAAGCACAGTATCAGAAATACAACTGCTGCTGACTGATCTGCCAAAGAACTTTGATTGGTAGCTGTCTGTGGTGACAGCCTGTCACATTTGGCCTGGGAAGTCACTACACACAGACTAGTCACAACTGAGTTAAATATAATTGGTCAGTTACACATAGAAATTATAAAACAAAATGTCAAAATAAATCAAAGCCCACTAAAGTTATCTGTTTTACAGTGGTTTTGTTCAGTAGCTGTGACACAGATCTCCACAAACAATTAAAGGAAACTCCAGGAAGCCTGTGCACTGATCCCTTAAGCGAAGCAGTTTCAGGAAACAGAATCTGGCACAAAAATTTTCCTATGACTCTCTGTCCCTTCAAATCATGCCACCACTGAATGTATGCCAAGTTGTTAGTGAAACTGGTATGTAGGAGACTCAGTGTACACTGGAAACCTGTGAATGTCAGCCAATCTGGTTCTGCTTGGGCTTTTGTCCAGAAAGGATATCTGGTTTGATTCCCTCTATCAGAACACAACAGACTAGAAAACAGCTTTTGGAAAGTCAGGGTAATTGGATGTTTCAGCTTAAAGTTCACAGCTGTGCAGCTCTTATGCATGAACAGAAAATCCTACAAATGTGTATAAACTTTGGACCAGAATTATCAGGAGTATATTACCTTTTCATTTCTTCAGAAGATGGCAATGTAGAATGTGTCTGGAAGACAGAGGTGGTCTAGGTGGTGCTTTCCAAATATATCTTTCATTTTCAGTTAAAAACTTAAAATCAAAACACTTTGGTAAACCCTGTTCTCTTATCCAGATCAAGAAATTTGAGCTGGCATTGCTGTTTTTAGATGAAAACTTGTGAGTTTTGAATATTTGGTCCCAAAGATTCTCTTTGAACTGGATAAAATATATTCTGTAGAAAATGTTAACATTTCTCAGAACAGTTAAGAAATTTGATTATAAACTCAGTTTCATACACTGAGATAGTTCTGGCAGATAATTTCAAATACACCAGAAGGACTTTAGCCCTCTAATGAAACTGTATCTACTTTTGTGGGTTGTGCTAGCTGGCCTGGGTTGCTCAGAATGCTGCTGAGATGCAGAGTAATCTTCAACTACAGATTTTTTAAGTGTGTAGTAAAATAAAATTGTTACACATTAAGGTTATATATGTAAGGAATTTAGAAAGTAAACACCATTATGAGGGGGGAAAAAAAAGTGACTGTTGGGGTTTTTTTCCGTATTTTTTACTTTTGGGACAAAGATACTTCCAGCACTGCAATCATCATCTTCACCTCTGACCTTCAAGATGTAATTGAAGTGTAAAACTCATACAGCAGCTCTAAACCCATAGCTCTGACAGCTGAGGCACTGAGCTGTAAGTAACTGCATTTAGAGCTCCTCTGTCTCCCTACGTGCTGCTGGGCTATAGACTAGCAAAGCATTTTTCCATACATTTCCCTCTTTCTGCTAGTCCTATTTACTCTGCTAGGTTCTAGCTGTGTCTGTATTTATTTAAATGCCACTCCTAAGATACCAGTGCATGCAGCAAGATTTTCCCTGGAAAAGGTTTAAAGTGCTGCAGAAATTCCATCTCTAGGCAAGCCTGAATTCAGTGTCCCTGAGACTGGCAGCACTCTACAGGGGTCAAAAGTATGCTGATCTCTCCTCAAAATCAAAGCCTTGAAGAATATTTGTAAGAAAATAAGAAAGTTCTTGACAGATAAATCTGTGGAAATTCAATCCTTCTATTCCAGACAGTCATGGTGTGGGGATTCTGTCCAAGCCACCATTTCATAGATGTGTATTAGAGGTTTGTGCTTTGTATCCTATAAAGTAGCTGTGAAATGCAGCTCCTGCTTTGAACTTAGACAAAAGCAGCCTGGAGAACATTGATAATGTGTAGCACATGTTAACTCCTACATTCAATATATTTTTTCTGGACTGGAGTTTGGTACTATCATCTTTCTCCCCTTTGTGCCTTTGGTTCTGAACTCCCTTGTTGCAGTATTCATAAGAAATCAGTAAATGAGTGGGTATCACTCTATGAGGCAATACTCAAGATAAATCACAGTTATACTTCTGCAGATACACTCCATGCTGAAACAAACAAACGTGTTAAATAATGAACCCCAAAGTCACAACTGGTCTAGGAAACATATTTTCTATATTACTCCCTTGTGAAGTCCTTTTTTTTTTTAAATGAATAAATGACCAAAATAAATATCTTTTGTGAGTTTGTAAGTGAATAAACATATATATTTTTATATATCTGTCTATCAAAGTTCTCATATGTGTTCCTTGCTGCATAATAGATGCTATAAAATCCCACCTCTCCTTGGAGAGAGAGCTGAATGCATGGCAAGTGTGTAGAGACTGGCTGTGTTTTATGGAACCTGGAAAATGTAGGTGTAATAACAATAGATGTGCCAACATCCATATGTCAACATCCAAAGTTTTTTGGCCAGACATTAAATCTTTTATAAGCTGGAGATAGTTATTACTCTTTAAAAAGAACCCTCAGTGACTATTAACAGATGTATTGTATTTATATATGTTTATGAACTTTGTGTTACAGATATGAATGGTATTATTTGTAAATTAATCAATAGTAAAAAGAAGATATATTAAATATTGAAAAATAGTCTGTAAAAACAGAGAAAATATCTCTTACATGAAATGATCTTCCTATGAAACAAAATACTTACAGCTGTTTGTATTCACATCATAGCTTCACTCCCTCTTCCACAATAGTCTGTAGAGCTGGTGACATCATTGTCTTATTACAGGCACTGATTCTGGGCTGACGTTTGTCATCCTGTCAGCAGCAAGTGTGACCATTTGTGTGGCAAGGACATGTTAGGACGCCTGGGACACATTTGTATATACAGCCTTTTCCTGCCTGCCGCCTGCCGCCTGCCTCAACTTAATCCCACCCACATTCCACTCTAAAGACCACAGTGGGAGAAGGACAAGAGAAAAAAGAGGAAGGACATGGGGGTGGGGATAAGAGGGAAAAACGCTGATAAGAGATTACAATGACTGGAATGTATAAATTGGATGTTGGGGACAGAAGAAACTGCTCAAGAGGAGTTAAGATATGATGTATGGGACAATCCTGATTTTATCTATGATTGCCTATGTTATTTTATATTTTTAATGTATTATAAAATATTATCTATTATTTACGTCACCATCTCTTTATACATACATGTATGTTTCCACATTTACATAGAGCAGAAAATAATTTAATTCTTTTCCAGAATAGGCCATGTATAAGTGTACTTACAACTATGAATTCTGTTCAAATGTTTGAAGAAAGTAAGGATAGTAACCATCATTCCTCGTTTTCAATAATTTGTACATATGCACTGTACATCTCCCTCTTTGTTCATATGGAAAATCTGTAACATAATATCTGAATTTTCAGTTTTCAGGAACTGTCAGAAGCTTAGACTGATCTCTTTTTAAAAACATCTCCAACAGTACCGTCCCTTCAAACCCACACAGTGCAATATCAGCTTCATGATTCATGATAAGAATTCAACATTACTAATTCTTTCAGAGCTCAGTTCAAACTGACCCTTTAACCTGTGAATTCCAGTACAACTAATGCAGGAAAACAATATTGTATGTGTTAGAGTGGGATATCACAAATCAGTCTATGGCAATCTACCCTGATAGTAAAGAGGGCAGAGAAGGAAGCAAAGACCAGGCATGAAAGTGTGACAAGGTTTGGAATAAATAATGTACTGATGTTTAGAAATGGAGAACATTAGAGCAGAATGTGCAGTAATTCTTTTATTTATGAATAAACCACTCATGTAAAATCTGCACCCTGTGGAGTAACTGTAGGTGCCTAATTGACTGCCTGTAAGCAAAGCATTACAACTCTATTACTCCATCAGCTGCAGGGAGGACACAGTGGGGAAAAAAACAACTTCTAAGTAAAGTTTTCACACCCCTGCCTTGTGGTGAACTCCTCAGCTGGTTTTCACATTCTAAATCCAGAGCATGGTTCTTCTCACAAACTCCCTATCTATGTAGTGCTGGTATACACAGCATGCTCTGCTATGGCAGTTGTGCCAGATAATTAGAAACAAATTTAGCCAGGGTGTAAGAATCAACACAGTTTCCAACAAAACCACTGCCTTTATTAAGAAAAATGTCACAGTAGGAAAGAAGTTCTGTGACATTTATATAAGTGTGAATGTGTCATCATAGAACATCAACAGATCTCCAGCTTCTCTTGTTTATCTTTTTCTCTCTCTAGACGTAACCTAAGAGTGATGACTGCAACAGAAGGTGGAAAAATCTGGAAAGAAATTGGGTGGGAGTGATTAAATATAATATTTAAAGGTATATTTTTCTTGGCAATGAATATATTGTGGACAAAAAAATCATATACGTACTAATTTTTTAAGAAATATGGGAACAAGACCAAAGCTAAAATCTTCTCAGAAGAGTCACACTCTTCCTTGACATCAAAATTTAGACTACTTCCTTCGGTTTTCCTCAGCTTAGCTACAGTTTCCTAGCTTCAAGCTACAGAAATGGATATATGTAGTACAAGAGAAAACAAAATATGGTTCACTCCCATCTTCTAATCTTATGGATATCTAAAAATATCTCTAAACAAGACTCAATATAAAAATTGCTGATAGTCTGTGCAGGAAATGCAGTGCCCTGCATGGAATGTCCCCCTGTGACCTAAGCAGTATTCCAGAGACCCAGAAGATCACAGTGGAGATGCTCAGGAAATGCAGTGACAGCTGGCTTTTCTGAAAACTTTTTGAAACTTCCTTCTTCTGTTTGGATAAGATATACCAAGAAAAAGGCCAGTTGGAACTCAAAAATGCAGAAATAAAAGTGAGTATGAATATGTATTTATTCACATGCATATAAATTTCTCTCTATATATAATTTTTTAACAGTTAAAAGCTGTCTTAAAAACTCTAGAAAAATTTGGGACTGGCTTCACTTCAAGACTGAGGTAGTTTAAACAAGTTCTTGTTTCATCAAAAGGAGTCCATCTACACCACTATCTCTGTAAGGTAATAGTTTATTGTCCACAAGCTACAAATTTGACCAGACATCAGTAGAAGCATGAAAAAGAACCTCACCAGAAATGGGGTCAGGGTTGATTAGTGTGCTTAGGATGTTTCTGAAACAAGAAACAAGGAGGACAGATCTGTTAGTCATCAGCCTTTTATTTTCTTCATTTATTTAGTATTCAACACTGTTATGAGGAAGGCAGAAAATCACAATTATTGCTCGTGGGAACTTATTTAACAGAAATAACTCAATCACTTGCAGTTACATATTCTTGCCCTTATTTGCCTGAATGTCTGCTGTATTCTGTCTGCTGGACACCATGCCTATGAGCTGGGGGACCTGAGAGGATTGGAGTCTTTGAGATCTACATACTTGAGAGCTCTGCATGACAAACCGCTCAAGGCAGTCCAATTGCACTTAATAAAATTGGATATCTTTAGCTTAGTCTTAAAAAGTGTGCAAAGAAAAAATAAAATGGGAAAAACTAAAGAAAATGGCTGAGATTTTATGTGTTGAATAAGGAGGTTCGGTTTTTTTGGGAAGCAATTAGACTGAGGCAGTGAAGAGAATAAGTTGTTTCCTTTGCTGGTAAGAAGATTTACAAGTACATCTGCATCTATTTAAGTATCTCAGTATCCATCTAATTAGTCTTGAAGGATTTACCCTTTGTACTTACAGCCTTAAGTTATAAAAAAGTTATAAAGATATCCATAAGAACTTCTGTAAGACCATTCTTAAGCCATGGGGAAAGAGAGAAATATCTCTATACTTTTTCCATACACTTTTTTCTCTCTTATGGCCTTCCCCCTTGTCAATATATATTTTTGTGAGATATCTCAGAAAAATAGAATTATACCATTTACCCATTTAGACGGTGACAAACATTAAGAGAATGATCTTAAAGATCAGTGCAAAATCTGAAAGAAAACAAGAAAAAATCCTCAAACAAATCAAAGAAGCAAACCAGAAACTCATAAGTAAGTTGTACAGAAACACCTCAAAATTGAATAGGCAGAACTTTTGGAGCTCAGGTACTAAAATAATTATGGGGTTTTTTCCTTAAATTTTCTGCATATCTTGCTATTTGGGGTAAAATCTAAGCTGATATAAAACTTTACTCATATTCCAGAAGACAGAGTAAAAATAATTTTCTCAAATTGGACTTTTTATTGCTTCTCTGCTACACCACATTGTAATGTGCAATGCAATGCTAGTTAGATGCTTAAAAAGTAAAATTACCAAAACTCTTATGCAGAGACGTGTCCAAACATACCAGGGTAAAATCCAAAACAGCCCTTAAGCACCTACCATACATTCAAACTGTAATTTAAACATATCCAGAAGGGTGATCTAAAAAACTCTATGTTCTCCTTACATGTCTAAGGCATCTAAGTTTTCTGACTTGGTGTGTGTCTCTGCACACATCAAAATGTGTCACCTTCTCAGCTGAATGAAGCACACATCCTCCCCACAGTGTCCATCTGGGATGCAGAGCAGGGTGCAGCGCTCACTTTGCCGGTGTCCTGGCTCAGAAGGTGCTCCGAGCTCACTCCACGCACGGTGGCAGCAGCAGCGGCAGCACATTACAGAGCTCCCACAGTCACTTCCATTCAAAAATAGGTCAGGAGAAGGCGGAAAGTACTTGCTTAGCAAGACTGTTATGCAAAACCTCTTTAGTAATATCACCTCCTCCTCCTCCTCCTCTCTCTTCTCGCTGGCTATCTTCTGAAGGAGAAGCAGGAGAGAGCTGTCTGCTGACACTTCATATGACTTACATATAGAACCATAGGCAAGGCATTTGCAAATCCTAGTTCCATGGAACCTAATTTGGACTATGGATAAGTGCCTAAATTCAGAAGAAACAAAATTTTAGATGTTTCCCTTCCTGACACTCAAATGTGTGGATTAGACAACCACCATCAAATTTATTGGCTGATATGAATTATGTTTGAGAATTGTACTGGAAAGTTTAGATGTCCCATGTTGCACTGTGAATTTCACTCCTCAGGCTTGCATCTAATTTTGAGGCACTGATTCAGTGAGCAGTCCTCCAGTATTTTTCTTAAGACTTGAAACCTTAACCACATTTTTGAAAATTCAAGATAAAGTGTAGTATGGATCAGGGTGCACATGGTGCCTTTCTCTTCTGAATTCCTAGAAAAAGAAGGTTAGATCCTAGTGTTGTCAAATGGTCACCAGGTAATTTGAAAAATGTAGAAACTGTTTTTCCACATTTTTTTTCAAAGAACCCCTGGTCAGAAATTAAAGGATATCAGTAGTCCTAGAAAGAGCTATATTTAGCAGATGAAATGTAGAAAAAAAGGATCAGTCCTCTTCTAGTCTCAACTCTCTGAGAGCTCTCTTGCTCTATCAGCTTCACCAGGAACAGAAAAGTCAGAGCACAAATAGTCTGTTTTGTTAATTTCATTCACAAAGATGACAATGAGCTTGACGTGTCTGAGAAAGATTTCTCTTTTGCGAAGCTACCAGCAGATGAAGTAAAGGATGAAGTGATAAGACAAACCAACAGTCATTTTATTTGTACAGATAATTCAGGAAGTAACAGTTACATATAACATGAAAAAATGAAATCTGTAGTTAATATAATTCTCCTGATATCTAAGTCAATGTCTGCTTTCTCTCACTTCCTTATAACCCTACAGGCTTGCACTCATCTTGAAATATTTATTGTAGTCTAACCTGGACTGTCACTGTCATGCACATATCCAAATCTATGCTGTTTGGAATACTGTTTTTGAAATGCAGGTAGTTGCAGTATTGTGACATTTTTGGAATGGGCTCAATTAATTTAATTTCATCCATGAAATTTAGATTCTCCTAACCTTCTCTCTCAGATTGTCCCAGTGAATTATCAGTAAGTACTAAGCCAGAATTACTAGGCTATGAAGACATGGGTTTTAGTCTATGCCACTCATCCTACGCAGCTCCCTTTCAAAATACTATGTGCTATTTTCCCATTTCAAGTTCTCTTCACAAACAAGATATTCACAATTTATGAATCAAAACTCTGGATGAAGATTGGTCCACAGCACCTATATGTGTTAAGGGTGCTGGAACATTGAGGTGGGACAATTACCCGTATGCTCACTGAGCGAATAGGTTAAATCCTACACAAAACTTCCTTTTATGACCCTCAGACTAAACTTTCAGGCTTCTAAGGCTGTCCTGAATTTCCAAGATCTATTTTTGTCATATTCAAGGGGACAGACTTAACAACTTATTTTTAATGAAAAGCCAATGTGGTCAGTAGGTATTAACTTGTAGAAAAATATTTGTCAAAGTCCATGCTAAAGGCTCGTTGACACTGTCAAAAATACAAAAAGCTTTCTGATTTGTGGGTTTGGTTTGTTGGATTCTTTTTGCTGTTAGATCTGTTTCTGCCCCTAAAGACAGTGAGCAGGACTCCCTGGAGCCTTTTAAAAAGTACTTTGTGTGGATAAATGCATATCATGTAAGTGCTGATAAACGAGGCCAGGTATATTTTAATAACCTTCAACGTGGAAGGTATTTGTGTACCACTCTTACACACAGTCAGTCACTGTGTATCTTGGCAAAGCAAGATCCGTTTCTGAGGAAAGAGAACTATTTCCATCCTTAATAAGTCATTCCAAGTTTCCTGTGATGTTATAAATAATCGGGCAAGCAGCCGGTTTTATTCTCCCTAATTTGATATGGCAGACTTGGAGAGCAGAAAAGTTCAGCCTCAACATAAGCTCTAGAGCTGGACTTTGACCAAAATTTCCCCCTTCCCTCCCATAATGAGATAAAGTTTATCATAAAACATGCTTACCAAGGCAGCTAAGACAGGGCTCAGGCTTCACATCTATTTCTTAGGAGCCCCTAGTCAGTTCTGCATGCTGCATGCATGAGGTCACAGCATGCTGGGCTTGCTTGGGGGAGCTGGCAGCTAGGCTGACAGTCTTAGCTAATACACTTGTCATTTGGGAAAATAAAAAAGTGCTTGCAAAACACAGCTAAATTAGATTGTGAGTAATTGGAAAAGGAAATATAAAGTCACACTGTTTTATATGCGTGTCGGGAAGGCAGTGAGGTGATGCATTGAGTACCTGGGTTACTGGCAAAGGTCAAGCACCCTCATGACAGACATCTTTTAAAAAACTTGAGGAGATACCACAATCATCACAGAACTTTCAAGAGCTGCACAATACAGAGACATGAGAACATAGCAGAACTTAATTTTATGTGTAAAAGAAGGTCAGTTGACATATTCCTTCATTATTATAAGAGTGACAAGAGGAATTTATGATTATATTAGAACCTGAGAAAAGATTTTTTTTTTAAGTCTGCCTCTGCAAATGATGCTTGAAAGTATTTTGGGAAAGTCATTCATGCTATTTCTAATTGCAATTCAATTGTAAAAGAAGTTAAGTAAATAACTCTATCTACATCTCAGAAACTCAGGAAGATTAATTAGATAATGTTATTGAAATGGCTTATAGGCACTCTGTAATAATAATGCACACCAAAGCACTTCATTGATGTTCATTACTTTCAAATATGAGGGAAAGGGGTATTTTTGTTGTTGCTTTTTAAAAGCTTCAGGTCATATTTACAGATCAACTTCATTTCCAAAACACAATCCAGATGTATTGCTATGGATTTTAAAATAAAATTATAGCTTTAAGGTAAAACATGCTAATAGAAAATTAACTTGTTCTGATGAGTAATAACATAATTTCCCTTTTTAAACAAAACTAAAACCTTTCTTTGGTCCCTTAACCCAGATGGTATTCCTTCAGAAGGGGTAACTTGAATCCAACAACCTTTTATGCTTCCTAAGACACTCTGAATTCTTAAAATATTACTATTTGGGAATTAAGGATATTTTTCTAAAGAAATCTACTCCCAATTGTAAATCCTCTATTAGAAAATTAAGAAACTGTTAGCTGAGTTACACTTCCCTATCAGTTATACAACCTCTTAAGAAAAAATACCCAAGTATCAAATCTGCTCTCTCTTTCCTATCTCTGTCTTTCTATTCTTCAAAATCAAAAGAAGTCTCTCAAAGACTACAAAGGTCTTCCTGGGCAGTGATGTAATTTTCTCAAGTAGAACGAAGAGTGGAAAGACACAGAGAGTCTGAACAATTTGGATAGTGAGGCAACCCTTCTGCTCCAACTGGAGCAGAACACTTTCTGCTTCTGCAGCAGCAGGTCTGAGCAACATAACCTGGCTGCTTTCTGGAATGTGCAGACCTGAATCTGATTTCAACAAAGGTTGCTTCACACCACTCAGGTGGTGGAAATGAGTCTTAAAGTGAGTATAAATCATATTTATACCTACTACAAGGCTTCTTTATATGGCTAAGTCAGTGGAAAGTTGCTTTGGTGTAAATGCACTTTAGGCCCTCATACTTTTAATTTGGCATAAAAAAGGAAAGAAAAGAGAAAGAAAACCCTTTCAATGTCCCAAGGCTGGATAACAGCCATACTGTAACATAAGCTAAGATTTCAAAGGTGTCTCAGGAAACAGGTCTCCAGCTACGATTCACTTTTCAAGGGGGCTGAGTGACTCACTTCCTGAGACCAGTTTGAAACCCTATCCAGAACAATTATTCTGTCTGCACACGACTAGATTGTTTTCTAATGACTGACTACTCTGACAGACCCACTACCACAGAGTCTACTTTGGGTCTAGCAGTAGAGCTCTTTGTTATCAGCACTGGAAGACTTTACCTAGCAGTAGGTGTGTTCCAGTTATAGCTGACAAAGGCATTGTTTTTTGCCTATGGCATCACTGCAGTGCCACCTCAGAGCAGCTAATCAGAATAAGGTTTGGCCTGTGCTCAAATACTTAAATGGCAGGTTCCCAAACAAAACACCAGGTGTTATCCTGTAGGTGTCACTACTCCCTTTGAGTCAACAGTGAACTATTGCCCCAGAATTTCAAAACTAGCCTGCAGCAGAATTACTCTCTGATCAACAGTTGACTACAGGGTCAAGGATTTTTGATCCAAACTTACCATTGTTGTTGTTTTCCTGAAATTCCAGCAGCACTCACAAAAGTTGGATCCTATTCTTTTAAAGTACATGCCAGTGCTTCCATTCGAAGCAGACTGAGGAGTCAGAAGACAGCTCAAAAAGAAAAGCACAACAAAGACGTAGTCAAGAATCAAGAGCAACACCAGCTAAACAAACCTCAGGAAGATGTTTTATTTCCTCTACAGTCAGTGGCGAGAGACATGTACTTAGAGAAGATGGTCCCTCTCTTCCCTGACATTACAAAAACAGGAGAGTTTACTCATCCCTGGAAGTTTAATTTTTTCTATCCTTTGAAAAAAGAAATGTCATTAACGATGAATTTATGTTAAACAACTCCAGTACCAGGCCTTAGAGCTTTAAGTGAAATAGCATCAAATTTATACATAATCTCAACATTGAGAAAACTCAATTGTTTAGCAGCTGATACTATGGTCTATACCTTTAAGAATATTATTCATTCATGATCCAGTCAATAAATTGTGAAATACATATAAAGAGAGATGCAGGCACATACACATACACATGCACTGCACAAGTGTTTTATATATGAATATCTGAAACCACCACCAATGTATAACAGACAAAGGTGCTCTCTGGAAAGCAGAAAGCCAAAAGAAAAGGGTGATTAATTATGATGGATTTTATTTATTTTATTAGAAAAGAAGTCCTCAAACAACTGTTCTTTGTTCTATGGATGCAAAAATCCCAGGACCCTCAGCATCTAAGTATTTTCCAACTTATGATGTGAGAAGCAAGGTCACTGAATGCACTGGATTTCTTACCCTTCAGTAAGATATATTAGAAAATACCTCTAGACTCAGCCATCTCAACTCCTGCCAAAATTTTCAGTACTAATTGTCAAATTGTTGGTATGGACAGGTTGATGTGGAACATCTAAACTGCAATTCACCCACTTCATTTTTAATCCTTGTTTTGAAGCCAGCCCATGATACTACTAAATTACAGACATTTTCCACACTTACTGTATATTTTTAACTATCTATTTTTTTTACAAAGCTATCATGGTACTGATTTGAATTTAATACAGCCTTTGCAATTACAAATCTCTAATATATAAGAGACCAAATATAGATATCCAGGAAAAAACTTTTGGACTGTAAGGTCCTTACCTGTAACCACCTATGCTTTAAGTTTCAATTGTAAGCTGCCTGCACTGGGTCTCTATACTGGGAAATAGAGACAGGCTCCTCAAGAAGGTGATTAATTAGTCAGGACCTTAAGAAAGAAGAGGTATCTATCTGGAGGTATCTAAATTTATTCAGTGGCTATAAATGGAGTCTTGGTAAATAGCCTACTCCTTTAGATGACTAAATTTAGGAACAATTACTCTCACTCCTACTGACTGTTCATAACTCCTCAGTAAATATCAAGTCAAGTCAAGAGTAAAGATTTTGTGCCTTAAAATGGAACATAAGACAAAAGCCTACAGTAGAAGCTGATTTTGTGTATACAGAATTATAGAATTATTACAGAATTATTGAATTGTTAGGGTTGGAACAGCTGCTCAGAGCCCTGTTCAAATTGACCTTAAATGGTTCTGGAGAGGAAACATTCAACACTTTTCTGGGCTCTCTCTCCCCTCCCATATTGCATATATTGTAAATTGCATATATTGCAAGATTAGGGAGTGTGCACCAGGAGTGTCTGTTCCACTCAAGGTATAATAGGTTGATTTGACCTCCATTTTCTTCTGTGTGAATGTTTTTCAAATCAGACAAATATTTTAGGGCAAGCTGTTATTTTCTGGATGTTCCCAATCTGAAATATTTTAATATAGCCAAATGTCTTCTTTGTAATGATCCCAGAAAATATATTGAGGAAAATTAAGATTCAAATACATAATCTTGACTTAAATGTCAAATCAGAAATAAGTGATTGGAATTTTATGATTTTTGTTGGCAATATATTTCTATGCAGAAAGAAATGTCCCAATACAAAACACTATTTCTTTGAGGTCAACTGATCATCTGTCTATTCTGTTAAAATGTAAATTACTGGCTTCTCTGAGCTAGAATCTCATTTCTATTACTGTGGCCATAAAGTACCTCAGCATTGACAATGCATCACAAAGGGAATCTAACCAGTTATTTCAACCCTTCACTGCCTTGCCAGTAATATGTGGTAGCAAATTTGGCAACTAGAAATAAGACTATCTGAAACAGGGACTAGGATGTATCTCAGTGGTTTTTAATCAGCCAGATGAGTAATCTGAACTCCTGAACTCCCCTGATTTGTACTCAGAGATACAAATAAAATCCAGAAATAAACCCATGGATAAATTGCACCACTGCTCTGATAAACCCCAACTCTATGGGATTCTCTGCTGTTCTTGCAATATTTGTTCTTTAAAGCCATCACACCATAAAAAAACAAGCAAACAAAACAACTGAAAGCCAAGCAAATAAATAAACAAAAATGTCTGTTCAAAGGAGTGAACTTAATTAAAATACTTGGGGCAGGAACCATGCCCATAGTTTTAAAGTTAGAGGCCTTGGCCTGTGATTTGAGATTAAGTTCCACCTCTGTTAAGAACACAAACCAGAAGACACTTTTAAGAGTCCCCAGACACAATGTAGACAGCACAGCACTTCCAACCAACAGCCAGGCACGTGGCTCCAGCCGGCAGGTCTAATGAACAGGATTAGTGCCTGTTTTATGAATTAAAATTTGAAGTAAAAAAATAGTGTTTCATTTTCTCAGCAACCTCAGTCTAATTATTAACAGCAGGTTCAGTTGGCAAATTTCAGTATTTTTCCTCCTTTCATTTGTAAGTGAAAGACTTCAGCCTCTTATTTGTTTTCCTTTTCCTCTAATGCTCTTGTAGTTCTATGCCAGCTGGTTCTACTACTTTCTCTTTTCCCCTCTTTTATAAGGTTTCATATTCCAGTAAAAGAAATATATAATGTATGAATTTCTGTAAAAGCTCACACTTTCACATTTGTTTATCCCCATTGTTAGCAATCCAAAGCAGCCACATGTTCACAGCATGTTCTGTCTGGCAGGAACACCCATTGCTTAATTTCCTACTACCACCCTCACAATCCTGGCAGGCTCTGGTCAGTCAGATGCATTTGTTTTCCCTAATTGCCCAATGGCATTTTCAGAAATCCTTTTCATTGAGAAATGAGTGATCACAGGAGACTTCTGCAGACATAAGAAAGACTGATAGTCAGTAGGCTGAAGGAGGTCAAAGAGTGTTGTTTGCTAGACTGTAATGAGCTTGAAGATGTCTTATTGTTATTAACTGCTATTTAAACATCATATAAATCTAATGTATTTTCTCCATTAATTCTCAAAGACAGTGTTACTCTTCAAAGTGAGATCTGCAGCTCAAAGGACATTGAACTGTCAGTAGCTTCAGGGATCACTGACTTAATAAGTCCACACACTCATTATTTGGAAGTTATGATTGCTAAGAGATGGAAAATAGAACACCTTTCAGAATTCAATAATTCCAAAAATGCAATAAAGTATTACATACTAGAAACTTATTGCAGAAAATATCTCCAGGGAAAAATAATTTCAGAGAACCATAGAACTGTTCATCTTGGAAAAAGCCTTTAACATCCTCTCTCTCATCCAGCTGTTCACCCAGAACCTCCAAGTCCCTAAATTATGTCCCCATGTGCCACATCTACATGTCTTTAAATATATCCAGGATGGTTTCCACTTCCCTGGGAAGCCTATTCCAGTGCATGATTCCCCCCCTTTTTTGAAGCAACTTTTCCTGATATCTGACTTAAACCTCTCCTTGTGCCACTCGAGATAATTTCCTCTTGTCCCATCACTTGCTACTTGAGAGAAGAGGCCAATCCTCAGCCCAAGGGATGGTACACCACCACCTCCCTGGGCAGCCTGTTCCAATATCTACTCACACTTTCTGTGAAGAACTTCTTTCCCTGTGGAGATATTCCTCATGGCCAGCCTGAACCTTCCTTGGTACAGCTTGAGGCTATTTCCTCTTGTCCTGTCTTTGGTTCCCTGGGAGAAGAGGCCATCCCTCACATGGCTACATCCTCCTTTCAGGGAGTTATAGAGGGCAAAACCATCCCCCCTGAGCCTCCATTTCTCCAGGCTAAACAACTCCAGCTCCCTCAGCTGCTCCTCATCAGAGCTGTGCCCCAGAGCCTTCCTCACCTCTGTTTCCTTTCTCTGGACACACCCCAGCACCTCAATGTTCTCGTAGTGAGGGCCCCAAAACTGAACACAGGATTTGAGTGGTGGCCTCACCAGTGGCGAGCAGGCAATTTCCTCTCATTTCATATTATCCCTCACAAATTTCACTGGTAGTCTATGAGGCAGAAGGGATTCAACTAGTATTAGTATTAGCCTCTGTAGGCAATTACCAGTCCTTTTTCTAGAAATAATCTGTGTTGTCACCATACAGTTTAATGACTAAATACCTTCAAGTGGGACACTCTGAGAGGTTAAACAGTTCATAGAACTGGTTGGAAATCTGAAAAACCTCTAGTGCTATAGATTCAGTTTTATTTTGGAACACAGATCCTTTCATTATAATGTAAGGTTTCATTTGTCTTTTACAGAATTATTTCATAAAAGATTTGCACAGTGGAGAGATTTTTATTTTTTTTAATGGGGACACAATAGAAAAGAGAACTGAACCCATCCCTTCCAGTGTGGGTTTGTTAATTGCTTTTATCCTGTCTTGAACAGAACCATATCCACTTGGAAAAATGTACTACTCTATGAATGCCAAAAGTGAATTACTTGATATTCCAAGACCTACCATAACATTTTTCCTATTGTTCACTTGCCAGTGGATACCTAAACTGCACATAAACTTTTTCCTTTTTTCTCTTGGAGCCCTTGCCCTTTGTTCTTAGATGAGCAAAACAGAATCAGAGGTGAACTGATTCTTCAGGAGAGGAAAAATGATTCTTTCCATCAGCTTTGGTATATTGTATTATTTCTTTTTATATCTTGGAATAGGTACAACAGTATATTTTGCAAATTGTAGGGCATACAGTTCATATCAAAATATATGTGTTGCTTATAAAAGCTTTCTCAATTCAACACATTTTTTTCTAAAATTATTTGTGTTTCACTACAAAATTAATAAAAAATCACACTCAGTTATTGTACATGTGTACAGGCAAAAAGTGACTTAGAAGCATGGTGAGATTAAACATATGGAAATTGATTCTATCTACTTCTACTACAAGGTGCTAGCTTTTGTTTAAATCTAAAAATCTTAATTTCTTCACTTCAATCTTTATCATGACATTATTATGGCAGTTTTTTTCTCTCTGGTCTAACCTACACTATGTGATTCTCAGCCTCCACCAGCTTACACCATTCCCTCCCACATCCTAATTTTATATCACCTACTGCAAACTTTGTGACAATTACCCAAAATTGCAACACAATATTGTAGAGCAAAAAATAGAGAGACACTGTAATGTGTTATGTGTTGGGGTTTGGACTTGAAAACACTTCAGATTTTGTTCTTCACAAATATTGACAGTCATGCAAAAACAGAGTCAGGGCTTAAGGTTTAACAGTGAGCAGGTGCAGCCTAACACTGATGACTAGTTTTTACAGACATGTTTTTCAAAGAGAGGTGTGTCTAACTCGAGCTACAGCGCTTTCACTGCTATCCCTGTGTTGCTAATAAAATCGTGTGTGGTGTCTATGTTGTTTTCTGGTGTGCCCACCTTTCCTGCCCATCCAATGTGATACAAACAAAAAGTCTATTAATTCTACATGTGGTACAGAGGAATATGGAGGGCTTCTCTGAGTATGATGATTCATACTTAACAATCTTTCAGCCGTTGATTATTTGAAATTATATTAAAAAATTATATAGACTTTTGATTCCAGATAGAGCTCAAGATACAAATCTCTTTAATTATCTAATGGGTTCCTTGCTCAGACTCACATACTGTACAAGAATCAATTATTTAAGTGATTAAGAAAAAAACAAAACAAAAAAACAAAACCACGATGAAAGCAAGTTTTTTGAATGAAAACAGGTCAGTCACATCATGAGCCATTTCTGTATACTCTTTAGGTCCAAATACTAATACTAATACTATTTTCTATGCATTTAAATTTAATTTATTTGGTAGTTTAATATTTTATAGATATGGTTTGTGACTAGGTGGGATTAGCGGTCTTATTTAAGACTGCTTGTTTTTTCTTTAATAGAAACTTCTATTTTCTTAATTCTCCTAAAATGTCAAGAGGCTCTGAGGTCTGGACAGCTATAAATTAGAATTTGTTGAGATGATGATGATCACTAAAAGTATTGTGTAAAGCCTCAGATCATGGCTGTAATAATGTTGGAGTAAAAATGAAATCAAATCTTTTATTCTGCCATCATTTGCAATATAGCAGATATGAACTAACCTTTTCATGTACAGGAAGAAAAATAATATTTTGCACTTAAACAAATTTTCCGGTTCGATTATCTCAAAGCGTATCATTATCATGGAATAAATTATTTAGAGAAGGTCTTCAAGTCTTGGTCAGGAGTAGAATCTATGGTCAAGTATCTGTTTAGTCTCCCCAAATTTGTGAGTAGTATTAAAAAAAGGAAGGTTTTATGATGTTTATTTAATGTTTTATTTGCATCCCGGTTGTTTTATAGTAAACAAATGTCCCCCTTTCCCACCTGGAAAAAAAACAGCAGGAAACACTGGAAATTAAGGAAAACTTTAAAGAATATAATTGTGAATAACAATGAGAAAGTGCTTTGTGGAAGGAGTGTTTTGTCAATGAATAATAAAAAAAAAAAGTGTCTGGGTTTTCTCATTAAGTTTACCTAACATATGTAATTATTATGATTGGTAACACATGGTATTCACAAATCAATTCAGTCTTGAAAATGAGTTTTTACAGTGGGTGGCTATTTTCTGTGCATGTGTGAAGGATTTTATTCTTAACTGTATTCAAAATTCTGTCAACAATACAGCTGGGCTTTCGCTATTGTTCTCTGGAACCATAACTCCAGCTCATACAATATTGTATTGCTCCAGTGACTTTACCAGAGCCCTGCCGAATTACTCCAGCTGGGTGCTGGGACCCTCCTGGGGAAAGGAAACCATTGCCATTACAAATCTGTAGTCTCAGCACTGAGGAAGATTTCATAATCATTTTGTTTTTTAGATTAAGAGCTACAGGCATTGTTCAAAGACATTCTCACCTACAGGAAAGGTATCCTGTAATTAGTCTGATAATTTGACATGTAACAATTTTTCTAGAATGAGTAGTGGTGCATAGTTTACTATTAAGAGATAAGAATACTCTATTGATTTGGCTCAGTACATTTACAGGACAGATGCCAACATGCTTGAATCACTACAATTCATATCTGAATTTACTCAAGACAAATGGAGTTTTCTGTTGTTAGGGTAGGAATACAAATTCATCACTGAAGAAAAAAGCTGAATATTTGAAAATTGAAATGATAGTGCAAATTATCTGTCTCGAGTCATATTCATGTTTGCTTGCCATGCACACTTTGAAGCACAGAATAAACAGGCACACAGATTATTTTCAATCTCTATGTCAGAGACCAGTGCTTTTACTGCTGGGACCTTACATAAAGAAAAGAAAAACAAAAAGCACATTATTATAACATTAAAAATGTAAATAAAAGTCATGTATTTGTAAAAACCCTCATGATTATATGTAGGATATGTCTGAAAACTCCCAGCAGTCTTGACCCTCTGTATTCAGGCAGGAGAATGAGTCAGGTGAGGCTGCAAAACAGTTGCTGCAAGCTAGCTGGAGTGAGCTACTTCTGTGAAATTAATCTCAGACACAATTTTGTTCCATAAAACATATAAATATGCTTGCTGTTCTTTAATTGGAAATCAGACTTTCTCCTGCTTATTGCAGAATTGGAGTATAAATATTCAGCTCCAGGAGGAAAAGACAATACTAAGAAAATCCCAACTCCTGAACTGTTTAAAGCAGGATGTGTAAGTAAGTAGACCCTCTTACATTTCCTCTTTTCAATCTGCAGTCTCTTAACAATCTGTTTTCATCTTCACCAGTTTATTGAAGGTGTCTTGACTTTTAGCCTTTTATTCCTCTCAACTTCTTCATAAGAAAAATTAAGTTCATGTTCACACCCAATCCTCTAATGTCTGTTCATTGTGTTAACACAGATATGGCTGGCAGCAGCCAGGCTGAGATGCATCTTGTAAATGTGTGCATACTCCCATCAGCTCAGGAAAAAGAGCCATTTAATTAAAGTACAAATAAAAATAAATTGACATTTTAAAGCTGAACTATAAAAGTGTAGTGCCATTACCTTTTTCTCTTCTACTTTTTTTTTTTTTTTTTAATTGGGGGTTTTTGAGATTAGCATAAGAAAGAAAGTTTGCCAAAAATATTTTAATAGTATATAAAGCTATATGAAAGGACTGGTAATTAATCAAGAACCATTGTCTGAACCAGTCAGCATATCCTTCAGCCTACATACATCCTTTTGTGCAGCTAATACTTCAGGAACATGGGGAATCCTACCTGTCAAGCTAACCTGACACAATTTTAGCTCCTACAGGCTTTCCTCTCAGAAAAATAATTGTAGGATCATTAATCCTAAATGATAACATGATTCAGGTCTGAAAAGACTTCAACATGCCTCATGTCCAACTGTGGCTCAGTGCAGGGTCAGCTTTAATGATAAAGTGAGTTGCCAAGGCTTTGTCCAGTCAGGTCTTGAAAACTTCTGAGGAAAGAGGTCAGCCAACCTCTTTAGGTAACCTGTTCCAGAGTCTGAGAGTCCTCCTGGTGAAACAGATTTTCCTTTAACGTTAAGGGAACTGAATCCATTGGATGTTGAAACTCAGAGCATTTCTTCTCCAGAATTTCTAAACACCCACACACAACCACAGACACAAAAACACAGAAAATCACACAAAGTGTGATTTTACACTGATTTACACACAAAATACAAAGTGTACATATGGGCAGCTGTAAGACTAGCACAAATATACACACACAGGACCCTCACCCAGGTTCAGAGATTTATGAGAAGACAGGATCAATTGTGTGAATCATGCATAGGGCTTGGCAAGCCAAGGATATTCAGCAGCAGTTGGTTTACATGTGGTCTTCCCTCCCCACTGCTGTTTTCCTTTACCCACTCTTTCTTCCTGATCCTTCTTAATCCGTTCATTTTCCTGCTCTTGGCCCTTCCTTTAAACACCCAACATATTTTTCACAATTACACAAGGCCCATCAAATGTTCCATAACACTTTTGTAAATTCACATGAGCCATGGTTGTCTTGTTTCCCCTCATTTTACCAGTTATGAAGTGCTATATGAACCTCCTCAAGCCTTTCAATAGTTTCACCAGCAACTTGAGTACCCTGGGGTTTCTGGTTTTGCTGTTATCTACTGTTCCTGAGCAGATGTGTCTGGATGTTTAATGTATTACCTCACCTGTCTCTGTTAACGCCCTTATATTCCACATATCCTTACATTTCTATCCAGGTATGAGCTTTCTTGTTTCAATTTATGCTGTGTTGCACCTTCCTATCTCACACCATTGTATGTCTCCACTTTCTTGATATATTTTTCATAGATCCTGGGATCTGCTTTTGAGTCCTGCCAAAGACAGTTTCTCCTTCAGGCTGAGCCTTGGACCTTCGGCCTCTTCTCACAGGACAATTCCTATGGCCATCTTGATGGCCTCTGATCCATTTCCTGAAGTTTATCAATGACTTCCTTGTGTCTGGGATAATGTGCACAGTATTTTCAGCATGGTCTGGCAAGTGCTGAGTAGACGGCAATTGTCCCTAAAGGACACAGAATGATTCACATGAACATGTCTCAGTGGTATGACAGGAAAAGAAGTAATTTTATTTTCTGACTCCACTATTCATTGATTCTTGACAACGACCAGGGATTGGATAATTAAGTTACCACATTCCCAATTACACTGGTCGTGTGAAACAACCATCAAAGATGTTTCTTAGAAGGAATGTGCAAACACTTATGTTTGCAGTTACTTTCCTGGGAAAGTAACTAAAACTATGAAAACAAGATCAGAAGGTTTAATTCTCAGGGTGACAGGCAATAATCCCTTTGCTAAGTCAGCTGACTGTGCTTCTGGCCAAGGATGTTGTTGGCCATCTTTGCTTCCAGGGTGCACTGCTGGCTCATACTCACACTCTGTCTAGCCTACATATCACTTTTAGCCAAGCTTCCATCCCAGACAAGTCTCAGCCTGTATCATTGCTCTTCCTTTATATGGCCAGGATTTTGCCTTTGACCTTGTTTAACTTGATAAGTTCCTCTCAGCTCCTTTCTTATTTGTTGTAGGTCCCCCTGGATTGCAATCTTTCATTTACACTTTATCAACTGGATCCCTCATGAACTTAAAATTGGGATCTACCGGCTGCAGCAGATATAAAAGGACAGTAGTGTGGGGCTCTTAAAGAACATTGCTTTTTTGGAACCACTCTACCATCCTCTTCCTTTCTAGACTGTAAGTAGCAAACACATAGCATGGTGAGTTAGCTGAGATGATGGCTCTTGAGGTGCATTGCTCTTTCATTGCCTGGGATAAGAACTTCTATGGTGCTTGAAAAAACCAAAACTAACCAAAACAAACCAATACAAAATAAAAATACACTCCCAGAAAAAACAAATAAACAAATGAATGAGTAAATTAGCCTAGAAATGCAGTTCCTTAACAATGTTCACTGAATGATTTCCCTTCTGATTCTTTTCTACTTTAAGTGTCTGGAAGTTTATATTTCTTTAAAAAAAGTGGCCTAAAACTTGGCAATCAAGGTTACTATACTGTATTAGCTTTCTAAAAATATAACAATTGGGAAATCAATGACAAATTATACTTAATTATATTAAGATCATCTATTGTTAATCCATTAAAGCTTTTACTGCAAGGTAATAGCAGGACAGAAGTATATAACAGACAGTAAAGAAACCTCTAAAGTGGCAATCACTAAATTTTAAGAATTGTTAAATAACAATACAGAAGAAAATGTAATATAGATGTTCTCAAACAGTAAGTCTGATCTTCGGTTCTCAGATGGACAAAACTTGCAGTGACTTCAAGAGAAAACTTGAAGATATGACACTTAGAATATTTTGTTTTGATGAAAAAATCAAGTAGAAAACATGCTTAAAAGTACTATGTGTGCTGGCATGGAAACCAGAGTGATTAATCAAAAAAAAGTGAGGATGAGACAGCACAAGTGTCAACTTCTCCTGAAATATACCATCAGAACATAAGGCAAAAGTTATACCAAAAAAATATAAAAAATACTGAATATGTAATGAAAATGTCTTCAGAAAGGTTGCTATATATGAAGAAATGGAGATATAGTGTCTTTGAGCAATTCTACCTCTGGGATCATCACAGTAGTCATATTGACTCATTTTATCTGGGTTGACATTTTAGGGAAATTAATCCATTGATCCTTTAAAGACAATGTTTTTCTCTAACTAATAATTTTGGCTGTATGAGAGACAAATCATAAAGGGAATGTCCATGGAATATTGCTGCTAACTCTCTGAGAGATAAAAGGCTTTGTGAGCGAGCATTTAGTAAGGGTTCCTCTTGGCGTTCTATTGATGTTGGATAATCCTCTGGTTATTTCAGGAATTTGGTAATCTATTTGGTAATCTCAGGAATTTGAGGTTTAAGGAATTTGGCAGGTATGTTGAAGGCCAAATTCCCTTCTTCCCATGAAGCTGATAGACAGTATAGAAGCCAAGCAGTGCCTGGGTTAAAGAGCACATGGAGCACTTCTGTCTGCATCCCAGAGATAAGGGTGTGGCTTGGCTCTGCGGGGAAGGCTGCGTGCTGAGTAACACAGCAATGTGCCAGGACAAACCTTTCCACCAACAGTGGCACCTTTCGCAATTTCCTAGGGAATGCCAGGGCTGGTATAATGCATGGCTTAATGGATTAGTCTGAAATAGCTTCTACAGACCAGCTGTTGGTCTGGGCTGAAGAGCTCATCTCCTGCTTGCTTTTAGCCTCCTCAATCTCATTCCTATTCCTTCCCTTCTGTTGAGTCCAATTTGATTGTGATACCCTCATGTATTGCAAGTTTAATCAGGTTCAAAATCCAAGTGTTTCAAGTGAGAAAGTGCAATAAATGGTGGAATCAGGGAGAATGATGGCATTACTATGGCAGTGTTAGACTACAATGCTATACTAAAAGATTTACTCAACTCTGCCTGAATTCAACAAGAATATTTAATTTAATTTTGTGATGGTTTGCCTGATTTTTTCCTAATAGAAGATTTTTTGGGGTTTGGAGTTTTGTTTTGTTGTTTGGTCTGTTGGTTTGTTTGGTTTTTTTTTTTTCAATCTAAATAACCAGTGACTGCAGATTTTATCTAGAGGCTTTTTATAGATGTATGGCCTGTAATCTTTTCTTTTTCCTAGTAAGGATGAAGATGAATGTCAATTCATTAAGTTTTGATTGGAATAGTGTGAAATTGCATCTGAATCTTCAGATATTTAGATGAAATTCAGTCACATGTCTCCTGTGATCAAGCAGACCTACAGGAAACAGAAGAAAAGAAAATAAATAAAAATATGGAGTTGTCTTAAGGTGAAATGTTTGTAATTTCTTTCATTATTTTTAGTGTCTTGATGTGCAATCAGCACTAAATTACTTTTTTTCTTAGATTCTCTATCTATAAAACTGAGAAGTCTCCCTAAATACTTTTGTCTGTGTGTAAAAATCTATTGGTTTATAAAAAAATGCTCTTTGAAGCATCTACACTCCATAAATACTGCACATCACTTTTTGAGATTTTTTATTTTTCTTCTTGTTATGGTTTGGGTTGGGTTTTTTTTGGTTTTAGTTTTGCAAAGAACATGCTTGCCTTTGCAGCTATGTGCCAGGATTATCTGTGTCATGTAGAAACTGCATGTGCTTTCCTTTTGACATCCTGTATCAGCACAGCAAAATGTTTCATTAAGTGCCACTTGTTCAGTAAGTGCAACAAAATTAAAGCTCAAGAAGATGAATCATATATGAGGGCAGGGATCAAGGAGCTGTTTATTTTACAAATGTCTCTAATAGGCATATTTCTTCTTTAAATCAAGGAAATATTTGACTCATATCAATGGAAGCATCAGTATCATAAAAGGGCATCTGTACTTTTCAAAGCTTTGTGTGTATAATTAATTTTCAAAGAAATTTCATCACTTCTTCATGAATTACTTCTGCACTAAAATACTTCTTAAGTGGCAGTGATTTGTAACTCTAATTGTCAAGGGTATGATTCAAAATTGTGAATTATTCTAAAGGCAAAAGATAGAAAGAAGGGTCAAGGAACTGCTTATCTGCAGTTCAAGGAAACTTGGTAGGACTGTTTTAAATTATCCAGCAAGGCTTATAATCTAGGCAAAAGTGCAAGTTAAATTTGAAAAAGGTATTAAATAAACCGCTAAGTGCTATCTCTTTTATATATTTATTTGAATTCACAGAATATTTAGTATGATCACCATTCTGTGAATTCATAGGTACATTATACAGGAAATCTCCAAGAGTGCATTCATAATGACTCTAAATGGCCACATTTGTATATTTATAGACCATGCCTATCTTGGCTGATGTGGGAAAGTGGGTCAAGGTAATGACTACTGAATCATAATCATCTGCTTTGGAAATCATTCTGACCACTTCAGCATACCTCATAGTGTGTGGGTATGTTAGAAGTTAAATTTGCATTAGGTACATATTAAGGCTCAAGAGAGTGAAAGAAAGATATTTTTCATTAAGTTTTACACCTTGTTTAGGCTTGCAGCATCAGTGGCCACTTGTCTTTCAAGTTAATGATTTCTTTGGCTTATCTTACTCCATGATTTTTTTTAAGTTAGTGAAGGCAGTATATATTTAAATATTGATTTAAATATATCAAATGGTGAAAATTCCTTGAAAGTTTTAGGGAATGTTTATTATTTTGGTTTTTGGTTTTGTTTTTTCTTTTTGTAAAAGAGTATAGTAGGCACTTAACTTTAATACTATTCACTGTGTTTGGAATCATAGGAAGCTCCCATAAATGTTCCCCTCATAGCAAGGTGCTTCCTGTGGATGCATTTTGTCTAGGTGCTTGGAGTGGTGACTCAGCTGCAGAGCAAGAGTTTTTCATACAAACCTCACTGAGCTGACTGGTCACTGACTTGTCCATTGTGATAGATCTCCCTGGAGTGCATGACAGAATGATTTGGACAGTAAGGAACATCTTGCTGTACCTGTACCTGACCCAAGCTCTTTTTCAAAGCAGGAACAAGGAAGTAGATTTGCCTTTAGAGATAGGTCGTGGTCCATACTCACCTTACCATCCCTTCCAAAGGAAACCATGGGGCATGGATGCACACTCAGGTCTCAGATGAGTTGTATACAGACATACAGGCTTTAAGAGGGTAGGGACATTTTTCAGCTCAGTGTCTTGTGGCATAAATTATTTTTTTATGCTGTTACTGGCCACAGTTTCATATTACTCACAAGAATATGATATATAGTAAAATGCACTAACTGTTTCTCAAATGACGTGTGTGCTTGGCATGCTCAGAGTAAAGAAACATAGAGGAGAGCTTGTCACTAACTTTAGAGAATTTATTGCACAAAAGTTAAAAGGCATACAAAATCCATTCCTACTTTATAACAATACAAATAAATGAGGAAAAAGAAGTGAAGAGAATACTGGATAAGAGCATGTAATAGGATGTTTAGTGCAGCCAGTTCTAAGATATGACATTTCCTTCATTCCACTGCCTCTGTACTACTAGCAGTTTAATATCTGTGTGCAGCTCCAATGAACAAAAATTATTGCAATTAGCCACAATGGTGACTGTGATTAATAAAAGAAAAATGTCAGAAAAAGTGAGCTGAGTATGTCGATAATTCTGCCTATAATAACAATGCCTACCTGTAAACTTTAAACCAGGAAAAAGGTCTTTGGTGTATATCTCTACCAAAGACTACTGGTTTAAAGCAGGATAAAAAATATCTAAAACAATAAAGTTTCTTTTAAGGAAATGTAATTTCTTTCTTAATTCTTTATCCTTCCCTTCTGCTAATCCAGGATGAAAACAGATTTAAGCATGTTTTAGAAAGGCATAATTTCAGAATATTGCCAACAGAAAACATGTAGTTTTGGGGAAGGCAGAAAATGATGTCTGCAAAAATCTTGATTCCAAGCAGATGACAGTAATAAAATAAAAGTGAAATGGAAAAAATCTTGAGGCAGAGGCAAGAAGGTGTTAGCAAGTTCAAAGTATTTTTAAAAGTATTTCACTACAGCTACATTTCAGAGGGCAATCAGACAATAATCTGTAGAAGTGATTCACCACAGCTGCTCTTCAGCTTAATGCATAAGAAAGTAAAGACCCCTGTTAAAATAAAATAAAAAAATAAAAAAAAATTTTTTTTTAAAAAAAGAGGAACAGTAATGAGGAAGATCCAGCACCTCAGGAAAACGGCCTGAACAGGAAGGCAAAAGAGAATCTGTTATACTACTCAGGCAGCTGAACAGGCTGCTGAACTCTGGCCCAACGATGGTGAATGTCAGAAGTCTGCCACACACATTTCCTGTTTTGCATTGTTTCATGAATTCCAAACAGCTGCTGTGCCACTGAAGTCAGGAAAAGCCTCACCCAGTTCATTGTTTTGGACACGATGACAAAAAATATTAATGACGCAAAATTAGAATTTTTCATGCCAGGGCCACCAGTCTGTCCCATGGACTTTGACATGGCCAGGAATTTATGCTGATTTTTTCTTTGCTTCTTACTACTTTAACCTTTGAGATTCCAGAGAAAATTTCATGTTATATCTACTATGTTATAGTATACTATTTATTGTATGTATTTTAATATAATAGAACAAAAACTAAGTGCAGTATGAATTGATATAATCTAGAGATATCATGATAGAAACAGAAAAACTGAAGGATAATTTAATTTCTTGGACAGGAAGCTTTCAAAGAAAACTGAACATTCACCTTGAAAATCTAGTGTCACTAGAGAGTTTTAAATTATATTAATTTGGGGGTTTTTCCACAATATGATTATGTCAACATTTCAATAAAGTTTAAGGATTACAGTTTGTAGACTTTTTCCTGAAAAATAACTTAGCTCTTACTCAAGACATGATTCACCTGTTGAATTAACACAAACATTCCCAGTGATCTTAAAAGAAGTTGTATTAAATTATGCACTATTTGAATGAAGTGACTGAAGTGGTCAGTGGGATTTCATCTATGCTTATTTTTGAGCAAATTGAAAACTCCAACATGTTTTTACAGAATAGCAGAATATTTGAGGTTGGAAGGCAGGCACTTCTGGAGATCATTTAGTCTTATCATTCTGCTAAATGACAGTTTTTCAAAGCAGATTTAAAGATCAATTACTTTCCCCTTAATGAAAATTATGTAAGTTGAAAATGTTCTTTTGAGATCGTATCTATAGATGGATTCTTTTAAAAACTGAGGCCAACTAAAAATTTTAACAACTAAAGATTTTAACTGTAAAAATACAGTACCTATCTCTTTACTAACATGTAATTTTCCCAGGCATCCCCTAAGACAAAATCACCGTTTAAATTTATTTATTTTTATAAATAGACACAACCTCCTCTCCTCCAAGAAAAAATGTATATTTATCAATTACAACTAATGAGCATGTTTCTCTCTTTAGAAATATAAAATATTAAAATACTCTGTAAATGAGCGCCAGTTTGTAATGCCTTAGTGACAGACATTGCAAAAAAGCTTGACACACTGTATGAAACAAATTCTTGTCCAGAGAAAAAGTCATCCAAAGTTTTCTTTCCTTTATTCATCAACTTTGAGACTTCAGTCATTATGAGGTTTGTATTATTCTTGTCCATTTGGCAGACTGTCAGGAAGGAGTCAGTGCTATTAATACCAAAAGCTACAACAAAAGTTCAAAAGCGAACAAATTTTTTAATAGACTGAGACTGCTTTGTTTATAATTGGGTCAAAACCTTTCAGAAGGAGAACTCAGACCACTGCAGTACTGGATATTAAATCTTTAAAGTCAATGTGGAAATCACCAACAGAAAGAGAAAGTGAGGAAAAAGGGTGCTGAAAATAGTGAAAATAGTGAACATAAGGTTATCAAAGTTAGCAAAGTATAGTATCAAATTTTATAAAAATGTCCAGAAATTTAAAGGATTCCAGCATTTGTGCACACTTACTGCTGTAACACATCAGAATTTATGCTTTGTAGCACTGCAGTATGAATGGAAAACAACACTCAGCAAAAGATGTTCAAAAGACAAAATTGAAAGGATCAACTTTTTCTGGTTTTTTGGAAGTTAAGAGAAGGAGAAAACTATGAGTAAAATATATCTGCAGCTCTTCTGGGTAACTGATTCTAATATTAAATTCAATAAGCAGTCCAAATTACATTCTGGGAGTCTTTTTATTAATAGCATATCTTTACCCTTGTCAGAAACTGCCAGCTCAAACAGGAACCAAACAAACTAAAGACTTCATAACCAACTCTCTTCCAAGACTTTCAGCATTTCCTAATGGATCAGGCTCCACAAAATATCTAAATTCTTTCCTGAATTAACTTTGATTTCATTTTTTTTTACAAATTTGTCTTCAAAAAGGAGTGACTTGGATTTACCTTGCAGATGGAAGTAAGGCAACCATCCTGAAAGAAATCACAGAGGAATTACCTAGAAACTACAACCCTGTGGATGGGTTAGATATCTTTATGACATAGTTTATGAATGAGGTCAGCCAAAATAATCAGTCTGGTCCCTTCAATATTAATAGCTACAGTTCTACTTCCTCTTCTTTGCTGTTTTATTACTTTTAAATGAGCTTGAAGCCTGATATTAGAATCCTCATTTCTGCATGTTTCATAGTGACCCACCTGGAACAGACTGAGACTGCCTTCTAAAGGTGAAAGGCTGTACATGGCAGGCTTGTTTTAGCAGTGCACCTCACCTGCACATCAGAAAAGTGCTGGTTCAGTAGATCTTCAAACAACATGTAAAAATACCTGCAAGTGCTACAAATGTTTGCTCTCATATCTGAGCTTCTGATATCATTCTCTGCATTCTACTTACTCTCTGAAATTGCTCTTCTGTCCTTTAAAAATCTAATGTGTTCACAATCTTGAATTTTTATTTCTTAGTTTTATTCTGGTCTCTCTTCATGGCATGGGAAGGAATTGCAGCCTCCTGCATTAGAAATGTATTCATCTGGAAAAAGGGACTACATTTTCTTCCTCCTCCAGTAACAGGGGGAATTTCCCTAGATTTGAAATTCTATGTAATTGGGCATATAATTTAATCCCATGTCACCAACTTCAGTAGAAATTGTGACCTCTAGAATACCTAGGACCAGAATTCTTTACACCATGCTGTTAAAGAGATTTTTCAAATGAATGGGAGGCAAGGCACAAAGAACATTACCTAATATTCACAAGGAGAAAAGTAAGAATAGAAATTTGATTTACATAGAGGAGAGTTTCAGTTAAAGTCTCAGTTCTTCCAAAGTTGAAAATCAGTGCTGTCATTTGGCCTGTAATTTTTTAATGACTGAAAGTGAAAAGATACATCAGACAGTATTGTTATTTCATTATAGAGGTTTGTGCTTTAGACACATCCAGCTGGACTGTGGTAATTTAGAATTCACAGCTTTCTGTTAAAAAAAACTACCACAGGACTCCACTGCATACCTGGCATCATTCTATTTCATTTATTTTGAATAATAGAATGGCTGATTTGACTTTAAAAACAATTTTGGATTTTCTCAGGTTGATTCTTTACTTTTAGCTCTCCTGTCTTTCTCTTCTCCAGTACCACCAGCCCTGCAATTGCCAAGCTGTACCTTCAACCCATATTTTAAAAACAAGAGTAGGGATTTCCTCTAAGGAAAATGTCAGCAGCTACATGTAAATCAGCCTGCCAGATGCAGTGCCTTTCAGGGAGTACTTAGGCAGGCAGCTTTCCCTCCAAGGCAGAGATATCATCTCAGCAGTGTGACTCAAGAACAAAAGGACATGGCAAATGCAGTAACTCCAAATATAATCTACCACCAGTCTAAAACCTTTTAATAGTTGGAAGCTGCTCCTTATCCTGGGGAAGTTGTTTTTTTCTTTTTCTAGTTGGCAAAATCTTGATAAGGCAGTTAGGCAGATAGCTTTGCTATCACAATTTCAAGCTAACCAAAAAACTTGCAATAAAAGAGAATGTTAAAATATTTCATTGAGCTTTTTGACTGTGTGTGACTGTGAATAGTGCATCATGATGTGTGTCCTTTTCTCCATTCCCTGAAGGGAGAACAGGCAAGTATTCCATTCAGATAGATCACTGATTAATGTTCACAGCTCTCGGCATTCACTGGCTTCAGGAGTTGTTTATTGAAAATATGTAGCTGAGTCTCAAAGCCAGCAACATTCCCCCAGGGTGCCCATTAAGCAGAAGGGCAGCACAGTTGTAAACAATCTACTTTGTAAAGTCAAAGAATTTGATAGAAAAGACATCTAAGTAATATTTAGTAAATATTTCATAGTTTGCAATGTGTAGCTTGCAGGAAGAGAGAAAAAATGGGAAGACAAAAATTTAAAAAGAGTTATTCAAGAGAAAAAATAACTCTCTAATCATAATCTAAAAATCTCTAATCATAATATAAAAATATCTCTCTAATACTAATCTAGTGAAGTTTTTTCTCTAAATGCAAACACCGTAAAATCCCCATAAGTGCCAGTGGATGAGAATGAGTTCCATAGGTAAACAAGGAGAAATAGAGCACAGTAACAACAAGCCAAACAGAAAAAAGTGTGTATTGGGCAGGTATTTGTGTAAGAGCTTCCCAAGGAGTGATAAAACTGTGCTGAGCCCAGTAGAACTGGTAAAGTCAGGACAAGAAGAACATGATGCCTCTGTAGAAAATCACAAGCACACAGGGCAGGCACCCACTGTGTCTCTGCCATGTGGCCACTGGCTGCTGTGCTCATACAAAGACTCCAGGAGAGATTCTGCACCTGCACGCCCCCAAGAACCTCTCCCAGCACTTCCCTAGAAGGTCCTGGCTCATCTCAGCCAGCCCCACTGCTTTAGGGGAGCACCAAAAGGCATTACCCATGGGGGCTGACCTCCCTGTGGTTCCTTCATGCTGGTAGCTGGGAAGGAGTATGAGAAACAATGAACTTTGTGAGCACATAGGTGTGCTGTGCTATTGTCTGTTAAAAACAACAGCTTGATTCCATTGCTAATAATGGAATTTTATGCTTAATGCATAAAAGGTGTCCTAAGAAATGTTGGCTGTAATCTGGGTCTCCCTTCTCCTCCAATTCCCTATTAGACAGAGGAATTTACAACTGATACATGCTAAGAGAAATAGAGGGAGAAGGAAATAAAGCATTGTATCACTTACAGATGCTCCAGAGTCCGATAAACAAATTGTGTGTCTTTAAAACTTAGGCAAGAAAAGATGTTTTGAGAAGAACAGTAGGTTCTCTGAAACTGGTGTATTTCTTCCATATTTTGTATAATTGCAACAAGATGCCTAAACATACCTTTCTCTCTCACCTCTTCCACAACATTCTCTCAAAAAATTCTAGAGCAAAGAGCTTGTCTTTCCAAGTGCTCGCAAAGAATTTATCTTCACACTGGAAAATAAGGCTGGTTATTAAATAAATAGCAACAACTAATTGAAATAGATGAAAATGGAAAGTTTAAAACAGATATGTGTGAGCATTCAGCTTCAATTTCACATCACCTTGTAGCATTAAAATTGAATTTTATAGGATCACTGTGCTCTCTATTAGTTTTATCACTCTTGTCATACATAGAGGTCATCAATGTATGCTGAATGTTAATTAAGAACAATTTGTCTGAACCACTGTAGCTTTAGAAATACCACTTTCTAAGAGCAACAATTATATCGTAGAGACATAACTTTGTTTTCTCTCTATTTTTTTTAAATGTCTCAGCAACCAATTCCGATCTTGGTGGAATATACCAAGGCAAAACTCTCATTTTATTAAAAGTAAAATTGATTTTTTTTATTGTTGTTGTTGTTCCACATTATGTTACTTCTAAGCTGAAATATAATGAATTACATTTGTAAAAAATCTGGCTTTTTAAACTTTTAACAATATATTAGCAAACTTTCAATGTCCATAGTACTAATTGTTTTAATTACTAGAGCTGATAAAAATTAACACAAATCCACTGACCTTAACTTTGCATAATTTATTGTTAAAATGTGCATGCAGATTCTCTTTTACTCTCTTTTTTTTTCATAATGTACAGTCTAAAGAGCTTCATTTCATTGAATTAAAAAAAGAATAGTTAAACCTCCAAACCAAACAGCAAAAAAACACAGCAAAAACAGCATAAAAACCTGAAAATTATCTGTATATTAACTGTCAAATTTATAATAACTTCTGAGAATGAGTTTATTTTAAATCTTGTATTGAAATCCAAAATCGGTATGGTTTCTCATAGCTTCAAATTTCATTACAAATCCCTGATATCTCAAAATGTAAAGTAATGCATAATAAAAATTAAAACTTGCTTTTGGGATTCTATTAAACATTAATGTTGTATCTGAAATTTAGATAAAGTTCTTAGGGCGTGCATATTTAACCTGACAAGATTTTCATTCCAACAATGTCAATTGAAACAGCCTGTATTGAATTATTGTGAGGAAAATATTAATCTCTAGTCACCCACTGCTGATGGTGACATCACTCAGGCAGTACTACAAACTGGCTGAAAGAGGAGCATGAAATTTCATGTCCCAAATGTGTGCCAAATGTACCAAATGTGGTCTGGACCAGGATTTTCATCCTGAGCATGAGGCTGTGTTTCTGTGTTCATGAGGTAAAGGTCTCGGTGCTAAGGGATAATCTCAAGGGCTCTCTACTCTACTAATCCCAAGAGCCAAGGCAGGGGTTCAGACATTGGCACATGTCCTGCTGTTTTTTCACACGTTCTTCTGCATGGTTATATTTCGTGTGGACTTGGGCAATCCTCGGCAATGCCTCACCCCAGGAACTGTTTTCACAGAAAGCACAGAGGAGGGAAGTGTGTGCAGGAGGCTGTGACATGCACCTTCTAGAAGTGACAGAAACCGAGAACATTTGCCACCATAGACATAGTCTATGTGATACAAATTTGGTCCAGATCATCAGGACTTTTCTAGCTACTTACCAAGAGTAAGCTGAACAGAGTTTAATGCCGGATTTCTGACTTTATGCCAGTTTTCTAACAGCAGGGAGAGGACATACAATACCCAATCCCATACAGGCTGTAAGTGAAAATGTCCTTAAAAAATGTTTGAAATGCAATCAACAAAGCCAGTTTGTACCAGTTAATATTTTCATACTTGGAAAGATCATTTTTTATCCAGTAACAAATGTCCTAAACTGAGGGCACTGTTTTGTTTTGGTTTTTTTTGTAAACTCATAGCCTGAAGACTTTTATTTTGTGTGCATAAATTCTATTTTGATAAATTCTAAATTCTATTTTATTGTGCATAAATTCTATTTTATTTTTGTTTGTTCTCTTTCAGTTCTATTCCCAGTCTTTATTCTGCAGTCCAAAGAAGAATTTTCCAGCAGGAAAGATGAATGGCTTGTGGAAATTATAATGTATTTTAACTTGTACAATTAAAGAAAATAAACTGTGGCAAACCAGAGTACTAAGAATACTTTTATAAATGAAACTTTTCTACACGTAAAGATCTGTTCTAAATTCATCAGTATCCAGAAAATCAATTCATGTTTAATATACAGAGATTTTGTTTATATTTTCTCATTCCAATTTACCTTCAAATAAATAACAATGTATTAATCTAGGGGCCTTGAGGAGAGGCTTCCCATCACTTCAAACTATAGCCACTGCGTCTTTTAGTCACCAAATATATATTTTAACATTCTAACCGTAAACTGAAACAGAAATAATTATTTCAACTGAGAAAAGCTATTAAGCATTAAAAGTTCCCTCGTCTTCACTTATGTCTTAAAAATAAGTGTTCTTTCATCAAACTTGGAAGGTCATCCAGGGTTAAAATATAATGTTTATTGAGGAAGCAAGTGGGTTTCATCTGATCTCTTACCCAATTTTTCAAGCAAAGTTCTACATAGACCTACTATATAGAACTACTTTGAATGTTGCAATATGATAAACAGCATTGGGAAACCTCTTTTGAGTTACTTTTGTTTCATGAATTCATGAGTCTCAAGGCTATGACTAATAGCCAAACATGCAAAGAATTCTTTAGGTGACTATGGCTGATAACTTTATGTTTAGAAGTTGGCAATGCTTCTCTTCAATCTACAGATAAATATGTTAAAGTGTCAAAGAGAAAGCATATGCCGGATTTAGTATCATAATTATTATTTCAAACTATATTAACACAGTTTTCAATATGTCTTCATCCAAGACTAAATATTTTTATCTTATTAGATTAAAATTCACACAGCAACAAACATTATTAAAATAAATGTAACATTTTTTTACGTGAAATTAAATTAATCACAGAAGACATAAGACACATGGAAGTTATAATGGAAGAGGTTAGCACAGAACCTTTATTGTAAGGTGCAGTAAAGATGAGAAGTACTTGCCAATACTTTTGAACCTGTGAATGATAGCTGGAGGAATGCAAATGCCTATTTCTATAAGAATATGTTTGCTTTTTCTGCTGCTTCTCAGTTAGGGCAATGACCATCCTGGGCTTCTGGTGCTTGTTGCTTGTTCCATGAAAAGGTGCAGTTGCCTTTGGTGGTGGTACACTGAAAAGATTTAAAGAGATGCAGTATAACAGATCAGACTAGAGAAAAAATGTGCATAATTTCTGGTGTGTTTGTTCATGAGAATGGTTTGTGCTCTTAGCTAAGTAGGAATATATTCACCAGAGGTATAAATCTCTTTTGTTAATTTCTACAGTCAGTGTAGTCAATGTTATATTAGTGAAGGCCTTAGTCACTTGGATTACTTTATTTCTCTTGGGTTAACTTCATTCAACTCAATAGTTACTTGTCACTGCATACTTTCCCCTCTCAATTTTTCAGTATGTTAGTCATTAGCTCTCTCTGAAAAAAAAATCCTGCAAAACTATACAGCTGTAGATATGACGAACACCTGACCTGCCTGTTCCCAGTTTAAGGTTCATACATCACAGTAACAGAAATCACAGAAACATAAATGCCTATGTCATGGCTTAGCCTCAGATGGCAGACCAGCCCCATGCAGCCCCTTGCTCACTCCCTCACCAGTTGAACTGGGAAGAGAATCGGAAGGATAAAGGCTAGAAAACTCATGGAGTGAGATAAGGAACATTTAATAGGGAAAGCAAAAACTGCACCAGGCAGCAAAAGCTGCAGACACAAGCAAAACAAAGCCCTGCTTCCCAGGTGTTCAGCTGTCTCCAGGAGAGCACAGCCCCATCTCACCTAACAGTGACCTGGGAAGAGAAATGGTTTCACTCCGGAGGTGCCTCTCCTTCCTCCTTCTTCCCCCCACTCTGTATGCTGAGCATGATGCCATATGGTCTGGAACATCCCTCTGGTCAGTTTGGGTCACCTGTCCCAGCTGTGTCTTCTCCCAATATCCCTGCAGCCCCAACTTCCTCACCAGTGTGGCAGTAGGAAAAGCAGAAAAGGAATTGGCTCTGTGTAAGCTCTGCTCAGCTGTAACAAAAAACATCTCTCTGTTATCAACACCGTGTTCAGCACAAATCCTAAACACAGCCCCATACCAGCAGCTGTAAAGAAAATCAAACTCCAGCCAAAGCCAGCAGAACATACCATCCCTCAAATGTAAAGAGATCTGTTCTTAAAACTTGTTATTTGAACTGCAAAAAAAAAAGGGATTCAATGGGCTGATAACCATTAAAACTTGAGTGCATCTTAATAATTTATTTTGTGTTTATATTTGGTAAAAACGAATAGATTTGACTAAGGATAGGCAAAACTATCTACTAAGATAAAATAAAACAAAGACCCACTGAAAACCAAAATACAACATAACGAATCCTAAGAGTTACTCATGGCAAATCTAAAGAGTTACTCAATGGACAAACTTTGCTATTTTTCTGCCTCATAGATGCATTTCACATTTGCCATGCAACTTTATTTTCACCTTGCTTACTTTGGCAATGTAAAAATTTTCAATGAAGAGAAAAATAAAAAGAAAAAGAAAAATATTTTTTAAGACTGTTTATTCAAAACAGAAAGCAGAAAGGATGGATCTGTTCTCTTCTTTATTGTTACTGATATTTCCTTTAATTTGTATGTAAAGAAAATAAATAATTTATAATTTAATTGCTGTATCTCAGAAAGAAATAACACAATGAAAATCATTATTCTGTCTTGAACATTTTCAAGTTCCTTCTTCCCTCTACTTCTTCACCTTTTATGAATCTAATTACTGTCTTGTTCAATATGAGTTGCATTGTTATTGTGATTCCACTGTGTTTTCAAAAATGTGTGAAAGCACATGAGGGGAAAAAGAATAGTATCTGTGAACATGTCATTCCAATTGATAACCTTTCAAAGGGAAAGATGCATGTGGGGGAAGTATTCTTTCCATTTTACCTCCGGATGCTTACGCTAATAATTGACAGAACCACACCGGATGAATTTTTCTTGTAAAAACCTGTAAACCGAGTCTGGATTATGCTCTTTTGGCTAATATTTACTCTCTGCCCCACCCCTATTTGAAACACTGGTAATGCATCTGTCTGCTGTAAGGAGACTTTGTGCAGATTAAATGTACAGTTTTTTGCTATGATTTTAGAATTTAAACAGCAGGTGAGATGAAGTCTTACTGAGGCTTTGATAGTGAGAAGAACATTAGCTGTTTTTCCAAGGGATTCTGGACTTAAAAAATAAATCAGTGTCATAATCAATAATCTTGATTGAAGACTGGCTACACCTTTGGCCTTTTGTCACACACTTTGCTTATCTCATGTAAAACTCTCCTGTCACTGCAGGGCTGTATCGAAGGAGCACTAAAGACCACAATGGGATGTGTACCCTTTACTGTAGCAGGAGGCCAACTGGAGGGTGTCTCTCTAAAGACACAATAAAAGCAGTGGGTAGAAGGAAGAGGTAAGTAGAGGTGAGGGGAGATAACTGCCTCTGAGGCTCTAATGAAGTCTTGGTCCCTTAGACTAGCTGAAGTAATTTGCTTCTGGAAGAAGTCTGCCACTGCTTCTGAGTCAGACAGAAATTTCATCAGTATCTGGAGGGGATTCCAGCCTGTTTTATCTCTGAGGGAGAGATTTGCCTTCCCTGTAATTTTGCCACTCTGTGTTACTATCTGCTTTGTCAGTGATAATACTGACCTTGAATCAAAGCTCACACCTCTCGAGGCAGTGAGAACAAGACTCAGTCCTGTTCTTCTGCTGCAGATACAGTAACATGTAGCTGCTCTCGGGATTTTTGATGACTTCCCAATTGCAGGCACAACCAAGGATTGAATTAATGGCAACAGCATGAAAGACCCTGAGGGGAGTGGGGAGAGTTACAAGGACATTTTATATTTTGGTTCATTCATAACTTAAAACAAGCTCATTTAACAATCCCTGGGTTTTGAAATAACTTTGTTACAAACTCCTCATGTATTTTACATTCATTTTAGTAATTATTAGAATGGTAATTTAAAGCTTCCTGTTTTCTGTTTTATTTAATATTAATTGGTTTTTCTGAGGTTTTTTTAAATCACTTTCCATGGAAGAAGTTCACTTGTTTTTTTATGCTAATCAAGCTGGACCAAAGGAGAAGAACCAGGTGAAAAACAGAAACCAAAAACCTTTTGTAATTTCTTACAGTAAAATTAAAGAAATACAGGAAGGTAGACATCCTAATAAATAGTCTATGGAAAATAACAACATTCTATTGCAAACCTACGTGACAACAGGTTCTGATATCTTAATTTCTGGAAGAAAAATTGTGTAATTAAGTTTCTAATTCTCTAAATTACATCTATGTTTTCAAACTGATGTGTCTGTCAATAAGTGTGTGTGCATCAGTTCTCTTACAACTCTTAATTGTTTCTGGCCAGGAATTATTTACTATTACTGGAAATAATATTGTTCAAATTCCCTCAGATCAGGCAACTGTCCCTTGGGAAGAATTCTAAAAAGCAGAAAAACAGTCAATATATTAAAAGACACTATTGATTTTCAGAGATTTCAAGTAGAAAAGCTGTGTCTGCACATAACCTATACCTGGACTGAACAAACCTAGAGTTATCTGAAGATTTTGGCAATATCTTGAAGCATGTCTGCATAAAACTTTCCTGTCAACTCTCCACCAAGTCTTTCATTGCCAAAAGAAATAGTGAAAGACTGTACAACCATGTTCTCATAATTAATGGAACTTATTTCACTATAAAGATAAAATATCTTGAAGTTTTCCATTGATAGATTTTATGGTTTATAATACAGAATATGATATCTAAGTAAAAGGTGGTATCAAATTACGAAAAGTATGTCAAGCACAATAGAAAACAAAATGGATGAAAAACCGGTACTCATCTTCTTCAGAAGATAAACAACAAAACTGAACAGGCCAATCAGCATTTGAGAATAAGAGAGTGGAACACTTTCTAGGTGCTGCACCATCTGAAAGTCACTGTCAATACTAAATGCTAACATCTCCTGGCAAGAATAACTTGCCACTTTGTAGCCACATAAACATGAAATTTGGATAAATGAAAATATATAGAACTGTGTTAAGAAAGCCAAGATAAACATTAGCTCCCTGGCAACACTTTCAGGAGAGGGAGCAATAAATCTGTCTAAAACAAAGGACAAAAGAAAGGTAAAAACTGCATGACAAGACACAAGAGGGAATATGTAATGTAACATGACCAGAAACAGAAACAGCTGCTCTAAAAACATAGTATCAACTCGACAAGATTTTAAGTGGTGATTTTACATTAGCTAAAGGATATACTAGCAAAAATAATTAGAAATACTGCAGAGGACATGCACCATGACATAGATTTGTCATGGCATGTGTATAATCTTTTCTAAGATTACTCTTCAGTTTTATATGAAGTCCAAGTTTCTTGTCATCACTTTCAAAGCATAACCTCATCTTGTTTCAGACTTTTAATCTATAGCGTAAATTCTCTGATATTTTTCCAGTCCATCTCTCTTGTCTACACATGAGACAACTGAAAAAAACCCCACCTTTGTCTCAGCTCCATCCTTTGCTCAAATATGGAGCAGTTCTGTGCAAGTGTTGTGAAAAAAATTGTTCTTTTCCTCCTTATTGCCCAGGATGGGATCAAGCTCTATCAACAATCATCTTAACATACACTAAACTATTTTTTCTTAAACACCTTGGATATTATCTTATTAAAAAACATTTATGTAATCAGGAAAATTCTTTATTTACCTTATTATTTTGTGCCAGAGGTAAAGAATGGACCATTCATTTTTCTTTAGACTTTTATGTCCTTGGAGATTTTTTATAATTAACTATTATTGAAACAAGTGAAATGATTTTTAAAATCTTTCAACAGGTGGTATGCTTTCTAAGTTTCTCAATTTCTGTTGTTTTCCTATGTATAAGCTCAAGCCAATGCACATCTTTCTTGTAGGGCAGGGCCCAAAAGTGAACATGATAACAATGTTGAACATTTTAGTTTTGCCTTCTACTTTTCTTGTTCTGCAGGGGTTTGTTTCTTTTGTATCCCTTCACCTCCCCCTTCCCCGAGTCCTCAGTTAAGTTTACCTCCTTCACAAGAGCATGGACTTTCTGATTCTTCTTCAGCTCATAATCTAGTTCATAATGTAACTAACATAAGAATATAATTTGTTTTCTAGGTACCTATTCCTTGCAAACTATTGTCTCTGAGCTTAATTGTTTTTTTAACCATTTTCAAGCTGTTTCAGTATATATAGATGGGATTCTAATTCAACTCTTTGTTGCTCTTACATTTGCTCACAGTTTCTTATCTGCAAATGCAGTAAGACTATCCTCTAATTCATGATTTAATTCTTCATTGAAAATAGTGAATTCATCCAGACCCAGTGCTGACCTTGTAGCATCCTATACATAACCACTATGGAATGAAATAACTTTTTACTCCTGCCTTTTTATTGTTGATTTGGCTAGAGCTACATTATAGGCACCATATGGCTTATTAACAACAATAAACTAACATTAGATAGATTTTTCTGACAATAGAGACCAAAATAAGAGGTCAGAAAAACAAAGATGAAAATAGTACCCAACAGTCTGCTTAACAGGTTGGAAATATGAAAATAAAGGAGGAATTTAATAGAACTTCACAGTTCTGAATTCAAATGTTAAATTAGAAAAAAAAAAATCCAGATATATGAAGCAAGTGTATTCTCACACCCAGAATAGCACGTAGGCCAATAGGAATGTACAGAAAGAAATAAAATCAGAAAGCTGTAAAGCTGATACTAAGCAGTTTAAGTAAAATCTGTGTGAGAACATCGAGTCCTTTAACTTTCCTCCTCAAATAAATAAATTCAACCTTATTGTATATTTCTGAAAGCTACAAATTTTCCAAAGTTATGTAGATAGGTGTCTAAATGGCTGTGAAAATAGATATATCCTAGAAAAGAGGTATTAAAGTATATAAATTAATAACAGCTGCTGAGATATGTCAAGGAGTTTTGTAATACTTCTTTTTACTGTTATCCAGCATAAGAGATTGAAATCTTTTGACTGTGTGTTTAAAATAAATGTATGGAATCTGTTATAACAGGTGCAGCTTTGGGGATCTGGAGAAAGAAGTATAAAGGCCATTTTAAAATCTTTATTTTAACTCAGTTTTGTGCGTCTTAATAGCACATAGATGTGTTATCCATACACAGCTACAAATACACAGAGGAATTTTGTTGGGAGCAGAAGAAACTCCCCAAAGAACAAAAGAAGAAACAAGTCTGAATTCTTCCCTTCCCAGCCGGGTCTTGCCGAGGGGCTGCCTTTGATCCTCCCATGAGCTCGGGAGAACAATGGGCTCTTGTGTCTCGCAGGGAAAGAAGGTGAGATTCCTCACGATGAGCACATGCCATCAGAGAAAGGTAGGATGTAGTTGTAGGATACTAACAATGAAAGGGATGTTAAAAATGCTTGTCCTCCTCTTGCCAATAAATTTATGGCATTTTTTAGTTCTGGCTCAGAGTCTCTTTTCAGCTCCTTGAAATATACCCTACATCATATTGTATTAGAAGGCTGAACTGAACTAACTGCTATGCACATTCTTGTTCAGCACTATACTGAAACATCTGTTTCTGTGGTTTACCTCTGCTTTGCCTGATAAGATCTCTTAATCACAGTATTTTGCTTTTTAAAGGTTTCTTATCAACAATAGGTTTTCACTCAGGAGTCACAGAACAATTTTGTTGCACATCCACAGCACCTGGTCAGATTACTCCAGGCAAGTTTTGCTCTTTGTAACTGTGTCTGGATTGCATTGCAACGGGCTTCACCATCCAGCTGGAATTCAATTAACTATTGAGGTAATAGCTGCATTATGGCACCGCATGATTGGCAGCTCACTTCTGCAGTACAGCATTTTGAAGAGATTCAGCTTTACTAAAATTATTTTCCTCTTCATAAGCATTATTTCTAATACCTCTTTTCTTAGTTAGAAGTCTCTGCGTCCTAAGACCATCTATACTGAAGTTCGTTTTCATTTGCCATCTTGAAAGTAGGATTTGATTATGTCCTTCTTATAATTTATACAATTTCCTGTGAACTAAATGCACTTAATTTTACCTTTCCCATAGTTTCCTGACATTGTATATTATAAATTGAAACTGGCAAGTGTTCTATTTTTTTTTTCATCTGTTATGTCTTTTGTCTGGACTTTCTTTTTTTTAATTATGTGCACTTTCTCTGAGCAGTGCTTTGAGCATTTCTCTGCACGTTTCAGCCATATTTGCTGTTTAAAGACATTTCTGTGTAGTTAGATCTGTTTCTTTACAATCCCCCTTGCAGGCTTTAATCCATGTCCCACAAATGAGCCTGTCTCTAGTTAGCATGCCTGATTCCAGTGCTGTGTGTGGATGCCAGAGTTCTCAGCTGCATAATGTTAATATTGGTTTAGGATGTAAAAACATGTTATCATTTCCCAGTTTTATTCATTACTAGGTCATAATCCTCAGGCATTTTTATCTGTTGTTCAAGTGTTTCAGGCAGTATTCTTAGTCACAGCATCTCACTCAGCTAATCACTTTTCCCTTCCCAAATACCTTTTTAAGGAATCCTTTTCATTTTCATTTATTTTATTTTTAATGGTCACATTTCCACACATGATTAGTTTTAACTTTACACTGACAGGTTTTTATTTGGAAACATGGTAGTCATGGTTTATGTTTGTGCTGACCATTCTGATTTCAGTCATGCATTGTATATGACTCGGCTTTCACAGACATAAAACAAACATCCGCTTTTCCCAGACCTATCCTGTTTTTTCAGGTGAATTATGGTTTCTCTACGAACATTTGCAGATGGGAACCTCCTGCCCAGATACTGGACATTCAGAAATCCTGCTCTTATGGATGCCTGGAAAAAGCTGCAATCTATGTACATGCTTCTACTGTATGACTATTCACAGTAAATTCAGTATTATTCAGGAATAAAGAGAACAACTGTGTTGTGTGTATTCTCTGGGTGCTTTCTGACACCTCCTGGAAGAAGAAAATACTCTTTTCCTTCCTACCTCTTTTCAAGAGCTGATAAAATTGTTTCTCATATTCTCCGCAATTATTCTTCATATAGAGCAAATCCTGTGTAAAATGAAAATGTTGGTACTGAATAACTCTATGATGAAAACATATTTACTTCTCACAAAAAAAGGTATCCTTTATTAAGACAAAAATACCCTGAAACTGTAACCAAACTTTTCTGTTTTTCAGGCTTCTCAAAGTTCTTCCTAGTGCAAACTGGGATTTCTGAAAATTTCAGTGTACGCTGTTACTTGAAAGTAATTCTTTGTTTCATTTGAATATGTGTAAAACAGTTGCAAGTCAAACAGCTGTACTGTATAAGCCTTGATTTATTAAAATACTTTTTAATCAGCCAACTGCATTTGGTTATATGTGTGCTAATGGTGGTTTTCAGTAATCTTAAATCTGAGAAGAATTAGAGAAAGAGAAGCTAAAAAGTAAAAACTTGCAGTTGGCTGGGATCTATAAAAGAAATTACTTTCAAGGAAGTGTCAATCAAGTACTTAAAAATCCCTGATTCCTTAGGCACATCATCTCATTAAGTTTATTTGTAGGATGATGTTAGCTTTGAAGTGGCCCTAGTTATTTAAGGTACTCCTAGTGCCTCTGGCTCTCTTCTGCTGGCTCTGTCATTTCACAGCCTCAGAACTCTAATACAAGGTAATCAATGAAACTAAAGATCTCTTAGGAACAAATGCCTAGACAAGAAAACAATCCCTTGTTTTGACTTTTTGTTACAAACTATTGTGCCCTACAACACAGCAAATCAGTCCCCCACTGTGAGTTAGAGGCTTTGTTAAAATAAATTCCTCTATGATGTGAATGTTATTTCAAGCAGAACATACAGACATATATGAAATTACAGACTTGAAGATAAGAAGCTCACTGGGAGCTACATGTCTCAGCTTAGCCTGATTTCAAGATAGCAGCTTGGACATTTAGGATTAGATTTGGAGAGGAATTGTGCTCCAAACCTGGGCCCAGCTTAAATGATTAGGTAGGAGAGAGGTATAAACCAGTTTTTTCAAGGTCAGTAGAATCAGTAGTTATATTTTTTCTTAAAACATCTGCAATGAACACTGGGGTTCATGTTAAAGAAAACATAAATTTTCTCCAGACACAATGCTACTGAAGGATGAAAAATAAACAAAACAAAATGAAACAAAAGAAAAGGAGGGAAAAAATAACCAAACCAAAAAAAACCAAACACTCATCCAAAGAAAAACCAACTAACCCCCCCAAATAAAAACCAAAAAAGCCACACACAGACGCAAAAACTACAAAAAATCCCAAACCACACTTTTCTTGTAACAGATGTTGTAAATTTTTGTTGTTTGTTTTATATTAAGGTATTCATGCAAATACTAACAAAATTATTAGCACTGAAAGCTTCCCAGGCATTTGTTTTGACATATACTAATCTGCTGCATATGCTATGAAAGGATCTCATTACTTGATTTCAAATAATAATTTGGGCTCAGCCTAGGGGTTGCTTATCTTTAAGTACAGTTGTGCCAGCAATGTGAACTCTGTGAAAAATTTGAGAAAGAAAAAGATAGATTTGTTTTCTTCCTGATAGAGTAACATTTCATTGCAATGAAAGATTACAGTTATATAAAACCTTTCGTTTCTAAGAAACCTTTTGTGCTTGAAAAACTGTGTGCACGCATGAATCATTTCACAGAACCAGAACTATTTTCACCCAACACTGAAATGAAATCAACATGGCAGGTGCTTCAACAGTATGGCATAATAATTTTGGAAAGGAAGAAGGAAGGAGAGTGCTAAAATAAAGCTTTACAAAGAAAGAATGTGGCCAGCAATTCAAATTGGAACATAAAGATGGGTGACCTGTTTTTGGTTAAAGCTTTCCCTGTGAAGAAAGTCACATGAAAAGATACCAAATAATTTTGATGAAAAGCATTCAAGCTATGTATTTTAAGCTTTCCATCTAATCAGTCAAGCTGGCTCTTTTTGCACCTAAAACTAAAAGAGGTAACATATATAGAGAGATAAAATTTATAAGCAGATAAAAACAAATGATTGTGAAGTACCCTGTCAGTTATTTGAAATGAGAAATTTGCCAGCAGCATTTTAAGTAGAGATACATCTCCTCAGTTTTTCTGCGTATAGATCTCATGGTCAAATACTATGGCATAAATTTTTGACAGCTTGATCAAAATAGATTGTTCTTGGCATTTTCTATATCTATATCTGAAGCAAAAGGAACACCATAAACAAGCCTTTAAGATTATACCGCTTTTCATCACGGTATTCAGCAAAGATGCAGAATTTTCCTTTGAGCTGTCACAGGAACACTCCTGCTGCCAGAGTCAGATCTGCTGAACATGTGGATGCCAATGGCAGGGCTCCTACTCCTCTCTCTGGCTCCAGGACAGCATCCCCTCAGGAGCTCAGCAGTGTTTCTCTTTCATTAGCTGTGTGTTTGCTACTGACTGAATAAACATACATTGATCAGTCAATGGAGAATATCTCCTTTTCAAGCATTAATTCTCATGATACACTTAAGACTCTAACAATTTTTTATTGTACTGATTTCACACAGAAACAACAGCTGAGACATAAAAGTGAAATTAGGCTGGAAACAGAGCACTTGCCACTGAGAAAAAAATCTAAGAATACTGGTGAGTTACAAGTCCCTGTTGTAGCTAGCAGGCAAACTTCTTTTTACAGCTATTTAAACGTGAAATAACTTGATTAAAAAATTTTCAGAACAATTCTATCCCAGTGAAAGCTGCTCAAATGTTACCTTGTTAAATTCCATTAAAGTTCCATAGTCCCATAGTACACATCTTACGTGGGTCAATTTAAATAAACTTCCTTTTAAAGAAGGCTATGACTGTGCATACCAGAGCACAATCAATAATAAATATCTTTCTCGCTTAAGACATACTAGTAGCTGGAAATACAACTTCTGTAAAGTTCAAAGTGAAGTAGGAATCTTGATAATATTTTGGTTGAAGAAAATTATTTGCAGTCTTTTTGTTTCTTTTCTGTAAGTCCTTAGTCTTCTGTAAGTGGAAGAAAAATAATCAAAAAAAAAAAAGATGCCATTACTGGAAATTTCTGTCTTACTATGAAAAGCTACTTATCTGAAAATAGTCCAGGAAGAAATTGTCTGGTAAACTGCAGATGCCAATTGCTAATATGTATGATCAAGAGAGATTATATAATAATAAAAATAGTTTGTACTTTGCAATTACATTAAGTGTATTTGTATTTGGAACACAGATTCAGATTTGGTTACTGCAGTGGGAATGAGAATTTCAGCAGCAGTTTGAACTGCAGATCTAATGGAAAACATTCACAGTTGACTACACATGCAGCCAGTTATACAAGATGAGCTTCATAGCAGTGACAGTAATAATGAGGTTTGGATCTACATGGGGAAAAAAACATGAGGGTTTCAGGATATGCTTGGCCCAAAGTGCTTCAGTCACTAAAGAGACAGGAACAATGGTAATGCTGCAGCTGGATCTGTTAGCACTCAAGTGTCATGATGAAAGTATCCATAGTATTTGAGATGGTAGGGACTGATTTCTCAATCTGAAATCTTTGTTGACCACGAAAAGACTAATCCAATTAGCTGCAAAATGTCTGAAAAGCTTTTAGGAGTGCACTTGTAACTTTGAGGAGAGAGAAGTCCTACAAACAGCTACTTAGGAAAAAACGTCACAGATCACAGAATATTCTCCACTGAAAGGGGCCCACAAGGGTCATTGAGTCCAGCTCCTAAGTGAATGGTCCATTCAGGGATCTAAACCACAACCTTGCTCCTATTAGGACCATGCTCTAACCAACTAAGATAATCTCATTACATATCAGTATTTTTAATTAGACCCAAGTAAACAGTTTCCAAGGATGATTAAAGAATTTTAAAATCTTTTTTCTCTTTGAAAGAGTTGGGAAAATGATGACATCAGTTTCGTGTTATTCCATTCTGTGATTTAGTGGTAATCCTCTTGCTACCATAAGGGTATTTAGATAAAATGCTCTTTCCTGATTGTTTATTCAGGTAAATCAATGCATTCCATAACTCATGTTTTGACTCCACCTGAAAAAAATAATTCTTTAAACTACAGGTCATGATACTAGTCTGAGGCATAAAGTAGGATGGGAACAAAAGGAAATATTCCTCTCCCAGATTCTGAGATTGGTTTCTACAAAAGCACTTCATGTTTTCCAGCAAGACTCTTTAGAACTTCATCCCTAAGACAAAATTGAAGTGAAATTAGAGAAAGTCCAGCTGAGTTATATCATGTAGCAGATATGTGCCTTTCTTGAAAAATGGAAAGTAAAAGTAAAGGAATGTGTGTCCCTAGCAGGCTTTAGAGCAGCCTATTTTGATTTATCTAAAGAATGAGTGTAAATACCAGTAAACTAAGTCTCCTGGGACAAGATGTCAGTTCAGTGACACTCTCTGAAAAAGTCACCAAGAAACATTATTTTATAAATCAAATTGTGTTAAACTTTCTGCTCACATTCAAGTGACATAAGTATGGGATTTACATAATCCCATCAATCTATAGCGATTAAGCCACATTTTTTATTCTTTTAAACTTTTTAAGCTACTCCAATGTCTATGACATTTACAGAAAAACAGTGGTTTGTTAATTGTGAGGCAGAGAGGTGTAGTGGAAGTTATTTCACGATGTGACTCCAGTGCACTTCAATTCTGACCTTTGGTGTTTCAGGTATGTGTCACTGAAGGCCTCATCAAATGTCACAAAGCCATCAGCCAATTATGCTTAAATCTCTGCAAATGAAATGAATGGGACAAAATCATACTAAAGATACTGCATGATAATAAATAATATTTAGTAGTATTTAAATTTGCACATTGTTTTTCTTTTTAAAATCCATGCAAAAATTTAACCCAGAATTTAATGTTTTTCTGAAGATTTAAATGTATATTAAAATCACACATAAGAAAGAGGTCTTCTGCTAGAATTTGTCAAATCCTCTTGGAAGCAAATTTTCTGCTACCTATCGAGCCAGTGCCCACTCTGGGCCAAGACATTACCCCTGATTATTATCCAAGCCCAAAAAAAGAAACTTTACATGAACAGTAGCAGCATCTCCCAGTGAAATGGAAAGAGCAAGGCCTTCCAAAAAGCTTATGGTTGGATTGCCTCTTTCCAGTGGTATCATAAAATATGGACAGATATTATTCTGTGTGGGGAAAAAAAAAAAGGATGCTTCTTCCTTTCCGAGTGCCCTCACACCCAGACACTTAACTGCACTGTGTGATAAGAGAGACTGACAAATTGCCTGAAATCAGGACTGTCCTGGTCACAGGCTGAAAGACATTTTCCTACTTCACAGTTTCACCACCTCTAAAGCAAAATGAATAAGTGATGGCATAGAATAGCAAGCATCAGGTTTACAAAGGACTTATGGAAAAAATCTTAACCAAATGAAACTTCAGATCACTCTAGGCAGTTAATCAATGTGACTCCTAATAAAAATTCTGTAAAGTATTTGTTCAACTCTCTCCACAGTGCATCTGTCATGACGACCCATGTACATTTATGCACTTAGGTTTTCACTCATCAAGATGCTCACAGGAACAGTAATCCACTGCCACTGAAATCAGTGGGAAAAACTCTCACTGATTTCCCCCCACACTTGAAATTTTACACTGTAATCTCACATATCAAATGTTAAACACTTGCACATGGGAGCAGTTGCATTGAAATTAATATAATTAAGTCAACATGGGATGTTGCTCAAAACAAAGGACTACAGACATCTCAGAGATTTCTTAATAAAGTCAGAGAAGAGAAGGAATATGATGCAATTTATAATATATAATTTATAATATAATCAATCAAACACAAATTAATATGGAAATATCAAAATACACTTTTTGCACTTCCTGAAAACTTTTAATCATTGGTGCAGTTAAAAAATTAAATAATTATAATAAATAAATTCCTTTTCCAAAACAAAAAATATTCCTCTGTTTTGGTTCATGATGAGAAAGACAAGAAAATTAATTTGTCAAATAAATTAAATGCTGTGAATCATTTGCTCAGATCTGTTTATTAAACCAAAGCTTTTATAAAACACATTGTTCTATATGAAAAAAATGGTTTTTGTTTCTTCCCAGCTGCATGAAAGTCTTCCATTCAAAATTTCACTTTATTCTTCTGATTAATTACACATGCCTTTGTAGCTCTAACTTTAAAATGTTATTCAAAAAGAACATGCTTTTGAATCAATATCAATCACATTGTTTTATTTTCTCAAGGGAAAAGAGGGTGCTCAAAGGAAATTAATCTTATGTTGACACTGATTTGTTTCCCTATAGAATGTGCTGCTGGCATTTGGAAAATCTGTAGTATTTCTCAGTTTGTCCATAATAAATTTTCAAAATAACTTCTGTTTTATTATTTGACTGTTTTGCTTCATTTCAAGAAAGGTGGAGGTCAGAATGAGGTCCTCATAAACACAGGACTGACATTGTAAGAACATTAAAAAGCAGGATGTGGTAGAGTTCTCTAAATGATAAAGAGTGGTAAAGACCAGACTTGATGTTTCTGTTTCTGTTTTCATACTGTCCTTTCCATATTGCTCCTAAAAGCAACAAGATGTTTCAATGTGTCCCTGCTGAGATTTCCTCCTATACAGACCTCTACATTGCTAATTCTGAAAATGTGATGTTCATTATCGTATTACTTTTGCAAAGACTATAAAAATCAATAATTTGAAAATTGCATTTTTATTCTTCCCTTTTCAGAAATAGTTCCTATTCATGGGAGAGGGCAAAAACAAGACAAATTTGTTTTACCCAGTATGTCCACATATCGGTAGTACTGATAAACTGATACCATACTTACTGCATCCTATTAAAATTCTATAGCAAACCCAGCAGACTACTGCATTGCAGCTCTTAAAAATGGGGAGTTGGGAAATACTGCAAGTACATTTTGAAGTAAATATTGCTAGCTTTACAAAGAAATCACAGAATCAATTATGCTGGGAAAGACCTCTGAGATCCTTGAGCCCAACATATGAGCAAACACTACCATTTCAACTAAGCCATGTCACTAAGTGTCACATCCAGCCTTTCCTTAACCAGCCCCAGGGATGGTACACCATCACCTCCCTGGCAGCCCCTTCCAGTAATGTACTCACCCTTTTTGTGAAGAGCTTCTTTCTCTGTGAAGAACTTCTTCCTCATGGCCAACCTGAACCTTCCCTGGCACAACTTGATGCTGTTTCCTCCTGTCCTGTCACTGGTTGTCTGGGAGAAAAGGCCAACCCCCACCTGGCCACAGCCTCCTTTAAGGCAGTTGCAGAGGGTGATGAGGTCCCCTCCCAGCCTCCTTTTCTCTAGGATAAATAAGCAGCTCCCTCAGTTGCTCCTCATAGGACACAAACTCCAGACCCTTCACTGCTGGTGAAATCTTAAGGCTTGGAAAGCTGAAACAATTTGCCCCATATAAACTGTAAAATCTTCGATCAGTAAGTTGAGAGATTCAAAGCCAAAGAGCAAAGCTATACTTTTCAGCCAAGAATTCTATAGGTAAGCATGCTGTTTCCAATTTTACTTTTTTATTTTCCTTTCTTATTTCCATTATTGAATGTTATTTTCTATTAAAAAACAAAAACAATTTTTGGTAAGAAAAGCAGTATGTCTTAAAACAGAGCTTATTAAATGTCATAAAAATTCTATACATCACAGTATGATGGGAGAATTATTTTAACTTTTGGACTCCAGATTCTTCAAAGCATTGGTCCCCAGAATTTATCAAAGCAACATGTACTATAGCTGTGGAGAGGATCTTATTCTTGATACAGTGTATTTGACATATTTTTGTTTTACAGGAATCTTTGAAGCTCATTCTAATGAGAAGTACCTCTTCTATTATTTTACTGTTTTATCCACTACACTCTTTTTTTTTTTTTTAAGTATAAAACTATTCCAAGAAAGTGGTCTTAGCAGTTGGCTGCCTAGCATTTCATCTGTTCCTGCTGTTTATTCTTCCCTTGAAGTCACACTCCTGTGTTAAAAGCACTGAACATGTCCCCATAGCCATTGATCCTTATGCAATAAAGCCACACACCACAGACATCAGACACAATTAGACTGTAAATCAAATAGGCAGGGGGAATTCCAGAATTGGAATCATCATCTCTTCAGGACTGACAATAAAACAAGCAGGGGGAGTGTCGGAAGTGGAACCATCATCTCTTCATGCTCAACAACACGTCTTAATAGCTTAAGTCAAAAACTAGTATGAATAACAAGATTTTCACTTGCTTCCATGATCTTAAATTTACATTTATACCAATACTAATACCAAGATTTAAGCTGATATTAATAGTAACAACAGCATCCTACAAATTCAGATGAAGTCCCAGTATATCTTGAAGACTCCTCATTCACTGCTGATAACAGGTTTCACCAATCTTCTTTCCCTTTTTCTTTAGGAGATTTTTGTGTTCAACATAGAGCCAGCCACACAACAGTCTGACTGACTCAGAGTCTGAGCTTTAATACTGGCTCCTCATCACCAGTGAGTTAGAAACTGTTACAGACAGCTTGTGGGAGAACAAGTGCAACTCCACATATTTCCTTCTCTGTCAAATACACCAGCACTAAAATGTAAATTTATACAAATTTATACAATAACTTAGGATTTAAATATTTTATGGCTAACCCATTACAGAAACAAAGCAAGAACATTTAGTTTATCTTAGACATATTCTGTGCTGTCAGGGAGACTGACTTCTGTCTCTAACACACCAAAATATGGGCATTTGACTTTACTAAGTCCACTTATTTTGCCCATATTTTGTGATCATGGGAAGACTCTGGACACTGAGGTTTGTGCTCACTAGATTCCCATGACTGTATTCATCCCATTTTGATATGACCATTCTTTTCAGATTCATTGTTAATATTTGAAACAGGAATGAAATAACTTTGCAAGAGTTCTCATATCAGTCTCATGGATCTCAGGTTTTGGTGAAATAGATTTTTCTCTGAATGATTCTCAATTACAAAATCCCTCTTCATTTGCTGTTAATTGCATGGATTCATCAGTTGTGGTCATAACTTGATTACAACTGATCTATCCATTTCACCGTATAATTTTTTTTTTCAGATGTGCAAATGTTTTTACATGAAATTTATTTCACTAAATTACTTTTCAGTTTGTGATTTTTTTTCCATTCTTCAGACTCAAGTCATGCCAGAGTGTTTTGTCTGATCAAATTGCAAATATGAACCCAAGAACTTTCTGTGCTTACATAACTTGCTTGTATTTTCCCTTGAGATATCTGAAAGTCAAGAACAACAATGGGTTGAAGAAAGAATTTTGAATATGAATGGGATATTTCATCTCAAAAAGTGACTCAGTTAAACAAGAACATTGAAAATCTTGGCCAAAACATCTCTCCTTAAAGATTGTTCCGAATGTTCTGGTTTTCCATACTGAAATTTTTCTTGTGTCACTTCCTTTTGTTACTTCAAAAGATAAAGATTTAATTTTATTTACATTCTACTGGTAGCTGACTTTTTTGTCACCATAGGCCAATGAAAATTTTTCAAAGTCTATCCTGCTCCCCTTCTAATGCTAGCCTAAAATAGACTCTGTTTGGAGGATTATCTGTGAGACAGACAATCTTTCAGCTCTATTGTGTGTCTCTTGACAGCCTTTTCATCTGCAGATATGCTTCCTCAAAGCCAATCTGTGATGTCTTGTGGATACAATGGGAACCTGACATGGGTAAAGCCAGCACTTGAGTTAAATTACAGAAAAAAAAGTTCTGTATTTTCTTATGTACTTGTATAGTTAGTTACAATGCTTCCTTTTGAACTAGATGTAGTGAATAAGATCATCTTGATCTGGTCTACAATCACAGATTCAGTCGCTCAAAATGTCAAGGACAGTTCTTCAGTCTTAGAAACAATTTCTTTGCTTCTTTCAGCCCCTCATGCAGTTTTTAATATAATGTATTTATTTTGTGTCCTTATGTTCAGTGCAGTACTTTTCAAAACTCAGTAATAAAAGTTTTTAATCAACTTGTGATTGATTTAATGGGAACATTTACTCATAGTAGTACACATGGTTCAAAAATCAGAGATAACTTACAGACATCTGCTCCATTTGGTATCTGAGATATATTCCATCTATAGTTGACAGAAAAAGTCCTTATACAACACAGAGCTAGAGACTCACAGCCAGCTTCAAAATTATTCAGTTGACCACAGTACTCATTTATACATGCAATTATTTCATCCCATTTTACTTATGTAATTTTAACTGTAATATTAGTATATCTCTATATCTTGACTCTACTAATTTTTTTAATTGCAAAATGTCAAGAATTACAGAATTCTGAAGTTGTCTAAGCAATGTGTGCATCTCAGCAATCCATGCTATAAATGAACCTTCTGCATTGAACTCACTTTCCATGCTCCACACAGGTTTCATATAAGAAATTCAAACTACTTCTGGCTTGAATCCAGAATATTGGAAAGATTTTCTGAATTCATGGGAACGAGACTGAGGGCAACAGTTCTGCTATTTTGCACAATGAAGCTCTTCACCAGAAGGGTGTATTTTGGGTAAAGAGAAAGCAATCCATTGAAGACTGTGTATTGAATCTTCATCATTGTGTATAAAATAGGAACTAATATATTTCACAGAAAGCATTGCATTCCAGATAAATGCAATGCTGGGTTTTGGCTTTATGAAAAAACACCAGGTCTGAAGATCCCACTTCTCCACCCTTCACCTCACTCACTGTTAGGAACAAAAATGGTTCAGAAATAATTTTTGCCTGAGGGATTAAATTCTAACATTAATTTGTCTATTAGTATAAATTCAGATTCACACATATGTGCAGGGTTTATTTTTAATATATTCAGAATACCCATCACTTTCAGAAAGATTAGAAACAGAAATGAACTAGAAAGAATGGAAAGACATTCCTTGGCTTTGCACTGGGTAACAGTCACTGTTATAAAGATGAAAAATGCTTGATGGAGGCATAAGGGACAGTGAAGCTAAATCACCAGCTTTATACAAAAGGAGAAGAAACACAAATATGTGATTTATATATTTGCATCACACCAGCCGTAGCTTGAGTTTAGGGAAACCTGCTGTTCATCTTGACAGCCCAAATCAAAAGGAGTTAGCATGTTATGCTGAGATGTCAGGCCAGTGACAACATTCACAGTTTTATAAGAATCAAAAGGAAGAAGAAAAAAATATTAAGTGCTGAGCAAAAAATTGTTTAAAGAATTTAGAAGAAAGCTCTTAGAAGAATTTTCTCACTATCTTGTGAGGTAAAGAATCAAGCTTGGTTCTAAACAATTAACACAAAGTAGAAGATGAGAAGTGTAATAAGAATTACAGGAAGATACTACCTTAAATATATCTTTGGCCTTGCCAGATATGAGATTTAAACAATTTAGTGAGCATGCACTCAAATGGAGTGCATAATTACAATGATTATATATGCTGATAGGGTAATTGAATTTGCTAACGACAATTAGTCATTTGCAAATACAATTATTTAACTAATGTACACAATTCCAAATAAAAAATTGTGTCCTTCACAGGTTTGAAAAATCTGTATTCTGTAAATTGGAAGTAGTGACAGGATTTTAGTTTGATCAGCAGGTTTTTAATCCACAGTCTTTAATCAGAGAAGCATACTGTTCCACTGCTGTATCTAGCTGTGAAGAACAAGAGTGTAAACCATCTCTTTACCTTGTGAGCTAAATGCAGAGAAAGCTGTTTCTGCAATTTTGCCAGTTAACTATTCCTTAATGGAATGTTAATCACACTCAAATAATGGAATAGAGGAGGTAACTGCTAGCTACTCCTGTTGTGCTTACAGTCATGAACCCTTAAAATTCTCCGAAATGTCTGCTTGATTTTGACCAGGTTAAGCTCTGGAAATTCCTTGGTACAATTCAGTTCAGAAGGCATTTTTACATTCACCAACATCACGGCATCTTGAGCAGAGGCATACACACCAGCCATCCTTCAAAATAGCTCATCAGTCCTTTCTGGCCATCTGATCATATGCTACCAGTCAAAAATCTGGAAAGTTCATAACTGCAAACAGTTCCAAGGAACAGAATTAGCAGAAGTATGAATGTGTCAGATAATGATACTGTGTAAAATTGAGGAATTTCATGTTTTCTGTAACAAACTTGAATTTTATTCATGTTACATGAATCACTTACTAAAACACAGAGATCCTAAAGCACTTTTCCAAAGTAGTAAAAATCATAAAATAATACAATATAGGCCAGAAGCTTTCATTGTGATCATGTGTGGCTTTCCACACTTTCCTGAAGATTTTAACTAGCCATTCTTATAAATTCCTGATGAAGTAGCAGAAGGATAATTTATTTCTTTCCCATTATTCAGTAATTCGATGGCACACCTGCAAATACAGCTCAAACTGTGGACTTCCAGCACTGGATTTAGCCCTAGAACAAATTCCAATACAATAGGATATCTGAGAAATAAAAGGAATTACACAAAATATTTTGATACTAAGCTTTATTTTTCAGTGATTTTAGCTCTATGCTAACTTCAGTGATGAAAAAAAAAAAGAATTAAAAAACCCTAAAACAATTTTAAAAACCCCCAACAAACCCAGTTCACACAAACAAAACCAAAATGAAGAAGCAAGTGAAAATAAAAATAATGGGCAGCTAGGAAGAGCTGTGATAGGATCTCTCCACACATGCTTATTCCTCTGGGTGAAAAGATATTTGAACACTAGAAGAAGATCAAAAAAATGAAATTTCTATTTTTGGAGGTACTCAAAACCCATCAGGGCATGATTCTGAGCAGTCTGCTGCAGCTGATCCAGCCTTGAGCACGAGGTTGGACTAAATGATCTCCACAAGGCTCCTCCCATCTCAGCAACTCTGTGATTCTGCTACAAATGTCTGGGCACTGAAAGCCCTGTGCAACAAACAGATTGGGTGGGTTTCAGAATTATCAGAAAAAATCACCATCATTTCACTGGGAATACAGTGCAGATTAGTCATTTAACAAAGTCTCCTAAAATTAATCAATATTTTCTCCCTAGCTTGCTATTTGTGACAGAAAGAGAAAAAAGATGACCATAGTGCACAGAATATTCTACTTTAGTAATAGGGTTTTGGATTCCTACCCATTAAACCCATAAAATTCAGCATTCTACTTTATTTTTACACCTCTTGCCATTGCTCCTCTGCTATTACACCCTGATATGCAGCAGGTTCATGTTTGTCATTGTTGACTGAGGCTCTGTTGCCACTCTTTAGTGAAAACATCAGTTTAGCCTGCAATAGCACTAATCAAAAATAACCATCACATACAAGCACTTATGATATCATCTATACCTAGATTCTGAGCTCAGTAGCCAGATGGTTTGAAATGTATACAATTTTTGTATATTTTAAGGGCAGGGAAAGGTCATACAGACACAGGACAGAAAAATTCTATTTTTCCCTTTCAGATTATCTTTTGGTATCTGCCACGACGTTCTTATGTTTCTTACAAAACAGTAGTAATCTAAGAATATTAATATTTATCTATCTCACAAAGAAACTGGATAACTTCAGTCTGTAATGTATGCAGAAGTCTTTAACGTAATAGGAAGACATATTGATTTTGAGTCATAGTAGAAAAACACATGAGGATATTTTATTATTAGGGTTGTTATTTCTCACTACTTACAAATTTAAGTTGAATTCTGCCAACAGTTGTCCTTCCCTCTGTTCTCAGAAAAGAAGCCAGGGAGAATTCAGTTCAGAAAACTGAGAGATATTCTGCCATCACACACTATGCCAAGGATGACAACCTGCCCTAAGGTTGTGGTACTGTATCAGTTTGTTCTCCTGAGGGAGTAACTTCACACTCACTCTTCACCTCTCTGGAGTGTGTGTTATCTCATTGTGATAAAGCATTGACCATCAAAAATAAAAGGTCTTGTGCTATCCTGATAAGAATCTTATATTTTAAATATGTAGTTGGACTTTCACTGGATTCATTAGAAAGTGATTAAGAAAGGACAAATGAAAGGTTTTATACAAACAGCTCTGCCTAAAGGAGCTGAAAGCGACCTAAGTGTATTGCATCAGCCCAGTATTTAGTTTTGTGTTTAATTCAGAGACTTTTCTTTAAACTGTTACTTAAATGACGCAGAGAATGGGTGGGAAGATAGATATCACATCCTCCTGGTGAACATCCTGCTCATTACATGGTTCTTTGCAGACCTTTAAGCCCAAAGCAATCCTTTGAAATTCTATTCCTTTCTGTAGGCACTGAGATGATTGAGAGTATTCTAAAATTTTCGCCCTTCTCGTGAGGTGTTGCTGTTTATGTTGCAAAAACTTATACTTTCTAATTTCATATCAAGTAGACAATTAGGTTTACAGGCTGCTATAAGTCTTTGAGTTCTTTCAGTTCTTGCTCTCTGAAAATATATTCTTAATGTGTAATTTTCTTCAAGTCACATCTCTGTCACACCGCATACAATCTCTTTTCAGTGACAAAACGTCTTCAGATTATTTTTTTTTTTTGGTCAGTTACAAACTATAGTTTGTATTAAAACAATCAAGAATCATGATCTGGTTTTGTTGATAATCTGAAGTTATGCAACATTTACTACCTATAACAGGCAAAATTGAGATCCCTTGAATCCTAATGGGTTCTATTTTTCTTGGAAAATGCCTCAAACCCAACTAATTCAATAAAAGGGGGATAAAAAACATTGTCTGTACAGAAAGGTATCAGTTGTTTTTGCCAATGGTTAACCTGCAGTGCCCCAGTTCTCATAAATAGCACACATCTCAAATCTTAGAAGACATGACAGCAGTCCAGGTGCAAGTTTCTTTGCCAAATCTCTGTTCAAATTGACAAACTACTTTAGGATAGGATAGTAATTATCTTCAGAAACATGTAACATGGGAGAAGCTTGATTTAATTTAATCACCAGCACTGTAATTTAAGTCATGATGCATGTTTTAATTATTCAAAGCAAAATGTTCTTCTCAGAGGACTTTCATTAGGGATCCAGTCTTTAGGAAAACCTGTTCATGTATGGATTTTCTTGCCACAGTAACTGTAAATTAAAGAATACAAAAACTTGAACTGAATATTTTAACTAATTCAGTTTAGCTAATGATTAAATCTGTGTTAGAATTGTATGACTGATAGAATAGTCATATAAATTATTTACAGTGAATTATACATTAAGGTCATGAATTCATATAATTACATCATTACAGTTTTTGCAACTCATTTTGGCCCAGTTCCTAATATTACTCTATTATTCCTTCCCATCCCTATTACAGAATTTCATATTAATATAGAACTCTTATTTCTGATACAGGTCCTTACACATGAAAAGAGTCACACTGCATAAATTGCTCATGTCAAGAAATTAGAACAAAACTACCCTTGCAAGACTATTACTAAAAGCATGATTTTTGAAGTAATTCCTAAAACTTGGCAAGATAAGTAGACTAACAACAGCACTAGATTACTGATCATTACAGTGCTTCACATTTACATAATACTTCTAAATATTTCATAATATATACATGACTAAATTAAACCTCAAATGCTTCCAAGAGACAAAGGAATAAATTACACTTACCTTGTAACTCTCTGTTCTAAGACAGAGAAATATTTAATCATTGAATAAAGCTGATGTTTCAAGTGGTAGGAGTGGGAATCCCAGTCATGTACTTCAGCTTCCATCAAACAAGTAGCAGTGCTAGAACAAAAGTGAAAAGATGAAAATTAGCAGCCAGAGATTCTGGAAGGTTTTGTTTAACATCTATTAATGGAATTGTCTTTAATTTTAGGTCATCCTACTCCTGGTAAAGAAACTCTTCCATCCTAACCCACCGCATCCCCAGTATAGTATGTAGGAAAATAACTAGTCCTGAAGAAGATTCCTTGCTTCAAATCCAGTCAGTTATGATTATTATAAAATCACTTTGCTGCTTTGAGGTTTCTTTGCTGTAGATTTTTAGTGAGTAACTACAGTGGTTTCCATAGCATAAAATATATTACCACCATTGTTAATAAGGACCCTAAGTCCTGCTCTGTTACATGAAGACAGTCTCAAGTTCTGCCAAAATAAATCATCTCAGAACATAACCTATTGTTGATCTGTGTGTACATCCACAGCTCGCAATGTATGTGTAGCTGTTTCTTACTGTAACAGGCCAGTTTCATGTACTTTTAGAATAAATGAGTCCTCTTTACACACTCATTTGTTAAAGGAAGCTATCTTTACTACTAAATTTTATTCCATTCCCAGCCCCTCTAGACCCAAAGGGATACAAAAAATTGGAATAGAGTGTTTAGTACCAAAAGGTTTTTTAACATGTGTTGTTCTTACCGATTTAGTTACAAAATTCTTACTGAAAACGGTGGAAGCCTCAGCTGTTCAGAATGCCTGGGCTTTAACAAAGTTTAATACATGTTTAACCATTAAAGATATCCTGAAAAGTTTAGCATAGTGATCAATGCATGCAGAGTGTCTTTGGTGCTCACTATTTGATCTCTCTGCAGTCATTGAACATGATATTTCATTTTCACAGCAATCAGTAAAGACAGTATATAAAAGTCATTACAAGATGCTGTCCTTTTGACTTGCTTCCCTTCGGATTTCACAAACAAAACTAAACCCTATACATATCCTGTATAGGCTGACTATTCCCAGGGAAAACAATGCATGCTCTCAGCTGTCATTGCAAATACACTAAATCTGGATCACAGGCAAATTAATGTCCTTGTATGTCATTAGGCCCCAGTGCTGGACTGACACTGACAGTCTTATAAGACATAAGCACTTTTAGCCACTGGCTGACTAGGATTCAATATCTTCACCTGTAGGGCTGAAATAGCTGGGGGCTTGAAGGGTTAGCTCAGGTGACCAGGGTTACTATCATATTCAGTATTATCTTCCACCCTTCACAACCTCCTGTGGTTCACATGTGTGAAGCATTCTGGTACACAGTGTTGCCAGAAAAAGGGTTCTGCATTCACAGGGGGATCAGAAATGCTCTCTGTTTCAACAAAATGTGACAGTCTCTGGGGATGAAAGGCATTTCCTAAGTATCCTCTTCAATTCTATTTCTGAGTGCTGGATAAAGAGGGGACATTTTGATATTCCTCCTAGCACTTTTGTGCAATCAAGTCCTCCTTCAATGCTTATTCTATAGTCACCTTCTAACAAGTGGAGATGCATAATCAGACCTCATAAACGAGGCATGCCACTATATCATCTATAATGAAATGTACTCTTTCTTATAGCAAAGCATCTGGCTTCTGTATTTTAGTATCAATCCAGCCACTGCATATTCAGTCCTTGACGATGAACATTCCTGTTAAACTGCATTTCTTTTAATTCTGTGGCAAATGATTACTGAAATGAACTCAGTACATCTACAAATCATTTCAATAGATGACTACAAAAGGCATAGAATGTTATGTTATCTAGAGGAAGTGCCATCTACTATGAGAGACTGCTGTGTAAAATTTATTTAGTGTATGCATGATGATCACATCAGCCAGGATATTACAAAACTGAAATCAATTACTAATTATGATACACAAGATTCAAGAATTAAAAGCAATTTGAACTGCACAGAGTAGGATAAAACAAGCTCATAAACAAACAGCTTTCCTAAAAGTATTCTAATGTGAATGATGGCGTAGCTTTTATTGTCCCCTCCTCCAAATATTTCATTTTTGTGTCCATGAAGGACATTAAAAGTCACAAAATAATGAGAGGAAGTAGAGAGGCCAGAATACAAAGAATGAATTAAAATTCCTGAAGACAATTAGCCAAATGTTTGTTTTAAAGCTGTCATCTAGAAACTTGAATCATTGCTGAAAGCATAGTTCCTTTCATTTTTTCTCAACTTCTCTCTCCAGGTAGGCAGCAGAAGTTATGTGTAATCAGATACTCAAATGGTCTATTTCTGTGTTCTGTCATGAGAAGATTAGGTTTTAACACTTTATAAAACCAAATCTCACTTTGGGTTCATGACACACTAGTGGAGGATGATATCACCAGCTCTGATTATTGCAGTATAAGAATTTGTGACACACTGAATCTGTAAATGGTTTGGGAACAGGCTTACACAGAAATGCATAAATATATACAGTCACCTCAGATGAACCCATCCTTAAGTCCATACTAATTGTATAATTTTGATGACATGAGCACTTGCATGTTATGGGTTCAGTCACCTCCAAGGAACAGGTAGAAACAAATCAGGTCTGTCTTACCTATAGTGCAAGTGAACAGCAAATGACATGCTGTGAAAATTAAATAAGAATTCAGCGCCATGACAGAATACACGACTGGAAAGCCCATCATAGTAAAACCCTATCACATTTAAGGTAAAGTCAGACAGTCTGTAGGCAAGTTGAACTCTTGAATTGACATCTCCAGTTGAACAAGAGCACTGCATGTTTTCATGAAGTATTACCTAGAGCCATCTCACAGAAAAATAAGACCCAACAGAGGCAGATTTACACTGTGTTATTTCTTAGAATTTCTGCTCCTTACCTTAGAAACTTGTTGCTCAAATACATAAACTTTTGATAGACAAGTACTGTAATGTGTCAGATGACTGAGGTGACAAACATATGTGATTTTAGCATCTTCTCCACCAGAAAAACTGATCTACTTCAGAGACAAATCCTGTCTCCTTGTCTCTAAAGTACAGAGTATACATTTATGATTTATGATTTTCTTCTTTGCAGTTTTCATCTTTCTTAATTTTGCAGCTCAATGTTTCTGTCTGGTCAGAATATTTCTAAATTCTCTAACATTTCATCTACTGTATTCACCTCCTCCAAATTCTTGTGTTTATGAAATGAGCTTTCTGTGCTTATAGGATAAAGTTCTTCAGATTTATAACCCAATGTACAGTGAAGCAAGTACAGTGAAGTGAAGAAGACAAACAATCTGAATTTGTGGATAAATTACTCTGTACGTCAACAATTTTAGAATCCATCATAACCTGCCAGTCATACACTCTCTGTGCATGAAATGTGTAAAGAATATAGAGCTAAAGAGTTTTTCACATAAGCCTAAAAGGATCATAAGCAAATTTTTCATAGTTACAATCGTTTTAAACTCATCTTCTAGCATAAAAAACAAGTCAAAACACGCCCAGAGAAATTTAAAATATTGATCTCTTTACTTATGATGTGTATTAAAACCTTTGGGTTTCTGTAGAAATACTTTGGGAACCTGAGCTCACAGAATATTAGCCCTGGCCTAGATGTCAGTACCTTCATAACCTCCCTGGGCTGAATCAGCAGAGGTGTCTGGCTGTGCTCTGAGCATAGGCAGGAGAGCAAAGCATTTAACACCTCTAATATGCAGGCGAAGCAGAGGCTGTGAAAGGTGGTGCAAGGTCATAACAAGTCCAAGCTTTTTGGAATGTTAGATTTTAATTTGAATGAATAAATAATGTTATTTATTCTCCCTATAAATTTTATTTTTAGTATGATGACATCTGGTTGATTTCAAGATATTTGGACTTAATATCAAAGTCCTAACTACTGGACTAAAGTATACTAAAAGTGTATACTAAAGTATAAACTTTTAAGATATAACAGAAGGTGAAAGATAAAATGAGGGGTTATGTAAAGCATTTTTCACAAGGAAGGTGTTATTCTGTCAGAATCTTATAGTTGTAATATATTTTTTAAAACCTTGTAAATTAAAAAGTGCAATTTAGTTTTTAACTAATAATCTTTAACTCATTTTTAGTTTCCCTCTACATGTTTGGTTTTTTTTCAGTTTATAAAACTATCTGAAATACTTCAATCTGAAAACACAAGACCATTTTAAAAAAGTTTAATTATGTAACAAATTGAAGGTATATTTCCACATCCTATCCAATTTTCTCATGTATAAACCCACTTTTACACATATGTATAAGATTAAAAATTAATCTGACCTGTTACCTAGCATACAAGATTACTTGCAAAGGACAGGAAAAAAAAAAATCTGTGTAGAAAAAGCCGTTATTGCCAGTCTTTCTATTGCCCAAAGAAAATAAAAATATTGTGTTTTGCTGAATCTATCCAGTTTATGTGTGTGGAACCTGGCTGTCAATATCTCCTGGCAATTTGGCAACAGTGTAAAAATGGTCATAAAGAAATCAAATCCTTGCTGAAAATCCTCAGCAAGTGGACTTGCACATCCTTTCAGTGAGTTGCTATGGGATATACACTCTGAAAGTTCTCTTACATCAAGAATCATTTATCTATATTCAGGAAGGCATACAGAAACAGAAGTATTGCCCTATTTTTCAAGCTCGAGTTTGCCTCTGTCATCTCTCTTTTTTCCAGCTGATCTGAAAACATCTGTCTTAAAATCTGTATCTTATTCCCTATTACTTCACTATTAACTCATAGACAAAAATAAACAGAGGTGAGATATTGGTTTTTCATCTTTTTGCTTCATCCTTAAGGTAACTGAAGCATATAAAAGCTGAATATTTATGTTCAGTACTTGAAGTAAATAAAATGTATGGGGTTTTAGTTTACAAGAATGCTCACATTTAAGTTCCAGTGTTGCTCAAATCAAGTATTCTTTAATTTTACCCCAATAGAGAATATCACAGGAGGAATAATAGCTATGAGGGAAAATGTTAGAATAACAGAGAACAAATAAATTATGAAAAGAGAAGAATTGTATAGACAGTACAATAACAGATTTCAGTTTTCTCTCAGATATAAAACAGCTTCTAGAAATAATACTGAAATAAACATTTTTACTGATAACAGTAACAGCAGAAAAGCATCCTCTCCTATTCTGGTGCCGGTCTCCTACCAATATTCTGCTTACTATTTTATCAAGAACATTTACCCACAATTTAAAATATCCTCAAGATGACTTTTCATTTACACATTCCCATCCACATTCCATGTTATATGCATTTGCTCTAGACTTTTAAAATTGTCTTCAGTATTTCAGCTTCATTCACTTTGACACTCAAGCAAAACAAACATACAAAAAATTAATATTTCCATACAATCTAGTTTAATGTTAATAAAACATTGTAATTGTATTACATACATATTTCAATGTATGTAACTAAATTTTTTTGTCATTTTGAGCTTCACATCGTGCTTCTTTTTTTTAATAATTTAAATGAGTAGAGATACAGATCTGCTGTGGTAAGCCTCTCCTAGGGATGATGCTTTGACAGATAGTAGACTAGAATTCAGACCCTTATTCACTTTCTCCTGTCTCTCCAGGTGCTATTCTTACACTATTTCAGATTCATATAGCAGATTCTAGTACAAAAGGATGTTAAAAACACAGTTTCTGCATGATGACTGTTAGAACCTCTAAACAGAGAAACAAAGTCATGGAGAACTAATGGAGTGTCTTGTCCTATAATGGAGTGACCTTTTGTCCACACAAAATGTATAGGATAATTGTAGCTGAAGATTTGGCTACGTCTCAGGTCTTCCACTAAGAGGCTTAGGAAAAATAAAACAAACAACCTCCACTAAATATTTTTCTTCCTCTGTTTTTTGCTTCCAAATAGTTTTAGTGGAATTGAAATATAATGTGAATTAGGTTTGCAGTGCTGGGGAGGACACAGACAATAGAGACTCTCAGGGTCCAATAAAGATGCAGAAGGTACACCTCCAAGAGCTCAGGACAAAGTCAGAATTTTAGTTCCATTGTTCATACTACTTCTAAAATAAAAATTGAAAATAGATGTAAATTAATTTTGTGGGAGTGCAAGGAAAAAGATTTCATAAAGATGAAGAAGCTCTAGAAAACAAACAGTAAAGAAACTGACATCTTCTGTGGACCTTTATTGAACTGCTTGTGTATGTCAAGGTAAAAATGTGATGTTTTCCAAGTCAGTATCTTTGATCATGAAATGTTCAACCTTCTTCTTCTTTTTCCTTATCTTTATTCTGTTAGTCTGGGAAAAGTGGTATTTCACTGATTTAGATGTGAGAGAATTACAGATCTCACTCAAACTTGATTAAATGCAAGAAATGGTTCACCACAGTGCATTTGCTTAATACATTTATGCACAGTCAATTGTTTTCACTTACCATACAACACTGTAAGATTAAATTTAGCAAGGAAAATTTGCTCTGCCTGCTCTTTGGATAAAGTGTGCAACAGTGTCTTTGATAAATTTTACACCATGTACCTATCAGGTTAAAATTTACAGAGAATAGAGCAAGAACCAAAGCAAGAAAATCCTCAGTAATTTTTTTTCTGATAGCTTCAGCTCTTGAATGAATTGTGTGAACACTACATCCTATCGTGTAGGTAAGGAATGCCAGCATTATTTCCAATAAATCTGTGAAACTACACTTGGAATCCTAATACAATGACTCAGAAATCCCACAAACATGGAGACTACAAACATGGCTCAAATCTCACTTTGGCTGGTGCTGAGTCCAAGTCATCATGGCCAGTGTCAGTTTTCCAGCCCATCGGTGAACCTCTGTGGTCTGTTCAGGCACAGGTGGACGTGGGGCTCGTGCCCTCCCAGCAGCCATGTATTTCATATAAAATGGGAATTAAAAACCACCGCTGTGAAAGCTAAGATGCAAGCATGTGGCAAGTTAGTGCTTACTCCTCAGGACTTCTGTAGGCTGCTACAAAGTTATACCAATAATAAATAAGTTTTCTCTTAGTGTAGAATTAAAAGGAGAGCAGGAAAAGCCATATCCAGGTTTATCTTTCTAGTATTTCTCCTTCCTATTAAAGCATATGTCTTTTTAAAAAATTAATTCAACCACTATTATTAAATAGTGCCTGTAAGTGGATTATAAAAATACCACTCATGTTCTATGCATATTATAATGTCACATTTAAAAAATGAAGAAAGAAGTATGGTTACCTACATGTTCTTATGTCATGCTTGAATTTCAGTAAGCAAAGGTACAGTTGAATGTCATTAACATCAAGGAGTTACGTGGCCACAAAATGTATGCAATTATTTGGCAACTCATTAGCAAAAACTAATGCAGATGTGATTAATTCAAAAAGCATAATCATTGTGTACAGGTTCAAGTTTTGCAAATTTGACCTGCAGTCAGTGACACATCAGATGTCATGATGAGTTGTAAGTCTAGGGGAAAGGGAGGCTGCTCTTGCAAATAGCTCAAGGGCACATACTACACCATGAAATTGAAAAAGTTGACACAAAATAATCAAATCAGCAAATCTAAATTTATGAGGGACAAACACCCATTGATGGAATATTTCTGGCTTTAAGTAAATGAAGATTGTTAATCCAATTGCACATTAGCTACAATTAACAGAGGCCAATGAAAAGACAAAGCAAGACAGAAGTTTGACCAACTGTCCCAAATTACATTCCAGTGTGCCATTGTGTGCCTTTTGTTAATCTGAGCTGTGTGTCCAGATCAGTTTACCAACAAGGGTGAATGCAATAAAACCTAAAGTGGTATGCCTGTGAAGTTATGCATCGATAAGGAATTCTGACAGAAATTCCATGAAAGTCCACCAAGAAACAGTAGGACTAACAAGACAAACAGAAAAAAATATTTGGAATCTGTTCTGAAAGGAAATGCTAATTATCAAACCTTCCAGGTAGGAAACACTAGAATGAAAAAACAAACAAATAAACAACAAAAAAAAAACCCACAAAAAAACCCCACCAATTTTAAAAGCCTTGTGTTGATTTCTGTTTCATTGAAATGTGATCTATTGTCCAAAAACATCACCCATTGTAAGCTACGTCAGTCATAAATCTCTGCTCTATGTCTAAATAAACTAAACTCAGTTGTGAACAAAATGTAAATATTTGTACCTTTCTTATCCCCTAAGTATTTCAGGAGTCTTCAGCTTTCTGAAACAGGTGATAAGTTATTCCCTGTTCCATGCAAAGGAGACTGCTTTGTCATTTCTTGTCACTGCTTCATGCCAGAAAAAGATAAAACCAATCCAAATCTGAAATAAAGACAATTTTTATTGTAAAAAAAATATTAGCAATTTTTAATGAAAAATGCAAAATACATTTTTGTATCCCAAAAAAGTTTTCTAAATACTAATGAAAACTGCAAAGGAAGTAATTTGTAGATAGAAACTTCTATTTGCAAAATGAATTGAAAAATAAAGAATTGATCGACCTTTCCTGTTATTAAGAATTCATTTTTTTTCTTTTTGTAATGTTTTTTCAACATGAGAGAATTAATTCAGCCCGATTCAATTCATAAAAATTCAGAAAGCAATTCTGAAAACAAATACACCAGCTTTATAAATGACAGTTTGACTAACCTGCACCTGGGGATATTTTTTTTTTTGGTAAAAAAATTTGAAAAGATATTTTTATCTTGTTTCTGTCACTCTTTCAAGAGTTTTGTAATCTGAGTGGTTATTAATGTCTCTCATTAATCTTGGATGAATTAGGGAGCCAGGATCTTTGAGGCTCAAGTCAATTATATATAAATAAGAGTCCATTATTTACAGCACCATTATACCCCCAGCTCATTTATTACATAAATCTTTTCCTATCAGCTGGAATTTATCCATCCTTATTAACTAACATTTCTGGGTAGATTAAAAAATTATGACTGAGGTAAATCACATCCCGCTAAGAAGAACTAGATTAGAGTCTAGTTTATTTCATTTCTCATACTTTTGACTGGTTTTGACTCTTTTTGACAGGAGATTTTCAAAAGCAGTAGAGGCAAAATTGCTGTATATGCTTGGCAAAAGTAGTTTCAAACATATGCTTTCCTCCTAGAAAAGAAGAGGTTGTGTCCTTGAGACCCTTATAAGCCTATTATGTGATGACATTGTGAATCTTAAGAGTAAAATTTTAAAGCAGAAGAGCCTGCTTAATTTTTTTTTCATAATTTTGGCTAGTACTCTGTTATTTTTGCCCCTGCTTGAATTGTGAAAAAACAGGACATTGGTCAAAACAGTGTAACAAACATCACAAAAGCTGCTTAGCAAATTGCCCTTATTTTAATTAATCAGCATAATAAAGACAAGAATACTGAGCAATTATCTTGATCAGTCCTTTCTTTTATTTTCTCTTTTAGCACAATTTTACGTTCCAGTTTCTTAAATTTTTAGTTTCATTTCCCAGTAGCTGCAACTACAATTATCTGGTTTAAAAATATAAGAAGTTACAGTATAGAAATATTGAAAAGTAAGTGAGAAGAAGAGATATGTACGTTCCAGACACTGTTCGTCTTGGGTGGGGTGGGGAGTAACAAATAGCAAATTCTTTCCTTTAGTAGTTCTTAACCTTAAAATGGGTTTATCCAGCATCAGAAAAATGTGTATCAAGTCTAAGTGGGAAATCTGTTCTGCAAAGAAGATCATCATGCCCCCAGAAGGTTTGACAATTTTCACATATACTTTAGCATAGACAATTAACTGATTAAAATGAAATATTATGGCAAGTGATAAAATAGTATTACTTATTTTTACATTGTATCTGTTTGTTTTATGTAATTTTTTTAACCCTTTTATGTTCACTGAGTAGCCCCCTTTTTATCTGTCACCAGTCAGAGGCTTCCCTAGCCACATGTTCTTGCCACAACCAATGAGATGAAATTTCATTGCCTTCTCTTCTGTCTTCACTTCTCTGCCACAGGCTGCAAATCAAAATAGAGAATATCTGCACTGGCCTGTCTTCAAGCAGAGCTTGAGAGATAGAAAATGAGTGAGAAATGGTTACAAATACAGAGTAATGATGCACTTCTGGCATCAGAGCATCCCAGCATTTCAAAACCCTTTCTCAGTTCTTGATCTAATGAGTCCTTAGAGCACTTAATAGTCGTGATATATGTTATGTATTAAGAATATAATCCAGCTTCTTCTGAAAGGTTCTCGTTCTTTGTAAATTTTGTATATTTATGATTTTAATGGTACAGTGCCAGCATTGTCTATCATTTATGAAAAACACAACTAAAGGATTCATTCATTGCAATTTTTGATGGGCAGCTCCTTGTGCCAGTCTTTGCTCTTTAAATAGAAAGTCTTTATTTAAGGGAACAAGTGGAATTATGTTACAAGGTCTGAAGGCTGTATTTAATTTATAGTGAATTGTTCATGCAGATGACAGGATTTTATAATGAAAGGAGAGATTCCAAACCTTTCAGCTGTTTAATAAACCATATAAATAGAAGAAATGGGTTGGGATTGAGCATCTCAGCCCACCTGCCTACTTGCACATATGGCTGAAATACTCTTGGGTAATAGAGAATAAAATAACTTCTTTCCTATCCCTACAAACTAGGACATTCATGAGCAGGAGTGATAGACAGGCCAATCAACCAGGCAAGGAGCACTGCTGGTGGTGGGATTTTCCAGGGGACACGTCTTTGGTCCATTTCACAGTTCAAATAAAAAATGTTTTGAGAGATGGACAGCAAGGCTATGGATTTTTATTCTTTATTCTGACCATAATTTTGCATGGCTGTGTTCCAGTATTTATACTATATTTGGTCTTCTGTGAATGATTAAAAATAAAAGATATCCACTAATAATTTTAGGAATTTAATATGAAACAGTTATCTCTGCAACAAATATTCACACCTTCTCTTCTTTCTCACCTCCGAAAGAATTGTTTGCAAGATGATGAAAGAGTTTGACCAGAGCCATTTCAGTATTCAGGTTTGGTACCATAGAGTGAATGCAGCTATCAGGTAATCATAATGAATCTTGCTCATTAATAAACAGCCTTATTGATCCATACACTCCTAAAGGTGAAAGTGCAGAGGTAGGTCCCCAAATAATAATTTGAAAGGAATTATTAATTTACTTCCATCCTTTCTTTGGGCTGCTAAAATTATCTCCAAACCTTTTTATATTTTCATTTCACGGTATTCAGCTTACAAAATCAGATGCAGTAGAGAAAAATTTTGAAATGTAACAGCAATTTTCTCTTGTTTTTCTACATTTTTCTGTTTTGCCCAGGATTTTTTATGCTAAACCTTGTCAAGGTACCTGGGAGTTCCAGCAATATATTAGTATTTAGATCTATCTTAGGTGACCACCTGCAATGAACACTAAATATCAAAATTGTTATTAATGAAAATATTGTCCATCAGTGTGAATTAACACATCCAGGTAACCAAGAGAAACCATCAAACCACAGCTGAAATGCAAAGAGTGGGTTTATTTCATTACCTCACTAACATCAGGTGCCAGAGGCACACGGAGACCCAGCTTCCATCCTAGCAAGGGAGGGGGATCCAGGGGCTCACTGCCAGCCTCACTGGAACAAAAGGCTTTGGGCATGTCTGTGAAAGTGTGTTATCTCTCCACAGGACTTCTACCTCTCAAAACAGGCAGAGGATGAACAACACAGAGCATAAAAAATGTAGCTTACACACACCAACAGTTTTAGCAGTCTCACCTGTAAGGTCACTTTGAGCAAAATTATTCCCCCATCCTTGGTGAATCTCACAGTTTTAACGCTTTCCTCACAACAGTCAGTATTCACATTGGTTTCTTTTGTTAGCAGCATCATAAAATCATAGACTCATGCAATCATGGTTTGATTTGGAACAGACTTCAAAGATCATCTGGTTCCAGCATCCCCTCACTATGGGCAGGAACATCTTTCACTACACCAGGTTGCTCAAAGCCCCATCCCACCTGGCCTTGAACACTGCCAGGGCTGGGGCATGATTTGCTTTATTCTGCTCTAGCAGATGCTGGCAGTGAGGCAGGCTTCCCAAGCAGGTATGTACTTCAGGTGTTCGGTGAATTCTGCCATCCTACCTAGTAGATTTGATGTTTTCTGATTTCCTCCATTATGAAGCTGTGGATTTGATATGAAACACAAATTTGAAAAATAAATTGCTGAAATTATGGAAACTGCTGATCTGATAGACACTGGTCTGTATTTTTTTCCACAGTCTTATAATAAAGAAAAATATCCAGTTTTCAAAAGGAAAAAGTACTCTAAATTGTACGTTCAGAATGTGGATGTTTTTTATAAAGGACAGCAAATTTTGAAGGAAAAAAAACTTAAGTAAATATGAACTTTGAAGCCACTGGAGTTTGACACACTTTTTGTCTGGGAGAAAATCTATGTATACTGTCTACCTGAACGTTAGCAAAGCCTTTGATACTGCTTCCCACACAATTCTCCTGGAGAAACCAGCTGCTCAGGGCTTAGACAGATGCACTCTTCACTGGGTTAAAAACTGTCTGAAATGCTGAGCTTGAAGAGTGGTGGTAAATGGAATTATATCTAGCTGATGGCCTGTCACAAGTATTGTTTCCCAGGGCTCTCTACTGGGACCTGTCCTGCTTAATGATCTTTATTTTGAATGCCTGTACTTTTACCAAATACCAACAACTCGAGTAAAGTATCTACATAAGCCACTTGGAACTACTTACATATAAACAAAACATTAAAAAGTGTTTTAAATATTTCCATGCAAATTTCACAGCAATCCAGCTAAGAATGAATGGTGAATTACTGAAATATATTTCAGGTAGAGTTTCGTCCTGCTCCATCATCACATCTTAGATTTGTTATTATTTTCCACCTTAGTGGGGGAGCACAAGCACAGCTACCTCCTTTTCATTGCATGCCATTCCAGTCTTGAGTTTTTCAAACTACTTGCCAGTAGTTAATTCCATTTTAAGTTTAGTAATGACAGTTAATACAATTATACTTTGAAGAAGGTTAATTCTAAGGAATTGCTACTTTGACACCTATTGACTGTGCCATAACGGTGAGGAAGAGTTCAGTTCAGGTTAAAATGTCACTGAAGGAGTTTTATACTTATTTTCAAAAACTTGTATTTCTTACTGTAATAATTAAACCTAGTTCACAGAAAACACCCAGCACAATCGAGATGGTACAATGTAGGAGCAGCCTGCAGGTGAGCAATAACCAGACAAAAAGCTATTATCAGCAAACAGTGAACATATGCACAAACTACCTTAAGAAAAGCTATCTAAGGGATCAAATATATGTACAGCTTCTCACAGGTAAACCAGGGTCAAAGTGCTGAAAAATTGTTGCCTAGAATGCAATGAATATAATGTCTTATATAAGCTGGTTTTCTTAGAACAGTTCTCCATTCTTCAGGTCTACATATGTCATATTGAGCCATTCATAATTAACTGAATGAAGACTGTCCCTTCCATCAGGCTCCAGACTCCCAAAGCTAAAGATGTTTTTAGAGATGTTCCAAATTTATTTTATAAAAACTTCCACGACACAGTGCAAGGACATTCTTTCCATTCAAAGCTTTGACACCATACAAAACAAAGCACTACATAAGAGATATCGAGTACCTCCATTTTAAATTAAGTTCAAACAGAAAGGAGAGCACTCATAAACTCAGAAGACCCAAGGAAATGTTGCAGAAAAGAAATATTAATTTTCCAGCACATTTAGTTCCCAGGATATCACAATAGCTGTTCCTCTCATGGCACGATTCCTAGTCAAACTATTCAGTGATTATTCTATTTCAGTTTCTCTATTGTATATTCAGTTTAATTGCTCAAAGAGAATTGCTTTGCTATTGAATATAGAAAAAAAAAAAAAAGAAAAGAAAGAAGAATAATTTTTGGCTGAATCTATCTTTCTGCTCTGAAGCTGTAGGCTATAATTTTCAGTGTCCAGCTTAAAGAAAACCTATCTGGTTCCTGCCTTGGTTGTAACCACGAGAGATTAAATGCATTTAAGAAATGGATATAACATATATCAAATGGGTATATTCTGTTTTTACTTAAAGTATGATTGACCACCCCATGCTCTACTGCCTTTGCTTGATCATCATGGCATGTCAAGACAAATTCAAAGCTAATCCAATTTAATTTTGTCCTCAGTTAGAAGACCAGCCTGGGGACTGACACAAATCTGCCCAAAGAACTATTTTTAATCTGACTACCCTTTCCATACATGCTATGTTCTCTAGAACCACAGAAATGCCAGCCTCCAGGCCAGTGATTCCCAAAGCTGTAGGCCAAAATCCATTGTCAAACCTCAAACTTTATCATTTACTTTCCCTGCCTGTTAAAAAACTAAATGGGCATTCTATAGTTTCATGCACTAGATGGGGAACACACTTTGGATACAGCTTTTGGGGGTTAGAGTTGCTTATAGAAAATTTCTTGCTTTTCAGCTGGTCAATGATATCTCTTCCAGAAACAGAAATTCCACAGAAAACAAAAGAACAGGAGACAAGAAACTTATGTATCCAACTGAAGATGAAGAATATGAAAGGTGAGTAAAAAAGTATTAATAATGATAAAAGTGTTACAGAACTTATCAAACTAAAACACAAAGTGGGCAACACATTAAAGAAATTTGAAAGCTTACGTTTCACACAAACAATTAAAATTATGTTGTCCGATTCTACTTTTCTAAATATTTCTTTAACCAATGACTTCTTAATTTATGTCATAGACCCATACAAGTATAAAACTCTTCACAGCTCTGTAGAGGGACCCAGACAGACTGGATAGATGGGCTGAATCCAATAATATGAAGTTTAACATGTGAAGTGCCATGTCCTGCACTTTGGCCACAGTAACGTCCTGCAGCACTACAGGCTGGGGACAGAGTGGCTGGACAGTGCCCAGGCAGAAAGGGACCTGGGGTTGCTGGTGACAGCAGCTGAACATGAACCAAGGTGTGCACAGGTGGCCAAGAAGGCCAATGACATCCTGGCTTGTACTAGCAATACTATGGCCAGTAGGACCAGGGCAGTGATTGTCCCACTGCTTTCAGCACTGGTCTGTACCTAAATGGTTCTAAGGTAATTAAATTTCCTTTCTTAATGTGAATAGTGTTAAAGCTGTAGAGTTTCTGAATTTTCTCATTTATTACTGAGAAAAAACAATTTACAAATATCCAGTCAAGACAGATCAGTTATTGACATTAACAGTTATTAACGTTAACAATAAGCAACCTCATCTTTGCCATCATTCTTGAATTAAAATAAAAGAAACTTTAAAAGAAATCAGTGTTACAGAAATTATTTTTAGCACAAAATTAAAATGAAATAAAAAGCTCTTCTTAATTTTCAGAAATCGTTTGAAGAGTAAAATGAGAAGACAGAACTATGAAGATGGCAGTATCTTGGTATCTAACTTATGCATGACAAACAGTGTTATGTGCCAGACAGATGCTGAAATCTTTTCACAAATGACCAATTTGAAATGGATGTTTTTGTCAGTACAGTTCTAGATGAGCCAAACACAGACAGTGTCAACGTTAACTTCCTTACAGACAGTGCTTCTGAGGAGGAATGAGGACTGTCTGGGATTTCCTAAGGACTATGATTGTACAGAGTTACCCATGTGCAGCAAGTCTGTGATGCCTGAAAGCACCAGACATACTCTACACATGCATCACAGCTGGTCTGCGCCTGTGCAATAAAACCACTCTTCAAAACACACCAAATTTTTCAGGTATGTGATATACCAGGGAGTCACACGTGCACAAAGATATACCTGATACTTCCCCAGCTGCCAGGCATATTGTACAGGCACATGCCAACCATGGGGTGTAGGTTCACTGATCACTGCTTCCAAGGCATTCTACATTCTCCACATACAGCATGCTGTTAATCTGCTCACAGGCAACAGGATTGCTCAGGATTCCCATGTTCTGGAATGCGTATGGCAGACCTGCTGCTTGACATGACTGATTTTTTTTTTGGATTTCCAAGCAATTGTAAAAATCTTCATGAGTTTCCTGAACTGCTATTTTAAGTGGAAAAAGAAGTCATGACTAGCAACTGAAAGATGAGAATAGCTCAGGGAATGATCTTTCCAAGGTCTGAATGAAAGATCAGCTGGGTCAAATCAAATTGTCTTTTAATTTTTTTGCCCAGTCCTCATTATTTAAAGGTGTTCAAATAAAAACCCACGAAGATTTATATTTATTTACGCCAACTTATTTCTAGGTCTTTCCTTTGTGAATTTTAATTAAATGTGATTAAAAAAAATTGGCTTTTGAATGTTTTAGACTCCAAACTGCTGAAAAAGAGAATTAGACCTTTTAGGTTATTGATGTGTTTAAGCCTCAAATTGATACTTCAGGTTTCAAATTGTGTCGCTCCAGGTATTTATAAAGAATTCCCAGGCCTGGTGAATTCCATCTGAGAAGATCAGTTCTCTCTAGAATTGACCAATTCAGCTATGATCCTTTTAAGTAAAGTAATAGGGTCAAAACCTGTCTTATGGTTGGCCCATGCAAATTAGACCATTTATTATTTTAGAAAACATAGAGTCTGACATCTTCCAATATGAAGCTTTATAAGATGGTGGTCAACAGACTCTGTGATATGTTTAATAGGTGTATGAGCACTGCAAATGCTCATTTTGTCATATCTGAGAAAAATCATCCATTCTCCCTTAAGTGATGAGAAGGGTTGTGTTCTTTGGGTTTTGTTACATTTTTTTGTGCCCTGCAGATTAATGTTTCTGTGGCATGAAGATCATCATTAAACAATCTCATTATCTATGTTTGAATGAATAAGCAATGGTGTAGAGCAGCAAATTTCTGCATACAGATGGTATATTAGCTTGTATCCACCATAATGGTAATCATTGGATGTATTTTGTATGAGCGTTGATGCTGAACTTCCAAATGCTGAATTATTTTTTCTCTCCTATACTCAGTACTCTAGGGTTTCCTGCCAAACTTCCGCCAAGTTACCACAGATGGAGGCACAAGAAGAATGAAGGGATGTCCAAACCATCCTCTATCACCATCCTATCAAACGTACAACAGAACTCTCTTACAAGCAGCTCCCAGAAGCAAGCACTGGCTCTTTTACAGCATGAAATACTCTAGTACTTCAAGAGTGTGCATTAAAAAAAGCCTGCTGGTGTCTATGTTGAGTCTGAAACACCCCTACAATGATTATAAAGAGAACCTTGGGTAACATGATAGTTTCAGCTGTAGATCCCTGTGGACTGACAGATGGATAAGATTTTGGCTGGATGGTCCCATTCAGAGCACAGTGGTTAACAGCTCGGAGTCCCAAGGGCTACCAGTGACAAGTGGTGTCCCTCAGGGGTCTGGATTTTCACTGTTATTTAGTATTTTCATTAATGACATAGATTCAGGAATTGAGTGCACCCTCAGCAGATTTTCCGATGACACCAAGCTGAGTGGTGTAGTGACACACCTGAAGGACAGGATACCATCCAGAGGCACCTGGACAAGCTTGAGATGTCGGCCCATGGCAATCTCATGAGGTTTAAAAAGACCAAGGGCAAGGTGCTTCATCTGAATCAGATACACTCAGTATCAAAACAGGCTGGGGATGAACAGATCCAGAGCAGCCCTGCTGGGAAGGACTTGTGGGCTCTGGCAGATGAGAGGCTGAACATGACCCGGCAATGTACCCTCACAGCTCAGAGAGACAAAGTTCAGCATCAAAGCCAAACCTGGCCTGCATCAAAAGTAGCTGGACCAGGAGGCAGTGACTCTTCCTCTTTCTTCCTTCTGGTGAGACCCCACCTAGAGCATTGCATCCAGTTCTGGGGACTCCAGCATAAGAAAGATGAGCACCTGTTGGAGCAAGTCCAGAGGAGGCCCACTGAGTTGATCAGAAGGCTGGAACATCTCTACTGTGAGGAAAGGCTGGGAGAATTGCAAAAGATAAGGCTTTGGAGTGACCTAATTGTGATCTTCCACTACCTGAAAGGTGCCTACAAGAAAGATGGAGAGAAACTTTTTACAAGACCCAGTAGTGACAGGACAAGAAGGAATGGCTTGAAACTGAAGGAGTAGGATTAGATTAGATTAGATATATGGAAGAAATTCTTTACTGTGGGGGTGGTGAGGCACTGGAAGAGGTGGCTCAGAGAAGCTGCGGTTGCCCCATCCCTGGCAGTGTTCAAGGAGATGTTGAATGGGGCTTTGAGCATCCTGAAGGTGTCTCTGCCCCAGAGCAGAGGATTGAAAATAGATGCTCTTTTGGTGCCTTCCAACCCAACCCAACCCATTCTATGATTCTATGGTGCTATGGTCCTGTAGACACTGAAGATGAACTTTCCTGTAGGTGAGATACATCTCAGACCTAACATTTTTTATACAACACTACACAGACATAAATTGATACCATAATTAGTAAATACATAGTTACAAGAATTTCTTAATACTTTTGTAGAATCAAAGCTTCAGAATTAAATGCACATGTTCAGTGAGAACAGTGTAAGAAAACCTGCAAAGTCCTCAAAATCTCTTATGGCAAATAAATAAAAACCTAGTAACTAAAGCTTGTGTATACACAAGCAATAATGACAAGTCTTACAGTTGAAAAGAACTGCTTGCCTTAGGAAAAAAAACACACAACATATGATGAAGTCATCAGTCATCCAACATAATGAGTGGTTAGAACAGTTAGAAAAACACATAAAAACTAAATTAAATAATTTTTCTTTCTTAATCAATTTAATAAAAGTCACCATCTACCCCTGGGAAATAAGATATCTCAGTTGTTGTCCAAAGCTGAATTCTGAAAGTTAGTTTTGAACTACAGGTAGGATTATGATTCTTCCCCTTTTTCCTTTTTAATAAAGGAAGAAAATGCCTAAGACTGAAACAGAGACTGATTACAAGTGAAGTCAGAAGCAACCCACCCTACTCTAATTATGTTTGTACTTTTTTGTTTTTCAAATTTGTGCTGACCTATTCTGACTCTCTAGCAAGAAACATCAGCATGATAAGTATTTAACAATGGATATGTTTGTGTGGGGAATCCTAAGAAAAAACTAAAGCTGATATTCAGTAACACAGTTTACAAGGGCACTTGGAGGAAATTTTGATGGTTTTTTTTGCCAGGGATCCATGAAGTTGAACTGACTTAAGGACAAGCTCCTCTTGAACAACAAAAAAGTCTTTTTTTATGCTAAGACATTTTAGCTTATGTAATGACTGTATTTATCAGTAGTAGTCTGTTCACAACAACAAGAACTCGAGCCTTAACAAATGTCTTTTAAAGCTTCTGAAGTGTTTCTATTTTTTGAAGTTACTTTTACGTTTTTCTATAATTACTGATAATTTTGTATTGATACACAATGGTCACATAAGTAAAATATTTATCACTGAATGGAATGGATGCCATTTAACTGTATGTTGCAGCATTTCTTCTAAGAGGGTTTGGTAGTCTTCCCAAATTATCCACTTCTGGAAAAAGTGTATGTGCTTCATGTACACATACTGGTCTATGAGAACACAGGCATGTCTGTCAAATCTCCAGAGAAAGTGAATGGACAGATTTTGTAATAGTAGGAGTAGTGTATTAGGGGTCCTTCATGACAGGTGGGTGAGTGACAGGTTCTGCATGAATGAATAGTAATTTTTTACTGCAAAAAGAAAATTTATTTGTTCTATACATCACCAGTATATATATAGATATATATATATATACACACACATGTATATATACACACATATATATATGAGTGGCAGACAGAACACCTAAAGTGAAAATGGTTATATTTTCTCTGTGAATTGAACACATTCAGTTTCCAGTTGATGATAAATTTGCATTCAGCATGAATAATAGGTATTCTACCCTCAACAACAGGGGACAGCTTCAGTCTCATGCAAATGCTCACAGACTGCATTGTGTCAATTAAAACAGATGGTGTAAGGATGGAAGGGAGTTAATGTAATGGAAGGCAGTTAATGCATAAGGGAAAGCATTCTCTTTTTTTTTTTTGTTTTGAGAAAATGCACTGTTCCTTTTATGATTTTTTTCCAGTTTCTGGGACCATGATGCGTAAAACAGAAAGATCAAGTCTGTAATGTAAAAGCCTTTTGCATTGTTGCTGTTGCTGTTTTCAAGATTTATGATACCAAATATAAGCTGGCTAATATTTTCTCATCTAATGGTAATCCACAGCCTGCTTGGCATGGGTACAATTATTCACAGCTGTATGCAAGATGTCGTTAAATGCAGAACAGCATCTCTAGTTGCCTCCTGCATACTGTTAACAGAAAATATTCAGATGATAGCTCTCTCAATAATTCCCTTAAATGACCAAATTTTTCTTGACATATTCATGTATAGTAGAATTTAAAAACAAAACAGAACAAAACAAACAAAACAACAACAAATCAATGGCAATCTAGTTCCATTTTTACTTTAGTTTACCAGAAGTAAGGTGTTTCCATGCTCCAAGTCTGTTTTATTCAACATTCCACTATAATTTAATTTTTCACATAGATTCAGGTGAGTATAATCTAGAGAGATTATTTAAATTGAGATGGTTTTAATCATCGAGTTGCTTAGAATAAAATATTAATTTACCCAGTCAATTCCCTCTATGCTATCTTCTCTATAATCACTGGAATATAATTCACAAAGGTCTATCTGAATTATTGAATTATTATAACAAAGGAAATACACTAATAGAAACTTACCCCAGGTAAACTTGAGTGCCTTTTTTCCCAAAATTTGGGACATCAGTTTTAAAAAAGCAAAATAGCAATGAAACAAGAAGTAACCCCAAACCACACACACACACACAGACACACACATATATATATATATATCTATATATATATATATATCTATATATATACAATGTTTTGGGTGTTTCAAAATTTCAACACTGAAACTTCTATACTCTGACAAGAGTTTGGGCTAATTTAGTAAATAAGGTTAATATCATAAAATTAGGTATTTAACTGCAAGTCATAAGGTTTAGCAGCATGCTTCATTCCACTCATCCTTCATTACCACTGGTTACAAGCTATTCCCCAGACAGCTGTTCATTCAAATGCAAACATGAGTTAACTCCTCCAAAAGCAGTATCTTCTACTAAAGGAAAATGATTCAATCAGGAAGTTTAGAAAAACAGAGCAATTTCTGGTAAACACTGAGATATTTAGCTTCCACTCAACTGTGAGGTAAAAATGTTTTCTTTCAGAAGCTCAAGTTGTCATCATGTATGAACATAAAGCAACTTGCATTGAATTCAGTGAAGCATTTAAATAAAATTTCCTAAAAAAAATTGTTGACTTTCAATACCTTTTTGTGCAGTAGATATGCTGTATCTGTGCTGGCATTGCTTTAACTAACCTATTGACACTGATGGAGGTTTTTGAACATTGAAACGTGCAGTTTCACACAACTGCCAGAAGAGCTAATATATTAGCTGTGGAACTGGCTAATCATGCCAATTTCAAACAGATCTGATATAAGTGATTACATATTAAATTGTACCTTTTGGAGCCAGTTTTTCAAATAGGCATCAGAATCAAAAACTGTGTTAAAAATGGTCATAGCTGAAGAAAAGAGATTACTACTTGCATTTTGGTAACATTTCACCAAGTATACTGCATATGCAAAAATTTTAAAGCAAATTTAAGAAAGTTAACAAATAATATATTTGGATCTGATCATATTTTTGGATGACTGTGCAGATATATGTATCTCTTCTTGTGCAAATATGTCTATCCCCTCATCACTTGAGTACAATAGCTCTCCATTTTATACTACAATATATAATATAGTTAGTTCATTTATGTTAATTCATTTAGTCTTGTGCTTGTCAACACCTATTATCTTACTGTTAACTCCATTAATAGATCTTCAATAAAAAAGACTTCAGAAGTTCCACTTCAGATTTTTTTTTTTTTCTTTTTTCCATTTCAATACAAAAAGAAATAACACAACATTTATCAGTTCAGCATAATACAAACATAAAAGCAAATTTTATTTGCATTGCCATAAAAAAGATTTTAAATATGAAGGACCATTCTACAGATGGTGAATGTCAGTACACAAATCACCACAGCTGTGTGCAATGTTGTTCTCCACTTCTGTGGACTATACCAATTTGAGTATATGCCAGTATATTAATACTACATTTTTTAAAGTAATTTAACACTCTTTAAAAATGTAGGCCCTATATATTATCTTTTTTTTTAATACAATTTCTTTACTGGATACAGCTGGACACTAAATTATTGTTCAACAACCAGATGAACAAAACAGAAAATATCCTACAACAATTCTTTTTTCTCTCAATCTGTTTCTGGAGAGGTGTGATGGAGCTTGAAGTACCTAGTAAATTTTCAATAGAAAATTTTAGCAAAATGCCTCCTAAAACAAGCAGGCCACATTCAAAAACCTCTGAATTTCAAAGTAACTGTACATTATATTAGTTATGTGTAATTGTGTTCAGAACAGAAAACGTGGAATAAAAATATTTTCCATCGTGAATAGGAAGTACCAAAACATTCATAGCTCACAGTATTGTGAGAATTGAAAGTGCATTTTAATATTGTTTTTAATAATTTTTAAATAATTTCTTAATATATTCAGCAGAATATATTAACTCATTTAAGACACTTTTCCAAATTGACTCAATTTGGCCTGTGTTGTCAAACTTACTCACCATGGTTTTTGAATAGTTTCTAGAGAGATTTTTAATCAGCACAATTACAAGGTTGTAATTATGATCTTCATAAACAGCCTATACTTTGAAGTCCAGTCAGAGTAGGATCTATTTGCACTGGTTGTGCATGTTTCCACATATTCTGTATGAAGGAATTCTATGACATAGATTTCATGTTTTCCTTTCAAGTGCAAATATGGGATACATCCAATCTCACTGTTTTTAGGTTGTGAAAGCTACCAATATTTAGAGAACAAAAATAGCAACTTCATAAAACCACACAAAATAACACTTTCTCGATACAACAATCTGCAGTGAACTCAATTCTAATTTGTGCCGATTCATAAGAGATTTTAAAGTACAATATACAGAAAGCTAAGGCAGATACAAAAGTAAGTGCACTGAAGTATGCATTCAGGGGCTGCCAGTCCCCTTGCAATTATGAATTAATGTGTCACCTTTATTTTTCTGTACTCTGCCTTTTGTAGAAAGTGTGGCATGGTGAATGCGTGGTTTACTATAATGTAACATTGCTTCTTTACTCACTAAATCATGTTTGAGGTTTTTTACATAAAGATACTGCGGCAGGGGCTCAGTATGCATTGACATTTTATGCACCATTAATGTCAAAAATCACATTTCTTCAATAACACAACTGATCCAAGGTTTTCAAAATAAATTAGTGGAGTGGCATGGAAATCATGATAAGGATTTGGTCCTGAAAACAAACTAAGACAGCTCTTGGAGTAAAAAACCAGGAGTGACAAAACTATGATTTTCTGAAAATATCACTTTAACAAATCTAGGAAATATGTGGATTGCCAAAATTTATATTTTATATAAATATAAAAATATAAATATTTTTATATTGGTATAAAAATATACCAATATTTTTTTGGTAGGCAAGTTTCCTAGTGTTGTGGTTTCAGCTCTTATAATGGTAATTCATTTTGATCTTGACCATGGTGTTTTTTCAAAACATTTTGGAACTCAAAAGTTTGCTTTCAGACTCAAAATTCTAATATTTTTTCTCTCACTTTTTATGAAAGGAATTTTGAACTCGCAGATTTTCCTACAGACTAGAAAATGAAATTCTAGATTTTGGCCACCATTGTTGCTGCCAGCATCATCATTATTATTTGCTCTGCAGTAAAATGAAACTTAATATAACCTAAGTCATCTGGTAAACTCAGCATTGTAAGGTACAAGTGAAAAATACAAATGTGTTGTCATTAAACATTTAATACCAAAACATAAATATGATCCTTTAAAACAGTTTCTATAATTATCTGCAGTTACCTTGCCAGTGATCAGTTCTGTAGTTTTGTAGTGACACTTCCACAAATATAGAAACACAGAATGATTAAGATTGGAAAAGACTTCCAAGATAATTGAGTCCAATCTTTGACTTAACACCTTTGACTGAACAACTCCTTTGACCGAATGGTGTTGTTCAATCAAAGGTGCTGTTAAATCAAATGTCCTAATTGCCACATCCAGTCATTTCTTGAACACTTTCAGGGATGGTGACTCAAACACTTCCCTGCTCCAGGGAATATTTGACCTCCTGTTCAGTGAAGAAATTCATCCTGATGTCCAGCCTGAGCCTTTCCTAGTGTAGCTTGTGGCCATTTCCTCTTGCCCTGTTGCTGGTTGCCTGGAAGAGGCCAACATTCACCCTGGCTTCAGCCTCCTTTCATGTGATTGTAGAGAGAGTCAAGGCCCCTCCTGAGCCTCTTTTTCTCCAGGCTAAGGAACCCCAGCTGCCTCAGCCACTCCTCACAGGACTTGTACTCCAGACCTCTGAAATCTCATGGCCCTTCCCTGGACATGTTCCAGCACCTCAATGTATTTCTTGCAGAGAGGGGTTTACACCTGGACATAGTACTTGAGGTGCATACTCAGCAATGCCAAATAGAGGGGGTCATGTAAAGAGGAGTTTCAGTTTTACTCTGGGATATAATTCTTGAGACAATGCTTGGGGTTCTACCAAATCCCAATGCAATGGCAAGGCAGTTTTAAACAGAAGATCTTCATATGGCCGAGTGTCTGACACAGAAAAACAAAACAAATCCCTAGAGCCAGTACTTCACAGATTCACAAAGATGTTTAACACCTCTCCTCCCTTCCCCCTCCTCTCCTGTTTTGAACAACATTTATGTGTGCACAGTCTTGGAAAAGCTTGACACTCAACAGAGTTCAGCAGCAGAAATGGTCTGCTGGGATTCAAAAGGTAACATTTTTCTGGGACATTTAAGAGCCACTAATGTGTGCTGTAAGACTATTAGACACTTCCCTAAAGATTCATTGAGCAAGTATGGCTAACCATGTGGAAAAGCACTGAGGTACTCTGACTTCTGTAATTCCCATTTTTTCGGTACCAAGTGCAGTGTCAAGTCCTGTGGGAGCATCCCTGTTCCCTTTTCAGCCTGAGCTGTCACTGCTCTCTGTATGCTTTATGTCACCAACCAGATTTCCTTAAACAAGACACCAAGGAGGTTAAAGCTGAATCCAAACTAAGAAAATAACTGAGGAAATAAGTCTTCTGAATAAATGAACATTTGACAATATCTGATTTATACAAATCCCCTCCAAATCTTTGAAGTCCTTTTCTTCACCTCTGGTACATGTGGCACCTTTGCAAGTTAATTTGGTTTTGATATGGAAATACATGAATATCAATGTATCAATTAGGTCAGGAAAAGGCATAATTTGGGACTAACATGATAAAAACCCAAAGTGTTAAAAATCAGCAGTCCCAGACTACAAAATGATAAAATATAATGACATCTAACCTGTTCAAAGAGTAGCCTGAAATGAGAATTAGAACTTTTTCAGTATCAGGTGGACCTACCCTGTTGATTTGTGAAGACCTAATTTCCATATACTAAACAGGTGGTTTTGTGTGTTTCCTACCTATTTCAATAGTTTCAACTATTCAAATATTTTCAATAGTGTCTATGAATCCAGCTGTGTGACAAAGGAAAGACATTAAAAATTTAAGCATCTCTCCATTGCATTTCCAATCAGCATGAGTCAATTGGGAATACACTAATATCTGTTGCAACTGCAACTGCAGCAGCGACTGAAGTCTCAGATTACTATGTGAAAAACTCATATTTCATTTTTTTTCCTTATTCATTTATTGTCAAAAGAAAGATGTTTTCAGGGGAAAAAAAAGCTGAAAATTTTATTCTTAATTTATGGGGAAAGAAAAGTAAAATCACATTCTGGACTAAAATCTTATCACTTAAAGATAATATTGTCACTTTTAATTCTTTGAATTTATATTTACCACAGCAGTTATCAAGTTTAGTGTTTGCTGAAGCCCACACAAGCTTTTCTACATTTTAGTTCTGTACATACATATACCTGTCAATTTTCTAAGACATTTTTGGTATTCTGTTGATACTTATATAATGTTATTGGAAAAACAATATAGGAAAGTGATGGGACTGCAGTGGTGCATTAAATAAACTGTCATTTGCAGTGACACAAATGATGCACAGGATGAACTTTTAAGATGGATTCTGTGAGATTTTCTTTCCAGTATGGAATGTATGACATGTGAAACAGTGAATAGATGACATACAAGGAAACATCCAGTCTAGGAAACAAACAGCCAGGGCCTTTTCAACTCTGCATTAGTTGTCAAGTTTCCAACAATAGTTTTACCAAGCTGGATTGTTGCACGTCTGGTAGAACACTAATTTGTGTGGTCAGTAAATTTTTGCAGTAAGGCTGTTTCTGAATATAAAGAGTATATAAGAACTGGCACTTCTATAAACTCTGTGCTCTCCAAATATACCTTTCTCTTTTTTTGTTTGGTTTTGGTTCTGTCATTTGTTTATTTTGTTTTTTGATGTATTTTTTGGGCAAGGGGGAGGGTGTTGGTGTTGTTTTTGTATTGTTTTGCTTTTATTCCACAGGTTATAGGCTTTCCACACAATATATTTTCTCCTGTATGGACTTGTGTGACTAACTTTTGATCAAATCTTTCTTAGACATCTAACCTAGACAGGTTATCTAATTGAGAGGCAGCAACATTAAACTCACAGAGCCTGGTGAGAATCAGAAAACTAGCACTGACTGGTGCAGAAATCAGTGAAACAGAGTGAGCCAAACCAGCTACTCAAAGAGTACCAAAGGAGACCAATTGTCCCTAGTGTAAAATCCACCAAGATGCATCAATGGGATAAACTGGATTCAGAAGGCCACACAGAGCAAAGGGAGATTATTTCCTAAATGTGAATAAGATTTGTTATGATATCCAGGAAGAAGAGAATTTTAGGATTATATAAAATTTACAGGTTATTTAGGGAAGGGCTAGTGTCAGGATGGAGGGGGGTGTAAAAGTGAGGAACGCGTTAGAAAAAAGAGGTACACGGAAAGAAAAAAAACAGTGGTGTGTAATCGGGTTGCTGGTTAGCATGCTTGTCTGACTGACCCCTGCTCCTGATCACCTCAATTTTTTCTTTCTGCTGACTCTGTTACTGCTGATTTTCCACATGAGTGTTCTCTTTGCTCCACCTAAGTATGTGTTTAATGATCTGCTAAAGAATTTTGGGCTAGTTTGGGGTCTTGCACCTGCAAAACCCTGAAACTCTCACTATGGTAAGTTCTCAACAGTGTAATGATAGCACTGGCATAAGAATCCCATCTCTTTCCATCTTTTCTTTATATCTTGGCAAATTTAGCTTTACAGTGGAGAGAATCAGGCCTGGTGCACAACAAAGTAGATTGTAGTAATTTAAATGATTGATAAATATAATACAAAAATACCTGTGTGCAGACTCTTAACTACCAATCAATGTGCAGCACCAATTAACATCTTGCAAACAGTGCCAGAAGCTGGATCAACCAGTACAGAATTTTCTCAGGATCCAAAGAAAACTGCATAGTAATCATGAAAAATCAAGAAAAGTGATGATCATCATCTTCACTGTCATCACCACCTGGTACACAGTAGATAACCACTCCCAGAGGAAGACACATTTGGGACTCCTGTCTAGCTATTGGAGAATTTCCCCTTTCTTTCTTTCCTTCTCTCTTTGTCTCTCTCTCTTATAATCATCTTTATATTGTTCTTCCACACAGACAAATTTCACTATTAGAGCTGAGGTGTGCCAGCAGCTATACAGATTGTCCTAGTAAATCTTTTTGAATATCAGTTTGTCTCAATATCCCTTGTGCAACAAGCAGTCTGCAGACCAGCTGTTAACGTGGGACAATTATTGTGAAGGGCATGAAGGTCCAGAAGCAGCTGCAGGAAACCAAGGACTAGGGATCCAGCTAGAGAAGACACCAGTGTTCTTTATGTGTGCATATTCTACTTTCTCCATTTATTCATAATTCTGACCAGCAAGAGATAAGGAACTAGGCTGGGGCATCTGTGTTGTGCATGTTTGTGTCAGTGCTGTTTGTGCTCATGTGGAGAAGCACTGATCTCCATCTGGGTGGGTCCGTGGGGCTGTTTATAAGTACTCTGTATGAGTGTGTGTACGTGTGATGGAGCCAGCATGTATGGAGTAGCTTCCCAACATTGCTACCAGGAGGATCTGAGGGCACAGAACTGGAGCAGCTTCCCATCTATCCATCTGAGGAGGCATCACTGGCTCTAAGAGCACACCAAAGCCAATGAGATTAGGCTGGGGAGGAAAAATTTCTTGGGCCCTGAAGTCCGCTAGACCTAGAAACTTTTAACAGAATTTATATTAGTTTGAAAAGTCATTGTCATCTCCATCATCAAGTCAAAATTTTCTATACCTTTAAGATACATATTCAGGAGCCTGCACAAATTATTACAATAAGCTTCCTTTACATAGAACAGATTAACAAAATCATTGCAGCAGTAAATGAAACAAAAGACCAGTGACACAGACTTCTCCTGGCATTAAAGGTATAATTGAAATTAATTTTGCATGCTCCAGTGAGTTGATGAACTGGCTAGTCATCTTCTAACCATGCATAGCTAAAACAATTTTTGTTCAGTTTCAACCTTCTGTGCCCCTTGGCTCCCACAATTTCAGTAAATGGGAAAACACACTGTAAACATATGCTTTGTACACTTCCTGAGCCAATTGTTTTCAATTGTTATTTCTTGGAAAGACTGTCAATTTGAATGAGAATTATTTGGAACCATTTAGGTGAGATTCAAGGGGTTTAGTCTGAAAAGGTGATCAAGAGAGCTGAACAGCACTATGGGCTGTTCACTTTGTACCCATACAATACAAGCTCTACCATGAAAAAGTAAAACATTGATCTGGTAACATTTCTCACTGTTCTGTAATACTTAATTGAAGAAAAAAAATTGAAGAAAACCTACTTGAAAGTTATAAGGCAATGAAATCCAACAGTACTTGGAATAAAAATTCGTTTGAACAGTAAGTCTCCCCTCTTCTAATGTGATTTTAGTACAAGATAAAGCATTGCACAACCTATCATAGGCCTCTTATTGTGATAGTAAAAGTCTCCCATGTTCAAGTTATAGCCATATATTTTGAGGAAAGGGCAAGGTTTTTCTGGTTTAAACTATTTAATTACAACAGGCAATTAAGTTAGATATTTTGCAATCTTCAGATTAGTAGAAAATAATCCTATTTCATAATTAAACATTATTATATCTGATAGTAAATATAATTCTGCTCCTGAAATAATCAAGTGACAAGGAATCAAATAAGAAAACAGAAAGAACAAAGCATTGTGGTTGTAGAGCACTAGTTTCATGTCTAAAATACTAGTAATTATAAAATTCTCCTTTTGGTCAAGTTTTTTCACAAGCTAAACTGATTCCAATCATCCTTTAAAAAGAGATTAGAAGACTGAACAACATTTTATAGATGCTAGTGCTAAGTTGCTCAGAGTCTGTAAAATAGATCAAAACTGGCAGGCTACATTTGTCTCAGTTTCTATGTCCAATATTTTTAAAGCCAAGCTTCTTCTCAATGATTATAAGGATCCTTTGCTCATTCTCAGTGATCTATACCAGACTTACACCACTATGAGGTAAAATTCAAACTCAGTTTTGGATAAAATAAGCTTTAATTTCCTTGTAATAATTTCCTGTCTGAAAGCTCCTCATTCTTTCTTGTAAGATGTGCAGTATTTATTGACCCTTGACCAGATAAGGAATAGAGCAAGATCGGTATAAAGCAGGATTTTGTCAATAAGCAGCTGAAACAAGAAAAGCTTGAATTCAGAAAAAAAAAAATACCCTGATCCTTTTGAAGACTCAAGACACTGTGCTGGGACCAAAGCTCAGTTCTGTTACTGCTTCAACAGCTCCCTAGCATGGCACAACCATCTAGTCAAGCTAGCCAAGACTGATGCAATAGGAGACGACAGGAACTAGTGAAAACTTGACATTGGCTATCTATAAGGACTTTGTGGATAGATTTTCCTATGAAAAGAGGTAATTGCATCACTGGCTATAAATACACAGGAAGTTTATCCTCTTTAAAAATTAATAAAAATTCTTAATGCAACATGTATCCGTCCATCAGTGTCTTGAAGTTGACTTAGAATACGGAATGGAAGAACTCTGTGTTAATATTACAGAATATTGGTCTTAGTATTTGTGAGTTTATTTTAATCAAAAGGAGAACATATGCTTTTTCTCTACATGGCTATCAGGTGGCTTAAAACATTTCCTTCTTGAACAAGTTTTCAGGTGAAACATTCAAGTTTTAGCATTTAGAGTACTGCCAAACCAGCTGCACTGCTACCTCTAAATTTGACTGCAATTCTTACTGTACTCTCCAATGTTGTTTTGCCCCAGAACCTTGGCTGTCATTATTTTTCTCTGTAATTTTACAACTGGAAAAAACAGGGCAACCTACTCAATGATCTACACATGGCTGGTTTGAATGCTGCACAAAAATACTTAACATATGTGTTAGCCTGTAGCATTTCAGAACGCTTTAGTAATATAATTTAACTGTTTTTCCACTCCCTTTAAAATATATATATATCACAAGTAAACAGTGTTTGAGCCATTTAAGCAAAGAAAATAAATATTCTCCTTTTTTCTGAATAAGTATATCTGATGTTTACAAAATCATTTTAGGGCCTCATTCTAGACACTTACGTAAAATGGTTTTAATAATGAAATCTTAATAGAAAAGGAAACAGTCCCTTGATCTCAGAAAAAGAGATTTTTGTCTGTATAACTCTTCAAGAAAAAGCTGAACCTTCCAAATCCCAAAACCAAATACTGGTTAATTCCTTTCCCTTGGCTTTCCTGGTAAGGCTGATAAGAAATGTTCAAATTAGCCCCTTTGCAATGTTCATGCAATAACCACTACAGTTCGACTGGCACTGACAGCCTAACATGCTCTCTTCAGATCAAATTCTTTGTTACTCTTTATAATCAAAAAATCTGTGACTGTATCAGGGAGCTCAGGAATACCTTATCCATATTGCCCAAAGCTTCAGATGTATCACATAATTTGAAGGAGTTCTGGGGCAGGAGGGAAGTTCTTGCTTTCCACTCCTTGCCTGTTTTGACACAATGACATTGTTGTGGGCAAGATGAATGATACAATATGATCAAGATGTGGTAGTATTTGCAGGTGTTTCAAGAGGTCTTGCACACTGACAGAATGAGCAAGAGTCCTTTTACAGATAACAGGAAATAGCTAGCAACATTTTATTTAAGCAGGCATTGACAGTGATGCGTGTATTAGTTTGGGAGAATGTCACTAGTGAGACAGATATTCTGGCTGTTTTCAGTGCTGTGTTCCTGTCTTAAACAGTGTCCCTGCATGAAATATGCCCTAACCAGAGATTCCCTGGAAAACTAAATACCTAAATGCAATTGATTTGGTGGTTTAAAAGCACTTCCAATTTGAATTTATTCCTAGAAATCACCCTCAAACTAAAAGAAACAAAGCCAAAACACTGAATCTTCAAGTTATATATTTTTCTTTTCACAAGGATCTTCCTTTATAAGAACTCTATGCTGCATAAAATTTTACTGTTTCACAGGCTATTTATTTTGTAGCTTTATTCAGCTGCCTCAGACTGCTGAAACTGAGACTTCATGCTGGAATTTGTTGCCCTGCTATTGTAGATTATTGATTGTCTGCCTGATGTGTGAACACTGAAGCAAAAAAGTCCTAGCTGAGTCCTTTTGTCCTTTTTGTTACTGTCCTCCTTTTCGTCCATCAAGGGGCTTATCCTGTGATTCACCACACAGGTTTTGGGAAACTTTACTGTCATTTGTTTCAAGTGCAAGAAAATATTCTCAGCACATGGGAGAGGAAAGCAGTTATGAAAGGTGTTACAGAGGTGTCTGTATCTCAATGATTTATCTGTTGTCTTCTCTGGAAGGCAAAAGCCTAAACTTAAAGCAGAAGTTGTGATTTTCCCCACATTTTGTTCTGACAAAATAACATTGTCTTAAAACAATTCCAGATTTAAACATAAATATTTATTAATAATAAATGTTGGTAGACTGGATTTTAACAGTCCACATAACAAGCATCAGCTAATTCTAAGAAAAAATATATCCTATAAAACAAGAAATGCGCACATGAAAATTAATTCTCTGTGTTAGTATGTGTCCGTATATGAATATTATATTTCATGTAATTTAAGATATTTTAAGATATATTATGTAGAAAATTGAAGTATGAAAACTATGTCAGGGTAGTGTGTTTAAATGTTATAAAGTATAAACTAGTGGGTTTAGAAGCATGCATGAGATGTGTTTTATCATGAGCAGGGTAGGAAAATAACATCCCGTATTTGATATCTGGTATAATGCTTGCACATTAATCTGCACTGAGAAAGGAACACAAAGTCAAATGCCAAAAAAGAATTCCTCCATGTCCTTATACCAAACCACTGACAAGATATCTCGTACTCGCAAGAAAATATCTCACTGTTCCTGCTTTTGGAGTGCAATCTGTAGAAACATCTCCCATGCAGTAAGAAGGAGGACTTGACCACCTATCCCAGGAAACAAAATACCTTGTTCAGTTCACTGCTGACAGCTTCAGGTCTAAAACAGGAACAAGACAATACTATCCACCTAGGAAAGTTAAACAGGAAAAAAATATTGAGGAAATGGAGAAGAAAGACTACTTTAAGGACACGAAACCTAAGAAATCCTTCTAAATGAAGTCACGAGTACATGAAGTGTACACGAAGTACATGAAAATTATGTAGTTGCTATATGTACTTCAATCTTATATACTGTAGGTAAAAGTATAAATGGTCAAGGGCCAGTGAGAATGGAAGACCCAAGTTCTCATAGCTGCTTGACCAACAAGTCATTTCTTTTCATGGCAGAAGGTACAAAAACACTTAGAAAGTAAGGTACAGATAGCCCTTAAATCTGTATTTCTTCATTATCTGCCTTTAATTGACCCCCTTGAAAATTATGGAGTGGGTTTATAAAAAATGAGAGATTTTAAGTCATTGAAAAAAATAATAGCTGTAGTACTTGGCATCATTTACAGTCATGGTCACAGTTAACACCTGTGCTGCTTAACAACAGGTTTGCAATCTTTACCTCCAGGAAAATGCACTTTCAAGACCAGGGCAATAAAATATACTAAAAGAATTTCCCACCTAATGCATATGAATGAGAATTCAGATCGTCAGCTTGTAGGCATTTTGGAAATATTATTTCTTATTAAATGAGATATAGCACTGGGGGTGGTTTTATAGCCAAAAAGCCTTGAAAATATCCTAAATCCTGGAAAACCCTGGGTAATCTTCTGTGGCAAAATGAAGTTCTCTAACTCCTTGTAGGTAGTTCTGTATTTCTGGTCAGAGGTCAAAAGAATGTCTGTTTAACGTCTCAAATCTTGATCAATTCTATGTTAGGAGAAATGTGGTAACAAGGTGTTGGGATATGGGAAGTGGTGTGACCACAGCTTGAAAGATGTAGGAAGCATAACTCAGCATCCCAGTACTTGTGAATTAAGTCCAGGTGTTATGATCACATTACTACAAATTGCTTCAAAATCTGAAAGGCAACTTTTGTTTGGTTTCTCATTACTAAAAGTGAGACTTACTAATTCAGCTGAACTTTGAAATATTTTTGTCTATGAAATTTATATTGTATTTCTAAATCAAACATATTTACGTTATGAATTTTGTGCCCCAAGTATTAGAAATCATGCTTTGAAAGAATTTCAAAGACAGTTGAATGATTAATGTGTCCATTGCTTATTTTGCAGCTCAAATGGGAACAAACAAAAATCTTTTAAATCACAAGTATGTATTTTAATGCCTATAATTTGAGACTGCATAGTGGCCAGCAGCTGAAATTTTGTTCCATTATCAACAACTCAATTTTTCTATTGAACAGAAGCAATGGGTTTTACTTTAAAGGCTTTAATATTGTAGATATCAACTGTCACACACACACGAAATAAAACAAAAGTGGAGTGAGACAAAACAAACCACCAGAAAATCCACCTGACAGCTGGATATTTCATTGAGCAGCTCAGTGTTCTGGAGATTCTGAAGATACAGAAAAGCTAGAGTTTTATGGAACTTGACTTAACAATCATTACAAATATCATCTATGCCAGGACAGAAGGTGGACAATCTAGACTGTGTGAAGGCTGCAAATGAAGCAGCCATGAAGGGAATAATGAGTGTTGAAAAGAGCTGAAATGAGGAGATAAATGAGAAATTCATCAGAATGGGCCCACAAAGTACACTGGCCATATCATCATGGTGAAACAGTGGCACAGGTTGCACAGAGAGGTGGTGGATGTCCAGTACCTGGCACTCAAGGTCAGCTTGGACAGTGCTCTGAGTAACCTGGTCCAGTCAAAGGTGTCCATGATTATTGCACAAGTGTTGGACTAGATGACTATTTAAAGTCCCTTTCAACCTAGACTATTTAATAATTCTGTGATTTAACCTGTAATTTAAGAGCTACTATTAAATGAAGCCAAAAGGAATAAAAACATATTACCCCATGCTGTCTTTGTAGGACCAGGCTTTTTCTATCTTTCTTTACTTCCCAAAGAGAGGACTCTTAGAGACTGGTTCATACAGGATTGATGGCATGCATGAGACAAGTATCCATGACAGACAGCAGGGCAGTATTTCAATAATCTTTTTGACTAGATGGAAAACAGAGATTAAGTGGAAGTTTGCAGTAACAGATAAGTATATCCCAAGAGATTAAAAAAAAAAAAAAAAAAAAAGAGGGAATTGGTGACCAATTAATAGAAAAAATAACAAAAAATATTGTTACTTAAATAAATGTTACTTAACATTTTACCAAACTGAACTTTATCTACATTAAAGCTGCTGCAAGGCTGCATTAATGATCTGGGGCGGGGTGGGGGGGGGACTTAACAAAATATGATGACATTATAGGTTTTTCAGTCTATGGATAAACATTGTTGACATTTGCAGGGCAAATTTTTGAGACAGGAGCTTACATGGGATTCCATGTTTCTTTGTCTGAGGATAATGAGCACAAAGTGACATTCTAGAAAAAAGGAAATATTTTTGGGAAGAAAAAGAAATTAGAAAACCTCTCTGACTGGGAAATTTACATTTAACTATTAATACGAATATTAATTGTGCAATAATTTCTTTATAGACAAATTAGTTGTAAATATTTCATTTATCTGTTCATTTTAAGAGGTCACAGTTTTCTATTAAAAACATTATTGTTTGCATTATCTGTGTTCTTGATTTCATAATGATTTTATTATTTGTATTCTGTTAAAAACAAGAAGTTTCTCCCAAAATCAGAGTCAAGAATACTGAGTTCATAGGGTCTGGATATTCATAAAATCTTTGCTTCATACCCTATTGAACTTAGAGCTTAAATTTTATGAGTAATATTCCTGTCTCAAAGGTTATGTCCTTTAACTGAAGGTAAGCATGCTTTTGAAGGTCATATAAACAAATTATTGCATAGGTGACAATATACAGTCAGCTTGAATTTGAATTCAGTGCCTTCAAACTAAGAACTTCTTCTTCTTAATGGCTCAGAACAGTTCAACATTTGTTGATAGCACCATTCCTATACATTAAATATCCATATTTTCCCAGCACATGGAAAAGGCCATATAGCTCAAAATTATTTTCTGTTTAGAACAACTGAGAACTTTAAGCAGAAATGTAAGTAAATGAAATACAGATTAAGCAACACTTAAGTTATGTTCTCATTCATATAATTTAGTCTGTCTAACCTGAGAGTCACCCAGGCTGCTTTTATAGCAAATAGAGAGAAAACCAGAAATGGATCTCAAAAGGGAAATTCATTCAGGCCTAAAGGATGGGTTAGTTATCTTGAATGGACTTCCAACACAAACCAGACTAATTGCCTCTTGGAAACAGTTTTGGTTTACTAGAAAGGTAGCTGATGTGCTTAGTTTATAACAGAAACATATTTGAGGATTTCCTTTATAAATCCACTTTTGTACAGTTTCTGATGAGAATCCGCTGCTACACTGTCCAACTGTACTTCATTTATTGTTATAAATAATTGAACTGGAATACATTATTAAGTATATTTTCACTCTCTCTTTAAACTTGGCTTAGTAATTCTTGCTTTGTTTTCTCCCAAAGAAGGATTTTTATAATTTTTTTTTACCTCTATTTTCATTAAAATCTGAATAATAATGCTCCTATTTCTCTAAGGTTTCGATCCCTCAGTTAAAATAAAGTTGTGATTATGTCTTGTAAAAAACAAAATGTAAAATTATTTAAATGTGTTTTCTGATGTAGCAAAAGATCTACAATTTCTAACACAGAACTGCATAGACCTGACATTAAAACCTCAAGAAATATTTTCTTTTCAATACACAGATCATGGGAACAGGCAGTCATATTTAGTAAACCTCCCAAATTCTAATTCAATAAATTCATTTTCTATTTTCTGTTTCTATGAGAAACACTTTCCATGCATTCTTAACTCCAGAAATAACTATTTCTGAATTCTTAAAATCTACAACATGGTTTATTTCTTAAAAAAAAAAAAAAAAAAAAAAAAAGCCAATTAAAGCATTCTGATTGGGAATTTTCAATTTCTTATTATGACATTGAACCACAAAGCCCAAAATGTAATAAGCTAGGTAATGCATTTGAGATTATTTTCTAGTCTTTCCCCAAAGAGGTTGCTGGATCCATTCGGTGTAGCAGCATAAAATATAAATGAAGTCATTTATGAACTGCTGTAACTCAAATCCTGTTCCAGGCCAGTGCTGAAAATGAGACCTAGTCTCATGTTTTCCTCATATTGGGGAACATAAATAACATTGTTTTCTAGCACATGGGCAAAATATTACTAAGTTCAAAAGAAAAAAATAAAGGAGAAAAAAGTATTGAGCTATTTGTAATAGTTATATTAAAATACAAAATCATCCTGAATGTCTTTCCTCTCAAACAGCCTATGGCTGTTTACAGTAACTACATGATATGAAAGTGAAAATTGTGCTCTCTTGGAGAAAATAGTCTGAACTTAGGTTAGATAAATCATGAATGCTACAGAGTGTAGATACCAAATTTTGTTCAGAAGGATTTATACTGAGATGCAGAAAAGTAGAAAGATGTAGTTGGACCTTGTTTTTAACAAGGTCTTTAAAAAGTAGAAATTCAGAATCATGGCATAACTTTTAATCTTATTTTTAGGAGACATCCAAGCAAAGCCTCATTTCAAGAATTGTAAGAGGTTACAAATTCAGAAATCCTCTTGGTATTCAGAGTTCAACTAAGAATTATATTTAATACAGTATTTCTTGTTTTAATTAGTGTTGAAAATACTATCTGCCTCTCAGTGCACTTGCACTGTAAGATAAAATCATCCTTTGTTTTGGGTTTCTTTCCCTGTATTTTATTTACATTCACCTTAGATTTTCAGAAAATCTTTGACATTGCACAGTCTACTGTTGCTACTAGTCTGATATCTTAAAATGAGAGTTTCAATAAAATTATCATTTCAATCCAAAAAATCAAAATAAGTCTGATACTTACTTCAGTTGGAGAGATATATAGGTATCTGTTGGGAACATCATTTTACAGGGAGAATGGGAATGGAAAGGAGTCCCTAAATAATGGAATACTGGTCCAGACCAGACCTTTGGAAATCATCCAGTCTACTCTGTCAGAGAAGAACTCTCTGCTAAGCTGAACATATGAAAATAGATCAGCTTGCATTGGGTCTTTCCTGTAAAGTTGTGAAGATCTCCAGACACTCCCCAGCCTCTCTGAACAACCTGTGCCTGTGTGTTACCACACTTACAAAGAAGAAATATTCTGCTTTTCTTTTATGTAACCTGAATTTCCTTTATAGCATTATGTGGTCATTTCTTTTTATGTTTTTAATGCAGAACATCAAGTAAAGTCTTTTCTTTATCCTCCAGTTAGTCAAGTGAAAACAGACTTAAATCTCCAGTTAATCTGTTCTTCAGCCTGGAAAAATTCTATTTATATCTCAGGTTCTCTGACCCCTTAAACATCTTGATGGCCTTCCACTGACTTGTTCTAGTCTGTCAATATGTTACCTGTAGCGACAGCCCTAAAATTTTATATGATGTTCTAAATTTGGTCTCTTAAGTGTCAAAGAAGAAGAAATAAGCACTCCTTTTGACCTACTGACTACACTCTTAAGGTTAGCCTTCACTGGTGCAAGGGTACATTGCTGATCTATGCCCAATTTTTTGTCTACTGAGACTACTATGTCCTTTATGCAAAACTACTTTCCTGCCAGTCAGCCCCAAGCATGCACTGTTGCATGGAGTAACTCTGCCTCTGGTGAAACCATGCATTCTTTTTTTGCTGAGCTGTGTGAGCTCATCTTAATGTCACCTATAAAACTGCTGAGGATGCAGTCTATCCTACCGCCCAAGTTGCTAATGATGATTTTAAATAGTATTGATGCCACCACAGTCCCCATGAGAAATATCCTCATTACTGGATACCTGTCCAAATTTGAACCCTTAACCTCTACCATTTGCTGGATCATACAGACATTTCCCCTCCCAACTGAGAGTCCAACCATACAGATCATATCTCTTCAGAGCGAGCACTCCTGTCTCTCTGTCACATGAAAAGAGGAGATTTTGTCTATTCTTAGTGTGGGGAGATTTCCTCAGCCATTAGTGTTTGATTTTTGTCAATCCCCAGGGAAGCCAAGACTCTTGTGCTGACCAGTCTGTCAGAGTCCTGTTATGGGGACCCTTCACTGAGTAGTCCTGCTGGAGGGTGGTTCCACTTAGGGACAAGAGTGTAAGAGAGAAGACCCCTCAGTGGGTCTTTTCACTTTATTTGATAATGTTACCCACCATCTGTGACTGCCAGCACTTATGAAGGACTCACTCTAACAGTTTACAGGGTAACACTCTATTAATACAAAATTCTGTCAGGTTAAGGTTAGAAGATTGTCAGTGTTAGTATCTGAAGTGTGGCTCATCTCCAGTAGGTGTCCATATGGAGAAGACAGTTTCAGCCTGCTGACTGATGCCAGCAGCTGCAATGGAGCCCTCCCTATCTTCTCCCCATTCTCTGCCTATTTATACACTATTTCTCTATGCTCATGAGGAGCATGAATGACTTTAGTTATAAACACCTTTGTCACTGATTGGTATAAAATTCCCTCATTTCACTTTTAAAGATACAGTCAAAAAATACAGAGCCCATGCCCAGTGAGGGGTGGGTGTGCCCTGGGGGTGGGTAAATTTGGGGTGGAGATGTTTGTTAATATTATAATTAGGCTAAAATGAACCAAGTTCATCAAGGAGAATGGTTTCACCTCAGCTGTTGGCTCAGCAGCAGGACATCTCCTGTGTCCCTTGGCTGACAGGTATTATGCAGTTCTTCAGCTTCAACAGAAGTTCAACAGAACCTGGCTGAGGAGTTTCCTCCCCACTTTACCTTCTGTCCCACTACCCCTAGCAGGTGCTATGGCTGGAGATTGTAGCTGTGAGGAATCACAGTTTTAGGGAATAGTTTTTGAGCATGCCAACATCATTCCATCCAGAAAGTAGCAGCTGTATTTTACTCTATAATTTCCGTACCTTTATAAATTCTGTTAGGATGTGAATATAACCTCTTAGTTTCCACTAATTTTATCCCCCAGACATTTTTCCACACGGTCCCCAGACATCCTTCCACAGTTTCTTAATCAGAAGTCTTTCAAATTTCATTTCTTATCCGTAACAACTCCCAGAGGAGGAAGTTTAGGTTTTTATTTGAAGGGAATATTTGGTCAGCCCCTGAATGAATTAGAATACATCTTTGCTGTAATGCAATCCCTTGAATATGTGATACAAGAAAGGCAGAACTGTTTAACATGTGATAGTAATAGTCTTCTATTTCTTTCTCTGATTATTCATTTGGCTTTCAAAAGAAAATACATGAGGCGTACTTGAAGCAAATGGGGCACCATGATTAATAAGGACATCACACAGAGACACATAAAACTGCCCTGTCTCCTTCATCTGTTCTTTTGGTGCAGTGATTAACCTTTGAGTTTATGAGTATTTTTGCACTTGTCTCAGATAAAATATTTTATGACTTCTTACCTCCCAGGCAACTTGGATTAAACTTATCAGGTCTGGGAAGATAGTGGCCCATAATGACTGTTCCCTCAGAAATCATATCTATCTTCTTACCACATTATCAGATCATTTTTTGTGCAAAACAGATGGAAACATCAAGACAAGAGACAAGACAACTTGTTAAGGTCACATTCCACCTTCCTATACATCATTCATGCTTAATTGATTCCCAACCCTTCCTGAGATAAATTGCCATACATTATGAGAGCTGAGAATATGAAAAGATCGTTTTCTTTTCCCCATTAATTTTCATTTGGAAAGAGTTTTTTCTTTGCTAAAGTTGCTTTGACAGTCTGCTTGCTAATGACTGATCACTTCCTATCAACAAAGAAATAAGGCAGAAGCAAGTAGACTTATCTTTTGACAAAAGTATTTCTCTCTGGTGCAGTATTTTGAGTATTCTGCTCTCAGTGTAAGAAAGGAAAAAATAATTAAAATGTAACAAACTGAACAAAACACAAACAACACTACCCCCCAAAAAAACCCAGAGAAACCAAAGATATTCAAAATAAGTGACAATACAGAACTCAGAAGATTGTGCAAGTGAGCAGTTTTAAAAATATACTTAATAAAAGTCTCATCACTCTTTTAGGAAAACTGCTTAGCTTCCCCCTCACACCTACCTGACACCTCCCCTTCTACAACGTACAAAGAGGAAGCAAATCGTTTTGATATATGTCTCCTGAACAAGGTGGATGAAAAATTTGGTATCAAACCTGAACTTGCTCTGGACCTCCTAATCATTTAGGGATATTTGACAAACATCAGTGACAACAACAACGCAAGCTGTGGCTACTGTCACCAAGGTTCTTGGACATTTCTGTCTTTTCTGAATATGACTTTTCTTATTATTTCAAACAAATATAGTGTTTAGGAGTTGCCATCTAGAAAGCTGTAATGTACTGATAAAGGAATATCCATATCAAGGTGGAATGCTAGACTTAGTCTGCAGACAGAACTGCAAAGTTATCTTCCAGGATCTTAAAGCCTAAGTTTCCTCTAGCTGCAACATTAAAAATTGCATCAGTGCATAAGAATATACCAAAGATCACACATAAGGATTACTCCCTACACTGTGCATTTCCTGTTTTGGAACAGAAACCAGATGTTCCTTGGTGGGGTAATTTGAAAGTAGAATAAAGTGGAGACAAGGATCTTTTTTGGTAACTAGCACCTGATTAATTTCCTTCAGCAGCCTCAGGACCCTTTAATGTGCACTAAAAGAAAGAGAGAGGACAAGGAGGAAAAACAGGGTCTCTGCTTGCTCCATTCATTTCTGAGAGCAGCTTCACATATCAGTTTGCTGTAGAGAGAAGTATCATCTTTGTACTTCTGTTTCTGGCAGAAATGTAAAGCCTAAGCTGTGAAAGCCTCCTTGTATTTTCCCTAGAGCACAGCCATTTAGATGTAAACTCTTACAGCTTCATTGCAAGACGCTTCATGCAGAGGAACTGTCAGGTCAGAAGAGGAGAAAAAGATGAAACAGATGAATTTGCTTTGCAGTTTCTCAGTGGGGGAGCTCTGCTGAAATGCTAGTCCAGCTCTACTGGTTTCTGCATCAACAGATGGCAGACAACATTCCGTGTGTTTGCGTCCCATTTGGTAAATCACAGGTCACATCTGGCCTGGCCTCTGCTCGTTCTGAGCAGATGGAAGTACACATTCCTTATCGATTGCAACAAGGAAACGGGGAGATGATAGGGAGGAGTGTACGTGGAGGGGGGAAGGAAGGTGAGGAGTTAGAAATAGAAAAGGATGAAAATGAAAGAAGCTTTAATAAAGGAGAGAAGAATTTGAAATGTCCAACAAGCAGCACAACTGGTGATAACAAATGTGGCAAAGCAGCAATATATAGATAAATGGCTATAAGAATTTATTTCAAGATTGTTAAATGTGTTAGATGTGTTAGAGATTTTTATGTGGTCTCCTACCCAAGGCTATGAAATAAGAAATTAAAAACCTGTTTTCAGGCATAATTTCTTTCTGCACAAGGTATAAATAAAAAACAGAAAATACAGAGAAATGCTCTAAGACATTGTCAATCATAAGCTGTGTTTTAGGCAAAGAACAATAAAATCTTTTTGTAACTCCCTTGTCATCTCATACATAAATATATCAGAACTTTTTAGATATTCTCAAGTTTAAAATTTAACTTTAAAATTGTGTTATTTCTGATTTTATTATCTTTTAACTGGTTTATGAAAGTGTGTGAAATTTTCAATTTTTATTGCTACTTTTAAGCAATCACAACTACATGTAATATTAAATATTTCTAATTATTTTCAGTAGATATTTTAATTTTTAGTTGTAATTTGAATTTGAAATTTAAAAATCTCAATATTATATTTGACTTTCAAAAACTGTAAATAATATAAAGCTCAAAAGTAAATTTGCTATCATAAACTCAATACCACGCAGAATCCTTTATGAACACAGAAAATTCATGTTAATATGTAATTGTACGAGTAAAATTAAATGTACACCATCTAACTGCCCTTGATATATCTTTTATTCTGCTATTTGAGAAGAAGGGGGCATGGTTTAGGGTCAGGAAGAAAAAGGTGAGTCACAGAGGGTTTACCATTTTGTTCTCTGGGAGCATTTTTTTCATGTAAATCCCCCTCTTTCTTATCTAATTTTATTATTAATATTGTTGATGTTTCTCTTGATTTTTTTACCCTATAGCTATTTCCAGTAAATTGTTCTTATCTCACCTTGGGATCTTGTCTTTTGTCTCTCTCACCAGAGGGGTGAAGGGGAGGGAGACTTAAAATTTTTTTCTGAGACATAAGATTTTTTTTGCTTTTCATTTCTCATTTAAGAATATCTACTAACCTTGATATATACTGATATATATCTATATATACACACACACACATATATATAAACCCTTATTTCAACACTTAGAGGGATTTTTCCAGTACTCTAAAAGGATAAACAAATATCACCTGAAGATTCAGAATGTGAATCAAAGTTTCTTCGCTCAGATAGTGTTGCTCCTTAGAAATATTGTAATATACTGGCTTGGACATAGCTATCTACCTGACCTTTTCTAAACAGAATTGTTGTTTTTAAATTGTTTCATAAATCCATATTACCAAGAGCTGGTGGAGAATCTAATTTATCAAAAACATTTTTTTTGTTTTGAGCACAGGAGAATCCTTTTCTCTTACTTGATTTATGAAAGGAAACACATAATGACAAATTTGAAGGCCTCCACTGCTGCAGCTGTTGTTACAATGCATAAACCAGACACACGTCAAGATTCAACCTTACATATCACAATAGACTTGAGGTGTCACTAATCTAAATGTCCACTATTTAATTCCTGGAATTAAAAAAAAAATAAATTATTATTTTTGCTTTCTTTTTAAAATATGATAGTAATTCAGATACTCTTTACGACTTCTTAATAGCAGACAAATGGATACTTTTTTATCCCTACAACCTTTCAACTGTTTAAAACCTTTTCCGCTATTAATAAAAACTTACCCTTTAAAAAACATTATTCATTGAAGTTTTAAAATAAAATGGACTGTTTGCTTCTGCCCTAATCATGTTATTGTTTTCTCCACCCCTTATATATTAAATCAATTTTTTTCTTTCCAAAAATTCATAATTATTCCTACTGCTACAGGAGATTGCATAAAGAATAAACCCTGAAATTTTCATTTTGTTGTGAAATTTATCACACTAGTGTCTGAATTACGTTTCCCTCTTGCATGCTGATGATAGAATGCAAAATGATCCAAACAAACTGCAATCATGTCTTAGTTGCACATGACATTTATTCTATAATATTGTCATTTGAGAGTTAGCCGTGGGTCCCTGTTCTTGAGAAGTGACAAATGTGGTATCCATTAAAAACAGAAATGAATAAATTCTATGAAAATATGTTTCTGTTATTTCTGTAATAACTGAGGGCAGGAAGACCAAAAGTAAAGGTCAACCACTTTAACACTGGCAATTTAGATAGTCACAGTTTTGGGACTAGAAAAAAACAGTTCCATCTTGCTTAGTCTATACTCATTTAAATGTATCACACAAATGTGAATAAAAGCATCCAGAAGGATTTTGAGTTCTGAAAAGAAATGGTGTCATCTTTAGACAAAAATGTAGCACATAGACCTTGTGACTAAATACTGCAGTTCCCAGGTGTCACTTCCATATGCCATTGAACATAAATACTGACATGCTTAGACTTGATATCATTGATTGAAAATCAGTGGGCACTCTTTTCTGGATGCTTTTTTATTCCTTTTCTTTCTGAATTAAGACCTTGATGTAGGCTGATGTAGGCTCAGGTTCTTGTATTTGTAAGAGGAATTACACACAGGGAATTGAAAGCTACAGATTGTTTAGGAAGTACAAAAAGTCTGTGTGACGAAGAGGCAGGGATATTTCAGGCACCACAGAACAGGAAAGCAATAATTAAGAATGACTAGAGCATCTTATTTTTCTTCTCTTGTGAGTATACACTACAACTCAATTCCTGATTCAAAATGCCTGATTCAAAATGCCTGCATGTTATATAAAACCTTTACCTGATTCTAAGCTATTTTAGATATTTTTACCACCAGTTTTTTAGTATAGACCTTATGATTTATGTACTTCACACTACTCAACTCTTTACCCCTTACAGCTCCCTTGCTATCCTTATTAAGTTATCTATGAAGCTGAATTTTCCTTCATAGAACCCTGTATTTCCTCAACATCTCTTTCAGCTTATGCATTTAATATCCATGTGGAAAAACAGAGATTTTTTTTTTTTTCTGTGAAGGAATTTGGTGTACAGAGAGATCATAGTCAAAATTGTCTAGGTACAGATATATAGATATTCCATTTTACTTAACAATTTTCAAGGCACAAAATGTTCAGAGCGCAGAGCTGCTAATTTGTGGCATTACCAGCTTGTCACTACAGCAAATCAAGGTACAGGACTTTCAAGTCCTCTACTGAAGAAATGGGATACCTGGTTCTGAGTTTAAACAACAAGGAAATGTTCCATTTCAGCTATCCATGACAATCAAAGAAATAGAATATCTTTTTCCAGGATTCTTGTCAATTACTCAGATTAGTGGTGTTAATTGGATGCACCTAATTTCATTTTCCTAAAATCAATCCCTGATTAATTTTCCTCAGTTTTTAAACTTTTATATTGAGTGAGTTATTAAACTGATAAACAACAATTTCTTTTATTCCATGAACCTTATTTGTCTCCAGTATGGGTTTATGTTTTGCAATAAATGAGTCATAGCACCTGTGAAAAAATATAACTAGATAGTTTGAAAAGGAAAGGTGCATTACACTTAAAACACCTCTGTATAAATGAATCTATGTTAAAGTGGTTTTAAGGAACATATATTCGTTACTGCTTAAGGTTGAAGTCATTCGTGCAGGTTTCTATTCGGGTCAGGATTTCAAACACCATAAAGACAAATTAATTAATAGATATTATACTTTGTGGTTAGTAGAGATGAGTGACATCTAAGGTCGAAAATATTGATATGTGATAAAACAAGGATTACAGGTTAATGTATTATCTGATTTCAGGCCATGTTAGGCAATCTTGGAAATTAAGTGTTTGATTTACTGCTAGAAAGTTTGAGCTCTAGAGGGTAGGTTGAGGATCTGTATAATGGAGGTGGTATCTAGAATATGTTCGCTTCAGTGTCCAAAGTGAGCAGCTGGAAATTATTTAAGTGGAGATTAAAGACAATTTTCCATGGAAAAAATAGTGTTTATTACTTATCTATGCAAAAACTGGAAAAGTTTATGGAAAAGACTGTGAATGAAGGGTTCAGGTATACCTTATGGACAATATGACTTATTTTGCTAGCCAATGTGTTAGGGTTAGATTTGAGTTAAATATTGTGAGAACACCCTCATTAATGGACTTAGTTTGCCCTGTGCAGGTACAATGAAGGCTAGTGATATTATAGTTAAATGCCTTTAGCTATGGACCAGGTAAGAGGTTCTGGCAAATCACCAAGGACAAGGGATGAAAGGCTGGTTCACTGGATGATCAGGTTTTGTCACCATATTGTGCTAGTAATTTTTTAAGTTTATTTTTACTTTATAATTTGCTTTCAGGGCTGTGAAAGGTAAAAACCCCACTCTTTTTTATGGTGCTCCCCAAAATGATTCAAGTTAATCTATATATGTTCTATTTTTGCAGACATATACATAAGCTGTATATAGATTTAGAAATTGGCAACAGTCTAATTTACAGATGTGCTTCAAATCTGTACCAGTTTAATATGTAAGATTAGTATTAACTTGGATTACTCAATTAATTACCACTACTTGACTCTTTGTCACTTTACAGAGAGTAGTTTGTGGACCCGTTGAGAAGGTAGCAGTATCATCATGGATCCCATCAAACAATTTTAGAAGATGGTGAATTTTAAGCCACCTGACCTGAGAAACTGGACATCTTTTCAGTTGCTATGAAAAATACGTCTATGGCTAAACAGTAGATCCTTCTAGAACTGATCATAAGGTTGGATCATAAGGCTACTGCACAGCAGTCAAGTCATAAACATCTTTATTTATGCAATCACCAAAACACAGGTATTTTTCCTCCCACAGCTAATTTATAATCTAATAAGACTTTGTCTGTTTCTGTTCATTATCTTCTGTATCATCTTTAGGTCAGTAATTTCGGCTTACTAAGACTCTATTTTCTGTTTGATATACCACAGACAGCTGTTAGAGCTCCAGGTAATGATACACTTAACCCAGGTTTACCTTGCTGCATGGTTCCTGATTTAAGTCATCCCTTAAGTAATACCAAAACCAGCTGAATCACTTCCAGTAAGCTACTGTCCAAACAACCACAACTTTTAAGCAAACATATTAATACTGCTTAACACAGTTCTACTCCTTCAAGTCTATATTTTGTCCTGGTTCAAAGATCTTTATTCAAACAGGTTTAATGAATTTAAAATGCCAAATTTTATTGCACAAAGTACTATTTGACAACACTACTGTACATAATTTCCTAGGAAAAGTTCATACAAGTACATATATCTTATTTATATGAAAATAGTGTAAAGCAGTATAAGAAAATGTGTAAAATAAGAGCACTTAAAATTTAATTGTATTCCTCTAGACAGTAAATGTCTGTGTCTGTGAAGATATATCATCTTATAGATAATGCGGTAGATAGACAATCCATTAATAATTAGGAATAAAGTTATTGAGTTAACTATAAAACTGTACCATTCCCTCAACTTCTAGAGAAGAATCAGATTTCCTCTTAGTGTAATGATTTCAGAAGTGTGTCAGTTTGGGTGAGATTCAGTACAGGTGTCCACATGTGAGTAAGGCATCTCAGGACCACTTATGGTCTGGGAATATCTAAACAATGCATTCAGCAGCAGCTAAGAAGTTCCTTGGCTTATTCTAAACCAGCTCTCTAACACTGGCTAACTGAACCATTGAATATATGGGCTGTGGCAGGAGCCTAGACACTTAAATCTCCTCTTACAGCTACAAAGAAATGCCTTAATCTGGGACTGATTTTCTTCTTTCGTGTAAACAAAAGATTTACAGAATGTCTATGCCTGTTCAAGTGATTCAGACTGAAGAAATTCTGATCCTCTATCTAAACACAAATATAATTAGGGGGAAAAAAGTATTTCTTTCACCCTCTTACCTAAAAAAAAACTCAGAAAAAAATCTTTACTGTTTATGTGTCCAGTAGAATTTGAGCTGGAAAAACAGAATCATTCTTGTCTTCTTTGCTGAAAATAAAAAAAATGCTATTACTCTTGGAATGGGAAGCAGAAAGGATATTAATTAATATTTAAAATTCAAAAGAAAAATGCAGAAAGAAACAATCAAGCTATGAACAAAGGAAAGGGAAAAAATCAGTTTCTAAGAAGACTTTAAATAAATACCAAAAAAAGGCAGATTTTTAAAGTTGAGGAGAAAAAAATCACCCTGAAGAATAGATTTATTAATTCTCTTCAGGTTTATTCTCACTGTCAGTTTCTGAAAAACCTCTATATGGTGAAGGATAAAAGACTTTTGGATATATGTCTGAGCCACAGAGAGGTCTGGAAACCTCTTAAAGCAGAGTTTTGAAGACAGGCTATTAGAGGATAATTTGGGCTGGAAGGGACTTTGGGCGTTCTCTTGCTTGCCTTACAGGCACAGCTATGAGACCAGATCAAATTCTTCAGGGATTTGTCTATTGAGATCTTGGAAATCTCTAAGTATGGACACTTTGAGTAACTTGAGCCACTATTTGACTGTCCTCCTGGCAAAAAAATGTCTATCAAGCCAGTTTCCCTTTATTCCTGTTGTTTCTCACCCTCCAGTCATACATGGCTGCTCCAGGTCATGGGTAAAGATGTTAAAATACCATGTAAAAAGGATACTGCAAATGCACAGGTGGAGAACTAGGCTTTGTAGGCCACCCTGTCCCCTCCTAATTTATGCTCCCCCTTGGAAAAAGCCCATCTCTGTTAAGAAGACAGAATGTCAAGCAGAGAAGGCAACCTGATTTGTACAAGATTTCTGACTGAGAAGTATAGAGTATTATCTCTCTCCCCCTTTATAAGCTTTCCTTGTAATGCCAAAATTACAAGGCAATGTAATGTAACTCTTGTAATGGCAAGAGTTTATTTCTTTGTTCTTTACTCACCATGTCTGTCAGGCCCAGTAGCTCCTGCCTCTCCCTGTCATAAACTGTTCTTAGTCCTCCAATTATAGCATATGTTACCATACTTACAACAAAATCCAGGATCTAGGTGATTGTCTTTATTTCATGTTTTTCTGTGCTCTTTTTCTTATCAGTGTGTAATTAATATTCTCTTTTATAATTTCTCACTTCCTTGTATTTCTCCGTCTGATTCCCACTGATCTCCACCCTGAAATGTATTAAGGCATTTAAAGTAGGGTATTTCCATCAGTGAGCAGCAGTTTGTTTGAAAGCATTCCCCACAACTTATGAACAGGGGCTTCAGAAATAATCAAATAATGTGTAATTTTGTTGCTATGAAGAAAACCATACAAATAAGACACAGCTGCTGAAGAAATCACTCTATCCCATTTAAAAAACTTACACAATAGCTAGCACATTTAAGAGAAAGCACTCTCATGTCCCTCAGCTGTGTGGTCTCATTCAGATTCTCATGTGTTTTTAAAATCTAGTGTTGTTTACACTTCAGAAATAGGTGTTCCCTCTTTTTCTTTTCTATGGCGAAGACTTTCCAGGACAACAGTCTGGCCTTTCGGCCTGTGGAACGGAGCACACTGAAATACTGATTATGTTTTACCTACTAGGTGAATAAATAAAGAGTTGTGGTGTCAAAGGGTGCTAATCTGGCAGCTTTCAACAGTGGTACAGTTAGCTGAGAAAATATATGCCTATGAACAAAATAGTATTAAAGTTTTCCATGAAGGTTTTTTACTTTGAACACTTGAAAAGAACTATGTGGGGAAACTATTTAAAATCAGATTGAGTAAAAAGCTTGCATAAACTATATTTCAGGAGATAATTTCCTCCTGTACAACAGAACTATTGTTTCTCAGTTTTTGTGGTGGCGCTCATGTTTGTCCACAGTTTTCTTGTCAGAGAATCCTCATGCCAGCATCAAAATCAAACCAGAATAATTACTTTTAATAAGAAAAACTTATCCAGGTTTACAATCCAGCTGCCTTTTATAAAATTTATGTTACAATTATTTTAAACCTAAATAATTTTGCCTTTGTCCCTCTGGGCCTTTGTATCATTTCTGCATTATCTTCCCACACCACACCACAATCCCCTCTATTGTAAGTCTGCCCACAGCACCACAGGCTTTGTCCTGATCACGCTGATAATATGCAAACATTCCTGTTGCTAATTCTGATTTCAATTAAGTGATACAGAAGGAGACTCCAGGGCCTCAGACAAAGGTCTCCTCAGAGCTGTCTTTAGCACACACACACTTTTATCCCACCAAGGTATTTTATTATTTTTGCAATGGGCTCCTCTGGACCAGTTGCTTTTCATTTCTGGCTTCTCCTCTCCCCTTCTGAAATACTGAACAGTTCAATGAGAGTCTAGGGGAAAAAGCCCACACCAGATTAATAAAGGGTTAGAAAGTTCAGCAATTCATACAAAAATCAAATTCTGTGTCTAGAGTAGAAATACAGCAATCAAGTTAATGTTATGATCATTAATAACATCAACATAACACAAAAAACCGAACCTTATATTAAGGCACAGAACATGATTACATTAATAATTGGAATATGATATATTCTCAACCCAAATGACAGCACCAGACAAAGGCCTAGAGGTTAGAAGCTTTAAGTTAAACAACTTTGTTTCACAGGAATGAGCAGGACAAATACAAATATAAGCAAGTTACACAAGCATCTCTAAATTATTAGGAACAATGACCACTTATTTGCCATATGATACAATTATGTCAAATGCTTGTAACCTGCAGCTTTTCAAAATCTTAATATTGATGAACTTAATTGTCTTGGTTTTTCAAAGAAATAAACTGACACTTGAAGTATGCAATACTGCAAAAAAACTCATGGACTTCAACTATCAGTCTTAGTTTTGTTCATGGTTTCAGGATGCCTTCCCTGTTTTATCTATATTTTCTGTACTACTCAAGTACTTAACTATGGATGCTAACTGTGAAGCAGGGAACATGGTGCCTGTGGAATAGCAGGCCACATAACTTTCTCAGTCTTGCCTGAGAAAGTGGCCTGGGAATTAATAAGGAGGAATTAAAACAATCCTCAGAGATAGAGAACAGCCTTGCAGGTGCTGTTTGTCTGTTCCTTGTTTTCTTGCAGAAGAAGGTCAAGGGGTAGTGAACCCCACTGACCAATGATGGTGATGTGTTAGTTCACTAACCAATAAGAGTTTTACTTTTCTGTACTTTTCACGTATCGGTCTATAAAAGAGACCTGAGGTAATAAACGGGGAGAAAAATTCTCCAGTTCGACTCCGCAAGAGAGTCTGTGTTGTTCTTTACCCCGTCCGCAATAGAGCGACACTTAACAACGATACAATGAAAGAATTAAGTGTAAGATTTTTGGAAGCTTTATGATAGGAACTTTAGACTGGTTGCTTTACTCTTTGCATAATGTGCCTGAGCATGATTAATGAAATTCCTGCTAAGAATCAGGAATCATACCTTTATCAAATTTCTGTTTGTGGATAAAATGACTCGTCTGCACCATAATTCTGCAGTGTCTCTTTGCCTTCCATGTCTAAAAGCTGACACACAGTGTCGCACAAAGCTGGAAGTGGAACAATTCCTCTTTCCTGTTCATAGGAAAGATGTGATTTTCATCACATACTTCAAGGCAATTTTCTTATACATTTTTCTGAGAGTACAATTCAATATGTATTTATTAATACTTAAAAGATTTCCTGTGGGAGAGTGCTAATCATATCTAAATCAAGTCTTTCCTCCCACCACCTGCTGAAAGTGGAAAAAAAGTCATGCAAAATGGAACTCCATAACTACAGTTGGGGACTAGGTTCTTTCCCCACGATCAATAAGGGAGGTTTCCAATCACACTTTCTTACAATTTAAGATAATTTCTTTGGTTTCCTTTTTTTCTCCATATCTTTCTTGCACTCTTTATATTTTCTTTTTTACCTCACATTCAAATTCTTTTGACCTTAACTCTAAGGCCTGATATGGCTCAAAGTGATTGCAACAAACTGATGGACTTTGTTTAAACATGTCATCATGCTTTAAAAGGCACAGTATTAGGAAATGTTTACATGTGTCAATTCTTTAGATTTTCTTGTGGAGATTAAAATCAGTTCTCTATATTGCTGAACTTCCAATTTAACACTGTACATCTCTGTACTTTCTTGCTTTCTCATCATCACTGGTAACTGACTAGCATTGTAAAAATTCATGTGACATTCACTTGAGCTGAATGACATTAAATTGTGCATATATAATTTTCAGATATAATTAAAATTTTGAAAATCTGTTGCCTGTTGTTGTTGTTTTAAAGCAGTAACTAAAAAAATTACTAGAAAGCTTACTTATTTCTTGCTGTGAGATATGGATTACAACAAGAGCAAAACAGGCTTAAAACTTAAAAGGAATAAAGAAAGTTTATTAACAAAACTACAAGAATACGAACACCAGAATAAACCTCCAGAAAACCCTTTTATTCCCCACTACCCACCATTCCCTTGTTCACATGACAACATAGAGACAAAAAACTTTGGAACTTTGGTGTTTAAAACAGTCCCAATTCCTGCTGGAGTCTTTTCATCAGCCTTTGTAGAGAAACAGAAGACTTCTGCTAATCTATGGAGTTTCTCACAAGAAAACTATTTCTGTTATAGCTTTCTATTTCTCTGACGCCAGCCCGGAAATCTGCCATCAGTTCACTCCTCCCATTTCACATCACTCTGAGGTGTGCATGGGTCCATGAGTCTAGGGATGTCATTTTTAAGGATGAGTTATTCAAAAGCAAAAGTTCTCTTCATCTGTCTCTGTGAGCTTCTCTGGAAACAGAAGTTTTCTCTTTGCCTCAAGTGGCCCTAAATCTTCGACTATTACTTCTTCCCCTCTGTTCCAGCACCTCACTGTATCACAACTACTCCACCTTTTGCTCAAAATCCACACTGAACACTCCATTCCTCCCAATATACTCTGTCATGAATTAAAGGAGCTTTTTCAGAACACTATTGTCCATCTCCATAGCTTTAACAGAAAAATATTTCAGCTTATAAAGCATCTCCTTATTCTCTCTTCCCCATCTAAAACTTAACTCTTTTCTTCATGGTCTTTGATGGTTTTATGATGTCTTTTTCATGTTGATTCTCCCTCTCTCTCTCTCTCTCTCTCTCTGTCTCTCTGGGAAAAAGGAGAAATCTGTAAGTCTCATCCAGGTAGTAAAAGAGTTGAATTCTTGGAAAGCTGCAGATGTTCATGGTGTCAGGTTTCAGTCCAGCAGCAGAAACTACAAACCAAGCCAGGCCGGCCGGCTCTGTTTATCCCCCCCCTGCCCTCTGTGGCCTTGTCCGGCCTGGAGCGGGGAAAGGAGGCCGAGACAGAGCCTGCTACCTTGTCAGAAGCCAGAAACCAAAGAGAACAAGAGAACCCTGGCTTTACATCTTAAGGTGGTGTTCACAAGTTGATCTCTCTTCTCAATGGTCCAAACTGCTGTCAATTCTTAGAAATGACTGATAATTGGTCACAAGAAAAGACTCCCATAAAAGACTCCCATCAGCCTTTCGCAGCTTCAACTTCCTCCCAGCTCCCGAAGCTATCTTAAAGGTAAAGTCACCCCAGGACACCTGTACTCACTGGTATTGGCATCTTCTTTAAATTTTTTTTCTAACAATTCTAACAGCCTCATGTTTTTTTGATCACACTCTCTATTCTGACTCCTTTTGCTGAATCATTTTAGAACAGAAGTGAGGAATTTTCAGGATTTTAAAGCTATATCTATACATGCAAAAAGTTAAAAAGACCCTAAGAAATAACCCCCAAAAACCTCCTCCTCCTTGGGGATTAAAAATATCATTGTTGTCAAGAGGAAATCTGGACTGAATAAAGGCAGGGAGGAAAGACTGAAGTAGGTTTTATATTGTATACACAGAGTATAGTACTGTAAGATTAAATATGTTCCCGTTTCTATTTACATCAAAGGAAAAACATTCTTTGGAATGCAATTTTGCAGGATCAGGACCAGAGATACATAGGCAGGCAGGACTGTGATAAAATATGGAGTCAAATGATAAATTGTATTTACTCTGCACTTGTGACCATCTCCCCTGATTGGCTCACCAATCTGTCTTGCTTAGGGGTCTTTTTGACATTACAAGGCATAAGCAACTTCAAATACATTCCAATTTCCTTTTCTAAGGCAACATGCCATGTCCTCTCTTCCCAGAATTATCCTAACCTAAAACTTATGCCAAAAAAGTTTCTCTTTTACATTAAAGACAGTTCTAAGGATCAATATTTTATCACTCCTTCTGGATAACAGGTGTGGGTTCATACATACAAAGCACATAATTTCTGAATTTTGGTAAAAATTAGACTAATCATGATTTCAGTATGCAAAGAAAATATTTAGAAATTTGCCAAAATACTATATAAGTTTAAAAAAGGAAATATATCCAATAAAGTGTATGACCAAGCAGACTGAACATCTTTTGTTAGGTGGTGGAGTGATAAAGCTGGAAATGATACGATAATCCACACATTTTGTCTTTTCTTTGCTTTGAGTGAAAAAATATTCTTCACTTTGTTTTCCTTGCTGTGGCTCACAGACAAAATTCATAACTATTCATGCTACTGTGTTCATAATTCTGTGAAGGTGTTCAGAAGAGCTTTATGTTATCTGAAAATGAAGAATTCCAAATTCCAGATCAGACTATGCGCTGGTGTTTGGGCTAACAAATTGGTACGATAATTGTGTAGCTGGAAATCGTGAGCCCTCTGGAAACAGAGTCAGTGAGGACCTTTTGTTCCTTTCTGGTTTAGTTGACTTATCTGTTACAAAGTTGAGATAAACAAGATTTTTGAAACATTTTTCAAAATCCTTTCGGAATTTTATGGGATATTATATCAGCTATACAAGAGGGTATTTTCATACAAAACATAGGCAGGTGTCCATTTCAGACTAACTTTGTGTGTGGAACTCATGAAGGTTTACCAATAAACTTTTTCTTCATAAAACAGTATGTTGCCTTTTCTTACTAGCTTTACATATAACACTGTAAAGCAGTGTTAATGTCAACTTTTAATACCACTTTATGCTGGATAAAACCTGTATGTTATAAACTTGGTTAGTTCCACAATATAATGTTTTAGCTTGTCTTTGCCACTTTTTAGCTAAACATGAACTTTATCTCTGCTGTTGGGCTCAAAAATATGACTGGAACATACAAAACACAGAAACAGCTGTGGCTTTGCTATCTGAGAAAATATGTACAACACTATGCAATAACCTACATTCTTTCTACCCATGGTTCATAAAATTCCATGAACACAGAGTGTTTTATAAAGGTGAGTACAGTTAGATTGCATAACAATATTCAATTCTCAGTGGTGCCACTACACATTTTATCTGTGTGTAACTGTATGGTTTAAATATGTCTTGGTTGAAATCTACGATTTGCTTGCCCCTCTTTTGTTTCCCATTCTGATAAACTGGCTACTAAAAAGTCTGCTGCTTGTAACAGGAGGTAAATGACACCCCAGAAATACTAATTCCTAAAAATGGATATTCTAAAATGACCTGAAAATTAAATTTTAATCCTATGATTTTAAACACCGTCAGTTTAAAACTGGGAGCGTGTTTCACTCTCCATTGATGACTTTGATGTTGAGATTCCTTTTGAAATTCCTTTCAAGCATTCTTTGCACTTATGCACACTAGTTTCTTTGTTTTCACGCAAATTCTGTCGAATTTTGGACAATGGACAACTTTGGATAATTTTGGACAACCCATTCTGGACAATGTTAAAGAGAACTTAAACGTCTCAGATTCCTAACTAAGATGAAAGGTCAAAGCACTGCATAGTATATTCTGGAATTAAGGTCAGTTGTATAGGACAAGTGGTGGGGCAGGGGGAAAATATAATACTCTTCTTCCAATTCTATAATAGTTATCATATGTTTAATTATATTTAAAGTAGTGTTCATGCAACAAAAGTTAGGTGCTCAGATATTATGAACATGTTTTTGTTTTCTCTTTCCCAGGCTTCATTGAATGAGAACACAGAAGTGACCATGTCAGGTTTGTGTTATGGCAGCCTTTTACTGGTCTAGGAAGAGAAGCCATTAATTTCAAAAAAGAAAGTAAGCTGCTAGTAGTCTAGTAAAAGGATGCCTTCCCTTTTGCAGTTCACTTCGGTGAAAGAACTAGGCTTTTCATTCTTGACATTGTGCTGATATAAGGGTACTTGACCATGGTCATCACTTAACAAGGTGTTGTTAAGGACCTAGTGAATTGCTGCTTCTAATAAATGCCTGTCTAGTTTATCAGCTAGGAGGTGGAGGACTGAGACGATGAGATAGCAGATATTTCAAGCAGCAGGTTCATTCCACAAAACATTATTTGTAAAGCAGAAAGCTCAGTTCTAGAAACTAAGGAAAATTAAATGCGTGACTCATGCTTTGTCTCTGAGAATACTACCAAATAGTCTTGAAGCAGGGGCATGTATATCTGGAAACTCAAGAATTCACAAAAAAAGATACAAAACACATCTAAACAGTATGAAAATATTATATACAAAGTATATAAGGATTTAAGAGCATTGAACCCCTTTGCCGGTGTGTTCAATAACCCATATTTCATTTCCTCATTGGTCCTTTACACAATGATAATGCATGCTGTAATGATAATGTGTTATTATATGAAGAGGTTCTGCATGTTGTGAAGGCCTTATTCATTTTGCATAGAAAATTACAAAATATTCTATATTTGTCTGATCAGTTATTTCTAGAATTCAGAACTGCTCATTAAATTTGCTGAATGTCTTCTGTAATATTTTACAAAAATTATTTCTGCAGCAAACCAAAAGTTCTACTCCTAAAAGACAAAACAAACAATAAACCATCTCCCATACTACTTTTTGCATTCCTTTATCATTCCTATATCTTCCCCACAATGCTGTTTCCTCTGTCTTTTCCTTCACATTATTATTTCTTCAAAGAACAGTCCTTGCAGATCTGGTGGGGTTCAGATAATGAAAGAGTAAAGAGAAAGCAAGCATGAACTTGTAAGACATTAGTGCAACCTGGTTTATTGCTAAATATATAGGACTAACCTTACAAGTGTTCTAGAAATCCCCACCAGCACCACCAGAAATAAATGTATGAATGACAGACTGCTCCATAAAATCCTGTAACTAAGCTTAGAATCTTTGGCACCAACCATAAATTCAAAGTGTGAAATGGGATTAGTTCATTCCCAGTGAATTAGTGTCTGTTTTAATAGGGTTCTAAATACATAATCATATAAATGCCAGTAAGAAAAATCTTAAACAGGCTTTTGCTGTGCAGTTATTTCCAATGTAGACTCGGGAAACCAGCCAGGTTCATTCACCTTTGGGAGCAATGCTTCAGACTTCTCCACAGTTGGACTTCTGTCTAACATTCCAGGCAGAAAAACAGACAGGTCATGGGTTTTATCAAGCTTTGTCGGATCTTTAAAGCATCACGACTTCCTTAATTTTTTCTGTCTCACTCTTGGATTTTTGTAGAGTGCTGATGCCAAAAAGAGAGCCTACAGAAGGTGTTTGATTTGGCCCATAGCCAATTTCTCAAACTTAGTAGGACATCTCATCCAGAGAGTGATACAGTCCTTTACAGGTAGAGAAAACAAGCTTCAGCATTCTTGGTTTCTTGAACTTGAGCCAGAACTGTCTGTGGCTATCTCGGTCAGCAGGATGGTGTTTTACTTAAACAATGCACTTCAGAAAATCATAGACTTTGTTTGGACAGTTCAAAACCACTGTTTTCTCTTGAAAAATTGTCTGAGGCCTTAAGTTTTCAATCTATGTGAGGCAGTCAGAAGAGCTCTTTTGAGCTGCTTGAAGTCCTAGTGTACACTGAACTTTGAAATGCTGTGTTCCAAAATAGTTAAGCATTTGATTTCAGCCATAAAGTGCACTGAAGTTCAGACAGAGCTAATGTTTTATCTATGGCTTGCTCCTTTTTGTTATATTTTATCTCATAAATATATATTCAAGCTCATCTGTATTTATACATTCAAATCAACATTAGAAAGTCTTCAGAAAGGAAATTCTAAATTACTATTAATTTCCTGATTATAAGTAGTGGGGGAGGAATCTAGATTATATATGTATCCCAGAGAAAATGAAAGTGTGTAAACAGCCATCTGAAGTACCTGATTTTTATTTCTGTTTGAACTAGTACATTATGTCTTTGTAAAGCAAATATTTTATTGACATTAAGCAAGTGAGCTTTGTGATTTAACCATTTAAGGGGGGAGGAATAACTAGTAGAATGACAAGCAAAATGACACAAACTAGAAGTTAAAAACTATTTTCATCATTTTCTAACTAAGATTTCTGAAATATTTTTATACACACAATTCAGCTCTATTTCTATTTTGCAGTCAATTACTATGTGAATATTTAAACACACACACTGATGTCAGGAAAACAGTCCAATGAGAGAAACATTAACAATTACTATGGGTACTACAAGAAGGAAATTCTAAATTACTAAGCCCTTGATTATAAGTATTAGGGGAACAATCAGATTCTAAGTGTTTTCTCCCCTAGAAACACACTACACATATTTTTACACAGATATCCAGGGCAAAATTATAGATTAAGAATTAAATAAAAGTCTATTTCTTTATAATAATTGGAGAAAACCTGTTATATCTAGTTGCAGGTATTAAAAAAACAGTCCTAACCACTGTGAAATTACATCTGAAAGTCCTTATTTCTGTCCCCTGGCTGAAGAAGAAGCCTAGTATGCATAGCTCAGGTACTGAAATCAACAGTGTTAGGTAGGTGACATGAACAAATTTGATCCTTTACTTGATTTCAAAATCAAGGAAAGTTTTGCCAATTTAAACACATTTTGGATAAATGTTTCTTTTATCAACAAATTCCTATAATGACTGTATTCAATTGTTCCATTTTTTAATTTAAGATATGAGGTATAATGTCACCAATAAAATAAAAATTAACCTGTAAAAGAGGTTTTTACTGAGAAAATATTAATGCTTTCTATCAAATACCGTCTCTCACTTTATAATTCTCTTCTAATAAGGTTATCATCATCACACATCTTCTGTTTTTGAGAAATTAAGAGAAAAAAATTTGCTTTCCAGTCATGGAAAGACTAGCAGTCTTCACCAGTCCTTCTAGCAGACATGATATAACAGAAATTCAGAAAGAATCTTGTCGAAGTGATTACCTTTTTGCAAGTGAAATTCTGGGTCTCAATGTATCCTACCAAGAACTTTATTTTGATGAAAATTTAATTTACCACACATTTCTCAATGGAATAATCCTTAATTATTCTGAAACCCACTATTAATCAAAACACTCATTGTCAGCATTAATTTTTTTACACATTTTCTGATTTGGTCTGCTCCAAACAAATCCTTCAGTATATTTCTGAATTCCCAGCTTCCACCAGCTGTTTCTACCACAAGTGACAGCTGGATAAACTAATAGTATGCCACAAAGAATAAGGAGCTTATTAAAGTTGTACTTTCTTTTCTTGTGTACAGTAGCACTGTGGAGGTTCCCTAGGCTATGTAATGAATAAATCAAAATAATCAAACGAGGAAGGAATTAAGTGCATGTGAAAGCTCATGAAAAGGGAGATCCTCTGAGATTTCCCAACCAGTCTCAACCTCCGGAGTTTTCAGATGTCCCAGGGTCTCTTTAATCCCGGACTCTCAGGCTTTACCTATTTTTTCTAGCATTAGTCAAACTCTATGTTTTACTTTTAGTTAGAAAATGAGACTCTGACATATGTTGCAATTAAAATATCAAGGTAAATAATTTCTCACCCAGTTCATTTATCCTTTGACAATGTTTCAGATTAATACCTCTAAATTATTATCTCTCATCAAAATTTCAATGTGCAGCGAATCATTTATTTTGAGAAGTTTAGAGATATCTGTAGTGATATGACAGACTGAAATTTTCACAAATATAATTACATTCACAAAAGTCCAGATATCAGATTTCAGAAGCCATATCAAGCTCAAGAATCTGCAAAACTGCTGGAGAGTAAAAAAATAGAAACAGAATAGAATAATAGAATCATTGGGTCATAGAAGTAGATATAAAAATTAACAGGTTATGCTAGTACACTAGCATAACCGTGATCAATTATTGTAATTATTGTAATATTAGATGACTTTCAGTGGCTTACAGGCTTTAAAGATGTGTATTACTGTGTAGCTATTGCTTAATTGCTTTAAAGAAATATCTGAAAGGATACAGCTATCCTTTTAAAGAAAAGGAAAAAAACCAAGGATAAATTGACATCAAAAATATTCTATATGGACCAAAGGAGGTGTTCAGCACTATAAGCAAATCAATTCCATTTGTTTTCCTTTCCACTAATGCATTTTTAATCAAAGTGTACTTCATTCTTACAGTTATTAATGATGGAGAACATATGGTGCTACATTTAGCTATGAAAGAAGTTAGATGCTTCAAATGAAACCTGAGAGACAGCAAACTGAATTGCAGAGGACACAGAAACAAGCTATGGCATTAGAAAATAGAAAAGAAATCATAAGTGTCTTTCCATATGTTTTGTCATTTACTTAGATCAGATCACAGTCCCCTCCAGTGAATTGAAGAGGTCTGAATAAAGCTGAAGGGCTGTACTAATAAACTAAAAAATACAGATATGAAAGGATAAAGAATACGAAATGTGAGAGAGCTGTGCAGGAAGGGAAAACATTCTTCCTCGGGCAATACATAACACAATGAATAAAAGCTGAAGAGGACACAGAAATGACAGGAAAAAGGAAACAAAATATCAGGTCACTGACAATGCAACACACAATGTCTGGAGAATATCACAGATCAAAAAAAGTAAAATTGAGTCATAAATTGATTTGACACTGTTGGTTTGCCTTTAATACTAAACCCACAAAGAGACCAAAACCATACCTGGCATAAATCAGTGATGGTTGGCTTGGATTCAGGTATCTCCAATTTTCTCTAAGGGACATTCTGAGTCCAAGGTTTTGGAAAAGAATTAAGGATTTGAAAATAAATAGAGATGCAAACAATTTGGATTTTTCACTGCAGCAATCATTCAAAAAAAGTGATACCTTAATATTGTCCATGACTTTGAATGTGAAAAAATACTCAGTGTTTCTAGTTTTTAAAAGGACAAGAAACTAATTCCTGAGAAGAGAGGGCAGGATTCATGGCCCTTGATGACAGACTTCTTTAAAAGTAATTATTTTGGTGACTTTGATGTAAGTGTAGGAACCACTGAAGACATACCTTGCTCCTATCTCTAATTTTTACTTGCTAGTTGCCTGAAATAAATATAAAAAGGACAGCTTGCTCTCAGTCTCCAAAACTGAGTGTCACTGAGCACTGAGAGGGTGATTCTGATTGTGGATTCTCTGTAACTTCACTTATATCAAACCAGAGCCACAGTACCACAAACAGCACTATTGCACTAGTGCACCAAATTCAGTCACAGAGCAAGATGTAATAAAGAACAGCTATTGACAGTGAAGTACCAACTTTCAGGATAAGTTTCCTGATGTTTTGCTGTCTTCAGTTTCATTCAGTTTTCAGGTTTTTTTTCAAGCTGTGGTACTTCCTGTTTTTCTTGCAATAGCTGCTTTTCAATCTGCAAAGTCTCACCAGGACACTTTTCTTTCCTTTGCACAGACCAGTAGTATGGAAAGGTTCAAGTGTCGTGTTTTGTCCACTCATAGCAGTAACTCCACATGTGCAATCTTTCAGTGCTGTACTGATGTGATTGGTGCAGTCTGGACCACAAACAGCCACACAACAAAACAATTGCACTGCAAACTCACTGCAGTCCAGTCTTCAGCAGCTCTCCCACATACAGCTGAAAGATTCTTCTATCCAGCAGCTGCCCAGAAAAGTCATCAGCATCCTACTCTGCCTAGTATGAAAACACAGAATTATATTCCATTCTATAGAATATATTATATTCTTAACAGGCATTATTCCAGACTGCCTTTTAGAAGGTTGTTAACACTGATTAACAATAAGTGACTGGATTTTTAATAAAAAAAATGATGGAAACCATAATATTTGTAAACAGGTAACCAGGTTAGAGTTAAAATTGTTAAAATAAATTTTTTACAAACATAAAACTCAAAATAATAATTTCAAAATTGGTCTTACTTATATCTCTGTGAACCCCTACTCTCTTTTGAATAGTAAGTTAATTTGTAAAATTCACCCTTTTTTTGCTACTACTTACACCATTTCACTGAAGTTCCTAAATATGTAAGATGTCTTGGTGTCTATTTCCACTTTTTACAGTGTATTTCAAACACTGTTTTTTAACTCTGGGAATAAAATAAAAGCATGAATGAAATTGTAGCGATTTCATCTTGAATCACATACTTGGTTCAAGATTTGTTGATCAACTGTTTTAAACTTTCAGGTGTTTAGCTGAGTAACTGTGAAGGTTTATAATTTGGAAGTGAAGGATGCCTGTGCAAAGCTCTTGAATGTCTTCCAAAGCAATGTGTTTAAACTGACTCTTTTCCTAACACAGGTCTTTGATCACTTGCTGGTGAGGATATAAAAGGTAATAAATGTATCTTCCATCTGTTGCTGCCGCCTGCTTACCTCAAAAAAAAAACCAAACAAGGATAGAATTCTAGTATTGTTTCCCCCTGTGTAATAATATAAGTTAAGCTTTTATGGAGAATAAAGTATTCACAAATGGAGGATATGGATCCTCCATTTCATCACTTAGATCTTTCAAGGGAGAGTCTTGGACTGAATAAATGAATGATAAGGAAAACATTCTTTTTATGAGTTTATGGGACAATAAAAGTTAAATAATATGCTCTCTTAAATTCAAATCTTATTTTATTTAGCTGCAGCTTGCCCGATGCTTAAGTAGATTCTTTTATTTATACACTGAAGGGTTATTCAGAATAGTTTCACCTTGAGGAGGACCAAGCAGTGGAGGTTGCTCAGAGAGGTGGTGCAGTTCCAATCTTTGAAGGCTTTCAAGACCTGATTGGACAAAGCTCTGAGCAATGTGGTCTGCTAACATAGCTGACCCTGCTTAAAGCAAGAAGGAGAGATGGAGAGACCCTGAGCTCATCAGGGTCATTTTTCATCAACTTTGTGAGCCTGTGAATTGTCCATAATGCAGTGTACACAACAGTTGCAACATCTTTGCATTTAGGACAAATCTCCCATTCCTTCTTTAAACAAATGAGTTAACTGGAAGCCAGAATAAGTTACCTTTTAATATCCTGCATGATTTAAGAAGGACAGTCAAGATTCAGAGCTACCTATAAGATTCAATTCATGTTGGCTTACTGGGGCACCTTTCCTCACTTCATTTTTTAGTTTGCTGCGTTACATTGGTGACATGGTATTTGCTTCAGATGGGAGTATTTTTGATAGACCCATTCCATTATTTCAGCTTTTTTTGGCTCTCCTTTCTCTTTCTAATATGCTCAAATTGTACTTTGTTAACTTCTCTCATCTTGTCCATATAATTCAATAAGATTAAACTGATTAACTTACGCGTATCATTTGAGTTCAGCTACTGGACATAATTCAGGGTTTTACATTGTTCCTCAAAAGGTTTGTTTGACTTGGGTTTTTTTGACATTCAAAGAAACAATTGGAGACAGGATGTCTAGAAAAAGATCCAACTTTAACAAGTCAGCTTATGTCTTGATGCTGCAACTCAGCTTTCTAATTGCTGCAAAGTCCAAATGGTTGGTCCTGGTTAATTGATACCTTTTGTTTCAATACCATAGCTTAACAATATTCTGTTACATTTGTAACAGAACATTATATTTATATTTATGTTTATATTTATGTTCACTTCTTCCCTGCCACAAAGAACATCATTGAGCATTACACTGAAATAGTACCCTAAAGCAGTTTGTAATGAAATATTCCTGTGGTGTGCAATCAAATACTGCTACAAACAGGTAGAACTACAATAACAAGAACTTACACAATACAAATTATTATTCAGCTCAGGCAAAATCTCTTCTCCCCTCTGAAGTTTACTTGGTTCAGAGTGTTTCTTCAGTAGACACAGTACTAGATGATTAATATATCAACCTCGCAGAATGAGAGTTGATTTAGTTTTGAAATACATGAAAGTTATACAAATGTTTCTGCCTTAAACTCTTCATTTAACATTTCCCCATATGGCAGATGAGCTGCAAAATCTGGTGCAAAGATTCTTATTTATTGATGTATTTCATTCCACAAATGGAATTTGTAGCAGGTGTGCTTGAAAGTCAAGGAAGCATGAGGAAAGCAAGTAAAGTCTATATGCTGCAAGCCACATAATGCCAGTCAATTTCCAGTGTTTACTGTAGAACAGATTTCATAAGGTTGTAGACAAAATATATTGGAAGATTAAAAACAGATAGTCCATTCTTTTTGAAGAAATCCAAGTGAAAAAAAAAAAACAAAAACCCAACAAACAAAAAACAGAAGAGAGGATACAATTAATAGAATATTTGTACATTTTTATAAAACATTGAAATATCTCTTCTATAATAGGAAAAAATGATCTGAAGTGCCAAAGCTCTCTCCTTTCTTTAATACTATTCTCAAAGTTGTGTTCAGATAAGCTGGGTTGGATGGGGCTCTGAGCAATATGGTCTGGTGGAAAGTCTCTGGCCATAACAGGTGAGTTAAACTAGATGCAGTTTAAGGTCCCTTCTTACTTAAACCATTATATGATTCTATGGTTCTATAGTTGCAATAACTTTACATTCACAAAACAAAATATGAATCTTCAAAGTATTAAAACCACAAAAGATGTCATAAGGTTAATTTATACCTCTCATATTAGTGACATCACACACCAGGATCAATCTGAAAGATTTTAGATGAGTTTTCATGGCACCCAAGTTAAAGGTTCTTGTCCTCCTGAGAAAACTTTTTTCTGATTATTCATGGAACCTTTGAAAACTAGCTAAGCCAGCTGATATTTTAAGCGTGCAGCACTTATCATTCCAGCACCAAAGATAGGCTTGAGTGAGAAAGCAAGTTGTATTTGTAGCTTCATTATCACTCCAGAATTTTGCTATCTTCAAATCTAGTTTCACACAAAGCAAAATATGCATTAACCTCACATATGAATTGTGATTGCCAAAATGTGCTTTAAGAGTGAAATATACAATTCAACACAGCTAGAAGATTCATGCTGAAGCAATCTTTCTTCATATATTGTAGCTGGAGTCAGCTTTGAGTAAGAAAGTGAGTTGATTGAGAGGCCAGTGGGACCTGAGGAAAAAAAAAAAAAAAAAGTAGACATCTGTGCTTGTCAGCCTGTATATAAGAGTCAAAAACCAGCACAACTGAGTTTGAAAACAGGGGACCAAGTTATGAGAAAACTTTGTTTTCATTATGTCCAACCTCCTGCTCCCCACTAGTGTCCTATCTGACCTCCGATAGCAGCACTGATGTAGCTTTCACAGCCTCCCTCAGGAGTTTAGCCATTTGGCTCATACAGTTCAAAATCTTTTCTTAATGTCTAGCCTAAACATTTCCTTCCTTAGCCTCAGGTCACTGATCCTTGTCCTACATCTTCTGAGACTGTGAATAATTTCCTGCATTCAATTTCTACTGCTGTATTGAAGGCATGAGATTGAGAAAAAGACAGGAAAAAAAGAGTAAAAAAGGTCTCTCTAGTCCAAATCCACCCCCGCTTCAGCTTTCCCACAGATTGTGAGTTACAGCAGAATTATCAAGGTTTTCATACTTTCAGTTTTATCAGAAAGTTGGAAAGATCAGCCTATTGTATAGTACTATTAAAGTAACACTCGCTGCCTTGGATTAAACAAAAACAATCAATAGATGAGGCCCATCAAGCACTGACAAGGAGCCTTTTCCTTTTTTTCTCTTTCCAGTTAATGGAGGGGAGCCAGCCAGCCAAATATACTCCAGTCTAAAAGAGTTTTAAATGAAAAATCTTTGCAATGTAAGCTTGAATACTGCTGTTAAGGCTGAAAAAAAAAAAAAAGAAGATAAAGTACTATGTCATGAATTTATGTGAGGAAATTAAAATTCATTTCCACATTGTATAAACAGATGACAAACTGGTTGTTTCAAAAAAATAACACAGGGATGAATTGAACTACAAAGCTTAAAGAATTAACCATTTGCATTAGGATGCCAAGGTTTATGGAAATCTGAGTCAGATCACAGAGGCAATGAACCACTGGGCATGCTTCATTATTCATGCCAGTGGACTCACAGTTGGGGAAATACTGTAAAACATAGATCACTAGTACCTGTTATCTCTATCTCCCCCTCTAACCACCCCCCCCCACCCCAAGAAAAAAAAAAGAACAAAAGAACAAAAGAGCATTCAAAAAATCACATCCGGTGAGTCTGTGATCCTATGAATTGCAATTAATGAATGTTGGTTATTTATCCTGCATTTTACTTGAAATATTTGATCTGTTGCAAAACTCTATAAAGTACTTGAAGCAGCAAAGAAATTAACCATACCTGAACAGAAAACAAGCTTTCACAGACAGTTGGCTTCTTATGTTCATGTGATATTGCCTGAGCTCATCCCACGTAGGATAAATGTATCAGGAAAAAAAAAAAGGATGAAAAGTTAAAAGTTTTGGCTTATTATCCTCAGTGTATTCTGGGGTTGGGGTACTAATATAATTTTATGGCACATGTTTTCTATTGCTTTGGTTTATTATAGTAGATAGCCACTACAGCTAAACAGGGCAAAACATATCACAATTTAAATTTTCATGAAGTGCAGAAACACTTACACTTCATGCCTAATGTTTAAGTTGATATGACAGATAATTTTCCTCCATGAAGATCTGTTATACTCAGAAATTTCAGTTAGAGCTTCCTCACCCATCTCCATCAAGATCCATGGCATAAGTTTACTTCAGCCTGTTCCTAAACTTGTTAAAATGTAGATAAGATATTTATGGACATGTACTCTGAGAGAAAAATTCTGCAGAATTTATTTGGTTATGGTGATTAGACAGTTATTTAAAATTATTCATCTATGATTATCTATTTCCATTCATTCAAAAAGACAGTGTTCATTATTAAAAAAAGAAAGAAAATCCAAACTTATTTCCCCAGCAAACATGAAACTTCAGTGAAAAGAAACTCACAATTAACAATGACAAATTATGTTGAGCTTATGAAGTATACTGCATTTTACATTAAGACTTTGACAGGATTAGATTGATAACTGTTTAAGTGAAATGGGCAGAACTAGAGAGGAAGCATATCAATGCAAACATATTTTGTCCCTGATGGGAAAAAGGATTGAGGTATTTGGGACATTGTCTTGATACTGAATAAAATTTTATCTTTTAAAACATCTAGGTTCTTCAGTCTAATAGACTTGATGGCTTTCCATGACACCTGACACCTTACCACAGAAGATTTGAACAGGGCATTTTCGGATCTTGTATAAGAGGTTTACCATTTTAATATGGATCATATCTGCCTCCATATATACTACAGATACCAAAGAGAAAAACATCTCTATTTCTTACTAAGATGAAAATGGCAAATTAACTGTATTGAAACTGCTTTAGGATGCATTCTCAGTTAAGCTGTGAGCAGAATAGAGTCTGTACTACACATATTAAGCCTGTGCATTAGAGACTTTGTCTTTCCTGTAGCTATTCAGAGATAGCTTTATTTTGTTTTGTTTTTCATTTCTATTTTGTGAGTGCTTAAGTTCAAGTTTGAAGAGACAAAACATTTTTCAAAAATCTATCATTTATATTGAGTGTATGGGAACATCTTCTGTATCAAGCTTTTATCATGCACCTCTGCCTCAAAGTAATAATGGGTGTGAGAGACAACTGGATGTTGTTCACTCTTTTCTCTAGTGAGAAAGGATGGAAGCAACATTGCTCAAAAAATCAACTTTCTTCTGATGCCTGCAGAGCAAAGAGGAAGCCTTACACTGGTTGCAAGTGGAGTGTCCTCAGACATTTCTTTCCCCTCATGTTACACCCAGCTTTTAATAACTGACTTCAATAAACTTTGTTTAATAACATCATCAGGAGTAGAAAATGATGAAGTAGCTAAGATGGCATTCCCTAAATCAGCTTAAATATTCATGGATTTTCCAAAAAATATTTTAGATTTTCTAGTCTGAGTCTGCTTTACCACTTTACCACACTTACTTATTTGACCTTTCAAATAATGTATTCGGTACCAAAAAAAAAAAAAAAAAAAAAAAAAAAAAAAAAAAAAAAAGAGGAAAAGAGGACTTTTTATAACCTGAATTTATTACCCAAAACGTCACTTTCCAGCAAGAATCCTGATTACAATGAAATAACCCACAAAAATGAAACAGTTTACCTGTGGATCAATTTATTGTGGCAGCAAAAAACCTAATAATGGGCAAAAACACATTCAAGGTTTGTGATATCATCAGGAAAATCTGCATGGAAACTAACATTTAATGATGAGTAACACATAGGGGTAAATTAACAAATTATTTATAAAATCAAAATTTTCCAATGTCTACTTCATGGAGAACAGTCATGTCTTTGATTATAAATCTTCAATCTGAGATACAGCCAGTGTAATATCAGTCCAAATAGTCCTGCAAGAACACGACTGCAGACCCTAGAGACACTTAACAATAGGACTGGGTTGCACAATCAAATACTGTTTGGACCCTCATTTTGTCCCACATTAGAAAGCAGAAATAGACTCATACAACTTTTAAAAGAAGAAATGCTTGTAGAGGGAACTGTATTTGCATTTATGGATATTGCATATCATTTATATATGTTTATATACATATATAAACAAGGAGAATCTGAGCTAGAGGATAATCTGAAATAAAGCTTCAGGGGCAGAATAGCAGACCATGAAAACCTAATCTACATGCCTCCAGCATCAATATTAGCCCTTCCATTGTCCATTTCAGACTGTTTCATTGTCCTTTCCAAAATGAAGCGCTGAGACATCTTATCTTCTAGCTGTTCTTTCATTGTATTTTTAAATGATATTTTATTTCCAGTATTTTAATTTTTATTCATAATACTCTTCTACTGTTTTATTGTCCATTAACAATTGCAGAAGCTTTTGGTAACATTGGTTTCATAACAGTACAACACAGAAAGTGACTTTTCACAAAAGCTCCAATGGTGCCTGTAAATTAAACTGTATTATACTATCTATTTCAGATTCTACTTGTGTTTGAGAAAGGGTCTTTCAGGATCTACCTGATTCCTCTTGCTGAATAGTGGTCACTGCAACTTGATTTTCCTGCAGCAGCTCCATCCTTTTTACCTTAAATGTTGTCCCTATCTTTCTACACATGCATTTTCTCCACTATGTGTTAATATAACTTGTTGAAAGGGTAACTGTAATTTACTTTGTAGGGACAAATAAAACCAAATTGCCTTGCTCAACCTGCTTGTTTGTCTTAGTCTTTTTTACCTCCACACTTCATCAGAAAATATGTTCAGTAAAACAGCAAAAATACACGAGAACTGGGCACTTCTAGATCCAGAAATATTTTCTATGAGTAATGGAGCTCCAAAATTAAGACCATCCCACGCTCCTCATGCAGCAGAGCTGAAAGCGGCTAAATTCTAATTTTAGCATTTCCATGCACTTAGAGGAACAGGCAGAGTGAAACTGTGATGCCTTTGACAGCACAGTCCATTCATAGATCCACCCTTCCCACTCCACATCAGCAGCCCCCTCAGAGAAGCTGCTGTTTCAGGAGAAGGAAGGGTATAAATGGATGTAGAGGGATGCTGCTGTCAGTCCAGGGAACTCGTGGAAGCCTGGGGTCAACACTCCTCTTCTGAGCTGCTTTTCCTGCTTTGTTCCAGTTGTGTTATATAACACCGGAATTCTGGCTCCTCTTTGCCAAGCTGTGGGCAGCCACAGGTGGAGGCACTTCACCACTTCAGTGGCATTTAGACATAGATTTTACTCCAAGGTCAAAGCTTCACTGGGGACTCTCTTAATTTCTTAAGACATTAATGAAATTAATCATGTTTTCTGCAAAGATTCCTAGGTGCATTATTAAATTAAATTCCAGTACTAATGTTAGGCAATTTTAATTGTTAAAAACAAAAGAAATGAAGAAAAAAGCTAACCTCAAACAGTAGTAAAGAATATATAGTATGTTACTGACAAAAATGTAGTGGCAGAGATTTATTTTTACTGTGCATTTCAAGCAGGTTTTCTTTTTTTTCATTCTTCGTGTTTCTTCCAAGTTGTGCACATTTACTAATCATAATTACCAAAAGCTTTGATATTTAATAAGCTTTAAATGCGAGTAATTTATTGCAGAATCTGATGTTAAATTCCTTTATTTTGTGCTTTTTGTGCTGTAAACATAACTCTGTAGACACATTGTGCTCTCAGTGACTGTGCCCAAACAAGATGGACATGGACAGCTCTCAGTCCTCCCAGATCACACAGGTCAGCTCAGGTCGGTTCTAAGTGCAGCACATCTTTGAAGTTAGCTCAGTATACTCTACAATGCACTTATACACACCACAGATGAGTAGTTCCTGGTGGAAAAAAAAATAGCCTGAAAAACAAGAAAGCAAGCTGGAAATATGACATCAATAAACCATGACCTATCTGGGATATTTTCAGCCAAATGAACATGTTTCATTCTGTACCATGTGACTGTGTATATCTCCACATTTTTTGCATGTTTTCAGCCCACATCCTCTATTTTTGTGTAAGGTACAGTAATCCAGATATCTCATATTTCCCATATTGTCCAACTCAGAATCTGCTTCTTTTTGCACATACCATAGAAATGTTATTTTCTTTGTTTTTTTCCCATGTTTCCTGGTTTCTATCTCCTTCTGCTCCTAAAATGTAAGTTAGCCTCTTACCTAGATTCTACTGTTAAATAATTGATTTCCTGAAGTGGCACAGGGAGCAATAATGTAATCCAATGGATAGACAAAAAGAAAAACTTCAGGCTTGTCTCAGCTATGCTAGGAGACAAAAAGGAAAGTATGTAGCATTCCAAAGCATTCATATCTGTCATTCCTCAGGCCAGGTTTCCAAAAAGAGGGGAACTTAATATATTTCAAAACAATTCTCTGCAAGGGTGGCTGCCCACTGTTCTTCCTGATCCCCCACACATGTCAAACATAAACTTCTCTTTAAGTTTTTTTGGTATTACACTTCTATAATGCTTCTGTTATTAGTTACAGCACGTGTAGCAGCCCTGAGCTTTACAAGAAAAATTAATTATGATTAATAATTGCAGAAAAGAGATGAGTGAAATTGTAATGTGTACCTAAGGGAGGATTGGCTTGACTTCATTCTGATCATGAAGCTGGGATTTCTCAAATGAATAGGTATAATTTTTGTGAAGTCAGCTAAAAAAAGTTAATCTTTATTTTACTCTGAAGGTACATTTAAGAAAAGAAAAAAAAAAAAAAGCATGTTCTCAGTTGAAGTTTACTCCCCTGCTGTGACATTCAAGAGGAGAAAAAGGCTTAATCACCAAGAAAGTAAAGCTTTAAAGAATTCAGTTATGTATTCATTATTCACAAAAACACAGTCAGTGATTTCATAAGCAACCAGACAATTAAGGAGTTCAACAAAAACTCAATAGGGACCTTTAACAGAGTCAAAGATTGGATTTCTAAAAAGGTTCTGAGTCACAACTTCCTCAGCTGCTTTCTTCATGGGAAATAAAGGGAAGGAGAAAGAGAGAGGGTGAGGGACTGAGAAGGGAAGGAAATAAGAAAGGGAATGAAGGAGGCATAAAAACGTATATAAAAATCAAAATTGCTTTACTGGAAGATTCATATTATGGAAATTTTAAAACCCTATCTTAATATGAGACTAATTGTGATGTTCTGCATCTTTAGTTGTACAGCTGACTGAACTAGAAAATTAAATATTTAATAAATTTAAATTATTGACTACTTTCTTGGAAACAATTTAAATGTTAAAAAGAAAAATTAAAGAAAAAACACACATCTTTTTACATTTGCACAATATTTTTTTTTTCTTTCTAAAGCAAATGCATCAGAAAGAAGCTCTTTCCAAGGGATATCATCCTTTCATTTCTTCTTGTTCTGATAACAAAACCAATAGCAGTCTGTGATTCAGGATTGCAAATTGTGGCTGAAAATGTCCAGACTGAGTGTTTGTAACTACTCTTTCTGGACTGTTCAGGCTATTGGTGATATGTGCACTTTGAATTTCAGAGTGCAGTGTAATAGTCCTTTCCTCCCTGGAGATAACTCTGAAGTAATTGGAATTGCTGCACATGAGCTGATGCTGCTAACACCAGCTAGAGGAATGGAGCTCTGCCTTAGAGATTAGGCCACCAAAAGTACAAATGAGATAGAAGAACCAAAATAGCTATGAGAAAGGAAACAGGTGAGCAAAATCTGCAAAAGGGGAAAAAAGGAGACAAAAGGTGCAGATGACTTCTGATGGGTACTCTGAAACATCTCTTCCCCTCCAGACCTGCAGTCTAGCACAGTCTATGTAATGCACAATACAGGGCTGGGGGGTTTGTTGCTTTTTTATTTGTTTATTTAACTTCTTTTTAAATGCGTAGTTCCATTGATCTATTACTATGATTTATGTGGCTTATTTTGATGGGCAGATCTAGGTGTTTCACATGAACTCCGGGATAGGACTGGGATGATATTTTTTTAGGATATGCTGCCCATTTGCTAATTCTGCATGACTTTATCATTATTTTGCCAGAACAGTAACCCTTAGCTCAGAGTTCCACCAGGAAAACCTTTAATTTTATTATTTAAGTGCCTAACACTGAAGGTAGTTGCAACTTTAGTTTTCACTGTGGGATATAGATTAAGATTAATAGGTTATTAGCTGGATAATGTTTCTTCTTTTGAGTATTGACTATCTGTCAGATCTGTTGTTGAAGGATATTACTCTCTTATCAACATCATTTTCCTTTTCAGAAAGGAAAAATTTAAAGCAGTTATCAGGGTGGCTAGAAAGGCATCTCTAAATCCTCAGCTAGTATAAACTAGGTGTGTAGGAAGAAGAAAGAAGTATTGCCATGTAACTGGGGGAAATGTGCCCCCATGCCCCCCATCTCTTTGTGAAGCCACAGCCTTAATCAACCCTTACCGAGAGATCCCCTGCATTGTGTCATAACACTGGTCATGGCACCTCACATGCACACAGATGTCTGGAATGTGTTATGATGTCTGCTACCTCCAGAGACACCGAGGAGAGCACCAGGTGTGCTACCTCTTCCAAACTGAGCAATTAATTTCTGTTGTTTTCTCTGCGTGGCTGTGTTTTGTAATTTTGACAAATGGTTATCATTGGTAATCACAACTGCTTGCTGATATTAATCTCTGAAAAATTACACCGTCTTGTGTTTTCTTCATAACTTTATGGTATCAGGATGGCTTATGAAACTGTTTATCTAGCTACTGGTTTTGTTTCCCAAGCCTGTGCCAGCCAGTATTTCATTGCAAATTTGTGGAGGTGAGTGATGTAAACTGGTGGCTGAGAAGCTGCTCTTCTTAAAGCCATTGAAGCAAAGAATTCATCACAAAAAAGTTGTTTAATTAATTTCACAAGGACTGGATGTTTTTAGCAGCCCAGAGTTCTGTATTCCCACAGCCATAATGCAATCAAGTATCCAAAAGAGTTTTTTTAATGGAAGTTTGAAAATCACTGATCAAACTTTTTTCTCTGTCATTAACTGTCAAAATTTCAAACTAAACACTCCTGCCCCAAAATGCAATAAAAATATTGTGACACTACAGGGTCAAATATCCCCTAATTGACATTGTTGTCTACTTAGGGTTGTGAAGGTATGTTGAAAGGCGGAAGGCAAAGAACAGAATGGATGCTATATTCAGGGTGGTTACTCTGAAATTTTAGAAAATGCACTTCAAGCAGTAACCAATGTAGGTAACATCACAGATTTTGCCTCTGACTGAACTTAGTATAAGAAATTAATATTCAATGGCTCAGACCTGCTGCACTTATTACAGGAGTATTAGTAACATGCTTTGCTAATTAAGTTTAACATTTCTATTTCTCTCCCAGCCCAGAGTATTTAATATAGTTTAATGAAAAAACTGGTTATCCAGAGGTCAGCCAAATAGATTTCTAGGACCAATCACAAGATTTTGATGCAATCAGATAAACAGGACAATATTTTGGATGTGTGGACAGGTTCAAATGTTGTATCTCACTACAGAAAAGCAAGCCTAGGTCTCTTCTCTCCTGAGAAACATAACCATAGTCTTTTACATTATATTCCTCACTAAAAGCAGCTTAAGAATTGCATATAAAAAAATGTTAAGAATATAAGCTTAAAAACACCAATATCTTGTACAAGACTTTATGGAAGTATGAAAAGATAAAAGCATTGGACTTTTTTTTTCTTCAGTGTTCATTCACAATGGCTTTAATGTAGGTTTTGATATAACAATTTCATCACTGTTATTCAATGGCAAGTAAGGACATCTTAGAATTGAAAAACCTAGTAAATAAAAACACCCATGGTGCTGTGTCTTGCAAGGAAACTTCTCCTGGCAAATTCAGAATTAGAGGTAGCGTCTCACAAGCACAACTTCACTTTCTTATGAGATGCTTACTTACATCTCCTTCCAGACAAGGTGAATAGTTCACTTTCAGTAATTGCTAAGAACCACAGAGGTGAAGAGTTAAAAATAGAAACAGAACAAGGAATCTGAGAATGGCATAAGAATCTGGAACAGTTACCAACATGGTCATCAGAACTCTAAACAAACAGTTTTACAGAGCCAGCTTTAAATGCCAAGCAGTAAAATAGCTCAGAGACACGTTTGTTCAGTCCATTTTCTCTTATTAGGGCAGAATCTGGGAAGTGGTGAATGAATTCCTTGTATTGCTTTGTGTGCATGACTTTTGCTTTATTGTTAAACTGTCCTTATCCTGACCCATGAGTTTTCTCACTTCTTCTCTTCTGATTTTCTTCAACATTGTTACAATCTGATTTTTCTGATTTCAGAAAAGCAAAGAAAGCTAAATCTCTGAGTATAAACCAGAAAGAATTTTGAAGATTCAAAATATACACAAAAATGATATTAAAACCAAACAAGGTTAAATGCTGGTGCCAAAAAATTGAGGCATTTTATTTACTAATAAAAGAGGCAGAGGAAAAGAAAGCAAGAAAGAAAGAAAGAAAGAAGGAGATCGGAAAAGAAGTGTGTGTGGGGGCTGGAGAACAGGTTGTGAGTGGCAGGAGTTAGGTGAAGCATCTCACCCATCTGAGGGTCTCAAGGATGTCTCATTGCTCCCCTCCATCTGGTTTTCTTTCTGGCAAGGGTTCCCCACTGCTGCTGTCACACGCAGTGCCACGCTGCCACACGCCAAGAGTACAGAATTCCGTGGGTCAATATACATTTGGCCCAATGCCCACGGGTCCCCCCTTGCAGCGGGACAGTTTGGCACTGTCCCTGGCACCCTGAGGGTGCGTTGCATCGTGCTGCAGTGCCCTGGTGTAGGGTCTGGGGACCGCTCTGGGGAGCCTTTGATGGGCCGTGTCACCCCTTGTGCTGTGGATAAGCTTTTCCCCGCTGTGAATAAGCTTTCCCCAGGTGAAGGGCCCCACAGCTGGGCTCCACTGCACACCAGAGGATGGGCAATCACTGCCTCTGACCAGAGGTTTTCTAACACACACTCAAAGCCTCCATCCCCCCACCCCTGGGTGCGAGGGTCTGTGCGAGCCTGGCAGCTGGTCGCCCTGGGGCTGTCATCTCCTCCTGAAGGAGTTAGGCTTGTGCTTTGGGAAGGTCCCCTTCCCAGATTTGTTACATTATCTTATCCTCAGTGAACGCTGTGGGGCCTCACTTGGAAGGCCTATTCAATGTGGTGGTATTCTTTGCAGCTTTCGTGATACAGTTCTGCTATAATAGGCAAAAGTCTTTCATGAAAATATTTAAGTCATAAAATATATCAGCTGTGTGATTCTCAGTTGTGGGGTGGGGTTAAACCATGAGTTTCTTATATATCTAAGTTTTTTTATAGTTACAATTATTTTTATGAGTCATAAAATCTACATTTTAAGATCCTGCTTCAGAATAATACTTTTAAATCTGTGAGAAGTTCTGTGACATTAACTTAAGTAAAATATTTATTATATTTCTCATTTAAAGTGCCACAGTATCACCACCTGATAACTACACTATCAGCTTTAAAAATCCATTTTCACCACAATTCCTGAACAGTGGAAGAGCAAAATCAAATATGTTCCTCAGGCATTCAAATGTAACTCTTTTTCTGAATATAGAGAAAACCTTTCTGCCTCCACCCTTTCAGAAAAACACCAAAATATTAGGAAGCCATTTATTCAAATTGCAGAGTTCAGTCATAAATGTTATGAAAATTAGTGGGGTCAAGAAAAGACTAAATTCTGATACTTACATGCATTAAAAAAAAAATAAAAAAAATAAAAAAAAGATAAATAATTGCAACACCAAGTCTACCAATATCTAAAAAGCATCACATAATTCATAAAGCAATGCTTAATACAATAGTTTTGAAACTTTGCAGAGGAAAATGACTATGTGTAGTTAATCAAGTGGCAGAAAATATCATAGGAAAAACCCCATTTGTGTAGCAAATCTCTTCATATAAAATTTGTTTAATATATTTTTATGGCAGTATTGTTGTAGTGTTGAATCAAGTATTGGCCAGGATGTGAAAATTTAATAAATTAGTACTTGGGGATTGTAAGACTAAGCATCAGTTTCTCCTATGAAGGTCTGAAGTGGCAAAGATGATGGGAAATAGTATTGGATAGCTCCAATTATTTTTTTTTTGTTTCAGTCGTCCTATAATTGCAGCCAGCCTTTGAGTAGTTATAGGTTGTCCAAGAATATCTGCATCCCCACAGGACCCATAATCAACATTTTCCAGTAAGCTTACTAAAGTAAATCTAACCTCTAAGTAAATGTAAAACACCAAGTGTGGTAGTTATGTTGTCACACAGAAAGATTGCAGAGTTTTTCAAGGTCATCGTTCCCATGTTCATAGTAGCTGAGAATTTGCTAAACCAGAACAGCTGCCCCCCTCCTCCTGCATTTGGATTAGATTAAGACAGGGAAAATCACAAACATCGATCCAGTCCTTTGTGTCTTAAACATGAACTTCCATAATAGCCGATGTAACCACTAATATCCCATATTCACTGATAATGAACAAAAAATCAATTACAAAATTTACTCCTGCAGCACCTGAATCTTAAAACATCTTTTATCTGCTGCCAAGTTTGAAAGACCTTTGCAGTTACAGCTGGTTAGAGATCTTCTAACTTCCAATTCTAACTTTGTACTTGAGTCTCTTATATACTTTGGTCAGGCATCCGTACTGACTTTTAGGTTTAAGTAGTTCTATTCCTTCCTTCACATCTACCCCTTCACATCTGAATGAATTAAACAACACCAAATTCATTTTAATTTATTTTTTAGCTGAGACTGTGTAAGCAAAGTTCTAAATCTCTCTTCTCAGATAAATATTGCATTCCCCTAATTACCATAATAGCTGTTTCCTACACCTGTTCCTTTATCATATAAACCTTTCTTGAAAATAGGTGACCACAACTGTATGTAGAATTCTGAACAAGTGCCTTGTAAAATGCAATTAGTATTAACCTGGCTCTGCTTAAAACATTCTTCCAGAATTTCACAATCCTCTTTTACTATATAAGCACCACAGCTATTTGGTCACTTCTTAGGTCCTCACTGGTTAGATCCTCAGTTAAAAATAATAAAAAAAAAAAACAAGTATTGTTCTTCAATTTATGTTTTATGTAAACTCATTGAATTTTCATTATTTAAGGGATAATGTTTTGTTCAAGGAATTGTTAATGTATAACATAAAAAGAATTTTTTCTGATTTATTAATAGGTTACTTTAATAGGTCTATAAAATATGAAAATAAAAACTTACTCTCAAAGTCAAGGAAATAGTGTTTTGAAGATATTCCAGTCCATTTCCTGATGAGATTGGAATTATACACATTCTCACAGAGTCAGTTGTTTTGGGTTTTTTTCAGAAGAAACAGGGAATAAGAAAAAAAGTCAGGAATCTTCAAAATAATAGACAAATAAGAAACTGTTAAATATGCCATACAACTCCTAATGCATTCCTAGATTGCAGAATGACCTTAAAGTGACTGCAAATATTCTATATTTTAGGTGAAATATGGATGACTTCAACACTTAAGGGTTTGGAACGCCTGTTAAAAGCTGGTGACATCTTAGCCATGACTTTTCTCACTTCCAGAGATCATGAAAGACAGCTATAAATTGCTCTGCAAGTAAGAGGAGTACAAGCATGACACTGTATAAACTTCTGAGCTAGAGTATCTGTCAACTTAACGCTCCTTTGAATGACTGGCATGACACTAATGAGACAAAAGAAGTACATGATTCATTAAAGGACAGTGTACATTAAAGCATGGCAAGATTGGAAATCAGAAAATAAACTGTTACAGAAAATTTGAAATTTTCTGGTCCAGAATGCTTTCTTTTTTCTCTTCTCAAGCTTTTTTTCTTCCCTTAACCAGCAGGTTTTTTCCCTTCTTCCCCAAAACCAGATTGTATCAAACAGTGAATGACTTATAAATCACACACATTTGCCTCTTCCATTCCTACCTACTCTTCCTCCTTCACATTAGAAGTTTATGGGTCTTTTTTTGAATACTGATTCTTGTGAGCTGGTACAGACTGATTTTTAGTTCAGTTCCTTTCTTTCAGTGCAGCATGTGAGGCCACAGTTGAAACACTAGAAAAACCTTATTCTGGTTGTTGGTTTCTCACTTCTTCCTTGTGCTTTGTTTAGTGCTTTTCCAAGTGTCCTGTGGCTGTGCTACCTAGGAATTCATCACACAGTAAATCTGGTTGAACAAAACCAAACTCAGTCTTTTGACAGAAAATCCAACTATACTCAGGAATAGCTGCAGGGGCAGCTTGGGCCTTAACTGCCTTTGTTCCCCTTATTTACTTGTTTTTGATGAAAAAGCAGTATTTGCATAGGGTCACGTTCCTACCTGTTCAAGATAACCATGACCACCTTTCCAATGTCATTATCCAAAACTGTTATCAAGGTCCAGGTTAGCATATTATTTCCCCAGAGCATTATGAACAAGAATAACTATATCAGATATTATAAAAATCTGAATGATAGATCAGATTTTATATCAGATTAAATAATGTCTCACAATAAAAGACAATTACAATCTAATGTCAATATATGTAAAGCTCAGGATGCCTTCAGGCTATTTCTTATTCCCAGCTATAGTCAAGGAGCACTTTCATTCCACTGTTATTTTTATGAAAGCTAATGATTTGTCATAATTGATAAATGTATGCTGCTAACAGCCACCTAAAGAATTTATGCTTATTCTTGGACAAAGGTAAAAAGCTCTATACCAGTTCAATCACCCAGCTCAAAATAAAGTATAGCTGGCATGAAACTTATTCAAACACTTTTATTTATCCTGTGTCACTCATAGTTCTACTATGCAAAATATTAACACTGTTAAAAAAGTTCAGTTTCCAGCATGATTATTTAGCACAAAAAAAAAAATAATTATCTAACGACTAATTTTCTCTAATGTCCTCCCTCCCTCCCTCCCTCCCTCCCTCCCTCCCTCCCTCCCTCCCTCCCTCCCTCCCTCCCTCCCTCCCTCCCTCCCTCCCTCCCTCCCTCCCTCCCTCCCTCCCTCCCTCCCTCCCTCCCTCCCTCTCTCTTTCTGTCTCTATCCCTCTCTCCTTGCTGTTTCCTTGTATTTCTACCACCCTATTTCTATCAATTGGGAAGAAATGTCCAGTCTTCCATAAATTAAAATCAAAAAAACTTGAGACATTTTAGAGAGATTACTCTGAGACAAGTCTGCTTATCTGTACTGGAGAAGTAACTCATGTGCTCTAGAAGTATTAACAAAAATTATTCTTCTCTGGAACTGTTTCTGAAATAATCATCTTTTACTCATGTACTGTACTGTAGAGTACATGTTACAGTGAAATCCTAATCACTATTTATAGCCAATAACTAAATGCTTAAAATGAATGTTTATATATTTAATTTAAATGTACAGGCTGTTATTTTTTTATTTTTTTAACACAAAAGTAGTAGGAAATCAGTGCTAGAGTTTCAGCTGAATTAGAACTCTATAAATCACTGAAAGTTAGGTTCCAGAACAAGTTGAATCATTCGCCATTATTTTATATTCCACAGAAACAGATAGGCTTCTCTACAGGATGACTCATTCATCAACCCTCATGATCTGGATAGCATAAAACATCTTTAAAAGTGTCTATGTTTTTTCACTGAATATAGAAGGCCCTTAGACTAACTATTACATTTCCAAAGTTTTTTTTCAGATTAATCCTCCTTTTTTCTGTTTATTCAGATCTTCCTAGATTATCAACTACATGTACAGTGACAATGACACCAACCCCCATGATTGAGCATTTCAACACTACCGATTCCCTGTCTCGGCACAGAGATAAGGACACCATGTGCTGGTTTTGCCAATGCCCAGCAAAGTTTGTTCCTGTGTCAGTGCTCCGGACACAGATTCAGTATGTCCAAAAAACCTGGCGTTTCTATATATGCAAAATTTGAGAAGGGGTGGCTGGAAGGCTTATCGTTCAAGGAGTTCTTTGTCAATACCATACTGAATAAGCAGAAATATATTTTTCATCTCTTTTGCTAATTATTTCACTGCTGTAAAATTTTGTTTTCTAGTGTATGGATGCTAAATCTGAGCCACAGTGCCTGTACAAATTACAGGCCGCCTGGCTCCTCGGGCTGCCTGAGAAAATAGCCTGGGAAAAATATGAGAAGGAATTAAAACAATTCTCAGAGATACTAAACAGCCTTGGAGGTGTTGTTTTGCAACCTGTTGTTTCTCCTTGCAAGAGAGAGTCAGGGGGAGCAAAGTGCCCCTGACCAATGATGGTGGTGTAGTACTTTGTTAACCAATAAGAGTTTCCTTTCTGTACTTTTCCACGTATCCGTCTATAAGACAGAGCTGAAGCAATAAACTGGGAATTCTCCTGTCGTGACTCCCTTGAGAGTCCATGGTCGTTCTTTCTAGCCGTTCCCAATCGGAACGACACTAGTGCAGTGTCTTAACAATGTCACAGTGCTAATATACAGTGGCTGGTAATCTAACCTACTACATGAATAGCTGTGAAATGGTTTTAGGAGGTTACAGAGCTGTCATTTTTCACTCTAGATTGGACTGTTTTCCTGTAATAAGTCTTTCTATGCAGGAAGTATGGTACCACCCTTAAATGCAATATTAGCATTAAAATATAAATAAATATATTAGCTCAGCACAACCACTAAGTTTGACATAGATTTCCTCCCAGAATACAAATTTTAACTCTAATTGCATTACAGCTTTATTAATTTCCCAATGCTTCCAGCATAGTTTTATTGGCATATTTTTGCAAGTCATTAATTGTGCGTTCTGCCACTCTAGTTTTAATGACATTGTAATTTATTCCAAGACTGCTAGAGAAATGAACTGTATAGTTTTCATTAAATGGCCTGAAAAAAAGTAATAAACACACAAATAAATACTTACTAATAAACAGATTAGTTACAACCATTTCAAAACACTGGAAATATCTCTTGAGACAGCAACAAAAGAAGATGACAAAAATACAAGTGGAAGTTGGAAGTCTAAAATTTCTTTTATGGGCAAAATAAAACATCATAAATCTTATCAGAACTTCCCATCAAATTATTTTTCTCTTACTTTAAAACTATGGTATGAATGGAAACCTAAAATTCTACTTGTTTTGAACTATTTGTTCATAGTACTTCCTGGCCTTATAAATACAAACAAACTCTTGAAAATCTCTCATGAATACCTCTAGATGTTATTCCTCTCTCATGGCCTCTGAAATACTAAATAACAATAATAGTAATTTTGAAGTTTTTTCAGAGTGTCGAAGTCATTTCATAGGAACATTCAATAAAAGTTCAAATATAAAAGAAAATCTTCAATGGTGCATGGAGTAACGCAGGAAAACATAATAAGGTATGCCTCAAGACCTAGAAAGTATGAAAAAAATGTGGCTAAAAAAGGCTCAAAATAAACCTTTCAGGCTACTATGAAGGTAAACTGAAGAGCTGGACTGGGAGAAATACATTTAACTGAACAAATACAGTCAAACATCTGCATGCCATCATTTAACAGAATGGAGAGGGTAGGAAAAAAGTTCAAAGGACTTGAAAGCCTTAAAGCACTTAAATGTTGAAGGGATTTAAAATGAAACTTAACCTAAGAATTTCAGCTTGAATACTATTTTATTTAGTTATACTTCCTCATTCTCTTTTTTCCTTCCTCCAATCCTTCATTATTTTCTTTTTTTTCTTTGATATGACATTAGTCTGGAATTGTTCTTCTTGTTTCAAAGTGTCTCTTCACAACATCAACCTGTGTCTGAATAAAATCAAGCTGGACAGCCCTATAGCCATTGTGGGGGTTAAGCCAATTCAGTGTGCAAAAAGTCACTGTAAATGTCAGCAAATTTCCCAGAGTCAGTGTAGCAAAGTAATTTTGTGATTATTGGCTTCTCTTCATCCATTTAGTCCTCCACAATAAAAAGGTCTCCAGATACCTTTGGAGAAAACAAAATACAAGTTCCAGGCTTTTAAATGAGGGAGCTATTTTTGATCAGAGGAGAAAGAAAGGATGGCAAGACATAATAAATCCATGACATCTCTTTTCTCTTGACTACAGGCAGTTCCTTTATAATCTTCCTATATATTAAAAAAAAAAAAAACAAAAAACCCCCAAAAAACCAAAACAATTTGCATAAAGCTCTCAGATTGTGGAATCTTCAAAATATCTGGATTCTGCTTGAATTTGGCATTGGACTGTACTGGTCTCTAGGCTACCTATTGCTAACAAATTAACGTGATTATGTTAATATTGCATGTTCTTTCTATACCCTTATTGTTTTCATAGAACAACATGATACAGACATTTCTGGCTCCACCAAGATTTTAGAATGATAGATTTATTTATGTTGGGAAAGACCTCCAAGCTCATTGTGTCCAAACATCAACTTAACACTGCCACTCAACTGTGTGTCTAAACACCACATCTATATGTCTTTTAAATACCTGCATAGATGGTGACTCAATCCCTTCCCTAGGCAACATGTTAGAATGCCTGACCACCCTTTCAGTGAATTTTTTTTCCTAACATTCAATCTAAACCTCCCTTGGTGCAACTTGAGCCCATTTCCTGTTTTCTTGTGTATTGTTATTTGGAAAAAGAGATTGGTCACCCTCCTTTCAGGCAATTGTAGAGAGCGATAAGGTCTCCCCTGAGACTCCGTTTCTTCTGAGTGAGCATCCCCTGCTCCCTCAGCCACTCCTCATCAGATTTGTGCTCCAGACCCTTCACCAGCTTCACTGCCCTTCTTTGGACACTCCAGCACCTCCATGTCCTTCTTTTAGTGAGGGGCCCAGAACTGGACACAGGATCCAAAGTGAGGTCTCAGCAGTGCCCAGTTGAGGGGGACAATCCCTGCCCTGGTGCTGCTGCATTGCTGATACAAGCCAGGATGCCTGCTACCCACCTGGGTACACTGTTGACCAACACCCCTGTTTTTTAAAAACAATGTATTTCAAAGAAGACTTAGTAGAATGTTTCTGGCCTAGAACATCTTAGGTGACATAATTTTGACACCGTCATGATTTTTCACCAAAAAAATTTATTTTCACTGTCTTCAGATAAAAAGTTGGATGTTTATTTCTTCTTAACTCTGAAATGCTGTGCATCAAATCCATCAGCTTATGTGACCATTTTTCTTCCTTCAACTTTATTCCCAGTTTAGTGCCTGAGATTTTTTTTTTTGCAAATGTCCTTCCAAAACCCTGAGGTCTAGCAGTAATAACATATTTTGATGTTTTTTCTTGATACAACACACAATATCACATTATTTCTTTATTCTGTTTCCTTTGGGCTTTTTCTAACAGTGTCTGAATTGCTTTAGAGACACTTGACCATATCTTTGAATAAACTTTATTGTCCTTCTTTATCGTTTTGTGATTCTTCACAAAAAGGTTAGTTTTTGCTTCCTGAGTACCTTGTGACTCTAGTGTTGAGCAGTAGAGTCTCTTCTGTTACTTGCATGACTTCCTCACACATCAAAATTTCAAAATCCCTGAATTCTTTACTGTAAGGTAACATCTCATAACTCCTTTAATACTGTTCTCATATTTCTATTTCCCTTAAAATTTTTCCATGTCTTTTTTTTTTTATTATTGTGACACTGATTCACTTTTCCTTATCTATTATCACCAGTATTATCACCACCACTGCTATTGTAATTTATTCATTTTAGCTATTCATCCTTCCTTTCTTTTTTTTTTTTTCTTACATGTCTTTTGATAGTCTGCAAAATCCTGCAACTCAGTTTGGAAGGCACCTACTTCTCACTAGAATGCATTTTATAAGAGTTTGCAAAAAGAATGCATTAAAAATAAAATGCAGCATTATTTATATTCATTTTCCTAATTTTGTGCAGGCACCAGCTGCTGCTCTTGTGAATAGAGTTATTAGGAAGCTAGAAGTGTCAGAAGACAAAAAAGCAAGAAATTTCAATAGGAAGATATTTTTAAATCATCTAAAAGGCCAAGGCACAAAAAAAACCCCAACCAAATAAAACCCCAAAAACCAAAAACTGAAATAGATTTTTAGCTATTGTAAATAATAGACATTCAAGTCCATATCTAAATTTTTAGAATTTTGGGAAAGAATTAATTACTCAATGGAAGCCTGTATTTGATGAGTTTTCTAATGACATGTTAAAATAATTTCTAAAGGGGTTATTTTTTACCTCCTATCATTAATTCAGTTGCAGCTGTCTCCCTCCTTTGTAATATTCAAGCTCTAATGCTTTTCCTCTTAATTCTATGTTTATAGGGATGACTTTTGTTTTCAGGAATATTGTCTCATTTGTGAGAAGAAAAAAGAATATATGCAAGAATTTTCTGTTCATGCATAGCACATCAATCTTGCCTTGTTTTATGGTTACTACTTGTACTTCCAGAAAGTAAACCATTACCAGACATATCAGAATTAAAATATCATTTATGTTTTAAATCATCGCCAAAATGTGTTTCAATCATCAAGTTTTGTCTTCATAAAAGGCTTGCAGGTTTACTGAAAAATTGAAATTTCACGGCATTCATCAAAGTGTTTTTGAGAAAGACAATATCCTGAAGGTATAAATCCAATTACATAGTTTCCATGAAATTAGCATAGTTAAAGTTATTTTGATTCCTGAGGGGATCATTTTTTACATTTCTGAAAAAGGGAAGACATGATACAGTAAAATTTACAATAAAGTAAGAGGAAGGCCAATTTCAGATACTTCTATTCTGGGAAATCTCATAGCTGTAGCCAAAATCTGTGATAGTTTCAATAGGATCAGATAGAATTTCTGATTGTTCCAAATTTGAATTTAACTGCTTTTTCATAAGTAATTTTTACTCCCTTGGAACAAATTGATCAGAGCATTAGTTCTAAAGTAGAACATGATAATATATTATTCCAGTGGAAAATTTTCTGGGAATTAGGGAAAACTAACCATCAGGACAGATCAATCGTAAGAGATTAAACAAACTGTTCTGATCTAAATACATGCTCATTAAGCTCTCCAGGACTCAAGCATATATCCAGACTAATCTAATTCTCTTTCATAGAGTGTTTTCCATACATATCTGGAAGGCTATGTGTCCCAAGGATATTGGGATCCTATTGAAAGGCACGTGATGGAGAGGACTCTGAAAGGAAAAATTAAAAAAAAAATAAAAAAATACCAAGCTAAACTGATATCAGATGAATTTTCAATAAGTATCAAAATTCAACTCCTCTTTCAAAGCATAGAAAAGAGTACATAATATGGAAAATTAATAACTATTCTTTCAAGTAACTGTAGAGAACTGTGTCCTCTTCCACAGGCTAAACAGCCCCAATTCATTTGAGTTCTCCTCATAAGACGTTTTCTACAACGTTCACAGATTTTGCTGCCCTTCTATGGACACGAGAACACATATTTTCAGAAATGCAGAACAAAACTCTAAGATTCAGCTGGATGATAAGAACTTAGTATCTTTTGAAGAAAAATAAATGCAAGAGCTGAAAACAATATACGTCATCTATATTTTAGACATAGAAAATGAGAATAACTTGATATAAACTTTACATACCTGCAATGCAAATTCCAACATCTTGTCTAGTCTATCTTGTTTTCTGTTAAATTTAATGGAGTGAATAAGGATTTCAGGATTAATTTGATAAATGCTATCTTTTTTAAGATTAAGCACATTATGGCTAGATCCAATTATAGCTCATGTGGTATCTGGTTATGATTATTGTATGAGACAGTACACCTGGCCATTGTCCAAATAGCTTTAGGAATGGATCATTACCACAGTAATCTTTGTGTAAGAACACCTCTGTTCTTCACAATAAATCTGTGAAATCTTTTATAGGCACACATGATAAGTACGTCAGTTCAAAATTAGACTACAGGTATTTCTGAGGCTGTGTGGAGAGAATGGTATCAGTCACCAAGAAGTTTTTGGAAAAAAAAAGCTGTAGAAATTCTCTGTGTGCAAAACACTTTATTGTTTGTTATAAATATTTAACAAAAACTTCAGATTTGGACCTGAAACACATCAAGATGCAGGGTTGTGCAAAGTCCAATTTTTGGTTAACTTTATTGTTTTTATAGGTTAACCAAAACTAACTATTCATGCACTCATATGGATAATTTTTGATTTATTTTTCTGTAAAATGGAAAAGCAAGCAAGAAAAACTTGTACTTACTTGGAATCTCTGAAAAACTCGAGGAATTGTTTTAGATGAAAGTAATTTCATGAAGGTTTTTGGGGTTTTTTTTCTGAAGTTAAACTTGAGGCAGAACAGACAATGTTTCATTTTATGCTAAAAAATTGTGACATTTTAATAATTATGAGAACATGCTGATCATGACTCACTGTAAGGGTTTTCTTTATGTGCTAAAGCTCTTTCTTTCCTCAGTTTATAAGGTCATTAATCAGCTCTTGAGCCACTGCTTTTAAGTTTAGTCTATCTCGGAAAAATACGTCATGTAATTTAAAAGAACATGATGGATACAGATATGTAAATGAATAACCTGGACATTGTACATTAGGACTGAAATTATTGCCTCCAAGAAGGAATTTTAAACAAAAATGTGATCAAATCCAGACATCAGAAAGAAAACCCTGAACTCTTCTGTAGGGTATTTAAACTCCAGATCTACAGATCAATCAATTGATCAAAGATCAGCACGCATCCAAACTTCTCATGCATACACAAAATTTACTCTTTTTTCATAAACATATCTATTCCATTTCTGTTAAGTGCATTCTTCATTTTTTACAGAGATTGGTTATTTGTAAGGTGAAAACATTCTGTAATAAAATTTGGACACTCTTGAATCATAGCGAGGGATACAACTTGTTGATGATGCAAAGGTCCTCAAACAAATTTCGTGCCCTACTTAAATGTTAACTTTAATGGCAGTGTTTAAATCAAAATCTATCTCAAAATACCTGTAGAAGCAGCAGGAATTCTAATGCAGTGTTTTATAACAGATAATACAGAAATACAGAAGTTTATCATTTTGGAAGCCAGGAGAGAAATTCCTTTGTTACAGTGTCCTCTGCCATACTTTTAGGAACACATACTATGGTCTCTTTCATGCAGCCTTATCAAGATCTATGTTTAAGCTGGCTTCCCTGTTAGAAGACTGTTTGAAAATCTCACTTTTCTGATAGTTAAAAATTTTGAATAATTTTTTCACTCTGAACTGGTTTATATGTAATTCACTTGCCTTTGCTATACATGTACACAAAATAAGCAGGTACTTTGGTCACTACATTCTCAGGGGCAATAAAAAGACAAATTTGCCTACAGCAAAACCCTAGAGAATCCTTGCACAGTTGTCATTTTGATGCTGGATGAGATGCATGCAGAACAAATTATCAAGTTAGTATGCATGTTTCCAACTGTGTGGCATTTTCACAACCATCTCATGTGCTCCGTTTCACTGGCAGCCAGACACTAAGACAACAAGCTATCCCTTTTTCTGAGAGAATGTTAAGCATAATAATGTGTCCTTTTTGTAGGAAGAGATGACTCCTGCTGCAGCAAACATTGCCAACGTGGAAGACAATATGTTAAGATTATTATTTATTTTACCATATGATAATCATATTCAGGAAAAAAAAAAACAAATAGGTATTTTATTACCTTTTTGTAGTTCACTTGGATGAGTAGTTCACTAATCGTGTATCACAAATTATTATTGGCAGTGTGATGCCCAGTTTTGCAAAGGAATTTATACAATATTTGCCTATGCAATGCTTTTCCGGTTCTTTCCTTTTCTCTCAAAGAATACTCTTTTGAAATTAAGTTTTAGCAACACCAAAGCATCTTGTTCATCATGAAATAATTTTGCAAATTAATAAATCATTCAGTGGTAATTACTGAGTTTATAATGGGTTTTCTTCCAAATGGTCAGTTGAAACATATTTCAACATATTGACTGTGAGTCTCAGAACATATCATTTATATTTCTCTGAAAGTTCTGCATTTTAAACTTATTGAGGATATAACTGGAACACTAGAGTAACAAATTAATCAGCTGATAACTTGATCAGTTAGAATGATCTTCCTTAGAGAAAAGGTGTCTAAAATTTCAGTCAACTGAATGCATGTTTTGTTGGATTGGAGTAACTCAAGGACAGTATCACAGGTTTTACAATCTGCTATTTGCTTTGGCTTCCTAAATGTCAGGAACTGTTGGCAATAAGATGTGCAGTTATTCTGTGATAGATACAGTTTTGTAACATCACTGTCAAATTAACATTACAGCTCTTCTGAACCACCAGCTCTTAAGGACAAATCTCAGTCAATACATAAAGTGTTAGTTGGAATTGGGACTGTTTGGAGTGTAAATTTCATCCTGAAAGTTAGGTTTCAGATTATGAAAAACTGTACAAACTAAAAAAAGCAATTACTTTTGCTTTGGTTTTTTGCAGCAACTCTGCTTTTCCAGACGCATACTGGTTTGTGATCCCCAAATTTTTCTCAACATTGTGGAAGGAAGCAAAGTGGGGACCACCCCAACTCGTACCAAAGTATGGACTCAGGCTTCAAAGACAACATATGCTCAAGGGGCCAAATCAAATTGGACAGCTTTCCTGGAGTCAAGGAAAAAAAACAGAAAGCAAAGTTAAATACTCCCCTTGAGGGTACAAAAGAACGATGTGCTCTGAGGGCTGGTGAAAAGAATGAAAACAGGAAATGTTTTAACTCTGAGGGGAGTTTAGATTTAATAGATTTGAAACACTGAAATCTTGCAACACTATAAAAGTGAAATATGACAGAAGTTTTCTCACTGGACATACAGTTCTCAAAGGTCAGCTGAAGGTAAGCTCTTGGCAGTCAATTGTCTGCTTTTTTGTCATGAAGTAGAGGGAATAAAGAAAATCAAAATTTTCAGTGATGCAGAGGGTAAATTACTTCGTAATCAGAGTGTACTAAAATGTTCACTGAGAGAATGTTGAAAAAAAACAACTGTGTATGAGCGAAATGTCATGATAACAAGACACCCTTGATCCTGAAAAAACCCCAGAAATAGTATCCTTGAAAGGAGGAAAGAACAGTGAAAATGGGTTCTGATTCACTGCAATAGGAGAGATGTCTGCCTACTAGTTGGTTTATTGTAGTAGGACTAGCTCCATATATTGGGAACATCTAAAGAACATGTAAATTCAGTGTAATAAGAAAATTTTTATCCAGACACATAGGAAAACCAGACTTTTTTCTTTAAACCCTATGGTGCTATCACTCCCTAGACTGTAACAACTCAAAAATAGATGAAGTGAAATGTGTCCCTGAAGCTCTATTGACAAAAATAAAATAAAATAAAATAAAATAAAATAAAATAAAATAAAATAAAATAAAATAAAATAAAATAAAATAAAATAAAATAAAATAAAATAAATAAAATAAAATAAATAAAATAAAATAAAATAAAATAAAATAAAATAGCTATTTGCTGTAGCTTAAATGTAATTATTTAATATAATTATGATAATATATAAAATTTATTACATGTAATTATTTGATAATTGCATATATGTATGTATAGTATACATATTGTAATAAATAGACAAAATATGTATGCACAATACAAAAATACATATTTACATATAGTTATATGTAATTTATAATAATATATAATGATGTATTATATAATTATGCAAAATTATGTTACAAAATATTTTTTGGTAACAAAATTAATATATCATGGGAACCTAAAACTATATCTAAAGAGCTCATATCCTGATTAGCATAATAGAAGTAAGTATATCATGGAATGCAAGTTCCACAAAAGTGTGTGAGTGTAAAATATTGCATTAGACAAAATTTCCAGTAGATTTGGAAATAATCTAGGAAAACACAAACAACCAAACTCCTTGAGGATACTGTGGAGTAAGGTTAGCGATTCCTGTTAGGCTTGCTCAGTTTTAATTTCCACAGAAATGCCACATGCTGCATTTTAGAACACAAGATCTCTTCCCTGAATTAACTGGTTACTTTGCCCTTCATTTATTTTGGCTTAGATTAGTCCAGTGTATTGTTCTGGATAAATTAAAGGTCTGGGCAATCACCAACCATATAAAGTTCTTAACCCAGAGCGTGGTTGGGCACTGGAACAGGCTCCCCAGGGAAGTGGTCCCAGCACCAGCCTGACAGCGTTCAGGAAGCATTTGGATAATGCTGGCAGGCACATGGTGTGACTCTTGTGGCTGCTCTGTGCAGGGCCAGGAGTTGGACTCGATCTTTTTGGATCCCTTCCAACTAAGGATATTCTGTGATTCTAGAATTATATAATTCCTCTAAAGCTTAATTTTCACTTCAAAGAAGAACAGCTGAAAGAGTCCCCTGTTACAAATATCAGAGCTAATATAACTGCCTTCCTTATAAATGAATTGTTCAAAAAGACCTTTAATATTGTGTGCATTTTTACAGGAACTGACTGCTACCTTATACTCACTTCAGTTTCTGATAGTCATAAAAAAGGAATTTAAGTGAAACATGACTGTGGGCACTATGATAAATATTTACATTTTAAATGTATGGGTTTGGTTGATTGGTTTTATTTGATTTGGGGTTTTTAATGCTAAAATTGGCTACTAATATCACTGTTGATTTTTTCTTTTGGATTTGTTATTGGACACTAGATTTACTAGTGTCCTGTTACTCTTGATCCATAACAGTAAACCTGAACATGACAGTAATAAAGAGCAGCCAGACGAAAAAACTGATTCATATTTCAATCAAATTTAATTGCCACTAACAGCTGGAAACCAGAAGATACACATATTTCCAAAATTTAATTTAAAATTACATAAATTCAAAAATTTCCTTATATTTTGAGGCCATAAGAAAATTATGATCGTAAAAAGAATAAGTGAAGAAAGTTCTCTATGGATACTTGTATGAATACTTTTGAAAATCCTTTTTAGACCATGGGTTAACTTAAGGCTGAAGTTAACAGAGTGCATGGAAACCTTCTGCACTAGTATTGTGCTAGATAAATAGTTTGTTCCAGTTAATAGTTAAAAGATTTTAAATCTGAATCCCAGAGAAGATGATTCTTACTTTAGAGATTTTTTTTTAGTTCATTGCCACTGCTTTCTCCACTATGAGAGTACTTTCTTTTGTCAGGGCTATAAGCACAGAGCTACAGTGAAAATGCAGAAAAGGGGTTGTGCAGCAGCACTAGTGAAGTAAATTTGGTGATTTTAGCATAGTCTTTCACTGTGTGTGCCTGAAAGAAAACTTTTCCACTAAGAGCAGACTACTCAAGTAATGTTCTGTCTGCACGTAGTGGTACACCCTCCCCCTCCACAGGCCTGCACTACAATCTCAGGAGCTCCTGATAAGCCTTAACCCAACCAGCAGAGCAGTGAAGAGCTCCTTCAGAAAGAAGGAACGGTATGAGGTTTGTGACTCTCTGCAATGTTACACACTGCAGGTGCAACTACACAGCTCATACACTGAGCAGCTGTCATCCCTACTGAGGAAGACATAGAGAAAGAAAAGAGAAAGCTTAATAAAGCTTAATATGATCAGAAATTAAAATTGAAAGTATTTATGAACTAAGTTGTAGACAAAATTCCATATACATGACAGGCTCTACTTTAATTGACCCATGTTAAATGTAATTGTTCATAAAAATAGATAGTGTGTTCATAAAAATAATAATGTGCAACAGCTTTAACTCCTGACCACATCAAGGCTTAATGGAGTCATTAGATGCTCACAGGATGGTCTCAGTTCATGAATAACTTCATGAACTCTTTGGGGGTGCATTTCCTCCAACGTATTAGAAATTACTATAGAGAGGAACATGGATTGCTGTTCTTAACTTGTGGTGGTCTTTGCAAACTAAATACACTAAAAAAAAAGGGGTTTCCATATTTCTTACCATTTCCTTTCTGCTTCTTACTGACCGTGAGTTTACAAATTCATGCCTAGTATGTGAGAAGTTGCTAGCTTTTCTTTTTTTTTTTTCTTTTTTTTTTCTTTTTTTTCCACTAGCAAATTCATTTATCACTCAGTGCATTGGACCATCATAGAAGTATACAGAACTGCAATGTAAAAAAAAATTATTAACACCAGCCTTCTTGCCAAATGTAGCAAGCAGCTGATTAATATCTGCAGCTGTTGTGTACCATAGTTTTATCAGTTCAAACTTATATGGACCATAATCTAGAATGTTTCTCCCCTGCTTCATAATACTGAAATAAATTAAATTAAAAGTGAAAAATAATAAACATACCAGTACTTAAAAAGTAACATAATTTCTTTATTAGTGACCTGGTTGCTTACAGAAATGACAAATACTCATTTGAAAAAAAAAAAAAACCCAAAGATTATTTTCATACCATGAATGAATATGCAAAAGTGCAATCAGAACACTGCTTGTGCACCTCTAAATATAATAATGCTTCCCACAGAGGTGGGAATACAATATTACAAAATATCCTTGAGGTTTCATTTCTTGCAAATCACACACAAATGGTTCTCAGTATAGTTCCAACTGAAGGGCCAAATAGCTGTATTTTAGAGATGCTTTCAAGATTTTAATTTTTGCTAACTTTGTCAATGCTCCTGCAAAACAGCCTGATTACAGTTCCAACTAAGGTTGATATAAATATTTCCTTCAAGATATTTTTGACAGGTATTTTTAAAGCAGAAGTCTTTCATATTAATACATTTTTCTTGCTGAATTATCACTGTAACTAACCATAGATAAATAAGATTAGTCTTGTGCAGGTGAGCACAAGTGTTACTGGTGAGAGCTCTCATTTGGAATCTTATGTACAGTAACCAAAGAAGTGTCCATTTCACACCTAAAAATCTGTAATATAGATAGCTGCTCTATACCCCTCATGATTCCTGGATACCAACAACTACTTGCAGCCTGTGGATCTCTCTGGCTTTCTGTGCCTGGTACAGCTCATCCCTTTCTTTCTCCCCTCACAGAGGAGATGTACAGTGATACAACATTCATCGCATACCCTACAGCAGGAGTGTACTTTCTTCCCCACTTAGGCCATGTCCAGCAAGAGAGGAACGTTTCTACTCCTAGTCAAGGAAAATCCCAAACTTTCTCCTCTTTGTCGTTCAACATGAGGAAAAGTATGAAAGATAAATTGAAATATTCATGCTTCAAATAATTATCACAGGCGTTAGGAGGGGACAAGGAGTAATTTAAGAAGATTTCTTGAAACAAGATAGTTTCAAGCAGATAGTCCCTCATATTTCCAGAAATGTGGTGAAGAACCTTGTGCAACTTAAACCTTCCCTGACACAACTTCAGGCCATTCCTTTGGTTCCTGTCACTGGTCACCAGAGAGAAGAGATCAGTGCCTGCCCCTCCTCTTCCCCTCATGAGGAAGCTGTAACTGCAGTGAGGTCTCCCCTCAGCCTCCTCCAGGCTGAACAGACCAAGTGACCTCAGCCACTCCTCATGTGGTGTCCCCTCAAGGCCCTTCACCACCTTTGTGGCTCTCTTTTGGATACTCTCCAATAGATTGGTATTTTTTAATGTTGTGGTGCCAAAATCTACACACAGTACTCGAGGTGAGGCTGTACGAGTGTGGAGCAAACCAGGACACAACAGGCCCTTGCTGCCAGGGCTCACTGCTGACTTGTATTCAACATTGCCTGGTCTGTAAATACGTTCAGGATAACCCCACCCCAGATTCAAAACCCACCACTTGTCTTTGGTAATTGCAGGCCCTCTAATTTTCTTGATACTAGGCTTAGCCATTCTGACAGACTAGATCATGAACTGATTGGATCTTTGCTCTAATGTGGTAGTATTATCCTTATGGCCTGTGACAAAATATTCAAGATTCCAGCCAGGCTTGGTCAAAATATCTTTGTTCTGTTTCTCAGAAAGTATTTTTATAGACTTCAATTGTAGCATATAAAGTTCCTTATTCTTTTGTGATGTTTTCTTCCACTTTAATTGATTTTTTTTATCTAGCTTTTTTCTCTGTTAATCCAATACAGCTAAATTATTGATGACTTTATCTTTCTGATTCACCTCTGAAATAGAGTCAGAGAACAGTAGTGTCCAAGTGAATTAACTATGGTCAGCTTAATTTTGAAAGGTTACAGAGCTCTCCTTCAACTCTATTTCAACAATTAAGACAAGACTAATTCACAATCAGTGACTGTTTAATACGCAGAAAAGACCTGTACCAGGAATACAAAAAAGGAAAAAACTGGATAGGATTGACAAGTTGCACAGCCAGAGCTCAACTGAAAAGTTATTCTTGGACATCTGAAATTCCTACATGTTTTATTAAATTATTGCTTCACTTATATTTTCAGATTCTTAGTGTTACAACACAGAGTTACACACCTAAGACACTTTGCCTGCAGTAGTAATGTTGTTTGTTTTTTAATTGACTTCTGCTTTTCTCAAGGACATTCCTCTTAAAAACTTGCCTGGCTCGGGATTTCTGCAGGCAGCTTGTACAGTACATTTGTCTTTATGACTGTGAATTACTGACTCTAAGTAATGGCCACATATTTATTTTACTTAGATGGCACCATTTTCTTTATATATGTCATTTTTAGAAAGGTTAGAAATGGTTCTCTTAAAACAGAGGCAGAACATCTATCCAAGTAAGTTAGTTAGTGGATGGTATGAAGGATGATAAATCATCAGGGATCTTCCATCCTGGGCTTCTTAGTCTGTGTCCATGGCAGCAAAATCGAGTAGGTCCTTACAGGAATCTCATTTATTCAGTGCTAAGCCTATTAACGGCTCCCTCTAAGTGGCAAAATACTTGTTATCTTGAAATACAACATGTTTTACTTCCAAGAGAAAATTTTTTGTAACACTAAAACAAAGTACATAAATGCACAAAGCCATTAAGACACTCTCTAAAAATTCACCTTTTCAAGAGCAAGAGAAAGGAGTGAGCCCAGAGACAAACTTCCATGAACCAAAGAATGCTTCATTTAAGAATCAAAGCTTAGCCAATGCCATACAAGGAGCCTGTTACTGTACTCCCAAGTAGCTTGTGCAACAGGAAGCAACCTTGATTTCATAGAATATTCTGAGCTGGAAGGGACCCACAAAGATCTTTGAGCACCACTCAAATTGAATGGCCCTTAGGAGGATCTAACCCACAACTCTGGTGTTGTTAGCACCATTCTGTAACCAACTGAGCTCATCTCAGGGTATGCAGTCCTTCCTTATGCATTACTTAACACCTACTGTGAACATCATACTGCCTTTGGCATCACAGTTCTTCCTGTGTGTGACTTTCTTCAGAGATGAAGATACAATACCAGCTATAAATCAATGCCCAGAGTCTGGGAAAAAAAACCCAACAAAACGGCAAACAAACCAATTGGTTGAAATTCATTGAGAAAGTCATTGGCACCTTCTAAATCATTACAGCTGCCTAATAAGTGAGTGCAGTTGAGTCCATTATGGCCTGTGATGGCCCATCAGCAGAGATGAGCACCTTCAGGCTAGTGGGAGTGTACTTCCCCAGCAGAGGAGTTATCACAGCTGAGCTCATTTGTGTAAGCCCAAAGAAACAGTTCCCACAGCTTTTAGGGTCTGCCTCTACATGCATTAACCTTTTTGTGTTTGAATTTACTTGGTTCTTTTCTGTATTTTTTTTAACGATTTTCTTACTTTATCTTTTTTGCATTCTTTCCCCATTAATGTTTGACTGTTTTCATGCATTACTGTACGCTTCCATAACAAGCTCCCATGGCTCCAATCTGCACAAAATGGCTAAAATGCTAAAGATGTTCTCTCTTTGCTCATTGCAAGATTCTGTGTTTAAACCTATTTCAGGGTTAAATGCTTGGCACATTTCTTAATGTTTAGTATCTTCCCACTTCCCTCCTTCCCAAGAAAGAGAAAAAAGGTAGGATACCCAGTAATCAATTTTAACTTCATCCTTGGTATTATTGGGAAATATTGGTATATGATGAAATAGATGTAAATGGCCCAGAAATAATATTAAGGTGACAACTGGGAAAATATTTCAAGCTGTAACACTCAAGTCCATAACAGTTTTCTAAGTAAGGGACAAGGAGCTAAATCTTTTAAAGATTGTTCCCCAAAAATCAAATTGATCATTTATCAATGCAGCAGTGATACTGCAGATGCTATATTCAGCCTGTAATGGGTGATTGATTTTCTTATTCTGAGGGCATAATGAAGTAAAAGTTGAATTATGTTTTTGTATCAATATTTTTATATTACAATTCTATCTCAAAACACGTACTTCAGGGTCTCCCAACGAACTGTAAAATGTGAATTTTCCTTCCTGACTACCAGCACCCTCCCACCTGCAAATCTAAAGTGGGGAAAATATGAAGAGGAAAATTGTATTTTGAAGTGTGATAGTTTTCTACAGCTAAACCCAGAAGAAACCATGTAATGATTCCAGCAGAATTACATTTTTGTTGTTATTCAGGAATGTTTTTTATTTAGCTGTAAATGACAGTATCAAAATGACATTAAGGAACAAATTTTATCCTGTTCAAGTTGTCAAGAAAATAAGATGTTTTCATTTTGTGATTTGCCTTTCTCTCTATCATAGAATGTAGTCTATTCTTGAAGGAATGAAGAACAATGAAGAAGATGGTTTAATATTTCCTAGTTTATACTATAAACTAGAATTTTCTCCATAAAGAATGAAGGAAGTCCTTGGTGGCTCCAGGGAGGAACTCCTTAATGAGTCTGGATGGGAAACCCCAGCAGCTCTAGAATTCCAAGTCTTCCTCTTGATGCATCATTTAGAAATGTAATGTCTAAAACGGTACCCTGACTAGGGGAAGTTACTTGGGCGAAGTAACAATAGGTGTTACGTTTGGCTCAGACCTAAACACTTCAAAATATCTCATGATTGTAAATATCTGCTAAAACTGCCTGATGTTATCCATTGTGCTTCAGAGTAAAGTTGAACTTTTCTGGATCACATGGAAACAAATAACATCCCACTCACTGTCTAAGGACTCAAAAGGATTGTATGCAATAATGGTGTTTTTCTTCATTGCAGGGTTTATCAACAAGAACCAAGCAGCAGGGGCAAGCTAATGGGGTAGATAAACCTAGGGACTCTCCCTCCATGTTCCTAGAAATCATTTTCAGCAGAGATATTTTTGCAGGGATTACTTACTGCTTCAATACAACGTCTGCCAAATGGCATAAACATACCCATGCAATGACTTTTATTGTTCAAAATAAAGATATTGGCAATTTTTAACAGTTGTGAGGCTTTTGCAACAATGAACTCCCTAAAGTGTTGAACTGGAATCTCAAAAATAAATACTGTGTTATTTTTTTTTTTAATATTTGGATTTAATTATCAATATAGAGCTTCACTTCTCAGCAATATTGTAAAGCTTTTAGATATATAAACTTCTCCCACTTAATTTTGATTCTCTCAGAATTGCTTAAATAGCTTGTGCCTATTCACACAAAGGAGCAGCCAGTGATAATTACAATTAAGCGTGTTCTAGTAACATGCAGATACTTATGGCAAAGCTCATGTAAAAATGGACAGTAAAAAACAGGCTGAAATGAATATAATTAATTGCATAGGGCTCGAAAGCCTTACTGTGAATTCTTCCCTTTGTGCCAAATAGCTACTAAAAGTCCTGGATGCTGCTATTAGTTATCTGCAAGCTGTTCTGGTGGTTTCCAAATGTTTGTGACTCCCAGCTATGTTTCTAATGCGCAAAATAACGAAGTCCAGTGAAAGTGTTACTTTTTTAAAATGCCAAGTTTGAAATAACCCAGAACCCTCTTTGCTCAATATGTTACACCTCCATCTCCAAACCTACAAGCAGTATGGCTATGAAATTATATTTTCCCCTGCACCTTTTTTAAGTTTGAGGTTTTTTTGTAAATTTTGAAAAATAATGATGTTAACTCTCCTGTCTCTGTATTTTAGTACCTCAAACTACCATAATTTGGTGTATCTTTTCAGTTCTCAGCTTTGTAGATATTGTTCTGCTCTTTCTGTGTGAAATTTTCTGTGTGAAAATTTAGTCACAGGATCAAGTCCACTTTATATTGCAGCTAGTGGTTTGCAAGACAGTCATGAAAAATAAGCCAGTAAAATAAAAAAACTCTTCAGTAACACATTATTTTTTTTTTAATTTGAATTTTACAGCAATGAGTTTATATCCATGCCTCTTTTATTTTTTTTTTAAACTGAATTAATAATGATTCTAAAATCTGAAAATAAACCTTTTTATAAACTTTCTGTATTGTATGGTGCTTCTTCCTGCCTGAAACAGTTCCTGTAAAAGAGTCAATATTTTAATGACTGCGTAATTGGAAGATTCATAAATCTCTGCAAGAGACTCAAGTTCTGAGCCATGGGACTATTTATATTTTTGAGTTGCACTATTACCAATTTAATAGTGTTTATTAGAAATGATCATATATGGAAAAACCTCAATAATTTGCTAAATCTGAAGATCTGGCTGATTCCAATGAACAAATAAATTTTATCTAACCAAATTTTGCATTGCTATATCAACTTACTGCAGCACTCATTGTGAATAATAGACTACTTTTTTTCAGATTCTGTGCTAAATTCGGCAAAATTTTGGCTTAAATTAATCTCTCTAGTCAAATTATTATGTCTGTATCTTATGTATTAGCAGAGTGGCTGCCCAGGAAATTACTACTCCAGACCCATTTCATGTGGCAAACTAAGCAAAAGAATTACAAATGAATACTCTGATGCTCTTTTTTTTTCTTTTAGCTGTGTCATGCTTCATACATTAATATGAAGACCTTTAGACAATGACTGTCAAATAAAGTGTCTGCCATTTATGATAACCTACCATAATTAACAGTTGTAGTTAAAACATTACATGTTAACATGCAGAAAAGGACTTCAATAACAGGTATAAATCCAAATGACCAGGACTCTGAAGATCATCTTCAGTTAGGATTTCTTTTTATTTTAGCAGCAGAAAATACATCACTGGGTCTGTTTCATGAATACACCAAATCAGTTCTTCTACTGGAAAAAAATTCATTTTAAAGAACATGAAATTACTGAAAATGCCATAAATTACTCAAACTTTCATTTAAAACTTAAACCACTCACAAGCCAATTCATTCAGTCAATGAGAAACAAAACTTTATTTTAATACTTTTAGCGTTACAAAGTTCCAGATAAACCAGCCAGTTATCATTAAAATATCAGCCAAAACCTGCAACACCTGGAGCTCGTTTCACACTGTTACTCAGGCATTTTGCTTAAAGCAATTTCCTAAACTGTCTAGTAACAGAGGTATGGGCAAATAACAACTTAGGTCATGACTTAAGGGTTTGTATCTTCCCAGTGATTACAGAGGAAAGCAACGAGATGTTTAACTTTTGATGGTTAGTGTAAGATGAATCCTTTTTCCATTATCTACCATTTGTTTTCCCAGACATTTTTTTCTAAGAAACTTATTACATTAGATCTGACTTTGTACTGTATATGTATGTACTTGAGCTATTGGCACAGATATACTGTCTTCTTCCTGCCTTCAGAAAAAAATATAACCAATTTCACAAAACAGTCTAGAATAAGATGCTGGAGTAGCTATTCCCAATGGAGTTATATCAGTTTCAAATATCAAGGGGTTTTTTAGTATAAAACTAATTTGGAATCATATTAGCCATTCCAGAACAAGCCAAGCAGCATGGTAAAAAAAGCTTCTCAAAGCCAAATTAACTAATGCCTGAATTAAGAGTTATAGAGCACTCTCAGCATGGTACTAATTAGTGCTGCCTAAATCACCCACATACATCTATTGTAATTTTAACTGATGCTACACCAGCAAGAATTACAGTTCCCTCAAAACTATTTGAGTGGTGTCTATTCTGCATTTTGCAGTACAGGAATGCCCACAGGCACACATATTAGAATCTGGATTGAGATCTGAGCTCTGGTGACCTCAGAAGCTTTCTACTGACCTAAGCAAATTCTTTCTTCAGTTTCTGTTCTGAAAGGCTGTGCAGCCTTGCTATGCTGCTCTGACACTCGGAGATCTTTCCGCTTGGAAATCGCTGTTTATGTTTAAGTCATTTTTATCCCTTCCAGAGTTTCTTCCAGACAAAGGTACTGCAACACTTCAGATGCCCTCAGGGATCTCCAAATCTAATTATTTACAAGAGTCAGATTTTAAGACTCTAAGAAAGATTTTACATCTCTAAGGAAAGTGTATTGTAAAGGTTTCCAATGCAATGAGAGACTTCAAAAGAATTTCCACCAAGTGAGACTTGTCTCAGTCAAACTAAAGTGGAAAAAGCTGGAATTTTAACTCTGGGAGCTCTTGATTTTGCCTATTTTTGCCTGGATCTTTAATTTTACTTCTATCCCATGATTTAGTATTTTATTAAGGCTCCAAGTAATGGAAAGCATTTGGACCTGAAATCTCATCAACATATCCAATAAAATGCTATTAAATTCTGAATAATTTAAATATCAAATAATTTAGGGGACTTATGTGCTTTTAAATATTTAAATGTGAATAGGTAAAAAATATATTTTTGCAGTTCAAGGCAAACTGTCACACAACTGAATTATTTTCCATTTGTGACTCTTAATCCACCTGTTCTTTTTTTATAAAATATTTAATTTTGGCTATTGTATATATACAAACATAGTTCTGAAACTTGCTTGAGAAACTAATTTGTTTATCAAGCTTCTTTGGGGTGGGATAACCAGGGGATAAACCACTTGCAATTTGACTACAGCATATTTTAAAAGAGAACTCTAAATAAAATCTGAACAAGTTACAACAACTGTAAAATTATTAAAATCACTTAGGTCCTGAGAATAATGACTACGTGTGTGAATTCAACTTAACCAAGGGTAATTGCTCTAATTCAAAGGTGGTTCCAAAGCAAAATGGAGTTCCTCAGGGGAAAAAAAAATGTCCAAAACTGACCTTATTATGCAGGTAACAATATATTCAGACTAGATGTATTTTTAAAATACTGAGATAAAGTAAAGTTGATTGAATACATTTTTAAAATAAAAAGTTGTCAGGGTCCAACACCAAATCATTTTTCTAAGTAGCTGTATTCCATACCTGTCTTCCCAGACCCAAACCTTTATTTCCAGATACTAATCTGCAGAAAAACCAACAAATAAACCTCCAAGCAACCAACCAACCAGAACCCCACAATACACAAACACAAAACAGACAAAAAAACCCAGATAAACTAACCAACCAACCAAAAAAAAAAAAAAAAAAAACAAAAAAAAAACCAGCCAAAAACATCCAAAAACAAACCAAAACCACCAAAAGACAAAGCAAAACACTCTTAAATACTCATTCCAAGGCCATGTAAATATACCTTTGATGTCAACTGTCTTAATGAAATTGCTGGTTCTAGGTCTGCAGATAAGATAGGTACCTCAGAGTCACTGAGATAAGTATCTATAGGAATCAAAAGTGAGGAATAGATGTTTGAGAACAGGAAATCCCCACTTATACTGAAGCAGTACATGAATTTATGAAAATACTGTTGGCACTTTTTGAAGTCCATAAAATGTTACAGTGCTCCCTCTGTAATGTCATTCTGGGAATTCTGTAGATAAATGGGGGAGAACAACTTGGTGATTAAATTAGTACTGAGAGCTCTAACAACATGAGTAGGTCTGCTGTAGTGTACTGTGTAAGAAATACACAGGTACTTCAGTTTACTCATCTTAAAGTGACATGCATTATTAATTCTTATTCTCCAGACAACTTATAAAGGTGATTTAACAATCTTGTCATGTTATGCATCATAATTTTTACTTTACCAAATAACTGTATTAAACATAACAGGGACAAAACAATTAATTTTTATGCATGTTCTCATTGTATCTGACAAATACTATTCCAGAAAGTTTCACTGTATCTGACCTGACTGAGATTCCTTGCAGTGGGTTTGTTGGTGGATAGTCAGACAAAAACTTTAAAGGTCACCATTATCTTTCCACCTATTTTTACAGTAATTGTCCTCTGTTAATTTATTAGAGATTATATTTTAAAAGTACATCTACATTCCCTTCCTATAGGAAAGGAAGAATTGCTCCACACTAAACCAGGGTAAGAAAAGAAATTTTCCTTCAGGCCTACATTTAATTTTTTTTATTTTTTTTTTTCTTAAATAATGAGAGGAAGAAGAATTAGTTAACAGAGGGTAATATCAGCACCATATCAGTGGAGATGTTCCCAGAGATATCAAAATATCAAAGCTGAGGGTGGGTAGCACAGTCTGAAGAGACTCATTCCTTTGTATGACTGCATAGCAGTGATAAATCACAGCAATCAGGAATATTACATGCCAGCTTTTGTTACTCACAGATTATAAGATTTCAATGCCTCTGAACCTGTATTCTCAGTAAGTTTTAGCAACCTTGTGATTTCTGCATAAAGATATCTACTTCTATTCTGTTTGTCTTACTTTTGTGTAGAAATTATATATAGTGGATCAGAGGACAGCAGGCAGTTTTAGTACTGCCTCAGATAATACATCTCTGAGAGCTGTAATGAAACATCAGCCATGTGAAGCATCTGAATGAACATCATGGCCATATCCACCACCCTACAAGGTTTTCTAATTGCCATTCTCATAGTCTTGAATATGAACAATAGTATAATGATGGTTTCTACTTCTATTCAGTACTGTTTAAAAACCAAGCTAGCAAAGTTTTATTGTAACAAAAATGAATTTGTTTTTTATTGAGGAAAAATAATTTGCTGTCTTTAAATGTGATGTTAATTCTCCATGTATGGCACAATAAAATGACATTCCATAAAGATAAGAATACAGCTTAATCTGATAAAAGACTTTAGATAGCAGTCTCTTCAACTCACACTTCAACTCTACAATCCTACTGCTCTTCAGGCAAACCTAGCCTTTCAGTTAATGAACTAGATAGCATTTTGTAAGCAGATAAAGTTTTGCAGACTTTTGCTAAAACTCTTCTAAAGCAAGTGTAAACAGTTTCTTATTCCGTGTTTTCTCTTGCAAGCAAGTTGCACTTTTAGCACCATTAGAGGAAATTCCAAGTATCTTTTTAGGCTTTAGAAAATTAAGTAAGTGAAAGTGAGCTTCACTTTATTTCATTTTTGTTACCTTAAAGTGAGATACCTATTTTGACTATGATAATATAATCTCTCTTTGCAATCAGTGGTAGCTGATAATCTTTCTCATGGGCTCACCCATGCTATCCTGGAAAAGAGCCTATGGAAGCCTTAGACTTTCCACTTATAAAGCCAAAATCCCAATTCAATCTGCTTGAAGAATAAATTTGTACTTCTGTTTGATCTTTATTAATCTTTAATTATGTTTCAGTAACCTTTGGTACCTATTTATATTCCTGAATAAGAAATAATACCTTCTTTAGGCAGTATTTTAAAAAAAAATATCGCATGGTGCACATAAATATAGTTTAACCACTGACAATAATTTCCCAAAATGCCATGCTGTCTTCATGTACAGTAAAATATGTCTTAAAGTTCATGTGCTTCATTAAAAATGAACAGGAGGATGACTTTGTTCCTTTCTTCTGAAAACTGCTTTTAATACAATGTGGATCCTTTTACTTATAATGCCTTTCAGATCAGGCACTTCAGTATACATGTAAAACATGCTATTCCAGGGGGGCAGAATATTCTCTGCTTTCCTCAAACCTTCCTTATGAAAACAACTCTGAATGATAGCTACAGGTTTTCATTAGTGGGTCAAACCACGTTAATGAGGTCAGTGTCTTCTCTGCGTTTAACCCAGAAATCGCAGTACTAAGAAAATCAATTTGACTAAGGCTAGTCAGTTCAGTGACAGAACAAGAAAACATGTTTTCCCAGAGTGTCATTCCAAGTCTCTAAACTAGACTGTTTCCAAACTAATGGTTTAGAAAAAGGAGCATGTAGGACATTCACAAATACAATTTGATTGTCTGTCTTACTTTTTAAATATTTCTTTACAGAATAGTAGTCATTTTTTTTCTGAAATAATCACATGCATACAGAGATACAAAGTCAGTGAAGTGAGAAAAATATCTGCAATTTCTACAAGTGCATATCCTGAACTTGTACCCTGAATTATTTCCTGAATGGGGCTTTTTTGAAAGGTTTGCCTCTTGCCTTAAGAACTGCTGATATGTCACAGAAGATTTTAAGAGGCTAAAGAAGAGTAAGAAGATGTTTTTTTCTGTAATTCTAAGATTCTTTTTGGTTTTTTTCCTCATAAAGGACGAATACTTTCCCACTGTGTTTGAGTTTGTTGTTTTGTTGGGGGTTGGGTGGGGTTTTGTTGCTGTTGTTTTGGGGTTTTTTCCTCAATAAAAAAAATGATCTGTAGAGATTTTGATCTGGTCTTCAGATTTATTTTATACCTAAGTGTTTATATCCTCATTCACTCCAATCTATGCTGGCATTATACTTTAGTATTCCTATTGACTCAGTGTTCAGAACACAGAATTAATATTTGGATGATATTCAAAATCACAAATCACACATCTTACAAAGCCTTTTGCAAAGCTTTTTCCAAAATTTGTGGCCATCAACATATTTTATATGTGATCATGAAGAAAAGGGTATATAGAAATGCCAGGCACAAAAATATATATATGTGTGTGTGTGTGTGTATATATATATATATATATATATATATGTATATATATATATATATATGTATATACACACATGTATATATACATGATTATTCAGTCTTTAATTGCAATGTGGCGTAGACACAACAAAACCTGAAGAAAATTTCCAAGTTTCTGTTAAACTGGTATGTCCTAATATTGTGTGGTTAACACAGCCCTGAAGTATCTTTTCAGAAGTATTTATTTCACAAACAATTTTGTAATAATTCTGTGCACAAAGCAACAAAAATAAACTCTGCTTTCTGCTTCTTTAATAATCTCTCAGCTGTGAATTAAAGTTTAAACAATGTACTTTCAATACTTGAGCATTTCATCAGCAGAAGTTGAAGAGTGTCTGTCTATAACCGAGTCAATGGAAGACTTAATTTCATATGCATCAATTCCACATACTGTGCTGATGAAAGGTATTTTTTTCATACAGTTCCCTTTCTTAGAAGAATCTTTTTGTATGTTTAATAAAAGGATGGAGGTGGTGTTTTCCCAGATCTTATAAAACATTTACCAAAAGTTCACCAAGTTCACATGTCTCCTGGGAACCCTCAGACTTTCCATGTATCTCTAGGTAAATATCTGTCCATGTTTCTTTTGTCATTATGAGGCTTTTAAGTTTAAATGTTTCCATTATTGACTTGATCTATTCCCAAAACTTTTTTAAGAATTAAGTGTCTGAGAACTGTGGCCTATATAGGTAGTTTCTTAGAAAACCAAAACACAATTTGAAATAAAGGGAAGTTCTCTAACCTGATGACTTTCCTTGGAAAATCCTTGAGATGCAGTGTAAGTAACAGAGATGCTACCATTTTTATAATTAAAAGTGTTGGGAAGCTAAATGCAGCTGTCATTTTCATTTGTTTCTATAATAATTCTTTTATAATTTCTTTTTTCCACCTCAAAGTGCTTCACAAACTGAACCTACTTCCCTTTTCACAGAATAAGGATCTTCCAGATTAAAAAATCAACTGCTATTTTAAACAAATAGAAACACCAGAGGTACTTGAAGATAGAACTTGAAACAACTTCTTTTATAAAGGACAAAAGAAAATTCTGTGGTATTTTTGCAACAGAAAAAAAAGATATTCATTTGTAGAAAGATAAGAGATGTGAAAAAGTGTGCTAAGTATCAGTAAATTTCAATTATTTCCTATAAACTAGAAAGCAGTGATAGGTGTATCATAATTGGTATGATAACAAAGCTGTTCTATGTCTAGATAAGCTTTTATATGGACTAACATTCAATACTTCAAAATGACCACCAAAGAGAAAAAAATTCTGAGCTAAGGGTTCTGCATGTTTCAGGGATTTTCACCCCCAACTGTGTATGAGGAGGGAGAACTGCTCTAATTCAAGTTCTAGTTATCGAAGAGGGCATAGTGTGCTAGAAGGGTAATATGCCTGCTTCCCTACAGTTGCCACGTTAAGACAAAATAAATTAAACCATTAAACCCAAGCTTTCAGGATGGTATTTAACTGCACTGTAATAGGTCAGGAAGTAGCAGGTGTCTTTTAAATGAACTTTTGCTCCAAACTAGATTGTTTTACAATATTTATTAGGAAGAGGATTACATCAGTACTGCACAAGATTTAGCACAAAGATTCATATAGATTTTCAACCCAATTGCTTTTTTTGTGTTCTCTCTCTCTCATACATACTCATATACAACACTCTATAGACAAATATTCATTATTATGAATTTTGGAAATTACGTGCTGTGTGAAACTGGTTTCGTTTTCAAGTGGTATCTAAGAGAAAAAACTAGTTCCTGACAAGAAAAGACTATCTGGGTTTTTTTTGTTTGGTTTTGTTTTTTGAAGTCAATTCTGCATATTTTATACTTACAGAATGTGCAGTCATCACATATTTCACAGCAGTTCCCATGGAAACTCTGTTGCATTTCTTTGTGTTTCTGTTTTGGTTTTTGATTTGATGCAGTAACAGCTGGTGGTCATCCTGCAAGTTAAATTAAATAAAGAGTTCACTGATTTTACTGCCCTCATATTCTCTTTCTCTCTCCAGCCTTGACCTCCTCTTCACATACTGGCTAAGAAGCATATCATGAGTGAATCTGTATATCCCCTATGCATTCACTTATGCCATATGAGCAAGATACACAAAGGAACATTAAATTATTTGGTGGGACATATGGAAATAAACGGAGCATTGAAAATGGCATTATGAAAGGGGTGAACTGGTACCTAAGAATAAGATATGGGCTTTGCATATGGCCAAGCATAAATAAATCAGTTTGGGTACAACATGAACTTCAACCAATGCTCAGATAAAAGTTATTTTAGTTCAAATAATATTATAAAGCATTTTTTCAGTTGTCATGTGCAAAACACTCTCAATACCAGGAGTATCACTTCATTTTGTTTATTTACAACTAACATAAAATTTTAGTTATGGTTTCAGGTATTGAAAAATGAAAGAAAATCAGCTTGAAAGAAAATATACCTTTTATGCTTGTTTCTCAGGTTTTCTCCAGTCCACCATCTTCCTTCCCCCTTTTCTAGTCTCAATTTCCCTTGCTTTTGTAGCACAATACAAGCTTCCCACACCTTTTGGAGAGGCAATGGGCAATGCAAGAGGTTGAGGCCAGAGCACAGCTGTTTGTTTCTGCTGCCCTTTGCATCTTATTCTTTTCCTCCACTGCTCCTCACTTTTTAATTATTTCCTGTGCTCCAGTGTGGAGCATTCACGGGCGGCTGTACACTTCAGGATTACCCTGTCCGGGTAAAGGTCCCTTCATGGGCCCCAGTCCCTCCACAGCTGCATTCTCTGTAGGTCTGCTCCTGCCCTAGTGTGGGTTCTCCCTGGGCCTGGTCCCTCAGGGCTATCTGTGACCCAGTGTGGGTTCCCATGGACGGTGCCTCCTCTGCCAAACCACAGCTCCTCCCCAGAGAGCCTCTCCAGCATGTCTCCATCAATGCCCCCATACATGTTCCTCTTCCATTTCATCTCTGCAGACAGGCCTCTTCACATTCCTCCTCACATGTCCTCTTTTTTTGTATCTTCTCCTGTCTTCTCCCACATCTCGTACTGCTTCCTCCTTCATGTGCTCTCACGGACCTCCTGCACTGGTGTCTACCATGCTTTCTCACGTACATCTGGGCTGGTACACTGTGTACTTCTCTGACAGGCTGATCTTCCTGCATCCAGTGGGACAATCTGTCTCACTGGGATTCCCTCACTTTCTAAATTAATTTCTGGTAGCACTTTTGTTTCTTTTCAGATGCTCTCTTAGAAGTAAGAAACTCAATTGGCAAAACAGCCGAAGACCTTGGGACTTGGAAATCAGCAGAAGTCTGGGCATTTCTAAATCATAACCATGCCAGATTGAATAAAACTCAAAGTGAATCAAACTTCTTTTCTTTTATACATATGGTCAATATTGGTTCCAGATGCCTCCTACAATCTCCTGTGACATCTCTAAAATATCTTTCAGTACTCTTTGCTAAACCCAGCCCTCATCTTTTCACCCTCTCAACTCAGAGGTAGAACTAGAGTAGATAGAGCAGGCTGCAAAAATTAGGGATCCTTAATTTGAACAATTATGAATTAATTTATATACAATCCAGACATTTCTTCTGTCATTCCTGACACATATCTGTGCACATGGGTTGGCATAAAGTGTAATGTGTAAGGAAATGTCTGCAACAACCTGGTGAAACTGAAAAATAAATGCTGTTTGGTGTCATTTTGGCAAGTGAGGATTTTGCACAACATCTCCCACACTACAAGCAACGGAAATTTTTCTATATGTAAAATTATATAAACTTTCATTTGCTAATCACTCACTGACTTTCTATCAAACACCCAAATACTGGTAAAATAATTTCTTTTTTTTTCTTGGTCTAATTATGTGATTTTGAATCCCACTTTTAAATATTTTCGGCATAATTCAGGGCACCTTTCTATCTCTCTTTCCTCACCTCCATTTTCCTGCAGATTAACACCAAAGCAAAAAATCTGTGGGAACAAGAAAAGCTAGGCAATTTTGTTAGGCATGTAATAACTTCTTTACAGGCATCATGACGCTCAAGAGGAATGAACTCATGACCTTTTACTCTGCTTATTAAAGGAACATCTTTATTACTGGCTGTAATATCAGACAGTAAAGTAAGGATATAAATTCTATACACAGAGAGATAATATCAGGTCTTATATTCACAGAAGACTAGATTAAGCTGAGGGTGACATTAGTTACTGGAGTGAGGTGTGAAGATCTTTTAGAGAAAAAGAAAATGTACTTTCACTCTCTGCCCTCTTGCAGCTTTCCATACACATATGCCACAGCAGACAGAAATTACTGATGGCTTTTCATTTCCAAACTCACAATTTATTATTTACTGTGTTTCTGTCTCACGCAAATATATTATAAAATTATAATAATATTCATTGTAACAATTGCTTAATTACAGACAACTAGCTTTTTACAAAGGTATGTCTATTGACTAAAAGAATCAATCAGAAAAGATGCTTTCTTTCTCTCCAAATTTTACTTGGTTTCAAAAAATCTAGTAGGGATACATGGATAACACATACTATGAAAAGAAAATTTTATAAGTAGGTATATAATCTGAAAAAGAGCTTAAATTTAATTTGCTGCTAGTGATGTTTTGTTCCTTTAAGAGAATCTTTCTCTTTCAAGGGGCAATATTAAAAGCAGTTTTACCCCCTTGGAAACAACAATTTTATTCTATTTCCTGCACAGAGAAACAGGCCACACACATGCTAAGTGCTAAGATCATTGCTACCCTGAAAATACATTTTTTTAATTAATATTTATATTCAAACAAATGAGATAATTTTTAAATGAAAGAGTGATTCTTCTGCAGACATTTCTGATATATTTGGCTTCCTTGGATTATAAGGATGTAGAATTACTTTTAGAAATGGAGAGCAGTAAGTAACAATGGTAAGGTGTCTGTTCTGAATTCTCTACTTTGAAGTTTTACTTATTAAAGCAGAGAATTTACACATCTATCCTAGTAACAATGAGAGATAAGTGACAACATACACCGGTTTTAAAAATTATGGCTGCACAATATTTAAATGAATACGTGTGGAAATGTTGCTTGTGCGGATATGCGGATGACTGAATGTTTTGGTTTTTTTAAATAGTCAATTATGTCAGTATATCAGTAAAAAGCATAAAACCTTAAACCTATTGTTGTCATTGCTTCTCTCCTTGGCAACTACAGCCATGAGAACGAAACGTCCTTCCATTCTGTCACAATTTTTCTTTAGGACTTTTTCTCTTTCATTTCAATGATTTATTTTTCCCCAAAATGTCTTAAATGGAATTTAAAAAAAAAAAAAAAAATTACATGTGGTGAAAAGACTCTTCCACTCTCAAAATATTGAGGATTCTGTACTATACTTATCAGTGAGGATTGCTGTAGTATAGATAAAGCTGCTTAATTTCATATTTTCTCCTTGTCCATGAGAATGCTTAAAAAACCCTACTGATTTACAGATATAGAAGTCTACCTGTGCAAATCTCATAAAAAAGGACTGAGAGTCCAAGAACTGACAGTGCTTACATCTGTCTCATGTCCCTTCAAATAGATTTCTGTGCTAGTTTTTGTAGTTACCAGATACTGTTTTAGTATCTGGTACTAAGTAAGTTTGTGTGTGTCTGATAAGCAGTTACTAGACACCCTCAGACAGACTGGAGGTGAGCACTTCATTCAGCTGTGTCACCATGGTCCAGATCTCACCACTGGAGATCTGACAGAGATTCTGTGTCTTTCTCTAATAGCTGCCTCCTTTCCTCTTGATCTCACTCTTGTCTGTGTGAATATTTCTTCAGACATCCACAACCTGCAGCTGTATAAACTATGTATGGGAAGAGCAAGCTTTAGAGACACTGTGCTATACTCTTCCATGAATGCTGCCATTGTGCTCTGAAAAGGTCATAGCCTGAGACTGATAGATTATGTGTATTTACCTTTCTAATTTGAAAAAATATTCTTACATTGTAATAGCTGTTTTTGAATCTGTTAAACAGCACAGAAACAGAAAAAAAAAAAATATCCCTGTACCAAGGAAATGTTAAGAAAAAAGTAAACAAAAGGCAAGAAAGAATTCTTAAATAATAAATATGTTTAATGCAAATGTCTTATCAGCAATTTAGGTGTTTTTCTCTCTGTTCTGGATAAATGAAATTATATCTTTCTGCTGAGCAGGTATGACATGATTTATTTTACCTTCTAATCAAGATAATGATCTATTGATAAGAGACAATGTTTAACAACTGAAAAACCTGACTGGAATCAGCTAGTCACCTTTTATAACAAATTTTAATTTGGATCATAAATTGCAATGGGAGATCATTGCCTAAAGATATAAGGAGACGTACATAGGTTGAGAAGAAAAAAATGTTCTTTTTTCTCTCTGAAAAAAACATCTCACCCTATTACTGTTTTTTTTAAAATGCTTATTTCTATGCTAAGAAATTAATATAAGTATCTTTTGAATTCTGTAATGTGATCCACAGGCATGAACTTCCAAATACTTTTATAATTGTTCATGTCAAGGGATTCTACAAAGATTTACAGGTTTCAAAACAGGATTGGAGTAATGCTTTCCTTTGTAAATAGATTTAAATCAATAAACCTAGGTTATTTCAGATACACAATGACATCTCTCTGGGCTGGCATAAATCTCTGTAGTTCAGCTGAAATCAGTACATCCACAATAGTGCAATCTGGGCTTTACAATGCATTAACTGAAATCTCTACTCCAAACTCCAGAGACCAGACAACAGCACTAGAGAAAGTAGCTACTTGAGAGTTAATAATGTGGTGAAAGGAGTAACAGAGGGAGCCTGAAAATGTAGAACATCAGAAAGGATGTGAGAGAAAAGCAAAGGTAATTGTTTAATGTAGATCACAAATGTCTTTTACAATGAAAGACAGGGGGCTAGAACCTCACAAACCACAATAAAAGAGAGAGAGAATGGGAATAAACAGAAATACAGGGGGCACAGGAGTGAATGAAGGAGCACTAGGAAATTTGGGAAAATACAGTAAATAATGTTATGCTTTTAATCAGCCATAATCTCAAAGTGCTATGATGTCTTCGAGGCTTTTCTTTTTATTTCTTGCAGAAACTATGTGGAAATATCCTTAAGCCATCCTGTAAGTATTCATTAAGACAGCTTCTGACTCAGATATTGTCTTTTGAAGTTATATGAAAATGACAAGGTTTCGTTGCTTGTATTACCCTATTTCCTCTTTTATTCTTATATATAATTTTTAATTCCAAGGTTTCTGTCTGCCCAGATTAAACAGAACTCCAAAAGGAAAACTGACCATGAGCTGGCTCCCTCGAAGCTTTATGTTTTGGCCAAACTTCCCCTTTAAACCCTTTAAACCATGTGATAAGATTTCATTCCATATCTGCATCTTTTTGTGTTCCCAAATCTAGTTATGTTCTATGGTTAATAAGAAACTCATTTGCATAATTGATCCAATTACCTAAAAAAAAAATTCTGTCAAACCAATAATATTCTTATAATAGCTTTATTGGTGATAAACCGTAGAATAAATCTAACTGAAGGAATCTTGTTTTGGCCTTTCCTGTAGGTATTTGTATATTTAATATCCATTACCTCGGTTTGATTTCATGATCTCTCTGACAATATATCCACCATATTCCTGCTTAGAAAACCCTCTCTACAGAAACATAAAGATTTTTTTTCACACATGTCAATTAATGTACCAGCTTTTGCTTTGAAAGAAAATTGTGTAAACGTCCCCAAACTTAAAATAGAAAACAGTATCATGTTAATTTCTGGTGTTTCATTTAAACTAAATCTTTCAAAGATCTCCTTGGTACTGTAGAAATATAGTCCAAAAACAATCCCTCCACTAAAGCACTCAAAATTCTCTCAGACATCCCCTGAAAGCATTTAAAGTAGTTTGTTTCAACATCTTCTGTGGCAGTAACAAATTTTAGGGGAAAGTGCATTTACAGATTGAATTTTGGGGTGATAAAAAGGCACTAAATTAAATTTTTAAGATAAAAATGCATTAAATTAAAATTTTAAGAGAAAAATAAAATCTGAAGCAACTCCCAGCAAAGCGCTTAACCACTGTTCAGAGTTAGCATTTATTGCAATTTCCAGAACAACTGAGTTCCCCGTTAGACAATCAAAACTTCACCCTATTCTTTCAATTTTTATGTAACCATTTTCTACCTATAGATACAGAGATACTGGGCTTCATGATTGTGGAGAGACAAGTGGAATACACTAATTACTAAGTAATACTTTTCCCCAACTATTTACTATATTAGCCTCACTAACTCCTTGTATATCATCTAACAGGCTTTGCATGTTATTAATCTTTTTCAGAAATCTTTGCTATGACTTTGTATTCAGTACTCCAAAGGCACAGAGCAAAAGCAAGAACATTTGGCTTGTTAAATAGTAATTATCATTCACCACAAGAGTGTAGATGAAGCACAGAACCAAATCTCTTGTAAGAAATATGCATCTTAAATAAACTGTCAGTAGGAAGCTGGTACAACTTGCATACTATTTACAAAATTGAGAACAGCACCTTTTTCATTATTTCTTCAAATTTTGTGCAGAAGATGTCTATCCACCTTAGATTTTACAGAACCTTCCCACAGAAAACAGAAGTGCCGAACCGAAAATGGAAATACAGTGAAAATGTGAAAAGACAATCTCATTGCAGTGAAGAAAGGGACAGGTTTGTTGGGCGTTTTTTTCATAATCTAGGTGTTTGAACCTCTTTTAGGGTAAAATGTCTCTGCAGCATCCATCATACGTATGTCTGTTCTACTGTCACTGCCCACTCGCAGTGACAAACTGTAGGTGTCTCCATTTAGCAAACAATTGCAGAATGTATGCAGCACACACAGGCAATCCTACAGTCCAGGATGCTAAAATGCATCTATGTCTTATCATCAAACAACTCCTACTCCCAGCTGTCCAATTCCCCCTTCTATCAAGGACTTAACTTTCAGTTTGCATCCATGCTAAATTACCTTGTGTTTTAATGGTAAGGTTTGTAAAACAGCAAAACCAATCTTAGTAACTTTGAACTGAGGATGCAAACTCCTTAAGGTCTTAATTTGTGTGGGCTAATTGAGTTCAAAAATCCAGGAGGACCTGTGAAATTGGATTTTTTTATGAAGAGGGATTTCTAACTGGTTTCCTGGTTCTCTTGCATTCCTGTAAGACTGTTTTTGGTTTTTTTCTTAATCCCTCTTTCATGACCACTGTTTTCTCTTCTACATTCACTTTGGTAACTAAGGAATATGTGCAGGTGTATATACAGAAGCAACAGATTTATTTCTTTTTACATGTGTTCCAGAACAATGCTATCTGCAGAATGGTCTTTGTGTCCCATACTTTGGCCATACTTTTCAAAAAATGTTGCTACTGCTAATAATGTAGAGGTTCAAGTGCTCTGAGACTACCTTGTGGGTGTAAGGGTACTGATGATCCTACTGGTGTTTTTTAAGGCCTTCAGTCTTTATTACTGAGTACACAGTCCAGCATCCAATTCAAAAAATCTACCTTGATATATCTAGAAATATCTATCCCAAGGAACCAAGAGGTATCAGGTTAGGAATCTTTTATGGTTTCATAGCTGAAATAAAAATGATCTAGAAAATAATAAATATATGTGGATATACAGATTGTAATAGAGTGGTGGATGCTTCTTTAGAAGTCAATCCCTCCAGCAGAAATGTTTGCTTGGGTGAAAAACTGTTTGCATATTTCTAAATACTTCAACAGAATTTTCCTCACACTTTGTTAGAGCAATTTACTCATGCAATTCTTAGGGAGAGGAAGCAATAAAGGCCTTGAAAGGTATTTACTAAATATTCCTCTGCAACAAGAATGATTTGTGGCTTGCTCATACATCATGTTTTAGTGGCAGGTCTATCAAGTGAAGATGTTTCTGTCTCACCCACCACCAGCTGTGCTGCTGCCTCCTGCCAGAAGTTGCCATGCCCTCAGATCTGCCTGGGCTCTGCTGCTCAGCTCTTCCCTAGCCCACTGCAGCCAGAACACGACAGCAGCAGCACTCGAGTTCAGCTGCCCATTGCAGCCCATATGGCAGGCTTTTACTTGAAAGCACTGTGCAATGCAACTCGAAGGAAATCACTGCCCTTCAACCAGGAGGCGCTTCAAGGAACTAATCAATTGTGATGGGCAAATGAAACCTGTCTACATAAGACATCAGAGGTTCCTTTGAGCCTGAATTTCTACAATCATGCAGTTCTCAAGTGTAACAAAATGAAAAGGATCTGAGATTTAGGTGGGTAAGGCCAGAGCAAAAAGAAATAGAAAAAATTCTTAGCTTTGTATTAAATGAATTGTGTAAATTTTTCCATATGAGAATAATCTCAAAATAAAGCAGAACATTCTGTGATGATTGAAGATTTCTGTAAATAATCGTTATGATTGAAAAATCATAATTTTTCAAATGTTTCTGTTGCAGGTAGTACACAAGATGGTGTATGCATGTGTATGAATATATGTTTGCATGTCAGTGGTCACAATTCTGAGAAATAATGCTTATCAGCATTATTATTCTTACAAAATATGAAAAAGTAAAACTATAGTAAATGTAAAAATGTACTCCAATACCCAAGATATAGATGAAAACTATGAAATAAATTCTTAAGACTAGACAAATTGGCTAGAAAAAATTATTTTTAAGAAAGATACTTTTTTCCTCTTTTGATTTATATATTGCATTCTGAACTATCCAGTTTTTATTTAGAAATTCATGTAGCTTTTTTTAAGAGGTAAAACCAGATAAGCTGATATGATACATTAAGTTTTGATTAATGTATTTGATTGATTAATACATTACTATTGTATATTAATATTATATTATTGTTATTATAACAACTTGGAATGTAAACTGAAAATTAATCTACTTGTTTTCCAAATGATTTTAAAAGACCTTTGCAAACACACTGAGCAACGAGATTAGAACTCAAACTGATTCTGGTAATTGGAGAAGTGAACAAAAAAATTAACCAAAAGAACTTCAATAAATAGAAATGCAAAGAACTACACTCAGGAGAATCAGATGAATAAATGCAAAACAGAATACTAGGAGAGTCAGACAGAAATACGTATATTGTAGTGGAGAAGGGCCAAGGAAAGAACAGTAGTGTAATGGAAAAAAACATCTTTTTGGAATGTATTTGGAGGATAAAGAACAAGAGAAATTGTCCTGTTCTACTCAGTAGTGTGAAGACCTCTGTCAGAGTATTGCAGCCACGGACAGCAGAGACTATTCTGAAATATTTCATCATGAACACACAGAAGGTCATGTAAGGCTTGGAAAATAAGCTCTTTCTCTCTTCCCAGATAGATTATCTTTTTTGAATTCCACTGTGCATCAAGAATATACAAATTAGTATCCTTGTGAATTCATTCCTTTAATTTTACCATTAGGAACGCTTGGAAATGAAATATGAAATTTCCCCAATATTGCTACGTTACGAGACTAAAACATGAAGAAAAACATGAAAGCATTTTTTAAATTTTTAGAGGCTATTGTAAACAAAGAATAATTTCCTGTACTCTCTATCCAAGTAGATAAGAAATTTTTAGTTTTCATTTTTTAGATAAAATTTAGGATACAAAAGACCTTTCACCTAAAAGGGCAAAGAATGGAAATGAACCAAGGAGAGAGGTTGAAGAATTTATTTTATGGTTTCAACTGCATATTGATAAGTACCTACCTCAGGCAACCCTAAACCATCTTTGAAGAGAAGAGAGGTTTGATGTTCTTTTGAGTTTCTTCATAGTCCTCCATTTGTTTCTTTTCTTCTTTAACTTCATGAATCTGATACAAAATGTAAGAAATTTAAACATCTTTCAGATTCCTGTAGGGCCACAAAAATTACCAAAATTTTAATGAGTTTATATGACTATAACTTCAGAATTGCCCAAGGTTTATTTTAGGTTATTACAGACAGAACTACTGTTTAGCTTCAGAAACAAAAATTATAAGTGAGGTTTTCAAGTGGAACTTTGGTAATTTTTGCCTTGAGTGCTGCCTAGAAGAGCAAAGAAAATGAAATGAAAAGAAAGTGTAAGGAAACTCTCTGCAAGTTCAAACAGAAAAGAGAATTCTAACGTAGTTCAAGTTTATGTGTGTTATATAAACCCTTAAAAAATGGGTATAAATTTAGAATGCAAACATCTGGTAAATAAATCCAGTAAGAAGACCAAAGGAATGCCAAAATAATGTATGCATTTAATGTAAGGCATAATAGATATGCTACGTACTAGCGCTCTAGAACAATAAAAAATATAGTGTCAAGGCAAAACTAAAAAACAGACTTTGCTTGTTTATTGTAAATAAGATTTTAGCCAAATGCAGTGATCATGCAAGATGCATTCTGTTAAAATAATTCCTTACAAAGGTTTTGCTTTGCTTATAGCGAACAGGTACCCAGTGATTTGTCAGCAGCAGCAAAGTAGTAAAGGAAGCATTTTTCATTTAATATGTTTTAAAAAACTGTATTCAGATTTATGGCAGAATTGTTACGAGAGTATTACTAGAGTATTAGTAGTTACTTACAAGTTACTTACAAGTATGAGAGTAAAAAAGATTATGAGGAGTCCTTCCAGTGGTTTTTTTTTTTCTTTTTTTTTCCTTCCCCACCTCCTTTTCTCCATTTATTACCACACAATACATAATGGACACAATTATTAGAGGCTTTGCTTATTCTTGAAATTATTAAGCCTCAATTATTGTTTGCATGGTTGTATCTATGGCCTCACAGAATTGCCTCAGAAAAGCCTGATTTTTCTTTTTGTACAAAAGCAAAATTTGAAGTTCACTAGCATGACCTGTATTTTGAGGAGGGGATTGGTGACTGTTCTAGGTAGTTATTTTTTGAAATTTATTTCTAAGAATGATGGTTGCAGTTACTGGGAAACTGCCTAGGTCTAATGACATTTAATAATTAAAAGAGCAAATATAAATCTGAAGTAACACCATTATTGTTATTTAAAATATAGCACTTTATATTAATTCCTTTTTTTTAAAATTTCTTTTTTCTGAGGCCATTAAGCTCTGAGTTCACTAGCTCCCATGTATCTCTTGACAGGTAGGAGGCAGACTGGCTAAGTCAATAGGTGTCCATAGTCAAATGGTGTTTAATTAAGTGTTCTAGCTGTAGTTTATCTCTAAACAGACTGGGAATTTTTTTTTTTTAGAAAAAAAAAACCTGTTAAATTTCAAAGACTAGAACTTAAAATTTTCTGAATATAATGGTACCTAGGTAGGAAATTATTTTGACATTTGCCATCTTCTCCTTAGTCCTTGTAATTAATAAGAGTAGGATCATATACTCTCCTCGGGGGAAAAAAAAAAAAAAAAAAAAAAAGAAGAAAAAGAGTGTCAGGGATTGCTTTAACTCCTTCAAATTAAAAGCAGAAATGCATTTTTATTATTTCTGAGGTATGTAGCTTAACACACCTAAAACACAGCAGTTATCTTTGTCAAAAAACCAGATGTCAACTGTTTATACACATAAAAATTTTCATTATCAGATAAAATTATCTGTTTTTGTGTCTTTCAAAACTATATCACAGAATTACAGAATGCATGGATAATACAGGATTGGAAAGGACCTTAAAGATATCTGGTTCCAACCCCATTGCCATGTGCAGGGACAACTTCCACTGCACCAGGCTGCTCAGAGTCCCATCCAGCCTGGCCTTGAACACTCCCAGGGACAGGGCACTGACAACTTCTCTGGGCAACCTTCTCCTGTGCTACACCACCCTCATCCTAATTTCTTTCTAGTATTTAATCTAAATCTACTTTTTCAGTTTGAAACCATTCACCCTTCTGCTGTCACTATATGCTCTTGTAAAATGTCTCTCTCCATCTGCGATGCTGCAGACTCACCTTGAATATTGTGTGCAGTTTTGGTCACCACAATATGAGATGCAAAACTATTAGAGAACTTCTGGAGGAAGGTAACAAAGATGGTGAAGGGCCTCGAGGGGAAGCCATATGAGAAATGGCTGAGGCCAGCTGATCTGCTCAGCCTGGGGAATAGGAGCCTGAGGGGAGGCTTCATTGAGGACTTCAATAGCCTCACAAGTGGAAGAGGAGGGTAGGAACTGATCTCTCCTCTGGTGATCAGTGACATGACCCAAGAGAATGGCATCAACCCGAGTCGGGAAAGGTTTAGGTTGGATATTAGAGAAAGACTTTTCACCTAGAGGGTGTCTGGGCACTGAAACAGGCTCCCCAGGTGTCACAGCACCAAGCACCAAGCCTGACAGAGCTAAAGAAACGTTTGGACAATGCTCTTTGGGATGGTGCAGTGCATGGCCAGGAGTTAGACCCAACGATCCTGGTGAGTCCCTTCCAACTCAGCTTGTTCTTTTTTTGTAGGCTAACTTTGGGTACTGGAAGGCTTCAATTAGGTCAGCCTTCTCTTTTCCAAGCTGAATAAACCCATTTGTCTTAGCTTTTCCTCATAGGAGAGGTGTTCCATTCCTCTATAAAGACTACGAAACCGAGCTAGTTACTTAGTGTGAAAATACTTTTCCTTTTTCACTCAGTAAGGACATAATTTCAACCAATGTAACTGTGTAAGACTTATGCTATCTGAGAAGCTAATTCATTATTCTTTGATAACAAAAAATCCCAGATGAGATTTTTAAGGGGCTGGTAGAAGCCTATAAAGGATAATTACTTAATTTATTAATGAAAGTCATCAAATTTTTGGATAGATTGTGTGGCATATGGCAGAACTACCACTGGAATGCAGTTTCTAGATGAAAAATGGCAAAATTAACATAATCAGAGCAACTTATCATGAACTGAAATGAGGGAAAAGTCCTACAAGCATTCCACACTCTTTCAGAAATTGATTTGTGATATTTATTGATCCATAAATACTGTTAGCTATGTCTAAATCAAAAAGCATCATCTGGCTTTCCTTGCTTGTTTGCTGTGACAGCAGTGTTTATTGCATCTTTCTACACTGTTTCCTTCCTTCCTACTGGTATCCTCTGCTTCATCTCTTCCCTGTGGCCAAATATTACATTTTTCATGATAGGATCTCAAAACTTCAGCTTTCCAGAAATACATTTACTGCTATCTGAAAGTTTTATACAATCATAAGTTTTTATCCTTTAAACCAGAAATTTTGATCATTCATAAGAATAAATTCAGTGGAAGATTGCAGTGGCGTCAGTGTTTTAAGGTGGGTCAGGTGAATACATTAACATATACAAAGATTTACATCTTTGTTTAAATTATTATCATTGTAATTGCAATAAATAATAGAAATATATTGAATATTAAAAAATTTTATTCACAGATTTTTGTGGAATGATTTTGCACTGATATCTATCCAGTACCCCCAAATAAGAAGTCTGAAATCTGTATATAAGTATAAAAAAAATGGAGAAAAAATGTGCACGCAACTGTAGTCAAAGCAAAAAGAGTACAGATATCACTGACTAAACCACTCCATCTACTCATACTTCACAGTTCCAGAGTCCACTCTCCTCACCTAAAGCCAACCACACCCTGGACTGCATCCAAAGCAGTGTGGCCAGCAGTCTGAGGGATGTGGTTCTTCCCCCTGAACTCTGCTCTTCTGAGACCACACTGAGAGTGCTGTGCCCAGCTCTAGGATGGCCAACACAAGGATGAGGACCCGATGGAGCAAATCTGGAGAAAGGCCACAAAAATAATCAGACACCTCTCCTTTAAAGACAGGCAGAGAGATCTGGAGTTCTTCAGCCTGGAGGATAGGAGGCTCCAGGAAGACCTGGTACCTGAAGAGAGCAACAGGAAAGGTGAAGAGGAACTTTATGGACTGACAGGTCAAGGGGGAAATGGCTTCAAACTGAAAGAGGATAGTTTTAGATTAGATACTAGAAATAACTTCTTTAAGGTGATGGTGGTGAGGCACTGGAACAGGTCCCAGAGAAGTTGTGGATACCCCGGTACCTCATCCCTGGAGGTGTTCAAGAACAGGTTAAATGGGAAGCTGAGCAATCTGGTTCATTGGAAATGGTCCTTGCCCATGACAGGGGTATTGGAACTAGACGTTTTTTAAGTCAAACCCAAACCACTAAAGGATTCTCTGGTATTATCTCCAAAACCTGTATTTCAGAAGGAACAATGAAGGTTGCACAGATTTTAAGGGAGAGTCAAGTCAGCACAAACAACACTCACAGCTAATAAAATATCACAGGACATAAATCTTTGCTTCCAACTATTATTTATACCATTTAATACAGCAGAGAGGATTTTCACTGTGCTATTCCCTGAAACAATGTTTTTTGCACCATGCAACCAACAAATTTCATCTTGTCTTTATGATGTTCTTCATTGTACTTGTAATCAGCATGAAAAAAATGTTCCCCTCAGTTCATTAGAGCAATTATCTTACTAAGAGAAATAAAGTGACCCTGAAGTGAATTCAATGCAAAAAGAGTGTGAAGCATCTGTGTACAGTATGATTGTGTTCTTCTGTGAGTTAGAGCCCCATTAGACATATAGACAGCATCTTGAGAGCATCAATCCCAGCTCCTTAAAGGAAAACTGTAAGCAATGAATCAATGATATTCCAAAGCAGGGGAAGGCTGTTAAACATTAGAACTTTTCACAGCATGCAAGATGATTAACAGCATGCTAGGTAATGATGTAAGTGCCATAAATTAGTTTATATTGTACAATGTAAATACTCAGCACAACTGATGTCTGAACAAAGAAATCTAGACTGAAAATGAGAATTTGGACCAAATCCAGTGTGCTTTCCAATTACTTGGTTTTGTTTTGTTTTGATGAGTAAGTCCAGAAAAATTTTCTGCATGTATATATAAAATATATAGCACATAAATATATTTTTATATGTATATATATTCTTTTTTCTAATCCAAGTCTCTCATTCTCCCTGAAAAGTTCCTCTCCCTTTCTGCAGAGGAATAAAATTTATAATTATTTTTACCATTTTTTAAGTACAAGCCTTGAAAACTAATTTTGATTAAATTCTACCAGGTTTATCTTTATAATTTGAATAATTAAAAAAAATGCAGCATATGTAAATGTTTTCTGTGAATGTGTGTTCGTAAGTAGCACTAAATGAAGTCAAAAGGTCAGAAAATAATTCTTTAAATAGTGCATGATTAAGCTACTGGGCATACTGAAACCAAGGATTCTAACGAGGTTTAGATATCACATGGGATAATGAAAACACAGAAAAATAGCATAATTGCATAATGGAAAAAAACAGGAAAAAAAAAGTATACTCACAGTATACTGTTCATAATTCAAGTGCTGTTTAATAGGTGTTAGGAGGACATGTCTATAATTGTTCACTCTGAGGGGTTTTGGATTTTTTTTTCAGATGAGTGAGAGTAGAGAAGTGGTAGAGACTCCAGCTAGATGCATTTCTGGCATGAAATACTTTTGTTACACTTCTCTTGAGATTTAGTCTTATAAATTTACACCTCAGAGGGTGATAGGCTTGTAAGCATTGACACTGTATATAAAAAACAGTCTAGCAGACTTACAAATATGGTACCAATGTGCAATAGCGGCAAATGTGCAACCAGAGAAAAATCCTAGTTATGACAGTGACTGCTAAATTAATTTTTTGGTGTCTATACTGAATTTATTTTCAGTTTGGTAGCCTGCAAATTCCTGTGGCTTAAGCATATTTTGCAGGAGTTTGAAAGAGGGTCATAAGCCTTTTTCAATACTGTTCACACAAAGTGCTGGAAAGGAATGGCTTTTTTCTGAGTAATTCTCAGACACATCTGTTTAAAGGGTCTCCAAGTAATCTGTGTTTCCATGTCCAAGATTTAAAGTTAAAACAAGGAAATTCCACATTTGAATAATGTAACAATAATGAAGGAAACTTATTCTGCTGTGACAAAGCTCATACAAATCTTTTACTTGCTTCACTGTAATGGTGCAATGTTCTAAACCCTTGAAACATTGTACTTCTAGAAATATGAAAACTAATTCCAGTTCTTTCAAACCCTGATTCTAACCCTGGAACTGTGAATTCTCTTACATCTTGTAAGACCACAAAACACTGATTATAAACAACTCAAGTAATTTCAGTGACTCAAATGGATATTAAAAAATAAAAGTTATAGCTATCAGCAAAAACACTTTCAAACTGACACATTTTTTCTCAACTTGCTACAATATTTTTTAAAACTACACTTTTCTTCATTGAAATATGTCACTTAAAAAAAAATTAACTATACCACTACTTCATATATTTTATCCTGCCCTCTATGTACAAAGCAGTTTTATTTGTAAAGTTCCTTAAGGAAAAAAAAAAGCAATTCTATTCTCTTTAACATAAATTTCAAGTCTATCTTGCAAACAAAAAATAGTCACTGCATGTTAAATTTCACCAGACATGTATGAATAGATTAAGAAAAGGTCATTCAATAAAAATATGACATTCATACTAATAGAACAAGAGAAATGAGATGGCAGGAGACAAACAACATTACAATAAGAACAACTCAACACAGAAAAAAACATACATTCATGTGATGGAAGCCCAACTTGTACTTGAGTACAGGGGTTGATTAGGTCAGCAGTGACCAAAATTACTTAGAAAAATAGAAATCTGTCTGAACATAAAAACCTGAACTCTGTCAACATAGCTATAGTACTTCTGCCAAAGCTGAATAAAGGAATAAAACCCATTTGCAAACTGGTTAAGAAAAGAGTAATTAAGAAAATTAATAAAAGAGTAATTTTTGTTTTAAACATCTTTACACTGGAGCTGCTACAAAGCCATGTTCAGATCCCTTTGTTGAGAAACCCCCACCAGGTCAATCCAGAGATTTGCTTTTATCAGGGGCTTTGCAGGTTCACATAGGAAGAGAGCTTTTTCAATAAAATAAAGACTCCAATAATGGCTAGGTAAACAAATAAAAAAAAACTTAACACTCACTTGGATGCAAATAAGACACCAAATATTCTGAGTAATACAAGAAATCCAATAATACTGTTTGCAACAAGCTCAGTAAGTGACTCATTGCACACTTCCTGGAGTTTCCAAATCCTCTTATTTTCCATTATTTAAATCAAGGAATGTGTTTATCTTTATTCCTCACTCTCTTCTGCCTACTCCATCATGTTCTTTTTCTATTATCTAGACTATGTTAGGCAGGTTTGTTTTTTATTTTTTTCTTTCTTTTCTTTTCTTTTCCCCTCTTACTCTCTTTTTCTGGTCAGATAATTTGGTTACATTTTATTAGTGCTTGTTGAATTAAACTCTGCTCTCGTCCTTCTAGTAGAATACAAAGAGGTCATTCTTAAAAAGGAGTACAAATGGATAAAGCTTAATTCTCAGACTATTACTTCCTAATAGCCTGTTGCAGTGTTATAAATGGAAATTTTTGACTATGGCAGTGGAAGAAAGAGAAGAAATGAATAAAACCTATGACTCAGTGAAGTTTTTCAACAGTGAAGATGAAATAAACAGCAAAATGCTTTGACCTGTGAAAAAGTAATTATTGATGAAAGATTTTCAGAGATTTCTTTGAAACAGTATTTGCCTTTTTGTGAAAGTCACTGTCTGCTTGTAACAAAAACATTCCTCAGTTGTGAGAAGCAACACGTCTGGTGAAATCATCCCTTCTAAAGGAGTTTGCATAGCCTCCATCACAGAATAGCTCCCTTCTTTTTATATCTCTCTTCCCCATAATCAGGAAATACCATGACATCAAATTTCCTTTTATAGAGCTTTTACTTTCTGTTTATTTTGATGTCATAAATACATTATAACAGTGTTAAAAAGGCAACAAAGCCAAATGCCGTCATATCTGGGGGGGTAATTCATGTTTGTATCATTTACTGCCATGAAAAATCTGTTCTTTTTCTGGCTTTAGAAGACTTTTTTAATGAGTGTTTTATGATATTTCTGTTTACATAGTATTTTTACAACTGTTGCAAATAGATACAAATATGGTAAATTACAGGAAAAATCATCCTCAGCTTCTTTCAGGCTTAATATGAAACAGTTACTAAAAGGGGAAATGTGTAAGTGCTGCTAAAGCCTATTTGATGAATTCCACATGAAGATTCAAGTTGAGATCTCAAGTCATTAGAAAAATATGAAATCCCATATCCTGCCTTCATATCTTATTTTAAAAGTAAACAAAAATCCAACTATAATTATTAACATATTCTCATCAATTTATTTGTGATACACAGAGATTTAAAAAAACCTGCTGATTTCTTTGGCCAGAATACCTGAATATTCTTGGGAGTATGATGAGGCCACAAACAGTACTCCTGAAGAACTGAGAGGCCTAGACCTCATGCAGGTAGAAACACATCTCATATTCACTAACTGCATTTAATAAATTTATGGCCAGGTAAACGTTCAGGTAAAAAAAAGTGATTCATATATAATTCAAAAGGTAAGTAGATAATAATCAGTAAATCTGCTGAACTAGATTGTATTAGAGGAAATAGAAGATAATGCATCAAAGAGTATTGAAATGCTGATCACAGATGAGCGCTGCCCAGAAACTGCTCAGAGAGCAAGACGAAAACTCTTACAGGAGAAGGATTCAATACTTCAAGTAGTTTCACTGCAGTTCCTTTGAAGCTATTAATCACTCTCTGTTCATACAAATGGCCTAAGAAAGCATATTTTTGCAATATGTTTGTAGCATGAGGTTTTTTTTCAAAGTTCTGTTATTAGCACAATTTTCCTCCTTATGTTCGTCAATTACTTTTCCAATGTGATTGACAAAACAGCTCTCTGGAAATGCAAGCTTTTATATTTCTAATATTCAAACTCTTGTTACTGAACAAGGGTTTGTTCAAGCTCAGCTGAAAATCCCAGCTGTGATCCATAGAGTAATTCCAAATCAGGAAGTCCTTCCTATTCCCGTTATTTGATAAACAAAAGTCTTTAAAAATATAATTTTTGTGGCATGTTTTCTTTCCCAAAGATTCATTATCTATGAGCACTACCTTCTAATACCTTCTGCCAAGTATAATTTGTTCCTAAAATATTCAGTTTCAAGTAATCTTAACTCCCAAAAACTCAGTAGTTTTCCCCCTTTGATCCCTATGCATGGAAGATTCAGTTCTATAAAATAAATTCCCAGATTCAATTAATCACTTTGATAGAAAATGCAGCCATAAACCTGAAGAAAATTCATAGAAAGTTGACTAACAACAAGCTTACCAACAAATGTATGTGAGCTGATGATGGCTACATCAGTTAAAGACTTCTGTAAGTGAAGTCAGTTGTAAAGTGTTATTTCCTGCTTGTTGATAATGCATTTTTTAATTTTGAAGCATTTCTGGAGTATAACTCCTTTTGCCCACTGGTCCTCTACAGGCCTCTCAATTTCATTGTGATAATATGAAACCTCCATTGCTCTTCTATGATTGAGAAGCTGAATTAGGTAGTTTTACAGTTTGCACATAAAACATGTATTCAGAAATAAACATGGTTAACTTTCGCATGAAAAGTGTGTCCCACCACTTGAAACTTTGACATACTGATCCAGAAAACACACTAATAACTCAAGATAGTCACAAAAAAAGCTGTTCATTCAAAAGACTGCAGGTGGTGAGTGCTGACACAAAGAATGGAAAACTGTTCAGATTGACAAAGAGTAAGATTTATCTTTTTTAAAAACAGCTGTATATTGGAACAAGTGCATTCCTAGAATAAAAGTCATTAAATTTCCTGTTAAATATGAGATGAATGGGTTAACTAAGAGTACAGAAATTTTCATTCATGTTCTGAAGGCTTTAAAACCTTAAGCTTTATAACTAAGTAACTTGAAAGAACATTGTATTATTGATGCTTTCATACCATGATTGCAAAACTTCTACAACATAGTATCTGTTGTAATGTAGCTATTTGGTGACTCAGTGGCCTAGAATTCCTTATTTCAGACAAATTTTGTTTACTTCCCCCTTACACTTATATGGCAGTTTTTCATTTCAGTGAATGGTCTGAAATTTAATTGTCAGCAGACTGAACAGTCTTCTCTTTTAAACTACTTATTCATATCTGAGGGTTATTCATAAGGCATTGTATGATAGGCTTGTAGTTTTAAAGCCTATGACAAATATTGGCATTACAGAAAGTAGACTGGGGAATCCAGGACAAAATTTGAATGCCTTTTTTTAGAAATGAACAAATAGCTACTCTAGGAGTCATTCAAAGAACAACTGAAATCTCCAAACCCTTCTCACTAGTTTGGTCAGAAATTAATAAAAAAATACAAAAAAAAAAAAACAAGGGAAAAAAAAAAGAAATAATAGAAATAAAAGAAATAAAAATCAAAACCAACCTATAAACCAACAACATAAGAGCCAAAACCTCACTCACTTAAATAACAAGAAAATCAGAAATAAAAGCATTCATTTTTCTAGTTTCCTTTAGTGTAAGGGAACTTCTTTAAATATTGTATAGTTTACACAGGTCATTATTAGCAGGATTCTTGCAACCACAACTACTGTAAATTTTGCCTTCCTGCAGCATATTCAGTATATTCACATCAGTTTGTTTTCCTCCTGAACATGAGAAACTTGTCTTGTACTGCAAAAGTCATTAACACTTCAGCATATATTAAGGTCCATTACTCACATTCCTGACTATTTGCACATGATAGACCAGTATCTGACTCTGAATCATATTGCCAAGACAAGAAAAGAAGAAGGAAATATGTAACAAAATGCTCCATACGTCAATGAAGTAAAGTCTGCACGTTAATTTGTTTATGGAAAACAAGGCTTTGCCTGGAGGCAAATTTCAGTTTGCGTCTTTTTTCAGTGCACAGTTATATTTTTGCTTTATCACTGTATGAATTACCATTATAAACTACTGTATATTTGATGCTTGCCTATGGCTATCCCGAGATCTCTGCTAATGGAAGGCTGAACAGCATTAGGACTGCATTAGAAATGGCATGTTTTATTTAGGGGCTACGTTGGTAACTTAGTACCGTGTTTCCTTTTGCAATTTGCTTACCCTAATTGTCAAAACATTTCCTTCTTTTACAGAAGTGCAGCTGTTAGAAAAGCCTCCAGATGAGGCAGAACAGGCCCTACTAATAGTACCACACTTGCATTGTTGACTCATTGATAGTTTTTGCAACTTCTTGTTACGAAGTCAAATTTATTTCTTTCGTCTCAAAAGTTTCAAATATCAATTGTAAGACTAAATGACTCATGAATAGACAAAGCATTCTGAAACAAGCAGAATGCTTTAGATCTCTTAATTTTAACAACTGAGGACATTCCAATGACAAAGACAGAAGCAAGCCTTTGGAAAACATAACTTCTTATGTGACCTGCTTGAGGCTAAATTGCGTAACTGAAGGAAGAAAACATTTTCTGGAATTAAAAATGTTCTTAGGTTGTTTGTCTGTTTGTTTGCTTGGAGTTTTATGTTTGTTTGCTTGTTTGTGGGAGTTTTTGAGTCATAAATCCTTTCAGTTGAGTTCAGAGACCCTATATGAACTCCTATCTGACACAGTGGGATTAAATATTTATTCTTCAACAGACACTATAATTGAAGTCTGCATTGGCCTGAATGCTCTACTTTGCAGTCATTGGAGGCAACTTCATTCCTTTTCAAAATTGACTTTAGCTGACTTTAGTTCCAGTGATTTTTAATCTGACAGCCTATGAGAGTTATGAAAAAGCAAGTTTTGAAATTTGAATGCTTGCTGGCAAAAGTTTGGATATCTACTCATTGCCAGAAATGTTACTGATGTATGAGCATTTGGCTTGATACAAAGTGACTTCTTAAGGAAAAAATTAGTACTAAATACACTTTTGCATGAACAGTGAAAAGATAAACTTAATAAAACTATGAACTCATTGGCATGAGATATACTTTTATATGGCTAGAGATCAATTGCAAGATGTGGGGGAACATCAGGAAGCATTCCTTAATTAAACACAATTAACTACTTGAAAATTGCTGAAACTTCCTCTTGTTTGCATTATTTAAAGATGGATTATGCAAATCTCTAGGAAGCATACTCTTTGGAGCAATCGAGTCTATGATAAAAGGAAAAAGGAGGACAGGATCAAATAATTTCATAGTTATAATGTATTAAAACATCACATACTTTTGCTGTAAATGGAGAGAAAAAACAAAAAATATCCACAAACAAAACCCAATCATTCATGCTAGAAAAACATCACATTAGATTTTAGCTGCACATCCAAAGAATCAAAATTTTTGTACTTCAGATAAGGTTAATGTAACAAATGGAAATATAAATAACAGAACTGTGCTTATTTTTTTTGTCAAAAAATCTCATTTTCATTTCTGCTTTCCAACTATCATCAAAACTTCAGTATGCAGTAGAAGTCCATCACTCTCAGATTATTATCTGCCCAATATTATCTTGTGCTGGTATAAGCTGCTATAGTATGCTCTAAAAATCAATAGCTGCCAGCAAAAATTTGCTGCACATTAAGTTAATGACCTACTTGTGTAAGCTGTACAGTATATATGACAGTGCTCTATCAAAGACAAAATGGAACTTTTGCTGCAAATATAAAGACAAGAGTCATTCACCTCCATAAAGCAAGGACACACTGAATTGGCAGAGGGTATAGATTTCTTTCCCTGTCACAAATTATGTAATAATGATAATATATTGTCTTTATCATTATGTTGGTTTTAATCCATCATAAAAAAAAATTATACTGTACCACCTGGATGAAGAGATTGGTGTACAACAAAAAAAGATGGAGTATTTCAACCAGTTATTTGCTTTGTATTCAACTGCTCTAACATAAATCAGAGAAATAATAAGCAAGGTGATGTGGGATTTTACAGTAAAAAATATCTTAAGTGCAAGTAAGGGTAGAGTTTTTTTCCAGTTTATGAGTCAAGAACAAAGCCAATGAGGAATGTCATCTATATTGATATACTTTTCTAAATGCATAAAATATATGTGCTTACAATGCTGTTATATGGATACGAGAATTGCATGATGTGCAGAAGAGATAGCCTACAACATGACAGCTTTAAAGAGAAATGCCTTATTCTAGGTGATACGGGAGCCAGCTTTGCTGACAGAGCTTTTGAGGAGAAAATGTGCTAGATAAATATGTCATGGGCCAATATGCTAATATCTACACAGATCCTGTGCAGTGTATTTGAGATTGAAAAAAGAAGGAAATACTGTTAGAAAGGCAGCTCAAGAAACACTGCACCAAGTTACCTATATACAGATATAGGCTGCCTCAAGGTAAAACAGCATGGGCTTGGACAGGTGAACATGAGAGACATACACCAAACAATCACAAGCATCAGCAACCCAGGAGCAGGTCACCTGCTGAGTGACACTAAGATTTTTACAATGTGTAAGCACAGGTTCTATCTCACATGACAGGGTAGAAATCCAAATTTCCACATTCTTTTCTCCTTACTGTTACCTTTGTCTACAGCTGGCTCAGGGTTAAAAGGGCTGACCACCTGAAAAGTGATCAAATTTTAAAACACTTCAAGAATGGGCAAAAGTTAAGAGAAGCGAATGTATAAAATAGAAAAGGAAACATCATCGTAATAAATATGGCAAAATAGGGAAAGTATCCAACAGCAGAGTGGCAATCCTATTTTATGAGTTGATTTCAGCTACACTGCTATCTGAAAATTCAGTAGAAATGCTCAGAAATTTTATAGTTTTCTTTCTTGTTAGAAAATACATATTTATTATGATTTTTTAAAGTTTATCATTTCAGCTACTCTTTGTCACACAGAAGTCCAAAACAATTATTAAGTAAAAGCTGAAAGATTCAGTGACAATTCTCTGTTCTTTAGCTCCACTGTTTCATTTTTACACAAGAGATTTAGGATTGTCTAACTGGTTGAATTAAAAAAAATATCTAAAGAATTTCCAAAATGAAGAACAAAAAAGACTTGACATAGTTCTATTATTAAACTTTTATTCTCTAAAGGATGTATGGAGTAATTTCTACAGGCAATTTCAATTTTAAACATTTTCTCAAGTATCTCATGAGAGTAAGTAAAATTTAAGTTGTGCTGCTCACAGTTATAGAGAATACTCTTTTTTTCCCTATTAGAATGCAAATACTCAAAACTCCATTTTTTCCTTTGAGCTACTTCACATTTCTTTGCAAAGAGCAGTTTTCCTCCAACAGCTATTACTGCTGGGTATCACCTTTATTTTTTGGTGTGTAATTTCATTGACAAAAGTACTGGCAATTATGAAAATAGGAAAGATAAGTGCACTAACAAGTCAAACTAAATGAGTCAATATGCTTGCAGAGTAATGACTAGGATTGTTTTCCTTACTTAGGTATCTCTTTCTTTTCTTGGATCATGATTCGAACAATCAAAAGAAATCACCTTTGCAGCTTGGCTTAGAGAAGAATAGCTTACTTAAAAAAAAAAAAAAAGACTTTGTAAAAAATTTATATGTAGTTGTGCACATAAGAATAAAAGCAATGCAATGCTGAGTAAGTTTCATGAAGAGATTTGATTTGAAACAGCAAGTCAAACCAAAAATGCACAGATGTTTGGAGGTTTACCTCTGTGACAACTTGAAAGATAGATGATTTATGTATTTTCATTTTATAACCCCCTTTATATGATGGGAACAGAGTGAGGTGAACTGTTCTGTAAGTAATAAGTTATGAGATGTTGAAACATGCTGAAAAGCTCAGTGTCTTGATTTCCAAGCTCAGTTGTTCTGGCTTATTCTTTACAGCTGGGCTCACATAACTTCTGTTTAATATATTTTGCATTATCAAATATTATTATTAAACTCTTAAGAAGACATTCAGAAACAAAATCTTTTACAACTTCTCTATAAAGACGGAAACAAAGCTGCACAAACTTTCTTAGCTCTATATCAAAGAAACCTGGTGACATAAGGAAATATTAAGTGCTAGTGAAAGCAAGAACTGGCTAAGAAGGTTTTTCACAGAAATATGTAGAATTTTGCACACATCCGAAATATTCAGAACTATAAAGTCTCCACATGAACAGACTTCATATTGCACATGATGCCAAGCCAGATGATTGCAGTGTGAAAAGAGCTTTCAGTAGCATTAGAATATTTCCATTTTCTGGTAGACCAGTGAGTTGGCTTAAGATGACAATATAGCCAAATTTATGTCATTACTTTGATGTAAAAACAAGAATAAATTATATAACCTGTTTCATTAGAAAGACCAGCTGTTTCTGTCTTCTATTACTGAACATGAACTTTTTCTTTCCACTTTTCTTTCCCTTTTTTTCTTTTGCCAGTAATTTCTTCTTTTTTGTCTGCAAACCCCAGACTTACACCCTGCCTTAGTAACGATCATTTACCTGTAGAAATAAAGAATAAGCCTTTGAAAATTATTCTTTTTTTATATATTTGACATTTCACGTTAATTTTATAAGTATATCTTTCATAAACTCATGGAAACAAGAATTCTTTTTTCCAATTGTTTAGTAGATGTATATTTCCCCCAATTATAAGCACAATAAACATGGAACAGGACAAGCCCTCTCCTGAATATCCAGCAGGATAACTCCAAGACCAGCCATGTCTGGTAAATATTTAAAATACTGTACACAGAAAACTCTTTCAGCTCACTGCAGTAGGGAGAATTCCCAGAGAAGGATGCAGTGCCCATGAAAGCAGAAGAAAGCACTATAAAACCACATAAAATAGTTAAACCTGATTTAGAAGAATTTTGCAGTATGTTTGATGTCCTCCCCAGAAATTACATTGTACTTGGAAAGTTTGCCAGCAAATAACACAGTCTTTCAACTGAAACCAACCATATCAGTTCTTCCCAAGCCTATTGTTCTCCAAGGACAACAAAGATTGGTTCCCACACTAGGGGAAAACTTTTACGAATAAGAGAAGCAAAACGTGACTGGGATGTTTTCTGTTTTCAGAAAGTGCAATATCCATTCACAGGTTTCACTCCACAGTCTGTGGAGATATGGTCCTCTAGAACAATCTCCTAATGTAAAAGGAAAGTAAAATTAGTGTATGGATTGAGGAGTATGTAACACTGATGGTTCACAGAGATGTTTCCATAAGATTCCGAAGGTGACCCATCTGGTGGATGCAGGAAAGGCTGTGGATATTGTCTACGCAGACTTCAGCAAGGCCTTTGGCAGTCTCCCAAGTCATACTCCCGGACAGCTGGCAGCCCATGGCTTGGACAGCAGCACTCTTTGCTGGTTAGGAACTGGCTGGATGGCCAGGCCCAGAGAGTGGTGGTGAACAGTGGTGATGAATGGTGCTGCACCCAGCTGGCCAGTCACCAGTGGTGTCCCTCAGGGGTCAGTGCTGGGGCCAGTCCTGTTCAATACATTCACTGAAGATTTGGATGAGGGGCTTGAGTCCATGTTCAGTAAATCTGCAGATGACACCAAGCTGGGAGAATATGTTGATCTGTTGGAGGGTAGGAGGGCAGGCTGGTCAAGGGCTTGGAACACAAGTCCTATGAAGAACAGCTGAGGGAGCTGGGGTTGTTTAGCCTGAAAAAAAAGGAAGCTCAGAGGTGACCTCTACAATGGCCTGAAAGGTGTTTGTAGTCAGGTAGGGGTTGGTCTCTTTTCTCAAGCAACCACTGACAGAAGAAGAGGACACAGTCTTAAGCTGCTCCAGGGAAAGTTTAGGTTAGACATCAGAAAAGAATTCTTCACTGGCAGAGTCATTGGGCACTGGAATTGTCTGCCGAAGGAGATGGTGGAGCTACCATCCCTGGACATGTTTAAAAAAGGACTGGACATGGCACTCAGCACCATATTTTAGTTGATAAGGAGGTATTAGGTCACAGTTTGGACTTGATGATCTCAAAAGGTCTTTTCCAACCTAGATCATTCTGAGATTCTGTGATAAGAGGATGGTGTCCAAGTGCCAGCAAGTGTGGCATATTAATTCTATGGGGAAGGTACTAAAATGGGACAAAGGCAGGAACAAAGGGTGATGGGTGATGCTGGAAGCACAAAGAGACCTTTGAAGCTTGAATTTGACAAGATTGGGAAAGGAATTAATTGAAAAAAAGATAAAGATCAGAACGATGGTCTCAGTGCAGTCAACAAGAAAGATAATTTGACTGCAGCTTCCCTTTAGGTTCTTGAAGAAAGGTGAATATAAGACAAAAAAAGTAACTCAGTGGGATTAAACAGAATGTTCTGGAGATTCTTGGGAGAATGAACAACAGATATCAATATGGCTTTGACAAAGTGGTCAAGAGGAGTGTGAAAGATGGGCTAAAAAATTATTTGCTGTAGACAGAAACAACTGTAAGAAAAATTTTATTAACTGTTTCTCATATCTAAAAGTGGTTTTTGAATCAAGTTCTAAGTGACAGTTACAAATATGCTAAGCTAAAAATAAAAATCTCTACAAAGGAAAAAATAATTAAGTGATTCATTTGAACAGAAAGTCTCAAGATTATGAGTTATTATATTCCTCTTAGATATGAAATAGCAGAACTGGATTAATGGCAATTTCTATTGCTAATTCTTCAGCTAGTCATAACATTTAAGCAAAAAGGGAAGAAAAGTGCATTAGTGGACTCAGTGTAATAAAATGTAATATGAAAGCAACAAAAGTATAACACTCATTCATAAGTTCATTTATCATATTTATTTTTAAAAAAGAGAGCAAAACTTCCTCAATAATTGTCAAAATATGATGCTCTAACTGATGCCTCTCAGTTTGACTTGAAACATAAAAAGTGAATTTAACTAAGTTTGGGGAAGTTTTTGTTCAAATATTGTTTTGAAGATAAAGAGATAAGGTAGATCCTCTGCCCTAAAGAACATCTTAAACATGTGGAATGGTGTGAAGGACAAAGAAAAGCTTTAATGTGGACTGCTGAAGGAAGCACAGAAAGGTCAACACATGAAAAGAAAAGAGCATGTAGGGAAAAACAGGTGAATATAAGCTCATTTAACTAATCCACATGACCAGGGTAAGACCTGGGGAGAACTGAGGCATCTTCAGATTGCATAGGACGTAGGTAAAACTTCCATGCTTTTCACAATTCCTCAATGAAGTGAGGTATGAAAAGTACCACAGAAGAAAAAGAACAGCTCTGAACAGCAATCAGGCACGCCATGCTTATGGGCAATTCTGTCAATGTGATTTTTAGAACTGATTTTGTTTTCAGTGGCTCAAGAAGGACTATTTCTTCTTTCCCTAAGGATAGTGATATTTGTTTTCAGAAAAGACAATTAGATTAGATGAAATAAAACTCTATTACAAAAGTAAATGTAATTGCCAGTAAAATTCTGCTCCCAGAGAAGACCAAGAACAATCATGGGCTGCTCATAAAACTAATAATTTATATTCTGAATTGTTCTAATGACAAATGAAAAACTCTCCATCTCATAACTCTGCTGATAACAACCTAATTTCCAATCTAAAGCTCTCTCTCATTTCCCTGAAATTTATATATTATCATCAAGATTCATCAGTCCCAGGTGATTAAATGTCTCTCTCTGAAGTGGAATAATCTGTTTTCAGTAGGACTGAAGATATTTGATTATGATTTACCAAATAAAACTCTCAATTGAACTCAGGCAACTATCAAAATTTGGTCCAATATCTATATATATTATTAAGCTACAATATTAAATGAGCTTAGCTTTTTATATTTTTGCAGAAAAAAGAGTTAAAAGATAAATTTTGGCATTAACCTTACCTATTGCTTTCTTTATACAAACAGATTTGAGAAGAAAAGTCTTTCTGTGCAAGATGAAGCTGAAGTGAAAGTTTAGACACAAATATTCAGAGAGCTGGAGAAACGGCAAATTCAAAAATGGGATATCTACAAAGTTATACAAATAAGTGGATGGAGAAAAAGAATTAACAAGCACATTAATTAACACAAGTCGAGTGTAATTTACCTATGAAACTAAAATCAAGCTATTTTCTAACTCAGGAGCTACAAATGTATGCCAGTTAAGAATGCTCTTATCATGCATTTCAGAGCATCTTGAATTGTTGTATTATTATCTGAAACTCAACCACTTGAATAGGAAAAGGAATATGATTTTTAAATGGAATAATTATTGAGACTTTCATGGAAATGTCTCCATTTTGATTAGAATCAAAATGAAAAAAAAAAATGTCCTTGAAGAAGCCATGTCCTTCTATATAATAACCACATAGCGCTCTATGAACATTCAAATTTACAATAAGTTCCCTTTTCAAGCTACAAAATGTAATTACATAATTTCTCAGGTGATAAATCTAGAAACTAGATTCCAAACCACAGAACAGTGTCCTGGCATGTTTCTGTTGCCTGGAACTTAAGACAGGTAGAACCAGGGTAGATTTAAGAGAGAGGAAGGGAAGATTTAGCTCAGAGGAAGTCAGCAGAACACATTTCCACTAAGAAACACATTCTTGTAGGCCAGCCCTATCTTCCAAGGCATGACAGAACTGTCCTGATTTTGAAAAAAAAATGCATTATATACATGTTTAAGCTCCAGCTATTTATGTAAAATGTAGATATGTACTTAAAATGTAGATATGCACAGTGTATACACAACCTAAATTAAAGATTATTGCTTACCAAATATATCGTCCAATATCTACTGGAGGGAAAGCAGAGCAGAGCATAAGCAATCCTGGACATTCCTGGAATATGTTTATCATAACTTCCTTTTCCAAGTCACAGAGGATCCAGTGAGGAGGTGCTATGCTGCACCTTGTTCTCAGCAATGACAGGCTAGTGGGGAATGTGACATTCAAGAGCAGCCTGGGCTGCAGTGACCATGAAATCACAGAATTGGGTTCCTAGAATATCAGACAGCTTTCTTGGGCACCTGTTCAAGCAGGTTCCAAATGCCAAAATTTGACCTTTTGAAGTCCAGGGTAGTGAGCTTGCTGTGGGCCCTTCTTATTGCCTCAAAGATCTTAGCTAAATATTTTAAGATGACTTTGTTTTCTAAAACTTAAAAATAAATATTTCAAGCTGCACCAGTAGAGGTGCAGGTTCAAAATCTGGAAGAATTTTTTCACTGAAAGGATTGTCAGGCATTGGAGCAGGCTGCCCAAGGAAGTGGTGGAATCACCTTCCCTGAAAGTGTTCCAGAAAAGAGTGGACATAGCACTTAGCGCTCTGGTTTAGTTGACAAGGTGTTGGTCAGTCAAAGTTTGGACTCAATGGTCTCGGAGATCTTTTCCAACTTTAATGATTCTATGATTTAGGAACCTTATTGCATAATTCTGATTTATTTTTTTTTTTCCTTTTCACTAGATTTCCTCTACTGTGGAAATGGATGCCTTGTATAAGTTGTATGGCTTACCTGCTTATGAATATCAACATGATAGCTTTTGGTCATATGTATAACATGAAATGTAGCACAAGGAACTAGTGAAGATAAACATTTATTTTTACTGTTTTTCAGAGGTAAAAGTGATTCAGTATTTATAGAAAAATACAAAAAAGGCAAATTATTATTTGCTTCTAAACATAATAATAAAAATATTTTTTTAATTTGGTGATTCACATAGTTCTGCTCTAATTTCACAGAATGATTTGTATTGGCTTATAAACTGCACAATAAAATTTTAGTATGGTAGTATACAAATTACTGGAATATAAATATTTGGAGAAATAAACAGCCAACACACTTGTCTTGATTTTAAAATAAATAAAATATTTTTGAGAACACAAGCCTGAGTAAGTTTTTTTTTTAAAATGTCTCATCATGGAGTGGAAACTGGCCTATATTGAAAAATCAAAAGAATTTGCTGTTTTCATTTTAAACTACTAATTTTAAAATTATTTGTTGTTATTATCCATCTCATTTCCCAGCTTGAATGTACATCATCCTAATGATTACAGAAATCAATGAGGGCTTTTTCAAATATATAACAAACCACTTTTTCTTTCCTTTTTGTTCTAAAGGTTTTAACCTGGACATAATGGAATGGCTCAGAGTCTGAACCAAGGACCCAGTTTCCACTAAGTATGTACAATCCAGTCTTTGCCATGATTACCTTGAATGGTTGTTTCAAGAGATGGAGATCACAGCTCTAGAAGACTTTACACATTCACAGCCTGTAGTGAAGGAAAATCATACAAATATCATTAGATCTGTTTTGTATTATCTGCAGTTTCCTGAACAGTTAGTAAAAGGGTCACACAAAACTAAGTTTAGCTAGATCAGAATAGCCTTAGCTGCTATCCCAATGAAGTACAATTGGTTAAAACCAGGAAACTAATCAGGAATTGGTGAGGCAATTAAATAGAGAAATTGCTCTAAAAAAATTACCAAACAACAAAAAAACTAATAAAAATTAAGTGCATCAGATACACTGCTGAAGTTACCCCATGCTTTGAATATAGATACAGGAACACAGTTTTTCTTTCAGGAGAAACTGAACTGAAGCAGGTCAAAACTCCATGTTTAAGGCAAAGACTGTGTTTGAATTTCAGTTTTGAATTTGTACAAAGATTTCTCACAATGGTGAGAGGAACTGCATGGTCATCTGGAGTTGATCTTTCTCTACTTGCAAATCCCAGGATTTAGTGAAGGGAAAAAACAGTAGTAAGTAGCAACTAATATAAAATGCTCAGGTAGTATTTTGTCCAAAGCTATCCTGGAATTAAGAAAGATCAACTCAGAAAATTTGTTTTCAGCCTGGACATAGAAGCTAGTCTAAAAAACTTTAGAGTCTGAGTATTACATATTACAAATATCATGCTGTGTTGATCATGTTATGCCACACTAGCACAGCACTTAAAAAGTGCAGTGAGTCCAAAAGGACTAAAGCTGGCCTAGAACAAAGGAGATGAAATACATGCATTTAGACTCATTGATGCAGTTGTATTTCAGGCCAAGCAAAACACAAGCAGAGGAGGGAGAGTGTTTGTGAGTGGGGTGTATTTGACATATAACAGGAATCGTGTCTGGCTAGTGGAAAGCTTGTTTGCTAAAGTCATTATCACTTCTTTCTCTTATTCCTGTATCTAAGCTTTCTGCCATTCTTCCTCTTAAACCTGAAACACATGCCTTAACACAGAATGTTCTTTTCTCTTTTAAATCCCTCCTATCAGATGCAATTAAATAGATTGCATATATGTTAGGGATAAAAACCAATGGAAAATTAGTCTCAGGCATGCAAAAATCAGGTATTAATTTTCTGCACTCATGCCTCCAATAAGGTTTTATAATACTATGAAGTGTTACCCACGTAACTAACAATATGGTTCCTGCCACAGATTTTAAGAGTGAAAGCAATGAGGTGGAAACAAAATGAAAAATGCCAACCTGCATGTTCTCCAAGTGTCTCTGTACTTCAGATTAAATGCATTTCATATGGACAATTTTTTTATTTCCTAACCTGGATAATTTTTAGAGAGAGATTTTAAGTCCATTCACTGTCTTCCTATCAAAACCCCATTTTTTTTTAATAAAATCTTCAATTAAAAATTTGTTGGTTGCAGAAAATACTGCTTAAGAATGGCATGGTACTTAGCAGGCTAAGAAAGCCTCCTTGTGCAGATGGGTGGTTTAAGTTTGGTTCTTCTTAAATTCACCTGTAAATTGCTCTTCTAGCTCTATGTCTCCATACAGGTCAGAATAATCCAGAGCACTACACATTCAGCTCCCTACATCATGTACTGTGACATTTTGAAAACTCCTGGTTTTCAACCTGGTCCATGATTGAAATCTCCTAGTGGGAGGAAACTTTTCAGAAAATTTCCATTGAAGTCCTGCCTAGCAGATTGTAAATGTAGAAAATATCTGATGGGGTAGCTACAGCTCTTTTTGTATCAGGCTGTTTGGTAGCATGAGTAATTTCTGTTGTAGAACTGTGTTAACAGGTAATTCATTTTGTTGAAAAATGTCAAGTCAGCTTTCATATTAAAGGATATGTAAATATACTTCTCCAGAAACCTTGGATGCAAATTACTTTTGCCTTATTAGTTACAATAATGTGATTGCATCTTTTGTCTGGAACTGCAACCATATCTGAAACACTGTGTTTTCAGAAGATTAATATCCTCTAAGTTAAAAGAAGAGCTCCAAGTTCCCCATTAGTCCTGGTGTTTGGATAAAATGCAGGGGAAATCCATGACCAAATCTACAAGTAATAACATAGAACTAATATGCTGAGGGGTTTTTAGTAATATTACTAATTTGATGATGCAATATAAAATTTGAATCAGTTTTATGTGCCTCCATTTGCAATGAAATCATTATTACACAACTGACTGTTGTCTGAAATTCATTCAGCAAATTACCTTTGTTCAATGATCTCAGTGAGCCCTAGAGAAAGAAAAAAAACTAAATAGTTTAATACCTATTCTTGATCTGCCAATTGCTGTCAATATCAAGAAGCTGATATTGACATAGAATTCATTCTGTTCATTCAAATGAATAGAATAGGGCAAATGTAGATAATATTTTCTGAGAAGTACTGCTAGTGCCTCTTCTAGGTCTTTATCTTTTTTTGTTAAGTTTGTGAGTGGCTGATCTTAAACAGAAATCTGGCTTTATTATAGATAGAAGAAAACACTGCCATTTAGATCCACAAAGACAGAAAAGTTCTGAACATCAGCTGAAATCAATGAGATTGAAGTGTTAAATATTTCCATTCTTCAGTCTAGATTTATACATGATTTAGTTACCTAAATTATTAATAAACGTATCAACAGATTTATAAAGAATAGCATTGTTAAAATGAGACAAAATAAACATTTTTAATAAAAATACTAGAATTATTTTTATAGAAGAAAAAAAATTAGGGATTTAGAAAAAAACATTAGGGTGTAGCAATACTGGGTCAGCCTTTTCTCCCAGGCAACTAATGACAGGGTGGGAGGAAATGGCATCAAGCTATACCAGGAGAGGTTCAAGTTGGACATCAGGAAGAATTTTTTCATGGAAGGGATTGTTAAGCATTAGAACAGGCTGCCCAGGGTGATGGGGAGGTGCTCAAGAAAAAACTGAATGTGGCATTTTCTTCTTGGTTAAAATTACTTATATTTCTTTGTACATCTAAACATTATTATGAATCAGTCTGTCCAGTCAATGCCCATTATTATATTATTATATTATTATATGCCTAAGCATATTTCATACTCCATTATGTAGCTTCCAAAGATTAAATACCCCAAACTGACTTCCCAATGACCAGAGAGGTATCAAAACCTTTCTATATGAGTAAGTAAACCACATATTTAAGCGAACAGTCACAATATGTGTAAGTATATGTGATTTGTTCTAAGTGAGGCTCATGGCCAAAGATGTTCTCTGTTTTGTTGTTCCTGTCCTCCCCCCATGGCTATTGGGCTGAAGAGTGAGTCACCTCAAATTTCTCCTCGAATAGAAAATGTAAGTTCCATCAAACAAAAAGACTAACCTGTCATTAGGCTGGAAAGACCCATTGATTCATACAGCCTGAACAATGCTACTTGTTCCAGCATGGGAGAAGCAACAACAAAAAAGGGGAAGAATGGAGGGAAAAAAACCACAGATGCTATTTTTGACAGGACCTGGATACCTCTCAGGAGTAGGTTCCAACTTCTGACTAGGAAGGGAGGAGGACTCTGGTCAAGGTAAGGAAAAAAGATGGGAAAGAAAATGCAACTTGAAAGGCTAACCAGCACAATCAAGACAACCCATTCATCTGTTGTTGATTTCAGAGAATAAATATACTTTTCTTACATATTTCAGCATAGTAAGGACATTGATAAAACCAGAAACTCTCAGTAAATATTTTGAACAGAACCAGTTTTATTACTATCACCATCCCATTAATTTTCCAAAGCCACCCTTCTGATCCCATATTAGTAGCCAAGCTCAATATATCTTAAATTTCCTTGATGTAATAATGTAATATGTAATTAGGAATTCCATTTCATCTGTCTTTGCCATTTTATTTAAATCATTGAATCCGTAATATACCATTCTTATCCTTTATAAGAATTTAAAGAATTTCAAAGATGAATTTAATTTAATTTCAGCTTCTTATGGTAGTGTGGAATGCACAAAAGACCTTAATTCTGTGTAAGCAGTGCTCAGCAATAATGAAAACATCCCTGTGTTAGCAACACTGTTTTAAACACAAATACGTAACACAGCCCCATACTATGCATCAGGAAGAAAATTAACTCTACCCCAGAGAAAACCAGCACAGTTTAAAGTGTGAAACACATTAACCACAAGAGTGTTTACTGTGGCTTTTCAGTTATAAAGAGGACTTTTTTTTCTGCTGTAAAAAGGCTACACTTTGAAGCAGAAGCACTTAAGCCTTAGTGGATCTATTGAGTGCTACAGAATACACTTTCTGTGCCTGATTACAGCATGTTTTAGAAGTACTCTAATAGATAGTGAGGCTACTTTGGGCATTGCTGTCAACTTGTATCGCAGAGTGCATCTACCATAGGCAGCACAGAAAAACTGGGTAGAGGAAAACTGAGCAGGTGCTGTGTCAGTAACACATTACCATGCTCACTTCTGGGACCAGGGATGACTGAGGAATTTTAAAAAGGATATTTAGTCTTTTGGAGCAATAGGATGAAGATTGGAAATTTCTATCGTACAAAATTCTTGACTTGAAATATAGAATGAACTGTGCCATATGCACATGTATTTTGTTTTATGGATGCTCCATTAGAAGAAAAAAATAAATCCATCAAATCACAAGCTTTACATTTGTCTGATACTGCAGAAAGAGAGGATCCTACAAAAATATTCCTGTATTTCTCTTGATGAAATTTTATGGAAGGCAGATTAAGTAGGGCATCTGGATCCAACTCAGCGGCCAGAGGTCTAGAGAAAGGTACTGCTGATTTTTGCCATACTTAAATTATGTCATAAATAGGACTGTATACAGGAGAAAAAACCCAAAGACACAGAGAAAGAGAGAAAGGGGGGTAAGGGTTTGACATTTCTAGAGACAACCTTTCAAGTATTTCACATAAAACAATTTCGGAACATATAATCTTAATGTCTGCTCGATCTTGGACATTCTACACATTTTTTAGATCAAAATAGAAAAGTACCATTCATACTAGTTATGCATTCCTTAACATCATTGTTTTCCAGGCTGTTCCTGATGTATTCAGATCAAAATCAGACTAATGATAACCAAATCCAGAAGAACAACAAACAATAAGCACTCAATCATGTCACTGGAGCCAACCACTCTTGCATTTTTGATATTCCACTGATACAGAGGAAAAAACTATGACTTGGAGTTATTGCAAAAGTATTTTCATACATAAAACAAGCTACTCTACCTTTATGCAGTATTTGGTCACCCAAAGACATCTAAAATAAGGAATGACTGCCTATTTTTCCTCTTAAACAATACTGACAGAGATGACAGAATCACAGAATCACGTAATATTCTGAGTTGGAAGGGACCCACAATATGACTAAGGAGCTATGTGTGGTCTAGATAGTCTGCACCTAGGGCAAAAGTGCATTGCTCTGTTGCCCTGTGTGTTCAGCCAGCTGTCCTGCCCTCCTCTGCCATCCCTTTGTCACTGTTTCTCCAGGACACTGCAGGGTTGGGGCCTTCCACATGCAAGACTGAGCAAGAAGTATGGCACAGGGAAGTGGCCACCTCAGAACTCCCCTCTGGTCCCTGAGATGTGCAGATCCTTCTCCTCCTGCCTAAGCTAAGCCCCACGAGTCCCCCAGGTGGAGAGACTGTGTATGGGGTTATGAGAGGAATCAATGGCTGCTCCCTGGTTCCTGGTCCCAAAATATCAAACAAACACAGCTCTACCTGTAGGGTACACCTGTGGGCAACAGCACTAAAATAAAGTCTCAAAAATGTGTCCACTGTGTGAGCAACACAGTCAGGATATTTACAGCCAGCCTGGGCATTTGTATTGAGAACTGAAAAAACAATGACTATTAACAGCATGTGACTTGATTTTTTACCAAATTTAAAAAACTATTTATTGTTTGCTTTGTTTTAGAAAGCAAATGTTTGTTTGGTTTTGGTTTGGTTTTTGTGTTTTTTACTTTAGAAGGGTAAAATAGCAAGCTCATGGAATGAAAGGTGAGAACTTCATATAAACTCAGTCATGGTTTCTCTTCAGAACAGCAACAGTGCCAGTATGTCCTTATGCATGCTATACTGCAAGCTAAATTATAACAGCTCCTGGTTAGAATATTCAAGTCTGTGTAAAAGATTTATATGCTTCTCTTCTCAATCATTACATATTAAAAGTCACAGTATCACGTGAATTTACTCAGAGAATTCTCCTGTATAAACATATTTTATAATAAAATAATAAGACATATTATAAAGCATAATAAAACAAAATAAAATGTTAACTACGTGTATTTGCATTTAAAATAACAATGCAGGAAAAAATGTAACTATCAGAAATACTTGTGATACAGACAGAGAATTTGCATACATGAAAAATTACTGATTAAATCTTATTCAACTTGTTTGTTATCTAATTTTGACAGGGAGATCTCTCAGTGGCATTCAACATATCACCACTCACTTTGCAGTGAAATTAAGTACCTACTCAACACTAAAGTGCTTGGCTGCTATTCGACCGTGTTTGCTCTTAAAGCTTTTAAAATCCATTAGCTCTCATGGACCTTATTCAGACTGACTATGTTGTACAGAATGAACAGTTACCATTAAGTTAACTGGAAGACAAAACAAAACAAAAAAAATTAACTGTGAAAACTTGAGAGTTTATATGTATTGATCAGGAAATGCCTGCTACAAAAGAAAGGTAAAACCACATAAAACTGTAGGAACATCAATACATTTCCAGGGCTGAAAAAATGAGCATTTGTATCAGGGTTCCTCAGAATCACTTCTTCTGTTTTCACAGAGAATTGAGGGAATAGATTGATGCCTGGTGTAATTGATTATGTATTAACACTAGCTGAAGATGACATGAGGGGGTAATGATAATGCATATGATTTATTATAGCTATATACACTGGGTAATGCTACACCAACCGAACAATTATTACTGGCTGTATCAGCTCTCTGCACTGATCTCACGTTTGATATACAAGAATTTATTTATCCTGAAAAATCTCAAACAAACAGACTATTCTTTATTATTTAAACAAGATGGGCATGTTTTATTAGACATTACATCATAGTAAATAAGACTCTTGTGAATCACCTCTAAAATATTAATCTCCCTTGTTTTGGGAGATGGGCAGAAAATTTTCTCAGATCTTAGTAAAGAAAGTACAAATGTGTTTTGACTTCAGAAAAATAAGTAATGAGCCTTCCTTCTCAGAAGCCTTTTATATTCAATAAAATTCTAAAGATGCTACAACAGCAACTATCCAAACCATCCCAATTCTTTAAGTAGAGCTTAGAGGTATGTTTTAAAGTTATTTGGACTTTGAATAGATCTGAGTCCAAAATGAAGCCAGGTGCTGTACAGGCTGACCTCATCAACACTCAAACACAGAGCAGGCTCCTTGGCTTACCAAAATCTCTGTAGCCACTTCAAAGAAATGCATAATCTGAGTATTTTGAAACCTTCAGGGAACTCTGTATTGGAATCATATTGCCATTATCTTGACCTGCTCTCTAATTTTTAAGGGTTATCCAAAAAACATAATAATAAAAAAAAAAAAAAAAAAAAAAAAAAGAGAAAAACATATATGCCAAGAAAACTTAATTTAAGATATCATTTCCACAGAATGATGAAAGAAAGCTATTACATTTTCCATGTTACAAGATCTAAGCTTATGGTTTTCTGTGCCATGGCACACCATGGCTGCCCTATTTCAATCTTGTTTCTTGACAGTAATTGTTAGGAATGCAGAAACTCCAGCAGTATAAATCTTCTAAATTTATAGTGGTTTATAGCTCTAGATACAAAATTCCAGCTTTTTCAGCAGTGTAAGAATTGAGGTTTTTTATACCATCCTCTGTGAAAGGATGGAGTGTCTTGGGCAACGGGATTGAAGAAATTAGAAGTATTCAGGCCTGTTCTCTCTAGGATTAGGATAATCAAATTTTCCATAGTGAGCATTTGTTAAACATGCTGATGCTATGCATTGAAGTAACAAGCCAATACTTAATGTAAGGAAAAATGAAATAGGACAAAAAGTGCTATGGAAGATCAAGTGAGAAATTAACAAAACACTCAAAGTGAACCGAAGGGTTGTTATTAGAAAATGGAGCTTTGATAATTTGCTCCATTTTGTTAAAAAAATATTTATTTATTCTAAAACATGAAGATCAAAATTTAACATCTATTTCTGAGAAATTAATTTCTATCTGACAGGAGAATATTCCCCAACATCAACTCCAGATCTGCTGAAAGATCAAGATAAGACAGTGATCTCTTACACCAACAGCTGTATTGAGTAACACGAGTTTGAGTAGCCAAGTTGTAAAGTGTTTCCTTAGAGCAGAAAGCAGGTTACTCAGCTGTGTCTCTGGACAGTTTAAGAGACTTTGTTGATCGGTAAAGACAAAGACAGTTAGCAGATAGCTAATAAAGGCTGCACTTGTCTAACTCTACTTCTAATAAAATTAATAAAGATCACCCTTAATATGCAGGTATCAAGAGAGAGAATATGCAGCAAAGCTGTATTCTCCTACTGCTTTAACTGATCTGGGAACTGTTGAACAGGAGCAAAAGTGAATGCTCAGTTTGCTTTGCTTTAACATTCTCTTCTGTCAGGCAAATTTGACATTAAACTAAATTTATGATTTGTGAAAATATTCTTATTACATCCTACATAGATAAGCATAAACAAAGTTTACTGCAAAGCTGCATACTAAGGAAGAGTTTTGGAAAATTACAGAAAAAAAGGCCAACTCTAAGTGTAGAGAATCAAAGTCGTATCATCCCAGACTTTAGCTTTCTATCCATCACAAGACACTTGCCTCAATGTAAGTAAACTTCTATCTCTTTCTTGCAATAACTGGAACAAATCTCCTGTAAATAAAGTCCTTGTATATTTGAAGCTGCTTTCATAGCATTTTTTGTCATTGATAAGTTTTCCTGAGTCACCTTTTTTTACCTTAACTTTCAGCCTTTTCACTGAGCATCTGTTAGCTAAAATGAAGCCTATAATAAACATTTATGTCCCTCTTTATGCTGATTGTTGTTTACACCTATGTGGCAAGGCTGTAGGAATATATTGAATATTTATGTTGCAAGAAATTGCACCTCCAGACTATTAAACACTGAGTGGAGCAGCTGGGATTCTCTAAATGCATTCAGGCCACTAGCAGTATCCATTATTTATCTACACTACTAGCTGCACTTGCAAAGATTATTCACTCTTTCTCCTCTAACACCTAATGACAGCAGAATGGGAGCACATCCTTTTTAACCCCAGCGACATCCCAATTTGTTTGGAATTGCATTCTGGTCTGCATTCTCATTACAGTCAAGTGGCAATGTGAGAAAGTTGAAAGTCACTACCTGCTTTTTATGAGAAAGAAGATATTATGGGGATTGCTGGCTTCCCCCGCTCCTCCACTCCACTGCTGTGAGAAGCCACCTGGAGAACTGTGTCCAGATCTTGGGCCTCAAACATAGGAAGAATGTGGACCTGCTGGAGTGAGTCCAGAGGAGGGACATCAAGAAGATCAAAGGGCTGGAGCACATCCCTTTTGAGGAAAGGCTGAGTGAGTTGGGATGGTACAGACTGAAGAAGAGAAGACTTTTGGGAGACCTTAGAAAAATACCTAAAGAGGGTTACAAGAGAACTGGAAACAGAACTTTTACAAAGCCATGGAGTGATGGGATAAGGATCAATGCCTTTAAATTGAAAGGGAGAAGATTTAGATTGGATATTAGGAAGCAATTCTTTACTGTGAGGGTTCTGAGGCACTGGAACATGTTTCCCAGAGTAGTTCTATATGCCCCTCCCTGGAAGTGTTCAGGGCCACACTGGACAGAACTTTGAGGAACCTAGTCTACTGGAAGGTGTCCATGACAGGATTGAAAATAGATGATCTTTAAGGTCCCTTCGAACCCAAACGATTCTATGATTTTATGACTATTTAGCAAAATTCTGATCAGCTGCAGTTAAGTCAGTGCCAGTTCTTTTGCTTAAGTAAAGTCCAAAGAACAGCATGAATCAACTCTGGAACTTTAAATTTTAAACTTTAAAGTGAGTGTACAGAAAGTGTGTAAGAGAAAAGAACTTCTGAACAAAATGTGTGTAAGTGTATGAATATAAAGTGATGGACCTATTTTTCAGAAGGTGTAAAATTGCTCATTATTCGTTTTTCAACAGCACTGAGCTATTTGTATTGATCTTGGACTTGAGACTGCTGTGTTTTTAGAACTTTCAATATTGAAATGATTAAGGGAAATCACTGATGGTACAAACAGAATACTTCCTGCAAGCAGATGCAATGACAGCTTCCTCCATTTCTCTTTGTGGCTTTGGATGATGTATCTCCTGTCTTCTTTTGGAAATCTTGCAAAAGATGTTAGGTTGTCACAAATAAGTAAGAGACAATGCCCAGGACATAACATCTTACATTGTTTTCTAAAAAAATAAATACATTATGTCACAGAAAAACTCCTCTAAGTTTCAATATGCACTGCATTAAGCAAGGATTTATAGATATATACTTCTGGAATCTCTGTCAGAGCAATGAGAATATCAGTGAACCATAAACTTACATGCTTGTATCTTTTCCAGGTTTAAAGAACATTCAATGCACGATTTCAGTTAATTCTTGAGATACAGTTCAGGGAGTTCCAAGCCTTTAACTAATGTGTTTACCAGCCTGTTATCCAATTGTAAATTTACTTGTTACTTTTCAGAGCAATCATTTGGTGACATATTTATTAATGTCATTATACCAAAAAGCTTGTTGTACACAGTGGGATAGAATTGATATGTTTGCTGTGTACTAGTGTAGCTTATCAAACATGTATTTTGCCAGTACTAATAAAGGCTGTAGGCCTTGTGCTGATCTCACAGAGTAAGGTCTTAGGATTTGTCTGAGCTTGCCTTTTCATCTTTTCAGCTTTTGCAAATGTATGTAGGCACTGAATGATGAGCAGTAGCCCTTGAAGCTAAGCCAGGATATTGACAAGTCAGTGTGGCATCTCACCTAGTCCGTACTCCAGGAGCACTGTTATTGTCAGCCGAGAATCCAGAGCGATTTTAGAAAAGACGTAGTTGTTGATAAGGGGTTTCTTCATAATTGTTTTTAAAACACTATTATTAAGGAAACATTTTCTGTATTCATTTGTACTAATAGGTTAGTAATAGCCGTTTATTGCTTTTAATTAGATTGCTAGGATTTTAATTAATATGATAAGTTGTTGGCTTTACATATAAAGGGTACTATATTTTTGCTTATATTGATATGATGTTCTATTGGATGCATTCATCCTAAGAAACTTGCAAATTTAAGGTAATTATTTGCATCCAGTGGAATGTGTGTACACCAAAACAGGCCTAGAGTACATGCCAGCCTTCTGAACAGCAGTGTCATAAGTTGTATGCATGCTGAAGAGCAATGTTCCAGGAGGGTAATGTTCCTCATTAGCAGTCTGAAGTTGCCCTAAATCAAACAAATTGAGAGGATTAGACTGAATGTTTTTCCTAGAACAAAACATACAGAGGTCACAATTATTTGAAGACCATCTTAGGAAGGAAATTAAGGTTGTTAGATTTTCTGCCTAGACTTGTGCACAAAGATCTGGTAACATTTCCAATTTCTTCCTTGCAGAGCCCAATGCAGTGTTTGCTGAAGCATCTGAATCTTGTCTGGACAACAGCCTTGGTCCACAAAAACCCTGCCCTGAAACCATGCAGACAAACCTAGATTCTCTGTATATCCAGTTATATCCATATACCTTTAAAGTCTTTAAGAAGTACACAAATGATCTCTCCCAAACTGAAAACATAGGGAAGACCTGAAAGATATGGTTTAGACCATGATAATGCAATGCCTGTTCTAGAGGTCTGACTAAGAAGTACTTTATTAGACATTCTTTATAGGAGTATTCAAAAAGAAAAATAGAATAGAAGTTATGCTATTATTTTCATTATGTATCCGTGTTCCGATACCAGAACTCCATTAATTCAGGCCCCATTATGAGAATATAATACTGAGAACAATCAAAACCAGGTATCAGAGAAAATTTTATGCCATATAAATGAAAATGTCTTTAATTGTGCTTTTCAGTGCTGCATATACAGTCTTGTGATAATTTCTACCAAGATTATTTTTATTCATAAGTGGTCAAGCCAGTAACATTTCTAAAATAGAAGAAAAAAATGTCATTATTTTGCTTGCAAAAAAGCAGCAAAGGAAACCAGATCAGGCAATGCTACTTCAGAGAATTGTCTTTCTAATATGGTTATTTTGTTTATTTGTAACCAAAAAAAAAAATCCCAGCTTTAATTATCTGCAATCAGAGTTGTTAGAAATGTTTGTAATAAAGATCTACTGAACCTGAGAAGATTTTAATGCTTTAGAAAAACCAAGCATGCACTCTGTGTTTGTGGCTTTGGCAACATGATGACTCAAATGCTGCAGTACCCTAACAGGCATTATGCAGAATATGCATTACCTCATTTACAATTTTTTGTTCATTTTTAATTGATTGTCTTACATATGCTCATCTTTCTTGATAAATCTGCACTGCCTCTCTGCTAAATCTCTCCTTTTTCTACCTTCACAGACATCCTGATTTTCCCTCAAACAGCTTTATGCCGTTTTCTCTCAGGCTTCCTCCATTTTCTAAATCCTGTTCCTGTTCCTCACACCAGAGAACTGTCTGAAATTCGACAAAGGCAAATGCAGGGTCCTGCATGTGAGGAAGAACAACCCCAGGCACCAGTGCTGGCTGAAGGTCGACCTGCTGAGAAGCAGCTCTGTGGAGAAGGAGCTGGGGTTGGTTCCTGGTGGACAACAAGCTGTCTGTGAGCCAGCAGCGTGCCCCAGGGACCAAGAAAGCAAATGGAATCCTGGAGTGCTTTAGGAAGAGCACAGCCAGCAGGTGAAGGAGGAGAAAAAGAGAGAAAATGAAACTAAATAAATAGACACTTTTTTTTTTTTTATGGAACATGGACTGTATTCATCAAATGGTAGAGCTGCTGTAGATTCCTAAGTTAATTAAATTTTTTTTCAGCTTTCAGCACAGACTCATCTGGCATAGCAGATTTTAAGCACATTAAAAATGCACTGATTAGGGAGCTCTTTGTGTGTTATTCTAAACATCATTTGGAAATCCACATCATTTTGCCCTGGGAGGGATCACACATTCCTCTCATGCTCTCAGGAACTCAAATATTTCCAGTGTAGCTCATTCTATTTTCCTTCTTTGGATCCCCAGTTTGCGCTTCTAAAATGAGTTATGTGCAGCATGATTTCTACATCAACCATTAACAATGCTCATAATTAAATCCATCTCCCAAATGATATTTAATAGAGTCTTAAAGCAATGTTTCCTATTGCCACCAGAATGGCCATTCATTACATATTTAACATAGAAATAATTTTTTTTAGTCATCACAGTTTTTTTCTATCAATTTAATTTGAATAAGGGCTGGGCAAGTGAGGAAAATGAAAAATTAAATCCAGATGATCTTATTGATTAGAGAGATCTGACCCCCAATTTGAGCTTCATTAATTATCCTAGTTTCCACTTCAGAAAGCAGAAATTCAAAAGTTTTAATTACATTACTTCACTGCATGAAGCATCAATATCATTTATGATGTCTATATTATTACAGACTCATTAACTGCATGCAGTCTTTACTGTAAAAGGTACTGCACCTTCAGTTTGTACATGATGATCCAATTTGGGAGTAAATATAATCCTAGAAGTGCCTAAATTTAAGGATTGTTAAAACTCTATAGTGATGTTTGCAGCACTAATCCAAATGAAGGGGAAAACCAGTTAAGAAGTCTAATTAAGGATTCAGGTTTCTTGCAAATCACTTTTCAGAATACCCCACAAATTCTACTGATTTCATCTACAAGACAGACATACCTAAAGCACCAACCACTAGATTGTGGCAGATTTTCTACACTAGACAAATGTGCTAGACAATGTTTATTGCAAGATTTTACAGAAAAGGTAGACTGTTTTTTTCCTTAACACAAGAAGATGGAAGATTCGATATGTTACTAAAGCACACACTCAAAACTGGGAAAACTGAAGGAGGAGGTAAAACAAACCCAAAATATTTAAGTATCTCTTTTACTTTAGATATTTCTTAATTCTGTAATACATACATTCATCATTGATTATAGGGTGTGAGAACCAATTCTAAACACACCTTTTTTGAAAACAGTACAGCCAAATCCAGGATTATAAAGATTTTTTTTTTCCACCATCTTGAAGTGTATTCATAATAAACTGCTTTCCTTCTGTTATTCTACTTTCTAGATATTTAGGATATATCTGGCTCTAAGGAAGCCTTGTATCTTTTTGCTGAAATCTCAAATGGTCCTGAAACATGTTTTTGCCTTCGAACACAGACTTTTCTGTATTTATTTTTGGTGTATGGTGACTCCAGCAATTTCAATGCCATTAATATGATGTGATAAGAGATGATTATATATTTGTTGATTTCAAAAAAACATGCAATTTTCCATGAGAAACATGGTTATGTGAATTTTTTTATATTGAACAAGGGAAAAAAGAGATGCATGAAAGACCAAACAGGAGCATGCAACTCTTGGAAACAGACATAAAATATTACAAATATAAAATATTTATAGTCTTTAATGGAAATGTATGTGAATTTGCCAACTGAGAAGAGATGGAAAATGGTGCTTAAACAGAGATTATTCTTCAACCATCCATGAATATCTGAAAGCAGACTAAAATCAGTCATTCTTCCTCTACCTTAAATCCCTTTTTTCCAATGTGCATTAATTGGTCCAGTGGATTTTGCTCAAGAAAACAGGACTGTTATCTAGGAAGTTCAGGAGGCAAGTATCTTTACAATCTCAAGCATCAAATACATTAGTTGGTAAATAACTATGCCTAAATACTGCTGATTAAGTCATCAGATTAACTCAACTAACAATTCATATTTCAGACTATCTAAAAACATATTGTAGTTCCTGCTCTTAAAATAAGAGCAGAATGGATCTTTGAACTACTACTTTATTTAACATCCTAATTGTACCATCCACTAGAACAAGGTTGAAATCATCAAGGCCTTAAATAAGAAAAAACAAGTCAGGAACATATGGAGCAGCAATAGTTCTTCCGAGAGGTCTTGTAATTTTTTTTCTAGCCCAACTAATTGTATACTCATTTACCTACCAGGAAAAATTATTAATTTCTTGCTAAACCTTAGTTCCAGTAATGAATATAAAATGACAATTATTTGATTAATAGAATTTTGCAGTCAGGTGTTGTGTTTGCATGAAGAAATTTTAGTGCTGACAACATATGAAGATATCAAGAAAAAAATTAACATATTTGTTTCTCTCCTAGCTTTCTTCCAATGACTCATTTTGTCACTTTCAGGCAGAAAAAAGAAATACCCAAAGAGCCAAAATACAGTGTTCACTTTATTTTCTTAAATAATGAGCCAAGATCTAGAAATTTAAGAATTTGTGTGAAATTTCATTTTTCCTTGAATGAAAGTAATATGGCCTAAGAAAAGAGCCTTGATAGTCAAATGGCAGATCCCCCAGTAAGAAGCAAACTTCAACAGCCAAGTAACAGAAAATACAAAATTTAACCAGGTCTAAGAATGTCCTACTGTTGAATTATATAACTGAAATGAAGTCCTCTTCCACTTTCAGGGAGGAGAGGTCAGCTCTATCTATTCTTGTGAGACTTCAGCCCCCTGCAATTCCATACCCTGCAGCTCTCTTCAGTAGGGACTTGTGCTTGACCTCCCCATGTGACTGATAAATGGCTATGGATGAACGAAGCAGGAAAGCCTTGAAACACGTTGAGCAGTAAAGATCAGGCATGAATTCCTGTTTGACTGCCCAACCTAAATTTACCCAGACAGGTTGAATACCTCTGCCTGAAAGCAGCAGCTCTGCTGTCAGGAGCATGGGTACTAATTAATGACATGTTTTGGCCTGACTTTTTGTCTGAAGAGCCAGAACTTGGCACAGGAAGATCCAAAAAAGAGAGGAATTCATATTGAGCCTAACTGAATTGCTCATATCAACAGACTGGCATTTGCAGGTTTAGCTGCAACATCGCTCCCAGTATAACAGGTCTTACTGGTCCAGAGCAGAAAAACAAAATGCCACAGATTCCTTGCTGTCAAACTGACTTGGTCCAGTTTCCATGATCATTAGAGAATGACTTTTTCCAACTAAAACATAATACTGGGGGAAGCCAGACATTTTGTGATTGGTCTTAAGAGATGGCCGTTATCTGCAAGCTCTTATTCCATTTTGCCTGTTTTTTATGGTATGAAAATACAAATGTTACCTCACTCATTGGATTTTGTTCCCCTCATTCCTCCTTTCTTTGCCTTTTTTTCCCTGAATAATGGGGTTATATATAGCCAAGACTTTACTAACTAATGGGTATGTGTGAAGAAAAAACTCTTTCAGGTGTAACTGAAAAGATAATATTTTAACACAAGAGTGAGAGTGCAGCCCAAGGTGAGGGTTCCATAGGATTGTTTTGGACTTTTTTTTAAAAACGGATTTTAAGACAGTTTCCTGTGTAACCCAATGTAATAAAATAATATTTACATTCTAATATTTACATTGTGCTTCTCCCTCCAGAAGATAATTTAGTAATCCTCTATCACCTTTTTCTCTTGGAATATTTTCATTGTAGGAAATCAACACTATAAATGAGAAGCAAAGTTTCCAGGAAAGTAGAAAGACATACGTGTGAGCATGCCTGAGTGGCTTTAAGTCCATAAATTGCATAAATCTGAAAAATGAACAGTTCATGATTACAAAGCACAAGACAGTTAAAGACTGTAGAATACAAAAGCTAAATTTATGTTACTGTAGCATGTAGAAATTCCTAAATCTCATCTCTTTAAAGAAAAATTATGGAACTTCAATGTTTGCTGGTTATAGGCCCACTACACTGGGTTAGTCTCTCCCTACCTTCAGTTATGATTTTTCACTCCACCCTCCAGCATACAGTTACTTATACCTCACCATCTACAGAAAGGACCAAGAGATAACCAATTCTTTGCATAAAGTTTGCCTGGGAATTCCAATGGAGAGTCTAGAGAGAAGGTTTTGAAAGAGCTGTTGCCACAGACTTGCTGTGCTGGCAGAGCTCTGGAGGGATAAGTGGTACAGCCAAAGGTTTCTTACACAGCACCAACATATATGTGTGTAGTCTCCATCACAGGAAAAGCATTTTCTATGAAAAATGAAAACAAAGCTGAATTTGAGCAGAGATGGCTGCTTGCTACTGTTACCAATTTCCTACTTCAGAAACATCAAATTAAACATGTATAATGAAATAAGGGGGAAATGGTTCAGCACATCGATTGAACCAAGTATATAGTCAGGTTTGCTCACAGCCTTGAGCCCCAGGAGAAGTCAGAATTCTTTGAAAGCTGAGACAACATCTTTGTTTTCTGTATGTTTCTTCTTCCCAGAGTCAACAAAAGCTCAGCTACAAAGAACTAGCCCAAATGTCATTCTCTGTGTAACTAAAAGAGGCAAGGAAATTTGAACTTTCAATAACAATAAGCTACAGAATCTACCTCTTACTGAGTTTCATTCCCTCCAAAGATGAATTTTTTGCTCATCAAGCACAAAAGAATCCTGTATCCTTGTATTAGGAGAAATCAACAGCAGGATCAGCAAAGCAAAAGATAAATAAGATATATATATATATATATTTTCTCCCAAAGAGCTTTAAAAGTCATCCAAATATTTCCTGTTTAGTCTGTATCCTGATGAATCTGAGACAATGTTATTCCCTATGCATGTTGATTAAAGCAACATGGTTATTGATAACAATATTTAACATCAACAGGATTTGCAAACTCCAAAATTCCAGTTAGAACAACTTCCTAAAAAAGTCAATTATATTCACAAGGCCAGATTTGTATCAGATGCCTTCAACACAGTTACTCTCAGGTGACATTTTTTCTGATATTTGATAGCATTGTCAAATTTTGATTTGCTTTGCAGTGATTAATTCCAGTTGCAGGTTAATTCAACTCCTGAAACTCCCAGTCTTTCCCATGTTAAACAACAATGGAAGAGGTCATGACAGGTGTAACTGTATTTCCATTGATGGATACATATCTTAGATATGTTTGACTTACAGTTTAACCAAGACCAACATTCTGCTTTTTCACTGCTGTAGCTGTAGTAAATTAAACTTGTGCTATATTTAGTTCCTGTTCAAAAGTTTACAGAAGGGATATTATCTATCTATTAAATCCAGCAATGATTAAATTCAGTGACTACAAGGAATGACAGTACACTCAAAAAGGAAGTCAGAAGAAATGATAGGTAAAACCTCTTAGGTACATCTTCAATTCATAAACTCTATATTAGACTCCTTTGTGCAAAATATCTATTCAAGGCACCTTTTTGTCTTGGTCTTGAAATCAATCTGTAAAATCAATTATCCCATCACCCCATGGGAGCTGACTGCAGGCCTCTCATTCATTGACCTTAATATACTGTAAGGATCTGATAAAACAACTGAGGATTCGTATGTCAGGAGGAGTTCGCCAGATAAAGTCATCTTCTTCCTACCATGTCAATAGAAAAGTAAATCTGCTTTGATACTGCCACCAACTGAACTGGTAGTTTCAGTTTGCATCTGCTGTGGTTTAGTCAGCTGTGTTAGAATGAAATTTGAGACTAAACCAAACATTTACATGCCTGAATGCATATTTTTTTTCATGTAATGTAGGTATCTTGAGCCACATAATTGTCAGTGGATATCTACTCACTATAGTCAATGGAGCCAGAGCAGGAACAGTGTTCTCCTGAAGATAGTCATTAAATTACTGACTAAATCATCCTTACAATGCACATACACTTCTTCTTTCAATTTGTTAGTTTCTTCTATGCTTCTGTGTACAAAGTGAAAATAAACAAGGAAATCCATTTTTTTTAGAAGTGCATGCAGTAATCACCATTGGGTGGCTATGAGGACCTGGACAAGGAAATCATGGGCAAAATAAAATATTGTTAAATTAATTAAATATCAGACATGTACAGGCAATTGTAGTTTTTCATGCCTGAATACAGCCAAAATACCATCCAAGCTGACTATAGCATTGTGTATTTCAGCCTAACTACTGGCTTCATAACATAATGTTGTCACTGATTCTTCTATACATTTATTGAAAGAGTGATTCCATGCCAGCCCTTAGCTCTACATTTTTACATCCTTTTTCATTAAACTATTTATTGGCTGATTGCATGTTTTATCACTCAATACTTAGTTTCTAATATTTTTAGAATTTTTTTTCCAAAGGTTAGCTACCGTCAAAATTTGGGTTTCTCCAGACCAACTGAAGAATTCTTCCTTGTCTCTTTTGTAGCCTTTACTTTTATGTTATAAGCCTTGTTGGATTATAAACTGGGATTTTTCTGATGAAGTTCAAATGGATAGGAACTAGAGCTGAACTCAGTTGCCACCACTGATTCAGCCTCTGTTCCAATCCACTTCTGATGGAGAAGGATACTTCAGAATACAGTCACTGCTTCAATCCAGCTACCAGGAACACAATGGAAAATTGAATTAGAGAAGTACTTTGGTAGTTTCAGGCATATAGCTTAAACATTTCAGTCCCTCTTAGACACCTCAATGAAAGCCCCAAGGCCTGAAAGCAACTGTAGGAAGCTGAAAGTAAAAGAAAGCATTTGCTAAGTAAGAAGCAAGCCTTTCTTACAGCTGGGTGCAGCGGAATGCCAATGGAATTACTTCATCCATTAATGGGTAGGTTTTGTTTTCTCCCTAAAGAGAGACTCATCCATGTGAAAATTTCTAAAAAGGCTTCAGACCTGCTTTTAAACCTTATGCTCACATTAATTGTCTTCATATTTTACTATTCAATTTGTGAATGTGACTATGTTCTCAACAATAGTGAGAGTACACTACTACTGCAGAATAAGGATCAGCTAAAGGCAAAAAAAACCCTTTAAAAATCCCAAGAATTGTTACATTTAAATATGGTCTTATTTAGAAAAAATATAATTGTAAGAAAAACAAGAAAAATAGGACCATTTATATATATCAGTCTGCACCTAATTTGTTTGCTTTAGGTCAGATTTCCTTGGAGAATCAACTCAACCATTTCACCCACAAATATGTAAATCTACAACTTCAAACTGCTGAGCTGGAAGCCTCTGTGGAGGACTCTATGAAATCCCCTTGCAAAGCTTTAAGTAGTTCCCTTGGTTTTACCATACACAACCATCAGCACAAAACCTTCACATTCCTAATATTCACTAAACTAAACTACTTCAGATCTTCCTGGGTCTCTGTGCACAAAATTCTCTTTCTGACTGAGAGTACCAATGCCCTGTGTTGAAACTGAAATGGTCCTTTCCTCTAATGGGGCCAAATAATTATCTCCTATATTTGGGCATAAAATATTTCCCATAATTCCAATAAATTTAATCAATATTGCTGATTTTTTCATGTGTATACTGCACAGTAAATCAGAAATTACCAATCCCATCCCTGGTTCTATGCCAAGAAGGCCCAGCCAAGATTGTGCATAGAACCGTGCACAATCTAAGAACCATCTGTCCTTATAATTTTATTTATTATCTTTATTTATTTATTTTTATGATGCTCCTACATTTCATATAGCTGAACTACTAACACTTAAGCTTCTGAGCAACATCTTAAGACTTGTTTCCAGCTGATGTCAGCTAGGGTGAGGCAGAAGCATCATGCCACACCATCAGCAATCTAGCAAATATGTAGTGAAACTCTGGCTCTTTAAATCTTCATTTAATCACATGCTAATAGTAACAAATGGGATGCAAATAAGCTGTTCTCCTTCCGGACATTTCTGTATAGTTTTTAACATAGTGTTCTTTCTGTGAAAGCACCAGACACTCTCATATCTAATAAACTTCCTTCCTAACCCAGATTAGGATGAGGAAAAGAAATTAAAACACTGGAGTTATTTAAAGCTGAGGAAGGTTCTCTGGAGATGTAGATTTCAATCAGAAACAAAATTAATGTTGCAGAAAAAAAAGTCTAGTCCCTGATGTGGAGCCTGCAGAGCCAGTGTAGAGTTTGGCATGATAAATGTACTGATACTACATGATTTACCAGTGTCCAGGCTCCTTGATCTCATCCAGCACATTAGAAAATGTATCTCCTCAAGGCTGCTATAAATGTTTATACATTCCTGGACAAAGTCAAGGAGACGTTAGTCATATGGGATATAAAACCAGAGCACATCTCCTGTTTTTAAGAATAAAGTCATATAGTACTTCTGATTGAAACTTTTGGTCTTATTTAGTTCATGGAAGAGAAATGCCACTTTCTACAGAAAAGGGAAGGCACTTTGCCTTGCCATAGTTCTTGCTGCGCCTTGAAAAAAAACACATTCTGGACTATCCTCACTGGATTTCAGAGACTCACTATTTCTCCTGGTTTCTCTGTGATGTTAAGACGGTCCCTGTAACTGCATCCATACCTAAAAAAATATTATTATTCATCCTCCCTACAGACAGAAAGGTTGCACAGTAATATTGTCAAATGCTTCACTGGATATGTTGAGATTCATGCAACATGTCAGATGCTATCGAGAAATTTGCTGCCTGTTTCCATTTGCTCATGAAGAGTTACTGTTTGTTAATTTTGTACTGTATTTATTATTTTTCCTTACTCTGAAACAAAAATTATCCAGTTAAATATATCCATGTCTGATATTTTGGTGTATTTCACTGGTTTAACACCAGCTGGCTACTAAGGAACACAAGAGCCATTTACTTACTCTCCCTCCTAGGTGAGATGAGAGAGAGATTCAGAAGAGTAAAAGTGCGAAAATCCGTGGGTTGAGGAAGAGAAAGTTTAATAAGTAATGCAAAAGCCATGATCACAAGCAAAGCAAAAGAAGGAATTAATTCCCTATGTCTCATCCTGAGGCAGGTGTTCAGCCATCCCCAGGAAAACCAGGCTCCATCACATGTAATGGTTACTTGAGAAGACAAAACATATTTACTCTCAATGTTCCCCTGCCTCTTCCTTCTTCCCCCAGGTTTATATGCAGACTATGATACCATATGATATGGAACATCCCTTTGGTCTCTTCTTGTCAGCTGTCCTGCGTCTGCCCCCTCCCAACTTCTTACGCCTACTCAGCGGTGGGGTGGTGTGAGGAGCAGAAAAGACCTTGTCTCTTCATAAGCACTGCTTGGTGATAACAGAATCACAGAATGGGTAAGGCTGGAAGGGATTACTTGGTGCAACCTCCTTGCTCAGACAGAGTCATCCCAGAGCACATTGCACAGGATTGTGTCCAGACAGCTCCTGAGTCTTTCCAAAGAAAAAAAGCTCCACAACCTCAAAAGAGAAAAATTCTTCCTCATGTTCCAGGGCAACTTTCTGTCCATCAGTTTCTGCCTGTTGCCTCTTGTCCTGTTGTTGGACACCACTGAGCAGAGCCTGGACCCTTCCTCTTGGCACCCTCCTCTCAGATACGGAAAGACAGTGAGGCATTCTCTCAGTTGTGTGTTTGTGAGGCTGAACAGGCCCAGCTCCCTCAGCCTTTCCTTGTAAGAGAGATACTCCAGCCCCTTAATCCCTTACTCCAGCCCCCCATTTTTGCTCACTACTGGATCCACTCCAGGAACTCAATGTCTGAAGAGCCCAGAACTGAACACAACTCCAGCTGTGGCCTCACCAGGGGTGAGTAGAGGAGTAGGATTGCTTGCCTTGACCTGCTGGCCATGCTCCTAATGCACCCCAGGACATCATTGGCCTTCCTGGCCCCCAGGGAACACTGCTGGCTCATGGACAGCTTGTTCTTACACCATTAGAGTGTAACAAAAATATACCTGAGTTTTCAATACTGTTTCCAGCACAGAGTAAAAACATAGCCCCTACTAGCAATTATGGAAAAAAATTAATTCTACCCCAGTCAAAACCAGCGGAGGTAGACAAGCGATAATTGTGAGAAAATCAACAGTCAATAGAGAGGGAACAAGACAGTTCTAATACTGGGTTGTCAAAAGGAAGTGTTGCTTGGTAATTCTGGGTAAGTCAAGACTGTACAAATGTTCTAGAAGGAACTGTGAAAATACTTGCTGATAAATTATCTTTTCACCTATGTGCCATTCCTTTTTTCCAGAAATGCATATAGATAGATTATGATTTGCCTACATGTGTTTATTTGAAACAATGTGTCCTAAAGTAATATTAGATTATTATTGGTATATAGATTTAATTTATAGCTGCCTTCCAAGTATTGAAAAACTATAAAAAAAGGCATGATTACACTTTTAATTTGCTCAGTTGTGTGCATCTGTCTTTGAACTATGTGGAAACAAACTCACTGTTTGGTTTGGCAATTCTCTTCTGATGTATGCAATATGCATTATTTAAATTAATTTGAATACTAGTGATTTTTGAGAAGATACAAACACATCAAGATGTGCATCAGTTTCATAGGAAAATTAATATTAGTTTTAGAAAATTTCATATGTTTTAAGAACATCAATGTTTTTCAACCTACCTTTCTCAGTAATGTTATTGACATATGTCACTAACATTAAAGATTGTCTTTTTAGTGTCTGTGTGTATAAGGAGTCTAAGGGCTGAATTTGTGTGCTTATCAAATTTCAGTTTGAGAGACTTATACATTCCTTAATTTTCTACTGTTGTTACATTTTGTTACAGTGTTGTTATTTTTTCTACTACTCTAGGTCTTACTTGCTGAAAACCTTCACCGCTGACAAAAATTACTTCCAAACTGCTTTGAAATATTTCTAAAGCAAAAAGATAGAAACATGTGAGACAATATCTTCTACACCAGATGATGCTTAAAAACAATCAGTCAAAAAACCCGAAGACAATAAGCAGTTCATTTTAAAAGTAGCTATTTCTAAATCAGTCTTCAGTTTTTAAAGTACATTAAAATAAAATAACCCTCAATTTTACATGTCAGTTACTCTTTTGCCATGAGCTTCTTCACACAGACAAAACTCATAGCAGACATATCAAGAATGGTGGATTAATAGCTGTAGTAAAATAAATGTATCAGAGAATGAAATAGAAAAACAGCAGCTAATATTTACCAAATTCAAACTCAATTCTACAACCATCTGTGTCTTATTTAAAGCCAATCAAACCATTGTCTAGGATTTTGATAAGAGTAAATTAGGACAGGTTCCCAGCTAATAGGATGCCACTTCTGTAAACGACATCAAAGACTTCTCTGCTTGCAAAATAAATAAATCTCACTTCTTTAAAATCACTTTGTGGTAACTCTGGATTTATAAGGATCTTTTTCTTGACTGTAGCTCACTGTTCCTCCTGTTGCACATCCTAATCAAATTTGCATTATTTAATGAGTTAATATTTACTTTTTTTTCTTTCAAAGTGAAGAGAAAGAAGTGATGGTAGGATGGCTCACAGGCAGTGAGATGTAAACCTTACCCATCCTTTATAAAGTAGAAATACAGAAATGAAGCATGTATGTCACATATGTTTGGATGCCACTATACTGCCTTTTGCTGACTTCTTTGTATTTTTTTTACATATGACCCTTGAGAATGACCCTGCATTGTTGCTACATAGGATTGCAGCTGTGATTAATATAATGTGATTATACACAAAGGCTGCTGTCCCAGGGTGACTAAACCAGGACAGGTGTCCAGGGAAAATCATCTTCCTTGCTATCAAAAATACATCAAGCTTTCTGCTGTATTATTGCAGGAAGTGTGTTGTGCTGGATTCATCCTCTTCAAGGCAACCCATCTTCTGGTAGCATCCTGAAAAGGCTGCTACACTACATGCCAATTGTGCACATATTTTTTGTAGGCAACTTGTTTGCAGACTGACAATCTGCCCATCAGGCCTATGAGACATAAGGGCCCAGAAACAGCTCAGGTGTTCTGGTTCTCTTTATGTGTCAGAAACACAACCATCCTGTGAAAGGGGAAAACAAAAAAGGATTCTAGGAAACAGAAAGGCAAAATGTATTTCTTTGTATGAGCAAACCCAGTTTTGACTGTTTTCATTAAGACACAAATCTGCTCACGAAGAATCTTTGTTCTGTATCTCTTAAAATAGAAAAGGACAAACATTCCACATTAAAATATCACATGTGAAAAGGACTAGAAGGCTGTAATAGAACATTACTGAGAGAATGAGTCCAAAGAACTTTAAAACTATCCCATGAAAAAACGTAATTTATTTTCATTTTGTTAATTTAAACCTTCCCTTAAAGAGCTTTAAGTTTGCATATTTTCTGGAAAACTCTACTATTGTCCAAAAATCATCCTGTAGTTCTGGCCAAGCCAAGTCACACATTGCATATGCCCACTTTTAACCACAATGTGCTACCTACACAATGAGCAGATGGATGGTATTCCCTCTAAAGGATGTCTCACTAACTTGTCCCAGTCTTACATTGGAAGGAGTCTGGAGTAGGGTTGTAACACTGCACAGAACAATATTTTTTTTCCCAAGAACCCTTAAGTCGATCTAGGATTATGATAAAATGCCATTTGGAGATTGGCAAAGAAAGTGTAGAAGAGAAAAAAGAAAATTCACTTGTATATTCACTGGATTTTTTTGACTAAAAACTCATCCATGGTTGAGATGCTCAGCAGACAGGACTGTGGTGCTGGCCGTGTCTGTGTGTATGCAAACATATATGAAAGAACCAAGCTGTCCCACTTTGCTGGTCTCCTTTATCTTCTTCATACAGATGGATATGCTTTGCTGCAATAATTTCTGTGTGAAGATGAAACCTATTATTCATATTCTGGCCAGCTGCAGGGTTCACCTGTGTGTTTGACTGACAAGGTTGAAACCTACAAGAATGACTAAGGCTGATGTACCAAAGCAACAGCTCTAATCACAGCTGGACTGAGTGAGTGCTGCCACCACACTGCCGTGTGCTGAGGGACTGGGAAGAAGTCAATGTTGATTTCACAAGATAGAAGGGAGCTATGTAAAGGAAGGGAAATATTATAGGAGATGACTACATACGGCTCACACTTGGAGGAAGCTGGGCTTATTGAAAATGCATGATGAATACACATTTTCCAATAGTGATGGACTGATCTAAGACCATATGGCAGTTCTTTATTCTCTCCCTGTCCAATTTGAAAGTTGGAGCTGCAGTGCCCCAGTACAGATGTGTTGCAGGTTTGTAGATGGGATGGGAGGTCAGAAGTGTTTTAACAATACACAGTTTTCTTTCAGCTGGAAAAGTTCATGCATTTCTCTGTAACATTCCAAGGTCAGTAATATATTGATATATATATTCATGGAATATATGAAAAGAAACTTTTTACAAGAACTCTACATCTCTCCTGTCTGACCAGCTAGGGAAGGATCTTTCATTTTGAAGAGGAAATGAAAGATTATTCTATAAACATTCAAACATGTATGATGTGGAGATGTTTGAATACAGAAATATCACACACTTTGGAAAAAATACGTACCTGTTTTTGAAGAGACAGAAATAACAGTAAAGGCTTGAGCTTATTTGCACCTCTTAAAACTGGAAAAAAAAAAAAATAAAAAAAAAAGAAATTGTATCAGAGTCCTGAACCACAAATGCTCCCAACAGCAAAAGTTCTCCTAAAGGCCAATAGAGACACAAAACAGAGTACTGTGGTTTTGTGAAGAGAAACTAAACTTTCTGCTTGGCTGATGACACTGGCCTTCCTTGTGCTTGTTCACAAAAAATCTTTGAAGACTTATTTCAGAGGTGAAGGATCACACATTAAGACACAGAGATTTGGTTTTATTTCTCATAGTTTTCCAGTCTAGAACTGATGGAATATATCAGCTCCAATCACACAGAGCCAATGTTTTGATCAGAGTGTCCCATATCTATGAGATATTTCAGCAGGCCACAAGAAAAGTTTCAGGTTATCTACATTCCAGGAGAGTCAGAATCTCATATTGAGCAGCTTATGTACAGTGTGACATTATCAAACACCCAGGAATAAAGGTCTTATCCTGCCTATATGTTACAAAGCTATGTCTAGGGATAGTCTTCTGCAGTAGGTTATATTCTACTTCATGGGCTAGTCTGATAGGAAGTCCACACTGTTCAGGCAGGTGGTGAAATGAAGTCACAAACACAAAAGAGGCTTTTTAAAGTAGTTAGCAGAAGGGGAAAAGAATGTCCTTTTTTTTTTCATGGTACAATAACATCTTTCACTTGAGGATCTCAAAGCATTTTAGAAGCACTGTAATTAAGCTTCCAATCTCTCCATGTAACATAAAAGATTTTCAATGCCTTTTAGCAAGAGAAGAGAATAAAAATGAGCTGGAAATAAACTGGTGTTTGCTCATTTAATTCATAATGAGAAGAAAAATATGCACATCTTAATAATTGCTCTTATTTTAATTGTTCATAAGGAGCAATCTTTCTCCTTCCCACCCTAATTATGGAATAGACACGTCCCAGAGTTTGAAAAGCTATGGAGCCTGGGATCGCCCATAGCATGACAGGTTAATTCCATTAATGCTTTCTTCCCAACATTTTCCAACATTTTTTTAGAAGGTCTTTTCATCCACTGTTTTCTCCTGATTTAGTGTTTCAATATATCTTCCTTGACATACTTTTACTCTCTCGAGTGTGTTGATTCTTTTTTAATAAGATATTAAGGTGTTAAGATCTCAGCAGAGAGAGGAAGGGAAAAAAAGATGTGTTGTATCAATTGAAGAGTAAAGAATTTAATGTGACATAGTCTTCATTCAAGACAAAACATAAACACTGAAATAAATGAAAGTGAGAAAAAACAGTACTTCATGTGGTTATGAAATTTCATTAAACTAAAGCATGAGCTGAAATGATTTTGTTGTCCTAAAGAACAGTTTGTCCTTTCCTCTACCATGTTATCTTGATAGTCTACTACGAAATCTGCTCAGCAGGGAACATTTTCATGTCAGAATGTTGTATTTTTAGTCAATTGATTGGCCCTCTACCAGGGCAGAGGGTTAGCTGCCTTTCAAACTGGATGAGACATCTGCAGCCAAAAGAAGAGTCTCTCCATTTATTCCTGGCAAGACAGGAATTACAGTGTCTACCTTTGTGCACTGCAAGTTCAACATCGGTTAGCAGGGGTCAGGAAGCATTATCTCCCATCACACAGTGCAAAAGCAAGTTCAGCTCAAAGTTACCCACAGCCTTTCAGGAACAGTTCGTGGATGTTCCCTATTTTTCTGCTTCTGTACCCAACACACCTATCTGAATGATTCTGGGGTTTTGCATTTGTAGGAGCATGTGTCAATGTGTGTTGACCATTTATGCTGCAAGACCCCAAGAGAGGAGCTGTATCTGTCCTATGATTTTATAAAACACTGGACACTAGGAACTCAGAGTTTTTCTCTTACTCCTCTCGTGCCATTATTTTGAACTGGTAAGAACAGCAACAGTGTAATGTTATTTTAATTCACTTCAGTACCTTAAAACCTCCTCAGGAAAATTACTCATCTCTACCTATTCTATGCTGGTTTTTACCTTTGATTCCATAACAATCTAACCCCTAAACAATAACAGTGTTTTCTACACCTTAAAAAAAAAAATCTCTCCTGGGCACACTACTCTTCTTCCAACTGTGAATTGACCCAGAAATTGTAAAAGGTGCCAGCTTGTTTTATGCTTTATAGCTGCCCTGTTAACCAATTCTGAGGCCACCAGTGTATTAAATGTTTTGTGTTTGCTTGGTTTTTTTTCCTATTCTGATTGATTTAAATGTATTTTATAGTTGACAACTGCACAAAATGAGTTTATTCAGTAGTAATGGACCAGCATCAGCAGTACCTGTGACTCAGCAGGGATGGGCAATGAACTAGAACCACCTTGCAGCCCTGCTGCAATGAAGGGACCCACCCAGTGGCTGGTCCAGCTTCTATTTCAGACCACCTCAATGAGAGTCACACAACACTACTGTCACATGCCAACAGTTTCTGATCTCTTTTTTTCACTTGTCACCTTTTATAGCTGGGTTAGCCAACATTCATTCTGAAACTGAATACCCTGAGAATCTATCAAGGGAAACTGCTGTATGAAGAGACATTTAGTTGACACCAGGGCAAAAGGACATATACCCCACTAAATTCATCAGTGTTCCATTTTTAGTACATGACAGTTACAGGATTTATGGTGCATCTCTTCTCATGTATTGCTTTTCATTTACATAAAAATAAGTATTCTTAGCATTTTATATATTACATCTGTTAGTGATTTTGTGGCACAATCATTAGAATGTCTTACAACTGTATTAAGTATATTTTATATTTAACCATGACATAAATAGAGAGACTTGCAATGATCACTGGAAAATTGTCTTAATTAACTAACTTCACAACTTGGCCTTTGTAAGCCTCAGTGCATCTGAACACAGACTTACTGGTGACAGTCTGCTTTCCATCGAAGTCAGTGTCAGGACTTCTGCACTCTTACCCAGTAAGTCAGAGAGACAAACAGCAACATTTACTCATCCGGCAAATGAAAAGGATCAGCTTGGTGAATGCCCATTTTTACTTATGAAACATATCCCTCCAAATCTATTTAATGCATCTAGAGTCTAGTCCTCCTCTCACCGATGTCATGATAAGTCATGGGTCCCCAGTGAAATCTGTAGGGTTATAGCAAAATCAGAATGGCTCCATACTCCCTCATCCTATTCTCATTTTGGCAGATTTTACAGTGTGCGTGCAAATGCCAAGTTCAATGAATTATCTCCCCATTTCCATTCATGTAACTGATATCCCCACCTTGCCTTTGGGGTGATGTATCAAAAGCTAACTATAATAATATATCACCCCTAGCTAACAGAGATATCCTTGTGGGTAGGAAAGGTAAAGTTGCTATACCACTGAGTCATTTTTTTTTTTGTTGTTGGACAGGATGGGCTGTGTGTGTCTGCGTGTATGTGTGTGTGGTGCTCCTCATCTGTAACCTTGTCATCTCAACACCTTAACATTTTCTCTGCAAATACTGATGAAAAGTAGAATATCAGTAATAGAAAAAGGCTCATTTGCATGAAGAATGGCAGCCTTATCAAGTTCTTAACAGCCCTATGTGATCCATTCAAGTGTATTTGAAGTAGCATCCAGGTGCCTAGAGGAAGGAGGGCCCTAAACTGCCAAATCACTTACTGCAGTAAAAATAGGTGAAGAAGATGATTAAATACAGTTGTGTAATAAATTCAGCTGGAATATGGATGAATGACAGAAGTGTGTAAGGGAATGGAAGCCACTCTATCACCTCCCATTGAGAATGCAGTTAACAGATTACAGCACAAAACCTAAAAACCCACAAATGGGTTTAACTTGCCTCCAGTATGACAAAATCTGTAATAATCCCTTCTGTCTAGATTTTACATTACTGTTTCATTTTTTTTTTCCTTCAAAAGTATTGATTTCCATACCTCACATAATTAAGTATAGAAACAATAACCAGGATGATGAGAATTTGTATTTTTCAGCCTGAAAACAGAAGGCTACAGGGTGACCTAGCTGTGGCCTTCCTGTACCTGAAGGGAGCCTACAAAAAAGATTAAGAGAGACTTTTTATGGTAATAGACTAATAGGTCAAGGAGGACTGGTTTAAAATTGAAAAACAGTAGGTATAGATTAGACATCAGGAAAAAAATTCTTCATTGTGAGGTGCATTGGAACATGTTTTCCAGAGAAGCTGTCAAAGGCCCATCCCTGGAAGTGTTCGAGGCTGGGTTGAATTGGGTTTGCAGCAACCTGGTCTAGTGAATATTGTCCTTCACTCAGAGTGTTCTATTATTTTATGATGTTAAAAGCTCATGGTAATTTTATTTAGTGGGATTTTACTCTAAGTTGGACTACAGCAGAGATCTGCACCTTTCAGTAACTCACCTTCAAGATACAAATACTAAGACGTACACATGTTCCCTGATAAATTACTAAATAAACTGAAGGCAGGAGATCCTCAGTCTGACAGGGGTCGACACAGAAACTTACTTTGCTTAATGTTGAATTTGCAAGATTATATATAGAGTATTCTAGAAAGAACATGCATTTATTGTAACATCAAGAAAATTACAGAGGCAGGATGCTCTCAAATGAGCTGTCCTCTCCTCCCATTTGCTGTCACTAACAGTGACCATAGGACTGATCTGGTTCCAGGTCAGACTCTGCAAACAGATTCAGTTCGCAAAAAATATCAAAGCAATCAAATACACACAGGAAACGTATCTTTATAAATTTGTGCATGTGTGGAAATAATCCAACATACATAAGTATTTTGGTGTGTCTGTGTATTCATAAAGGAGCAAGAGAAGGGGAAGGGGGCTTGCAATTATGTGTTGTTGTCCCTTGAAAAATTAAAGCCTAAATGCCTGTGAGTCTCGGTTCTGACAGCACAGATGCTCCCACTGGTCAGGCAGGCTTCTGCAGCAGAAAGGTCTCAGTCCTACCTCCTTTGCTGGATGCGGTTCCAAGAAGCTGTGGCAATCTGAGGAACAGCAATTAGAGACTTGGAACCACCCACAAGAATTTCACTCAGATGCCCTTACTCTGACTTCTTGTTGGCGTTTACAAATTATACCACAAAAAGGGAAAAAAGATGAGACTGAAAAATAAGAAAACTTGTAGTTTTTAATGTTTTGGGGGTTTTTTTTCCACATGTATATGAATATTTCAAATGAGTGAGAAAAGTACCTCATAGTCCATCAAGAAAAATGCAGTGCATGCTGTTTTTGATGCAGAAGACATCATCTTTTGAGAGAGTTATCTGTAACGTTTTCCATGGATATAGGTCAAACAATAAATGCATGAATGGTTACAGTCTTGTTGGTCATGTCATACTGCCTCACATTTTTTGGGAAGTCCCTCTAACTCTGCAGACCATGATAGATTGGTCTGTCACATTTGCTAGCCTGCATTGCAGTGATCTTGCTTCCTACCTTCATCTTTTCTCTTCTACCCTTTCCCTCCCTCCTCAAGCCATTTCCATTTCATGGCAGTCATTCATTGTATCAACAGCTCCCCTTTAATCAGAGCACTGCTTCCATCTGAAATAGCTGGTTAAATTACTGAGGGTCCATTAAGTGAATTATTTCAAGCTCTTGCCCCTCTCACAAATCTGCCCCTAAAGCAACGCAGCAAGTAATAAATTTGAAGCACCTCTCAGTATGGTGAGGGAAGCAGACTGCATTTTACAACTAGCAATTAGCCTTAGGACTTCAGATATTTTTCTTTTCTCACCACAAATGAACTTGCTTGGGTTTTTGTTTGTTTGTTTGTTTTGGTTTTTAAGGGAAAATGCAGGCCTTGTTCAGGGTTGGGTGTCTGAGACTGCTAGATTGTCTTTAATATTCTCTTCCCGGGATTATAGCACCCTAATATATGGTGATATTCTGAAACATTTTATATTCACTCAGTGATGGAGAATTATGGGAAATTGTGATCCAACAATGCCAAATATCAAGTAGATTTAATGCCAACTCCATAAACACGTTGTCTGCTACTCACTGAGGTTCACATAGCTTTAGGAAATGCAGGGAAGCATAGGACAGGTATGTACAAGGTGGTTTAGAGAATTAATCACCCTGTAATTTTAATAAGCACCAGGATTTTAGTTCTGTAAGCAGTGACAGACATCATAATAACACCTAGAAGTATGTGAAAGGAAATCCTTTTTACCTCTACAATGTCATACAGTTCAGATGCTTGATTTCAAACAGTAAAATGCAGACAGAATCACAGACCAGTTTCTTGTCTATTCAGTATGTCATGCTGTGTGTAAAATATAGGTTACTTCACTACTTTCTTGCTTGGCATTCAAATTTGTCACTCTTTTTACCTTTTCTAATGGAACTTATTTTGAAATTTTATTATCCAGCTCACCAAACTTCTATCTGCTTTCTCCTTTCCCCTTTCCCAATTTTCTTTCTTTTTTTTTTCCTCCCTTGGGACTATCCACATGAGAAGAAATTTTTTATCTCTCTTTCAGCTTTATCTTGTAGTACTTTTTTATTTTCTGGCTTTTCTTTTTTTCCCCCTGCTAAATTTATATGCCTTGTGATACAGCTTTTATCAGTCTCACACGTTCTGTTGCTATTCCTTGTTCCTGATCATCCATTTATATGCCATCAAGTGCACCATGTGCTCTTGGCAGAACATCTGAAATTACTAGATAGTTTCTCATCTGAAAATGCAGGGTGTTACCATCACTGATATAATTGAAGCGAGCTGTGGTTATGGACTGTGATTAGGTGGGTTTTTTTCTGTGACAGAGATTATAAGGGAAACAAGAAATGCGGCCCTGCAGTTTTCTGAAAAGACAGAAGGGTTTTTAGCAAGGTTCAGTGAAGCGTAGAGCAGGCATAATATGCTAGAGACTTCAAATTTTGTTGTCATCAGAGGAGAAGCTCTCCATACAAATGAGACAGAAAATAATTTGGTTTGGCATCATGGTTAGTATTTGGCTGTGCAATAAAGGTGAATAGAAAAGTGACTGTCAATTTAGGGGGTATTCTGCACAGTTGACAGTGATTTGTTTAGATAAATATTGTTCAGTCTCAAATAAAATCGTGGTTTATGGAATACAGATGCTTTTCTCTACTCATACTAGAAGTTAGTAGCCATGGCCATTTTTTGTAAGTGAGATTACTATTTTTCAGTAGATTATCCTATTATTGTTTTCCCTTATTACCAAAGAAGCAGTGGAATTCAGTAATTGGTAAATGCCTCTTAGCTGATAGCTATAGATACTGTTTTAAACAAAATAAAGTTAGAAATATATTGCAGCAAAGCAAAGATCAGTCTGAATGTTCTCACCACCAAAAACATTTCAGATTTCAGAAAGGATTTTAGCAAGTCAGCCTTGGTATAAATGAAAGAGATTAAAAGACTGTCCAAAAAGATGTTCAAAAGTTTGACTTGCTGTTGTCCAATAACACAGGCAAATTCAAATCAGTGCTGCCATTGTAAGATCTTCTGTGTGCAGGAGTACCTCCTACACTATTATAATATATATGTGTGGCTATACCTAAAATACATGAATCACTGTTTTAACTAATTCAAGTATCTATTCACAATGGCAAAGTTCTTGCATTTGTTTGACAGTGAAGCCCACATACATCATGTAGTTTTACCTCTGAAAATTTCTCCTAAAAATTGAAGAGAATAATAAGACGGTGGTAACTCTGGAGCAATTTATCAGGAAAAAAAAAAAAAAAAAGCAAGTATTGTGTTCCTTTTCATTATATGACACTTAAAATATCACTGAACCAGTTTCTCCATCCTTTGCTGTACCAAGAGTTCATTTAGATTGGAAATTCTTAATGAACACCTGTTGCATCTCTCAAAACAAGCATAGGTTTCATCCTAGATTACGTCCTCCAAAAATAACACACAATGTTTAGTTATTAGAGAGCTTTCACGTGTTTGAGAAAGGAATTGTGCTGGGAGGAAAGAGACTCACAGAATTTCATGGAAAGGATGATTAATTTTGGTTTTGAACTGTGTTTTGAATCCCTCTTTGAGTCTAGCAATGACAATGGGGCACACAAGTGGTTGTTTGGCACTTATATTTCTAGTGTATGTTGATCCACGGGATAGATGATCTGCAGAAGACTTTTCTACGTTCTTCCCAGTTGTCACTAGTTATTATTTAGCATGATCCAGCCACATGTCTTCAGCAAGTTTTCCTTCATTGTTATCTGGATGGAAGCTCTCTTCTGATTCCCTCAGCCCTGAAAGAATTCCCAGAGGGCTTTAAGGCTTCTACATCTCCCTGTCATTAATAATAACTGATTATCTTTCTCTTAAAGCACATTCCTGATCCACTCCAGCACATCCAACTCCTTCCTTCCTTCCTTCCTTCCTTCCTTCCTTCCTTCCTTCCTTCCTTCCTTCCTTCCTTCCTTCCTTCCTTCCTTCCTTCCTTCCTTCCTTCCTTCCTTCCTTCCTTCCGCACTTCCGCACTTCCGCACTTCCGCACTTCCGCACTTCCGCACTTCCGCACTTCCTTCCTTCCGCACTTCCTTCCGCACTTCCGCACTTCCGCACTTCCGCACTTCCTTCCGCACTTCCTTCCGCACTTCCTTCCGCACTTCCTTCCGCACTTCCTTCCTTCCTTCCGCACTTCCTTCCGCACTTCCTTCCGCACTTCCTTCCGCACTTCCTTCCGCACTTCCTTCCGCACTTCCTTCCTCCCTCCCTCCCCCACTTCCTTCCACACTTCCTTCCCTCCTTCCGCACTTCTTTCCACACTTCCTTCCTTCTGCATTTCCTTCCGCACTTTTGCACTTCCTTCCTGTTTCCTTCTTTCATATAAAGACATTTTTTCCCTCATCTCTGTTAGAAACTGCAGATGGCAGGTGTGGCAGTAAAGAATTTCCCCTATGAACTTCAGCTTTTTTATACCTACTCAGAACTCCTTGCCTTTTAGAAAGCTTGCTTTCTATGCCTTGCTTTCCATCTCCTTTTTTCACCAATTTACTCTTTAGGACCCCAATACAGTTCTATTATTTATACTACAATTGAAAAAACAAGTACTTCTAGTATTTATCATCATCTCTCATTGTCTTCTTTTCACTAGCTCCTATTGATTTCTGCAATTACAGTGTTTGCAAGTCTGCCACAATTCAAGGCAATGGTGTGGTACTATTCCAGATACCCAAGGTATCACCGAAAAGTTGCTGTTTTCATTGCATTGTCAAGTTAACATTTCTGTGTTATACCACTGAAAATTCCAGTTTCTAAATATCATAATGACAGAGGACCTGGCTTCTACTCAAATTGGAGTAATTACTCCTTGACTACTGAAAATTATTCATTTGAATTCTCAGTGGATAAAGGAAATCCCCATCCATTGTTCTGAACAGTGAGCTTAACAATCAACCAGTATAAAATAGCTATTCACTTAAAAATACTGAAAATCTGGAATATTTTATTGCTGCTGTATTTTTCTCAGTGCTGCTTAATTTCAGACCCATCAGAGACTATAATTCATAGGGAAATGAACTGCTGCTTCCAGTCCATACCTTATAAAACAGTTACACTGCAACTGTCTCCTTTCTGCTGCTTTTATTCAAGACAGAATCCCAGAGGAACTACTCTAAACAGGTGCTCCTAGGACACAGAAGGGAAGCAGTCAGACCTTTTGGTAGGAAATGAAGTAGATGAACCTAATGTAATTTCTCAAGGTGAGACGTTCTAGACAGATATCAGAATTAAAAATAAAAGCACTGTTGACAATCTAGATACTCATGCTAGAGGTGTGCTCAAGTAGTGAATGCCAATTATTAGCAGCATTTGAATTAACAATGACAATGTCCCAAAGGAGATTTACTTCTTCTCTGTTTCTTTAAATTCAAAATGCCATTCAAGAGATGAACAAAGGGCTTTGTTGGAGAAGAAAACATTTTAAAGAGTACAAAGCAGGTATAAAGAGCTGTGGTTCTCCTAGGATATTTTGTTTGTCAATTCTAAACTCGCTCAAGCTCTAAACTTACACAAGCAAGCACTGAAGTCAAAGAGACAGTTTTGCCCTTTGACTCTCTGTTTGCCACTTCAGGATCCCAAGCCAGCTCAGATTCCCTTGTAAAAGAAGGACATTCACTCTCTGAGAGCTCTCACTGGGTGTGCCCTGCTCTACAGAAAGGTTTTTATAATTCATGGGCATCTCCTGTTTAACCACTTTGTCTAATGTAGGGTAACAGATTGTAGATTTTTAAGCCTTCAGAACCACATGAGCAGCGTGAATTTGAGGAAGTTAGACACCAGATATCCCAAAAGTCCAGATACCCTCTTGTTTTTACCAGAATAGGCTGCTACACTGGTTATAATTAGGCAGCACAAATATAATTAATAATTATATTATCTGATATATATATTTATATAATTCTATTACATATATATTTATACTTATATATTTATACAAATTATGTGTTTATATTATATTTTATATCATTTATAATATATAAACATATGACACAACTAATCTATTAATGGAAAGTTTTGCTTACAATAAATCTTAAAAACAACTAATCTTAGCTAAAAGAAAAGTTTTGCTTTGTTGGGAGTTAAAGCAGCATAAAGGTCATTCACAAAGAAAATACCAGCATACAGGGAAAAGGCCCTTAGCGTGAGTCCCTCACTTTTGAATGTTTCTGATTCATGCCAGATCCTTGCTCTCTTAACTGTAATGGAAATTAAGATATTAATTTTTACTGCCACTCTGCATATGTTTTCTCTCATCTGGTGTACTTAATAATAAAAAGGTTTCCCTCAGACATTTCCCATTTGAAAGAAAGAAATTAAGAAAAAATATCCTTTGCCCACTTCAGGATCTTTATCTTTGTTAGCACAACCTTACATTGGCCCCCTGAAGAACATAAGATGGGTTTTATTGTGCCCTGTAGGGCTTCTACATCCCTAGAATCCTAGGGCAATGGCAGTGGCAAGTTGGCACATTGTAGCAGAAATGTCATTTTTTAATTATGTGGTTCTAAGGGAATCTATTATCTACTGCTGAGATGCTGAAATCAGACGATTTATCTCCAAGGCAGGTCTGTCTACAATCTAGAATATATATCTCTTGTCACTGCAGGAAAATAAATGAAAGGATGTTTTTATTTCTGCTGCCTTATGTTTATAAATTTATTGTTTTAAGTTTTGCAAGCAGATTTGTGGGTGTAGGGTGCTGAGGGGCAGGGTATTAAGTCACATTCTGACTCTTCTCTGGGTTCTCTTGATCTCTCTAGTAGATTGTCAATTGTCAAAAGGGATCTAGTCTCCCTTCAGTCAGGGTGTCATACCCATTCAGGGCAGGCAGGATGTCATACATGTCCTAAAGGGCTCTTGTGCCAACCACAAACTAGCCTGGAAGTCATTGTGCTGAGAGTTCCAGGCACACAAGTGCTGAGAGCACTCTAAAAGTTAACACAAACAAAAAGGCCAGGCACCTTGTTTACCGTAATTAACATAAGTACTAACCTCTGCTTGACATTTCAGGGCAGGTATCTGCAACAATTTGGAAGAACCTTTATTTCTTACACACTAGGTGTTGTTATCTGAATGAATAATGATATATCTACCATATTATTCCAAATGACACTGAATTATTTCTCTTTTTTCTCTAAGTAAATCAAAGTTTAGTACATGGTGTTTGTATTTTTTAATCTGCAAAATTCATTACATGAACCACTCCATGAAGCAGGATCTGAGCTGCCAGCAGTTTGTATCTATTAACGAAGAGGTACATTCCAAGTACTTTTAACACAATCCCACTCAGACATATTTTGAATTAATGTATGCTTTCAGTATCCTATAAAAGTTTACAAAAAAGTTGTAGGGGAGGACAGAGAGAAAGAAGTATCAAATATTCCATCAAAACTGTAATTCTTGCATTGCCCTCTAGTGCACATGTAACAGCATGACACCCTTTTTTTTTAAAAAAAAAAAGTCTTCACACTATAAATTACTAAAATGAAATCTTTAATGTCTTTTGATGGTTTGCTGCATTTAATTTTGACAGAAACATATACAGATATACAGCTTGTTTGAAATACCTTGCCTTCTGGCGAATCTGAAAAACAGTTTCATTCATGTTGCTGGCAGAAATACAGGCCATGTCTGCATTTCAAAACTAAATAAGCATGATTCCAAAGAATCCAGACCCAAAAAACTTCAGTCATCAAAACCACCTGAAATGAAGCATGTATAAAATGGAGGATACCTATATTCTTTACTATATGAGAACAAAGTAAAGTCTTTAGCAGTATGTCATTAGTCTGCATACACTTTTAAAAGCCAACTACCTCCCCCACACAGAGAAAGATCAGCATACACAAGAACACTGGAACCTGCACTGTTGTTAAACTGGACAGAGAATTCACATACCAAGATGAAATCTATCATAAACCATTGTAGAGGCAAATATTTCAGTGACTATGGATTCAAATACCTTGTTACTTAAGTGCTTAGCCAGGAACAACCTCTAAGTTTCAGACCAACCATTTGTGGCTTTATGAATAAACTTCAGGGCATATTCAATACATTTGGAAGAAGTAAATTAAGTATAAATTTCCTCTAGTTTCACATAAATTATCATGGAAAACCCATTTCTGCCTGTAATAAGAGTCCTAGTAAAAGAAAATACTTTGAGAAATATTTAAGAAAAAAAAAATACCAGGTTACAGTAAGGAATATTTTAGAAATCCTTTTTTACTGTTGTACCTGCAAAATGCACTATTGCTAAATTTTGGGTACTACAGTATGAAATGCTTTTGCATTTCAGAGTTTTGAGGATCTTATTTCACCAGCTCTTTAGCATGTAGTCCTTAAAAGCATAATATATTTAGAAGTTTTTATGTTATGTATCACAATATCACAGACAAGAAAATTAATTTTCTTCTCCACCTCTGCCTGGCGAAGTTGTGGACTCTTCATCCCTGGAGATGAAGGGAATCCCCATCCCTCTAGAGAAGGTTAAGGTGTGATTAGATCTAGATAAGCTCTAGGTAAGAGCTGCACAGGGCTCTGAGTAACCTGGTCGCCTGGAAGGTTCCTTGTCCATGGCACAGGGGTTTGAATAGTTGTTACACAGATTCTGTAGAATTATTTGGGTTGGAAGGGACCTCAAAGTTCACCTGGTTACCACTGTGCCACTGACAGGGGCACTTTTCACTAGACCAGGCTTCTCAAAACCCCATCCAAACTGGCCTCAGAACACTTCCAGTGATGGGGCATCAACAACTTTTCTGGGAAACTTGTTCCAGTGCCCACTATCCTAACACTAAAGAATTTCTTTCTAATATTTACTTTAAATCTACTCTCAGTTTCAAGCTCTGTCCTATCACTACATGCCTTTGTGAAATGTCCCTTTCCTGTTTTTAGGCCCCATTTAGGTACTGGAAGGTTGCTGTAAGGTCTCCCTGGAGCCTTCTCTTCCTCAGCCTGAACAACCCCAACTCTCTCAGCCCATCTTCACAGGAGACATGCTCCAGTCCTTTGATCATCATCTTGTTCCTCCTCTTGACTTGCTCCAGCAAGGAGGCCCATGTCCATCCAGAGGTGGATGCAGTTACAGGTAGGGTTTCGTGAGTGGATAAGGGGGCAGAATCATGTCCTTAGATCTGCTGGTCATGCTTCTTTTGGTGAATCCCAGAATATGGGCCAGATACCATTAAGTATTTTTTCAGATCTCTACAGAGAACATGAGGTGAAATTGCAGCACCTCCCCTTGTCAGAATATCACAGCTTATGCTTTCACAGCCAAAGTTACACAGTGATCACTATAAAATCTCATAATTTTTCAGATGCTATTCTCTCATGCAACTGTTAAATACTTGAGTATAGAAGACATAGTTGCATCTGTACAAGCAACACTTTCAGAACAACAAGCACCTGGATAGAATCAAGATTTGAATAGCAGAGGGAAAGAAATGGGATACTATGAAGATACAAGTCTGTAATTGCATTGTGTAAATGGGAAAGCATCTACTATCCTTGTAGCATTAGTGAAAGCACAGCTGCTGAAGGAGCTCATCAAATAAATATATTCCTGGCCTGTGTCCAGCATGATATGCAGTTTGCCGCTACTGAAGTCAAGAAAAAAAATTATACACCACTTTAATAATGTCAGACTTTTATTATGGTGTGACACTGCTATGCTGATAATCTTATTTCTGTATTTGTATAGCAATCTTTATCAAAGACAACTTCTGGACAACTTTTGAGAATTAATTTTGTTCTTATATCTCCATGTAAATGCAGGATGCAGATGTGCTTGGGTCTACCTCATTGTTTTGTATGAAGCTGTTCCTGTAGTAATAACAGTTCCTACCTCACCAATTTAATTTCTCAGGATTCTGATACTCTTGTTCCTAATGCTTCATGATTTTTTTCTGGACCCATAACCCAGAAATTCTAAAATAATGATAGCAAGGTTAGCATAGTTACAGTTCATCATAACCACAGAATAAAAATAGTCAATTTTTAAATTAATGCTTGAAAATATGTTGGCATATAGCTGTTAATGGATCATGAGAGATAATTGAGACTTTGATCAATTTCCCTGTTCACAGCTTTGGAACAACCCTACCAAGAAGCCAGAAATAAAAATCTTAGCATTGTCCTGCCTGCCAGGCACAGCCCTTTAGCCACTGCTGGCTAGCTTTTGATTTTCAGTCCACAAATCTTTTCACAAGGCAGAAAATTGTCATCAAGCCGACATGGGACAGGCAAGGGGTTTTTTTTTATTTAAAAAACCCAAATGAGCAGTATGTGATAAAACTTTCAATTTGGTTATCACAGAATTACTTTCTTACATTGAAATATATATAACTACTTGTTTAAAAATCTCTCATTCTTTGGGCTTACAATGTCATCCTCACAAAACCTGACTCTAATCACAGTAGATTACCACCACATTTGTTCCCTGCATTTCAGGGTCTCCTTCTTAAGCCTGCCTCTGCCACCCCAGGAAAGCAGGATAAAAACAGATAGACATCATGATTGGAAAATGGTCCTGACTACAGAGCTGCTATCTGTGTTATGGAGATGCTTAGTTTCACATGCCATTTATGTGGTTTCACCTTCTCTTTCCACATAACACACTGTGTTGACTTTGACTGGGGTAGAGTTAATTTTCTGCATAGTGGTTGGTATGGGGTTATGCTTTGTAGTTGTGGTGGAAACAGTGTTGAAAATTCAGGGATGTTTTAATCATTGCTGAGCAGGACTTACAGCGTCAAGGTCTTTCCTACTCCCTACCCCATCCCACCATAGAGTAGGCTGGGGGTGCACAAGGAACTGGGAGGAGACACAGCCAGGAAAACTGACCCAAATTGACCAAAGAGATACTCCAGACCTTATCACATCATTCTTAGTGTATAAAGCTGGGGGAAGAACCAAGAAGTGGGGGAAATTTGGAGCGATGGTATGTATACTCCGAAGTCATCATTACACAGGATGAGGCTCTGCCTTTGCTGGGACAGCTGAACACCTGCCTGACCATGGGAAGTGGTGAATTAATTCCCTGGTTTGCCTTGCTGGAATGTGTGGCCTCTGATTTACTTTTTAAACTGTCTGTATCTCAACACTGGAGTTTTCTCACTTTTAGTCTTCTGATTCACTCCCCCATCCCACTGCAGTCAGTGGCTCTGTGGGGCTCAGTTGCTGGCTGGAGTTAAACTATGACATATACAAGTAGCAGAAAAGATGTCACTGATTCAAGATATAGCTACTGCTTTCATTACCTTATGCAACTGTTTTTTCTCTCTGTTTCAAAGGCCAGTATATTGCATGATCACTGGAAAAATCGTGTCTTGATGTTTTTTCTGGAAAATTATTTCAGTCTTCCAGACTCACAGCATTCACACCTTGTAGCTCTATAAATTCCTTTCAATCAGAGGCAGCTTATATCATTGAAGTGGAAACTCAGCAACACTAGAAAACTAGATGAAAAGTGCTCAGAGAAGCCGATTAAAATAAAAAAGTCATAGTTCAATAATCTGAAATAATGAATTTCTTCTTCAGAACATCCTGAATGGTTTGAAGTCTTCTGTGACTGATCATGAATGCATCAACACTTAAGGTCTCGAGGGTTACTCCTTTTTGTATACCTGTGTTGTTGTTAGCTTTATTTTAGGTCGGTTTATTACTGGTTTGGGGGGTTTTGGCAGGGTAGCTGTTGTTGACTTGATTGTCTTGGATCTTCCTGTGTGTGTGTTTATTGGTTTTAATTTTTGTCTACTAATCTTCAAAACGTTAAGGTTGCTTTCCCATCCACCCCAAACTGGGGCAAAGACTTGAAATACTGCTGTTATTTTGTGAATCAAAAGGCTAGCAATAAGCATTCAGCCAGAAATTTTTCTTATCCTGTACTTTACAGACTGTGTTCTGCCTTCTGAATCTGAGCAAGTCACAGAACCACACAGTAAGTTGAGTTAGAAGAGACTCGCAAGGATCATCAAGTCCAACTCCCAGCACAGCACCATCCCCAAGGAACACACCATGAGCCCAAGAGCACTGAACTCTGTCAGGCTTGGTTCTGTGACCACTTCCCTGGGGAGCCTGTTCCAGTGCCCAACCACCCTCTGGGTCAAGAACCTTCTTCTAATATCCAACCTAAACCTTCCCTGACACATCTTCAGGCCATTCCTTTGGGTCCTGTCACTGGTCACCAGAGAGAAGAGATCAGTGCCTGCCCCTCCTCTTCCCCTCATGAGGAAGCTGTAACTGCAGTGAGACGTCACTCAGCCTCCCCTCAGCCTCCTCCAGGCTGAACAGACCAGGCTGAAATGACCTCAGTCACTCATGTGGGCCCTCAAGGCCCTTCACCATCTTTGCTGCCCTCCTCTGGACACTCTCTAATAGCTCTATATCTTTCTTATATCATAGTCACCAAAACTGCTCACAGTATTCAAGGTGAAGACACACACCTAATTCAAGCACATAACTTTGTCACCTAAATTAGACTTCTGGCAACCTTATCCAGAAAAGACAAACACTTTCTGTAACTAAGCCAGACCTTTCATATTCTGGAGTAATTTTAAGAGGAACATCAATTTTCCTTTGCTATTCCTTGATTTCTTTCCCTATGTTTTCATTCCCTGTTTAAATTCATCCTGGGATATTCATGGACCATAACCCAGATTTACAAACTTTATCTCTGAGACATTCAGAGTACATAACTTTATGATATGTCATAGTTTTCTTTTCCTGAAATCCTTACACTTTGTTTTTCTTCTCATGAAAGTAAAACATTGGCTTAACAATAATAATGAAAAAAATAATAATGACTTTTTGAACCATAGTATTTCCCTCTACAACAACACTTTGACTCTACCAGTATTCCCACTGATGTATTCTTTTTTTTTCCATAGAAATGGATTCTTGGCTAACTGATTTTGCTAATGTGCCTTTCATTGGCATCCAAATTTGCTTCAGCATGTTATGGGAAAGTAGCTTAAAAATGGATTTTATTATTCTATTCTTTTAAGCAACTGACTTATCCAGGCCAAAATCAAAAGTGCTTGGTATGAGGTTTATCTTAGACAAGGATTTCTTCTTTATCCTGTTGAATATCAATCTCTCATTAAGGATTACTGAAATGCTTGGTTGAACTCATGTTGCAAAATAAGTTCCTGGTGAAATCAGGCTCAACAAAAGCTAATGAAAAGTGAGAAATGTAAAAACAGTGTACATAAGATCACACAATGAAAAAATATATGTGGTACACATACACTGGATTTTCTAAGTACTGGTATCTGATTCTAAGACACTAAGGAGAAAGCATAGCCAGAAACAAATTAATGCTCCCAAAGAACTGCTCGGTGACAGTGAGGTCCACATAAACATCAGGATGAGACATATGGCATTGTACTAGCTGAAAAAGAGATCCAGATCTAATCCTAGGTGTTTACACACCAGCCCCTGTGGATATATGGAAGACAAAAATCCCTGATAAAAAATATCTGTCCATGTCTGTCAAGTTGCTCATGATTTGCACTGGAGCAAGGCAGACAGGAAATTCCTCTGTAGGTTTTGTTTATATGGACTCTTTTTCTTCTGTGCAAGACTCCATTCTCAATTTTGCTCTTAGACAAATTTACCTTCTTAAGTAAGTTATTTTATCTGTCAAACCCCTACACAGACATTGACATCTAATTATTCAAATTTTGCATGGATGATGACAAAACAAAAGAGATGATGGGACATGCAGAAAAAGATTTGAGTTTGAGATTTTCTTTCACTCTATCTCTATCAGTCTAGGAACCTGACAGTTACTGTACATAGAAATATCATAGAGGTATCCCAAATACTGACAGCATGCCCCTGCCACCTAAGAATTATAATGTTATATTATTTGCTTGACCCTATAAAGTCCAGCAGTGCTTTTTTTGCCTTTTTTTTGCCTTTTTTTTTTCTCTCCCCCTACAATTTTTTTCATGTGTAAGTGAAGCAGAAAATATTTGAAAGATTATTTCATAGGGAAAAAAACTGATCCAGTTGCCTTCAGAAGAGGTGTTCCTCAGGTTCCCACAGGTTCCTCAGAAACTTAAAATTTCCTCAAGTTTTTCATTCAGCTCCACAGGGACACAGCCAAATCTGGCAGACTGAGATGCAGAGAAACCTGAAGACTTCTTACCTGACAGAGCACACGGAACAAACAGATCCTGGGAAAATAATTAGCACCTCCATGTATTTTGTCACCGTAGCTTTTCCTCTAGATAATTTCTAAAACAACTTCCAAGCATCATCAAAATAAATATTAATGCATTTTTCAAGCACATGAGTACTAAAATCAAGCCTAAGTGTTTCCTCCAACAGAGAGGAAAGGGCTTTTCTGCACTGGTGAGAAATTTCTGCAGAAGGTTATTTTGTAAAAGACAGTACAAACCCCAGGAGTCTAATATCTCTTTAGCATTAGCCTTCACTGAGAAGACCAGCAGCAATGAAATTGTTAACGTAACTGAGGGGAGTGAAATGAGTTGTTCTACATATATTATATGGATAAATAGAAATCCAGGTTAAAAAAGATGCAGCATTATTCCAACTTATGGCAACTACACTCCCATATGATATAAGTTGTTTAAAGCTATTTAGTATGATTCCTAATCATAGTACTTATATTTTAAAAAAAACCAAAACAAGAGAACAAAACCTTGTTGAAAATTAGGGGCTTAGGTGGCACAGAACAGTGAGTTTCTCAAAATACTGGAACAAAATAATCATATTCTTTCTAGTAAGCTTAAAAAAGATAGGACATTAGTAGCAGTTGGTGTCGGCTAATCAGAAAGAGATTGTGGCAAACCAATCAAAATTCCTTACATAATATGTTATTCTATTATAAATAAAGAGGTAACATTAGTTGTTTTAAACTTGAGTTTCAACAACCCTCTATCATTATTCATATAGCTATCATATTATCATATCTATTATATTAACATATCAGTATTTCCAAAAGCATGCCAAGAGACCTGAATGAAGGTGTCAGGTAGAAGCCACGTGCTGAAAAACCACAGTCACCTGGTAGCTACCAGTTGTTAAGAAATACCAAATTAGAAGAGGTATTAATCAGAAACCCAGACAGCTCTGTTTTGAGCTGTTTATCTTTAATAACTTGAATGATTGAATAGATGGTCCTCTGATTATTTTTACAGGCAATGCACAAGACAAGGAGAAGGTGAAGAATCTAAAAGGATTTTCATTTCAAATAATCCTGACAAACTGCAGAAGACAAAAGATTGCGTACATGAATAGGAACAAACAGTAAGCTATTTTTAAAAGACCACTGGCAAGAATACTATCACATTCTTCTTTTTTCCTTTTTTTTTTTCTTTAATAACTTTTTTTTCTCTAATAACTTTCTTTTCTCATTCCAAAGAGTTTCTCACAATGTCATCTGTAAAAATAGTCCTAGTGAAACTGCCTTCTTTGAAATATACTTATCTGTGTCATTAATATCAATGAATTCTCACTTGCTTGTAAGGGGCAGAGAAACTCACCTTTAAATACAAAAAGACTCTGTAATTATAGCAGACCACAGTCAGAAGGAGTTGTTACATTCTCTCTTGCCCACATTTTTCCCTCCTGGGGTTTGACTATGTGAGATAAAACAACACTCCAAAATTTGCAGGTTCTAAGAGATGAGAAATGCTAAAGATCAAATATTATGTTGTCAGATGGTGAGATGGTGACATGATACCAGAAATCACTAAAGAATGGAACAAACTGGAGAGAGTGGGACAGGACAAGACAGAAAAAGGGACAGGGACATGTACAAGGACATTAAGGGACAGCTTCATGTACAAAAATACACCAAAAGAAACCCAGTGTATCTTTGAAGCAACTGTCTGAAACAGCAAGGTTGAAATAAGGGAAAACATTTTTAAAAATGAAACGTTGGGGAAAGCAAAAGCAGAAAACATTGTGATAATAGATAATGGAAATAAATAAGCTGAACTTAGACTGAGACATATGTAGGTAATTATGAAGACTGAAGTCTGATCAGTAAGTAGGGACTCATTTTCTGGACTGATACAAAGTAGTATGTAAAAAGTTCCACGGGAAAAGATATGTCCTCTATGCTGCATGACAGTATGTTAAACTTTTGCTGGGCAGCAGATTACAAACTGGACTGTCAATGTCCAATAACTAAAAGAGAACCCCTATTTGCTCTGGAACAGAAATAAAATATCATCTCACTTTGTGACATGAAAGTCCTTTTGCTACAGTTTTTGGAAGGTGCACAGCAAGGTCACTGAAATCAGTACTCTCTCCAATGTGCCATCAATGTTTATTTTTAATTTGGGACTGGTGAATAAAGATTTAATGGGATTTTAATGGCCTGTTGGACACACTTCAGTGTCCAGAGATGTGGCATCATATCCAGGAGTGTCGTTATCTGGATTAATTATCAATAGCAGGCAGTTATCATTAGAGAGAAGTGAAAATGAAAGAGGTAGTAAATGAAATTTACAGGGCAGAGATGCTCATAAATAAATAAATAACATCAGAGATTCACCAATGGATACTTCAAAATCAATTTCTGTTTGATATTTTGCATTACATCTGCCACTTCTTTTGCTGCTCCAGAATCTGTAGTGACTGAAATATTTCCCTCGCCAGCTAGTATAAACTCCTTCTTCATAATTGTAGCTGTACAACTATATATTATATACAAAATTAGTATCCAAATTTGCTTTTTAATGTCATCAACCGGTTAATGTGAAACCTTGAGAAGACTGCATTAGCTTAACCAGTAAATATTTTATAATGTAAAAAGGGACCCTTGCTGATAAGTCTTTAACAAATGATAGTTAATGTTTGAGTGCCTTATTTAAGACATGACTGATAAATCCTACTGCAAATATGGGCTATCCTGAGTGATACAGAGCATCTTGAATGTGACCTAATGTCTAAATGGTAGTTCCACTGATGTAAATTATATTCAATTTTATGCATTGATGCACTTGAAAAAAAACCAACATTCTTTAAGGTTTTTTGACTGTCCAAGACTTTTATATAAATCTCGAATTTATGAATGTTTAATCAATCAAAATTCAGCAAGATTTGTCTTAATATAGGCAAAAGCACTATTAAGAGTGAAAAGAAGGCAGGTTGTCATCCTCAAGATGGTGAGATCTATTGTGGGAAAAAAAAAAATCAGAAAGGATTTAGGATTAATCTAACTACTTCATATTGTGTGAGCTGCAGGACTTTAATAAAAAGATAAATCAAATATTCCACCTGTCTGTAAACATCTGGGCATACATGTGAAACTAATGAGACAATATTAAAAGGAAACAAAAAATTGATACAGTATTTACCTTCTTAAATATTCAATCCCCACTTTCAAAATCTGGGTTGTGTGTTCAGAACTTGACAAATAGTATTTAATTATATGCCCTGTCTCTGTTTGTTCTGCTGTCTCTCTGGAAAAGTATTGAAGAACCACCTTTAACACAAACAGATAAAAATTTCATCAGTGGATCTCTGTATAGTGTAACAACAATTCACTGAGATAAAAACTATCTTCTCCTTCTGCAATGTATACCCTACTTTAGAGGGAATATGATGAATTGTTCCCTAAATACACAGGAGAAGTTCAATGCTGCAGATCAGAGGAGGTATGCCAAGAAAATTAAATGTCTGCCCCACCAGCAATTTGTTCAGAGTTTGAGGAACCTTCCCAAGACCACATCAGTCAGCACTTTGCTGCCAAACTAACACAACTTCTCAGTTTTATTTTTGTCTCCGCTAATACAAGGCAATTGAAGACACTGAAAGCTAAGACTGGTGGTGGTTGGTGCAGAGTTATTTAATTTTTTCTTGCTTCTGAGCAGCAAAGGTAAACAGATGCACTAGAGAAGCCAGAAATGTTTCTGAGCTAAAATAAGGCAAATTATGATTATAGAGAATTTTTCACTTAAGAACCTTAAAATTACTGTGCTAATGCTAGGCTAAATCCAAAGCAAAAATTAATTTCAGGTCCAGATTACCTAATTATGCCTCATATAGCAAAGAGGACCTCAGATACTAAGATCTGTCAAACCAACCAAAACCTCAGTACTGAACACAAACAGCTCATCTAATTCTTTTTTATGAGCAATTCCTATCTTTGTGGCAATCTGAAACAGCACAGCAGATCTGCAAACTCTCACAAGGCCATGTTTTTGACATCTGCTCTACTTTTTCATTACCAAATTCTTTTAAGAATCTGGCCCATTTAGTGCTTAACAAAAGAAAAGGACTATAAATAAATTCTGCCACTTATTTCCCCTTTGCTGAGAGATGAAGATGGTTGACCTCCCAAGGATTCTATATAAATGCTGATTTTATCTAGCAGCAGGTCCTTGACCTTGGTGAGGGTGACAATTACTCTGATCAAAAGGATGAAAATGGCTGACAGACAAAAAGGGACTTCTTCCACCAGAGATCCATAGGTCATCAAAAATGAGAGATCAAAATGAACTACACTAAGGAAATTTTGAATTTAAATGAAAAGGAAATCTAGAGCTAGGAATGAATAATTTAGATTAGAAAAGTGAGGAAAATTCCCCTTCCGCTTGTCCACATGTGTCTGAGTTTGAGATCCCGCATCTCTGGCTTATTTCAGTTTTATTTTAAAGCTATTTTCTCAAGCAAAGACAATGTTAGCAATGATTGTATATATCCATAAATGATCATATAGAATATAATTCAGTTATTTTAAATTATACTGTTTCTTTAATTAAGCTTTTTAGAAATAAATTATAATACATATTTATATTTGTATTTATATCATACTAACATATGCAATTTTTTTTTAGTATCTGATTCCTAAGTACATTTGAGTGCAAATATGCATTATTTGTGCCGTGGGCAACTACGATAAATTTTTGAATTAAAACATATCTGGAAAACGTAGAAAACCTATACTAGAAATACTGTAATTAAATCTAGTTTTCATTGAATCTTATTTTTATGCAGTTTATATGTTAGAGTTACATTTGCTGGAGTCCTCTTTAAATTATAGTATTGTCTCAGTATTCAATGTTTGTAACTTATAATCACTGATGGGTGATTATGAACAAAAGCAGTGGCTCTCTTTTAAATCATCAACATCATCAAGTCTATAACATCCCTGAGCTTGCCATAGTTGACTATGGAGAATATTGATTCCATTTACTCTGGAGAAAATTCCCAGATGACAAGCAAGGTAACTTCACCTTTTCTAAATTCCCTCCTTACTATCCACAGCATGTATCAAATCTCTCTGAGCTGTGAGCTGAAAGCAGGAGTCGCTACATGATTTTACAAAATAGCACAGTTAGAGCATACCTGGCTGGGAAGCAGTCAGGTTGGCGAGGACAGTCTGCTTAGGGTTCCTTCTGCAGACTCCCATCAAAAGCAATTGGAGATTTAGTCATGGCATGCTCTTTTCTGACCAGATCTTCAGCTACAGCAAATCTGTTTAACAGCACAGAAAACTTTTTCATAGGCTGCACACTGAAAATAGAAGAGATCAAGCTACCCACCTGTATACTTGGCTGTTGTATTAGAATTAGAAAGACAGTCTAGACAGACTAGAAAATATTCTTCTCATCATATCACTATTTCAGGGTCCATAAAATTGTCTCCCTGATTTTACTAAATATCTGTGTGCACTGTTCTGTGGCACAGCTGGCTGTGTGTTTGAGACAAGCTTGTGTAGCAGCTGACAGCTTTTGATGAGTGAAGAAGAAAAATAACTCTAAGTACTTAATGAAACAAATATAAATAGGGTTGAATATATGCTGAACTTAAAATACATATAATACAATAAAGGGGAAGTGAAAAAGTCTTTAATTTTCTGTTCTTCATATGAATCTTAAAGCTCAATACAGTAGGAACATGTAGGTCAGAAGTTATTTTGAAATACCAAGGCAGTGAAAAGAACACAGCTTTTTGTCAAGCAGCATAGTGATTTGCAGTGAATTAGCAAGGGATGAGCAATCATCAACAATGGAGTAAATATATTCATGCAGCCAGTGGGCACTTTATCCAGATGCTTGTCGAGGTGCATTGATGGCCTGTACTGTTTCTATGCACACATCAGGATTACAGAGCTGATGCACAAATGGCAATTGATGCACTCATGGCTTTTCTGATTACATGGAATTTTACCTCTCAAGTGTCTTTTGTTTCATGTAGTCCACTGTGATTTTGATTTGCAAGCTTCAGTCTTTGTATAACTTTTAGACCGAATAAGTGAGACAGAAGTTACTTTTAAAAATTAAATAAAGCTACACTCTAACTGCATAAAGTTACACTCCAGCTAGTATCATGTCTTCAAACCATAGGCTTTGAATTTCAGTCTGGATTTCTTCCACTCCTTTCCAAAAGTTTGTGAAATAAATGAGAAAATTTTTCAGCTCTGAGAAACATCCCATTAACCAAAATTCACTGAAAGTATGTGAAATACATACAACCAACTTAAAAGTTGTGGTCCACACCTGCATCAGAGATGACCTGACTATTTTATGAATTCTATGCTTACACATTTCTCTTTTTCCTGTGTCATCCTCAAAACACAGTTTACATAAAAACCCTGACATATTTACGTCATTCCTTCATTGTTCCAGCAGCAAATGTGTGATGCACAATAAGCAAAGTTTTGAAAACAGCAGGTAATCTTCATGTTTTCCATGGACAGTCTGTATCTATGGCTAATTTATTACTAGATCTCCCACTCATTAATGATACAGAAGGCTACCTGATGCAGCTTCATCCAGAGTCATGATATGTTTTGAGAGAAGACCATTTGAGAAATCTCCCTAGCTTTCTTTCTACCTGGTATTTTGCTTTTCTGATTTATAATGGTCTTGTCCAATGGGTAATGGGACTGATGCTCACTTGCCTTAGTAAAAGGCTGCTTGAAAGACTATAAAGTTAATTTACTGAAATATAATTAGCACTACTATTAATTTTTACCATGCTTACCATCATCGGTTTTCATGCCACAGATTCAATTTACAACGAACTGAACAACACTGGGAGACATTTGTATTAATTCATCTGGTTCTTCTCTCCTGTAGTAAATCATACTGTAGGGCCCTGAACACCAAGAGTGAGCAAGAGAACAAAGATTTTTTGAAATATATATGTCCTTGATCTTATTTAAGTCATTTACTTTGGCAAAGCCTGCCAATTTCAAGGCCTGAAAGTTGAACTCTGCTTAAACAGAAAATGAATGCAGCGGGTCCCACAGTAATTCAGGCATGCCACTCCAATTATGGTCTCAAAATCTAAATGGAAGGGTTTCTGCAGGTATTCCCTATTGACCTTCCAGGGCACCTCTGATCATTCCTCTTATTCCATATAAGTTTACCCCAGTGGAATCCACTTATCCATCAGCTTAAACTTACACTACTGGTAATTTAGTGTGTTGGTGATAATTAAAAAAAAAATGCACCCTGTAGCACTCCACAGGTTATTTGTCTGCCAAGTCTGACTTACTTGATTTTTTTACACTTTCATAGTACCCAAGAATGAAAAAATGATTTTTTACAATTTTCGGAATAGCTCAAGGAAAGAAAAAATATACTTTTAGAAATACATCTGCTTTACTTCAGAAATTGATTTATTTCTAGTATAAAAAATTGTCTTAATTTTACAGACTGGCAGAGAGACAGAGGGAGCCCAGTACCCAGATCTGCAGAAATATCTCGATGCTTAATCACCACCATTAAATCACAGCCATTTGCAGAGTGCATTAAGCAGCGTAAGTACTGCACAAGTAAGCGCAGTTTAGAATCTCACTCTGGGAGTCACAAAAGCAAATGAAATGTGTGAAGATGCAGTAGTCTAATGGGCATTGAGAAATCATCACCTAATCCTCAGTACCTGAAAACTCACCCAGTCACCTCCATCCCTTCTCCACTGTGTATCACAGGAAAGGCTAGTGTGAGTATTCTTTACATCAGGAACAGACAAAGAGCATGCAAATCTTGTGAGGCACTGCAGTTACACACTCTCTGAGCAGGAGTTTTAAAAATTCTAGTCCTGTAATTAGGCTCCAAAGCTTATGACGAGTTTCTGCTAGCTCTAGGCTTAAGGAACATCTCAAGATCCCGCAGAAAGGCTAGATCTCGGGTGTTTAAGCTGCAAAGCATCCCACCACTACTTTAGTAGGGAAAAAAGAGACATATAGAAGTCTTCTGCAAATTGGATGTCCCCAGTACTGCATCTGGTGGGAGTGTTCTCCCCCAGATGCAGTAATGTAGATACTGCATAGAAAGAAGAAACAAGTGTTTGTGAGAACTTTAATAATTATCTTTAGTGTGCTCTTCTCCAGTGTAAATCTGACTTCCATTGTTTATTCTCACATGATCTGGTTGTCATCATTGAAAGAACCATCTCTCCTCTTGCTTCTAACATCTGGAGTTACATTCCTATATTTCCTTACCTCACTAACACTTCACCTCTTTTCTGAATTTCTGCTATGAAATCTTTTCTCAGTTGCATTCTCCCTCCCTCTGCTTCTCTTATTTTCTACCAAAATTCTCTTATTTTCTACTTCTCTCATTTTGTTCAGTACATGGACAGCAACCACTAACTGCAAAAGCACATTTAAGAGCATAAAGAAGGCAAGCATTTTTTTCAGGTTTTTCACTTGTTTCTATATGAATGTATACAAAGCTGCCTTTATTCATTTACCTGTACTTAAAAGCATATGCTGACAAATCACCATCTATGAAAAAAAACCCCAAAAACCTTGGGAGATTTCTGTACTCATATCACAACACTTACCCACATTTCTCCCACCATGAAATATGTGTGCAAGTTTCCACACATACATATGAATATAGAAAAGTCAGAGCTGTCACAATTAACAATTAATTCAAACTGTGTACTCAAACTTTTATGAAATATGTATCATTAAAGCACAGGTTAAACACATATGTCACAGCTGTTTAAAAAATAAGAAAATCCAGGAACTTATAAGAAAAATATGTCATAGCTAAAATAATAAAATAAATACCCTTCCAGATGAACACCATTCATTAAAAAAGCAAACAAAAAAACAAACTTGGAGAAACTGTGTGTAGAAGTTTTTATTTAGGTACAGTTTCAGTGTTACTTAAGTTCAAGTATATTTGAATGAATTTGGAAAATATTGCTTGATAATTAGTCTCTTTCTTTACAGATAGAATGAAACAGTTGAAATGAGAGAAGAATGAGGGGGTTTAGTGTATACATTTCAAAACTACTCTATCAATATATTTCAGTATGTATTTAAACCTAAGTTTGAGCTGCCTTGTTTATTTAAGTAGTACATTTAACTTTTTTAAGTGTTGGGTTGTTCAGCTATGCAAACACTCATATGATCAGGTTCATTTGTTAAAGAAAATGGAAGTGATTTTTGTTTTTATGTTCTAACGAGATAATTGGGAAAATGCAAGTAAAAGAAGGTAAACAACAGATTAAGATTCAGGGAAACATGAGGCTTTAGATGTAGATATTCTTTAAAAACGTCAACGGTCAATGACAACTATGATTTAAAGATGAAAGGATAAAATTCAAGAAGCATCAGAAAACAAAAGAAAATGTGGATGACCAGAACAGCTTCTTTTCCTAGTTAATGAATGAGCCCAGGCAGTGTTGCTTTTCATCAATACAACAAAACTGGTTACCAGATACAGTACAACACCTGTTTTATGCACTGTCAGCCCTGCTCCTTCCCAGAGGGTGCTCGACAACTGAGCCCTTGAAGCAGACCAGGTGAATTGCTGACATGCAAGAAGTGTCTTCCCTTTTAGGAAGTCATTTTAATACAGAAAGCTATCAGCTTGAAGAACACTCATCTTTAACATGACTGTATCCTAAAAATTTCAATACTATATCTGGAAAATTTACACGTAAAGTGTGAGGTGTCATTATGCCCAGTCTGTACCTCTTATGACTCAATGTGAAAATGTCAGAAGGTAAGGAGACTAAAAATAGTTGTGGAAAAATAATTAATAAATTAAGCTTTAAAGTTGGGAAAAATTTCAAATAATCTAGTCCCTTCTAAGTTGGCTTAGTTGATTGATATTTTTGGAGATTTTTTCTTCATCAAAACACCCTGCCGGCCACACAGAAATATATGTAAATAATATATTCCCATTTTTATATAGTTAAGGAATGCACCACATGAGGTGAAATTCTGTATATTGCACCTAGACAGTCCCTGCAAAACAAACAACCATGTTGGGCAGGCAACCGAGTCCAAAGACGAGTCCAGGCTCTGATGCCTCCTCAGCAACTCTTAAAATTTACCTGCAGCCTATCAGATTTTCGGACACAACTGAGAGGAGACCTCTGTTGTTGTCATACTAAGACATGGCTTTGGGACTGTGGTTTTGTGTTGACCAGCCCATTTGCTATGCCAAGTCATGATTAGGGAGTAAAAGCCTGTCAGACAGGGACAAAATACCATCTTCCCCAACAATTTATATAAGCAGTGTTTACATGAGAAGCTGAGAGAGAGCAGATCTTGTCAGACTGAAAAGGCCAACAGAAAGTTGTAAACTGGAAGGTCATTTCTGGTGAGGCACAAGGACAAAAGAAGGTCAGCCATCCCTAATAAAAAATTCTTGTTACCTCCAAATTGTTCAGTATTTATGTGTTTCAATGTGAAGAGCTTGTTTTGACTTTGAAAAAAAACCCACCCCAGAATGTAATACATCTATGAGGAATAGTATGAGTGAAAACTGCTACATTAGATTGGCTAGAAAATGTGTGAGACATGGACCTACACAGAGATGTAGGCATAAAAACTGGGACTAGAGGAAAGTTCCATTCTCACCTGGAAGAGTTTGGAACAGTTTGCTAGTTTTTCTGAGTTTTGCTTCTTTCTCTGAAAGTCTGGCACTAGCTACTATTGAAGGTAAGGCATCAGTTTATATTGCTTTGTTTTGACATATTTCATACTGAAATACAACAAATCAAGAGATAGTCTTGAAAATCCTGATCAGTTTGCACAAGATAAGGCTGCAGACTTTCATTAATATATGGTCAGTGTCACTCCATGAAAGTCAATGGACCATATTTTTTCTCTTCATTACACTAGTACAGCCCCATTAACTACAGAAATCATTAATCATACAGCAACACTGAACTCTGTGATGCTGTGCAGGATATAAATTAGGCAAGACTTTGGCCTCCTGGCCATTTTTTCCCCTGGTTTGTTCCTGGCAGGAAATCCCTTGCTTTATTTTGCCTCAAAGTTTTAGTCAGCTGGATTGATAGTAATTGTATTGCACAAAAAAAAGCTATATTCTGATATACAACTATGAGAATGAAAATAAATTAACATACAAATAAATATTTAGAAGTTTGGCCGTAAGAAACTGATAGATTTCTTGTAACACTTTGAACTGCCCCCAATATTTTTCTCTCCCTTCTCCATTTCTCTTCAAAATACAAAAAATAAGACAACTTTCTCTATTAAGAGGAAGAATTATACATAAATATTAATAATGTTAAAGCATTCCAATGCATCTGATATAGGGGCAAGTCAAATCGTCTTCCAACTAAATGCAAGGAGGTTTGTTTTGTTGTTGGCTGTTTTGTTGGTTTTATTTGGGATCACTCACAAAGTGAGGACAGAGGTAGCAAAATTGCTTTCTCCTTCATATCACTAAGAAATCATTTACAAAAAAATAAGATCACAAGTATTAGAAACATAGAATAATAAAAAGATTATGAGCTGGAGCACATCAAACTAAGTAAGGCAGGCAAAAATGTCCACTTACTAGAAATAAATTAGTTTAATTTGAAAAGAGCAGGAAAAAATACCAGTACTTAAACTCACAAAAGAAAGGTTAATTTAGTATTTGAATCCATTCTATCCTCTTTATCTACAGAGCTGCAGCCTATATATGAAGAAAAGTCTTGACTAGGGTTTCTTGACCGAAAGTGGCTAAGGTGGTACTGCTTACCAGGAAATCTATGGTACTGGCAGACTGAGGTTTACATGAGCAATATTTTAACCTCACAAGTTCTTGCTAAATGGTGTGAAGGTGAGAGCTCCCAAAAACAAGCCAGAAGCATCAGTTAAAAGACTATTTAAAACCCAACTTCACTTGGCAGAAGTATTTTCAGTACTGCCACAAGAAAGTCACTTGTCCTTACGAAGTGAGAAATAGCCAGCAATCAAGAAGTCATTTTCTCTGTGTCAATCATCTGCCCAGACATAAATGGCTGAAATTAAAGGAAGGGAGAAGTCATTTGACTTGTACCTCTGGTCATGAAATAATACAAGCTAGTCATTTTCCCATAGTGCTCATGCCATTTAAACAGACTTAAAAGTAACAAGAAGAAGCAACCGTATAATGCTCTCAATGATTATGTAGAAGGACAGGAGCACAGGCTCTTGGAAGTGACTTGGCACCTGTTTGTATCAGTTACACCAGTGAATTGATGTAGAGGTGCATTAGCAACTGTGTACTGCTGAAGCACTAGCATTGTTCAAGCATATTTACTGAGGGTTAAGGGCAGTGTAATAGTAGTGTCTGCATATTTCATATGCAGCCATTGTTACACCCCATTAAATTGACTGGTAATGATCCACTGCCATTTAATTAATATGCAATGAGCATGATATTAAATCTAACATGTAAATTAAAGCCTGATTTAAGTCACTTAATTTTGAAGCATGATAGAAAACTTCTTTAGACCTAGATGGCCTGTGTTTGTCTCCTTCACTTGTCTCCCTCTGCAGAGCTCAGATTATGTTGGGAAGACTCTAGATAGACAAAAAGGGAAAGCTTTTATGACCAGAAATTTCAGCACAGTAAATTAAAAACAGATTGACTCTCAGCATTAAGCAATGGACAGAAAATTGGCCAAATTCCAAACATCATATTTCAGAATGTTCACACTCATGATTAAAGATTCTCTCGAATTCAGAAAGCACTAATAAAAGAAGTATATGATTAAATTTGACAGAAATTTGGAAATAAAGTATCCAAATTCATGTGTTTTGATCATTATCTTTTCTGAGGTAACTTAAAGTTTGAGACAAAAATATTTAATTAGACCTTAAATAACATTCAAAAGGATACCAGTCATGTTTTCCAACAAAATGCAAACAAATGAACAAACAAACAAAAAACCCTGTATAGTACTAAACATAGATTTTGCTTCTCTTCATATTAATATTGTTTGTAGTAAGTAACAAAAGCAGAAGTAGCTATATTGGTGAATGCTATCACATTTTCATCATTATAATCAATGTAGGCCAAGAAAAGTGACACAAATCCAAATATCCACTCATGGTTACATACACAGAAAATTTGGAAATTAGGTAAGTGAACAGATTAGGAAGGACAGAATCACAGAATGGACCATAGTGGGGTCATCTGGTCCAACCTCCCTGCTCAAGCAGCACCATCCTACAGCACACTGCACTGACAGTTCTTGGATATCTCCAAAGAGGAAGACTTCATACCCTCTCTGGGCAATCTGTTCCAGGGCTTGGTCACCTGTTAAGTTTTCCTCATATTCAGATGGAATTTCCTGTACATCAGTTTCTGCCTGTTGCTTCTTGTCCTATTCCTCAGCACCACAGTGAAGAGACTGGATCTATCCTCTGACACCGTCCCTTCAGATGCTTATAGACATAGATAAGGTCCCCTCTCAGTTGTCTCTTCTCAAGGCTGAACAGGCCCAACTCCCTTAGCCTTTTCTCATGAGAGAGGTGTTCCAGACCCTTGATCATCTTTGCTGCCCTCCCCTGGACCCGCTCCAGGAGCTCCATGTCTCTCTTGGACTGAGGAGCCCAGAACTGGACACAGCACTCCATGTGGTCCCTCACTTAGTAGGTCCCTGGGCTGAGGGGCAGGATGACATCACTCAACCTGCTGGCAATACATTTTCCTAATGCAGCCCAGGATAACACTGGTCTTCTTAGCCACACTCCTCTGAGCCTATACAAAACACATAATATAAGCAATTTGTCTCCAGAAACCATGCCAAACCAGCACTGGTGGGTGCAGTCAGTGCACCCAGGGTTCAGTGTGGCCAGACAGGCAGCAGACCAAGCTGGGAAGACATGCAAAGATGCAGCAAGGGATCAGCCACCTGTGTCTCTGCTGCCTGTCCTCAGCGATGGACCCTAGCTGAAAATCCATCTGTCATTCATGCATCAGCAATATTCAGCAAAATGTTGTTCCTCCATCAATATTCTGATTTGCTTCTGACAGTAACAATGTAACATGCTGTTTAATTTATTTACACCACTGATCCAAAAGAGAGACCAAACTCTTTAGCTAGTTCTGCGTCTGATATAAGCTTAAGAAGTTTTCCTTTGTTCACCTTTTCTCCAGGCCATCTGCAACACTGTATTTCTGGCTTCATTGACATTTAACTGTTTTATGTCTTTTTTCCATGTGCTATAATATTCTCCCATGTTTCATCATTCTTCTAAACAGCACCTACACCTGCTTAACAAGAGAACGATTCAAAAGAAAACTGAAAACTATTAAAGCAAAAGTAAAATAAATAAAATCCTAAGTAAAACAGTAAACTATTATTTTCCTCAAAATATTTTCTGGGGTCTTGTTCCTGCATTATATCAAGAGACTTCAACCTTGGGAGATGGCAATTTTCTGCAACTTCTTTGAGGTTCATTAGAATTTTCTGTCAGAAGGTAATGTTTAGCAAGTTTTTGAATGAAGTCCTTACATTTCCACTGCCTCAAATCTGCTATAGTTTACAGAAACACTGTAACCAAAGAACTCATTCTAATTCATTCCAGCTGCTTAATCTGATTATCCTCCTGAATAATAAAAATTGCAGAAATTCACAAGCTACCTTTGCACATTTAACTACAGAGAAGGAAAAATAATAATAATAAAAAAAATTATTGGAAATGCAATCAGTTCAGTTCCTCGAATATAAAGAATAATTAACCCAGTCAATACACTGTATGCTGCCATGCCCTAAAATATGCCATTTAATTCTTGATGCACCCTGGCATGTAAAAATAGCAAACAGCAGTGCAAGAACAAGGAGTTGTATGTCGCAACAGGTTTTTTTTTCAGAGCTCTTAGAACTGCTGAAGTTACAGTCACAGTCATCAGCTGATCTGTGGCTGTGCTGAGGATCCAAAGGATCAGGACTATCAAATATTCAGACATATCAAGCTATAAATAAAAGAAAACCAGAATATGTAAAACTACGTGCTAGTCTATGGAGTACACCCCTTTAAATAACAGCAAAAGACAGGAAAAAAACTAAAACATGCAGAAGACAGCAGTGATGTACGACCCAGATACAGACTACCTCTAAGCTGCTTTTATATTCCCCTTCCCATTTCCTGGTCCCCACTTGATCCCTGTTTCTAGCCTAATGTACACGAATACTTTGTTTTCCAGGAGCCATTAGGCTGGAGGATGCTTGTTAAAGCATGTCACACTTCACTCCTACTCCTCATTTTCCTCACATGTCCCAAATATGCAATACACAGAGGGTAAAGGGTATCCCCATTTGCTGTTTCACATTGGCACTTTTCAGATCAGAAAGTCAAAGATTTGCAAGTTCTACAATAAATATTTCCAAACCATATGCTGTACCTATCTCTTTAGGTATTGCTAATTGCAATATATTCAAAAACTCCTCCAAATCCATCTATTAAAATTTTAATTTAGTGTAGCTAGATGTTTCTACAATAGAGAACCAGCAGATCTTCTTGATTTGACTGAATCCTTCTCCTTTTATTATGAAGCAGAAAGAACTATTGGACATAGAAAGAACTATTTATTCTCACAGAAAAAAAATGCATTACTTCTATACCCCTTCCTTGGGGCAGAATTTTTTTTATTCCCTATCTCTTATCCTTTCTCCCTCTCTCTCCACACAAAGCTCCCAGTGCTCATGTCAGTTACCACTAAAGTATTTTGCAATGCACAGAACAAAATCACAATTGTATCATGACTTTCATCTTGAGCTAAAAAGGAAAATGGAAAAATATAGTGCATCAGTGTCAGAAGAAGTGATTGAGATGCAGCTTGCAAAGTTGATGACTGATCATTTTTTCAAAATGCAAATGAATTATTTAAATAGAAGTGTCTAATTGTTTCATTGCCCTTCACTATCAGCGGTCATTAACATCCTTTCAGAGTTAGTGCAAAGTGGCCCAATCAAAATAAGAGCATTTTTGCTATATTTAACACTCACCTTGCTAGAACTATCCGTTCTTCTCTCTTACAAAAATCTGCCAATGTCTGAGCTATTTTTTGGTGTGGTTTTTTGGGTTGTTTTTGTTTTGTGTATTTCTTCTCCCTGGAACATAGGGCTTCAAATCTTTGGCACTAGAATGTAAGCTATCATGAAAAGCACATGGACATTTTCTTACGTTTCAATCTACCATTGTCCTTAAATTAGAACTCATTTGCATTCCAAAAACATAAGAGCAGACTTGAGATATCTGAAATTATAAAAAGCCTTGTGTAAGGTTGTCCTAGCAAACCCAAATTTTGGCTGTTTAATATGTGGTCTAAATGCTATTTTGAGGGCAGAGAGAAGGCCTAGTACTATTTTACATTAATTTTTCAAGTGTGTTAACTGTTTCCAAGACCTTAGGCCATAGAAGTAACCCATGTGTTTATGTAATTGAGAAAAAATAACAAAAGGTGAGCCACCTACTCTTACAGAGAAAATAAATTTATGCAAGGTCACATTTCAAGGCTTACACTTTCCATTAAACAAGCAATTTCAAGGCACTTATGAAACACACTAACAAAGAACAGTATAAATTAATAGAGTATCCTGAGCCATACAGGGAAATTAAAGGTTATAAATTTAGACCAAGTATGAAACATAACAGTGATTTCCAAAGGTAGTTATATATGGAATGAGACACATTTTGATTGATGATACAGTCATAAAGTGAACATTGCATATGTATGTTTCTCATATGAAAAGTAATTTCTGTGGCAATAGTTTAGAAGAATACCATATATAAGAAATAGATGTCTGAGCAGTACCTGTTTAGCAACAGCAATATATCCACACTTTTAACCAGTGTGTCTGTCCTACCTCTCAGACTTGTAAACAGAGTTTGTAACTTTCATGCTGACACATGTAATGAAACATTTAATCACTCACCATTACATTCCTAGTTATTTTTTCACACTACTGTATGTATCTTAACAGGTGTTTGAAAATAATGACGATAATTTTGGGCATGCAAGTCGGTTTATTCAGGTAAGCTTCCATATTTTGTGTGTGCAGTTTAAATATCAATGAAAAATAAATTGACTTTAAAGCTGAGTTTATCTACCTTTTTTCCAAACAGCAGTATAGCTGGCACCTAGAATCACTGAATCATAGAATCTCCTGAATAGAAAAGAACACACAAGGATCATCAAGCCCAGCCTCTGGCCCTGCACAGAACAACCCCCAAATTGTATCACATGCCTGAGATCACTGTCCAAACACTTGAACTCTGTCAGGCTTGGTGCTGTGACCACTCCCTGGGGAGCCTGTCCCAGTGCCCAACCACCCTTTGGGGGAAGAACTTTCTCCTAGTATTCAACCTAAGCCTATTCTGAGGCAGCTCCATGCTGTTCCCTCAGATCTGTCACTGGTCACCAGAGAGAAGAGATCAGTACCTGCCCCACTTCCCCTCGTGGAGAAGCTGTAGAAGGACCGTCATGCTGATGCTTTCTAAGAGTTTGGGATTAATTTGTTCCTCTCTGTGCACTAGCATCTTCTTCTGCAAAAGGTAGAGATGACTTTCATGCTTGGAAGTTAATTTAAAAGCTATGGATGAAGAACCGTGCAGAAGCTCAGTAAGAATAAAAAATAACCTTCAGAATTCCCACTATCTTATAATTTTATTAATTCTTCGGAATGAAGACAAAAGATCTATAAGAACAGTGTATTTACACTCTGCTTTTGCCAACTCAGTATTTGAGATGCACTACTAGAGAACTTGTACATTAGATGACCTGGTAAAGAGCAGTCACTTTTGGATATAAGTGGAGAAATTCTTTACAGAAATATTTGCCTCTTTAAGATTTTAACCATGTTAGTTTGAAGAGTTCAATGTAACCGAAAATCAGAGTTACTGCTGTAGAAAAATAGGATATCATGGTCTGTAGAAATAATTAAAAACCATCACACCATCGATTTCATAAGTATAATGGAACATGACTCGTTCTCTGACTTTTACTACATGATTGCCTTTACTCCCACTGTACATGCTCATTGGAAGAAAGGATTATTTTTATGAATTGTGGGGTAAGAGAATAGAACCTCACTGGGACTGCTTGAAATTCACCCTTCTTTAGGAAAGGCTGTATTTTATTTTCATTTGTTTAAAGATTTTTCAGACAGCTCTGTAAACAGATGGTATTTTTTGTTTGCTTCTATTTTGGTTTAATTATCTGTTTACAAATGTCTGAATTTTTAAGGCCAGCAATATAGGAACATAAACTTTAAGGAACATCAAGAGTTAAAATTAGCATAATTAATTTTGTTCTAAATGTATTTTCTCTCTGTGATTCCATTTTGTTTAGCCAAAGATAAATGAACACTTTTAAGAGGAGAGTTTATGCGGTATTAATGAACACATAAGCCTAGAAAACACTGAGCTTAAAGCACTAGTCAGGAGTGTTTGAGTTAATAACTTTCACAGCATTCTGGCTGATTTCTCCTGGACACTATAAGGTTTTGTAGACCATACAGACCAATGATATTCCAGTAATTCAAGCTTTAATGTAGTTTCAGTGATAAAAATTATTCTGGTATGTGTTTTCTGTTATATATACACTTCATCAAGTGCAAGAAAAAAATTAAGAGCTTTGTGAAGCAGAGAAAAGCAAGATAAAAAACTTTCAGGTGAAACCAGAAAGAATTTAATTGCCCAGAGTATCACAAATTGTTATTTCCAAATAAATATTTTAATCTGGGGCTATTTCCCATTAAAAAAACCAACAAACTGTTAAGTGTAGCAATGCAAGCACAAACATACTATGTAGTAACAAACAGGAAAAATATCTCTCTAGGAGACTAGGATTCAGAGATCAGCCACATGGCAGGAACTTATGATATCTTTCCTATCACCACAGGGAAAATGTGAATCTCTTCATAAAGTGAGTATTTCTGGCATCATGAACTGTCACAAAAGAAGCAGGGTATGTTGAAACTGAATCCTGTCAAGAAAATACCAGACAAAATAAAGCCTACTACTGTAGTGCTGGGAGCTACAGAAAGGACTGCAAGGAAGAGTTTCTTCACTACAGAGTCATTCATGGGCCCCGAAACCAATCTAAATCTACTCCAATTTGAAGCCATCCCAAATTTTCCTGTCCCTTGTAAAAAGTCCTTCTCTAGTTTTCTTGTAGGCTCATGTGCTGGAAGGGTGCCATAAAGTCTCCCTGCAGTCTTCTCCAGGCTGGACAGCTCCAGCTAGGAGAGGTGTTTGTGCCTTGTGATCAAATTAGTGGTTCTCCTCTGGAGTTATTCAAACAGGGAAATTGTATTACATTGAGGACTCTAGGGCTGGATGCAGCACTCCAGGTGGGTCTCATCAGAGCAGAGCAGAGCAGAAAGGCAGAATCCCCTCCCTCTGCCTGCTGCTCACACTGGTTTGGATATGTTTGGGTATGCCCAGGATATGTTTAGCTTTCTGTGAGTGCACATTGCTAGGTCACAATGAGCATCATCAAGCAACACCTTGAGTCTTTCTTCCCAAGGCTTCTGCCAACCCACTCTCTCTCCAGAGAATGTGCTTGGGATTACTATGACCTTGGTTCAGGACATTGCACTTGGCCTTGTTGAACTTCAATCAGTACTTTTCACAATTTAGCACAGGGAATAGATTATCTCAGTGATAAACCAGCACTGGCCAGACTTTCTGAATTCCTAAACAATCTTGAGTGTTTAGCTTCTTTCTTAGTGGTGTTGTGATGTGATCAGGAAGCCACTTTGAGCACTTCAAGACTTCTCAAGCTGTGAGATTTACAGCAATGAGTTTATAGTTTTCTGCCTCAATAACTCAAAACATAAGAAAAGGGAAGTTCAGTGAGATAGGTCTTCTCAACCTAACCTAATGCTAGAATTCTTTCTAAAGGAGAAACTGGGATGGAAGAGCTCTGGCTTCAGAGTGGAGATGAAGACTGAATGCCAACTCCAAAAACCAGTATGAGTACTGCACTATTCAGCTATACACTCTTTTGGCCTTTGATAATGTAGATCAGCACACTGCAGCTAGTAATCTTGGGATAGAACCAGTCTACAGGAGACCACCACCAAGCTCTAATCACACAGCAGTAGTTGGTGTAACATGCTGCCCAAATGCCCTTGACTCCCTCTTGTACCTCTTCCTGTCACAGCCTGGCTCATTGCAGAGTGAACTGCCACTCTAAATTTCAAAGAAGGTGAAACAGAACAATTCCTTCTCCTCCACCTGCAAACATAACACTATTTCTGGCTACTGCCAACAGTGTCCAAGAGAAAGTTCCCACACTGTGATTCAATCCCTTTCGTTTCTTGGAACTCATGCTCTTAATTTTCTTTTCCTTTCCTTCTAGCCTGCAGACAACAGTGGCTATCAAGGAAATAACAGCTGACTACATATAAAATACATAATCATTCTTCAATAATAATGAAGAGAGAGCTGAATAAATCCCTTAAAATAATAAATATTTCCATTAAATGTAACTAATTCAACCTGGAGACCTGAAAAAGACAGGTCTCTTTACATTTCTGCATTGTTCAGTAGGAGGAGTTACCGAATTTTCTGAGATAGTATCCCTGTTGAAAAGAAGGTATCTCAAGAATCTATGGGCTGATGCTTTTCTGTGCAGGGCAGGTCTTTACCAAAGTATGCCAATTTCTTGAAACACCTTTAAGATTTAATGCTGGAGCAGATGTTTGACTATGTGGATAGTGCATGCCCTGTGAAGACATAGCCCCAAAACTGTAACATAAGCACAGCCAGAATCTACAGAGAGTTCACACACTCTGTCCATCAGCTTAGCTGTGCTCAGACAGGTCAGCAGGGGTAAACCATCTCCTAACACAGCTGTTGTGTCGAATGTGTTGCCCCTCAGATCACAGGAGTTCAGTGATTTGGAGGCCACTGTTTTCCATGTCTGGGGTGGGTATGGTGGGAGGCCAGCATCTGGTACAGCTTGTACCATAGGTAACGTATGCTGAAGTTCCTAAGTGTTCTGGACTTTAGTGCTGCTTAGGGCAATGCAGAAAGGGACCACGGCCATATTCAACAACATATTCTCCATACTGAAATTTCCATTTGAGAATTATGCCAGTTTCTCTGTGGAAATGATATGAGGAAAAGTCTCCCTGAAGACAATTAGCATAGCTTGGTGGGAACTATGAAGTGAGGCATGTGTATGAGTCTGGTGTTCCTGAGTCTGGGGACCGGATCTTGGTGCAAAGATGCCAGAAATGGAGGATTATATGCCACCCTACCGTGCAGCTTCACTCTGTCAAGACACTATTTCTAACAAGTATAACTGTTATAATCATATAACTAGTTAACACAGGAGACTAGTTCCTCTCCAGACATGCCTGCCTGTAAGTTGCTGATAAACTTGACTGCACAGTAAAGAAGTGAAAAAAAAACCCCAAAACCAAGCAGAAGAAACTGGAGAAGCACAGGACCTAGCACCCCATCAGCTTCACAAGTGGATCACCTAAATGACCAGGTTTGGGAATTTTGGCAAACTACATTGGCTGCAGCAATCATACCTCCTGCTGACATTTATTAAGTTTTCCCAAGTTGGTATTTTATTGTATTTCCTCAATAACATTATTTTTAAATCTTCTAACTTATGAGTGGAGAGACATTGCTCACCAAAAACACCTGCAATACATAATCTAACTGGTCAGGGTTCTACAAGGTCTTGAGCCAATATAAATTTTTCATTATATAATCTTAGAAATTAAAAATTGTTCTTTTAATGCTCATATAGTGCCTGGAAGAAATTTTACATATGTAAAATAGTATGAAGAGTGCAGAAAACAGCACGTTTGAACACATAAAAGGAAGAGCTGATGACAGATGGCCACATTTGGTTACGAGAAATTTTTCCATTGCAATTATATTTCACATTTTTCTTTCATCACTGATCTTTCTACAAGCTCCCCATTCCTTTTTAAGGTGCCATTAATAAAAGCAGAAGTTGTCCAAGTCAGGCCTTTTTTATGCCATTTCTGGAAAGTAGCCTAAGGAGAAAGTTAACATTTTCCTACAGCAAGGCCTTCATGACAGAGCTCCCACTGCAGGAGAGTGAAGTGGTTGAGCTTTTATAAACAAGCTACACATTTCAGCAGCAAACCTATACTGTCAAACTCTACCTCTGCAGAGCCAAAGCACAGATGCTTCGATTCCACGCACATCTCTACTGTGTGTGCTCCACTGCTTTGTGCCTATGTGAGTTGGTAAGGCCTGTGCCGAGTTCTCTTCACCTGAAGTGGGATAGTTGTACCACTCTAAATTGAAAAAAGACTGTCTGGGGAGACAAATATGAACAGAGGAATTCATCTGGGAGATGGATGCAAAGAAACACACCTCAGAAAGTGATACAGTGACATAAAGGCACATCTGGGTAACTACAGACTGTGGAAGGTTCTGCTACTGAATCCATTCAGTTTTCCAGCTGATTAGCTCTCCTTTAATTACAATCTGTATTTTCTACTTCACTGCCACCTTACACAACTCATTTCCAATGGAGTAAATGTGGACATTTTCCAGCAAATTACAACAGGTTTTCTGTGTGTCATCCATTATTTACAATGGAGTCCCTGATAATTTAGATGTAATGACACTATGAAATAGTGCCTGGATCTTATCTGGTCAGTAACAAATAAAAATGTGCTGAACAATACACTCACCACTGTGTTAATATTAGAATTTATTTCCCCAGAGGGGAGTGCTGGGCCATAAGAATGAATTAATATCTATCCTTTATAATAAGTTTCACTAGACTTTTTTTCTTCCATTTAAGCAATTCCCAGAGATGTACTTTGCTTTTCAACAACTTGAAATACATCAAAATAAAGGCGATTGGAAAATGTTTCATAGGACAGTCTTTTCTTCTCCACAAGAAAATCCTGATTCCTCAAAACTGAAATGCTTTACAAGCAGAAAACTGTTCTAAGAATCAGAAAGAGACTTCAGATGTGACACAGAATGGTTCTCTCAGTCGTTGCAGGGAACAGCTTATTTTCAATCAATTGTCTCACATGACCACAAGTTTAAGCATCTCTATAACCTGATTTTTACGAGGGATTAATAATTAGTTACCTATCATCTGAGGTGACAGTTTTTAGCAGTTAGAGTGAAAGGCAGTTTGGCCTGGTGAATGCTTAATCTCTTTAAGAAGTAAAACAGTTTCCATGGCACACCTTTCCTCAATCTTGTTTAAGCACACTGCTGGAGAAAATACAGATTAAATCCTTGCCTTGGAGGTTCATAGAAGAAGAATTTGAATTTTGATCGTAGTCTGGAGTATTGTGGGTAATGTTGTACTCATTAATCTTAGTCCTTTCTTATTCTAGAATCATTTGGGGTTTTTGGGGAGAGGGCTTGTGAGAGTTTTCTTGGTTTTGGTTTTTTTTTTTTTCTTTTGTTTTCTTTACACAGGCTGGGTTTTCAAAAAAATTTTAGGTTTTTTTTTTTTTTTTAAATTTCAGCATTATCTAGAAGAAATTAAAAAAATAATTTTGGACACTATGTAAAAAAAAAAAAAAAAACAACCCAGCCTATCTTGCCTATTAATGTACTTGTTCCATACCAGATGCATGAATATACTACACTGAGTCCCTAATCTGATACATCCAGGAGATAAAATAAAAATGAAAACTCCTAATCCATTATGATTATATTTATTTTTTACTTTTTTTCATTTACACATGGTCCAATCATATTACATTTTTTCATTCTCCTTATCCTCCTTATAAAGCTAAGGACAGACCAATAATTCTGTCCCTGGATTCACATTGAAAAAGAGAAAGATGTTGAATTAGCATAGTAGTTGTGAGGCTTCAGTTCTGAGATTATAGAACTGAAAATACTCTGTGCTAATTTAGGTATTTTGTCTGAAAACCTGTAATTCTATGGCTTTACTCAGTTTTGATTTCCCATTAGCATGGAAGGCACCTCCAGATCTCTAATAATGAATCCAAGAAAAAAGACAAGCATGAATGTGGCACACTTTGTAAGAGATGTACAAAACAGATCAACATTTTTTTCCCTTAGCCACTATCCCATACATTAAGTTCAGCAAAATTTAATTAGGGTTACCAACATCATAATTTGAACCGTTACCCATGATGCATTCTGCTCTTTATAAAGCATTTCCTTTTGAAATTGTCATGACTTATATAAGCATATAATTTTTCCCTGTGGCTAGCACTTGGTCGAAATATTAGATTCACTGTGAAATTCCTGCAATTACTGTTTCACTCTTATCTAGTTGAATATAGAAACATTTTCAGTACCCTCTTTAAAGTATGTCATTGACTGTATTAGTTCTGACAATATCTCAAGACTGCTTATCTATGAGTACTTTTAAATTGGCAACTTTAACTAACCCTTCTTTATTCCATGTTACATATCTTTGGTGTCCAGATAAATCTTATATGTGAAAACAAAGCAGAGACACTTGCAGAAGATAAAGGAGATGAGAAAATACCGATTGTTCAGAACGCCAGACCTACAGGAGAAACTCTGGTTCTCCACGTACATTCTAAGAAATATGATTTAGAAGGGGATCTCCTAGGAAGGGGGATTGAGAAGTCACATCAAAAATCCCCTAGGTTTTCCAACAGCTATATGGAGTTTACAGTTTCCTCAGCTCAGATGTTTTGTCTCCAAAACATCAAAGAAATATTGCAAATACAAGTGAGTGCTGGTGAATGTACCTACTCTGAATTTGAAAGCTCCATTATCTGGTATAAACATTTGGCAAGGCTAGATTATTTGCCATTTACTGAATAACTTCAGACAACGTGCTTATTGGTGATATTCCATGCTGCAGATCTTAACTCAGTATGTTGGAACCTATCCTGAAATTTTTGCTTTAGCTGGATTTTTTTTTTTCCAGTTTAAATGAATGCACAATTCTGTATTGATCTAACACAGTAAAAAGTAAATAAATCAAAATATATCTTTAATAATAACATTGACCAAGACTGAAAGTCTGAAACTCTTTCTGAAAGTTCAATGCAAAAGTTATGTTTGAATCATGAGGAATGTTTGAGCCTTTCAGCCTCATATGAAGAGTAAAATTATGGTACAGGTCTGATCTGAATTGACAGCTTCCTTACAGTTTCATGTCACAGAATCTAAGAATGGCTTGGGTTGGAAGGGATCTCTGGTGGTCATCTGGTCCAACAATCCCTGCTCAAGCAGGGCCACCTAGACCAGGTTGTTCATGATATGGCCACATGGCTTTTGAATATCTCCAAGGGTGGAGACTTTATAACATCTCTGGGAAACCTGTGCCAGTTCTCTGTTACCTTCACAGTAAAAAAAACCTTTTTCCAATATTCAGAGAAACCTCCAGTGCTCCAGCTAGAGTGCATTACCTCTTTTTCTGTCACTGTGCACCACTTAAAAGAGCCTGGCTCCCACTTATTTGAATCCTCCCTTCAAGTAATAATTGTACATATTGGAAAGATCCCAAACCTGAACCTTCTCTTCTCCAGGCTAAACTGTCACATCTGTCTCAGTCTTTCCTCATGGAAGAGATGCTCCAGTGCCTTCAGCAATTTAGTGGCCCTGAAATGGACTCTCTTCAGTGGCTCCATGTCTCCCTTGTACTGGGCAGCCCAGAATTAGACACAATATTCCAGGTGTGACACTAGATAGAGTCACCAGTGTTGAGCACAGAAGGATCACTTACCTCAACCTGCTGGTGATGCTTCTCCTAATAAAGCCCTGGACACTATCAATTTTCCTTGACACACTTTGCCCTGCTACTAGCAGTCCAAAAGAAGACCTATTTCTGTCTCACAGTTCCAACAGTCTGTATGGATTGGCACTCTTTGGACAATTTCTGTCAGAGAGCAAGAATTGAATGGGAATATCAATCCTATTTTGATAATAAATACAAAGAAAAAGAAAAAGGTTTTCCTGTCTGTAGATTCAGATAATCCCAAGATACCACAGAGTGGGATGGCTAGACAGGTAGGTTATAAACACCTCTTTTAAGACTATTTGAGAAAAGCTTTAGCCGTTAGGGAGGTAAAATTAAAATGACTTAACTTGAATTCTCAAAGCATTATCTTTAACAGAATCAGGCCTTTAATAACCATTGAATTTGGGTCCTAGAATAAAAACTTATTCTTTTTTAGTGATTTGACTTCTGTTGTATGGAATGAGCAGCCTGGCTTCTCTGTTCTAAGAATGTCAACCAGCCATTTCCATACAGAGAGGCTAATTCTGAACCACATCACCTCCTGAGAAGAACCAAGCACAGCAGGGAGACAATTGCTTTGAAAAAATTGATTTACAAATGAGGAAAGTGGACAGGCAGAATCGATTTTTGCAACCCTCCTCTCTTCCTGTACCTGACTGGTCTGCTTCATAAACTTGTGAAAGTAAAGTTGAACTGCATCTATCTACCACATGTCTGAATGGCAGAAGAGGTAACATGATCTACCTGTCAGAAAAGCTGGAAGATCTCTATGTTGCATCCACAGGAGTTTAATTTGTTCTGGATTTATGTGTCATTGTGCACAAACAGTACCACAGGGCTTTCTGGCTATCTGGAAATATAAATCCTTTGCACACCAAAGCATGACACTGAGTCATTGTCCAAACCCATAGGACTGAAAATGGTAGTACTGGACAATGTGCAATAAAACTGAAGGGTATAACATTGTTACTACTTCTTCTCCAGAAGCAGTTTGTATTAGTAGCTTTGCTCTAATTTTTCCAATGCATTTCACTGAGTCAGAACTGAAATATTCTGAGTATAAAGCTGTGGTATTTTATATCTGTCATTGGAATTTTACAAAATTTTCAGATTTTTCTGAAGTTTGAAATGCAACAGCTAACTATTTTGTCACTGGCTAAGCCAGGAGCTTTGGCAGTTTTACTTGTTTCCTCAAGTAAAAGTGCTAAGTTGTAGATGCTCTAGAATTAGCTGCCTTTTCACTTTCAGGGCCCTTTAGAGATTTGTTCATCGGTCTAAAATCTAAAAAGTAGCATTGGGGTATTACATCTGTGAAATCACTCCAGGACTAAAACTAATGGCTGGTCTGTAGCTGTAACTTAAAATTGTCTTGGAAGTTGATATCAGCAAAGTATTTATGATAAGAAGCAATATGTAACATCAGCTTTCCTTTCTGCAGGAGAAATATGAAAGGGAAAAAGGAGTAAATTGTATTAGCACACTTATTAGGTGCCCTAAAAGCCAAGTTGTTCCTTTTAAGTATTTTGCCTTTCACAAAGGTATGCAAATAAAGGATAGATTAGGTATTTGATTGTTACGCCTTCATGCCAAAGCAAACCCTTTCACACAGTAAGAGCATGTATTTCCATCAGGAGATTCTGAACAAAACAACTGATAGGAAATTTTTTTTGCAGATTAGATAATATAAAATTATTTTCCTGAAGATAACAAAATCAATGACATGATGGGATGTTCAATTTAGCTGAATAACAAAAGTGATTAACAGAGTATCTGAAAATAAATTTTAACATTTTTTCTTAACAATTTCTAGATTCCTAATTTTGTCTGGAAAAAATAATAATAAGATGCTACAAAAGTCTGATTTTAATAATTTTCAGAATAATTTGTCAGCATTTCGTTCTTAAAGTTGATTTTCCTAATTTAGTTTTTTGCATGAAAATGCAACAAGTCTTTCTGCACAAGGTTGCTATATTGGCTGTTGACATGAAAGAAAAGCTTCCTTTCTTTTTGTTTTGAAACATTTCCTAGGAAACAGAATCATTTGAGTTTGTCTTTTTTCTTCTCTTCCAGTGATTTGCTGTTCCAGAATTTTTGGTTTGGTTTGAGCTTAGAGTGTTTGTGCCTAACAAGTGGAATTGAGCAGAAAGATTAATTAGATGAACTCTAAGTTTTTTTTCCCACACGTTATTTTTCACAGTTCTGTAACACTGAATTTAAATCCTGATCCTTAAAACACAAAGATAAAACAACTGCATGTGTAAAAACAATGTGATAATGGCAGCAAAGACAATTAAAGTTACTATATTCACAGTCCTACCTAGAAAAACCAAAAACTAATCAGTCAGAAAATATCAAACCAAAAAATAAGAAAAATCTGTTTGCAAATGTATCTCATTTCGCTCACACACATCTCTCCTACTTCCTCAGTATGTAGTAAAATTCAATCCAGCTTCTTTTGACAGTAACATTTAAGGTGATGATTCTTTGGAGGAATTAACTTTGAAAAAATAATTTCATTCTTCACATATCTTGGCTTCAAGCATTTGTCATCATTTACTAAAGTAGTTGAAATCTTAGAGGAGGATGGGGACCATAGGAGACTGAATGAATGCTAAATTTGCTCTGAATCTGAGCTTATGCCATCATACACAGAACTGAAGATCTTTAGTCTCCATAGCTATATGCAACATTTACCCATTAATATAGGAACAACTCAATTAGTGGCTCTGTAGGGATCAGAGCATAACCCTGCTTTCCACAATTTAATAGCTACCATACATCATCAAGATCTAATTCCCAGGCTGAGTAGGATGTAAATGGCAGTAGCCCACATATCTATTTTCTAAAAATTTGAAATCCTTGTGACTTAATACACTTCCCCAAGCCCACTTGTATTGTGCATCCTGCAATTTTGTCTATAATTCACACCTGGCATCCTGCAGATTGAGGTTGATGACTGTTTTATGGTTACATTATTTTATTTCTTAAAAACCATTAACATGAAAGGGAATTATTTGCCAGGTAGAATTTGTTTGTATCATCAGAGGTTTGTTATCGCAGAAAAGTAATAGAGTACCCTGTTTTGTGCTTCCAGTGGTCTTCAACAGTATTACTTGTTCAATTTTCTTAGGCTTATTTCAGAGAAGGCTGCTGGCAACTCACTGAAGCTCAAGATCAAGTAATGTTCTTATTTAGTCCATTTAACCTGGAATCTAGAATGCACTCCTTTTTTTTTTCTTCCTTTCTGTATTTCATGAGACAATTTAGAATATGTCCCATCATGTAATGGAATCACAGGAAATTCTATGCTCCAATCATAAACCCAGACCCAGCAACTGCAATCCTGATTATCCTGATTTAGGCTAGATGTAAAACTTGATTCGTTTGTATACAGTTAAATGATAGGGAAATGTGAAAGACTTACCTCATACTTTCTGTATGAGGGCTATTCAATGTATCATGTACAGGATTGCTCTGAGCAGGAGGAAAGAGGAACAGTTAAGCTCTGAACACTTGTTTGAGCTTTTTGCTCACTTTGCAATTGATAATTTAATCAGTGTTGTAAAGAGCTAAAATTTGTTGATGGATTTGTAATTATTGTGTAATTAAGAGAGATGTTATTAAGACATTAATAGGCTGTCCCATTCCGCTGTAAAAGGGGAGTTGGGGAGAATTATTTTTGATAGATTTCTCAGATGAAAATAAAGCACAAATTGGGCAACATCATATCTGAGAACTTCTTGCCGATAAAGAAAGATAAGTATTCCTACCGAAGAGGGGACAGGAGAGGGAGCAAAGAGTGGAAAAGAGGCAGACATATCGTTACCTCACGCTGCTCCCTACAGTGTGCTGTTGGGCATTTTTTCCCATTCATTCCCTCCCTGGGGACAGGGCTCCCAGCACGGGGACAGCCCCTGGAGTAATTTTTCACCTCATGTACAACATATGTCGAGGCATAAATAAAAATCAGATTGGTCCCTCTCGTAGACAAGCGCAGATATTGCATACATTTCTACCACACTCTAATCTCACTGTTTTGAAAGACGTAGAATGGGAGGTGAAACTCACTAAGGAAACAGGACAGATGCCAACAGACTTTAATTCTTCATTTTGAATGTCAGAGTCTTCAAGATATCCCAAGTCCACAACTCCTCAATGTTTCCATTAGTGACTGGAATGAGATCTGAGTGTACATTTATTAAATTTCCAGAGAATATGAAGCCTTGAATGTTTGGAAGTACATTAGACTGAGATTTGGAATGCAAATCAACCTTGCAAAATTATTTGAAAAAACAGGGACGAGTTTAAGAAAAGCTAGAGTTCTATTTTCACTAGATAGAGTTTACTTTCACAGTGTAAGGTGGAAACAACTGGCAAGGAAGCAATTATACAGAAAAGTTTTCTGCAGACTGTACTTAGCAAGCATTAAACATGGGTCAATGAGATCACACTTAGGTAATAAAAAGTGGAAAAGGAAAGAAAGCCAACCCATCCAGACACACATGAAACACATTAAATAACGCCTGCTCTTCCATTGCTTTTGTCATTCAACGCTCTTAAATGAATTAAATGGGTCTATGAATTAAAAAAAAAGGTCACACCAACTGGATCTTTTTCTTCTATTACAAAAGAAATCATGCACAAAAACATACGAACAATGGGTGATAAAACTGAATAAGAAAAAAAGAAAAAATATATATGGAAGATACAGCACAGCAGAAGGGTTTAAAAATTAAGATGTTTCTGTAAAAGTAAACATTGTTCACGCTGGATAGAGTAAGAAATACCAGGGAAGAAACAAAAAATCTCTACTATTGCAGGCTTTTAATAAAAGTAACTGCCTAGAATAACTCAAACATGACTATAAGATGGTATTTCTAAAGTCCAGGACTGAGATTTCATTCGCCATGGAAATGGATACAGATTCTGATTTCTCCACCAAATGACTTTGGTTAGACATCAAAAGTATGTCAGTTATATATTACAAGTTGGTTGTTTTTTTTCTCTTTCTTGTGTAGTTTTTGCCTTTTATTTTTTATTCCTGCTTCTGCCCTGGAAATTTTGACTTGGATTAGAATCACAAGTGCTAACAGACACTAAGAAAAGCAGATTTCCTATACTTGCAGGTAACTTTCATATACTATCCAACCTGACCCGTATGGGAGCTGTTAGAAATCTTAAAAGTGAGCCCATCTTTTTTTTTTTTTTCTTGGCTTCTTGGTTGGTTGTCACAGTGTCCCTTCAAGAGTTATCACTCCACCAACCCGGGCTAGCTCGACACCACTGACCTGCGGGAGGACACCCCTTCGAATCCTGGGATTCAGAGGAGCAGCTGGATGGAAGAGCCTGCAGCGACTATGGAGGAGGCAGGAGTCAGGCTCTCTTGAAGGGCAAAGTCCAAGGTTTATTGAGTCCCCACAGGGACCTCCAACCCCATGAGTGCTGCCCCAGGAGAATCCCTGAAACAGCAACAACACCAATTGAAATCTTGGGGAGGAACCAGGGGAGGGGACAGATTGCAAACCAATGGGAAACAAGGGAGGAGCGGGATAAGGTCAGAAGGACATCATGGAGACCCATGAGGACGGTTTGGGGCAGGACTTCCTCTGTCTCTGCCCTATCACTCGACAACCTTCGCTGAACTTTCTAGAAGCTGGGAGGAGTAGCAGAGTGACAGACAGAGCCCAGAAGGGAGGAACAGGGAACATTCAGGAACAAGGGGCAGGTGCCAGGGTGGATTGACAACTGGGGTAGGAGGGGACAACTTGGGTAAACAACAAAAACAGAGGGGAGAGGTGAACAAGCCATTAACATAACACCATGGGAGGCAAAATTAACACCACAATGCAACAGTTGGTTTTGTTTGGAGGATTTTGGGGTTTTTTTGACTCAGTAGATGTTAATATGTCCTAGGTAAAATTTAACTGCTCAGGTTCAGTTTTTGAAGTTTACTGATCATCAGTGATTATGGAAATGGGCTTTTCATATTTCTCTTTTAATCGGACTCTGCTTAATATTCCTTAGGCAGCCCATGGGCACACTAGAAGGGAAATGGGAATTGTTATATAAATAAAATCAGTTTTAATATTAATTGTAACAAGTCTTTTTTTGCTGTTTAATTTTGTTTTTTTTACCACATTTTCTTTTATATTATAAGCAGGGAAATAAAAGTGTGAAAATGTTATGCTGCTACTCAGCAGCATGACTTACAGTCTTGGCTCCAATTCTTGAGGTCAGTATACCATGTGTAATCTGCTTTGAGTACATATTTTTTTATTCCTTATTAGAGGAAGTGCCCGTATATCCACTTATCTCACATTCAGACTCTGAATTCTACTTGAGTATTCATTGCTCTGAGTTTTCCACCTGGTTTGATTACTTGCATAATTTTCTCACTCAAAGAGTCAAAAAATTAGCCCTGATGAAAGGCACAAAGTTGCAAATTCCGTAACACTGAACTTGCTACATATTGATGTGTCATGGCACATAATCTTTTTCTCCTTTGTGTTACTTAATTTTGAAGTATAACACATTGTCTGAAAAATAATTTCCAGACACTTTAAAATCCATTTGAAATCCATTGTAATCACTTTAAGATCCATTTTAATTAAAAAATAATTATATTCATTGTTTTGAATGCTTTAAAAATAATTAAATAAATAAATAAACATTGCCAAGAAACATAAGTGGCAAATTACCTTTATTCTCTGCTGTCATCCAAGATTTTTGTGGGCAGAAATCCTTCTCTACATTCACAGCTTTATCCACAGTTTTCATTCTTAGTGTCCTCTAATTACGTCCAAGGCTTCTCTCTATAGGAAAGGTCTTTGCTTTGGTATGTTGCTGTTAAATGTGCCTTGAATATCTAATCCCGGGAAATTGTGTTTTGTAAATACTTAGTAATAAATATATATTATCAACACTGCTGCCAAATGTGTTCCAAGGTGTACCCTAAAGGTGTTGCTATGAATGATGTGAGTTATCACAGGACACCTAAAGCAGCATATGCAAATTGAAGATTGAAAAATCATGGAGCAAGTGCATGCAAACCTGCCAGGCAACAGAAAAAACTGGAAATGCAAAGTATAGGAAGTCAAGCATGAAATCCTAGCCCCAGTGAAGAAAATTGCATACTACAATTAATTTCAAGGAGGGCCAGGCTTTTACTCTATACACAGATGGAAAAAAAGAATCCTTTCCTACTCCCCAAAGCCATTTGTGTAGGTGATGCCATTTGTGCACAGTGCCAACTAATTTTTTCCTTATTAAAACTAATGATCCATAATTGCTTCTGGTATGACAGATCATAATATGGATTATAGTGTGAAAATCTGATAATGACTGTTTCAGGTTTGTGTCCAGATTACTCAATCTGGACTCTCTAGGTATAGAAACATCCCAGTTATTAAGATACTATTTTTTAGTAGCTATGCATGCTCAAGTAGTGTATTTAATGTCCAATGAGTCACTTCTGACTATGTCTATGCAACAGGATTTGAGAGCTCTTCCACTCTTTAGGAATCATATATGTGCCTTTGAACTAATTCGATTCCCTGGCAAAATGACACTCCAATATGTTCTATGCTCCATCTGCTGCATGGTGGAGACCAGGCCAATGGGTCAGGAAAGAGCTCTTGTACATTCTAGGTCCTAGTCTTGAGCTTTGAGACATTTTAAAGCTGAAATATGGCCACTCAGCCCAAAATTACAAAGAATATGACAAAAGATTGTCTGGGATTCATTTGTGATAGTCATGTTCTGAAAAATTCTTTTCCCAAGCCAGATAATCCAGAATTTTTGTTGTATCTCAGAGATATATCAAGAGTGGTAAAAACTATGATAAGCAAATTATATCCGAAACATGAATACTTCCTTTTCTCAAAACTCCTTATATATTTCAATGCCAGGTATCCTGTTTTCAAAAGAGAAGTTGTTATGTGGTTCATTTTTCACCATTGCTGTCTTATTTAGCATCATTTGAGCCTACAATTTATAATAATAGCATCACTATTAATAATCATAATAATAATGGTATCAATCCTAATCTTCCAGTCTATTTAAATAAATTTGACCAGGGCCTGTGGAAAGCCTAGGGAGGAAAAATATGCAGCTTTTTTATACTTTAGTCAAACTATTTTCATACATGGCATATATATTTATTGTTGAGATTATTTAATCAAAATGCACAAAATTAATTTTCCTATGAGAAAAGACCTACACAGCACTAAACTATTCAAGTACCTTTGTTCTCAGTTTTGCAATTGCTCTGAATTCAGGTCACTGAAAACAAGCATTCATTACATTTTAAGGGATAATTGCTATCAAATAATTTATGGCTTCAAAATGCTACACATAGCAGAGAGACTACAGCTACTTATAACCCAGTAAATTAAAACTAAACCTTCGGTGTGCTGAGTATGTTGCATAAGATTAATTGTATAATATTAGCCTGCTTCCCTTATAAAGATCAAATGGAAGGAGACATGACATAAACTTTGTGTGTGTATCAATGTAACCTCAACTCAGCAGTTGCTGGTTATTTATTGGCTGCAAACCTAAGATGTACCTAATCCTGTTGTGGCAGCTATTCAGGAAGATAGAAAGAAGAAAATTTCTGCTGTGCGTAGTTGAGAAGAAGATAAAAATCTTCTAGATCTTATAAAATGATGATTACCTTTGGCTCATTTTGACTTCAGTGACTACTCAGCACCAGACCAGCAAGAACTTGGACACAAAAAAATTATTCTGTCAATTTCCTCAACCTTTTTTCTGTAAAATGTGTCAGGCAACTTGGAACATGAAGTGACATCAGTTTCTTTAATTAAAACAAAATGCAAAAGTATTCCTTTATTCTTAGGTCCAAATTTTTATTGCAGACTTGCTTTTAAATTATGTTTTCTAGCTACTATAAAGTGAAAATAGCTGATTGTAAGCAATTTGACAAAACTTATGTTATTGCAAAGAATACTTGTAGATGGTTGAGCTGAATAGGTTTCTTGTTATCAAGCCATTTATAATTTCTTTTTATAATTTATTTTTTCTTTTGTCATTGAAAGTCTTGGTGGTATCTGGGAAATAGAAACACTTCTTAAAGGCTCTTTTTCTACAGTAATCCACATTAAATTCTGCATGTGCTAAAAAACTAACTACATAAAGGATTAGAGGACAATGGAAACCAGTTTGGTTATTTTCCAGAGTCATCCTAGTCAGTTCATCTTTTCAGTGCTTCCGGAAACAGATGGGTTGATGTTGCTGACATCTCATCTACATTCACTTAGAACTTGAAGGAGGTAAAAACTGTAGCATTCTGGAATTAAACAAACATGAATTAAACCTGAATCCACTTCAAAATAATCACTGTTCTTAGCTCTAATGGGAATGGGGTTTCTTTAAATCCCATTATACCAAAGAGTGTCAAAAGAAGTGAAATCTCCATTCTGATTGCTTTACTCTGTCATGTCCATTCAACATTTCATTAATTTTAATTACTGCCTTTGTAAATAGCTTATGATGTTCTGGCCATGTTCCTTTGCTTAATCAGCAAGTTGCCAATGTAACACTGGTTTCTTTTTCCTATGGCATAATGAAGAAAATAATCTATTCAGTTAATCTATCTTGAATTTACAAACTCTTCAGAGTCTTTCATTTCCACTTAGCTGTGTCTAACAAACATATCAATGCTCTGGCCCACCTTCAGGAGCAAAAGTTAAGAGTGTATGGGAAGCTTGCTGTAGTACTGAGTCTCAGTGTCCAGTGTGATCAGGCTGTTGCTATGGACACAGATAAACCTAAATGCATCAGAACTCCAAAGAATTTGTTGTGGGACACAGCACATCTATTAGTTGAATCACAAGCTTTTAACAGAACTACTAATCTGTTTCTAACATTTATTTTGGCAAGGCATCTCCATGCCTATAGCAACAGCTGTCCCAAAAGTTGGAGTCATAAAAGAGAAAATAGCTGATTGTAGTGAATGGAGTAGGAGTTTGTTTTCATGTTGTTGTTAAAAACACATGCACAAAAAACTCACAGAACTTTTAGGATGCTGTTTCAACTAACTTTGATCAGCTCTAAGCCTTGCTTTTGTATTTCTAGTTTTCTGTAGGGTATGAACTGTAAATAAATAGAAAGTCAATGGAAGCATTAAAGAGTGAAATTAACATCCTCTGACAAAATCCAATAGAGGATTCTAATAGAGGTAGAAGCCTAAATGGTAGAAGAGTGTTCCTATGGAAATATTTAAATAGTTTTACCATTAATTTGAGGCAAAAATTATATTAATGGAAGTGATTGGATATCTTAAATATCTTTAAATGTAATAGAATAAAATATTTAAGAGCCAGACATACACAAAAGTTTGTTTTCTCTGATGCAGAATGAGACTTGTTCTAATTCTAACAAAGCAGATCTTTAAGGATTTTAAAAAAAATAATTGAATAAATAAATAAATAAATAAATGGCAACATTTCAGGGAAATCCACCTCAAGTATTTTTGCCCATCCATATTTTGTCAGGCTCTCTAGTGGTGCTGAAGGATGCCAAAGCATTGAGAAGAGTTGGAGTATACGTACTCTAGAGGTCTGGGAGTTCCCATGGTCTGGGAATTTCAAGAAAAATAAAGTTCAGCCACATCAAAACCATGGTGACAGGGGATTTTTGGCCAAATTTCCCACTTCACTCATTCACCTTTACCTTAAAGTGAAGGTTGCTGGGGAAAAAAAAAAAAAAAAGTACTATCAAAAGCCTTAAATTGTGGATAAATACCCAGCATGTATTTATACAGATATATATCTGTCTGATATGACACCAGACCAAATAACACATTTTCTTTCACCTCTTTTTGCAATAGCTGGAATAAAAAAAAATGATTGGGCCCTTTCATTTCAGATATATCCCACATGCTTACAGTGTCTGATAAAGTCTAATGACATTTTTGGAATAATCTGTAATATGTTAAGTCTGCATAGAAATGCAGGAAATCATAAAATAATTAAACAACCCGTACAAAATTTCTAAAAGTAGAAAGAGTGCAACAAAAAATTGAAGTATGTAAGCCTGTTAAAAGTAATCAGTGTCTAATTGCATAGCTTATTTAATAAAAGCCATTGTAAAATACAATTGAGGAAGACAGTAATATCTAAACCAGTCCTTGATACCAAAAAAAAGCATTGCTCATAGACTATCAGTTATTGACAAAAAGAGATAATTAGATTAATTTCTAACAACAGGCCTAGAGAACAAAAGAAAAACAAAATTTCTGGTCTATGTAATGACATAAAACAGTATGCATCATTTCCACCTTTTGGAAAATGGTGGTAATCAACCTCTAAGGATTCCTGAGGTTACACTGAAGTGGTTCAAAAAAACCTGTCAAAATAAGACTATGTCCTGATATCTGAACTGAATGGAAATACAACTCAAATTTCTCTCAGGTAATCTGTTTGGGATTATCCTGTAGGAGTCTGGGCATCTGTAATGTGGACATCTACTTCTTAGTTCCTTTCCAGGATTGTGTTATGTTCAGTGGGGAGTAACAGGCAATTTAAGGGTGTATTTTTTCTTACAGAAGGTTAAAGTAGGCCAAATCAGCATGTGTTTCTCTATAAAATTAATCAAAACAGCTAAACCCATATTTAAACATCTAGATTGAAATATAAAATGTGTATTCACTCTTCTGAAATAACTATGGCTTTTTAATCTGATGAAATTTAGGAAAAAATACCCTCTTATTTTCAGACTTTTAAAAGGCCATGAAACATTTTTTGCTGACAACTGCAGAGCATTTAGTTTTCAGTCACTGTCAGCAGTTACACTCTCAGATTTACTCCTGAACTTGGAATCAGTTTTAATATATGGTTATCTGTTTCAAAACTTTAACCTTATGAGATTTCTCTGATTCTGAATTCTGTTTGGTTATTAAAGTGCTTTTTTAAATCTGTTTCATGTTCTAGACATAAAATAGGTTATTATTCTCAGTACAAATTAATTTTCGGAGGTATGAAGGAGGATGGAAAGGTAAGTCACATCAGTGAAATAGGTGGGTTTGATTATGTTTAGGAATTTCCAAATTTATGGTTCATTTTCTAGCTGAAATAAGAATTAAAGCAGTGAAAGGATTGTTCAAAATTTAAAATTAGAATGTTGCTCCTAAAAAACTCTATTACAGTAAAGGCTGGAATAAACACACTAAATCTGTAGGATCTCTCATCTGTCTTGGTCAGAGATGTCTGATCACCCATCAGAGGAGGAACAACGCCTATTTATACAAATTTGGCTCTACCACTTTAAGCCAGAAAAGTCTCCTTTTCCATCTAGGACAATAATCAGGTCAAGACCACAATCTAGAAATCTGACAATACAGCTGAAAGAACAAACTTCAACAAGACAGGAGTCTTCCACCACAGAGGATGGAAGATGCTGTGAAAATGAGAACCTATGAAAAGTGTATCCCGATTTTTCTTGGTTTTTGTTTTGGGCAAAGGTTAACGCATTCCAGTGCTTTAAAAGACAAAACAAAAATAAGGACCAAAAAAAAATGGACATACAAGAAATTAAACTGGATGGAGAATTTGGTAGGAATTCTTTTAAAATCTCTGCACAATATGTGTCATCTGAAGTTAAGATGAAAATGTTTTTTTCAGTTATGAATCCAGATTTTGCATACACACAGATATAAAAAACTTCAGAATCTGTCAGTATAAAGGCAAGTAATCAGTATAAATATTTTAATTAATTATTTTGACATTCAAGAAGATGATGTGATCAAGGAAGGATAATGTGTGTGCAGCAGGTTGCCAAAAGGAAATTGATAAAAAGAGCTATTAAGGCAGAGTATATTAAAAGAAAAATGCCTTTAATAATAATGACTTCAAAAGTGCATCACACCAAGCTGTTACAAGATTTTCCAGATTAGATTTCTAATTATGTGAGTCAAGACAATTTAGGTTTATTCCAAATAAGCTAGAATCAAATTGAGTTTATTTATATATTTATAGTATGTTCTACGTAACCCAGATATCTATCTAGCCATCAGATTGTTTTCAACATGGAAACTGTACATATCATTATGTTTTTTGAAGTAATCTTCTCTAAAAAAAAATTTAAATTGTTAAATTTAAATTTTAAAATCTCTTTTGAAAAATACTATATTGTGAATCAAATCCCAAGCAACATGAGCTTATTTTTAATTTTGTCTTGCTTACATGCAAGTTCATGGTCATTCTATGTTCCAGATGCAGAGTGTATTATAAAAATCAGTGTATAACTCATTACAAATTCATGTAAGTATAAGATTCTTATATTCATAACTTTCTTTTCTTCTGCTTGCATTTTCATCAAATATTGAAAGAAAAAGGTATTGCATCTACCAAAATACTGCAACAGAAGGTACTGTATACAAATTTTTGTAATGGCCCAAGATTATTTGTAATAAAGAATTACATATTTTGCTTCCAGAATTTATTCTGACCTTTTCCCAGTGGATTTATATCAGGCACAGCATCAATCATCATCTACTACATTTGGATGAGAAGATGTAGCTAGAGCTAGAGAGAGTAAAACTAATTGCTAAGCACACAATTAGAGAAGCTTCATACGAAAGGTGTCAAATAACAAATTGCCTTTTTTTGTAGTCAAAAATAGAAGCAGATTGTACCATTTCAAAAGTACCACGTAATTATCTTAATGTACACACTTACAGAAAGATGATCTGTGCATGAATACATACCTATGCACAGCAGTATATTCATGTCAGTAGATACTAAATTCTCTACCAACTTTAAACTCATCTAATAGTTGCAGTAATTTCTAGCTGGAGACCCTATATTTACTAATAGGCTTCTCAAAAATTTCTTGTATTTACATAGGTATGAGTATAGGTTTGGCCACTCTCTTCAAGAGAATAAATGGTCTCCTCCCCCCAAAACTTACTCACTCAATATTTATCAATACAGGTTAGGATTGCTTCTGACTGTATTTTTGTGGTTTAATTCCTCTCTTATTTCTGTCCCTTAAGCACAAAACTGGTCTTGTGGCTGGGGTGGAAAACAAGACCTGAACAACAAGAAGAAAGTCCTGAACATTCCCGAAGAACTCGGTCTTGGAAGAAAGCACTACGCAGACAAAATGCCAAGTTTATTTTTTGTCAGTCATAAGAAATTATTCTACGTGAGTCATTTCAATTTGTCAAAGCATCTCTCAAAGTCCCCTCTGCTTCCGCTGATATGAGTTCATGTTGGCTAAACCGAAATGTCAAGTCAGATCTCCACTGCAGATGGTCCCGTGGTGCATCCCAGGGAACTTGGATGCACACCTTGACTGCTGGAAGGGCAGCCAGATCCTACTCTGCATATTTACTCACATGAATTTCAGAATCTGAGACAGGCAGCCAAAACTAGAGACTTCTACCAATTACTCTATTTAACCTTTGCATTATTAATTTTTTCAAAGTTCATACCATCTATCTCCACAAAAAGTCTCCTCACTCTTGAAGAGATATTGCAAGGTTCATGTGCCTTGCCATTACTGTTAGTTCACCAATCAATAGTCATAAATCATAGTTCAACAAGTGGCATTCCTGCACAGCTGTAAGAGGACCACTCATTTATTCAGGGGTGTATAGATGGGAGGAACACTGGCTAGGTTATCACAGCCAGAAAAATGGCTTTTATGGATGCACCCCAAAGCTCTCTGAGCTGACAGCAACTATGTAAAGTCAACTCAGAAGTGGAAGAGCAAGTCAAGACCTCACAGAAAAGGGTCTGTACATTTGGTTTGGAAGGGTCTGTTCTAGGTTTAATGTATCAAAGAATACCAAAATGACATGTAATAGAAAAATGAAAATTCTTGATGACAGGAAGCATGATATATCAGTGTAATGTAAGTACATCAAAGCTTCAAAACCTGTGTTGGTCATTTTGATCTGTTAACACATGTCCTGAGGAAAGATGCTTGTATGACCCAACCTGTCACCACAAAGGATGGCTTACATATATGAATTTAATGTGTACATTGTGTTTTCTCTAAACACATACTTTTAAAATGAAAATAGATTAGATCCTGCATATTTCATGCTCTAGGTAACATTAACAAATATAATTTTTCTAAATTAATGGGAAGAAGACAAACAGCGGCCCTTATACTAAAAACCCAATTGCCAGAGTCTACCTGTACAGCAAAATCTTGATACATTACATATATACATTACATATGATACAAACACAGATATCAGAATACAATGTAAACTGAAATATTTTTTAAAATTTACTTTACAATTTGAAAATCATGGTTTTTCACTTTTCCTTGAGATGAATCTGAAATTTTTGAATTTAATTTTGCACTATTTTTCTTTTTTATTTTGCACATTCTAATATCTGAGAAAATTCTAAACCAGGATTTTTCTTTCTGCATACAGCTTCATTAAGCAGGTCTAATAATTCTATTCAGGTTTTAACTTAGCATGGAGAACTTACTACTAATAAACCTATTGTATTACTCCACATTCTGTTGAAAAACTGCAAATAAGTTGCTGATGCTTAAAATTGAATTTTTATAGAGAGATGAATCATCATATAATTTCTGTCCGTAATTATTGGTACATAGATTGTTCACATGCAATCCACTGCAAATATCTAATATCTAATAGCCAAATTTTGACTGAAAACAGCAGTGTTTTGAAACAGAGTTTGACTGATATATTTGTTTCTACAGTGTAATGCTGGGATTACTTGATTGTAGCTTTCAGGTTTCAGGCTCAGAAAATTCTAGTGACATGTAATGTTATTTTTTCACTTTGTTTAAAATTGTCTAGTAACAAATAAATATTCTTTCATCCATAGAAATTCCTACTTCAAATTCACTAAAATGGCTATTAGTATATTAAAAATCAAATACTGTGATAAGGCTTACTTAATCATCTCATACTAAAATTATGAGAATACATCTAAAAGAAAATCTATTCAGCAATACAAACACTTAAAAGACTGTAGCTGAGATGTATCCAGGACTTTCAGATTTGAAAAAGCCAGGCACATCAAGCCATGCTTTGTTGGTAATAGTAATAGTTGCGACTTGCACCTCCTTTAAAGCATCAGGATTATGCTTCTTTAATGTAATAACCTAGAGTTTTTATTCTCAGGTGAAGTTTTCAACCTGTTAATTGTACTTTATACAGCTACAATACCAATGCAGCATGATGTTTCTGAAGTCTGGTATGTTTTCTGTCACTTTCTGAAACTGCAGATGTATACCTGCCTTCGTATTCAGGCCCATTCAAAAATGAAATATTTTTATTAAAAAATGCCGAAAAAATCCTCATTTTTTTTCTGAAATATGCAATTAATATAGCAACTGACTTGTGGCAAGGATAGAAGAAGTCAAAGGCCATTCAACAGTTAAAAGTTAAATAAATTTTAAATAGCCTCTCCTTACTGCTCATGTCCCTGGGTGGACTTGCTTTCAAAAAATGTTTAATGCTTAACATGCTAGGAGGGTGAGGAGAAATGTTTTCCTGATTTTATATTCTTTAATATCAGCTTGGTTAAAATAGTGTTCTTCCTTTCATAGAATTATTCCAACAAAAAGAGAGATTATTTGATGCATATGGTTCCTTGTTGGAAGTGAGGTGTTGGTCTAAAATACATTTCTGTATTTCACTATAAACTAATTGATCTTCTAATAAAATGTGAATACCAAACAAAGGGAAATAAGAGATAAAATGCAAAAAGAGGTAATCTAATCAATTAATAGGTTATATATTTTCTTCTCAGACAGACTAGAATACCCATTACGTATTCTGTATAATTTTTTAAGGTATGACAATATCTTCTGACATCTGTGATAAATTTTAAGATAAAAGCTTTTTTCACTAAATAGTCACAGAATCACAGAATGGTAAGTTTGGAAGGTACCACTGAGGTCATGCAGTCCAACCCTGCTTAAGCAGGGTTCCCCAGAGCACATTGCACAGGACTGTGTCCAGAGGGCTTTTGAATATCTCCACAACCTCTTTGGGCAACCTGATCCAAGGAATGGTCACCGGCGCAGTAAAGAAGATCTTCCTCATATACAGGGAGAACAAACTGCATTTCACTTTCTGCCCATTACCTCTCATTCTAATGCTACCACTGAGAAGAGTCAGGCTCTATCTTCTTCAAATACTTGTAGATATTGATAAGACTCCCTCTCAGTCATGTTTTCTGAGGCTGAATAGGCTCAACTCCCTCTCTTTCCTAGTGAGAGAGATGCTTCAGTCCTTTAATCGTCTTTATTGGCCTCCACTGGAGTCACTACAGCAGCTCCATGTCTCTCTTGTGATAAGAAATCCAGAACTGGACACAGCACTCCAGCTATGGCCTCATCAGGGCTGAGTAGAGGGGCAGGATTGTCTATCTTGACCTGCTGGCCATGCTCTTCCTAATGCACCTCAAGATACCATTGGCCTTCTTGGATACAATGAAGAGCTCACTGCTCATGGACAACTTGTTGTCCACCAGGACTACCAGATCCTTGTCTGCAGAGCTGATTTCCATCAGATCAGATTGCAGCCTGTGCTGGTGCACGGGGTTATTCTCCCCCAGGTGCAGGACCCTGCACTTGCCTTTTTGGAAGGCAGTTCCGCGCTGGCCATCTCTCTGACCTGTTGAGGTCCTTCTGCAGGGCTGTACAGCATTTTGGGGTATTGGCCACTCCTACAGCTTTGTGTCATCAACAGAGTTACTGAGGAGGCATTTTCCTTTTAATCCAAGTCATTGATGAATAATTTAAAGTGTTAAACTTTGGGGTCACTGTTGCTTGCAGACCTCCAACTACACCCTGTGTCACACCCCTCAGCTCTGCCACTCAGCTGGGTCTCAGTCTACCTTGTGTATCTCCTGCTTATGCCTGAAATTTGACTGGAGTTCCTTGTTCATCTGTGCAGGTCTCCTGTCCCTTTTGCTCAATTTCTTTCCCATCAGGATTCAGTGTTCTTGAGCCTAGAGGAAGTGATCCTTGAATATTAACCAGCTCACTTGACACCTCTTCCCTCTAGAGCATGTTCCCACGGGCTTCTTCCAAGAAGGTTCCTGAAGAAGCCAAAAGCCTTCTGAAGTCCAAGGTTACAATCTTAACCATTGTCCTGCTCTCTCCTTACTAGATCCTGAAGTCCAGGAGCTGTGTTCACTGTAGCCGAAGCTCTCCCAACCTTCACATCTCCAACCAGACCTTCCTTGTTAGTTAGTACAGGGTCCAACAGCTTACCTTTCCTATTGGGTCCTCCATCACCTGCATCAGAAAATTAACATCACTGTTCAATCAATATTAATCATAACCAAAACCAAGTTCAGTCACAATATACAGAATGACTACAGAATCTAGGTTAATTTGTTAAAATTTTGAAACCTGTACTCAAATAAAAATTTTAAACTCCAATATGCTTGCTTTCAAAACATTCAAACCATTAATGTATAATTATTAACTATGAAATTGTATTTAAGACCTATTTTAGGTCAGTTTAATTTATGAAAGGAGGGAACCAGCAGACCTACCCATTCACAACAGATATATTATGGTTACATTCTCTGCATTAAATTGTTAAAAAAGAATGGGAAAAAAAGTTAATTGGCTTATTGTACTGCTTTGGTGAAAGGAATTGTCCTCTTTGATCTGCAGCATAATGAGGTTTATTTTGAACATCAAAGTAATCTATAAAAAGTGAACAGGGAGATGAGCAGCTACATATTTTCATGTCCTCTGAGGAGCAGGGTAGGAATCAGCAATGCAAATGCCATCGGATGAAGGGACAGTGTGAAAGAAAATTAATCCTTGCAGAAAGCAGCTGAACTTTGCATTCTGTCACCACGGTGCACTGAAAGACCTTGAACTGCTTTTTTCTCTTACGCTGCTATAAATCTGATAGAAATCCATTGACAGTCCTGGACTGCTTCTGAATTCATGTTGGTGAACACTGGGTCAGAATTTAGTCCCTGATCTTTGTTTGTTGGTTGTTTTTTTTTTTCATCTGGCTCTATGATAAACAATTTCAACAGCTACTCCAGGATCTATATAACAGACTCTTAACACCCTTCACATATCTGTAGCAAAAGAACCCATTACTGGGAAACAAACTGATGTGAGACTCTTGAGTCTCACACTGGCCTCAGTGATCCCACACGTCTCCACACAGCATTGTCATTGGCTCTTCACAAAGGTTTTATATCCGGATTTCTTTGAAGTGTGAGCCTTTTCCATCCAGCCATGGTGAAATGTTGAACTACAAGGTACTTCAGCAGCAGCAACGTTTCACAAAGTCAAGATATTTATTCCATCTACCTGTAAAGGACGCTCTCAGAAAGGAATACCTGTAAGACGGAGAAATCTCTTCTTCCAGTATTGGAGAGATTTATGTTATTAAGGAAACAGTTTGTTCTGAATATCAAAATGTGGAGATTTTAGGTTATATTTCACATTTATACTGTTATGACATAACAGTCTTTAGTTTCAAACAGAATAGCATAATACAGCACTATTTCAACTAAGAATTTCTAAAAGAAAAGAATACTCTTTCTTTTAGGTTCAGATGTTCAAATTATCACTATTTAAACTACTTCATGTGCCCTTAATTGAATCTTTTCTGCATGGCAAATGGAGGAAAATGTTATGTAGCGCAGCAGATAAGCTTGAAAATTTGCAGATAAGCTCTTCACAAGGGCATGATGTTCATATAGAAATATCCTGTGTTTTTTTTCCTCTTAAGTATTATTTTCAATGGATCCTCTTGTGATTTCTAAAAAGCATCAAGTATCCAATTCCCACAGATAGATAATGCTGAGTGTGCAGCACTTGTGCAAATCAGGCTATTCATATGAATCCCTAAAAATAAAATGCTGCATGGTGGAAATGCTTGGCGTTGTTTTTTTGGGAGGGGGAAGTAATTTGATTTTTTAATCTCTGTAAAATACTGTAGCAAAATGTCTTTGAGGTAGAAATAGATCAAAAGCTTATGAAAAAGGTCACTCACAAGAGAAAGTGCACAGAAGTGAGTCAATTTTTAATAATTTCAATGGTGGAAGGAGATATATGGCATTGCAAGTATCTCATACTAAAAATCATGTTAAAAAATTCCATGTTGATATTTTTAGGAAAAGAATTTTCTAATATCCACACTGATATAACTCTTTTCCAGATTATGCTATAAATTTTTAGACATCAACATCAAAATTTATTGCTTCTGTTTTACTGAAAGAAAATATTTTAATTATCTAGTTTTTAAAATACTTTTGTTTTAAAGGAAACATCAGCGCTCCTTCCCCGCTTTCTCTCGGCTTCTCTCTCCTTCCATCTCCTCCACATCCCTCTTCTGCTATCCCCTCCCCTCTCCTCCTCTCTTTCCACATTTCCACAAGAAAAGGCAAACTGACTTCCTACAACCTCTGTTTTGAATCACAAAAAATTTAAAATCAAACTGCGATAATTTATATATGCAAACACCGCATAGAAATTCTTCAACCTTTTGACAGCATTTTGAAAAAAATATAGATGTGGCTTCTGCTAAAAGGGTATAATCTTTGTATGGTTGTTTATCTTCTCAGATTCAATTTGTCATTAACTTTATTAAGATGGACACCTAGTAAAAGTTTATTTACTAAGTTGAAAACATCTTGTAAAATTAAACATATTAAATTATTTATACAGTAACAGCGACATTCAGAACTGAGAAAAAAAATGGAATGGAGGCAGCTCATAGGAGTAGCTTATCTTAAAAATATATATCTATAATTCATTTCCCTTCTGGAACACTTTATTTGAATGCAATCCTACTGTAGCCCTAATTTATTTATTTGTCAGGGTTAACAACAGCCACTAGTTGTGCTTACTCTGGTGGAAATACTTATAAAGATCCACCTAAATATCCAACAATCAAGAACTTAACACCAGCTCCAACTCAATGCAAGTCTTAACTGGAATTATAGATGAATTTGTCAAAATTCATACGTGGAAACAAGTCCAAATTTTAACACCATCTTCATTATTGTGCATTCATTACTTAATTTAAGGATGATTATAAGTTACCCTAAAAACTAGTACTATATGCCAGCCAACAGATTTTATGCCAAGAATTAGTGGTGGCTATCCCTAAGTGTTCTTATACTTACAATGACTGTTTTCAGCTGCCACATCTTAACCTCTGGCTTTGTCAATCTACCACCCACATCACCCACTTGGTGACCCAGCAGTGGGATGCTTAATGCTATGTAGAAGCCATTATTCTATGTCTTGATAAACCCCCACTGCTCTGCAGGTCCATAATGATCCTATTCTAATTATCTTGACTAATATCTAATTAATCTTGACTACTTAATGAAGCTGCTGCCTTTCAGACTGCTGTCTCTTTTGTTCTAACTTCAAAAGACATGTATCAATGAAAAAGTTAGCAGTAGAAAAATCCAATAATAGTTCTTTTATAGCTATAGCTGAATTGCACTGAATATTTGCATTCTGTCATGGCCCTTGCATCTGATTCATACATAGTGCCAGGCAATACACCCACTTAAAATTCACCTCCTTGCAAATTTTCCCACCATAGTAACCACTAAGATGGGAGAAATGAAGAAATTAAGAAATTAAGGTTGTATTTTTTTTTTTAAATTTTGCACCTTGAGGATGACAAAAGTAAAAGAATTCCTGAAGTCACTGAGATTGTCAAGGGATTTCATAGAGTTGTGGTTCAACCTGGATTACAGTGGATAACCATCACTTGTAAATTCTAAAGATTCACACATGGATTTTTGATAGCTGCAAAATGAAGAGTTGCTTGCATATATTATTTTTGAACTAAATCCTGGTAATCCTTCTGAAGAATATCTGAAGAATATTCTAGGAACAGTAGTTCTTGTTTTTTTTAAGGTACCCTAACAACAAATAGCTTCTAAATGAAAGTCTCTTTACATGGATGCAGGTACTCAGGGATGATAAAGAAAAACTAGATTAAGAAGATGAGATATTCTCAGTAAGTATAATGTCCTTTATCCTTTGCACAGACAATGTTGTCTTTGCAAATTTTTTGTGCTCATGTGGGAACTTTCAGTTTGCCAAAAAGTATTCTGTGACTTTAGGCTTTGTGTCAAGTCTCAAAACAGGAATTTATATTAAAATTACTCTATGGAAATAATTATTAAAATTGTATTGAAACAAGATACTTCTTATAGGAAAGTGTAATAAAATGGTTCTATGATCAACTTCTGCTCATTGTTCACAGGTGAAGGGTTGGGTAATACAAAAGAAAATGTGAGAATATGTCTGGGGCTTTTTGCAGTGGAAAGTCTATTGAAGACTAATGAATCATATTTTTAACAGGAATGGTATTTAAAATATATTCTAAATTTTAAATTAAGTACTTATGAATAATAGTACATTATGTTTATGTTTTAAATATTGGAGCAATATATTCCTGTTAGCAGGGAAATTCACTTTGGTGAATGTTGCATACTGAAGTTTCCATTGAATTCACATGGTACTGAATTACACCACTGTTTTTTTATTATACAGGACATATATAAATTATATATAATACATTATATTGTAATATTTTAATATTATTTTTTCATCCATGGAATGGGAAGCTGATGACAATGGGCCTTTAAATATTACCTTAGAGCCAGAAAAGCAAAATGAAGACACATGCAAATGAAATGCTGAAAGGATTTCAATTAGGAAAAAAAAAAAGTAGATATGAATATACACATAGGTAACTATTTGTCTTTTCATTTGTATATTTGAATAGTTTTCTAGATAAAATCAGTTTGTATCTGAGAATGTGAGATGCCACTAATAATATTTTCTTATCATCTTATTAATTTATTAATTTGTTACTCCATTCAGCCTCACATAACATCTCTTCCTAAAATCACCTGAGAAAACTAATGAAGATATTTCACAGGTCTTTTGGGTTTGGCTGGGACAGAGTTAATTTTATGCATAGCAGCCTGTAGGGATCTGTGTTTTGGATTTGTGACTGAAATAATGACCACACCAGCATTTTGATTTATGCTGAGCAGTCCTCATACATCATCAAGGCTTTATCTTTTTCCTACTCTACTCCACCCAGTGAATAGAGTATCAGTGAGCAAGAATTTATCAGGGGCACAGCCTTGACAGCTGATGTAAATTGATCAGAGGGATGTTTCCTGGCATGTAACCTTATGCTCAGTAATAAAAGTCAAGCAAGGGGGTTTTAGGGAATTCAGACTTTGCTTGGAGACTGGCTGCTCATTGGTCTTTGTGCAATCAGTGACAGCCTTTGCATCACATATTTGGCTTATATGCTTGGATATTTTTTCCTCTTTTCTCTGCTAATTAAACTGCCTTTAGTTTCCAAACCTTTTCCAACTAAGGAATTTTTCTCACATTTGCTCTTCCTATTCTCTCTCCCACGCTGTTGAGTGTAGGAGAGAGTTAAGTGAGCAGCTGTGCAGTGCTCAGATGCAACCTGAGGTCAACTGTACAGGGAGTATTTCTGAATACCCTTATAATTTCTAGAATAGTTTTATCAATTTGCAAAATGAGCCTTAAATCCTCATTCAGAGTCTGAGTTATTATCTGTTGAGTCCATGATGAAACTCCAATTGACTTCTGATCAAACAGTTCCTGAGGAACTGGACCTGAAGGACCTAGTCTTCAAGGAATGATTTTTCTTTTGCTCACAGAAGGAACAGCAAGAACAAAGTATGTAGACCTTAGGTGTTTTCCCTTGGCTGTTATCCCTGAGAAGACAGACGCCTCTAGGCCCAGAAGACAGTTTGCCTTTTCTCAAAACCAATGTCAGTCCTGAAGACTTAGAACAGTCTTAAAAGCGAAGTTAAATTGGTGTCTAGATCTTCAGTGGCTAATGCTATCAGGAGGATTGCAGCTGAAAAGTTGCATGTAATAAAGTATCAGAGTAAAATTCAAAAAGCGGGGCCCTCTTACTGAATGCAATCAGTGGTGGTTCCACAGTTCACATTGGCATTGGAGATGTTAGGTTTGAGGTGAGAGAGAGGCACAAAAAGAGTCAGGCTTATATCCATGTGTGTCATGGACATTATGCCCTTCTCCCAGCTCTTATTTAAACTGCAATTTAAAAGTGAAGCTGGGCAAACAAGGGAAAAGGAGACTCAGCAGACCAAAAAAAGAAGTAGAAGTTGGTAGATGTTTTGGCTAATCTAAACACATGTGAAAAAGCAAAGCTATTGAGAATTAAATGCCTGTTGAAAGGGAATGATGAAAATCACATTATTTACTTTTGTGATTAACTGTGCCCTTGCTATTCACTAGGCATTTTGTGAAACAATCCAAAAAGTGATCCCAAATTGGGTAAATACTTGCAAAGGATTTGAAACCGTGAAAAATAAGAAGCTCTTTGTGTTTGTCTTTCTCTGATTATCAATACCATTTTAAAAAGTCACATCAAACCTCTCTTGAGAGAGGTTTTTTGGTTTTTTTAAATATTGAATGCATATTGCATCCCATTAGAAATGTATCTCTACTCAGTTTGTCAAAATGGACATTTCAAACTGGCTGCCAAGATAAAGATGTCCTCATAAGTGTGGGCAACTCTGAGAATTACATTTGTCAGAGAGCTGCTCTAATAGAAACTCAAGCATAATTGAGACATTTAAGCTGCCCCAGTGCAAGAAATCCTCTCTGTACATCTGTGCTTCCTGGAACTTTAAACTCCAGGGACTTCAGTATAATTTGCCTAATACCGTGTTCCTGTCAGTAATGATGTCCAAGAATTATCCTGTTAATCTTTCCAATGTCAATTTCACAGACAGTGGTCATAAGAACTCTATTAAATTTCTCCAGGTAAATTAACTTTGCAGGAAGATCCTACATCAAACAGATGTTAGTGTGAGCAGGAACTGCAGTCAGCTATGAAGCTCTTCTGGGGCAAGTGGCACAGCATCTCCCCTAGAGCCGTGTTCCTCTGTCGCACAGCCGTGAGAGCCAGCTGAAGGGCCTGAGTGATGGCTCTGCACTGTTTCTCAGGCAAAGCTGTGCTGAAACAAGCTATGCCATAAGACAAGAGTTGTTAGACAATGCTGAGATCAGTGCCCACAGAATGAGCTCTCGTTCTGACTAGTGAATTCAGGATATACTAAAGAGGTAGGAATACCTCCTAGGTGGCCAAGGCTACATCTGTTTTTAGCAATCATTACACTACCCTGAAAAGGAACAAATAAATTCCCTGTTGCCAGTAGCTACTAACCTGCCTGTTGGTTTTATGAAAGCTCAGCTACAGACAACAAAATTATACAGAATCTTTCTGGTTTCACAGAAATAAAAATGTCAACTCCTTGCTCTCTGACAGGTATCATATAGAGAGTACAAACCTTTCTATACCTGAAATGGGAGCAGTGATTTGAAAAAGTAAAAAAAAATTGATTAAAGAATGTTTTCTACCTGTCCTTTTTCAGTCTTCAAGACTGTGGATCTTTCACACACTTCCCTCTGTCAAGAGACATACAAATAATTTTATTCATAATAAAAATTTCTGGACAATTTATTTTACCATATGTCATTTCTTCAAACTTCTCTTCCTTGTTTTCTTGGAGGATCTACTAGTGGTTCAATGCAAGAAACAGGAATTCAATGGGTGTTTCAGAAATTGCATATTGTTTTCTATCTTCACACAAGCATTAGTGCTCTATGCGTGCAGCACAAGAACCGAAGCAGTCTTTAACACTTAAAAATATGCAATTTAAAAACATATTAATAATAGAAAATTCTGTTGAAAAATATATTGTCCTCTATCATAGTTTGAAAGTTCCTTTGTTATTTAAACTGTGACATTTCAGGTAATTTCTTACTTCCTCATAGAATAACTGGTAAAATTATTTTTTCTCACATAGACTCCTTGTTATAAGAGGGAAAAAAATTGTTTTTATTTTGTTAAAACCATCGCTAATTCTCACAATATAATATTCCACATGTGTTATTGTGAGGGGATGAAAAACAAAATGGAACTTCCTTTTAAAATTAAGTTTTTTATCTAAATTATAAAATAAGATAGACATAGTCAGTCGTAACTATAGTCAGTAGTTAATAATCAGATGACAATCTTTGATTGTGCATAAATATTATAATTTAAAAACAAATCTAGAAAGGCAAAAATGCTAAAGAAAAGATAATAAAATTGCTGCAAAAAATTTTGGTGTCTGTATGTTTCAGTAACATCTTGAAATGACTGAACTTTTGTCTTGCTATCCGTATCCTGAAAGGGAAGGAAAGATTTAAGAGAAACATTGATTCATACAGACAGCAAAAATTAAAGTATTGATGCAAAAAGTGTCATGATTGTACACCTGAAGGTTTCACTCGTAAAACAGAAACAGTGCACACAAAAAGAATTTCTAGGAAGTATTTTTATAACAATTTTTAAAGAGGCGAGAAATTGGCCTGCAGGGTTGTGAGGGAGATGATGGAAATAGCTAACAAAGATAATTGCTCAAAGGGTTGGGCATAATTGTTGCAGGCAATTCGCCCTCTGGAACTGAACCAGTATTTTGACAAAAGCCACAATTACAAGAAAAAAGGAGAGATGAAAAATCTACAAATCCTGCAGACACCAGCCAATATGAAAGAAGTCAGTGTCTAACCACTGGAGTCCAGGACAGATGAGATTAGTACATGATACAAACATACCATCATTGTCAGCTGTCTTGAAAATCACTCACCTGCTTAACAGAATCACTGAGAACTTCTTTATTTGATTTTTTTTTTTTAAGAGCAAAGATGTTATTTTCTATTTACTTGGTCAGACTCTAATTTGTTTCATTAAACTTTTCCTTTTAATATCACTATATACAATATTTTCATCAATTTTGCTCTGATTTATGGCATATTACTGCATCCCACTAGCTACTGTTGTTTTGTACCCACAAGGGATATTCTCGTGGAGGGATGAGATCACATCCACCACAATGGATCTGCTTTGTCAGAAAAAATTGTTTGGCTATTAAGTGTTCTATGTATATGCATACTCAGTTGTCATTAAAGTCCATTCTAAAGCTGGCAGTTTTGGTTTTATTTAATTAGTCTTCCCTTTTAAAATACTGTAGATAATTAGCTGTGCATATATAGAACACTCAACACAAATATACTCATTTATTTGCTGTCTTTTATTTTAGTGATATCTCACAACAAAGCTCTGTTTGTGATACACGGCAGATTTTGAGAAATAGGAAATAGTAGAAAAAATTAAGTTGACTGACATGAACCTGGCAATGAACAAGCATCAACTACATAGTACCAGCAAAAGCACTCAACCTGACCCTATCAGTTTGCTGTCAGTCACATAAATAAACTGAAATGTTATTGCACTTGTATTTGCACAGAGGCATTTCTATTAATGCCAGTCCCAGTCCTCTGCTTTGGGTCTGTAAAACAGAGTGGTGCAGGGGGACCTGACAACTGCATCTCACATGAGCGAGCTGGCAGCGAGCTGAGCCCCAGCTGCAGCAGGAAAGAGGACGGACGGGTAGCTCATAAGGTCATACACTGCATTTTTTTTCATTAAACTAATGAATGAATGCCTGGATGCAGGCCATTCCATGGGTATTACTTAGCTTTTCTTCCCCCAACATTATACTGTTTTTTGTAAAATTTGGCTTCTCCTAGTCATAGTCATTCATTCAGTTATTTTCAGTCATTCAGAATACCTTCGTTTCCCCACTGGAGGAATTAACGTGTCAATAGTTTAGCTTCTCTCTGTTCAAACTGTGATACTGGATCACAAACAGTAGTTATGTGTATCCTAATCAAGGTGCTCTAATAATATTTAAAAGAAAAAAAAATTCTGTTTGGGAACACAAGAACATGTATCACTGTATGCATGGCCATGTAAATAAGTGCCAAACTTAACCATAAATTATTCAGAAGTTTCACATCAAGTGAAAATATGCAAATATTGAATTGGTTTTGTTATAGACATTTGTTTGCAAAGTCTTTTATGTAAAGTTCTTTGAAAGGAAAGTAAGATAGCTCTACTCAATACCAAAATAAACCAGACTCTTAGCTAATGCATTGGAAGCCATGAGAACACGGCTGTCTTTCCAGTCCCTTCACAGCCTTCCCAGCTGTGAATGATGTTTATTATAACCTGTCTACCCAGGGTGAAAATACCCAGATCTACACTCTAAAATGTTTGGTTATTTTCCACTGAGAAATGTTGAATTTTTACCTCACAGCTTGTCACAAGGGAGGAAACAGATGAAGTAATCCACTGCTCTGAAGACTTGAAACATGTTTTCCTAACAAGATACGTATTTTTACTGAATGTGTTTACTGAACTTAAACATACGTCAGACCACTAGTTACAAGAGGTGAATGAAGTGATGAGATGCAATTCTCTATCAAAACATAGCTTTATTTTTATCCAACTGGAATCTTAGCCTGGGAATGGATCTGTGAACCCAGAACTGTCCTCCTGGCACTCTTAAAGGCATTCAGCTAATATTGTATGAAGTTTAGACATATGACTTAGGATAGTACTCTAAGAAAGGTATATTATCAGCCTCTGTCAATCTAGTTAGCTATTGTTATTTACATTTTACTCTTGGATACATTTCTTCAAAATTTATCAGCAATCTGTGAAAAAAAGAGAGTATTTTTTAAGGGTCTTAATAAAAATAAGAAGATATTATATAGAAAATAAGGATTGATTATAATTCCATGTCAAAAAGCATCTACTTTGATGAAGCAAATTCAGGGTCAGAATATAAGAAAGAAGTACAGGCTAAATACACAGGATAGAACATCCCATCCTTGTAAGCATCCGAAAAATTACGATATGAGACAAAGGCTTTTTATAACTGAAAACCATTCAAGACCAAAAAAGTAATTTGAAGGTGCCAGATTATATGCAAAATATACATGCAAAATCTGGTGTGCTTCCTTTTTGTCTTCAACATTCCACCACAGCTAGATGTTTTGAGGAATTGCAATACCCTCCCTTCCAGACTAAATGTTAAAATTAGAGATGTTTCCCAGAAGAAGTCAGAAAAAAAGATGAACCTGAACATGTAAGGTAATGCTAGAGATTTTGTTTCTGAAAGGCAAAGTTAATAGTTGGAAACTTGATATTGAAAATAACAGGTTTTCCAGCCTAATAGAAAAATTTAAAAAGATCCAAAAGGTGCAAGATATAAACAAATGCAGATGTGACATTATTTTCACATGTAGGAAGAAAATTGAGTCATCAATACAACTTGAAAGGATTGTGGGGAATTTTCTTGTACTGAATACTTTTTAAAACAAGTGCTTGATATTTCTTCTAGAAGCAAATAGCTGTTGCTCAACTCCAGCTATTAGACTTACTTCAAGTATCAGCAGCCCATTAGTAGCCCTGCTTGAATTTCAAGCAAACTATGATATAGTCTAGTCATCTCCTTTGATGCTTTTAATACTATAAAAGTACTGAATTTCTTCCTTGGCTTTGCAATGTCTCAAATTTCCAAGGTTTTTTTTTTTAAATTTATATTAGTGACATGGATAAATTTTTAGGATTTTTTTTTTTTTATAATGAGTGAAATTATCTCAAAGTATTTAATCTCTTATTTTATGACTGATTTTGTGGTTTTTTTTATCAAGATATTCATAATAATTTTCAAGAGACAGGAAGACAGTGCCTCAATTATCTTTGTATTCAAGATGGACAGATCAATATTCAGAATATTGTGAACATTTATTATTTCTCATATTTCTGATACATTAAAATAATTTTAATCCAGTTTGAAAAAGTTACATTCCCATATCAATTAATTGATCTTCACAAGATTCAGTTATACAACTTCATTCCACAGAAACTACTATATTATTGATGAACAATATTAATTATTTTTTGAGTGACTCCTCACTGCTAAGTTAAAAAAATAACAACTTGTATAGATCACTTTGTTGTTGTTGTTGTTGTTATAGCAAGTTGAAAGACACTTGAAATAGATCTCATGGGAAAGATGTGGACCTGTATTGCTTTTTCACTTTTAAAATGCATCAGTTGGGTGGATAGCTGCTTCCAGATAAGAACAAATGAAAATATTTGGTGCTAATGTCTGAGTGAGGCCACTTTTATAAGCTTTAGTGTGTAATATGAAGTCATCTGAGCAGAAACAAAGAACGTGTCATTTGTTTTTTACTTTGAGCAGGTTGACAATACATGTCAAACATCATCAGTCCAGCCATTGCAACAGAAAAACTTCAAGCAGAACAGGTCACTAATTATAATTATACTATTATTATAATAATAAAAGAAATCTTAGGTATTCTCTGAAAGTGTAATTCACATCTAAAAATTACATTTGGGGCAGGAAAAAAACATGAATTCATCAATGCAAGTAAAATCTGTTCAATTAAAATTGAATTACTTTAGTTCCAATTATACATCAAAATTCATTGCTTTTTACATTACTGAAAAAATGAAATTTTACATAGAAATTTAAGTGAACCTAAAGTTTTCATGAGTGCATAAAGAAACATAAACATATTCCATTATTATGTTACTAATATTAGCTTCAATGAGATTGAGCCCAGAAGCATTTGTTATTAATACTTGGCAATCCATTTTAGACATTTAACAAAAGGAATAATATCTAAAATACCTGCCTAAGGAACAATGATACTTAGCTGTAAGAATAAACATCAAGAAAAGATTTTTTCTTCCTTTATGAATACATATGATTGAAAAAATGTTAGCAGATAGCATTACTGTGAGCAGTCACATACACTCCATTTACCTGAAGGTGCACATACATGTTTAGATGGTGAAAATTATTTTATTATTGGTTTTGGAGTTGTCTGTTTCTTTTATGAGAACAATATGTCAGAAAAGCATTTGTGTCTAGCTGTCATCTGACCTGATGTAACTTCTTAGAAAGGAGCTGTTACCTTTCAACAACAGGAACAAAATAAAGATATACACAATGTCTAAACTTTTTCCAATCACTTTATTCACCCCTTGTCTATACCTTGTTCACCGCTGGACTTGCTTTGTGAGGGCCACTAGAGTTCCTGGGATTCACTGACAGAAATAAGGTGTGGGTTTGGATTTTATTGCTTGTATTTTTTTTTTTCTTCCCTCTCCTGTAGATTAGCATCTCACTGAGGTGGATTCACAAGATATAGAAGTTTTGTCACTTGTCTGCCTGGAGTTGGTATATACCACATAATTAAACAACACTCTGTCCAGACTGTCTCTTTATATCTTTGTATCTGCAGGAGATATTTATCTTACTGTATTAAAAAGGATCTATTTTTTAAATAATCCTTGTATCAGAGTACAAAATCAGTGTATTAAATTACTTTTAAAATTGCACAATCTGTAAGATTTTTTTTTCCTTATATTTTCAAGAACTTTAATTTTTATCTAAGACAATTTAAAAATTTTCAGATATGTTTCTCAATTGAAATGATATGTGTTGGAATAAAAGGTAGTCCATACAGGTAAATTGACAATTAAATTGGTAAACCAATCAAGCAGTTAATGTGCTAAAAGTGTCCTGTGATATGGACTGTGAAAGACTGGGATTGTATCAAAGTCCAGTCTCTGAACTTGTTCAGTCTGTCCCTTGTGCATTTCTGATTCTTATCTGTGATTTATTAGCATGTCTTTATCTAACATCTTTGATCAACTGTGTCAAGTAAAAGGTCTTATTTCTCATTTTTATTTTGGTTATTATATTTTAGGTATTTATTTAATCAAAGTATCAGACTCCTCCAGTCCACAAGCTCCTAAATGTGAAGTGCAAAATAATGTATGGAAGGAGAGTTGGATAATTCAGCTCTTAAGGAATTATCTCATAAGATCTTTATTTTAGGCAAAGCCAGATCATCACCCACTCAAAACTCTTCTGCAGAGAGCTGGTTCTGGGAAAGTCAGCAAGAGAAACCAGGTTTCTGGAAAATACCCTAGAGATGTGTCTCCATCAGATTGACAGGGTTTATCTGTATGCTTTAGATGAATCAACACACCAAGATTGTGGCACTTACCAGAAAAGAGACATTAATTATCATAATTCTGTATTTTCAGAGGGACAAATATCATCAATTATTAGACACTCTCCAGTAAGACACACAAGATTTGAAGCATCTAAACTTTGTATTTGGGCAGCCAGGTAAGTTAACTCAGCCATTTCTTTGCATCTTTTTTAAATACATATGATTTTAATATCAAAGGATATTTCAGTGGCAGCTGTCTGGAAGACTAAAAGTGTAAGTTGGACAAATATTCAAAGGATAAATGGGTTTTGCCATTTTTATCTCCCCATGTTACCCAGTTACATAAAACTGCCAGTACATTCTTTTCAGTGTACTGGAAAGTCTCCTGGAAAACATAGCGGAACCATCATATGCGTGTATGCACCCAGCCTGCCCTGTTCTCTCTGCAGTCTTGAAGAGATGTGGTTTCTAAAAGATTATTATTGCAGTTAAAAGGATTATCAATTTCATAAATTCTGATTATGGTCTTGTATTTCTTTTTATTGATCCTTTTGGGGAGCTTAATATAATAACTTAGATGAGGATGTATCTGCATTTGTTGGGAAAATTTGTTCAGAGCTATGAAAATGACATTGTGAAATAGCTTGACTGGTCCTTTGCCAACATACTTCCCATCAGGATGATGGGAAAGAGTAAGAAAGATCTCAGAATTGTTCACAATGGCAAAATAGCAGGTAACCATGCTGCATACTTTTGCCCTTTAAAAGACTGAAAATATGGAGTAAACAATTTTTTTCTAATGCTAGCATAAGTATATATTATAGAGCTAATGTTTCAGGGTTTTGGTTTCAAGAGGATCTCAGCATGCAGGGGCTTTTGAATTTGCAGTCTGCTTGCTTGCAGATAGAATAACGCACATGAGACAATATATCGCCAGAGTACAAAGAAGTTCTGGAACCAAGCATCTCCAGGAGAGAGTGTGTTCTGAAACCTAGCTTTTGCTCCCTATTTTGCCATTTGAGCTCCATCTGACCTTTGGCAAGTCCCATGGGGCAGAACCACAAATTACATTGCTGTTTAAATCCAAAACTAATATTCTCAAAGTCCTCAGCCAGGATTCATTGTAATGTTAAAATTCCCAAAGATATCTCAATCTCTGAATAAGCCTAGAAACAGGGCAGTTTTTACACAGTTTGGCAGCCACAACCTATACTTTCCCCTTCTGCAAAGGCAATGCAACAAGCTGCCTGGAAAAGCAATCTGAAGGAACAGCAGGAAAGCCTGAGAGGCTACTGCTTCGATCAGGCGTAGGTCTGTCTGGGTGTCATGAGTCTGGCATCAGGCAAAGACAGAAATTATTATCTGCACAACTGTTCCAGCAGTATGGCTACTGAAGGAGAAACAAAGCTGCTATGTCTTTTGATGGTGCCTGTCCACAGCTCCAGATTGGAAATATTTAGGAACCAGTAAGATGAAGCTGTCTTACTCAGAGTACCAGACTGTAAGGCACCCTGTGGAATACAAGGACTATAGGCCTATTTCATGCTTTTCTCCTTGATTATCTGGCTTATTAAAACAAAGAACCCTTTCCAATTACAAATTCCTGGAGATCACAGATAGTGATTTAAAACCTTTATCTTTCTCCATTATATTTTTTTGCTTTCTCTTTTAACAGAGACATATAAAAGTATAATAGTTATAGAAACTGAAAATTTTGATTCTATTAAATAGTTACTTATCCTAGAGTGCCCAGCACTCTTGGTCTCATGAGGCAATGCATTTAAGTGGTTCTCACTCAGCCCTGCTCTGTCACTGCTGCTAAGTGACAATCTTGTACCCTTCCTAGGTGACTCTTGGTTAGAGACACATTTAGAATTTAAATGGCTAAGACAACATACTCATGCATTACTCAATTTCTCAAAACAACCATAATGTGGATGAACTTTGAGGGCAAATTAAAGTTTTTAATATCATGAGTGGAAGCTTCCACGAAGTTATTCTAAAACCCACACCTCCTCCTGCAACCCTTGTCCCAGAGCATTTCTAACACTCACTTTTGAATGTTTTCCTGTTTGGTTAAATGTTCCATGAATAAAACTAAGTCAATATAGGCAATAAAGAAATTAAGGTGTCTAAGGAAGGCTTAGGAAGAGATGGGATATTTACATGCAAAACTTTATTGTATAAATCCTAGCTGCGACTTGACACTCTTCTTGCTTCTGACTTTGATGTTTCAGAAGCATTTAGAGTTGAGAATCTTTATGGATTCCAGTACATTTCCCATTCTAAGGAGCTAACAAGGTCCTTAATAAATGCATATCCTAACTATTTAGGGCTTGGAAGTCTAATATTCTTACCTTTAAATTTCTTACAGCCTAGAACTGTTCTAATTATAAAAAACAAAACAAAACAAATAAAAAAGTTTAGACATTTGCCCAAGGATGTTTGGCATGGTTCTCATGAAAGAAAGAGGGGTTTTTAACCAGTAGTAATGATATCTCTTTTTATATAAACATAACTACAATTAATGTTTCCCCTGAGACTGAGGTTTATTCTCCCTGCTTACAACTTGAGATGGGTGGCTCTAAACCTGTGTTTCACATATTGTACATATTCACAGGATTTTTCAGTGGAGCCTTTCCACAGTTAATAGTTTGAATGGGCATTTTAAGATTTACTAAACTCTGATATCTATTCTATTTTACTTGTTATTAAATGTTTTTTACAACCCTTGTTTTTGCTACAGTAGCAAGTTGAAATGTAAAGCCATTCTTTTGCTTGAAATTCTCAACTCGCCTCCCAAATATATTATAATCCCTTTCTATTAAATGTTTTTGGTTTTTTATATATGTAACAAAATCAATTTTACCCTTTACCCCATCACCCTTTTTTTCAATGTTCCCTGTCGGAATTTTCTATGTATAGGACTTATTATACATAAATCAAATACTGTGTATGTAGTATACATAGGAAAAAAGTGAGAATATGAAGAAATGTGTGAAGGAATTCCATAGACTTTGCTTAGAGAACTGCTTCCATAGCTCAGTCAATATTTGCTTACAAGGTCAGAACAGCTCTGTGACTTAATTCTGGGAGAATTATATTCTATGTCTGCTACAGGAAAACTTTGTTTTGATTCTAGCTCCCTTTCCTGGCTGTAAACTGGCTGCTCTTCTTTTACCTTGAATGGATGCAGCAAATCTTTATAATCTGATTGAAAATTAGTTTGGTCACAGCTGTCAGACCTGTAAAAAGACAGAGAGGGATTATAAGGATGTGTATTAAAAATCCAGTGGTGCAAGTGCAAGTTTATTCAGTTCTTGGAGTGAATGAAATAACATGGATGATATTACATACCAGGTTGCATTTGCATTCCAGGCTTAGGCGAGCTCTGACAATTTCACATCCTCGAGAAATTTTTATGTTGGGATTTCTAATGTTTACAACCATTCAATTCCTCAAAACATTTCATCAATTCCTTTAAAACATTCTTTGGTGTTAGGAAATCTTCATCACATTCCAAATTTTTCTAGATAATATCTAGGTATTCTATCTTTTGCAGGATATTTTCTTAGTTCACTTTACTGGCATCATTATATCAGGCTGATCTCTGGGACAGGGTGAATGACTAAGGTCTAATACTGCATTTACATGGCTAGTGGGGTGGAAATGATGAAAGAATAGTGTTCATAAATAAGCTATTTATTTCCCCACTCTCCAAAATAACTATGGCCCCACTCAAAGACAGTGAAAATCCTAAAGATTTATGTTCTTTCTGAAAATTGACTAAACGTTCCCTAAGACACTTACATATTTCGAAAATCTTTGTCTAATTTCAAAAAGCTTTACCTTTAACCTAAATAAATGCTGCAATCTACTTTATAGGGCATTTCAAAATAGAAAGAAGATTAAAAATATAAAAAATATCTCCTCATCTATAATTTCTATGATAATTTTTTAGATATGTATTACATTAAATCACTAAATGACGAGATACTGGCATGCAAGTCCCTTGACACACACACATCATTCCAATAACTGCTAAAAAACATTGCTTCCTCTTTGCAGAGATGAAAGAAAAAATGCTCTTCTGATTCTGAAATATTTTAGTCCACAATAAACACTGAGATATTTACATGCAAAAGCAGGCTTGGGCTTCACTGAATAGCCGACCAGAGCAGTTATAAACACAGCAGGAAAACAGTTTGTTGATAGCACTAGTTAGTTCAGAGGCACTGTGCAATTTAGAAATAAAAGTGTGATTACTCAGTGCTTTATAAAATTCTTTATAAAATTTGCAATAAACAATTACATAGTGATTCACCCACATTTTTAATACCTCTCTACTAAGCACATTATAAGGTTCTATATAATTTAATTTTTCTGAATGGATCATTTGTAATCTGAATACAGCACATTGGGTTTTTGTTCTTAATAAAAGTAGTGCAATCAAACCTAATCACCATATACAAGGGGTGGTATCAATAATAATTTTAGGTCTGGGGTTTTTTTACAATTATTGCATTCAAGCTGAGATCAAAAGGTTAACTCTCAACACGTTCCACAGTTATGCACAATTTCAGTCTATTGACTGAGCTATAGATCAAGGTAGCAGCAGTTTCTCTCTGGCTAAAAAGAAAAGAGTCTTACTTATTTCCTCATCATTGATTAATCCTGAGTGAAATTAATGTTTAATAGCTGCATTGTTCCAGTACATGTCCATTTTGACCTTCTTGTTAAAATAAACATGTAATTTAATGGTATTATCAATATCATTTGCTTGAAGAATCTTCTAGTATTTGGGAAGCAGAAGTGTGCTTCTATTTGCTAGTAATTGTTTCTTGACCTTTACAAAAGCAGTGTTTTGTGCCTATAAGTACAGATTTATTCACAATACATTTACAAATTTCCATTGTTAAACAGGGAGAAAAAAAGACACCTCTAAATATGGAATAAAAAAAAAAAAAAGAATAATGTTTGCATAGTTTGACATGGATTTAATTTTTTATGAATTCCCAAATCATAAGCAGGTGAAAAATCATTTAACATCTCCAGATTTTAAACAAAAGTAGAGAGGTGACCTCCAGCATCTGCTCTTATTTTGCAGCATGGCAGGAATTTTAGGAACTAGAATTGCTTTTCAGCAGCTGGACCCATCACTTCCTCAATGGTGTGATGAAAACAAGTGGAATCTCTCACAGGCATAAAGACTGTGATGCTAAGCTGTGTCATGCTTCCAGGAATGACTAAAATATGGCAATGAGTCTGGAATGTATTTCAAGACATAAGAAACAGCATGATTTTCGAAGGACATAGAGATGGAACTCAAAATGCCTGAGAAGACAGCAGTGAGACAGCCAGTACTGTACCACTTAAAATAAGAATAATCTTGTTCTTAATCACAGATCAGACCAGTCTTTCAGAAAGTGAAGTGTGCAGACTAGATTGCACCAAAACCTGTGGTGATCTAAAACAGGCTCTGTCCATTTCTGAAGTATTATTCTAGCTAAGAAGGAGCCTGCCTCCCTGTCTGTTCAGCTAGCCAAGCACAGGCGGCATCTGGAAATGGAGTTGGATAAAGTTCAGTGATGGATCTACTTTTTCATGAAGTACTGGACTAAGCTTACCAGCACACCTCACATCTCTCCCTAAATGCCTTTGCTCCCTCTCTGAGCTCAGAAGCAGTCACTTTGGGTGGAAAAATGACCAATGGGCACCACAAAGCTGCTAGTCCCAAAATAAGAACAGGATGATGAAACACTGCTGCTGATTTCAACACCTGCAGAAAACTACATTCCAGGTAAGCCACTCCTCTTCCCACACCACCTACGGTAAGGCCAAGATAAATAAATAAATAAATAAATAAATAAATAAATAAATAAATAAAATTTTAAAATTTGAAAATTTAAAAATTTAAAAATTTTAAAAAAAAATTCAAAAAATTAAAAGAAAAGAGAGAATAAGCGTTAATGATTTACTAAAAGCTCAAAGCAGTGGAATAAGACATGCACAATAACAACAGCAATATTAGTGACATTAGTATACAAAAAGAGACGGTGTTTAACCCTTAAAATATATTCAGCACTGGGAATACAGTGAGGATGGCAGATGCTCGCTGTAGCACATGTCGGAGAGGGCTCCCCAAAGGAAACAAAGGCAATACAGGGGAAGCTCCCACGGCCATTGTTGCCCCCCACCAGCTCAAAAGCAATGAACAGCAAGGACAGACAAAGCCCTGGAAGCTGGGTCACAGGACAGGGCTTCACGGAGCCCAGTTTAACCCAGCTGCGTGCGCTGTCCCTTCCGTCAGCCGGCGGCGCTCGGAGGTGTCGCAGCAGCACCGCGGGCGGGGGTGGCACTGCTGCCCCTCCTCAGCACCTCTCCCGCAAAAAGGGCCTGGAGGAAAGGGGGTGGCACAGGGGGGAGCACGGGATGGGCCCCACAGCTCCAGTGCTGGAGACGGCAGGGGCAGACAGCGCATCTCTGCTTCGGTGCCACCGCTTTTCCGGGCAGAGCCACATGCCAGCGGTGCTGGCGGTGGAATAGAATAACAGCTCGGTCAGAGCACCGAGCCCTGCCCTCCTCTCTGTAGCCGGGAGAAACACATTCTCAAACCACCAGAAGCTCAGGTTAATTTTATGCCTGCTAGTTTTGCAATTCCCTCTGACTTACAGGCACTAAGCAATAACGAAACACAAACACTTCCAGAAAATAGTTAGGACAAGTGTTACTTCTGGATTTCTACCCATGTCTGTTTCCAGGGGTACAGTCATAAAAGAACATAACCACCAAAGAGTTTTCATTGTGTGAATAATGCATACTTTATAAACCTTTACTCCTGAAGCATTAGCCACACTTTTAGGAGGTAATTGTGATAGTTCCCATATTACAGCTGGAAAATGATGCATAGTTCCAGTGATTGACTTTGCCAAGGTCAGGAAATGATTTAGTGGTGCAGCTCAAAATAGCTTATTCTAAGTCCTCCGTTGTAACCACTAGTCCCCATTTTCTCCATCAGGAAATTGCCTCTGGGAGGAAAGAAGATTTAAGGATGTGGGAAGAGAATACATACACATTTGGTAGTCAATACTGATGAAATCAGGTAATACTGCTCTACACTGGTTAGAAAACCTGCCGTGCTTATCTAGATGTAATCATCATCTAACGATTATTTCTGGCAGTATCTTACAGTATGTTCTGTCACCTTTCCACTGACAAAGCCTTTATATCTTATTATTGCATTACTTAAAATGTCTGTTGCCAGCCCACCCAGCATGCTTCTTAAATAATTATAAGCTGTACTATGTTTCTGGCAGCAGAGATAAAGAACTCTGCTCCTACCAACAGGAGATTAGCAATCTCGTTCATTAGCAACTGTAAAAAATATTCTGTTATTATGAATTATTTTTTTATTACTCTTATTACTATTGAACAGCAAGCTACATGCATCTGCATGTTAGAGATGGCAGGGCTTCCATGCTCACGGTAAGGCCTGCCCTAAGAGCATTTCAATGGCGGGTGAAAATCCCTGTTTCTTGTCTGTTCAGAAATTTAGAAATCCATCACAGGGGTCTCTCAACACTTAACACCCACGTACTCTTTAAAGAATAGTCTGCTAGATCCAGAGAGCTTCTCACAAAGACACAGGTTTTCATTTCAGTGTGGGAGAGGTGGTTCCCTGCAGAAAAACTGAACTTTGTTTAGTTGTTGGTTTTGTTTGTTTTGGGTTTTGGTTGGTTAGTTGGTTTTGCTGTTCTTTGTTTGTGGTATTGGCAAAATATTTGTTCTAGCAAAATTCAAGCAAAGATGTGAGTTTTCATTTTTCCTTGAAAATTTTGTAACCACTGAGGATGCAAAAGGGGAAGATATACTTTAGAAGGCTTTGTGAAGAAACAATGTGAAGAAAGCCTTCCAATGTTATTACACATAATTGTTACTGAGGGGATTTCCTTTAGTGACAGGATTTTTTTTTGATTCTAGTAGTTTCTGTAGTCCAACCAGCTACAATTTTTAGACATAATGAAAGGACTGACAGGGAGGTAGGGAAAGGTATCTGGGGTGGGATTATTGTGGGATTCATTTAAAAGAAATGGTGGGAGAGTGCTGTTCCCTTTGAGAATGATATTTTGCCTGTGTTGCTTCAGAAGGCTGAGACATTGAAAAACATCTTCTTCTGGCTTCAATATATCCTTAGGCATTTTTCCACATAATGAAACAAGACTGCAATTCTAAAATGTCTAGTTCCTGTGCCCAAAGCAACCTTCAAGCTATTACCTCTCCGCTTTTTCTGTCGTGGGTAGTGGCTCATACCTGCAGGCAGATCACACTGGATTGGCAGGGATAGTGACAATCCTCTGTTGCTGTCCCATCCTTTTTGCTAACTTTGCCTAGCACCATAGGAGGGCCCACTGAGTAGTTCAGGAAACATTTTAGGATGTCAGATACTGACATTGTTGGAAATCATCCAGATCCATGTCTTTAGAAGCATTTATAAATCACATTTATTTGTCATTCCAAAGGGGTTGGTAAGTTAGGGCTGAAGTTTGCAGCAGACAAAGATAGCAACCATTTCATTCAGTCTAGCTAAGTCTGCTGGCGTGATGCTGACGTGAAATGCCTTAAAGTACAGAAATGTTTTGCTGTTGCAATGTAAGGGAGAAAAATACCCTTCTTAGTCAGGATAACAACTGGTAGTAGTCACCTATAGGGTCTGTACACAGTTGTAATTCCATCTCAGGGCTGATCACAGCCATTTCTGAACTAAGAACTGTCATCAAACAAGTCCTAGGGAGAGAATTGAAACCTTGTGTGTGCAGTAAGTGGCCATCTATTATATCAGTGTCATAGGTTTCCCAGACCTCTGCTTCCACTGCCAGATTTCTTTTCACTTCTCAGAAAGACAGAAAAAGGCACATTTGTGTAGTATTATATGACAGTGGATCCCACGAGCTGCCCTCACAGTTAGGCCCTATTTTCACAAATTTCCTTACTGAACCCAGAGCAACAGGGTCTACTAGAAGTAAGAGGCATATTTACAGAGCTGGAAACAGACAAAGCTGGGTCCTTGCCTGCATGGGGAACTATTGGTCACAACATACTTTATGTGGAAAATTTACTGTACACCCACCCATAGGAAACAGTATACATCTACACTTCGAAACATGAAGTTTAGAACAAGAAAAATGTCAGTGTGATTATTGGCTGTTTTCATTCCATAGTAGGTAATAATAGAAATTTCAAACTGAATTTCCAGAAAATGAAAGATGCAATTATACAGAGGAAAACCATATGACATACTGTAATGATTCACTACATCCAAAAAAAATTAATTCATATTAAGGTAGACTGTGCAATCAAGCTTTCTACCTTAATGCATACATCCTAGGCTTTTGAAGGAGGAAGCATTAGATCTGCTGCTGCTCTCTGTGTATTCGAATGGATATGGCACTCAGCAAATTAGCTATTGCAAGTTTTCTACATAGTTTTGTATTTGTCATAATACTGATGTAATAATATGTGGATTTTTTCCCTCTAGGCAGAAATGTATTTTATTTGGTGTTTTCTTTCTAAGAGTAAGAATCTTGATTAAATACACTTCAAAATATTTTGATTATGAGCTTAGGGCAACTGAACCATTCCTCTGCTGAGAGATATCAGTATTAGTCAAGAAACAAAATCTTTCTTTTTGCCCAACTGCCACTTGTACTTTAAAGTATGGCATTTCACTTCTTAACTGAAAAAATACATAAGAAATTACACTTTCAATAGCATTCTTCTTTTTCAAAAAACATTCAAACTTTTTCAAAAGGTTTGGAGACCAAGATAATAACTCCCATACTGTCTAGAAAATAATGTTTTACATATTATCAACAAACAAATAGTCTCACAAACCTCTTCCAATTTCTGATGCGTGTATTTGTTTTCATTATTCAGTTGGACAAACAGAAGCAAGGAGAAAGTACTCCAGTGTCTTGCCCAAAGAAAAGCACATCCAAGGAATCAGGGGCACATATAATCTAGCTTCTGAGTTTTGAGCTTCAGCAGCTTCATTCACTGCTAAAATTTCACACTATGAAATTTTATAACTTTAAATATGTTTGAGAACATAGAACTCTTAGTTATTGAAATGTAAATCAACAGATTTAACAGACCTTGAGGATTATTTCATGGCTACTAATAAGTTATTTAGGATGGTGGTGATTTTGGCTACTGAAGCTGTGGTTGGGGTGATAAGAATGCCTGTTCAAAGTGAACCTCTGAAACAAAGATGCCAAACACACTCAGCAAAGAGAGAGGAAACAGCTGTTTCCCTAAAAACAACCATAAATAAGAAAAAAAACCCTAAAAGCAACCATAAATAAGAGGAAAAAGCCACTGTGGATGCATGTTTTATGGTGGATAACACCTAATCTCAGGGCAGCTTTCTTTGGAAAGAATTGTTATTTGGTTGTTTGCAACATTTTGATTTGATTGATTTCATGGCAGTAAGCATATGAGAGCAAACCCTGTGATACTGCACAGGGCTTTTTATTATTCAGAAATCTGTATTAATATGAGTGTATTAATTTTTACTTTATAAAAAGCACTTGGTTAAGGACAGCTTGTAATGTTTTCAGTAACAGTGAAGACACGTCCAAGTCATCTCATTAGTGCTCTCTATTAAGGGTAACTCATGCAAAATAATGGGTCATTCTGAGCCCATGAGCCTCTAAGCGTGGATCTAGGCATAAGAGGAAGCAAAACACTTAAGGGAATTTCTGCAAGAGAGTCTGTCAGGTTTGCAAGAGTCTGTCAGGTTTAGAAGACTGCTCCATAGAAATAGAATTTTCCAATGTTTTAAAGGAAGAGGAAAAAAGCAGTTGGGAAAACTTAGCTGTGAGGTGATACACGTGGAAAATGGTAGATGTTCCTCATCTTAATTCTGTGTATTGCAAGGTACTGATTCTTTGGTATTTTAAGTAGATTTTCCAATGCAGTGACACATACCTCCTGTACAGTGGGAATCATTCCCATTCTCTTTTTTATCTGAGTAAAATTATCTTACCTTACATGTAGAAATAACTCTATAAACATGTCCTGCTACTGAAAGAAACTCTGTCTCTTTGGAGGGAAGTGAGAAGCTAATAGGGAAAGAGAAATGTGGGACAACTTGTTTCAGTAGCACAGACCCAAGACAACTCACAGTGTTTGTGAACTACTGCTATCAAAATGAATTAGAGTTAGAAAAGTCCTAGAGTTAGAGAACCACGTTTTTTCTAAAATTTTCAATGTAATCAAGATCTTTTTAACTACTTTAAGGACACCTCATAAGTGCATGAATTATGAAGGCAGAGCTAAGGGACAATGAACACCATTTTATGGTAGAACAAGCATGTCACCACCTACTTCAGGAGTGCCAGATGTCAGCTGTCAGAGTATGCAGTCTCTTGTAGGAATGTTTCCACATCATGAACAGCCTGGTCTTAAGTAAGTCGTCAGTAAGTCTCTTCTTGGTTTCCCCATCACCTGCCAAAAGGGAGTGGTAACACCTGCTCACCCCATACTGTGTATTTGCTTCTCTTTAGGATTTCATTAATCAGTTAATGGCTACAAAGCAAACAGGGAATATTAACAAATACATCAATTCAGAAGTGTAAATTGGTGCTTGCTAGTATAGTTTTCTCACTATGCAACACTTTGCCTACTAAAATCTGTCACCTGATGCTATTACAGCTGATAATTTAGTCAATCTCTCCAGGAGTGTTTTAGTGTTTTATACAGGCTCTCCTTGGGAGACTTTTCATGCTGAATACATTTAGAATGCTACTGATAAGGTATTTTTTAATCTATTTCCTATGTAATCCTCAAGTCACTCTGAAGTGTCTGCTTTAACCTTGAAGAAGATACCAACTTGGGCCTTAGGTTTTCTGTTATTAATTTTTCCCTCATGTTAGGAAGTTAATCAAAATAACACATTGTCACCAAACGAATTTCCTTCTGCTGTTACCTTGGGGGCAGCAAACAAACAAAAAATGATGATTAGTTCTGTTACTTTTTATAAAATCTTTCTGCATTCTGTGGTAGATACATTAGACACCAACAATTACATCTTCTGGCTACAAGGCCTGCACACTGGATTCTTGAGTCATTCCAACTTTCTCTGATATCCAGAAAAACACACATAATTAAGCCCCACAAGTAGTAGCAGTTTACTCAGAGGAGACTGATTAAGTCCACTTTAGAATTAGGAACAAAAAGACTGAGCATTTAGAAATCCTTTACGAAGGACGATAGCTGAACTCTGGTCTAAATATAGAGTCAGAATCTTTCTTATCACATTTGGTTTTGCTTTTTATGTGCTTAGAAATTGTCTCCTAGATTAGGAATGCAAAATCCATGAACAGTTTGAGTGTTTGCACGGTAAACTGTCAAGCCTTGTCAAGACTTTATACTTTGTTAATGAAGCAAAATAAAGAATAAGTTGAAAGGGGTTCTAGAAGGTAAAATTACTTAAGTAATGTTCATAGAGTGCAAAGTATTTTGTGACAGTATATTCTTAAAGTGAAGCTGCTCTCATTTTAAATCTCACCTTCTTGTCAGCTGAGATGACATAGCTTAAGACTCACTGGGACTCACTGAGAGAGTATGTCTCCTGATATAAAGTGTTTTTGTGGGGGTTTTTTTGTCAGATAATTTTTTTTTCATTGCATTGCCCTTGAAAGAGCTGGTTTTATGCAACAAAGAAGCAAAGAACAAACAGATGGTGCTATTTATAAATACAGAATCAAAGACTAAAATAACAGTTGTGGTTGTAAGGCACGGCTGGAGATTGTTTAGTCCTATCTCTCTGCTAAAGCAGGCTCACCTAAAGCAAGTTGCACAGGTTTGCTTCCAGGTGACTTTTGAATATATCCAGAGATGGAGATTCCACATTCTCTCTCTCAGCTGCATGTTCCAGTGCTTTGTCACCCTCAAAGTAAAGATGTTTTTCCTCACACACAAATGGAACTTCCTCAATTTCTGTTTGTGACCGTTGCCTTTCTTCTGTCCCTGTTTGGCACCACTGAGGTCCTGGCCTCATCTTCTTGACACCCTCACTTCAGACACTTGTATACATTGATATATATATATATGTATACCTCTCAGCTGACTCTTCTTGAGGTTGAACAGGCCCAACCCTCACACTTTTCCCATGAGTTAGGTGTTCCTGTTGCCTTTCACTGAAAGCACTGCAGCAGCTCCATGTATCTCTTGTCCTGAGAACTGGACACAGCACTCCAGATGTGCCTCACCAGGGCTGAGTAGAGGAGCAGAATCACCTCCCTTCACCTGCTGGCCATGCTTTTTGTAATGTACCCCAAGAGACTGCTGGCCTTCTTGGCCACAAGGAAGAGCACACTTTGGGCTCTTGGACAACTTGTTATCCATCAGGACCCCCAAGCCTTTTGTTCTGCAAAAAACACAAAAAAAACCCACCAAAAAATCCCAAACAAGTATATATATATATATATATGCAACCACTATGGTCTGAGGAAGCTGGAAGTCGGGGTCTGGATGAATAGAAGAGGAAGGGGTGACTTTGGTTTAAAATTAATAGATTCAAAAACTTGAAACATTTCAAGGCTGTCGTGCTAGAGCCAGAAAACCTCATATTGTTGGTCAGCAGCTTAGAACTTCACATAAAAGCAAAACATCGCTTTTCAAACCTCTTCAATTATGCTTTCTACTGCTCTGCAGCACCCAGGGTTTTTTCTAACCCCAGTTCTACTCCTATCTTCTCTCTCCATCCTACCATTAAATATTTCATTCCTCTATTCACAGACTGAATTTTCTGTTCTTTTTTTTAAAAAAAAACATTTTCTTTCTCTTTATTATGAATTTTATGTGCCCTTCTGGCAGTAAAATTCCCTTTTCTCTAGTCACATGACTATGGCCATTAAAAATCATATGTTCCTGAGGAGATAATGTACTTTTATTGTTTTAGCATGAAAATATCAATTGTACCTCAGGTACACAATACAATCTGCTCAATAGTTTGAAGCCAAAAGACCTTGTTTTCAGGTATTCAGTGCTATTACACAGATTACCTTCTGCTTCTGTTGTTGTTTGTGTTGATTGGCCTCATCTGTCTAAATTGCAAGTATGGCTATAAAGTTCCTGGGGAAGCCTGTCCATATCCTAATAAAATAGAATTTATTAACAGATATCAAAAAGACTCTTCCTAGAAAATCGGAGGATTTTCTATCCTATTTCTATCTATTTCTATCCTATTTCTATCCTATTTTCTATCTATTTTCTATGGGTTGAATTAGTTAGCATTTTGTGCACACCCTGCCACATGGTCAGTGTTCCAGACCCCACTGATGAGTCTCATTACCTCACAACCTTCTTATCAACTGTCTTTTGTGTCTTTGGGCAACTTCCTCTCTTTTCTTGCTACTAGTCTTATTTCAGAAACCTCTTTTGTAAAAACAAACAAAACAGAGCCAAACAAAACCAAAAACTCAAAACAGAAGACTGAACTCATTTTGGCGAAAATAAATAATTACAACAGTGTAACTACATTGATCTGGGCAGAGAAGAATCAAGCATAGGCGCTCAGTGTACTGTTATCTATATTACTCTGCTTCTTGTGTTGCTGTCAGTTTTCTTTTGCCAATTTATGTGGAATGTTTATCTTTTCAGACTATGGATAAATTTATTGTTCATGTTCAACCCACTACTTTATTAAAATATTTTTTTTCCTAAAATGTAAGCCTGTGACTCACTGTGACTCATCCATTGAGGCTGCTACAATACTTTGGAATTAGATTGGGTGTTAGCACGGGGATATAGCAAGGACAGTTGAATTCAAGTGTCACAAACAAAAAGTATCATATGCATATGGCTGTGGTCAAAGCAAACAGGAAATGGCTAGGCACTGAGATTACACTGGGGGGACCAAACTCTCTCTTTAGACACAAAATTGCCCACCAGAGATCTGAAGGTTTGTGGTAGACGTTTGACACTCCTCAAGCTATTTTCTGCTCTGTTTCTCAAAAGAGCCCTACTGGCTTTTTCTGATGCCAAAGGCATATGATGTAGTACAGTCGTTCACTCAGATTCTCAGCAGTCATTGTGTCTTTGTAAATTATCTTTCCTCTTCTCTGGGACAGATTTATCCAGAATTTGCTCTTCACTGTTGATAATATATGATTATATATTTTGTATACGGACAAGCAATATGCCTTTGGTAATAGTAAAGTTTAACATTAAATTCTAAAATTATATTAGTTATAAAATTCATCCATTGGGGATTTACACATTATTTTGACCATAGCTCTGCACAAATCTGTTGACTTTTCCTTTATACTTTCTCATTATATAAATTTTATTTCCTTAATTATTAATATTTTTTAGAACTTTTTTATTTTATAATTGTTCCTTGTTCATTTATTTTATTTATATCAACTGGTGATAGCAGAACAAAACAAACTGGGTAAGTTATATTGTCAATGGCTTTTGATTCAGGATGAGGAAGAAGGTGCTTCCTTTAATGAGAATAACTCCACTCAGAAGGAGACAGGGAGACAGATTGCAACACCAGGAGGGAAAAGAGATGTCAGTTTAGCACAGGAGGTAAATGAAATATTTCACTTGACTACTGGTAAGACAGTTTACATGTATGGTTCTGGGATTAATAGAGCATAATTGCAGACAAATTTGTACTTACTAGTCCCCAAAAATTCACTTTGTTTTTGGACATCCTGTTCTGCTGAGACCCAGTTTTCTAAAATGCTGGACAGTGAGGGATGCAGACAGAATTGTTCTGTTAGGTGTATAGGTACAGTTTTATAAGTATTTCTAGATTTTTTATTGAGTCTCTGTATATAATCATACATGTCTGTTAATGCCAACAGATGTGTGTGTGTGTGTGTCATGTTTGCATTTTCATACTTTGGAAATAATCTATGATACTTTGTTTTTTGTCCTGTTTATTTCCTTTTTAGTGTCTTGGAACCTTCTCTTCTAGGAGACAACCAAAATCATCTTCTTAAGAGACTGTGCCTTGTGATGTTTTACACCAGAATTCACTTTGGCCAACCTCCAAACATGAAAGTAATCTCTGTTTCACATTGTACATGCCCAATATCCATTCAACTGCTGTCACTGTTGCTCCACATAATGGAACCACATCACATTTCCTTCACTCCTGTGGTTTCACTTTCAACATGACTTTGGAATCTTTTTGATATATGATTATACCTCATATATGGGTAGCCATGTAAGTAATAAGTACCAACAAACATGACAAGTGCACAGCCAGCTGTCACCATCCCAGACAAATGTTCCAGACATTTATATCACACAGAAATTGAAAATAAAAGGTAGTATGTGCACCATTAGACAGCCCAATCATACATGCAATTAATGCAGATTTTTCTGAGACTAAAGTTGTGGCCCTAAACCATGATCAGTGCCTAATGCAGCAGTAGGTAATTTGTCATGTGATGCAGCATCGCTTGTAGTGTAGATTATTCCCATTCTACCTGGTTAAATCTCATTTACCCATACAAATGCTGTTCATCCAGAAAATGCAAAACTGTTTTACTCATTTACATGAACACACAGCAAAATGGTGCAGGCAAGCAGATGCAGAGCACCTCCAGAGAGCCTACAACCATACAGCACACAAGGCATGCTCATCCAGGAATGACAGACACACTCCACCTGCAGGCAAAGAACTGACATTTTTACAAACTTCTGAAAGACTCATACTCCTCAGTTCATAGCTCTGCTAAATGGGTTGCTGCAGACATATGTTAAAATCCAAATCCATTTATTATCTCATGCATATATTTTTCATTAAAAGGTGCTTTGTGGATGAAGGGGGCTATTCATGTATTCATGTGTCTCCCTCAGTTTTTTGATTTGGTTTCTTTTTTCAAACTTTCCCAATTTATTTTTGATTGTTTTCTATTCCTTGGAGGCCAAAATGCAACATGTAAACATGCTTTTAAAAAGGTGAATCAACTCAACTGTCAAATACAATAAGGTCAGCTACCGCAATCACATCACTTAACACTATAAAGATAAAAGACAATGATGTCCCATATTTCTGCTATTTTCAGAGATTCTCTGAGTTGAAAATTAAGGATAATTTACTGCAGTGCTTATAATCCAAACCAAGATTCAGAAAATGGACCTCACACAATGTTTTTTCTATCCAGTTTATTTATTCTGTATCCTATAGCCATTAATACACTCTAAACTCCAGGGAAGTGAAGGCACAAATGTAGAGTTATTTTCCTTACCTTGTTTTCAGGGAAAAGCTGAATTTCAATTGATCATAAGGTAGTGTAGTTTGCTATTGTGGAACTGCTTCTTACATTTTCACATGGTTTGGTGCTTGGCTTGCCTGCAGATATGGCACATATTGAGGGTCTGCTGGAAGGGGGGCCCACTAGGAAGCACCATCTCCAGTAGGAAAAGCTCATCCTCAGGTTCATCACAGCTCAAAAGATGGCTCTGACAACTGCAACTCCATGAGGACTGCAGCCCTGATGTGTGACTGGCAATGTCCCACCCCAGGGATGGATAGCTGTAATTCCCTTACAGGTGAAATGATTCATGCAGTCTCAATATGACTGCTCAGTCCCTGCTAGTAAACCTGGGCAAGCAATTAAGGAAAATAAGAACAGTGGGAACTTACAAGTATTGTGGGAAAGGGTTTTGATAAAATGGAGATGGATTAATTTCAGGTTATTAAAAATAATTATTTAATTTTCAAAGTTAATATTTCATTAAAGAAAAAGATTGGTTTATTTTTTTGTTTCTAAAAATCTAATATTAAATATTTTTTTGTTTTTTCACTTTTTGCTTTGCGTTTCCCAAAATAAATTATTTAGGATTAAATCCCCTCCACTTCAGATATTGAACAATATACGTTGAATCCTAAGCCTATAAGCATACTTATCCTGTACTTAGGATTCATGAATAAAGGAGGTAGTCTTCACCAAAAAAACAAAAGAAATTACTTTTGAATATCATAGGGCAGGTTTCATCTAAGTCCAGAGAAACCAACACTTTGAATAACTAATTGAGAAGATAATGGCTTATTCCCTAGAGTTCCCTGTTTCTTTCTCAACTTTCTATGAAGGGAGACTAGAATGACCCCCTTACTCTCAAACATGGAACTCTTGACATCTGTATAAGCACAGGTGTTTACTGCTCCTCAAGATTTCAGTACTCTGCTCCAGATTCTCTAAGGCATACATTATTTACTGAATTTACTTTGCTCCCTGTACTGTATTTCACTTTAGTCAAAACATTTTCTCTGGTGAGGTCATTTTCTCATCTGATGCACTGCAGCATTAAACATCTGCCTAAGTCAAACCTTGTGAATATTCTACATGAGCCCAAGAACTTTGCTACATAACATTTACATTTGCAAGTTCTTTGCTGAATGTAGTTCATAGCATGGATCTTATTAAGAAAACAGTCCAGACAGTTCACATGTTGCTTGTGTATGCTTTATTCAGTTCCTGCTCTGAGATTTTTTATTAACAATGCCCCATTTGTATTTCCCAGTCCTATAGTGGTTATTTATCTATTAAGGACTCTAAATAAAGCCAGCCATAGATTTTATTTGAGAATTAAGCATCCAGTTGAGTTTTGTAAAAAATATTTTATTAAAATTATCATAAACTGGTTTTAATTTGCTCTTTCTGTTTAAGTGATACTCCTAATTTCAGTGGTTTTAGTTCTAATTTGTAGGAATGTGAGGTATATGAAAAGAATAAGATGTGAATTATTATATGGCAGTTTGGAAATTGAATTAATTTTTTACCATAAAAGAATTTCCACCAGTCATTTGGAGCTGATTATTATGTATATTCCTTCAAAAAAAATTTAGAATGTTTACAAGAAATAATCAACATTACAGAATTATGTTCAATCCTTGGGAAATTGGTATTTTCACACCAGTGCAATTGAGTTCAGGTAGCAAAAACCCCACCTCCTCTTCTACATTTGTTTCTGGTGTCTTAATAGCAGACGACTTGATAAAGAATTGTACAGAAAGAGATCAGATGCTGTAGAGAATCCATACTATAACAGTTGGATTGTTTAAGAGAACATAGAGTAGGGCTGAATAATTATGCAAAAGATAAATCATCTAGCCATGTAATTAATTTGGAATTACAATGACAATAAAGGTACAGTTAAATTCTTATTGATACATTAAAATTGTGATAAATGTTAATATATTTAATTGGTATTTAACAAGATAGCTGTAGCAAGTTAATTAGATATCCATTTACATACTTCATAAATGTCAGCATTTTTAACAATTCAGCCCACATTTAGAATACAGCCTTGAGTATTCCTGGATACAATAGGTGTGATAAGTAACACTGGCTCCATTTCCCTTCTGATCTTTTTATCATGGGCGGGATGAAATTAGAAATAAATTTTCTTTCCCTTTCCCCTTGTTTTTCCCATAAACTATCAGGACCTCATAAATACAAGGACAAACTAGACACTAATAGCTTCTGGACAATTTTGGTGTTAATACGTCTGTGCCTTCCCTTCACATCTCTAAATTATTGTTAATATTCAAGCTGACTATTTACAAATGAAAGAGATCTATGTTCACCATGATTATAACATGATAAATTTGTGAACTGATGGTGCTAGAAAGTACAGAAGAATTAAACCCAGAAGCTCTGCCAGCCTTTAACTAACTACCACACATAAAATGCAAGAAAGTAAAAAGTTATGTGTGGGAACTTAAGAGTCACTTTAAAAAGCCATCTGCAAGCAGAAAATGTCAAAATAGTTTGTCAAGTAAGTTTATAACACTTCTTCATTATCTTAATCATAAGGATGCATAAAAATGGCTGTGAAGATAAGCAGATCTGCTCTCTCTCCCCCAACCCTGAGCTTTTTTCTCCCCAGACATTAAGATAAAAGGAGACTGGTGAGGCTTTTTAAGATACCCTTAAATGAAGAGTGATGATGGTTCCCTTAGATTTGCTTTGAAGAACATGTTATATAATGCCTGCATTACAATGACAGAGATAGAGACACTTGGATGGGAAGAGCTGGAGATCGAACAGGAGACAAGGAACAGAGGAAGGATAAGTTGGGTGAAAATTCTTGATTAGTCCCAGGCATTTTCTTCTGATTTGTTCTCATGTGACCTAATTGGAGAATATTTCCTGACAGAGATGTTCGATATCATGGGCAGGATTTCCAGATCTATTTGAGATTTTATTTAAAAGATAACTAAAAATATTAAAATGGTATGCAAAGTCTGCATGTTCCAAATTTTTTTATTTATTCAGGCATTCTATGTAAGACAATCACAGCATGCTTTCATTATGTTTTCTGGTCTGCTCCTGGGAAGACAGTGCTCTCCCAGCCACAGGAGAGCACTGGGCTACTTTCCAGAGTTTCCAGGAGGTAGACTATTGAAGTCATTCTTCTACTTGGCTAGCAGTTAATATTGAGTAGCACTGAGGAGCAGGGGATTAAAATGTTTTACTTGGGGATGCAGAAGTTTTACCAAAGTCTTCAGTAAAGCCCATATATTTTCTAAGAATTTCAGTAGTTTCTAATGGTTTTAGCACATAGACTGTCTTGCACCTATTTGTAGCCCGAAAGCAAGAGTACAGGATTTATGATACTATTAGGACAAAGCACCACACAAATAAAACAAACAAGAAATATTAATAAAAAATATTAATCTCAGTAGTATTTTTAAGAGCAAAGAACATTATAATATTCTACTGAAAGTCTCCCAGAATTTGTTCAGTTTTGCAAGTATTTCTAAACTCAGATAAACAGAATTCCACCATGGTAACATGCTGGCAGATGGTATGCTGACTGTGTTCTTATTTTCTGCTTCCTTCTCAGCCAGGTTTTAGTCCTTAGTGACTGAATGGCTCTTTCATCACTTCCCTCTTGAAAGCTTTCAACACGTATGCAAGTTGAAATTTATACAATTTCACCTGATATTTCTTGTATATTTTCCCACTGCTAGGCTTACTCAAATAAAAATGACGATTCAATTTGGATTTGAAGCATTCACTACATCCTTCTTCTACTAAACCAAAAATTTAAGCGAATGAACACCATTCTTTCCACTAACTGTGTTGTAATAACACCAGTGCTGATTCCTGTTAATCTTTCATTGATGGTTCCTTCAGGTTCATAACAATTTTTTATGTACTTTGACATAGTTCCCTAGATTCTAAGATCATCTTGATGTCAGAGAATTATAGAAATTATCATTAGAGTTTTACAAAGTAAGCCAAATTTCACTTCCATCTGCAAGTCTATAAATCTGAACAATAGGTCATTTGTTATTTGGCTACTGATGTGTGGCTTTAGTCCAAATTAGAGCCAATGCAATGGAGGGCAGAACTATCCCTTAAAACACATTCTAAGCAATCAAGAATTAAATGTACTAATAAAGATTATTTTTGTGAATAACTGTACCCGTTATATTTTTTAGGTCAATGTGAAAAACAGTAAAATCAATGAAACTTAAATATGCTTTTTTTTTTTTTTTTTTTTTTTTTTTTTTTTTTTTTTTTCCAGAAGAAACACTTAAAAATTTCTAGGATAAAAAGGATTGTTTAGACTTACTAAAAATCCCTTAGTACATATTAAAGAAAATAAATGTGGACACTGCAATTTATATCCAATTAATAAGAGTGTCATAAAAATATCCATTTGAATTCTTTAATCCATGGTCACATTTAAAAGACCTGTGATCAGTGCAAGTATCAATTAGACAATGATCTGCATGAGAAAGGGACATTTTCAGCTTTATATTTTTCAGGCAGCCATGGTTATGTGCTGTGGCCATGATACTTGAACAAGTCTAATGCTTGCAGGAAAGTATTGGAACTCAAATGCATAAATTTTTCAGTATAGGCAGAAGTTATTTTTACACTATTTCAGAAGTCATTTGCCATTTAAAATTGTATGCAGCCATAGTGGCAATTTCATGCATTTAAAAATAAATAAAACTTTAAAAAGCATGTCTGTAGACCTAGCTATATATTTTGTCTTTTTAAGACAATAGAACCCCATGATATTGTCAATGGAGTTGATGTTTGAGTTAGCTATATATTTCTCTGTACTTTAGGAACACTCAGTCCTTTAAATTAAGAGGTTTTTGCTAAATTCAGACCACAAGAAACACAGATTACCTATTTAGGAAGGATAGTTTGTGCATGTATCCTGAGTTTAATCTTCATAAGGACTAAAACCCCTTCTTAAATGAAGTCGTGCAAGTTGTTCAGATTCTTGCTACCCATCATTCAGGACCTGCAGGGAGACTCTGTGCTCCTGTTACAAGTGTTTAGAAATGTATTGATTGGCAATACAGGTAGCATGACTCCAGTATTTGTAGATTGTGTCTGTGTGGTTTCATAACTGTTAAATTACAGAGCTGAAATTTGACTGCTACCTTCCAAACTCGAGTTCTGGTTGATTGTCTTGTAGCTTAGATTGTCCAATAGACTCAGGAGCCAGGTAATAATCTAGCAGATGTGCACACAGGAGAAAGATTTCAAAGACTTCATCTGCTTATAAATATGAAGAATCAACATTTTTGTTCCTGGTCACATGTAAATTAGCAGAAATTATTATTTCCTGGGATACTTATCTAGGACATTCAGTGATCCTAAATACTTCACTGAATACACCGAGTAAATCCCTTGAAAAGTTAACTTGTATTTCTGTTATCCTGTGTGACAGGAAAAAAGAGATTACAACCCAGGTGCTGTATGCTTTCTCTCTCATCAGTCGAGGAAGATCAGCATTTTAAGAACGGGGTTACATTTTGGGGAAGCAGATTGGCTTGCTGGGGTGCCTCACTCTGCTAATAATATAGGCTGTTAACAGCAAACCCACATTCCAAGTAAAGAGCTTATTCTAACAAAGTTTTTGCCTCCACTTCATTTTTCCACATTCATGGCCCACAGGTGTAGGCCAAAGCATACATTTTGCCACACCTTTCTAAAATATAATTACAAACGCTTCAGAATTCCTTCAGAGAACAAACTTCTGGTCATCATCTGGAAGATACATCGTAGTCAGCTTGTGCTAGTGGTCAAGATTCAGAAGTATCATTGTTGAGGGCTGGTTAAAAGAAGCATTTACAATTCTAGGAGATTTCAGAGACAGTTGAAATTAGCCAGGGTTCTGATGTGGTGTGGTTGTCATAAAAGCTTTCCCTAAATACATTTTTCCTCTCAGCAAAAAATAGCTGCACAGAAATATTGAGAAAGTTTCCTCTGAACATATTAATTTAAAAAAGACATTTTATTTTTTTTAATTTGATGACTTGTGTGTTAGAGGAACTTTGTTTTCTTCCAACCAGGCTCCTTAATCCCTGTTATGCAACTTCTGTGTTTAGTTTAGAAAAGGTATTCTTGTGAGAGAGGGTATAATACCCCTAAGAACTATTGCTCCTTTAAAGTTCAGCTCAGTTTTTACCCATCTACTTTAATTGCTATTTTTTTGTAATCTGTTAATAGATTTTTATTTACCATTATTCAATTCACAACATATTACTAAGTAGAGAGAATCATCCCCTTTCCACCCCTAACTGGTGAGTGGAACTTTTGATCTGGTGCCATCAGCATACTTTGAAACCAGGTGGTATTAAACCAATTAAATCTTTTAAATTGATTTTTGCATTTTATTCAGTCAGGGAAATTCATTGATGTTCATTTTGGAAATGAGATAACAATGACTTTTGAAACAATGCCAGCTCACAAAATGTAAAGTCAATATCAATTCATTAGCAAATTAATGGGACTGATTTTATTGTAAATAACTAACAACTGTGCAGTTGGCAGGTCTGAGTTAGTAGTTATTCAGAACATCACATGCAATTTCTGAAAGTAATGGAAGAGTTCAGAAATAGACTTTTTAATCAAGAGTTTTGTACTGCCTTTGGGAGTTAAATATTTTTCACCTTAAAAAGTGTGTTGCAATGACCTTATGGTCAACTTATGGTGCGACTAGAAAAGTTTATGTTACACTTAGTCTGTGTCTTTAAAGACAGGCCTAAATACTTGTGTGAGCAATCACATTTCAGATTGAAAAAAAACCAACAAAATTGAAATAGTTTCAGTTTGGTGTTAAACAATTTGTCTTCACTTTTTTTCATGCAGGAAAGGAAATATCTTGAAGTTAAATGTTGAAAGGAACTGTGGGTTTTCTTAAGTGGATAAATCATGGTTTAGTCTGAGCTTTTTATGTTTCTTTTGTAAATAAATACTTTGTTCTCCTTATTAAACTGAAGTACTGTTGGAATTGAAACATCGTTTTGGAATGGTAAGTGTAAGCTCCTAGCATTTTTATTGTTTTCCACCCATTTTTTTAGCTTAAACACTATGAAAAATTCAAAATGAGTTTGTGAATTGTTTCGGGCAGATGCATTTTTCACTGAGAAAAGCTTTTGCCTGAAGAGTTTCCCCTGTCTACAGTCCTGAATAATGCATTGCAGGTAGCTTTGCCCATGAGATCTATAGGCAATTGTACATTTTACAGATGTTCCTCAGGATATAATATCTCCAAATTCCTCTTCAGAGCAAAATCCCACCTTAGTCCTTAAGAAGCTCTACATGTTCTGTATCACCACCACGTGTAGGTGCTGACCTGGGGGATAACTAAAACAAAGGCTCCTTCTCTTTCCTAGTGCTTCTAACCACTTTTTCAGTGAAACCCTTTAGCCTTCAAGCCTAATCAAATGCTTGTCCCTCCAGCATGATATATTGTTATAAGAACCTGATTCTGTTTAACTTCTCTCCTAAAAGTGTTAGAAAGTAGTCAAAAGGGAGAAAATCTGTGTCAGGACTGTATTTTTTGTTTGTTTGTTTTGCTTTTGTTTGTTTTGTTTAGTTTTTTAGTGGGTTTTTGTTTATGTTTTTGTTTTTGTTTTTGTTTTTGCTTGTTTGTTTTGTCATATGGTCATATGTGAGGTCTCAAAACCTCTTTCTTATCCAAGTCTGGTCAGTCCTGTAGCATCCACTACTGTACTTTAGTTTGGCCCAGTCACCATCTATGAAATATTGTTTAGGTTTGTCACTTCTATAATCTGTGTCTCCTCTTTATTTTGACTGCACACAAGTGAAGGCATAATTTAACTTTTTGATTTTGCCTCAACATTTAAATGCCATGTGTTCTTCTGCAGCATTTCTGGTATTATAAAGAAAGCACAGAACTTCTGGAAAACCTAAATGCATTGAAAATATTGTATTTAGATAAGTTATTTTTCTGGTTGTTCCATATGTCAGTAGAACTCACCAACTGAAATATTTGCAGGACTAAAATTTTTTATGTCTATTAGAATTTGGAAAAGAATAAGGTAGTCATTGATATTTTGCATTCTTACATTTACCAAATTTCTGTTCTTAAACAGAAATAAAGTATCTATTCAGTTCTTAGTACCAAACCTTCTTACTTACTAGGACCTTAAAAAATAGTTTTTGGGCTCAAATTTCTTTTAGCAGATTCTAGAGAGCTCAATAGGTGAGGTTAACCTTAAAACAAACATAGAACCCAGATCCTCACAAGCATTTAGATTCTTACGTCCATGTTGAAATATTTTCTAAGAAATGAGCCTTGAAGGATACCTTGACTTCTAAATAAAGCAGAACATGACATACACTCTCCTTTGTTTAGAAATGGTGCTGTAAAAGTGTGTTGAGATCTGATGGGCTACAGGCAAGTCAAGATTTTCCAGGCCCACCAGGGATATTGACTTTCTGAAGCTGTCTAGATGATGTGAGCTACTTCCAGCAATTCAATCTACTCCATTCAGAGCATAGCCAGTTTATAAAGGCACGCAATTTGTGGAGGACTGTTTCAGGGTCACTCTGCTACAGCCCTCTTGACACAGCCAAAGGAAAGTCCTGAATAGAAGATGAGAAATCTGATTGCTGATTAGCTTCAGTATTATTTCAATCAATTCCCAGAAGGAAGTTAGCAATCTTCCCAGCATTCAACAAATGATTGCTATTAAAGGGCCATTATGATGGGAACACTCAATTCAGAGAGGTTAGGTTTTGGGGTGGTTTTTTTTTTGAGGATTTTTTTGTTTGTTTGTTTGTTTTATTTTTTGTTTTTGATAAATCTGGGATTTTGAGGAGGGTTTTTCTGTTGGGTTTTTTGTTCTTTTTTTATCAGCTTGAATTCTATTTTAGGACTTCTTGATTACAGGACTGTTTTTACTGAATTTATGATTTTTTCATTCACATTTACTATGGGCAAGCTGCATGGATTATTTAAAACTAAATACTCAGAGGAATTTTCTCAAAGGCATTCCTTCTCCCACAGATAAAGTCCTGCAAAATTCCATTGATTAATGAACATTTTTTTATTTCTTTTGAAGCTAAACAGATCAAAAGGTTATTATATCTATTTTCATAATAAACAGAAAATATCTTTAAGTGGGCCTACCCTGAAAAGTCTAGGTGCTCCTCACCATCTAAATACACAAAGAAACAAAAGCTTCCTTCACTGTGATTCAAAATTAAAGTTTTCTCTTTTTTTTTAACATGATAAAAGTGAATTAAAGAAGGATGGAATAACCATCAGATATGGAACATATTGACAGGATGAGGGATAATGTTTTTAAATTTAGGGAAGATCCATTTAGATTAAATATATGGAAAAGGTCTTTTGGTGATGAAAAAAGTACTGGAACAGGTTTCCCAGAGAAGTGTGTCCCATTCCTGGAGCTATTCAAGGTCAGGTTTAATGGGGCTATGAGAAACTTGATCTAGTTTAAAATGTCCCTGACCATTGCAAGGGGGTTGGACTAGATGACCTGTAAAGGGCCCTTCCAATCCAAACAATTCTATGATTCTATAAAAGCAGTAGAGGAAGCAAGTATCCTGATTTTCTCTTTAATTTTTAGGAAAATATTTAATATTTTGATCTTGTTTTTCTTCCCCCAGAACAGTGGAGAGCTATTACCTTCCTTCCAGGAGTATGAGGAAGATTAACACATTAATATATCAATACACTAAGACATTAAAAAAATGTGGTAGTATAAGAAACATAAATATCTTACATGATTACAAAGATTTACAACTTCAAAAGTATAAAGAAACCTACTAAAAATGCAGATGCATTCATGTATGCATATTCTTAAAAATGTTAACTTGAACTGATGCTTTGAGAAGGCCAACCTAGAACAGAGGCTAGACAGAATTAGGAATAAAGTAGGTATTTATTAAAAGGCCTTAAAGGACACACCTTGGGCCATACAAGAGCCTGGTCAGGGCTACACCCAAGATGGACCCAAAAATGTTTAGAAAAAATGATGACTGGTCACTTGGTCTCACACTTTTATAAGTTTTGGTCCATTTCCATATTGGAAATGTTAATTGTTAATTGTCCAATTATAGCTTTAGGTTATGAAGGTTATGAAGTCCCATCCTCCTTGTTTTTTCTCTTCAATTCACTGTGGTTTATACTTTTTGGGCCAGGAGCTTGTAATAGTTGTCCTTGGTCTCAAGCTGGAAAAAGATTGTTTTTTCTACCTACCCTGTGAAGAGAACCTACCAACACTTAATATGAAGCTCAGAGTTACACACTAAAGCAGCACAGAATCTGAAAATATGAACACTAAAACTTAAGACATCAATACATTTCAATACTCAGTTCCTTCTAGCTGCTACTGCATCAGATTCACATATTCCAGAAGTAAAAAGCTGGCCTTTCTCACTATCAGTGTTTCAGGTCTGGTCAGATGGCATCTGAATATCTATCACACTTGTGATGAATCTAAAATCACTGCTGGTATTGTAGACCCCCCAGGTGAAACACAGCAAATGATTCCATCAATGATGTCTGTAGCAACACCAATGTGTGTAAGGGTTCTGAACTACAAAAAAATTACCTAAATCATTCTTGCCAGTACAGGGATTAACTCTGACTTGAAATATGGAAGCAAATTATATTGGGCTAGAAATTACTCTTCTTCTGTTACTTCTCTGTTTTCAATTTTATTGCATTTAGAAAGACATAAAAGTATATGGTCAAACAAAGAAAGTCAAGAGCATGTTGCATGGGGAGAAGGAGTTTAAGGGGAGCTGCAGTATAAATGTTAATGTAATACAGAAGAGTTACACTCAGAATTAAGTATCACCAGGTATAAATGCCATCACTGAGCTTTACTGCCTTTTGAAGGTAGTGGAGAAGAAATGCTGCTCTGGGCGTGTATGCAAACTCTGCAGAGGCTTGGCCAACTCTAGGTATTGTCAAAAGGGACATTTGGGAGCTAAAAGTCCATTTTAGCAGTGGAAAGATCAGCATGATGAGATTTTAATCACATCCAAAAACCAGGCAAGTTTTGAGGAACTAAATTACAGACTTAAGTGTCCAGAATGGCAACCTTAAGGATATTCTCTGCTTCTGTTCAGGCAAATGTACATTTTAATTGACAACTATCTGGAGCTTTCTGGGAGAAATTAAAGTACAGCTACAAGTTACAGTAGTTACAATAGTTTCACTACTACTCCATCCTATAGTCATAGAGCCATTACTTTGTCAGTTTAGCTCCAAAAATCTTTCTGTTTCAGTCTTTTCATCTGGCATATAAATAAAAAAAGTTTTACTGGTAAGATCATAAGGAAGTTTGAGTTATTCATATCTGCACAGTCTAGTTAGACTCTAAGAATAAAACCACTAAAAATGTTCCATAAATTTATAGTACATATAAAAATATTATAATGTGATCCTTTTACGAATAGACTTACACACTGTTATGGTAAAAGTATCATTTAGCAGCCACATTTAACAGCTAACAGAAAAATGTTTCCCTCAGCCTTGTACTCAGGTTTGTGCAAAACACACACAAAATGCAGATATCAAAGCTTTGGGTTCTCTGGTTCAAATGAAAGAGAGTATGTTTCTGTGTTCAGAGATATTTTCCATTCTAGAACTTTGCATTACAAATACTTGTTTCATCTGTAACTGTCAGAAGTCTACGTATTGGGAGCACCATGAACAAGTCAGCAAATGAGAAGACAAAATCTTTCCTTGTTGCTAGTTCAGGTGAGGAATTCCACTAAAAGAAAATTTTTGGAAGGTATTGAAGGTTAATCATGAATTACGCAGAAAATGATCCAAAAATAAGAATAAAATCACAATTAAAAGTACAATTGAGTAGTATGCTCAAACCATTTGAATATCACAGAACCTGGTTAGTTATTGTCATTTTTGTTGAAATGTTTGTTTGTGAAACAAGAAACCACTACAGTGGCTTTGGATTACAGACGTGGATTAAACAAAAATGTCATAAGCAAGGGTGGAGGAGAATGAGAGCTGTATCTTCTGTATTTTGTTGTTTCTGCTTTCACTTCCAATTATGCCACCACAGTTTTAAACTGCTCAATATTGTTATTATTCATTAGTACATGCCCCTGGTGTGTGACAATTGCTTTCAGAGGAAGAATTGTGAAACAAGGAAGTTTCACACATGAGAAAGTGACCCACTGTGCTGCTGACTAGAATTAAACGCAGTGTAGCAAACAGAGGAAACAATTCTGTCAGTGCCCCAGCTCGTCTGAGGTGCTCTCTCTCCTTTGAGAGAGCATTGGATCAAATCTTTCGTTAAAGGCACTCTTTCATGTGGAGAAAAGTTTTAAAGGTTGAAGTCACACATTTTATCCAATCCTGATAAAATGATAGCCTTCCAATAAAGTTTTTCTGCCCAGCTTCATCCTGAGTTTGCACCATATTTAGGAGCTTCAGTCAGGTCTCAGGAGATTTGTCTATAAACACACTATATTAATATTGATTAATAATTAATATATTAATATGCTTAATTAATGTTTCTTGGTATATTAAAAAACAAAAAAAAAGTATATATATAAACTTGATGACCAGGGTTCCATCATGCATTCTGTGGTGCCATAGGAGATGTAATCTTTCCCCTTAATGAAGACAATAGAAGTAATTCAGATCATAAGGACTCTGTGTGCAAAGCTAATAAGGAATAAAACTTAGCTTCATTTTCAGTGATTCTGAAATTCTGTGCCCAGAAAGTGCCCAGGTGGCCAAGAAGGCCAATGGCATCCAATCAAAACTTCCTGTAAATGTACAGCTATATGACATTTCAATTTTGCTATTGAAGCTTCAGTGATAAAGCAAAATTGCCAACATTCTATATTAATATATTATCCCATTTGTCAGAAAGTCAATATATAGATGACCAGGCTTGCTTTGTCTTATAGCTGACAAGTATGTATGGACCCTTGCAGCTAGGGGATAACTTAAATCATCAGCAGCCATTGAGAAACCATTATGTCTGTCAATGTTTTTTTTAATTGCTGAAAATGTGGATGTGAGCATTGGTTTGCTGTCATTAATAAATCAATGTCTTTCCCAGTTTCATTCTTTTTGTCTCTCTGTATAGAAAAACCTATGTTGTAACTTGAAAGCACCTACTCAGATTTGTATATATCATTCACAGTATCAATCAAGCTGAGATAAAAGCAGGTTTTTTAATTTCCTGAACTCTTTTCTGAGACAGTGACTTTGCTATTGCAGCCTTCCCATCCATGAGATGTATAAGAAAAATTATTTATACTCCCTTACAGAGGTAGGACAAGTCAATAAATTATATCTAAATACACAGTTCACAATCTGGAAATCAAACTGGTTTTACATCTCCATACACACCTTTATTTTAAATAAAGGAAAAAAAATATGAGGTCTTTTTTTATCTTGTATTAAGTAAATAGACACTGATTTTTTTTGTTTCAATTTTCATTTTTCTTAAAGATATATTTATTAATATTTGAGTTGAGATTAGCTTTATGGATCTGGAGCTTCATAATATTTTCTACATGCCATATGAATAGTATTCAAGTAGATAAAAATAATTTGGAATGTCAAATGTTACTCCTTAGTAGAATTTGTTTCTCAGGTATTAAAATATTTAATCTTGCAAGAAAGCAAAAGTACATTCCACACAATTTAAGTGAGAAATTGCACATCTTGTATACTGGCTTTGTGAGGTATGTATTTAATGAATAAGGCAGTACCACAGTAAATATTCAGGAATTAAAAATGCATAAAAAATATTTAATTTTGAATAATTCATAAAGAAAAACAAGCAGAACAGTACTACTATGCCAGAGCTATAACATCTCATACTCTACACACTGAGCACTATCTGCGTTGTCTCCCTCCAACAGGTAAAATTCAATTAAAAACTAAATTAAAAATTATGAAACAGCTCAGTCTCTATACAGGGGAACTGAAGTGCTAATTCTGTCACCTGCTGTCTTAATAAAACCAAAACAAATATACTCATTAATACAATTCAAGTATTCAAATGCAAACTGGTGTAGCATATCTCCCTATTTCCACATAAATGTCAGTGTTAAGCTCAGTCAAATTGAATAGAATCAAGCAGTGTTATAATCATTATATACCTCCAATATAATCCCTGAATTAAAGCAATTTTGCACTATTTTTTTTTTTCTGTTTTGCCCATCTGACATACCAAATTTATTGCAAGGGTTCACATTCTGCTTCTTCTTTCACTAACCTTGCCTCTCTTAATGCATAAACCAGAGCCATTATTCCTAAATATATTTCATCAGTGTGCAAAACCCCTGACTTCTGTTTACACTTACTGTAAAGGAGTGTGCCATTAACAGTGTTCTATTTACAGTCTGCTATTAACACCCTACTTTGATGACAGAATTTTTATTTTCTTCATGGTTTTCTTCCTAGTGCTCCCTAGAAAGTTTTTTTTAGCTGATGACCTGCAACATGGAAGATAGAATGTGACTTTGTGCAGGTTCATACTCTGCATGAGGCCTGGACTTGTATCCTGGTCTTCGCCTGGCCAGTATAATCACTCCTTGATAAAAGTATTTACACTATCTGATGATGATCTCAGTTTGGTTATGACCCTTCTCTCTGTTCCCAAATCTTACATCAACTAAATAGAGTTCTGAAACCAGAGCTAGGGAAAGAAATCTTCTCAGCAAGAAAAAAATATTTCTTTTTCTCTCCTTCTGCTGCATTCTGCAGGTGGAGGCTCAGAATCAGACTTCTTAGACTGTCTTTCATCTGTGGTTTAAATCATTATCTGTTCAAATTATAAAATTCAGTAGACATACCTTCAGTTTCTATTCCAAAATATCCTGCTTGACAAGACAAACCCAAAGGTAGTGATAGCCTAATATTTGGGCTTCCTGAATTTGAACAGAAATGACTTAGGGATCATCCAAAATGTTCACACTCAACTACAGTGTGAATTTAACCACTAGTTAAGTTTTACTGACAAAGACTCAAGATCAAGGTTAAAAGTGTACTAACAAGCACCCAATACGCTTTGAACCTAATTTTTTTGGTGTACACAACAGTATGTGTCACTTACTGTGTGACAAGTAATATTGATTTTGGGATGTATTTCTGACAGTTCAGCTTTAAATCTCTGTTTGAACTCCCAGACATTTCATAATGTGCCACAAAAAAAATCCTGAATATGAATAATTTTCATTTAAGCAACCTTCATAGTGACAGGAGAGTTGAGGCAGGACAGTCCTCTGCTATTTTTTCTAGGGAAGGCTTTTGGCAATCTCTTATCTTGGTGTCACCAAAACCAGAAGCTCCCAGTCACAGACCAGCTGTGCACTGAATATGTAAGGAGTTCTGAGAAAACAAAATGGGATTTTTTTTAAAGAATGATGCTGGTATCAGGTTTCCAGACTTCAGAGAGAAGCAATTTAGGCATAATTTGTCACTCTAGCCCAAACTATTAGGTCAACTGGTTAAAGCATGGTACTGACAATGCCAGAATCATGGATTTGACCCATTGACTTAAGAGTTGGACATGATGATCCTTGTGTGTCCCTTCCAACTCAGAATATTCCGTGACTCTGTGATTTTAAAAAATAAATAAATGGTGGGGGTGGGGTGGAAATCCATTTCTGGCATCAAACAGGCGCTTACACTGGTCAGCAGTGTACTTGTAACTAATTCTTCTAAGAGCTTTGGAAAGAAAAGCAGTGCCTCAAAAGCAATGAATAAAAATAGTAGTTACCTTTTTTTGACAGAGATAGACTTTTGACTTGAGCAAAGAATATAGATACTTCACCCATCACTTCTTCTATATACTCTATTTTAATTGTTACAGTGCTTTATGTTACATTAAGAAAGGAACAGAGTAGTTCAGTGTTGTCAGCAATAACCCCTCAAAAAACACTACAGCCAGCCAGGTGGAACACTGATTCAGTGTCTTGGGTTTCTATCCATAATGTCCAAGGAATGGCAAACAGGGTTGCAGTGTTCAGGGGCACCCACAGCCTCAGCTCCACAGATGTTTTCCATACACTGAACACCAAACTGTAGAAGACCTGCACCTGTCTGTTCAGTCCCTTTCTCAGCCTGCAATGTTCAGGATGTGCCATGCTCCTGCATTTGGTATAATATTTTTTAAAAAAAAATAAAGCACTTGAAAAGCAGAAAGTTAAGTGCTGCTCTTAAAGAATTCATGTTGTAATTCTTCAAGTATTAGAAGGCTTCCCTTACAGATGCTTTAATGTCCAACGGGTGAGTGAAGAATATAATTCATAATTCAAACCTAAGAAAAAAAATAGGGAGGTAAGGTGCAGCTACTTAAATGATAACCCAGGAGTTAACCCATTGCCACAGATATTTTATTTTGATCTTCTAAAACGGTACACTGGGTCATCTTATTTCTTTATTTCTCAAACGATATAGGACAATGCTGCAGAGAAAAATGTAAAGGAAATATGGAACCATGGAAGGAAAATATGGAACACCTAGCCTGAAACAAGGTAAGTGTATGGAAATGCTTTGTATAATAACTTTTACTCCTAATTCTTATTTGTGATGTCATTCAGGTATTTATCATGTTTAGTATGGCTTGTCTTTCAGAAAGAACCAGCACCTTTGACAGGTCAGTAAACTTAGAAGATACAATCTTTCAAATTATGTAGAGGTGGGTTTCTGCTTCTATTTCATCAAATTCAAACTATCTTTTCATTCATCATTATGCTCATAAGTTATACTTGAAAATTACCAGAGAATATTTAAGATTTCATCCAGGAAATATTTACACAGCTTTACTGTGTGATTGTGTCAAGCCATCAGAAGCATTAAAAGGTTTCCATTTGTATGACCTTTTCATATCCACAGTCCAGAATGCATTTTTTTGTTTAACACATGACAGCTCAGGTCATCTTTAATGCATTTCATAGGACTCACAGTCTTAAATTATCTCAGTCAGCATACTCTTTCCTGACAGCTGAAGGAAATGGCCAGACACTAAATTCAGTGCAAACATTCCATATTGACTATTTTAATTCTCACCACAGCCACGGTAAGCAGTCATCAGCAGGGATGTAAAAAGCTTAGAGCATCTCCTCTTGACCTGAAACAGGTTTTTTATAATACATCAGATGCTTATCCTAGCACTACTGTGTGTCTTTATGAGTCCATGGAAGTGACAGAATTTAAGTTAAACTTCTGTTTCAGTCAGAATGGTTTCAGAATACAAACATTTGATGTAATTAAGACAGAGGTTGTTTTTTCTGAACTGCTGTTTTCAAATTTTGTTCTTTTCGTCCTCTTAACAAAAGTTAGCTACAACTGGTAGTTAACCTTCAAAACCCCTCTGGCTCTTCTGTCCAATGGCACAGTCTCTGGAAGAGTTAAGAGCTAATCACAGACAGGAAGAAGGAAGGAAGTACCCTCTCTATGAAGCCGTTCAAACTATTAACTGTGTGACTAATTAAAATCTCTGACAGCACATTTCTATTAAAACTGATTCAATGGAATGAGTCAGAAGGACATCAAGGTAAATGGGTTCTTTTTTACCTCAGAATTCCACCTATGGAGCCTGGATAAGGTCACTGACTTTCTCAGTCATTCTCTGGCTTTATGCTGGAACCAGCAGAGTTGATTAAAGTCTCTACAGAATTCAAGTCTCAAGTCTCCAGCAAAATCACTAGGATATGTCATAGTTTATTTTAAAAGGTCAAAAGCAAATCTAAAAAATAAAAAAAGTGACCAGACTGTAACAATCTACCAGAAGAATGCATTATAGATGGTATCTACATTATTTTGAGACATTACAGTCTGTTAAAGTCTGAGTGTGTCTTGGTACATTGACTATTCACTAAGATAAATCAAAAAGAAAAGGCAAAACCCAGAGCTAGTAAGTTACAGTTCCTCCTACATTTTTCCTCTGTCTGCCAGGTCTTGCTAAATTAATCCCAAAGACATGTTTCAGGCAGCAAATTCAATTTTAAATTTGCTTTCTTTTTTTTTCTGGAAGAAGTAACTTGCAAGATCTACAATGAACTTACAAAATATTTTGTTAATAAAAATTGTACAGCAACAAATATTTCACACAGATTTTCTAATAATCCTGTTCCTAGATTTTAGCATTAATGTTGACTTTCATATGTATTTTAACTTTCTATTTGACAAAATTCCATGAAAATTAGCTATCACACTTTTCTGAGTTCATTATATCTTTAAAGTACCTTTTGTATGTTTTGTATCTACACAGACATGACACAACATCAGATTTAGAGCATGAAAAAATAAGAACTGCCCAAGCAAACTCATTTATTATCACAACATTTGTTAGTGAGCAGACAGTAACTACAATATTATTAACAATTAGATCACTAGAGTTGACAGGGCTTGAGTAAGGCCCAGCGTGTGCGTACAATGAAAGATGTCCAATTCTTGTCTCTGTGTACAGTGTATCACCCACCATGAAGCCTGGTTTCCTAAGGACTTGGTCTTGCAGTTAAAAGACACGTCTAAGCTTCACTATGAATGAAGCTGGAACTAGATTTTACAGTATTTGTGAGAGATAAATAGGATCTTACTGCAGAAAATGCCATCATTCACATAAATGACCATGTGGTGGTCATTTCGTAACTCCAGCTCATTAAAGGAGTGAATCACTTCTCCTACAAAGAAAAGAGAATGATGAATTACAATGTGCAAGAAGTTGGGCAAAGGGGCAAGAAACCCACATGGATGAACAAGGAGCTCCTGTCATTACTCAAGCATAAGCAGGAAATGCACAGGAGATGGAAACGGTCAGACCATTTGCAATTAATACAGTGAGGTTGTCAGAGTACATAGAAATGAGACAAGGAAGGTCGAGGCCTATCTGTTCTGTGACAGTCCATTCTTACACATGTATGTGCTTACACTGAGTTTGTGTGCGCTGACAACATATTCTCTCAGCAGGGACAGGCAGTGTTCTGCTGTATCCTGACACCCAAGCCTGGAAAACAAGGTTTCCTGCAAAGATTTAAAGATTTCCATTCAATGTTGGCATATTGTCAATCCAAGACTATTCCACTCTGGCAAATAATGACCAACCATTCTTGTTCTTCTGAGTAAACCATTAACAAAATCAAGGAACAAAGACATGTCTGAGTTCACATAATTGCTTCCTGAAGTGCTAAGTGATTCCCATATACCACTTGTTTTGTGTAATTGTGTTGAACTTCATTAATCAAAATAAATGGCAAGCATGGGTTCTACTTGATTCTCTTATTTTTTTCTCTAATCCTGCCTTTTGTCCTGCAGTGCATCTGAGAAAAAGTCAGAAGCACAGCTGAAGGCCTTGAGGAAAAAGGCAGCAGGATGTGGGTGAGAGTTTTTAAAAATCACATAGAGAAATAAATTTATATAGAGAGAAAATTGAGATTCTATCTTAGCTTAGGACATACATTTCAACAGATTGATGATATTTGGAGCACACTTCACATTACTTTTTGAGGCTTGCCTTTATTAATGTGACTTCTTGACAAATGCCAGGTTACTAAAATACATGGAATTTTCAAGAGAAAATGGCTACACCTCCATGGGGCAGGCTTTCTAGGTACCTGTCACCTGGTCTGTTTTTACCTGACTATTAAGGATGAACCATTAAGAGTAGAGGGAGTGCAGAACAGCATTTACTTTAATCAGGTTCTATCAGAAGGAGATGGTTTTCCACTGGCCTCAAAGGAAAGAAACACTTTACTGCTCCAGGAGATTTTTCAGATAAGCCTTCCAGCAGCAAGAAAATCAGGGACGGAAGCAATGCAATACTGCTTGATACTAAGGATGACATCAGTACAGCACTGACAGCTGTCTGGAAAATCATGAATAACAGGGCATGAAGCCTAGAGGCAGGAGGAAAAAAAAATCAGACAAATCAAAAAACTCACTACCCAGTGCCCCAGAAGAGCTGTGACAATATTATAAGAAGTTACTCCTGTATCTATTATGAGAGACATGCAAGAAGAAGGATCGCTTCTTCTTGCTTTTTCTTGGTTACCTATTAGCAGACTTAATTTCAATAAACCTTTTCATAGCTTTCCTCCACTGAATTCTTAGGTGCTTTATAACCATATTTAACCTCAGCCCGTGGAGTAAAACAGCAGACAGGTGTTACTTTCCAGAGTAAATAAAACATTGCAGGAAGCTATTTTACCAATTTATTGACAAGGTGCACGTGGAACCAGTCTGCTCTTAGCAGCCTGATTCAACTCATTGACTTGATGGAAATTTCAGCCATGCCTTGCGATTTGAGAAACCAAAGTTACTGAAATTATTCTACTCAAATAATTGGCCCTGTGATATGGGATACAAAACTCACTGTATCCAATATCCAGTTGCTATAGGTCCATTGAGATTTCTGACTGCATTTTTCCTTAGGGTCACTATTTCCTTAAAGTGGTTTTCTTAGTTTATTAATTAGCATCTTTTTGATTAGTTTCCTCTTTGTGATTTTTATCCTGTTGCTGTGTATGCGTGTGTTGGTGTATCTGCTGCGTTTGGTAGCATTTTTGCTCCCTGCTGGGACATACACTTGTTACTTGGCAGAAGAACGCTGGCATGCAGAATGATTTCCCTGAACTTTTCAGGAGCCCAATTAGCATATGACAGTGGTACAGGGGGATCCACTCTAGCGAACCCCCTGAGCCGCTCTTCACCAATGTGCAAATGTGCAGACAGCTTGGCTAATTACAGCTTTGTGTAATTATAAATAATTTTTGTTTATGGAGGATTAATGCACGAGATGCTATTCCTGTATGCAAAGGGTTACCTTTCCAATGGAAAGGAGATAAATGTTTGTGAAGGTGTGTTGTATGGGTTTGGTAAATATTTGCCAGAAAATGAATATGTATAATTCCCAGTGCGCAGTGCAGTGAATATTCAGAGATACTAATCAGTTATGGTGACAATATAGGACTAATGACATTTCACTTGCTGTGAGTTGTAAAGGCAAACCCTACTCACAGAAGGATCTGCTACTGAAAATATAGAAATTATGTAAAGATCAGGAGCAAGATTACTGTGTAAAGTGGCGCAGCTCTATTAGATGATTGCATCTTAGTCAACTTCCATTTTAATCTGCATGATTTAGGGAACAATCTCTTCTTGCATTTTAGTTATATAATTTGTGGTATAATAAATGGTCAGATGATATGTGAGGGAATTCTTAGTGAGGTCTGCTTTTCTCTTACACTGTCTTTAAATCAGAAATTAAAATTAATGCACTAGTGTGACTGTGTTTTCTTCTGTGCTGATGGCAGTCATAAAAGAATGTTTTGTGATGGCAATTGTGCTCAAATGAGTTAAGTATTAAATTTATGTTTGTCTTGTTCGCTGCATCCTAAGTTTGTTAGTCTTGATAATTAATCTTTCCAGTACCTAAAGTGGGACTACTAGAAATCTGAAGGACTTTTTACAGGGCCATGTGGTGATAGGACAATGAAGAATGGTTTTAAACTGAAAGAGAGTGGGTTTAGATAAGATATTTGGAAGAAACTCTTCACCCAGATGGTGGTGAAGTATACTGGAACAGGTTTCAAAGAGAAGTTGTGAATGCTCCATCCCTGTCATTTTTCAAGGTGAGGTTGAATGGGGACCAACACCATGGTGCGGGGAGTTGGATTTAGATGATCTTTAAGGTCCCTTCCAACCCAAAACTTTCTCTGAGTTTATGATTCTATACTATGTCAATCACTTCATTCAGGCTCTGCAGTATATTTTTTCAGCCTAGGGAAACAAAGTTCAAGATATAGAATAAATGTGTATATTCATTTGTAAATCTCTTTCAGCCTCACACAGTTAAACCTGAAACCTCTTAGTTCATGTCGATTCAGTCTGCCATAGGGCTGTCAGACCCAGAGTACTCTTTGCTTATACCTCTCATAATAAGGTGTGTAGAGGGAGAGCTTCCTCTTGCTTACTGTAAGGCAAAAGCTTGAGCATGACCACAGCCTTCATTGGACAACAGAGAATCAGTGCAGGAGTGGGGAAAAAACAGTAAATACTTCAACTGTCAGATAAATCAATCATAGAATGTCTTGGCTTGGAAGGGACCTTAAGGATCACCCAGTTCTATCCCAGACCACTGGAAATTTAGGATTGAACCTAAAAAGCCATTAGGACTAAACCAAACAAGTCATCATAGTTTAAATTTCCTTAACATAGACAAAACCAGCATTTTCTTAACACCATAAAATAAATGTTCAAGATATCATGATCTGCAAAGCCAAGCTTGTGACTTGTGTTAAAACAGCCTGTCTATGGATAGAAGGAACAGGCAGTGAGTCAATAGATGTGATTCAACAGAAGTTTGACTGGTACCTTCTGTGATTAAACTGAGGAATTTAATTTCCAGAAACTACTGTCTCATATCTTAACAGAACTAAAACAATCTAAAAATGTTCAACAAAATGAGGGAAGAAAAGTAAATACGGTAGTTGAGATTAACTGATAGAAAATTACTTTTGTTTAGTAATGTTCATGGTTTTCATTGCCTTTCTTACATCCCAATAAATGCAGGTAAAGTAGGTATTTATGCTAGAAATACACAAATTAAGTCTATTCAATTTTAGATCAAAGATAAATAAATTACAAGTACTTTAAATATGGTTTTCCTTAAAAAAAAAAAAAAAGGCAGAGACATAGATAGTTGCTTTGGAAGTTTCAAATATTTTCTTTATAGAAAATACCTGTAATCAGCAGAAGAGTGAAAAGGCTTCATTTGTTATTTGGAGAAACCATAAAGAAAAAAAACTGTTAATTTGTTCAAGACAAGCACTGTATCTCCTAGATTTACCAAAGACAAAAACCACAAGCTCTTCTTAAAGTCAATGGGCCTTTCCTATCATGACTAACTAAATCTCACAGCTAACTGATTCTGAGATGGCAAATTTATTATAAGGTTTGAAGATCCTGTAGCAACTCCTCCTGTCCCACACTTAGCAAAACTAATGCATCAGATGTTCAATATCTGCGGTGTGGAACTAATAACATCCATCATGGGAACATGTTAAACTTCATATTTTGCCTGATTATGATCACAAAAGACAGCCCAGTTTCAAAGAAGCAGTATGCCACATCCTTACAGTGGATAAAAATCTCTCTGAAGTACATGGGGTTGCACTGAATTGGACAATCTGAGAGCAATGAACTTTGATTTTAAACTCAGTTGCCAGAGACAACTTGTCTGGGGAGATTTTGTTTTGTTATTACTGCATTCTGGGGCTTTATGTTAGGTTGTTTAGGGTTTTCCCCATGGTGAAGTTAGGTTATTCATCTCATTAGAATTTTACTTTAGTCTTCAATCTCATACTGAAGAGACTACAAAGAGCTATCAGATCATTGCATATTTTGTTTATATTTCAGCTGGAGAAACAACAGAGAGTAAGGAAGCTCATCAGTCTTGGTGCAGGGGTTTTCCACATTCTTTTTCATTCCACTGCACTCCTGTAACATTGACACTCAAGAACACTGCAATCCCATGCATAGACAGAGATCCTGCATAGTTCAGCAGCACTGTGAAAGGCCACAGGTAGGGTGACATGCTCCAAAACTTTGAATGGCCATTTCAGGGTACTACATTAATCTACAACTGATGACCTGGTGTACTTTTTGAAACTTAAATAACTGCTTAAAACCTAGCCCAAGTTAAAAGACAGTGATGTCTTCAGCTATTCATCACAAATTGCAAACCTCTAACTAATATACCATGAACAAGTTTCTGTCTAACAAACAGGTGCTAATTAATTAGTGCCTGTCATCTTTATTCCTTTCAATCTCATTTCAGTCAATTCTAGGAGAAAGAGCACATTCTTTTTCTAGGAGAAAGAAAACACTTTGTAGGTAGAGTCACACCATGGCATGCTCAGTCCAGGAACAAGCTTTGCAGGTCAAAAGTGCACCAAGACTGAGGTAGTAAATTTGAATTAAGGTTATGATGGGGGCAGAGACACAAGAGAAGATGGCATTTTAAGCACACAACTTTTGTTCCCAAGGCATCCAGTTTTTAAATTTTCAAAAGTAACATGATCTTCAGAAGTGAGTTCCTACTGATCCTATAAAATTCAGCTTGACGCCTTTAGAACTGGGCCTTAAATACAGTTTAATGTCCTCTTAACACTTGAAGCTAAGATAATTTGCATATTACACAACTGCAAACCTCTTTTTCATGACCTTACAGAATATATTTCCTTTTGCTGTTTTTCTTTCCAAGTACAACAAAACAATTGTGAAAATTAGAATTTCTTATTTCATCTAACAAATAAAAAACTTACAAAACTCCTGACCCCATCCCCAAAAACCTAAATTAAGTGATTATGCAGCAATTCCTAATCTGAACAACGCTATTCAATGATGACAGTTGACTTTCCATAGTCCCTGAATTATAAAATTTTTATTTCTAAAATTTTTGCATCATTACAATTAGACACACAACATTGCTCTCAGTAGTCACTTTTGATCCATGCCTTTCAAAGCAATTAAAAAAACAGAGTTCTAATGCCACAAGATGGGAAAAAGACAAAGAAAAGCAACGTGTCACACCAAAGAGCACTTAATGAATTCATTACCAAGGCTGGAATAAAACTGAGGTAGAGGGCCAGCATACTCATATACTCATCACTGGACTATCCCTCTATCTTTCATGTATATATGGCAGAAAAGCAGCTTCTGTAAAGTCTTGAGTGTCCTGTTATCTAATTAAGTAAGTCCCGGCTTTGCTGCCATTGAGACCAGGAAAAATCCTATTAGAAATAATAGTTTATCGAGCTGTTGTGAGGGCATATGAAATCCTTGTGAAGGGCACTGGTAAACCTGTTCTGTCATCTTCTTTTAACCCTGGTCTTCCAAAAGAGAAAGAGATCATTTCAGGTTTAAAAGAGGATAATCATGAAACCAGCAAAAAGTCTGCTTTACTTGACATAGGTGTTTCTTGTTTAGTATTGAAAACGTCCTTCAAGATTGATAGAATGGCATTCTTGCTTCCCAATATAAGAAGTATGTAGCAAGGAACAAAAATGGCAAACCTCATAATGCTTTTATTAAAAAAAAAGAAAAAAGACAAAAAATTAAAAAAAAAAAAAAAAAGTATAATGAGCCAGTGCAAATAAGGATCAATTTCAGCAAAAATTTATGGACTGATCTGAATGTGACTCTGGTAGGAGCTCAATATGTGGTTAAAAGCTTATGATTCAGGACTAATTTTAGTTGTAGCAATAGGAATAAATGCTTAAAATGGAACATTTTCCAAATGGAGGACATTATTTTTCTTTCAGAGAAGTAATTCAGCTTCCTCTGAAATACCAAGTCTCAGGTGAAGGCAGAATGCCTGATCTAAATAGTGATAGATTACTGTCAAACATTATGTCCTCAAATTCTTACTAGTGTAAAGTACTTTAAATTAAAAACCCCACTGCTACGAGCAAAGACATTTCATTCACATTTTCCTCATTCATATTCAGCTCAGATAAGCTGTTGAGGTCTCAGGAAGTGAGAAAAGGAAAGAGGAGTTAAATCCATTAAAATTAACTCAGCTAATGCATGCTGGACAGCCTCAGATTATTAAGAAGCATTACTGTATTGTCTGTTCCCTCTTAACTGAAGAGATTTCATAAAGCCTAGGTTAAGAGCATTCTCCATCTTTCCCCTTTCTTCTTTTTGAATGTCACTCTATAAAGCACCATAAATGCAATAAGATGGCCTGCAGAAAAATTGGGTGAGGCCAAAATAAAGAGAAAAAGCAGGAAACATGAGCCTTTTCTATATCCTTACGGGGAAATAAATCAGTCCTTTTTAAAGTACATTGTGTACATTGAACTTGTTTTGTCCTTTACTGAAGATGCAAAGCGTGAAAAAAATATCATGCTTCTTATATTTTCTGTCTCTTTGATATGGGTTGCTGCAGCTGGATGATCTGTCAGTGACAAGTATGAGCTTATGCTGATGTGCTTTGCACTTGGGAAAACTGTAAAGAAGAAGGGAGTTATTGTGAATAACAGTGGACATATCTGCTGAAAGTGAAGAAGTGAAAAACTAAACAAATAATGAAATAAGAGAGGCAAGAAACAGTAGAGAAAAAAGTGTGGTCAAACATCTTGGGTAACAGGGCCCCTGGTTGTGTCACCTTTAAAAAGTATGGAATGGAATTAGAAATAAAAGAAGTACTAAAATGACTAGAAGTATTAGAATTTACATATATAAAATTTCATGTGATTTGACCAAACTCTCTTAAAATTGCATCATGCTTTTGTGCAACCTGTAAAGAAATTGGAGAAAAGACTACATAAATGAAATTGTAGTTTTCCTGCATAATCTTCCCTTGCTCTTGAAGTGAAAGATTTTTCCATGTGCCCAAGTCAATAGACCATATTTCATTTCTTGGATTGCTGGATGATCTCCATCCTTTTGACCCTCCAGTATACCTTTGAGAGGGGCACACTGTAGTCAAAGTGCAATGTACTTTTTGTTTTCCTTCCACTGTCCATCTGTCTGCTGAAATAGAAAGGAACACTGGTCTTCCAAATCCCAAAGAAATCAGTCAGTTGGAAAGGACACAAGCAAGTATAGCTAAACTTTTAGTCCCCTTTATCAACACACAGCTCTAGCTAATCTCAAAAGCCAATTTTCAGTCAGTCAGATTTTTAGCAAAACTTCTTTCTCTTCCTCTTAAGGTTCACTGGCCTAAGGGTGTGCAAAATGTCTTATTTTGTATTTCTTAGTCTTTTGTCACCATGTTCTCTGATCACTTCTTTTTCTCTAAGCCTTGAGCAGTAGATCTGCAGTGTCCAGGCAGGCACTCAGAACACACAGGCTTTTGTAGAGTGGATACACATATTGCTTTCTGAGCTTCCCCAGTTACTTTTTTCAAGAAGAAAAAAATAGCAGTTTGACATTTCTGTGGTGTGTTAAACACAGCAATCAGTGCTTCCATGCCTCTCTCTTTGGGATACATCATGAAGCATACAATAATCCTTAGCTTGGCCTTTTCGGAAATAGTTTTTTATTTTTTATATTTATCATCACAGAAAAACAGTTTTGCCTTAGACAAAGAAAAGTCACTCCCTTCTCTGCCTACCTCTATTTGCACTGAAAACTTTGTAAAAATGTTTGGTGATTAGTGTCATGTTTAGCATAGTGTCCACAGTGTTAACTTGGTTTATCACAAAGCTTTTCATTCCAGCAATGTTAATCCATGGGACAGTCAAACTGAAAAAGTCCTACCTATGTGAGGAGATTTTCTAAAGTATAAACCCTTCAGTCCATTGTACCTTATAGAACAAAAACCCCCAAGAAATGGCAAATGTTGAAATGCAGAAAATAAGAGTATATTTATTGTTTATTTAAACAGCATAGATCTTGTCCCTGCAGCACTAACTTCATACTTTTAAAAGATATAAGAGTCATAGTCTTGGCCAGATATTCCTTAATTATCCACAAATTATCAGCACTACTAAGGGTATCTTTGAAAAATGCCTGACTTTTCCTTAAAGTGCTGAGGAAGCTTCTTCTGGGAGCAAGATAACTGCTCAAGCACTGTCTCTACTAGCAGGAAAATCTGGGAAAGATTGCCCATAACATTTTTCATCTCTTTCTTTTTATACAGTATGGCTTTAAGGAGATTTGTTCCAGACTCATCTCTACCACTGAATCTTTGTGCTGTCTGGCAAAGCTGTTTTCTCTTTACTGTTTCCTAATGAGTAAAGCTAGCCAGCATGTGAGGGTTATTTTTTTCCCCTCACAGGAGATGTTGTAAGAGTGATCACTTATGATTATTTTTGTTTTGGCCAAAAGTTTTAGGGGCCTATTTTAACTTTCTTTCAAAATTAAGTATTTTTCAGATTAAAAATTCTAAGCAGAGACATTTTAAATTGGAAAATAAATTATGGGTTTTCACTTGCATGTGAAAGGCTTTCATTTATAAGCCATGTCATTACTTCCTGCAGTGGTATTCATTCATCTGGAAGACTCCTTCACATCAAGAAAAAAAAAAAAAAAATGTAAGTTTTAAGGTTATCTCCTAATATTTCTTTTCCATTTAGGACTAAGTTCTCTTTAGTACAAGTTTTCTAACCTTTTGGTTTTCCTGCACTAAGCACATTAACATTGAAATCTGGCTTTGAAATTCCTTTGAGAAGCAAAAAATATTCCTTTTGAAACAAAAAAAAAATTTTTTGCTAACAAAAATAATTCCTACAGTTTTCACTGTGAAGCTAGAAAACTGCAAGGACATCTGACCTGGAATCACTAGCTAAGCACTCAAAGCATATCAAGCCTGGTTTGCAGCCCTAGCACTACATTTTAAAAAATAATGTAATTACAGTAAGATTGGCATCCTTCCTGAATTGCTGTGAGGTCTTGTCTATTGTAGTCCTTATGTTGTTTTATTTTAAATAAAATACCACCAAATATTATGATCATTAGAGAATCTAAAAGGAAGTGGGACATGCCGAATGAACATGTTCACATATATTAGAAATTATAGGCTTTTTTTACCTTTTTTTTTTTTCTCTTGTGAAAATGTTTTGCTTTATTTTATCCTTAACAAATGTGATGATGCAAATGAATCCTTTTCTAGAATGACATACAGGTTTTCAGTCCTTTCTTCTTTCCTGAGTAACCTCTCTTTCTCCTGCTTAATTAACACCTTCAGAAAATTTGAGCTTGGGATAGAGAGAAATGCAATCAGAGAGCTTAAGTCAAGCAGAAAGGTTAAATTTTGGATTGTTCTTCTATCTTTTTGCCATGGGTCCCATCTGGAAGTTTACATCACTACTAAAGTTCTTGAAATACAATCTGTTAATTTAAATTATCTTCAGAGTGTATTCTACTAAGTGACAGCATTTGATATTTTCTTAAGACAAGGAAGGTCTAAACCAGGAAGATGCTGTTTGGGTTACTTTATGTCTTACTAGTAGCAAGGAAGATAAATTGCTCACATTTGGAGCGTGTTTGGAGTGATGGTATTTGTCTTCCCACATCACTGTTAGACATGATCAGGCCCTGCTGTCCTGGAGAGGGCTGAGCACCCTATCCCAAAGACAGCACAACTTTTTGACCCCACTGGACAAGAAGTGCCAAAATAAACAAGATAGCTTGACACAGAATAATGACCAGATAACTATGCTGCTTTTTAGAACTTTAAACTCCCTTGCTGACCTTCAACTTTAACAAAAAAAGGAACATTTTAACATTTGACAACAGAATGAAGACCTATAGGCAATAAACAAAAGGCAGCTACAAGGAGCATCAGCTGCCAAAAAGCATCAGTGCAGGGCAGATGAATGGGACTTCACTGGAGACCAGTTATCATATTTTTAAGTTATATTTAATCTCTTCACCCCCACATAAATGTAATTTTTATGTTTTTAAAAGCAGCAGAATGTTGTGTTTTACATGATATTCAGGACAAATAAAATTAATCCTGCCTATATTAAAGGTTTCATTCCAGTCACTTAATAATTTCATCCTTGTAAGACTAAATGCACAAAATTCACTTTACTGCTTACAAGCAATCGCTAACACATTATGAAACTGGAGTATTGGCTTGAAACCTAAATAAATAAAGAAAAACTGCAGCTTTTATGGAGAAAAAGATGTTACTATTTGTCACTCAAATGAATGGTGCCAATGCACATTCATAGGCGATAAAACCCGAAGTATTCTACTGTTGCATCATTTCTCACATATTACTGCCTGGCTCACAGGCTCAAGGGTCTGACAATGCTGGGGAAGACTGTGAGATAATTTCTTTTGTTAAGGCTCAGCATGAAGGCGATTTTTTAAAATTCTAATTCACTTGGAGGTGCTTCTAAAGAAACTTGACTGTAATTAAAATCCAAAGTGAAATTTATACCATTGGTTTATAGACTCACAGTCCATAACACAATGACATGGGAAAAGAAATGGATTTCTATACCCTGAAAATTATTTTCTCATCCTTCCTCATAATTAACCTGAAGTGGATCAATTTCTCTTGTGAAAAAGCAGAAAAAAATCCCTGTTCCTGTTACTACTCCAACAGGTCCTGGCATACCGTAGAGAAGCTCCAATTCCTCAGACATCAGCTTCTTAATGACAAAAATGTTTCTTAGTCAATTGCCTTTGCATATAACTGAAAGGGAAAATAAATCTTTTCAGAACATTTCTATCTATTTGTATTTGAAACTGTCTTGTGGTTGTCTTCAAACTTCCACACTTGGACTGCTGAACTGTGCCCCATATACAACCAGATTTGACCTGGACTCATTAAAAAGGAATTTACTTTAAAAACTAGCCTGGACAGCTGACTAGAAAATCAGATCCAGGATGAACAATAATACAAACAAACTAAGGTTTTGGGAACCTTAACTAAATTAGTTCTTTCAAAAGACAGATAACTTTTTCTTCCAATTCTGAGTAACTTTGACCTGATCAGAGGTCAAGCAGTTCGCTTTAGGTCAAAGTATTAGTAATACTTTTTAAAAATATGCAAGAATGTATTAATGAGGAAAAAAGAACCCTAGAATCAGGAAAATTAAACACAATTGGTGCATCTCAAGTAGATACACAAATGTGTTGGCCTCTTCTCAGCAAGGATTTAAAAGAACCTGCTGCTTGTACATTATGCAAATGTGAGCTCACTGTTTAAATTACCTGTGGTGATCTTCAGCCAACAGTGAATAAAATGTGATAATTATATCATATTGATATGCACACTCCAAGAGCAAGAGTTATTTTCAAAGGTTAATTATTTACCTAACCCCTCTCTCTTCATCTTTCCTATTCACACAGCTCAGTCTCTGCGCAAAAACCATATGGTATAAGGGTTATTTTCTTTATTAATAAAGTTACACCATCAAAGAATACATTTTTCATTCTACAAAAAGTTACTAAGGATGATTATTGAACATGGAATGTACTCAAAATAATGCAGGTGGGAATGGTACTTGAATTTGCACATAGCCTGGTAGCATCAGATATTTAAACATAGGCTACTAATATAAGGTATTGAAATTATCTGTTCTTAACCTATTAGATACTGCATCTGTGAATGTATATCCAGTCTTTCATGCACTTTTCTGACACTAGTCTGAAAGAGTATTTATAAAAGTGATGACAGCAAAGCTGCTGTCTAGGAAACTGGAATTCAGAATGTATTTAAGACAACTATCAGAATTTTATTTCCACAAATGAAGGTTTAATAATCACTACTTTTAGTCAAGGTTTTTGACCCAGCGGTCTGTACTTAGTCTTATGATTCCACGCTCTTGTGAGGGTTCATTTTCTTGGCATTTAAGATCAGAGGATCGTAGATTGGTTTGGGCTGGGAAAAACCTTTAAAGGTCATCTTGTCCAACGCCCCTAGAAATGAGCAGGCATATCTTTCATTAGACCAGGTTGCTCACAGCACCATCCAACCTGACCTTAAATGTTGCCAGGGATGGGGCATCTACCACCTGTCTGGACAACCTGTTCCAGTGTTTCACCATCTCCATTGTAAAAAATTTCTTGTTTATGTCTAGGCTGAATCTATCCTCTTATAGTTTAAAACCATTACCATCACAGCAGGACCTGCTAAAATGTTTATCAACGTCTTTCTTAAAAGCACTCTTTAAATATCTCAAGGCTAGAGTAAGATATCCCCAGAATCTTCTCTTCTCACGGCTGAAAACCCCTACTCTCCCAGCCAGTCCTCATAGGGAAGATGAAGATGTTCCATTCCTCTGTTGATTTGTGTAGCCCTCCTTTGGGCCCACTCCAATGGGTCCATATCTTTCTTGTACTGAGGACCCCTGAGCTGGATACAATCCTCCAGGTGAGGACTCATGAGATTCAGGGAAGAATCATGTCCCCTGACAAGCTGCTTTGGATGCAGCCCTTTCTGGGCCTATGGTTCCCTTTCTGGGCTTTGCATGTTCATGTACATTGCCAGTTTAGATCCAGGTTTTTCATCCACCAACACCCTGATGTCCTCCTCTGCAGGGTAACTTTTAATCCCTTCATCCCCCACCTGGTATTGATATTGGGGCTCACTTCAACCCAGGTGCAGAACCTTGCACTTCAGGTGCATTGAGGTAACAGAAGCAGAGGAAATATGAAAGACGTTTTAACGACAGTGAAGGAGAAGGAAAGAAGTTTTGAAATATTTTTGACTTATTGCCATCATTTCCAGAAAGCGAATGTACAAGGAATTTATTTCTCATGGAAAGAACAAATATGTATATTGTATGTATCTTTCTCAAATTTCAGAGAAGGAAAAAAATAGGGTTTCAATTCCAAGAATTTAAGAAGACGAGAAGACACATTAAACTTTTCAAAATCTTTACTTCTATTCCCAGAGGCTTACAAGAGTAAATCTCTCACTAGTTTGGCATGAAATAAATAGTTTTTACTCTCTTTTGATGGTAGCAGATGGAATATCAGTTTATTTTCTATGATTCTATATATTTTTTAGTCTATTTGGGAGGTGTTGGAAGAATAACTCTTCAGGAATTTTTCTCCTGGCTCAGCACAGTTCCAATGTTCTTTAATAGTTTTTGACAATTACTTTTCAAAGGAGAATAAATTTAAAGTAACTTTTATCCTTACAAGTTTGTTGACAAAATGAGCTCAGGGGTTCTGGAGCTGAAATCCATGCTAGAATTTCAAAGGCAAGAGTAGCATTTAGACACTTCAGTTTCATTGAAAGTCCATAGAAGTTAGTTACCTAAGGGCTATTGGAAGGTCCATCCTGTAATCTTAATAGAGACAAACTACATCATGCAATCCATCCTCATTTCCTCACCATGCAGATCATCTTTCTTCCACATTAATAAGTTTAAACCTTGGTAGTACTATTCCTGCAGTATATATTGTGTGCAAAACCTATGCTTTGTCTTTCAAATCTCAGGCTAGATTTTGAAATACTTAAATAATTTCTAGTGAGCCCAGCAAAATGAGAAGTGCATTTTATATTTTATATTTTTTTTTCTGAAGAATCTTAATTAAGGCAAATATAAATGAACTTACTTGCAGTTTTAGAAGTCATTTAGTATACTCTGCATGTCATTAATTTTAAATGTACATTTCTCAGAATCAAAGTCATCTGACCAAACATAGGACATTGAAATACTGTCTGGAAGGGACATCTGCAAACCTCTCTTCCAACCTTTCCCTTTAAATGTGACCATGTGCAGCACTAAACACATCACACATGGATATGTCTATCTGGGTGTAAAAAAGTTTTGAGGACAAAGGCCCCACCATCATCTTTCAGGAGCCTGCCACTACTGCACTACTTTGACTCTGAAAAATTAGTTTGACTCCATCCACTTTTTAATGCACATTCAGATACTTATAGACCCTGTAGACTTTGCCAGATTAAATAATTTACCTCCTCATTTTCCATAATTCCTGATTGTTTTAGTAGTCTTCTGCTGAATCCTGTCCAGTTTCTCAAAAATTTGCTTGAAATTAGGCAACTAAATTTTGGCTAGGTTGTCCTAAATATCACTACCTCTAAGCAGAATGCTGTAATATAGTTCTTTGTTCTGCTAGCCACATTTCTACAAACATTTCCACAGCTGTGGTTGCCCTTCACACTGTTGGTTTATATCCAGCTTGTTTCTCCTCTTGTTACCTGGGTCCTGTCTGTGGGCTGCTATTCGGACAGTTGCTTCCCATCTGGTATCATCAATATATTTGGGGCTTTTCTGCCTCTCATACAGAAATGTTCACTTTCTCTCTTGAGGTTTATGGATCTTGTGCTGGCCTAATCCCCTAGTATTGCAAGATCCCTTTGATCTGAAGCTTTGCCATTTTTTGCAGGGCAATCTTTGCCATCACACAGGTCACTGATAGAGGTGTTGAGAAATAAGGGCCTCCTGGCTTCTCCCACTCATTATCAGTCATCCATTGGACACGGAGTGCATGTTAACTGTGGGCCATATTCTGTATTTTCTAGTAGTCTGTTTAGTTATTACAAGCTTTGGCAAACTCACCAAATACCTTCCTTCTGTTCTTCTCCCTGTTTAAAGCCAGTTGATCTCATCTAGACTTCTGGCAAAAAGATTATGGGTATTATCCAAATTTCTTGGAGGAATAGCTTCTTCTTTCTGAATAACTGTTTCCATTTTTCTAGTTATTGGCATGAAGGTTAGCAAGTAATAGTCCTTCTAAGAAATGTAGTTTGTTTTTCACTTTTAAAGGGAACTTATTAGGTAGAAATTGTGTAGAAAGTCCAGGACAACATGACCTTGTGTTTGACTCAATTAGATGGGCACAAAACAGAAAGTTCTGAATTTCTTTAAGCTGATTAAATGTACTGAAGAAATAAAATGCTAAATATTGTAATTTCTAGAAACCTAAAAAACAGAGCTGAATCAATTCAAGCTGATTTGTCAAAGAAAAAAACATTTTTAAAAAGGTGCAAAACCTCAAGAATAACTGAATCTAACTGTAACTAGTGATCTCTTTGATAATAGTAATTATGTGGCTTATAAAGGGAAATGAAAATAAAAGCTCATTTTTTTCCCCAAGCAGTTGGACAGGTGAGACCTCAAAATGTGAACAGAGTGCATGCTCCACATGAGGATTTTAAAAAGCAATTTAGACTAAAAGTAGTTTGCTTTACCTAAATGGACAGGGACAGACTATACAGAGGCTTGCCAGGAGAGAGTTAGAGAAAGTACCAAAATTAAATGTAATAGTGTTTTATTTTCAGAGATATTAAAACTTCATCATTTAGTGTCTCATTACCGAAGTGAGAATTAGAAGGGCAGTGAATCCACCCCATAATGACACCTGCAAGTATTAGGAAAACCCTTACTACCAACAGACATCCTTGTGCCAGAGGACAAAAAGAAAATTGTCTCTGAACTTCTGTAATTAAGGTAAAACCATACAAGAACTCTATTAGGAGGTTTATAGCCCAAAGAATTAAAGATATATTAATGATAAGCCTTTTATTTTGATGGATTCTTCCCATATTGCTACCTCTGAATTTGCAAATAAGATAATAATTTACTAATTATTAGGTTCTACAGAATGAAATAAAAAGTGTATTTTCTGTTATCATGACTTTTAAAGTTCAAGAATTCAAGCTTTTAATCATAAAAATTAAGTAAATAAACCTTGTTAACATTGAAGGTCAGTTACTTAAGCACCTGAATATAAGCAATAAGGCTTCAAGAATCCAGACTGCAGCATCTGGATTGCAGCAGTGGGGTCATATCTGCACAAGAACTCATAATTCAGATCAAGGCTTAACTTGCCTTGGATCAAACACTGATCTCTGTCTTTAAGATTCTACAGATGTGCAAATACTTGTACATGTATATTAAGTTCATTGACACTGTCTCTTTAACCAAAGTGATGTTCATGGCCACAATTTCCATACACACTTGATAAAAGGACAGAGATATTGCATTAAATAAATGTATCATTGATGAATCTATCGATCAGGAGCTCACATGATACAAGAGAAAGAAGAGATGGGCAACTAGAGTAAGGAGAAAGACTGAAGAACAGATGTGAGTTCTTAGGTTACTGTTGCTCTCTGAGGCAACTGATATCTATCTGAGCAACAGAATAAAGAAGTGTGTTGGACAAATACTGAATAAAATGCGAATAGTCAGAAAGGATGAATGAGACTAGTTCCTGAAATTAATAAAAACTTTCTAGGGAGCAGTGAGCCAGGGCACAAAGCTTACTGCTCCAGGTGGAGGTGAGGCTCAAAACACCAAAAAAAAGAAAGTGGACTACCCCAATAATTCTTTCCTGCCAGTGGCTTCCTCAAGGATATGGCTATTTTCATCCTACCCTGAGACTTAGGGATAGGATTAGCTTTAGGGTTATGCCTAGGGGTCAGAGAGAGACAAAGCCTGGAGTTCCAGTTACAGTGAGACTGAAAAAGGGATGCCAGAAGAAGGTTGAGCTCTACTAAGAATTCTCTCTGACTTCTTCCTCTAGTTTATGGAAGCAAGTTTTGTATTAAGCTTTAGCTCACCTGAAGTCTTTGGGTTAGCATTAGTATTAGTAGTGATGTAAAGACAGCAGTTATAGATGCTGTGGGATTGCAAGGCAGTTGCCAAAGTCAGGACTAGATTGCATCAGAAATTCTAACAACTTCTTCTGGGTCACGGTTTGTCTTATGATTTAAATCTTAGTCCAGATCAAAATCTGAGGTAAGTTTTGAGGGTTAGGAGAGGGAAAAATACTAGAATTCCCAGTGGTATGGAGATGCAAAGGGGCTTCCAGATAGCAAAAATATTTTCCATTAGCATCTTACATCTCTAGGAAATCACTCAGATTAGATTTAAAACTAATCTAGAGCTTCAGGTGAAGTGGAGCTGGAAAGGTGCTGAGAAACCCTACAAGGTAGGGTTTCTGCTTGACTTCTAATCTGCCTCTTTACTAAGGGCTTGCTGGGGCTTCACTGCACTGTTTGTGCACTAGATTCCATCCTGAGATGGGTGTTCCATCCTTGCCCATTGCTGTATTGTGGGCCTGAGCCCTAACTGGCAATGCTACTGCCCCTCCCTGCTTTTCTATCACACTTAGTTCTGTCTCTCTTTAACTTAATTAACTACTGCTCAGTGAAGCTCCATGAATGTTTTCAGGTTTATCCCAAGGCCAAGGACAGGGCCTCAGTGAATGTTTTCAATTACTTTTCGTAGCATTCTTCATGAATCTCATTCCCTCCTTTGGAAGATTTGGCAAATATTCATTATTTTTATTTATTTGCTCCACCTTTCCATTTAGAGCAGGCAGCTTTCCTTAGGTCTTCCAAGATTGCCCTCAGGTGGGCAGCCACAGCCTGAAATTTCACTAACAGCTGCTGGACCACACTGGGAATTCACCATTGGGACAAAAAGATAGTTTGGACACATTAATCCACTTCCTGGATCATTAGGGCATACTAACCATTTTGACCCTAGTCGTGGCTGAAAATGTTGGTTTTCTGCAAAGAGGCACAGACAAGAAACAAACCAACCACTGAGCCTTCTCAAAGCCTGCTGAAGTGTTGCTGGACTCACTGAAGGAAGAGAAAGTCTCCTTTGTCCTTTGCTTCTCCTGGTTTCTCATCAAGTCCTAAGAAGTTGAACAGCAAGGGAAGAGTCACATAGATTATCAGCTAAGCTTAAACAAGGAGTCAAGAAGAATCCAGGAGGGGATAACCAAGTGTTTTGTGATTTGTGAGTTTCTCTGAGGTGTCCAGTGATAGATGGAAGGTTTACAGTTATCAGGGTAGGGCAGACCTTGTGTCCTGAATATCGATCCCCACTTGCTTGAGAATTAAGTGTGCCATAAATCTACAGCTTCCATGCCTTTTGCATGCTCAGCAAAGGCACACACTGAGGAGAGGAAGCATGAGCAGGAAAGATGTAACTTAGAAGAGTACAGAGCATCTGAATTATCTGAATAATCTGAATCTGAATCTGCTGGAAAATAATTTCAATCAGCTTTCTCATCCTCCCCTCTAAACATTTTAAGTGTATTAATGCAGTAATTAACAGTAGAGAAAGAGAATATTCCCCAAGCACATATGACAAACCATTCACATTACTGAAGAGGAATAAAAGGTGCTGTAGCATGCATTTAAACAGCCTTTCTATTGCTGCTCTCTGATCACTGACAATTTAATTCTTTACTTCTTTTTTTTCTCTCTCCGGCCTCCAACCTATGTAAATAAGGTGCCCTTCAGAACAATATTTATTTTACTGACTAGCTTTTATAGATATTAGCATAAGTTTCCCTTTGCAAATGGTTTCAGTTAGGAGAAGTTTTATTTCAGTGTGAGGAACTCCTGTGTGTTTCTTTTCCTGAAGGAGATATTTGGTATGAGGCAGTATGTGTGTGAAATTAATAGACTTTTGAGCTATGACATGTTGTTATCTCTGCTGTACTATGCATGCCTTTGAATTTGCCATTAAGCTTTTCCAATCAAATAACTGAGTGAGAATATCATGATAGCTGTGTTCACAGGAAAATAATCCACATTTAAGGCCTAGTGGGAGATTTTTGTTGCTGAATAAGCAAAATGCTTAATCTTGGTGGTCACACCAAAGTACAAATGCATTTAATAATGCAGTTTTGTTAGAAAACAGTGAGAAATTCACTTTGAATAGTGACAAATTTCTCAGAAAACTCAGATTTTGAAAATAGAAATAGAGCTAAAATAGAGCTAAAATCTGTGACAGAAATGAACAGATACCTGACCCAATGTTTTGACCTTGGCTAGATGCCAGGTGTCCACTAAAGCCATTCTGTCACCAAGCTGCTCAGCAGGATGAGGTAGAGAAACTATCAAACAAAAGGCTTGTGGGTTGAGATTAGGGCAGGAAAGATCACTCACCAATTACTGTCACAGTCCACACGTTGGACTTCTTGAAATAAATTTTATTCATTACCAACCGAATCAGAGTAGAATAATGAGAAATAAACCCAAATCTTAAAAACCCCTCTCCTTCTGAACTTCAGTCCTATTTGTCTAACTTCTTCCATCAGCAGTTTTAGGGGTACAGGGAATGGGGTCTATGGTCAGTTCATCATGTGTTGTTTCTGCCTCTGCTTCCTCCTCAGGGGGAGAACTGCTTTCTCAGCACCAATATGGGGCCCCTCCGATAGGAAACTGGCTTCTGTTAAATTCTCCAATGTTGTCCCTTTCCATGGGCTGCAGTTCTTCATGAACTGCTACACTATGGGCCCCTCTGTAGCATGTGGTGCTGCAGGAACATATTCCCCAGTGTGGGTTCCCCGAGGGCTCACATGTCCTGCCAGAAAATCTGCTCCCCTGTGGGCTTCCCACAGAATCATAGCTTCCTTCGGACACATCTGCCAGCTCCACTGTGGACCTCCATGGGCTGCAGGGACACAGCTGCCTCACCATGCTCTTCACCTCAGGCTGAAGAGAAATCCCTGCTCTGGCAACTGAAGTATCTCCTCCCCTTCCTTCTTCATCGACCTTGTCTCTCGAGATATTTCAGATGAGCAGCTGGTGGAAGCACTCCTCCCGCGGCCCCCAGTCCCGATGTGCTGCCTTGGCACAGCCTATTACCATTCAACCTGAACACTGCTGCAGCTGCTTAAGGTCCATTCACAAGACTCTCTCTTACACTGCAACACCACGTTTCTGCAGGGACAGACAGGTGCATCAAGAAAGCAATGCTGGGACAGCAAAAAAGTGTTCTAGGGGCAGCAGCATTTTACAGCTTTGTGTGTTATTCTTTTCCAAAGATTTATTTTTGGAGATGTAAAAGTACTTTCTCATCATTTGTAAGTGTCTGAACCACTGGCAATTCTAAAGATATTTACTAAAGAAAGCATTTAGTTCTCATGATTCTTTAAAATTATTATTTCATTAAGATTATTAATTATGTAAGTCAGAATTTCTTTTCTAAACTGTTCAAATATGCCAAAAAGAATTCTGTGGAGTAGAGGGTAGGAGAACAAAGGAAAGGAAAATTCATTTTGATTAGTAAATGGAAAGAGCTGTTATACATTGAATAAGCATGGCAAGTAGTACAAGGAAAAACACTCCAGTATTTTGGCAGTCTAATATAATATAATGAAAAATTAAGATACTAATAAACTTAACACTGAAGAAAATTGAGAAGTCCAGCTACTACAGTCTCCCACTCATGGAGTAAAATTTTTAACACGTTCTAGAGAAACTTGAAGAGTATTCAGATCTGACTGCCTTTTAAAACACCCCATATTTGATGGGTAAAATACTAGGAAAATACTTTGTTTTCTTTCAAAATACAGAGTGATCTTTTTCTTCACATAAAAGCCATGTTGCTTTCCGGAGTATTTCCAAGCTCCCATTTCTGTTTGATTCAAATAGCTCTTCCTATCAGTCAGAATCAAAGTTATTCAATGCTTTTCTAATGCAGTAAGAGTTATTCCAGAACAATATTTGTAGAGGAAATAAAAATGAAAATGCAGTTATTTTTTTGTCTTTAAGGCAAGAGAGACTGTTAAATATTCATTATTTTATTTATGTATTTATTTACTATGACAGCACTTAATATATTCATTGGTTGGTTGTGTGAAAATCCTCCCAGACCCTTTACTTTTAACAGGCATTTCTTCTTACTGATTTCCTGCAGTCAGGTATAAGACAAATTCTATGATTCCTAATAATATACACACTAAGGAAATTTGGACAATAAAAGGGTTTATTATTTTGTAGTATGAGGAACAAGACTAAAAGGATCTCAATTCAATCATGAGGGTATTCCCAATATAACACCTATGGTAAATCCAGAGAGGAAATAAAAGATTAATTCATAAAGAGAAATGGCAGTTTGGTAGCAGCATGTAACTGTCAGATTCTTATTTTTGCAATAATATTTTTTATTATGCTTCTGCACACAGGCTTGCATTTGCATGAGCTTGCTGCATTGCAAATGGATTCCCTGATCTTCTTTCTCTATACTTACCAGAAGTTTCCTCTCATACAAGATTAATACCAGTAATAATAATAATAATAATAATAATAATAATAATAATAATGTTCCCAAGATACCTTTCATTTCCAGTGTGGAATGACTTAGAATGAATATATCTTTCTGCACAGAAACACAGAATAATTTAGCTTGGAAGGGGCCTCTGGAGGTCACCTAGTCCAAGTTCCTGCCCATAAGAGATCTAGAAAATCAAAGCCCTGTCCATTGAAATCTTAAACTTCTCCAAAGTCAGAGACTATACTATTTCTTGGAAAAATTTCTTCATCTTTCTAGCTTTCCTCACTACAGCAGCTACCCTTCTCCTTAGACACTTGTAAGTTTATGGATCTGGATAGGATTCACCTATCCAGTGGTGAATGAAGATTCAGTGGTACTGAAGATGCTGGTGGACGAGCTCACCAAGCCACTCTCCATCCTCACAAGGGGAAGCAGACAGGCAGGTACTGATCTCATCATTCTCGTGGCCAGTGACAGAACTTGGGCAAACAGTGTGATGCTGAGCTGGAGGAGGTTTTGGTTGGACATCAGGAAAAAGCTTTTTATCCAGACGGAGGCTGAGCACAGAAACAGGCTTCCCAATGAAGCAGTCACAGCAGCAAGCCTGAAAGAGTTTGAGTAGTGTTTGGACAATTCTCTTGGGCACACGGTGTGATTCTTGGGATATCCTGTGCAGGGCCAGGAGTTGGACTCACTGATCCTTAAGGGTCACTTCCAATTCACTGTATTCCATGACTCTATGATTTCTCATCAGTCCTGGTTAACCAGAGAAGTCCCAGATATCTGAAGGTTAGCCAGTGTGATGAACATCTACAGGAAGAGTTGGAAGGAGAATGTGGAAAGTTACAGTCTTGAGAGCATGCCCTTGGTGCTGGAGAATGTTATGGAACACATTATCCTGAGTGTGATCATGTGGACATACAGGAGAATCAGGGGATCAAGCCCAGACAGTGTGGGTTTTATAAAGTCAGGTGCTTAACCAAACTGATTTCTTTTTATGACCATGTAACCCGCCTAGTGGATGAAGGAAAGGCTGTGGATGTTTCCACCAGCACTTCAGCAAAGCCTTTGACACTGTCTGCCACAGGTGTCTACTCCTGGAGAAGCTGGCAGCCCATGGCTTGGACAGGTTCACTCTTCACTAGGTCAAAAACTGTCTGGAAGGTCAGGTCCAGAGAGTGGTGGTGAATGGAGTTACATCCAGCTGGTGGTGTCACAGGAGGGGCTCCCCAGGGCTCAGTGTTGGCGACAGTCTTGTTCTTTGTACCAGGTCAAGTCAACAGCACATAAACCTTGATCTTTATCACCTCCAACTCACTTCCATTCCTATTTCCTATCCAGCTCAATCATGCTATTTTCCAGGTACCTGAAGTGAGCTTCCAAACAGTAGAAATTAATAGTGAAAATGAAAAGGGTCATCCAAATTACACCATGCATTTGGATGCAGGAGGGCAAGAGAACTGTACAGAGCTCTCTATCTTGGAGATCATCAATTTGTCACCATTGGAATATGGAAAAATTAAAGACCACAAATTTGGCACAAAATTAATCAGCAGAGTTAATGTGAGCATCTCTTTCCTTGACATGGAGAGGAAAGCAGTGGCTCCTCAATTTTCATGCCTTCTATCATTACATAGATAGAGGAGGAGCTGCAAGACCATAAGTGTAGGACAGCAGGGATGGATGAAGCAAAAAAACACCTTCCCACATTCATACATTCACAGGTGGAAGAAATATATAGTAGGGATGTAAAAATGAGTGGGGCAAAGACACAGATGAACATTGCCATTGTTGGGGCAGCATCTGGGGGAGTGAAGATACAAGCAGGGGTACCACTCTTATTCTGGAACAAGAGCAGGGAGCGAGAATAGCAGAAAAGCAGAAAAGTTCTGCTTTCCCCTTCACACAGACAGCTGTGGAGAGCTACCAGAGGGTGTTAAGAACCAAAAGAAGGGCTGCTCCTGTGAGCCATGCTGTCATGAGTGGAGCATTAGCACTGGAGAGTTACACACAGTAAAATATATGCCAGTAATCATCTGCATGCTGTGGTTTATGTCAAGACATCACTGCACAGAGAAAACTACACATTCTGAGCTAAGAAGTGCCACATCTAGCGTCTTTCCTTCCCTCCCCCCTACTATTCCATCAGGAGAAGAGTCAGAAAACTGTCCTTGGTCTGATACAAGGCTTGACATTCAACAAACTTGAGAGAAATGCCATCATCTTTCTGGCCTCAATGTTCCTTTAGTGTTGTAAAGTTTTGGGGCTTTTGATATAGAAAGTACAATATGATTCATTCCGTCTAAAGCTTGGAGGTACCCCTTTGCTTATTGCTAGAATTGCTAGGCTAGCAGGAAGACTTAGTGTGGGATAGGCCTGTGAAATAAACCAAGACAGAACTCAGTAACAAAATGTACTTCACTCTAAGTGGCCTAGCAAACCTCCAGGAGTCTTAGTCTACAGTGGGGAATTTGTAAATCTGATAAATAGCTAGAGGTAAAAGCATAATTAAAAGATTCAAAGCTAAAGGTTACAGATATTCAGACATTGAATTCCTGCTGGTTTAGGAGATTACTGACATCATATATAACATTTCAGAAGTGTTTCTGGGGTAGGAGATTAGTGGAGGAACTAATTTTCTTTCTTTGAAATTATTTAGCTGCACAAAAAGTGCAATTTTGTTTCTTTAGGTGGTACTGCAGCTGTCACTCTCAGGAACACTAAATTCCAGAGCAGCAGTAGCTAGCTTGGGTTCTTAATAAGGAACATATTTGATCTTTAATGACTTTTTTTTTCATTCTTCACTGATTCAACAGTTCTTTTAAGGCTTCTCACTTCCTGGAACAAACAGAGTGAGACTGTGTGCAAAAGTCTTCCTTCAGTTTAGTTTGCAGCTTTTTCTTACGGTGTCTACAGATCTGACAAAGATGACAATTCAGGATGAGACTTGACAATGTCCCACTTAGTAAATAAAAACTTAATTTTACTTTGCATGGATAAATTGGTGTACTGGATTTTGACCTGTTTGCTGCAGCAAAAATTTCTTTTTGAATTTTGAAATACATTTCAGGATATTTAAGACATATTTTATGAAGACAACTGAGAGATGAAACAAATTACTTCTGGGCATTATAGGCCTCCTTAGCTTTACTCTATTTTATATTATATATTCAAAACTATACTGTTGTAGATGCAGCTCTGCTGTCCATTATATATATAATATATGTCCATTGATGATGCTCAAATTATCTTTGGCAAGCAGTACCCGTTGCTGAGATAATACTTTCAAGAACATAGATATTTCATCCAGTGCTCATTGACAGACAAAACTGATTACAATAAGATGTATGTTAAACCTTGAGACAACCTTCAAACATTCAGACATTATTGATGGTAGCATGCTCACCAAGACTGTTGGTACAATGTAAGTAACAAACCAATTTCAAACCAATCTCTTCTAAAAAGAATCCTATATCATTAGTACTTTATCATGGGGAACAGAAAGGACTAGATTGTGGAAAGAAAACAGTATGAATTGTGACTTATCCTGTTGGCACCCTACAGATAACTGGCAAAGTAAGGACGATCTTCAGTTGTCTTGAGGGTCTCAGTATTTCAGCACATTCTGAGATGTGCTAGATGGATGGCTTGTCCTTTTACCATTCCATAGGCATTTCTGGGATTTCAAAATTTCAAGGTATCTTCTATATCTGTGATAACTAAATATTCAACCTGTGTTTTGTTACACCACTCACCTGGGAAAATATGATGTACCTGGATCAGGTGTAGGTTGACAAGTATATTGCTTTCGAATTAGAGAGGATGAAGGGATTTTATGCTGATATTGCTATGGCCAGATGACACATTATTCAGGTTCACTTTAATCTGGCACTAAGAAGGTTAAAAAATGGATTTACTATACTATTTATTACAGCCTAGTTTTCCTAGGGAAAAAAAAAGTCTTAACTAAGAAAGTCATGCTGCAGAATTGCTTTCAGTGATTGTACAACTTAGCAAATTCTAGCTCTCTTTTGCCACGTGTTGAACAGGATTTGATCCTCATTTCCACACAAAGAAGCTGAATAGATTACCTTCAAACACATTTGTTATTATTCAATAGGTTTTTTCAATCCTCTTTGCTAGAGTAGCTATGTTTTACATGAATATTAATTAACTGAACCCAAGAGAGTAAGAAAAGAAGGGTGCAAAATTGCCTATATATCCCAGTGATTACAGTACCAGGAATTGTGGTTCAAGACTTTGTTTCAGAGGAAACTTAATTATTCAATGTGAAGTGAAAACTTTTCAGTATTCTCTGAAAATTTCCAACCAGTTCTCACTTAGTTTGGTATTTCTGCTCTCTATATTATAACAGTATGCTGTAAGACTAAAAAGAATACATTGGTTTTTTTTAAAATAAAACCCTCCTCTACATTGCTTATAATGTGGACATCACAAGTTGTTACAAATCTCTTTTTCTCTCATGCTGTTATTGTTTTTACTGCAAAAGTCTCTATGCTCACTTAGGCTGTGTACAGATGCATCATGATAAAATACAGCCAAATGAGGGCATCATGGAAACAATTCCAGATTAGTCAGAAAGAAATACTCAAATGTGTGTCAAATCCTACTCTTTGGAAGGTTTTAAGGACTGCGAAATATAAATCATAACCTTCCTCCATAGAATTAGGTTTCTACAATAAATCTTTCATATGTAAATGCTTTCCCTCTCAGCATTCATGTAGCCACTCCTCAAAGAACATCTGAGTAAATGATGAGCAAGAGAAGCAAGGTTTCAGGTATATTAATCCACTAAACCAGCACTCCATGATTGCTACTCACACGATGCCATCAGTCTTTGTCATTTGCCTGCTTTCAAACTTCCAGCTAAGGAACTCCACAGCTCTCTCCTGAGCTGTCCTCTCTTTCTGACTTAGAACTTGTGCACTTTTTTTCTTGACCTGAGATTAATTCTCCAGATTACCTCTAGAACTGGATTTTCTTCCCACGGGTTGATGAAATTAAGCATAATAATATGTTATGGCACTAGGAGGAGCATTGCTGTGTGCCTTTACTCACATATTTACCTCTCCCTGCTGCTGAATAAAGTCAGTTGCTGCTGCCTTGGACACCCCATTACACAACATAGAGTGTATGGAAGGATACTTCATTTGTTCAGTGCACTGCTGTAAGCCCAAGACTTCTGTCTGGTCTTTTAGTGAACCTTCTAGTAGGTAATTCAAAACTGTAGAAATCATTACAAAAATTTAATTTGCACAGGAGCCTGATAATTATGGAAGCAACTGCCTCCCACAACACTATGTACTGAAAATAATAAATATAGGCCTGCTCTATTCAGAGCTGCTTAAGCTAGATCAGTTTTGGACTTCTACAGCAACAGAATTCCAAATTTATAACACTTCAGATAGTGCTTCACAAGTTTATGGTTCCTGACTTTGGTGGCAAATAAGTAGAGAAGTTGGATCACAACTCTAAATATTGTTTCTTAACTATCAGCAACTCTATTGTATTTAAGTTCTCAAACTGTGTCTCAGGCTAACCCCAATAAAAATAAAGCTATAAAAACAAAATATGATTGGAACACAATCTATTCTGGTATTCAACTATTGTGGAGGTCACAGTAGACTGAAATTGAGCACCTTCTATATGAAAAAAGCAAAAGAAAAATACTTACAATAATGGCATTGCCTGCTCCACTCTAGTGCACGCCTGAGGAAGAAATAAAAACAGATATGTCAAAAGAAAGTGACACAGAGAAAGAGGTAGATATGCATAAAGCCATACAGCAAAACAGACTGTAACCTCCTGAATGCCTGGCCACGATCAGAGTGTTGTTAAACATCACAGATGCCACAGGTCAAGTGCACACTAACACATGTACCAGGGTGCACACACCCTGTGACAGAAGACACCGGGGAGGGAGCTGTTATTCCACTGTCCATGCACCTGGAATTGTGTGATGTATTAGGCAGTGTTAACTGAGATGTTAGTGCAGCAAGCCTTACTGTGGTAAATACCCAAGACATCTTCAGCCACTAGACATCCAAGTACAAGCATCATTTCCTTCTTTTATGTAGATCTAGAGGTTTATGATTTTTCCATACAATGAAATGAAATAAAGCTTTATTTAGAACTCCATATCATTTCCCAGTGACCAGATTAAGGTTATAATGTATTTTGGCCTGCAAATGCTTTGAGACCTTTTTGTTGTTTATTTTGGAAGCATAAAATTGTTGGACTTCTGTTGGGATTTGTGTGACAGGGTAACATTTGAAGGTAGTGTGAGGTCTCTAAAAATGTGTTTATACGACACACACGTCTCAGGCTAAATTTGCTCTTTCCTCTGAAATCATTAGTTTTAATCCCTCCATTTTCAATTCATTGTTGGTTTCCTTCCAGGACTGCATTCTTCCATTATAGACTGGTAAAAATAATGCTTGGTATTTATAGAGCACTTTATATTCTCAAATCTCTGTGCAAGCATTCATTATTTCATCACTATAGATTTAAAATAATTCAGTCCTATTTTAGAGGAGAAAAAATGGAAGGAATTGAAACATTGAGGAATTCAATCTCAAAGCAAGCAAGTGACAGAAATGGCAAAAATCAGAGACCTCTGACTTCTGGGATCATGGTACCTACTAATATATAGCACTTATCAAAATAGTTACTAAAATTAATCAAAAGGGAAAAAAACAAAGCAGTAAGCAACTTACAAAGGTCAACATGTGTCATAGACTAAACCATACCATTATTACTGAGAGCACAGTGCAATAATGGAGTTGGAAATTTTGTGACATTTGTTTCGGATAAAAGTGAAATTACAAGTTGTAATTCTGAAAACTACACATCCAATACTGATTTGAGGCACATTTTTGAGAAATTATTTCATTAAATATTTTCATTGTTTGTTTTTTGGTTTTTTTGGTTTTTTCCCAGGATTAGGGGCATCTGAAATAAATCATTTCATTTAGTTTGTCTTCCATTCTTTTTCCTCCTGTTTTAAATGAAACATGCTTTCACACTGGATCAGACCACTAAACTAATTTGTATCCAGTGACTAGAATGAAGCTGTAATAGCCAATGCATGAAGAACTGGAAAAATATAAAATACATCCAGCTAATTTTGAATTGTTTTCCAAGAACGATGTACTTCTGCAGAGGTTATTTCCAATAGCAGATTTTAATGAAATAAAAGCAATCTGTTGACATTTCTTTGTCTTGGGTAGCTGAGCTGAATTACACAACACTTAGAAAATTAGGAAAAATCGGAAAAAATTAAGTGCTCCCCCATTTGTCCATTCTTCCTCATTAGAAGACAATGAAACAATAGAAATCGGTTAACCCTCTGGAAGTCAAAAATCTTTATGAAAGCTACCAATAACTGCAAACAACTAAGTTACCAAGTCATAACAAATTACCTTTCCTCAGTTGACTCTTCTATTATTCCTTCCTTGCACATCCCCTACTCTTCTTCAATTTCCAAGTAATTTACTTCACATTTGCAGTGGGCTGAAATCGGGTAGATAAAATGATCTAGTGGAAGTGCTGAATCCTTGACAACAGCAGCATGTTTGCCTGTAAACAATGGTGCTGAAAGGACCCTGAGCAAATCCTCTCCCATCATGGGGTTTGTCTGTCTGAGCTCAGAGCCCACCGTGGCGCAGTGCAGCTGGTGACACTGGGAGAGGCTCCCTGACAGCTCCAGGGGAAGGCTTACAGGGGCTGACCCATGGGAGCCAATGTCAGGTAGAAGCTCTTGAACTTGGTCTCTGTCTGAGTTACAGCTCCCACCATAGCAAAGCCTATTCCTCACCATGAAGTCTGGTCTGGGGACCCAAGACACAAACAGACTTCTCAACTGGAAGTCAGCTGTGACCAGGAACTTGCCTGATGCCCTGGTCTGGGGCATCCTTTTTGCTTGTAAAGTAAATAGTACTAGCTCTACCTCTCATTTTTTGAGAAAATAAACCCTAGAAAGCTTCAGAACATCTGCTGTGAAATCTGTGAAGGAACTCCTGCAATGTTAAGGTGCATCATTAGCTGTATCTGGAATTTTCATGTTAACAGTTGAGGAATCCATTCAGGGCAGGTAGCTGGTAGCAGTGTGAGCTGCAGGCTGAGCTCTGAGCAGTGAGAGCCCGAGGCAAGGGGCCTTGAGCTGCTGACCCTTTGTAAAGGGGTCTGTGGGCAGCCAGGTGAGGGCAAGCTCAGAGACACAGCAGGAGCCAATGACCACCGACTTTTGTGGGCTTAAACTGTGAGAATATAAAAGCCCAGGTAGCCAGCCCTTTGTTCAGGGTTGTTTCTGGGGCATACTGGCTGGAGCTGTTATTCTGGTGTTGCACTAAGATTAAACTATTTTAAGGATACAGAAGTCTGGTACTCTATTATGAGAAACAGAGCTGAGCTGGTGAGGAAACCTCGTCTGACTGTGTGAGTGTGGGGTGTGTAGGAGGTCAAATGGGGCACCTGTCAGGTCCCTGGAGCCACAAGCTGTCAAGGGGCTTCAGTCCCAGCAATGGAAGTCTCTGAGTGGGGAAGGGGGACTGATAGAGGGGCTCCTGGATGGTCAGACAGGAAAGTTTCCTTAACACAGTTCTGCAGAAAACATCTGATTCTCTTTCCTGTATTATCACATATTATCACATATGACAATCCCCTAGTTATTTTAACTTTTAAGATAATTCCAAGCCAAATTAGCATCCCTGTAAGAGGGAATGTGGACAGCTTCAAAGCCTCTGTCTTCTGGTTTGAAAGCCTCTGTGGGGTTCCAACTCACAGACCTTGCTGAGTCTCAGCTTTGCTTCTGATGGAGGGCAGCGGACTGTGCAAGGTTTCTACGCTATTTGACACATGTCTGAGACTTTTTGCAAGAAGAAAGGGATTGACAACTGAAATTAGTTTTCTACCCTGGAGAAATTTATTGGTATAGAAAATAGCTGTCTCCATGTCTGTGCCCCTGGCTTTCTTAGAAAATTCCTGCATGACTTGTCATTGGCATAAAGACTTTCTGAGAACTCTATGACCTCTTGCATATGTAGCTGAATTTTCAGGCTTGAAATCCTGTAACATGGAGGCAATGTGAGGGTCAAGCAGGCTTTTATTAGGTAACAACTGATTGAATCCCTCTATGGAAGCTAGTACCACATATAAACATTATGATTACTGGTCTTGAGAAGCTTTGGTTAATGCAGTTTATTCCCTTCCAGCTGAGGCTGGTGCTTGTCATGACAGGAGATATCAGTATCTATGTAAGTATTCCTTGTCTATCATCCTTCATCTCTGGTTCCCCTGGAACTGAGGAGTTCACAAAGAAAAATATCACCTCAGCAGGGATACCAGTGTATTTAGCACTAGCATTATCAACTAAATATTAATGCCTGGATTTTGAGACTCTATTAGAAGTCAGTATATAATTACTGTAGACATGGATGGAGATCTGCTGAACTCCATCTCTCAGCTGTAAATGGTGTGAAGAGTGCTTCCTGTCTGTCACACTTGCAAGCCATTATCAGCTCTGCCACTTTGGCTTTGCCCTGAACCATACTGGAATGTTCACGTGGCTGAAAGCTACCACAAGAGGGGTGGTTCCTCAGGCCTGGCCAAAAGCTGAAACCTTCACCCTGTCCCTTTGCATTCATATATCTTAAAAAACAAGTCCAGTTTCATGATGTGGGCTCTTGCCCAGGCTATATACTGCCTAAATGTGTTTTATTTTGATTTAAGTAGGCTTGAAAACATGTGAATGCCAGATTTCTTGGCTGCTAACGCTATCTCAGAATCCGAATAAGCTGTCTGTGTAGATAAATTCTTGGAGAGAGCATTGAAAGAAAGTTGCTTTCAACCTATGAGATTTTTAATAAAAAATTAGCTTTGAGTAGCTTTGTGTGGCATGAGATAGCTTTCAGTGTTTGTGGCTATTCCAAGTGGGAGATTATTCTGAAGAGTGTCTTTGTTTTCCTGGGAAAAGAGAAGGAAATTTTCCAGCTACAGAATGGGAAATGTCATATTCTCTTCCAGTGAAACATGGAAGCCTTCTGCTCCTAAGTAAGTGCTTTCCAGGGGATTCTGAATGACTGCAATAACCTATAAGTAAAATTTTGTATAGATCACATTATACACATCTCCAGACTATCCTAGAGAAGTCTAGTCTGCTCACAAACCCCAATATATATGTGTCCAAGGAAGAACTACTTGATAATTTACACATTGTTTTCAAACAAATTTGCTATTATTTACACAAAACAAGACCCAAATTACTTTTAACTTGCTTACCCCCGCAAAAAATCTTTCATGCAAGTAATTGTAATGCTCTTTCTTGATGACAAAAAAGCTCCACAAAAAAAAATCCAGGATCCCATGTTGGTTTTGTGCAAAACTTACTGTTTGAAATAAGAAAAAAAAACTTTATAGCTAGGGTTTAATATCTATTCACTGCACCAGGACAAGCACTAGCCATGCATGCAAACATTTGACAGACAATTTTTGACCCATGCACTTAAACTAAACACACCAACAGAGTGCACACAATCTATTTCATGATGTCCTGCCTAAATATGTATTTTCTTTGCTGAGGTACAAGTAAGAGAACATAGCTGAAATAATCCTGCAGAATTCATAGCCCTGCAGATTAAGGCCTTGAATAGCTATATAATTCCGTGAGTTTCCTGTAATCTACCTTTTTTTTCCCCCATCATGTTTACGTCTGCCAAGTGCTAAAGTGCTAAAGAACATAAAAACTCTCAAAGTCTTCAAAATATTGGAATCAAACTTAATTCTAAACCCATCATACTAAAATATGATGTTCTACTGAACAAGCAAGAATGAAGGAATGAAGTTCTGAGGAAAAGCTTCTTTCATTTTTTCCATCAGGAAAGAAAGAAAACAATATCCCATAATGTATGTCTTCTTAAGTGGTTTCTAACCCAAATCAGTTGACTGATGATACTTGAGTAGTTGTAGCATAGTTCTGTCATTTTTGAGGAAAGCCTTTATGCTGGCCCATGTTACATCAATGAAGCATTAATTTTTATACTAATTTGTTTGAGAGTCTCACTGGACATCAGTTAATCAAACAGGTCCCAGTCCTACAAAAATCTGATTTTACTTTACTGCTCTAACTGATGCAAAATGATCTATAGAAGTTTGACAGTTCCTTAAAATGAGCTCTGAGTTTTTTTTCTAAATAAATAAATAAACAGAGACAGTACTTTAAAGCCATGCAGAGGTGTGGATGTTCAAAAACCTTGCTGTTTTAGACCTTTACTGGTATTTATTAATGATTAAATTTTTATTACCTATTATCTGAAATGTAAATGGCAAACTGTCTTCTCTGCAAACACCAGTGACAGACACTGAAGTCCCTGTCCCCAAATTATTTAGATTATACTTAGGTTTTTTCCTTTGTGTAAATTGAGTTCAGAGATGGAACAGAATGAAGCAACAGTTACAATGTGTTCCTTCATATTTTGGTAAAGATTATGCTACTCAGTATTTGCAATTAGATAGCTGCCTTCAGCTTTAATAACTCTCCTTCCTTCTTAATTATTTTTGATCAGCATGATCTTCCCAGGCATGTATGAGGCAATTTTGTTTGGTATGAGAAAGGTGTTCTCTGGCATCAGCAGCTCTATGACTGGTGCAAATGTTAATAAAATAAAGAAAAAAAAGGCAAGTCTGCTAATTGTGAATGATTTGCCTTCTCATACCAAGCTGTTGGAGGAATAATTTTGATGAAGTATTCAGAGTCAGGAAGCATCAAGTGAGTTCGCTCCAGATTAATTTCCCTTTCCAAAAGCAAATAGTTCCTGCTAGAGTATGGAGCTGAATTTTATCTGCCCCATTCATGGTGGGATGAGTAGGCCATATATTTGTCAGACATTTAATTTAATCAATGCAATTTAATTATCTTTTGATGCAAAACCACCTGTGACCTTCCATCTGCTAAAAAAATTCACCCATCCCTGCACATATGCACACAGTCTTCAAAAAAAAAAAGGGGAAAAAAATAGATTGTACTCCTGGAGGTACATTGGAAATAAGGTTTCTGACTATTGCAGCTGGCTGCATCTGCTCATGCTGTCTTTCCAGAAAGCTGGTAGACAGGACCTTGCTACCTGGGTTGCCTTTAAAGAAAGAGTTGAGAAGCATCCATTCAGAGAAAATTAAAATTGTCTTGGTGAGCTGATGGAAGCCAAAGTGATGAAAGTGATGTATTTCAGTTCACACTGTGCAAGAGAAGAGATGTATTAAATGTGGCTTCAGGAGTATAACTCTCCTTTTATCCATAGAATCTTGACAAAATACTAAGAAAAAAAAAATAAAATAAAATTGTATGGTCTCTTTTCAGGAAAAAATGTTGGGAGGATTCAGAGAGTGATGGTTTTTGTGCTATCCCTACCTGCCAACAGAGACCAGGAGAATAATTTCTTGTTAAACCAAAGGATACACTAATTGATACCAGCCCACACGCGATAGGGAAAGCATGGGACTGACAGTCTGATGTCTCTTTAGCCCCAAAGTGAAACTGGATTCTCAAGAGTCTTCTCAGGTTTCTCTTTCACTCTGAAAAGTTGTCCCTAGTAAGAATTAAAAATTAAAATTTAAAAGCCATTAAAAAGACAGAATCTCTGGGAAACAAAAATAAAAATAAAAAATGAAGATTTCAAAGACATTTCCTGTTCCAGTCAAATGAAAGTCAAAATATGGAGAATTTAGATGGAATATAAAGTGATCAATATTTCACACTGACAATCGCCAAAGCAAAATATTGCTATTTGTAACATCAGCCTTATGTCCAGATTGGACAGTTTTAGAAGACATTTCTCATCAGTCAGTTAAGCTATAGTGTTATTTGCTATTATTGTTTTCCTATATCAGATTTTGATTTCATTAAAAATATTTCCTAGTTTACTTACCCGCTAATATTAACATCATTCTTCCAAGAATCTCAAAGCAATATAATAATTTGGTAAGTACTCTGCTTTTGTGGGGAGTTTTGGGGTTTTTTGGTTGGTTGGTTTGGGTTTGGTTTTTATTGAGACTGCAATATAAGAAAGCGACTAAGATCTCATAGAAAAGTCTCTGACCAATGTTATAAATACAAAGGCAATTTCGGGTTATATAAAAGAGAAAATTTATTATCAAACAATAATAAATTCGAACAAAGAGAAAAAACCACAATAAAATAAGCAGCGCAGCGCTGGGTGGACAGGGTCTATACGCAAGGTATAGATGCTCCCAAATCCACGCCTGAGAGTCCTTTGGCCTGGGTTTTTATAGGAAGTTTGTGTCCCGAGGCCAATTTCCAAGCAGGCACCCTTTGCTAAGAGGTTCTTGATTGTTCGAAGAATAGATTTCCTGGCACTGGAGAATAGAGTCAATAGACGTTGGGCAGAGGCTCCTCATATGTAAAGAGGTCCAGGATGTCTTTTTGATATCATTTTGGTCCGGGCCATTAGGGTGGAGTGGTGGCACCCATCCTGGAGCCGATGGCTATCTCGGCTGGCTCCTCTTCCTTTGTCTAGTTTCTCCATTTCTCCAGCACAGGTGGGCAGGGCGGAGATGCTCGGGCTCGGCGATATCTCGTCCGGGCCCGTTCTTTTGTTCGTTTGATGGCCCGTGTCCTGCCCATTCTTTCGGGGCTGATGTGCCTGCTTGTGATTGTTATCTGGGTGCTTGGCTGCAATCTGTTGCTTTGGAAGAGAAATCCTGCCTCGACTTGGAGGAGGATTTCTCATTCCATATTTTCATCATTTACAATCACATATACTTTATTTAAACCTTTTTTTTCGAATTTTTATTCATCTAATTCTTTATTACAGTCCCCCACCTAATAATTTGACTACATTTAAAAATTCGTATTATTTTATTCAATCTTACAGAGGGATGAGTGTGAGATTAACCACATTCACTTTTCTCTCAGTCTGATATTTTGCTTTTAGGATTTAACTCGTCTTCATCTCTGGAGAAACAGAATACTTGGTCAAATTGTAAACATACCCGGTTAACTTCACTTTTTAACAACTCTAAAATTATTGGTTCATTATTGAAGGAAGCTTTTGTTTCATGTTTTAAATTTCTATCTTCTTAATACATTTTTTCACTTATAGTACACGTTTTCAAGTTTGCTTTATTGTAACATAGGATTGATTTTGAAATATGCTACAAAGGTGGATTGTCTTTTTCTTCTGATCTAGATGGTCTTATTACATTGACTATAAATTGAAATCGGAGGAATCCCTCCCACTTCTCTCTTGTACCTGAAGTGGGTAGTTTTGATCTTTTGTCTTTCAGGAGTTTGAAACTGCCCGTCTTTAAAACTTGCCTCTGAGCGGTAACATCAGACCTCCCCCTTTAATTTACAGATCTTATACTGAGTGCCGTTGGAAAAACACATCCCCTTTTGCAGTTCTGGAGGACAGTCAATCTTTCGTCCGGTTTCTGTGGCAGTCTGACACTGCTCACACTTCTCTAGGGGACTCTCCCCTGGAGGTACCTCGGGACTCATTCCCTCGGCCAAGCACACAGCTAGGTTCAGGACTATCAGGATTCCTCACCATTGCATCCCTCTGCCTTGCCCTTCGCCCGTATAGGAACATACGGCGGGGATTACCATCTTCTCGGCAGCAGGGACTGTCTTCAGGGGCCCTGGTAGTCCTTAAGGCGTGCCTTTTTTTTTTTTTTTGAAAGTAGCTCACCGAGACGATTTAGTTGGGTCTGTCTTACACAGTACTTTAAACTTTAATTGTTTTTCGGCCCTCGATTTCTAAAGCCTTGGCTTTGGAATCTAACTGGCCTCTTAACCCCTTTTGGAACAATAGGAACCACTCAGGAGAGTTTAGTTCCAAGGACCCCGCCCGGGTGGCAAGTGTTAAGAAACGGCTAGTCTCCTCCTGTTCTTTCTCTAGACACTTTGTGCACAATCCTTTAGGTTTGTACCCTCTTAAACAGTGGGCTACCCAAATCTGTTTACAATAAGCACACTCGAAGTGGATAAATGGAAAACAATTACAATCAGGATTAATACAACTTATCTGGTCGTCACTTGTCATTTGTGATGACGCCGGCGTTTGATTTTCAGCTCTCTCGGAGGTGTGGTGACTTTCCTCTCGGAGGAGTTGTAATCCATTACTTTTTTCACTCGAGGTGAGTGTGTCCAGCTCCTTTCTGCAGTCCGGACAGCTGTGTCTGTGGTCAGGAGGACGAGAAACGGTCCTTCCCAGTGAGGGTTGAGGGGGAGCTCTTTCTAAGCTTTGATCAGGACTTTATCCCCAGGCTGCATTTGGTGTATGGCAAATCCCAGTGTTGTGCTTTGGGGAATCAGTCCTCTTTTCTGCAGATTGGTCAACAAAGCCGCTCGTTTTGCCTCTTTGTCTGCCAGGTTGTTACCTCGGGTGTGGAACTGCCATCCTGTTTGGTGTCCTTTTACATGGACAACTGATATTTCTTTTGGTTCTCTGACAGCCTGTAGAATTTGTCGAATGATTTCCCTATGGATTAACTCTTTTCTTTTCGTATTTATCAGACTTCTTTTTCTCAAATTTTCTTAAAAGTATGTACTACTTTAAAAGCATACCGCGAATTTGTATAGATGATCCCCCTCTTTCTTTTCAACCCCTGGAGGGCTCTCAGGAGAGCATAAAGCTCGCAAGCTTGTGCAGACCAGCTTGCTTTCAGGGGGCCTGATTTCACAATGCTTCCTGATATGCCATTCACTCTAGCATATCCTGACTTTCTTTTTCTCTCAACAACTTTTGAGGATCCATCTATAAACTACTTTTCTCTTCTTTCTAACTCCTGATTTTCTAAATCTGGTCTAACTTTAGTTTGCAATTCCACAGTTTCAATGCAATTGTGTAATAGTTTCTCTGTTGGTTCTCCAAACAGGAACTGCGCAGGATTCTGCACAGTAGTGGTTCTTAATTCTAAACCAGGCGAGCTGATTAAGATGGCTTTATATTTCAGAAGCTTCAAATCAGTCAACCACTTTTCCGCTTTTTGTTGTAAGATATTTCTTACATCATGTAGACTATCAAGGGAGCTCCGAAAGTTACCCTTTTTTTTTTTTTTTTTTTTTTTTTTTTTTTCTTTTTCTTACTAATAAATCTACTGTCACAATTGCTTGCAAACAAGTAGGCCAACCCCAATTAACCGGGTCTAAAAATTTTGAGAGAAACCTTATGGGCTTCTTTTTTCTGCCCACTCTTGGGTCAGAACTCTTTGTGCTGCTTGTCTATTCACATCTATGAATAATTGGAATTCTTATTGGTATCCGGTAAAGTTAGTACGGGGGCAGTTATGAGTGCATCCTTTAATTTCTGAAAATTAAATTCATTTTGCTCAGTCTATTTCAACTTATCAGTGTTTAACCTTTCATACAGAAATTTTACTTTTTCACTAAATCCTTCAATTCATTGTTTGCAATATCCCAGGAGCCCCAAAAATTGTCTTATCTGTCTTTTTGTTTTTGGGGCAGGGAGTGCAAGAATCCCTGCTACTCTCTCAGGGTCTAATTTCTTTTTCCCTTGAGATATCCAATGACCAAGGTATTTTACTTCGGGCTCTGTGAATTGCAATTTGGATTTAGATACTTTTAACCCCTTCTGTCTCAAGAAATTCAGTAAAGAAATCGTGCTTTTCTTCACCTTTTCTTCCGTCGTTCCGGCAATTAACAAGTCATCTACATATTGTAACAATTTTGTCCCCTCCTCTGGAATGAATTGGGTGAGTAGTTGTTCCAGAGCCTGTCCGAACAGATTTGGGGATTCTACAAACCCCTGTGGGAGGACCGTCCACCTCAGCTGTTGCTTTCGGTTTGTGTCCGGGTCCTCCCACTGAAAGGCGAAGAAATTTCTACTCTTTTCATCTACAGGGCAAGTTCAAAAGCATCTTTTAAATCGATTACACTATACCATATATCTTTAGGTGAGAGCCTGTTCAGTAAAGTGTAAGGACTGGCCACCACTAGGAATCTGGTTCGGGTTCTAACATTTACAGCTCTGAGGTCCTGAACTAATCATAAACTGCTATCTGTTTTTCTTACAGCCAGGATGGGGGTGTTATGCTGAGACATACAGGGTTTCAGGGTACCCCTTTAAGGAGGTCGTCAATTACTTGTTTTAATCCCCTTCTCCCTCCCATCGGGATGGGATATTGTTTGATCCTTATAGGGTCTTCAGGGTCCTCGTTTTCTATTTTAATAGGCTTGATATCTAATTTCTCTATTTCTCCTTTTGAGTGCCACACTCTAGGGTTAATTTCTTCTTCGTCTTTGGGAGTCAGTTTGAATATTTTTACTACTAATTCAGAGTTTTTAACAACGATATTAATTCTTAATGCAACAATCATGTCTCTTCTTAATAAATTATAATCTGCTTTTTCTACAAGCAATAAATTTCTTAAACAAATTTTATTTTCCGATTCTATTCTTACATCTCTATTACAGATACTTTGAAAGGATCCCCCTTGATTCTAATTACAAAAACTTTTTCCTTGCTTGTCACACACCCCTCTGGCAATTTCTGCAGAGTACCTCTCTCTGTTCCAGTGTCCACTAAAAAGCTTACTTCCTGCCATTGGGGATTCACTTTTAATTTTATCAAGGGCTCCTTGGATGTTCTTGTTCCTAAATTAAAGAGCCTCTGACAGCCCTAATCTTCTTGAAAAATCTTTTCATTTTTTTTTTTTTTTTTTTTTTTTTTTTCTTTGCCTGCAATCCTGCTGAATGTGTCTTACTTTCTTACAGTAGTAACATTCGGGGAGCTCTCTCCGTGGGGTAGGGGCTGCCTTGTGAGTGCTTTTCTGTTTTCTAGGTAGTGTTTTAAACTTACCTTGTGTTTGTTCTTGCTTTTGGACTTCTTTGACCGCAGCTACCAAAACCTTAGCTTACAATCTCTGTTTTTCATCCTCCCTTCTCATATATACTTCTTGAGCTTCCCTCAGAAGCTCTTGGAGGCTTTTATCTTGTTACCTGTCAATATTTTCTAATTTCCTCTTAATGTCTTCTCAGGATTTGGCAACAAATTGTGTTTTTAGTAAGACTTCCCCCACGGGAGAGTTCGGGTCAGTTCCAGAGTAGATCTGAAAACTTCGCCGTAACCTCTCTACTCATTCCGTGGGCGATTCCTCCTTCCTTTGGCATTCCCCGAACACTTTACTAATGTTTTGACCTCGGGGAACTGCCTCTCTTATTCCCTGAACAATCATGTTTCTTAAATCCACCATGCTCTGCCTGCCCTCCTCCCTGGGCATTCCAGCTCGGGCTCACGCTAGGCCATTTCTGGTCATCTGTGGATTGCGTCGGTCCCAGTCTCTGATACCGGCTTGTTTAATCATTTCTCTTTCCTCTTGATTAAACAGGCGATCTCAGGATGGCCATAAGATCATCGTATGTGTAAATACTACTTCCTAAAAAGTTATCCAGCTTTTCAGCCACACCAAAGGATCGTTTAACAATCGCCCCATCTCCTTTTTAAAGGCTCGCACATCCCCGGGGTTAAGGGGAACATTCACAAATCCAATCACTCCCGGGGCTGTCGGTACTTCCCTGAGAGGGAACAACCGGTGCTCATTCTCACTATTCTCTCCCCCCTCCTTGCCCATCATTTTTGCTTTCAAACGAGTTCTACTTGCAGGAGGGGAACTGAGGTTTGTGGGGGTTTTCTCTTTTGTTGATTGTGGGAACTCCCCTGCCACCCGGTTACCGGTAGGGACCCCTTCAGTTAAGTGTGAGGGTCCCGGCTGTGGCGGCCGGACCGGCAAGGACGGATAGAGCTGTCCCCAGCCTTGTGCCGGAGAAACCTCTGAAGAAACTCCTGGGGTTATGGTGTTTGCAGGCGGGGAAAGGGGAAGGGCTGCCAGCATCGCTGCCAGCACCGAGTCTCCCGCTTGAGACACATGCATCTCAGTGGGTTGGTCTCGGGGGCCCGAAGGTGCTGAAGGCACCACTTGATCTGGGGACGACGGCCCAGCCAGTCCATGGTACGGGGGAGGTAAGTGGTCAAGGGGTTCCCAAGATTCAGTTTTTGACTCACGTTTTTCTTTTTGTTTCATTGGGAACAGCTCTACTCTGGCGTTTAACCAGAGCTTAGCATATTCCCTCTCCTCGGGGTCCGAGGGGTCCTTGTTCTCCACATAGGAGAACAACTTATTACAGGTCTATTTTTTCAGATGTGCCTAACACTGGCTAAGTAAGGTGACTTCTCAACTCCTGTCTTCCCCAAACTTCTATACAATAATGTATTAATTTTTCTTTCGATTTCCCTTTCCTCAGGGGACAATCTTCCCAGTGTTTTAACATTTACTTCAAGGGACTTTCCAGCGGGATGTCTGGTGATCTCTCCTCCGGATTGGAGGGATTTTTCCCTGTGCTCTTCCTTTGTAGCTTACTTTTTCTCTGCTCTATACTTTGCAAATATACTCGTTACACGTCCACTTTTCAAATGTGCCCACCACAGGCTAAGTGAGGTGGTTTCTCAGTTCTTGCCCTCCCCAGACCTCGGCACAATACCAGATCATTTTTGCCTTAGATTTCTTTTTTTTCTCTCAGGGCAATTTTCCCAATATTTTAACATCCATCCCAAGGGACTTTCCGGTGGGATGTCTAGTGATCCCTTCTCTCTCTCAGAGGGACCCTTTTCATTACCCTTTTTCTGCATCTTACTTTTTCTTTGTCTCATATTGAAAAATATCTTACTTTTCTTGCGTTGTGTTCGTTCCGCTTTTACCAGATGAATCAAAGTCTTTGCTAATACTCACCTCGCAGTTAGCTGTACTGGAGTCTCTTGTATTCAGCACTTCGATTCTCTCTTGGACCTTTGCCTAGGCCCATTGACTGAAAGGGTTTACTAATTCCCGAGCTCGACAGGACGTCCTCTTCCCCTTTCAGCCTCCTGTGATCGGTCCCCCAGGACCTCCTTCGTCCCAGGTTTTTACAATCGTGTAAAGAGAGACCTTTCTCACACCGAATCGCTTCCTTCTTGGCCGGCCAATTCCCTCGCGGGAGGATGGAACCGCGACCTTGAAGTCCGCACTCGCTTCGTGATCAGATCACGTCTCACACAATCGCCCAATCACCAGCTCAACCTCACAATACTTACAGCTATTTTCCTGCGAGGGTGTCTTCGTGCACAGATGACTTTTTACGAGCTACCAAGCCGTGGCTTTCTCGAAGGCTCCTTGCCTTCCCGAGCTCTCTGGATCCTTTCTCCCTTTTTATTGTGGTTTTTCCTTAGCCTAAATTTGGTTCGGATATAGGAATGTGCTGCGGAGGTTCTCGGCTCACCAGGCCGCTAAAATCAGCGGGGGTACCCGTCCTGGGTAGCGAGATTCTCCTGCAATTTCTCCTATCCGAGTCACGGCACCAATCTGTTATAAATACAAAGGCAATTTCGGGTTATATAAAAGAGAAAATTTATTATCAAACAATAATAAATTCGAACAAAGAGAAAAAACCACAATAAAATAAGCAGCGCAGCGCTGGGTGGACAGGGTCTATACGCAAGGTATAGATGCTCCCAAATCCACGCCTGAGAGTCCTTTGGCCTGGGTTTTTATAGGAAGTTTGTGTCCCGAGGCCAATTTCCAAGCAGGCACCCTTTGCTAAGAGGTTCTTGATTGTTCGAAGAATAGATTTCCTGGCACTGGAGAATAGAGTCAATAGACGTTGGGCAGAGGCTCCTCATATGTAAAGAGGTCCAGGATGTCTTTTTGATATCATTTTGGTCCGGGCCATTAGGGTGGAGTGGTGGCACCCATCCTGGAGCCGATGGCTATCTCGGCTGGCTCCTCTTCCTTTGTCTAGTTTCTCCATTTCTCCAGCACAGGTGGGCAGGGCGGAGATGCTCGGGCTCGGCGATATCTCGTCCGGGCCCGTTCTTTTGTTCGTTTGATGGCCCGTGTCCTGCCCATTCTTTCGGGGCTGATGTGCCTGCTTGTGATTGTTATCTGGGTGCTTGGCTGCAATCTGTTGCTTTGGAAGAGAAATCCTGCCTCGACTTGGAGGAGGATTTCTCATTCCATATTTTCATCATTTACAATCACATATACTTTATTTAAACCTTTTTTTTCGAATTTTTATTCATCTAATTCTTTATTACACCAAGATGAGGAGAAAATCTGAGTTTCCTCTAAGCCAGTCCTGGTAGACTCAGACAGTGATTATAATTCTGGAACAGAAAACGAGTACTGGATCTCAAACAAAATTCCTTTCTTCATATTAAATAGGAAGGAACTCCAGGCTCCTCTGGGTGTAGAGAGAATTGGCTTTTTACTACTGAGACAGAATTGTGCTAGACTGTAGTTTCTTTCCAACAAGGTGTATGCAGAACTCTGCCAGTTAAAGAAAATCTTTTCTTATTTCCAAGTTGGTGTTATAGTTACTATTTTTTCTTCAACAAATAAGAAGTAAAATGCTCCATTGTCATTCCCTATTGTATATGTCCTTAGGCATATAATTGCCTCTTTTAACTAGAGAATCTAGAGGTTCTTTCAAAAGTACATGTAACTCACAGACTGAAATAAAAAGGTGAAAAGAAATCTCCACACCTTTCAATGCAGTATTTAAAAACCATCAGCCTCTCTTGACAAAAGAAATGGAGCTTTTGAATAGAATAAGGCAATGAAACTGAGTGTTTCTCTCTCTCCCTCCACCTTTTGCTGTATGGTTTTTGATTTTTTGTTGTTGTTGTTTGGGATTTTTTTTGGTGGGATGTTTTTAGGTTTTTTCCATACTTGGACAAATCCCATTAGTAGAAAATGGAGTGGGGGAAAAAAAGAATATCTGGATGAATGAGAAAAGATAAAATAAAAATGTTTAATAGACATTTTTAGTGAAAAATAAGATGAAGTGTTGTATCAACTTTGTGATTTTTTGAATACTGTCTATTTCTAGTTTTTTGTTGGATGAAGAATAGCTTTCATTTGTGAGATAAAAAGGACAAATTCATCTTGAGCTGTATTCCCCTGCAGCCTATATATTTTCATATACTGGTGTAATTTGGAACTACAATATAATCATAATTCAGTTCCTGTCTTTAGTAAAAGCATGTGCCTCTAATTTGCAATCAATTTCTGCGCCTGACACATGGAAATAATGAATGTCCTCATCTACAGCTGGAGACAAAGGGAGAAAGGAGTGTGCAGCACTTTGTAGGCTGGAATGTCTGGGTATTTCCTTCTCCTAGGCTTTGGAGCCTCAGCATCCAAATCATGCTAATATTGTGCTATAATCATTGTGTGAAGAAAGATTCTCTGTTTAAAGTTTTCCCTTATCTCCTTTGAACAGACAACTTGAATAATTGCATAAACATGAATGAGAATTCGATGGCACCAGTTGATCATGTGGGGTCTGACATTGTGTAAAGTATGAAATGTCATGCAGTTTCCAAAAGCAGGTATTTGTGGGCATATTAAGCTCTACATGTGTGCCATAGCTGCTATTATTTTTCTCATGCTTGTCTTTTACTGAAAAAAACACTTGTAAAAGAAACCATATCTAGAAACAATAATTGCCAAAAATAAATGTGCTCTTTTAAATCACATCCTTTTCAAGAAGTCTCATGCCTGATTTTCAAGGCATAGCTGTAAAATTAATTTCCCAGTGTGTAGAGATTGGTGAAGATTTTCTGTGTTAAGCCACTGAATTTAAGACTACATTACAGTGCATCATTATGAAATCATCTTGTGTCCCACTCCTTTGTTTTAGAGGGAATGTAACGTGCTTATGTATTTACCATTATGGATGCTAACTGTGAAGCAGGGAACATGGTGCCTCTGGAATAGCAGGCCACATAGCTTTCTCAGTCTTGCCTGAGAAAGTGGCCTGGGAATTAATAAGGAGGAATTTAAACAATACTCAGAGACAGAAAACAGCCTTGCAGTTGCTGTTTGTCTGTTCCTTGTTTTCTTGCAGGAGAAGGCCAAGGGGTGGTGAACCCCACTGACCAATGATGGTGATGTGTTAGTTCACTAACCAATAAGAGTTTTACTTTTCTGTACTTTCATGTATCGGTCTATAAAAGAAGATCTGAAGTAATAAACCTTAGAGGAACTCTCCTGTTCAACTCACAAGAGAGTCTGTGTTGTTCTTCTCGCCATTCCCAATAGAGCGACATACCATGACTTTTTAATGTTTATTTTATTGTGATAACGGCTGCCGTCTCCAGACATGATCAGGATCCCTGTTCTGTTAAGCAAAGTATAAACAGAATTATGAGCCTTCCTTTAAAAAGCTTTTAGCTTATATCAAGTAAGGAGGAAATAGATGAATAGAGCACAATGCAATTGAAACAATTCTATACTAGAAATGTCCACCAACAGAATACCCTCTGTAGTTCTAGGAAAAGTGGGTCTGTCTTCTCACTTGCAGCTGTGAAGATCTAAATACCTGCTGAAGAAGGGGAAGGCAAAGATGGTATTTCTTGATCATTTTACCTGTCACTGATGAAATCACTGCTAGGTTGGAACATGGAACCTGCTTAACAGCAACACCGGATTATAACAATGAAAAAGTCCTTCAAGGAAATGGCACAGCAAACACACTTGAAAAAAAACTCTGCAGCTATCTTCACTGAAATCTGACCAGCTCACTACAGCTGACATTTCTGCACTTGTGGCTTTAGGATTTCCTCTAATCACCACAAGAATACAACAACAGTAGTTAATGCTACACATCAAGAATTTTCTGTAATCAAAGAATTGGTCAATAGCAAGGGTATTAAAAGGAATACTTCAAAGCTAGTACAAATCATGTCAGTATAGACTTCCACAAAGAAGATTTTAAACTGTAAAAAATATTAAAAAAAAAAGTCTTGTAAGAAGAATCCTTAGGCCTTTCTGAATAATTTTTTCCTACTGTGACATAAATAATCTTATAGCTATTCCCCCTAAGAAATATGTACAGGTTAATTATGCAAAAGCTTACAGATGCAATTTTTTTTTTCTTAATAAATATGGTTACTAGCTGGGGCTAAATTCTATGGGAAATAATTAATAGTCATAGAAGTCACTTCCAACAAAAGCCTGATGAAAGAGAGGTGGCATAACTGCTCATAAAGGTGATGCATTGTAATATTAATCAAGAAAATAGATGCCATATAAAAGCAAAAGGTCAGCTACTGTGAAATGTAGGGAAAAAGAGTGCATCATAGAATCATAGAATATGCTAAGCTGGAACAGGCTCACAAGGGATAACTGATGTGCCTGAGACCTTTGTGCAAATGCTTCTTAAACTCTGTCAGGTTTGGTGTAATAACCACTTCCCTGAGAAGCCTGTTCCAATGTCCAACCATCCTCTGGGTGAAGAACAATGTCCTAACATGCAATTTAGATCTCCCCTGTCACAGCTTCATGCCATTCCCTCAAGTTTTGTCTCTGGTCACCACAGAGAAGGAATGGATACCTGTCCTGCCAATTTCCCTCATGAGTATCCTCCAGGACAGATAAGTGACTTCAGCTGCTCCTCATAAGGTTTCTCCTCCAGACCCTTCACTGTCTTTGTAGCTCTCTTTTTGATGTTTTATAACAGCTTAATATCCTTTTTATATTGCAGTGCCAAAACCAGCATAATAGAACTTGAGATGAGGCCGCACCAGCGCAGAGTAGAGCAGGACAACTCCCTCCTACAACTGGCTCATAACGCTGTGCCTGATGCAGCCCGGGATATAATTTTCCCTTTCGGCTGTCACAGCACAGCGCTGACTCATATTCAACCTGCCATTGACCAGGATATAGGAATGCTGCTTCCAGCTGGGATAGAGTTAATTTTCTTCATGGTGGCTGGTATGGGGCTGTGTTTAGGATTTGTGCAGAGCACAGGGTTGATAACAGAGAGGTGTTTTTGTTATGGCTGAGCAGGACTTGCATGGAGCCCAGGCCTTTTCTGTTTTTCGTACTGCTAAGCTGGTGAGGAAGCTGGGGCTGCAGGGGATATTGTGAGGAGACAGAGACAGGTGACCCAAATTGACCAAAGGGATATTCCAGACCATATGACATAATTCTCAGTATAGAAAGTGGGAGAAAGAAGAAGGAAGGGGGAAACATTTGAAGTCTTGTCTTGTCTTCCCAAGTCACTGTTACCTGTGATGGGAAGATGATTGAGCACTTGCTAGTCATGGGAAGCAGTGCATTAATTCCTTGTTTTGCTTTGCTTGTGTATGTTTTTGCTTTCCCTATTAAACTGTTTTTATCCCAGCTTGTGGGTTTTCTAACTTGTACCCTTCCAGTTATCTCCCCAATTTCTCTGCTGGGGGAGTGAGTGAGTGGCTGCCTGGGGCTTGACTGCTGGCTGAGGTTAAACCACAACAAGGATATAGGAGGTGAGCATTTAAGACATTTTAACTGTACATTACTTTTTAAGTAAGAGGTTCCTGAAAGTATTTACAAAAGGCATGATTAGTATCTCTAAAATTAGTCAGAATTTGGGTCTTTTTTTCTTCAAAATACAAGAAATTCTGCTAATAGCTAGGACAATATTAACAATTTAGGGCAAGAAGTGAGACTCAAAGAGAATTTCAAGTGTGGTTTAATACTCATAATCACAGATTTGCAGCCATTGCTGTCTAACTATTCAGAGGATAGGAGAAATCCTGTGGGAAAACCCATTCCTTCCATCTTTCTCATTCAGATAGGTTACAAAGATAACTTCACCAGCTAATTCTGTCAGCTATGTCAGCTGTCTTTCTTAGTCACAGTATCCTAAAGTTTACAGACCTAATTTTGAAGTGTAAACCTTGAAAATACCAATTTCATCATAGCTTCGTGCGTTGCCTCTTCTGTTCTCCTCTACCGTAGACTTTCCATTCTCCACACGCCTATTCTGAATCCTCCTCTCAGTTTCTGTGTCTGAATCTGCATTTTTCTTGATGCTTCTACACTCTTCCTGTTTATCCCACTCTCTCATATTTCCTTGAACTAATCTCCTATCTGTTATCTCATGTCCCTTCACCAAAAATCCCATTTCATAATTAAGACCCTTGCATTCATCATCTTCTTGGCATACCTTCTCCAAGCAATGTCTACCTCATGCATTTTCCATCAGTCATGAATTTTGAAGGTGACATCAATACTCCAAATGGAAATATTTGACATGCTTTGGCAATGCCAGCCAATGAGGAAATATTCCCTTGACTGTGGAAGATTGGTGAAAAGCCCTCATTGTTCTTTAATATTAACTTTCAATCTCAAAAAATGCTTCAAACACAATAGCAGATTTTTTCTTTATCTCCCAGTGTTTCTCTATTTGTTTACTGGCATCAAGTAATTTCACCTAATCTTCAGGGATTTTTGTTTGCTATCATTTCAGAGGTGGGGAAAGAAAGACAAGTTTAAAAATGCATATGTTGTCCTTATTGTGCTGTAACAAGATTGGCATGGTACCAGTGATGTTTGAATTTCTCTCTTAGGAAGACTAAGATAGTTCAAGCAGCTGCACTGAAATTGCATGGAAAATTGATACTTTGCAAATTCTCCCCATAAATGAAAGTTTAAATTACAAAAAGCCGTCTGACCGGTTATCTCTTAGTAAAGTGCTTTACAATTTGCATATAAACTTCATTTCTTTTTCTAATTACACCGAGTAAAATGCATTCATTTTGCTTTTGATTGCAAGCGGTTGTGCCAAACACCTGTGACTACCACAAATTCTAATTTGTTATTTATTTACTTCAAAGCAATCTTATCATCTAAATGATTCAAAGCATCAAAGACCTTAATTATTGATAGTCAGTTTGAAGGGTTACACTTTCCATGTCCTTGGGCTTGAAGGCGCTTCTCTGTTTTCTTCTCCTCAAGTATACACTTGGCTGAGCAAAAGGACATATGATTCTACCACAAAGTGTTTTGGAAATCACATTCTTATTTAATTGCAACTAGATTTAGACAATACCAAAGATCCAAGACTGACAACTACAATCTGGAATCTACTAAAGAAACAACAACAACAACAACAATAACAAGAATTAATCTTCTTATCACCTTGAAAAAAAATATGTGTGTCTATTACATGTATTGTGCAACTTCAATCTATCTCCACAACACTAATGTTTTGTGAACACCTTTCATTTATTCCAGACAGAAATATAAAAATTTACACTATTGCAATAAACGTGCACATGGTGTGTCCTGTCATGACAAATTTTTTATACTTTCTTACAATTTAATTAGGAAATTTAAGTGGGTTAAAAAACTCTGATACAAGTCAGAAGGGAAAGGATGAGGGATGTCCTCAATACAAACAAAACACTTAGCTAACGCGCATGTTTAGGGTGCATATTCCTAGCTCAGGCATGTGCTTGGGTATCACAATGCAAACCCTTAGATGCAGATTCTCGGTTGCCTCTGTCTGGAAACCATGTATTTTCCAGAGTCTTGGACCATCATAGCTACTATATTCTCATAGTGCCTTGAATGTGTGGTGTATGAAATTAATTTCTAAGAGCTGAAAGTACTCAGATCTTCAGATAATTCAGATAATTTTTAATCACACCATTCTCCATTAGCCTCTATAATATTTTACTTTTAACACTTGAGACCTTCAAATACAAGAAGGGTCATATTACTCCTGAAGCCATCATAAAACTGATCATGAAGCCTACAAAATGCATAGTTTGATGTCAAAATTCATCACCTGTATCCTTTTAAACAAATATCTTAAGCTTTATTTCAGCTATGGATTTCCCAGGGTACAAGGAAACTGGATACAGTTTTCACTGATCTTGCAATATATTCATAGAGTGTCCTGCAATCTGTCTGCCAGTACTTCCTTACCCTGGTCCCATTCCTTTTAGACTGGGCTGGCACCCACTGTTTCATTTTGGACTGGTAAAACCCAAGTTGCCCTGTTTGACTGCAGCATGTCATACTATACACACCACATTTGGTCTGGCGTTGCACAATGTAAAACATCTGTGGAGAATCCTGTTCCATATGAATCAGGGAGTGAATTAAGGAGGATATGCACAGTAGCCAATACAATGCAAATGCATGGATGCAGTACATATAAAGTCCATATACACATGAACCCATGATGTAGGTTAGACCTGTGGCTGAGGAGTGAGGTATATAAACCATACCAGTTCCACTGGCTGAGGAGTGAGGAGAGGCTATGAATGGATTATGTGTGTCCCAGTCACACTGTGGTACATCTTCAGAATCTGGTCTCCTATAAGTGCAATGCTGATGTTTTAATAAACTTTTTATATATTCCTCAAATGACTTGTTAAGCCTCAAATTCAAGATTCACCTTCTTTAATATGATATGACTGTGGAAACTTTTTCACATTTAGAGTTCTGTGTTTTTTGTTTTCCTGTCTTTTTACTCATGATATCATCATCTACAAAAGAACCAGCAGTCTATTCTGCTCTTGGCAAATTCGAGAGAAATCTCAAGAAGTTTATTGCATAAATAGCATGAAATATCTTAAGTATCTTAATACTGTTTGCATATTTTCAATTAGTATGTTTTGGTTTTATTTCTTCAAATAATCAAAACCAAATGCAACATTTGATATTATAAATACTATATACTATATATGTAGTATATATACTACATATACATACTATATATTCTATAGATATTGTATATAGTATTTATACTACATATACTATATATAGTATATAGTATATAGTATACCATACTATATACTACATACTAACATTTTGCACATCTGTGAAGGCATTAAACAATAATCTTCCTGGAAATGCAAAAAAAGATTTTAAGTACATAATCTGTGCATGCTCTCAGCATTAATAGGAAGAGACTAAAAACAAGTCAGAAACTGTAATGCACTTAATTTTTCTACTAACTCATGACCTTCTAGGCAGCACCATCTCAGAATGGTTACATTTGATATGTTCCAGAATGGTAAAGAGAATGTAGCAATCATAATTACATGGTAATCCCACAGGAAGATATAGATGCTTTTATTAAACCATTGTTTTTACAGTTTAAATATCTCATAAATAATGAAACATACTAGCACACAAATTGTGAGTTTGAGGTGCAAATTGTGTAACAAAGTTGTGCCTGCTGTTATTAGGGTTTAATCAAAAGAAGAGAATACTTGAATCTTCAAGTATAAGTCTGAATAGAGGCACATATAAGCCAGGATAATTAACATATTACTGTAAAATTCTAATTTTTTTTTTTCAGCCAACAAAATATGATTTTTCAATTCTGTTATAAATCTATAAAAAAGAGCTTTTCAAGAGTATATAAATACATATGTATATACATGTATATAAGTACATATATATATATATATTTATTTTTTAAATAAATAAATAATCTCTTCAACATATTGAAATACACAAATCTACAAGCTTTAGCTGAGGAAAAGAAAACTGACTACTCAGGTTTCCCTGCTGAAGTTAGCATGTAAAAGCAAACAGCACACATAATGAAAGCATAGTAGATTCTTAAATGTTAACCTATTAATGCTAACCATTCTTAACCTGATGTGTTATTGTTAACTGAGGGAAACGGAATTATTTAATTCCACTGTTTTCTACTTCTTTAAGTCACTACTTAATTGGATTTTCTAAGTAATTGGTAAAATGATAGTTCCCGTCTCTCTCTCTCTCAATTTCCCATCTATGACTTTTCAAATACTGCACAGGTACTGCTTTGACTAAAATCAGACATCTAATTCAGAGTTCCCTGAAGTCAGCGTAAGGTATCCACTAACTTTAGTGACACTTGGACCAAACCCTAATTAAGCTGCTTAAAATCTCTACACTTACAGCTTATCCCTGCAAGAGAAACAAGATTTCCATCCAATATGAAAGTATTCTTCTTAATTGACCTCTACAGTCTTTGCTACTTGACTTTTTGAATTATTACTACTACTTCACTTTGTGACTAGCTAGTTTTAAGTATGTATGTATTGCCAACATTACTTATGGGGCTTTCATTTATGGTAGTGCTCAGCATGGCCAAGAGGAATTGCACTACATGAATACAAACTTCAGTACACCGCCTTTCCTCTGTTGTGAAAGTTACTGTGAAACTGAGTCCACTTGCTTCTACTGAATCATCATTAGATCATCAGTGACCTTCCACTCTGATCACCATGATCCAAATCCACCTTACAATACCTCTTTGAAGAGAGGCATGGATTGTCTAAGAAAATGCTAACTAATACACTAGCACTTGGAAAGCTTGCATTAATTCAGAGTTCAAGGCAAAAAAAATTCTGTACTTAGTTTGCTTCCAGGGAACTAAGAAATGGTTTACAGTGGAAAGACATGACATAATGGTCTCCTTTGCCAGTCCACCTCTGAAAGGGAGAGCAGTTTGTTTGAGGGTGGTCCCAAATAAAGTACCCTTTTTCCTAGTAAGGCTTGACCTGTCTCACTGTAGTGTTATCCTACTTAAAAAAAAAAAAAACAAAAAAGCATCTTTTGTCTTTAATGATCATGTATCAGTAGATCATGGACCACAGAGAGGAGAGCACAAGCCAGGCTTAATGTCATGTATCAAGGTTCCTCTAGAGCTGGGTGTCAGAGTATGTGCAATTTTACATTCACACAATTGTGAAAACACTTTAAGATACAGCAGCATTCCGGAAAAAAACTCTCTCATAAGACAGCCCTCCAAGCAGAACAGTAATGTAGCAGTGTCAATTGCATCCTTTTTCTGTCCCAATAGGAACAAAAAGAGTTCACTGTCAGTACATAAACTGAGTGAAGAGGTAAGGAGGCCCATCTTTAGCCTGCAGTAACAGCCCATGGCTTCTCCATTTTATCTTGTAAAGTGCATGAGTGCTAAAATAGTTCTGAAAGGAGCTGTGAATGGCAGAGAAATGGTTTTCCACCAGTTATGTTTGCAGTGGCTTGCATGTGATCTGTCACAATTCCACCCACAGTCCACAATCAATGAAATGCTTTATTTATGCCCAGAGCTGACTTGCTAGTGGTAAATTTTTATTGTGTGCCTCAGAACACACATAACATGTACATGATGTGGCACTCAATTAAGTACACATATCAATCAAAAGACAACATGAAGATCTCTTTGTCAGCTCCATTGCTCTCTGCCCTAGGCAGAGCCCTTTCATTAAAGCTGTTTACTGTATTTTTGCTCATTCTGCATATCCTTTGAGCTGGTTTTGGATACAAAACCAAAAAAAGCAAGAGACTACACTTTTCATTGTCCAATATATGCCTGAAATGTGAACATTTTTCAGGTTTTTAGTTCCCATAATTTTTTACCAAATACTTGAAAACAGTAAGGGCTTTCAGCCCTCAGGCTTAGAGTGAACAAGTTCTTTTCCCCATCCCTTCCCTTCCTACCACCAGTCTTTTTTTGTGGGCTGAGCAGGGAGACCAGTGACTGGTAGGTTTACCCAATAACAAGTGGGCACTTGAGGATGATTTGCTGTCCAGAAAGATTTGCTCTTCAAGAGCATCTCCATCAGCCTCTATGAGGTTTCCAGTCTCTACCACCATGCAATAATTTTCAGCCCAATTATTTTCACAAAAACTTTTGTGGAAACTATTCCACTTTTGCTCTTCACAGTTTCTAGTTTGGAAATTGCAGAGGATTAACATCAGTGCTTTGTTGCTTTAAAACAGCCACAAAACACTCCTCAGGATATGAAGTATCTTGCGGGCAGCTGGGCACATAGTAATGTCAAGATGTAACTCGCACAACATGATGCAGCTCAAATTCAGAAATTAGGTTTTAATTTGCTGCAAAATTTAACACTATTAAACAGGGATTAACACTGAGGCAATTAAAGTGCAATCGGAAAAGCTCTTGCCTATGAGGTGGGAAGGGATGAATTAACTTTAGGCAAACACCAGGAAGCTTTGAGAACATAAAAGAAATGGAGCATGGGAGAGAGCATACAGGTGCAAAATCTCTTCCTGCATTGGTAAACCATCTCGACTGCACTAGCCTCAGGGAAATATTTTGGAAATCATTCCACGCAAATACAGCAATACTGAAATTCTGCTAACTCAAGAATCGGAAGCAAAGGACCAATATTTTGATATTTCTACTAAAGCTGGGTCTTGAGAGATTCTCCTCCTTCTCCTAAAAGACCATTTACAAGCAATATCAACAAAATAGCTTTCAAAGGTTTGGATTTTTGCCTGAAAGACTACTTTCAATAACTTATCCATACATACCTCTACTCATCTCTACTCATCTAGTAGAATTCTTATGAGAAAGTATTAAACATTTTTGTTCAACTGCCATGATTTAAACCTCCTGTGTCTTGCTCCTTAATATCTACTTTAACTTACACTTTTCTTTTCCTTTCTTTGCCCTTTTAGCCCTCTGTTTTCTGCCAGCTCCCATTCCTTGCCACAATTTTTAATGTTTTGCACAAACCACAGATTTTTCTTCTCCTTCCTTTTGTATCATGTTCTTACTCATTTCCTAGTCTATTAAATGTAGTTCATGATTCTATACCAAAGCAACAGAAGACTTGCATCTTTGGCCTGCAATTTCTTTACTACAGATTTCTTTAATTTATCATTTTTTTTATCAATGTGAAGATTATTCCATATGGTTATGGAAATTATTCTAAATGTTCTTGCAGGTAATCAGGTCTACCTTCGTCTCGTGGAGCTTTCATATGGTATCCCATCAGTAAGCAATCCACTTGTAACCTTATTTGCACATCTATGTGGGGGAAAAAAAAAAAGAGATCCAGAGCAACACTACTGACAAACATTAGGCCTCTAAAAGAGCAGAGAAATCATCTTAGGCTGGTTCTGTAGTCAGAGGAGAGAGAGAGAGAACACAGCACTGACAAAAATCTGAATTTACAAAGTCAAAGAAAATGACCAAGAGCACTATTAGCTAACTCAGCTGTGCAAACAATCAACTTAGCAATGTCTAAAAACTGGACTAGACACTTCCAATTTTATATTCTTTCTTCTGTCTCCTTTGGCCTAAATACATGGCTGAAGTTTATTTGTTTTATCTTAAGGAACGTTACTGACTTCTTTGCTAGTGTAATATCCAACACCACGCTTCTTCCAAGATAATTTGAATAGCTGATCTAGTTCTTCCATAGTCCTCCGTTCACTTCCATTTACTGCAAGATACAAATACATTACAGAAAGTGGCAAATGAGAGCCCAAGGAAGAAAACAAGATCTCGCTGCAAAATGAAAAACAAAAAAACATGAAAAATTTAAAGCACTCTTCAGAAGTGTGTTTTTACTTAGGGTCAGTGAAAAAAGGATGGGAAAGAGCTCAAGGCCCATGGGCTCTGCATTATTGAAGGGATAGAATTTCAATAAAAGAACAAAATGTAGTGAACTGGGAGCCAGGAAAAAGCCTCCACTGCAAATGAAAGAAGTGCAGAAGTAGCTTGTTTTGTGGCAAGGGAGTTTCAGGGCCAGGAGATCATTTTCCTCTCCTGCCCTGTTGCCTGTGCTCAAGGCTAGCTCAGTTACCTGGGACAGCTGCTCAAACTCAGTCCAGACTGTCATGAAGAAGGAGCTGTGTAAGAGCTAAAAGAAGCCTCTGCAGACTCAGAGTAATGGTTTGCCCAGAAGCTTCATTTGTGCTGAGACTCCTGTCCTTGGTTCCTGCCTGTTTGCATTCAAAACCAGTATCCTCACCAGCTTCGGAGCTTTGCTTCTCTCCATGTCAGAAATCACATCGCTCCATTTATTTGATGGGGAAAATTGCTGTTAATCAATTAGTTCTGTTCTACCAGTGCTGTAGAGCAAATTGAACCTTTTGTTTTTCATCATGCATATGGTGAGAGTGCAGGTTAAAGGAGATGGAAAGTCTTTGCACTAATGAAAATGAAATACACTTCAGCCTGGTCTCCTCTCTAATAGCTTTTATATTCCTGTGGAATCTAGTCCCATTTTCTCCCTGCAAAATAAACTAAAATTCAGCAGCAAACCCTGAAATATAATAAATTTATTTTATGGAATTCTGTCCCTTCGCTGTCTGAATGAGTTTTCAGGATAATAGATGGAAAAGGCATTTCTCAAGCTAATATGAGAGCAACAGCTAGGTGCAGTGATACAGAATTCACTTAAAAGCACCCTACAAAGACCACACTTTGTTTTGTTTTAATTTTTTCAGGCTGCAGTGTTTCCTTGAAAAACATGCAGGCATTGATTTTTTTTTACTAAGATTTCACGAATTAAAAATACTGGAATATCATTTTATGATTACTTTTCATAATAAAAATACTTTTCAAATAGTGCTGTGAGCAGCATCACAGAAAACAGATCAGTCAACAGCCACACTGCATTTGCAGCCCTTCCCTCAGGGCAGCACATGCCCCAGTCCCAATTCAAATGTAAAAGACTACTCTCCGTAATTCTGATGGTAAAAACAACAGAAGTAATCATTCCATAGGCAGACTCTGAAGCTGTAGCATGAAGTAGATGAGAAAGTGCCCTGGCTCCCTTATATCCTGTGGATGGCGTGCCCTACAATGACAGCATCTCTGTGGTCTGAGCCCAGGGAACATTGCACAGAATCTCTAGACCCAGAATGACCTTTGTGGTTTCAATCCCTTACTGTCACTTTCAAGTCACAGAGGGCTTGTTTGCATAGGCCACTGGATTCCTCTAAATGAAGTTTTTTCAATGAGAGCAGCAGATGCATGTCTAGCAGAAGGAGAATTATTGTGCTCTAGTTTCATAGGAAACGTGTTTCATTGGCACACCAATGTTTCAAAATATTTTCATCTCTAAGTAGGATGAACACTAGCAATTTCAAAAATGTTCAAAACTGAAAAGATATATTTTCAAATACTTTGGGGCATAGAAGAAAGCTTATTCCAACACTATCTTGAAATCCATAATTTTAATCACAACAATTTTAAAAGGTACAAAGTTTCCTTCATTTTCTTAACTTTACTTTAAATACTTTAATACTTTAAAATACTTTACTTTAAAAAAAAAAAAGTTACTTTAAACTGGAAAAAAATTAGGAAAAAAAAAATTGAAGCAATACTGAAATTAGTTTCGAAAACCCTTCTAAAATAATTTATGAGTTAAAGTGTCTCTGATACCAGTCTTGTCCCCATAAAATATTGTATCAATAAATCAACAATTATAGTGAAAAAAAGTATTACAAAAGTCTGAGTCCCTACTACTATATTCTAAAATGTGCTCAACTGCCATATAATTTATTTTTTCATCTCCCTCTTAATCTATTTGAATTTGCCTTTGTCTTCACAATCCTAATCATTGGTCTTTATAGGATAAGTTTCCCTTTTTTTCTCTGAGACACATCCAGCACAATTTCTACTACCCCAACTTTAGGTTGAAAGAGACATCCATATCTGCACAGAGGTAATATACATCTACATTTCTAAAAGGAAATCAATTTCTTTCTTCCTTTCTTCCTTTCTTTCCTTTCTTTCCTTTCTTTCCTTTTTCTTTCTTTCTTTTCTTTATTTCTTTTCTTTCTTTCCTTTCTTTCTTTCTTTCCTCTAAAAATTCTAAGCTCCAGTTGATCTTTCCCCTGAGGATTTTCTTCCTATATCATTTAACTTTTCCTGGCATCTTTCTGCCTTCCCTTTTATACTACAAATTTCCCCTAAGCAATGAGAACTTCTATTTGCATCTTTGACAGCAAAGGGGAGACTGACGGATGGAAGCAATGCTCTCTTTGAATAATGCAAGATGTTGTGACACTGACAGTAATAAGGAGTCCTAAATAATAGGTCCTTCCTGATACAATTTAAAAATATGCAGCCTATTGTCTCAGCCACCAGCAACCCAACTCATAACTACTGCCTCAAGACTAAGCCTGAGTTCTATCCATCTCAGTGACAGCTGACAACAGCAAACTAATCTCTCTTAAAAATATTTCCCAATCACTTTTTGTTGTAATTAAATCAACAGTGTTCAACCACAAGTACAGAAAAATAGCTCTCTCTTTTATGACATTTCAGAGCAAGCAGTGGGTTTAAGTTTTACTCATCACTGCCCTGAGGGAAGTCGGTTCCAATTAGAGTTGTCTGCACCACCTAATCCCAGTCAAGACCCTGTTCTCATTTGTGTTTTCATTATTTTTTCCAGTGGTGCCCACAGATGTTAACAAACAGGAAAGAAACTGTGATACAATGGTAAATCTTATAGGCTTAAAACACACGTGGGCGTAAAACTATCTGAATCGATAATATTGACAGCACTGGCTGAGGATCTCATCCTTAGGATTTGTCTTTGTGTCTTAGTGTCTATCATTTTATTTGGTACATTGTTTGCCACATTAAAAAAAATCGGAAGTGACTTAGAAGTTCTTCAAAAGGTGAAAAATTGGTTCGTTTCAGTTGTACTTTTAATTATGCTTATAAATTGATATAACTTATACCATTAGAGAGGCTTTATTAACTTTTATAGATTCTGAATTACAGTTTCAATGACATAATTTTGTAATTAGTGACTCATAGTCTTTCATTAATGGAATTTCTGGAAAATGCTGTCAGAATCAGAAAGGAAGAGGGAAAGATACAAGAAGGGCAAACTGCACTGGAATATAGTTAATTTTGTATAGAGACTTATGCCCTCTAACAGCCAATGAAATTTTCATATATGCTAATAGTTAATTGTGCTCAAGTTCAGAGTCGCATGGAAGATTTGGCATACAATAAAAGTTTAAAACAACAGAAAAACCATCTACAGTTATCATAAGAAAAATGCAATCCAATCAAGAACAAAATAATTCAGCCTACCCAGGATATTTTTCAGCATTACAGCCAGGGACAATACAGTGTGTATTTGTACATATCTTTGGTTTAGTGTGGTCCTGGCATACCTGAGACAGCATGTCCAGTATGCCTCTACACCTCAGACTGAAGCATGTTATAGACCCCCAATGCTAAGCATTATCTGTTACTGTGCAGCCATAGCAAAATGAAATTCAGAATGCAATTTGCTAAACCCTACGTTCACTAAGCTGTAGAACAGCTGATTAAAGTCCGCTTCCGTATTTTTCTATTACATTTGCATTGACAGTGCAATCAGATTTTAACTTATAGCTTTTTTTTTGTATTCCTGTCTTTGTCCAGTGTTACTGAGAATAACTGCATGCCACCTGCACTAAACAAACCCTTCCCCAGCTATAGCCATAATTTCTGTAGACATAGCTTATCACATGAGCCTTATTAGCTGATGTATAAAGACACACACAGCAAAGGAAAAATCATCTTAATGTTATCTTCCTTTGCAAAGAACCAGTATGAATAGCAAAGGCTACACTGTGGCTTCAGGACCTTTCTCCATTGTAACTGCTTCCCTGATGTGTTGCAGCTTGCAGTAGGTAGAGATAAGCAAAGTAAATATATACACAGTTAGAAAAAGCTGTTGTGCATTTTCAAAGGTATACCAAAAATATCCAAGTTTCCTTTTATTTCTAAGAAAGCAACGTAGATGAAAACACCAAGGGTATATTTCTCCTTCCGTAGGAAACCAGACATCTAGTTGAGATACTAAAGTTATATCTTTTGTTCAGTTTATGATAGAAGTGAAGACACAGGTCTTATTTCAAATCTTAAAGAGTTTGCCAAAATGTCTGACCCTGAACCATATTCGCTTCAAAATGATGACTACCCATCACTGTTTATACTATATAATGTTGGGAATACATGTAGGAAAAATATTTAGAATAATATGACAGAAAAAGGTAAATTAAAGAAAAATAAAATTCCATACAATTTAACCCATGGGGATTATCTATCTATGGTGCAGGAGGCTCACTTGAAATTGTAGAGAAAAAGGGTTCAGAAATCTTAAAACTGTCTTCTACCATCTCTGCCATGCTTGTGTGCTGGCATTCTATTTGGAGGAGACTGGACTTCTGACTTTTATTAGACATCTCTGTTGTGCCTGGAGGTACCAACTCAGACAAACTCTACATGGATCTTGAAAGAGTCTTCAATACCTAGTGGATATCAAAGCCATTTTTGGCACTGTGTGAAAGCCCCATTCCAAGGTCAAGGGAGAGCTGGTGATGCCTAACACGACACAAAAGATCACCATCTCCTTCCTCCTCTTGCATTCAGCGGTGTGGGAGATGAGAGACCCTGTATGTGTCAAGACACTCCAACTTTCCTTTTTTCAGATGATATCTCAACAAAATCTGCTACTCACGTGTAAGGGATTTGCAAAACTATCTTAGGTGATAAGGTAAAATACACTACACAGATACATCATAGCTGGACTTGTAACTTGGAAAAGGATCTGCAGCATCTTCTGTTAATCCAAGTTTTTCCATAACTTGGCAGTGGAAGGCAGTGTCTTATTCCATCTGCCTGTGAAGGCATAACAAAATCAGTACTAAAAAGAATAAGAAACAACAGAAAAATAAATTTTAAAATCTATAAAAATTATAACCCTGACAGGATGAAAAAAAAATATGCCAAATTTAGAATACCTTGTCATTTAAGAAAAACATTTTTTTTCTTCATGAAAAAAAGAGGAAAGACCTGTTTGCACATCTGTCTCTGTTTTCCAATGTTTATTTCATTCTGATACTCACATAGCACTTAAAGTGATCCTGACAGTTATCTGATAATGAATCTGCTTTGAAACTCATCCAGAGAAGAAAAACCTGTTCAGGGAATTCAGTGCTCTAGCTCAAAGGGAAAAATTTTAGATCAGCCTGGAACCAGTTAATACGATTACACTTGTACAGTTCTTTACTTGGAATGTTTGTGAAGTGTTGTGAGGCAATAAATGAACAAGAATTGGCTAGGCATAACTTTAAATCTGTCTCCTGCTTGCCTGTGAGTTAGAGTGTAACATGATTTCTCCCCTCTGAGGAGAGTGGAGATTTTTGACTGTAGATTCCTAACTTTAAAGAAATACTCGTTTGATCTAAAATTTCATTTTAAAATTGTGACAGCTACCTGTGACTCTAATCTTCTTTTGATTCATCCACTGAGAATTTTTCTCTTCTATTTTCAGAGTTGCTCCCAGTTCTCTGGGATTATTCATCCCACCACCAGATGAAATATTATAGCCATTCCATTTGGGTTTTTTCCCAGTTAGAAACACTGAAGGAAATGGTATGGATGTTTGAAAAGCATCATATCTTTACCGTTTAAGGTACTGCACTATCATCCCATTACAGAATTTCCTGAGGAAGCAGCAAACAGCAACAACAAACCCTTAAGTTTGTGGGCAAAAGATATGATATTTTATATTTCTGCAACTTCTATTTTTTCTTGCCAGAAGTCACATTCACTGATCAGAAAATTCCTGTTCTGCTTTTATACCACAAGAAAGAGAGGAACAATTCAATTTTATCATATCTAATTTTGATTTCTTTTGTAATTCAGGGTTCTAACTAAGCTTCAGTCACAAATGATAGGGGTTTACCCAAAAACAATGAGATGCACTTGTCTCCTCAGTCCTTTTCAGGCTACTGGAATGTCCAGATGACCTTTGCATGTCAACTTCCCCACCTTACTGACAAGAGCACCACAATCCTCCTCATCTGGTAGGTCAGCCAAAACTCATTTCTTGTCACTCCACATCAATGGAAAAGTAATGTGGAATTAAATGTGGCTGCTGAGCTGGCTAGCTCTGTGAGAGTGAAGACACTCTTCCTTTGAGAACTTCAATGGAAGAGACAGAAGGAATTTAATCAGCTTTCCAATATAAACTTCTGAAGTAATAGGACAGCTTTCTGACTAGGATAATTTTATTTATAAAGTCAGCGCAGTTTGCTGTGTTTGTTTAGAGTAAAACATTTTAGCTCAGCTCAAATAATGAGTTTCCTCAGGGATTCTGTAAGTAGCATTTACTATCCACGGTACAGCAGGCAGGCTGGAATTGGAGTAAAGCTCTTTGGAGGAGTCACCAGGTCTGCTTTGATTGCTGCTAAGTGCCCAGTGGCACACCATGTGTTTTTTTGACTACATGTTAGGAACTTGAAAGCATGAGATGAACAAGCAGATGGGGTAGTAGTTAGCTACAGAAAATCAGCTTGTAGAACAATTTGCACATCAGGAAATGTGGGAGTTTTTTTAACCAAATATAAGTAGAATTCTAAAAAATCACCTTTCTCATACTCTGTCGTTATCCATATTTCAAACTCTCTGGATTTTTTGATATCCTGGAGCTCTAGGAGAATGAAATGCAATGAGAGCAACCTGGGAATAAGCTTTGAACAGAGGGTAGGCTGATGGCCATGGATGTGTCCTTGGAGGCAAGTTAGAGCAGGTGACTCTTCTGCTGTGGAATGAAGTTCGTATGAAGAATAGAAAGGAGATTTGTGTTATCTGGTACCTGACTACCCAAAATGACTGAATAAATGTCTGGCTTTACCTGTCTTTTTAGATGGTTGATAAAATGGTCATATCAAAGTCATATAGCACAGGAAAAATAAACAATATAATTTTTTACTAAAATATATAAAATTCACACAGCAGGAAGGCTGTTATGTTCTATCCAGCCATCATGCAGGAAGGACACAGGTTTTTCATGATTTTCATGCCCTTATTTCATACATTGTTTTGATTTGAGGTGTGAATCTGTATATTGCATGAAAAGGATGATAAAGCCAGTATGCTGTGCAAGATATTAAAATAACAGAAAACCAAATTTCAGTCAAGCCATCTGCTCCCTTTTCACGAGCGCTATGTGTTTAAGAAAAAAAAAAGGAAAAGAAAAAAAAAGCTAAACAGAAATAATGCTAAGGTTATGGAAAAAATTGTTGGGGAAAAAAATAAAAATATTTTCATTATATATTCAGTTAAAAATTCTGCTTCTCTTAAAAAGAAATACATTTGAATTGCAGGTTAAAGGATTAAAAATAAACATAAGGGAATTTGAAATAGTCTTTGCTCAAAATATTTAAACATACCGAAACTGTCATTTTTTAATTTCTGTTATGACAAAACCAATAAAACTGATTTTTAAAAATCAGGTTTTTTTTCTTTTGTATTCTGAAATCTATACTTTTAGTAGAAAAATTTAACCAAAAACTTGTTTCTTATTCTACATGGTGTTAAGGAGCTTAGGAAAAAATTCTGACAGCATTTAGAAAAAAAAAGAAACAAACAAAAATCCAAAACTCCCCTTAACAGACCAACTTTAACTTTTTCCTTAGATTTCCTTTTCTTTCTCCCCTTTTTCCTCAACTTCTAGAACCAAATATCTTACATTCATACTTATAGGCCAAACAAATTCATTTACATTTCTAGGCCAATGACAATAATAAGGCTAGTCAACTATGAACATAATAAAGTTATTTTGTTCAAATAAGTGCCATAGAGATACAGCTGGGTGTGTGCACTACCGAAGTGTAATACCAGTATTGAAACATTAGATGAAAATATTTTGTTTCAAGGTTGAAGTTACAGGAAACCATTGCCCTAGGTTATAGACATTGAAAGGAACCTGTAATAACTGTACAAGACACAAGAGGGATGTTTTTGGGTTGTTTTTGTGGGCAAGATTCTGATTATTTCATACAATATTTTAAATAGTTTTAGGCAGAACCACATTTCAAAAGGTGATGCATCAAATTTTTCACTGGAAAAGGAGTTATATTTCCAAAAAAGATTTATGGTACTTGTATCTAATAACAGATATTTACCTCAATTTTCTTTACTTTCCAAAACAGAAGCCACAGTGAAAGCTGAATTCTTAGGGTCAAAAGTGTAGTGTAGCTGTTCAAGCAGTCTTTTGTCCTAAAAAGATGTGCAGTTTTTGAGACCACTATTACGAAGCTCTTTAAAAAATCACTTCTAGGGAAAACATATAGCCATTTCCATTCAAGATGGTAGTTCCCCTAGACCTACTAGTCGCTGTTTTTCATTATTAGAGCTCTCTCATCAAGTAACCATTTTGCTGCCATTTTATATTTACAGTTCACTAGTGACCAACACTCCCTGCCAGAGTGCAATTGATGCACCTGGAGGAGCACCCGTGTCCTTCAGCACCTACAGGAAAGAAGCAATTTCCTATGAAGTTCTACATTTTTCTCATCAGAACAAAAAACAGATTCTCATCTCAGTTTTAAATCTTAGGCTTTTAAATCAAGAAAATCTCTAGCAGAGTTATAACATGCAAATAAGATCTGACCATTCAAGCTTTTCTTTATTTCCCATCAGTTTAAATAAAAACACTAAACCAAGTTATGGGTCTGAGCATGCTGCATGAGTCAGACCTGCCTGCACAGACAGAAGGAGATACTTGCTTTTTTTGTCTAGCAGAGGAACATCTGAGATGGGTCACTGAGCATCCCAATATCACTGTGTCCATGCAACCTGCCAGCATCAGCACCCAGCCCCCAACACAAAAAATATCTACATAACTCTGACCTCTGGTGCAGGCTTTTGTCTGTGAAAGATGTGCAGATATTTTTTCAGATGTATCTTGATAATGCCTCATCTTACAGTACAGCTATATTTCTGATTGTATCTATGTATTTGTAAAGGCATGGGTAAAAAAGATAAAAACTCCAGCTACTTTAGGGGATGGGATTTCTGCAAGAGAATAAGGATTCCTCTCTTAGGGAGTATTTTCAAGGGGAGATTTTAAAAAACTAAGACAGCTTTGTCTGAGAAAAGTCGAACTTCAGGCAGTGCAGGATAGACAGGAGTTTGAGCAGGTAGGGTGGCAATCCTTCTGTTATAAAGTTGTATGATATTCATTTCACAGATTCTGTAACTATTTTTCTGTTCCCTATTTTTAGAGACATCCATTATTTCATTCACTGCTTGAGTAAGAGGAAAGCTGAATCAGTCAAACAAGTATTGTAACTGTTGATTAAATACGGTTCTCAGTGTACATTTCAGCCAAGAGAACCCATTTTTATTGAAAGAAAAAAAAAAAGAATAAAGAAGAGTAGTTTAACTTTATATGACAGCTTTAAAACCAAAGGCATCTGATCATTTTACAAGTTGCAGAAAACATGACTCAAAACACTAACAAAATGCAAAAATAATCTGTCTAGCCCTCCCAAGGGAACTGCAACTAAGATTACCCTATATATGGTTACTATCTATACAATGACTTTCTTAATGTCTGAAGGCAATTTCATCTCTTGTATTTATCAGGAAATAAAAACAGCTCTATTAGCCATAACACTATTATCTATTGGTCTGCTGTGAGAACAGCCAAAATAGGATTATCCTGATCTAAGTTTGACTCTTGAGTGATGAATTCTGAATTGGTTTAGATACATCCAAGACATAATGAATGGTTTTATAATAGCCCATCAAGCCAAGGCTCACTCCCCAAACTGAGGAAAAAACTTTTCAGATGAGTAGATTAAAAAATGTTACTCAATTTCTAAGGACAGAAATACTTACTTATTATTGTTTAAGTCATGTTTTCTGCAGCTTTTAAAGTGATCAGATGCTTTTGGTTTTAAAGCTGCTATATAAACTAGTTTTCTTCCTTATTTTTTTACTAAAAATATGCATTGAGATATACATCAGTCCATCGGCATAAATGCAGATGAAAGCTCAGGGGTTTTTTTTCCTCTCTAATGCTGGCTCCTCGCTATTCCTTATAATGTATTCAGGAGATTTTTCAAAGCACTGGGAAAGGGAGAAGGAAGAGACTGAAAGTATTGTGCTAAGAGTCTGTTTAGGGATGAATACAAATCCTTTTGAATTTCATTTTCCCAAATTTCACTCTCCATAAAAAAACTTGTTCTTTGCAGCAGCTAATACTTTAAAACCATGCAGATACCAACATTACCTGAGTGAAATGAGCTTATTTCAGCTTAATTATGTTCAAAAAATTACAGTGAGTTTATAGGAATAAAGCATAAAGACTACATTAGTCTCAAACTGTTTGAATTTTGATAACCCACAATTATTTGCAGCAGTTATTACTAATTTTAACTTTGGAATACATTCTTCTATATACAAATGAATAAAAAATGAGAATGAAAAGGTAAATTTTGTCATTCAAGTATGGCATAATAGAGAAATATATTATATAAAAAGGTCATTGTTTCATTTTAAAAGCTGTGAATGAAATCTTTCCCAGCACTTTGCTTCATTTACAAAAACAGTTTCAGAATTACAAGGGTTTCATAATGTCAGCCCTTAATTTATAAAAACTCTAATGCATTTTCAAAAGTTATATCCCTATATAAAAATATATAGGGTTATATAGAGATAAATAAAGGATAATTATATGGTAATCTTGTTTTTAGACTGTCTTCATATGTTCACTAGTTAACAGAGACTACTTTTAATGTATTTCTTAAGGTTTTTAAGTACAAAACTGATAGGGATAGACTGACATTTTTAGTGACAGAATACTAGCTATATTTCTCTCACAATACATTTTCTGAAACAAACATAATTACAAAAACTGATCTAAACACAGATTAAAAAAAAAACCCTGCTAAGTACTGAGCATCTTCAGACTAGGCGTGAAATTATGATTAATTAGGAATATACATGTAAGAATTTTGTGAGCATTTTAAAAAGATGAGGTAGAGAACTAGAATAAAAGTGATAATAAGAGCCTTTTTAAACATTTCGCTGCAACCCATTATGAATGTCCATTTGAAAGGAACAGAATGCCACATAACAGAAGACACGTGATAGGCTGGGAATAGTGATTTTCCTTGTTGATTCTTCAGGTAAGGGATGTTTTTTAATTCCTTTTGAGAAAGTTGTTCACTACACAAAAAGCAGAAGGGGAGTTGTGGCACTTTGTGCTAATGATGCAGAGTCTACTATTAGATTTCAATTTTGTCACCATTCTTTTGGGGACATTTAGGTTTTTTGTGCTGAATTTCCAAGAAAAAAAAAGCTCTGATTTCATTTTCATATTACTGGTGCTTCCAAAATCGTAGCAGTAGTGATGGCTGCATTATCTGCAGTAGCAGCATTATTATCAGTGATGGTCCAATTTTGGAGGACAGGACATTAAGCAAGGCTATTCAAAGACATAGTAGGCAATACATTTAATAAACAACATCAAGCAAAACAAGGTCTGTGATTCTAGACACTAGTTTGATGAACTCATCTTATCTGGCATGTAAGATTATATATATTTTAAATATGAGACAGTCAACCTTAAATTTTCCCTATATAAAGAGAAGCCATGTGCTTTGAATCAAAAGTTACTTAGGCTTTAGGGATAAACCTCCAATAAAATAAAAAATTAAATAAAATAAAATTGAATAAAATTGAATAAAATTGAATAAAATTGAATAAAATTGAATAAAATAAAATAAATAAAATAAAATAAAATAAAATAAAATAAAATAAAATAAAATAAAATAAAATAAAATAAAATAAAATAAAATAAAATAAAATAAAATAAAATAAAATAAAATAAAATAAATCTTGAAAAAACTGCAGAAAATAAATTGCAATTTTCATCTACAAACAATATAAACTTTCCTGGAAATACAAGAGTTCTCATGAAAACTTCAGTGTGTGTAAGAAGGAGAGCAGTGTTAAATAGATTTCATTGAGAACCCAAAGATTAGTGATCTTTTCAACACCACTAAATTTCAGCTCAAAAAAGGTTTGGTGGATAGAAATTTTTTCCAAACAAATATCTGGTTTTCAGATGTTTCAAAAAGCTGCTTGAGATATTTTAACAATAAAAATACTTCAATGAACTTTGAAACCACTTCTGATTTTAAGCAAGACAGTTTTACTTGGGTGGAGTTTTTTATGCTAAAATTTTAGGACAGCCTTCAAAATGTGTGCAGAATTGATCCTGAGCTTTTCATCAGGAGAATTCTATTAAATGCTATAAAGATCTTATGGATACTTCTATTTTGGGGAAAAATCTATTCTCAGAGACCAATTCCAGCAAAATATTCCTTCCTAATTCACCTAAGTGAATCAGATCAGGAATCAGTTCCCCTTTACATCATCCCGTCTGTCATATGGCTTGGTGGGTCATTGCAGGTCTCAGGTAAATCTCTCTTGCATCACACAGCAGCACAAGGCCATTAGCTGTGCACTCATATGCCTGCCTTGGAAACTTTTCTTGTTTGCTCCTAAAATTTAAGAGATAACCATACTGCAAAACTCCCCCTGGCAACAGGACAGACTTTGGGTTTGAAAGTTAGAAACTTGGCTTTATTCTTTCCCATTTCAAGCACAATCTGGAAATTCAGATTTTCCTCTCAGCATGCTTTTTCCATACACTGTCTCCATGAATTTGACCTGCACTGGCCATTCCAAACTTGAATACAAAAATTACTTTTCTTCAGTGTACTTCTGTATTAATGTGCTATACCATTTCAATGTGACAGTCTGTACATGTCAATGATTAAAGGAGAAAGAATGGAATTTGCAAGTACATCCTTTGTGGTTAGATTTGCAGCAGTGAAGTACAGTGTATCTGGCCACTGTCACTTAATGTGTTAAAAAGATGTGTCTAACTTGGAAACACTCCTGTATTAACAAACATTGAGATCTGTGTATAGAACTGTACATTTAGCTTTTTTTAGGAGCTTTAATGCCACTGGGAACTCTGGCGGCTGCTGGCCTCTGCCTATCTCTTTTTATCACCTTATGACCAGTAGTATGACATCTTAGAATGGGCTGGAAACTCATTACCTGGCCTTTTTAGACCAGGGCAATTTGACTAAGCAAGAGAAAGTTCAGTTATTAATATTAAAAACAACATGCTTCTTTACCAAAATTGTACGAGTATCATGACCAATATCAATGCTGAGGAATCATACGTATAATAATATAGTATTTGGATTCATGTTTAAGCCTCAGGATCCAGGAAGATGTCAAATTTTTAGAAACCTGTCTTTTTCTTTGCCACAGACTAGGGAAATGATAGGAGTCAGTTCAGCAACTGAATTAGTCACACAAAAATGACCTACAGGAAAAGAAAATTTTGTAACAAATGCTGTCTTTAAATGAAGCTTAGCTGTAATTGAATAAGTTAATGGTTGTTAAAGCCAGACATAGATTGGGTGTGAAGGTAAAGGACAAAAAAGGTAGGTGAGGAAGAGGGAGCAAAATGAAGAGTAGAAAAAATTCTTTGTGAAATAAACACCTTCACATGGTCAAGTGCACTGTCTGAAGTTTCTGTTTTTCTTGCTCCACTGCACTGATGTATTTTGACAGGATATTTTGTTCTGCCTCTAGGGTTTTTAGGGAAAAGGAACTCATGGGCTATTACTGTTCCAGTGAAGAGTTTTGACTGAAATGTTTTGGCTCATTTCCTTGAGCTATGCATTAGCCAGATGGTTTGATGCATGTACCATGCCACCCTGTTTGATCCTGCTGTTGGACTTTAGCTGCTGCTCCACTGTCAAAGGGAAGGATTATTATGAACATTCTCATTAATATTCACACTGAAGAGTGATCTGACTGCCACTTCACACATACTGCAGGTTAAGTGAGGGTGCCCTGTCAAAACAGAGAAAAATCTTTACCCCTACTAATACAAACCAGTCTGAGAGAGGGTTTTGAGCAGAGAATTAGATTCCAGTATTAAGGGCTTCCCTCTTCTTTGACAGAGATTTACTATGTCAAAATCTCTTCCTCATTATAAAATAAGAAAAACAGTATCTAACTATTTCAGAGGGAGGAAAAATATATTTTACAAAGTTTTGTGATTAAATACTTGCATAAAAATTGATAGAATTGTGAACTTATTAACAACATGACTAAATTTAATGCAGTACATAAAATCCTTGCTCATGGGCAGGACCTATTATATGAGGTATGTATATATATTCATCACATAAACCAGCAATTTCTTATAGATGGGTATCCAAAGAAAAGTGAAAAGGTGCAGAGGAGACTGGAGCTCTCTGTTAACCATCCAGTCCTAAAACACCCCACAGAGCTGAGGGCAAACACACCCTGTGATAGAGCAAGCAGTTTCCCCTAAATCTGCTTTGCAATGGTGCTGGGCAAGTTCAGAGGAAAAATCATCTGGGTGCTCTCAACTTGAGAAAAATCATGTAGAGAGGTATCAAAATTTTGAGAACATAGCTTTAAACACTATGTGGGAAGTAGTAGAACACACTAGTGGGAAGGCTAGTCCTTGTGCAAGGAATTAGGTATCTGCTGCATTTCTTAACAGCTGATTCCTGCTACCCAGAGATTAAAAACATCAACCTACACTGACTAATCATACATTAATTTTTCACTTTGAATGGCCAAAACTCTATGCTGTTCTCAAAATTACTTTCCAGGACAATTTTTTTCTTCTTTAGAACTGTCGTGATTTTAAAGCAGCAACTAAAAAAATCACTAGAAAGCTTACTTATTTCTTGCTGTGAGATGTGGATTAGAACAAGAGCAAAACAGGCTTAAACCTTAAAAGGAATAAAGAAATTTTATTAACAAACTACAATAATAACAAAACCAGAATAAAACATCCAGAAAAACCCTTTTTCCCCCACTACCCAACCATTCTCTTGTTTACATGACAAAATAGAGACAAAAAAACTTTAGAACTCTGGTGTTTAAAACAGTCCCAATTCTTGCTAGAGTATTTTTATCAGTTTTTGAAGAGAAACAGAAGTCTTCTTCTGCTAATCTATGGAGTTTCTCACAAGAAAACTATTTCTGTTATAGCTTTCTATTTCTCTGATGCCAGCCCGGAAATCTGCCATCAGTTCACTCCTCCCATTTCACATCACTCTGAGGTGTGTTATGGGTCATGAGTCTAGGGATATCATTTTTAAGGATGAATTATTCAAAGGCAAAAGTTCTCCTCATCTGTCTCTGTGAGTCTCCCTGGAAACAGAAGTTTTCTCTTTGCCTCAAGCGGCCCCAAATCCTCAGCTATTACTTCTCCCCCCTCTGTTCCAGCACCTCACTGTATCACAATTACTCCACCTTTTGCTCAAAATCCACACTTTGAAAACTCCATTCCTCCCAATATACTCTGTCATGAATTAAAGGAGCTTTTTTCAGAACACTATTGTCCATCTCCATAGCTTTAACAGAAAAATATTTCAGCTTATAAAGCATCTCCTTATTCTCTCTTCCCCATCTAAAACTTAACTATTTTATTCACTGTCTTTGATGGTTTTATGATGTCTTTTTCATGTTGATTGTCTCTCTCTGTCTCTCTGGGAAAAAGGAGTAATCTCTGAGTCTCATCCAGGTAGTAAAAGAGTTGAATTCTTGGAAAGCTGCAGATGTTCATGGTGTCAGGTTTCAGTCCAGCAGCAGAAACTGCAAACCAAGCCAGGCTGGCCGGCTCTGTTTATCCCCCCCCGCCCTCTGTGGCCTTGTCCGGCCTGGAGCGGGAGGAGGAGGCCGAGACAGAGCCTGCTACCTTGTCAGAAGCCAGAAACCAAAGAGAACAAGAGAACCCTGGCTTTACATCTTAAGGTGGTGTTCACAAGTTGATCTCACTTCTGAATGGTAAAACCACCGCCAGTTCTCAGAAATGACCGATAATTGGTCAGGAGAAAAGACTCCCATCAGCCTCCAGCAGCTTCAACTTCCTTAGCTCCCAAAGCTATCTTAAAGGTAAAGTTACCCCAGGACAAGAACACATTGAGAAATCGAGAGTATACAATTACTGGTACTTAGTGAAGTATGTTGTTGTTGTAAGAAGATGCTGAAGAGGATGATTGCTTCTTTCAGCCTCCATAATGCAGCATTTAAAATTTCCTCCACCATATATGATTTGCTGTATTCCTGTGATACTGAATTTCAGAGGCTGGTCAAAGGAAAAGAAGGGATGCAATGGGAGTTCTAACTCAACGAAATGTTTCTACCATGACTGAAAAGGAAAAGCTTTATGATTTTGATAAAAGATCTGCAACTTAAATAGAATTCATTTGGCTTCTCTGCAGGAATGACCACCTTCTTGGATTTTCCTATTAATCTTAGAAAAAGAGCTATTCTCTCTGACTGTAAAACAGAATGCCAAATTCCTACTCATGGCATAGCCTGCAAGTTCAGTATAAATTAACCTTTTGTTTTTTTCTCATGTAGTTGTGTGCTATCTTTCCACAGTGCATTAGCTTCTGTTTATTCTAGACAGTTACAACAATAGAAAAGGTCCATGAACCTCCTAGATGCCAAAATACACAGAAAAAACAGTCTCAGTTTGAGCAATTATCAGCATATTTGTGCTTATCCCAAGATCAACAAAAATCCATCTGGTAGAATATATCTTATTAGACAGAAGTTGCTACAGCATAGTTAGCTTTTGTTACAAATATCAGCTTGCAGAAGAATCTGGTAAAATACCAGAAAGGTAATGCCTTGGAAAAGATTTAGCTCTGTACAAGAACTTAAACATGTAAATTGCAGGAAGATACCTAAACCAAAAACCTATAGAATTATAGAATGATTTGGGTTGGAAGGGCCCTTAAGGATCACCTAGTTCCAGTGTCTCACCACCCTCACAGAAAAAGGTTTATTTCAAATACCTAATCTGAACCTGCTCTCTTTCACTTTGAATCCATTCCCCCCTTGTCCTGTCACTACAGGTCCTTGTAAAAAGTCTCTATCTTTAGGCTTCCTTCAGGTACTGGAAGGCTGCAATTACACTACTCCAAAGCCTTCTCTTTTGCAGGCTGACCAAATTCAACTCTCTCAGACTATCTTTGTAGGAGGGATGCTCCAGCCCTCTGAACATCTTGGACGCCCTTCTCTGGACACACTTCAACAGGTTCACATCCTTCCTGCACTGGGAACCCCAGAGCTGGATTCAGCACTTCAGGTGGGATCTCCCCAGAGGGGAGAGAGGGGTAGAACCCCATCCCTTGACCTGCTGGCCAAGCTGCTTTGCATGCAGCCCAGGATATATTTGTCTTTCTGGGCTGTGAGTTCACATGACTGGCTCATGCCCAGCCTCTCACCCATCAGCATCCCCAAGTCCTTCTCAGCAGGGCTTCTCCGATCTGTTCATCCCCAGCTTGTGCTGATACCAGGGGTTGCCCTGACTCAGGTGCAGTGCCATGTGCTTGTCTTCTTAAACCTTTTGATGCCCCCATGGACCTGCTTCTCAAGCTTGTTCAGGTCCCTCTGGATAGGACCCTGTCCTTTAGAGTGTGGAAATTGCACCACTAATCTTGGTGTCATCTGCAAATCTGCTGAGGCTGTACTTGATTCCTTCATCTGTGTTTTTAATAAAGATACTAAATAACACTAGTTCTAATATGAACCTCTAAGAGGAACCTCTTGCCAGCGATGTCCATCGGGACACTGAGCTGTTGACCACAACCCTCTGGATGTGACTCCCCAAGCAATTTATGCATCTTACAGTCAACTCATCAAATCCACCCCTTTCCAATTTAGAGAGAAGGATGTTGTGGGGCACTGTGTCAAACACTTTACAAAGGTACAGATAAATGACAAGTGTAGCCCTTCCCTTGTCCCCTGATGTAAGCACTCCAGCAGCAGAAGGCCACTGGGTTGGTCAGACAGGACTTGCCCTTGGTGAAGCTGTGCTGGCTGTCCCAAATCACCTCCCTGTTCTCCATGTGCCTTAGTGTAGCTTCTGGTAGGATTTGTTCCATGATCTTCCCTAGCACAGAGGTGATGTGGACAGGTCAGTGTTTCCCAGGGTCCTCCTTTCTACTGTTTTTAAAGATGGGTACAGTGTTTGTTTTTGTTCTGTCACCTGGGATTCCACATGACTGCCATGACTTTTAAAATATTATGGAGAGAGGCTTGGCAACTACATCAGGCAATTCCTTCAGGACTCTGGAATGCATCTTAATGGGTCCCAGAGACTTAGGTACATAATATACCTTCAAAATACTTACCTCAGCTTGGTTGCACTTTGACAGAATAAATGACTGCTACAGATAAACCAAGAAATTTTTTTGTAAGTGGTCTGCCCTGTCTCTCTGCTGGTAATTTCTGTGGCTTCTCAGGGCTGGCAGAACAAGATAAGAACCAGCTCCTCAGAGACTGTCATCTACAGGGAGTCATAGAACTGCAAGGCCACCTCCATTGCCCTAAATTAATAAATTGAATTGTCAGATACACACACGAGGCTGACACATTTATTCTTCTGCCCTATTTATCTCTGGACAGGATAGACTGAAAGCTCAAGACAGCACATTGTTCATACCAGTTTAGCAGATTTAGTGTCGGTCAACTCGTTATTCCATTCCATCTTAGAAAATTTGGTGCTGATCCCCTGTTTAAACCCCTTTAGTAGTCACAAAGTAAACATTTCACTGAGTCTCCCTCCTAAGAATAATCCTTCATTCTTTGGGTGTTTTTTTATTTCTCTCCCTAGCCCACCTCCCAAAAAACTTTGGTCAGAGCAGACTCTATACGGGAGTTTCTGTGTGAAAAAATTTAGGAATATGAAGATTGTAGTTGAGTGAAACGTCTTCTCAAATGCAAGAGCATAGGACCAGAGGGTGTTTTCTGTTTGCTGAGACCTTTAATTCAGAAAGATGTTTGGTTATCAGTTTTTCTGAGTAGGTTATAAAACCCCTGATTTAGTGTTGAATGATCAGGAACCTTAAAGATTAAATGTGAATTTGAGCCTTACATGCTTAGGATTTTACCTATCCTGAAGAACTAATTTCACTGAGTAATAAAAGTGTTTCTAAAATAAATTCTTCTAGCAATAGAGTATATAGAATGTTAAGGATCAGAGGTGGCCTGTCCAATCCTGGATTTTGAGAGACTAAATTTTCTTCTGTCCCTAATAACAAAAAATATAATGTGCAATGATATATATAGTAAAATGAAAAAATTACCTTTTTTTTGTTAATGTGAGTACTGATCAGTTTGGATTGTAATTAGAGGAAGATAGTAGACAGAAAATTCTTTCTGGTGGAAAGTTATAGATCACAAGATGCTACAGAGGCTCATCTATATTCATAACACTTATGGTCGTAAGCCTTGCTTCAAAGAGTCTTGCTTCAAGCCCTAGATATTTTGGGATATGTCTAGAGTTTGAGTCAGCCAGACTGTGTCAGACACAGGTTAGTAAAAACACAGTATATTGTTCTCAAAATGTTTTTCTTGACATTAAACCAAAATTTTCCCATAGCTCCTACCCATTGCTCTTTGATGATTACCTCTTCAAAATTATGTTAAGTGACTGTGATACATTAGTTATAAATGGCAACACACAATTTTTAAAGAGCTGGGCTCCCAAAGCAAGATAAAAAGGCAGAAAGAGACTCTACCTCTACTGACACACAGCCAGCACAAAGCCATGAGCAAAGATCCTCGCTAAACATGCAGCAATGAGAGGTGAGTTCAATGTCAATGGCTCATTCAGTCTTTTTGCTGTTCTGCCAATGCTTCCAGCAAGTGCCCAATTAGCAGTGACAGCAGCGATGGTGTTTATGAGAAACTAGCCTGAGACTGTCATTTCTTTAAATTTGAAACTGCAGAGAAGTCACAGGGTGGTAAAGCTTTTAAGTTCCTATTGACATGCACCACAAACTGACCTCAAACTGGTGACTTAGAGGTGAAAGTCTTTATTTGCTAAGTCAGTTTCTCTCCCATAGAGTGAATTTGTAAAGCAAATTCCCATTCCATTCCAGCTTACTTTATTTCTCCTGAGATGAAGGAAGCTCTCTGCTGCACAGCAGCTAGAACAGTACCCTCCTATCCCCCCATCCCACAAAGGAAAACTGGGCTGTGGAGTCACACATGTCTATATGAACAAATTGGTCAGTACATCCAACACTGAAAAACGAAAAGTAGGAGAAATGCAATTGCAAAGCTGTATTGAGAAATTGTTAAAGTCATTAGTTAAAAACACAGTAGATTGTCACAGGAAACATTGCCTAGAGGTGTTAGTGAATGTGGTGTTTCAGTAAGCACATTTAAAAGTTTGAAAAAGGGACAGGAAAGAGAAGAAAAGAAAGAATATGTATGAAATACTTTGGAAAGGCTGAAACAAACACAAAAAATTAGAAATTACTGAAATGTTCCCCTAAGAGACAATCTGCTAATTTGTTGGCTTGGCTTCTCTTGTCTGCACACACTGATGGGCTATTTAGAAAATAACAATGTGCATTAATTTTAAGCATATGGGCTAAACTGCAACCATAGTTCTTGGTTGTCAAACATTTTACAGTGCTCCTGAGTCCATTTCAGCTCTGAATCTCACAGCCTTAGAATTTTAAAAAATAATCTGATTCCTGTGTAGAGTCTGAATATGTGGAAGTTTCTGCTTTACTCTGGTTTGAGAGTTCAGGGATTGACTGTCTATTGAACAGCTTGTTTCTTTGAACATCTGGGAAAATTATTGCTATTTGCATCTCCTTTTTCTGTTCTTTTTTCTATTTGTGCTATTATCCATTGTAATAAAATGAATCCAGGATTAGGCTATTTTTGATCTGATCTGGTAAAACCCTCTTTCTCTCAGGCTGTGTAGAGAGCCAGTCCCTTTTTTTTATTAAAGGAACAGAATTCTCTTCTGACATTATGGATGCTTCACAATCTCTTTCCACAGGTGAAAAAGACAAAGCAGATTGCAAAATGTCAGGGAACAGGACTTGCACAGTGTGCCTGAATCGTGGACCCAAGGTTATTATTTGTTCTCTAGCTTAGCTGTATGGCAGACAGCTACTTAGGCACCTACAGTGCTATTCCTTTCCAGCTCCTGATCTCTTGATAATAAAGGGCATGTTGAGAGGTGATTTGACAGAGCTCCTGCCAGCCAAGGCTGGCATAATGGTGTCTTTCCAAGATAACATGAACCAGAACAACCCACAAAAATTATCTGACATACTCTGGAACTAAAGTAGCCTTAGAGATTAGGTCACCATGAAGTTATTATAAATGCATTTCTGACAGCTCTCTCACTGTTTGAAATTCTGAGTTGAACTTAAGAAAGCTAATCAAAGCTAGAGCCTTGAATCTTGCATTTGGAGACCCATTAAACTTTGCATTAAGCACCAATAATATCACCAGTCCCTATCTTTCTTTTTATTAATATGGAAAGGCCAATAGGGGAAAGATAGGTACTGCATGCTTGTATCTCTCACTCATCTGTACCTGGGCAGCTCTCTTTGAGGCACTGAGGCAGTGATTCCCACAATGTTTGCTCTGTTGTTTTGCTGAGCTCAATTTGAAAGACCTAGCTGTTTTTACCTCCTTTCAGAAACTCAGCCTCACACCCTATTTGACCCCAATGCAAAAGAAAATATTTCCTAATATTCATCTTTAATTGCTTCCTTCCACTAATTCACCTTGTTATATTTGCAAATACTGGAAAAAAAAATCCCTCTCCTATGTACAAACACCTTCAAGACTATTATAAAATTCCAAGATATTTGATTTAGTATGCCTTTGTATTCACAATTTAAAATTTGTTCTTCTCCACAAAAAAACCTTGGGTTTCTTTGTATTTAACTACACTGTGGAAAATGATTACTGGGATGTTTCTTTTTGTTGTCATAAGACTGAAATTTAATAATCATATTCAAAACAAATTTCTTCTTCCAACTTCTAAGTACATATGTATCTTCAGTTATACTCATCTAATTAATTATGAATATTTGAACAATCCCATGCTTTCATTAGCAAAAAACCCATCTTAACTAATTAAACATAATTGAGAAGGAGAAAGAGAAACTCACTACAGTTGTGTGTATTTGTCCTAATTATAGTGATTTCACAAACTTAAAGCACTGCTTTGATTATTTGGTTTTAGCATTTTCTTTGTTACTTTAATAATCTTCCAGGGAGGCTACAGAATGATTTTCCCATCCTTGTTGAAAAGAATTATTAAAATTGATTTGATGTAATATTGTTTCCCTTGATACCCAGTCATGAGAGAAACTGTGCTGGGATTTGGATTTTGTTTTGTATTCAGAGAAGCTGGAATGCAAATCTGATTGAGATTTCTACTTGCATTCAAGATGGGCCACAAGTGACCAACCCAGTGCATTTTGCAGAAAAGGATGCATTAGTAGACCTTCAAAAAACAAAATAGTCTGTAAAGGAGGCATCCTTTACATAGTTCCTATGATTAGGAGCTTTTTAGTCATTTATTCATTAGAGATGGTAGATCCTTCAATGAACTGCCTACACCAGCATGGAAATATCCAAAGTAATGCAATGGAGACTTCAAACATAAGTTAAACAGGAGCCAACAAGTGCCAATTCCTTTTCCCTGCAAATGGAATCTAAGATGACTAATTTGGGGTTTTATGCTGCAAATTACAGGAAATTAGATGACATCAAGTGTGCTCCCACAGCCTGAAGTTTGGAGACTGGTGTTAAATTGGTTGGTTAATAAATTTGTAAAGTAACATCCAACATACTACTTTTTCTTGAAAACAAGACAACACTTACTGTATGTATTATGTATGCCCCCAGTAGAAAACTGGTATGTCAACCTTTAGGAGAAGTGCAAGGCACTGTTTACTGCAATCTGAAAATAATGTGCTGAGTTCCTGTCAGACAGAATTTTCTTGGTTGTTTGGGGTTTCTTTCTGTGTTTTGTTTGGTTGTTGGTTTACGTGAAGCATAATTTCATTTGTTCAGATCTCTGTTCTTAAGAGCTGGGTGTATAACAAAAGCAGCCATGAATTTCAGTGTGGGATGACATGCAGTGGCCAGTGACTCATGCAGTGAGAGGCTCTGCATATCTTGCACATCCCTTGTGCTCTCACTAGCTGCCAGGCTGCCCATGTGGAAGTTCATAGGCAGGCTGTGCTTAGAGACATATAACCTGCTCATATGAAGCCAGCTACCACTAAACTAATATCTTACTTAACTATCATCAGTCCCATGGGACTCTGAAGTCTTCAAAAGCAGTTTCTGGATGTAGCCAGAGCTGTGTTTGCAGCTTCCCTTGCTAAATGGTACCTAGACTGACAAGCAGCTTTAGAACACCTCCTGGAATATCACATAGGATGAGAAACAGTAGATCAATCTCCCTACAATCTTTTTAAACCACAAAGTAACCAGTCTGGTAATTTACCTTCTATGTTCTTCCACTTCACTGCACTTCTTAGTCTCAGTTCCTCAAGTCCAGAAAAGCTCATTACAGTCCACTGTTGAATCACTGGACTGCTCTTCAAACAGACTTCATTACTGGTGGAGAAAGAAAAGATGAATGCTCACATAGCAAAATTCACATTCCTGGGATGAAAGTTTTAGACATCCTTCAAGCCTTTACTGAAAATTCAAGAATTATGTGCAAACTACAAGCCTTGGACTGGAGTTCCTAAATCTTAGATTAGTACTGAAAGTACCCTACACTGTTATTACACTGGTAAGAGAGAGGTGCTGGAGCTTTAAGTTCTTCTTTAAAACTGCTCCAGAAAACAAGCTTCAGACTTCTTGAACAGAAAGAGAAAACAGCAATTCCAAATTACAAAGGCAATAGTATGACTAATGGTAACATCTGTAAACAGGGAGATTACTGTGGGCAGGAGAAATATCAGACATCCAGCTTTGTAGTCATGGAAGATTCAAACAAGCAAAAGAGAAAATACACTAAGATACTCAATGTCTCAAAAGCTAATTCAGAGAAACTCCTCAGTTCCCAGGGTGCTCTCCTTGCCCCCCAGGAGCATCACTTGATAATTTCCTCTCTGAGAGTTGCAGCCAGCCTCAGGTCCCAGCTCCTGAGGGCTTCTACTGTTCCAGAAAAAGACAGAAAAACAAACAAAAAACCACAGAGGTCTCTTTTGGCTCTTGTATAACTCTCATAAGCAGTGAAAAGTGTCATGAGCTTTTGAGTGTAGAAAAAAATCAAACCACCAGCAATGCACATCTTGCATCTGAGTAGAGCTTTTGGGTGATACCAAATTAAATACATTTGTGTTTACAAAGAAAAGTGGCAGTAATTGGACTTCATGCTCTTTTTTAACTTTTATTAACTTATATTTTAGATTTATTGTATTTTTTTATTTTTAATAAGATTGTGAAATAGCACCTCAGACTTTATTTCTTTAAATGTCTTGTGCTGTCCAACATTCCCTGCCATAAACTCTCTTGAAATTTGTGGCTAAATCTCCTAACCTCAGTCATCTCTTCTCAACCAAACTCAGGTTGTCACCACTTTCAGCAGGGTTTTAGCTGAACCTTGCAACAGGCCACAGTTGTCACTGGAAAAACCTCACCATCTAAGAGACAGTAAATGGTTGTGCTGCACTACAAACACCACAGGAATTTGACTCTGGAGCCATAAAAACAAATACACATGGCAGAGAACTGTAGTTCTCTTATTTTGAAGGACAACCTTATCAAAAATATATTTAGCCCACTATGTGTGCCCCACTCTCTGAATTACACCAAAATGTATCTGGTATGCTCTCCCTCCCACCTCTAACCTCCCCCCACCTTTACTCTCTCCTCACTTATCTTTTCAATGGACATTTGGCAGGCTGGGGCAAATGGAAATGCTCCCTGCTTATACAACTGCTATAACAGCAGCAACTGTAGAAGAATACAAGTCATAACTTACCTCATTTCATTGCCCTTCAGTGACCAGCATGAAAAGCAACCACATTTTCTCTTCATTTTTCATGACAGCAAGGCAGCAACAGAGGAGGCCCATCTCCCCCTGTGCATTGCTTTTCTTCTCTGCATCACTGCTAGCCCCTGCACATGCTGGCTCTTTGATATGATTGAAGATGGTGTTACACTTTGCCTAATCTTTGGGATATCCCAGGTGGCACAGAAAAGTATATTTTGGAAATTATATCAAGAAAAGACAGTGAAAAATCTCTGTCTTCAGTAACCAGTCCATTGAAGATACTGTTTGATGTACAAACCCAGCCCTTTTTCTGTACTCCACCATGCCTCAGAATTTCTTATTCCTTAATATAACTGAGGTTTTCAAAGGGCATGTGCAGATCATAAGAATTTTAGAGGAGCTCTTCAAGGGAAAAACCCTTATTCTCAGAAGAACCTCAGCTACCTATGCCTTTAGAGATAATTTATAGATGTTCAAATGACCAATTTATGCAAGTGCTATAAATAGACATTTGAATATAAAATGTGTCCCCTTTGAAGGGGCCAAAACCTTTCCAATTATCCCATCTCATCTCAAAGAAAATCACTTCAGGGATTTGTGGTATGGCATTTGCTGCCTGATAGACTGTTGGAGCTGAAATAAATTTTAAAAATTTTATAAAACTAAACCCATACTATGATTCCATTAATGAAATGGACTCAGGGAGTAGTTGCCATTAGTCATTTTTACTGTCCTGAAAGAGAAGACTAAGTATTAATGGATTTGTTTGTGTCTTCATTTACGAAGTTCTGCCTCTATAAGAATAATTATGAACTCAAAGTAGGTCTTCCTGAAACACACCACTTGTAAGAAAAAGCAAGTCCAGAATTCCAACTAACGACAAATTGTTCCTCAGAATTAAAAATCAAGTTAATAGACTCACCGTGATTTGCCTTGGATTATTGATTAATATTACATTTGGTTTTTGCTTCCCTTGGTGAAATCAATCCCATTCCTCAAACCAGACAGCTTACGCCTTGTCACTGCGGTGTAATGAGATCAGCTATTAGAGTCGGCACACGCTGACCTGATTTGGATTTATTGATGGCTCAATCAGTGCCCGCTGTCCGGAGCCTCAGTGCTCGAGAGGGCAGTGACACCTGGAGGGAGGCAGTGGCCCTACCAGTAGCTTTCTGGCAAGGTACCACTGAGCATGGGAATTCCTATTAATGTGATGGACTTTTAAAAAATAACAATAGAAACAAAGCTCTCTTGTTTCCTTCTAACCTGCAGCCTATTCTGAGGCGTATGAACATGCAGCAGTAGGCACTGATTTTGCTTTCCTGCATCTGAGCCACAAAGCCTCTCAGCTATTTTGGGACTGGTGTTTAGGATTGTGTTACTTTTTACTGCAATAGAGAGAGCGTCTCTTTTGCCAGAGTCATCAGTGAGAAAACAGGATGAGAAATGGAAAACATTAATAAAAGCCATGGAGGCAGCTGTGTGAAGTGCAGGGTGCAGCCGCCAGGAGTGGCTCCAGCTGCTACTGCATTGAGAGAACAGGAAATAATCCAAGTGCATACAAAAAAGGGGATATAATTCTGGGAGAGGCATGAATTTCAGTGACAGATTTCCAAGCTACAAAGTGAAAATCGTGAGACCAGTTAAAATTTTCTCAAAGTTAGGGAGATTCTAATGAAAGAGTATAATTGATTATTGCATCATTGGTGACTGAATGATTTAATAAACCATTTTTACATGTATCATGCACCATTGTGCATGGTCCTGCAAAGGCATGTGAAAATGGTATAAAAGGTAGACTGCATACTGCACAGGATGAAGCTGACCAAAACTGAGAGCTTTCTAAGTTTGAATTTAAATCTTAACTATCTGAAAATCCTATTATTCCTCATTATTCCTTAGTATTATTCCCTAGTATTATTCATTATTATTATAGTTGTTGTTGTTATTTCATTCCTATTATTGTTGTTGTTGCTTTTGTTGTTATTATTTTTATCCTAGGATTACTTTTAAAAATAGACTCAAAAAACTGAACTAGTCAGATTCCATGACTATTCCCACTTCACTTTGTATATGCTTTGTCATATAGAAGTTAAGGGAAATATTTAAAAGCATAAGATATAAACCTCCATAGCTGAACAATTCCTCAGTAGCTTGTCCCATAGACTTAGGGTGAAGTCAGATGAAATAATCACTCAGGAAAAAAAAAAAAAAGTCATAGATTTAATTTTGAAGTAATTAAGTATTTGTCTTCCCCTTTCTTTTCTACCTATCTCTTTACCACTTTCCAGTGAGGCAGAAATTGGTGATCACAAAATATATAAAGGATCACTGATTCCCCTTAGTGTGTAGATTAAAAAAAATACTGCATATTCAATAATATTTGAATATTTTTAACCTATAATACAATCATGGTTTTAGCTTTTTAACTTTCTTCTGTTTGTACTCTTGCATGCCAAGCACACTCTAGCTTCTGCCAGATTCCCTCTTGCTGCAAGAAATATATTTCTGAGCTGTTTGCCTTCGGTGGCAGCTGGTTTCTGGGCACATGTCTAGATCTATTACAAGCTACAGATAACTGGACATTTTGATTTAATTGTCTCCTTGTAGCTGTGGAGTCCCATGTTTCTGCACTACCCCAAAAGGGAATAACTAGCTCTGGAGGAAGAGAGTAAAGGTGGAAAAAAAAAGTACAAAAATGTAACTGTAGATGTCATTTTCAGTAACGCAAATTCAATTAAATTATTCAGCATTGTTACATCCATAAATTCATAATTACACTAATGTTTCCAAAATCAGAATGTGATTTTAAAGTTTATCCATTTCCTATACATATTTCTTTTATAAATGAGCTGGTGCAGGGTACTTTCACAGGCAGCAAAATAGCTGAAATAAATGGAGGAGGAAAGTGCAGAGTTTCACAGAGAAGTGCTTACAGGTGAGGAATCCGGACTATGTGAACACCAGGCCTAAAACTTCAGCCACCCCTTGAGGAAAGTTAGTGGGCTTTCCACACTCCAGAAAGGTACAGAGCACTGCACACAGTTACAGCTTGCCACTGATCATGGTGCCAAATCTCTCCCTGAGGTAATTTATGCAGTTCCAGGGGATTCACTCTAATGGTGAAATGGTCCCCTAGCACACAGAAAGCTGCTTACAAAGACAAGCAACAAAGCAGAACGAGAAAGCAACATAACCCTTCAGCTACTAAACTATCAAGTAGGACACAGTAGGTTCATTATTCATGGAGACATTTTTCCTCTTGTAAAAAGGCATTTCTTCTCCTTCCACACTGCCTCAGTGTTGCTCAGGAACCCTGAGTACTCCCACACAGGCAGTGATACCAGGAGTACCTCAAGCTCAGAGTCTGGAGCAGTTCCTACTTCTGGCTTTGGTCAGCTGGGTTCCCACAGCAGGTGGGAGCATGAAGCGAGGAGACCTGGGCTACACTGAACACTGAACTGCAGGCACTACTGTCATATCTACACAGTGTTTGTCCTCTTTAAACATCCTGAGAGCACCCGCTGCTCAGAGCCATGGTGATCTCAGTTCCCCAGACTCTGGAGCTCCATCCATGTCTGACCCAGCTCATCCTGTGCTGTGCAAACAAGTCCTAAGAAGTGACTCTCAAGTTACTTGATTTTTTTTGGCTCTCAAGGATACTTGAAAGCAAGAATAACTGCCTGGCTTCCCAGGTGGGGTGACGGTTTTTAATGTGCGTTTTCAAAGGTTTTGTGATGACAGGAACAATTCCAACTTCACATCATCTTATAGTGGTCGTCTTGGGGATATTTTTTAACCTCTGATTCTCCAAATGAAAGAATGCTTTATTGTAAGTCAGTACCAGTAAGCAAGCAGTGGAAAGAGAAGATTCTGATGAATTCAGAATAAATAATTATAGCTCTGTTGCAAATGAGTTTATCTGCTTGTCATATAAGTTCAGCTGATTTTCAGGATGCATTCAGCTACATTTTTGAGATATGGGGTGCACTTATTGATTTTTATTTTAAAGTATATTGAATTTGGTACTGCAACAGCCATTATTTCCCAACATCTCAGCAGGACATGCTGATGCCTGCAGTACTCTTGTAGCAGATCAAACATTGAACAGGCAATTAGTTGTGCTCCTTATTTAGCTGTGCAAGAGTCTGGGAAGGGGGAGTCAAAAGTTAAAGCATTTTGAAATTGATAAGACTGATCTCCTCCCAGTATCTTACACATTGAGCAAGACTTAAACTGGACATCATACCCTGTTACTTTGCTTCCACAGCAAAGATCAAACTAATAAGAACTACAGCCACCTAAACAAAGATACTTTGTGGGGACAACTCTTTTGCCAGTTGTCTAAAGTAAAATAAAAAGTGAACAAGGAGGGAAATCGTTGCTGGCATAATTTGGGTTTATTTTCTTTTACTTTCCTATGAAGAGGCTGGGGTCACTGTGAGCCCAGGATATTCATTATATTTTTTCCCTTGGGTAGTTCTGAAAAGGGCACAGAATGTCAGTAATCATCCCCTTTATGTCTTAGTGGCAAGTTTATGATTGAAGGATTACCTTCCTAATACATGTTTAAATGAGGCTTTGGCAATGTTAGTGGTATTTAAAAGAGCTCTGGCATTTGAAACAGTCGACAACAAAAGATTTTGCTGATAAACAGAACCAGGTTCATGTTAGTCTTGCTCTGAGACTGAAGGCTTTAATACCAGCTCTGTTCTGATGCGTAGCATTTTTAATTCGTAGCAAAAATGATTGGTATCAAATGCTGAACAGAACATCACAGAAGCTGAAAATGATGGGGAAAATAAAAAATATTGTCAAATGAAAAACCATATAAAAATATCTGATAGCATCTGAAATTATTTATTATTATTATTATTATTATTATATATCAAAGATGAGATTGAACTTTTTGCTGTAGGAATTCCTTTAAACTATCAGGAAGGAAAACAGAATCTAAACAGTACAGTATCTGGTTATTTTCATTTACATTTTTTACGGTTCCCCTAGGTGAATCAAACATTTAACTCAATTAATAAGTCACAGGCAGAATAATGCCTCCTTGCACTGGAAAGGTCGTGCTAACCCAGTTGGATTCCCTTAGATTAGCAGGTTGGTTTTTTCACTTGTAGAAAGCAAGCAAAAATGGATTTCTTAAGGGATTTTAAATCATGTCCATTCAGACTATGAAAATTTAATCCATTATTTGTGAAGTCCTTTTTAGGCTTTCAGCTGAAATGCAGTATTTAAGAGATGGACATAATTCCCTGATGTTTCATGGTGAGGATGTGTATGATTTACAGACAACATGATTTCTTTGGAAAGGCAATTTTTGAAATTAACTGGCAAATCAAGCCTTTCATCTTTCTTGCTTACCGCCTTTCTTACTTCTTTTTCCATCATAGCTGAAAATCCCACTTTTGCCTTGTTCACTTCTTGAACTGTCTCTTTCTGGTTTTTACTAGATGGTTTATTTAATAAACCAAAGGTAATAACTGCAAAAATATGCATTTATTTCCATCACTATCAAAAAAGTCTGGAATAAAATTCTGTTAAGTCAGAAACCTGAATCAGTTTCCACTCTTGGATTTCTCCACTCTACTCCTCAATTCTTGGATTCTCAGCAGTCCAGCAGCACTCCAATGTGTAAATGACACCATGAAGAGAACAAGTCAGGACCAGAGCCAGACACGTTACTAATCATAAGCAGTGGAGGAGTTCTGTTTTGTTTTTTGTTTGTTGGTTGGTTGGTTGGTTGGGGGAGGGGGGGTGTCGAGATTTAGCATTAGCAAAGAAAGGGCAAATTTTGATTTAGGTAATTTACGGCCATCCAATGAAAACTGAAGGAATTGTAGTGTTCTTGTTGCACCACAGGATGCTGTGTAGTCAAAAAAAATCAGCCAAATCTGAAATCCCCAATCCATTGACTACAGCACAAAATAAGCATAATCAAATTTTGTATAAACAAATGAGGTCCAGTATTTGATAATTTCTCAGTTGACTGTATCATCAAAATTGCTTTTCTATTCTGGGTGGAAATCCTGTAGTTAGTTGACTAGAGCAGAGAAAGTGTCTACATGACCAAATGCCATCAGAATACAGATAAGGGGTTTTGGATTTCAAACTCTTGCTAGATCCTAGCAGTTTCTGGAAGGAAGAGGTTACAAAGGAGTCATTCAGCATTTTCTATTGGATTGTCAATTAGTTTCCATTTGACAGACTTGACAGCAGCTTCTGAAAAAGTGCAAACTTGGCAGTGCAACAGGTGAGGTATCTATTTTTAATAGTTTTTAGTTTGCAAGCAGAATGTCACTGAAATACTGTTTTGGCCAAAATTTTGCATGTCAGTAACTGTTCTTTAGAATTATTTTATATCTTAAAGGAGATTTAATGTGGTCAAAGGGTTAATATTTCTCATTTTACAAGGGAGAGCGGGGAGGAAAACACCCACCAAGTTTTTTGTTTACTACAACTTCTGAATGAAAAGAAAGGTTTTCAAAACTAACACTTACCAGCTTGAGGTCCACACACCTCACTGAGGCATTCAACATGTACTGGTACATGCACCTAAATTTTGTCTCAAGGTATGGAATACACTTCTGCTTTAAGAAACCACTCTGTGACTATTCCACTGATTAGGAGGGTTTCAAAGGTAAATGGAATTAATTGCTTCTGGAGATATCTATCTCTTTTCATTAACTATGGAGGAAATATAGATGAGTAAAATGAACTAATCTGATGCATCTGTTGCTTTAAAGAGTATGTCCATGGTGGTATTAGTCCTCTGAGGCCCACACCTCCAGGTTAAGAAAGATGAAAGGAACTTCCTGTGATCATGTAGAAATCTACAGAGATAAGAGCTGAATTCAGAAGACCAAGTTTACACTCCTGCAACACTATGCAAAGAATCACCATCCTTTAATGTGCATGCAAATGTATTTTGCTTTCTCAAATTAGAGGTTAAATGTATAATTAGAAATTCAGAGGCATCAAGAGAGTTGTTTCTCACTATTTTATTTACTTCACTACAGAAAGATAACATTCTCGAACCATGCTTTTCCTTGTTTTGTTTTTTTCTGAAAGCAATATTGTCGCTATTTTTCCATTTATATTGTGGGCTTAAGTGAAACCATATCCCTTTTCTCTTTTGTTTCTTATTAAACTTACTTAAGCTTAATACTTATTTAAGTTTCCTTCCTGCACCTATTTCAGATTGTAAGGAGCAAACATTACTTGCTTTTCCAAATTAAAAAGTAGGAGCAAAATGTCAGTACTACAAATGACACATAATTATTTCTCTGTAGACTCCTGAGGATGAGGAAATTATAGGGTTAGGAAACAAGAATGAAATAATTATATCTTTTAAAATACTTTATGAACAAAAGCCTTTTCTTATCCAGATTTCTCTGCTGAGTTTAAAGGTTTCACTGGAAATTAACAATGAAATTAACTTCAGAATTACAAATTATTTTTTTAAGAATCAAGTGAGAATATAAAGGTGGGCTATTTTCTTATAATAAATCTTGTACTTGTACAGTTTATGCATGTGAGCAGGTGTTCCAGCTGAGAACTGTTTTAAAAACCATTCTTCTGAAAGTGGCTTTATCTTCTAATGCAACATTAAGAGAAGGTAGCTAAACAAGGCAAAATGCAGAATACAGGCAGTAGTAGAATAAAGGCAAGTTACAGACACTTGAATTTATAAATGACTGAAACTATCATTCCTTGCTGAGTGACTCCTTAATGGATCAGGCTAAGGAAGCTGAGATAGAAAAGTTCAGCAGCTGCTAACTCATGAAATGGTAAAGGTGAATATTGTTTAAAGATGAGATATGTTTGACCAGTTCTTACATTCTCTACAAGCTGGAGACAGGGCACTAATTGAGACAGATCTTCAGGCTGACTCATAACAAGAATATGCTTCCGCTGCCTGTTTCCCTATGATTTAATCCTAATGCTGTTTAATTTAAAGTGAAGATATTAGTAATATTATATATCTCAGGATGAAGCTTTGTAAGAGTAAAGTTGACAAAGCTTTTTTTTTTCCTTAAAAAATGGCCACATCTTTGATTTTTTCTTAAAGTTCCAAGTATGATAATTTAACTAAGCTACACTTTCAGTATCTAAAGTATATAAGTTACTTTCAACACTTGGGAAAAAAAAAAATAGGCCATACTACAGCAGTCCAGAATAACTAAAGAATGTGTAGGAGTGTTTAGTTCTATCCTGTCTTCTTGGTGACAAATGACATATGGAGAAGTTAACTACTATCCTCACTAGCTCTCGATTTCTCTTATATAAAAAAGTTAGCATCGGGAGGTCATGATGAAAATGTAGAAAAGCAACACATTTTTACAGCTTAAAAATATTTTGGTTAATTTGAAGAGAAGACAGGATATAAAACTACTGAAAAAAACTTTACGGTGGCTACACAGGTAATAAACTTGCATATTTTGCCCCAAAATTAGTTATTGTGTTCATGGCAAACTCTGGGACACTGAACTTACTTACAAAAAACTCTGCCTTTTAATTTAAAAATCTAAAGTTAACATCACTCTTGAACTTTTGCCAGCTCACAAAAATAATTTTGTGAGAGGAATACTGGAATAGAGATTTTTCTTTTCTTTTTTTTTAAATAAGGGCTTTCAGGATCCTTCATAGAGAAATCACTAAGAAAAATTAAAATACTGAAAAAATCCTACCAACCGATGAATTTTATGTTTCGTGCCTATTAACATTTATTTAACAATAAGAAGGAAAACTTGTAAACCTTGTCTCCTGCATAACATTTCCATGTTTATTTGTTCTTTTGTTAATGTTCACAATCCTTGGCCACCTGAAAAAATATCCTTCAAATATAAAATCAATATACTGAGCAAAACCAGAAGGATATATTCTATTTTCTGAAGAAATTATTAAGATACACAATTAAGTAGTTTTTAATTTATTGCAGATCAACAACTAAACCATAACAGTATTGTTATAGATGAGGCATCTATAAACACATTATCAGTTCCGCAGCCTTAGTGTATCTTTCTGCTGAATTGGAAATCACCTGAAAACAATGATGATGTTTTCAGTGGTTTGAACATTCAATCATTTCCTGCCATGCCTGGATTTAGATACATCTGTTCCAGGCAAAATGCAAACATGTAGAAGAAAGTGGAAATGCATAGTAAAGTAGACTAAAAAAAAATTTAAAAATCAATGTTTCTAAGCACTAAATGGCATCAGATAAAGCTTACTTCTCAAACAAAAGAAACAAAAAACTGATAAAGCAAACAAACACACCAAAAAACCCCAAAAAGCACAAAATTATCTTAGTGAATGTAAGATGGATGTCAGTGTTTCCCTGAGCTGAAGCGCTCAGATCAGCCTGGGCAGCACATGTGCTTCTCAAGAGCACTTCTCAGAGAGCTTCGTAGGTCTCTGAACAGGCTGGAAATATGAAAAATGAAGTGGCCCTCAAGTCCTGCTTCTTCTCCTTTTCACTTAAAGCCCCCAAGTGGCATTTGCACAACACACATGGTCCCTACTGCTGAATGAGCTCTTCAGCTAAATCAACAGCACTAACCAGCAAATAAAAAGAGTGAGTCTGATCTTGATTAACTTCTGCTTAGGCCAGTATCTCCAACTGGCTATGGCAGAATTGAATTTAGTCTGTACAGGTTTTTAATTACAGTATGTTATATTTGTGTTCAATTATTGACCACCCTGAAGGCCTTATCTTTTCTTTATATCTCACCTCTTCAGCAACCCAGCCACATCCTCACTTTTTCCTCTCCTGAAATAGCCATTGGGAACTTTGTTATAAATCTAAAGAAGTATGGTGCATAAAAAATTTACCTAAAAAGGAAATTTTAAAACTTTTCCTTAAGAAAAAAAGTAACAAAAATTACCTTATATAGAAGAACTTTTTTTGAATCTATAATTTTTTCCATTTCAAATAATTAATTTAAACATATTAATCACCTAAACTCTTTTCCTTTTTGCTTTAGTCTTTTCTGTTTTCTTATATTTTAATTGCGTTTCCCCATTTTTTATTTATTTTTATAACTCTTAGAGTCAACATATTTTAATAGTGTTAAGAATGCTCAGGTAAATGAGAGCAGAAACAGCTTATTACTGCTGGGATGGATCATTATAGACTCTGTGTTCTTCAGCAATGGTGTGTAATTTCTGCACCATTTCACCTTTCAGGCTTGGTGTTTAAAATAACATTTTTATGACAAATCCACAAGACAAAGAGAGGAGAAGAGTTTGGGCAAAGGTCAGCAATTTTTTTTTTCATCTCCATGGAAAATGTTAGTGTTTAATGCCTGTACAGGGTTTTACTAATTTCCTATAAGCTATTCAAACCATGACTTAGTTCCTCTTCCTCAGCCAAGCAAAGGTGAAAGAACAGAGGTGAGATCAGGTGGAGGTGCAAGTCCTAACCCATTTACCTATCTTTCACTAGACCTTACTGCCCTCAACTTGTGTCTGGGAAGCCAAGGGTTCCCATAAGCCAGTGTAGGAAAAAGCAACATATGCATACATAATTGTGTTTCAGAGGGAGTAATTTAACCTATTTAACATCTGCTCTGCTCCACTGTTTTCACCTGTGTTTTTCCTGAGATGTAGAAAGTGCAGGTGTCTAGCATTAGTTTCTTAATTTCAATCTCCCAAAAACAGATTACAAAAACCACCTTATTCACACAGGCCTGTAGAGTACAGGAAACAGTCTGCCAAGTGCAATTTCCTCAGAGAAATTCCTGTTGGACTCAAGTGCCACCCACTGTCTTCTTTCTGAACTGGATTTTGCTTTTTCTGTGTCAGCAGCAACTCAAAATAATTCATTTGAACTATGCAATTACATGAGCTAAGGGATGGAAAGTCATTCTTGAAAGTCATTCTTCATACCTTCTCACTAACCCATCTGAGAAAATGCCATCGGAGCCTTTTTGCACAAGTGCACTCTTTCAAAGCAGTCAGGGGAGAGGGAAAGAAAAAGTGGAACAGTTTGAAGTGTCATCTACATCCACATAAAAGGCAAGGTAATGAAGTAGATGTGAACTTTTCTCAGAAGATCCTACTCACTAATTCATCTTTCTTGAAGTAGTTCATGCACCTTATGGTTTTGTTTATTACAGCATATTACAAACATCTCCCAGGAACCCTCTGGGTCTCTTCCTGGAAACAGGGATTGGCACCACATGAAGTTTCAAAGTGCCTCAGAAGCATAAGATGTAAGCACTAAGAAAGACCTCTGGGACCAAATCACATACAAGCTGATTAAAGTTGCATTACCCACGCCCTAAGGAGCTGAGATAGACTTGTGAACCGGGCTTAGTGTTGTTAGCCTCAAGACAAGATTGGCTACAAGTGCTGTCACTTCTTCCCTGGGCCTGTTTTACAAACCAGTTCCTCTTTCCTGACAAAGAAAAGGCAATGTATTGTCCTTCATGTGTTCATCTGAGTACAAAGCTACTCATAAAAAAAAATAAATAAATCTACAGAACGTAAATAAAAATCTAACATAAACTCCATTCTCCTCTCATGTGAAACCACACTCCCCTTCTCTTCTGTGTTGCTGATTTTAAAACAGAAATAGATTATTTGAGCCAGATTCATGTTCTTTGTAATAAAATTGTGGGGTCAAGCTAGTTGTAATCAAGCTGGAAGATGAGCACAATGCACTGGGTTTGTTTCTGGTATGAAAGGAGAAAGCCCCTCACTGCCTCATACAGTTACCCGATTAGATTTGCTCTGATTTCTGATGCTGTCCTACAAAAAATAAATATCTCTGCAAACGACAGTATACGTATCTCCTCTGGTCACTGGCAGCATAAAATGAATGGGACTTGATGTCAATCCAGCATCAGGCTCTATCTCCCTCACACACACAACGTGTCACGATGGCTCTCCTCACTGGAGGCCAACATTAACTCAGCCAGCGCAGCACGCCTGCACAGGAGCTTTCCGAAGTGTCGGGCAGGGTATTTTTACAACACACCTTTTGTCTTAAGGCAAAAAAACCACACGTTCTTAAACTACATATGAGTAAGTTCAGCCTCTGGAATTGGTGGATGCTGACTGCTCCTCTGAGGAAAGCAGTTTGCTCTGTCAGGGGGTACATCACGTATTTATTACATTGGTCAGGAAAGCTCGAGTTGAGCAGTGGTAAGTGGGTGCAATTGAGACTAAGTGAGTGTGAAGGAGTCTGAAGCTGCCTCATTTTACTTGGCAGAGGTGCAGGTTAATATAGAAGACTTCTTTAATTTACACCTTCACACTTCCTCACGTCCTCTTGTGTGTTGCAAAAGAGCAATTTCTGCAACTCTTTTAACTCACACCCTGCCTGTGATTGTGGAACTCGCAGTCCTTTAGGCACCACATCTGGGTCCTGCAGTCTCAAGCCAGAGCAAGGCCAGACTGCTGTTCCCAAGTCACCCATAACAGCTCCTGCTCAATGAGCTCCATCTGCACATTAATAGGAGATTATTAAGGACACAAGGCATAACATTTGCATTTGTTTTTCTTAAACATTTCTTGTAAACCACAGTGCTGGTAGTTGACTTGGAGCACAAGTTTATAAGCTGAAGTTAGAAAAGCAGCCCCCTGTGACTCTGCCACAGATATGTGAAAGCGAGTGTTAAGATACTGGTGAAATCATGACAATTTATTCTGATGTCTGGTGAAAGTCCAAGTTAAAAAATTTCCTCCTCCACATCCCTATTGCTATTTTTAATTCTTTTCACGCTAGCTGAAGCAAAGTACCACCCCAACAACCACAGACCAGTTTGTTTGACTTATATTTTCATGACATGAATGGCTACTGATTAATTAAAAAACCTTGTGAAAGAAAGTTTCTGACACTGTTGATAGAGGCTGTCAGACCTTAGGTTCAGTGATGAGATGTTCTTTAGGGTGGTTATTTTTAATTTATCCTTTTACTATTGAGGTTTGGGTTTTTAGGGTACATATTCCCACAAGGTGAGAAAGATGGCAGGCACAGAAAGCCTCTGTTTCACTTCACTGGGTACTTTGCCATTGTACCAAGTGTTTTTCCTTACCAAGTGGTGTTTTTAACGTCACAGGGCAGTAGAAGCATTTTGGAACACAGGAGTTACAGAGATAGCACTATTGTAGGGTAAGAAGGGGTAAAGGAGGAAGTGTTACACTGGAAATATTCTACAGGACAATTATTTTATTTTGGAAGGTGGTTGCTTTTTCCTAATACTAAATAAGCATAATTACAGTTCCCACCAACCACTAAAAATGTGTTTACTTTTACTGGGATAATGACATTTTGAATTTACTTCACCATTCATACCAGAATCTCAAGGCCCCCAATAAATGCAAAATGCTCTCCTAATGCATCTTTTTAATGTGGTTCTGCTCTATTCTTCTTTGTAAACAAGTTGAAGCACCAGATGGCTACAGAGTTTGCCGCATCACACATTGAGTGACTCCTGGATCCCAGAATAAGAGCCAGAGGTCCATTTTGCTAGTGTCTTTCTATAATGTAACTATTAGATTATTTTTTTTAAAAAAATCTTATAAAGCTACAAAAAAGGAAAATGTTTATAGCATAATCAAAATCTGAATTGAATACATATATTATTATCTATATTATAATATAGATATTTTAGAAAATTCAGTAATAAAGGGCTGATGATGAATAGTATACTTTTCTCCTTGCTCTTCTCATTTTTCTCAATTTGTAGTGTTTCTTTAATTCTGACAGCAAGTTCTTTAGAAAGTGATCACTCTAAATACAATATGCAACATTCATTTGTTGTGCCTTTCTCTGTCCATCAAATCTGTACTTTCTGATTAACTTCCTGAGTCACTGCAGTTTTACTCTACTACCACTCCATTGAAATCAGTTTTGTCTGTCTGGAATTTTACTCTTTCCAGTGAAAAATTTGACCAAAATAGTCTGAGGAGAAATGGTGTATATGTATGTGTATGCTTGTGTGTGTGCAGGAAAAGAGGAGAAAGAGAAGAGAAAGGTCCTTGTATCAGACTCAAGAATTTTCATTAAATTGTTAACATGGAAACATTTGTAAAAGAGAATTTGGATTTTAGGAGCTGACTTCAAGTTCAGGTCAGGTAAGGCCAAAACTGGCTTGATGGACTCCTTGACTCCTTTTCATTACACAAGTACAAAACCCATAATTCCTGATAATTCATAGCAGGCAACCCCTGTCTTCAGGAGCCTGATCCTATGAGCAGGACACAGGAAAAAACCACAGGGAGCCTCCAATAAGTTTATACCCTCATGGTTTGACAAATAGTTGAAGAAGAATGCAAGTAAAAAAGTGAGTGAAGACTGAGAACTATAAATAGAAGAAATTCTGCTTTCTCCAGAGGTTACTCAGGACGTATTTCAAAACATAAATCACCTGAAACCTAGTCTGCTGATCTGAGTCCAGGACTCCCCTAGACCTTTGTCCAGCTCCTACTCCAGCTGTATTCCTAGGAACTCCATGATTGCCTACAAATAAGAACACACTATGTGCTCTAGCTGAGTCCCAAAAGATAATAAATTCATCTGGTAAGAAGCTACATAATCCTGCTCTCTTCATCTTCCCCAGGTATTCCTTTGAAAGTTCAGAAGCCACAGAAGTCCAAACTCTGCTCTTACCAAAGGTGCATTTGGAAGGAATAACCTTCAGCTTTGACCTGGGGTCCTGCTGTTGCACAATGTACAAGGTAAAGCAGGATGAAAGGTGTCTGCAAAGGCCTTTCCTCACTGCTCATTTCACTGCCGAATCTCAGCGCTCTTCTAAAACTAAAGGTGTTAGCCTGGTCATTTGCTGTGGCATTGGAACAGGAGGATCCAAACTCCTCTCAGCCCAGAGGTAAAAATCTTTTCTGCGTTAGCAGAATTCACCTGTGACCATGTTTTATGTCCCCACAAAACAAAAATCTGAAATTAGAAAGTTCTGAACATTGTTTTCTGGTTCCCTCCAAGGTTGTCCTTGTAGGGATGTGTTCACTGACAAACTGATTAAGTCTTCAAAGTGAGGAAGGAGAGTTCCAAGGAACCTCCCACAGGACTGAGTTGATATATTTTCCAATATATAGAGCTTTGGTGAATGGAAACTGCCTCTCTTTCTTTGCAGAGAATTAATTTTATTTGTTGAAATAGATTTGAAGACAGATTTGTAATTGATTATTCCAGAGTTGGATAAAATTGGAACCTGGCTCTCCTTTATACTGCTTGATTTTTCTCTAACTTTAGAAAAAATAATAATCTACAACAGTAGGAATTAGCCTGAAACATCCACAGAAAAAATCTCTCTAACTCAGCTCCACCACAATATAATCCTATGTGCTTTTTAACCTGGAGTTAAAGTTCATGCTTTTAATACACATTTTATAGGAAGACTGCAAACAAAGCTGCTTGAGTCCCATGCACTGATACACATGCTTACATCAGAAAGAAATAAATCTTGCAAAAAAATAGAAAGCTAAAGGTATCCCTAAGAGTGTCTTGGAATGTTCCTCCAGACACATGTATATGCAGATGTGATGAATATGCAAATGTACGAGCATGTTTTCCATCATAGATGTGAGGTTTGAGAATAAACTGTAATGTGAAGCTTTGCTCTATTGAGAGCTAGTGCCCTTAGTGCTGAAAGCACAAAATAAAGAGGCTTTTGTGTACATGAAAAAAATCAGATCACATATTATCATCCAAAAAAATTCAAAATTGAACATAATTCTGGCACAGCAGAGTATTAAGGAAATGTGAAAAGCCTTGTAAATATTTTCACAGATTAGCATCATGGTGATAGTAAAAGTGAAACAAAAGATTGGGTTGCAGGGAGGTAAAGGTATACCAGCTGTCATAGAAGGCATTAAAAAATTAACTCCTGGGTATTGGTGGAAGTGTTATGAAGCTTTTGATTCAAGAAGAATTCTAGCATGAGTTTTTGTTAATTCACCATTTCACATTAGAGCAACATGACACATTTATGTTTCACGTTATCCGATACACTACAGATCAAACCATACTGAATGCAGCTGGAAATCATGAAACATGGATGGAAATAGGTGATGATAGTGACAATAATTTCAATGGTTTTGTTTTTAGACATCAAAATATTAATCAAATATTTAACATTTTCAGTCAACTCAATAGTATTCGTAATGGTTATTTGTCATAATCCTCTTTCCTATTTTAACCATATAACCAAAGAACAGATACATCACATGATCTACTACTTAGGGAGAACAGTGACTAATTAAAATGAATAATTCAAAGGCAATGCATTTCAAAGTTCTCACAAACATTGCCAAACTAAAAACAAGCACAAAACCCACAGACAATAACAATTGTAATGACGTCTTCAGTAATGTTTTTGGATGCTATATAGCCATTCAAATTTTGAGGGTGTTTATGAATGTCTATATACTTTTAGAAATAAGTAGATCTTAAATAAGATTTAAGAAATCTCTGACTGCTCTAACAGCAATAAATGCAGTGGATCCAGGAAGGATTCCCTGTATTGTGAAAGCTGGAAGAGCATTTTCTTTGAGATTTCCTGTAAGCAGCTCTTCAAACAATCTAAATGTGGTAACATTGCAATAATGCTGTGAAGGCATGAGTTAGGGAAGGATTCCGAAGAGGGGTAAGGTGATGAAGTCAGTCTCTCCAAGTGGATGGCTGGCTTATTTTCTTTTGAAATGGACCCTTGTGTTGCTAATGAGGTTTGTAGCTGTTTCCTTAAAGATCACCTCAGAAGGGTGCCTCTTAATATTTCCAACCTAACTATAGAAAAATAATAGCATATCCTAAATCAGAGCTCAAAATTGCACAGAATGAGTAATACCATTTACAAATTGAATATGTTTACCAGCCTTGGATTTGTGCATGTACACTCCAGTATCTAAATATTTCTGCATATTCTGTGGGCTCACTATTCATAAGCAGAAGTAATTTACTGCCTTAAGTACATCAGTGTTAATTATGAAGTTATTAATGACACAGTTCACTGTCAAACATTCCAAGACTAAGAGCAAAGCAGGAGCAGAAGAGCTATTTCTCTTATGGTTTTATAGTAAGAAGGCACTTCACAATGACAGAAGATGTCTAAGGACTTACTCTACATTCAGCACTTTGGACAAGTAAAAACAGAGTGAGAAGTAATCCCAAAACCAGAAGAAAAAATGTTTAGTGCACTATTTTTGATCTTGCCTATACAACCTTGTCTACCTGAAATACTAGGTAACTTTAAAGTTTCCTCACCCTATTAAATTAACTATAAAATTTAGAAGAAATTAAATGTTAATTGCAGTACAAAGTGCTGCTTGCTAGCTAGCAAGACATTCGTTCCTCATGGCACAACTGTGATAGCCATTTCTAGCATAAGCTTGCCTCTTTCCTTTCTCCTCCCCATAATTAATGCAGGAGTTGATTGCATTTGGTTTGCAATTCACAAGAGGAAGAGTAATAGCAATAGATTAGCTGCCCTCCACTATTACCCAGCATAGCAGCACTTCATTCAAAAATGCCAATGATCCGCTCGTCTCCATTGCACAAGTCTTCTGCAAGTGTTTAGATAACCAGCTGCTATTTCTAAACTGTAGCCTTGATGATGTGATTTCTAGATTACAGGAATGCATCCTTAGTGGCTGCCAATACAAACAGTTAACAGTTTGTCCCTGCATTGTGGTTTTCTTTTGGATACAACTCCATCATATCTGTCTCCTGTGGCATGGAAAGGGAAGGCAACAATGTGATTACTACAAGTATATCTCTCCTCACTTAATAATCTGGCAAAGACATCAGGGCTTTTGAGGTGATGACCACAGGAAGTGCCAGTATAGTAGAAAGAATAAAAAAAGGTTTCTCCATTCTTGATATCATATAAAATAGAAACTGCAAGTTTGGGGGATTGTGCAGGATGCAGTGCAGGATGCTTTTGTATCAGCTGGACACTCAGTAAAAGGAAAAAATAGTAAGGAGCTGTGGAAGATTTGGGTTAAGAGCCTTGACTAAAACATACAGGAAATGTATGCATATTTCAATATGGCACAATGTGGCACAGGCAAAAACCAATATATAGTTTAACAGCACCTTTCCAGTGCAGAAACTCTGGAAGTCAAGTATTGCAGCTTGCAATCCCCTCCCCCATTTCTGTGCCCTTTTTATAACTTTGCATCTTTTTCTATATATATATTTTTAGCCTGGCTCCAACTACTTTTGAATGCTACAGAAATAAAATCTGAAGACATTTAAGGTAGGTATTTGATAATTTAGTAATAGCCAACAAGGTTTTCTGTCACATTTCAGTGAAACAAAACAAGGCCATATCCAGAAAATATGAAGGGATGAATATCTCCAGGGACCAAGGAGGAAGATATTGTTGATTCTGTACTTGATCATCATCAGCTGCTGTGAAATGAGCACCTAAAGCCTTAACAAAGAAGGCACAGAAGTAAATCTTGGTATTGTGGTAAAGCAGAAATCTTCTTTTTAAGTGCTGTGATTGCCTAGCAGTAAGGTCAGAAGAAATGCAGGACTGAAAAAATTGAAAAATCCCTTTCTAAAGTCAGCAAATACTGCTCTGCTTTGTGGCTGGAGCTTTAGGTGAAAGACTGTATTAGGCTGTGACTACAATATGGAAGGAAAAGAGCAGGTCTTATCTCCAAAACAGATGGCACCTAGAGAAAGCTCAGTAAAAATTTCAGATGTTTCTAAGGAAAAGACTTAAATTCTCTGTATAAATATTGGTTGTAAATGAATATAAAAACAGTAATAAGATCATTACCATGAACTGTGGAAATCAGCTTATTATGTGTTCCCTTTCTTACTTGAGATTTTTCTGTGTTTTGGTTGGATGGTTGGGTGGGTTTTGCTTGATTTTGGTTTTGGTCTTTTGCTCTTCTCTTTCAGAATGATTTATTTCCTTGCAACATTAGTAGTTCTGAAATTAGTGCTTCCACACTAGTGGCTCATACACAGATTTTGAAAAACAATTTCAGCTGAAGTTTACGCTTCTCTACAAATGTCATTAACAATTACAATTTCAATTAAAATAGATTGCTGCAAGTAGCACATAAAAAAACTCCTTCTGTTCTACAAATGAAGAGCTGAGGCAGGAGAGTTGCTTATAAATTGTGCCTCTTCTCCAGTAAAATATTATTTGTGTCTCTAAAAACAAAGCTTGTCTTATTGTAGATGGAGACAGCAAATATGAAATAGCAGGCTGGTTTTATCATTGTTTAGCACTGTACTGTTATTTTTCAATAGGCCTAAATTCTGCTTCCACCTCAGCCCCAGGGCTGATAACTTAGGCTGAATTTCTTTCTCTGAACTCAAAAAAACCCCTTACTTTCTGTGCTTACTGATCAAAAATTTCATTTTCTTTCAGGATGCTCATGTGAGAGCAGATTAGTCACCTACCAGATCAAAAGAGCTGGTGCTCAGATCATTCCTCATTTTGTTCAGCTAGAGCCTCCACACTCAGCCCTCCAGTGTGAAAAATATGTGAAAATGCATGAAAAGGGAGAAGGCAGTCACTGCTTATAGCTGGCCTCCAGGACATACCCAGCACCAGATAAGAAGTCATGTTTACTGTACACTCAGCTGTACATATAAAGAAATGGGATCTAGGGCTTCTGAAAAAAAATCAATCATAGGCTAAGAGGAAGTGAGGACTGGGCCAATTTCTGAAGAGATTAATCACTCCTTATTCAGTCTGCATTATGGTTTCTTTTCCACTGAAGTCAGAGAAGGTTTTCCTGTGAAGGTATTAAATGAATAAACAAGACCTGGAGTGCTCAGCCACAAGGTTCCTTGTTTACCAATCCTCATTGCCTCTTCTTACTATTTGTCTACTTCCAGACCGCTGAGATGACAGAAGAGGTCAAATGGCTCACCTAGCCAGCCTAGGAAAGTTATCCTAAGCAGTAATGGTGTTTCTGCTTCCTTGTCAAGTGGTAAAGGCTTTGAATATCAAGTTGTTGCAGAAAGGAGGCTGTTATCCTAATAAACATGAGACAACAAAGGAGAAGGGCAAGCAACAGACCCAGGACACTCTGGGATGTTCTCAGTTGTTAAAACCACTTGAAGAAGAGAGGGTAGCCCTGCTGAAAGGGCTGGCTTCAAGCTCTGCCATTTTCAGATGGGCATGCAGTCATAACTTTTCCTGAGAGAATGAATGCTAGCCAAGTTACGATTTTGCCATGGCAGCAGCACAGAAATAAGAGACATGGATTGCAAGTTAACATAAACAGAATACAAAATGTGGGAGGGCTTCAGAGACTCCATGGGTGACTAGGGGAGGTTTAGAGTCTCCCAGCATTTGTTTTACGGTCACATTTGAAGGATTTTTAAGTATCAATGGATTCCAGAGGTGGCCCAGCCAGCCAATTAAATTTATGATTCATTGCCATAGAGCTTATCATCATGAGTCTGTAGCATCATTCGGTGAATGCCTCCAAACTAAGAGGATACACTGATTAGCCATAATTAGCAGTGCACCATAAATTCATGTAGGGCTTTAAAAACATTAAGAAACAGTATGTCTCCTCCCCTGAGAGCAACAGCTTATAACTAAGCCATTTTCTCAGACACAGCACAAGCATGCTTAATTTAGCTATTAGCCAACAAGGACATGATAATTATTTTTCTCTAACAGTGACCCATGTCCTTGTGAGAAAATGCAGTTTTGAGGACAGAGCTAGAAGGAAGATGCCAGCTTGGAAGCTGTAGGTTGCATTGCAGTGGCTAAAGGAACATGCCTCAGGGTCACCTACAGAGGAAACACTTGCCTGTACTAGGTTATTTGCCATGCAACATCCCAATGATTGGCTTCAAAGACAGAAAATGTTGGAGAACACAATGTTTAAGGTTCATATTATAAGAAAAATAGCTAATTGTGGTATGTTACAGGTAAGCAAAGAAAGCAAAAATATTTGGTCTTTTATCAACCCCTTGTTCTTACTAATACTTTTTTCTCACTCTATACTACCATACCACAGCTGTACTAATTTAAGATGATGGTTTTTCGTCTCCCTTGTATCTTCCAGTCCCTTGTGACTTGCTGGTCAAGTTGCTCTTATCCCAACCACTTTTCTTACAGCAGCTGATCCCACCACTCATTAGTGGCTGGGATCAGTGAGGCTGAATCTCAGTTCTACCTCAAGTTTTATATTACCTGTTACAAGGCAATTAATTTTTCCACAGAAAATATAGAGCTAATCCTTGTGTAAGTTCAGACCTGCAGAATTCTGACAGGAAAGTTGTGACGAGATGGGTATAGGAGACATTCTTCACTTGTAAAGATGTGCCTGTGGTCCTCATTCCCTTATTTTCTTTAAAGGTTATTTTCTTTTAGCACAGCAAGTAGGCTCTTGCAGTTTAGAGTTCGGAGTTCAGGACCGGTTCTATTATAAAGTGCATTGAGCCTCCTGGGCCCTGGAGGTAGTTTGGTGAAAGCAAGCTACAAAACTACCTACGGTTTATTTGCTTTCTGTCTCACTTCTCTTTGAAATAGTGTTTAAAAGGAGATCCCACACATAGCTACTACTGTGACTTAAGAGCTGAAGAAGATGTGACTTTTGTCTGCAGCAAAGGACAAGCATTCAACACCAGAAAGCTTGTGCTAGCTGGAATTTGGCTGGAACAAATTGCATCTCTGTCAACATAACTAGAGGCTCAGCAGTTTTCTGATTATTAATGTGCCTTAAGAATCTGCTGGGGCTGATTACACATAACCAGTGAAACACCAATGGGCTACTCAGCTTTCAGTTTCTTGGGAGACCAGACATGCTTTACCTCTGGAGCCACCCAGCCTACAGCATTTAGTGCAAGCAAAACAAATGTAGTGTGCGTGCAACCATAACCACATGGCAAGATTATGCCTCTGCAAATTATCCCATCAGATACTCACATATCACCAGCCCTCATGTTTGCTGAAGGCAGAAAAGCTACATTTTGCAAGCATTTGTTGAATTCTGTGATTACTGGAGTGTGAGAATTTTTCCTGCCAGGAGTTTTTCAGTAAATCATGTTGACAATTTTTTTTTTATTATTTCTTGATGAAAGAAAAAAGAAGCTTTCTAGCCTCTCCAACTGGTTATGGTTGCCTCATGCTCCATCCTTCAGAGTTCAGAAGTCCAGGCCTTTCTTCTCTAAGCACAGAAAAAATTCCAGAGCAGATTTTAGAGGCCTTTCAGAGTTTTATCTTTGTTAATTTATTCCAACTTTATTTGACAACAGGGTTCCATTGGTAGGAAATCAGCCCATAGTTTTCCCTTACTCCAGTGGTAGAGCTTGTTTAATCCCACAGATTCTCTGCAGTACAAAGCCAATGGGTTTCTGAACACTCATTTTATTTAGCTTCATAATACTGAATCCTCAGGAGTATTTAGCCATTTGGGGTAAGAGTTTTTCTGTGTGAAGATCAGTTGCTTTCTCTTAATCAGAAGGGTGTTTGGCGGAGTGGTCAGCAATCTCAGACATCTCTACTGTATTATCTGCTAACCTCTCGGGAAAAAACAGTCTGATCACATGTCTGCCCACAATGGACAAAGCAGTAGAGCACCAGCACAAAATGTCACCACATTCTCAGGCATTTTCAGATGTATGCAATTCAGGAATAAATGGCTCTGATCTAATATTCAGAGCCAGTGAGTAATACTGTCTCCCAGGATGAGCAAGGGTGAGCAAGGACAGAAAATATAAAATATAGAAGTGAATGCAGAAGACTCAGAGGGGCTGGCAAATGCCCCACCATGGGTAAATGAACAGCTAAGATTGATATCCCATCTGATTTCTTTTTCTATTTTCATTTTCAGTGATCATTGAGCAGTGAGAAAATTAATAAAAATCAGTATCATATGTAGGATGGCCCACCAACAAGCAAAAAGGAACTGCATTCTTCAGCCACTTCATTTCCAAGGCGCACTCGAAAGCCACTGTGATCAGGCAAAACTGAAATGATTCAGTAGCAGTGGATTGAAAACATACTGTGCAAAAGAGGCAACCCCCACAGATTAATCCAAGGTAGATCAGACTTCAGTTATGACAGATTGAAGAACTGTGCAGCACAACTCAGCAGTCTTCAGTGTCATCTGTAGAGGCCAGTAGTTATCCTAAAAACTAGTCAGATGTTTGGGTGTTTTTGACAAATTTAACACTGATTTGTCTTCTGTGCATAAACATCAGAGTAAGAGGAGAAGGTTTAGAGAAAATCCAAACTAATTTTTTGCTGTGAAATAATTTGGGTTAATTTTCTCAGTAGCCTTGCCATCTCAAATGACCAACCCTAGAGGAAGACATGTATTTGTCAAGCTGAATTATTTTACTAGTATAAAGTCATAGAAAACAAAAAATGAAATCCGCCAAGAATCTCAAAAAGGATCATACATATTTTACATATTTTTTTTTTCCCAAAGAATTTTTCCATGTTGAAAAGAAGATTGGAAAAAAATGTGTGCTTCTCAGATAAAGTTAAGCTTTTGGAAATCCAGGGTCCCAAGGGTTTTGGTTTTTTTTTTTTTTTGGTGAGGCTGCACTTTGAATTGAAAGGAAAAAATATTGAAAGTAAAAATACTTGCTCAGTAACTTCTGTTAGAAGTCAAATGCAAGCTATTTTCAAGCTTGGAATTATGAAAAACTTCATTGATCGAACTGGTTACCTGATTCAGGTTTCTTATTTTTATTTGACCAAGTCTTTGGCTGTTATAAATTAATACATCTCTTCTTATTCTGATGGAGCTAGATGAACAGTGACCACTGGAAGTATTCACTGGACCAAAGTGTAAAGATGAGGAATCTCATAGTAATTAATCTGACCCACAAGACAATGTTTGCTTGAGGCAAACATTTTTCACAGCAACCTTTATATTTCTCCAATCTTTCTAATTGATTGGAGAGCAATTAAAAACTAAATTAGATCATCAATCAAATGAGGCTGTACTAAATACTGTCCCTGCTGCCATATACCACCAAAATTTAGTTTGTTTGCAAGCCTGTGTCTTTACTCTAGCCATGAAATACAGATTAAGGGTTGTGAGTAATATATTTTTCCATAAAATCTCCTGACTATAATGTTATCCTGGATTGTTCAGGGAGAATAAAAAAAAAAAAAAAAAAAAAAAAAAATTAAAAATCCATCACAAAATACGGTGTTTTAAAAATTTTACTTCAAAATTCAAGTGCTTCTGAAGTCTATAGCCACACTGGTGTTTCATGGGCTCAGTGTTAGCACTGACATCCTTATCCACAAATTTCAGTGCAGTTCAAGAGGCTTTTTGCAGAAACTGAATCATTTCCACGCCACTGTGGGATTGGAGAGGAGAGGCTGGCTCCACACTAGTCATATCAGAGAAAACACTCCAATTACACTGGATAAAACATAAATCATTGAAACCGACACACTGAAACCGACAGCTCCACCTGGCCCACTCTTATGGCCTAGCTGTTTGCAAAGTATTAGATGGAGTTGTTTTTTTCACATGCAACATATGACATGTAAAATAGGTCCTATGAAATAGTAAGCTGACTCTATATCCCAAAAATTGTCTGGGTGGGGGTGAGTTCTACCTATGGATTTACATATCCTTATAACTTACTTCCCCAAAATATCAGTTCCATTTTCTTTCTCTCTTTGATAATTTTTTATTCCCTTTTCTTCCTCTCTTCAGCTTTAGTCTGAAAATTTACCTCTAACAGATTTTTATTTTTTTAAAGCTGAATTAATGAAAGTTCATCTCTTCCTCTTCACCAAAGTTTCTTTCACACATATTTACGAGCATGATTGTGTATTGCTTTTTTCAGAGAGAGTGAAATAGAAGAAAGCAAAAAACCTTCAGTGATGAGATCAAAACAACACATGGAAATATATTTTATTCAAAAGTCTGCATCAGCTTTAGTGGAAGCCCTTCGATATATGCCTTTCATGCTGCATTTAGATTGGGCATAAATTGTACAGAATTTCTACCTGATTAAAAAGGAAGTATGATTTATGTGCACATGAAGGGTGAAGTAGTGGTGTACAAATCCCATTTGGAATAATTTAAGCAGTATCATTATCACTGTCCTGAGATAGGTGAAGGGAGAAAAGACCAGTGTGTCTTATCAGTAGAAGGAAATACTAGGGCGAGCTCACTGAGAATCAGGAAGGACATCACCCAGTAACTGGGAACAAAGGAATAGCTGGGATTCACTAGGGATCAGGAATGAGGGCTTGACTAATCTTATACCCACAAGGGATTATGCCATAATACTTCTGCCATCACTAAACTGTAGGGATTTCCTGTGGAAAGACCCAAGTTAGGGCTTTATGAGAAAGTACAGGTGTTTCTGTATATAAACCTTGCTATGAGGAATAAGTTTAATAGGTACCCATGTTTCATGAAGACAGAGGCAAATGGCAAACCATCGAATTGAAAACTGCTTTGAATGGGGAAGTAGAAATGCCCAGAGTGTCTGTGTATAAGTCACTCCCTGAGACAGAGAAATTCTAAGGAGTCTGTAAAAATATGGGTTGTTTATTCCTCTGCAAAAACATGTTTTTCTTAGAAAGAAAAGTCAGTTTGTAATAATGGAAGAAATTAATGGTTTTTTATTATAACAGGTTTGATCTTACTCTGTTATTTATGCTAAATTTGCACTGCACTGATGACACCTGCTGCCTTGCATTAACACACTGCTGTACTTTGTTTACTTGGATGAGGACAGGAACACCATGAAGATTTAGGCTCCTGTGTGGGTTTATGTCTCTTTTCTTCATTTTTTGTCATTTTAATTACACATGTGATGAATAAATTAAAATATCAAAACTATAAGTTAAAGTCAGGCATTCATATGTGAAGCAAGCAGTTGCAAACCTCTTCAAATCTTGGGACCAATCCATCAGTTGCTTATATTCACACCGTCTCTTTAATTTCCAGCAAAGATTTTATCCTTGAATATCAAAGTATTTGGAGCATGATTCTTTATGAGGAAGGTGTCTTGATAAAGTACTTTGCACATTTACATCATGTTGTGAATGTTCCTGTTATTGACAAAATGCAGTCTGTGAACTGCATGTGAAGTAATAGATAAGGCTGATTTTACCAGTTCTCGTTTCTTTAGCTCACTTATTTCAGTCATCTTATATCTTACTTTTTACTTCTGTGTTAGGGCTGGTAACGCTGACTCAGTACCTTACAACTTGTTTCAACTTTGCTTGCTGCTGGCTTAGAAAACCAAATTCAGTAACAAATGTGAAATCAATTGCAGTTAAGGACACTTTTGCAAAGATGAACGAACAGAGCAGCATCAAGAGGTATGCAAAGAGCAGTATATGCAGGAAGCATCAGCTGGAATTTTCTTACTCCAATATAAAACAAAAGTGTCTGGATGACTGGATATTTCATAAAAGCTAAATCTGAATCAGCCCCTTCATCTCAGGGAGGCAGGCATTTAAGATACTGGTGACTGATGGAATAGTTACCAAGCTTTCACTTATGATAAAGGTGAGTAATAATTTTTATGTCATTCTTCACAGTCTATCTTCATATTGTTCTCCATCCTGCCAAAACAAGTGACCTGCTTTTCCACACAGCACCCAAATGCCTCAGTGCTTTAACAATGAAGTAACATGAACTTGTGCCACTTTTCTGTCAGCCCATGAAAAGCTGTCTCTGGAGAACGTGTGGGTTTATGTAGTAGACCTTTAGGATGCTGGTAATAACAGCAGCAGGGAGCCCTGAATGGCATGTTCTGTCAACAGCAGAGCCCTTAGGACCACCAAGGGGTTCTACCCTCTCTTTCCTAGCTGTATTTTATGTGGACTGACAGGTAGAAACACCCCATTCACCTTCTCTCACAGCCCAAATAGAAATGAATGATAAAATATTCATGAAAATGGGATAAAAAGACAGAGAAAATAATACCAAGTTATAATATCTTAATAAAACACCCAAAAGAAAGTAACTTAGGGAAGGCAGATATAATGGCATCTCTCTCAACTTATTTCAGATGCCTCCTGGTCTGGCTTACCCACATGAATGTATAGAGTGATGGAGACTGAAAGAACACTGCTGAGTGCAGTCGAGCTCTGTGTCATAGGGTATTGAACAGAACCAAAACACTTGGTCAGTGATAGTCTTTGAAGCTGTTTTCAGCCCACACCTGCACCTTTTGCAGAGGAAGCCTTTTGTCAATTTGCTAGACAACAAAATATGGCAGTTACATGATTCAAAATGTTCCAAATGTTAAAGCTGCTCTGTGAGTGTATGGAAATACGTAGCACAGTGATCGTGTGATGCAAGCCAGTTTATAGAAGGATCTTGAATGAAAAGTTATTTCAAAATCTGTTGGAAGGTATAAGCATTTTATATGTAGCAAGGTAAATCTCTCTCAGTAAATTCATTTTAACATCAGTGCTATATTGAAGTTAGTAAGTGCACTGAAATATTAGGCATACTGCATGTGTTATGTGAGTTGACTTAAATATATTTATTCACAGAAAATGTACAGATTAATACACTAGATTTTCATAAATACACCGCATACAAGTTTAGGTCTTTGGTTTACATATTTCCTATAAATTATTGCTCCTTAGAGTCTGACAAAAAATTACAAAAGGAACTCTGCCTTTTTTAAAGGGCTTGAAATTTGACATTGAGATGTGGACAGAGGCGCTGACGTGATCTCAGTAGAGATTTTGCCAGGAAGCCTACTATAAAGATACAACAGAGAAGCTCCTAGTTCAATATGCACTTGTTAAGAATTTGATGGCAGAATCTCTCAAGATTTCATGTTCTGTAAGCATGTCCAGTCAGTTCACAAATGCCTTGTAACAGTGCAGACAGCAGGGAGAGCTGCCCACGATCAGAGGGAAAATGAGCCTTTTTCAGGGGCCAACAGCACTTCCCTGGGAATTACACTTCGCTGTTGTTAGATCCCATTACAATGTAAGGTGCTGGATTTGAAAGTGAAATCACTTTTTCTCATTATTTGTTTCTACCCCTGAATTCTAGAAAGTGAGAAGGAAAAAAAAGCAGTAATGCATTTAGATTATGAGAGCTGTGATACTTTAAATGGACTGGAAGATAAAGAAAAGGTAAAGAGATGGAGGATGCTGGAGTGTAGGAATTGGGGATTGAAGAGCTCAGGCTTAGAAACGGAGAAGCAGAGCTTTTGTGACTCTTCATTCCCTCAACAGTGCTGTGGTCTCAACAACAGCTTTGAAATCCATACAGGAATAGGTCTTGGAGATAAGAAAAGCAGAAAAGCAGAAAGGAGGTAACAGCAGATACAGAGGAGGTAGTTTCATGAATGTGAAGGACCCATTTGGACATCACTGTTTTCTTTTCTTGACAAAGGCAAATTTGTGAGATTGAATATATTTCAGGGCAACAGAACTTGCTTTCAGAAGGTTCTGATAAAGCAACAAGTTTGGGGGAAAAAGCTTCAAAATATTAGATGCCCACACTGACCTTTTCAAAATTGAAAATCTTGGGTTTATTGTATGTAACAAGCTCTCATTTGAAAATCCAAGCTACTGTGATTGAGAGACTAAAATGATCTGAAAAAAAATGAAACACTTCAAAATTATATAGAAGCCTGTTTCAACTGAACACGAATAGTACACTTAACTTTCAGTCTATGAAAAATGTGACATTTCAACTTCTAAGCCCTATTTGTGGTGAATACTTTCTTTTAATTGGGACAATTTTCCTAAGTGGGAAAAAACCATCTGTTTCCCTCTCCTTCCAGCTGTGGCTTTGCTCTTTCACATTTCTCTGCTTCAGATCTATAGGCACTGGGTAGCATTTCAATGGGAAATAGGGGAGGATGGAATAGAAGGACTTCATTTTCTTTTTTTATAGAAAAATCTCTCTATTAAATGTTATGGTCATAAAATCAGGGGCCCATAATACATGAAATGGCAGAATTTGAATGTCTTTCAGCCTTAATTCAGCCATCTTCGGCTTATACACTACAATGCACTTCTTTTTATGATCACCTGCTTCTTTCCCCAGAGCCTGATACCACATAAATAGGTAATTTTTTAGTGAATAGATTTTTCCTATTGTGTGTTATCACCATCATTTAAAATGTCTGCTTTGACACTTTTTCTGAACTGATGCCCTAAGGTCCTATTTTTCTGTTCTTCAAAAGATGGCTATTTGCTATTTGCTGTTTGTATTTTTTAATACTCTAAAAGCAAAGCTATTCTGAAAGAAAAATATTTTATTATATGTTTGTGATCAACAGTCACCTAATTTACCTTAGAGCTCTGATATTTGAATTGCAGACAGTAATTCAGCTGCTTGTGTTCATCTTGTTCAATTAAACCTACAGGCCAACAAATTAAGCAACTGTAATAGAAAAGGCTAGATTTTATCTGCAAAAGAAGGTGGCCACAAAGTTTTATTGTTATTGTTCTGCAAACCTTTGGGGCAATCATCTAAGCTAAGCCTTAGCTTCGGTAGTTGCCATCAGCATTACAATAGTTTTGCTTTGAATTTTTTGCTTTGCTTGGCCATTAATGCTAGGAAACTTCACCTTCCTTTTATACTCCAAAAGCATGAAATATCCAATAAGAAATCCATGAAATGCATATCCAAGAGAAGCAAACAGACTTTTCAAATAACAATAAACCAGAGTATTTCAAACGAATCAAAATACATGGAAATATGTGACCTGATGGTGGGAAAGATTTTATACAACATTCTCACAACATATATACACCCACCTCATCTTTTGCCAGCTCCTTTCTCCAAAAATAACCTGTATTTCATTTAGGTTGTTTTAGAGGCTTCCAGATAATGTAACCCACACATCCATCTGCATTTGGAATGTAGTGGTTCATGAATGACCTTTTCATTACATTTACTAAGCAGGATCTTGATCCAAGTAGATTCTTTGGCGTGAGCTCATTCTACCCTCCCTTGTGCTTTGCACAAACCACTTCCCCAGGCTCAGAGGGCCATAACTTTCGTTGTTTGAAAAACTCATTTAACACAATTTATTGTAGCATACTCTCCCCTTTTCCCCTGTCATAACTTCCTGATTGCTGTTCATCTGTACCAGATGTGCTCTTTACATTTCCAAATTATATAAACTTATTACTCGAAATGGTTCTCCCTCTTTTCCCATCTGCTGTATATTTATATTTACAGTAGCATGCTAACTTGTATACCATAGCACACATTTAACTGCTAGGTCTGGAAAAGCACAGGGAATTCCTCTCTTAGAGGTGCAGTTCTTGCCATCTGTAGCCATATCCATCCTGTCTTCAAAAACATCTGATTACGTAAGAAACGCAAGGCAGCCTTAGATAGAGCAGCCTCCAAGGAAAATTGGAGGTACTGCACAGAGTAATAGTCCTGAAGAAGCAGATGGCACCCTTTGGATCAGTCCTAAAGCCATGGCACAAGGGTGACATCCTTCTAACAAAAAAGCAGCAGTGACAGTTGAAACTATCAATTAAAACTGCTACTCAGTATAAAACTGGGAGATTAAGTGGACTTGTGTGTATGCATGTCTACTTCCTATTACATTTCTCTTGAGAAATATTAACTGGGAGCCAAAAATACTCGGTGATTTAACGAAAATAAAAGCAAAATTCTGCAGAATCAATCTTCTTCAACTTTTCCAATGTAGTAAAAAGGGAATGGTGACTACTTTGCCCATCAGAAGTAAGATTTTTATGCATTTTCATGTTCAGAAAAGTGATGTACCTGTCAGTCAAGACATTGCCTGTGCATGTACAAAACCTCAGTATAAGGACTTTTTTTGCCTCCTTTATGTAGGCTTTAGGACTTATCCTTAAATTCATCCCAGCATTTTTTACAAGTTTGCTAAACCAAAGCATAGCAACATGTACCTCATGTTGGATTTCCCCTCTTTTACACAATTCTGAGACCCGGTGTATCACCTTAAACACAATAAAATGTGATAGTTCACCCCCTTCAGTCACTGCTGTGAAAGAGCAGCAGCACAGCAGGGTCATGACTAGGCCAGCCATGCTATTCTCAGTCTGGAGGAAAGAGCAGGATAGCAGATGCTGAAGCATATATTTTTGACACATAACTTTGTCCTGAAAACACCTACTCTAAACTGAAATTCTCCCAACATTTGCATCTCTTTTTTTTTTTACTTTGGTGCCTTTTAATTTTTTCAAAAGTCGGAAAAATTTTCATATTCCTAGTGCAGAATAGAAAATAAGAATGACTTTTTATAGTTTAGAATTGCTTAAGAAAATAAGAGATCTTAACTGTTATCTTTCTCCAATGAAAATGCCTCCAAAAGTATCGAATATATTTGATTTTAAAAAAAAACTAAACCCTTCATTTAAATTTCTAGGTGAATTATGTCCTTATTTCGGTTCTTCTTCTCTTCTGCAATTTAATACATTCATTTTCAGTCTCTTTGTGAGTGCTGTTTTTGTTATTAAGGATTATTTGTTATTAGGATTAAGCGCACTCAGGTAACACCGCAAAACCCAAGCCTACAACAGTACAATAACAGGGCTATGAATTTCTAGTTCCATTTGTTCCACCAAAATTCACACACCAGTGTGTAAGCCTGCATCTGAATCTGCATTTCTGTGCCTTCACTGCTTGAATCTGCCGGTTGTTCTGATCTGGAAGCAGAACAAAGCACCTGCAGGAGGAAGTTTATCCCATGCAGTCTGGGGTTCTGACTGACTGTCACCGGGGTGGTGTGTGCGCATGACTTAGCTGCTGTTTTCCTTGCCTCTTGATCCAAATTTCTGCCCCTTTGGGAGTCATAAAAAATAGTTCCAAGGGATAGTGAGATTTTCTCAACTTCTCAAGAAAGGTCTAGAATTACTTTTAACTATTAGCATTTTTTATTTTAACTATGAGTGTTAAGTATTCCTCATAGCCTGAGACTCTGCAGTGATTATGAAAGACAGAAGCTAAATCCCATCCTGTGCCCTCCTTTTTATGCAATCACTCTTCAGCAGTGTGAAACATCTGTATACTTTATATGCAGAGCTCAGCAATAATTATTCAAAGTACTTCACCTCCTATTTCTAAAACAACTGTGAGCAACTTAGCATTCAAGTGTCTTTGGGAAATAAATTTGGCAATCTTTTCACAGAGAAACTGGTGCTAGTGTAGAATCTTTGAAAAGGGAAAGTATTAATTCTGTGCCAGTTGCATTGAAGGGGTGTGTGATCTAGGCCACTTCATTTTAGCTAAAAATTAGACAGATCCTAGTCTGTGAAGAATTAAAGAGTGGTAGAAATGTTTAATCTTTATCAAATCGTTTAATTGAAAACTGGTGAAAAAGAAGGATTTGTGTAATAAATGTGGACCCTTCTCTAATAGACTAATAAATGTAGAGAAGATGTATGTCATATAATTCTGCAAGGGGGTTGAGTGATTACAGCATGGAATTCTGACTTAAAACCTCATGATGTCCAATATAAGCAGAACACACAGTCAGCAGATTAACAATTAGTTTAGTGACATCTCCAAACGTGGCTAGCTCACAGTGAGTTGTAATCAAACACACTACCATATACCATTAGGGGGCTTCTGCAGATGCCCAGGCAGATGTTATGCAACTTTTTCTTGATTATCTACAAGAAACATGAAGGTCTCAGTGACTAAATTTTCAGATGACACAATAATAGGCAAAGCAAGAAATAATGAAAAGCTATTTGTATCACGCAGCAAGGTGGACACTGATAAAATGGATTGTGGAAAATACAGTCTTTATAGAAAGACAGAAATGCTTCAAAAGTGTTAGGAAATCACCTGTAGTATTAACTCTTTAAATGTTAAGTTTTAAAAGAGAGATCTGACTTTGTTATTTCTACTCAGGGAAGAATGATTTCACATAATCATCCTACTTTTGCAGCCGAGGCCCTAAACTTTGAGAACTATAAAATTACTTAAATTATAAATTTAAGTATAAGTAATTTGAGAATTATAAAATTACTTAAAACAATATGTTTCAGTTCTCTTTACACTATACCCTTATTTTATCCCCAATTACTCTTTCTACCTGACTTTGTCACTGCAGCTGGATGATCATGGCTCTTAAAATTAAATTTGCAATACAAATACCTGACATTTCAAATTTAGTTTGTCTTCTTAGAATAAAAACAGTTTTAGAAGGGGGCATTTTGTGTAACTGAAATATTGTTAAAGGCTAAACAGCTATTTAAAGACTTAAATAATCTGTCCACATCTCCTATGGTTCATTGAAACTATTTAATTTTACATTTCTTCTACCAAAAAGTAATTCTATGAAAAAGATGTTTGTTTTTTTTTTACCTTTTCTTCAATTTATTTTAATTTGTGGAATGATTGTGACTGAAAAAGATCAAAATTCGAAGGTTTTAGATAAAAACTCGAAACTCAAGGAAACTCAAAGGATACTTCATTTTAATAAATAAATAAATCGATAACATATCTCTGTAACTATTATTTTAAGCATGTCAGTACAATATTGTATTAAGTTTCTATGAGAGAGAAATTAAATGCTTCTGAGTCATTACCTATCCTGTTCTCAAGCAGTCCTTTAATATTTATTAGAGTTTACTGATGTATCAAGAATTGTAATGGAATTTAAAGCTTATTGGTGTGGGTCAAATATGCAGTTTGTTCTTCACCCATAACCTGGAGATTTTCTGCTACTGGATACATATTGCAGAAATAAATGGCAGTTTCTCTTAACTGTTATTCACCGGTTCATAACACTCAAGGTTAATGTGCAATGGTGGCTAATTCATGAAAAATGTTTCCAAATCTTGAAAGTTTCATACATCTTAACACATACAATTTGTCCAAAAGTTCCTACCAGAAATCATGGCCGTTCTTTATTCATTCTTCATCGGTCATTTCTCTTTTAAAACCTTGCATTCTGCCAATGCATACACAGCACACACATATACAATTGTGTCTGCCAAAATGACTGCTCACACTTTATGACTAGACAAGAAGTTAAATTGTTCTATAACCCCATCAACTAATATTTTCCACGCCCTAAAAAAAAGCAAGAAAAAGAGGGTATTAAGAGTACCACACTGTTTATTCCAAGTAAATAGTTCAGGTTATTCTATTTAATTCAAAAGGTAGATTCTGGATAGATGAAAATATGCATTATATTTCACGACTACAGTCATGGGAGCTATAACTCCTACAAAGCACAGCTACTTAGATTTTGCAATATGGATGAACTAACAGACCTAGTCATAGGAATTGGTTGTGTATGTCTATACACCCCAAAGGTGGTTTTCCCTCTTAATCAACAATTCAGTGGTGACTTTGTCTTATCAGTGGTGGATTTTTTTCACAGTTCTGCTCACCATTCCTGAAAATGTGCTTCCTAAGCTTTTTCTTGCTGTTTTCTGGGAAAAAAAATAAAAGTGTTGATAGACAGGTTTTGAAGGTTTTCTTTCGCCTGAAGGTTTTGACTAGGATCTTTAAGTGAAAGCTAAGGATTCTTAGATCATTATTCAAAGATAATTTCATATTCTCATCTAGATGCTTTAATATATCTTCTTTTTTTGTTATATACCTACTGTCATTTGAAAACTGCTAAAAGGCAAAAAATTATTCTTCACTTTTCTATGCAAAAGCTGTGCCACTAGCATCTGATTATTTTACTTGAGAAAGTTAGAGGTACTTTTTTTTTAGTCATATCAATCACAATGATTTCAGCGTACCTAAATGGTGCAGATATTTGCACATACTAGAACATTAAGTTACTGACCAAATTTTATCATTCACCAACAATAATTATCCCCTCCCCACCACTCTACTACCTTTCAGCCCTTAATGTTTGTTTCCCTGCAATTCTATGATTATGTACAAAGTTTTGTTTAGCCTGAACACTGCAGGGAAAATACGATTTTCCTGTGGGAAGTCTTTGAGTTACATTGTGCTGCTTAGCCTGGAGAAAAGAAGGCTCGAGGGGGGACCTTATCAGTATCCATAACTGCCTGTGAAAGGAGGTTTCAGCAGGGTGGAAGTCAGCTTCGTCTCCACAGTAACAAGCGACAGGATGAGAGGAAATGGCCTCAAGCTGTGCCAGAGAAGGCTGAGATTGGATATTATAAAACATTTCTTCACTGAAACAGTGGTCAGCCACTGATTGCATCTGGCATCCCAGAGAAGTGGTGGAAACACTATCCCTGGAAGTTTTAAAAAAAAGGGTGGATGTGACATTTGGGGACATTGTTTAGTTGTGAACACAATAATATCAAGTTAACAGCTGGACTCAATGTTCTTAGAGGCACTTTAAATCTAAACAAACCTCCCACATGGTGGCTGAACTTTTGAATTATACCTCTGCTACTATAGACAGGTATTTTACAGTATTAGAATTCTCTATTCAGGAGAGAATTGTCAAAGTTGTAGTAGCAACAACTGTAATAAGAGCTGTATCACTTAAAACACCCCAGGGTACTGGTCCAGATGGTTAAAATTATTATAGAAACAAAGTCATCCACACCTTATTTCCTACATAACTATAGAAAATCTTTGTATATCAAATTTTATATCATAAATGCTTATTTCTATTGATGGCATCTCCCAGTATCCAACCACTGAGTAATAGTGGTTAACTCAGAGACCAACATTTGAAATACTAAGTAAGGAATTTTTTCTCAAAAATTGCACTGCTCATATAGCTAGTAAAATGCTTATATATTGGTCAGATATGGCCATCCCAGTGTTACTAAGTATGTAAGCATGTGCATACTGTTGATAATTTTGTTTTGTTTATTTACATTTGGTAAAAGCTAATGATGAAGGACTTTATTTTACCACTTCTACTTGTGCTGGTATCTCACCAAAGATGAGGCATAGATTATTATCTTTCATATTGGTGAGAACTCAGAATTGGAATCCAAAAGAAAATAGCCTAAATTTGCTATATATTGTCTTTTTACTAAGTAGCTAAGATACATTTGCCTTTCTTTACATTTCTTCTGCCCATATCTTTCTTTCCCTGAATATTAATTCTTGAATAATTTATATTGTTAGTACATGCTTTCACATTAGTAATTCTAAACTTCTTAATATCATTTATGTGTACATTAAAAACTTTGCAGAGAGCTTTCTTATGGATTCAAATTCTGAGTTCTCACCAATATGAAAGATAATAATCTATGCCTCATCTTCGGTGAGATACCAGCACAAGTAGAAGTGGTAAAATAAAGTCCTTCATCATTAGCTTTTACCAAAAGTAAATAAACAAAACAAAATTATCAACAGTATGCACATGTTTACATGCTTAGTAACACTGGGATGGCCATATCTGACCAATAAATAAGCATTTTACTAGCTATATGAACAATGTGATCCCCAGATACAGATATAAGCATACATATTTATATATATATAAATGAGATCCAGCTACTTCCTGTTCAATCACATTAAGAACAGAGTATTTGTTAAAGTTCATTATATTAGAGTATGTTTCAATGTTGTTTTCTCTCCTTTAATCTCTTTGGCAGTTCTGCAAACACCTTACCACTGTTTGCTGTTTCCCCACAGTGTAGAACAAAGGATTGTGCCACTTTGCATATACACATGAAGGCATCAAATTTGCTTCCATCTCCAGACAAGCCATCAGTTCCAGTCTGTGCTCATCACTGTCCCCAGAAGCTGTGACTGGCAGGCTGAGCTTATGCTTAGCAGAGAGGTTATACTAAAAAAAAGGCAGCTTGATATACAGGATGGAAATTCTCTCCATGGCAATTTCTCAGATGGTCAGATCTGCACGTTGTCCTGGAAGATAGCTTCAGCTAATAGCAAAAGAAAAGCAAAGAAAAGCAAAGAGTCACAAAGAAATCTCCAAGAATCTACTTCAAGTACTACTCCAGTCCCACAAAAGAGCAATGCCTCCCGTCAGACTATCACATCCTCACTCATTAGCTTGCCACTGACAGAGGAGTTCAGCAGCCATAGATAATCTCTACCTGCTGCACATGCTTATTTTTCTTTGGTTTGAACAATGAGAGGATATACATTACATCAAGTCTGAGTTTATAGTGCTGATAAATCACACTAAAGGGAACAATGAAAACAGCGCCTATTTAATAAATACATGTTCATATCTCATATCTAATTGCTTCCAATGGGATACTAAATGCATCCCATGGAGAGAAGGGAGTACATAAGTCACAAAAGGTAAAAAAACATCTCAGTGATGCATATATTTCTCATGAGTCATATATAAAGCTCAAGAGCAACAGTTCTTTTTGTCACTTTCTACCTAATGCTGCTGTCAGATGAATGAAGGAATGAGAGGAATGAGGGAATGAGAGGAATGAAGGACAAGCCCAGGGTGCAAACAGGGAGGAAAAAGCACCACTAGGAGTGGTACGATACAAATTAAAGCAGATTTTTTTTTATGTATATAAATGTATATAGATGTAAAGGAGATTTACATTTCCCAAACCACTTGATTAACTCTTGAATAGACTTACATGAACAGAAAGGGTAATAAATTCCACTGTTCTTACAGGAACACATTTTACTCATGCTAGTTCCACCTACAATTGGTTTGTTTATTTATTTACATACCTACAAAAATCTACTTTAAACTTTCAGGTTCTACATCTACATACTATGGACAGTGCTATGCCTCAGGCTTCTGGGAAGGTCTTAGTGCCAGAAGTTTGGTCTTGTTCCAAGCCTAGTGCGTTCAGGTTTTTGACTTCAATGACATTTGTGTTTCTCTTTAGCACAATCTGTGAAAATTCTGCTATCTTCACCATTTCTAAGATAACTGATCTTAGAAAGTTGTAAGTACGAGTCACTCACCACCCTCTAGTTCCAACAGCTGTACAACAAAGGCTTGTATCAGAAACTAAACAGGAGCAAAAAGTACCTGGAACTATAGGTGAAACTAAATACTTCTGGAGAACTTAAGTATCTACAAGTTCTCGGGTTCAGCAAAAAGACCCTGATAGATGGAGTAATTAAATAAGCAATATTTATCTTGTTCTGTAGCTCCCAAACACAAGACTTCACACAAACCTCTCTCATTTGCTTGTAAAAAGATCACTAAAAAGAAAAGACTGCTATTTTTTAACTTTCAATCACAGAGACAGGCTTAGTATTTTTAAGAGAAAGCAATTCATGTCAATTTTGAATTCTTTAAGGAAAGATCTACTTTGGCCATATAAAGATAACGCAGGCTTTATCTGTAGCAGAAGGGTCCTTTTCTCCTAGGGAGATCAGCTGGCTACAGATAATGAGGCTGACTGGCAGACAGCTTGGGCTATTTACCATTTTTGGGTTCCAACTTGAACTAAGGCCAGAAACAAAAGTAATGCACTCCTGGTGTCCTGCATGGTCCTGTGTAAGCATGCTGGGTCCTGAGAAGTAGTTTAAAAACTTGGCTGTCATATTTTTAGGGATAGACTCTTGTTGCTCAGGTGCCATGAGTGCAAGACTTATTCTAATTCTGAGATCCTCCATGAAGAATCCAGATGCAAGCAATATACAACTTTATCACACACATTTGATGCCTTTCTGAGGCAGAGGGAGGGTTAGAAAAGAAAGTCCTACCATACACAGGAAAAAACTAAGACCAGTATTTCTGAGGTTTAGGATTCGTTTAGCCTTACCTTTTATCAAGGATTTATGAGTGCCCTAGAACTGTCTAAGTCAGTCCTAGGTTGTTTCTTTCTGTTACTGTTGTCATTCCCTGCCTCACTCAACACGGCCCATTTGCCAGGCTGAATTAATGACCACAGAGCCAGCAAGTAAACTTCTTCACCAGGAGGTTTTGTTCTCAAGACCTCTCAAACCAAGCAACACAGACTTGCTTTTGTTGAGTAAATATGTAGGCTGATACCCCATTTATCTTCATTTGGTAGCATTTAAATTCTAGCAAAGGAATACAGCACTACGCTAATCAGTAAGAATGATGCCATCATTATGTTGTTCCAGTGGCTACAAGATAATTAATGTCTAGTGATAGACACATTCAAAATAACATTAATTATGTTATTAATGATTTTAATTAACTTCAAATGCTTCTATGTTTTCCAATAAGTTCCTATACCTAGGAATAAAGCTACCCACAATTTGTAACTCTTAAACTCTTACTAATTATATTTATGACAAAGGAACTCCAAAAAGGCACCTCTGGAAGTTAACTTGAGATTATTTCTACTAACTCTTTTATTCTATTTTTTGTGGGGGTGGTTTGTGGGGGTTTTTTTGTTGATTTGGTTTTGGTTTTTTTTGTTGTTGTTGTTGTTGTTGTTTTTTGTTGTTTTTTTTTTACTTTATAACAGTATATAACAGGTTTATAACGGCATATAATAGTTTATAACAGTACAACAGCTTTTGAAGAACAAAGTAATTAGGTGCATTTATGTCAGTATGTTTTACCATAAGTCTGGTCTGCTGCATGAAGTCAAGCCTGAACAGAATTCTTTCACTATGAGCAGAAAATGAAGTTAAATACCTCTCTAATAACTTTAAAAAGTCATTTAATGATCTTGGGGAGATTTTATTTTTTTTCTATTGTTGCAAGAATCAGGCTGAAAATCCCATAGTCTTACTGGATTATTTGTCTTTTGGGAAAAATAGATACAATTTTTCTCCTTATCTTCCCACCACTTCTCATTTAAAAGTACTTTTCTTTCAAAGTAGGCATTTTTGTTGTTGAAAACAGCTCTTCTGACAGTACCATGGGGGTTATTACCTGATACACAAAGAAAAGCAGATTTCCTAGGTAGTCCAATCTCCTTTGTAACATATGCCTCAAACATGAGAGCCTTAAAGAAAGAGAAAAAAGCCCTATTGTTGTGTCTTCCTATGATGGCTTCTCTTGTAGAAACTATTTCAAAATATAGATTATTTGTGAGCAATTATAAACTGCTTAAAGACACTGTGGCTGGTGATGGAGAAGCTTTTAAAGCAGCATTATATCCAGACTTGTCAAAATATACAAATAGCTGAGTTTAATGTTTAAGACCAGCTCTAATACAGTAACCTGAATTACAAAAACTTCCTCTTCTGCTGCTATTCATGGTCTCATTTTTAGATAAATAAACCAATATATAGAAATTAAATTATTTTATATTAATACGTAATATGTAAAAAATATATATTATATACATATTTTTGCTACTCTCAGAATTCCTTGAAGATTGACTCATATTGTTTGAAATTGGAAGGTCATGGAAGTCAGGTGGAAGATTGTATTGTCTTTAGTAAAGGTCCTGTGCATTGTTATTTCAGTTCTGCACAGTAAAAAGGAAGAGCTAAATACCTGAAGTTAAAATTCAGAATATTCACCCTCCTGAGTAAAGAGCAGTCTAATTTTAATATACCACAGAAGACAGAGATATCATATTTCTCTCCTCATACTTACCCAGATGATTTTTCAGGACTCTAGAAAGAGTGTCTGTCTAAGCACAGAATCGAAGACAAGAATTTTATCACTTAAAATGCTTAACTATTTATATGGATTAACATGACATCAATAGTAAAGATGAAGCATATGTATTCAAAGTAGACTACAGATGGTGGTGAGAGATGTCAGAGACACACTTGCTGTAGGAAGTATGTTCTGGAAAGGTTCTGGATCATATTCCACAGTTACAGTAGTTCTGTGGGCACTCACAAGGAAAGAACTTCCTGAAAATCTGATTCCTCAGACAGAAAAGTTCCAAAATCTAGATAAAACCTACAACAGAGATTGGTTTCTGAATCCCAGTTAGGCTCAGGTAACCAACCATACACCAGTTGGTTTGTTTGCCAAACTGAAGAAGCAAGACTTTCAAATAGTATAGGAGTTTTTTAATCACCATCTGCAGTGTTCAGATGATACAAGGACATCCTGGGAGAGACAGAGCTCTGAAATCCCAAATTTGGGTTTAGGTACCTAATTTTGGATAGAGTGTCTTTATAGGGTAAAGCAGTGACCATGTCTTTCATCAAATGCACTGAAGGGAGAAAAATTCATCTAGGTTTTAGGCTAAAGTTCCCAAAAACAGTTTCTATTCCACTGGGGAGCAATTTCCAAGAAATTTCAAACTGGGCAAGACAAAATAGTGGAATGTATCCCACGAAAGATAGACCTGCACTGGCAGGGACCTGAAATACTTCTCCTCTTCAGGATGTGCACAAAGGCAGAGACTACAGAGGAAAGTTCAGCACTTGGGGTGTCACACAGTACAAGTGAGGGTTCCTTCTTCAGCACTCTTGTCCTAGCTACAAAGCCAGGCTTTACTCAGTTTCAGGGTCTTCTTTTAGAAAATGGAAGCTCTTGATATAGGGAGTTGTTGCTTCATTGTGTGGGTAAGTGATCAGAGAATATGGCAGGAAGAACAGAACTGAAAATTGCTGACACCAAAAGCAGTTCAGTGATCAGAAGTGGAGAGGCACTACAAATACCACTACTTGCTTTTTATCCCCAGCTCCCAAAGCTCAAGTAGCACACCACTCTTCTCCTGTGTCTAACTAAAAACATTGTGAAAACCTTGTAAGTACACCTGCCCCACATCACCTTGATCATTTTGGGTGCAAGATACCCAGAAGTGCTCTTTCACACCTAGTCCTGGGTCACATCAGTGCTTCAGAGGTGCTTTATACTTCCTGGCAGAACAATTCACTAAGCCCTAGAAAGAGGTTCTTGACACAGTCATCCTACATATGTAGGAGAGAACTGTATGAAAAATTATGAGAGGAAAACATAAAACATGAATTATATCATCTTTTAGAATTTTGTGGTGATAGTCTTTTGTGCTTCAGCAGAACTTAAATTTTTCCACTTTGCACAGCCTAACACAGCTATGACAGGGAAGATTAAAACTATATTAGTTTCATTAGTGACTCTTTTACCTCTCATTGGTTTTCATATCCACTCCTCATGTTTTGTCTTAATAAGATAATGATTCTTCATCTTGTCCCCTGCAAACAGAGCTCTGCAAAGAATTTCACTGAAATTAATGATTTCACTTCTATAAAATGAAGAGATAAGGTCTGGTATTTTTAACTGCTTGGAGATAAAGTCATATAAAAGGTCATGCAGTGGAATGGAGGACATGGATTTTACAGAAATGCAAATAATGAGTGATAATAAGAAAAGGAACATACATTAAAGTCCTCCTTTAATAGGTTAAAATCCTCCTTTTTAATATTGGCTAGGAATTCATATTTTGCAGCTTAGCTATGACAGCTGAAGAAATCAGTGCTTGCTTTTCTCTCCAATAAATTCATTCTTAGATATTTATAAGTTTAGCATTACATTTTAACAAACAGAATAAAAGACTCCATATATCCTTCCTGATGTTTTCAATGGTTTTTTGTGTCCATTTTAATGTTATCAACCTCATCACATTGGGTTTTAAAAACTGCAATTTGCTTCCAAAAAAACAACTATGATGCTTCTGTCTGTAAGACTTTCTCTACTTTTTGACCTCAACAGTGTATGTTAAAGAAGGCCTGAAATCAATGAACATCAGTCAGTTCTTGGTTTCCATGAAGCTGGGTTTTACTCTCCTGTAAGCAGGCACTGTACATTTGCCATAGACTTGGCAGTGCATTTCAATGTCTTACAAACGTGCCATCTACAGCTCTCCCAGGACTCCTCGTGGCTCAAATACTCCTACCTGCAGCCACAAATGTTCTCTGTTTCCTCATAAACCAGATTCCTCAGAGAAGTCCATACACACTTCACTTTGATGGCAGAACCCATTACTGATCTAATATTGGGGGTCTGTAAAAGGTTATGGCAAACAAAAATTTTACCTATTTTTTATTAGTCCAAGCAAAACCAAAACATAGATTTTTATCAACTTACTAGACCAATTCCTTTTCCTCAGTTTCCTGCAGAACTTTAATCTCCCAATTAAAGGGCCCTTCTTAACCTGTTCCTGATTAAGGTCCACATTATTCTTGTTTGGTATTTTTAGTGCAGGATTTCACTTCAGCAGGCCCAGCTCATTATACTCATCAGTTTTAGAATAAAGATAGCCACATCACAAAGGGACCAATTTTCATTGCATCATTCAAATCATTGGTGTCTCCACTGCCTATCCATCACTAGAAAATTCATCATTCCCAATTAGAGGCCCTGCTGTTTCTAAATCACAGTCTATGTTTGAAAATGACATTATTCATAACATGTTCCCCCACAACTTTTGGTTAACAAACAGGCTCTCAGGGGAAACCAAATTGACGGGGTTGGAACCTAGATAATAAAAGCTTAATTATTATAAGCAATGATGGTATTTAATAATTGTGATCTCACTGGGAACAATTTCAAAGAAGAATCACTTTTGCTTCATTACAATGTGTGAGTGATGATACTAATAAAGGCTCACATGAGGAACTCCCGGCCTTCTTCCCACAACAAACATTAATTACTGTTCCACAAAATGCCGAAGCCGGGAAGTCAGTGGACAAGGATTTTAGCTGTGCTTGGCTGGATTAACCACTCACTGTAATATAAGAGATAATAAAGAAAAACAGGGGCTACTACCTACAGGATGAGGGAGAGTCCTGGCTGGTCCATTCTTTCAAAGTAAGGAAAACAAAACCAGCCTAAATAGATCTAGTCTCTGGAAGTGATGAAAGTAGCAAGCTTAGCAAATTAATTGTCTTTACAATAAATAACTTCACACTTCCTTCTTTCCTTTTTCCCCAGCTCAGCAGACCTGTGACTAATGATGTTTTCCCTCCCATCAAATCGGAGAATAAACATAAGTCTGTTCAGTGTGACATGTAGGCTGGAAATTAAACCCTGCTATTATGAGTCCTGGGGGCAGGGAAAGAAGTCAAACATGTACAGATAGGACTTACTTCGAACACTGATTCAAATGTGCTGTTAAGTAAAGTGGAAGCTATCAGTAAATTGGAAACTATCTGTTTCTTTCCTTGATTCTAAGTAAATCTGGGTTCCTGTGTAGGGAATGGAACAGGGCTACCTAAAAAAATTTAGTTACGTTGCCTTAAAAAAAAAAAATCAGACAGATTTCTTAATGAAGTACTGGTTTTCTTCATTTTGAAATATTTGTTTTCCTATTTTCTTTTTTTTTTCTTTTTGTACTCTTCTGTGGAATAACACTTACATGAAATCCTCTGCCAAAATATTTCAAATGAGAATGAAATATGTAAAACAATTTTTAGACTTCAGTATCACATGTCAAAGAGAAAAAGTGAAAAGCTGTTGTTTACCTCTCTGGGTAAGGCTGTTCTGTGGCATTTACTGCTCTGTGGTCAAGATGGTCTAGGTAGTCTAGGTTTCTACAGCTAGAAAAAGATAACTAACATTCAAAAATTAAAAGACATCAGAGAAATAGAAAAGAATGTGCTGCGAGATTGGTGTCAAATTTATGTTCTCAATCAAACTTTGTTGATAATTATATCTGGTTCTTTTATTCAGCCTAGTGTAAAAATAGACATTACAAGCATTTGTCAATCTAAAGGAAGTCTGCTCCAAACATTAAATGAGTGAGAACACAGGATAGGACACCTTTCTCCACAGGACACAAGTTAGGGAAAGTGGGCAATGGGGAACCTGCTCTTAACAAAGGTGGACAGGCTACAACCTATAGGTCGAATTAATAAAATTCTATGAGATTCACTTCCAAAATTAAATCATAATTTTTTAACTGGTGCATGAGCCAGGCTGTAAAATGGGAAATAGCATTTGCACACAGAAGAGCTTTTAAAGAAGAGCTTTTCTTTATAGAGACAAGACATTTTGTGCATTTTGAATACATACAGAGCACTGGACGTTTTGAAACCAGCCCTCTCATCATAAGCTGTGGGGAGATGTATTTAGGAGCTGGCCAGGCACACAGAGCCAGAAACCTGCAAACAGAATTATCTGGAGACTATGCTTATGCCCATACCTTGCTTTCTAAAAAGAACAAAAATAAAGAAAACCATACCAATAAAATCTTGTGAAGGCTCTTATGGATTTTGCTGAGAAATGTTTGAGAAAGGGAAATAGTAAATAAAAGTGGACCCACCACCTCACAAGGATTCTCAAAAAGAGCTTTGTTTTTGGTTTTTTTTCAAAAGAATAAAGGTACAAGAGGATTTTCTGCCTTGGTAAAAATACATTACAGTCAATACTACAGTTTGTTCTGTAAACTAAAATAATCGCTAAAAAAGCCTTTTATACAATGGGTGGTTTCTCTTTTGCATTGGAGAATCACTGAAAAAAATTATTATAATTATTCTTAATCAAATTTCCTTTAATGTGTTATGCTCTTGCAAAGGTGTAATAAGTCCAACCTATTAAAAAAATACTCTGTGTAGACCTCTATATTTTTCAAATCACTATAGGAGAAACAGACAATTATCAAAATTAGCTGAAATTTGTAGATGAGGGGAATGCAATAAATGTATTGCTATATACACCAAGATCATAAGAGACTGGCATATATTACACTGGCTCATGAAATGTCACAGAAAAGATTAATTTCAACTGCACTGGATTTGAAGCACTTCCATAAAAATTGGAAACTGGCAGAATGGCCATAAACAAAGGTCAGCGCAAATGCAGATAAACACAGTTCATCACAATGAGCTGGATGGGTCTAGCAATTACTGTATCGATCACTACTCTTCTCATTTAGCAACTTCATCAGCACAAGGAAAAGAAAGCCAGAAATTTGCTGCATGTGTTTTGTTTTTGAGTTAACTTATTTAGACTCTTTCATGGCCCCGTTGCATTTGCCTCCTGCAAATATTCTAGGAAATTCATTTACCGGAAGTTTACTGCATTGAAATAAAGAATTTTAAATGAAGATAAATGCTTGTGGAATACTAATGAATAAAAAAACCTTGCATATTTGTACCAAGAAAGAGGTTCTAGAATCGCTGCTAATTCAGTCCAAAATAAAAATAGCCTGGCCTCCAAAAACTGCTTTTCATATAATTTAGCAAATAACTTAAATGGAAATAATTAAATATTTGAGCAGTTTAGTTTTCCTCAACCAACCTAAAACAATAATTACTGGAAAATTATGTCTGCGAAAATAATGTTCTCTTTGTTCCAAACAATGTTTTTTGGAGTTCGGATCTTTCCTATTCATATTAAAAAAAAATAAAAAAATAAAAAAAAATAAAATAAAAAACAACAAAAAAACCCAAAAAGATATTGTTTATTCTAGATCTGTTTCATTAGTGTACTCATGTGCTTCAAAACTTAAACTTAAAGAGAAAGACCACACAGTTTAGTTTCTCATAACTGCTAATTCTGCTCTTTAACAGATTTTGCAGAAATTACTTCTATTTCTTCACAGGGATATTTTTTCTTTCTCTTTAATTTCTGGTACATTCATTACTTAATGGCATTCCCCTTTGCCACAGTACTTGCCAAACTTTACCTAACACCAAAGTCTGGATTTGCTTGTTACTGTAGTGCTGCTTTAAACAAGAGCCTTCCTCTGTTTTATTACTGAAATAGCCTAATTTCTCCTCCAAGGATCCTGAAAGAAAACTGCATTGCACATATTTCAGCTCTAACCAGATCTGTAACTATGAATAAATCAAAGGCCCACCCTATGATAGTCATTAATAATATGCAGAATACTTACTTCCATGAGTAATTCAGAAGAGAAAAAAAGACAAAAATCCTCCAGTAAATGATTCACTTCAAATTATTCTCCCAAATCTCATTTCCATCAGTAACTAAATAATCTATGTTCATAAGGCTGTTTTATTCTAAACCCACCGCTATAGTATTTAAGAACTACAACAAATGATGATTATTGTAAAAATAATTTAAGAACAAATTGTGCCACATTGAATCCTACCTGGCTGAGCATAATGGCTTAGTGTCATCCTCTTTAATTTCCATTTCCTAGCTAAAATACACACTAGAGAGTGTAGGTACTCTATAATCAGTGGGGGTGGAATAGCAGTTCCAGACTATTTGGCCTACCATCTGAGTTTCTAAAAAATGCTCCATAAAGCTTCCTTATCAGCCTAAACTCACCACAATATCTTGCATTATAAGAGCTCTTCTTGTCTCTAAACCATCTTCAACTCATCTTGTTTTTAGATTTGTGAAAGAAGATGTTAAATCAACAGTTTTCACCATCTGCTCAGGGAGGGTGGATCCTATATGCCATGATAGCTTTTCCCAAGCAAGAATAAAATGAAATATTTGCTGTATCTAGTACAGAACACACAAAAAACCCTAGATTTTCATTCTGATACACAGACTTCCATAGACTGGAGCCTGAGCATTGACTGCAGTCAATGGTGATATTTTATGGCAGGCTTTAGCTGCAGAACACTTTGGTAAATGAACATGGACTCAGGCATCACACAGTGGCACCTCTTCCTCTGAATATCACACCTTGGCTCCAAGTAGTAAGCCTTGTAGGCCCTAGTTCTTGTGCTCTTTACTAAGTACAGTTGGAGCTTAGCTTCAGCCATATTTTGGAAACACTGTGTTACATGTGAACAAAGGAACAATATGGTTTTGGCCTATAGAGCAGGAATTTTGAATGAATATTCAACAGGAAGGATTGGAAATGTGATATTTGCTTACTCTGTTAAAACAAAAACATCTGACTTTTGGTCTGCCATTCATAGTGTAAGTATGTGACAATTCAGATATAGCCAAGCCAGATACTTCCTTCTGGTAATTCAATATCAGCTTCCATTTGGAATCAAATGCATTTGCCAAAACAATTTTATTTTAAAATTTATCTGCTAATAAGATTGTTCTCAAGGCAAATTCTACGCTGAAATCTTTTGCAGCCGTATTATTCCCCTTTTATTTCCAATTGTTATATACCTTTGGTTTTAAATAGAGTATGTTTTTTCCATAGTTAAGGTTAAGTCTGCTGGAAGATTTTATTCTTAGCCCTTTATTTACCATTTAAAGAAAGTTTTAGTATATTATTCGCAAAATAATCTATGAACAGAGGAATGGGTTTAAGCAACTGTAATTAAAAACTGAGAAACAAATAGTTTCTATCTTCATTGCTAAGCTAAAATATAACCCCTACCAATTCTTCAATGAGTTGCTTGATGAGTGGAATTAGTTTTATTCTCCCTGTGGTACAGGAGCCATGTTTCTTTTCAGCTGTGCCTTGAACTGGGAAAACATAATCTTCGCTTAAGCCAACTCTTTACTGCAGCCCTTCTACATAACATAGGCAGTACAAAAGTAATCTTCAGCTTTATGCACTCATTGTTTTACCTGCATGAGTCAGGTAAAAGACAATATCTTTGATCCCAGTGTGGGTGCAGCTGTAATCATGCAAACATAGCTAATTCATCATAGCTTTTCCCCAGGATAAGTAGGATATATTACAACAGCATGAGAAACTCAGGTTACTTAGTCTGGAGAAGTAAAGGCTCCAGAAAGACTTAACTGCAGCCTTTCAATACTTAAAAGTGGCTTATAAGAAAGATGAGAACAGATTTTCATCAAGGCCTGTAGCAATAGGACAAGGGGCAATGGTTTTAAACTGAAAGAGGATATATTTAGACCAGAAATAAGTATGAAGACTTTCATAAGGAGAGTGGTGAAACACTCTCTTTTATAAAGAGAGTGGTGAAACAAAAGTTGTCCAGAGAGGTGGTGGATGCCCCATCACTGGGAACATTCAAGGTCACTCTGAGCAACTTGGTCTAGTGGAAGATGTCCCTGCTCATTGCAGAGGGTTTGGACTAGATGATCTTTAAAAGTTCCATCCAGCCCAAACTATTCTATGATTCCATGATTCTACTGTGGTATATTCACAGCAGGATTTTTAGTGATCTAATTATTGTAATAGAAAGCAAACAAGCATAAAATATCTCACTAATTGCCTACATCATCAGAATCCTACAAATTCAATGATATTTAAAAGTATTATTTGGGTTTTTTTCTGATTTTTACTATTGGCAGATAGACATATCTCATTAACTAAATGGTTCTTTCTAACTCTTGGGAATATGGGTAATCAACACTATTAATAAAATCTAAGGGATGTAAAACCTAATGTCAGCTGGCACTTTCGTCAAAGGGGGACAGCGTTGTTTAGTCTAACAACTATGTTTGACTTCAAATAGCAGTTCCCTTGCTAGCAATAGGCTTCCCAACATATTATCCTCACACAAAGTTATCTAATAGCTTGGTGATTAAGACTTTCAGGTCTAAAACCTGATAGCTGTCTTTTGGGATCCAGATTGCTGGGCATTTGATAAAGGTCTGGAGCTATCATTTTGTTGAAGGCTAGCTGCAGAAGCTGCCAAGAAAGTGAATCTAATACTGAGCTGTCATCCTGCCTGAGTAAGATTGATAGTATCATCAATAAATCCATAAGGTAAAAGCAAAAATATGCCAATCAGTGGTTCTTGTGACAAAAAGGCAAGAGAGAGAACTACAGGCAAGAGCCACTAAGGAAACTTATTATGAATTAAATTGCTGATAAATGTTATCTCTGGCACCAAAAAGAGAATAAGCTATGCACACAGCAATGACTCCCTCCATAAGAAAAGTGGATATCAGTGACAGCTCTTCTTGAGAAGACTGAAAGGCTGGGCTGAGGCATGAGACTTCACAAACAATGAAAAATTTTAAAATAGGAGCAAGAGGGTGAGGTGCAAAAACAATTAAGCAATGCAAGTCAGATATTTTATATTGTTCTTTTTCTTGCTTTCATACAAAACATAACAAAATTCTTAGCAGCTGAATAATAACACTGGAAATGTATGCATGTTTAAAGGTTTTCTTTACACCAGAAAGCAGTATTGAGTAACATCAGCACAAGTTCTGGACCTGAAAACAAGTACATTAATATGAAACTGGCCCTGAGTTATCTAAATTTGCTGCCAGCCTAGTCTGGCTAGTGCAGATATAAGGAGGCTCCACTAACATTGCTGCCTTCTGCCATCAGAAATGTTTTTTGTTGCAAAGGACATGGACATTACACCTATTTAAAATGGATGGTTTCACCAAGTTTCATGCACAGCATGTAGATATGCCAACAAATTAGAACATTTTTAGTCCCATCCAGGGAGAGGATAAGGATCATAAGCTCTATCATTTTTGGTATACATTATTTTTGTAATCACTCACAGTGGCAAGCACTCCACCTGAATTTGATAAACTTTTCAACTTCAGGTATAAATTCAATTTTCACTAATCTACATATTCAGGATACTTTTTCAGTGGTAACAGAGAAAAAGAAATAATAGTAACATTATAGTTGGTTTATAGGTCAATGCACACACACATATACATAATGTCATTCCAGGCAAATGATATGCTGTACGTATTCCCTTTCTTTCTATTCCATCTCTCTGATTCATTCATGATATCCTATTCATATTTTGGAAACCCTAAACTTAGAAAGGATAGTCATGATTATTTACTGAAACAATCACAAAACATACAAGAAACACAGAGACAATTCTTCATCACTGTGCCAGCCAGTGTAGGAGGTGTTCCATTTATCCAGACTGCAATCCATGGCAAGAATTTGTAGTGTACAAAAGTGAGATTCACAAGCTGAGAACAAAATTAACATCCTTATTGTGGAGGTAAGACAGTGGTTATGCACTTATCTGTGAGAATCTTTGTTCAGTCCCTCACACACAACCCTGTTGCAGGCCTGTAAAAAATGTGTTGGCCTGAGAGTTTGTTAGTTTCCTCAAGGTCTTCAGGCTTTCAAAGAAACAGGATGCCTTTCCTGTTCTCAGACAGTGTGCAAACTACTTTCTCTCATGCTTCCCAGGAATTTTCTGCAGTGCCAGGTTTTGGTGTTTCCTTACAGGAGTTCTCTCTCTATCTATAACTATAAAACCCAAGAACAATATCACCTACACCAATGTAAGCCTACAAAAGTTGGATAAAGTGGAGAGTGAACTTATATAGAAAAAGACATACTAAGGGACAAGTCTATCATTTAGAGAATGAGTGTCATTTATTGCATGGGTTTTCCATGAAGGCTTGCTGTTAGAAAGAGTCCAAGCTTCATAAAATGTAGATATGGTAAGATAGGAAAATCTCACAAAATATGATTTTTAGTTTATTGAATATTTAAAAAAAAATTCTGTAACCAACAGACTTTGAATAACCAATAGATTTCCATACTTCGAATGAACGGAATTAAGGAACACAGTGGGAATGTCAGCCCTGGGAAATACCAAAGAAGAGAGGAATCTTCCCTCACATATGTCATATGCAAGTCACAGAGAATTGTATAGGAATGCTGAACAATCACATCTCTTATTATCTGATCAACTTTAGATAAAATTTCTTGTACCCTAAAACTACCAATATAGTTTCAGCATCTGAAAAGAAAGCCTAAAGTCATTAGCTCATATAAAGAAGTCTACTCATAAACAGAAGGTGAGACAACAATCTTTCTGGTGCACTACATAATGCAAAAAAATTTCAAATTTAGTTGAAACCCTGTCTCTTTGTTATCCTGCTGAGGAATTCTCTGGGGGAAATGCCTAGGGGGTAAAAAACAACAGTACCAAAATTATAGGGGAAAATATGGTTGCTACTCCTTGGATGGAGCATGGTCAGAACACCCAGCTTCCCACTCAGGGGAGATGAGACAGAGGGTGGAGTAGAGTGGAGACAACATAACCAAGCTCTGTTCAAACCCTTGAGTAGGAGGAAACTCAGTTGTACATTTTAGCTGATAAACCACACGGCAGCTCAAAATGAAGGCAGAAAAAGAGCAATGTTCTGTTGTTGAACCAACAACCATGGTGACATCACTCTCCTTGGAGCAAGGCATGCTCCCATCCCAAGGTTATCTCAGATACTATATTGAGATACCCACCCCCAAGGTATGACCACTCCTCACTGAAGAAGATGTATGACTAAAGTCACCCAAGCTCTACTGACACATAAAGAAAGGTGGGAACTGACAATGGTCAGATAAGAGATTTTTAGGCTTCAGGGATTAGCTTAAGCCTGTGTGAAACTAAGTCACACAACATTGTCACTCTGGCCTGAGAAATCATGAGGAATCCAGAGAAGGAAAACAACCTTTGCAGGTGTTGTTTGTCACCTTGTTTACTTGCAAGAAATGGTCAAGGGGTGTTGTTCCTAACTGTCCAATGATGGTGATGTGTTGGTTTAATGACCAATGAGTTTTATCTCTTGGACCTTCTCAGAGCCATCTACAAAAGAAGATCTGGAAGAATAAAACTTGCTCTCTTTTGCAAACAATGCTAGAGAGTATGTGTTGTACTTTCACCTTTCCTAATATAGTGCAACAAAGAAATACCATAAAACTGAGTTAAGAATGGGAAGAAGTTAGGGAAGACCCCACTATAACTTCTGGTATCAGTTGATGGGCTGATTGTGTCTCTTGCCCCATAGGGACACTTATTGGGTAAGCACCCTACTCTATTTCACACTGGATGATTATTTTGAGCTAGTTTGTACAGCTGATTAAAACTTGTTAGTATATTGCTTTGAATATGTTTTGGACTTAGTGTCATAGGCTTTGGAAATACTTATCCTGATTCCATGAAAGCCAGAGGACACAACATGGTTTTCATGGTGTTTAGAAACAACAGCAAAGAAACTACTTTGCTGGTCATTACAGATGTTTTCTGTCTCTCTGCTGCAATGTAGGGATGGTCCAGAGTCATGCTCTAAGGTCTTCAATTACATGTGGATAACCCAGACATTTAAAAACTCAGCAAACCATAGAGAGAAACCACTGGTTGCCACTGCATTGGCCAGAGTCTCCTGTAATTATTTATTTATGGAAGACACACACAAATTCAGAGTTCATCAAACTGATTTCCTGGCAATTGTCAGGTGATTATGACTGGGAAAGCAGCCACCATTCTGAAGGTACAGCTAATGCAGCAGCCCAAAACATGCTACATATCAATGTGTTGCCTGCCACTCCGTGCCTTCACTTTCCCAGAAGAGAACAGTGTGACTATCAAAGTCTTGGCCCTGCTTTCCAACAAGCTCCATATCTTGGCATAAATCTAACAACCAGCATTGCCAGGACTTCTTACACAATCGATATTTCCTCAGAACAGTGGTACTACCATCAAAACAGCATTTGTTCTTTTATTATTTAGAAACAAAACAACATAAAAGGAGTTGGAGGCAATTATTAAGAAAATTTCACTTAACCACTTAATAGCACACTTTGCAAATATTGGGATCTGTCTGGCTGAAAGGGCAGTAAATTCAGAACAGGACAGATGGCAGAGGGGATAGGATGAAAACTCTCAATCTAGCTTTGCTGATGAACCGAGAAAAAGAAAGCCTAATATAAGGTCAATCAAAACTGACGAGTTTAGTACTAGTCTTGTATCACTACTAGCACTTTGTCCCCTGTATTTTCAATGACCACTAATTCAGAAGGCAGTTAGCAGAGGTTATGTGTACAATAACCCTCCCTTATAACAGGATTTTTACCCAGGCTGGTGCTATTTCCCACATGTCCTTTTCTTTTTCCTATTAAAACAATCATATTAATACTGATGTGAATAGCAGACAAACAAATTTGATATTTGGTGTCCTAAGCAACTGCAAACAATAAATCTGTTCTCAGGGACACATCTTTTTGGTAAGGGAAGTGAAACCTGCTTCCACAGCTGCAGACCTAAGAGACTTTTGCAATGGAGAAATGCTTATGAAGCTGGCTCGTGGAGGCTAGGGCAGACACCACTCATACTTAATGCTCCCTTCACCAGTACAAGTGTGCCTGCATGTAGTCAGGGTTATTTATTCTCTACGTATATTTGTTGATACAGACACCTGTTTCTGAGGAATATTTGATAAAATAATATCACCTGGCAATTAATCACTAAGCTTTGCAGAATAGGACTGGAGGACCCCAAGTTGAAGCTGAGCCAGCAATATATCTTTTCCACCATCAAGGATAATAGTATCCTGGGCTCTATTAGGAGGAATGCTGCCTGCAGGTCAGGAGGGAGCTAATTCTTCTTCAGCTATACTTAGGACATACGAGATCCTACCAGGAGTATTCTGTCCAGTTCTGGGATCCCCAATACAAGAGAAACAAGGACATACTTAGAATCATACAATCATAACATCATAAGATTGTTTTGTTTGGAAAATATGTTTTAGGACATTGAGTCCACCCATTAACCTAGCACTGCCATGTTCACCACTAAACTATGTCCTCAAACACCACAACTACCTGTTCTCCAGAGGTGGTGACTCCACCATTTCCCTGGGAAGCTTGTTTCAGTGTTTGAATAGCCTTTCCCAGAAGATATTTTTCCTAATATCTAATCTAAACGTACCCTGGTGCAACTTGAGGGCATGTCATCTCATCCTATTTCTTCCTAATTGGGAGAAGAGGCCAAGCCCCACCTCACTACAACCTCCTTTGAGGTAGAGTGATAAGGTTTCACTCAGTTTATCTCTCTCCAGGCTGAACGACCCCAGTTCCCTCAGCTTCTCATACCAGGGAGAGTTCAGCAAAAGGGATTGAAGGTGATAAAAAATCTGGAGCACCTCTTATATGAGGAATGGCTGAGGTAGCTGTAACTGTTCAGCTGGGAGAAGAAAAGGCTCAGAGGAGGAGACTGACGTGCTCACTGCCATTCAGTCAGTCAAGTAAAGCCTAGTGTGACTAAGAGTGTTTGACAGCTCAAATGGAGGTGGTGCCTCACCAAGGCAGACAGTCATTCCCAGACAATACAGAGAATTTCTACGAGCTACTCCTTTGATTTACAGACACATTAGAAGTATTTCAAGAAGTATTTCTCCACTGTATTGAAGAGTTTCTCTTCTGGCCACAAAGTTAACTTGTATTTGTAGAACTGCTCAGTACTGGGTTTTAATCTGCTTCGACTACATTTTGGAAAGGCGTGAGAAGAACTCTGCTAGCTTTGGTGAGGGTCCTCTGGAAGGAGAAGAGACTGTAGGAGTCATATACTCTAATTCACAGGAGGCTGCATCCTCTGCCCTGTGCTACCTGAAGAAAGAGGTAGAGCTGTGAGATACCTTTGAGTGACTGTGTGAACTGGTATCTGAGAACCTGAATGACAGCAGGTGCCAGTGGGGATTGTATGGTCCAGGCCACAGGGTATGAAAAAGTCACACAGCAGGTTTAGGGTGGGGTTTTTTTGGTACTACTGTGTTCTAAGTGACACAAAAGATTTTGAGATTAATGTGGAGAATGTTTTTAAATAATGGCCTCTAAGTGCATGTTCTATGGAGATATATTAAAAAAAATCATATTTTAATAGCTGTATCAGGGTTTCATCCATTCCTATTAAACAAACAAATGAATCAAAAGAGAGAACTGTGGGGAACGGATGGATCAGTTTATGTTGATTGCTTTTGCCAAGTTTGGAATCTTGACATTTAGACACATACACACAGCAGCTCTGTCAGCTCCCTGGAGCACCACTTAAAAATGCAAAGGGAAAAAAAAAAAAAGCCACACCTCTCACCAGATGCACAGGGAATCTAAAAGACAGGCTTTTGGCAAGCCTAGCAAGAATTTAGCCTGGCACAAGAGGTCAAATGATTTTAGAAAATCAAACCAAAACTATATATCTAAAAGATAATGATCTAAATTCATCCATTCCCAGAGACAAGCAGAGCATTATGGCTGAGGAATGACTGTTGTAGTCTTTCTGGATGGTTAAGACAGTTTCTAGATCCCCTTACAGCTAGTCTGATTATATTTTTCAGCTAAAGGATACCATACTGTACATATTGAGGGAGCTGAGCAGCAATCTGAGGGGTAGAGAGACAATGTCAGGCCCATTGTATTTCCTGAAATAATTTCTGTCTCACAGACAGCTGATTGCATTATACAGAAGAACCTGTGATCATGTTATGATTTTGTAATCGATTCTGGTTACTAACTGGCTGCACTGCATTTTGAATTCTTCTGAATATCCCCACAAATAAGTGGTGTGTGCAGACCTGAGCCTTGTCATTCCTCCATTTTCCTATGGCTGTCAGCTGGCCTTATATTCAAAGAATGCAAAGTATTTTCTCTGTTCTGCATGTCCCATATTTTTGCAACATCATGAAATGTATAAACTATCTTTCTTTCCCCAGGTGTTTTATCACGGGATCTTGGTGCTGACTATTATTCTGGATTACCATAAATCAGATGGCCCCATTACAGCAATGTACCGAGACTGGATATTACAAAAGGTGTTAGAGTAATGATTTATACTGAAAATAGAATTCAGCAAAAAGGATTTTTAAAAAGGGAAATGAAACTGTCATGAAGAATGTAGGTGTTCAGTGAAAAATTAAATGGTAGCATTATTTTCTTGTGACCTGTCTTTTGTGGGGGAAAAAGGAACTGCTGTTGACATCAGCATGTCTTATATGATATCCTGAGTCAAATGAAAAATATATCATAAATTTATTTGTAACTACAATAGAAATAAATATTAATACACTCTTGGCCATGTGAAATATGAACATCTCAGTTTGTAACCTATGTTGGGTTTTTTCTTTTTTTAGGAAATAAGCTTTTGTATCTAGGAACCCACTTTTTCCATCTACATGCTTTCCCTATCATATCAGATCTTAAAAAACAAAATTTTCTTAAATTTAATTTCATCAGACAACTCCTCATGAACAGAGACATATGTGAAAAATCTACAAAGCCATAAAGAGATGGATGTGGCTGAATTTGTTTTATTAGTCTAGAATGTCAATGAAAAAGCAATGGAGCACCAGGAGAGAGGAACTGGTATGATCTTATAATTATAAGAAATTGACATTGCCCTTTTTTTTGTTCCTTTAAAGACCTGAAAAGCAAAATAATAAGATCATTCATTGCAGCAAAACCAAGATCATAGATTTTTCAGCACATATTGAGTTTAAGCCATGATTAAGTGTGAAATTGCTCCTATCTTTAGCAGTACAACCTAACTGCTCCTAATTAGACCCTGAAAGTTTATAGCCACAGTCTGAATCAAAGTAGGTTACAGTTCGTAGTAGATTTTGGCATCCATGTCAGTCGCTGAAATTGAAAGTATGACCACTCCTGTTTCCTGTTCCTAATAACAGAATTCATCAGGAAAGAAAAAAAAATCTGAACCCTTTAAAGATGACAGAGCAGAGCACAGAAGGAGAGATCCTCGAACAGAACTCAAAGTGTGCAGAGGTTCCCTGAGCCCCCAAGAGCCTGCAGTTTTGTTGAGGTGGTCTTTGCTAGACTCTGGAGACACAATTTTCCATCCACAGATGAAAAAGCACATGTTGATCTCTTGTACTCTCCCTTTGCTCCTGGGAAGAGTCTTTTGTGAGACCAGTGCTGAAATGAGAACTGGCAGCTCTACGACTTCTAGTCAGAGGAAGCTGTGACTGTTATCCTTTGTCCTCTCACATTAGGCAAACACAGCCGATACAGACACATTCAGTGAACAAAGACATTTCATTTGTTGTTCTCTTGTTCTCGCTTTTTGGGTTTTTTTCCAGAGCTAGAATTTTCAATTCCAGCAGCATGTAAATTGTGTAAGTTTTGACATAAGTTACTGGAAGTTACCATGTTGTCCTGTCCACACAGGTTTATGACAGCTTACATCCCATGTAAATTTGCAGCTTAAAGAGGGAAAATATGGGTGATGAAGAAAAGGTGCTCCATCAGGGCTTGGTAAAATGCATGTTGTCTGCTTTTCAAATTTTATTTATTTAGATAAATATATAAAGGTACCAGATGAAGGAAGACAACTGACAGCAAAGAACAACCTTTCATTGTCTTATTTTCTAATCAAACAGTTTCTTTCTTGTTTGAAAACACCTGAAAACATCTATACCTGAGTCTGATGCAATTTTGGGTCTCAAAAGTAGAGTGGAGAATTAATTACAAAGACACTTGGAAGGTTACCATCTTCTTGAAGAGATCTGCCTACAATATTGTTTGCTGTGCAGCAGGATTGGGAACCAGAGAGCTACATCACTGAGGAACACCAGCGGGAAAATGTCTGAATGCATGCTTAGCACACTCACACGAGGCCAAGCTACATGTGGCTAAATGCCACTTCAAAACTTTGGAAGACTCCAAATCACTTGTGGTAGCTGATATTGTTGTCTGCTGGGACTCTACAGCCCCACATTTAACCTATTAGATAGACTGGTTAAAGAATATTTAACCAGTTAAGTAAAAGGATGCTTAGAAAACAGGAAATTGCCTACACTATCTAGAAAAAGAATTCAAAAGAAAATATGGACACTCAACTGGTCAGAAGGAGGTTTCTTTCAGCATTTAAAATCTATTTGGAATAGACAGATAAGCTTAAGCATGTCAATAAATATAAACAAAATCCATAGGAAAAACATAATTAGAGGCACCAAAATTATAAGGATACCAGTGCCTAAAGTGCTCTTTTCATGCATGGCTTCAAATCCAAGCAACTCCAGAACCATGACAGTAAACTAAAAACCAAGATTTAGGGGCAGCAAGATATTGAGCAGATCTCTAGGATTAAGTGACCTGGGTTTCTACAGAGGTAGACATGCTGGCTACAATCAAAGCATCTGGGAGCATTCCCAGGCACTGGAACTCAACCATCCATAGTAGAAAACTATTAAAACATTGCCTGTTACAATTTTGGCAGGTCATAACTACTTTCTCCCAAGGACAGCTCATTCCAGAGACATTTCCCAAAAGGCAGTTCGCATGCAGCCAGCATGTTTTGGAGTTTATGAGAATTTGTTAGCACCATCAATGGGCCATTGTGTGCCAGTTGGCCTAATTGTCTGGGAATGTTTCTGGGAATGTTTAATATAACAGTTTATTTGTGCCCCGTATTTTTGAGCCAATGGAGCAGCTCACCACTATCAAAAGGCGAGGATTTGTTCCATCTCTTGACTACTTCTTACATTCTCCTTTATATCAGTTCTGGTGCTTGTCAGGAACTTTTCTGGGACACTTCAACTCTGTAACCTGGAGAAATCCATTTGTTTCCTCTTGCTGCAGCAGGTGACTGCTGGTTTAGAAATTTGAATTGGGTCATTGCTCAGTCTGGCAAGCACCAACAACAGCTCAAGGAATGCATGGCTGTTTCTGGAAAGGGGAGAAGAGTAAAATACCAGGGTGAAGTAGGATCTCTGCCCCAAAGTGCCAATGATGCATTAGGCTGTGCCTCGTGTGAATTATTGAGATGAATTCAGATTTATTTTAAGAGTAGCATGAGTTGATGTAAGCTCTCACTGCTGCTGCAAGCAAAGGGTCTTTTTGGCTGCCTTTTTCCAAAAGCTCATTTCCCACATCTCCTCCCTCCCTTGTGCCCACACAGCAATATGTAGACAGTCATGAGTGAGCTGAACTAAGGAAATGATCCTTAGTTAATCCTAACTTGCTGCAGATCCCTGCATGGCATCAAGTGCTTCTGCCAAAACAAGGATCTCAGGCAGGAGCAACACTGTGGAAATAAAACTATCAGATTTAAGTAAAAGTTGGGGCAGCCATATCAGAATTTATCAGCTTAACATGCTCATGGAACTGCAGTACTGGGTATCTCAAGAGGCATCTAAAATCCTTGAGAAGGTATTCAGATTAAACTACAGCAGAGAGTCACTGAGAGGAGAAAAGGGCTTGTAAGCACCCTAAATATAGATAAGGGTTCAAATACCATTGTAAAATGAAAGACAGCTTGTAGAGATTTTCTTTCTGGTTCTTTTTATTTCTGTTACATCATCTGTGTTTTCTTAACAGCATTATATATCAGCTCCCATTAAAAAAAAAGGCCAAACAAATCTATATCTAAAAGGATATGAGGCTCAAAAAAATTTTTTGAAAGTTGTTTTTCTCTTTATGACAATCCAGAAACAGTTACCACAAACAGCTTTGAGGTGCAACAACCAAATTCACACTAGTGTGATATTTTTATTGCATGCATGCTTTCTTTCAAAGTCTATTCTGAAGATACAAGTTGGAAGAGGCAATGGAGAAGAAGTATTAATTTCCTCTTACTGTCAGAGTGATCTAATTGGTAGCATCCTTTACCACTAATTACTTAAATAGAATGCACTTTGCAACAAGTCATGAGCCTTATCAAATTCTTGGAATTCTGATGCAACTCCAGAATATCCTATAGAGTACTTTTCATTACAGATTTGTGTAGGCTTTTTAATGGCTTGAAACAGTTAATTAAATTTTTCTAACAGACATAGCATCATCCACAGAAAAAGTTTTCTATTGTTTTTAATATTTTTTGGCCTTAAGCCTCCCATATAGCTTTTCCACTGGGAATTTTAAGACTTGATGCTCCTATTTGATAACTTAACTTTTTAATATTTTCCCAAACCCTTTCTTCTCAAAGAACTTCCCAGGCTATTTAAAATAGTACCAAGTGAAAATCAATACAGTTCTGTTGTTTTAACTTGACTATACTGATTTAGACCACCTGGGAAACTGTCAAGGACAATCTTCCAGTGCCTGCCACCCAGAAGCGTGCTGCAAGTTGTGTCATTCACTGCAACCGGAACTGTGATGCAGCCGCTTGAAAATAGAGCAGAGCTCAGGGCTTCGCAGCACCCACCAACATGCAGATTAATTACCTTGGAGGTTTATGAGTGAATTGAAGAAGCCAAAATCTGTAGGCAGAGGCAATAGCTCCTGTTAATCCAGCCCATAAAACTGGGGGGAAAGTGGAAAAAGGGAGGCATGAAAGCTTTCAGGAGCAAAAGCTTTCTTCAAGCCTTCTTCAAGCTGACCATTTATGTAGTTTATGTATGTGATTAGATTTGAATGGGATTTTTCAACACAAAGCCTTTTGTGTTGAGATATCAACCTTGAGATACATTTCCCATGGCACAGCTAATAATATTTTTTGTTTGAAAATTGCATTACTATCTGGATATTAATTCTGCAGTCAATAACATGAATAAAAGTAACAGAATCAGTGTTCACATTTATATTTTTGATATCAGAAACAAAATTATTCCTTTCCTATTTTTATTTTTCTCTTTTCTGTTTTTTCCTTTTCCTGTCCTGAATTTCCCTGCTTCTATCTTTTCCCCTATTTCTGAGATGATCAATATCCATCTCCTTCTTTGGGCAATTCCATTCACTAGTTCAGCTGAACATGCACCCAGAATAGAAAGTAATTCAGTTTTTAGGATATATCATGAAAAGGATAGAGTAGTCCTAGAAGAGATTTTAAGACAGGGATCAACATTCATGGTCATTGTATTTGCCTTTGTAAAAGCACTGCCTTCCTGCTAAGATAGCTTCTCTTCATTATTTATGCATATAGAAATAAATTCTAACAGTAACTTAAACAGAGCAAGTATCTCCAGCAGTTCCACCAGAAAGCCCCACTTGAAGCGTGTCTCGACACAGCTCACCAGATGTTCTGTACCAGCACCTGCTGTGCCCTTCAATCACTGCCTGCACTCCTGCTGCCATGTGGGTTCAAACGAGGGTGAAGGATAACAGCACTTCATATTCATTTTCTTGCAAGATAACAGCAATCAAATTTACAGACTTTAGCTAAGAACTGCTTTATCTTTTGCTGAAATGTAATCATATCTGAGCTGTTGCAGGAGTGACTCTTTAACAACAGACATGTAACTACAGATTAAGACAGGAAGATAAATTATATTATGAACATCTTGAATCAGGACAATTTTATTGGATAAAGATCAGCTATCCAAGTTGAAACAGATCCAGGACATTAGATCTAACATTTCTGTTATAGGAAAAAAATCAACAGATCTTCTCTTGTGATAACTATCCAGCCCATCATCTGATGTCAGAGCACATGAAGATATGCCAGGCATACATAATTAGAAAGCATATAAAATTCAAGTGCAATGATAATCATACAATTTCCAGACAATAGCAAAAAAATTCAAAAGTATTCTGCACGTCCAAGTATTAAGAATATTGCCATGAAGATGAACCTAATTAAAGTATCTAGTCAAACAAGCACAGAACAATTCCAGGTTGATTCAGCTGATCCCAAGGTTGGGCATGCATTTGTCTACACCTGGAGTTCAGAGTTCTGGAAAGGGACAGGCTATGCCTTTTCCCTTCTGTTACTGATACCTGCTGCCTTGTGTGTCTCAGCAGCAAATCAAGATGCACAAAACACAAGAAAATTATGTCTTCCAGCTTCCGCAGAACCCCAATTAAACTCCATTCAGCAGCTGAGAGCAGCAGAGAAAGCAAAACTTGCATCTGTTACTGTTGCTGCAGTTGGAGGTGTGAGCTACGCAGGAGATTTGCCAGACTCCTCAGCCTCGGAGCAAACCAGAAGGGAGAAAGATGAACTTATGCCAAGGCATGAGCTGTTTCCAAATGCAGCAACCTGTGCAGAACCAGAAGGTCACAGTCTGCAGCTGGCCCAACTACAAGTGAGACAGAGGGAACGGTCTTAACAAGCATCAAATTGCCAGACAGGAAAAAGAGGTTTGGGTGCTAATCTGTTCAGAATGAGGAGCTGGTCTGGGATAAACTGAGAGAGAGGGTGAGAAACATGTGGGAACTGTTTGTTCCTTTGTCTGATAGACACCCTGCTTCAGTATTCTGGTAGACTACTTAGTCTGCTCTATACATCTGGGATAGATTCACCTTACACCTCCCTTGAAGAAGGGCAGGGTGTGAGATGACAGGGACATCCATTGCTTTGTTTTCCAGACCCCTCTGTTCTGGTTTTCCAGAATGGCCCCCATCTGCTCCCCGTCTGAGCTTTTGGCCCCAGTTTGATTGTAGCATTGCTTTGACTGTCACTGACATCACTGGATCGAAACTATAGTCTCCATGTATTTCCCAAGGCACTGCTTCTATTTGTCTCTATTTCTTGTAAAAAGCTTTGTAATGAAATTAAAACTTAGGAAACTAGAAGGTATCCTCCAGTTTCAGAGGTCACAATAGGAGTCTCTCAAGTAAATACTTGTCACAAGTAGAAGCTATTATTCCTAGCCAGTTGTGTGTTTCAAAAATTCCCTTCTATCCATTCACCTTTAGAATTAAACTGTGATTGTAATTCAAAGATATCTCGAGTTCAAGAAGAGATATTTTATTCTCTCAAAGCCCATGCTGAAACTTCAATAAAGAATAATTTAACTCAGAGGGAAAAGGATTTAAAAAGAAAGAGAGAAAAAAAAAGCTCTTAAACAAAACTGCTTTCATTTCTTTTTAGGGAAGTTATATCCTGAATCCCAGGTTGCCTTTCCAGAAGACTAGTACCAATGTTTGGTTTTAAAAATCTATGTAATAGATTTTTGGAGAAGCCTTAGTCCTGAAGCACAGTTGTTTAATTTCCTTCTCTTTCTGAAGTAGTTCTATGCCACATTTTGAGACTGATCAGATCTGGATTGTTTGGGTAGATGAACATTCCTTGTCGATCTGAAAACTTTAGCAATGAGTTTGGCATACCATGCTCTATCACTAAAGATAATGAGAGCTTGTTTGGTGTCTTCAGTGGAATATAACTATATGTTAAAGGACTACCACGGGCTCTTCCACCTAAAGCTGGATATATAAATGCCATATCATGTCTGTGGTTATGACAACACCAGGACATGTGGTCAACTCTTCTAAGGAACAAGCAGTCTGGTTTGAGGGAAGATAATATTAAAATGTAGCAACAAGTAAGGATTAAAGAAATAAAGGCAGAGACAGCAGGATTTATGATTGCAGACATATTGACTAAATGAGCCATAAAATAAAGACTCAATATTCCTCCAAGTAACAATTAGACATTGCAGTTTAATAGGAAAAGGCAATCAAAATTCACAGACACAGACAGTCTAGGAGAGGCAAAGCTGGACCCTACCCAAAGCCTCAGAGAATGGAGTGCACAGTCCTTCACTGAAGATCTCCTTTGGGACCTTCACTGCAAGAGAAACCTCTCATTAGGCAGTCCCTTGTCTTTACATCGTATTAGGGAAGTTAGAAGTCTTCACATCCAACTCTTTCTGACTCTTCAGTCTCCTGAACAGTGTGATTTCTTGGCTCTAGCAATGGAAACTGTGGATTCAATGAAAACTATAGCATCAAAGGACTAGGTTTCACTAGTGGAGCCTGAGTATCCAATTTTTCCGAGTCTATCTATTACAAACAATCCCTTGGCCGAACAAATAGTGTCCTCTCTCTGCACTTCAGGCTTTTCACAAAGGCTGACAGACAGATGGCAGATAGCAATATCATTGTGAGCCTGCAGTGAGAGGAAGCACTTTTGTCTGCTGTGAAAAGTTGGTGAGTGCCCATGGGCACCTTTTCACTGAGAAATATCCTGATGTTCAGTGAAAATGTCCAGGGTATCATATTGATATGCAGGGATCTTATGTAGTTTCCCTGGATCAGCAGCCAGGCTTTTGGCTATCTCCTCATTTCCTCTTTTAAGCCAGCCCCAATTCCACCCAGTGATTACTGCAAGGCTTCTCTAAATCATAGGCTCACTTGCTGCTGCTGCTGCATGCACATGTCACTGCTGTTCCCTACAAGAGTGGAGAGGCTGCCCACAGATCCAGGGGGGGTAATTAAGGGTTTTTGGGAATTGCTCTGTTTTCAAATAATTATTGTTTTACAGAGAAGAAAACATATCTACATGCTGAGAAAAGAAACCTCTTCACCAGTGCCATACAAACAGCTTATATAAAAAGCCAGAGTGCTGCAAGCTCCATATCTGCATACTGTCAAGTTCTGTCCTTTTTTACACCAGGCATGTGCCAATGGAACTCTCTTATTGTAGCAGAGTCATTTTTGCAATTAAGTGGAAAGCTGAAGCCAAGCAACAACAAAAATGCCTCAATAATATTTTAAATTACTAGGATGTAACCATGTCTCTCTCTCCAAACTTTGCTAAAAGTTTAGGAGCCATTTTAAAATGCCTGAACCTGGCAGAATCAGAAGGCAATTACAGATCTCTGATCTAAAGCTTTCTCACCCTTCCATATCTGTCCCAGCAGCAAGATGTGTTCACCACAATTCTTTACAAACACCTATGTGTGTTGTTTTTTACTTAAAAATTAAGCAATGTATGGCTTCTTATTTTTTAACTGAGATCCAAGATCTATATTTTGATATGTAAGACATTCCAAGTAATGCCCTGCACTAACTTGCTGCAGCTGGTTATGAATCTGAAATGTGGCATGAGGTTTTTTGGGCTATCAAGCTGGAGCTTTGTGTCCTAATAGATTATGGGTCTTTTTAATCCCCCAGTCCTCTTTCTTATCCATTGGCCTATTTGATACGTCTACAACATTCTGCTTCATAGCCAGTTTTTTGGAATAGAGAATTGGTTACCTAACAGTAAAATTCCTGACGTAACAGGGTGCCAATGCCTGACTGATTTCTGAAGTATTAATAATGCAGCCTATAAATAAATGGCATAATCTGAAATATAAATAATAACAAGGTAGAATTTTGTTAATATAATCCAGTACTTTAAAAAACACAACCTGGAAACATTCTAAATGGAGTCTGGTTTTTTGTTTCCTTTCTGATTAAAAAGTCAGATTGCTCAGTGCTCTTTCTGTAGCAGGCTGATTTGCAAGCATCACCACCTTCCCAAACACTCACAGATTCCGAGGGTGATGGACCCAGTCAGGAAAGTGCAATGTGATATCGAGCTGCATAAATTGCTTTTTGTGTCCCCTCCCCTGAATGTGTACAATTTACAGAAGGACAAAAATTGAAGAGAAAATGCTGAAAAATGTTGCTTTTCCTGGGCACATTCCTTAGCATATTTCCGCTGTACGCACTTCTTTCACTTGAACAAACTCTTTTCATTTTGCCTATTTCCTTGGTTTATTATTATTTTTCTCCCTACCCATTTTAATTTCTTTTCTTCCTAAAGAGCTGTTTTTAACAGCTGCATCTCCAGCTGTCAAGTGAATAATTCAGGGGAAATTTTTCACCATTTCAAGAATTGTTCCACAAAATACTTTAAAGTCTTCAAATTTGTCAGAAAAAGCCTCACATGACAGCTGCATGCACAGAGTGCTTTATTAGTGGACAATACATCTCTTTGCAAAGTATGCTTAACCTTTGCTTTACTTTGAGCAAGCAATTTATTGCAGACATACTTACCACTGCTGACAAAGATCCTGCCCTTGAGAATTTAGGTTTTCAAAGCCTTCTTTCCAAAGGATATTTGACACTTTTTTGACTCTCAATGAGATTTTCAAAACATACCATGCAGCACCGCACACCATGATGCAATGTAAATTAATGTAATTAAAGAGAATTCTCTAGATAAGGTATTACAGCTGACCATGGCTGTCTAATCACAGGGAATCAGCTGTCAGTGCTCAGTAGCTAAAAGGTTTCCAGTACCCTTTGAACCTATTTAGAGCTTAGAGCGTGGTTCTGCAGTAATACTGTATGCAGTAAATCTGTATGATACATCTCCCATACACATCACATGGGTTAGAGAAGAGCTTTTTTTAACAACTGAACTATCTCAGAGATATTCAAACCCAAGGCACCCAAGTTCTCCTGATTTAACAGAGAAGCATGGTGTTTTCTGGGTAAATGGGGCTAGGTAAGGGATACCATGTAGCACACAGGTTTTGAATGCTTCAATTTGCTCTGAGAGGCAAATGTGACAAATTTTCCCTTTCTTTTTGTCAACTGACCCAAACAAAATCCTCAGATCTCTGTATTCAGCAAATTCCAGATGTTTTATTTTATTTGACAATTCTCTCTTAAAACTTAGGGGCCTCCTTTCTAACGGGAAAATTTTGTCTTGTATCTAGTCTTGTCAGATACCACTTCTGTATCAAATAGGCCAACACTCAGGATCTTCAATAGCTGCTACTCTTTCCCTCAAATGAAATAGAAAACTTAATAAAAACTTAGTAAAAACAAAAATTTGGTCAGCTCCATCAAAAATTAAGCATGATTCCAGTCTTCATTTCCTGAGACTGTCATGTTTCAGGCACTGGCTTGAACTTTACATACATTATTTTTTTTTACTACATCCGGGGCTTAGCACAATAAACCTGGGCTTTATGTATGACTGATTTCTTTCAGTAATACCTGCTCAGAAGCTCAGAGAAGATATTCCAGGAGGACTGCGCTGTCATGGACACTGTAGACTCCTATTTCAGCAGTAATTTTACATGTGCAGTGCAGACTTCTATTTCAACTGTTATTTTAAAACTATACAGCTATTCTGCAATGTCTCCTGAAGAAACAGAGCCACAAGACCTTTGCTTGTGCTTGAATATCTACTGTACGTATCACAAAAGTGACCCTGAAGGCTGGTAGTATACATCATCGTACTGCAGGTGATAAAGGTTGCCTTGGAAGATGGACTTTCAGCTACTTTTCAAAAATCAATGAGTCACAGGTACAGTGAGTAAGACACTCCACAGCATCTAAAGCCAATATTAACAATTCTCAGTTATCACATGGATGGTGACCAAAACAAGAAGCTATAAATTTTTCTCTGCCCCTCTTCTCCAGCCCCACACTGAGGCAAAAGCTGATCATTATCCTATTGATTCTGGCCAGCGATGGTGTAGAGTAAATCACAAAATCAGATAACCTTGTTTTCCAGCCTTTGTAAACTAATTATGTCTATTAATCACAGAGACCTCAGAACCTGTCCCTCACACTAAAAGAATTTCTGCAGCAGAAACACCTTCCATTTTCTTTCCAATTTTGTATTGCCTTGCTAAAGCAAAACACACTTCATTATCTTTTCTCAGCAGGTTAATGAGATGAGCGAATCTATTGCTAGGATTAATTAAGAAACTCACAAAAAAGTTTCAAAAGTATCAAAAATCAAAACAATCACCCTTTTTTAGCAACAACTCACTAGAATCCACTGGAAAATGTAATACAAAGAAAGAAAAATTATTAGTCTCAGCTCTGTTCATTCACACTAAATGAAGGATCATCACAGGCACATTTCATATTTTTCTCAACTGTTATATAAGTCGATAAGCCCTATTTCCTACATGACAAATTCCACTAGAGAAAAGATTTTGTTCCAAAGCAAGTTCAAACACCTTTATTTTGTGTACAGAAATTTCCCAGGATGCTAACCTGAGAGATCAGAAGCTTTGGTAAGTAAAACACTCTTACAGGTTCACTGCATTGCCTCAGGCAGATTCAATATCAGACAGACAGATGGTACAGGTGTAGTCCTTGCTTGATTAAGGTTGACATACATGGACCAAATCTTGCAATGGAGAGCACAGGAATCTCTTAATGAGTCTCTTAAGCCATGTTCAGTGGTGTCAGCCAGCCAGCTGCTAAAGCACTTGGCTGTGACATGGGACCAACCATGGAATAGGAGTTTATGAGGCGACAGAAAAATAAAGGCTACAGAACATAGAGTAGAACATGAGAAATGTGAAGTCATTTAGAAAGACAAAGAGGTGTAATTAGTTGGGGATTTTCCATTCATTCAGGTGGGGTTTTTTCCAATTAAAATGTTCTCTTTTGCTAAATTTCAGTTGGATAACTTTTGCCAAAAAAATAAAGAGGAAGGGAGGAAGACAAATAAAGCGAAGAGGAAGAGCAAGAGGAAGAGGAAGGGGAAGGGGATGAGGTAATTTTCCTTCTATCGATTTTAGGTTTCAGGATTCTTACTTTAATTTTAAAAGTCCCTTTACATAGCTGCAATGGCAGCCATCTATTAATATAGTACAAACATTTCTGTCTTTTTCAATTGGCCCTAAAAAAAGATAAGATTTTAGCACACTATCAGAACTATCAGAGATTTCTTGTTTTTATCTCACTCTTATATTTTTTATGTGGTTCATTCAGTCTGTGAATGTGTTTGCCTAAGGAGAACAAAGCAGCCTTACTACTTGGCTTCCTTATACTAAAAGTCCTTTTTCCCCTTTTAAGTATCAGTAAAGAGTATCTTGGTTTTTGTGTTCTGCATCCAGAAATATTTCAATTCAAGTGAAACACACTAATATGTTTCCAGAATTCATTGAAGCTATTACCAAAATATAAAAGGGCATCATGTTATATAAATGTAGTTACTTTACAACCATGAAGCCAATGAAGGTTATTGTGGTTTTTCTAATATACTCAGAAGAATAATTCAAAAAACCCAAGCCAGGGCTTTTAAAACAGCAGTAGAAGTTTTTTGCCTTAGCAGAATCATTTTCAGGAATATAAACATAAACTTGAAAATAGGTTAGTTCACCATATGTTGAATGAAGGCCTACAATTAAATTTGGGTTGTGCATTTCACGCACATTCTTATTTTAACAGAAATTTCAGTAGACTGATAAAAGAAACAAGCCATAGTATTATCTTCATGTCTACTGATTTATTGCAAGTTCAAATAAACAAGAAAATTTGATAACATTTAGAATTTGTTACAATATCCATGCTCTCATATGTTAAAGATTTTCATTAACTATGGGCCTTATATTAAACTGTTACCATTTTTTTAAATCGACCATACAATAAATTTGTGCAAAACCAGTATCAATGAACTCTGTAGTTTGCACTTGGACTGTGCTTAGCATGCTGGGGAGTTGATCTAAAATGTTCTCAGACCTTATACAATCATAAAGAAATAATAGTTCACATCACACCCTATACTCAACACCACTGAAAAATAATCACTCTTAGGTCATCTAGAGGCTCTTGGAGGCTTATGTGAATACTGACTTTAACAAATAATATATGCTTGATGTTTTTGAACAGTTGGCTTATAGGATTTGGGTCTGCTATATGATGTGGGGTTATTTCACCACAGAGCAGCAGGAATCACAACCTTCAACTTTTTTTTTCCTAGATACAAAAAAATGTCAGATTGACAAGATTCTGCAGCAGGAATCATATGGTTAGCCTTCAATAACCCTTTATTTCACATTTATTTAAATTAATACTGTGTCTGGAGCACAGCCTCACAAACGTGTCTGAAGCTCTTGTTGGTTGCTAAAGTATTTTCAGTACACTGAGGAAAGACACTGAGGGCCAGGTGGGAGGAGGACAGGCACGTGTGGAAAGAACAATTTATACATAATCTCTTCTGTAAATAGACAGTTCTCCATCATTACACTGAAAATACATACCTTGGGAGAAGCTGACTGTACTTGGAGCAGACTGTGCAGAGCAGCCATCAAGTTATTTCCCCTCCTGCATCCTGCACCCACACGTAAGGTTCAGGAAACCTGTCATTCCCAGTTCACAACATGATAAAAGGAAGGGTTTTGTGAAAGACAAAGGGAGCAAGATCAGGGGAAAGAAACCCCAAGCCAAATTAAAACAAAGCAAACAGACAAAACAAACAAACAAAAATCATGAAGACTTGTGACCTGGTAGTAATGAGAAAGGTGAGGCAGTAAACAGTCACAAGACATGGGATCCAAAATAAAGAGCCAGGTAGAGTGGGACACTGTGGACAGAAGGCAAGAAATAGTTTCTGGAATTTAGTAATGATGCTCATTACCTCAACCTGCACTGGAAATTTTTTTCCTGAATATTAAGCACCTAGTTCCAGTGTGACAATCACTTGGCAATTAATTGATCCACAGAAGTATTTAAAACATTTGTAGCAGAGCAACCAACTATCAGCTGTCCCACTACAAAGCCTGTGAGACTTACCCAGCTTTGTTAATCTGAAATCTCATATATTCACAGACTTAATATAGGTTAAAAAAATTAAAAAAAAAAAAAACGAAGACTGATCATAATGATGTAGTGATGTTGGCTATTTGAAAGGAGTATTATTTCCTCCAGTATACTAGCATCTCCAAATACTGTGATCCTGGAAGATACCATTGAGGTAGGTTTTAGTGCCTTAAATAACTTTTGCTCATCTAAATGTCAATAGCACTTTTGAGAAGAACAAGGACATTAATTCATCCTCTCAGTTAATGCCGAGCTAGAGTACTATAATGTCCTCTTGTGCCAAATTGCTCATACAGTTCAAAGTGCTATTTTTCATTCTGTCATAAACTGTTGCACACATTTTTGTTGTTATAAACTGCTGTAGAGTTTCAGTAATGCAGAATAAGCACTCAAATTTCTTAGAGCTGTCACTAGAATGCATACATGCTTTCAGTACAGCAAGGCTACAGCATTCCATCAAAACCAGCTACAGCATCCTAGGCACTTACCTGGAATAAGCATTACAGACCTCCATCTCGGATCCTAATGAAAGTAAGTTGTATTAATTTTCTTGTGAAGCATGCAAAAACACCAATTTGGATCAATAATCAGGATGACTAAGCATTAGATTAGAGAAAATGGGAATTTTTTCAGCTGATGATTGTTCCGTATTACAGAACCACAGCACAAGGTGTACAAGGAAAACTGCCTTAAATCACCTTGCATTTACCATGTAGAGAAGCTTGTTGTACTTACTGCTAAAGTGCTGTAATGCAAGGTGATTTATGCAGTCTTGCCCCTTGGAGAAAGGCTATTCCCCAGCTAATGATGACATGTTTCTGCCCCATAGTAATTCTGAGATGATTTCCACTTGTTTACTCCTGTGTGAGAACTTGAGATTTTAACACTATTAAGAATTAGGAAGGGAAGGAATTTACTGTTTTAGATGATGGAAAATTTGGTGTGATTCAACTAACAGTGAATTCTGTCATGTAAAAAATAACAGAAGATTAAGGTTTGTTCGTTTATAGCTGACATAGCTTCCTAGAGAAAACACAGAATCCTTCAGAGAGCGGAAACCTTAAAGATGAAGATAATAGCTGCTAAATTAATTTTAGCCTAGCATCATATCACTTTGTCTACAAGCTTAGACAGATTGTGTATCAGCAGACAGTGAATCCCAGACAATTTAACCTCAGGGGAAACCTTTGGACTCATACCAGTTGAGTCTCATACTTTCTATGGCAGATCCCAAACTTCTAAAAGATCCACAACAGCAGTGAAAAGTGAGGCAATAGAGAACTAGTGATACAAGGACTCATTAAATAACTTGTTGAATTCACATTATTTTTCATTGTGTAAATTTCTTAATTCTTTAGGCACCATGGTAAATAATTACCCTCATAAGATACATTTCGTGCATGTGAATATCAGCTAAATTCAGTGTTTGCATTTTGATGCATTTCAGTAGTCTCTGCCTTTACTCTCTCAAGAGCAACATACCTGCTTTCCTCTTGTGCCAAAAGATAGGCAGGGGTGCAACTGGTATTAGCATCAGATACACAGTTGACAGTAGTTCATCAGAGGGATAAATGTTCTAATAATTGTTTTTATTCTTATAATTTAATTAATTCAGTGTTTTCTCTTTAGCAGGAGAAATTGTTTATCTGAAACTCCTCAAAACCCTTGAGATTTTATTCGTTCTTAAAAGAATTATAATATCTTATTAATTAAATTATACAGAATCACAGACTATTCTGAGGATGAGACCCACAAGGATCATCAAATCCAATTCTTAAGTGAATGGCCCATGCATGGATCAAACCCACAAGCCTGTTATTAGCTTGTTGTTATTAGCACCATCCTCTAACCAACTGAGCTAATCTCAAGTTGTGCTCACTGTATCAAAATAGTTTGTTTATTTGGCTCCTGCTCCAAGCCCAGCCACAGCTAGTGTTTTAGTATTTCCCAACATGTTCACAGATGGCCATGTATTTGGAGGTCAGGTGGGCTGACAAGCACACCAGGAAGGAAGGTCCATCTGAGACTGACCATCAGCTGCAGCAACCCCACAGTCCTCAGTGTCCAGACTGACTCGGCTCCAGGGCACAACGGGGAAACTGTCTCAGCCTACATATGAGTAATGCTGTTTCCACACCTTTCAGGTGGTAGCTCAGGGAGCTTCAGTATATTTCACACAGGAATACATCTTTTTATGTTCTCACTTGTCAGGTTTCAGATGGCATTTTTGACAATGTGGTGCCAGCAGTTTGACTACTGAGCACATGCTGAGTTCTGCACACCATGGCTCCAGCTGGAATCAAGGGTCGTTGGCAGGTGACACCACAGATGAAATCTGGTTCTCTATACGTAGTCTTGCAATTGATGAGAGGTTTCATGTCAACACTAATCTCACTTCACTAAATGTGTTTATTTTGTAATGCCAGCTTCTTTTTACAAATTTCTTTAACTACTTATTATGCCCCCTTTATGGCTCTGATGCACACTGTGATGAAGGATGAAATGTTGCTGCTGCATGGAAAAGGGATCATTACCATTTTAATCTAACATGAGTAGTCCAGGGTCATTTGGATATTACAGATGTAGAGATTAAAACAGTCTCATGTGATGAAATGAAATGTAAAAATAACTATCTGTCTTCTGGAGCCAATTTCCAGAGGAACTTGTGGTATCAGTAAGGGCCATCTTTGTAATCATAATGAGGAGATATTAATTCATGCTGTTTCCACACTGTCAGTTACTGAAAAATTAGTATATGTTTGTCAAATATATCATCAAACATGTTAATAAATACAGATGTATTAAATATATAATTGATGTATACAACTGTGAAAAGCAGAAAGTGAGAATCTTTCTTCAGCTTAAAATAGATGACTGCTAAAGAGGTAAGAAAGAAGGATGGAGAAATCAGGGTTAAAAAGAAGAGAAGGCACTGTGAGCAGTATGAGAATATTTATACATTATGCAACTCTGAGATCATTAGAATAACTGCAAAGCAGAAGCATCTCAACTTTAGTGCCACCAAAAGATAGCAGTCTAAGCCTGAAATAATTTAATTAATTTAAATGGATTTTTGATTTTTAAATTTCTAGCCTTTGTATACAAGGAATAGCTAGTGGTGGGTTCTAGTTGCAGTTCAAAAGGAGAAAGCATTAAGCAGAATTTTCCTCCAGTTCTTCTCACCACTGTGTGTGAAGGACAGCTACAGTACCAGCCTTTAAACACTCTGGGCTCTGGGAAGATTTTCAGCTGAAGTAGCTTGGTATTGTGCCAATGACTGTAATGAAACTATTCTGATATCTACCAGATGACAATTTGGCTCAGAAAAATCAAAGTCGGTGAAAGTCTCAGCACTTTCCTAAAGGAGCTGAGAAACCATGACTGGCAGGTTCAAGCTGGCATAGTGAGGACTGCAGGCTGTACAGTTTTGGTGGATGACTTCAGCTTCACTCTAAGTGACACATATCCAAATTATTTGGTGGGCAAAGGCAGTTTTGTCTAAATACTCAAATGATCACTCTGACTTACATCCAATTGCTTGCAGGGGTGTCTGCCTAAATTACTACTCAAACTCCTTTTCTTTGCACCCCCATGCTCCTTGAAAGGCATCATTGAGCCCCAAAGGGAAGTATTCTTAGCAGATACTTAAAGATGGTTTTTGTAAGTAAAAATTTCTCATACTGTTATTTAGTGTGAGGAAAGGCCATTTCCTCTGCTCTTTGCAGTGAATTAGCTGTAGGGAGGCAGTCAAGAAAGCCATTTGCAAAAGACCTCTTTGCTTTCTCCATGCTTGAAGGACTTGGCTTTGCTTTTTTTTTTTTAAAGTGAGAAAGCACATTTCTACCCATGGTGATTATAGCAGGAACTCTACACTTTCCAAGTGTATAATGTTTGAACACATAATCTTATGCACATTAGCTTTTAGTGTCTTGACTCTGTTCCATTAAATGTGAGTGCTGTTACAAGAACAATCTTTCAATCAATCAGTTACATAATTCAGTGATCAGACCAATCTGAGGCACAAAGACTTTATTAAGGGATAACCAAAATCATCAAATGAGGGAGTTTTGTTTATCCACAAACTCCTTTAAGAAGAGTAATAAGCAGCTAATAAATGAGAACAAAAATGATGTCTGAAAAGCAGTTTGAGGGTTGGAAAGAGTTGTTAGTTTCACTTTAAAATATTTCCTGAGAAATTCACTGCCCACTGAAAAATCAAAGCATATACATGCTATGGGCTGGGTCCTACATGGTCAGCAGGCTGACTCCAGAAGATTCACATCTGTATTTAGTTAAAGTCAGAGTCTTATTTTTTGTGTCATGAAGTGTGGAATTCCAACTGAAATGAAAGCAAATTAGGTTTTAAATATCTATGATTTTTCTGCTTTTGAGAAATATTATTTTAATGAATAATGTTTCAAATATTGTGATGGCACAGCCTAAGAGACAATATAAACAAGAAACAGACTCAGAAAAGGGCAGAGAATTACATTTATCAAGTTTTTAGGAAGGTACTTACAAGTTTTAGAGTCCAAAATGAGGAATTGACTGTTTCTTTTGTATGAACAAATCCCACATCATTTGCTGTTGAGGTCACCCACATATCAGATATGTCTGGGCATAGTGGCCAACAGAAGTTCAGAAACCCTTTTAAGTTAAAACCTCACAAAACTTGATGGCTGCCAGACAGTTCCTCATTTACAGAAGAAATACAAATTATGAGTCACTAGAAGGTATGATGAACTAAAAAGCACATAAGTGTACCAGGTAGGACTGAAAAACTATTGAAGCAAGCCCCAGCTAAAAGGACAGCAGCCTTGAAGGGTTCACAGGTATCTGCTGTCCATAACCCCAGAACACGCTTCCATTCTTCCCATAACAAAATCTAACATTATAACAAAAGTTCAAAGCTACAACCATGCCATGAGGAAAAAACACAAATATTGCCTGTATGAAAGCAGTCCTCAGTGGTGTGCTAACCCTGAACATATAAATAAAATTTATCAGCCAATCAGCAGATAATTATGATGAAGAGATTATCAGGGTCTCTCAAATTAAATGTGTCCAGTGTCTAGTGCCTTAAAACAAATCTAGAGCTTAGTTAAATATCCTGGGAAGCAAAAGAATTCCTTCCTTGCCTCTGGCAGGCAATATAAGCCCACGTTACCGTTTCAGTCTTTTTGCATTCTTTATTTATCCACACCAAAGCCATCACCAGCTGTGCTTCATTTTCCTACTGTAAAGTGGACTTCAGCTGTAATAACTTCAACTGTGGACTGCAGAAAAAGTAATTGAAGACTGCACTTTATGTTCTTTCCTTCAATAGTTTTAACTATGGTCATTTGTCCCAATTTAATTTGTGTTTACTGCAAATTGGACTCCATTCAGATTAATTTTTGTTCACTGTGGTTTTCTTTGGTCTAGACACAATATGAGCCTTTGGCAATAAACCTTCTAAGCTCTACTTCTTTATGTGGTTGGGAAGTTTACGTCATTTACAAAGGCTTAATAACACATCCATCATATTAAAGTCAAAGAAAATGTACAATCTTTATGCCACTCTAGCATCAACATCATGAAAAGATTAATATTAAATATCATATAAAGAAAGTAATTTTTCCTGACCAAAAAATTATTATTTAGCATACCTGTTTGTTTGCCAAAAAGAGGGATTTTTGGAACTTGGCCTGAGAAGAAACTACCAGAAATTGAAGGGTATTTTGTGCCTTGCTCTTTTGTTCCCAGCCTCCTCTGTGTTTACAACCAGGAGTTTTTTGTGAAGTTACAGGCAAGAACTTCTCCTGTCTTGGGGTGCTGTAGATTGCATAAGATGTCCCCTGGGGCCCAGTGAGCAGGTGGGGGTGACAGATGGAGTGCAAGAGGAGGCCCAGCAGGCTCAGTGGCACCAGCAGCCTCCTAAGACCAGGAGGCAGGCGAAGAAACCGGGAAAAGGGAACTCTCACAACTCAGGATTTATCACAGCTAGGAAGCTACTGAAAATATGTGACACGCATCAAGACCAAAAATGAAAGGGCTCAAATGGCAATGACACAGACAGGAGGGGAAACATTGACCATCAGATACTTAATTTAAGTTCTAGATAGAACTGAGATTTTTTTTCTCATTCTTCCAAGAATCACTGTGTTCTAGTTCATTGTTTTTCTATCAAAATGTGGGTTTAGAGACAAACTTTGATTTTATTTTTTTTTCTGCTGTTCTTATGTTAAGGAAAACTTTCACTTCAGAGCTATTACTGACTTGAAGTCCTGTCACACAACTCAAAGTTTATTTTGACAAGGAGGATGGATAAAATAAAGTAGAATTTTCAAACAGGTGACCTCATTGAAGCACTGATCAGCGTGCAGACACCAAGTATAAACTGGTATACATGTCTAGGGTGTTCTTGCTCTAAAACTATCTCAAAGGACTTTCAAATTTTATCTGTGATAGTCACTTCACCCACTAAATTAAAATGCCAGGTGCGTGATACTTAGAGAATGAACACGGAGCTGAAAAACATTGAATACAGATACAGTCAGCTGAACCTAGGTAATACTTATCTCCATCAGTCCAGAAAGCAACAGCTGGAAATAAATGGAACATCTTTGCTGCTTTCCTGCTCCCATTACTCTTCCTCCAGTTACATGAACAAGTCTCCTAGAGATTCCAAAGTCGTGAATTGCAACTTTCTTTCAAGCATCACATTTCTTCTACACAGAAGACTCTATTATTTTAAATATCAATATTTGCATTTTAAAAGGCTTGCTTATTTGCCTGACTGAAAAAAATGGATAAAAGAGAAGACGTGGAGAAATGGAATGTAAACACAGGGACTATAGTGTGCTGGGATAACTCATGTAACAATATATTTTCACACATACCTTGTTAAAAGACCTGGAAGGATGACATAAGGGAGATATTGTTTGAAGTAAAAATATCTACTTACAAAAAATTGAAGTACACAATATACAAATATGCTTCTGGGAAATGTAAACAAACAATATTTAAACTATTTTCCTCTTAAACTTTACAAATATCACACTCCTATCATGATCATTTTAGTAAGAATTTAGTGTGAAAATTGAAGGTAAAAGAAGCAGGTATATTACTTACTACATTAATAAAAAATTTTTTTAAAAAAATGCCATAGGAGAGAGACTGTAACAGCAGAAGTTTTCTTTGAGCAGAAAAGTCAAAATAATAAACAATTTAGAATGTCACAATAAATGTATGTGTGTATTCAATTAATTGTCTTTAAAATGTGGTCTATCCAACAAACCATAAATAATCTCAAAGTCATCGAAAGTAGCATCATTATAACGAATTCTGTATCAAAACCAAAACTGGTACAGAAGCTGTACACAGATTGAAATGGAACTAAATAAATGACCTATGAAGTAGGAGATATTGGTGTTAGATTCAGAAGCATGAACAAAAAACTTATCAAAATCATAAAATTTTACCTTTCTTTTAGGAGTATTATTTAGATACAGGTAGAACATGCAAAGGACATGAGTTCATATTATTACTGATATTACATTCAGATTCTTTGCTATTAATTAGTTCTGCAGGAATGAAAAAAAATTGTTTAATTCACATCATCGTTGTTCCTCAGTCACTCACAAAGATGTTTTAATAAGAAAGGAAACAAGCATTTTGGTTTTTAGAAGGGACAACTGTACCTTTAGAATAGCACTAATTCATAAATTCTTAAGGCTCACTTCTTCCCATTTTTTTTAAGGTTAATTGAATTCTATAGCTACTAAAGCTAGATGAATTCAACAGCTACAACAAAAACTAGCCTTCTGACATGTCCAGAATGGAGATCAAAAATTAATTTAAATTAATCAAAAAATATATGGAGGTCATGAAAAATAAATCAAACATTATGTTTTAGATGGAAAAATATTTTAGTGGCTCATACATACTTTACTGCAAATATTTCTAGAGTCTACTACTCTCAATCTTGATGAAGACTAAAATGTATCTCAGGTCACCTCCTTGTCCCTATCCAACAGCACAGAGCTCCTCTGAGCTATCTGCCAAACCTCCCAGTACTCAAAACAAAGAGGGTAATTGGAGCAGCTGATTCATCCCTTCCTAAAATAGAATGAACTGCCCTCTGAAGATAACTATTAACTATAGAGGACATTCAAGTGATTATTGTTGGGAGGTGTGAAATCCATAGTCATGGCATAAGTTATTCAGCTCCTCTGGTGCTTTAATTTTCTGTCACTGGAAGGGATTAATAGCATTCCTTGTTTTTCAATAATCTCTTGTCCAGGCAGAAAAACAAATGAACAAGAACAAACAAACAAGCAAAAAAGAATTGAAAACCAGCAAGGAGATTAGAGCTGTTTGTTTTATCATTTTGACATTGAACATGGCTTCAACTAAATTTACAAGCGAATGCTTGTATATAAAATGCTATACATATAATAAAATACATTTTTCCAGAACTTGTACCACCCACTTAAAGGTTGGGAGGGAAAAGACTGCTGTTGCTCCTCTTCTTGTGCTGTCTAAAGAGCTACTGTAACTTCCTTTGGCTATAACAGAATTGCAGTAGTCAGTTATGGGCCGCCTGTCAGGCATTAATTAGTAGTTTTGGCACTTGAATCAAACACATCTAAAGCACTAAAATAGACAGGAAGCTAAAAATGGTGCAAAAGTCAAAGCAGACTCAGATAAAAAATTGTGTGTATTTCTAGAACTAGAAGATGTTTCTACAGAGCCTTTTTTTAAAAAAAGTGGGGAAAATTTAACTATTCTCTACACAAAAATATTTTCACTAGGGATCAGGTTAGGAAAAGGAGTGTTAACTGCTCTCTCAGTTCTGAAGTCAATAGAGACTTTGACAAGATGATATTTGTTGTGATGTGCCTTGGGGGAGGCAAAGAGTTACTTTTCAGATAAGCATTGTCCCACCCCAAACCCCTTGTGAAGGACGGCCCAGGTGCTCTGATTGGGTTTGAGTCCCTGGGGGTTTCTCCCTTGCTGTGTTTCTAGTGGTCCCTGACCCTGAACTCCACCCTCAAAGGTGGAGACCCTCAAGAGTTCTGCTCCTCAAAAACCCCTGCTGTTCCTCTGTTCAGAGCTCCCTCTGTTCTGGACCTGAGTTTGTTCCCATGCTGAATAAATGGTTTCATGAACGGGAGCCCGTCTCGTTGGTGTTCCATGCTGGTCCCCAGAACCCTGCGGCTTCTCTGGACGTGATCCTGAGGTTGTGGACTACAACAGATATTCACACCAATTATCTCAAGTTCAATGTGAAAAAAAAAATATTCTCCCAATTTATCTATAGTAATAGAAACCTGTTTGAATTGTTTTTGATGAGACTGATTTGGTATTTTTCTTGGAAGAAGGGAATTCAGAAGAGAATATTTTAATGCTGGTCTGTGTCGTCAAAGATAAGTAAGATGGTTGTGCTGTCCTCATAAGTATTGTCCAATTTTCCCATAGCCTTTAGTCCGTCTGTGCTTGTATTCCATCAGCTTCAGGTATGATATTGAGTTCTCAGCTACTTCAGCAGTAGAGTAAGAGTATACAATCAAAACAGAAATATTCAGGGGTGGTTTACTGGTGTGGTGGCCACAGATGCTGTGCTTCTCTGCTCTTTGAGGCACCAAATATATTTCTCATACACATATTCCCATCATCTCTTATTGTTGAAGTCTAAGGATCCTCATTGTCTCCAGCTAACATCATTACACAGCTTTTTCCTGGTATGTACTAAACACCGGTGTTGTTCTGACTTAGTACTGATCTAATATTGTTAGGTGGATAATTTGAGAAAAAAAAAAAATAAAAGGAAAATAAATTAACCCAAATAAATTATATCTCTATATTGTACCAAAAAAAAAAAAAAAAGTCATATTAATCTGCAGCAGGTAGTTTGTCTCATGTTTGGATCATCATAGACACAAATAAATGCACTTCTTGCTCTTGATATTCCTGCAAATGGTGCTCAGGACTGCATGTTGGAATCAGGAATTAAGATCCAATTGTTAGAAGTACTAAAAGGAAGAGTAGTACATTGATGACGATGAATCTACAATTCAAGCATGAAAACTGAAAGTTCATCTCACCTGCACAGGCTTTGGTTGTGGCTAGAGCATGACCTGGATTTAGCAAGGAAGAATGGTGTGATTTTTAACAACCATATCCCTTTTGAAGAGGTAGAGATCTCCAGATGAACACCATGCTCCTCTTTCCCAAAGAAATGGATGGATGGCTTCTTACAGCACAAAAGGCCAACTTGACAATGAAAAGGAGAACTTGTAGAATTCTGTATGACAAATAATTACATTTCAACAAAGTTTTTTACCTAAAGTGTATGGGCTAAAAGCACAGCCAAGCATCTGGGTGAACACATAACCTTCGGGCTTGGATACCTTTGCAACACACACACAATACCAGAGATGTCAAGCTCGTAAGCTGGAGTGATTTGACAAAAACAGAAAGGGGAAAATGTGAGACACTTGGGTGAAATAAAGGAAGTCTGGGCTTAGAGCACCAAATTGCATAGCTTTTTGTGTGCTATTCAACATTTTCCTGTGCTAAAAGGCCACCCTCGATTTATAGCATATGAGGGTGTTTATAGTATAGACTATAAACTGCTCTCTGAAATATTTGGCGCAAATGTATTTCCAAAGATGAAAAATGGTTTACAACCAAAAAGAAATTTAGGCATTTGAGGTCATTGCTTTTACATACCTCAGAGTATCCTTGGCTTTAACTAAGCATGGGAGAATGGGCTTGTGAGTAACATCTGAGAAAAAGCATATCAGATTTTAACTATAAAAATTGATTTCTACTAGGTTAGTCTCTCTTCTTTATTTCCATTTTTATATTCTAAACATAAAAAGAGAAGCTTTGTAATATTCTACCTTCTGTTTTAGTTCCTGTAAATCAAAGTCTTCAGAGGCCTAAAAAACAAACAGAGGAATTTCTCATGCTTGTCCTGGGAACAGTTAAGAATTAAATATTGAAATAAGACTAATTTAAGCACAGTTCAACTGAAGAGCTTTTCAAAGACTTTTAAATGGTGGTTCTGTTAGGTCCATCATTTGGCAAATACATCACTTAGAATAAGATGGGTGGGACAGAGCAATCCAGCTTGAAATGAAAAAGATGATTATATTTGTGGTGATGTTACATTACTAAAGAACTGTACTGTAAGCATCATCTCACTTTCATGCAGGTTCTGTATTTGGGAGGATTGTTTTAATTTTATAAATGCAGCTAATATGTAGCAAAAAAAAAAAAACCAAAACAGAATAGCAAAGAAAAACTTCTTAGAACGTTTTATCAGAGATATCCTGGAAGTACTCAGTGAGTTTGAAGTCTGATCAAGATGTTCAGGTTGCTCCCCGCAAGCAGCAGCCTCAAGAATAAAATGCAGCAAGAACTTAGAAAGCCCAGGAGGGTGCTGGAGTCTAGAACAGAAGATAAAACACATGAGCCAGAGGGCCAGGCTGGGTAGCTGCTGCCTTGGGAATTGATGCTCAGCACAGGATTTAACATCTGGCTGCTGCAGAGATCCCGTGGGCTCCCATCATAGGTCCTCAGTGCCTTTCTAGAAGCTTTTAAAAACAATCCAGGTTAACCCACTAAAAAGGGCAGATTCTTTGCTGGCCATGCATCAGCCATGTGTTTTATATTTAATTTTGCGGTACTGTGGCTGGGCTAGTTTTCTTATTAATATATTCATTAAGGAAAAAAAAATAAATAAAATAAGAGGGCAAAGGGAAATCTTTGTAAGAATTTTGAACAACCACCACTTTTTCAGATTCTAACAGATATCAGATTATCCCCCAGTAGCAATCTGGTGACTTTGTTCACCATTGCAGCACACCAAAAAACACCCTTGTTAACCAGATTAACCAAATTAATTCAGCTCTGTTATGACTTGCTGTGTCTGGAATTTTTTTTCAAAATAAACAGTGTATATTCATTAAATATGAGGAATGAGCCCACATGAATATTAAAGTTATGTCATTAAGGAGGAGAGAAGAATTAACGTAGCAAAATCACTGCAGTAAAAATTTTTATAGCCCATTTTAAAATTACATGTTCTTTCATATTTAGAGTTGTCCAGAAGGTACAAGAAATGCCAGACTCATAGATATTAATATTGTTTATAACAATCCTTAAGTCAATTATCATTTCTTATGGCTGCTGTGCTGCTGTAAAGTACTGTGACATAATTTTTAAGTAAAACTATATCTAAAGATTTTAAAACATCAGAAGGCTGATCTTGGCACAGACAAATATTGATCAGGAAAGAAGCTTAGGATGTTTCTGTTCCCTTACATATGATTATCAAAAAATTTTCTCTACAAATTTATCCTCTCAATATATTTATTTTCTTGGGGATCCTGGGTCTGAGAGAGATTGGTGAGATTTGTTAACCTGAACACCAGAGCTAATCCAATTAATGCTGCCCCTAAGGATGCCTGTTGGCCACTATTTACAGAATGCGGTATCTATGAATGCACCATCCCTAACCCTAAATATAAACCCTATAACCCTCATATAAAAGCCAATATTAGCTGGTGGAGGTCAGAGCTCACCCCATATTATGTAAAAAGCTTACATTTCATAAAGAACCGCAGGCCACTTGAGAAGGATCTGCATTTCTGCATTTTCCCTGATTTCTCCGAAGTTTTATCCTTTTATTTTATGGGTTAGGCTTAGGTTTAGGGCAGGGTTAGAATTAGGGTTAGGCTTGGGGTTAGGGTTAGCTTGGGGTTTACCTAGGGTTAGGTTTAGGGTTAGGTGTTAGGATCAGGGTTGGTTTAGGGGGTAGGATTAGGGGTAAGGGTTAGGTTTGAGTTAGGTTTAGATGGCATGAAGGCTTTCAGATTCAGAATCAAAAGTGGTTTGGAGAAGCTGGATTATTTTCCATGATAAAGACATGATGCTGTCACTGTTTTCTGAATAGAGAAAATACTAAAGGAATATTCTATGGAGACACTTAGAGTCCCAAGAACAAAGACATATAGAACCCATTCATATGAACATCATGTGAACCAAAACATTTTCTAGTGCATGTTTTAACCTGCATTCCCCCTCTCAAGGCTTTCACTTGAGCAGCATTTCCCCAGGCTACTCATAGTGATGATTAATCAGCAACCCAGATTTTTCCTCCTAGGATAACCCTAGGGATAGGTTTAGGTTAGGGTGAGGGTTTAAGTTAGGGTTAGAGTTAAGGTTAGGGTTAGGGTGTAGGGTTAGGTGGAACTCTTATCATTTAATCCCTGGTAATATGAAAATGCCATCTACAGGAAAAAGGCTTTTGTTTCCTACATGTAATAAGAAATTCTCCATTTGTTTATATTTTACTGGACATTTGGAATTTATCTGAATTTCTGTTTATTACAGTGTATATGACTTCACAATATCTCTATCCTTATTTGTCTTTTATCCATCAATACTGTTCTCAGTTTTTTAAGTACAGTATTAATTTCTGGTAGTGTAGAATCTTATTTATAATCTCTGCTTTTCTGTCTGTGCTAGCACTGGACAATTGATGGAAATATCTGGTGTAATCAACTTTTTGTTTTTCCTTATGTCTGTAAAATTGAGGCTCTAGCTTAAACCAAAATGTTTGATTACTGAATCAGAGGAAGGGAGGAGAAAGACAGAATTCCCAGTCTAAAATAAGGTCTAGATGAAATACAAACATTGCAATTTACTTTCCTAATTACATTAAATTAATATTCTTGATAGCCAGAGCCGATTTTCACCGTCTCTAGTAAACACTCAGTAGCAGTAGCACAGTCAGTGTCCTGTAAGGGTCTATTTCACCACTTAGTTAAAGATGGATTCCCATTTGAGTTTTTGATGCATTTATTCCTATTACTACAAACACTCCAGGTATAGTGATTCGTGTACTTGTTTTGTTTCCTTTGGCCTAATTGTATATCCCAGATATATCCTGTCCATTTTGACTGCAATATGTCGTTCCGTACGGCGTTTTATTCTGACATGACTTGTCAAAATGCGTTTCAGTTTGCAGAAACAATCTGCTGGTGCCTAATTGTGGAGGGATATTGCTCAGGCTATGGAAACCAGGAAAGGCCCATACAGGGCATAATGCATTCAGACATGACACTTTAGAGATTTGGTGTTTGGATGGTTAGCAGAGCAGATGTTAAATGAATATTTTTAAATTTTGTTTCTTAATTTGTAAACATATTTTTTTCCCTGGTCTTCTGTATGATAAACAAAATGTTCATGAACTTGGAATCAGGAAATTATCTTTGTTGTATAATTTCTGCTTCACTGTTGTTCAATTACCTGGCCTCACCAGGCTTAAAATTGCATGGCTACTGAATTCTAACCAAGATAATATGAAGATTTTAGGTAACGACATTTTAACCTTTCAGATGACTAAGAAACACATTAAAATACATGGTTTAAAATATTATCTTCCAAAAATCCTAAAATGATCAAGCTTATTGCAATTGTCATTAGAAAATAAGAAACAGGTACCTGGTTTTTATCTATCTTCTATCCCTGTCTTAGCAGGAGAGTCATCTCCAGGCTCAGAGATGCCAGGACATACCCCTGCATTTTTCAGAAAGAACAATTCATTTTGTAATCAGGCAACAAGCATTTTCAGACAAGAGGATAGATGGAGTGGCACAAGCCTGTCAATGGAGTCATAATTTCAATCAGGTGCTGAAAAACATTTATTCAGACAAAAGGGCCTCATCACAAACTCATCTTCTTTTTGTGCAGTCTCTTTTTTTAAGTCTGCTCCTGGGATGAGCAAAAGGAGATAGTGGGTACAAGCCCTCTCGACAGAATCTTCCTGTTTAACTCCACCAGTCGTGGACTAAAATGGGAAAAGGAAAGGTGTATGAAATGTTGTGACAGCCACAGAGATTTCCCAGGTCACTTGCTGGTCCTGAGTAACAGCAACAGTTCATGTTCTCAGTGCGAGCTGCCACAGTCAAGATGTGGAAATATACTTTCAAAAACAATTTGATTTTTTTTTTAAGAATTAAAGGTACAAAGGCAAAGTGTAGGAAGTTTTGATTTATTGTCTTCCAATTTGTTCTCCGGGTGAATTTATAACCCAGATAATAAAATATACTAACCTTGAAGTAAAGCAAGAAGTCAAATTATTACCCATTCATAAGAAATGGAAGCAGTTCAGAAATGCACAGCAGGCTATTGGTTTCTGTTCCTCATGGATACTCAATTTTGTTCCTAATGGATACCAAAAGGAAATGGGAGGGATGGTCCAGTACAGGTAAGAACAAACATTAAATCTCAAGCTCTGCTTCAGCTTTCTTAAGGTTTAGAAAATGTTGGCGTAGTGCTGCCAAATTTGGGATTAAAAGTCTGCTCTAAATGGGCTCCATTTTGGAAAGAGCCGTTCCGTTTTGGAATGGTGTTTTTTCATTACTACAGCACATCCTATTATTTTATCTGGACATGAAAACTTCAAAAAGAGTGAAATGACCAAAGCATTGTTTTTAAACTATCCAAAGATGATTTTTAAAGGCTGGAATAGAACTACAAATCAAAGCAATACAATTAGATACAGCAGAAATTCGACCAAAATGGGAACTGATAAGATGAAGAAGGATGAACCATACCAGCCATTTTGTTTTCCTATTTCTTTTTTTGTTTGGTTGGTTTTGGTTGGTTTTTATTTGTTGGTTTTGTTTGTTTGTTTGGGGTTTTTTGTTTATTGGGTTGGGTTGGGTTGGGTTGGGTTGGGTTGGGTTGGGTATTTTTTGTTATCGGTTTATATTTTTTCTAGAATTAGAAGATAGACGTGTTAGAAACTGAAACAGATGCCTGGAGGATCCTATGGAAAAGAAACAGACGCTTTCTTGTTTCTCTGCATAGTCTTTGGACTCACAAGCCTTAAGAAGCTCAGTAAATTACTGAAGATCCCTAAAAACCTTCAATAGATTATAACACTGAAATACATCCTGGTGTGTCTCCCTTTTTCTATTTTTTTAACAAAATATTGATAACTACATGGAACAAGACAAACCCACAAAAACATGAAACCCCACTTAAGCTTAAAAAAGGTCACTGAAGGACACACATCTGAACTAAGCAGGGTGGCCTGTACTGGGGAAGGTTTGGACCTCTTTGATGATTTCCTTATCCAATAAATTCAATGGTTTTGGGACATACAAAAGTTGTTTCCCACTGTAAGCTTCCCTTTTACCAGGAAGTTGATATAGATGTATGATCTATGAGGGCATCTGAGATCTTCAGGTGGAACATCAGGGCTAGAGCTACTGTGTGGTAAGTACACATCTAGAAATTCTAGACCAAATTTAAAAAAACAAATTCTTTTAAATAGGATTTCATGTCAGGGAAAGAGAATGTGTCCAGAATTATTGTGTTTGTTTCTCTCCCTGTTTTGTCAGAAGGTGTAAAGCACTCTTATATTCAGATATCTGAAAAAGAAATAAACTTCTGGTTTCTACAGAGAAAGATTACAAGTCAAAAAAATACTTTATCTGAACATCTCTGTCTAGGAAAACTCTCTAAGATATTCTGATCATTTTTTTTTTTATATATAGAAAGGGTGCATATTTGTGTTAGATCCTTAATACAGGGAATTTAACTATATTACGGCAGTTCCAGGGATAATTGGGGGTTTTTTTTGTGATACAGATGCACCAATTACTATATAAAAACTGAATTTGCTCTAGCACTTCCCAATTAAATTTTATTTTTCTAGGATGTGGAATTATAGAAAACAAACCCCAACATCATTTCAGGCAGCTCAACAGAACTTCTCCTTTATCCTCCCTATCTTTTCATAAAGTTATAGTTTTTAAAGTTAAAATGAATATTGGCCAGTGACTGAAAAACAATATGACTTCCCATGCTCTTTATAGAATTTTTACTGTGCTCAGACTAGCGTGAGATATTTCTTTAAAAAGTTTGCAGATGCACTTACTAGCTTTAAGTAACTGTAAATTTTGTTCTGCATTTACAAAATTTTCTGCATGAAGCACACAAGTCTGCACCATGATGTGATTTTACACTCACTGCTCCACACACTGAAGAGAGCAAGGGCTGGAGCTCTGGTTTGGATCTTTCTCCAGTGAGAAAAACTATCCTGCTGAGAATCAAAAGGACAGTGCCAGTTTCCTGCTTGACTTGAATGAATTCAGCTCCTTCTTATAAACTTTTGCTTCCTATAAAGGGATTTTATAAATGGTCTCACTTACTAAAACCTGACCAATCTGGGGTTTTTTCAATGTCCTGTATCATTAAGAAACTGCAAAAACAAACAAACTGACAGACACATGAGAAACAGCACTTTAAAAGAACAGATTCATAATATTTGAGGTTTGGAGAGTTGTTCTGTTCTCCTTCCAATACTTTAAATGACATTTTCAAGCCAGAAGGGTTATTAACAACTTAGTTTTAAAGCTCTTAAAAATCCAAACACTGACTCCAAGGGTGCAGAGGACACGTTTCTGTTTCTGACTTCAGCCACTCCCATGTCTGTCAGCATGTCTGAATTAGGGCTGCATCTGATTACTGTATTAAAATGTAGAGTAACAGTAGAAGCAAATAAAATGCTGGCTCCAGGCAGTCTCCTGGGTCATATATAAGTCTGCAGTCCTGTCATTGCTTCTCTGTTGTTACAAACCTCCACCAACGTGAAAGAATCAGAAGTCCTCTGGCTACAGCAATAACGGTGTCAATAAATTGTGCTGATCCTCTACAATAAGTAATAGCTGGGAAAATCATATATATCACCAGCATTAGCTCTAGTTCAGTGATGAGATCAGATAGAGTAAAAGGCCTTTTCTACCACCAGCTTCTGCTACACCATGAGCAATGTGCCAGAGTTATTAAACTATTCACTAATATTATGAGCAGGGTTTTTGTTTTTATAAGGATGTTTTTTCACTTTGTAAACTAGTTTTTCTAAGTAGATCACAGAAGGCCTTTGCTGAGTTTGTTGTTTGGGGTTTTTTTGAGAGAAGGGTTATTCTTTCTCTTCTTGTTTATTCATTCGTTTTGCTTGTTTCCACAGAATCCAACTGAAAAGAAAAAAGTTTGGAGGATTCCGATATTTTAGTGCATGTTAGAATGAGCACAGAGTGGAACATGATAACCCTGTACTTAACTCCTCAGTGGAGAAACGTAGTGAGATGAGAAATTAGCAAGTCAGGACAGGTGAGGAAAACCCTCAAAGTTTTTTGACAAATGTGATTGTATATTCTAAACTGGATTTCCTTTTAAATGTTGGACTATACCTATACACAAGCACCCAAGATGAGAATTTTTTAAGGAGTGCTGATATTAGGTTGTCACAATGAAGAAAAGACAGATATTTTCTAAGACACAAAACCACTTTTCAGGTCTAAAGCAGAGATAAAAGTAGTGAAGAAAAGCACAGTTGGGAACAGCTTCCTACCCGGTTACATTATTTAAAGAGAGGGGCTGACACAAAAAATCATCTGGCACCTAGGGATAAGAGGAGGATGTTACTTAGAGAAGAGAAGATAGAGAAGGAAGCTACTGTATGCTAGAATTAGGAAATATGAAGTTGTTTTAAAAAAAGCCCTGGGTATGAAAAGCTTCACACTTAAGGGTTTAAAAATTCAGAATTTGATTCAGCAATTTACCTGGACCTCATAATCTAAAATGGACTGTAATACAAATCTCATTTTGGGTTGCTCAGGATCCTGGTCATATATATATATTTTGTTATTTCTTATGTCTGTACTGAAAATGAAAGAAGAAAGGCAAACATCTAAATGACAATTAAAAAGTTTTTTTGGTGTCTAAATTTTAAGTAAGAGACCAAGTGGAATAAATGTAAATTAATTTAGAAAATATTAAGGCTCTGGATTTGGAACATCAGTTAGGTCTCCCCATTACCAGATATTTTTTGATCTAAGAGAGAAGAGAAAATCTGCATAGGAGATTTCAGGGATAAACCAAACATGAACCAGACATTGAAATACGTTCTTGGTTCCCCTTTCACTGACAGGCTGTGACAAGATGATGTAAAGCAGCATTTACCGTAAATTTGTAAGAGATTATGTAGTTCTCAAAAGAGATGCCAATATAGGGTCTAGCAATTGCTCCCTGAAAGATTTTGGAAACAACCACTAAGCTGCAGCTGGGTTTTGATAGCTCTTTACAGCTGTGCACATCTGGGCAGATGTTTACCTCTAACCTGTTCTGGTTTGGTACAGAATGGCAATGACAGTGAGGTGCAGCAACCATTATCTTCACACATATATTATAATTTCAGTGTCATTATGAACCACACAGTCTCTCCCTCTCTCTCTCTCTCATTTTTCTTCATAACTGTATATCTGGATCCCCACAAATAAAACCATAACTACTCATGCTTTTGTTTAACACAATTTAAAATTGCAATAATGACTATGTCTTCCTTAGTAACTCCAAGTGCTTACTTCTGCAGCAAGCTGTCTCTGCCTGAGACATACTGTCTCTAAAATAAACATTTTTCTACTCTATAACAACATCAAGAAAGCAGATAACCAATGCAGTCTCATTTTTCCAGATTATGTCTATAGCCTTGTAAACACTGGTTTAAGCAGTTACCAAAAACTTGGGATAACTTATGTGAGGGGAAATTAATGATACTAGACAGTCTTTAAGAGAAAGACATTTATTTATGAAGGAAGTATACAAGCTTTGATTTCCCAAAACACAGTTTTAAAATATAAAAAAAACCACTTGGGGTTTTATTCCCTGATTTTCTGTGTCTTTGTCATGATTTTCAGCTGTGCCTGTCCTATCATATCTGTGACTAAGGGTACCTTCCTCCCCTCTAGGATCAAACCTTCAGCTTCTCTGCTTCCCTTCTTTTTGTTTTCCTACTTCAGCTCATGAAACCCTTGCCAAGCAGTCCACTACTTGTGGTATTCTAAGTCTCAGGAAAAAAAAAAAGATAAAGGTAGACCCAAGCCAAAATCACCATACTTGCAGGAAAAAAAGGCTATTTTATTATTCAAGCATGGATTCAAAGCCAAAATTTTGTCTCTGCTTTTATTACATGCCCTGCCAATATTTTTAAATATCACATTCTGCATGTAACAGGGATGAAACAAAGAGCCAGAAACTGTGTTCCAAGTCTTCTGCTAAGGCCTATATTCACTGACTCTGTAGTTAAAGCATTAGTTGCTATAATACAATATAGCAGAAGGGCCTGTGACTTCCATCAGCTTACTGTAAATTCAAATAAGCCAACATTAGGTAAGAAGAAGTTAAATGTGATTCATTACAACTTCATTATGAATTTTTTCCCAATTTAAAAATATCTGAAACATTTCCTCCCACAGGATTTAGATTAAAAAGCATATAGCAAAAAGTAACTAATTTGTAAGTGAGATTTGTTTTTTTAAAAATGTAGGGATGGGTTCACTTCAGAAGCAAATGTAGTGCATGCCTATCAGAGAGAACTCCAGAAAGGACACAGGCAACTTCCCAATTTCTATTTCACTCTATTTTTTCTTCCCTTCTCTTTTCCTTTTCCTATTCCTTGTCTTGTAATTGAGAAACAAATCAATTTCTATAAGCTTTTCCTGATAAACTGTCCTGTCTGTGTGCAACTGAGCATCCCCCAAAGGGAAGAGACACACCTGCCTCTCCTCTGCAGACCATGAAGTGACTTCACTAAGCCATTCCACTTTGATCCATGATCAGAGAAGTTTTTAAAAGGCAGAGTGGTTGTGTGCATGGAAAGAGCAGGGGGGGAGCAACTCCATACAACCCTTTGTAATGCAAGCCAGAGCACAAATTTCTTGCACAAGCAACAAGACTCACCCCAGAATAATAACTATCTGGGAGCTCAAAATTACACAGAAAGGAAATATAACAGATTTTTTTTTAAAATATTAAAAAAAAAATATAAAAGGGTGGGGACATGCTATGGCTTTTTTGTCACAGCATCACCATACAGCATAATTTCAGACATTTCTCTAGCAGTATGGCTATGGATAAGCTAAGAAGGAAAATGAGATATGGTGAGGCTTTTTAACTGCTGTGTACCTTGGAAATTTATTGTCAGTATATTCTGTTGACTTGGGCAAGATTTCAAAGAATGAATCAGATCCCAGCTTTACAAAGGATGCACTGGCACTGTTTAAATGGTTGCTCATTAACACTTTGTACCACACAGTTCTGGTTTTAGTTCTTAACTATTTCTGGTTTGTCTTATAGCAGTGGTATTTTGCAACCCTTCTTGGAGGAGGCAAAGATGAAATTAATCCAGTTATTCAATTACCACTTTCTGAAAAGATCATTACTCGTATGGGGAGGAGTGGGAACAAATCAATCTCCTCACTGATTAATTGAAGGTGGGTTTTCTCATGCAGCACTTTTAGAGGGCAGAGAAGATCAGAAGGACCTTAGGGAAGTCAGCATCTTCATCATGTCAAAGCTGCTCTTATACCTGACAGAACTGAATTGTTAAGGAGTGAGATCCTGTTGATTTATATACTTCTTTTTTTAAATGTGTCAATGCAGCCTATCCTTTTATAAAAATCATTGGTTAATACATTGAAATTAAATGTATATGGTTTTCTTTCTTTTGGAAAAGATGAATACTCGACTGAAAAGACTTACAAACAGTTGTTCACAATTTTAGCTGAAATTCATCATTTAGAGAAAAACTGAATTTAGGCACATGTGCTCTGTCTATAGTCATAAAGTGAGATGAGCAATCCAGAAGTAAAGTGAGAGCTTCACTGGGATTTATTAATCTTTGAAAGAGAAATATGAACTTCTCCTGTCATTTTGTGAAGGAAAGCTAACATGGATTATCCTGACTCTCATAAATGCTTCAGCAAATTTGCTTTTTTTCCATGAACAGGCACTTTGTTATTTGTACTCACATCTTGCCTTCTGTTTCATGTGTAAATTATTATCTATTTCTAAAAAAACATGTCCAGATGTCTGAGAATATATTTCAAAGGACTCCATAACAGTCACTTTGATGCAATTCTCTGTTAGTGAAAACAATGGTTTGTCTGTGAAGCTTTAATTAACTTCTTGTGAAACTGACCTATATTTTTATTCATAAATGACCACATTTCTAAAATATAGAAAACTAAATTCTATAAGTAAGTTTAACAGATAAAAAAGATAATAAATAATGAAGTAAAATTTAAAGTAAATAAAATTATAAAGAAAACTTTATTTTTTGTACTCTTCTATAATTATCCTTGACTGATACCATGATGATGGCATTTTTGTATTAGCCTTTTCCAAATTGTTAATGTGCCTTGAAAACAACATGAAGAACTGTAGGCAAAGCAACTCATTGAAAAGGATTGACTGGTATTGTGAAACCAAGATTCATTTCAAGAAAATTTTTTTCAGCAGTGGTCAGACCGTGCTACACATAATCAATGCTCCCAGGAAAAATGAGGGATAAAAACCCTGCTGCAGTCATTGAGAGATTTGCTAAGTAATTCAAAGATGAGAAAAATTCTAGTAGCAATCTTTACTCCCTGTTTTCTTTTTTCAAGAATTGGATTTTTTCACCCTGACCTAAAATCAAAATATTCATTGCTGCTTTTCTTGTAAGAAGCATATTGAGCTTGGCTGTCTGACTGTCAGAAGACTGAGGCTGCATTAGAGAAATGCAACTGAGGTGAAGAGAATTGGAATCTCAAATTGTTCAGTTCTGGTACAAAAAAAAGTCATTGTATATGAAATTAATCTAATCATGACTGGACAGCTGCATTTTGTGTACTAAATCTGACAGGTAACCAAACCTATTAGAAAGGTAAGAGAGCTCTCTTGTTCATATATTACAGAAGGATAGTTATTGATGGTAGGGTTTTTTTCTTATTTTCTTGTTAAGATAGGCCACAATTTTGTCCATTAATGAAAATATTATTCTTAATATACTGTGTTGTAGTTTGTTTTTAAAAGCAAGACCTTTCTACTCATTGTATGTCAAACTGAGAAATTAACATGAAAAAAATTCAATTCTGATGTTTGGGTACCCATGAATACATGTTAATATAAAATTATATTATTAAGCAGCCTTTTAGGTAATATATTATCCTAGGGGTTTGAGTTGTTTTAATTTGCCTGCAAGACGTTTTAATAACTGAAAATATATTCAACTTCTAGAAAAAGTATGTGTAGTGAAATTTAAAATAGAGTGACCAACCAACACTCTCAAAGCCTTTACATAAATATTCGTATTTTCCCAAAGAAATGGCTTTCAATAATATTTCACAGGTAACTGACAGGCATTTGCCCAACTAAGAGCAAACTTCTCAAGAGGAAATGGTCTTAAATAGATAGCCTGCTCATTTTCCCCTCATTCCCTTAAGTGTGAGCTTTAAAGTGAATCATATTTACAAGTGCCGTCCCAAGGGTGAATGTTTTCCTTAACTGTCAGCTGTAAGAAGAGAAGAAGTCGTGGGTTCTTCCCATCTACTTTGTAGAATATCTAGCAAAAGACAACTGATATTTCAATTCAGACTTTGGGTATTAATGCAATGCAGCTTAAGATACACGGGATACAACTGCTTAGGACCAGCAAAAAAAAAACCAAAAAAAACAAACAACTAATGGGTCCATATAATTAATAGTATAGCCTAAGTATTGTAAGTCTCACAGCTAGGTCTTTCCTCCTATCTGATAGCTAAAATGTAAACCAAACAGCCTGTATAAGGAAAAAAACGTACAGAAGACATGAATGGAAAAGGCAGGGTAAGAACTGACAAATACTGGTCAAAGCGAAAAGATTTTCCTGGAAGCTGCTGACTGACTGGGAAATCAGAATGCCAAAAGATCTGCACCAGTAACCTCCTCCAATCCTTAATTCCCTCTGGAAATGTTCTAGAGGATGTCAATCCTGAAGCCCATTTGGGTTTGGGGGTTTTTGGTCTAAGATAAAAATTTGATATGAGTATCTTTCATTAGTAATGACAGTAACACAAGGCCAGTTACTCAATATATGAAGTTTTTGGGTGGAAATTTCATCCGAGAATATGTCACATTTCCTTGCTTATCAAAAAAAAAATAGCAAAATTGTTTCAAAGAGAATAAAGCAGAGGAAAGCAGAGCTTTTATCAAGGTTTAAACATTTCCACAGTAATTCTGGTGAGATAAGGAGATGTATTGTTGATTTTACTTTGGAGAAAACGTAGTCAGAATTTGGACCATCTATTCAAAAAGTCTGGAGTCCTGCTTCCACAAACTAAGCCTTTGAAAATCAATCTTTTTTTAATATATGTATGTGTATGCATGTATGTATAAAAGACTCTATTTTGCAGAATAAAGGACACATTTCTGAATTAATTCCACTGTGTAGCTTGAGGTCAAAAATTCCTTCATAATTTCAATAAATGATCAGTTGGCTACATGGACTTACTCTCCTTTTATCTTTCACAGCTTCCCCACAAACAGCTCTGAACGTGCCAGGTCTTGGAAGCAGGCTGAAATCTGGCTGGTGAGAGTAAACTTAGATTAGTCCTGACAGAAATATTCTGCTTGGGAACAGAATTGAATTATGAATTTTGATTGTGATCCAGATTTGCCAGTGGAAGGAAATACTTTTTATATAAAGACAGCAATTTTGACACACTGTTTTCACATGCCTTTATTTAAAAATAAAACAAAACTACATTTATTCTTAAGACATTACTTTGAAATGAATGCCCAAAAGTTTTCACTTTGAAAATACAAATACATTAACCAGCCTTTTTTTGCAGCCAAGTTTTTGTAAGTGATTCAACAATCTCCCCAAGTCTTTAAGTGTCACACATTGACTAAAAATCACTAAAAAATCAAACATTATTTCAAACCTGAATTTCAAAAATGCTTAGGGCATTTAAATAATAAAACCTTCAGAAAATACTAAGGAAGGGAAAAGAAGTGGAGGAAAGATTGATAAGGATTTTCTCATCTTATATTTCTCTTGTTTTTAGTTATTTACACTACATTACATTTTCCCACTAGAAACAAGTTAAAGTAGAATTCACCATGTAAGAAAAGTGAGTTGACAAGACCTAATTTTTTTGAAAACAGTGAAAAGTTTGATGAAATAAAAAAGTATATGAAAGAGTGGTTAGTATCTAATTTAAGTACTGTTATCTAGTACAGCTAACAAGTAATATTAACAAAGATAATGTTGGCAAAGAAGTATGTGTGTGCTTGAACATTTTAATAAATATGTATTACACAGCAAAATTACTATAAATTTTTAATGCATTATGAAGCATTACATAAATGTTAATTATTATGTCTGCTTTAGCAGTCTCTTCTAAAACTCACTCTTTCAAATATTTTATACTTTAAATAGAAAAATCATGCCAGAAGATATATTAATATGCCTTATACATATAATAATAAAATGTATTAATATATTAATATTAAGAAATGGAAAATCATCTCACCTTACTGGCTATTATGTATAATTAGCTTCAGAGATTATTCTGTTTAAATAGTTTTGTCCTAGGATTTGATGGGGTTTTTGCCCTACTAAACCTAGATCATACACTGAATGTAATTAAAATATAATGTACTTCAAACTGAGACCTAGCAACAGGAATTTAGTCACTGACAATGCAGTATAGTGTTATCCTAACTGATGAGGCGTTTTGTTTTAATTTTAAGTGATCAGTACACAGGTGAAGCATGCTTTATGCGCCGTCCTGCAGAGGGAAAGCATCTCTCTTTTCCCAGAACACACGTAAAAGACATAAAATGCCATATAAACATTTTCCACATCATCATGCTTCCCTGCAGGACCACTTCTGAGTGAGAAGTTTTGTCTTCTAATCTTGTTTAATCTTCATGTTAAATTTTCCTGTAATAAAGGGTTGCCTGTTGGAAGTTGTGTACAGGTGGGGATCTCTTCTTTCTGGTTCATATCAAGTTCACTTGTTCCTAGGTCTTTCTTATTACTGTGCCTCAGAATACCTCTTTGTCCAAATCCTTCTCAACAAAGTCTTTTTAAAAAATTACTCACTTTCTAGGTTATCTAGCCTGTTTTGATCCCACTTAATTTTAGAATTTTTATTTAAGCAAATTAATTTAAGTAAATGTTTTGATAGGACTATCTTATCTAAGAGTATGTATCTTGCTTATTATTTAGCTAAATAGTGGGGTATTTGCTTCACAGTAATCACCTACCAGGTGGGCATGAATGTGAAATATTTGACTTCATTACCTGTCCAGTAGACCAGACACAAAGCTTTAACATCACTGCGACCACTCTACTGCCTTCCTCTTCTGGAGGCCACTGAGGCATGTGTATGAGTAGTACAGTACATGTGGATGTAGTAGGCTCTACATGTATGAGTTGAATTCAGGAGCTCTCAGATCTTCTTGCTTGAATCATGAATAACACCAGCGGCATATGGCAAAAATATCATTTACAGCATTAGGCACTGTTGGTGAGAAACCAATCTGAATTTTCTTCTGGAGGAGACTGATGACATAGAAGCCACACAAACCCTGTTAGCCCAGCATCTAAGTGAAGATGTTCCTTCACAGTGATACAAGAATTACTTTGATTGGAAAATAATTTGAAAGAAAAATGCTTCTTTCTTGATTAGAATACGCAGACAGACACCTAGGGATGGATCTTTGAATGAGTGGAATTATCTATGCAATAATTTTATGAGAAATGCTTCAAGTACATTATTAGGGACAAATCCCCACCTGCTGATCTTGATTCCTGCAAATCTTTATGGCCACATTTTTTATTGGCTTTTTTGTTTGTTTGTTTTTTCTTGATTGTTCTAAACATGTTTATATATTGAAAGGCTACCAATTTATATTCAGGTCAGACTGTATCTGAGCTTTGTCCCACAGTTTACTAGAACCAACGTATAAAAATATTTATACCTGCCAAAACATGCATTTTATGTCCCCAGGTAAAAACTGAGGTTAGAAATGAAACTTTCATGGAGAACAAGGCTGAAGCACTCATCCTGCACAAAAGGAAATAAACTGTCTCATGCATGAGACTTACGTTCCACAGTCAGCAGTGACAGGAATACTTGCAAGTTTCATTAGATGAAAATATAAAGATTTCCTCAGATGTGTACTGAAGACAGAATCCTTCACACATGTGGCTGTTCCATTCATCTACTTATCACCTAAAACTGTCAAAATGGCTTTAAGGATTCTTACCACAATGATTATTTCAGCATCTTCTTACCTTTCATGTATGAAATAACCATATATTCTTTCATGGCAATCACTGAGCTTTTAATAACAGTGACTACTCATTTTTATATTACCCTTTCTTTACTTTCTACTTTTTATTTTCCTGTGATGGTATATTGCTACATCCTCCAGATTAACAGGAAAATATAATAAATAAATTTGTAAGATAATAAATAATGAATTTTTTGTAAAATTAAGCCATATTCTGGAAGAATACAATTTGAAAAATACAAATACTGCTGAAGAATCTGAATGACAAGGAATACTAAGAATTTTAGCCACTCTTCAGTGAATGTGTTGAAAGTTCAGTGAATGTTTTATAGTAGTCTCACAGGATCTAAATTAAGCCTAAAAAGAAAAAGTTCTTAATTTTATTCTATCACTCAGGGTGATTAGTCATATTTCTGCATTCTGGGCCTTTCCTACAGCACAAAACTAAAGGAAAGCACACTATTAGGGACACAGGGAGTGTGTATATTTTATTGGCAGGGCAAAGGATAGAGTACCATTCTTTACCTTTCTCCACAGAATCGGAGTTCCTTTTTCCCTGTAGGTGAAATACAATATCCACTGCCAAAAAATCCGAGACTAATCTGATTTGGTAGTCCATCCACATGAACAGTGAACCGGTCTTGACCTTCAAAAGCCCCAGAGTGCCAAGGGAGTAGAAGACTGATGAACCACTGTAAACCCATGGATACCTCAACTTCTCAGTAATCCAGCATTCTTCACAATGCCATCAGCTGCCTGCTCAGTGCAGTGCAGCTTTGTGCACTCTGTGGCCAGGAGCTGATGGCCACAGGTCACAGGACACCTAGCACAGGGCGTCCTGAAAAGCAAATTCCTGCCAGATCGTAGTCTGGGATTTTAGGCACTGCCATGGAAATGGAAGCTTAATGCAGATGGGAGCCCTTTAAGAGAAACAACTGAGCCTGAATCTCTCATATCCTTGGCAAAAAATAAAAAAATAAAAATAAAAAAAATAAGAAATCCTGACCATGAGTCCTGCATTGGAGTCTGAAAAGAGCTAGATCTGAAAACTCAAAGCATGTCACTTCATATCAGTGGAATGGAAACAATCTGTTGATACAATCAAGGACTTGATTTCTTTCCTTCTTTGTGTCACTATAATCAATCTCAAAAGAATTCTCTGTGAAACTCCTGTGAACACAAGCTTGTTCCAAGTTACATTTCTCTGGACAGAGAACAGAGAGGCACCCCACTGACCTTCCCTGGGACTCAGAACACCCACACTTCATCGGAGAAGGAGGCAACCTCCCTCAGGAAACCTCATCTGTGTTTTCAAGGCAAACAGGAGCTGTGCTACACTTTGTCTGAAGCACCTGTAAGCCTGTATTAAGGACATCTTCCAGAGCAAATCCAGCTGGATAGAGAGCTGAGACAGAGTCCAGAGGCAGCTCTGTGTCCAGGGAGAGGCCAGACCTCCAGACTAACCAAGAGTGCAGCACCTCATCAAGCACCTAGGCAACCACTACTCAAAAACTAAGGCACTCTTGGAGTCAGCACTGCTAAAGTTAGATAGACGTGATCAGATTTAAAACTTCCTGGCCTAAATCTGATATAAATTTCTTGTGATTCCTCTTATAAGCCTGCAGGGTTATCCAGGAATTCTGTTGCAGAGCCAGAAACTAAATCCCAAGCTCTGGGATGGACCAAGTTATGTCAACATTGGATGTTTTAGTTGGAAAACTGAACACATTTTTCAGCCTATCCTGATAGCAAAAATAATTGTTCAAGACTTTCAGGGATGCAGATGGCTGTGCACTGTGTGTGTTGAGAAAGAGCACATCTTTGTTGACCCAAACATTTCTTTCAACTGAAAATCTTTCTTTTTAGCCAAATTAAATGCTCTTTACCATGTTTTATGATTTCAGATAATTTGAAAACTCAGAAATATAATTTAAAAATACCAAAAGATTTTGCTTGAAGCAATACCCACAAACACTCTTATTTTCTGAAAACTGTTTCTCATTAACTTGGTGTTCCCCAAAGAAACTTCATTATTCTGTGAGTCCAAAGATAGCTTCTTACCCAAGAAGAGTTCTTACTGAACTATTCTGTGCTAATAAGTTTCTGATAATAGCATTATTCTCCCCCCCAAAAAGTTCAACTGTCCTCCCTTTGCAACTATTGGCCTCAAAGGCCATTTAACGTTTAAATTAGAAGCTTTTTCAAATGAAAAGAGAATCACTCTTTTGTGCATTTGAAATTTTCTCAAGGAAGCCTTATATTAATTAAGAAGAAAAAGTTCTTTTCTTTTTTTCAATCAAACCTAATTATAGTGTCTGAAAGTACAGTTTCTTTGAACTCTTATTCTAAGAGGAAGGGAGGAGGAAATCCTCAGTACTTTCTTCATGTGAAAACAAGTTTTGATCTAATCATATTTAGTTAACCAATTTTAGTGGATTTTGTGCTTTTTACATGTTCCTAAGAGGTACAGAATAAAAATATTTGAGTAGCAGGGGAATTATAGTAGTATTTATGAATCTTAAAAAAATAGTGCATTCAAATGAAGACTCTGAAGTTCCTGTTTTTCTAGGAAACCTCCTTGATCTGGTTATCAAGGGGATAATCTCAAAGGAAAAGTGTTTAGTTTTATCTGAAACTTCTGGACCTAGTCAGAATTCACGGGTGATTAGAGGCTTCCTCTGCCAGTTCTTCACTGTATGTATAATTGGCACTATGTTATCATGGCTCACAGCTCTGCACAGAAAACAAAAAAGTAGAAAAGAGAATTCAAAGGGCAGCATCTATCATACTGGTTGTGCTTTGGCAGAGTCTGCTGCTCATCTCTGTAGAAGAAGCACCAGACTCAGAGCATTGCTGCAGCACCAGGTGATACTTGAGGATAAGGGGTTTTATGATCGTTCAGCCATTGGTTTCCTTATATTCATCTCTGGAGCAATATCCCTTGTCAATACTGATCTCAACCCCTGCTGAACATCCCACCTAACATTTTCCCTGTGTAGTGATGCACTGTCTTTAGCCCCACCAGGAATAATCTCAAGCAATGCCACTAGATCGAAAAGCAGCATACAGCTCTCCCAGGGAGCCACCATGGGTTTATAACAAAGCCTACACTTTGCATCTGCTAATATTATGATTGAGGGATATCCTGAGAGCCCTGTTTCCACCAAAGACCTCCAAATGAGGGAGCTCCCTGCAAAAACCTGAGAGGAGTCAAACAAAATAAGCTGCTGTCCGAAACATAGTGGAGGAGGGACAGTCTGGAGCAGAAAGAAGCCTGAACTGGTGTAAACTAGTGGGATCTTTTAGTTCCTCCATCTGACCTGTTAGACTCTGACCTCAGCCCAGGGAAGTAGCCTGTGGCCCCAGAATGACGACACTTACAGTTCAGACAAGAAGGGAAAGAGCAGTGTGGGCTGTACTGTGAGGCTGCTTCTCAGAGCTGCAGGTATGAGCTCAGTGGGAGCCAGAGAGACATCCAGTCATGTCAAACAAACAACTGAACAGCCTCCAAACTATAGACTTGAGTTGCTAGCAAACTTAAAAGTTAATTAACGTATTCCAAGTTTAGAAGAAAATGTCACATTTTGAGTTGTAAATGCTCCAGATTAATTCTCTCAGTGACTCTTCCGGCTGAAAGGGAGCAGCTACCTCACCTTTGCCTGAGTTTCCTCATCTGTGTAACAAGATTGATTATTCTCAGTAGCATGTCCCACAGCAACCTGGCAATGCTCTTTTAAAATAGCACAATGCTGAAAAATGCTAATTATGATAATTCTCATGACTGTGCCCACCCCAACTAATTATCACAATGCAGGAAAAAAGTGCTTGTATTGGAATAAGAGCACAATTTATTTATGAAGGGATTGTTTTCTGTATGTGTCTCAGTCTCCTCCAAATATAAAAATTCAGTGAGCTGAAGTTATTTCATATTTATCCAGTTTTGAATTTTAATGAACAAGAATGCCATGCATCCATGAAATTTTTAAAACCAAAAGATGAATTAGATTAATCCACTTCACAGCCCTTCATGTTCTGGAAAGAGGTATTGTGCAGAATTTCAGGTAAATAATATTTAATTTAATTATTTATCTATATAGTGCATTCATTTCAGCTCGAGAGAGAGTAATTAAAATGCAGAGGCTGGGAATCCTGATATCACTATGCAAATTGTCAACATATTCTTAAGCAATCATGTTAAAAATCATATAAACTACCATAATTTTCCAGAAAAGTCTGAATTTATTCTAATTTATAGGTACCAAAGACGATCTTCCAACATATATGTAGTTCCTTCTTCTTCACTGCTGTCATACTCCTGTCCTACAGAGGCATGACATTAAGCTAATACAACAGCTTTTGTAAATTTGGAGGAATTGCGAGCAGATGCAGTTGCTGGTAGGAAGAATAAAACTCTGAGTAGGGGGAGGATTGCACTGGCTGGGCTGTGAGCAGACCCTATGGCTGGAAGAGCAGAGAACACAGAAGGTGAGGGGGGTTCTAGTCCATTAAACACCTCTGGAGCATGAAGGTTAAAATACTTCGATGTGCCCTAAGGTTGTAGAAAATGTGGGCTTACAAAGGAGCAAATGCGGGGTGTGTGGCAGGTGTTGGAAGGCCATCTGCAGTAAAGATGCTGGCACTGACCAGCCCCCTCCTCCAGTGTCCCACTGCCCTGTGTCCCCTGCCTGGTGTCCCACTGCTCTGTGCCTTCTGCCTTAGTCCAGCCCTTTGTTTTCATATGCAAAATATCCACCCATTAATTCCTAATTAAAATTAAAGTCTTTAATTCTGTCCTCACTTTCCTGGCTCCCCATCTACACAGGTTCTCATGTTGCTTTCAACCCCTATGGATTCTTCTTTTATCTCCATTTTCTCCCAAAAAAAGTGAGAGACCCCAAAGGCTTTGTTGCCTCTCTTAAGAGCGACCCTTCTCCCTTAGAATACTTTTAACAATTTTCTCACATTCTGGTATTTTTAGATGGCAAGCCAGAAGTTTCACTGCACAAGCAAAGAAAGCAATTTACAGCTTCATGTAGAAACATAGACGCTTCTAGTTCATTTGTTTTTCATCTTGATTATCAACACGTTTGTCATCTCTCTGTAATTTATTCATTATCTTTAGATGAAGGATGTGAAAGGGAGGGGTGGGAGTGAAGAAGGAGATAAGTGTACTTGTCAAAATGGGAAACAGATGTTCTAACAATGACTGGAGACAATTAATGTTCTCAGTAGGTATCAACAGGCAAAGTCCATGGATTGCTTCAAATTTTTGCAGCAGTCTTCTGGAAAATGCAAATACAGAGGCTTTATTTTCCAGGCACGTGAGAGCATGTCTTGTTTGTAATGAGCTGTCTTGAGGAACTTCACATTGCTTCTTGAAAGTGTGGCCGTTCTGATCATTGCTGGCCTAAATAATAACGCAACGCTGAAGGGGGAGCTGGGCACCTGGTAGCAGAGCTAATGAACCTGTCACTGCTCCCTCCCTCTGCTTCAGACACAGCATGCAAAGCAAAGCACTTACCAAGTGTTTAACCTTGAATTGCTCAAAGTCAGTAGTATGTTAGTGTGCACCTAAAGCAAGTGAATGGTTTGTGATTGCCAGGGTGGGCATGCATCGGCAAAGGTCTCTGCTGCACCGGGGTCTTTCATTTCTCGCTGGGGAATGACCCCCCTGCAACAGCCCTTAAGGGACAGCCCCTCACCTGGTCTCCCATCCAGTACCAAAAAAAAAAAAACAACTTAGTACAGCCAAGGCCTGAATCTGTATGGCTCTGGGAAATACTGCTGCAAAAGCCAATTAGAAAAAATAAATAAATATTAGAAGACAGAAAATAAATGTACAATGAATAGATGTGATCTGATTACTAACATTTGGAATAATAGTTTATTGTTCCATGCCATAGGTAGGTTTCATCTTCTATCTCTCCACTCTGTCAGTTTAATTTTCCCTTCTGCTGTTCTGCTATCTAAAATGATCAAACACCTACCATGCCCTGGAAAATACGCCAATTAAAATCTACATTTAAATCTGCATGAATGGCTGTCACAAAGCTAACGGAACAAACATATATTTAATATGATATTGTTTGAATTCTGCTTCTGAATTCAAATTCTGAATTCTGTCTGTTGTCCATTACAAGCTTCCTTTTCAGTAATTTATATTATTTTTTTTGCTTCTCCTGCATTTGTTTCATTACTGATTGAGTAACGGTAACACCAACCTTAGAAGTTCTTCCTCCTCTTCCACCCTTTTCTTCCCAGCAGCCTCTCTCCTCAGCTGGGCAGAAAGGGCAAGGCTGCTCAAAGGGCAGCTGCTGATTCAGGTGTGCTCCTGAGCACCCCCTCAGCTGTGGAAAAGGATTCCTTCACCACGGACCACATTGGGATTTCAGATGTAAAGAACAGCAGTGAGCCTATCCAAAGGCCTGTCATATCTAATACATGGCAATGAGTTCTACATTGGATATAAAATAGTACATTTTTACATGCTAGGAAAAATAGAACATTTTTTCCTGTTTGCCTCATTCCTGCTGCCGTGTCTATTATAAAAAAGACTAGTGTTTACTTAGTGACAGTCAGCAAATGCTCTAATTTTCTTTCCAGTGCAATGACTTCAGCTCGGCATCAGCACTATAAGACAGTAAGAATGGTTGTCTGTGGTCACCATTTCATAAAATCTGGAGAGATTTACAGCCAATTGGTAAGATAAATTGATGACTGTAGCAACAGGAGCACTAAAGTTTGATCAGCATATAAATCAAACACTGTTTGAGAAAAGCATGGCAAAACAGAAATCCTTGTCATTCTACTGTCACTGGGATCAGGGTCTTGGGGTTTTCTAAGGTGACAAGATTTAACTAGTCTAAAAGGAGCTAGAATGCTAATTTCCCTCTCTAGCTTCTTATCTTCTGGAATGAATCAGCCATCCAAATGCACGGCTGATTAAACTCCACTGCTATCACTAAACCTATATCAGGAGCAAATTTTATTCAAGGGATGTATTATTCATTTAAATGCTGGGGTATGACATTTTTAAACATGCAAATGTGACTGAATAATTTTTACAGGGAAAACATCTGGGAAAGGAAAGAGTTTAGTTTTTGCCAGTCATCATGATTTTGTGGCATCCATGCATGGTACACAATATGAAATCAGTGTGAAAAAAATCCACTTCACTGTTCATAAAGGACATGGCAGCTCCTCTTCATGCATGCAATGCCTATTTCTTCTCTAACAGTAGTTCAAGTATCGAGGTAATCTATTTTTCATTTCCAGCACAGACACATTTATTAGCAGAGTTAATAAGACAGTTTTTCTCAGAACATATTGTCTGTTGTCAAGATCTAAGGATTAACATTGTATTGCATGTCTGAATAGAATTACTTTCTCATAAGACTTGCTATACCAAGTTAGTTACACGGTCCAGTGGGTCTGGTACCCTGCCAGATGGCAATAAATAAATGACAAATAAATAAAATTTCAAAGAAAAGTTTCATTCTCGTACACTAACTCGCTCCAACATACACTATGTACCTTGATTATTGTTGCAGTACAGCATGCAGGAGGAAACATTTTCTTCCGACCTCTGTGGACAATTTGTTAATGCCTGACACCTGGCATTTGATTAGGGTTATCTGCCAGGCATAGCCACAAACACCATTATCAGAGATTCTTTCAGGATTACAACAGCCTTATCACATCTCTGATTATGATAAGAAACAGTAAAGCATCCACAAACCTCTGTGGTAATCCAGATGAATTAGATTTCAGTAATAAGATCTTGATAGAGGAACATGTTCTCCTAGCCCAAATCACTCATAAATATGCAGACTCTAATAACTAATTATCTTAGATTTTCAGGAGATTATTTTTCTGGGAATCTGTCAACAGCAATTTTATTTTAGATGTGGTCCTAACTTCTCAGACACAGTTAGTTCATAGTTTGCAGACATTTAGTAAATGCCTGGAGGAAGGTCTTTTTTATATGATGTGTCTCCCTCACTGTGAACTAATTAATCGTTACAAACATGGAAAACATCTATTTTGCTGTGGTGTTGAACTTCTCAGATCTTTTCATTTGAGAGGTCTAAAACAATCCAAATAAACTTCTTACCTCCTGGCTCCTTCATGTAACTTTTTGCAGTGGAATTATATAAAATTATAATTTCCGCTTTTAAAATAAAAGTGGAAAATAATTATTCAAGAGCGACCTGGATGGACCCCTAATTAGCAATCTGTGCTTGGCTAAAACAGAGCTGATTTGATTTTTGCTGGGTTTCTTCTTCCTAAAATCGGCAGGTGCAGCGGGTTCTCCTGGAAAGGCCTTAGGAGAGGCAGAAGCAAGGAGGATTGGTTTTTTAACCCGGCAGCATCCCCTACTGTTGCTTTTAAAAATGGTAATAATTCACTTGCCAGGCGGCTCCCAGCAGTGCCAGACGGGAGGGCAGGGCAGCTCAGCTCAGCTCAGCTCAGCTCAGCTCAGCTCAGCTCAGCTCAGCTCAGCTCATCTCAGCTCAGCTCAGCTCAGCTCAGCTCCCAGGGCTCAGCAGACCTGGAGGGGCAGCAGCAAGGAAATGGAAAGACTTAGTGTCCCCATGGGACTCACAGGTGACTCTTTCAGGGAAAGCTATTGCCCAAATAATTCAAAATAGCGTATATTTCAGTACCATTAAAATATCAATGACTGGAGTAGCAATTTTCTAAGGAGCCTTGACCACAAGAGACACTTGCTAATTTAAAACAGACTGTCTTGAGCTGTTGTGGTTTCTCTCAGTGTGCCCTATTCCCTCACAGAACATATACCCGTGTTTCTCTTAGTTATGTGACAGCTGTCAGCCTCAAATTGGCTTCCAGGTGTTCATAGAAAAAAATGAGTCTTTGAGTGCACTTGGGATTTGTTTTGTTTTGTTTTGTCTTGCAAATACCTGTATGCCTACTCATAAATTTGGAACATTTCTAGACACCATAATACTGAAATGTACACTCACAAAATTTTTTTCTCCCAAAGGGAACCTGTAAGCACTACTTTCAATTTGCATTTCTAGGGGTATTGAATTTTTTTTTAATGTATGAACAAAAGTTTGGAAAATATATCCGCAGGTAGAGGCAGGAGTCTGAATATACGTCTACTGATTTCTCTGCCTCTTGCTTTCTTTATCTATTAAATTGGGTTAACAGTACTTCTGCACATCCCAGGAGTGTTGTGAAAGCTTACTCATTAAAGTTTGTATAGTATTTTGAGATCCTTGATGGCAGGTGCTGCACAAGTGCAGAAACATATCACTTGATAGATACAAATGGCAATTTACTCACAGCTTCAGCAGTGTTCGGTAGGGGAGTAACTGAAGGATATCAAATGCTGCAGGCTAAAATGAAAATGAGCTCATCAAAATAAACGATTTACCAGAGGCTTCCAAGCACCCTGCTTCCTACAGATGAGATGAAGAGTTCATCCCCTTCTCTGCTTGACAACAGAGAATAAACCATAGCACTGGACATCACTAACAGTGGTAGTACCATTATTCTCTGTTGGAGAATTTCACTTTATTGTAAAGCCCCATTAGCTGATGAATTGAGGTCAGAATGGTTCATGTTATCACTGTGAATACAGTAAAAAACTTGCCCCAAACATGGGAACCCAGCTGACTTTCATGATGAAAAAAGGCTCAGGGACAGAGGGATAGTGATACCTGTGAGTATTGCCTTGTAAGAGTGACTTTTTTTTTCAACCTTTTAGCTAGTCTACTGAAAGAAAAAGCTTGTGGAGAAAAAAAAAAAAAATAAAACAACCCCCACACTACTTTTGAATATGGAGAAAGGATCCACTTGTATTTCTGTGTGTTCTACTGAAGGAAAGATTTCTGCATCTTCAGTGCTGTGAAGAGCAACCAATCTGAACTCTAATTTTGAGGATTTATACTGACATAGTTACGTGAGCCCCTTCTGCACATAACCTAACTCCTCAGAGCAGCAAAGTCTCTAGCAGATTCATGAGTCCTCAGTGCTTCTCAATTTCTGGAATGAAAAACTTTTTATGAGATAGGACTTTCTGATTCCATCAAATCTCTTCAGAATTTCTGTGCTTACAAACTTGACACCTAATCTGCACAAAGTGACCCAATTTGCCTTTTGAACAAAAGTCTGATAATGAAATTTCTAACACTCACAAAAAGCTGAACTAGAACTAATTCAATCCCATCTGACCTTGTGACAGACCAAGTAACCCAAGTAACAGTTTTATCTATGTAACTAGAAAAGAAGAGGGAAAAGAATTTTAAACGAGAACAGAACATAGAAATTTCAGAGTCAATTTTTCTTCTGCTCAGAACCAGTTAGTCCAACTCCAGTACAGCCTTGTAGCCCCAGACATGTTCTGCAGCTTGAATCACTTTTAATCCTGAGCACCACAGTAGTTACCCAAGAGGGAAATACCACTGTACAGCTTAAATAATGGTGCTGGTCTCAAAACCAGATCCAAAATCCTTTTGAATCTGTGGCAAATTTTTAAATAGCTTTGAACTAGAACTTTAGCTTTTAACCAATTTGCTACACTGATGGAGTTTCAAATGCCAAACTAACAGATAAGAGGTGCAGCTTATTTCTTAAGCACCTTCTGCTCCTATTGATTTCCCAGATCAGGCTGAATGAATGCTTTCAGTATGTTTCTTACCCAAAATGCAATCTTTCTTAATGATGTTATTCCCACAAAGTTGGCATAAATGATTTGTAGACAAAAGAAAGTAATCTTGAAAACTGAGGAGAAAGATAGCATTCACTTTCACTTTAGAGCCTGTTGTTAATTTTTTTTTAACTTTTCACAATTCATGATCAAACAACTTATTCCTTTCCAGTCTTTTCTTTAAAGGAGATTAATTATTTTCATTATTAACCAAAAGGTTTTCTTCTAATTAAAAGAAATTATAGGGCATTCATTATAGTGGCATTATTCTAGTCAATAAACTAATTATGGTTGTGACAAATGAAGGAAAAGCCATTCCACTGATCTAAATACTGTGATTTTAAAAACATTAAGTATGTAATTTTCACATTTCTTGAAAAAGCAAAGTAGCTATTAAAAGCACTTTCAGTCACTGTTTAGACTGTACAGAAAAAAATATTGAAATGAGCATATTGCCTCCAGAAATTTCTAGCTGTACTACCTACATTCACTTGGTGCATCCTTGTGATGTCATTTCAGTTGGAGCAGAAGAAGAGCATTGAACCTCCTTTTCTTATTTTTCTGCTGAAATTTCATGCCAGTTGAAAGTCATTTCGAATAATGAAAGTGGCATATTTTTGCCTCCAAAATAACATTAAAAACAAAATTCAAATGCTATAAAGACTTCATTGATTTCTCCTTTAAAAATACTGTTATCATCATCATTATTACAGTGATGCTTCAGCAATGAAAAATGTCTTTCACAACTTGGCAATGGGCTAAGAATGTTACATTAACCCTACATTACAAATAAAAATTTTGAGAACTAGCACAGCGTGGTGTTTTTCTGAAAGTTAGATATAAAGTCACTAGCCAAATCAGACTTCAGTTCAAAGGCAAGGTTTGCCTGCAATTTATTAGTTCTCTTGCTTTTTGTACACTTTCAAGACACCTTTTTGACACAAGTTGGATATATGAGCACAGCTAGACATCTCATTAAAACTTGTGACTTTCCACAGCAGAATGCACCAGTTGCCCAGGCATAGACTTGTAGTCTACTGCAACATAGAACAGAATTGAGGGGTTCATGGAATCACAGAATCAAAGAATGGCTTGGGTTAGAAAGAACTTTAAAGATCATCTAGTCCCAATTCCTCTGCCAAGGGGAGGGACACCTTTCACTAGACCACATTGTTCAGAGCTCCATTCAACCTGGCCTTGAAGTGCAAATCGGGGTTGGGGACGATGTTTTTGTTTGGTTGATTTAGGTTTAAGTATTGAAGTGCAAATGTTAGCATAGTCCATAACTTCTTCTCCTTCCTGGTGGTTCTTCTTGTTTTGAAGCCATTGTGACAGGGCTACAAGTGTAACATGATCACATCCTGAAACTTGGGGATGAAGAAATGTTTTGAAAAGGGATGTGATGAAACAAGAGAAGGAAAAACTAAATAGTCTGGATTTTGAAGACTAACAACAAAAAACTTCATCATCATAATCCAAAGTATTCCAGCCATGCCACTAATACTTCTGCCTTCCATTTTGATAGCTTCCCTCCCTCATGTCCGCATGAAAATCTTCCAAAATCAAGATGCATTGAAAGGTATCTTGAAGTCATTTATACAATCAAACTGTGTCAGATAACAGTAATAATATATTAAAGCATTGTTAACACTCAATATCTATTTAATAATTTTTGTATCAAAGCATAAATTCTGCATTTACTGTTGGGGCTTTCTGATAAAGATTTAGCATTCCATTTTTAATCAACTGTTCAGCAAATAGGACTAGGTGCTAAAGTTGCTAAAATTTTTTGTTCAGGAAATTTGCTAGGTAACAAGCACTTCTGAAAATCTTTTGGGGTTTGTAGCATACTCTTTGACCTACTTATTGACTCTGCAGCTACATAAAGCTTTGGATTAGAGAGGAAACTAGAACAATTTTTAGCTGAAGAGGAAGACACTGCCATTACTCTATTCAAAATGCAGAACAAAAGCCAAATTTTTGTGGTGCCAAGCATCTCTTTCATTTTCTGGGTCATGTACAGGATCAGTATGGATGACAAACTGGAGAAAAATAGATTGAGATCTAGTTCTAACTTTCACCATTGTGGGCAAAACTGCAATGATGATCAGACTCCATTATTTTCACACAAGAAAAGAATTAGGGGAATTAGGGCAAAAATTTAAATTTTGGGCATCACTGGGCCTTCTTCACAATCACTGGCTTTCTTCACAACCACAGAGGCATGCCATCAGTAGCTGCTCTATGGCTGGCCCTCAGCTCTGAGGGAAGTCATCAACAGCAGCATTCATATTTACCTGGATGCTCCAGAAAATGGGAAGAAAAATATTTGTTTCTTTTCAGTCCACTTTCCTCCATCCTTTTCATTTTCCCATTGCACTTGTCTTTCCCACTCCATGGATTAATCCTTTTGAACATTTCTCCTATGCTCATTGAGCTTTTAGCAGTGACTAAAGTGACTTTTCTGAAGCTGTTCACTGTTTCTCACAACTTTCCCTTACATGGACCACATGGACCACTGCCTGCAATCTCAGGCTGGATTACTGGCCTTATTTCTGGGGTAATGGCATACAACGTGGCCTTTGATATTAAACAATTCCCTTGGAATGCCATCAGTGAATGATGAATTTATTGAGTTTCTACTTCTCCTGCTACCTTCAAGTCACATCTCAGTTGTGACCCTTTCTGTATCTCATCTCTCATCTGACTGTTTTTCTGTGCCTTACCACTGTTTGCTCCACCTGTTAATCCTTAGTTTCTTCTTACTCACAATCTTTCACATCTCACTTTTTATACAGCCTCCCAGACTTTTGACAAAAACCTGTCCTCTCTGTCCTCAGTAGTTACAACTTTAAATCCTGTCTAATCCAGTTCCCACTGACAGCAGATCTCATCTTTGTCCTCACACAGTTACCAGTCCTCTCCCTGTTGTGTCTCAATTTTCTCTCTCTTGACTTCAGGGAGGAAGTGCAGGGACCTCACATGCAGAGAAAGATTAACTGGGATTTACATGTCTAAGTTCAGACATGCTTGTCAAAATACCCAGCCAGTTGAGACTTTGGAAGAAAACAAATTCCTTGAGTGCCTCTGAATTAAACTGTGGGGCTTCCCAAGAGTTACAAGCTTTATGTCACTTAGATGAGTGGGTTTGCCACTAACTACAGGAAGGTTCACATATGGGATATTTCTTTTGCCTTTCCTGCTCAAGCAACTTTGATCTAGCTGACTTTCTGAAAAGCAGCTGGCCAGATCACATATTCCAGGTTGTAAGGATTCATTTTATATAAAGAAATACCAGTTTCTCATTTTTATGTTTCTTTTGGGGAGGGTCATATGTTTGTTTTTAATAATACCAGCAGGTGGAATAAATAGATTAAATTTTGTCTACTGTCTCAAAGAATACAAAGTTACATCTTCGAACCCTCAGAGACTGCTCTAACAGAATTTGTCGGTCATGAAGACATGAATGCTTGCCATCAGCAGTCAGTCTGCTGTATAATTTAAGAAGGATGAAAACCTTGTCTGAAAAAAGACTAAGAAAGCAAAGATAGAAATTGTTTTGAATAATGGTCCTTTTTGCAGTGCAGCCCCACACATGTTAGAGCATAGAGCAGAGCAAGGCAACCCCTTCTGTACAAAGATAAAATGAAAATGTTGGAGGAAAACTGAGAAATCCCCTATAGCTATGGATTTATTTGTACAATGCCAGTCTATCTTTAAGATATTTTATGCATATATTCCCCAGTTCCCCGACCATCTTTGTAAACGAGAATTTCTGTAGGCATCAGAGTCAATGTGGAACAGAGAAGGCTGTAACACCAAAGTCTCTGCTGATGGTTTGTACTGCTCTGTGAAAGTACAGATGAGAAAATTAATGCACAGAGATTATTTGTGACAAAAAAAAACTCCAGATAATTAAGCCAGGTTTTTGGAGCAATGCAGCTAGTATGAGCAAGGGCTGGAGTAAAACGGCAAAAGCAGATTAGGGTGCAAAGGTTAAGAAAAGAAACCTTAAGCTAACACTTGAATATGGCCAGATGGGCATGAAGAAATTACACAGTCTGAAAGACAGCACAGTGAAAATGTCCTGGCTGCTCAGGAGCATCGTTATTTGTATCACACTCCCACCCAGAGGCTTCACATGAATATCAGGATCCCATTGTTCTGCATATTGCACAAACACGGCAAAAGTCCAAAGTCATAATCACAGGAATAAGCAGAGAAAAAGCATCAGCACAGCAACATGTAGGAGGCAGAGCTTGGATGCACAGGGAGCAAAGTGAAAAGGTTTCATGCCGGAATGACTCTGGGTTTGCTACAAAGGATCATGAACCTCCCAAAGAACTTGCAGCCCAGTGAGTTCCATGTACTTCCAGGTGCTGTAATGAACGTTTCACAGAGAGATAATTAACCCTCCTCACCCGAAAGCTCTGCAGTGCTAATGCTTTTCAGCACAATCTGTCCATGACACCATGGTAGAGTGCAGAGCTAGCTTTATTATTTCAGTTTGTTCTGCTCCTTTTTACTGCTACTGCTCTCTAAGGTTAATTGTACTCCCTGTGCTGATGCACAGTAATATCTATACATAGACCTCACTGTATGGATTCTTTATTTTCTTTTTATTTTTTTTCCCCCTTTTTAATCAATAAGAAGTTAAAATGCCATGCAGCTTCCTCAATAAAATGCCAGGAGTCATCCAATGAAGTGAGAAAGAGCAAGAGTAAAGGAGCAAACCCTTGACCCTCTCTGACTCAGCCCACTCTACTCTTGGACTAGATGAGGATTCAAAGTAGATATAAGAAAAGACATAGGATCATCCAAATGCAAACCTTTCCCTTTTGAAAGGTATATAGCAAATAGCAGCAAATACATGGCCTGAGTTTCTGTAGCTCAGTCTGATTCCAGACCAAAGCCCAAGATCCAGCTAAAGGCCTAGGCCATTCTTTCTTCAGACTACTAAGTTCATGTTCACTTCAGAGCTATATGGGAGACCAGATCAGTGGGAGTCTCATCAGGGATTTGGAGATATATCCTTTCTGCGATGGGCTTCAACCAATGTGAGTGCATCCATACCAGGAGTAGCACGCACATCTGATCTTTCTCTGTCCCAACCAATTTGTAACCAGGGGTATACAGAAAAGCAGAAAGAACAAGTCCCTTGTAAATGTCTTTCTGTTTCAGTACCTAAGTGAAACCCCAGTTTTGGGTTTGAAGTGGAGACTCAGGTTCATCACATGTTAATATAAGTGTTCTGCTGGTTCAGCTATCTTCTCACATTGGACTCATGAATGGACTCATGATCACAGTATGAAATAAAGAGAACCAATGCTGCCTCTCAAGATTCAGGATCAGAGGGACTGAATCCTGAAGCCACCATGTCCATAGCATCCCACAGCCAATTGAGAGGAGGAAAAATTCATATCTTTTATCATCTTGCTAAATGAGAGGAGCTCTGTCTTAAACAGCAGCCTGTCCACATGGCTGCTCACAGCACTTGTTCTGCATGGGGTCACTTTGCCTCAGACATGACATCCTACAAATCTGCAGCTCCAGCAGGTGTTTTGCAGTCAGTCTCCAATTTTCTGTGGATCAGTGTAGGAGACGCTTTCTGGGGTGGATGGTCAGAGACATGGCAGAGACCTCTATAATCAAGTTAGGTGTTAGAAGTTTATTTCAGGGTGTGGGAGAGAGAGAGAGGGAGAGAGAGAGGGAGAACCTGCTATGAGCCAGCAGATAGAGCTCAAAGCAGGCTCAGAGGGAACAATACAAAAGGGGGTTAAATATGAATACATGAACTCAAGACTTAAGAAAGAGAGTGACAGAAGTGAAAGAGCCGGGGAAAAGAGACCGAGCTCTCCTATACAACCACTTACATAACCTATACCTTTGAATATTCTATTCCTTTACTAACCAATCTTTCTAAGTATACTAATACAGTAACATTTGTGTGCAACCTATAGAAATCACTATTTTTGCATATTTTTAGTTATCTCAGGGTCCTTCAGACCTTTCCTTATAAGGCTGGGAAGAGGGGTCTCAGCTTGGTTTTATTGCAGGAAAGAATGTGTTCTGGCATAACAGCCCGGTTTCTTGGAATTATTCAAACTGTGCTATCATTTGTATTTCTTCCTTAGCCTTTCTGGCTACAGAGTCATATTTATAATTTCCTTCTAATTCTACCTTCCCAACAGATCAGTTTCTCAGGGGCCCATAAACAAGCACAAAGATAACCAAGTTCATATGCCAGAGTGCAAGTTCAAAAATGTAAAGATTATGACAAGTGCACTTCAGCACTGAGACCACTTAGCCAATTAGGTCAGGAAAACTTGTCCTTCTCTTATTAGGTGCACTGCAAGAAATTTATCCCAGTCTCTAATCAAATTGTCATTAGAATCTGATGAAAGCCAAGTGTACTGTCAGATCATTGCACACTGATGTCTGTTACAGTATGTTTCCAAGATAACCATTTAAAACTGCTCACTCTTAGCAAGTACTTTGAGTTATATTTTAATTTCATTTTGTGAGTAAAAAGATTGCATTTTAAAAGGGATCTGTAACATATTCATAGTAGTAAGCAATGAAGAGTTAAATTAGATTATTAATTTCATACTGAAATTAACCTATGATCGAAGTAAACGAGCACCTTTTCTCTTTTGGATGATCTTACTTCTTCCCTTGCTTTGGAACAGTTAATACTTGAACAAATCTCTGCTTGTTTGGAAGTTTACATTTGAGGAACAAACCAAGACAGATGGTTTCTTTCTCTGTAAGCTATTGATTAATGGATTGTACTAAATGGTGTGACATGCCCTTTAAATGGAATTTACAAGTAATACATTGTATGGCAACTGCATTATTAATGATTTTGATACCTGGTATTTGTGTCTTCCTACTCTGAATTCCTCTTATTTATCCTGGTGAAGGTAGAGGGCAAAAGCTGCCTTCCTCCTGCTTGCTGCCTTTTGTTCTCACAGTCATATATATTCCTAGGTTTATTCTCCTTATTCACATTACATCTAACCTGACAATTTTCCAAACTGTATGCAAACACAAGAAGGAAAAAAAAAAATCTTTTGCAAGAAAATTGCCAAAGCCTCTAGATAAATACATCTATGTAAGAATTCAAAATGACTGGAGAGTTCACTCATCATTATTAAAAGATGTTTACAGTCCTACATAAAAAACAGAGAATCAGTCTTGATTTTTGCTTGGGGTTTTTTACTAGTTAAAACTTTCTCCTCTTATTTTCCTGCCTTTGAGAGGCAGCCTGCAGTGCAAATGTGCTATTTTGTTTACCAAGAGGTAGACTTATGTATGGAAGACTGAAATAAAAGGCAAAGGGAAATTAAAAAGCAATTAAACAAGAAGGAAAACTTAAACAGTATTATTCAGTTCTTATTACTCAGTCTTTACAGAAGGAGAGAATTGTGAACTCACAGAAATAGAGGGATAATTCACAGAGAATAAAGACATTGCACAAAAAAATGCATTTAGTCTTCACAGGCAGAGGCATCAGGAAGATGTTTACTTCAGACCCTTTCCTGAATTGTTGGAAGAGAAAATCAACCTGATGAGTCAAACAACAATGAACCATAAGAATCTGGTCGACCTGCTGAGGAAACTTCTTAGTAAAGTAACTTGCAAAAGCAGAAGTGGCACAACCTACTCATTAAGGTATTTTTCTGACACCATTAAAACCAAGGACCAGGCTCAACAGGAAATCATGTCTAGCAGCTTTACAGAATACTGAATATCACATATTGAAATCAGTCTTAGCTTAAACAGCTCGGAATGATCCAAGGAATGACAGGTTAGAGCTATCACCTGGCATACGTACCTAAATAAACATGATATGACAAGGACTGGAGGTAATTGAAAGTCAGAAGTGCCACTCAGGAAAATTTGAACTTGAAAAATAATTTATGCAATTCAGAATGAATTCTATCTTCCAAAATGAGAGAATGGGAATTAAAATCCAGAAGCAATTGCCTGCAAAAATTAGAAGCGTTCAGTGTCGCAATTTTCCAGGAAGTCCCAGACTCTCATTGGGGCACAGTTTAAGTTCACTTCCATTTCCAATACTGCTGGACCTAGGGAACCATGTGGGCACAAACTCTGGGAGGAGCATCCAGAGACAGATACCAAACTCAGAAGTCAGGGATCTTTCATGTTCACCTCTGCAGCAGAAATCTGGCAAGCCTGATCCCTTGAGCCAGTCTGAAGTGGTAAATTTGTCTCAGAATGGAAGATGCCTGAAGCTCAAGTTTTGAAAGAGGAAGACAGACAAGTTAAACTTTTATATTGAAAATAAAATTCCCTTTCTAGCATGCAAAAAAAATTAAAATTAGCAGGTTGTTTTTTTTTTGTTTCCCAGATGAAAATAGCCAGTGTTATTGAACAATAGATTGGTGCAACAAAGAAAGGAAGAGAATTACCATTGGTGACAGGCAGATGTAGAAGTGTGGGTGAGCTCTCTGCTGAGCATGTCAGTATACAAACTTAAACCCTATGTAATAATTATATTGTTCTACTCTGTGCTGTGGTGTGACATACAAAATCTCAGTATTTTAAAAGACCACTATAAGGAGAACAAATATTGAACAGGGCTGTACTTTGAACAATGAAGTAAAAATAGATACAATTCAATATTCATCAAAGTAACTTCAGGGACAATTGCTGCATTCCAAGAATGAATATTACTTACAAGCATTTAATTCATCTAGAAAGAATTCCTTTAACCTTTACTGTCTCAGAAAAACTCATCTTTTAAAAAACCAGAGAAGGGAGTTTTTTCTCCACCAATTCTTTAGTCTCCAAGCAGTGTTTGAACAGTCCACTGAAGACAGTGGAAACATTTTCATGAACTGTGCAACTCTCCATATCTAGTGCAGCACTGATAGCAAACAAGGATGACAGAGAAGAAGGTGGGGTTTTAAGCCCAATCATCTTCTCAGGTGTTTTCATGCAGAAGTTGAATTTTCTTGAATCCATTTATTGAGTGGAATGTATTGAATTTCCTTAAACTAGGGATTATTTTGGCCTTTGTTTTTGCATCATTAAGCAAGTTTGTTTTTCTGTTTAACATCAGGGTTTACACCACTTTCAAGAGCACAGTACATGTCTTCCATGGTCCAGTTCAATGTCAAACTTTCTGAGATGCCAGCTGTGCTTAGGTGCACAAAAGTTCATCTCTCACATATAAATATAGCTTCACAGCCAAAATGAAGTGTTTCACACTCACAAAACAACAATGTACATTGGAGAAAAGATGTCCATTATGAAAGAAAGTTACTGGTTTTGTAGATTCCATAAGAAGAACTGGATAAAATAAGAACTCATCTGATATGTAAGGCCAGTCTATATAAAAACTGACCCAAGCTCTACTTAAAATTTAAAAAAATTGTTATAATTTGTTTTCCAAGTTCTATTAATAAATCACTTTTTACAATCTGTTTATTTAGGCCCAAATTAAAAATAAAAAGTCTTAGGAGTCTTTCAGTCCATTTGAAGACAGTAAGTATCAGAAGTTTTTCTAAGAAAATAAACATGGTACTATGGAATTTTCACATAATTAATGAAATTACAACACAAATCACAGTTTCTAATCTAGCAACGAAAAGAAATGAAAAAGAAAAAAAAAACCTTGCAAAAATCATCTATATATCTGAACCAATTTCTAAGTAGGAATTCTGTAACATTCTATTCACTCATCTGCAGGTTTTTTTACAGTAAGCCATTATTTCAAATTGATTTCATTGACTTTTAAGTTAAAGATCAGTGATAAGGTTGAAAGCCCTTTATTCTTTTTTTCAGCTGAAGTAATGATACCAATTGAGGAACATGATCATTTTTTTCCAAAAGTATGCTATTTTCTTATAACTCACAAGATTCTTATAAGAGAAATTAAAATGCCAAAGAAAAACATGGCAAAGAAATAAAGTAAATTTACTGATGGAATCACTTTCAGAAAATATGTAAACAATAAGGTGTATTTAATTACATTTTCAAAGATAACAGACTGAAGAAATGTATTTCTTTCATTAACCTACCCAGTCCTATGTTTTTGGTTACTGCTTAGGAGATGCTAATATATTTGTGTGTTGAGTCCAGAGCTAGCAAGTGCTCATGAAGAAAAAAGAAACAGTTTTCTCATTTTATTATTAAAACAAAGTGAAAAATCAAATTATTGTGTTAAAGAAGCTAACTGAAATTATTTTTAATTCTACTGATTTAACAGCATTGCAAGTTGAACGTACATACAAACAAAACAAAACCAACTATAGGTTTTCCTATAATAACTTGTTTCCATTCACCAATAAGTCACTTCTTTGACCCAAATTATTTCTTTCTGAATTGATTTTTTCCATACTCTCTAAAGATTTCTTTTTCAAGGGACAATACTTGTAAAGGAATGCAGATTTTCTGAAGCTCAACTTATGCAAAGTCAATATAAATTCTACAAAAATATATACATAAATTCGCATATATACAGTCAAAATACAAAAATCAGAAGTTTCTATCTGCTTCACTGAAGAAATAATGGCGTCTAAAATTCAAATTCCTATCTTTTGCCCTTCTGTGTGTAAACTCAATGTCCACAAAAGCAGAAACCCCACCATCCCCACGTCAGTGATGAGCATGGCACATGGTAACCACAGTTCTCATTGCCATCATCATTATGAATGATTTGGTGGTGAAACACCTGCAGCATGCCATATATTCCCAGTACTATTCCCACGAAACAGGCAGCTGTTGGTATGTCATAGTAAGGCACAGCCACAGTCAGCATCCTGGTGACAAGATCTCCTAGTCTGTGAAGTGGCCATGGCAACTGAGCTACCTTTCCTATTCCTCCTCCTAACTTGCTAAAAAGCATTAGCAGAAAAAGATTTCCTGTTGCACTTTTTCCTTGATAACAATGCTGATTTTAGAATGATTTAAGTTTGAAGAGAAAGAAGTCAACACCTTATATTATGAGAATGCCCCATTTCTTTCAGCATCTCTAGAAAGAAAATTTATTCTTTGGAATAAATATACTTTTGTGTACTTTTAGAAAAAAAATATCAAACAAAAACCACCAATTAAAGTGAGACAGAGACAGTAAGTTTCTCTTTTATGGGACATATTAAACAAATGCATATATATATGTACACACACATATATCAAGATAACAAAAACAATATATATTTCATCCCCATTGTGAATGGGAGAAAACTATGAGCAAGGACAATGCAGGAATGAGACAAAAAGTTGAGAATTTAGAAAAATGCAAACCTGATAATCCAAATACACTGTCACTTGGATTGTACCAAGAATATAGAAATATTTAAGAAATGTCTGAATGCATTTAAAACTCATTCTGAGTCCCATCTTCTTCAAGACGTGAGGCAAAAGATGTTTGGCCTTTCCTCTACTCCAGCACAATCAACCCCTCTACATGCTGACTGCCCAGGCTCTGGCTTGTACAGACAGATAACCAAGTTACTGCAATATCATCCCTATACACCAGACCAGCAGTGCTGTGCCTGCAATGCCAATTTACTGTATGAGTCGTGCTCTGACCAACCAGTTCAGGGCATTGCCCAGCCTTGTCAAAATACCTGCTGTTCCCAGGGCTGCCTGAGACCTTTTGCTGGGTGAAAATGGCCCCAAAGTGCTTACAAAGACAGGCTGTCTCCCTCCTCTGACTTTGAAAAGGAGTGCTCTCCCTTTCCTCAGGCAGCAGAAGGTCAGGAAATATCTTCATTTAAATGGAAATAGTGCTAGCACTAGGAGCAGCTCATAATTAGGCATTATTATCCAGCAATATAGAATGTTTGATACAGAGTTGAAGATAATGACTTTAGATATGATTAGGTCATTTTGTCACCAGTTGTTTACTCTGTAGACATAAAAATCTGTTTACCTCAACCACTGCAGAGCTCTGCATGATGCCTGATGGGTAGGAAAGGAATATAAACTATGACAGTGTAATGCTCTATGATATGAGCTGAGCACATGGGAGATGAATGTTGAAACCAAAGAGAAAACTTGGAATTTGTTTAGGTAAGCAAGCTGTAGCACAACTGAGCATGGGTCTGACTGTCTTTCATTAATTTCTGCATCAGACTTGAGTGCCACATCTGAAACCTGTGAGGTTTGAACTGAATTTACTGTTTTCAATAGTCAAAATAACTCCTTTTTCCATTACATTTTTTTCATTTGAAGCAAAATTCAGAAAATGTTTAGAGACAAAAATGTGCAAGCAAAACCATAAAAACCATTTATAGGTGAAAAAGTCTGAATATACCTAAAAGTGGCGGTAAAGACTAACACACCTGTAAGAAATACGGTCTTTTGATCTGATTCAATACAGAACAGGAGAATCTACTTGTACTTTTAAAGGCAACAAGCCTTAATCACCTACTTAATCTAATCATGTTGTCACGTGCTTCCCTGAATGGAGAGGGAAAAGAATCCTACCTCTCTAAGTGCGTTGCTGAACCAAATATTCAATAATGACCTCTGAGTCATTGCAAATGAGTCCTGAGTGAATGTTGAGTCAGCAGAGCTGCTGGGACTCCTGGGTCTGCTTCTTCATAATCAAGGCAAAAACAAGCAAAAATGAGCTCTTCTCCCTGTGCCCTCAGAGGTGGGAGGTATCTCACCAGTCTCACCTGTGAACTCTCCATTGCTTAAGATGTGCAACACACTCCCATTTGCTTTATACCCTGAGCTCAGGAAGATGCACAAGCTGGACACCTCCATCACTCCAGTAATGGGGAAATAATCAGAAGAGATGATGCACTAGAGGGCAGCCCCCCTGAGGGAGAAGGGAAGAAGCAGGGAGGTATCAGGAGGCCATGCCTGCTGCCAGCTGTCATTACTGAAGCTGCCTCATGGAAGACAACCCTTTAACAGAGCCTTACTAATTTCTTTGTAAAGTATCTCATTAGTCCCTCCCTTCCTGAACTGCCTCTCTATTAAAATGTGATAAATTGATTCTGCCATTCCCAGTTCCAGCCTGTCCCCTTACTGAAATGCAGATGAGTCATGCTGGCCAGAACTCAAGATAGAGATAATTATACAGGGGCCAGGGAAAGTATTTCATTTGCTGACTGCTGAACTGCCCTGTCAGTAGTGGAGATGGGATCTCCCATCCCTCCCTTTGCTCTAGGAAACTCTGGACAGAGAATAAGAGGGTATGGAAAATGAATGTTCCCTGGTGAAAATATTGAATACACAGGCTCTGCATAGCATGCTATCGGAACATACATCTGACTGACCAGGAGCACTGAACTTGAGGGGTTTGGTACTGGGAGCAGATTTCAGCCCTGTGCAGGTCTTTCCTTTTCAGTTCCCAGCTGTGGTCATGCAGTGACGCCAGGACAGTGTCTGTGAGTGCTATCCAAAGATGTACACACTGGTATGAGTGCTCCCTTTGCCTCTCATGGGGGTGCCTGCCTGTGCCAGCTGTGCACAAAGGACATGCTGGAGGGCTGCAGACAGGGCTCTCACCTTCCCCTCCGCAGTTAGTGACTGCTTCTGGGAGGAGAACGTCCCCCCTCTCCGTGTGTGGTATTTCTGACTTCCATCACACAAGCGCACTCTGCTGACTTCCACCGGGCATTTAATTTCTGGCAGGCAGTTTATGGGTCATAGTGAATCTGAGAATCTGACTGATTTTTCTTTTAGCACATTGCCCTCTTAAACACTGAGAGGATCTTAGAGACCCTGCTACTTTTCACAGCCAGCTAAGTGATGCACTGATGTCTTGCCAGCTACATTTGAATTCAGTTTTGTGCAAGACAGATGCACAAGATGATGTGCTGGATTTTAATTGGGTAAGGAAAGAAAAGCAAAAAGTTATGAGTAATCTGAGAAAAAACACCTCCTTATTTTATCCACCCTAACCTTCATTAGCAAAAATAAAACAGCCTTCTTCACCACCATAATCACTGTTCTCCCTTCTTTATTTCTTTTTTTTTTTTTTCAGAACAAGGAATAACTGAGACTAGAGCTAAAAGAGACATGATTTTATTTTTATTGTTTAAATGTGTATGTTATGTTTCATTTACATCAGAACAGCCACCCCAGGGAAGGGCTTCATATTTTCCACTGTTCTTCTGTGCAATAGTTGAGACAAAATTAAATTAACAACAAATGTTGCGTATGATAATGTCCATCCCCCATACCTCCCACACTTTAAATGTTGCCCTTAAACAGAAGCAGAGTCATTCTGTGCATGTATCCTGCCTGTAGCAGGCAGGGCTGGTAGAAAGTGTTACATGGGATACCCAGACAGAATCCCCCAGAGTGGAGGCTGCCCAGGAAACCTGGCCCTTTAGGAACTCTCTGGTAGAATTAACACTGAAATGTATAACAAAGCAACTGAAAAATTTTTGTAAGAGATTAAAAAAATACAAATCAAAAATAGTACAGATGTACCCCCTCCTTTCTTATCTGTCCTGAAGTGTCTTTTTTTCTTTTTAATTTCCTTTTTAATTTTTCAATATATTCTTTCACATACCAAGTGTTTTCAGACTAACTGCATTAAAGAAGAGGATCAGCATGGATCAGCACAGAGCAGAAGTGATGTCTCTGTGAGAGAGCATGGTTCAGGGGGATGAATCACCATGTAACAGAAAGAAACAGGAAGAAGAAATTGTGAAGGAAAATATCTCTGACCCTCTCAAAGATGTCTCTCCATCTCTCTGTCCATCTTAATCCCTGCATTTACCAGCCAGGCAACTGCTTTGGTGAGGAAAGAATAATTCTGCAGTCTACAGAGGATAACTGTACAGCTTGCCCAAGAATCTGTAGAGGTCAAGCTCTTCCAAACACCCATGATAACTTTGCCACATCAAATCTCATTGCTGCCATGTGCAGAAGCAACGACATGGCTAGTGAATCCTAGGGAATGAATGCAAGACAATGAATTAATGTCTTCATGTCTGAGCAAATATAAAATACACAGTTGTGTAAATGATATGCAAAACTGAGAACAGAAAGGACATCATCTATCCAGAGAAAGAAGGGGAAAGAGATATCAGATGGGAGGAGAGTGCAACTGCTAAGACAATTCATCTGATTTAGAGCCTTGAAGTTTGCCCTTAAAATGAGCACAATAGAGACAAATTATTCCATGGCTTACAGACTATTAACCTCTGGTATTCAGATTCAAAGCAGAAGCCCGTAGCTGCAGCGACTGCTGGTTTCAAGTAAAGAATTGAAAACAGTTTCTACACCCTTCCAAGATAATATCCTAATCACTGGCTTTATCTCCATCTCCAATTCTGTTCTAGATGGTGTGAAATAACCACTGGGGTGTAGAAGTGAAATCTCATTGTTTCAGTTTGCTAATTCCCCAGCTGCTGAGCCATCCATACTTTCTTTCTGGGTTTTCTTCCCTATTGACTTTATAGAATATTATACAGTAAAGCATGCCTATGAATACCTGTAAAATTCATTCATCTTTTTGTGTATTTGCATGCTCTACACTGAGTGTCATGCTCACATTTACCAGTAGAGAGTGAGGAAAGTGGGAGGTGATTCATAATTGCAAGGTATTCTCTGGTTTGCACATATGTTGAATTTTGAAAGGGGCTGTGGACAGAGGTGTGTCGAGGTGTTAAAAGGGTGCTGGCTTCTAAGAGCATTTGGGAAGTTTGCAACAAAGACTTGCTTTTTGATCTCTTATTGAAATCTCCTTTCTTTTTTTAATAAAAGCAAACTCATGCTATGAATACAGGTAGGTGCTTTGTGAATTTTCAGTACACTGCTGCTTCTGTAAAACCTCTACAGATTAAACCTCCAGACCTGTAATTTTCGATTCTCTGCACATATTAACATTCCTAGGTATATAGAGAGGCCCACTACTCATGTTTTCACTTAACAATTTCACTCTATACCCTTATTAAAATGTTTTGCCTAAAAGGCATATATACACAGCAAACTACAGACAGTTGCATTTTTCTATCTCAGGAGGGTGAAGAGCCAAGAAAATTATGACAGAATATAACTCAGTACATCCAGAGAGGCTGAATGTTTTGAATAGGATTGCTGAGACAGAGGTGCCAACCTCTTTATTCAGAAGAGAACCTCTGCATTACATTTTGGCTGTACATTTTGCTTTTAGCATCAGCTGTGCAGAAAATATAATTGAAGAGATGTGAAACTAAATATTTTTGAATTAAGCTTTTGTAAGAAATTAGACCTAAGAATTTGAACATTGTTTTCTCCAAATACCACATGGTCAAGAATGTGCACGTCCTGCATGCCTTCAGCTGTCCCTCCCTCCCTGTGCAAGAGACCTGTGATGCTGAGGTAGCATAAAGGAGCTGTATGAAACACCCAGGAGCAGAAAATTCTCCAGTTCATACAAAACTCCCTTTCATCCCCAGCAGTCACCGGCTGACTCTTGCCTTGTGCCTCTTCCCTGGCCTGGGAAAGGTGATATCTCAGGGCCAGTGCCTGTGACAGAGAGGAGTTACACTATGCATTTTTGAAGGCACAGAGGCTGTTAAAGGATGTCAACCAAGCAGTAGAATTAGAGCAGACCAGGTGAGCAACATCTGAATTTAGGCTGGCCCTGCTCATAAGGAAAATCTAAATGGGTTTATCAAAACTTCATTAAGATTAGAGAGGGTGGGTGATATCAGCATTCCTTGATGTGTTAAAGGAAATCTTCCTCTTTCCATTTTTTCCCACATTTTGTATCAGTATTTATAAGAGATTCCATTTTATTTTAAAATATTGTGACCGATATGATTACATCACTTCTGTTCTCCCTCCATCTCTCCCTACATTTTCATGGAGTAAGCTACCCTCAAGTGGGAATGAGAACAGAGAACAGGCAGAGAATAAAAGCACAGTTTAATTTAAAATTTAACCAAAAAAACCTGTTTTCTGATACATTGTATTCTGTGTGTATAGTCAAGAATTACTAGAAATTAATCATAGATCCTCAGAGAAAAAAAAATCTTTACATATATATATGTTGGCACGTTTATATGTATATATATATATACACACACACATACATGTCCATTTATAAACAAACAAGTAAACAAACAACTACAGTTTGCACTAATCACAGACATTTCAGGTAGAGGTGCAACCTGTGGCCAGCCCCATGCCTGGACAGGCTTCAGATATTGCCACCTTGAGAAATTACCATGGCCACAACCAGTAACATATTTTTCCAATTAGTTTCAGGGAGGAAATGAGACATTTTTCTTTGTTAATGCCTCTCTCTCTCTTCCTCTGCTTGCCCATCCATTTCATGCTTCCTGATGGTACTCAGGAGGCTGTCAGGTTCCCTCCAGCACACTTCCTGCTTCCACCCAGCAGGAATAAACTGTTAGCGCTTTGTTTGAAATGATTCCTGAGAAGTCTGATTCCTCTCACCAAAATGTGAATAATTGTAGCATTTGACTCTTGGCTTCCTCCTCAGGGATCCTTCTGAGTTAAATAGTTATTGAATTTATCCTAACAGAGATTGCCAAAGAAAACTTTATTTGAAGGACAGAGTGGGGAACAAACTGTTTGCAGAACTGAAAAAAGTTTGAAATACTATAAAGGGAGAGAAAAAGTCCCATAATGGAAGGTGGAAATCTAGTACAGACAAATCAGGCTATAAAATGTAAGATCAACACAACAGTGGAAAGCAGGAAAGCATATCCTGGGCCAAACATACCAATGGAGACTATTACACACACTGACCTCAGATGTCATATACAACATGCATCTGCAAGCTCAACAAGTCCATGCTGGAAATGAAGAGGCCCGTGTCAACAACAGTTAAGTGTGCGGCGTATGACTCTAAGATACAGACATCTTCAAACCATGCATCCAGTCTTTCATTTCTAAACAAAGACCACTGCTTTTCCTATTTTAAACACCAAGAATATGGCTCTAAGCAAGGGAACTGTGGTCATCCTTCTCAACTATCTGCTTAGCATAGGCCTTTTAATTGTACAACATCCAGTCCAGTGAAGAGGCAGAAAAGCGTGGCAGTAACAACACCGTTCTAAGAAAGAGGGTTTAAGTCTCTTTGGACCCATGCACCATGAAGCACTAACAAGGCTCCTTGAAGAACAGTAACTGTTACTCAAGTGAAATGCTAATCAGCTCCATTCATGACAGGTGACTTCAAACTTCCCAGTCACCTTCAAGCGCAAAGCTCAGATGTCATTTTCAACCCTTCTGGTTTCCATCTGAAAAAGAAGAGCATAAGTACTTGAAAGAAAGTTGCTTTCCAGGTGTGCTAGCAACAGACATCTGTTAAAGGTGTCAGAACAAAATCCTGCTTTCTGCTACATTTTTAGCTTAGCTGTGAAATTGGTAGGTGGCCCCTTACATGGACTAGTAGCATCACACCTTGGCTTGCACATAAACTCTATCACCCACCAATAGTAATGACATGTTAGCAAAAGCCTAATAGAGGATCCCTTACAACTGAAATATCCTGTTCTGATTTGTTCTGTTCTATTTTATTCTATTCTTTTTTTTCCCCCCAAGTGATCTGGTCAAACGACGGGAGATAATATACAGTCCTCTTGCTACAAGGCACTGGGAAAGCACAAGACTTCCAGCTCTATCTCAGCAGCCCCTCTTTCTGTTTCCCCACAGCCACAAAATGTGCACATATGCAACACTGGGCTATAAGATTTTTCTCTGCTTATGCAGGAATACTGTGATTCTGATACATGTTACCACGTTAGCCACAAATCCACTGACTAAGCTATTTCAGATTTGCTTCACTGCAGAATCTGAACAGCTCACAAGCTGAATGAAGTACATATCCTCACATTTTTTGGTGTTGTAAAGAAAGGTCACCCTGGAACTTAGCCTAATGAGAGAAAAACAATCATCATAGGCCCTGTCACCTGCCCCACTGTACACACTAGAACATCAGAGCCCATCTGCAAGCATTCACAAGAACCCTAAAAACAGCTATTGTCTCCATTGCCAGTGAGATGTTTCTTGTGATAAGAACCAAGACTGTGTTCTGGTTACCAGGAGAGCATGCAGAAGCTCTCATGGCTTTTCAGAGTTCCAGACCTTGGCCCATAACTTCAAGATAACATAAACTCCTCTACCCTCACCCATCATTTTTCTCTTTCACAAGGAACTATTAATAGCAAAGCAAAAGTCTCTGCAGACAAAGACACCCATTTTCCCCTGAATTTCCTGCCCCAGCTGACACAGTTCATGAGAATCCACAGATTCTCCGAGAGGCAAAAGAGAAAGCATAGTGGTGGGGAGACCCATCCTTGCTGACAGAATTCCTGTGCAGCTTAAACCCACCATAAGACACAGGGAGGGAAATGGAGGATCAGTAGATGCTGCTAGAGCTACTAGCCTGGGGTAGCTTGTGCCTTCACTGAAATTTAACTAAACAGTAGGATTGCCAAATTGTTGTCAAAGTGAAAACAGTGGCAAATATTGTAACTGCTGATGAACTTTCCTTTCATGCTTATCTGTGGTTTCTAGGTATTTTACTTAGAGTCAAACCCTACCTCATTTTTCTGCATTCTCCTGTTTGCATTGTGTAGACCTTGGAAAATCTGCTCTATTGGCAGTAGTTAGGATTGTCACTTGTGCAGTGAATCTCAGAAAAGAGAAAGGGAAGAATTAACACTTTCACTGAGACAGGAAATGTGAAGCTTTTAGTCAAGCCCATGAAACATGAAATCTCTTAGTACTTTTAGGAATTATTTCTTACCTTTCTACTGAATTGTAACCAGGGTACAGATAACTAAAGAGCAGGACATTATAAGCTACAGAGTTCGCAGTTCTGTTTGTGGCATATTTTGCTATCGTTTTAAAGGTTTACCCTAGGATCTCAAGGGATCTCTACAAAGAATTCTATTTGTGTGTGGGAAACACTTGTGACAGTGGTCAGAAAATGGAGGTCTTACTAAGGGAAGGAAGGGAGGTAGAGAAATGCCAGAACAGATTTTTGTGGACTACAAAATCAGGATCATACATGCTTTCAAAGTTATTTCATTCCATATGAAGGTTATACTCCACTGATAACCAAATGCTTTCCACAAAATAGTCTCCCCCATTATCCCTTATAATTTGGATTTTCAGTCCCATGATCATCTGGGAGAATGAGTGAGGGTGCCAAGGTGTGCAGAGGAAAGAAGATGGGACCAGCCTGTGTTCATGGTGAGTTTAGAGAAACCACGTGTTAAGGATCACCCTCTCACCTCCCAAAAACCCATGAACATGAAGAAGAAAACCTGAATTGGTGACCTCCTGAGCAATGGAGTGAAAACAGAAGGAAAGAGAGGTCATAACTGCTGTACCCCTAAATAACAGCATTCTCATGCTGATCAACAGCAAATGAGGAGTGCTTTTTCAGCAATGGACATTCAAAACCAGTCCCTATCCCAGAGCAATCATAATCATACACAAATTTATAGGAGCAGTCATGCTACATCAGATGAAAGGTCACTCTCTGCTAATACCTAGGGAGTATAAGAATGCAGCAAATGTGATTTCCTCAGTGCCTCTTGCAAGCTTTTAGTAATGTGAGACTGAGAGACTCTGAAGCCAAATAGCATTTTTGTGAATACAATGATTCTCAATGGACTTCTCTTGCAAGAACTTATCCCATCTTATCTCAAACATATACAAACTTGCAGCCTGTAGCAAGGAGCTTTGTTCTCCAGGGATTTAAGACCCAACTCTGATCTGACACAGTTTTGTCATCTTGGCATAGAGTTCTCAGGAAATCACCTCTGGAAATGCTGTGAGAAAGTCTTCAGAAAAGAGACCTTAAAGATAAGAAAGGGAAAATTAAAAATTACCCCTGGGCCAGGGACAGTGGGTAGCTCAGAGATTCAAGCAAAAAAATACCAAAGTGGAAAGGTATAGAATCCTAAGGGGAAAACCATGAAAATGGCACCTCATCATCATAGAGGATTGGCTTGAGGGAGCAGCAGAAATCAATCCTTCCCCTCCTGACCCATGCCTGCTTTGTCAGGAAAGATTCTTGGGTTACTTTATCAGGTGGTGATGACCCTGATAGCATTTTGCCTTGTTCTCTAAATCCTCTCTCTCAGGTGTGTTATCTAATAAATATTTACTTTAAACTTTTAAATCTGCTTGCAAAGTCTTTTTGTAGACAACTAAGGTGCCAAAATGAAGTATCTCAATGAGGGAGGTTTGTGTTGTTCAAAGTACAAGTAGGGCATTCAGAGATACAAGCAGCATATTAGCATATGACTGTGCATGACCCAGCCTTTAGCACTTGAGACTTCTAAATTAATAAAGGCAATATGTCTTCCTAATCCACAGTTTTTACCCAATATTTTTTTGTTTGTTTTTACAGACACTGTGCACAAATCAGAACCATTCTTGGGCCACTACCAAGCCTGACAAGAGGGATAAACAACACATACGGGTTTTAAGGTCAAACTCTGCTAGTGGGGAACCAATACCATTATGGAAGCAAATACAGTACTCTGAGAATGAACACTACTTTCTCAAGGAAATAAAACAGGTGTGAGACACAGAGAAACCATCACTCGTTAGTACCCACATAATCAGACAGAAATATCTCAGTCATTTGGGATAAAAGAGCACTCACTGTCAGAGGATCAGTGTCTCCTACTCTGACAATAGATGCTTTGCCTTTTATATAGCAGCAGCAGATTATCATCTGTCTTGTAATGAATACATTAATGCCTTAGTCCATTCTCATTATCCCTTCACTCACAAAAACATTAGAGTTCACTTCATGGTGAAAATCCTAGTTAGGTGTCTGTGGGAGACAGATACATATGGGCCATGATGGCAGAGAGAAGGGAAGGCACTGTTTCATGTGTCAGCAGGGGAATTATTTAGTCACGTTTGCCTCACATGAATGTGGTAAATGTTGCCATAAAAGTCTCTTCCAGTTAATAATTAATTTTCTAAACACAAACATGTTCTCATCTCATAGCAGAAAATACACTACTCACTGAAGAGCTCATGCTTACTCAGAAATTTCCCCTTTATCCCTCTTGTACACGGTGTCTACCTAAATTCTTTTGTAGCAGTAAACTTCAAACAAATATGCATGTGCTGCAGATGTCCCCATGTTCAGGAAGGATCTCAACCAAGATCCTTGTTAGCCAAGGAGGGCATGTGCCATGTAGGACAGGTATAAAAACATTTGCCAACTCATTATCCTATCTCCCAGCTTTCTTTCATGTAATTGTCCAAAAATGATTCTTGAAGAGACCCCTGGATAATCACTGAGGATAGTCAAGAGAGAAAACCCACAGAAACATTGAACACTAGCCTCTCCACAAGCTTGAAAATGTTGTTACTGTCAGTAAGTGTTACTAGTAATTCCAGCAATAAAAGAAAGAAAATCAACATTGTATTTAACAAGCTTTTGCCTTGTACAAAAGTACAGGACAGCAGATACTGTGCATGGAGATATATGTGAGACAAGGCACCTGCCTGCAAGCTCATGGCATCCCACCTGGGGTTTCTGGTTTTGATGGAAAGTAATGAGAGTTTGGCAGCTTTGGTCAAGTATTTAAGTGTTCTTGTAATTGCCTCACAACCCTCCAGTCAATCTGCTACAAATGTGTGTCTGGAACAGCAAAGTCCCAGAGCTAAAGCAGCAAGGTTGATGTTAAGTCAAAATTGACTTTCACAGCTTCTGGCTATAGTGACCCTCATTCTTGCAGCCAAGACTCAATACCCTACCAATAAAAAGTACTAAAATTTATCTTCAAACTGCTAATACAAACTGAGGAGAAAATGCCAACAAAATGAACCCTAGGATCATTAAAGCACACAAGAACATCCTTGACACACTCCATGTGCTTCAGTTAGTGATCTTGTGGTGGTTTAAAACCAGCTGGGAAGTAAGCCCCAGGTAAGATACATGCTTGCCCTCCACCTCTCTCTGGTGAGAGGGACAAAGGCAGAGACTATAGATTGAGATAAAAATTTACTGAAACCAAACAGCAATGGATAATAAGGAAAGCACAGTAACAACAACAATATGAATAACAAAAAACATGCAAAAAAGAAGCTGCTTTGTTGCATTCTGCAGCCGTGGGATCAGGCCCAGAGAAGCTAGAGTTACCAGGAAGCAGCATGGGACACCAATGAGACGGGCTTCTGCTTATGAAATCATTTATTCAGCATGGGAACAAACTCAGATCCAGAGACACAGAGTCCCAAACAGAGGCAGGGCGATGGGTTTTGAGGGACAGAACCAGGGTGCAGTTCAGGGTCAGGGAGCACTAGGAACACAGCAAGGTTAAAACCCCAGGGGCTCAAACTCAATCAGAGCTCCTGGGCTGCTCCCCATGAGGGCTCTGGGGTGGGACAACTCTTCCAGGGCTCACAGGGCCCAGCACCCAAAGCAGAAGTTCAGGATTCACACTAGCCAGGCTTTACAGCCACACCTCTCACTTTAACAATGCTTATCTGAAACTCAATCTTTGCCTCCCTGAGGCACCTCACACTGCTTTACACACAAAAGGTGTTTATCACCTCAAATTAGTTCTGCCTGGCCACTGAGACAAAAACAAGATGGCAACATTCCTACAGCTTGCCGGTGCCATGCAGTTATTCCCGAGACAAACACGACTGCAGACTCTCTCCATAGCTAGTGCCATGTGGTCTCCTGAGACAAAGACAAGATGGTGAGCACTCTCCTGGCATTCCCCAACCCCAGGCCTAAGACAATGAAAAACAATGATGGATGAACCCCCAAAAGGCCAGATCATCCATGTTGCATCTCTCACTTTCCAGACCTATAGGCTTGGCTGTGGTCAGCAACGCTCAACGTGGCTTGGCTCCTTGCTGCTGAACTGGGGCTGGGCTGGTTCCCAGCCCTATACCAGTGATCATCTTAGAAGCAGCCTTTCTTCAACCCAGTTGTCTGAATATTCCTGAATGGCAGGAAGCAGTGTGAGAGAGCTCACCCACCACTATGAACTTGTGACCGTGCTTTGAGTGGGGCTGCATTTCACAGGCTCTCTATCCCAGCACTTTCTAATATACTCATCACTGTGACACGGAGAACATTTTTTGCTTCCTCCATTGTTATGCATTGTTATCCCTTGTTTGAAAGCCCTGATGACACTTATGGTTTTGCACTGAGTGGAATAAGCAGGGGCATTATTAAACAGATCCCATTCAGGACGTTAGAAGAGAAGAAAATCTGTCTCCTCCAACAGCATTTAGCTTTCTGGGGATTCATTTATTTCTTCCAAACCTAAGCTGAAACACAAGCAGCTACTTGAGGCCTGTAATACAAATGGTTTGCACATAATGACCCAGTTTCTTCCTTTTCAATTTTTGGACCAAGTGCAGGTGCCAGTGAATGCTGTTTCCCACCTCTTTCGGCACAGTGTGACATCACAAATCATAACTTTCCCAATCCTAAACTGTCTTGTAGGCTGTTGGCAACAGAAATAAGAATCCTAGGGCTCTTTACATAATTTCTCACAATGTTAAAGGAATGTTAAGAGACTGAAATAGTATTGGACTATTCTTTTCCAGCTGTGCTGGAAGCCTATATATTCTCTTGATGCATTAACAATGGAACATGAGGATACTAAAGAAATTCATGAATCACAATTATCAAAATGAAGCTGCTTTTAGGCAATGAAATGGACGATCTCGAAAAGCAGCCAGACTAGTTAGGACAAAAGAAAATGTACTCAAAACTTTTTCCCAAACCAACTGGGCTATACAAAGGGCTGTAGCAGGTTAGCAGACACTAGGAGCAGGGAAGGTGCATTAGGGCTGCCAGCACATCGTGGCTACCTTGGCTCCAGCAGGTTTGCTCTCTACACAGGACTCCCTAGTACACCTGACAGACCTGTTTTAAATGGGGCAAGCAATGGGTCTGCTGTAGAAGCTTCCTTTGGGGAAATAATTTCACAATGCCAGTAAATCTTGCCGTTAAAGACTGGTTTCTGACCAACACAGCAACTTTTCACTGGCCTTGATCTTCACACACACAAGCTAGTTCACTTAGCCTTTTTTCATTCTTTTATACAAATCACTGCAAAAGCAAGCAGAGATTGTAAAATTCTTATAGGAAGGGGTATGGAGTTGGCATTTTTGGTCTCTTTAATTCCACAAAAAATGAGAAATTGTGTCTTTTTGACCACCCTCACTCCAACATCTTTGCCTTTAAAGTCCATCAAAGCTGTCACATTTTATTCTTTTTTATTCTTTATTATTTTCTGAGTGATGTCACTGTCATCAGCCTTCTACTTCTTTGTCCCATTATTACCTACACAGCTTGGCTTAATATTAAATTTTTCTTTTCTTCATTTCAAATTTTGTGGCCTTTTGAATAGCATAATTTTTTTTCTTATAGAGTTATTTCCTTGTAAAATCATAAACCTTTATCTCCCTCAGTGTATGGCATGTACATAATCCATATGAGATAGATAGATAGATAGATAGATAGATAGATAGATAGATAGATAGATAGATAGATAGATAGATAGATAGATGATAGCATCCTAAGACCTCCCCAGTGACATCCCATGTAGTTTTCCTCTTTGAATGTATTGATTTTAAATATATTCCTTGGGTACAGCCTCTCATTATTTGTGCCTACCCAGGGGTGAACCTTTTTTTACTAAACAATAACTAAAATTATTAGTGCAGACCACCACCTACTTGGAAAGGCACATCTGAGCTTTAATTTAAAATCGTCAACATAACAGCTTTTCCATAATTTGCCATAATAACTCCTCCTCTTGTAAACTTCTCAGGTATTCTGTCCTGATTTTTTATGTACTCCTTTAGTGAAATTGGCAATGGCTTAAAAAAAAAAAAAAAAAAAGTCTATTTGATGTTTTGTGCTGTTGAAACAGAAGAACAGATGGTAGCAGAAACTAATAGGAGACCTCTGCAGACAGTTCTGAAAAAAAGGGCAAAAAATTTTGTTTAAACCACCAGTTTTAACAGAAAAAGAAAGAAAGAAAGAAGTTACTATAATCTGTCTCTAAAATAAGCTCTTCTCCATAGAAGCATATGTTTGTATTGTATTACCAGTAATTTCATGGTGGGAAAAGGTAAATGATCTCAGATCTGACACAGGCTAAAAGCAAGATTTACCATGGCTCAGCTGTCTTTTAGGAGCTTGTTCAGCTGCACTAAATCATATATTTAAGATCCAGCACAGATTAGTTAATCCAACAAAACGTTTCAGTGCACTGAACTGTGCTGGACTATAGCAGAGCAGAAGGGAAGGAACTATGTTGACCTCCATGACTGACTATTCACTTATGTCTTTAAAATTTTCTGCCTAATTTCTTGCTCTGTGGAATGCAGCTCAGAAATCTCTGACTCCAAGATAGATTCCTATTAGTTAAGTGAAGCAGGAAAACATTATTAGTAAACTAAAAAAATGCTCTCTAAAAAAAATTTTAAAATTTGCACTACATATAAGATGATCATTCTTCCTGTATACAAGACTGCCAAATTATCCTAAAGTTGCTTCTTGTTATCCTTATTGCTGGTTAAAAATATCATTTGAGACCTGAAAAACTTCTCATTACAATTTTCACCAAACTAGATAACTTCTTAAAGGAATGTTGATTTTAAAGATTAAGCATTTTCTAAACAGCAGAAGCATTTTATTGGATTATCTGTGTGTTAGCATCATAATTTTCCAGCCATAATTTGTGATGAGGCAACATATCTGACCTTACATTGCGGAAAAACATAAGGTTGCTGTGCATAAGAGACAGAGTAGAAAAGAAAGAAAAGCTGACAGCCTGGGAGCAACTCACTCTTTGTCTCTGTTATGAGGCCATAACAGAAAATGGTAAGAAGTATCATGGCACACAGACCTTTTCTCCATTTTTTGAGTGAACTACAAGAAAAATCTCAATATTAATTCAATTGTATTACTATTTCTTTAATTTCCACAGAAGTTGTTTTGTGGAATAAATTTAACCACACACAATGATTCAGGCTGATCTATTGACTCTCATTTCCAGTCAACTTTTAATCTGCATTCTTATTACCAATAAATACAACTAATCACACCTGTCCAGAAACAAAGAATTGTTTTTCAGCTTCTCAGATCACTTTCTTTGAACTTTACCAGCAGTTACCCAAGGAAACAAACACAAAATAGATAATGTCCAAATTCCAAGGGAGGATTCATGAACATGTAACTTCCAGGCAGCTGATGATTTCCAGGTGCATATCACCAAGTGTCTCATCCTTAATTAATTAGCCAGCTGGGCTGGTTTGTCAGAAGCACTGGAACAGCACAGGCACATCTTAAAGGTGTGCTGAGTGGTTAAACTTCCAGTTCTATCTGAGGTTTGAGAAAACAAGCAAAGTGCTGCTACAGAAACACAGTTTTGTACAAGTAGAGACAAGCTGAAAATCCAGTTACAAAACTCCAATGTTTTCCATGAAAATTACAGCAGTAGTCTCGTTCAAAGTCAAATGCATGGGTTTTGGCATATCTCAGTAATCAGATCAAGGAACATATAAATTGCAAAAGAAATAGCTGAATAGTCCTCAGGGTGAAACAACACATCCCCTGGCAGACAATTCACTTTTCTTTAGAATGTGATAAACGAGAAAATTTTAGAGTATCTTCCTTATTCAGTTTGTTTGTTTTCTTTAGCTTTAAAAGTACACATCTCTACTTTTTCTTCGTTATGCAAGCTGAAGCTAGAAGGAAATTATTACCACTTGTTAGAGATGTTAAATGTTAGATATGAACCACTTGCAAAAAAGGAAAGTATTGCAAAACTCTCAAGAGAATGGTTTGATGATCCAGTGGAGCATGAGAATATGAAATATAAAGAATAGGAAGTGCAATGAAAGTATTTGGAGCAATCAGATCTATGTTCATTATTCAATAGAAGGCATGTTGTTAAGAATTATCCTGCTCTGGATAGCAGTGATTTACCCCAACCACAAGTTAGAAACAATGCTGGAGCAGTAATCCAGATGAGTTTACTTAATTGCAGTGGATGCAGCTGGGTAGAATCTGAAATCAAGAAATTCAAACAGGTAGTGTTTCATCATGTTTGCTACAACCAGAAAGCTTTGAATATGGGAAGTGGAAACTTCTCCAGATTATTTAACCCTGTAGGGATTTATTTTTCATTACTAGTTAAAAAAGCATCCAGGTATTTTGAGATAAAACCTGTGACAACTGTTTTGTTTTTATCAAAACAGAGCCTTTGACTGAGGCCTGATTGTTCTGGTGTTCCTCAGGTGTTTAGTTTCTAGTTAAGCAAATATATCTTGTTTCTTCTGGTTTTACATTAAGCTGGGCTGGAGTGGATCCCAACAGATTCTCTTTTAACTAAATTATATTTTCCTAAGGAATCATCCAGAAAGAATATAGTCTTGCTTTTGAGGCATGAAGGAACAGAGAACCTACCAGCTCTTGGTTAAGTTTTCTTACTGCTCAGATCTTTTGTTTATATGTTATTTGATTCAATTATTTTTTCTCCCAGCTTTAGTTTATAATTTCTGACTCATTATGTTTTTCTCCACTAGATGAAGGAACTATTTACTACCAGGCATTTTCTTCTCAGGAAGGTACTTACATGCTGCAATCAAATCACTCCTTTAGGAAAACCTCTTAAGGTTATACCCATGGTATAACATTTTTCTCTAGCACTTCAATTATGTTTTCAATGCTCTCCTTAAAATGTAGACACTTTGGCTAGACTCAATATTGTAGTACTGGCTCTCACTGCACTGTGTACAGAGTAAATCCCTCCTTAATCCTACTTGTTACTCTCTCTTAAATTTCTGGTGGATGGAGCATTTTTACTGTTTGGTTTTATTTTCCCTGTAAGAATGTTCTGGTAGTCCCATATCACATTGTTTTGCAGGTCTAAACCCATGTCTTTTCCTGTGTCACTACTTTCCTGGGAACAGAGCCTGATTCTATAACTGCTGCGTGTATTCAGTTTTCTAGATAGAAGCCTCTGATTTAGCTTAGTTGAACTTCTAAGTTTTTAAATTTGAAATTGTCAAAGATTTAATATTTACTGCTAGAAGGTTGCAAAAAAAATGCAAGTGGCTTCCATCTAGTACTGATCCTCACTTCCCCACAGGAGACCATCTGTAGATGTAGGCTATAGATGGGTTAGTGAAAAATAGTGTCCTATTATCCCTTTAACCTTGGAGTGAAGGCAAGGCAGAAGCAGAATTTACTTTAATCCACAGGAATTGACTCCTAACTGTCAACTGATTTCACAGCCCAAGTAATCAAAAAGAAAGAAGCAGGGAAAACAGGGAACTGTGTTTCTTCTTATTATCTCAAACACATTTTCTCATGAAGATTCTTCTCCATCACAATGCTTCTGAATTAGTGGAGGCTTCAAAATTTTATTTCAGTATCTTGCACTTTGCATGTTTTTTCTTCAAAAGCTGAATCTGTATCCCATTTTCCCTCTTCTTTCAAGGGACCAGAAATCTGGATCTGTATTTTGTACCCTGTAGCAAGGAAAGGCTGTCTGTGACAGAATAAAGTGAAATATGAATTAGATAGACAATAACTGAAGGGCATAAATTTACCTTCAGTTCTTTAGAATGAGAAAATGTATAGCTTCCATCAGTCATGAGACTCTGAAACTCAAAGGTGATTCTCAATGAAACTGGCTTGATATTGACATAATTTTGTGTGAAAATTTTAATGCTTCTGAAAAAGGTCTCAATTCACAATATAGATTTTGTAACTCCTAATGTTATAATTGGAAAAAAAACAAAAACATGTAGAAATAAAAAATGCTCTTTCGTTTTGCCAACTGCTTATCAGGGAGGAATTTTCAATATAATTTTGCTTCCAAAAGAGAGAAAATAAAACTGGTGCTTGCCTGGTAATGCCATTGCATAAAATGTGGTGTCCTGTTCTTAAGATTCATCATTCATCTTCAAGCCTTAATGGTAAGACAGAAAGTGAGAGCTAAAACCCCTTCAGTTTGGCATCCTACATGCAACTGTTGAAATTGGTGCTGGTATACTCCCCTTCAAGTCAGTTCTTGTTCTTTCCTAAATAGTATCTTCCATAGTAAACTCATCTGTTTTTATTCTAAATTATCTACCACTATAGATATAACATAGGGAATATTTTCAATGGCTGTGTGAAGATGAAAGCCTCTTATTCAATGGAGACCTATCAAATATGTTGGTACTTTGGCAAGTTAATGTAGAACTATTGAAAGACTGAATTTAGAAAATAGGGATGCAAGATTCAATTTCCTAGACTATCCTGAAAATGTTTTCTTGTTTGAAGAGTGAATTAAAGATACCTCCATAAAGTCACAAGGGATGAAAATCCAGGAGATCTTAATCTGGTTTACTGTGGAGTAGTTTGTTCAAACATTTATCTTTAGTACTGCTAGAGAAAACAGCTCTGCCATTAGGTAAAAGAGGGTTTTTTCAGTGATTTTGATTACTCTATCATGGCTTCTTACTTTAAAACAAAAGCCTGTGGGCTTGGTTTACACAGGTCAATTTCTGTTTCAGATGCAACCAATTTCAGTTGATAAAATGGCCACTGCATTTCTGGAGAGAATATATTTAACTTCTGCTGTAGTGGACATGATCAATAATCCTGAAAGTTTGGCACTGAATTCTGTGAAGACGAGCACCCAAAACTGAACCGTAAAATTTTAGTGCCCTTATTTGAAACTCTTGTCTTAAGTTTACCTGTGTCATTCTCCAACTGCAAAACAATGTACTCAGACTGTCCATGACCTACCTTACACTCAGCTTCCCCAGCTTGGCTTATTTATTATTAGAGGGAATAAGATATTTTAGTCTGAGATCCCAGGAAAATGTACTTATACCAAAACATTATTAGCTTGCCTCCTTGGGGAAATAATTTTCCTTTGAAGTTATACATATTGTTTGCTATGTGTAATGGCACATTACACATCATGTTACACATATTACATCATGCTCTACCAAAGCTGGCAAATAACTGCAGAAGAATCACATTTCTAGACATCCTCCAGGCTGAACTTCATGACATTACGCATAAATATCACAATGGAAAGGAGCTTTTTGCCCACTTAACCTTCAAATTTACTATGAGCACTTGCGTTAGTGCCTGTTCCAGTTTCTAGTCTATGTCGGCTCCACTTAATCCAATCTTGGGCTTTCCTGGACTTTCTGCATTCTTCAGAAGGTGCTCTGTGCTCTAACGACTATATAGCTAAAGCTATAGGCTTTATATAAGCTAAGGCTCCTAATTTAAACTTGCAATATATATCACAGAACCACAGGATGGGTCAGGTTGGAAGGGACCACAGTGGGTCATCTGGTCCAACCTCCAGCTCAAGCAGCATCATCCTAGAGCACATGGCACAGGATTTTATCCAGAGGGCTTGAGTAGCTCCAGTGACAGAGACTCCCCAGTCTCCACGGGCAGTCTGTTCCAGTGCTCAGACACCCATGCAATAGGCCACAAGGCAGGGCACACTGCTGGCTCACAGACAGCTTGTTGTCCACCAGAACCCCCTGGTCCTTCTTCCCAGAGCTGTTGCCCAGGTACAGCCCCCAGCCTGCACTGGTGCCTGGGGTTATTTTTCCTCAGATGCAGGACCCTGCATTGCTTTTGCTGAATTTCAGACGGTTCTTCCTTGCTCATTGCTTCTATCTGTTGAGGTCCTTCCAAAGGGCTGCACAGCACTCCAGGGTATCAGCCACTCCTCCCAGCTGTGTGCTTCCAGCAAACTGGCTTGCCTCATTCAAGTAATTCAAGAACAAGTTAAACAGTACAGGGCTCAGTACTGAGCCTTGGAGGACACTACTAGTGACAGGCCACAAACTACTCCATGCCACTGATTCAGGCCCTCATATGAGGAAATTAATCAGAGAAAATCTCAGTGTCTCCTCCACGCCCTGATGCCAAATTTTTTTAAGTCTTTAAATCCTGCCGTGGGGTTTTAAGCCGTTTTTTCAGGTTTGGGACTCAGCCCACAATCAATATATAATAATTTTTCATGTCTTTTGCTAATATGCCTTTTTGTCTTCAGAGCCTTGCAAGTCCTGAAGAGACAGATCCCTGGCTTATCCAGTAGGAGAAGTCCACCTCATGGCACCTTCAAAGTAAAACCTTAAGACCTTTACTGATTTGAATAAAGCTATTTTCAATCCTGCCATCAAGGGACACTGCAAAGCAGAAAGAATTTCTCTCAAAACACTTTGTGGAGGGAACATGTGCTGCTTGTAAAGCTGTCTCAGCCCTGGGGAAGGGGAAGCAAACAGGAACTGTGCATTGATATCAGACAGCATAAAAAATGTATGTCAGATTTCAGGCAGATTGTATTTTCTTGTCTTGTTAAATCTCTTTTCAGGGAGAGAATGGAGATTTGTGCCTGAATTGTTTGCTTTCCTCCTTGTCATTACCCATATAACAGTTTAAACTCTTCCCTTCTTAATCTGAGGTGACTTACAGAGGCTTCCTATCAAACACAGACACTATACAACACTATATTAGATTATACACTTTGTCAGAAAATTGGCACTTTATATACTAAATGATAGCCTGTGCTCTGCAACCATGCTATCATTCTTGCTCTGAGATCTTGTCAGAGCCTATAAATTAAGTGGGATTTGGCCCTGGAGTTATATGAAAGGGAGGGCTGTAGGAAACAAGAGGATGCTGCCTCAACTCACAGGACTTATTTAAAGAAAAATTCCCTTCCATCTGACCCAGGGTTATCATCTCATCACAGGCTGCCTATTTTAACCTATACATTACAGAATGAGCAGCAGCATTTGCATACCACCTCTTGCTCTTCCCTGACGACTGTATCTTGGGCATCTCCATCTACAGGAACTGCATCTCCTATTGTGATGCTATCCTATCCAAGCCAAGCACATGCTCTCCAAGTATGCACCAGATCTGAAACTACAGCCTTGACTGCAGCTCATCTCCACAAGGCAGTAGGTTACTGCTTTGAGAAGCTGAGACACCACTGCTCAGAAATAGCACCCAAGTTAATGCAGAAAAAGGAGGATACAGTAAGCCAGATCACATTCCTCCATCACATTCCCATTAACATTTTTACCCCAGGGAGGAGAACTGAGGAATCCTTGCACTGCAACCCCTTGCTAGCCACTTCTGAGGAGCTGGAGGAAGCCCTTTGACACTGTCTCTAACTAGAAAGACTCAGAAAATGGACAAAAGAATGATGCAGTGTCCTTGGGACCTTTAACTGCTTTCATTTAGCAGTGAATATATTACAGTAACTGGGATAACTCTGACTATAATTTGGTCTGGCAGCCTCCCCAGGAGAACTAAATGCTGTCTTCACACCTGCAGGTATGTTTACTTCAGGGGCAGGTAGCTGAACCATCTACAGAGTTCTTTGCTGTTCTTAAAAAAGGACACATCCAATTTCAAAGTAATTATTAGGCTTGCATGGTGCATTGGTTTCAGGCAGATAAGGTGCATACAAACCATACGAATGATCAGCCAAAACCCCAGTAGTGCTGTGCTCCTGAGCTGTTCAAGGACTGGAAGCATCAGTAGCTTTGCTGCAGAATGCAAGTGAGGCTGTATTTGTGTGCAAAATAAAGGCAAAATAAACACGAATAAGTCTGTAGGAACACACAAGTCCTTCTTCAGGTCTGAAACAGAATCAATAAGATTTTGAGTTAATGACAGATAAGTAAGATTTTATTTAAGTGTAAATGAATTTGGCTTGAGTGAAAAACACCTTGTAGACAAGAGGGGTATCAGAGCTCCCTGGTTTGGGGCCATACACCCTGGGCTCAAGCTGCGCCAGAAGCCGGCTGCCCTTCACCAAGGCAGAGCTGCTCCTCTCCTGAAAACCCCTGTCAGCGTGCATTCTCGGGGCAGAACAGAGGTGAAGATGGCACAGAGTCTTCCTACTGCGGGTCTCCTTTAGGAGCCTCCTGCCGCTGCGGGCCCGAGGGGAAAGCCGGTGCCAGCAGCACAGCAGCAGCAGCAGCAGCAGCAGCAGCAGCAGCAGCAGCAGCAGCACCAGCAGCAGCAGCAGCAGCAGCAGCACCTGCGCTGCAAACGCATAGTGACAGTGCTCTCTGCTGGCAGCTGCAATCCTCACCCAGCCCCAGCCGGCACAAGGACGGGCATGTGCCGGGCTCACTCACACTCTTCCCCGTGTCAGTACGACGTGATGAAGTCTAGGAGCGTAAGTATATAGGCAAGCACAGATATGCATTTTAAATGCATTCCTCAGCGCAGGAACAGTGCTTATTTTCAAAAACTGTGTGGAAAACGGCCTTTTCTGCTCTGTCATACTGGTACTTTTTGTTCGTTTGTTTGTTTGTTTGTTTTACATGGATGAGGATGCCTCAAGCTAAAAGAAATGCTTTCCTGGCTCTAAATTAATGCCCACATACCAGTCTCACTAGCATGAAAACTCTTGGTACAGTATAATGCAGAACAGGGACTCCCAAAATGCCTGTAATCTGCAGATCTCCAGACACTTTATACAGCCCTCTGATGAGGTTTAGAGCATCACAGGAAAGGAAATATTCATAGCTGGGGCAGCTGTAGAGAGGCCAAGAGGCTTGTAAGTTGATATATAGCAAGGAATACTGAGTTTTGTCTCTGCCTCCTACAGAAATGACAGACCAGAAGCCACAAGCCAGACTGATTTTCTTTTAACAATGTCATCAAGTACAGGTCACAAAGGCTTTATCAACACAGGTTCATGGAATGGTGATCCTGTATTGGAAGGGAAGGGATCTCTAGAGGTCATTTGGTTCAATGCTGCTGCTGCTCAGGCAGGGCCACTTAGAGCTGGTTGCCCAGGACTGCATTCTCTGATAATGCTTCAGCACCTTACCTTAGAAAAGTATCTCCTGATGTTCAGATGGAACCTCCTGTGTTTCAGTTTGTGCCCATTGCCTATTGTCCCGTCAGGCATGTTCTCCCATGTTGTAATGTACACCAATATTGCACCAATATTTCATGGCACACAAGCTTTTACATCCAAAGCCATTGGCACTGGCCATTTGGATGCTTTAACCTAACACCCTATTGCTGTGTGCAGAAGCACTTGACTAACAGCCTATTAAGAGGGAGTACTTATCCTTCACAAGGGGGTTAATATGTTTTGTTTATATGGGGGGCAGGCAAACAAGATGACTTTTCAACAACTTAGTGAGCTGTTGCTGTGAAAGCTTTTTTTGCCAGTGGGATGGTTTCTAATACATTAATAATCATAGCTATGTATTTTCAGCTCAGTTTGCTCTGGCATCTCTGCCAGGGCTTTGCTGGCAGACCTGAGCTTGCACTGACTATGTACTGAATCAAGCAAAGGCAAGTGGGGCCAGAAGCAGATATATATGCACATATATATGCTCAACACAAGCTCAGCAAACAGAGTACTGCCAAAGGAATGTGATGACACGGTATTGCTGGTTTGGAAGGCAGGCAGGCAGCACCTGTCACAAGACTTCTGTCTATACAGAATATAGAATTAGACATTTTAAAAGTAAAAAAAAAAAAAAAAAAAAAAATCTGCTAGAATACAACCAACTAACAATTCTTGAATTCAGTCATGCACAGTTTACACCAGAGGATCTCAGCTGAAGCCACAAGACAAGCAATAGGCATCATTTGAATTCACAAGTCTGTAACTCAGTGCGGACCTTACTCTCACCTATGAGGATGAGACTGAAACAAGGTGGCTGGAGAGCTAAATAATAATAATAATAATAATAATAATAATAATAATAATAATAATAATCTAAATATAGAGAGTCAGTTCAGACTTAAGCTACCACATGGCACCTGAATCCCACTGGCTGCTCAGGTACAGGCTCATAGCTCAAAGCAAATGAAGAGACCTCAACTTACCTCACAGTCAAAAAGACTGACGTTAAATCAAAACTTTTTGTGCTTCTTGTAGGCTAAAAGCGTACCTAACCCTAACCTTAGCACACACATGATGTTTTTTCTCACCAGGTCAGTAATATTCCCACTGAACTCCCTGAAGTGGATCTAATTAATCCAGGCAAGCTGTTTTACATTAGCTGGATGTCCTTTTTCACTCTCCACAAAATACACATTCTTCAAGCATTTGTGCAGTTTGCTCTGAATACACAATATTAAAAATTAAACATTTCACACTGATTTATTTTAAATAAGTCATAATATATATAATCCACAGCCAGTGCATAAACAATCAGAGAAAAGGAGAACAGAAGAAAATTATGTTAAAAGCTATCTATCAGAAACTCTTTACTTGTTTTTACATTGATTTCTCCAGAATCAACCTGGTAGAGCTGGGACAAGGACCTTGATACCCAGAAGTAGATATCAACAACACTTCATGCTGTAAGATTCACAGCAGGTTTTACTGTTGCTATGGTTGTTCAAATCTTTGTTTCAACAGGAGAGAAATAAATTCTCCAGGTCTCTGCAACACAATAACACAACTGTCTCACTGTCAGGCTCTCCACATGGGGGTGGGCTTCAACAGCATCATCCTAAATCTAAACATCAAATAGAGGTTATTGAAATATTTAAGAGAAATTAAAAACAACAATTACTTAATATAGAAGATGCAGAAGGTGTAAGAAGAAAGGAGGGAGGAGGGAGGAGGGAAAGACCTGATGAGTTCCTTGCAGCTCAGCTTATTCTGTATCAAGGAAGGCTTCAAATCAAAGTGTTCTCTAGTGACAGAGAACTTTTTCAGGTTCTTCACTTCAGCATGCCATGTTCAGAGGGCTGTGTTGTGCAGTGTTTTCACCCCCATGATTTAGGCTCAACTCCCAAACCAGGGATATATTTAATGGTGTCATCCAGACTCCAAAATACCCCACCACTGTGTAGGGTCATACTCTCTGCTTTCCTGTTCCTATTCAGCAATTTTCTGCTTATTCATCTGAGGTCACATTCATTTTCAGCAACAGCATCACACTGAGAGCTCTTGGTCAGTCAATTATCTATCCTGACTTTCAAGTCCTTTCAGGGTCACTGTTTCTCTGGAAGCAAGCTCTGCATGTGCAGCCCACTGTCCTTGTTCCTAAACACACAGCCTTGCACTTGTGCTGGTTAAATAAGACCCACTTTCCAAATTAACTAGACTGATCTGTCAAACTGATCCAACTTTACCACTGTTTACTCCTACTAATGCTGCATCCTCTGCCAATTTTACAGGCACCAATTTCCTCACTTCTAAACCATTAATAAAACCTCTGAATTGTATTAGACTGATTCCCATGGAACCCTGCTGGAAATACCCTCTGTGGATGATGATTCCTCATTTACAATTCCTTTTTTGAGATCCATCAGACAATTATAATCTATTTATTATGTGCTACATTAATTTTGCATAGTTCTAATTTTTTAATTGGAACGTCATGTGGTATGAAGTGAAATGCTTTTGAGAAGTGCAGGTAGATGTCAACACAGTTCCTCTTATCAGCCTATCTTTTCAAAAAACAAAGCTGTGTTTGCCTAAGCAGATCTGTTCTCCATGAAGTGAGATGAGCAACAGTTGCTGCATAAGACTCTGGATTGAAACAATTCTGGATTCTTAATGAGCAATGAGGAACTGTAGAAGCACAATTCTAAATGGGAAACAGACCAGTTGCATTTTCTTACTGGCAGGCCCAAAGGTTTTCAAATCACAGTTGACTGCATTTTTCTGTAACGCATACAACGTTGAAACCCAAAGTGTACGCGGATAAAGGACTCACTTGGGATCTCTCAGCACTTCAAGCCACAAACACCTACTCTGCAGTAGGAGATGAGATGGACTGAACAGAACATTTTCTTACTCCCTCCTTGTTCTGTTTAACTAGTTCCTGTCTTTCACCTCTAAGGAGACCTTGTGGAAGAGTCTATCTCAGCTGTTATCTCTGTGTAGAAAACATGTCCTATAAGGAAAAGAAAGTATCTTGTCTTGATGACATTTGATGAGAAATCTGAAAGATAGTTTCAGCTCAGAGCTTTAATTGACAGGGAAGAGAAAAATATAATGTAGGGTTCATGGGTAGAGATAAGGGCAGGGAGAGATCACTCACCAAATACTGTCATGGGCAAATTAGCCTAGAATTTGGGATATTAATTGAATTTATTACTAACAAAACCAGAGCAGGATAATGGGAAGTAAAATAAACTTAAAAACACCTTTTCCACACCCTTCCTTCCTTCCCAGCTCTACCTATCCACTCAGTGGCACAAGGAGACAGGGAATAGGGGTTGTGGTCAATTCATCACATGTTGTTTCTGCTGCTGCTGCTCAAGGAAAGGAGTCCTTCTCTCCTCCACCATGGGGCTCCTCCCATTGGAAACATTTCTCCATTAACTTCTCCAACCTGAGTCCATCTCACAGGCATGTGAGAACTCCATGAACTGCTGCAACATGGTTCACTCTTCCATGTAGTGCAGTCCTCCAAGGACAAGCTGGGCTATCAGAAAACCTGCTCCAGCATGGGCCCCCTTCTCTATGGGTCTGCAGGTCCCTGTTAGAAGCCAGCACAGGCCCCCCATGGGTTCACAGCCTCCTCTCAGGCATCCACTCCTCTGGCATGAGTCTCCCTCATGAGCTGTAGGTGCATCTCTGTATCTCCACCATCCTTCACGAGCTGCAGGGGCACAGCAGCTTCACCATGGCCTCCACCACAGACTGCAGAGGAATCCCAGCTCAGGTGCCTGGAGCACCTCCTCACCCTCCTTCTGCACTGACCTTGGTGTCTGCAGAGGTGTTCCTCTCACATATTCTCACTCTGTCCTTCTCTGGACACAATTACAACCATGCAATCGCTTCTTTTTTTCTTCTCTTCTTCCTAAATATTTTAACACACAGGCATTATCACCATTTCTCATCAGCCCAGTCTTGTCCAGCAGCACATCTGTCTTGGAATCAGCTGGCATTGGCTCTGTTGGACATGGAGGAAGCTTCAACAGTTTCTCACAGAAGCCATCCCTGTAGCTCATGTGCTACCAAAATCTGGCCACCCAAATCCAAAACAGTCTTGGACATGCTTAGTTTGGTGTTGGCTGCCTACAGAGAAAAGTAAAACACAACTGAGTAGAAATGGGGAATAAAACAGATTAATCATAACATTTATAATGTTATAAAATATTATAAGCAAACTTGAGACCATCCCCCAGCTAATCCTTCAGTACCTGATTATGATTTCAGATGTCCTGAAGCCCTTTAGATAATCATGTTTTTCTATTGTATAGACATTAAGCAATTATCACTATAGGTGCTTGGTTAAAAAAGAAAAATATTGAAGTAGATAAATAAGGCCTAGGATAACAAAATATATCATCCACCCATTATCCCTTCAATGTATTCATCCTGCTGGCATGGTTCAGAGTTCATTTACATGATAGATGCTTGTACTGCAGCCTAAAGCAAGGCTGGTCTTCATGTCATTTCCTGTCAGGAGCTGCTGGACCTCAATTATTTATTTGAGATAAATGATGCAATAAAAACACATTTTGCAGTCCAAAAGCCACCTTCATCAACTGTAGAATGCCCAGCTTACTGTTTCATTCCCACCCCCCCACAAGGCACTTGCCACAGTAAAATAAATTATTTTGGTACCTAAGCAACACAACATCCACTCATTTTGCTCCTTGTAAACAGCCTAGCTGCTTCAGCCACCACAGCTGCTTTCTTGCTCCCTCCAAACCATCCTAGCAAAAGGTAACATGAGAAAGAAGAGATGGGTAACCTGTAAAGCCTGTGGCCAATGCACCAGCTAAAACTGGTTAGGCCTTCTTGAACTGGCCCATGTTACACTCATTTCTCTGCTCTGCTGACTGGGGAATAATCTAAGGAGGAGTGAGGAAATGGGCTAGAAAAATTTCATAATAGTGAAAACTTATTTACCTGATTACTTTATCCAGCCCGCTGATGATGTGAACAAGGGCTCACAGGGCTATCTAAATTCAGAAAGAAATTAAAATCACCAGAAATCAGTTAGTTCTGTCACAGAGCAGTACTCAGCGAGATCAAAAGCTGTATAACAACAAATTAAATTCAAGTCTATCTCCTCTGTGTGCAGTTTCTCAGTTTATGTATATAGGAAACACAAAGGAAAATACCCCATGGGGTGTGGCAAAGATTAATCTATTAATGCGTTGTATTTGAAAACCTAAAGTGCTATTAAGTGCTAGACTGATTATTTTAATCAACACTGTTTTCACACCATCTGCAGTTCTGTGGCTACAAATGTAACTGTGAAATTATATTCCAGGTATACAGGATCTCTCTCCACCTCTCAATTCATATTTCATCATTAGAACAGCATCCAAACACTTAAGATGAAATCTGATTCAACTGCAGGATGAAACATGAAAGAAAATGCAGTACTATCACATTTATTCTTCTGAAGGGTCCAGACAGGTATTGTCAGGTAGTCAATTAAACATGAAACAGTTTTGATGTACATAGTCTTGACATTCTTGTGTAGGAGCCACAAAGAGGGGGGTGAAAAATGCAGGCTTTTTAATTTTCATTTTCCTCAGTGATATGGTAACTGGAAAAAACAAAGTTTAGACAGACGACTTTCAGCTCTGAAACAACAGAAAGTAACATATTTTATATTCTCTATTTACAGCTTAACACTTTAAAAATAAAGAGGATGAAATGTTTTATTAATTACACATACTAAATATCTTTTGTAACCTTAAGAGAAAAGAAGGCAATAAATAAATCAAAAGAGAGAGGGTTTAACAAGAAATCTGACAGTGCTTGCTAAAGAAACAGTGAAGTGCTAAAGAATTGCATCCTGAATTTCATCTGGTGTTGCTCTGCACTGATAAAGAGCTTTGGATCATGTTCCTGTATGTTACAGCTGTGGTAAAGATTAGCTCTTAACCTTGGCACTAGAGGATTATGCTATTCTTTATAAAGCAATCTAGAGATGAGAATCCAATGCCCACACCCTTTTTTTTTTTTTTTGTTTTTTTTTGGTTACTTAATACTGTGGACTCCAATATCAGCTTCATCCCTGACTCAAAATGACACCTGCCATGGACAGAATGGCACCTGCACCAACTATTTTCATACAGTTCAGTCTGCAAAGCCAGTAGAGCTACAGGGAAGAGGACAAATTAACAAACTATTATGAAATCTGCATTTACAGAGAGAGTAAAGCTCTTACAGGGGGTACAAAAACCATAGCTACCCCATGTCAGTGTGAGCAAATTATGGGAGTCAGGGTGCCAAAGAGACCCCTTCCCCTCCCCTTCCTTCCACTCCCTTCTCTCTTTTCTTCTGCAGTAAGATGTATTCAAAGTTTCCACAGTTTGAGTCCTTTTTCTCCATGGACAAATTTATCAAAAGGCTGGAGATTTCTAGACAAAAAGGTTAATCTGTTCCTGAATTTACATCTGCAAATCTTCACTGGAAGCAATCTGTGTAACCTCCATGAATTAAACGTACTACACTCAAAAGCCTTTGGCACCACTTGGGGATTAATAACCAACGGGAGGGATGATGGCCTGGAGAAAGTTGAGCCATCATTAAACCCATGTTCTAATGCTAGAGTTATCACCATTATAGGCCTTTTAAAAGCACAGAAGAAAATAAGTATTACAGAGCAAGTAATTTCTTGTATCGAGCCAATACCCCTCCTAAGGGTTTCTGCAGTTTTGAAAAGTGATGTTTTTACTCTTGACACATTTTTCCAAAGGTCTTTAGGAACCTGGACTACTTTATACTTGGCATGTCTTCCAGAAATGCTGGAGGAAGGACCCCAGAAATGAGCCAGCACTTGTTTTGGTTGAGATGGACCACTTTAGGTTATTGCCAATAGGTAATGGTTGGAAAAGCACCACTTTTAAACCCACTTTCTCATATCCAAATTCATTATCAGTCTAGAAAGTCTGTTTCTTGTTTGGGATGATTTCTGGGAACACCTGTGGGTCTGTATAAAATTTAGTGACGTTATAAATGCTGAAAGGCCAAGGTTTTATAAATTGCCCAATCTTGGCTATATGGACAAGGGCTGGATAACCAAATGGAAAATATTTAGTGATGTTAAATTGCAAAAGAGATGATCAAAATGTTACATCATTCTTTTGTTGGTATAAACATGAAATAATTATGGCATTTTTAGACCAACACAAATGAGAAAAAATTAATTTCACATATATTCAGGCTATTAACTTGAAACTCTTTATGGGACCATTTTTATCTGTCACCATTCCACACTCTTGCATGTTGCAGTAAGTATTAGGGAGCAACAAAAAGTGTGAGCACAGAGTCTGGGGAAGCACAGTAGAAGTCAATGGTACATAAACAGAACTCCTGCTATGACGGGTTTTCTTCCTGAAACAACACTTTGGCTTTAAAATGAAGCAATCCACTCCTAAACAAGTACCTTACAATGCTGTGTTCCCTGTTACTCACTCTTCAAACCATTACTACAGCCGCTGCCTTTGCTGCTCCATTGTAACCTTTTTAAACCCATATCTGAACAAACCCATGATTACATGAGAGGATTCCAATGGTGCTTCCATAGCATTGAATCACAGTCAAGAAATTTGGCCTTATATGCCATAAAACAAGTAAGGCAATTATATCAATTTAAAATTATAATTAAAAAAAAGATTAAAAAAAATAAAAATCAGTATCTGTATATCAGTCCAAAATGTTGAGCCTCCATAAATACAACCTTTTCCTCAAACTCCTTTTTGTCCTTTTGTTACGTTACACATAGTCTCCCCATCAGAGAAGTCAAAAGGAAATGTGCCTCATTTCTGGGTAATATGGCAAGACCCACAACAAAACAAGAATTAATATATGCTTCTCTCTTTTGAACAGTTAAAGCCATATCAGAATGAGAATGCCTTACCTAGGGACAGCCTTGTTATCCATGGTTAAATCAACCTAATCAAATAATTGAAGAAGATAACTTAGATGTGTTAACTTTGATGTGGGAGAGAAAACATTTGACATGCAGCCTCATCTGCTTTTGGGTCTTCTGGCAGTCACAGTTATTAGAAGTATCTCAGCTGTTGGATGCTACAAATTTCCACACCACCACTCACATAAGGAATAAAAAACTTGGTTCAATTCAGAATTGAGCCAATTCTAAAGCTTCCACTAGCATTTTCCCACCACTTCCTCACCTATATATAGACCCACTTCTTTTATCAGACAAGAGCAGAAAAAGATATTACTAAACAGTTTGTGAGCTTTTCACACCTTTTTTGTTTTGTTTTGTTTTTAAATATTGTAAGGCTTGAAACATGTAGGGATAGGAGATGAATCATCTGGAATTTATTCTGCCTGGAACAAGAACAGAACAGTTTCTACAGGAATCAAAGTAGAAGATTCATCTGACAAATGAAGTCAAGCTAAAGCACAATTTAAGTTTCTAGAGGAAATCTACAAGTTTGCAATATTTCGCTTTTTTTTATAGGCCCTTCATTGGACATGCTAGCTGGCATATTCTTCTATATTATTAATCTGTTTCAGCCCTCTTCACTTTGCTATACAGACATGAAGAATAATGGGTACCTTATTAATCAGCCTCAGTCCAGTAACCCAGTAAGGCAGAAATTTCACTGACTAGATTTAATGTGTTGGCTGGAGAAAAAAATCAGCCGTAAAAAATAAGCAAAACTGAAAATCCTCTGATGTATCACTCCTTCCAGTACAGGCAACTAAGTATTCTTAATCATTACTAATTATTATAAACATTTCAGCCTTGGTTTCTTTCAACATAAGAAGTCCTGTAAATCTTCTGGCTTTTGAAAACAATAGTGATTTCACATTCATTCAAGGTATGTTTATGTTAACAAATGTTTATGTTATGATGTTAAGCTTATGATCAGCAGAAATTCTGTACCAGTGACACAAAATAAAGGAAAGGAAAAATCAAGGCTTGGGAAGTTCTAGCTGGCAGATGAACCTCAAAGGGCTGCACTAGCAAAGTGACAGATTTAGCCCATTCCTACCTGTTTACTTTGCTGATGTCAGCTGCTTAAGGAAATCACTGCAGATGCCTGTGGGAAAATAAAAACTGTTCAAAACAGCCAATTTCTGAAAAGCAGTCACTGCAATCACAATAGTCACAGAAATCATTAGAAAATTTTATTTCTCAAAAAATCACCTTCTACATATTTGTTTCTTCATCTTGGATTAGGCAAGGTTGTTGTGACATGACATGGAAGCTTAAAATATCTGCTGCTGGACTTGGCAAGTTACTGAAAATGAAACATTTAAATAAATAGCTTTTACAAATGTAAGGTATTACAGCAAGATCATTCAATGCAGCTAGAATCTGGTGCAGATTCTTCAAAGTTACCAGGAAGATAACACGATAGTAGAAATGATGCAATAATATTTTCCCAGCAGGATTCCAAAGATCAAATTTATCTATTTCCAGATCCATAGTGGCACCAGCTGGAGAAGACAATTATCCTTGATGATATAATGTACTTGTTTGTGTCTCTCTGCCAGGGACCAAACAGAGTTCACTTACAACCCTGTGAAGTGGTTAAGCATCATCTGCCCCAACTTCTAGAGAGGAAAAATAAGGCACAGAGTTGGGATAGTGAGAGAAACAGGTATAATGAATGGTATAAGAAGTCAGTAGCTAAACTGGGAGAAGAACCAAGCACTTTCTACTCCTAATTTGGCCTTTGTCACCTAATAAAATATGAAAATATTGCTGGTAGGAGACAAGTGAAACCAGATAAATACTATATAATTACTTCATGCTCTATGTCTCCAAGTTCCATTCTCTAAACCCCCTATTGTCATCTCCCCCATGTCTGTTTCTCTGTAGTCAGAATCTGAATAAAGATCTAAGTCTATTTAGCATTCTTCCCATTTCTAATTTTTTATTGAAAAGATTAGCTAGTTGACATCATTGCAACTTCTTTCAATGCAAACTTCTGTCATAACAGAAGAACAATAAAATCATTACATGATAAGAAAAAAAAATCACTGACAAACTGGGAGCCTTTCCATTTTTCTATGTCCCTCATGTTCACATTCCCATTTTCTATTTTTTTCTTTCCCTGTTGAATGTCTGCAAAGAATCTCATTTATTTCTATTTTCAACATATTACTTATTCCAGTCCAGTCACCTCCCTTTCCAACCTTTTTTTCATGTGTTTATTATTCTTTTACATGAAATCACATTCTCTGAAAGTCTGTTCCCAAGTTGCTCATTTTCAGGTGATTTTTATCATGCTTCCTGCCAGTAACAGAAAATTGTCTTCCTTATGTTATGTACTAGAGTATGCACTTCATAATTTAAGTTAGTTCATGCACAGGTCACCTCAAAATTCCCATTGTTTCAATTGGAAGAGAGTCTAGAGCTGTCACACCTCTTCCATATTACTCATATCTTTGTGATTTGCTGTCATTTTCAAACCCTCTTATTTTAAATTCCCTGCAGAAGCAATTTCTTCCTGCTGTAGCTGCACAATCTTATACCATCCTGTACTAAGTAACATTGATAACACTGTTCAGCTGGGGAAAAATTTGAGATTTCCTGTCTGGAGGAAAAGCTCTCTAAGAAACACAGTCAAATTCACCTGACTGAAAAGAACTTATATATAAGTCATCTAAATCATACATCACAGAAACAAAAGAAAGCAGAGTTCTTCTTTACTATGTCACAGGTCAGACTGAACAGTTACCTTGTTTCTTTCTAGTCCTTGAGAAATTCAAAGTGAACACCATGTGTCATAGGAAAAAACCAAAGAAACAGAAGATGTGCGGGCTAACTATAGGATCATTCTATTCAGGCATGAAAATGTTTCTATTTTATTTCCCTTTTGGTTCAGTAATTCTGAAAGTCTTTTCTACCTGAAGACCCTATGGAGACTTCCAGGAACAGAATTCCTGATGAACATACATCACAGAGAGCATTACCAGCAGTGAGAACATAAGCAAAACCAAAAGATATGAAAGCATCCATAAGAAAGTGTCAATTGATCTATGACTTTAAACTTCAAAACATACAAACTATCTTTGTATTCTGGTCAAGTGAAACTTTCCCTTTTATAGCTCTTCCTTCCTGAAGCAACCTATTGATAGGGCAGCAAGGCAGGTTATCAGTGCAGCATTCCCCCGAAGAATAAAGGCAAGTGTTAACTACATTCTCAGACTCTATAGCATCTCAAACCTTACTACAGGAGAACTAGCAAAAGTGGCTGAACTGCTCTAGTCTGTGTCTTACTGCCAAGTTTGGATGCCTCTGCAAATACAATAAAAACTGGTCTTATTGACCATCTGGAATTAATGGAGAAGTATTGTGGAAATTCTGCAGAGCAATAAAAGATAATTCATTTCTAGAAGAATCTTGTCCAACAGCATAAGCATTTCTCAGTAATCATTCAGATTCATATATAAGGAAGGCACATACATGTAATAGACAAAATCAAGCAGAGTATAGTCCAAAGCTGGGCAAAAGGAAGTTGAAATACATTCCTTTAGGAAGGGAATGGAGCAAGAGTATTTAACATATTCAAACTGTAGCATCCTTTTGATTAGTTTATAGAGACTTGTCATTTACTGACACAAGGTAGAGCTGCCAAGGCAGCACTATTCTTTATATCAAGTTGTCATTCATGTCCCTCACATTTGAATGCAAAATGGAAATCACAGAATCAAAAAATCACAAAATGGTTTGGTTGGAAGGGACTTTAAACATCATCTACTTTCAACTCCCCTGCTATAGGAGCAGGCTGCTTAAAGCCCCATCCAACTTGGCCTTGAACACTTCCAGAGACAGGGTCCACAGCTCCTGGGGCAATCTGTTCCAGTGCCTCAGCACCCCCACAGTAAACAGTGTCTTCCTAGTATTTAATCTAAACCTACCCTCCTTCAGCTTAAACCCCTTCCCCTTGTCTTGTCACTTCATGTGAAACCTTGTAAAAGGTTTCTCTCCATTTTTCTTGCAGTCTCCCTACAGGTACTGGAAGGCCTAATTAGGTTCCCCAGTTGTTAGGATGAACAATTCCAATTCTCTCAGACTTTTTTTCATAGGAGAGGTGCTTCATCCCTCTAACCATCTTGGTGGCCCTTCTCTGGACTTGCTCTAACAAGTCAATGTCTTTCCTGTGCTGGGGACTCCAGAGCTTGGTGCAGCACTCTAGAGATGAGACAGCTTTAATACCTGCTGGTTTTTCTGTATTTGCACTACCACTCAGGTGAGTCATGCTGTATAAAATACAGAATAGAAAAAATAATCAATTAGAATGAGTATGAAGAGTATGAAGGGTTTTTTTCTATTTCTTTGCTTTAATTTCTAACATTTATTTTAATAGAGCTGTAAAAAATGCTGCAAGGGGACTATGAGGTACACAAAATGTGTTATTGCTTATATACAGTAAATAATGTCTGGAATTTATCTCCACTAGGTAGAAAACAATAACTCATGATAACTCATGATAACTCATAATTTCAAAAGAAAATTGTCATATTAAATTTGAGCTATTTTATATATTCTCTAATATATCACAAGCAGGAAAAAGAGATCACAAGTAGAAACCTTCTATAAGTGAAGGTTAATTCTCTCAAACCTGACTAATAAAAACATGTTTAAATTAGAGGGAGATAATTACTAATCTTAGGAGACCCTAGAAAGTGAAAGAAAGGACCAATTATTGCTTCCTTACCTAAAAGCTATAAAACTTTCCTTTTGTGCCTTTATAATTTTTGTGTTGAAGACTATGTGAAGCACAATGAACAAAAACAGCTATAGAATAACTTCCTTATTAAATGAATTTTATGAGGAAAGTTTGTCAGCTGAATCATTAGAATCAAGTGGGGCAATTGTGCAAAACTTCAAACCTGACCTTTATACTTTACACAAATTGTCCTTTTTCCATCATTTCTCTAATGAATTAAAGTGTGGGCTGGCATACAAATACTAATTATCAGAGAAAACAGTGAGGTTCTGGAACAATATTAAATACAGAAGTACCATAAAACCAAAAAAAACCTACTTTAAAGAAGCAGGTGATAAACACTCAAGATGGCAGTGGCCAGCAGTAGGTACCCTCCATACACAATATTTCTTTCAGTTTCATATTCTCATTTGTTCACATCTAGCATTATCTACCAGACATCAGATATTTTTCAACCTGGCATAGAGCTCTGAATAGAATATGGTTCCCACTTAACAAGGAGCACTACATTAAAATAAATCCTGTGCAGCATACTAGCGTTTATAGCTGTTGATTTCTTTAATAAATGCTTTTCACTTAAGAAGATTATGATTCCGCTCCACAGAACAGTCCAAAATGTAATAATAAACAATAAATATGTCCACAGACCACCTACAGTTCTCTGTGGTGTACTCTGCATTTTTTTCTTATTTATTTCCTATAGCTAATGAAAATTCCAAACATCCCACACAAAATATTTTCCAGAAATCAGATGAGAGAAGATTAGTTCCAAGCAATTTTAACCATTCTAGAAACTTTTTCCAGATTTTTTGTGCCATGCACTTAGACCCTTACTGAGGGAAAAATTCTGAAGAATTTATCAGAAATCTACCTTACTACATAAGGATCTCAGCTCCTGATTCTGACAGATTGCAAAATATTTTGTCCTTTCATTTTATAACGATCTTCTGAACTTTGATGCTGCATTCATATGACAGCTTCTTATTTAGGTGTTGAACTGGGAACTCAGTGTCTATGAAACATTCTTCAACTATCATAGGCGAAGGATGTAAATTTTAGAAGTTAATTTGATTTAACAGATTGATATGACTTTCATTCAAGAGGCACCTGTCTTTGATCAATATAAATTACATTAATGTCTTAAAATATTTTGTTCTTCATCTTGTGTTTATTTAAGACAGTAATGAGATGATTCTAAATTGACTTTGACATTCTGCTAGAAGTCAGAAAGCCTAGAAATAAGACAAGGCATAAGCTATTAAGTGAACTAGTTGGTCAGACACAGACCAGTCACAGAATTGGACATGGTGAGCCTTGTGGGTCTCTTCCAACTCAGCATATTCTATAATTCTAATCTCTTTCTAATACATTTTTTTAAAAACTCAGAATTTCTTCTTTTCAAGAATGTGGAATAAGTAGCAGTTATATCAAGAAGAGATGCAGCCATATCTACAATCTTCTTCTATACTAATTATGTCAACTTCTAGGTTTTATTACCTGCTTAGCTTGCATGATAGCTACAAAATCACATGGATGAATGGTCTTTGAGCTCTCGAACCTTTAAGTTCTGGGGCCTTTAAACTCTGGACCCTTTTTTCCCAAACCACAGAACTAACAGTTTTCCTTAACATAATGTCTGTTGATTATCTGGTCACTCCATCAAAGCAAAAAAATTCCACACTGTCACTCACTGGTATTTTATTAAGTATTACAACTTGAAAACTGGATTAATGGATCAAATTCACTGATTCCTTCATTTCTGGAAATTAAATCTTTGAATGAAAGGAATAACATCTTTACAAATACTGTATTTTTTTAGTGTTTTATCACTTACAATAGTGAGACATTTTGAGGAAGCTGTTTCCACTGCCTTGCTCAACGATACAGTCCACCAGCACCTGACTCTAAAATCTCAAACTTGAAGAGAGTTGGAGAAATGTCTGAAATGTTCATCATTCCAGTCTGGCTTTCATGCAGATATGAAAAGCAAAAGAGGAAATGGGAAGAAATAAGTGATAAGTTTGGAGTAACCTAGAAATTTAGGGAAATCTAGAAATTTAGATAACTGTGAGATTTATTATTAAATGAAGCAGTTTTTCAAGTCACATGAATAAAAGTAAAGCACTGAAGGAAGATACACCATATTGGAAACAATTAGATAGGAATCATCATCACATATATATACTAAAATCCTTTGATGAAGGTGCATTTCAGACACTGGAAACAGAAGGGTTTTTGAGTGATTGTTTACATATGTAAGCTATGGACTGCAATACTGTAGGCCTGAATGCCACAAGGACACATTTCCCACTGGGGATCAGAAGAGACCAGTTAGATCTGCCTTGGTTCCTGTTTTACCTTCGTGCATTCAAAATGAGTAGTGAGCAGCGCCAGTACACAATTCTGCTGGGCTCCTGCTAACCCACACACAGAACAAGAGGGGCAGCCTGATTTAGTGCATTGTCCTGCTAGCAGCAGAAAGGACTGAACACAAAGCAGGCAGGCCAGCAGCAGAGGGATGCCAGGGAGGAGGCTGTGAGCCCACGGGAGGTCTGTGTTGGAGCACACACCCCTGGCAGGGCACTACAGACCTGTGGAGAGACGAGCCCATGCCGCAGCAGGTTTCCTGGTAGGACTTGTGACCCTGTGGGGGACCCACAGTGAAGCAGCCTGAAGGACTGCACCCTGGGAAAGGCTGACCCACTTTGCAGCAGTTCATGGAGAACTGTCTCCCATGAGAGGAACCCTACCTGGAGTAAAGGACTCCTCTCCCTGATCAGCAGCAGAAATAACAGGTGATGAACTGACCATAACCCCCATTCCCTGTCTTCCTGTGTTACTGCAGGGAAAAACAGTAGAGCTCAAAAGGAGGGAGGTGTATTTAACATTTATTTTACTTCTCATTATGCTGCTTAATAATTAATAAATTAAATTAATATCCCAAATTTCAATTTTTTCTGCACATGTCAGTATTTGGTAAGTGATTTCTCCCAGACAACTCGCAATCCTTTTGCTATATTTACTCTCTCTGGTCCAATGGGATCTCCACCATCCCTTTGGAGGGTGCCTGGTATCCAACCAGGATCAACCCACTATGATACCCCAGGTTCCTAAGGCTGGAGATTTTTCACAGTGTATCATAATATTAAATTTCAAAAAGAAAAATAACTATAGTTATTTTTTTAAATATTAAAAAATATTTATTTAAAGTGGAGTTATTTAAAGTGGAGTTGATTTTTTTTCCTTACCCCTAGAATGTGGAAAACACTCTCCATTAAATAAGCAGTTCAGTCATATTCAATTTTCCTGTTGAAGAACTTATTAAAAAAAAAAAAAAGCTGTTTTACTATCATCTATCATCTACTATCTTGTGTCCTAAGTCAAGTCTATGAGCAACAAGGAAATAACAGGCTTTGTCTGGAAGGGTGATGATATCATAATTAATGGAATTTTTTACAATTTTGATCCCAATTTTCTGAACAGCAGATGCTGTAGTCTTTCACATGGGCAGCCACAGCTAAATCAATTTCTTTAAAATACAGAGGAACTGCTGAGCAACATGCACAGCTTGTGATGGTCTATTTCTAAATATTGGTTCATTCTTAACTTTTGAAGCTTTGTGCAAGAGACAAAAAAAAGCTTTTTCAAAACTTCTTGAGTCAACTGATTTGTGTTGGGAAAAACCTTGCAAATATCATCTCAGTTCTTCCTCAATGTGCTGTATAATTGCAGTCTGTTCTCCTCCCCCTGCAAGGAATATAATCAGTGTCTGAATATTTTCTTGTGCTTTTATTAGTATTATTAAACAAAATAATCCTCAGAGCTCATATTCCAAAACTTATTTAAGAACATTAAATGGTACTTGTGTCCATTAAGGACTGATCTGGGTGATATTATGGTACTTATATTTGTTATCACTCTATGAAAATTATTATAGCAATAAACCCACATAGTTCTCCAAGTGATTCCATTTAATCTCAGCAAAAACAAATAACTTGTCATGCAGAGTACTTTACATTATTAATCCACTGCCAATAGATAGCCAGAAAATTCATAGCTGTCGTTCCTCATTTACTCCTTCATGCAGACTGATCCAAACACTCTGCTTGGAAAACTGGCACTGAGTGAGCCCCAGCAGGCCTGGAGGATCACCATGAAGGCAGTCAGGTGCTTAGAGCATTTGAGAGCATTATCCTAAAAAGATGTTCATAACTACAGTAAGAACGGGGATGACAGTTCAATGATTGGGAGTAAAGAGTGCCATGAATAAACAATAAGGTGGTACAACAATTTCACAGATATCATTATTCTCATTTTATAGGCAGACAAAGTGAAGCATGGCTTCTTACATTTTTGGTCTTCTATTTTGTAGCAAGTCTGAACTACAATAGGAGCTTTCTACACTCAAAAATGGAATTTTTTGATTGTCACACAATGACATTGTGTGTCCAGCACAGTGATATGTGGATTTGAATACCATGACATTATTAAAAATAAGTTTTGTTATTATTATATTCTTCCATGCCCAAAGATACTTAGTTTTTATTAATCCGTATGCCTGAATTGTTCTATGCCATACCACTGAGAATTTGGGAGTCATTGCCTGGTGTTGTATTGATCACTCATCTGATAAATGCATCTATAACACTGGCAAGAATTGTGTCATATAAATAGAATTAAAGCTTGTTGTATTATTACTATCTACATTTAATTCAGGATGGTGTTTTTACATCAGTGTGCTTGGAAGAAAATGTCTTTAAAAGACACCTCACCTATTACATTATGAAATAAGTTTTAAAGAAAGCACTTGTGTCATTTCTGATCCAAAGCCTATGGGCAGCTACAGCCTGATTTTAGCTGAAAAATATATTTGAACTGTACAGTTTTGCACAGCTTTACATTTGAGATAATAAAACACGCCTTTTGCAGAACGTGAAAGTGTGACTTTCATTTTGCATCTCATTATATGGAAGAGTAGAGCAAGATGCTCTCCAAAAGCTGTCCCTAAGAAGGTTCTGAAGAAAGTGAGTTTTTGGCAAGAGGGAATTGCTTTAAGGTCATGTGTCACCGCACCAGCAGAGACAACGTGGGAGCATTAAGACTTCCTCCCCAGGACCTCATTCTAACCAGTGGACCATAGTCCCAAATTTCTGCAAGTCAGTTGCTCCTTGACCATCATGAAGACTTTCATCCTTTTATGGACTGCTATCTCATTCCTACACTAATAAGAATGGTTAGAGTAGAGTCAGTAATCAGAATTTATGACTTGTGTACCCTATTTTACCACTTTTCTAAGGACTCATTAAATCTCTTTTATGTGTATTTTCCCCTGCCTCATACTTTCATTAGCTGGAAAAAAAGAGAATAAAGTCCCATTTACAGCACCATCGCAGCCATGCAGGATCCTTGCTTGACTGATGTTCTTCTAATGAATTATATGTATTGTAAATAAGTACCAAAAACTAGCCCAAGGTCTTCACCATTAATTTTTCATTAATGAAATGCACCACTTAGCTTGTTTGACACTTAAGTGATTCCCATAAATTTAAAATAGAGGTCACCATAAGGAAAGCATTTGAAAGTGTCATTGAGGGAACAAGATAATGAACTATTCACCCTTCCCCAAACACTTCTAAATTAACAGGCTAGTCAGTTGTAAAATTTGAAAATGAGTAATATTTTAATTCTTAAAGTAGATGCCAAGATTTAATGAAAAAATAGGTGCTCTAATAAGTGAGCTTTTGCTTAAGGGCTTTTTCTTCTCTTCTGCTTTCTGCTTTTCTCTCCTTTTACATTCTGCAGCAGGAAAATTCTTATGCCTTATTTAAATTAGTATGTCATGAAAAAATAATAACACCTATATAAGAGAGGAGCAAAGGATAGGGTGGGCTTGGGGTTAACCTGTAACATCCTGCTTTGGCTGATTGCAATTGATGGTGGGGCTTGTGAGGCCATTGCTAATAGACAATATCTCTTCCATGCTCCAGACAGAGGAAAGCTCAGTCATAAGCTTTGACACTGCTTTCTCACAGGAAATCTCTGAATACAGGCCTTGATCCAGGCATCATTTTCTGCTAGTCAGCTACACAATGCTAAACAGTAGTTTCTCCCAGCTATATCAGTCAGGTCACTTGATGATGTAGTTACAATACTACAATTAGGTAACAGACTTCGATTGCAACCCTCTGGGCCTGAAAGTAAAGCTGAAATATTGATATTTCCCTCCAGAACAAAATTTATGTGAGCAGCCAAGTGAAAAAAAACAAAAACCCATAGCCAACAGTAATAAAAGCAAAAACTACAGCAAAACAAAACCAAACAAAAATCCAACAACAGCGACAAAACAACAACAAAAAATGGAAAAAAAAAACCAAAACAACATCAACACAGAGGATAACACAAGTAACCAGAAAGCCTCTTTTGGACAGAAATAACACTACCTACCCTGAAAGCCTGTCTGCTTATCAAGGCTGTTGTGAAGGTTGGCGCATCAGAGAACAGCCCACTAACAGGCAGTCTGAAGCAAGATCTGTGCTGTGCTTGCAGCAACCTGGTGCTGCAGTATTGGTGCAGAAATCGGCTCTCAGGAGGTAGAAGGAACCATTTCACTGAGTTGTTTCCTATTTTCACTAAAGATCTGGCTTTGGCACAAAGTAAATATGATGGATGAAGCCAAAAATACCATGGTCCTTCCTGTTGATTTTCTTTAAAATAAAAAACCCAAACCATCAAAACCCAACAAAATAGAGAAACATATAGAATACAACATTTTTAAGGGCCTACAAGAGCTTTTACTCTCCCATTAAATAAATGCTTCCCAATGTGCTGTCTGAACCTACCCTTGAGCCATTCCCACGTGTTGCTGAAGGATACCAGGGAGAAGAGCTCAGCACCTCCCAGAGCACAGTGAAGCTGTCCCTCAGCCTACCTTCCTCCAAAGCAGACAAGCCTAGTGTAGCCAGCTGCACCTCATAGGCACTCCTTCCAGCCCTGTCTCCAGCTTTGCTGCCCTTCTCTGAGCACACTCTGAACACATTCAAGGACCTCCACATCCTTCTTAAACTGTGGAGTGCCATACTGCACGGAGTACTTGAGGTGAGGCTGCACCAATGCTACAAGCAGTGGGATAATCACCTCTTCTGGCCACCTGGTTACATTGTGTGGGCATATTTTCTGGTACTTTGGAAATGTTAAATCTGCAATGTAAATAGAGACCTAAGGTGTCCTTTATATTGCCTTGTATAGCTACTGCATTGAAGAGGCGCTGAATTTTTGGAAACATTCCTTATTGAAAGTTGTGAAATTGGGATCTTAAAACACTCGAAAGATTATGTACTCTGGATCACGTATTAATTTGTGTGAAGAATAATGTCATTTAAGCATCCTAATGAACTACAGCCTACATAAAACTTCTAGACTACTTTCTTAGCTTTTCTTCTTAAAATCTTCAATTCCTATGCAAAACACGTTGTACATTGCTGCTGAGCTTTTGTCATTTTTTCTCATCTTCCATCCAAGAGAATTCTATATTGTTGCATATTTTAATTGTTGACTGTGAGATTTAAGAATCCTGAGAATATTTTCTTAGGTGTATCAGATACAACATGACCTATAAATGAGGGAAAGAAATTTCAATGAACCCTTATCCAATTCTGATCAATTCATATGGTTTTCCTCGGGCTTATTTGCAAGAATTGCAGTTCAAACACCATTAATACATTTTTATCTACAATCTGGAACTGCTACTCTCTTTTTAGGTGTGTGAAATATTGAGAGAGAAAAAACTGTGAAAAAAATGTGCTCTCACTCAAAGTTTTCAAGGTGTTTTGTCATCCTCTGTAAACGTAACACTATCCATAGGCAGAAATGATTAGCAACTAAAATCTAATGTCTTGAGAATTTTGTGTGTACAAAAAGGGTCACAGGCATAAAAATTGGGATGATGCTTTTGCCACAAGAGTAAGATAGTAAAAGTGCAGTCAGCTCTCTGGGGAAGCATAAATTCTATCTAACAGTGAAGTCTGAAATATAAGCACATGACAATATGAGTAGAAATACAGTAGGAATATTTTCCTTCTCACATTTAATTGTCACAAATGAATCTATCTTAGGCTATTTAAAAAAAATAACTGAAATACATTAAAATTATCAGTCATTTCAGTGGCCCTTTCAAAAACAGCTCCTTGTTCATGGCTCATTTTCTTTGCACAGGTGTCCACCAGCACAGAACAGCCAGGACTGTGACTGCTAATTAGTTCTCTTTTCAAGAATCTCAGAAATAAATCTTGTCATGAGACAAGACCTCAAATCAAAGCATTGTTATTTTCAGACCTTCATTGCAGGATTTAGGCTTTCTGATAACTTGGATGGTGGTAAATATAGTCTTTGCTCACTCTCTTTCTTTTAGGGTTAATAAATAAAAGTGTTCATAGCCCTGAGGGGCACTTTTGCAGCAGCAATAAATTCTGAAGGCTGTGTAGAGATGGTAATTACTATTATGCCTTTCACACTCACTGTAAATACCTAGCAGGACAATGGGGGCCAATCATCATTAACATCATCTGCTAGTAGGCCAGTTCTGTGTGTGAAATGAGCACGTAGGTCTTGGCCTTCCTGAGTGCTGAACAGGTGAATCCATAAACAGATAGACTACAGCCGCAGCCAGCACTAGTTAGCTCCCTTGTTGACTCTTTTAGCAAAGACAACAACTAATGAGCAAGAATGAATGCTGAACTTCCTAAATACAGCTGCCTGCTAACATTTAGTTATCAACAACAGATACTGAGCATACAGAAACAACCTGCCCCACTATTTCCTGTACTGAGTCTACTCTGATTGCAAACCAAGGACTCCCCTCTTTTGGGCTACCCTCATTGACATCAGAGGATTAAAAACTGAAACTGCTCACAGGATTGGAGCATAGGTATGTCTCTTGAGGTTAGTAAATAGGGACGTGGTGATGCTGCTGGTATGCAGCAATGAAGAAGGAAAAGCTTGTTTTAAGTCACACCTTAATGGAACTTCAGATGAAAACAAGTAATACTACATATTTTAAGTACATATTCTGTCTCTGTCCATTTACCTCAAAGTTTTATAATAAATCTTTCATTACTGTATGAATGTCTGTTTACATCATGCTAAATTTACATCTCTTAAAACCAACATTACCTTGGGAAAATTTGCCATACAAATCACAGTATTCTCTCTCACAGTTCATTGCACAGACTTAAAGAGAGCTATTTCTTGACGAAAGCCTCATATTACCTTATTTAAAGCTGATGAGACTTAATCTGAATATTTAACAGAAGACTACAGAGCAACAAATTACTTCAGCAAATACAACTGGTGATGAAACCTTGCCTATCCATTCTCCAACAAAGTGTGCATAGCCAGCCAGAGGTAAAGATAGCTGTCATACGATAGAAATTGGGCAATTTTCATACACAGTGGTAGTTTCTTCAGTGTCACTAACTAATACAGTAGAAAAGAGCAGCTGAGGTACACAAGTCTTCCCCTTAAGCGGTTTGATGTGTGTATCTTCATCACCACTCTGTCTGTAATACAGTTTAATACTGAGTAGCAAACCACTTCAGTGAGGTTTCACCAGCTTTAGCATTCATTTCCCCTTAAAATAACTTAACTCAAGATATATGACAAAAGAAAACCTTTCTGGTTTTCCCTTCTCCTTCCCAAAGAGGGACATATATTAACTAGGATGGTCCACGCTGGTAAAGCAGAAAAATGGTTTAAAGATCACAAGTTCAAAAGTTATTTTTAAAGCAGGTCTAAAGTAAGACATAAGTAGCTGCTTTGTACAGAAGGGAAGGGAATTTTCTCTATGAGTTTATGGAGCTGGTATACTGTTTCGGATGTGAAGGAAACAGTGAAGGAAAGAATTTCCATCTTCCAGGCATTCAATTCATCATCCTTCTGCCAATTTCATACTCACTACCACCAAAAGATATATATTCTGCATTAAAAATTAAGGACTATACCCCATAGATTTGGAAACAATGTGGAGGAGCTGAAAGTTAGTGCGTGCATCCCCCAGAACCACCTTAAAGCTAAAGAATAAGGTGTATACTACGGAACTTCTTGTACTGAAATGAGGACCCACTTGCGTGTTATAGTGGATCATGCATCAAAGCAGCTGACAATGTCTGTGAAAGCTGGAGGGATTACCCTTAGTACTTGAAAGCAGTAGAACTAGGCTGACTACAAAGAGGGGAAAAAAAAAAAGGAAAGCATTGACAGAGCTGAGAGGTAAGATCTGAGTCTAAACATAAAATGCTTTAGCCTGTAGACTTCATTGAAACAAGCCTCTTCCTCAGTAAGGTACAAAAGGCAGACAACAATAAGAACTTCACTGGAAGGAGAGCCACCGTATACACTTAAATGAAATTCAATTCACTCTGTAACTGGGTCACATCAGTAAAAATGAATGCAAATTTATGGGCTTACAGTGTTTCACAGTAATGAATGCCTAATAAATCAGCTTTGAAAAACAATGGGTTTGTATTCACACCCCAAACCTCCAACCCTACAAATGCCCTGAGGAAATATGGTATCAACTATCTACAGCACACATGCAACAGAAATCAGGATGTAGTTCAAAACTTGTTACCTTTTTAATTAAGAGTTTACGTCCTCACCTCCTCCCATCAATGCAGACAGCTCAAATTAAAACAAGATGAGTACTTAAGAAATCAGTGCTTTGGGGTGCTAATGTCATTAGTAGAAAACTCCACTGGAAAGCCAGTGATGATGTGGGTTCCAGTAACACAACACTGTAAAAAGAAGCCCCAGTCCCACTATCTTTTCAAAAAGAGGAAGAAATCACTCAGAAGCCTTTTAAAAGGTATTCTTTTAACAACAAGAGGGAAATCCATTTCTGCTAGACTTTGGAATGTGAGTCTCAAGGAAGTAGAAAGTGTTTCCTAAGATGATGGAATTACTTATAGAAATGGATGTTAATTTAACAGGATTAAAAACACTTAATATGGAAGTCTCCTGCTCTGCCATGCTTGCAAATAGAAGCTGAACCATGTGTCTGAATTTCACAGAAGGACAAAATATTCTGAGCTGGGAGAGAATCACAATGATCATCGTGTCCAACTCTTAAGTGAATGGCCCAGATGGAGATCAAACCCATGACCTTGGTGTCATTAGCACCATGTTAACTGAGCTAAAATTTAGCTCAGTTAGTTAAGTGAGCTAAAATTTATTCCGGTAGGGACCTCTACTTCTTGGGAGGTTTGAGTTTTTTCATTAGAACTCAACTTTTTGAAAAAAATCACAGTCATTTAGATTGGAAATGACCTCCAAGATCATGGAGTCCAACCTTGGACCAATCACTCCTTTGTTTACTAGTCCATAACATGAAGTGCCAGCTCCAGTCATTTCTTGAACATCTCAAGGGATGGTGACTCAACCATCTTCTTTGGAAAATCTCCTGAGGATTCCCCAGAAAATTCCCAATGCTGACACAAAAGAAACGAAGTCCCCAAATATTGTTAGGGTCCATATATTGTATTTCAAGACACAGTTGCATTAGGTTTGGGTAGAAAGAGATCTTAATCACAACTGCTATTCCTTTGGGAGTTTCATTTGGGGGACTCAGGCTAATAAAATGAAATTAAAAGAGCAATAAATTAAAAGAAAAAAATCATGTGAGAAAAGCATGGAGAGTACGATCATCAAAAATTTTTACCCTTCCTTGGACTTCGGAGGAGCCAGTTCCCTCTAGCTGCAGTCATTTTTCTTAAAGCAAAGTTAGTCCTGTGGCTGCATCTACAACACATTTGCACAAGCACATGGCAGAGGATTTGCAGCATGCTTCGTGCTGCTAAAATGAAATGAGTTCTTTGATGCACTACTCTGCATTTATTTCTCAATCTGTACAATATGAACTTCACTAAATCACAGCAACAGTCTGTTATCCCAAATTTGCAGTGTAAATAAATATTTACACAGTTAATTTATCTTGTTGTAAACTGTATATGATATGATATCATATGATTGCAATACATATTTTCCACTGTTCCAGCAGAAAAACATCCAAGCAGGGTCTTGGGGTTGTGCTCTTTGCTCTAGCTCGGACTTGCTGTGTCACTAGGGAGTAATCTTTTAACCTTTCTGTGCTGTGTTTAATTGAAATGTAAAATGAACTGATATTATAAACTCCCCTGAAGTGTTTCCATCCCAGGTGTGTTGTAAGGCTTAATTAATTAGTGTCTGTGACGCACCTCATGTGAAAGTTCTTCAGGTGAAAGACAATGTGTACTGAGGTACTGTGATTGCTTATCATGTTTATTAATGCTGAATAGCACCAGAAAACCATTTTTGAAATACGTTTTCCATGTATTTTAGAATCTGGTTAGGCAGAATTATTATAGGGAAATTTAAGAGTGCAAGACTAATTCACACTTTTTTCACACCCCTGTCTTAGCTCTGGAAGATCTCCTTGTACTTGACTCCCCAGCTGGGATCTCACAGATCCCCTGTGCACCTAAAATCCCCTGGCACTGGAGTCTGCATGGAGTCAGGGGGTTGTCTATTGCCAGATCTCAAGGAATTCTCACAGGAAACTGTCTGGATCACCTAGAGAGGTGCTAACACCAAGGGGGTTTAGTGTTTAAGGGCAGCTTTTCCAGAAAGAAGGATGCTTTGAATTCAGTTCTATTTCAGAGTATGGAGATGGACTGGTGCAGCATGAGACACTCAGACATTGGAAGGGATTAGAAATAATAATCAAAAACAGCTACTGCCAGAGACTAGATGATCTTTAAGGTTCCTTCCAACCCAAGCCATTCTGTGATGATTCTATGAGTAACCTGGCCTGACTTCTTGCCCAACTTTCATTATTCTCTCTCCATGCTTAGATGTTTCCTTATGTCATTGCTGCTAATCTTCTGTCTGCCTCCCCAGTATACTTGTTTTTCAGTCACTGAGCTAACATGACTTTTTGTCTCTGGCTGGCAGAGATGTTCTGGACCGTCCACCAGAGAAAGATTTTATTGTCCATCAGAGAAAGATTTGGTATGCTTACAGAAAAACTCCATGGTATATTTTTATGAATGACTGCACAAAATCGACCAGAATTTATAAGAGGTTCATAGGCTCCCTCAATCATCTCAGCTCTATCATAATGTCTTCAGATAGCAGATACACAAAACTTCCATTACTAAGCTTTCTGTACCCTAATCTTTTCTATGGATCATATAATTTTATGCAGGACAGTAAACAAACTTAGAAGACTAAGAATATTAAAGTATATAAAATTAGGTCATAAACTATGTAGTACCACAAAAACAGGCTGCAGTTCTATTCACTGAAGAATCAGAGATTTAAACCTGCAATAATTCTGTTATGCTGTATATATCGATTTAAAAATGTTTTGTGCATTAAACATTCACAGATACCTGTAGACATATTCCAGAACTATAGAAAACTTTAAGGAGTTTATGAATTTTTACAAGAATTGTAATATATACAATATTCCTATTTGTCTAAATGATGTCATCATGTTAAGCATTTAAGAAAAAGACAACAGCACCAAAGGAAAAAAAACCAACAAACTATGTTGAAATTTCAGTTATTGCTCTGAACAAAAATATTTGATCTCAAAAATATGGAGTCATAGAGCATCTCAGTGATTTTGTTCTTTTATTTTGGAATGATTGAGACCTCAAATGTGAGCAAGTGTTTAGTCCATAGTAATTAGGTCAGATGAGATTTGGAAGAAATGGAAAGCCTCCTGGAACAATCACCACTGTGTCTATTTCACCTAAAATTGATATGACTTCACTCCAACAAGTTAATGAGCATTTCAGCTATTACTTCATTATGAACAAACTCATTCTTTTCAATTATATATGATTAGATTAAAAGCTCCCAAAAGTGATCTACAATTATTAGTAAATTATTAATATGAAAAATACTTTCCAAATGTTTTAGGCAAGCTAAAACTACTGGGTTTTCATATAGCATTTTGCTAAGCTTTTAATGGTGATATTTCTTTTTGTTTTTACCAAAACCTCAAATAGGATGAATATTTGCTCTGCTAAAAGGACTACATATCTACAGTCATTTAACAAACAGTACCAGCAGCTGAACCACCACAGAACACTGCAAATTGTGCAATGGACACTCACAAGTTGGCAGGCAGTGAGGTACCAGTGCCTAAGCCATGAAAGAAGCCACGAATCCTGATCTGCAATTCCTTCTCCAAGCACAAACACAACTAATCCTGGCAAATCCTTAAACACCTTTTGAAGGTCACTACTTTTAATGTCACCCAATTATTCTATTAATATAGATTTATTTATATGATTGCTTCCTTTGTGGTATTCAAAACTAGCCCAGATTAAACACAAGAATTTATATAGTAGTTAAATATACAGAATTAGCATTGAATGACCTATGAATATGATATTTTTTAATGGAACTAATTCTCAAGACAACATCAAACTTCAGAGCTGCTAGAAATATTACAGTAGCTCCTACGGAAAATAAAAGCATTGTTCTATTAGGTTTAAGGTTTCAATTACTTATTTTATTTCTGTTTGAGAAATCTGTAAAATGAAAGGGTTTCCCCTTGCATGGGATAACAATCTGACCTCCTGTGACATCCAAACTCCTGTTCTGTACTGCAGTATTTCACATCAGAGGAGGCATTAAAGACCTTTTGTTCCCTGTGTCAAATTAAAACTCCTGTGTTATATTCTGGGCTCCTGTTCCTTAGGCTAAACTGCTTAATTTCCATGATTCGATTGCAAAAAATAAAGTTAGCTCAAAACTCAAGATGAGAATTGACATTAATAGAAAAGATATTTTGCTGTGAAAGTGCATAGTCTGAATCAGCTGACATTCTGTAAGTGCTCTGAGATGTTCAAATGAAAGTTGCCAGCGCTAATGCCATGTACGAGCTGTATTACTATAAATGCCATCTAACAAAAATTGCTGTTTTAAAAGGTTCTGCTATTTTTACAGTTAAGCTACTACTACAACTGGCTAAGAGACACAAAACTAATGGTATTACAAATGATTCAAAGAATTACTAGAAAATAATTCCACTGAGAGGTTTAGGTGACATCTTTAACCATAAGAGATCCACCTACACACAATTTCTAAATATTTATAACAACACAAGGAGGAAATTAATGCAATGTAAATCCCTGCAGAATACTTATTTTGCTGGAAATTATTATATTGGAATAAGAAATTCTAATTTACTTATGTGAATATATGAAAATTAAAGCATTAATTATTCATACAAATAAAATGAGAAAATTAATATAGGCTGTATATTACAGTTCCAATATGATATAACCTTCATGGACATGGAACCTGCTGCTTTCCCAACCCTGCAAAAGTGCCACACAAAAGTTGGATATTTTCAAGCCATGAAAATTTTTTCAACAATGCAGGATTTGGATACAAGGTTTCAAGAGTCCAAGCCTGCTCAATTCATTCTGTGTGTACCAGTGTTTAAAAGAAAGCTTCTGCCCTTTCTTCTAGTTCTCATCTTATCCTGCTGCTTCAAGGTTTATTTGAAAAGCCTGACCCCAAACATGTCACTTCAGAAGAAATCAAGATTTACAATATTACCAAAGCTTGAGGGTTTACCAGTCTGCAGTAGCATTTCTTGTTAAGCTGAAGCATCTGGTTATTCAACTTTATTGAATTTTCAACTTTAAAATGAAAAAGAGAAAAAGACTTCAAGGATAAATTTCTATGGAGAGAGAAGAGAAAAGGAGAGGAGGAGAGAGAACAAAAAACCCTCTTTTGCATTTAATAGCAAGAAAAAGGCACATAAAAGCACTTTCCCTAGAACTACAGAAGTCAAGAACATTCCTTAATCCCTGAACCAATTCTCAATGGCTCACACCTCAGTGGACTGCAGTGAGACAAGCAACTTGGACAGTGGCCTTAAACTCCACGGTAGCTTCATTAAGCAGCAGTCCAAATCGTCACTCAATGAAGGAAATGGAATCCCCATAGAAATTTTATAAACATGTTGATTGGTTTCTCATGGCCCTGCAAGGGTTAGAAACAATGCTCTGAAAAAAACCCCATTTTCTCCTACATTTATTGTTTCTGTCTCGGGGTGGATTCAGAACAAAGTTACTAATGATGCTCTAAAAACAGAGCCCTTTGCCAAATTGTCTGTGGCTCAAGTCCCTGAGATATCAGCTGTGTTTTAAAGATCTGACTCCTGCAGCAAGCTGTGCAGCAAGTCTGCATGCAAGACCAAATTTTCAGAGTGATGGTTCTGTATTCCCATTAAGCTACATGGAAGGAAAAGAGGACTGAATCAATGGCTCAGGAATACCATATCCCATGAAGACTTCTACCACTCACAACTGACAGACGACCCACTGCTGTCACACCTGTTATTTCCAACACATTTACATTTGCTCTAATAGCAGGATGAACTACAATTTTACTAGGGGTGACTCAGGTGGCACATTCGGCATTGGAGCTGTTATTGTCTTAAATGGTTGATGGCTAAGACCTGCCTGGTTCTGTTACAGCAGGTGCATTCAGCTGGAAAGGTTATCAACAATGACTGTAATGAGCAGACATCACTGTACAGACCTGTCACTCCCTCTTGAATCTGCAAATGCTAGCCAACACTGCTACCATGAGTGATTATCCATAACAGCTCAGCCGCCTCCCATCTGCTATAAACACTATATAGCAGTATTAGAGTGAAGCTTCCTCAGCATTCAGCTTAAAGTCTTCCATTTTTTCTTTCATACTAGATATTTTAGTTTAAATGTTTTTCATTGGACAGATGTATACTTTAACAAAGGATTAGTAGGAAGAACAGGTTTCCTTTTCTAGACTGGGTTGGCCATCCAATCAGCAGAGTTGTTTAAGCTGGCTCCAGCACCTTTTGTTTTCTTCTTCTCCCTGAATTAACCTTCAGGTAATGGTGATAAAAACATTTATTTAATCAAAAGCAGGAAGTCTGGTCCAGCTGATAGATAACCTAGGTGAAAATAATGATTATATTGTTCCTAGTGTTGCTCTTCTGCAAGTGAAGCAGTTTTCAAGCCCAGTTCACTGAATGGCTGCACAAACACATGTGCAGAACCAGCACAGGGCCAGTAGCACACAGCAGATTAATAATTACTCAGGGCAGAACTGTGGTTGAAATGCAGTTTGTTCATTAAACTGCCCTCTTGCTTGAAAAATTACAGTCTAGAAGTCACATACATACTAATACAACGCCTTCTAACATGTCATGGTCAAAATTTCAGGGAAAAACCATCCAGTTGCACTTTTTGATATTCATGCCATATGTATGCATAAAATTGACGCTTGAAACAACACAGAAAACAATATGCATGATTTAAACACTTTTTGTTATTCACTGTGTGCTCCCTGCCTAGTAAGAGAAAAAAAGGGGTGGGAGGAAGAGAGGTAGAAAAAAAAGAAATAATCTTACTAGCTTTTGTTCTGTTTTGTTTGCAGGGAATTAAAATTATTTTACCTTATGCACTGGGGATTTCATCTCAGGCAGTTGTACATTTTCACCTGCATTAAAACATTAATGTGTTCTTAACAATTTAAGACCAGAATTGCGGTCCCTCTGTAAATACAGGGAATTAAACCCCATTCTGTTGTGGTGCTGCATGCTGAGTAAATCTCCAGGTACTTAAGCTGTTAATTTTTTTGCTTTGTATATCTTGACTCTCTTAAACCAATTTTTTCTATCATGCTGAACAGTCACCTACCTCCTGCACTCTGAAGTTGCTTGCCTCGGATGGCGATCTCTCTGTTGCACTTTGCTCACAGCATTTCTAACAGTGGGGTACATTTCCCTTTGTGGTATTTTTACTTGCTTCTAGAAATACATCTGAAATAACTGGATGAACATTTTCCAGCTTTCTGCCAGGTTCCTTCCAGCCCTCTTGTACTACTCCCAGATGAAAAGGACCTTATTGGAAAAACCTTATAAAATTGAATAAAGACAAAACACTCCCTCTGACCTAACCTGTGAATTTTAAAAGACCTGCTATGATATTTTCTTTCAAATGCACGTTAGATCAGGCCATAAAAAGAAATATATATTTGTACCAGTGCATTTGAAATAGTTCCTTTTTTTGAGCCAAAAACATTTCAGTGCAAATAAATGGAGCTAAATTAAATTAAAATTAGGCTAACAGGATGAAATTATCCTGAGAAAAGCAGTGACAAAAATACAAGGGCAAACCTTTTCCCATCTTCTAAGTTCTTACAGAGCTCTTTACACCACCAAAGACATTAACAAAATGTCACTGTGACTAGAAAGAAAAATAAAACAAGGGAATTTTCACCTTGAGTTCTTGAAACTCAACCATTCACACAAATATCTAGCACAAAGAAGGATGGGAATCACAAAAGTTATACAGCTATAGAAGTGAAAGGTGTCTAAAATTGTTGGCATGCCTCATCGGTCATCAAATGGATAAAATTCACTGTACTCCCCCAGAAAATACTGAAACGCAATAACCAAAGTTCAAGAAATATAACTGGCATTATTTTTAGTCTCTGAAGAAGCTCAGGTTTTATATAAGGCTTGCTTTATAAAGGAGACATAACCATCACTATCTCTCACAAACAGCCCAGTATTTAAATCTTTTACTTGTCAGACTACAGCTTTTCTCAGTATTTAAAGCACATTCATAAGCCTATCCCTGTTTTCTAACCCAGAGATTTCCAGGTATTACACAGAAAGTTCAGGTCACACAAATATGTGATTTTCTAGAAATTCTAGAAATTGTCCTAGTACAAACCAGCACCTCACTTCTACTGATCACCCCATTCTTCACTTTCTTGCATCAGGTCTATTTATGATTCACTGCTACAAACCCATCAATATCTACTCCTAAAATTGCCTACTGTATATGATTAGATCTTTTTCAAGGAATTCACCCTGTAATGTTTTTCTGAACTTTACCAAAGTCTAGCTCAGGTATAACTGATCAATCAGTGAAGTTGCTGCTGTTCTATCATTCCATTGCACCTCTTCCAAGGATACAACTTGATAAAACTTCCATTAGTCTAATCTTTCAATGTCCAGTGCCAAAAACACTATGCCATTCCTCTCCTTTACATGCCCTTGGACAACTTCAAACAAAGCCTTTCCCTACATGACCTGTCCACCTGTAGGTTTACTCAATAATGCATATGAATGTGCGGGGTCTCCAGATAATGGTTTTTCACTTTCAATTTCTAGGGAATGTCAATTTCCATCAAATTATACACAAAGTGCATGTTAATCAAATTCCATGACGATAGGGGCCTGAATATAACTGCCTCATGAATATGCAGGCAGCTCTGGTTTTTTGTAAGACACAAGCATATTTTTTATCAGATAGAGAGTGCAGTTAGGTGTATATATTTTCTTCCTCTTTGTTCTTCTTTGCATAAAGCAGATGAGATCCAGTGTTTGCCACAGCAGACATATTTTTTCCAAGGTACAACAGAAGCTTAGAGCTAGATGATAAAACTTTGCCTGCCATCCATATAATGCAACTGCAGTTTGAGTGTTCTGGATTTTGTAGTTTTGTGTTGCACAAGCATAAAGCTGAAATCACAGGCAAGGTGATAAATGTTAACAATTTAACAAAACACTGAGAATCAACTCTCTCCCTTGGTCTGCTTTCATTCAGACATTTAACACCAGAAATGGCTATCAGATCCCCTTGTCTGACCTTCTGTGTAATACATGGCCTAAAATTTTGTCATCACCTCTATACTGAGCTGGCTTTTTTTTTTTTTTTCTTTTGACTGAAATATGTCTTCTAAAGATATGTTTTGTATTGCTCTATCTTTATTTGGAGGCCTCAAGAAATAAGGACTCGATTTTTCTTAATATTTGTTCCAATGGTTAATCAATCTCACTCTTAGAAATGAGACGCTCATTCTTAATTTTAATTTCTTTGGAAGAAAAATCCAGCTATTCATTTTCTTCATGTCTTTCCCTGCTAGATTAATGAGGACATCATTATTTAGTAATTTTGACTTTTGAAAGTACTGATGTCTTGCAATCAAGTCTCTTCTCAGTCTATTTTTGGTTCAAGGACTAAACAGACCTTGCTCTTCAGGCTCTTCCTGCAATAAATTTACCATTTGTCGTTGTAAAGACTTATCTTCTGCATTGTTTAAACTAGGGAATTAATCCTTTAAAAACAGTATTTTTGTAACATGCTAATGATACAAGACAGTACGTGTCCTGATACCTCAGTTACAGATGTATTCCACGTTAAGGCCTGTACAAATGCCTTATTTACATCCACAATTATGTTCATCCTCTACAGACCTGAAAGAGCAGAGCTTGCAGTTCTAGGAGTAACTCTTCAGTTATAAACACTGCTAACACATTCATATTGTACCATGCATTCATTACATAAATCAAACCTGACTGTAGACAGAGAGTGAAGGACAAAAAAATTAAGACTCTTTTCCAAGAGTCAAAGTTATGGAGAAATAGGCTAAGGACAATATAGCATCCAGTAATGTGAGCTGCCTTTCCCAAACCCAATCTCCCCTTTCAATAAATCCTTTAAATACACTTAGTGACACAAAATATTCTGGAATCTGAAAGGTTCTTCTGATATTTAACATCCATAGATCTCGTGCAAAAGGGGCCATATTTCCATGAAATCTGCTAGGTATAGTTTAGACCATTTGCAAGTATATTTCAAATCATTATTCATGATGAAGAAATGTGTGAGGAAATCCTGTCTTTAACAGAAATTCTAACTGAAACCAAATTACTTTTGGATCTTATATTTCTGCAAATGGCTTACCTTGTCCATGAGCTTTTGTCCTGGGTTGCAGTATATTCTATCACCATCCTCATGTACTGTTGAAACCAGGTGAGGCAGTGCTCCCTGCCTCCCCCCCCCCGCCCCCCGGGCTACCTTCTGTTAATGGGCCCATCAATGCCCTGCCCCATGACCCATAGATAACTTCCCCCTGTATTGTCCCCTGTTAATGGGCCCACCACTGCCTTGCTGCATGACTCAGAGATAACTTCCTCCTGGACTGTTTTCTGTTAATGGCTCATCAAGGCCTTATCTCATGACTCACCATCCCATTGTGAGATGCTCCTCCCCGAGGGAGGAGCCAAGCATTCCATACTGGATATAAGCTGAGAATTCGAACACCACAGCAGCCCTTACCTACGGGACTTCCAGAGGACAGGAGCTACTGCTGGACTTTCAGCTGAAGACCAGACCCCCTTTCTTCCAGAGGATCACGCTTCAACAAGACCACCTCATCTGGACGACTACCATCACCCTAACAGGGTTCCAGGCTGTATTCTGACTCTGTCAGTGTTTTTGATATTATTGCATTTATTCTTTTTATCATTTTCCTATTAAATTATAATTCTGACTTGCGATCTCTCACTGGTTTGATTTCAAACTAGTACATATTTTGGCGCCCAACGTGGGGCATTAACCTGAGAGAAAGTCAGAATTGCAATTTCATATTAACAGAAACCTATCCACCATGGTGGTTGGCTTGTCTATATGGGTACTGTATCTTGCTCTCTATATTTTCCCTCACATGGGGAACTACTTGCCTGTTGTATTGCTCCTGTTGAGACCAGGGAATGGTATGAGAATTGCTTTATTGGTTTATTATGCTTATGGCATGATAACCTGTGAGGCAATGAATACCATTCGGAAAATATACTCAATTTTGTTTGCTTGTCCTAGTCTGGGCTGCTACATCTGGGACCTTCTCAACAATCGCACCCTGCCCTTGGTGGGAAGAGTGGAGAGTGGTTTCTTCCAGCCTTTCAGGTCAGGCACAGCAGTTTTTAAAAATATTGAGTTCTCTCTGGATGCCAAGGACAGCCTAGTCTTGCTGTTTTGTTTTCTCTGCATGGCCTGCACCATGTACACCATGCTTAGAAACAAAGCACTGTTTGGTGTGGTACAGCGTCTTCTTGAGGAGGAAGAGAAAAGAACCAAGAGCAGAGCAACAGCATCCATGACCACACAGACTGCCACAGAGGAGAAAGGAACCAAGAGCAAAGCCACAGCGTCCGTGTCTACGCAGACTGCCACAGAGGAGAAAGAAACCAAGAGCAAAGCAACAGCATCCGTGTCCACTCAGACTGCCACAGAGGAGAAAGGAACCAAGAGCAAAACAACAGCGTCCATGTCTACGCAGACTACCACAGAGGAGAAAGGAACCAAAAGGGCCATGAGCACCTCCACACAAACAGTCACCGAACCAGAGCAGCCTAAACCGGTAGAAGTTGCCCCCATTCAGAAAAAGAAATCAAAAAGCAAATCAGTCCGCATAGTGACTGATGAGGGTGAGGCAGGACCTTCACACGCAGCGGAGGAGACAGAACCAGAGATTATCACTCGCTCTCTATCCCTAGGTGAGCTGCGTGACCTGCGGAGGGAATTCACCCGCCAGACGAACGAGTCCATCCTAACCTGGCTGCTCCGCATCTGGGACGCTGCAGCAAACGACACCATCCTGGATGGAAGTGAGGCCAGGCAACTGGGATCGCTGTCCCGGGATGTGGTCATTGACCAGGGGATTGGGAGAACCCAAGAAACTCTCAGCCTCTGGAGGCGACTGCTGACAAGTGTAAGGGACAGATACCTCTGCAAAGAAGACCTCCAGGTGCACCAGGGAAAATGGAGCACAATGGAACAGGGTATCCGATGCCTGAGGGAGTTGGCTGTGCTGGAGATCATTTTTGCAGAAGATGAGAGATTTCCTAAGAGCCCAGATGGTGTCCAGTGCACGTCACAGATGTGGCTGAGATTTGCACGGCTTGGACCAGAGATGTACTCCCGTTACCTGGCAACACTGCAATGGAGGGAAGGTGAGGACAGGGTGGGTGTCCTGGCCAATAAACTAAGAATCTACGAGGACACTGTCACTGCCCCGTTTCGCACCCATGTCTCATCTGTGGAAACAAGGCTGGCTGAGCAAGTCCGGAGCTTGATTGAAGAGGGCCATCAGAAACTAAAAAAGGAACTTAAGGAAGAAATTTACCACGTCTCCCCAGAACCAACAAGAGTCTCTGCTATTAGGAGTAGGCATTCCCCAGCCAGGGAGAAAGGATACACTCCACGAGGTAACCTCTGGTTTTTTCTCCAGGAGCATGGAGAAGACATGAGGAAGTGGGATGGAAAACCCACCTCCTCCTTAGCAGCCCGGGTACGTGAACTAAAAAGAGGGACAACTACCACAAGGAGCTCATCTAGAGCCAGCGCCGCTCCGGTCTCTCGTGGCCAGAACATCAGAAGGTATAGAAATGATGATATGAGTGATCCTCTTGAAGGGACATCAAGAGCATATTCACCGGAGGAGAGCAACGTGCACCATGACCAGGATTAGAGGGTCCCTGCCTCTAGCCAGGTAGAGGAGAGGGACAACCGGATCTATTGGACAGTGTGGATCCGATGGCCTGGCACATCTGACCCACAAAGATATACGGCTTTGGTTGATACCGGCGCTCAATGCACTCTAATGCCATCAAGGTATGTGGGAGCGGAACCCATTTCTATTTCTGGGGTGACAGGGGGATCCCAGGAGCTCACGGTACTGGAAGCTGAAGTGAGTTTAACTGGGAATGAGTGGCAGAAACACCCCATCGTGACTGGTCCAGAGGCCCCATGCATCCTCGGCATAGATTACCTCAGGAACGGGTACTTCAAAGACCCAAAAGGTTATCGCTGGGCTTTTGGGATAGCTGCTCTAGAGACAGAAGGCATCAGACAACTGAGTACCTTGCCTGGTCTCTCAGACAACCCTTCTGCTGTGGGACTACTGAGAGTTGAAGAACAACAGGTACCAATTGCCAGAGCAACAGTGCACCGTCGGCAATACCGCACCGACAGAGACTCTGTGGTCCCCATCCATACGATGATTCGTGAGCTGGAGAGCCAAGGGGTGGTCAGCAAGGCTCATTCACCCTTTAACAGCCCCATATGGCCAGTGCGTAAGTCCAGTGGAGAATGGAGACTGACGGTGGATTACCGTGGACTGAATGAAGTCACGCCACCACTGAGTGCAGCCGTACCAGACATGCTGGAGCTTCAGTATGAGCTGGAATCCAAGGCAGCAAAGTGGTACGCGACCATTGATATTGCAAATGCGTTTTTCTCCATTCCTCTGGCAGCAGAGTGCAGGCCTCAGTTTGCCTTCACCTGGAGGGGTGTGCAGTATACCTGGAACCGATTGCCCCAGGGGTGGAAGCACAGTCCTACTATCTGCCATGGACTGATCCAGACTGTGCTAGAAAAGGGTGAGGCTCCAGAACACCTGCAGTACATTGATGACATCATTGTGTGGGGGAACACGGCAGCAGAAGTATTTGAGAAGGGACAGAAGATCATCCAGATTCTCCTGAAGGCTGGTTTTGCCATCAAGAGGAGCAAAGTCAAGGGACCTGCCCGGGAGATCCAGTTCCTGGGGGTAAAGTGGCAAGATGGACGGCGTCAGATTCCCACTGAAGTCATCAATAAGATCACTGCGATGTCTCCACCGACCAACAAGAAGGAAACACAAGCTTTCCTAGGTGCCATAGGCTTTTGGAGAATGCACATTCCTGAATATAGCCAGATTGTGAGCCCTCTCTACCTGGTTACCCGCAAGAAGAACAATTTCCATTGGGGCCCTGAACAGCAACAAGCTTTCGCCCAGATCAAGCAGGAAATCGCTCATGCGGTAGCCCTTGGTCCAGTCAGAACGGGGCCAGAAGTGAAAAACGTGCTCTACTCTGCAGCCGGGAACAATGGTCTGTCCTGGAGCCTTTGGCAGAAGGTGCCTGGTGAGACTCGGGGTCGACCACTGGGATTCTGGAGCCGAAGCTACAGAGGATCCGAGGCCAACTACACCCCAACAGAGAAGGAAATTTTGGCCGCCTATGAAGGAGTCCAAGCTGCCTCAGAGGTCATTGGTACTGAAGCGCAGCTGCTTCTGGCACCCCGACTGCCGGTGCTGGGGTGGATGTTCAAGGGAAAGATTCCTTCCACGCATCATGCCACCGATGCTACTTGGAGCAAATGGATTGCCCTCATTACACAGCGTGCCCGTATTGGAAACCTGAACCGCCCTGGGATTCTGGAAATTATAACAAACTGGCCTGAAGGTGAGACTTTTGGATTATCTTCTGAAGAAGAGGAGCAAGTGACACGTGCTGAGGAAGCCCCACCATATAATGAGCTACCGGAGAGTGAAAGACGATATGCCCTCTTCACCGATGGTTCCTGCCGAATTGTAAGCACTAACCGGAAATGGAAAGCTGCTGTATGGAGCCCCACACGACGAGTTGCACAAGCTACCGAGGGAGAGGGTGGATCGAGTCAGGTCGCAGAACTTAAAGCTGTCCAGCTGGCTTTAGATATTGCTGAAAGAGAGAAGTGGCCGAGGCTCTATCTCTACACTGACTCCTGGATGGTAGCTAATGCTCTGTGGGGATGGCTGGATCGCTGGAGAAAAGCCAACTGGCAGCGCAGAGGGAAACCCATCTGGGCCGCTGAGATTTGGCAGGACATCGCCGCTCGGGTGGAGAAGCTGATCGTGAAGGTTCGACACGTGGATGCTCATGTACCCAAAAGTCGGGCTAATGAAGAGCACCGTAACAATGAGCAGGTGGATCGAGCTGCCAAGGTGAAAATATCACAGGTGGATCTGGACTGGCAGCACAAGGGAGAATTATTTTTAGCTCGTTGGGCCCATGATGCCTCTGGTCATCAGGGACGAGATGCAACGTACCGATGGGCTCGTGAGCGAGGGGTGGACCTTACTATGGACAGCATCTCACAGGTTATCCACAACTGCGAGACCTGCGCTGCAATCAAACAGGCCAAGCGGGTGAAGCCTCTGTGGTACGGTGGAAGATGGTCCAAGTACAGGTATGGGGAAGCCTGGCAAATTGACTACATCACCCTTCCCCAAACCCGCCAAGGCAAGCGCTACGTGTTGACCATGGTGGAAGCAACCACTGGATGGCTGGAGACATACCCTGTGCCTCATGCTACTGCCCGGAACACCATCTTGAGCCTGGAAAAGCAAGTCCTTTGGAGACATGGCACCCCTGAGAGAATCGAGTCAGACAACGGGACGCATTTCAAGAACAGCCTCGTAAGTACTTGGGCCAGAGAACATGGAATTGAATGGATCTATCATATCCCTTATCATGCACCAGCTGCTGGGAAAGTTGAACGGTGCAATGGACTACTCAAGACTACCCTAAAAGCACTTGGTGGAGGAACCTTCAAAAATTGGGAAGTGAACTTAGCAAAGGCCACCTGGATGGTTAACACCAGAGGATCCATCAATCGAGCTGGTCCTGCCCAGTCTGAACCCTTGCACACGGTGGATGGAGATAAAGTCCCTGTGGTACACATGAGAGGTATGTTAGGAAAGACTGTTTGGATTAATCCCACCTCAGGCAAGAGCAAACCTATCCGTGGGATTGTCTTCGCTCAAGGACCTGGTTGCACTTGGTGGGTAATGCGGAAAGATGGGGAAACCCGATGTGTGCCACAAGGAGACCTCATTTTAAGTGAGAACTGTGTGTAAGGTTCCATTGTATATATATATATATATGTGTGTGTGTGGAGTTTAAGGAAGGTACTGATTTGGAATTATGTAGATGGTAATAGAATAAGGGGTGGATTATGTCCTGGGTTGCAGTATATTCTATCACCATCCTCATGTACTGTTGAAACCAGGTGAGGCAGTGCTCCCTGCCTCCCCCCCCCCGCCCCCCGGGCTACCTTCTGTTAATGGGCCCATCAATGCCCTGCCCCATGACCCATAGATAACTTCCCCCTGTATTGTCCCCTGTTAATGGGCCCACCACTGCCTTGCTGCATGACTCAGAGATAACTTCCTCCTGGACTGTTTTCTGTTAATGGCTCATCAAGGCCTTATCTCATGACTCACCATCCCATTGTGAGATGCTCCTCCCCGAGGGAGGAGCCAAGCATTCCATACTGGATATAAGCTGAGAATTCGAACACCACAGCAGCCCTTACCTACGGGACTTCCAGAGGACAGGAGCTACTGCTGGACTTTCAGCTGAAGACCAGACCCCCTTTCTTCCAGAGGATCACGCTTCAACAAGACCACCTCATCTGGACGACTACCATCACCCTAACAGGGTTCCAGGCTGTATTCTGACTCTGTCAGTGTTTTTGATATTATTGCATTTATTCTTTTTATCATTTTCCTATTAAATTATAATTCTGACTTGCGATCTCTCACTGGTTTGATTTCAAACTAGTACAGCTTTAAAAGTAGGTATTAGTGAATCTCTGCTGTTTTCCATACTTTATTTTTTTGGGGGGGCAAACCGACAGTCCCCTATTTAGATAAAGGTGACACTCTCACTTGTTCACTATTGGCATAGCATATAATCTAGCTGTCAAAAAATGTGTTTAACTAATAAACAGCACAGAAATGTTTCTCATTAGATGTGTATTTTTTTTCTACCAGAAAAGAAAATCTTCGCTTACAAGAGAATTAATTTTTTTTCCTTTTAATTTTGTTGGTTGAAGCCTAACTCTGTGGCCAAAAAGAGAGCACAAAATGAAATTCCTATAAAGACCTAAGCCAATCATAGTTTAGATTTGATCTGTCATGGCCCAAAGAAATTTCATAATGGATAACTAACAAGCATTGTGACAGCAAACCTGAGCTTAGGTCTCATCTCAGCATGTCACATTTTGCTAAGAAGGTGGGAAGACACTTTTGCTTTTCTGTCATTTTCTTTAATCATGGGCCTTGATCCTTGACAGAGAGTGCTCAAAAGGACCTTAATGCTATACTGGAGCTCATAAAAGATATGCTTTTAGCTTGTGAGGGCTTTGGGTCCTGTCCTTTGCTACTCTCCTTTGCCAGACTGAGAGTCCAAAGAGTGCTCATATGTAAAATCCCTTTTCCTCTGATACTTTTGGACAGGTGAATAGCTCACTTTCTTTCCACAGCAATCACATTATGTTTTCTCCTTTTTCAAACTTTGTACTATTTAAGCATTTCTAGTTTCACTGGCTTTGCACTCTACAGTGCTACTATCATCAAAAGGAAGAGTTATAAAATAAGTCTTCATCTCACTAGGTGAATTTATTGCTGTCATAAAAATAAAGGCCCTTAAGGTTCATTGCATCCAATGTACCAAAGACATAGAGTGCAAGCTTGGGGAATTTACTGTAGTACTCCACTGCCTCATTGTACCTACCTGAAAACTTGGCTAGGCTGACATCTGAAACCATTGTTAAAGAAAATGCAACCTAAGGGGAAAGAACCAGGGGTGTTTGAATTGTCAAAAGAAAAACGTACATTATTATGCAGTCAGAAAGCAAGTTATAAGCCCAAGTGAAGATGAAGCTGTTGATGCTTTCATAAATAACTTGCTGAAACAGAGCCCTTTTACAAACTGCATACTTATTTATCTGGTTTGGGAGTTTGCCCCTTATGGGAAGCAATACCATTTGAGCAGGAATTTGAAAATGGTTTCAAAGCCAGTTTTTTAAAGGTGGTTGTCCTGAAACTTTCAGGAAAGAATGTTTTGTCTGGTGAGTCCAAGAGAGGTCAACAGGCACCCCTAGGCTGCCTGGGGCAAAAGAAAGAGCTGGAGAACAGACAGTATTCAGGAAACCTCCCTGACATCTGGGAGCCACTCTGGCAGTCACACTCACAACACCTGTGCTGGGACTAAAACCCAGCAACAGCCACAACACCCCATGCTCATACAGTGAGTCAGATCAGCTGTCCTTAGTAGCTCAACTTAGGTTTCCCAGAGCAGAGTCTCAGATATCTCAGACCTTAAAATAACTTAATCATGGCACAGCTAGAAAGTGACAGCTCAAGATGGGTACCTCCAAGGAGGGATGGATCCCAAACAAAGGAAGCCCTGGCTTTTTATTCCCTCACAGTCTATGCACACCAAAGTCTGGGGACATCAGCTCCATGGAGTGTCCGGTCACCTGGCTGGGCCACAGGTCCCTGTGCCCCTTGTTATTCAAGGGGCAGCACCAGCTCATGGCCTCTTGCCTCAGGCTCCCACCACCCAGAGCTCAACCTGCAGCTCACACTGCAGCTGCACACTGAGCTACCTGCACTGCATTGATTCCTCAACAGACTGCAACACATGGGGAAATAGTGGCTGCTAAGAAGCTTCAGTATACTCAGCAAACAGTCTTTGCTAGACGTGTTGCAAAACTGGAGATGCTTGCTGAGTAAAAGAGGTTTGCAACACTGTCCAGGTTGCTCTGTTGGTAAAGTCACTGGAGGACCAAACAGAACACAAGACCTAAGTATGCAAGCCACTGTTCAGTCCCAGAAACAATTCCAGCCCTGAAGGTACTACAGCCTAAAGAAAATGGGAAGGAATTTTAGGGAAACAGAAGTAAGCACAGTAAAGTGAGTGTCCCATGGTGGTACAAGAGGCCAGTGGTAGAGCTCAAGAAAAAAAAAAGACAAACCAAATCAACCTGCCTGCTGCCTGTACAACACAATACTATGTTCTAGATCAGCAACAGCATCAGCTGAAGGACTAATCCCTGGGTTAAGGATTCACCTCATCTAATTTAAAGACTTACTTCTGAAAGCATTGGCTATATATGTCTTTATGATGAACAGACAATTATCAACAGAACATCTCCTAGGTTTTTTGTGTGTATCTTTGTCTAGGAGGAATCACAACATAGATGTCTCCAGGGTTTTGTAAATGCAAGAAAAGACCTACCCAGCATAATGAGCACAAGCATTACTGAAATCCTTTGATTCAATTTGTGGTTGAACATGAATAAAAATCACAGCTGATTCTAGAATTTAAAAAAGACAGAGTAAAAATTCTTCAATGTAAAATAAAAGTATTCTGCTGACAGCAATTGTAACTGTTAAAGCTTTCCAGAGAAAAGTTCTAATTCTTAATGGTTTCATTTGGATAAACATGTGATCATATGTACTATCAACAAAGGAAAAATAAGGATTTTCACTGATATTCCTGGGAAACTTCCCCCATGATCCTAATGTAAAGACAGCACTACTGTATGCTCTCAAAATAAACATACAACTCAACAGACTTATCATACCACATGTGAACACAGCTTTAAAAGCCTATGTGTTCTAGACATTTCTGACATGAGTGACTGCTGGGATAGAGATGGGGAGATGACTTTGCCAATCATTTCAAACTTGTTGCAGAAACAGCCTAGGCAGAGATATAATTCTGTAATATACTCTGTAGATATGAGGGAATACTTTCCTTTTTCTAATACATCCTCTTCCACTGTTAATACATACTAAAAATTTAAATCTCTTTTTTGAAAATTAGACAATTTACAACCCTGAACACATGGGTTTATTTTCCCTCAAGACAACTTTCTCCTATTTTCCTTCTCCATCCATTTCTTAACAAGGAAGATTTCTAATAAAGATTTCTACATTATTCCAAATCTTAAAGCCTATTTTCAAATAAAAGAAACAGAAATGTTCAAATAGGGATCAAAACTCATAGATTCTTTATGCTAAGATAGCCAATATATGAAACACATAGCTGGAGTCATGCAACAGAGGTGAACTTCTGCAAAAAGCATGTGTGAGTGATTTAACTTGATGGAAGGACTACATTATGTCTTTCCATCGTTCTTAGCTGTTAAAGATGATCCCAGCTGTCATATGAAAATCCCACAACTGTAGCAGGACAGCTTCACCCATCAACTGCAAAAGGTCTACGTGTTTCCAGGGAAAAAGAAGCCACGCACGCTGTTCAGCATCTCGCTGAAGCTGAGGAATGGGCAGGAAGCGCAAGAAAGACTCATGGGAGCTGTGACAGGTTTGGACATCTGGCCATCTCTTTCCAGAGCAGAAACAAACTAGAGTGATTTCAAGCAGATATAAATGATAAACCACTCAAAAAGCTTCACCTGTTAAACCTATGTCTTCACAAAGTTACTTTAATTTGGTGTGAAAGTAACTACTGCAGAAGTAGCCTTGTAACACCCAGAGAGCAATTCAATGTCTTGTCAGCTGAATTTTCATTGCTACTTTGGTGATAAATCAGAGGGAGTCTCTATCAATTCAGCTGAATATGTGACAAACCAGCAGGACTGAGATTACCATTGTGCTCTCATGCTGTGGATCAGACGTCAAATTTTGTGCTTCCCCTCTCCTGCATTCGGTCAGAACAAAGACATCTCAGACTGCAGTTCGCAGTCTGGAGTGCTATAAAAAGGAGGTATAATGAATACCACAAAAAAGCATGAGAGAACAGAAAGGCAGCAATCTGAAATTTTTCAGCATTAGTCAGTAAAAAGTAGTAATCATCTTTAGTGGCTAGAAAGGGGATACTGGAGCACCTGTCATGGGTTAGTTGTGAAGCTTTTTCTATTAAAAATCTGTTCTTCAAAGAACTCCAAAATCTGCATGCTTTCTTAAGATGCGCCAACATTAGTGTTTCAGCTTCAGCTCAGGCATAGCTTTGATCAGCTCTGCCACCTTCCTGCCATCTGCAACCATTTGCCTGTCACTGATCTCAGCTTCTGAGTGGATTTGGTGCTTGCATGCTAAATTCCTGTCAAAGGAAACCAAATGAACATCTGTGCTCCACATGTGCTTCATCATTTAATTGGGCACACAGAGCTGTGAATGACCCTATAGGAAAAGTACTGCAAGTTTTCCCTCAGGGTTACACAGCACCCATCTACCATTGAAACACTCTTGAACCCTTAAAAGTTCCTGTGACAATCTGTTGCATTTTATAAAGGACCTAGTTCAGTGCTTCCATCTGGCACCAACTGCCAGCACTCCACTGACTATTCCAACTGATCTATCAGCTATTCCCAAAGATGAAGACACATTTTACAATTTTGCCTAGCTCTTAACTAGTCTCTGAATCTTTTTTTTACTTCCCTTCTCTCCTGCTTTTTGGTTTTTGTAAATTTTCTCAGTATGTTGTCACCTAGTCCTTTCTCCCAGCAGAAAATCAAAAATGTTGCAATTCAATAAAGGAAATACTCACAAAATTTGCTTGAAGACTGGGAAGATTTCCTTAGAAGTTAGCATTACATGATGTCAGTTGGTTGCTGAGATAAATGGTGTTCAGTATTCCCTCCCATTTGGACAACACAAAAAGAGAAGGCAGGCAGATACGAAACATAGGTGGCAAAATGCATGCCCATTTGTTGGGAGCTCTGTGCTGAAACCGCACCTCCACTGGATTTACTGTTCTCTGCTGTCACATCTGACCCCATGACACCACAACCAAGAGTGGGCCACCAGCAATTCCCATCTTTGTGCCCTCAAAAAAATACTGGCAAGGATGCAGCCCAGGGTGTTATTTTACCCTACCCAATCTGCCCCAGCAGTGCCTTTAACAGTTCCCAATACCAAACAAGTTGGATGGAAAAGCAGCACTGACTTTCTGTTCACGTTTAGTCCAGGCCAGGATGGAGAAAGAAGGATGATTGGGGTATGTTGTAAAATAATAGTATTGTGCTCCAAAATGCAGAGAAGTGCTGTAAGTCAGAAAGCAGAGTGATGGCAAGGGCTTTCATATCTTTGAAAGCAATTGTCCTAAAGTCACAGAGCAACTACCTGTGTAAGGAAATATCCGCCCACTCCCTACCCTCTTTGAATGCCAAGCTTAGTCTCAGCATCAAAAAGAGCCATGAATGTGATGTGCCATGATAAAAGAGCCCTGCTAGGCTTCCACAATAGCCTGTCTTTGTGAATGCCCTGTCCCTTGCAGGGAGCAGTGGTGAGACCACTATTAAAGGTATAGTTTATACCTCGGCATTGTTTTGTACTTAATCCCTTAGCCAGTAGGATTAAGCAGGTTTAAGGGAGCAGGAAAGGTTCTGCTGCTCCTGAATGCCTGTTCATGTGTGCATGCAGTGTGTTGACCTCTGAGCATGGCCTGCAAGTATTGTGTTTTCCCAAGCATGTCCAGCTGTTTTCCTTGATTTTTATATCTTCAGCTGGGCAAATATCACATTTTCTTGAAATGGAACACTGCTAGTTTTTTCCATCAATGGAAAAGGGATTAATTTGTCTGAAAATGTAGCAATTTGCACAAAATCTTTGAAAATATATCAGGATGACTGCTCATATCATGAGGAAAAATACAGCATAAATTATAGAAGCCTACAATGACTCCCCAAATCCCAGTTATATTCCTAGGCCCTGACTGCAGGACAAGGTGTGATTTCCCACTCAGAGACAGAGCACAGTAAGAATGCTACTGGTAATCTGGAAGACAGCAATGGTAATGTGAGTGTGTGACCACAATCAAGATATACAGAACTCACACACCACCATGTGTCACTGCCATGGCTCTGCCCGCCTTCTCCACCTAAAATTTGCATCATTCAAGCCATCTTCACTTACCCTGCTACAGACAAATGAGACATTACCTAGGTACACCAAATAATAGCTGCTACCTCCAAGAAGAGAGCAAAAATTCACTTATATATCACTTATAAGATTTACTTATATATATTTCTTGTTTGTCAAGAGTTTTTGTCTGAAAGAATCTTAACTTCACTATTTTTATAGGTAGTTCTTGCTGGATCTGACATTTTAGAAAAAGGCATATACTACTTGGGAACTATTACCTTATGCTGATGGCATTGTTCAGCAACATGTAGACAAAGACAGAAATTGCAAAAGAGGAGCTCATAACAAGCAGTAACTCCACTGAGCTATGTGCATTTTGTCATTATCAGTATTATTAATGATCTGGATTGCTGGCAGAGAAACTGTGGTTATAGTGTAGGTAAAGGCCCTCAGAACAAAAATTTTGTGAGAAACGAAGGTAGTCCACAGACCTATGTGAAGCAGTGGCCACTGCTTCTGAAACTGTGAAAGGAAAGAAAAAAGATAGAAGAGAAATCCAGTCCTAGTAAATACTCTAAATGATGTTCCAAACATAAAAGAAATAATTTTAAAAGGTATTAAAAACTTCATTACCTAAACTTTAAAAACAAGTGAAAGCAAAACAAAAACTAAGCACTAGAAACAAAATATGAAGCTGCTCAGACCTTTACATGGAGTACTGAGGATTTTGAAGTATGTACATTTAACACACATTGCAGGACAGGAATGCAAGAAAGAAGGATAAAACAAAATTAAGGAGAATTAAAAGATTAACTTATAAATGAAGAAAGGGAAAAGAGATTTTTCAGAAACAAAAGTCAGGAGCCTGCAAGCAGCAGGGGGAAAACAATAATACAAATGAGAATTGATCATTTCTGAAGGGTTTTCAATTTAATAAAGACAGCAGCACCTAGAGAACATACCAAGACATTCTGCAACCCTATCAAGCATCTGGCAGGCAATTCCATTACATTTGAGACAGGAACCAAAGACATTACAACACTAATAAAGGTTGTTACATACATTAGGAGACAAGGGGCTAACAGAGGTCCATGTCATGCTGAGACATGTTGACAATAATGGAATTTCAGTAACCAAACCACTCTACACAAAAATAAAATGTCCAAGCAGTTTAATATCCCAGGCAGAGGATCAGCACAAACCGTAGCTACACCAGATTTTAAGGAAGAAATGCTGCATCTCTAAGTGGCATGTGAAAAAAGAAAACAGGACATCGAAAACAAGGCATAGAAAATAGGGCACACCTTGTTCCAGGCCTGGTTATCTGAGGTCCACAGTAGGGAAGCTGTCTTACTACACTGGCTCTTCTTCATTGCCCACCTTAAAATCCACCCTGAAAGTTTCCTCTAACCTTGACTCCAGTGAAGCAGAGTCTACCTTAAAGGAATGAAGATTAGTGGAAAAGTACTCAGCATGCAAAACTGGCTTCCTAAGAAGTAGTCCTCACCTGTGAGCTCCAGTGAATGATTACAGCATTTAAAAACAAGAGAGACAAAGTGTATTCTTAGCATCTAAGTACAAAGAGTAAGACACATGCCATTCATTGATAAGCAAGACAGAAAGGCTGTACCAGAGCTGTGGTGCTGCAAGATGTAGTGTTGCTTTGCCAAGCTTCTTCTGTTTGTTTTCCCCTCTACTGTCACCGATTCAAAGGCATCATCTAGTCAATGCATGCAATTCATATTAGAATTATATGTTTTTATCCACTGCACATTCTACTTGCACATGTATAGCCTGTAATTGAAAACTGTAGCTGAAGCATTTGTAAACCGCAGAAAAATGAGCTAGCTGTAGTTTGTGAGGCTGGAGCTGGTTAGCAATGTGCTCCTATACGTGTTTTAAACATTAGAAAACATTTTCCACCTATTCCAGAAAAAAAGCAAGAAGTCATCCATTTCCTCCTTCCCATGCTCAAGGCCATTCTTGTGAGGGAAACAATGAAAATGCAGCAGCAATTTCGTGCCTAGCAAGGTACTCACATGATACTGCAGCCTGTATTACTAAACAGGGTAGATGATTGGTGCAGAATTCCTTCCCAACCTTTTTCTAAATTAAGCAGTGAAGATGAATGTCCGTTCTTCAGGCAGGCTGAGGTTGCTATAGTACATATGCAATAACAGTGCTTTTCTTCTCCTAATGAAAAATACACACACAAAAAGAATTATATCCCTCTTCTCTTCAGGAACTCTGTATATTCCTGAATTCCACACAGAATTTTTTATAGTCAGTCCAGGGCAAGGTAGTTGTGCATTTATTTGTTATTGGACTTGGGAGCAAGCCCAAGGTTTATGAAGAGAAGAATTCAGTAACATTCCTGATTTAGGCTATAGAAGAACAAACAAAGGTTTAGTCACTAACATGAACTGTCCACTCCTTAAATATGCTGCATGAGACTAGAAATGTCTCAACAAGCAATAATTTCTCCACAAGCTTCCTTGCATTTCTCCATTGGCTATTACCCAGAAATACAACTAATTTTTAAGGTACGATTTTTCATTTAAAAACTGAATATAAATCCTTCAAAATCTTCTAAAGAGTTTCCAATTTCATTTTTACATACTTGTGCTATCAATTCAGTATTATTTACTACCATCAGTCTCCAATTCTGAGCAGTGTTTAAGGCTTGTCAAAGAAAGTTGACTATGCTAAACAAGAAAGTCTGCCATATAAACAAGTGTGAAGGACAACAGCTCTTTACAGTGAACATTGTCACTCACTGGGAATAATCTTTTACCATGGAGATAAGAAATTCACCTCTACAGTCTCAAACAAATTTGTGAAATATTCACATACACTTGTTACTGATATAATGACACACTCATCCTTCACTGCTCTGAAAAAAAAATGGCCCTTGAAACAGGCAACCTCCTTCTTTGTTTTGTTTTCAAGCATCAGCAACAGAAAACTTCTACTCACTAGAAGATATTGCTCATGCCAGCCTTGATGTAACAGGAAACTGCATTACTCTCCTTAAAGCACCCCTAAACCATCAGTACAAATTTAATGCATCTTGTCACAGATTTAACTAGTTGAAGGCTTCAGAAGCTGGTAAAACCTGTTTACAAATCCATGTAAATCCAAAATGCTTTATAACCATTTTCTGGGTGATGTAGAACCAATGAAATACCCTTCATTAGCAGCCTCTCACCTCAAAGAAACACAAGGTTGGAAATGGCTCTGCGACCTTTCATTGCAATTGGCATTTTGCTTATAAAGAGCAGAAAGAGTGAAGCAGAAGTTGACCTTTCTGTTTGGCATTAAGTTCTCAGCTGGGCATTCTGCTAAATGGCATTCTAATGGTTGATGCAATACTTTAACCAGGCAACTAGTTGTGGTTCTGACTTAAGCCACTTCCTTTATACAGAAAGGCTGTCATGTAGCAACATTTGGTTACAAAAGTGGATTCATAGACTTAGAGAGTCAGGGTCTGAAGAACTTCATAACCCATTTCCAAGCTAGAGGGCTCACTGGGACAAAGTATATTTCACATATGGCAGATATGTGATATAGCAGAAAGACAAAAATAAATAAATAAATGGGACAACTGAGGAATCTTAGCAAAAACACAGAAGTGCCACTTTCAATAAACCTGACTGTTTTATCAAACCTGGAAATGGGAAAGGAACTCTCTGAAAAATTTAATGAGACTACATTTCAGTCCTTACAAACTACTTCAATAAAGTAATTTTACAGACTACTTTGTCTTTTCATCTTTGTGTCTCTGGGCGAATTATGGCAGGCAACACAAGAGAAAAGGAATTTTGTGGTCCCTTCTCTAATAGAACATATTGCCTGAAGATATCATCGCTGAGCTCTGTTTAGCAACTGAAAGTGTGGATAAACCACACACAGAAGAGCTCTCCTAACCCAGTGCAACAGAAAGGAAAGTAGGAAAACTGCTCCTTACAATCAGGTTTCAGGAAACATTAAGAAATTTCAATAGATTTATGAAATGAAACAACACGTGTTAGTATATGACATTAAACCTGCTATTTCACGGTTTGTGAAACCATCAGTCTTTTTCACACATCCTAAACTAACACATATTAAAGATAAACCAAGGGACAAACTTCATGTTCCTGAATCTCTGGCAAAGCTCCCATCAAATGAGAAACATGCAATATTCTGTCTCTATAGGTCTCAGTATGTTAAATTAAATATTTGGCCCTGGGACAGCTGAAGTCTCTATTTTTGCATTAAAAGGGTAGCTTGATGGATTTTTATCCCTTTTACAAAGGCTAGGAGCTTTGAATCTGAGCACACTTCAAGCTGATTAACTATTAGAAGCCCAAAAGCCAGCATAATATCAGGAAGAATATATTTTTCTTAGGCAAACCTCTCTCCCTTATGACATTCACATTTGCTTTTGTTTTCACACTTTTCAAGAATGGCCTTGAAAGCTCTCTTGAGTGTCTCTTTGGCAAAATTACACATTTGTCTGAAATTCCTTAAACTCAAATTTGAAGAGCTGACTGCTCCTTTGGGGCTAGCAGAATCATTCTTCATTTCACTGCATGAACTGATTTTCACTACAAATACCAGCATTGAAAGAAGATACATACCATACATTGAAAGAAGACAGCAAAGGGAATGGTTGAGTACAACCAATGAGAAGCAACAGGATGCAGAGAGGTGATGCAGGGCTTGGTGTGAATACAACATACTATCTGAAAAATAATTTTAAAAATGATACGTGTTTTTCAGGTTTTATTTTTCTTATCTTTTCATGTCTCCTTCTCATTACTTGAGTTACCATGATTTCAATATGAAACAATGAAATTCAAGTAGAAAAATAGCAGGTGTCTCCTCACAGAGAGGAGGACAAGGTGCAAAGGAAAAACCAAAAATCACATTGCATACAGTTATGTCCAAGCAACCCTCACAATACTTAGTGGACTTTATTCACATAGTATTCTAAAGTATGAAGGAACATCTCTATTGTGTAAGAGGACTGTTGAGCAAATAATGCAGGGAACTCTATATGAAGGACTATGTGGTGAAAAGTCATCTTTAATACAGTCAGCTAACACTCAGCAAGATGAATGGAGTTTTGCACTATCTGACTAATTCCAGACTCACAAATAAGAATTGTGGCAAGGAACAAATCAGGAATTCAGAAATCAAGTGCAACATTATAGTGACTTGGAGCACAGCTTGGGAGCTATTACAGGCCAAGATTCAGATGAAACCTCACCCTTTTCACAGGCTGGCAGTGGCATGGTACAGCAGCAGTTGTGGGGAGGGTCTCAGCCTCTGTACACATGCATAAGCACATCTTAATGCACTCTGCAGTCCATAAACTCAGAAGCTGCAAAGAAAGAGTAGAGCATCTCTGAAAAATAAGCACTGCTGTGCTCTGAAGGTGACCACACCTCAGACAGTGCAGCAACACAACCAGCAGGGTACAGTCCCCCAGTCCCAAACAGGGTGAACAGAGCAAGGGTGGTAATCGCAGCAGCATCCAGCTCCAGCATCAGGAGCCCAACAATCATCAGACAAGATAGCGAGTCAAAGCCAAGATCAATCCAGAAAATTAGAACAACAATCTGGGAACAGCAGGAAACAAGATCAAAGATATGCACGCCTACAGCACAGCTCCAATAAGGATTAGGTGCCAAGGCCTGAGTCCCTGGCAAAAGGATCAGAAGGCATGTCTGGGCAGGGAGGGAGTTGTCTCTGGTGAGGCTAATCAGGGCAGTGAAGACCTAGTGGTGCACTCAGGATCCTGACACTTCTTTCTCTCAAAGCACTGGGGGCAAGAGAGAAACCTTATGAAACAAAGAAAGCCAAAAGGAAATGGAAGATAATTTTCATGGACATCTGAAAGAAAGTAGTTCAGGACCAGTGAACCTCCTAACATACATGAGGTGATAGCAAGGACATGTCTGGACACAGGATTGCAAATACTGGTCCAGTACTGTTCAGCACAGTTGTCTTTCTTATGGCAAATTGACATTCATTACCCATGATTCAGCTGAGATATTCTGGGTCTTTAAGTGTCTCTTCTTTCTCTTTGACTATATCTAGCCCAAGGAGGCAGACATCGCTAACAGAGGTCATTTTCCAATGCTGTTCTCTTACTATTTTTGTCACCACGTCTATGGTAGATTCCTGAGCAGAAGACAACTGCAATGAACTCCAGTGACTCCTGAATTTGACTTTAAGAAACAGGAAGGAGAGTGAGCACACAGACATATTTTCAGACCAGGGGACACTATGGGTGCTTTGACAATGGCATCATGCACCTAAATTACACAAAAATTCAGAACTGATTATCACAATTTCCAGTCTGTCCCTCACAGTTACTTCCCCCTTAAGCCAGGCTGGGAGTGCCTTCTCAGACCCTTCAGGGCTGCAGGAACTACATGGAGCAGCACAGTAACTGGGAGACAGCAACATCATTTAGGAGCATACTGATTACCTGGCATGAAGCATGGTGGGGACATTCAAAGCTCGCACCTGATACACACGGGTAGGAAGAAGATCCACCTCTGGCCTCAAAAATGAAAAGTATACCAGTTGTCTAGCATGCTGTCAGCATATCCAACCTGCATGTGTCCTGGGGACACCACCACAGAACTCTCTCTGCTTTTATCTCTTAAACACCATCAATTTGGCCATGGGTACATAATCTGATTAACTGCCTCAAAAGACTCCCTCAATTTATTGTAAAATTCAGGATGTAAAATTTTTAATTTTTCAACTGAAACTTTAATAAATATTCAAGTTTTGACATTAACAAATATCACAAGTATTTATAAGCATCACATTACTGATTTTTTTAAAAAATTTATATTTCTTCTATATGAAATCTCAAAGACTAGAACATGTTGATGAATTGGCCTTTGCCAGAGGAAGTATCCACTGAGGTCAGTATAACACATACATACCTCAAGATGGCCATCACATTTATCCTTCCCAGGTTGTCACATAAAAAAAAAGTTTATTCAGGAGAAAGAACAATTCCTTGGCCTATGGCCCTCATTGCTGACTCAGAAGTAACAGATATTATGTTATTGCCTGGTGAGCTGATAAAAATTAGAGTAAGTGTTGTCATTGCACCCTAAATCTGAAGAAAAGACAGTGAAGACAGCATGTGCCCTTTCTTCCAAGGACATCAAAAGTGAGACAGTGCAGTATATAAATAGTGGATAACTGTCCCATAATATGTTTTTTCCCTTGGATTCAGTCAGTCAAGTTTGTTTAGTTTTTTTTGTTGTTGTTGACTGGAATTATAAGGAAGGTAAAATATATAATATGAGCCCGATGGGTCCAGTAATAAACCCACAGTCATTAATGATCTGTTCTGTTTCTAGCAATGAGACCCTGTCAGCTGTCAGCTTTCAAATATGTCAGATTCCTATTGTGAAGCTTTGTGAGAATACCTGAGGCCTGTTATGATTCTTGGTGTTGCATACACCTGGCCTTGGGAAGTTTGACAAGCCCTTTGGAATTATGCATCATGCATTAATTAAAGATTTTTTTATAGACAGGGAAAAATCATCTTCTTGTGGGATTTGCATCCTTGCTGGATGTGCAGCTCTCAGCTTTATGGTGATCTTGTGTCTGCAGACTCTTCCTGTGAGACACTGAGACTACCTCCAGGATCCAAATAAGGATTTTATCTATCCATCTGATTGGAATGCTGTATGAGAGCACAAGGAGTGCATAAACAAGTATCACAGGACCTGATTCTGCAAAATCTTCTATATGTGTGTAAAGACACAAGTAGTATAAATTTCTGTTTACATCAGAAATGCTCAGACACCAGGCTCCCGTCACATGCAGGACATACAAGGATAAGGGCAGTGGAAGTAAGTGGATTCTAAAATTTTTACTTCAGGAAATTATGGAGTAGACCTTGAAGCAAGCACATGCAGATTTTTTGAATGGCTAGGAAAGAAGGCAGAACTGGACTTCGGAATGAGGTAACAGTAGGATCATTTTTCCTTACAACATAATTTGAGTCCATTTGGGACTGTCAAAGAGATACGGTATTCAAATCCCAGCCAAATCATCATATCAATCAAGGGCCAAATTCTAAACTTCATTCTTAATTCCTTCCTCAATAACAGTTGAGTGATAAAGAGGAATTTGATATACTGTAACTGTGTTAGAAGCACATGCTCTAAAAATTAGATACTCCATACTAGGACAGGGTAGGCCAACCTGGTCTCTCTGTATTTTATCTTATATATTTTATATATATATATCTTACATAATATCTCTTACTGGTCTCTCTGTATTTTGATCATGCCAGCCATTGTAGACTGTATTCCCAGCTCCCAGTATCCTGCAGATTTTTTCCTTTTTTGTCAGTTTACTTCCACTGCTGCCACAATCATATTAAGGAAGTTGTCAGGCTGTTATAAATGGATTCTTGTGACTACTTCTCTGTTCACTGTCTTCTAGGTCCCAAAATACAGAAAAGCAAGTCCTTCTACCATGCTAAGGCAGCAGTGAACTGATACAGACAACAAAATCAGCAAGGACAAACCTCAGTATCCAATCTGGAGAAGCAATCTATCTGAAGGACTTGCTGCAGAACTGTTTATTCCATTGCTGGAACAAGTTATTAGTGAGGTAGGGTTTCTGGCACAGTCTCAAATCCACTTAAGCTCATAATGAAGGCCACTTTTAATGTTGATTTTGTACAATGCATACCCATGAGAGCTGCCAAGAAAATGAAGATAATTTCAGTCACAAGGTTCTCAAAACTCTCCTTGCCATTGTGAATCTGTCCATGACGAAATTCACGATGAAAAGACTAAACTGGAAGTTTTTCCAAAAGTTTGCAGGATACTGATTTTTTTCTTTTAAAGAATACATGGAAAACACCTATTTTAAAATAATTCATGGGTATGTGTTTTCTCAATGTGTTTTCTCAATGCTGTCTTATCAACCAAAATGTGGCAACAATAGATTGATAATTGAAGACTTGAAGGTGGCCTGTGTACAGTACCTTGCACCATATAATTATGGTCAGTGCCCTTGGGTTATCATAGGCCCCAACTTAATGTCAACAACAAATGGTATTAAAAACATAGGAAATCCTAAGGAAAAGTGGAACTACTTCAGCTGATCAAACAGAGTAATATTTAAAAATTTAAAAAGCTCTTTCTACTGGCAAAAATCCAAACTAGATTATTAAAAGTTAAAAATAATAGTCTAAGTGACTGTATATAACCTAAGGCAAAAAAATTTAAATGTAGAAGATTTTACCTTTGTGGCTAACTTGGGTTATAGCAAATCACTTCTGTTCATGTGGGAAATACCAAAACATGTGATAAAGTTATTAATGTGTTTGTTTACAATATATATGTGGAAGATAAATTATGTATGCTTGTTTGTATGAAAAGAAGTAACACAAATCTTTGTTTGAAACAAATTATGTAAGCTACAAGGTGCCTTAGCAAATGTATTTATGAAATTGCCTTTAAATATAAATGGATTAATAAACACTCTTCAAAGATAAACTGGATTATAATAAAGATGTATTCTGAGGATCTTCTCAGAACAAATTGATAAATGGAGGTTCCAGACATTACAGTTAACAGTGTTCACACAGGACACATGAAAGAATATATTCTTTGGTATTAAAAACACAGCTAACACTTTATAGAGCAGATGATTTGTTTTCTTTTCAGCCATGTAAACAGGAAGAATGTTATTTAGTGCCAAATGAATGCTAAGGTGAAGTCTTGTCTCTAGAATTTCAATTGACTTGTGGTTAAATCAGATTTCACCTCCCTGAATGTCCTGGGGTTGCAGGATCAGATCAGATACTGACCTCGGTGGAGCAGAATGAGACTGGAAGAGCTCTTTTTGAAACGAGACAAGAAGAATATAAGGATTGCATGGCAAATTACAACACAAGACAATGGTCCATCTAACATTACCTAATCAAATAGACCTCACTGCCATGTTAAAAAACAAAGACTAGCAAGTCTAACATAGGAAGGGTTACTCTCAGCCTAGGAACATCCTTGAAGAGAAGGTAGGACGAATAAGAAGTGAGGTAGGCGAAGATGTGCAAGGAAAGCAGATAGAAGGGTGTTGGAGATAGGAAATAGGTTGCTGTGGACAGGACCTTAAATATCATCTAGTACCTTGAATAGTCTCCTGTAACAGTGACCCAGAACAGAATGATCCCCATCACTTCATTTTAGAAGGTCACTGTAGAAAACTGCTGTCACTAGTATCTGGACTAATATATGCAAGCCTGGCCCTCTCCTCTCCAGGAGGGAAGCAGGTTAAATGGTACTAATATCAACTTGCTCTGCACACAAGTGTAGAATTGCAAGCATAATGCATCCTTGCAGTTACAGCAGCTGTGGACCTGCTACCTTTGCACTCAACTTGGAAGTACAGCATATATATGCTGAATTCAAATTGGCCTTCTCTGCTCATTTAATTACTTAATTTAGAGAGAAATAGCTTGAAATGGATGAGAATAACAATGTGCCCTTTCTACCACCGCAAAATCCCTCACAGTTAGTTCATCAACTGCTTGCCTTAAGTATAAGAAAGATAAATTCAAGTCTATTTAAGCAGAAGTAAGACAAAACTAGATTTCCCTGGGCTGGGCTACTGCTAGTACCTTTGCAGCAGAACTACTGGGTAAACTTTCTTCTCAAATGTCCTGTGCAGAATCCAGTACTTCAGATCATACATGCTTATATCACCAATGTTGTAAAACAGAAGTACAACCCTAAACATGAAGAAGGAATAGATATAAAGAAAAGTGTAAGATCATATCATCACTGGGATGCTTCATTATATGAATTCTGTAAAAGCATAAATATTTTCATGAAATACACAAAGAGTTAGCCACACTCAAGATTATGTGGGTCACTGATATATCTGACACTTAAATTTTGCACAGTTAACCAACAATGCCAGACAATGTGTTCCTGAATCAGCCTCTTGCAGACTAATCATGCACCAGAGATTATAGTCCCATGGACTGAAATGGGATTTGGGAGGCTAATTCTTGTAAATCAACCCACCAGTTTTGCAAACTCTAGGCTGAGTGTTTCTGCTGGAATTTTTACTAGGTAATGTTGGATCAGAAAAACTTATTATCCATCAAATCAAGTGCACCATTATATGAGCATCCACTCAGTTTCTGCCGTCAGATACCAAGCAAAAAAAAGCAGCAATCATAATTAGTTAAATTAAAATAGCAAGACATATACAACCATCCCTTTTTAGACCAAACCAGCTCCTAAAATGACGCCTGATGCAAAAATAATTAAAGCAAGACAGATGAGAGGGAAGGAAAAAGAGAAATAATGTATTTAGAATTTGAAGAGAAGTAATTAGTTTTGGCAGGTTACTTATTTATATAAATTGAAAAATTAGCCGTAGCAGATGCAGGCAGGCAGCAGATACAAATTTTGCTCTCTACTCACATCAGAAGAAGAAAAAAGTTATGGCTAAATGGCCTACTGGATTTCAAAGTATGTATACTTCCTCAGAGAATATGTAAGAGTGTTTTCCATAATGAAACATCCCTGGCCAACAAAATAGAGTATACCAACAGACATTCTTGTGTCTCAGAGGGCTCTAGGCTGGGTTTTGGGGTTTTTTAACCAGGGAAACTTTCCTCAATTTCATTTTTTGTAGCAGTTTTTCAGTAGTTGAATTACCACTGCAGTGTACATTGTCTTCTCAAAGTTTCTTACAGTTCAGAAAATAAGCTGAAGTGTGACTCAGTAATATAGCTCTGTGAATGGATTAGTACTGCTGTCTGGAGAAAAAATAGATGGGTATAAGACACTTTGAGTTTTAATGATGCTATAGTCTCATTCTTATACCTCCCACCCCCTTTGATTAATGTGTCCTCTGGAGACAACATTGATGCCAAAATGAGAAAAGTATTTAACTTCTTGGTGTCAGGTGCTATTCTCTGCATGTTTACAGAGGCACAGTATATTTTTAGCTAACATTAATAAGCAGAACTGAGGAGGCTGTTGTTAAACCAACACACAATCATTTTGTGGTAAGTTATCATTCCCCAGTTTCATAGAATCACAGAATATACTCAGTAGGAAGGGACCCACAAGGATCATCAAGTCCAACTCTGGTCCTGTACAGGATGGCCCAACAGTCACACCATGTGCCTGAGAGCATTGTCATGATGCTTCTTGAACTCTGTTAGGCTTGGTGTGTGACCACTTCCCTGGGGAGCCTGTTCAGTTCCCAACCACCCTCTGGGTGAAAAACATTTTCCTGATATCCAACCTCAACCTCCCCTGACACTGCTTCAGGCCTTTCCCTCACATCCTGCCACTGGACACCAGAGAGAGGAGATCAGTGTCTTCCTCTCTTCCCCTCACGAGGAACTTTGTAACTGCAATGAGATCTCCCCTCAGTCTCCTCCTCTCCAGGCTGAACAAACCAATTGACCTCAGCTGCTCTTCAGGCAGCTTCCTCTCAAGGTCTTTCACCATCCTCACTGCCCTCCTTCAGACACTCTCATAGCTTAATGTCTTTTTTATATTGTGGTGCCCAAAACTGTGCACAGGACACAAGGTAAGGCTGTACCAGTAGAAAGTGGTCCTTCACCTTTTTTTCCATCATTCTTTCCTTCTATCTATGTGAAGATCTATGACACCATCACAACCAGATGGAATTTTTACCCTCTATGAAGAGATTAAGGCACCATTTCCTTTGGTGGAGGTAGGATCAAACACTGAGAACAATTCTGTCCCTTTTTTCGACATATGGTACCTTCATTCTCTGACTCCCCAGTGTGACTATTCACTAAACTTCAAATTTAGTTTTGAGTAGCAGTCTTCTAGTTCATCCAGATTTACAAGGATTATATCAGAACTATTTAAGCAGTGCCTTCAGACAGACTTGGGGACTTATATTCTGCTGTCAGCACCACAGTCTGGTAGGTGATAGAGTATGTCACCTTAGCACCTCCATTTCCTCATTTGCAGATTTACAAAACATGCATGCTCCAAGGCAAGCTTGACATCTGCTCTCCCCAAGGAGATGAACAGCCCAAAGGCAAAGCTCTAAATACGAGGTAACAAAAAAAGAGCAGTTATTACTGCTATTCACATTCACTGCCTTTGACCTGGAAAGCCTTTCAACCTTTGAAGCACACTTGAGTTGCATTTCAAGTCATTGCAGTCCACTCTTTCTGCTCAAAAGCACAAAATAACAGGCAGCAGAAGGACTATAAATTGCTTTATGGATGCTATAAATACAAATAATCCTCACCCATAAAGTTACATTGGCATTACAAAGATCTAGTCATTTATTTAATGCATGGCACAGCCACGCAGCAGCACTTGGAGGAGGCGGATGATCATGCTGTCACAAGGATTCCATCTTTAGCATGTGAAATGTCTCTCTGACTCACATAACATATGAGGAAAAAAAATGCTGGGAATGCAAGCACCAGCAGCCCACAACAGCCTTAGAATCATAAGAAACAATAAAGAATGCTCCTAAGTGTCAGCACTGAACCTGGAAAGCTTCATGCTGTGATTTATATACTATCACACATAACATCTGAAATCAGTATTTAACTGGCTTTGTGTTATCCACCATTTTGTCTGGATCTTCACTCCTGTCTACAAAGTAATCAGATAAAAGTCAGACAAGGCTTGTGAAAAAGCTACTTGTAGAATTCAAGTAACATGCTAATATCTTGGATGATTCCTGTGGAAACTAAGTTATACCATCATTAATGTTTTTGGGTAAGTTATAGTAATACTGTTAATAACTGTAAGTATTAATTTATAACTGTATCATTTATATAGTTTATATAGTACAAGTATGTATATATCTATATAACTATACATAGTTATATATTTAACACTGTAAGTTAAAATAATTCAATGAGCTGCTCATATGCACACAGCAATTCTCCTAGGACTCATAACTGATATATTGTAATGTTCACTAGAGTATATTAACTTTTTTGCTTTGTTGATAAATTAACAATCTTGAAAGTCCTTAATAACTATTATGAAAAAAATGCCCATATCTAAAAGGATACTTTCATCCTGTAATATTCACAGCCTTGATAATGCACACAGCAAGGGGTGCACCAGAGAAGGCCAGTAAGCAAGTCCTTAATTCAGCATCTTCCCTGCTTGCTTTTATGAACTATCAAGGCAGTTAAACATGGAGCTTTGAAAACAGAAAACAATATTCCCATTGAAACGTACCAGTCCTTAGCCCATAGACTCAGTAACTTTATTTGGGGGATCTTTAGGCATGTCTTATTTGTTTTTACATTATTGGAAGTTATATTTAGCCTTCAGGGAACCTAAATTAGGCAACAATTAAAAACATTCTGACACTTACTTTTACAATTGCTAAAAATAAGCAATGAGAGTACTACCCAGAATAATTCAGAGTGAATCATTTGGGTTCCCAAATTACAAACTGCCTGATTAACTACATATCCCCACTTCAAATGAATAAACAACTTAAACATTTAAAGAGGTAGCACAAGGAAGACAGATTGAGATAGAAGGTGTACCCTAAATTCTTGAGTTTAAGATAGTCCTGGCTGGTGAAGTTAGTAACTAGAGGGTGAGCAAGGACACCTCCAAGTGGCATTTGGATATCTAAGGCATTTCATGGCCCTTGCCTCTGATTTCCTTGAGTCCACATTCAGTATTCAGTGCTACTCAAATATGCAGTTGTGAATATTCTAGCACAATTTCCACAGTCCTTCCCTGCAACCTGTCATTTAACAACTCTTCTGTGAAATTACTGAGAGTCTTCAATCAAGGCATTCTGAAAGTAAAATAAACCAAATTTTCATTATTCAGATAAAATTAATTTGCTTTGAATCACCTAGAAAGACAGAACCATTTCCTCAGGTAGAATTTAGCTACCATAACCAAGAAACCATTCACTGTTTTTACTTCTGTCTCCTCTCTCTTCTGCCTACCACCTCCCAGAATTTTCAAAGTTTTACAAAGAAAACTCCTAGCATAAACAGCTGTGTTCCAAATGAGCAGAAAATAAAGCACAAACCTGACTACCAGAAAAAGTGTTTAGAATCCTGTGTCTGGTACTGACATGCATCCAACCAAAGGAAATTAATTGCATGGACAGCTTTCATTGCCTCACTTCCCAGTTGCTTATTGACTGCTAGGCTGCCTGCAAATTAATGTTTTAAAGACTCTTAAATGTTTGTATCAAGTGTTTGCATCTAGACATGACATTGTCTGCAGCATTTCAAAGTTACAGTCATAGATGAAGTTCTGATCATCTCTCACAGGTATACTCTCACTGCAGACACAGAATTTAGCTGCAAATTTCTATGCAGAATCTGTAGAAGATATGCAAACATTTCCAAAGATTTTCTCAGGAAGCCAAACATTAATTTCTGAGTTCAAAGCAGGATAGCATTTAAAACAACTAAATTAGATTTTTCCTATTGTCATTCCCAAAAAACACAGAGACATTTAGGACTGTGTATTCAAGAACTGCATCTGCATCAAGCTGACATTCAGCATGGAAACCATTCAGGCCACATCGTTAAGTCTGACAACTGAAAACACGTGTCTTTTAAAGGAATTGACCTTTAAATAATACGTGATCCTCAACCTTGCAGCTGCTACAATTGGCAGCCCAATCAGACCCACCTACAGTACCTGGAGTGCTAAGGATAAATGTTAATTCTTTCACTACTTCTCTATATGCCTATGCTTTAAACCCTTATCACCTGAACAGAGCATTGAATATAAAAAAAATAAGCAAAACCTGAACATTATACATTAGGAAGGAAGTGAAACAGGAATCTGAGATATGAAGCCCGTATGTCCCTCAGACACTACTGCAGAAGGCAATTTTTTCTCCAGGCTACTGCATCAGCCTTTGTGTAAGAAGTCTGATGACTTGATGAGCAGTAACATGTTGCTGTCTGTATATTCTTCCCAGTCCAAAGGGTGGTGCCATACTCTTTAACCATTACACAAAGGAAGAGTGTTTTCCTGGAGTGCTTTCCACTACATTTGGATCAGTTCTGAGGCAATTTTTAAATTTCTATCTGCTGACTATCCACCTCAAGGGAACATTACCTTAATACACCCTTCTAGAGAGATCATTTGGATAAAAAAATTAAAAGTTAGTTAGAAAAGGTTTTTAAAAGGGCTGGAAATTCAAATCAGGACTTATACACAGGCCCTGACACTGCATAAAGCAGTCCCTATGATGAAAAGCCAGTCCTCTGGCTGAAAGGCTTACCTCACCTGCTAAGAGAGGAACACAGCTGCTGAGAAGTAAAATACGGCTGTAGGGGACAATGAAAGACAAAGAGCTGGTCAGGGCAATGTACTGCACTCTAGTCATAAGCTGAGATCCTCAGCTCTGATGGTTTCATGACATAAAAAAGGTTCAGCACGGTGTAACAGGACCCCAGTAGCTGTAGCTCCAGTCAGAGACAGATATCTGTAATACAGCTGCCTGATGGCCAATTAAAACACTGTAGCCAATCATGTTAGAGCTAGGCTTGGAAAAAAGCTTGTTCCCTAGGCAGACTCTCCATGCTTACAAAACAGAGCTAGAAAACTTGCTGAGGAGTAAGCTGCTCTCCAGGGATATTTTTTATCAGCTCAAACCTGAGAAGTTAAAAAAACAAGGGAGGAGTGTTTCAGCGTGAGCATGCATAACCCCACGGAGTGTGTGCCTGAGGTCAATCAGCGTGTGTGTGTCAGATTTGCACTGTTTGACACAAATGGCAGCTGCCTTTCTGCAGAGCAGCCATGGCTACAGTGCCAGGTTTTGCTCCAAGTCAGGACAGAGCTGCGCACCCCCAGCACCAATTATCTTCCTCCACACCCCTAGCTCAGGGAGAATTCCTTCCCCTTAATATCTCTCTACCACAACAATTTATGAAATACCACTGAGAGATGAAGCACAGCCAACACCAGAAAGCTATTATCGGGGAATTGTAATGTATTAAATGTAGCTCACAACTGCAAGGCTCTTAAATGATAGTAGCATTTGTTTTGGGACTTTTGCCTGGAAATGCTAGAAGATCTTTTAATAAATGTACTAAATAAGATGCATAATTTGGCTTCTTCTCAGCAGAACGCTGGCTGGCTGCCAGATCCACTCTCAGGTTTGACTCAATGTCAGGGCTGCCCGCTGGCCCGGTACAAATAGACTCATTAAAAAATGGTTGCTGCTGTGTGCTCAGGCTCTATTTCTCCCACTAATGGCTCAGTTTATGCCTCCCCCTCTCGAATAAATAGAGGAGCAGCCTCCAGAGAGGAAAATATTCTTCTGTACACACATTCCACACATATGAATGCAGGCAACACGCTGGGAGGTGTAGGAAAGCAGAAGAGAAATGCGGGAAAAGGAAGACACTCAAAGTAATTATATCAGATGACATGGACTCCGAGTGATCCCGATATTTATTAATCATAACAGAGACAGTTCACTGCCAGATTTGGTCTCCATTTCCATTGTGGTAGACACACCCAGAGTCAAATAATTCACAGGCAGAGCCTGACAACTGAACAAGCAGCATGGACAAAGCCAAAATAAGAAAAAGTTACCGAAGGAGGCAGCTACCCAGGGCAACACCCACATGCCTCTATTTTCAAGTCCCATTAAGCCTTGTTTCTCCTCTTGATTCAAGAGGGTTTGTGACTATTACCAAATCTAACAGAGTTTCTCAGCAGTCACTCATTTTAGTTGAGATTTGCTCAACTAAATTTCCTTTCAGATGTCCTTTCTGGTTAATAGCAAAAACACTGGTACAGGTAAAACTGGCTTTTTGACTTATTTATATTAGGAGAGCAAAACTTTATATTAACATTATTGGAGTTGGGGCATGGGCGTGGTGTTATTTAAAGCTTTTGGGTTTTTCCAGTAGTTGCAAAAGGCTGATCCTTGCACTGGAGAACACATTTAGCAGCATGTTTTATGTGCTGGCTGTGATAATATATCTTAATTTAAAAGAGGAGGTAGACGCAAAAGCTTAAACAGTCTCAAAACACCTCCATCTCTTCACCAAAACTAAAAAAATTATAACATCTAAAATTAGTGCTCTACAAGCACTGGTAACTCCTGAAATGGCCTTAAAACACACAAATTCAAAACTCAAGCTAAAGTAAATTTCAATCAGTCTCCAATCTCACCCATTTTTTGTTATTTGTAAGAGTCATGTTCGGCCAGATAATTGAAGGCACTGTACACCCACATAGCAAAGTAGTTTCCACATTTAACTCAGTGGCTGTATTTCACAACAGTGCATCAGATCTCTAACTGTGAAAATGTCACCATCCCACCCTCTCTAGCCCAGAAAATCCTGTCTTCTTTTCTCGTCCCAACAGTAAGAAGCACCTGCTGTGTCTTCCCACATTGCTGCCTCCTGGAGTAGCCTCTATCCCTAGATTCCCTCCACTAGACTAGTTCAATGAAAATGCAAGCACATGAATTTAAAACTACGTTTTGTTTTTGAGTAGCATAGTAAGAATTATAGTAAGATTAAGTAGAAACCCAGATAGCCACCCCTCACCTTTCAGATACACCCTCACATTTAGTGCTCCTCGTTACTCACTCTGGACTATGTTCCATTGCCCAGACTATGGTCTGAGGTACCTAAATTTCTTTGAGATCCTGTAAAGAATCCAGGAACTCAAGCCAGACATCTGTTCACAATATTTTAGGTTCTAGGTGTCATTTATGCAGTGACACCTAGAGTCAGTGACAGAACAAGGGTACCCCTTCATGCTTAAGCTCCCTTGCTCTGCTCAAGCCTGCAGTGATACTGCAGCATGCTGAATTTCAGAGCTGGAGGTTTCGATTCTATATTTTAAAAATTGTATAGAGCTTTAAAAAGCTCTTCAGTTTAAATCTAGTATACCTGAATCACAACCCTATTAATTTCATCCTGAGAGCATTATAGCTCTGTTGAACTAATTTAACACCAGACTGAAAGATCCCCTGGATTCTTAGGTTCTTTCTTCTCAACTATTCACCTTATAAGCATACATTGGTTATTTACAATCCACTTCCCAGGCCTCCATTACCTCTCTCACACATCTTAACCTTTGATGGAAACATACTGCTTAATACTCCTTCTGTATTTTCTTAATATAAAAAGGCCCTACTTTAGTTTTAAAAAGAAGCTGAATGGCCACACCAGCTAATCATTAGTAACTTTCAATTACACCTGACCTTCTTCTTTTAAAGGGCCTCAGTTCCTCTAAGCCCCATCTAGTCTATTAAAAAAAATAAAATCAAACCCACAACATGCTATTAGGGTAGTTATAGACAATGGTTATGAAGAAGATGTTAAAACAGTTATGTATTTTTTTTCTAGGTGTGTTTTTCACTTAGAGCACGTAACGAGAGCAAGTACACTTATAAATACTTATAAATGTATATGGGATGACAGACTAGCGAGTGTATAGGAGGGAATAGATGTTCTGCACCTTTTTTGCAATATATTGGAATGTCTTTGCCAGTTCCATACATCTGAAATAGAAGAATTTCAAAACAAAACTTTCAGAAGAGAGGTAGTGTTTTATTAGAACTAGTGAGCTATCTTGGTGAATCAAAGAAACCTAGATAAAGCATAGTTTAAGGATATTGTCAGTCAAAATATAGTGTTACCAACTCAAAGACAGTCCTGGAGAACTGATAGTCATCACATAATTGTGTAAGCTAATTTACCCTTTTAATATATGTAAAAATTTTCAAAACTTTTTAAAATTCTGCTTGATTCCTGTATAGCTCAAATTAAGACTTTAAATTCTGTGCTGACTGGAATTCTGCCACCACAAAAGCTTGCCTGTGTGCTGTCAGGTACCAGTACTTCATTTTAAGAATATATAGTACATTGTTTCCCAATTAGATGTTACACCAAAATCAATGGAGTCCTTCTTTGCAGCAAGATAGTAAAGCAATGTTCCAAAGTCTTATTGATTTTAAAAGGGCTTTGCAAGCATGGAAAGACCTATTTGTGTGAAATATTTTGTGGGAGCAGAGACTAGGAGTTCTGAAAAGGTCTAAAAGGAAATGACTTTCCTCTAAGGGTTACATGCATTTGTGGGGAGTGCAAAGGATGTTTTGTAGCTCAAGTGTTGCTGCTGCAGCTATCTTATCCCATTTGTCACTGAGAATTACAAGCCTTATTGACAGAAATATTCAGTGTTTCATAACTAGGATTTCAAAGCTGTGCATACAAAAGAGAATCAGGCTTTGACTGATGTGTGCCCAAATGTCCCCAGTTCTCAATATGCTACACTTGTTTCCTTCATTCGCTCCTCCAAGGGATGTAATCTTTGAGTCAAGTTGTAGAAAATTCCCTCTAGTCCAAGTTGCATCAAATTATCCACAGTGATTCTGAGAGAAAAAAGTTATACTTCTGCTGTGCCAGCATCTGGAAAGCAGCCTGATTGGCAAGAATAAAGAGCAGTGTAATTGCATGTTCAAACACTTTAAGTCTGCCCTTGCATATGGAATAAACATTCAGTTAAGAACAAACAGCAAAAATTCCCTATGAGGGAGGTGTTGGAAAGATCACCCCTCACCAGTGTTAGATATCCAGGGTAAAAACTGTGTAGGGTTGAAAGACTGTAGTCTTACAGAGCTTTTAGATTCAGAGAGGCTGAGTATGAACTATTTAATGAGATATATGTGCTGGCACTGATTAGCTGAATAGACTGAACATGATGGTACATACTCAAGTATTCACAGAAATAATTTACAGGCAGAAAACCTGCAAAGACTTTTTTGCTACAAGGGCATCTTGGGACAAGTCCAAAGAGGACAGAGCAACTGCAAGGCACTTTATTTTGCCAAATACTATAACATAGTCATAGGAAATCTGGAGTTGCACAGCATAAAAATCCCTCATCATACCCTCATCTCTGATTAGTAGGAAATGAATGACAGCAGTGGAGCTACTCTGTCTAATTATCAGTTTTGCTGAATTTCTAATAAGCTCTTAAAATCTAATTTTGGAAGCTGGAGTTTTGTCTCCTGCAGGGAATGGCTGATAGAAATGAGTAAGATTTCGGTTTGTCAAGTCTGGTCATTTCTCTGGCATTTAAGTCCTCAGTGAATCAGTAGGCTGGGGATAGAGCAGAATTTGTGTAAACTCTAATGCACTTTACCACAACTTTCTTTAGCTTTCCAGGGATAGAAACCACTTCCACACTTAGACATGGCCCTGCCAATTCCAAGCTCCCCTGCTAAGGCTGGGGTATTTATAAGAATGACTCCATCGCTTCATTCATGCCTGTCAACTAGAGATGGTCATCAAATAATTTCTGACAGCCACTCTGCAGTAATAGTGAAGATCAGAATTTTGACTTAGATAGCAAATTAATGTTTCATTAAGCTTTAGGAACCATTCAGAAACTATTTTAAGTATGCACTCATAATTACACTTGCTGTAGCAACAGGAATTAGGCTTCTGGCTGTTCTTAGCTCTAATTTCTCTTCCCTCAGGCTATTCTTCATCACTATGCTAGCATGAAAAAGCATTAGGCCTCTCCCCTGGCCGGCAACGGGTCTTGGAGAGATGTGTCTGGGGACACAACCAGTTAATGATTGTTGATATGGACTAATTTCTGAAGGCTATTTGTGAACTCATTCACTATTAAAAGTGATAATTTATTACAAGGAAAGCTGAGATTCCATGAACAAAGAGGGGGGTCAGGTGGTTGGCTCCTTCCAGCATATACATATCTCCTTTGGTTATTAGGTTGTAGGAAATCAGTGAAAGAAGTGTTGGATTAAAGCTCTGTGAGAAAGGAAAGGGAAAGGGAAAGGGAAAGGGAAAGGGAAAGGGAAAGGGAAAGGGAAAGGGAAAGGGAAAGGGAAAGGGAAAGGGAAAGGGAAAGGGAAAGGGAAAGGGAAAGGGAAAGGGAAAGGGAAAGGGAAAGGGAAAGGGAAAGGGAAAGGGAAAGGGAAAGGGAAAGGGAAAGGGAAAGGGAAAGGTTCAAAATCTCCCCTTTTTTCCCCCTGCTTTTTTTTCTCATATTTTGTAAAGCTGTCCAGCACACACAGCAGGGTTCTGAGATTTCAGTCCTTCGGTTAAGGAAAGTGGGAGAATAGGAGGAAAAACCTACAGGGCAGGCCAGGCCATTTTTCAATCTAAATTGGGAACTTATGGCAAGCTCTGAATTGTTCAGTATTAATGGAAAAATAGTGGATAAAGACCTGTATGCAAGAGGTACTGTTCATGTTTCTAAAGGCATATCTCAAAAGGGATTACATTAGAGTAATACAAAGATAAACCTGACTAGAAAAGACAAGACCAATCCATTACATTCACTAAGGAACATGTTAATTGGCATTTGCTCATTTTGCCTCATGTCAGGAAAGAACCTTGCTCAGGGCTTCTCTGTATGCAAGAGAAAAGCTGCACCAGACTGCACTTGACTTAAGAGTTTTGGATGGAAGATGTAGCCAGGCAGCAGAATGCTGATGAAAAATGAACTTATGTGTAAGTTAGGCTAAATACATTTTCTGCATTGATGAGAATAATTACCTCTTACATAAAATTAGAAGTGAGTAGGAAGAGGGATTGCAACCCTAAAAAGAAAAATGCTGATTACAAAATATTTTCTCTTCTAAAATATTTCAGTTTGGTAATTGCAAGTTATCATTTTTTGGTACTTTACTGTAATTAAAATTGACTTTTACAAGTGGAATAAGCATTTAAGAAGTAAAATGGAAACCTTTTAATCTGAAAATCCCAGAAGAGGTGTTTGAATTTTTTAATATCTATTTTTAGGGACACATGAACCGGAATAAGAAATTTCCCCCTTCTCAGTCTCAATAAATTTCTGTTTTAAGAATCTCTCCATTCTTACAGGAACAGGGGAGAAGGCAGACAACTGAAGACTTCAAATCACCTCAAGGTAACATTACAAAAATCCATATTAATAATATGTACCTTCCCACAGGGAGTGAGAAAGCATATATAGGAGTCTCTTTGCTTCTTTCAGCACACTGCCATTTTTAGGTCAATGTCGGATATTGGGTATTGCCTTATGGTAAGTCTCTGCCTTGTGGGACTCAAGAGATAAGTGACTTTTTTTTTGTCTCTTACTATATTTTTGTAGCCCAGAAAAAGAATGGGATTACTTCTTCCTTATTCCTTTGTTCCATGTTCCAGCCAGACTCTCCTCTCAAGGAAGTTTGCTGCCTTCCTGATGTCCAGATTAAGAATATCTCACTGTACCCAGATCCTCAGCACAGGAAAGACATGGACCTGTTGGAGCAGGTCCAGAGGAGAGGCAGAAAAATTAGCACAGGGCTTTCCTCTCCTATGAGAAAAACTCAAGAGAGCTGGGGTTTCTCACCCTGGAGAAGAGAAGGCTTCAGACACATCTTATTACAGCCTTTCAGTACTTAAAGGGGGCCTGTAAGAAAGCCAGGGACAAGTTTTTAGCAGGGCCTGTTGAGACAGTATAAAGTGTAATGGTTTAAACTAAAAGAGGGCAGATTTAGACTAGCTATACTGGCACAGCTTGCCTAGAAAGGCGGCAGATGCCCCATTCCTGGCAACATTCTAGGTCATGTTGGACAAGGCTGTGGGCAGCCTGGTATAGAAGACCTTTAAAAGGTCTTTCAACCCAAAATATTCTATTTGGAGCAATCTAGAGACTTGTCTAGATTCTGTCTCCTGGTGGGATTAGAGTCTGATATCTTCAGTCCACAGACAGTAGCTAGAGGGAAACTGCAGCAAAGACTCTTGGTGAGAAGAACCTGTTGGAGTACTGAAAAGTATTTTTTTATTTCATATATGGCGCTTTTTTTTTTTTAACCTAGGCCACTACACTCTGGAAGCAGAGCTGTGTCAGCTCCTAAGCCAAGTTGCTCTGGCAACTTCTAAAACAGTCTTATTGTCAATTTTACTGTCTCTACAAGATTCAGACTTTTTGATGCTTCTCAGAACCAAAGTTCAAAATCACTCAGGATTTTATTCATTTCAGGTTTTTTGCAGCAGTAAAAGCAAATTTGTATTATTTTATTTAGACTTCTAAGATTATAGAAAGTTAAAGCACTGTTATGCTTTGATGATCCTAAAAGCTTTGAAGTTGCTGTTTCACATAACAGCTGTCTTCCCCTCACTTCATCCTCACAGTCAAACTACCTGTTTTACTTTTCACTTTAAAATACAGCAATCATTGAAGGGCACAGGCTGAGGATTTCTCTTTAAAAGAACTGAAAGGGATATGAAATGAGGACAGAGGTATAAATAGCTATTTTTCAGAATGTTCTAGACATACAGCTTATATAGAAATGAAGGAAAACCTCCCTACCTATCTCCTCTTTCATGATTATACAGCTTTTCCCAGAATTTGGAAGATGAAACACTTTAAAATCTTAACTAAAATTTGGAATAACAAATGTGAGCAGCACTGAAAAAAAAAAACCCAAAAAAGAGTGACTGAAAAACTTGGGAATCAAAACTGAAAGGGAAGTCTGATAAAACTTGATGATGAAACTCTTACATTTACCCTATACCTTTACGTTCTAGGAGATATTGGCTAGTTCAGGTATGTATGTTTGCTTATCTCAATATCCAAATTTGAACATTCTTCTAACAGACCAAAAAAAGGGACAATGGTGTTAAAATTATGCCAGTTTTTCCTCTTTTAGAAGTATGGTTCCCATTGGAAATCCAGAACTTCATTTTAAATACCTGTCTCTCTCTAAACAATAAATTTGGGGCCCTGGATGCTCGTTGTGGTCAAACACACACCAAACAGGGCAGCCATTCAAAGATCAGTTCTTCTCTCATTTGATATGAAAACTCTGAGAATCCCTGCTGTGTTTCTGTAAGCATGCCTGAGAATTCCCCTCAAAATCAAAGCCTAAAGTAAAGCTTACCTCCTGAAGCCTGAATAGCCTTACTTGCAATCTATCCCTTTCACTCATGACCAATGCACCTTTTATGCATGAAGAGAGTGACAGCAGATACCTCAGTAATTGAGAAGCAGAATATTTAGAGAGTTCAGAGACTTGCAAAATTAAAGGGTAGTTGAATGGGGTTTTCAGTACTGCAAGCTTGAGCTTCGTTGTAGGATCTTAAATTTCATTTTGTTGCCTTAATCTTATTCTGGACATTGTTATCTGAAAAAATAAATTTTATGCCAAAATGCTAAGCATAAAGGTAAAGCATTAAACACAAAATAGTGGATAGCAAACAGATGCTATACAAATGGCAGCACTAAATTTAGTAAATGGGGAAGGAACAGAAGTAACTATGATATCTTTATTTAAAATCAGTCCTGTCTGATTGATTAATGTATTTCTTAGGTGAGCTGAAAATAAGAAATGTATGCACCTAAAATACAAATTAATCAGCACTGCACCACTGTTCTCTATACTGTATTAATTAATTATACCACATGACAGATGCAGATTTAATCACTCTGTCTGAAGGATTTGGGTATAGATAAGCAGTAAAGATGCATTTTACAAAATTTATAAATGTTCTACAATCACTTAAATCATTGAAATATTCCATGAGATGCTTTTTCTGACAGATCTTGGGAAAAGTCTTCAGCAATAATTAGCAACGTTTGTATGTGTAGTCATTGATTTATTCCAATGCATTGCTTTCAGTGGATTTAATTAGGAGCTGTTAGCGTTATGACTGATAAGTTAAAAGTATGGTGAGATGCTCCATAAGATAGAAAGAGATCTCTGTCTAGACCTGTCAAAGCAACCCTAAATTGCTATAAAATTGATTTTATTCCAGAGTGTAACAGGGAAAATAAAACTTTTCAAAAAAGCCACTTGAATATCTCCAGGTATTCCTGCGCCTTTTACACAGAATCTGAATTGCACACCATTCCAAGTGTCTCCACCTGTGAAAAACATGACGGAAAGGAGTACTTCAAAATCCTTTTGTAGATCTGTGTGGTAGCTCAGTCCTTTTACCTTGTTCTCTTTCCAGTCTTATCCCCTACCCTGTACCTAGATTTTTCATAGGAGCAGGAGTTCAAGGTTAGGAGTCAATAATTTAAATTTTTACAGAATGCTTTATTTTTCCTCTTATATGCAACAAATCCATGACTATCTGTTACTGAGAAGAACAGCAGCCATTTCTTGCCTCACAACATGTTTAGTTCCACTCATCCTGCTTCAGAAAATCAATTTGAGTATCACTTGAACTCAAATTCTGATTTCTATCTAAAAAGGATTTAGGAAACTTTGATCAAAGACAACCTGTGATAGGGATGGACCTGCATTTAAATTTGTTCATTCTCTCCATTTGCACCTTTAGAAAATATCCTAAACAAAGGCATTCGAAAACAATGACAATTTCTAGTCTGTTTATTCAAACATTTTTCCTGGTCTCTGACTGGCTGAGAAAGCTTCTCATTATACTACTGAATAATCAGAGTCTTCAACACAGATCTTAAACTACCTTCTGAAGGTGGAGAGCTGCAATAAATTTCACTGACGAGCTGAAAATGAGCCCCTAATGATTTGGAATATATTCTCCCATATTAGGCTCTGTCTCTATTTGCTGCCACTGAATAGAGTCTGCAGCTGAAATGAAAAACAGAAATGTAAGAAAGAAAAGGACACATATGCAGAAATTTTGCATTATAGAGCAAGGAGATATTTGCTTCTTTATCTGCTGTTTCAGTGATTACATTGAGGATACAGTATTTAGCCCTGGACTGCCTAACACGAAGATCTGAAAGAACAAAGAGAACCTGGGAAAAGATGAAAACTAAACATGTAGCAAGACTAATTTAAAGAAAATTATATGATGAATGAACTAGTATTGGTGCTAGGATTCTTGGAACTGTTTTATTATATATCAGTCACAGGCAAAAATATTCCAAAGAATATGCTGACAAATCCTCCTTTTACCCCATTTCTGACTTGACAAGCAGATCATGATTTTTGTGGAATTAATTTGCTATTTAAGCTTATTTAGTTAAATATAATGGCTCATCCACAACTACTTATCTGTAAGGATTTCCTATTTGAAATTCCAGCTGTGCTGTTTGATTTGATAAGCTACAGCAAACACATGGCATGTGTTTGTTACTAGGGGGATGCCTGTAACATCTTTGCTGGCAAGTTTGTTAAAGTATTTTTGGAAAGCAGGCACAAAAGGGGCAATAACAGTGACAGAAGAATGTGTTCAGGCATGCAGATCATGTTTCCAGGGGCTAGTTCTATTTCAGGACCCCATCTTCAAGCAAAAATGTCCCTTAGGTCAGGGAAGTGTCAGACAGCTGGCACACCAAGAACAGAAGGATCTGAATGTTAAGCTGCCAGTGGCAGAAAGGCCCATATGGCCGTGATGGAAAGGGTAACAGGTACTGGTCATTGAGTTCTCAGCCATATGGCAACTGAAAGCGAGGAGAGACAGTACATGAGCATCAACAGCAAACACTAAGTGTTGGGATAAGGACTCCTTCACAGACCACAAATATAAAGTCAAATTAAGCAAAGCAAAACTAAATAAGACAGGAAGAGTGTAAAAACTTGCTATGTACAGGGCTAAGGAATTAGCGTTTTGAGGAAAGGTGTCAGTGCCATCACTTCAGAAACTCAGAGCAGACACACATATTGGAAGGAAATACTCCCTTTTTATTAATTGTGAGATGGATGGGCAAGAGATAATATAGTATCTATGTACCAGATTTGTATTTAAGTATTCAGAAGAATCAATATTTACAGGTTTTGTTTTTAGGCATCTTCTCTATTCTTATTGCAGAGAGAGATTGAAATTTGCATGCAGGGAGTGTGTTTAAATGACTTGCAGCTCATTTCCATTTAGAATGTCTGTTTAAATATCAGTTTGACCTCTGGCTGTCTTTGGCGTTGGAAAGTATGTGTAAAATGGTTACCAAGAATTGTGTATGAAGCACAAGTTGAAAGGAACATGCTGAATTTTCTTAGGTTTTTTTACCTGATTGTTCTATTTTCTCCTTCAGGATGTCAAAGGGAGAGAGGATATAGGCAACAAATCAATAAGGCAGAGAAGAATCAGGACATTTGCAGCAGAAGATGAGGGAAAGGAAAGCTGAGTGACTCATTTCATCATGTAAAATATGCACTTTCTGATAACCCTCCTGGAACCAAGAATGCAATACTCTATTTAGTGCTCAGATACCATGTTGAAGATGTAAATACAGTCTTAAGTAGCTCAGATCTAAATGAAGTTTTGTACAAAAACTGAAGGTTTACTACAAGAGAAAGTGATGTTTCTTTTATCATTATTTATAATAAAGATTTGCTTTTTTTAATGCAGTCTTCCCCTGAAATACTGGAAACCAGAACATAGCAGGAGGAACCGAGAAGTGATTATGTCCATGAATAGCAAGTGAAATTCTGTGGGCCACATACCTCATGAAAAGTAAATAATTTTTTGGTTTCTTTTAGTTCATTTGGGGATTTTTTTTTAACTTTTTTATTATTATTATTTTCTTTATATTCTCCTTTCTTTAAATTCTTCTGGCTTTGAGGGATTTTAATGTAAGTCACATATCAAAGTAAAATGTATTCATAACTATCTTGCAGTATAATGGCAGACATGTAAGACTCTTTTTCCAGCCCAGCGCTACATATAGTATTGTGTAACATAGAAAACTTGATTAAGGTTCCAAACATTCCCAATGCAGTGCAGAACTCTCAGTCTCCACAATATTCCATTTAAAGTTTAGTTGAAACATAAAGGTTTTTTGCCCACAGGAATCAACACCTTCATTTAAAAGTAGAACTAAATTGCAGATTTTCCTATATGAGGCAAATCATTAACCTTTGCCAAATCATTACCTCAAGAGATAATTAACAGAGATCTTGCAGAAAATGTAACTAATAAAAAAAGCTCTCAAAAATTAGTATGAAGAACAAATGTGGTCTGCCTCCCAGCTTAGGCAGTCGTGTCCCCAAAGAAACTAAGTTTCTGTGGACTTAGAAGAAGGTCAGGTGAAGAAAAAGAGGATTATTCTAATTTACTAAACCCCCAGGTACTGGTCATTTTAAACTCAGCAGTGATGTTGGAGTAGAAATTTTACCTTGATATCAAATAAACTCTAGGTTACATTAATTAGACTACAATTCAATTAAAAATAATAAAACTTTTCACTAATTATTCTGGATTTGCCTAGTTACACACAAAAGTTAAAGGCTTAACATGGGAAGCCAGTGTCTGTGGTTTGTCTATCGACTTCTGATTTTCTCTTTTATTGGTGTATAAAATATGTACATAAATATTGAATTAATTTACAGGATTATTGTGAAGATAAATACATCCTAGTAGTGTCCACCAGTATAGTTTACCTTATGTTCTCTCACCTCCTGGCAATTGCATGAGCTTTATGAAGTTGCAGGGAAAATCACTGAGATTTTATCATTTTGTGTAATCCTATACATTATTTACAAGAATCTATATTATTGTGTCATTATATAACCCCATAAATAATCAAATAAAATATAAAATTATATGTGGATCAGAATCAAGCAAACTGAACCAAATACTACTGCCATGAAGTCTCAGGAGAGTAATTTTTTCTAACAGATTATGAGACCTGATTTCAGAACATTGTCACAGTGGCCTTTTCCTCCTAATGAATTAACTCAAGGAATAGGGACTGTGGTCTCAAGAAAAAAACAACGGCCTCAGCAGCCCGTCTGTCTCATTTATTGTGTACTTTTTGTTACTGTACCTGTCAGCTCCAGAGGGAAAAAATTGAGTGAAAATTAGGCCATTCATAAAAGGTCAGTACTTCTCAGTAATCCCACATGGTGTTATCAGATTCTCTGGGGAGCACTATGAAACTTCTCCCATAGTCCATGTACTTGATGAACCCCTGTCTTTCCTGTATTTAGCATCAGTCACAGAGTGTGACTGTAGCCAGGTATTAGCTGGGCATCTGGAGCCACTCTTCTCAATACAGTGTGTACATCTCTGCTCTGTGCAGTGCTGCTGAGGCTACAGGGAGCAACAGCCATCCTCCACATGGGCTCATGTCTCAATGAACCCATGTCGATAGGAAACAGCCACAGCCAGGAATGTGCTTCATGTTTATAGGAAACCTGGATTGTATTTTAAGATAATGTTAAGTGCTAAGGCCTCTGACATTTCTGGTTTAACCAAATCATCTTCAGCAGTTATTAGCAAGATAATATCTTGCACAATTAGAAACAGCACACATAATTTGTAAACCTGCGCAATACAAAATAAAACTTTGCTAATGACCTAAGGCTAAGAAACATGTGTCCTCCACCTTTTCTCCCACTGACTCCTCTTCATTGACTAAGACCCTGGCACATGGTTTTTCTCCATTTTGTACACGGCTGCCTCAGTGAAACAATGACATGGGAAATATGACATTGATGTCAATGAGACATGTAGATATGGGCTTCTTTCCTCCATTTATTGCAACAGTGAAATGTATTTCTATGTTCTGCCTTTTGTATTGATGGGCCTCTTCAAAGGTAAATAAAAAAAAAATACATGGAAATTACTAGTTTACTACCAAACCCCTCTTTGTAACAGAAAGCAGTGACCATGAAGTCAAAGCATTATTGAATCTGTTAAAAATAACATTTGTGTAATCAATAACTGCAGATCTTTCAAGTTCTTTAAATTGGGCCAAGTAGTTTTCCATGAGTGTTTTAGAATTTGCTATAACTACAAATGAGAAAATTACCATAGGCTTTTGAATTTGGGGTTATTCACACGTGCAAAGGGTTAAGCTGGGACTTATTGGACTGCTGACTATCTAATTCTTCTGATAAGCTTCATGAGGTCTTTATTCCCAGACTGGATAAATACTTACATACTTCTGGATCAAAGACTTGCATTAACAAATTTAACATTAATTTTCTTCTAAAGCCTTTACATGTAATAGGTTTTGCAAGTTATACTCCAGTTACTTCATGATGTGAATCTGTAGGATACCCCCTGAAAGCCATGCAAGTAGGTGAGCATGTGAAAAGTGAGTGCATTCAAAAATTGAGTATTGGCAGGAAATTCCTATGATATTTTGCTGTTATGCATATGGCAGAAAAAGATCTAGTCAGGAAAAGAACAGGTCAGAATAAAACCAAAGGAAGTATCAGATACTGGAGAGTCACATTGACGGATTGAAACACAATGACCTGAACTTAAAAAATAAACCTAATGATCCGATAGGAGATGCATAAGTATACTTAACTCCTACAGCTAGAACAGGACAACTAAATCAAATTTAAAAACCCAGGAGACTTGTTCTGAAAAATTTTAGCTGATGTAACTTCTAGAAGTGGCCTCATAACACACTGAATTTGCAAGTGTTATGAATAATGTTCCATGTCTAGCCTCTCCCAATTTCAGGTGTCTCACCCTTATTTATTTGCCAAATTAAATTATTTTACTCTCAGAACTTGATTCAATGCTACATCAACAGGTAGTACATAATTAAGAATGCAATCAATGTCAATATTGAAATGTATCAACTCATTAATGATAAAAAGCATCTAATGGTATGAATATGGAATTAAGATGGAAATTGATATATTTATTGGATTTAAGAGCTTATAATAATAGGAAAACAAGGCTGAAAGAAAGCTCCAGCGGCTAGATATTCCATTCACTGTAACAGGAAGAATCTTGTCCTTGTCACTGTCTTGCCTCCATTAAAAAGACAGTTTTCCCACGCCACAAAATTTCATAAGAATTTTAAAAGTAAATTTATAGTTCCATATTGTCCCAAAGATCTTCAAAATCTTCTCCAGAAATGAAAACTAAGATTCTCTGAGCTGATAAAGATACACTCTCAGCCTTTTGTTCACATTTTGTTTAATGATTAATTTGTAACAGATCTCCAAGTTGTCCTGTTTATCTCTGGTTAATTCCCTCGTTACTAAGCCATTATACTGAAGATGCTTGTCTCTTCTTCTATCTTTTCCACAGTGTAGAACATCTCCAATACAATAATGTGTATCAGTCTGAGTATAAAATAAACTGATGCTTTAGGAAATCACTGAGTTTCAAAATGAATGAACGTTTTAGTCAGAAACTAGTAGCAATAAGGCTTGAATACCATTTCCTTTTTCTTGTTGCCAACAAAAATTCACCCTGTACTCAGGAACACTTTTCTAAATCTAATCATTATCCAGCCATCTAAGTTTCTAAGTCAAAATGCATGTTTTTACCGAAGAACATTTCTCTGATTCCAATGTTTCATCAAAAGCACCTTGAATTTCTTTGCATGTGTGCGTTCCAGGTTATCAAACTTTAAATATGTCTTCCTCAAATTATCAGAATCACTCTTCATCCCAGAGTAAGAACCTCCCTGAGTTTTTTAATTCTGCACCTTTTGGTGGTACTTTTCTATGTCCTCTGTGTAGGTATATATTTTACTGCTGTACTGTATTTTTCATTTTCATTTAAGAAAATGACCATTTTTACAGTTTTAAGGTACACAGAACTGTCTATCCATTCTAACTAACAAGATCAGCTCTGAGCTAATGGTCTCAGGAATAAACAACGAAAGTAAAGCGAAAGTTATTCTCTCTATGTGGAAGAAGGTAGTGTGATTTTCTTCAAAATCATCCAATATGTTACAGATAACATAAAATAAATAAGACCACAGACAGGGCTATGATGGATGTAACCAGGATCAGAGAATCATAGAATAGAGTATTCTGAAGACAGAAGTGCATTTGTGCAGAGAAATGCACAATGTACACACCAACCTAAAGACAAACTCTACCCACCAAAGCCATGTTCTATCAAATAGATTACTTCTTTGAAGAAACTCTTGTTAGGTAGACAGAATTATACCACAAAATATATCCCTATACAGTTCTCTCCAGGAAGATGTGTAGAAAGTCAAACTAGAAGCTATCCTGGACAAAGGTCATAACATTAATCCCTTTTTCAAATTCTCTTTTCTCCCCTTCAAATTCTCCTCTTCCTTTGCAGAATGCTCAGAAACAAATTTCTGTACACCCACACACATCAATCAGTGTCAGACTGTGCCTAAGCAAGAAATGCAAGATCCTACAATGCATTTCTCACACCCACAACCAAGCATGTTCACCTTGTCCCCATTTCATAGGACACCCAAAATATAACCCACATCCTTCAGTGCATTACATACTGTCATAGAAGGTCTGCTGATGAAATCAAATAACTGCTTATACAGCAGAAAAAACTTTCTTAGAGCAGTAAGCCAGAAATACCCATTAACAAGGAGGATAATACTCTTCCCAGATCAATCATCTCATCTAGCCTCTAAATTTCTGATCTTTCTAAACAGAGTGGCAACAGAAATGTGCAAAACACCCTCAAAAAAGACTAGGAATGAAAATCCATGACTGCTTGTATATGAGTGCCTTGGTTTTAAATCAGGGGTTTAAGCCATCTACCTGGGTCCATGTCCAGATGCAGGTGATACTGGACATACAGATGGGAACACTGAGCTCATTCCATCCTGATATTAGTGACAGGGATGTGTTTATCATCTACAACATCTACAACAAAGGTGAGATTTGTTCAAATGTAACATTCCTAAATTGACTGTCCTTGGGTACTGGACAGCTGTCAGTATGCAAGACTTCTCAGTGAGCAGCAAGGATCAATCGGGTGCTGCACAAGGAAAGGTGAGTCAGCAGTCAAGTGTGATAATGAAGTATGTGGGAGCAGTGTCCTAAGCACCAAGAGGTCAGCATGCAGAGCAGTGACTTCAGCTCTGAAGTGACAATGATCAAGAGTGATCAGGGTCAGACACAGCACAGTGACCACCAAGCAAATCTGCAGCAGCCAGCCAGGTCCAAGGCCAAGCCAGGAAGCCAAACCAGCAGGTCCAGGTCAGACTTGCACAGGTGGGAGATTAGGCAGTCATAGCTGCTACACACATCTGGCACGGCATGGACAGAGGCAGCACTAAAGTCTCAGCTGAAAGAACTTCCCAAGAGAAAAAGAAGACAGCCCTCACTTCCAGGTCTATTTCCAACAGCTCTTAGAAGCTCCATTCACCAGCTGAAGTCCTAGAAGGTAGACAGTTTCCAGGACCTAACAGTCCTACCATAATCAATTTCTTTCTAAATCATAAATGTCAATTGGTAACCATATCTAAGAGCTGGAGAAATGTCAAAGAATGGAGAACTGCAACTAAAATCTCAATAACCAGAAAGGGAATTTTTGACCAAGGAGTCTCAGACATCCTCACTGAAAAACTACAACATTACGATATAAGGTTTTTTGAACAGAAATACAGGATTGTTTTGGGAAGACAGAAAATCATTACACAAAATTTCTGCTTCCTCTAAGTTTTACTAGGTTGGTTGCTTAAGGGCAAATGAATTACTATCCTATAATTGGACTTCTTGTCAGCATTTGATTTAGCACTGCAAGAAATTTTTTTAATGTAAGATTTTCTAAATCTCCCTTTCAGAAGAAAACTTAATATTGTAAAGTCTTGCACATGCACTTAAATAATCTTAAAAAAATACCCAAGTAAAATTTCTTACTCCAAGAGAGCTGGGTTTTCCTTTGGTACTTTTTAGAGAAAGAAATGCAAAAATGTGGAGAAGACACATACCTGAAGCACTTCAAATAAAGCTACTTGGTTAAAAATTTTAAAAATATATTTTGTCTCCCTTTTTTGAAAGATTATGTCTTTTCCTTTTCCACTTTCATTTATTTCACAGTTGTTCAGACAGACATATGATATAGTCACCTCACTGTCACTTTTTTATTTTTAACACAGTCTGGCAGGTGCCCATCACAAGTGTACAATAGAAGAATTCGTTTTCACAGCACCCCTTTGAGACATTCAGTCTGTAGCCATGTACAGTACAATATCATATTTTTCCACTCAGGGAGGTTAGAATTCAAGCTAGTAAGACCAGTTGCAGCAAATATTTTGCAGTAAACACATTTCCAGGATAGCATATACATACAGTTGAGTGAGAAAGATGTAAATAAAAAGCAATCCTCATTCAATTGATAAATGAAATCATGAGGGAGAGTTCAGCTGTGTCTCACTAGCAGGCCACCTACTTCAATACCCTGCTTCTGGAAAGAGCCCACACTTTGTACTTCAAAAGAATGAAAAGCTATTGGCAGAGCCCATCATTATGTGACAGAAGACTCTTGTCTGACCTTTATAAACAACATACGTACAGATGGATGGTGATCTCAGCATAAGTGGAGAGCAAGGTTCAAAATATTTCAGGAGTTGCTTGTTCCAGCTGAAAGACATTGTTCTACTATCTGGTTAGTTTTTTTTTTTTACCACATTCAAATACTTATGAGCTCATATAATGAGGCATTGCAGCAAATGACTGCAGCTCCTACTGGAAAAAGCAGTGAGTGTCAGCTACCAGAAAGCCTTAGAGGCTCGTTGCTCTTCTCTGCTTTCAGCCATATTGCTCTGGCACGCAAATTAGCACACTCCAAACTGCAAGCTTGGTCTTGTCAACATATCAAACTGGAGTGCTAATCATTAATAACTTATTCTGAGACAATATTGACAGCTGCTTTGCTTTATTACCAATGCCATCTGTGCCCAGCAACCCACAGTCTCCTTTCTACTACGTCTTAGCTTTCACTCCAAATGCTTTTCAGGCTGCAACCAGCAGAATGGAAATAACAGCTTGAGCTTCTTAAGAAATATCACCAGCCAACTCAGGGAGCCCAGAAGATAAGGAATAATATGATTGTAGCCTACTGAGTTTTCATCATAAGCCAGCTTTATGAATAACATGCTGCCAGATGCCTTTTCCTACTAGTGATCCCTTCCACTGTTTCCAAAGACCAATATTATGCACTTGATGTTCAACTGTTTTGTTTTTTTTTTCTATTCTAAGTAGTACTAAAGCCTCAGAAAATTGATTACCAGATAACAGTATCTGAAGCATTTTTGAGTGTCATTATTATAGTCATAATACTATTGCTTTGATCACAAACTTCTCATAGTATCCAAAGACTGAATAAAAGCTATAAAAAGGCAGCTGCCAGTCTTCTGCTGGGCCACTTGAAGATTTTTCACTTGTGAGTTCCCAAGGTGCTTGCACTTCAGTACAGATCTAATAATAAGACTTTTCCTTGCAAACCAAAGTGCATTCCTATGAAAAAAATGAGAAAATTTAGAGGTAAATTTAGCTTATGTCATCAAAGGCAATTCAGTTTTAAACAGACACCTACCAAAATTAATTACAAACTTGTAAAGAAAAAGAGCTGGGAGTGTTCATTCAATCCCTTTTTGTGGATCAGCTCAAGTGGAGTGAAATTGCTAAGATAAAATGTATTAACAGACAGATATTTGATTTTTCTGTAGTAACAATTTGGAAAAAGAAGGGAAAACCAAAGATTTTCAAAAGACCCACAGATAAAGACCCACAGACCCACACTTCTCAGTGTGGATGGCTTTTAAAAGTACATGTGCTTTTGATTTTTCTATAGTGCTGTTTTGGGCAGAAGTGGAACAAGCCCAGAGGTCTACAATTTTTTTTGGAAAAACTGTCTTTTGGCTAAGTGAATTTTATCATTTAAAATTTTTAAGTCAGAGAAAAGAAAAAGATAAACTGTACCTTTTTTCACATGTATGTAAATGTAAAAATTCAAGCGCGAACTCAGTCCAAAGCAGAAAGGTCTGGAACAGATGGCTGAAAGTCTTTGGAATGTTAGTTGAAAAGAGGCTGTCAGTGGCAGACAATGATATCTTCACTGGAAAATAAAGGAAAAGCCCTACAACAAAGAAGGAATTTAGGTAACTTGTTAAGAGCACTTGCCAGGGAAAGAGGGGAGTGCTTCCCCGGTGAAAAAGATACATTTTTAACTATCTGAGGAAGGGACTGGGAGCCCAGAAAGCTTGTCTGCGCTTACCAACCTTATCACTGATCTAATAAAATACCCTATCTCTGCAGAACTTGCCTCTATTAGATCTCTAGAAACCAGAGGTTCAGCAGCCTCACTACTACCATGTAAGAGTCACAAGCCAACAGAAAGAAAGGGGCTTTGGAAGGTTGATTAGAGGCTGTCACTTCATGGTGAGGGTTTTGCAGGCCTGTGGCGACTGGGCTGAAAAAGATGAACAATAATTACTACAAATTCAGTGCATGTAATTATCTCACACAGATGACTTGCCAGGACTGATAACATGCTGACAAATCCGAGAGGAAACTTTTTTAGCTTGAATAGCGCAGGTTGGCATCTGTGGTCTGCAGTGCTCAATGAATGACCGCAATGCCATTAGCACATTGTTCATTGTGCTTCCTCAGCACACTTGACCCTTGACCATTCCCATTAGTAGTCAGCAGAAAGGAAACTGATCACAGTGACCCTGCCTCCTGTGGTATCACAGAACCAACCTCAATAGAAACCGAATCTACTACAGGATTATAATGCTTTCAAAACTGGATGGTGTGTCTCTACCCATCTGTAACAAGACTGAATCCTGCAAAATCAGTGTCTGTTTCATGTTACCCAGGCTCTCTGGATCACAACAGGGGACGGAATGAAGAGAGGAAACCAAGCTATCTGATAAGAGCTGATAGCCTATCAGGGCACAAAGCATGCCCAGGAGCTACTCCTCTCCATCCCTGATCTGGGATGCCACAGGAGACTGCAGCTGCAGGTGAACGGTGTGAGACCTGGCAGGTCCGCTTTGAAAAATGAGTAGAAGAAAGGCTCTTTTTAATTTTGTCATTACTCTGTCTGTCACACTGACACTGCTCCCTTGGATCATGTTTTCAATACCACACACACTGTCATAAATAGTTCCTGTTAATTTTATAGGTTAGGTCCAGGGAGCATTTGATCTTGTTTCTCAATTCTCCATCCCTTTTTGCCATTCACAGCATTAAAAAAATTTCAAACCAGCTTTCTCTCTCCAGCAACTGAAGGAATAAAAACAAATGTAATGATTATTTCAAAAATACTGAGAACACTCAGGCATAAGGACTGAAAAATCTATCATTAAGTAGACTTCTAATTAAGAGAGTGATTAACATATTAATAACCAGATAGAAATCTTAAAGATAAGGGTTTTGTAATTATTGTTATCATTGCTTTGGTCTATTCTAAATACAGGAAGCTTTATTTATAAATTCTCTGATGTACATTCATTTAGTTACATTTCCACTAAGTTATCCCTTTACTTTATGACATTTGCAGCCTCAGATCGAACAATTGTCCTCTCCCTTCAGGTACAATTTAATGTCAAAACAAAAGGCTGTATCAATAGTCTTTAGGACCTTAAATGTGTCTTTGGAAATGATATTGTATGCCTTGTACGGAAGGAAGTTAACTATATCTGTATCTAGTCTAGCCCAAATGGTGTGTTAAGGATGTGTTTATTGAACTTGAAACTTGCCAAAGCAGATTGACACAAGGTCCTTCACCAGGTGTCAGATCAAACAAGCTGAACTGCAATGATAGAAAAGGTATTTTCTTTTTTTTTTTTTTCTTTTCATTTTAGGTAAAAAAACACAAAGCTCCTTGACCCAATTCAATTTTCCCTTCAGAAACAGCAGCTGAAAGAATTTCCAGATTTTGCTCGAGAGCCTCTGAAGAGGTCAGTGTAAGTCAGTCTGTCTTGGTTAAAAAATACTGGATCAAATACTGACTTAATAATCTCCAAGCCACTATGCAGGATCTTTTCCCTATATAGATGTGTTCTTTAATCTATAGAAAATGTGAATGTAGGCAATTTGAATTAATAGCAATACATGATAAACCTGAAGGTATCAGACCTGACCTGTCCCAGAGAACTCCCCAGACCTGAAATTTTGCATCTCTACTGTCTTTGAGGTTGCTTAAACCTGGCCTGTGCCTAGAGTGCTTAGAAACTCCTCCTATCATTACAGAAGTCGATGCTGATTCTTCTAGAAATGTACTCGGTGTCATCTGGCCTGCTGGCTATCAGCCATGTAATATCTCTCTGAAATCGGAGGGATTTGATGGAAGCTGCTCATCCAGGCAGAGCCTGGAGCTCATGTGAACATCCAAGTGCACCCTGGAGTGATGTGTCCTGGGAATTCACTCTGGCTTGCTCAACAGGCAGCCCTGACAGCACACCCAGCAACAAATTCAGCCACACATTATATGGGTCGTCACTCTGTATGACTGTGTGCTTGGTCTTAGGGACAGAAAAGTGCCAATGCAGTGACTACTCAGAGAGGCTGAATCCTCTCGTTCTTCCAGAAGTTTTGGACTTGCTGAAATCTCCTGGGCTGTGTCATGTAGTGGATGAAATTATAATAATGATATAAAATGGGTCTGGAAGGGATCTCAAAAAGATACCTAATTCAAAGCAGAAGTAACTAATGTTTCCAGTTCTGTAGATTTCCCAGTCATTTTTCCAGTGCTTTGCTTTCCATTATTCTTACAAATAGAAAGCCTCTCCTACTGCCTGAATTCTTTGTCCTTTCTCACCATAAATGCTAGTCCGACTGCATTTTTAAAACTCTAAATATTTTTAATTTTCCAAAGTAGCCTTTCTCTCTGACTAGAACCTTTTGGTCTAGTGACTAAATAGGGCTGGAAAGAGCAAATCCACTCCACATTTAAAAGCACTAGATGATCTCATGAGGAGGTGAATAACCAAGGATCAGTTATCGCACTGTTTTTGTCTGACCTGTAATAAAGATTTCTGTGGAACCCTACTGATTACAGCCATGGCATAGAAGTCCTCCTTACATCATACACAGCTTTGTTACATGCAAGAATGGCAACGGCTTGCTGTTTGTTCCAGCTTGCCAGCACACCTACAATTTATAACTCTTCATGTAAAGGCTCTGAAATTCCTGATGTAGAAAGGGTTTCACAACCATCTCTCCCACAGTCTGTGCCACTAATGCATCTATCACAGAACTGCCATCAAAAAATAAAACTAATGCAAATGCTCACATGTCACTCCATCAGACTTTGCTACTATTTGATTACTACTTGGTGGTGAAATCACTGGGCATTACTGAGGCTAGAGACATTGAAACAGGAAACGCAGGCGTATATAAGTCCAGGTACAAAACACCTGAGCTATTTCCAAGCACATATCCACCTACAGAAGCTGACCAATTCTCTGTACTAATACTAGGATTAAAAAAATAAAACAATAAAACAATCTATGCCTGTCATGAAAGTGAATCATTCCCAAACAAAATTTAAAATGTTATTGTTAATCTGCTTCAAAGTCAAAGGAAACATATTAAATGGTTTTCATTTAGGAACAGAAGCTGTACACAGACATCTGGGAAAATGGAGGCAATTTTATGCCAAGATCTTCTGCTTATTTCCACTGGCATAGTGGCCTTTCTGGTCAGGATGCCAAGTCCGCTATAATCAGCAGAGTTAAGAGCTCTCAGTGCTTCAAAAGATTGGGATCTAATTGCTGCAAATTTAGTTAATGCCAAGGGAGAAAGACAGGCATCAAGATTTGGGCCTTTGCCCCAAAAGAGAAGTGCAAATAACATCCAGAATCATTAGACAGTTGTCAGGAGAGTGCTGAGAACTGGGCTGTACAGAGGCCTGCCTGAAAATTTGATGAACTAAAAAAATTAATGAGCTTTGGGTTCAAAGGGTTTCCTTTGATGTGCAACAAGCATTTTCATGAAATTCAAGTAACTACACAAATGTGTTATTTAGCAATAATGGGTCATATCAGAGCTGGATATCTCTTGATCTCCTGTTGAGATGACAGCATGCCCCACACACTTCTGCCAACGGGAAACAAGTGTTAGCAGATTTACTCTTAATGAGCTCATCACACCAAAGCACCAGTTAGAGGGAGTAGGTCACAGATTATATTTGTTTAGTTGTCCTGATGTGTCTTGTTAATTCCACACACAAATGTGGTGGTGGGGGAGGAAGTGCCCCCAATCCACAGTGCCTGACTATCTTCTGCACTGACATCTATAAGCTTTCTCTCTGTCTGAATTTGGGGTAAACTGACACAAATGAATTTGTTCTGTGCCAGCTTTGAATCTGGCCTTGCACATATAATTTCTCCTCTTAACACCTTTTCTGATCTCTCTCTCCACTGAAAAAGATGTAAAGCGAAGTTGGACTTTTTAGCCTTTGTTGGAGTTGATAATCTTAGAAGTTTTTGCCAACCTTAATGATTCTAAATTTGAGGTAAGGAGGCAGTTTTCCAGCCTGACCAGACTGGTATTTTCAGATCATATTTCTGTTTATGCTTTTACCCTTGTCATACATGTTTGCATGTGGTAGAAGCATGCAAACCTTTGAATTCAAAGGTGGTTTGATCAAGGAAGATTACAAATGAGAGGATACAGTCCTGTGATAACAGGAATACCACAAAATCTGCTGAAAGACCCACACTACATTCTCTTCTAGGTACATGAGAAATCTGGGTCAGCCAACAGGTATTACTACAGCACTTAACAACATGCACAGCTACATTAGCAGATATTTATGTCTAGAGAACACCACAATCCTTCATTCCCCGCTCCTCCATCCCTCCAATGAACCCATGCCGACCTACCTTTTGTTTTAATTCCTTTCTGAGCAACAGAACATCCTTCACATGAAAGCAGGGTACTAGAGGAAGTAGTAGATCTTGCTGGAGGAAGATCTTAAAGACCCAGAAGCTCTGCTGCATCTCTGTAGTTATTCTAATATATTCTTATTGCGTATGAGAATGAGGTTTACTGCTTATCACAGGACTTCGTTTTTCTGTAGGGAAATGTTTAAGGTCTGACGTGCAGTCTTGATCCATCCCTTTTCTCCTGCATAGGAAGACAGTGTCCAGTGCTGTATTCATAAGGTAAGGCATAGGTTAAGATGAAATAACTTTGTATAACAAGTATGTACCAGTATGTTAATTTTTTTTAATCACCATCCCTCCTGCTATTCTCCTAACAACAATCTCACTTTAAATATTTTCTGTGTTGGATTTCTTAGAAGAAGCAGTATGTGATAATGTTGTATGAACACTTAACAGCCAATGCTATTTTCAAAGAAATCAATTTTGTGTCATAGCCCATTAGGTACTTCAAGGCAATGCAACATTTGAAACTACAAAAGCTTTAGTAAGGCATATAAATTACACAATAGACTCATATCCTTGTCAGGATATGCTTAAACTGCAACTTTGATGGTGGGGAAAGCTAAAAGAGCTCCTATTCTTCCCTTCTCTTCAATTTTGTTTATAGACCTGTCCTGGAAACCACAGCACAAGCTGAGTTTTGGAATAATTCATCTTAAAAATAAACCTTTTCCTTCTTTTGGTAAAGAAGAACATCCAGAATCCAGAACACAGTGGTATAATCCCACTAGCAGTTGTACTGGCACAAAAAAAAGAACAGTGCTGCACAAGAACATCAACAAGACAGGAGGAGCTCCGTAAGCCACTTTGAATGCTTGTAGGTAGTGCCTTGTTACTTCACACTTACCCATAAACTAGTCCTATCAATGACTAGCTCTTGCAATTCAAAGCATACTTTGGTCAGCAATCAGTTTCCCTGATTTCCCACAGGTTTGTTCCCTGTGATTCTAAATGAATACAGTGATTTTTCATCAACTAGGACTAAATTTTACTCCACAAGAAGCAATTATCTGGAATGCAGATAAAACATTAGAAAATGTTACATAATAATGGTGTCAAAGCTGGCTTCCTTTTGAAAGCAAGGGAGTTAAGGCAGAAAGAAGTTTGCATTACTGGTAAATGATTCACTTCCAGAGGAAAAACATTTCACTGATAGAAAGAATCAAAACACAATAGCACACCTGTGGAGCAGGTTATAGTGACTACACAAGTCAGAGTTCAGTAATAGTAAGAGCAGAACAATGAGAACAAAAGTAGCATGAAAGCTCTTAAGACAAAAAGCATAAACTCTCTCATCTGGAATTACAAGTTGTACACAAAAGATGTTCTGAGAGCAGTATTTTGTAACAAGAAAGCTGTAGAAGCAATACCACTTATCAAGTGATGCCTCTGCTCCAAACATGATGTTTGGATCCAGGGTGCCTGTATACCACCTTCACTTGAGACATAGCATGAGCCTTCATTATTCGCCTCCATAGTTTTCATCACAGCTATTATTCCAAGCATTTTTCTACTTTCCCTCCCCATAGTTGATTGGCTCAGCTCCCAAAAGGCATCTTAGGCAGCACCCAGTTTGCTCTCACCAGAAATCTTCTGCACTGCTGCTCCAGACATCATGGCTCATCCCCTGTCATTACCTCACCTTTTTCCAGATGTCTTTGTTTATATCTTACTTAATTCAGGGACTGGATCAAACAAAAGCATTCACTGTTTCCTTCCCTTCTGTATACTTAACCAATATATGCGTCACTGCAGTACAAACACAGAGGTTAAGCCTGTGTTTATCAAATAACTCTGACAAAACTTGAGATGTTTGGTCTGTCCTTACACACAAATGAAAGAGAACTTGGTCAGATTAGGAGTGTTAGGAGTTAGAAAACTGAGTATTAATGGTAATTTTAAAATACAGGTACTGTAATTCATTTAATATTTCAGCATCCCCAATTGCCTCATATTACATCAATTTTGATGTGTTTCTTTAAGGCAGCAACACTTAGAAGTATTTTTACAGGCTTACATCCTCCTTAGCTTTTGCAAACTAAATCAATATCCAAGTAATTAATCCTACACTCAAAGACTTAGGCATCCTTACTGTCTTTTATATGTAAACACATCTCCTGATCATCTCCTTTCTCTAATTGCTTTAAAGCTCTCAGGGGAGACAACATCCACCTCCTTTCAATGCCCTTCATTCCTACTCAAACGGTGTCAGAAGTTATGCTGTTTGTCGTACAGACTCAGACCTCTTCATCCATCCTTTCTGCCTTTGTTTGCGGCTTTTGGCAGCTCCTGTATTCTGTATTCATCAGTCCCTTGATGTTTGCCAGGCTTGTCTGTGATGCTATATGAATTCTGTGTATCTCTTGGAAAAAAAAATAACCACTTAATTGTGTAGTTTTGTGCTATATGCTTCAAGAATTTGTCTGGAACATACTCACATTGTACTTTGAAATCCCTCACATTTATAAGATATCAACTTGAATGCAGAACACAAGAACCTAAACAGAAGAGAAAATACCTATATGAGAAAAGATCAGGACTCTGGAGTAGGATTTGAAAGATCTGGGATTACTTCTTTGTTCAAAAATTCTGTGTGTGATCATCAGTTACAGCTGTATCATTATAAAACAGCAGTCTCTAAAGGGATAATGGAGTTCTGCCTTCACTCATCCTCTCCTCAAACCATCGCCTTGGAGATGAATTGGAGAGACTCTGCATGCCCCAGGGTGTTAATGTATTGGCAGGATACTTGAACACCCAGATGTTTGAACACATGATTCCTGAGTGCTTCAGAAAGCACATCTTCGATCTATATTTAGTCTGCAAATTTGCAATCTGTACTTGCAGCCTTTCACAACTTCCTTGACCCAGTGGTGTAGATGCAACATTATCTTTTTTACCTCTTTCCCTTGCCATCAACATCTCTTTTCCATCTGGTCTGAACCATAACTACTGAGATTATACCTTACTCTGTGTAAAAAAATTAATAAGACAATATTTAGGGTGTACATACAAGTAACACTAATTAGGACTTTTCAAAATCTTCACACAAATGCCTTATATTCTGCACAATTTCAGTGACTAGTTCCAGCATGTAACTGACTTTCACTTCTTAATATTTTCAGTACAAATTCACAGCATCTTATGTCAAGCAGCCTTTTTGTTACATTCCTCACCTCTGTTTAAACAAAAGTATCACGAAAAGTTTAATTCTTTAAATTATTTTAGAACTGGAGCAGTCTGATGCCAAAATGTTTTTAATTCACCTTACTCTCGGAAGTCACTGCGCAGTGTACTGTTCAAACTCACTAAACATCCTTAGAGCTGTGCTGACACCAAAAGGACTACTTAAAGCCTAAGCAGAAATTTGGTAACAAATGAGGACATCTGAACAGACCCCATGATACCCACACGGCAGGAGACACACAACAAATAAACCTGCATTAATGATCTCTTGGTAGTATTAGCATTTACATTAGTATTTAAAGAAAGTAAAACCAGGGCCTCCTTAGCCCTTTCTTGTTTCTTGTGACTGGAGAATAGAGTTGAGAAATAGACACTGAACAAGGCACTTGGGACACATCACAGGGTCTACAGGTGATTAGGCCATCCCATGTCCACCTCTGGGTACTCACCAGACAGTCCAGCACAAAGTGCCCTGGTACCAAGGACACAAAGTTAAAGCAGACAGCAGAATCTGAGTTCCTGGAATTAATTTTACTAATTGACTTAATTAATTTAAATGGATTAATTTAATTAATTGATTGTTTTAATTAATTTAAATGTCATTAATCACTTTACTTCATTTCTCCAATGACAGAATTGCAGTGAGAGCCAAAAAAGCACAAAGCAAACAAGCAATCTGGAAATTCAAGTCAAATGTAAGGCAGTTAAAGCTAAATTAATGGTGTAAACACAGCACATTAATGTACTGCAAGGTCACGGCTGCTTGGGCAGACGAGTACTGCATCCACCTTAGCTTTTCAAAATTTGATAAGTATGCTGAGGGGATGAGAACCTGTCTCCTTTTGGCTGCTATGAGACACATATTATGACTGAATTTAACCAATTAATTCAGAACAAGAAATGCACATTCCAGCAGTGAGTACAGCTTTGCCCTGGTCTCGTCCCTGTCTGGCCTCACTGGCCCATTCCCACATCCCTGCCATGACTGAGCTGTATCCAAGCCCCTCCTCACTGGGCCTGATCCTGATTTGCTACAACTTGACCTTGTACCTGTCACATAACCATGGACTTCCCTGATTGCTGAGACTCTGAGCTGACTCTGGCTGCATCTCCAGTGAGTCTTCTGCCTGATGCCTTGTGTAGCGCCTAAGCTGAACCAGAACTAAGGAGGTTATTTCAGCTACAGCCTTTTCAGAGGCTGATCAGGAGAGTCTCAGCTTACCCAAGATGGAGCCCCACTATCCAGAAGGAATGGGATGATGGCTTCTCCACAGACTTCAAGAGTCTGCTGTAGGTACAGTCTGTCCTGCCACAGTGACATGCAGAGCAGCGGCCTCAGAAAACTGCCACGATCCAACCACAGCAGTCTTGTTCTGTGTCATTCAGAGATACACAGGTGGTAAAGAGGCAGGGTGACATCCAGGCATAGTCAAATTAGAGAGTATTTGGGATACCCAGAGACTTCATAATCCAATTTTATAAAAATTCAGGTGTTTCTCCTTTCTCCTAGTCTATAGGTTTTCCCATTCCTAGTCTTCCAGTGACTAGGTGACACTTACTCTTTTGCAGACATGGACTTTTGGAATTACAGCAAATCCAAACCAGTAGTGTAGATTAAACTAAACTTTTTTGGAGGTTTATTCATTTGCTTGTTTTCTCTAATGGGATGCCAACCCTGACAATATTCTCTACACTGCTTTCTTCTCACCTGTCACTTGCCATGGTTGTGAACCCATTGTTAGGAGATACTATTGCTCTGCCTTCACCTGAAGGATCACAGGCAATGGAGTGGATATCAGCAGAAAGCTCTATGCTGAACCTGTTAAATGAGTTTCAAAACCAGTTTCCTTCAGATACTTTGGTTCTGTAGGAACTGAACATTTGTATCACCTGTTTCAGCCCACTTCTGTGACCTGATCTGTGCTACTCTCTATGTAGAGCTTACCCTCCTCCGTAATCTCTTCCATGAGCTCTACTTCAGAGACTATTCAAGGAACTAAACTGATGTAGCTGATTTTTAGGATCCCAGTACACCCATTTAAATATTTTTAAAATAAGTATGGACCATATCTTCCAGAGCAACTTAGTAACAGAGCTGATTTAAAGTTCAAATCTAAGCACAGATTTTCTTCTTCTCTCTCCCACAAAATTGTCAAATAAAATACAGAAAAATAAAACTAGATTTTTAAAATTCAAGTCACCACATTCTCCTACTACCCCCCCACCTTTGTCTTTTAATTGTTCTCACTAAATTAATCATGTCATTTTAATGTCTGATGAATACCATCAAAACCCATTAATAAGTCATCTCAGAATTCAGGTAATCTGAATTTGAACACAAAAAAAACAGATCTCTTAGGATGATGCCATCATTCTTCAGCACAGACTCATACTTTAAAGCTTTAGACACAAATATAATGATTTTTTTTTTTTTTCCAAAGCAGACAGACATAAATATGCTAAAAACTTACTATGTTATCTTTGTAATTTTTCATTGCTTTGGATTGAATTCCACTCTTGCCTTGTGGGTCAAAAACAGTCCAGGAGCTATGCTGCTCTGAAAAACAGGATTGTTGGTTCTTGCGTAGCCTGTACCCTACACACTTGTATTAACTTTAATCATTTAAATAATTACATGGCAGTTTTCTGCACTTTGGTGAAGCTTACAAAAGCTTATTTTTTAATTTAATAAAATACTTTCACAAAAAATAATAGCTGAATAATTTTTTCTCTCCTTCTGCTCCCCCTCCCCCTTTTTGGTTAGTAAAACCAGTACTCACTTTAACTTGACATTTGATGGAAGATAGCCAACTGGAAATATCTTTTTGGATTGTCTTTAATTGTAACTAAATTTAGAAACTGCTTTGAGTCCTACTTGTCAGAAGCACGATTGTATCTTAATTACTCCAGAGTTAAAAGAATATTAAAATTTGGATGTGGAAACCAAGAAACATCTTCATCATCTAGGTAAGTACCAGGTTTGGTTAGTCAACACTTTGGTACATAGCACTAGTGACCTTGACAACACTGTCTTCTACTTCTCTGGAAGGACAACGAAATTGCAGCTGACAAAGAACACAGGTAATGGGAGCTTTAGGTCTCACCTGTAACAAAAATGAAAGGACTGAGATATTTAACTTTGACAACATCAGATTCTCTGTTCAGATGTAATTCTGAGCCATGCATGTTGCCAGGGGCTAGAGTGAACTGTGCAAAAGAAGCAAGGAGCAGACCCAAGCTCCATGAGGGCTTAAATCCTCCATAACTGCAGAAAACTGGAAAATATGCAGCTCTGTGTGCTGTACCTGCAAGGAATACATGATAATAAAAAACATTATACATATCATATACTTCATAATGAGTGATCTTTGAATCATTTGATGTGGTTTAGCAGGTTCAATTAACTCAAAGTAGGCTATTTTTGAAATCCTCATACAGAATCATGAATTCCAGGCAAAACAAAACACAAAGGCTACAAAAACAAAAGGAGAATACAGGAGACTGTGTAACTGAGGGGAAGCTAAGGAACAGTTCTTGGTCTCCCTGAGATTAAACACTAAAGAAAGATCATCTCACAGTAGTGATCACCAATATGATCCCAAAGGAGACATACCAGCTGTTGACAATGAATTTATCTAGCACAGGCAGTCACCCAGCCCCATAATAAAGTGGTTTAGGGGACAGTAGCATTCTGGCAATATAGATATGAAAAGAACTGCAAAAAGGGAGACCAATTGAGAACCCAAGGAAGCACAGCACAATGAGCTGCAGAAAAGATTAAGAATTTCTTTTCCATTGTAAAAAAGAATATTTCTGTTAGGAGTGAATGACTGTTGTCCATTTCATTGTACAGTAGAAATCCAAAGCAATTATTAATAGAAAGTCTCACTATGTTTCCATGTATCATAACTAGTCTTATATTGAGTCTTGTAAAAGAATTAGTAATTTTTCACGTTTAAAAATCAAGCTTTTGTTAAAGATCTCCACTGAAATTCTGTAAGACTTCAAAGGAATGATATCTGGAAGGCAAGTACAGGTGCATAAGAAAAGAAAAATCTCTTGATTATTATATCTCTCTTGAAACACTACATTCAATCCATCATAATGAGTAAAATAACCTACAATCTAACAGCATACCAACAGCATTTTTAAGGAACCAGGTGGAGAATATACAAGCACAGCTGAAAAGTTGTGTGGCATGTTTCATCAGGATTGCTCATGAATATTCATATCACATATTTAGACTAATGTAAAAGGCCACTGTCAAGCAGAAAGCATGAGTCAGATCCCAGGAGCCTATTCAAAGTTCCAGGCTTCTTTTTCATTTTTGATATTGTTTACTTTGCACCTTTCAGTCATCTCAATATACAACCCTAGGCTCATCTTGTTCTGCCCACAGTACAGATGGCCAGAATCAGCACCTAAAATTCAAATTACATTTGGTAGACATAGGATGGATTAGAGGTAATTAGGGCCTCGTTTTGTTGCAGTAATTATAATTCTGACATGCTAGAAAATTCTATCGCTTTTTAAGTCATTTTTATTCCTAAGGGGAAATAATCCCCACACAATGATATACTGTTGTCTCAAACAATTCCAGCTCGACTCACACATTTTTACAGAATTCACCAAAAAATAAAAAGATCTGCGTATTCAGTATGGTGTTTATCTTGAGTACTACAGAACTATGAACTATGGAACTTGAATTATGGAAGATGTTAGAAAAAAGAGCTCAGACTTGTGCCATTGCCCCATAGATAGCTGGCAGGAAGGACACTTGTGCAGTGATGCAGAGCCGTATGTATAGGGAAAGGAGCAGGTAGACTGCAAGTCTGCAGATGACTCCACTGACATCATTAGACAAACAAACCCCCTCTGCCACCTGAGAAACTTCTGGAGCAGAGATTAAAAATTTGGAGACAGATCAACAGGACAAACCTCATTCTTTCTACTTTAGAGGGAACAGCTTAAACACACTACTATATGGCTATAGGGAATCACTGGCAGAACTTCCAACCCCTTCTTATGACAAAAGATCACAAGCCAGTCCACTTTATCTGAAGAATAATGCAGTGGAAAGCAGCAGGCATATCCAATCAGATGATTATATTGAAACTATTTTGATCACAAGCACCCACCACCCAGTCTCCATGGAGTCACTCCCTAACATTGTTTCTTGAGTTGATAGGTGCTGGCTGCCTTTCCATCCTCTGATTTACTTTAGGATTATACAATTGTAGAATTGTTTAGGTTGGAAAAGGCTATCTAGGTCACCAAGTCCAATGACTTACCTAAGACTGCCAAGTCCACCATTAAACCATCTCCCTGAGCAGCACAGCTACACATTTTTAAGTACCTCGAAGAATGGTGACTCAGCCACTTCCCTGGGCAGCCCATTCCAATGTTTGAAAACACTTCCAGTGAAGAAATTTTTCCAAATGTCCCATCTAAATTTTCCCTGGTGTAACTCGAAGCCATTTCCTTTTGTCCTACTAATTATCACTGGGGAGAAGGGACTGACCCCATCTCACTGCAACCTCCATTCACAAAGTAGTAGAGAGTGTTAAGGTCTTCCCTGAGCTTCCTTTTCTCCAGGATCAGCACTCAGCTGCTCCTCATAAGTTTTGTGCTACAAACCCTTCACCACCTTCATTGCCCTTCTCTGGACACACTCTGGCACCTCAAGTCTGTCTTGTAGTGAGGGGCCCAAAACTGAACATGGGATTCAAGGTGCAGCCTTACCAGAGCCAAGTCCAGGGGATAAAATCCCTTCCCCTCTCCTGCTGGTCACACTATTTCTAACGGAGGCCAGGATGCCATTGCCTTCTTGGCTACCTGGGCACACACACACACACGTTCAGATGGCTGTTGATCAGCACCCCAGGTCCTTTTTCACAGGACAGGTTTGCAACCATTCTTCCCCAGCCTGGAGCAGTGTATGGGGTTGTTGTGACCCAAGTGCAGGACCCGGCACTTTGCTTTGTTGAGCCTCATACAATTTGCCTTGGCCCACTGATACAGCCTGTCCACATCCCTCTGCAGAACCTTCCTACCCTCCAGCAGATCAACATTCCCATCCAACTTGGTGCTACCTGTTACTGACTGAGGGTGCACTTGATCCCCACATCCAGATCAGTGATAAAGATATTGAACAGGACTGGCCCTAATACTGAGTCTTGAAGAAAACCACTGATCACCAAGCCCCAGCTGGATATAACTCCATTCACCACCATTCTTTGGACCTATCCATCCAGACAGTTTTTAATCCAATTATGAATGCACCCATCTAAGCCATGGACAGCCTTTTATTATTATGTTTAAGAAAAGAAAGTTAGCTCCTCTCTTCCGCACTCTTTTTTGTTACAATGCTGGAGATTAAGTACTGATAAGACAGAAAAATTTAAACAGATCTGTAATGCATTTGATATTCTGATGTGTCATGGTGTAGCCCTTCTTTGCAGTAAGCTGACACTCTACCACAGTATTTCCCATTCTTCACTGTAGACAGCTTGCACCTAACACAGTGATTTTCATTACACATTCCTCTGAATACAGCAAAGAATGTATATTAAACTAGAAACAATGGCAGACTGCTTGGCCCTAGAGTAAACTACTGCTTGCTTAATTCAGCACCATGACAGCTGCATGGCAATAACAGTCACTAGTGTTAACAAAAAATAAGAAGGAATCAAGGCTAAATCAAATCAACATAACTGCCGTGTCTCCCAGCACCTTCTAGACAACGTACCATTGAGCAACCTCTCTTCAAAACACTGCACAGGTTTTACTTGTCCCTGACAAAGCACACTTCTGTGCTGTTCACTTTCCACACAGGATCAGCTAGCAAACCAGTTCCAAAGAAACCTAAATCTGCTCCCGTTACTCCATGCAATTTGGGAAACCATGGAGTAATCTTCAGGTGGAGATCAAAACTTATGAGGCAAAGGAACTGCTCCACCACAATCTAAGCCTTCTGCTACAGAGGACAGAATTCTAGCTGTGCATTCAGAAAATTAATAATAGTGAATAAGAAGGTAGTACTGAAGGAGCTAGGAACATCTGCTTAGACACTGCAACCAGTCTAAGCATTTCCCATAGGTGTTGTTATGGGCTGTTCATACTGTATTTTATTTCCCTGAAAAAGCATAAAGAGATGCATAAAGGATAGTATTTAGCATAGTAGTTGTTCTAATATGAGAGACCATGCCAAATACAGTGTTCCAATCAATTAGAATCTCATGGCTCTTCATAATCACAGTGAAAATATCTGTACTGTCACTTCTATCTTCCAAGAATGATTGCTCATTTGCTTTTCCTGAAAAACTCTAATATACATCATGGTAGCTGAGCCCAAGTAGAATCAGGGAAGAACTTCAAGGGAAGACATGCAGTTAACATGCCTAGGATTCAGTCTTGCCACAAATATTCCCACCTTACATTGCTCTTCTAAGAAAAGTTAAAAAATGCAAAATCCAAAATTTGAGTGCTGAAATTCATCTTCATTTCTCACTTTTCTTTTTCCCCTAATAATGATATTGAAGGAAAGCAGCACCCTATTGAATCTGCTGCAGCAACAAAAAAATAAGGAACAACTGTTGGCATCTCCACATTCCATTGATGTAAATTATGTGAAATGAAATGACAAATGTTTTCATGCAAAGCTTCACTAGGGAGAGATTGAATGCACACAGATCCAACCCATCTTCTGAGTTACTGAACAGCCTCATTGGTTTAGGGACCAGACTTATGTTCTGATTTTGATTCGCAAAGAGAAATGAAAAGAGATTGGGTTTGGTTTGTTGTTAAGTGATTTTAGTTTTTTTTCATTACTATAGATGAACTAGATGAAATTTCTTTGCCAAAATCCAGTGATGAAGAAAAGAAGCTGCTGAACAAACAGCATAGAATGACTAGAATTTACAGAGAAGTACAAATCTCAGCCAGGCTTTTTATCTAAATTATTTTGCACAGTTCTGTAACAATACACTGGACAACAGTCAGTTCTATTCTCTAGGCCACTATAAAGATGATGCCTAAAATACCTCTTTAAATCTTTTTATCTGTGAATGACTTAGTTCCATGGATTAATAATCCTAGAAAGCAACAGGTTCTGTGTGCTGTAGAACAAGCAGCACCAGCCAAACACAACGTAAGGAAATCCCTTTCCTGGCCTGTGAATATGCACAGATTTCTACTTGGAGATACCAATACATGCCAATAAACAAAATAATCTCTTGGTGTTAATCTTAATATTCAAATGGAAATGATCCATTTGATTCCTTGCAGCACTTACATTGATCTAAACAGATAATGCAAAGTGGAAAGGTTGCATAAATCTCCAACACTGTCTATTTTTCAGTCAGAAGCATTTTGACACGCTACTGTGGACTGTATTTCATAATGAAACATGCTGTGCTTTTGGCAGATGATGGCTTGTACCCATCTGGCAAAACATGAATCACAGTCAGAAACATAACCTAACTGTTGTTATGAATTTAGGACAAGTTGATGAAGCTTTCAGATTTCCCCTGGATGATCTGGTCTCCTAAGCTTCAGTGTACAAGTTCAAGCCCATGTTTATTAGAGGCTGACTTAAACAGTACTAGTAAACATTGTGGCACTCTTGAGTTTTTTGCAGTCAGTAGGGATAAGTGACTACAGGAAGCAGAACGGAAAAATAATTGCCTTTGGGTCTATTCAGTGAGAAGTAGAAACCCCCATTCGTTTCTTCAAAGCTGAAACTGGACACAGAATTATAGAATAATATTTCCATATTATCTATGGGCTTTATGGCTTGCAATTAGATACAGAGGTGAAAATCAATCAGTTTAAATGGAGAGAAACAGTGCAGGTGCCCACTGGCTTCTGAATAAGAATTTTACCAGAACTGGCTGCCATAACCCACATCTGAGAGAAGTAACAGCTGACCAGTATCTTTTTCAGCCATTTCAAGCATGTAAAGGGCTTGCAATACATTTTTAAAGACTTTATATCACATAAAAAGAGATCTTTTTTCCCCCTCTATACTATCTCCATGGTTATTTCCATCAATGATGATATAGCAAAATCTGCTTTTATTTGCTACAGGACATAGCAGACTCATTTATCCCGGAAAAAGTTGTTGCTTTCTCCAGTAAATTTATCCCCTGTGTAACATCACAGATTTCATAACATTATATTAAGAAAAAAACCTGGCCTATCTTCATACTGTATAATTTGTTTGGTGTCTTGAGTATAAATTTATTTTCAGACTAGTTGGAAAATTGGGATAGTCACACAAAGGTTAACTGACAATTATTAGCCTTTCACTTTGGCACATATTATTAACTTTTTTAAATTATTCTTCATTCAAGAAGCACGAAGAAATAAAAATGTTATAAATACTTTTTGAGTTATACATATTAACACCACACAGCAATGGCATATAGCTAAACAGTATTTCTTGCACAATAATTACAAATCCATATATTTTTTCAGAGTATTTTGTAAAGGATATCTTGCTTCTAGTTAGAGCACATGCTAATACTTTGAACAACAGCAAAGAATGCAATAAAAACATGGGAATTGGAGTGTGTTAGTCAAGTTCTAAACTTACTGGACTGGAATAGTCATACTGAAAGTATATCCTATCCTTACCTGCAGAGAAATGGACCCACAATTGAATACGGTTTGACAGACAGAAATCTTTTAAAGAAAGAAAACTGAAGCCTAAAATGAACAAAACACAGAGGCAATTTACCTTTGCGTATTTAATAGGATGTTTCCTCCAGCTTAAAGACCATTCTGACAACAGTATTAAGCCAATTTAAAAAGGATCAGGACTAAGCCTTCCAAGTCTAAAATCAATAATTTGGAAGCCCAAAAGTATTCTGTGCATGACAACAGGAAGAGGAAATTTGGGGCAGCCAGGATTCAGACTTGGGTGATATTCAGAAACTACCAGTGAAAAATAAACATGGACCATTACTTATATAGCTTGAACTAAACTCCAAAAGCTAAAATTCAGCAGAAAAACATTAATAGTGGTGAACAGTAAAAAGATTTGACTTCACAAGACTTTACCACTGGGACTTTTACATCCAGATGATGATTTTACACCTAGAGATGCAATCTCTAGGTCCAGAGAAGTTAAACTTATTCTTTAGTGTCTCAGCTGGGTATTTGAGGTAGAAAGAGTTGAATGACAATGCTCCTACTTTCTCACATGCACTTTTTCCCACAACAGGACTAAGCTTGTAGCTTAATCATGCTGTCCATGCACAAGTCTATAAAGAGGTGAAGTTATATGTGGATCTTCAATAATTAATGTTTTAATTTTGCCTCTTTTTTTTCCAATGAAATGGCTATTTTTTTTCATTTGACTATATTATTGTCATTGTTCTTACCCATGTGTTATTTGCACTGTGACTCAGGTTTAATTCTAAATTCATTTATCTCCTAGGATTTTCTAAGCATCTCATTCCCCATGCTCAGGGGCTGTATTTCTGAGAGTTTTCATATAATTGGTTACTTGTAGTATTAGAATGTGCCTGTAGGTATAATCTAGTACAAGTTCCAAACTCCTAGAAATCATACAAATTAAATAATGTACATACTGCTAAAATCCTCTGAGCCATTCTAGGTGTTATAAAACAAAGCTTTACAACATCATTTTGGTATATGCAACAACAAGCTGAATTCTCTTCATATTTTGCCTTGAGATTTAAAAAATAATTATAGAAAAGGCAGCAATTTTGCTTTATTTGGTACCTTTTCCACCTGTAGGTAAGGGGCAGCAAAGCTACTGAGGAGAGAAAGGAGGAGCTCATTGAAAAGTCATAGCAAAACAACATCCTTTTAAAGGATTTTGCTTCAGCAGAAGCCTAGAAGACAGATAGGACCGAATAAAGCTGTTTCAAAATAAAGAGCACCATTAAATGCTTGAATGGCCCTTCCTAATGAATAAAGCTCCCTGGGATGAAGTAGTAAGTCAGTAAAGCAGGTGCTATGCTGAGGGGCAGACACTGGAATGCAATTGCCAGTTAGGTTGTCTTTTTCTGCCCATTCAAGATAATCACTTCAGCGCCTATAATGCATCTTTGTGGAAGCTATTGCCACAAATCAAGAGTTTTAAACCCTTTAGCAACAGCTGAAATTGTTCAGTTTGGAGACAGAAAACACTGAGGAAATACAAATAGCAGAACAGAGGCAATTCAGTTCTGTTACAGTTTTTCTGAGAAACAAATGGGCTAACCAGGATTACCAAAGCTAATATTACACAGTGTTTTGTCCTTCTCCAGTAGTTTTCATCTGAACTTCAGCATTTCCTGGAGCAAGGAAAGCATTTATTTTCCTTTCGTGTTTGGACAGCTAAAGAACAAGAAATGAAGGTGATTTGTTCAAAGCTGCACAAGTTTCAAAATTAGCTGAATTCATAACCCTCAAATCCAAATTCCCTTTCTCTAAGTTCACCAGCAGCTCCAGAACCATAGCACTAGTATTCTTTTCATATCATATACACTGCTCAATTAAAAATACAAAAATTGGTTGATTGTTTTATGAAAAAAAAAAATTAAATCACAAAATTTGTGAGAAGGGAAGTGTCAAGAATTTGTCAATGCCCAACAAAACTAAATTAAACCTTTAATTTCATATTGACATTTATATGTGTAGGAGAGATTTATTTGGAAAGTTCTGTTGATTTTTTAAGGGCTTTTTTAAGTGTTTAAACTTAAGAAACGAAAGCTGATTTTTCCACTCAAACAAAATGACAAATACTTTTTAATAAAAAACATACCTGATCCATTGAAGTTGCCACTTTCATATTTCCTACATAAAAAACCCACAACACTCATTAGTTCTCAGAAATTGTTTGGTTTGTATTAAAAACTTGGTTCAACTGCAACTATTTTTTTCAACAGGAAAACTGGCATCATGAAAGAGCCCAATTCCTTGTGCCATTTGCTCTTTTGTTTGGATCCACGCTCCATAAGTAGCTCAGTAACTCACTAAAGCACTGTGATAATGCAGTTCAGCAGTCTTGTCCTAGCATTGAATATGAAGGAGCTATGGAGCAAGACTGATACTGGGAGTCTTTGCCATAAGCCTAATAATTTTCAGAATCCATTCACCTTCAAAAAACTCTCAAAAATAAGGCTCCCACTGAAACAAAGTATGCCTCATTCTACCATGACAGCAATCCTGTTCACAAAGGCAGAGAAGGCTGGTGAACTCAAAGCCACTGGATGCTTCTCACCTTCATATACACAAACCATGGCCCAAATATTTTTGAAATCAGCCTAAAGTTAGCTGCTTGTAATTTCATATTTCTTAGTCTAAATTAATTTGAATTTGTGCTAAAATGTAAAATAAATAGAAGTATAGAAGTCTCTGATAACTCCGGATAACAACGTCAAGCAGGATTTAAATTCTGACAGCACATTAATTCTTTGAGAATCAATTCATACTTTCTTTTTTTTTTCATTTTGTTTATATTTAGAATAGTTCAATTGCTGTTTCTTGGGGAAAAGTCATAATTCCACTCCTCTTATACGTATTAGGAGACATGTTGAATAAGAACTTAAATTCTACCTCAGAACTTTTCTTGCAATCTGGTATTTATAATTTTACATTGTATTTCCATTTCTTTGTCTCCAAAATGAAAATAACTGTGACTATGTACCTTGCATGGATTTATCAGCATATAGGATGCTTTGGGAAAGCCTACTGAAGAATCTATTTTAAAAATACACTTAACTCTACTTAAATCTTTTGAGCATTTATTTGATTGCAGCAGAAGAGCTTGAATGTATTGGTATAAATTCTCTGGAACATTCACATCCCTACTGCACTTGATCAGAGCACTATACCTTTGTGCTTTGGTGATACCTGTCATTGTATCAACAATTCAGTTAATCTGGCTATTTTCTTAAACCATTTTTCTCATCAGCTGCTACTCCACTCTTATTGGGCACCCTGCAGTGTGTATAAATTCTAATTACTGCTCTCTCTTGTCACCTCAGTACTTTTCAGACATGATGGAACTTCAGCTGTCCCACATTTCCTTTCAAAGCATAAGGCGGTTATCTCATCACAGATGAAATCTTTGAACGCTTTTAAAAGTAAATAATATCCTTCAAGCTCGGAAATGGAGTAAGTACGGCAGTGATCAGTGATTCACCGTGTGGGATTTTTTAAACACTTCATTTTCATCTGACTTGAAGTATTTTATGTCTTTGAAATAAAGACGCTAATATGAGATGAATTACCTTTTTGCCTAAGAGCAGTGTGTCTTGCATTAATGACCAATTACACCTACATCCAAGAACAGACTTGAGCTAAGAAAAGTAATAGGATTTAAACTTGAAATTACACTGAACACAATTGTAGAACTTTTGCACCTCTTTTCACTTATATGAGATCTTACAATTGGTATGATAATTCTATACTTAGCACAAGGCAGCATTTTCTAAGTTTACAGCTGTATTCAATGATCCTAAGGGTTTTTTCAACACTAAATTAGTCTATGATTTTTCCAAGAAAAATTATCAAGTAGTGTGTTTTAAACCCATGACCACTTAATTCTTTCTGGGCATCAACCAAGGAACCCAAGAAATTGAGCTTTTGGACTTGTGGGTTCTGTTTTTCCTTAGACCCATATTAATTCCCTAATGTCACTCAGTGTGTTTCTTTCCTCCTCTGCAGAAGGAGGAAACTACTTTATCTTTGTCAACAAAGTGCTACAAGTCCTACCTGATAGTATTGGTAAATCACTCTCAGTATCTTCAAGTGCAAGGCACTCAAAATACTTTGGCCTCCAGTTTGCTGTTACACAGAAGGAATGTACACTTCAGTTCCCTTTATGATGCAGACTTCAGTGATTTTTCTCCCCCACTGAATACAGACTTAAACATTCTTTGAAATATTGTCTCTTTCTTTCTCTATACAGGCAGAATCTTTATTTCCTTTTTAATGCAAAAATAATTTTCCCCTCTTTGACAATAATTTGGAAAAAAATATATCTTTTCCTGAGAAAGTAAGGACAGAGAAGTACTATAAAAGAGCATTTAACCAGGGGGAAAGGGTGGTTTTGTGCAATTTTAAATTGAAACTGAACATACTGACAATGTTATCATTACAATAATGAGTAATTGGATTGTTTCACACAGATTCCTGTAGGAAGATAGTACTTTTTACCATAGGATTCTTTCAGTCATACTCAGGAAGACAAAATAAGAAGTAGCAGATTGCCAATTTTTACATGAACATTTTTTTGAGTTAATGAACTTCAGTCTAGCATGAGGTGCTGAATTCAATACCAAAAAACCCATGAGTGCCTAACCAGCCCATGATATACACAGGGCTAGACAGAATGATCCTTCCTGGCTAAACAAAACTATGAATACATCTTATCTCCAGCATCTTTCATAAAAACTCATCTGAAAAGACATGGCTCCTTCATCTTTTAATGAAATTTTTAACTCAAAAGATATTTAGCACAGATTTTCACAATGACAGGTCACTTAAATGACTGGATTGTGATTCTGCAAATTCTAGAACATCTGTTGATAAAGGCCACCTCCTATTCCCATGCTGTCAACTTAATAATGCAATCCTTATTCAGACAAAACTCCAGCTGTTCTCATGGAATAAGGCCTGAGTGGGGAAAATTATTCACAGCCCTTCTGTGAACAAATGGATACCTACATTTCTTTTCTGAAACTGCTGCTCTGTATAAACCACATCCATTATCAGCCAAGTTGAGAGTTTTGCCTGTCATTATAATGAAAAGTGTCTGGCAGCCTTAGAGGTTACATTGACATGCCACTTACATGGCCTGAAACAAAGTCTGAATGCCAGGTATCTGGCAGGCTGACCACCACTCGTGCTGTGTAACAAATGAAAAGTTAACCAAAGCCTGTTTCTGAGAATATATCCAAAGGAAAATATTTAGTTGTATTAAGCTATAACATGGCTGTATCGTGGTAATGTACTGCCTTCCTGCTTCGAATGGGGCATTGAAGTTTGGAAGGGAAACTGAGAAATTTCACTTGCAATCAGAGAGCTGGTCTTCATGGACCTTACAGAAACTTGTCATTTAGTAAATAAGTCTTGGAAAAACAGAAGCTCTCATCCTCAGCACGAACATAGTATAGCGGCTTAAAATTTCCAAAGGCCCAGGTTTTCTAAAGAAAATTTTCCATCATCTTGGAGAGCCTTCTGCTGAGTCTCTGCCCTGTTCATACACCCCATGCTTGTGGGCTGTCAAGCAGGAGAGTTCAGACTACACCTGCACCTGAGTATACCTGATGAGGGCATTTCCATGTGTTGGTTCACCACAACCTTTGTAATCTTTCATTGATGTGCTTGGAGAGATTTATGTTCTGCTACTTTTCCCTCTAGTCAAACAAATTAATAAGATGATATTAAGTTCCCAATACATCCATGGCTCTTGAAAGATAAAAAAATCTTTATTTAGAAAATTGTTAGCAAATCAAACATCCTAAAATATTGCTCCTCCCACAGTTAGTCACCACTGGAATAAGAAAGGATGACAGTAGTTTAGGGACACTTGAGGAACCAATGAAGATTTGAAAAAAAATATATGTCAACATTTTATTTTCTTACAAAAATGAGCCATTTACAGCAGTTACAGGTGACTCCTAATATTTTGTCTGAGAATATTTTCTCTCTTATCAACTTTTCTTCACCCTTCTCTACATCCAGGGTATGTCTTTAAATGGTCAAAGTTGAATAGCTTGGGTTCTGAAATCAGATTCTGTCTGAGTTTCAGCAGTGGAAATGAAATTATTTTAGCACTCATAAAACTATTTCATTGCACTCAGAGCAGTCTCACAGATTCACCACAGACATATTCCAGATTTATGGTGCAAAGAGGCAAAATAAATATATATCTTAATCCTGAGATAGAGATGCAGTAAAATCAGTTCCTTGGGTCATTATTATAGTGGCCAGTCAAAGGAATGGAAGATTCATTGCAGTGCAACTCATTGACATTGCATATTTGGGGACAGAATATTTAAGTTTCAAACCCAATTCCTGAATCACACTTAGATTTTAAACAGACACCTTAAATATACAGGCATGTACAGATGTAGATTTTATTTTTGTGATCACCCCTCTTTTCCACAGAAGGTGAACTCTGCGGTACTTGTGAAGGCAGCACTTCTGCTACATTCTCAGTAGGACATTCACCCAGCAGGAGTGAATTCCATGCTTTCCATGCATTCCTACCACTTACATGTCTTTCACTGAGATCAGTGACCCTACCTTCATTCACACTGGTACCACAGAGATTCAAGTCCAAAAAGAACACACTCAGAATTCAGACTTTCGTGGCACCAGAGGGCAGGCTGAAACACTCCAGACAAATGAGTTGGAGGGTGAATAGCAAGGAGACTTGAAAATGATCTGAGCAGTACAGTGCTGAGCAGTCCCTGAGTCCACCATTAACTCATGCCCCTAAGCAGTACAGGTTTAGTGCTGGACTTCACAGTGCTGGGTTAGCAGATGGATTCAATGATCTAAAAGGTCTATGATTTGAGGTTTTCTTTCCCACTATAATGTTTGGACAATTGAACTTAACACCTAAAGGACACCATATTCATATGTTTTCTATGTTTCCAAAGGGTAAACACATAATTCATAACTAGATTTATTGATCCCTGCTTGTGGCCTAACCATGCTTTCCTAACTTACTTTAGTAGAATTTTCAAAGATAAATTCAGCTGCAACATAAACAGTACCTATTGAGCTCTGCCTGGCCATTACATTTTATCCACATAATTATGGTTTTGTGGAGATCTGGCTATTTCAGCCTCAGATCAGTCTCTAATACAGGAAAGAAATGGCATTGTTAAGAAGAATATGTTTTGATTTTCTTATCTTAAGTCATTCTTACCTTCAGTCATTCTGTAGTTGCTCATCTGTTGCAGCTTGAAACTGCTGAAGATACACAAACATGAGAAAGAAATAGCTCATCAGGAGCCAATGACATAAAACATGAAAGAAATGAAAATAAATAAAATAAAATAAAATAAAATAAAATAAAATAAAATAAAATAAAATAAAATAAAATAAAATAAAATAAAATAAAATAAAATAAAATTAAAAAAATAAAATAAAGCAGAAATCCATTAAAGAGCACTTTCATAGTGATCAGAGAATTGTTTTCAATGCTGACACATCTTGTGTGATCCTAATATTTCAACATCCAGTAGGAATGAACATCTGAGGTTTTCACTATAATACACACACATTTTTGATAGACTATTTGGACATCCTTTTTGAAAAACCAACGTCCTCTCATTTTAACTAAATACTATTTCGTAGCCTCCTGTTCTCTACATCTATTAAACAGATAATTTTTAAGTTTCCTGCTGACACTAGAAGTGATGTACATGAAGTACCACTGAAACAAAGAACATGAGTGTGGTTTTTCATGTATCTGTAATTTAGCCCAGCATTTTCAGAAGCTCAGCCTTCTCATCTCCAATTAGCAAGCACACCAACAGAATTATTTCCATTAAGACTAAAAGACCTAGTTTGATGGTGAAACTAGATTTACTAGATTTTCAAAACAGTATTTTTCTAAAACCAAAGCACTCACATGCCTGCTTGTGTGAGCAGATGGAAAGCACATCTGTTTTACTTCCATCAATGACCTTATTTTAAAGCAATTAAATATTCCTTCATAGTATGTGCGATGCAAGCAGTGGAGTTACATGCAAGTGCACCAAAACAGGGAATTACAACCAGTGATTAATCAGCAGGCTGACTCTTACCATTGCTGAAACTGAGAGATGCAAAAGAAGAAAATAATTACTACAGAAGATGATTTTTTTAACCATTTCCATCACAAAAAAAAGAGGTATATTATAGCTTTATTATAAACAAATATATATATATAAAATTGAATAAATAAATAGAAACTTACTAATTTCTTACAGTCTAAGTCTTGCAACTTCACATGTAAAAACCCAAGCCTCAATACCAAGCCAGAGTACCACAAAATTCTAGTCTTTAGGAAAGAGCCAGGCACACACCATTCTCATTTATTTTTTTCTAAGAGTTTAAATTTTTCTCCATTTTCATGCAGTGCTTATGATCTGGTCCTGACAGTGGGCAATTCTTGTGATTATATACATTTTATAGAACAGAAGAGTTATCACTTAGCCAATAAATCAACTACAAAAATATGAGAGTGGGAAGTGAAATTTTATTCTCTGTGGCACTGACTGCTGAGAAAGCAGCTAATGATAATGCCCAAGAGCTAGGCAGGCTAGTAAGAGAGAATCATGAAAGAATGTAAAATCTTGAACTGTTAGTTTTTCATTTGGTCTTGTTTTCTTAGGCTATTTTACCACAATTAGCACTATGCAGCATCAAGGATTAGCAATTATTTTTCTCCTGTTCTTATTGCAACCTTTATCTCTTAGACTGAAGAGGAATTTAGACAAGTTTTCAGTCTATTTAATGGAGAATAATACACCTCTTGAGATAATTAATAGCATCACAAGAAATCCTTGTAAAAACACATGCCTGCTTCTCATGCTGAACTTACTTTTCCCTCAGTACACTTCAGCAGAGTGTGCTGAGCATTAAATGAGTTTCTGATCACCCAGGGCAAGGTCAGTGAGACTGTCACTGGTGTCCCAAGCAGAATAATAGAGCTATCAGTAACAGTTAGATCAGGGTTAATAAGTGAGAGATAATGAGAGGGAATGAGAGGTCACATTGAAACACACTGCGAACGCCTTGGTTTACAAAGATGTTCTCCAGCAGCGCTGACCCTTATTTCCACCTTGTCCATGGAAAGAATCTACTTTTTAGTATGCTTTTAAACTGAATCAATCTTCATCTGACATTCATTTTTCTGTCAGCATCAGGCAAATAAGGGCCAAATCCTGCTGCATAACTGAGTTCCCCTGTTCACAAAGAAGGAAATCTCTTTTCAAGCCTCCCCAATGTTCTGCACATAAGAATAGTGAAAAGTTCACCAGAAAGTTATTCAAGTACTTCAGTCTTAGTGCTGCACTGTTTTTTATATCCCTCATTACTGCATTAGCAGGGAACTCCCACAGACACGGATCTCCCGCTTGCCCACCAATGAGAGACAAGAGCAGCCTAGAAATAAAAAACATGACTGGCAGCTGATTTATTGGTGGAAAGGAGGAACAAGACCTCAGACAGTAGTGAATAAAAAGAAAACAGCACTCCCTTCCCCCTACACATACATATTCACATACAAATCCACAGCTAAACTCTGCAGCTCTCTGCACTAAGTACAGATCTGCAGTACCTTTGAGGAAGTGTTTTTAATCAAAGTGGGGATAATTTGCTTCTTTTAGAACTACATGTAGTTTAGATAAACATAAAATTCCTGATATGGATTCAACCCTACCTGAAACTATTTGGAGAAGATATTCTCCTTATTTGAGTATTTTGCAGCAGACCTTCATGATCCTCTCACTTCCTGATAATTGTTCATGCAACATCCCCAACCTTCCAACCCAAACATTACCCTCTCCTGCTTTCATACCATGTGGCACTCCATCCTGGTTTCTTTGGGGCATAAAAACAAAAAGTTAGAAGCATCCAGCAGCATTTTTCAGGATCTATCTTTGGTAAAAATTTCATACCCAGGAAAGACGTAACTGGGTTGCTAACTCTCAATAGCTTTCAAACTACAATAGCAGGTCTTTCACACCTAAACAAATCAGAGAGAGAATTCTATATTATAACAAGGTCAGCATTATACAAATTTGTGTCCAAATCTGCATAGACCTGGCAACTAAATGGTACACTTATGAACAGTCCTTTCAAAAAAAAAAAAAGAAACTATAAAGCTGCTTCAGACCTGGCTGTCTTCCTCTTGATGATACAAAACAATGAAACACAGCAGATGAGACTACATAAATCTGTTCCCAGGAGATCTTAAGTCTAGAATTGACACAGAAGGAACACTAGATTGTCCACATTAAACAGGTAACTGGGTGGACTTAATTGTCAGCATGGAATGTTTTATATAGGTATTGCTATGGGTTTTTTTTTTTGTTGGTTGGTTTGGTTTTTTTAAGGGAGAATGAAGGAATTCAGGTTGTAAGGTTCTACTAATGTTGTAATGGATTTCATTTCATTTATCATAAATGCACAATATGGTTTGTGTGCTCACATGGCATCTCCTGCTTTCCTGAAAATGTCCTTTCACTATGATACATTAGCTTTTTTTATATATAATAAACTTGTGATTTGAAAGTCACAAGACTATTACTGGAGAGGATATAAGCAGATGTTTGCACTATAGACAAACACACAGAGACAAAAATGCACCCCTACACAGAATATCATGGGGGGTTTTTTAACTGTCTGGTATTTTGGCAATGCCAAAGGATTATAATATCCCCATCCTGAGGCCACCCAGCTCAGGGATCATATTTTCTCTGAAAAGGTCATTCTGCAACAGACTTCTCTTCCATTTCACTGTAAAAGGAGATTTCCCTCAAAAAACATTTCCCAAACATGGCCCCAATTTGCATAGTTCTAGGACTGCATCATCTTTGGCCTTACACCTGGCTTATTCAGATAATCAATGGACCTTTCAAACCAGCATCTCCTTCCTCTTTCCCACACTAGTCTGGATGAATTAGAATGACAGCTTGCCTGTCCACGGGGAAATTAAACTGTCGATCCTAATCCTGTAGAGCTATAAGGGGGCACTTCTCCGCCAGTTCTCTCCGTGACGCTGTCTACACAGTTGGAATCTCTTCTCAGAAGAGAGAGAAGAGCAATCAATAGTGCCTCTGAAAAAGATGCCATCACCAGCACGGTAGCACTTAGCCACTGCAGTGAACCACGCGCTTCTGATTAAGATGCCCAGGCAGGGGCCAATTGATTTGTCTGGCTGCACAGCATACTAACCATGAGTCTTAAAACTCAGCAGCTTCCCTGCCCTGTCAATCTCCACCTTCCCTATGTCTCTCCTCTTTGGAAAGGATGGAGCACATACTGGTGAACACAGTGCTTAAATCCATACGTTGGCAGAAGAAATTCTGATAGCTGATCTCACTCTGTGAACTCGGTGACTGGAACTAATGAAGCACATGACTACAACTCCTGAAGACACACAAGGAAGAGATAAAAATGGCCTGGTGGATTACACTTTGCCCATCTCCCTGGAGACTACTACTACAAAACAGTGTGTTCTTTAAAGTGACTAGAGTAATTCCTCAGAAGACTATTCCAGACCCTAGCAGGCTCCACTGTTGGTAACATGGGATGGTTTTTTTTGTCTCAGTGCTATTCAGTTTAATCTTTTCCAAATCTGATGATGCCATTATTGCCCATAAGATTCACTTCATTGGACCACACAAAGTCACTACTTTCTTACAGTCCTTGTTGGTGCTGGTGGTACTTTTGGTCTCAGAAATTTGCCACAGAAATAATTCTAATTTTCATTAACTAAACAATAAAAAAAAGTAGAAATGGGAGGAAGGAGGTGATTAAGAAAAGTAGGAAGATGGTAGTATCAGAGACATAGTACTGAAGAGCAGAACCAGTTGAGTCATCTGATGTGGCAAAGGCTCTATTTAATTTCAGGAGGATATTTCCATACTGGCATGGAAAAAGCTCAAGAAGGGCCATCATTTATTTTACTGAATCAGTTCTGTCACAGCCTTTCATCAAGACTCTAATGCTTCTTGAAAGCCTGTGCATACAACAGAGTTACAGCCTTGCCTACGAACCAAGCAGAGTAGACATTGACCAGAATATTCAGGAAGCAGGCAAAAGATCAAACAGCCATTCTATTTACTTTGCCTGGGCTGACTGCTGCTGCTGCTCCTGCCACCACCAATTAAAGAAAATTAAGGATATAGGAGCAGTAATTTTGGAGAAGTGGTCAATACAAGATTGATTCCCCCATCAATCACTCATAGGAACAGCAAACCTGACCCTTCACAGATGTCTTCCCAGCACAGCACATCAGTTTGGTTTTTTTTTCCCCTCAACCTCTTTGTCTCATAACAGGAACAATTCAGCCACAACTTTGTGACAACATTTCACCCTTCTGAGAGGCACAACTTACTTTTACCAGAATGTTGAAAATTGCCAGAGCATCCTTGCCTCTTTTTTCCTTCTTAACTACTTCAAATGTGATCACATCTTCCTGATAGCATAAACATAGTACTTCAATGCAATCACTTCTATGCCCAAAGCATGTGGTTCCCATACCAACATCCATTGTACCACTTAGAAGCAATCAAAGTTCTCAGAAAAGTGCATAAACAAAACCTAGATTAAAGGTGTCTGGTGTGTTGTCCCCTGTGTTCTTTCACAAGATGGCTCAGCATGTGTGTTTCCAAATCTTTTTGCAACATACCTCTCAATTTCAGATACAACTTAATACTAGCCATATTTTCTGGCATTACTCCTTTCCATAGATTTGGATCTTTCAGAGACTATGTTTGATTCCTTCCAACTCCACACATCAGATTATTTTCCTTTTTACAAGATAACTCTGTGCATGTTGCTATGTGTCTGGCAGTAACACAGATATCTAAGGAAATGATGGCCTCTTTATAGGCTCCTTTCAAATCAACCTGCCATCTCATAATCAATAAACACATTTTTGCCTTGTGTGCCTATCAAATCTTGTTCTAGTTCAGGAGAACTGAAAGTGATTAACACGGTCTACATGCCACCTTTCTCTTCTTTTTCCTCACTTGTCTTAGTAGTCTCTCAAAAAATACAGAGGAATGGGCTTTTTGACAGTTAGTATCTGGACTTATCTTAATAATATTTAATGTTCTCTGTATTGGCAGCACTTCTTAGATCAACAATATCTGTCTCATGTAAAACAAAGTTAGTGTAGCACTTACCTTGACACTATCTCTTTCTAATTTAATACATTACTGTTCACTATTACCATTTGTCTCCTCTGCTCCTTCAACCATACTTCAGTCCAGAGTTCACAGCCCTTAGCTCATATATAGAGCTAAATCATATTTAAAATAGGTGTCTTCAGCAATCAGGGAAAATACAAAGGAAAACAATGCCACTGATTTTTGTGAAACATGATATGAACTAAATACAGAAGCAGGAACACATCTTTATATCAGTACTATTATAATATCAAAAAATACTTTATAATTATACCCTTGGGAGCCATCCCATATCTCAACCACCAGGTGGCAATTTCATCCCATTATATGTTCCATTAAGTAGGCAATGGCCTAAACTGTGTGGAAAGATGAATGTGTTTTCATCAATTGATATAATCTGTAGAGGGACTGAGAGATTTCCATGGCAGGCAGGAGAAATGGCTTTCCTTCATAGAGGAGAGCTGATATCTTCACATAAGTGGAATAGTCTTCCTTCTTTTATTTGTGGGTATCTAGTGAAAATCCCTAGCTTCTCACCTGGGAACTAGCACTATATAATATTTGGCAATTAAAATGGAAGTCCTGGCCTCACTGAAAATAAAAGGAACTTACTTCCCATTCAATAGGGGTTTTGATCAAGAGAACATGAAGAGAAAACAGTTCTCAAGAAAATAAACTAAGTTCTTTATCAGTCTCATTTCAAATTGAAGTAAAACCTCACTTTTTTGTATTACATGGATTTTGAAATTATTACACAGATATTCCCTGACCCTTAATATTTTCTTTGCTGACACCATATTCCCTGAAGTCTCTTCTATCTCTCTTCAATTCCAATGATGTTTATCTTCATCTTTCCTCCTCAGTAGATCTTCTAGGTGTGGGGCTGAGCAAGAAAGAGAATATATCTCCTTCAGGAGCCACATCAAGGAGTGGATTTCATCCTCTGAATTATTCATTCTTGATCTTTGCACAGCACATAACGAAGTAACTAATGACATACCTTAACAAGTCCATGTGGAAGCAGTCAACTGCTCTGTATTGCAAAGTCTCACATCCAGCTCTGCTTTGAGCCCATTTCCAAAAACAAAACACAGAGACAAATTTAACCTTGTTCTGAATTCACTAGTGTGAGTTACATGGCTCAAAATTAGTAATGAGCTATATTTCCTATTTTGTTTATAACACATATTGACTATTCATTTACTTCTGATTTTTCACTGTTTCATATTCAAAACTATATGACTTTGATATCAAAAAGAAGGAGCATTCATGTTTTATAGACATCTATATATAAAGCAGAGCCTTGTATATAAAATATACAGACATTCAAAATCTTTAACGATAATGATAATGCAGTTAAAGCCAGCATGTTATCTGACTGTGTTCAGCTGACAATTTTAAATATTCCAACTATCTGGAAGGGAATAATTAGCGTACCTATTTCTTATCAGTGTGAAAGTTTTGATAAAAATACCCCACACCTACAGAGGAAAGGGTACAAAATAACTCACTTCTTTTCATGTCTCTTTTTCAAACAGGAAAAAGGATATATTGATGTGATGAGGCTATTTTCAAACCTTCAGCAATTACAGATGATTCATTCTGCACTTCCTGAAGTGTTCCTGATCAAGTTTTTCAAGCAGAAAAGTTGTCTAGGAAGCTGTGCTCTGGCAGCAATTACACATTTTCCGCTGATGCTGAAATAGTCAATATTTTAGAGGTAGTAAGTTGTGAAGTTTATGTGTTTCCCTTTGCTGCAGATATGACTCGAGTATTCATGGATAAACCAGCACTGTAGGAAGCTAGCCTGGGGGGAAATGTCTTATCCCCTTATTATATTGCTCCCATATTTGAAGTCTGAAGCCATCATGTATGAGAAACACTCGCAAGCTGAAAAGGGAAGTATTATTCCAACTCCACTATCACAGGAATACTGTCACATCAGAACAGACTAGTTTCATTCTGCTTTGGTAAACTGATCCACAGTCTTAAACCTTTGTTTGAAACCTCCAGGGCTGTAACAAAAGTAGTGCTGTGCTTATAGCAGAAAAGCCCTGTCAATGCATTTTTCCAGTGGGGCTATTACACAGCACAGACTAAGAAGGCCCTCCCTGGGAGAAACCCAACAGACCGACAATATTTGTCACTTCTTTAAAACAATTGTACCTTTTTCGAAAAGTAAACCTAAGATGTTTATACCTGTATTGGGTTTATGTGGCAAGGTTTTAGTAGTAGTGGCTCTGTGAGAGACCCCAGAACTACTCCCACATTGTACAGACTTGGAGGAAATGATGTTTTTAGTTTTGTCACTGTTTCTCACTATCCTACTCAATATTTAAGTAGCAATAAAATAAACTATCCTTCCCCACATGTTTTCCACACCACAGAATGTCAGCTTGGAACATGATTTCAGAAGGTCCATCCCCACTGACAGAAGGCCCACAAAGTCTCTGGAGCTTCTTGCTCAGTTTACAGCCATGACACCCTGGTGATCCAGTTTTTGACCACCTTTCCTATAAAGACACATTAATTTGATAAGCAGCAACCTCTGGAATGACAAGTAGCAAGCACCATGACTCTAGAAAGACACAGCTTAGTGGCAAACATGATGGTTGGCACCTGGACTCAGTGATCTTAGAAGTCTTTTCCAACCTTAATGACTCTGTGATTCTATGATTCTATGACATGCCAACCTGACAGCCCTCACAGAGCTGGGAAAAAGCAAAAATTAAACGGCCCCATAACAAAGAACTTTCTGTATAAGTGGATGACACATCTGGTCAATGTCAACTGCAAATATTATTCACTTGCATTTTCGTATAAGCCATGAAGAACCTACAGATGCCTCTTACATCTGCTTTGGGACACACAGGTTTGCCTGCAGCCATTGTCTGCTATCTCATGAACCAAGACTGATGAAAACATTTAGCAACAGAAGAGTAATTGAGAAAACTTACACTTGGGATAGGTCCTTAACAGTTGTTACTAGATTTATGAAATATTATGCCTGAAGCAAGAACTGCATTATAAATCCTTTCAGCTCCAGACAGGTGATATTCATTTTTTCACACCAGTGGCACATTAATGGAGACAAACCACTTCCACATTCCACAGATCTGACATTGACAGCTGTACAGAAGTATATATGCAGCTGGGTCTCCTGTTCAGTAAATAAAAGGAAGATCAAAGCATGTACACTAATTGAGAGGAGCTTGCCAAAGGATATATTGTACTTGTTTTGTCTTTTGATCAGATGTGTGCACTATTAACTTATTAAAGTGGGGAACTTTAAAGCAGAAACAAACTTCCCAAAAACTTAATCAATCTCTTCTTAATGTTGATGTATATGAAGTTTTTGGCACTAGTATAGAGAAAAAAGTACTATTTGACTACATGCTCAAATTAACAACCACTCACCACAAAATTCATAGACAAGTTCTAATGCATAAGTCCTGATTCTGAATTTTGATTCATAAGGGCATCCTACTTTTGCCCCAACCTTGTTCTCAGTATTCTATTTTAGGAAGGCTGTGAAGTGTTTATAGAGGAATACCCTGAGAAATACAGGGTATTTTCAGCCTAGACTTCAAAAACTTCTCTGTTTTGTGGGGTAATTGCTGTACATTCCTGCTACTTCACAGAAAGAAGGATTATCTTCTGAATGCATTTTGACAGCATATTCTGATTATTTCATATGTAAAAAAAGTAATGGGGATGCCACTCATAAATAGAAATAAAAAATATATTAGAGATGTAGGAAATGTACCTCTATTAAATACACATATAGATACATTTCCTATGCTACATATACACTCTGTGCTATAGAGAGTCTTTGACAGTCTAGGGAACTTTAAAACCTGTTTCAACAAACCCATGCATGCCTCTGCAGTTATCACATTCTTTAAAAAAAAGCATTGCTGCAGTCTTGTATTATTTTTAGCACTTACAGCTATCCTCTGTAACAGGGAGCATGCTAAGAAAATATGGAAAGGTTTTCATCAACACTAAAATAATTATTAAAATGAAAAATATGACAATTATTTTTACCAATTTCCACCTTTTAGTTGTTATATTTGAGAATTTTAGCACGCAGCTGAAATTTCAGGTGTATTCTCAGCATATATTGTTTAGCAGAAGATGAGCTCTTCAGTCAGACTAGTGCTTTCACACATATATTCCCATGCTTCATAAAAGCATCCCTAGCATTAGGTGGGATTTAAAGACATCGACTAGAGTCTGGAAGTCACAATAAACTAAATTTTGCATATTATAGCCATTTACAAGAGAGTCCTTCATTGTCCAGAGAGTAAATGCATCTGCTGATGCATATTCTTGAACAGACTTCTCTTCCTAAAATGTGTTTCATACAGCACAAGGCTTTCTGACTTACAAGGTAGGTATTAAATTTGTTATGGATGTCTATTTTCTGCCTGTTTTAGATGAAAAGTATTGACTTTTCCATTATCCACATCATCCTGCTCTAAATGTCAGACACCTCTGAGGCATAAAGAAGAAAGTTGCAGCTTTCTCAAATTCATTTAAATGTAGTCTTTAGAAAACACCCTTCAACAACCCAGCCAGGACCTGCCCTGCTACAGTTCTCATGTTCTCTCTCTCTGACAGAAAAGTCTCTCATTCCCCTTCTTGTGATTGAACACCAGATTTATTTTGTACTGTGAACTCATTTTACTGTCTTGGATTAAAAGAGATAAGCAGCAAATACAACAAAATTTAGTAACAATCTAATTCACAGTCCTTACCCAACTGTTTCAGTTCCATTGATTGCTTCTTTTAAGGGAAAGCTTTCTACTCCTCAGACTTTTAATGAGGTTTTCACACACTTTTAGGGACTTCCTATTTTGATTCCCATCCAAAGAATGTTTCCTTTTAAGATGCTACAAGTTTTTTCTGAAATAGTTGCCATTCAACCATGTGAGAGCAAAGTGCATGTTGCTTTCTCTGTTGGAGGGGAAAGACTGGATGAGTTTCTTTAGAAGTTTGTTTCTCTTCACACAGCTGGACTTGTCTTCCTTCAGTAAACTCAGGCATTAAAACAGTCTGTTCCAACATCTCCATTTTACACCCTGCAGTAGCTCTTTTCAAAATATAAACCACTATCCAGCCTGATGAAAAAGCCTTAATCTAAAAGCTTTTAGTGTAAGAACATCTAAATTCACCAGCAATTAGTCACAATGTTTTTGGAAGCATCTTCAAAATTTTCTAGAAAGAAATAAATGCTACCAACATACATTAGCTTCTCTGTAGCTGTTGCATGTTTATCTAGGGTGTTTTAAAAAGAAAGTTATACTTTTTGTTTAAATTAATGTTAAAACTTTTTTCTATTTTGGTTTTTTTTTTTTTTTTCCTCCTTGGGACTATGTTCTGGACTACCCACTTACTATTCAGTTGCCTTTGATGTTGATCTTTCCAGTTTAATAACTTTCACAAGCTGACCACTACAAATAATCTACAATAACTCATATTTATTTCATGATTGGAGAACAGCTGGCTAATCAAAAGATAAGCCCTCTACAGTATTATGAAAGGATATTTATAAATCAAGACTTTATACAGAGTTGCCCATTATTATAATAGTCTAGTCTGCTCTTGGACCTAACAATGTCCACTTGGCATTATTCTGTATATTGTTTTCATATGTTTTCAGTAACTTTTACCAAAACTAGCGGTCCCTGAAATTTTTCCAAAAAGGGGGTATTTCCATTATATACTGATTTCCAAAAACTATCAGGCTGCAATTTACCTTTCTAGTTTAAGCCTCTAACCATGAATACTGCTAAGCTGAGGATTTTTCTGAAAGTGTTTTTGTTTCCATTGCCTGGTAGTGTTCTTCCTAGCAACTGGCACCTGCAGTGGCTCTCCAGCTTTTTTTAAGCTTGTTTCCCTTAAGAGCTGCACCATAATCCAAGACTGAATTGTTCAAAATGGCCAAAATTGATTTTTCCTGACTCAAAGTAAGCCCTTTGCTTTATATACACACCTTTCTGCCTGACATTTACCCATACCTTTTCAGTCCAGCTGACACACACAGCACGACACGTTGATTTTCTGGGATCTCATTTATGAGTTCTTTTAAATAATCACCCACTGCATGTTTCAAGTCCCCCTTATCATTCATGAACACAACATCACCTGTCAAGGTATTGGCAATGATCTTGCATTTCTATAAAAGAGTGTTAAGTGATTGTAAGCAGGGTGAAATGGGCTATGAAAATGTTTTTATAACTGGCATGTAACTGTCTTTGGCATGCTTCAAAGGCAGGCAAACAATTTCATCACATCTACAACTATATAATGAACCCTGGCAATTACTGGGAGGTAGAACTGTAAAAGCATTTACTGGAGTCAATGGCAGTCCTTAAAAAAGAAAATGCTTATTCTTTGGCCACATTTACTACATGAAGAATTTTAGAACAATTTCATAATCTGGCATTTTGTGGAGCTCACTGATTAAATTGTATGGTTTTGTTCATCTGTCATTCTGACCATGCAAGTGAAAGGAGATGCTACGTACGTTAATGCTGTCAATTCTCAAAATAACAGAGGAAAGTAAAGGTTTAATCAAATTTTTGGAATGGCCAACACAATAACTTCTGCTTTTGCTTACAGAAAGGAATGGAATATTAAAAATAAAAATAAAATTTAAAAAAAAGCAAAACCACAAAAAACCAACCAACCAAAAAAGAGAATAGATGTCATAACCAGTTTGAACTTTTAGCAAAATAGAACATACTTACTCCTTTTTGCAGCTAGTATGTAGACAGGCACTAAGGGTTGTGCCAGCCAACTTTTTTTTAGACAAATGCCCAAGTTCCGACTCCAAGCCATGCTCTTCTTCTTGTCTTCCTACATGTTCTACTGGCACACTCCCATCCTTTGAGATAAGTGGCCTTCTTCTGTGTCCTGTAATAAAGAAAAGTATTATCCACATTTCTTTAAATTCTGATTCTGGTTTAGAATGAGAGGAGAAACAACCATGGAAAAAATTTAAATTGAAATTCTATGAATATCCTGTTCATTTAATCATCTAAAAAGTACTTGCTCTCAGTTTCTCACCCTGAAACTTATAAAATATCTTGCCTCCTTTGCCTACAATACACAGTAGCCACTGAAAAGCTGGAGATAAACGCCAGTCTGCTATTCCTGCTTTGAGGAGGATGCACTATGATGCTCTAAAAACATTAATCTGTAAATAGCTGTGAAGATAGATGCCTGGGTCATGAATTGAAAAAGATTATCGTGTGTTCTTAACAACATAAATTTTCAGTCCCTTCTTTTTACAAAGTCTTTATATACTAAAAGGCTTATTCCTTGTGTAAGTCAAACATTTCATTTCAACACATTCAAGTTATTACACTTTTTCTCCCCGGTACGTAGATGTCAATCATACAGCAGCTCAGATTCTTTCCAAGCACACTGATATAAGCTCCACAGTACCTCAGACTGGGAAAAGAACTGCCAGCCCATTAAGATCTTCATAAAGTCCAAAATGTGTTGCCTGTCTTCTGCAAACAATCAAGTCATGAAGAAAATTCCTTTCTACTGAAATGCATCAAGGAATCCATCCACATGAGCTATCACTGCTCATAAAGCTTCCTTTCACAGGTAAGACTGCTTGCACCATAAAAAAAATGATGTAACTTTAAATGTGGTTATCAGACTCTTAAATTCCCTGTGTAACCTAAACAACTACAGCCAGAGATGTTTGAAGCTATTCTTTTTGAAATAAATGGCACTGAACTCTGCACATTCAGTTACAGCTGCACAGCTGCTCTTCTTTTGTCTGGCATGACTTTTGAGATCACTTTACTCAAAACTTTTTCACATCTGGACCTTGATAGCTAAGGTTATCATGAAAATTGGGGTATGAAAAGATTCCCCTTTTACAGAATCACTGTAGCTTTTGATCTGAGAATATTTTCTAAATGCAGCTGTAGTGCTGATTGCTATATTTTTATTTTTTTTTTTTCCTGTGTAGCTAATCTAGTGTCTCCTGCAGCTGTTTTGCTGCTGCTGCTATTTCTGCATTCATTGCAACCTGAAAGAAAGAGACAGGACAAAACAGAAAGTACATGTCACTAAAAGTATTATTTGCATCCTCTTTTTTTGTGATGAACATGTCAGACGGGGTGAGATTTACATCTATGAAACCTCAACTACAAACAGAGGCAATTTCAGATTGAATTTAATTCCTTTATTCTTTTAAAGATACTTACTGGTCCAATTGAAGAAATCCATGCCAGAAAAATCCCCTTTCATTTATTTTTAATGAAAAGGTCAGTCAAAATTTCAAAAACTATCACTGTAGAAAATAACCTTGCAATGACTCATTATTCTTGTCTTCAGAAGACAGTTGGGTCAGTATATGCCTCACACTGATAAAGCATAGAATATAGAACCACAGAATATAGAATATACTGAGTTGGAAGGGACCCATTATGATCACCAAGTATGACTCCTTGCTTTACACAGGTCACCCCAAGAGTCACACCATCTGCTGAGAGCATTATCAAAATGCTTCCGGAACTCAGACAGGCTTGGTACTTTGACCACTTCCCAGCCTGTTGGAGTGCCCAACCACCCTCTGGGTGAAACACTTTTTCCTGATATCAGAGCTAAACTTCCCCTGACTCGGATTCATGCCATTTCCTTGAGTCTTGTCACCATTCACAACCTTGAAGAGACTAGTATCTCCTCTCCACTTTGCCTCATGAGGACGTTGAAGACTGAAGTGAGGTCTCTCCTCAGTCTTCCCCTCTCCAGGCTGAACAAACCAAATTACCTCAGCCATTCCTCATAAGGCTTTCCTTCCAGACCCTTCAGCATCCTCACACCCTCTTTTGGATTCTCCCTAATAGCTTTTTATCTTTGTAACATTGTGGCACCCAAAACCGCACACAGGACTCGAGGTGAGGCTGCCCCAGTGCAGAGCAGCAGAGGACAATCCCTCCCTTTCCCAGCTGGCCATGCTGTGCCTGATGCCCCCCAGGACAGGGTTGGCCCTCCTGGCTGCCAGGGCACTGCTGGCTCATGTTCAGCTTGCCATTGATCTGAACCTGCAGGTCCCTTTCTGCAGGGCTGCTCTCTGGCCTCTCATTCCCCAGTCTATGCACACGAGGGCCACCCCATGGCTGCACCATGCCGGGTGCAGAATCTGGCACTTTCCCTTGTTGAACTCCATATGGTGTGTGATTGGTCTCTCTTATCTGTTAAATCTTTCTGAATAGATCCCACATCTTGCCATAGCTCCTCCCTTCTTCACCAGCACCCATTGTAAGGCCACACTTCACTTTCAGCCTCACCAAGCTTTCATGCCATGAGGAGAAAGATCTGCCCTGGACAGAAGACCTCTCTCCATTTTTATGCTCTTCAGCAGGTTGTCTGCCATTATTAGCAACTAGGAAGACACTGTTCTGAGGGATTTTCATATCATTCCCTCATCAGCTTCCCCCAGGAGATGTCATGCTAACATGTCATCTTCAGAGCCTTTCCTACTGTGTTGGGTTTTTGGCCACCAAATGCCCCTTGGCTTTTCTCACCCTTGCAGACAAGTTCCAAATCTTGGGTTTGTTTTTATTCCCTAGAAATGTTGCCTCCTGAGGTCTTTGCCAACAGTATTTGCTTGTTTAAAAGGTGAATTATGTCACTTTGAAGCTTCTAGACTTGTTGGTGTTTAACACATCTATTTATTTACTTGCTTGAAGTTAGCAATTCACATAGAATTGTCTTCCTTGTTTCCTCTCCTTTGCCCATCCTTGGCGTATCTTTTGTACAAAACACAAGCTGCATACTCAGCCTTGCAGAGGCTTCACTATTATGAATAACATTGAATGGTCCTGATCTTTTCTTTTTTTCTTCCAATTCTTATCAGGGCATGTCTTGACAAATATTACAGCAAATATCATGCTGTATATAACCTTTTATTTAGCAGTAGCTGCTAAGCTAGGAGTCCTGGGAATCTTATCCCCAGTCTGGGAATAAATGCTTAGAAACTGAAAAACTTAGCACAGGCATGGAAAAAAAGTCTACTTTTTATCGGGTTCTGAATTACCTTAAAAAAATGAAAGTCTGAAATCAAGTACATCTAAAATGTGGTTACTTCAGCTTTTGTATATATTTGTCCACAAAATTTCAAATATTTCCCTTTCTGAGGTCTCATTTTATTTCTTTACAGCTTTTCAGCACTTTGAGAGAAGTCTGGTTTTGACAGAACTATTGTTATTACACTTTTATTATATATCCAAAATATATTTCAATTTGCTAGCAGTAAGATGTACAACATGGTTAGAGGGGGTTTTTAATATGTATTGATTAAAACATTTAGAGCTAGCAGAGAGGAATTTGGAGAAAACAAACACATAGAATGTAGCAGCAGCACACAGGCTACAGACATGCAAACTCCATTGTAGATTCTCCTGCAGGATTTTAGAAATTTTTCTTTCTACACTCTACTCTTAGTCACAGATGGTCCCTAGAATTCCAGAAAAAAACAGTGTATTTTGGTTAATGAGCAAATAAATGTTAGTATGTAGTCCTATATGACAAATACTATTAATAGCACTGACACATCAAAGGGGCAAATTTTTCTGGAAAAAAATATTACAAAGTATAAATTGCAACACTGCTGAAGGCAATCCTGCCTTGCCTCAGAATTTCTTAAGGATTTCAATAATCCACTGTTAGAGAGAAAAGCCTTAAAACAAGAAAGAAGCACTGATTAGTGAAGGTAGGCATATAAAATCTTTTGTGTCTGAACACATGTAAATGTACATGTAGTTATAATCAGCACTCAAACTTTGCAGAAACCCATTTGCAAGATTTTCAGATGGAAGAGAATAAATAAATTTAAAGGTTAAGTTTTCCTAATCTGCAGCAGGAAGGTTGCTTTAAACCAAAGTGCTGTGTGAAACCAAAGTGTAAAAATGTGAAAAGTCCCAGAAACAGACAGTGAATGGATGGTGAAGATGACCACCATTCCCCATCACCTCTACAAGCACATCTTACCATGAAACTCACAGCTTTTTTTTCCTTCTTTCTATTAGCAAATGCATTTCACAAAATGTACAGCTCTGTATTTCTGTGTTACTCTGAAATGCAGAATAATAATTTATGGGGTTTTTTCCTCCAGACAGGGACTAGAAATGTGACAATTTTAAAAAGAGAACAGAAACTCACAAAATCACAAGATGGCACAATCACTGGTAGAAGAAAAAGCCTTTAGCTATAGCTCTACTCACAATATATTTGTGGCAGAAGTAGTAATAGGTGACCACTTCCTAAAAATTAATACTAGAGGCTGGTTTAAAGGGACCTCTAGAGTTCTTCAGTCCAGGCTCCTCCTGATCAAAAAGCAAGGTTAACACTGAAATCAGACCAGGTTGTTTGCTGTTGTCTAGAAGCAATGTGCTTGCTTCCCTTTTCAGTTGTGGGAAGGCTTCAATTTGGGATGGCTTCTAAAAACTTGAACTAAAACATTGTTAGGCATGGGAATCAAATCAATGCAAATTCACATGGAGTACAGTTTAAATGCTACTTGGCTATCTCATATGTGACTTTTAAAACTTAATTTGATGTACCAATGCACACACAGACAGAAACCAATTACAACTGGACAAATCTATGTTTTCAGCTTATATTATCTCAGAAGTTAAGTTTCGTTACAACTAATATATTTGTTTCTTTAGCACCTCTAGGTTTTCCCTCAATTAAATGCTTTTATAAGTCATTTATAATTTGTTACAAAGTGTTCACCCTTCATACTGTTTTAAGAGTTCATCAATCAGCTCAGCAACATTAATTAAAAATGAGTGTAAGAATTCATACTCTTCTATGACTTATGAGGAAGCATGATGTCATGATGTTTTTTTGAACTAATCAAACAGCTGTCACAAAGAGTCACATCCCAGTGCTAAAGTAACACTAAGAGTGTTTCCAGGTTTAGTTCAGCATAGGAAAACCACAGGTTTTATTCCAGGTCTTCTTGGTGAAGTGCAAGTCATGCAATTAAAAATCTATTGACACAGGGCATCTGTCCTTGTCCTACAAGCAGTAGGACATAGCTAAATGTGGTATGAATGGCAAGGCTTTTCTGAAAAAAATTCACAGCTATGAAAAGCGAACATTCTACCACTTTTGAAGTACTTGAAATTACTTTTTTTACCTGTCCCAGGTGCAATGAACCTTGTTTTATCAACCTTTAGCAAACATTGCATTGTTGGGGCCGTTCAATCTCTACTGTAATTGCTATCACTACAAACATTATCTGCACTTCACAGGTAGGCTATGTGCAAAGACATGTTGCAATTTGCTTAATGAAGCTGCTAAACTGAGACTTGAAACCAGATGTCCAAAGTCAGAGCTGTTGTCTTCTTTTCATACTGCCGTAGTAGGTTTTCTAGTATCATTGGCATCTGACATATCAACTATTTCACTAGGCCTGGTAATCAAGAGGTACTCCAGGAACAATTCAGTCCATTAATGTGTCACTTGCATGAGCTTTTTTGTCCATCTGTATGGCCTGCTCCATCTAACTTCACTGAGAAAAATGTCCCCACCTTTTTACTCCTTCCCCTGCTTTTGGATAGCAAAACAGCTTCTGCAGGTAATCTGAGAGCAGACGATGAATGCAGGGAAGGGAAACTTGTCTTACAAAGATCTATAGCAAATAAATCCACTCAGGTTTTTTTCCCTTTCTTTGACCAATCAGTTTAAAATTCATTAGCTTGAGCCATACCATTTCTGGTATGAGAGCAGTCTCAGCACAAATTAAAGAGCTATCCATCCTCAACCAAAAAGAGGGAATCTGCTCAGTACTCAAAGTTACAGTGTTCACAGTGACCGAAACACAGGATTGTCTTACTATACCATCATCAAAAGTGGTGTTCATAGGGCCCAAACACCATCATATTGTCCTATTTGCCCTGTCCCTGTAAGTTTCAATTCCAGCCTCACAGGAACTTCACCAGCAGAAGGCATTTAGCATAAACTACATATATTCACAAAGTTCTCTGAAACCTTGAAGTCCAAACATTGCATTTCTTTCCATGGCATGCAAGGGTTTCAGACCTTAAGACAGCAGGTGGAATAAGCGGGGCAGTGTTTTTGACTTTACAATCATTGTTGAGCCTTCTCCAGTATTTCTTCTACCAGATCATATTTAATTGAGACAAAGGTCTTCAATGCAGTTAGTTTTCCTGAGAGACATGTCACTTGTTAGCAGAAAGCTCCAGTGAAACAATGGTGTGCAAGCTCCCGTGAGGATACAATTCTCATCTTGTGCTTTTAACTGCCAGTTAAAGCACCTACAGTGCTCCTGAAAAAAAGATGCAGTTGGATAGTTCAGCTGGGTGAGCTGTTCATTCAAACCCACATCAAGAGGAGACATATTCATCCCAAGGACTCACAAAGGTCACAGATGTCATGCTGACTCCCACCAGTCTCTCCATTTCATTCTTCTAACTGCTGCAAAAGAGGGAATGAACCAGTCTGTGGTTCTTGTTTCCTGCCTCTCTACATCCAGTAAAGAGAGGGGATAGCTGCAGGGATTCCTGCTTTCTGGGTGTACATGAAAATGATCAAGTCATGAACTGCAAGGAGAAATCAGCTCAGTATTGACTCCTCTTGGCTCCTGTTGGACTTGTTCCTGGAATACATAACAACCCAATGTTAAAGGGAAGAAAATTGAATTGGAATGAAAGATGGAATAAGAAACTGTTCCAATGCCTTAGAAAGGCTGGGGAGAGAATGGCTCTCATCACATCCTGCTTGTCTTTACACAGATGTAGGTATACCTCACTTCTCATGAAGAATACCCTGACAGCAGTATCTGAAGGGCTTTACAACAAGCTTGTCACAAAGCACAGCTACCCCTGTATCCCTTGCATCCAGTCAAAGATCCTAATTCTTGCACCTGATTTCCTTTCCCACTGAGAATGTTGTGAATCTGACATGCTGCCATACATTTGAAATATTATGGAGTTCATCTCCCAACCTGCTTCTCTCCCTCCTCCCCCTGACATTTTTTGAACTGATCTGTTGTCAAGTGTCTTGTCTTATATTTGTCTTGCCTTACCTTAGGGCAGGTAACATGTCTTTCTCCACTGTTCTAAAATATGTGTGATTTGATCCCACTCTATAAATGTTTTAGAATAACAATAGTACCAAAGGATGCTTTCACATCTCAGCTGTCAGGGAATCAAAGAAGAACATTTTCCACTCTAAATATTAACAGTTAGAGCCTTCTATTTGTATCATAATTGAAGACCATTATCATAATTGGTTAGCAAAGCCACCAAAGACACAGGCCTAAAATGGAAATGAATGAAGCAGCTATGGAAATGACAGCTTAATAAGAATAATGAAATTCAAACCCCTACTGCAAGTACAGTGTATAATCCATTACATGGAGATTAGATGAGATATAAATACCTGAAGGATATAAGATGATTGATCTGACATGTCGTCTGGTTTTGCAACCATAAAATGTCAAACAACAGGTATCTGAATGCTGCAAACTGCCTAACTACAGCTTTTTCATGGAGGGTGAGAAGGGAATTTAGCAACTTGCACTTTCAGGCAACGCCTTATTCCATTCTGGGTGCAGCATTTTGGTTGGGTTTTTTCATCCTCCTTTTAACACTGTAAGTACTGCCAGGGCCTGAATAATTTTCTTATTAATTCCCTGGATCTCAAACTCAGTGAATGAAGGTTTAGTTCCCAGTCTACCCATAGTGTTAACCTCTTTATAATTCAGTTCTTCGCTCAGGAGATGTAGCAATTAATCTGAACTTTACCATTTACTGGTGGAGGAAACATTTGGTAATCTTCATGATATGCCAAAATACTGTATCAATTCTGGGTACTGCCATATTCAGACCGCTGCAAAACCTCAAAGACACAGAAAAAGGGTGCATAAAGAATGTATTGAAGAGAATGGGAGCTGTGCTACTCCCAAGATAGTCAGCTAAAAAAGCCAGGGTTTTAATAAACTTTTTAGTATCTTTAGAAATTCCCTGTTTCTCACTGATTTTTAAGTGAAAACAATGACAAGCCTTCTAAATCCCTCCCTGCTGAGCTAGGGAGGAATCTTCATCCGCATGTGAGTCATTCCAGTGGAAATAACCTATCCTGACGTTTGTATCATTCCTATTTTTGCTTTGGTCCAGAACCTCATAAACACGTATCAGTCGTGGAGGTAGCTCAATACAAAGATAGGACAGGCATCTGAGAATTCTAAGGGTGTCAAAAATCATATTATCTTCCTTTACAAAGCCTCCCATTCCTCACTCATGCACTAGAAAACATGCAACAGAGCAATGTATAGACACTCATCAGGTATTTCTGATTTCACCCAAATTTTTCAGAAGCTCCAACAGCAGGTGGCTGTAAGGGCATTTTGCAGCAGAGCATATTTCAATTATAGATACTTAATGCTCATAATTGAAGGACACACTGATCAGTGTAGCAAAGTTAAAATGGACAACAAGGATGATGCTCTTCCTATCCATTTTCTCTGGACAGCTTTTAGCCTGGACCACTCATGCCAGTAGTTTCTGTAACACACACACCAATACTGCACATTAAGTGCAGGCAGCAATTAGCAAAGCTTGGGAAAAAAGTCTCAACCTTAGCACAATTTCAAATACATTTTCAGTTTAGCCATGCTATATTCTATCTCATGAGATTTCGGCAAATTTCTGTCTTGTCTCGGTGCCGAAACCCTTTTGCTTCCAGCCCCAGGAAATCATCGACTAGTTGCAGTCCCCCCGGGGTGGGAGGGGTACGGCAAGGACAAAGGTAAAAGACAGAGGAGGCTCTTTTCTCCCGGGACACTGCCCCTCCTGACTCCAGAATGACCCTCGGGAAAAAGACGCCAAGTAGGAAGTTTCGGGGGTTTTTATACTGAGGGAGGGGGCGGGGAGAGTAGGATTACAGCCAATGGGGTGAAACCGAGGGGGAGGGGCGAGGGGGAAGGAACCAACACACCACAGCCCCGGGGGGGGGCGGGGGAGGGAAGGAACAGGGAGAGACCATTTCAGTGCGAGATGACATCTGGGTTTTGTAACACATCAGGCAAGGGCTCCTGGTTAGAAGGATCTATGTCATGAACACAGCCAAAGACTGGAGGACAGCTAGGATAATTCACTGAACTTGGATAGCCATGTACAAGCAATAGCCTTCAGATACATACAGACTGGGAGTACTTAACTAAATGTAATTTCATAATCTGCAATTATCATTAATGGTAAAACCTGAAATCGCCAGTCTTACTTCCTTATTCAGTAGCAACTAAACCCTTTGATGTCCAAGACTGTCTCCTCTGTTAAGGACTATAAGTATTTTACTAGCAGATTTATAGCCATAAATCAAACAGAAATCAATTAAGTATTTGGAAGGTAAACTTGCACCAAGTTACACAGGGTGCTTTAAAAACATTTGCAGAAGAGAAAATTACTACTTTATTTTCTTGAAGTCTTTCTAACTTTCCTCCAAACCCTGGCTATCGTGCAATACCCCTCTACAATGACTGGAGAAGTGCTTAACATTACAAGAAGGAACAGCCTACTAAAGTGTGGTTTCATGCCATTCATTTCAGGCTGTCCCCACTTAAGCCATGTGCACTTTATACAGATTTCATTAATGTCAGAGCCATTACATTTGTTCAGCAGCTAATGGGGAATATTAAGTGTACTGGAATAAATAAGGCTAAGTAGAAGAGGCCTTAATATTTGGCTTTCAGTAGGCTCCCTTGTCAAGCTGTCACATTTTGCATGTTATTGTCTATACATATTCTAGAGAACAAGCTGCAGGAAGGCTGGAATAGGAAAATACCAGGACACCCCTACAGTGTAGCTACAGGTAACTCCTAGCTAGCTGTGTCAGCAGTAACAAATGGTCATTTTCAATCTTTCAGTTTGGTAAGTGTAACTCTTAAATAACTTGAAGGCAACTAACCTGAAAATTGCCACAGCTTGTAAACCCTTTTTGTGCTCAAGAGATTAAGGAAAGATTGGAAAATTTGGGTTTCTATCCTTGGCTTTATCAATGAGTTATGCTGTGTGATCCCTTAATGGGCTTTTTTTACCACAATTACCCACACCACCACATCCTTTCTTCTTCCTTCTCTAGTTAGATTACTGCTGCACAAGTCAGATGCTACACCATCTGCATACTTGAAAGCTTCCTGATGTAGTAGGGATCCTTTCTGGATAGGCAGTCAGGTATCAGAAGGCATGAAAAAAGAATATTCCTCTGATTCTCAGAGTTTTTTAGGCATAATCTGATTGAGCACCATGTACCAGGTGCAGTCTCTATAGAGCTACTTGCCAGCTCCTTTCCTGGCTGCTCCAAAATTTACTTTGCTGCTATATTACCTTCCTACCTAATTATGATAATCTCAAGGAAGTGAGGCACTGGGAGGAATGAAGATTTCAGAAAATATAATTGCCTTCAGGAGAAAAAGATTCCCTTGTGAATTGAACTTTGTCTGCCTGGTTTAAATGTCATAGCATTTTATTCTCATCCCTCTCACCCTGGCTCTCAGCTTTCAAGTACTGCAAACTGTTTGAATGAGTAGCACATGCTAACACAAAATACTGTTGGGTCAGGTTTTATGTCTTTCACTCATTCACATGAATGTTTTTCTACCATTTCTCTGTACGATATTTCTAAAGTATCAGATTAGAACAGTGAGCCAGCCCACTGAACACACCCCAACTACCTGACAGAAAAGACCAGAGAAGCTGGCATGTCCCCTTAGAATTCCAGTCTTTTGCTTCTGAGTTTAACAGAGATTGAAAATAATTAAAACCCAACTGTTTTGTTTTGTTGGTTTGGGTTTTTTTTTGTTATCCAGCATTCTTAGAGCAGATAACCAGACCGGTGATGTAGCTGCTTGGAGTATTTACAGACTTATCCTTGTATTTCTACTATTAAGCAAATATAGTTCATAACCAGTTACTCGCTGGGCCATTGAGGTCCATTTTTCTTGGAAATTGTTGTGTGCATCAATTCAATGTTACCGTGAGCCTGTTACCAGCCTCCTAGTCCCGAGCCAAACACTTCTGCAAAACTTTACATGCTGGACTGTGCCACTTTTCAATAATGTGTCTGTGACAGAGGGAATTGATACTGCTTTTAAATGTTTTGACAACATATTAACAGATGTTTTGTAATATTTTTCTCCAAGCAACCCCACCAACAAAATTTTTCTTCAGTGTCAGCTGTTTAGTACTAGTGTTACCCACCCTATTTTTCATTTTCTTTACCTCATCCATAACAGACTTCTCAATTCCTATTCCAGCTTTATTTAATCTCATCTGAATGTGGAGAGAAAATCAGGAACTTATACAGACATGCACCAGTAGTTTTAATAATGGGACTAATACTTTCCTTCTTCTTGTGGAAACGAATTGATCAATATCCCTCAGCTGGACCTGATCTTTAAGCATGCGTATAATTCAATACGTTTCCTTTGTTTCTGGTCACATATATATCTTAAGGATATTCCAGTTAAAAATGTTATTCCAATATATTCCTATAAATGTTGTTTCATCAGTAAATTCTTTCCACTTTTCTCATCATAATTTGCTAATTTGCTAATTATCTACATCCAACATATTGATTCTTCATCAATTCAAATTCTGTTGCCATCATAAAACAAATAAACAAAAAAACAAACAAGCAAAAAACACAAACAAACAAAAAAACCACTCCAAAACCATAATCTAGAATAAAACAGCAAGAGATATTTGATCCCATTTCCCACTTCCCACATGAATTTAATTATGTTTTCAGATAATATTTTTACTAATAGCCTATATCTATTGCACTTTTTGTTTGCTTTTTGGGAAGGGGGGAGGTTCTGGTGTTTGACTTGAAACACAGACTACAAGTCTCCAGTACTTTTATTATTATTATTATTTTTATTATTATTACAGTGTTATTACTACAGTCTTCCAACTGAAACATTTCATGCTCTTGAGTTCTGGTTTTAACTCAGAGTAGTATTTTCAACTTTCATTTCCTCATCCTTACTAATCTTTGTCTGTACCCTTAAGATCAACAACTCCATCACTATTATTACTGAAAACCTGCAGCAAAGTATTCTGTCTGTTTTGAGGAGTATCTAAATTACTATCTCAGTCTCATCCTCATTGAAGAATGATTTTTCTTTTTCTCATTTTCTCTTAATGTTTTAAGAACCAGTGCTGCCCCATGCAAGACCTAACTCAGCTTGACTTTTACCATTTCCCTCTTCTCCTACACTTACCAGATTGTTTTGCTGATTTGTGCTTTATTCCATGTATTTTTCGATATGTTTTCACTGGTTTGATTGAACACACTTCAAATGCATATTTATCTATTTTCCCTTTATTTCTTCTCATCCTAAACTGTTCTGTGTTCCTTGACAAATAATATCCAAAATTCAGCACTAAAGTACACCAGAGAATAGTTACACTATATAATAGTTGATGATCATTTTAGGTGACAATCAGGTCTAAGCCCTCTTTTCCATGCCTGACAATAAGAACCACTACTGTTTACACTACAACGGCAGATTCTCTATTCACCTACAAAGATCCCTATTTTGTGTAGAGGAAGATGTTGCCTAAGACTAGCAGATTATTTTTGTATTTTTGAAGTTAATGTAGCTCAGTGTTTCCTGTGCAGATCTCAAAGATCTCCTCAATGTAATTCTTAACATTCATGCAGACTTTCTATCTTCCATCTTCTTTGGACATTCAGCTATCTGTCACTCTCTTTTATACTAGTGTTTATCATTTTCTAAAGGCACTTCTGGGACGCAGCAATGCAGTCCCAGAAGATTATATACCTATATACCTATATACCTATAAACCAGACCCAGATAGTCTGAGTTCTGGGCTTTTTGTGCATTTTAAAATGCATCTTAACCTTTGTTCCCCCTTAAGTTGCTAAGCAGTAAGAAAATTCAAGACCAGGATCTGTCATCTTTTTAATTATGTACATGAAGAATTTTGTGGATGAGTTACACGTGGTAATATCTTAAGACTGTTGGAGGGCTAATTCCATTTTTTACACTCAGGCTGGTCAGTACAACCTTTACAGATACTACTTTTACTTCTTACAAATTTCTTTTTCAAAGTGGGTATTAATAGGCATTTTAACCTGTAAGAGAGAGTCCAGATAATGAAGATACGTGGTTAATTATGATGAAAGCCCAGCCACTGTGCTTAGGGTAATGCAGTGGGATTTGCTGGTTACTCTGCCTTAAGGAACACTTTAGATCCCATTTAATTTTTAATATTACTTTCAAATCCCCTTCAAAGTTGTTTCTAATAATCTGAAAACTTTTAATTGCAACTGCATGCTTTACCTCTTGGCATTAGACCACAGATACACATCTCCAAGTGCTAACCCTCTGAACAGGGTTAGAAACTTACACCAGGCTGACTTCCTTCATTCATTATTGTAAGCTTGTGAATGACAAGAACTATATCCTTGATGGTAGCAGCTGAGAACAATAATTTCTATTAAATATAAAACCAATATTCATGTACTGAGACTGAACAACCCCAAGTTTCTGCCCACCTTTGGAACCATCAAATGCAATTCAGAGGTAATTCTTGTTGAGAAATATATTTAGGGCAGGTAGCTCTATTTTGCATTTTGGTGAAGTCTTCAGTCTCACTGTAGCTCCCTGAAACACACAGTTCTACAGATTTATGAGCATTTCTAAAGCTCAGTCAGAGAATGTAGGTAATGTATACATCTTTTTATGTATACACCCTCTTAACAACAGGCTCTGCAAAAAAAAAAAAACAAAAAACAATTTTTCAGGGACAGGTGATTTTGCACTTCAAAATCATCCACAAAAGTCTTTGAGACAACTGATGCAGAAGCCAGTGCCTGGGGGGGCAGGAAACACCCTGCTTCAAGGAGTTTTCTTTATAAAATAGATGAATTGGAGGTGCTCATGGCAAGGGCATAAGCTTGATGAATCAGGGAGAACCCTGCCTTTCTGCAGTCAGGCAGCATCCTGAGACCAGCAAGAGTAAAGGGCATTACATTTATTTTGTTGTTTGTTAAACAATTTCTCTTCTGTTTGTTTGGCAGCAAAAACTGCCACTGTCCTGCCACTGCAACTGGCACCATCCTGACTTCTCCCAGCTAATGTCTCTGATTCTCGGTGCAGCCATGTATATGCCATGACTGCTTCACTGACTTGTGAAGTTATTAATCAAAGAATCATAGACACTTTGAGTGGTTAGGGCTGGAAGGGACCTTGAAGATAATTTAGTTCCAACCCCTTCAATCTGCCAGTTGTTTTTTTGGAAGCAGGTGTTTTAAGTGACAAAAAGTGAAGAAAGCAGCCCCTGTGAGCTCTATACCAAGTAAAATATGCCTGACCATCAAAATGGCCTGGAGCCTGGAAGAGTGCCTGAATCTAATCCTGGAAGACATCATCCACTTGGCAGGTTCAATAGATAAACCCCTTGCTACTGTGGTCACTTGAGAGGGCAAAATTACCATTATTTAAAACCTTGTATTTGCTTGTAAGATTACAAAAACACCATCCCTTTGTCCTCTGGGATCCTGTTTTGCCACATAAATAAAGAAAATTCATTCTCCCCTTCATTAAAAGCCATGGTGCTGAGCTACAACATTAGATTAAAAAAAAAAAAAGTATTAAAAAGGGAAAAAAACAGTTCTTCCAACTTCTAATACTGAACAGCAGCTTCAGAGGAACAAATAATCAAGTAAGGCACGTGGAAACACGTTGGTTTGTAAGTATGTATGCAAGGAAAAAAGTATTTGAAAAACCAAGAATAAACCCAAGTGCTGTATTTTGCAGGAAAATCTTCTGAGCCTCCCAAATTCTCTTGTGCTTATATTTTGAGGGGTGCAGGTACAAGGCTTCTATCTACCACCCATGTGTTGAAATGTAACAGGAAATAAAATGAAAAAAATCTCATGGGTAATTGATATAGGTGATTGGAAGGGAAAATCAGAACCAGAGAAGTGCCAGGGAACAAAAAAGAAAAGAAAAATAAAAGAGAATGATATTTAAAATGCCAGCCTCCTGTGAGCCAGTCTGCTTCCTATCACTTATTTTGCAGCTCTGGGTTCCCACAGTGGACTGCTGCTGCCATCTACTGCCACCAGCACTGCCAGAGGCTGAGCTCCCCTCCTGTAACCTAGTCTAGGGAATCGGGGCCAGGGAGAATGGCAGAGCATGAAAGATTTTGAGTCAATAAAGGAAAAACAGTTTCCAAGGAGAGAAAACATCACAGCCAAAATTAAAAACTCAAGCGCAGATTTGTTCATTAATGATACAATGCAAAAAATGTCCGTGTTCTTAGGAGGGAAACATAAATGAAAAACCTTTTGCTTTCAAAAGGGAAGGGAAAGCCACATCTGGATCCACACTTCTGTCATGTAGTGACCTAAACCTATAGTCAAGGTCTTAAAGGTTATTAGTTTGAGTGACACGGCTGACAGTCTATGATCAGCTTCATTAGATGATGAAATGACTTGCACAGCAGGAAAGCTAAGGAAGGACAAACAGCCTGGGGGTAAGTCCAAGTCTCCTAATTCAGTCACCTGTGTTACTCCTGTTCTAGGAACAAAGGGCTTCTGATGCTGGTAATGAAATCCTGTATCTGACCTTAGCTTAAAATTCATATCAACAAAGACTCAGAGAACAGACAAGCCCCCAGTTATTGCAGGTATTTTCTAAATGAAATCTGGAAGGAAAGCATATTCCACTGTGTACTGAAAGACAGACTATGGAAAGAACTGAAAAACAGTTTGGCAGGGGACCTATAGCATGTCTGTTACTATCCAGCAAGAGATATACTTGATGTCATAACCTCTGAATTTCACATAGTCCATTGGAGGTGGCAGGAAAGATCAGACCCAGACCTCCCTGATCTCAGATCATATTTCTTCTCTGTTGGTGTTATATAGCAGTCTTCATTAGCAATACCTATCTACACGGTGGTTGGAGAGATCTGAGAAGTGAAATAAATTAGCCTTTCCCCTTCTCTGTGCAGCTCTTGTGAGACTGTTCTCAGAGTTTAAGTCAACTGAGTTTTTAGTAGTGTCTGACTTGAATTTATTACATTACCTGAAATACACAGTGGAATAATTTTAAGTTGATTTAGCTAAGCACAGTGATAAAGTCATGTTTTTAATCCTTATATAATTTTGTCTTCAATTGATACACTACACGATGTGGGCCCTTTCTATATGGATTAAAATACAAGCCAGTCTGTATAGCTAGCATGCATTTCTGATACTACGACTTCATAAGAATGCAATATCTAAGCATGTCATTATCTCTATCATATACAAAGAGGTACTAAAAGCTAAGTTATAATAGCAAGGGTGCTGTGCCCTAGCAGTGTGATTGAAGCCAAACCACTGTCCACACTGACACAACATTGAAGTATTCCCAGGAATACACTTTCTCTTCCCTCATCTCCCCTAGGAGCTGATCTACCAAAACATGCCTGACAAGAAAGGCCTTTGTAGACCCACCTTCCTCTACAATTCAACAGCCAGATCCTCCATAGAGCAACTCTGTAATGAAATAGGAAGTAAAATTCTACAGAAGCTTGGTGAGTAAGAGAGAAGACAAAAAATCACACTGGAAAGCCCTGGGGTTTGTGGTGGTATTTTTCTTACAAATTCTCCTTCAGGACCGAAGTTTTTCCTTCTAAATCAGTTGGCTGAATATTCCACTCTTCATATGGAAACTGATGTGAGTAGGTAGCCTTCCTTAAGACACTGTCAAAGGCTGTTCAGTGACAATTAATTTGACTGAATATCTGAGGCCCAGCATAGTCCTCTGATGGCTTTTTTTTTTCCCCCTTTCTAGAGTCTTTGTCTCTTGCGCAGGCTTTGCTTTTCTTTAGATTCTGGATTCAGTGTTTCTCTCCCTCATTTTAAAGCAGTCAGAAATTCAAAGCTTCTGAAGGACTAAAGGTCATTACAACTGTTTTACTCAGTGTTCTGCAGCGTTTCTGGAAGATGTATGGGAAAACATTGTTTTCCAACAATTCATGTCAGCAAGGAGTTTTTGAGTTAGGTGTAAAGCCTAACTCAAAAAACAGCTCCTAACCCAGTGTTCCATAGATGTTTCTTCCCATTACAGACCCCACAGAAGTGAGGAGAGAGGGCTGACTGGCACTGCAGTCTCCTGGGAATTTATCTCTTGGCAACACTACTGAACCACAGAGACAATGAAACCAGATCCAACACCTGCTTGCAGGATGCAGGATAAATCCAGAAAAAGAGTGATACTGTCCCAAAAGCTGTGCAAGGTAAATTGTTAAGATGGGCAAAGTATTATCATCCCCATGTACAGGTAAGAAAGGAACACAGCTTGGGCCTCTTTCTTTCCTTAATGACACTACTACTGTACGACAAAGACTACACATGTGCAATTCCAGACAACTAATACAGATGCTCAACAATGAACTAAAATATTATGTGGCAATGAGACAATAATCAGAGATGAATTATCTAGCTAACTAAACTTGCCAATAGAATTAGGCAGCTACTTTAAATTATCCCAATCATAATGATGAGTATTCACTGTTTATATCTCTAAAACAAGTGTTACAGAGATCCTTTTGGAAATTTCACTAAATGTTCTCCATCACCATGGAAGTATCTACATAGCATTCATTTTCTGCACGTTTTGAGTTTTTGTCTCGGCTTGCACCTGAGAGCTGAAATGAGTCCTCACCACTGCACAAGAACAAAAAAAAACCCAACAAAACAACAAAAAAAACATAACTTTTTTTTTTTTCTCCTTTTAGAATCTGGCACATACAAATGCCGGAAAAAACACTGTGATTTGTGCTTACATGATGTACATTGCTGCCCCATGCACATCCACCAGACCATCACAGCTTTCCTGAAAAATGAAACAAATCAAGGGCCATCCAGCACTAAACCTTAAGATCAAATCAGCAGAGAGGAGGTCTTGCAGGTGTTTTTGGAACCACGAATTACAGGAAGTTAAAGAAATCAAAACCTTGATTTTCCTCTTCATGCCATGGTGAAAAAAAATATGGACTATAATCAAAACACTCAAGGCATCAACAGAGTTATATTTTTCAGAAGGTATTTTTTCTGCTATTTTATTTATCACTTTGTTTTATCACTGCATTCACATAAAACTGGATGCATTTATTAAAGAATGTGTGAAAAAAAAGTTGATTAATGGGGATACCACTGATCTACTTCTGCTTCTCCCATCATATCCAGTTTTAACTTTTTCAGAGCCATTTCTAATATGATTTGGTTTCAGGAATAATGAATTTATGAATTCATAAATTCAATAAAGGTCACGCTCTTATGAGTTACTAGTGGTTTGATTTTAAGGTGCACTTTGCTGCCATATTCCAACCACCTACAATGTTTCACAATTATGCCTTTCTTAAAAATAGAAATATATTCCCAACATATTAATCTTTACTAAATAATATTATTTCTGTTTCTCTTATACTGTGTGATGGGCTCTTCATCCTATCTCATGCTACTGCTGTGTTCAGTGAAGCTCCTGTTGTGTTTCTCTCCAGATATGAATGCAATTCATTGATAACTACAATGATCCTTTTCCCACATTCTATAAATCAACATTGCTGCCTTTCAGACAGTCAATAAAGACTTCCAAAACTTTGAATGCTGAAAATGAAAGGTGCACAGCATATTCAAACAAATGTCAAAAACAGACATAAAAATAAAATAGTCCACTTCCACCTCATAAAATTTGCAGCTTCCTCAGAACTGCAGATGTCCACTAGCCCTGTGTGATGACTTTACCTATTTTCTTCTCAGCACCTCTCTGAACTTCATTTTGTTCTAGGTCACATTTATGAAGTTTATGGCCCCATGCAGCAGATATTTGGAGGTTGTCTTATTTGAGCAATACTTCAGACAATAAATATGATGCTGATGAGAGCATACTACCTTAACATACTTGTCCAATTTAACTTGCATTTGATGCAACCATTGTCAAATGGGACAATTCATGACAGCTCAGGATCAAATCCAGACACCTCTCTCATAAACAAAACAGCCTCTGTAGTGAAAATAAGTTCTGAATAAACCTCAGTTTCTCCTTTTTGCAGGCAGCTATCTCTGAAACTCTCAAAAAAGTTGACCATACGCTTTGGGATTTATCTTGAAACCATCCATGCTTTAAATGTAGTATTTAAGTGTGTGTGATACACTGACACATACTTACAGGAGAAACTCTAATTTCTATCCAAGTGTTGTGTTATAGCTTGTGACTGTCGGACACGAAATGATTCACATGGACACAGCTCGAGGTGTGGTGAAAGAAAAAGAAGCATTTATTTGTTCTTTCAGTATTTATAGGTTTTTGACAATGACCAGGGATTGGATAGTCAGGTTACCACCTTCCCAACTGCACTGGCCACGAGAGACATCCATCAAAAGGCATATCTTTAATGGAATGTATAAATGCCTATGTTTATAGTTACTTTCCTGGGAAAATGGCTAGAAATTATGAAAACAATATTGAAAGGACTGGTTCTCAGGGCAACAATAGCTTTGTAGCTGGATGTGATATTCACTAAGCTGAGTAGCTGAAGAAAAACTCTAAAACCAGTTTTATCACAAAACTTCTTAAAATATTTTCTTTTTCCCTGGAGCATGCTCTCCCTCAGATTGTCCTGCTGGGTATGGGAAAAAAAGACACCTTGTGCATGAAGTACTTTAAGTCAGCTTGCAGCATGGTAACTTCTAGCATAGAAAATGTCTGTTGAATATACTATTTACAATCATTAATCTCAGCCTGAGTCTGTGCACTAAAAAATGGGAAGAGAGAAAAGGAAGATGGTCTGGTAGCACCAAATCCCTGACCTTTTCTCATTTTCTTAGATAAAAGAAGCAGTCTGAGTGGTAAAGACCAACTCAACCTCATTGGCTTCAGCAATCATCGCGTGATGGGGATGAGCCTGGTGTCTCAAAGAACATTCAAGACAGACACCTTTCTGAGTGCATTGATCACTATTATTTTAGGGTGGCATCATGCAGTGCTAACTCAACTATTTTCATTTAATTTAAAATTATTTTCCTTCCATGTTACTATATATAATATAAATCTCATATTTTTAATATTTTTCCCCTTCCATGATACAACTTTGAATAAGACAACTGTAACTGTATTTAGGTGTAAAAAGTCAGCTACATATAAGGAAAACATCAGTATTTACCACAATGAAGGATATGGCTTTACAGTAAGATCCCTACAGGGCACAGAAACGTATCTAAGAGGTACAGAAGAGAAACCTCACCTAAATAGCTTATTTACAGAATGCAAACAGGATGGATTTCCTAAGCTTCCTGGCAGAGAAACATGACAGTTATCAAAACCTTAACCAGCTACTTAAAAGTTCTGGTTTTGCCTCTGACTGTCACCACCTGCTCCAAAGTTGCAAACACAAGATACTTGCGTCAAGACTAAAGGTTCCTTGTGGAAGACTGAAATGTAAAATAGACTCAGTCTCTGAGAAGGCTTCCAGAGCATGTCACAATAGCACAGTAACAGGACATGCAGTACTGAGTACTTTTACTCATTGCCCTGAGCCTCAGACTTCATTTCAAACTGTGGTTGTTTAGTTTAGACCTTGAGGAATCTCTCACATAAAAATAAAGCAGTGAAACTGGTAATCCTTATGAAAACTTCTTATAATTTTATTCCTAAAATGAATATTCTAGTCTCATATATTGAGAAGCTATTGCCTTTAGTGATAACCTGCCACGGTTATTTTAAGGATGTAATCACTGGTATGAAAAAAAAAAATCTTTGCTTTTAATTTCTCAGTATATTTCCCTACAAAATTTAGATAAATTTTTGGATAGAAACATTAGAAAAATTTATATTTAGGACAAGAAGAAATATGTGCATCAGAACACTAAAGGGGAATGCTTCTGCTGGATATGTGTTTTTCCCAGAGACACTGCTCAACAGTCTTGTATTCTATGCAAGACAGATACAGATGCCCATACCAGCCCTTGACCAGTTCATCCCTTATTTCACACTCAACCAATTTTAATCTCTTTCAACTGCTGCAAATAGTAAGATAGACATTATTTCCTGAAGTTATATTTAGGTGGGTCTCGTCTTGCTTCTTTCCAGTGAAAAGTAAAGCAATTAAAATTGTGCTGGAGATCCATACACTTGGGTTCTCATTTCAGACATGAAAGCTCGGAAAAGCAACTTTTTTTTTTTTTTTATTTTCTCTTTATGTGGCTGAAAGTTTATTTGGTTTGAGATCAAAGTTATGATTTGTTTTTTGCGAGTGATTCATGGCAAGCTGCAGTACCTGCCAATCCAGCTGGTATTTGCTCTTCCTCACCTCATCACCACAATAAGCATTCTGCAAAGGACCTTGATCTTCAAACTGATCTCTGTGGGGCAGCAAGGTTTCAGCTCCTTCTGCTGTAGCTGTGTTTGGGCTACAGCAAAAAAAGAAGCAAAAGCTCTATATTAATCATCACCTATGACTTGAAGAAACTAACAACAGCGAAATCAGAGAGAAATTTGTTGTTTTATAGTCACTTTTATAATTACTATATTTAAATTTCATCTATAGTTTTTTGGTTTTTAATGCTAAAAATTACATAAGAAACCTGCTTTTCTGCAAGTCAAGGAACAGTAAGGTTTTATGGTGGGTTGGCATCTAGGAAAAAAACAGTGGAAACACTCACGGATATGATGGCTCTGAGAGCCGCTGCTGGGAGTTTCTTCTCTGCCTGAGACCTGGCCAATAGCTGGCCAGTTCTGAGAACTGACAGTATTTTTGACAAGTGAAAAGTGAGATTACCTTCGTGAATACCACCTTTTGAACCTAAACTGGGGAGTTTCTGGCTCTGTTTAGTTTCCAGCTTTGGAAGGTAACAGAGCTCCAGCCGGCCCCCGCTCCCACTGTGGCCTTGTCCGGCCTGTGGGGAGAGGGCAGAGCCGGGCTCCAGCAGCTCCCGGGCAGGGGACAGGGACTGAGAGGCTTCTCCAGTCCCAGGGGGTGGCCTCTCCTGGGGCCTTGGCTGGGCCAGGCCACAGCTGCTCACCTCCACAGCCCACACAGACAGCCCCAGGCCGAAAACCATCTGCTGCCTTTCCAGCGCTGCTGAAATCCAACACCAGGAATACCTGCTGTGGTTTGAGACAGATTTTAACCCTTTCACTACCCAGATGAGACCTGCAGATTTAATCCCTTTCCAGAGAGAGGAAAGTGAGAGTGACCAGCATGTAAAGAGACAACATAAACCATCAAAGTCAGTAAAAGAAGGAGTCGAGCCTCAGATAGAAAGGAGAATGAGGAGATGCTCTAATAAGCTGAAATATTATTTTGGTAAGGCCATGGAGATGGACAATAATGTTCTGAAAAACTCCTTTAATTCATGAAAGAGTATTTGGGGAGAATGAAGTATTTCAAAGTGTAGATCTGAGCAAAGGTATCCATTGATGATGCTGAGCAGATGGTGGAGCAGTTGTGATCCCATGAGATGCTGGAACAGAGAGAGAGAAGTGAGAGTTGATGAAGACCCTTGGCCCCCAGGGAGAGAAGAAGAAAACCTCTGTTCCCAGAGACGATCACAGATCTCTCCTCTGCCTCATCCTTAAATTACTCATCCTTAAAATAATACCCCTTGAGTTCATGGCCCATGAATATACCTCTGAGTGGTGTGAAAATGGGAGGAGGGCATAATGGCAGAGTTTTTTTTCCTGGGTGGCTGCTGTGATAGATAAAAACTCTTTTGTTCGCCTAAATATATAGATATGATAGAATGCTTTGCGAAATTGTACTTTAGATATAAAGTTGAGAAAGGGGTTTGAAGGCCACTAACTCGCTGAAGTTGGCATAATTAATAACAGCCTAGCAGAAATTCCTGGAACACTAGGACAAGATAAACTTGGAGAGAGAAACAGTGAGAAAAGGTCAATGGAACAGGAGTGAGGAAGACTTGAAGCCTCCCTTCTACGACCACAAGAGAGTAGAAAAGGATCATCTAATGACCAGAGACACATGCCCAGAAACACCGGAAGAAAGCCACATCACCAGGAGGCCGAAACAAATAAAAGGACAAACACGGAAGCGGGAAGCGCGGCAGCTCTGCGGGAAGAGGTTTCTCCTCCTCCTCCCTGCTGCCCGGCGCCGACTTTTGCTTATTGCTGGCTTGCTATAATTAATAAAAACCTTTCCTTATATATCTGTTTCTAGTGTATTTATAACAGCTGCCATAATGGGAATGAAAAGCCATGAGGAAACTGTTTTCTTGTGGAGAACTCTCCATGGAATGACAAGAGAGAACTCCTCTCTCTACAAAGACTGATGAAAGGACTATTGTATAGTTGGGACTGCTTTAACCACCAGGTTTTGTCTCTGTTGCCAGTTGGGCAAGAAAAAAAGGTGAGGTTTGGAGAAAAAAGTCTCTGGAGGTTTTATTCTGGTTTCTTATTTTTGTAGTTCTATTAATGAACTTTATTCCTTTTAAGTTTTGAGCCTGTTTTTTTTCCCTTCTCCTAATCCATATCTCACAGCAAGAAATAAATAAGTATTCTGGTGATTTTTAGCTAGTGCTAAAACCACAACAGGTTTACATAAAAAATGAATAGACAAATTGTAGCATGTAAAAAAAGGCCTGGCAGACAATCAAAATACATTTAAGCTAATAATTTATAGCACTAAAAATTGTAACCTAACTAAAGCTTAGTTTCTTAATGCATGCATGTACACTTGCACAGGTGTATGTAATATGCACACAAACATACAGAGACACAAAGTTGCAACTAACTTTCCAAACTGTGAGACAAATGCATGGACAGAACCACCTCGGTCTCTTAACAAAAAGGACCACTTTTGATCTCATGTAAATTCACTCAAGTCAGGGGAATTACACCAGAGAGAGGTTTGACCCAGAATGTCAACAATTTTGAGAAAGTACAATTTTATTTATTATGCAATTATTCACACAGAGGGATTTGCTTTCTCTTTTAAGAGAATGTGTCATGCAGTTTGATGTCTGCTGCTTCTTCAGAAACTGCTTTCTCAGTTCAGGCAAAGACAGAACAAGCAGTGTCAGAGACTTCCATGCTTGATTTGCCCGTGTTTGCAGTGGAAATATAAAGTTTTCAAGCCAGCCATACTAAGATATATACAAGATATGTTGCATGTCCTAGGACAGTGGAGAAGATGAGATTCCTCCTGCATGATTAAAGAAAGATTAAGATGAATTGTGATGCATCTTCCCTGCACCTGTTTCTTGCTCTTCTGTTAGATCTCATCCCTCCCTTTTCCTTCTGTTGACAATATTTGTTTTGCTACCAGTAGGACATCTTCCCTCTAATACATATCTAAAGCTCAGTAAAATAGGATCAAGGCAGATAGTCCAGGCTGATTGTATGCCTTTGATTTAGAACTGCCTTCCCTCAAAACATATTGGCCATACACATGCTCCATAGTACTTCCCTTAGATTCCTCTTTCAGCTGTACATGATTTCTCTATGTTTTTCTAATTATAATTGGTTTGTGCACTCCTTCCAGTTAAGAACCAAAAACCAAACAGACATATTGTGGGGATGGTTGGATAGAAGAAATTTTTTAGTTTTTTCTTTGGCCCTCATTTATTTAACACCATGCACATACTGATTTTGACCATTTTATATTCCTAAAATCTCAAGTAGCTTTCTGGAACAGATTCACTAAATGTCCCTGTACCTTCTCGTGCCCCAGCTGGCAGCACAGCTGCCTCTAGCCAGTTACTGCAACTCTACAATTGGATTTCCTTTGCTCAAATACAGAATTAATTCAGAGGAAAATTAATATCAGTTCCTCTCTTTCTTCTTTCAAACTGAGTTTACTACCTTGTTTGTACACCTAAGTCCAAGCCTGCCCCACTTAATCCTAGATATTCAACCAAATTTGCAAATCCCCCTCAGCTGCCCCCGTGTTTACAGGAAAGAGTTGGGGAGATTCCTTTATGCAAAGTCATCTCAGAACTGTGCTATTTATGGTATATGTCTGCATTTTTCTTCTAACAATACAGATGCCCAAAACAATCATAATTGAGCAGAATATTATATGAATAAAACTCAGACAAAAGGCAGCCCCTAGTAGAAATATAAAATATACAGACTCCTACCATGTCTCCCAGTGCAGGTAGATCGAGTGATTCTGGATCTCTCCATCAGCAAATCCCTTCTCCAGGACCAAAACCCAAACCCCATATAAAGTTCCTAATCAAACTCTTCCTACATCTCTTGGCAGCCAGTTTCTGTAGGAACAGCCTCAAGATCCCTGTCATCACCCAGCATATTTATTACTCAACTTACATATCAGACATTTAGAGGTAAGCATTAGTGCCAAAATCTCTGAAGAAGCTGGTAGCAAATATGACTTCAGAGATCAAACACTCAGTGAGACCAAATCCCCCTGAGAGAACTCTGTGTCTTGGTAGACACCATTTCTTAGATGAATGGAGTTATTTAGCAATGGAGCAATGGAAGCAGGGAGTTATTTAGCAATGAGCAAAATGCAGGATATATGCAGGCTTACAGACACACCAACAAGAGACTCAGTCTTGAAACCTCATAGGACTGTTTCTGTGCCTCTCATGCATAGTGACTAAGCAAAGTGCATGCTCTTTAGACTACAGTGATTTCCAGTATAAAGAGCAGGTAGGAGCATTCCCCAAAAATTAAATGATGAAGACACAAACTGAAGTCCTGAGGGTAATATTTCTGAGTTCCTTATCAAGATCCAAGAAAAAGCAGCACAAGATAGTCTCTAGGGAATTATAATACAATCTTCACGCAAAAAAATTATGTTGGTTTGGAGTTTAATCAGTATCTTAGAAATTATATGTAAATTTACAAACTACCAAATTCATAATTAGTGTGTTATGAAACTATTTCTTCCCCTTGTAAGCTGACAAAAAAGTGATGATTTACAAACTGTACAATCAGTATACCAGCATATGTAGGGATACTTCTGACAGTGCCTGGCCATGTGCCAAAAGAGAGCTTTTATCTTTACATGATAAAAATCTTAAATGGCAGTAACGCTTCATTCTCAAGCTCAGGGACAGTATGGTGGCAATCATGAGATGAGGTTGGAGAGAAATTGCTTACAGAAGCATTGTGATGAACAGATTTATTCTCCAGTAGTGCCTCTGGAATAGATACCACAGAAATTATTGGTCCTCATCATCAGTTCCAAACTTCCAACAGAATACCTACATCATTCTTTAAACTGTCTGGGACACAGAATAATCTGACCACAGCAACAAATAACAATCACTGTAGTCACCAATAAAGCAAAGACAAAGAAAAAAATAAGTTATAAAAAAAAAAAAAAAAATTGCATAGGGATTGGACTGATGGCAACTTAAATGCTCTGTCCATATGGAGTATCCTATCTGTGATTCCAGATAATTTCTGTGTACCAGTCTTCTAAAAGGAGACACAATCACCTCCCCCCATCTCCAAAACATATAGATATTCTCAGTGATCAAATCCATTTAAAAAGCAGCCCATAATTAAGATTTTTTTTTAGAATTAGATTTTGTATTATTAAAGCATAATGGGGTCCCCTAGGTTCCAATTAGGAAACTGATTAAAAATCTTTGAGCTTAAAAAGCTGCAGGTAGGGCATTCTGCTCTCAGCTGCTTTGAATTAGCATATTGATGGCACCAGAGCCCTAGTTGGAAGGAAAAAACAAAACCTATGAGGTTTCTAGCTTGTATTTGGAAGGACATTAATCTATGACCTTGTTCCTTAACAGAGCTATGGCTTCAGTTTCAGCATATGGCAAAGCTGTGGCACAGACCTAGAAATTTGCTTTAGAAAGGCCCTTGAAATCTGGGTTCACTTTCATCCTGTTGAAAATTTAAGACAATTAGCCACACTTGTTTCAAACTGAAACCCACAAAAAGTGGGTTTAGTAGGACATTTAATTTTTCTTTCAGAGCTCTTAAATATTAAGCTGATTCTGATAGAGTGCTTAAACCAAGTTTCAGCGTAGAAGTCAGTTCTCAGACCACTCAGGCACTTACTGAACCCTACAAACTTTTGTGAGCACTGTGGACCCTATCAGTGGGAGCTGTGGGAATTTCCTACCACAGATGCCTGGCCTGCTGCTCTACCTGTCCCTTTCTGATCTAACCAAGTGTCATTTAAACAGAAGTGAAGGAGAAACTTGCAAGGCACTGTAGTAGTAGCTATTAAGGAAATTACTTAAATAAGGTGTTCAGAAGACATAGTACGATGTTCAGTCTTGGTAGGATAATGGAATGGAAAGCATGGTGAGGGAAGGTCTGACTGTCAGAAGAGCACAGAACTGATAAACTGGTGAAGATTATCAAAGCTTACATACTAATGACTACTACATGAGAAGAGGATGAAAGTGACTCATGCTTTGGTGAAACTGGGGTATTTTTATGTTAAGAACATCACTTTTGCTTCAGGGAGTTCATTTGGCAGGAGACACTGGAGGGTTTGCACATCATCAAGGATTACTCTGGTGGATAAGGTTTAAGCAATTACAAAATTGTGCCAGGATTTCTGATTGTTGAGGTGAGGGGAAAATAATTGAGATTTTGGGTTTTTTAGTATCTTGCTTCATTGCTAATAAAAAAAAAATAAAAAAATAATAGCACTGAAGGAACACCTTGGCATTTTCTTTATCTTGGATAATGTTATAGCCTTTAGGCTCATGAACACAATGCACTGCAGAAACATGTGCCCAAATGCAGAGGGAATCTACCTTGGTTCTGGTTCAAGGACTCCCAGTTCTCTGTAGCTTCTCAGGTTACAACAGCTCGCTTTCACCTGTACAGTTTTCTTGCAAAGAAGTTTTTTCACATTTCAAAATGGCTCTTCTCCCAAAAATGATGTGTGAAGTAAAGGAATAAAAATGCAAAGCCAAGATAGGCATGGTTATAGCTCCCATGGCACCTGTAACTTGGATGTCTCCAACACATTAAATACTTTTAAATATTGAATTTGCTTCTAAACTTAGGCCTTAACTTCACTGTATGTACAGTATGTTCTAGTGGGGTTGACCAGTCAGCTTGTAGCTTGCTAAATACTACAGGTCAGCTTTACATCTGTTTCCTTTCTGTTAGTCTCTTGACCCTATTCTCATCTCCATCACAACTTCTATCATAGGTCCTAGACTATCCTACTTTAATTCCTTCCATGAGGAACTAACCAAAATCCACACTCAGGCAGTACTCCTCATTTGCTGTTTCTTTTGAGAAATATTCTTCCAATTTCCTAGAGTAGGGTATGCCTGTGCTGAGAAATGACATTGTGTTTGCTAAGCCTGTATAACTACAAAATACCACAGTGCATGTGTGGGCTGAAACAAAAAAAAAAAGCCATTTTCTGGTGAATGCTGCTTGTGAATCCTGAGGTTTGTAGATGCATATTGAAAACTGTTCAGAGACTACCTAAGTGTTCTGCACATCAATGTTTTCTTTAGAAATGCCACCTAAAAATTTCAAGTGATGTCAACAGCTTTAATCCAGACTCTGAAAGACTCTGTGTATGTGAACTAACTTTCATGCATGGAGGGGAAATCAGTGCATGAGTTCTTCTTTCACATCCTGTCATGCAAGGGCACCCAGAGACTTCATGTCTTGTAGCTTTGAGCATAAGATTTTTTTAAAAAACAAGATGTAGTGTTGCCTGCTATGCTGAAGACACCAAAGTAGCACAAGATACTCTTCACACAGCTCTGAATATTCAGGAAAAACATATTTGAGGAAAAGCAATTCTTTGTGAAAATCCCTAGAGTGTTGATAACTTCTATAATTGGATGTATGCTCTGAAGAAGAAGCACAGAAACAAAATAGTCATCCTGGTCAGACAAAAGGTTATCTAACACAGTATTACATCCCTGGGCATCCTGTAAATGCAAAGGAAAAAGGATAAAAGCAGGCATGCACATAACAATACTTTTCTAAACACTCCCTCATGATTGAGATATTTGTAGCTTTGAAACTGTGCTTTTAAAATACGCAATCCATCCCTCAAGAGGAACTCAGGTCGTGAAAGCAGAATGAAAAGAAAGCTGAGTGGATGCACATATTGCCACAGCAACAGCAGTTGAACTCTTGGATCTATGCACAGGGGAGTTTCTGTTTAGAGGCTGGAGAAGAGGATGTGCTTTGTTGCTAACCTTGAAGAGACCCTCATGACTGGATAGGCCAACAGCAGCTCTTGACTGTTTCCTTTAGATCTATGAACTCACCTAAACTCATAAATTGTCTTTTTCTAGATCAACCACTAAAGTGAGGCAGCAAATAGTTTTCTCAAATGCAGTATATCCAGCTATAGATTTATTATTATTATTATTATTATTATTATTATTATTATTATTACTAAAATGCATTCATGTCTTAAGTAGTTAAGTGTAGACTAAGATTCTGCTGACTTCTTAGAATGCCAACTGCCACTGAATTTGGTTAAAAAAACAAGAAGGAAATTATTTCAGAAAACTATTACCATAGTTTTGCATTTATGATGTAAATCATGTAGTCATCCTAAAAAATTTAGTAAATATATATAATTGGGAAATGGCAAAACAAAATGATGACTTGACAGTCTTTGCTGATAGTTCTTTTAAGGTTCATGAATTACAAGAATTCAGGTACAGTAACAGTTTCCTTTAAGCTAATTATATGGAAAGTCAAGGAATACACACAGTTATTCATTTAAATAAGGATGTAGAACAATGCCCTTTTATTTTAGCAGTGTTGTGCAAGATCCAGAACAGAAAACACACACAGGTTAATTGGAAAGAAGCAGAAGAAGAAATCAGAGAGTTTATTCAATCAGCTTTTTACAGTTGCTTAAAAACAGTTCTGCAAAACAATCCTGAGAATGAGTAGCTGATATTTTTCTGTGTTGCATCCCTCAAATTTATATTTCATTTATCATAAATAGACTGTAATATCTGGAGAGCAACACGGCATATCTAGTGGCAGCTGGGTTATCAAACAATTAGGACTCCAGTCAGTGATATTTATGGACACTGGAACAAGTGCTTTGCAGAAATCTTGCCTACTGTAACTCTGCTTTTATACTAGTAAATAATGTTACCACCATGGGATATTATTACTAATTTATCATCCTAAAGCTGACAGTGCTTCTAAAATCACTTGAGAGGGCACACAGAAATCCACAATCCCTGTAGCATTGTGCCAAGACACTGACTCAAAGGGAGAATGTCCCACATCCTGCTACACTCCTGTAATCCACCAGACACCCTACAGGCAGGCCTGCAAACCTAATAGGAAGCAAAATCAGTGTAACATTGTCCTGATGTTCTACTGGAAGCTGAAGAACTGTATTAACAGACGGAATTTTCTTGGGCTGATTTCTAAGAGCCTTATGGTATGTCCTGTGGGGGCCTGTGAAATGCACTGAGGAGTGCTCCAGAGAAGGCAATCACTGCACCTGAAAGAGAAGGCAGAGGAGGAATATGTAAGAACTGTGCAAGGTGAACTGGGGCCACTAAAGCCCTTTCTTGGAGGTGTATGTGTATTGATTTAATATTGCAGTTTATTTCCATTGCATAAGCACTGTTTATCTTGCAAGACTACCCTGGGGAGAAGCAAACAACTCTGGCTGCAGGCCTGTATTCTAACTAGGTTTCTTAAGACTAAGTCCAGAGAAGCAGAGTCAGACTATTAATGGGACTCAACTAGAAAGCTCTGCTGTCCTTTTCTCACTGCAGACGTGCCCCCACTACATGGAAACACAGAAGGAGAAACCAGAGAACAAAAATCTCATTGTTCTATTTGTTTCTTCCTCATTAACTGTCTTTTACCAGATTATATACCATGACATACATTGTTATCTCAAAAACTATAAATTCTTAACACTGGGGAGTAGGAACAACATTTTGTTTCTGTGTTTCTATCTAATACAATGGAGTAATTACTACTCTACTCTTTAAAACAGTCTATTTGTTCCTCAGACCACTGCTTCAAGCTGCCCTAACTTCATTTTTGCCAGCCAGTTCTGCTGAGGTCTATAGTCTGCTTAATAGGCATGTTTGCTCTGAGCCAAATCACCTGATACAGGAAGAATCTTATCCCTGGCCAGATACAATGAATTGTCTTTTACTGTCAAGTTATTCAAAATTTTGCAATGGCAGCACCACTGCAAGCAGCTTGTTTTATTAGTTCCCAATTTATATTAATTCCATATGCTGCTGTGTATTAATATCTCTCGCCTCTCTTGCCTTTAGAAATAAAAAATATGATTTATCAGCAGCCTCTTTATATTGCCAGTATATAATTGCACATGGGCTAATTGTTAAAGTTCTAAGGGAGCTATACTAAGGGATCAATCCTTTTATTGCTGCAGTAATGAGCTTTTAATGGCTGGCTGGCTGGCTAGACCTTCTGGTCTTCTCAGGGAGGCAAGCTTTAGCCATACCCTTTCTTTCTGCCCATTAATCATTGGTCTGCCATAACAGTATATCAAGGCAAACAGAACTGCACTATGGAAAACAGGGAGCAAAAACCAAGACTCATTGCATCTCATTATCTCCACTAATACATACATATAACAACACTGCAGATAATTTCCTTACATTGTTTGAAAAGAAGCCCTGGATGACTCATGGCCGTGGTAAAGATACATCAGGCTTGTCATCTTTAGGTCAGCATTTCACATTCTGGCCCGTGTAATAGTGACCTGTAGTCATTAACAACTGATGACATGTTTAAAACCTCACACTCTGGGGAAGCTGCCTCACATCACTGGCAGCTGTAACTCTCACAGCTGGTAACTGGAGAGCAATAGCATATTTACAAAAAGCAGAAAAGGCCTTGGCTGTGTGTAAGCCCTGCAGATCAATAACAAAAACATCTTCATATTATCAACATTGTGTTCAGCATAAATCCAAAATACAGTCCCATGCCAGCCACTGTGAAGAAAATGTACTCTACTTTGGCCAAAAGTACCACTGTACCTAGTCTCAGTTCCTGACACCAGGACAGTGGAAGAGATACACATACTTCCAAGTGATAGATTTATGGATCCAGTAAAATGGAGAGTGATCAAGTAAGCTGCTTTTCTCCAGCCTCTGGGTGGGGGTGGGGGCAGACATGCACTATTGACAAACCAACAGCCACGCTGCACAGCTGTACGTTGTGTACCAAAGAAAGTGTGCTGTATAGTCCAGCCAGGATGTTAACAGTACTCCTGTGCCTGCCCCATATGAGATGAGGATTCTGTGATTCAGACTCTTTTTGGGCAACATATTCATTATCCTTTTGAAGGAATCACACACTTTCCTGCAGGCACTAGCCGCACTGGATTGATGGGAGGTCACACACAATTCTTTTATATTCTGTCATAAAAAACACAGGCCAGGCTAAGTAACACGAGGCTTACTGCACACAGAGTCAATTGTACCAGCATGTCCTGTGTCACATATTATTTCGACCAAAGTGCAAAGATTTGGAAGACAGTAACCGATGAGTATATATGTTTGAGGACCTGGTGATGAGGGAAGGAAACAATAATCTGACCCTTCAACGAGCAGAACATCTTATTTCCTTGCAGTTACTTCATCATCTAACACACAACACATGTAACATAGGATCATAGAATGGTTTGGAATGGAAGGGGCCTTAAAGATCATCTGGTTCCAACCCTCCTGCCATGGCAGACACTTTTCACTAGACAGCTTGCTTAAAGACCCTACCAATCTGGCCTTTAACACTTCTGGGGATGAGGCATCCACAACTTCTTTGGGCAACCTGTGCCAGTGCCTCACCACACTCACAGTAAAGAATTTCTCCCTAATATCTACACAAAACCTACTCTGTTTCAGTTTCAAGCCATTCACCCTTCTCTTATACTACATGTCCTTGTAAACATTCCCTCTCCAGTTTTCTTGTAAGCTCCTTTTCGGTACTGAAATGCCTTCTCTTCAGCTGACATGTAGCTATCCTTCAAAGAGGAGGACACAAAAAAGATATTTACAGCCTACTTTTTCAGAATAAAATCTCTTCTTTGAATGCAATGACTATTCTAAGTACTGCTGAGTAGGAAACAATCTGGAAAAAACACACTGATTACACAAATCAAATGCTTCCACATTAGAAAGTTATGTTTAGAAAAGCTAAAACTGCAGGTAAATTTCCTGTCTTATGTGCTCAAATTGACTTCTTGGTGCTACCTCTGCACATGTGCTCTTGCCTCTGACACACATCCCTCATTCTCCCCCCGACCCCACAAATTAACAGTTACAAAACAGACAAGTAACTAGCACAGAAGGCGGCAGAGGGCACTTGTGAAAATATTTTGATTATCTCATCCCACAAATCTCTCACTGCGCATATAGTAATAGACATATATTCCTATCCCAAACTCTGTCACTCTTCTTCAGACAGAGAAAGATGCTAAAAAATCTACCTGAAGCCACTCAAGAAAGGTAAAGGCAAGGTGGTACAGGACAGTGAAAGCACGTCAGTCCAGTCTGCTGGCTTCAGTGTTTATTTTGGATGCAAAAGTACAAAAGCACACCTGAGGTTTCGGCTGAGGCAGGTTCCAAGCAAAACATAAGGAGAGAGCTAGATTGTAGTAATTTTTTCTTCAGTTTGGCAAGTCTGTTGTAGCTGCACAGCTCCCTGGAGCTCTGGGCCTTGTAGTTTTTGGAGCCCAAACCCTAGGCGTAACCCTAACCTAGGCATAACCCTAACCCTAAGTGTAACCCTAACCCTAGGTGGAGCAGCAAAAGGCATCTTGGCCTTACTTTGGTGCCAAGTAAAAAGTCATGGAAGGAGGCATGCTATGACACATTTTTGTTCCCCTTGGCATGCCATTTATAGCTGCACAGTCCCTGGAGCTCAGGGCCTTGTGGTTTTCTGAACCCTAACCCTAGGCATAACCCTAACCCATAAGTGTAACCCTAACCCTAGGTGGAGCAGTAAAAGGCACCTTGGTCTGGTGCTAAGTAGAAAGCCATTGAAGGAGATATGTTTTGAAAGATTTTTCTTCCCCTTGGCATGCCAATTGTAATTGCAATGTGCTTGGAGCTCTGGGCTTTGTTTTTCTCTGAACCCTAAACCTAGGCATAGCCCTAACCCTAGATGGAGCTGTGTAAAGAGCTTTCGGCTGAGGCAGATGCCAAGCACAAACATGGAGAGATCTAGTTAGTGGCAATTTTTTTTTCAGTTTGGCAAGTCTGTTGTAGCTGCACAGTCCCTGGAGCCCTAGGCCTTGTAGTTTTCTGAACCAAAATCCTGGAGCTCTGGGCCTTGTAGTTTTCTGAACCCTAATCCTAGGTAAAACCCGAACCCTAGGTGTAACCCTAACCCATAAGTGTAACCCTAATGCTAGGGGAAGCAGTAAAAGGCATCTTGGGTGGAGCCTGATCCTAAGTAAAAAGCCTTCGAAGGACACATGTTTTGAAAGATTTTTGCTCCCCTTGGCATGCCATTTGTAGGTGTAGTGCGCTTGGAGCTCTTGGATTTGTAGTTTTCTGAGCCCTGACTCTAGGCATAATCCTAACCCTAGGCATAGCCCTACACCTTGGCGGAACCCTAACCATAGGAGGAATGACAAGACTTTTGGGTTAGTAACTTAGTAACTAATCCTACCTGCTAACATAACTAATCCTACGGGTTAGTGTGTTACTAACCCATAACCTTAACTAACTAAATAACTAACCTCCACCCCAATTTCACATACATAGAGGTGTATCTTAAAACAATTAGCAACTAATGGAGTTGGCATGTAGTGAAGCAGCAGAAAAATTAGTGCCATCAATCATCTTTTAATATCCACTGCAATATCATACAGACTTCTCATCTCTGTATTATGATGCAGTACAGAAACTGAACTAGTATTGTTATTAGCTGAAATAAAACCCCATCTACAGGATTTCAAACGTCTTTTGAAATTCAGTTTATTAAACTCATCTCCCATTAAGCCACTTTCATTATTTAAACATCATACAATAAAAATACCTCAAAATTATATTTGTCATCTAAGTGATTTATTTGTAAATCACAAGAAAAATGCTCTCACATATCACTTCGAAGCACAGATTAAGAAAATATTGTTGCACAACTTTGCATGATTTGCACTCTCCACTTGAGAGGAGTTTGGTCCTTGTATGTAAGGGACACATTTCAAACCAGGACTAAGCATCATTATGTGTAAGATTATCTGTGTTAGCACTGATTCTTCTGTCACACACAGGCACAGTGAAGCAGTACGCACTGAAGAGAAGAACCTGACACAGCTAGTACAGACTTGTCATCATCCTGAGCTCATGGAACTGGCAAGTTACAGGTCAGAAAGAAGATGTGCTGACAGTATTAGGGTCATAGGCCTGAACATGATGCACATGGAAGAATTTCTCTTTTTTAATAGAACCAGAGAAATCAAAGGAAAACAGTGGGCTGCAGGTGCAGAAGAAATAGCGGTTTTCTTCTCACATAGTTAAGCTATTGAAGTCACTGGCACAGAACATGGCATCTATTATGTATTTACAAGGACTCAGAAGACAATTAATTGGACTAAATCCTAGAATAAATATCTATCATGATTTAGTACTACTGTCAGATTATGAAGTTCTTGAGCCAAATAGTGTTGGATGCTGGAAGAGTACACTGGGGAGATTTTACTGCATGTGGGTTACCCCAGTTCTTATAGTCATCCCAGGCAACCAGATCTGGCTAGTACAGGCATTTTACATTCTTATTCAAGCACTAAAGGGATAGACATCATGTAAAAACTCCCATTACTTAAAAAAAAATAAAATGCTGGGGCATTTATACTCACTAGCACTATGGGAGACAAAATTCTGTTTACTTCAACCTTTGAATTCCACTGCCAAATTAATTTTATTCTGTGTCTCAGGCCCACCTTTATCTCATCTGCAAGATATCCACTGTTACTTAATGATTATCATACTTATTAGTGTATAACCTGTTGGTGTTTATCATAACACTGAATCCAAGATAAGTAATTATAAAGTTCACAGTCTTTCCCACTGAGAGAAATGGCTCAGTTTTCAGTTCTCCAATTTGCTTTCAGACTTTCTGCATGATCAGACCAGATTAAATTGACTTCCACTTTTCTCATTTGAAAATATACAATTAATAAGTAATAGAAATACAACTTCCTTAAGAAAATTTGGTATTGAAATGTATGGATGTATGAAAAAAAAACGAATTCTGTGGCTAGAGGAACAAGTCCATTATTATAAATTCATTTACCTTTTAAGAAATCTTATGACAGGTTCTACTGTTTTAGATGGATAACTATCACAGAGTGCTTAAAGAACAAAATTTCAGCTATTTCTTTATGAGGCCTTCCCTTTCCATTTTAAATGTGCAGCCCTGTTTCACCCTCTCTGATAGAAAAGCCTTTTGCTATAACCCTTTGGGGCAGTACATATCAGTCTAAGGTCTGTCTAGTCATGGACTCTTTCAAAGATAAACAGATAGAGCTTAGCAGGTCAGCAGAGTAGGCTGGTGAGGAGTAGAAGCACCACTATCCATGTCAAAGAGCAACATAAAACCATTTTTTGCTTAATCTAGCAGAAATCTTCTGTGTTGGGGAAGGGACTACCAGTGCTACTGTGAAGTTTGGTCCTGCCTTAGTTCATTAACAAGGCACAGAATTATACACAGAGAGACTAAAACTGCATATGCAGATTATCTTGCTTTTCTCACAAATACTGAATTTATGACAAAAATATAGGGAAGAGACAGAGAGACATAGTATCTGTGAACAGTATCAAGGGAGTCTCCACAGAAAATATAAACTATGTCTGAATATTTCTGAACATGAAACATATTTTCTCTTTACACTTCATTCAGAAGAAAAAATCAATTTTAGCTGAATGACTGGATTTTACAACTGGAGTCTAGAAGAGCTCCTTAAAAAAGGAAAGTCATTAATCTATTTTCAAACCAGTAGTAACAATTAGCTCTTAATGAGTGCTTGTCATAAGAAAAGACAGACATAATCTGTTTTAAACTAAGGTGATTTCTGTACCTACTCCAGTATGAGGCCCCTGTGCAACATCAGCAACACATCAGCTGCCTGAGGAAAGGTTTGCTGGTGACCTGCAGCAAGGGCACAAATAAATGGCAGATTTCAGAGCTCCGTTAGAGGTGGTATCACCTCCCATCTTTGCTTTGCCAGTGCACTTCATCAAAGACCTGCTAGGAGGAAGTGCTCTTTTACAGTCTGTGAAGAGAACTGTCATTGTTCAGCCAAGATCTGACAGCACTTGACAGACCCAAAGGGTTTGCCCATTGCACTACACTGCAATGCACTCACTGAGAAGGGCTTTCAGGAACAAACGGAGACTGTAGCCACACGTGACCTTACCCTACTGGGCTAATTCTGGGAGAGGCCTTGCTCTGTGTGGCACTTCTTGCACTGCCCACAGTGACAGATGGACAGAAGGCATTTGACCTTAATAGATAATGCAGATAAATAAAGAAAGGAAACTAACTGAAACACTCAGTCAGGCTGAAGTGAAGCCTTGTTTCCACACATCCATGAATGTTCCCCCCGGCCCAAAATTCATGGCTGGATCTGAGACATTTCAACATAATACCAATGCTGCTTGAAAAAGAGCGACTAAATGATTTAATTAACTTTTAACAATTGCTCTTCTAATTTCCTCATTTCATTGGTTTTATTTTTATTCTACTCTTTCTTCCTTCTCTTGTCAGGCAAATACAGGAGTTCTAATTAGCTAGGGATATTGCTTTGTAAAAACTTAGCTAATGACTTACTCTTGCTTATAAACCCTGGGCATCAGCTTCTCATGTGTCAACAGCTTCCTGTGAAGTCTCAAAATTCTGTCTGTAAACTTTGGTTCATACTAGAAAATTACCTCATCACTTCATATGAGAACTTTGATAAATACTTGAAAATTAATGACTGACTTGTATAGCCTAATGTATCAAAAGAAGGGGACTCAGAACTAGCTGAAGAGATCCAATCATTTGTTTATGGATTTGTAGATGTATTTTTTTAAGAAAAGGCCACACAACTTTATCACATGAAAATCTTTCCCATTAAGACTTTAAATGGATCTTTTTTTTATCAGTTCAGCTGTCTTACTCAGCTGCTCTTAGGTCTCTCAGCTTTAGGGCAGGATTTTTCAAAATGGGTCAAAGAAATGCAATAAAACTCACTCTGCTAGTTGCTCTGTTGAAAGCATCATCAGCATGGTGCTATAGATCACAGCAGCTGACCTGGCTTGAATTAAATTATGTCCTTTGGTTGCATTTTTTCCCACCATCTCCTCTTATTTCATCACTTAAATCATTATTTATAAGAGGTATTTTGCTATAATTGTCCTAAATGGTTCTACTATAACTCTGCAGCTTACACTGGAGCAAGAAAAGCTTTGCCAAGAGAGACAAGTTGCTTTTGCAAGCAACAGCTTTGCCTGTGAAAGTTGCTCTGAAGTCATATGAAGGGGACTTAACCAAAATGAGTAAAGAATCAAAAATATTGCAAAATATTCTATTACTCAGAAGTTGACAACTTATACTTTGCAGAGTAATTGCAAATGATTGGGCATACATATCAGTATGATCTGCTTGGTAGAATGTAGCAGGACTGAACAAGCATTCACGACCTCAGAAAGATGCCAGAACACAAGTAAAAATCTTTACTTGCTAGGAGCTGTATCAGAACCAAATTGTTTGTATTTTCAACATTGTATTCAACACATGTATTGTGGTTTCCCTTGTGCCAAAGCCTGAAGAGGGAAAAGCTTACTATCTGGGCTATATAGCATCAGAAAACCATAAGGAAATCTGTTGCTGCAGACAGAAGATCAGGCAAAGGCTTTCATAAGCTTTCAGTAATTCAGAAATTACATGAGAGCCCTTGTGTCCAGAACCTGTCTATTATTTCACCTCTAAGACTATACTGAAACCCAGGCCAAAATCAGATCAAACAGCTTTCAGCTTATCTTTGAGTGAAGGATGGCAAGCAGGAAATATGGTTCAATGTTCTTTCTCCAGGGTGCAGTTTTTTAACCCTTATATCAGTAATCTTCACACTTACCACACTATAACTTTTTTTTTTTCTGTGATAACCATGTACAGAAAAAGCATATAGGTTTATTTTTTCCTTCTATGTCAGGGGCTACAGCCTCACCAGTAACCAACACAAAGTAACTGTCACCATGGCAAGAACTACAGGACAAAACCTGAAATGCAAATTTCACCTGTATATATGTTTTTATAAGCTGTACTGGCAGCAGCATATTGAGAAAACGGGAACAGTGCACTTTAACTTCAAAAAAATGCTTACCACAGTTTCATTATGTCAGACAGTAACTGAAAGTCAACTCAGCTTTAGGGAAGGCACAAATGGGAACTGATAAAGATATAATATACACAACTGACATTTAAAAAGATAAACACCAAACACAAAGCAAAGGGAGCTAATTTAATAAAATAAGGGTTTGGCAGCAAATGTTTATTTGTCTTGGAGGACTTTTTTCTTTTCTTAAGGAGCACAATTCAAGTTGCTCATTTTCAGTCTTGGTTCATCCCTGATGGATCATTTTCTACTTATTACCCTTATTAAAAAATACTATACTATTTCACTAGTCCCAGTCACTGTAGCAATACAGTGCTGTGTATTATGCTATTCAGCTAAAATGCTCCATAAATATTGAAGACCAGACCACAACACTGAAATCTACCTTGAATAAAGGCAGCCTGCAGTTATTTCAGCCAATGAACTTAATTGTCTCTACCCAAACACTGTGGTTATCCATTTGCATCCTTCCTGCTAAGGGTTCAATGTAAGCAGAAGGATGGTTTTACCTGAGTTTTGATTCCTTATTTGTCATCAATATGAGAGCTGAGACCTCTTTAGAAATCTCAGCATGACAGTGAAAACCACACCAATGAAAACTGGACTTTCTAAGGGGTCCTTGAAAAACCTTCAACTGGAAGCCCATATACTAAAATGGTTTTCCTGAATTTGAACTGCACCACACTGGGTTTTGCTAAAAGCTTTAGAAGTATCACCATGCAAACACACGTCAACACATAGCCCTTAAAAAGTTTTTCCAAATAATTTTCAAGATGCTAAATCCATTAATAAAGTTTCAGAAGAGGAAACACAGAGAAAGGATGAAAAAATTAACATCTTCTAGTGTGAATGTTGTTTCTAATGCTACTCTTTCATGCCAAGAGTGCTATTTAAATGTTGTTTTTCATGAAGACCATTTGCTCTAACATTCAATCTGCTTCAGCTTGGTTATCAGCAGCTGCTTTTCCAGGACTTTGGTGAGGGACAAGAGGGTTAGGAGGCACTTTCTTTCTGCACTAGGTTCCAAGCACACACTTTAAGGTGGAAAGAAAAATGTTGGTATTTCTCTAATATTATATTTGGTCTACACAAATATATTCTGTATAAAATATGAAGATATCATGTTAATAATTCATCTATCATCACAAGATATATAATCTTGTGTCATTTAGATCTCTACTGCATCTTCAAAAAAAGAACAGAAGATATTTCACTAATATACTGTTTATTTTAGTGTGGAAGCACCTACAATTACATAGATGTTAAATAACTGCAGCTGACTAACTCTGTTTAGTTGTACATTACAGTTAAGCACAATTTCAGGATTCGTTTGAAGTTTATTATATGTGTTTTAATGAATGTTTTTGTATTTCACAGAACAGCTACCAGGAAAATGCTTTTATGACTATTAAAGCCCTGTTGATGTCCAAGAGATACCATGTAGGTATCTCTATGAAATGCATGCAACTATTCCTCAAACACTGGAATAGGTTTTTATAATCATAAAATGTCAAACAGTATTTTTCTGGAATTCAGGCACAAGTAACACTATTGTTGTGTCTTCTCTTCCAATGACTGAGCACTAAGAATGTCTTCACATTATTTTACTTTATGGACAACCCCAGCTTCAAGCTCTGGTGCTTTCTACTCTTTATAAGACTTGTATTACGTTAAGCAATATAAGTGATAAACAATTAGATGCAAAAGCAGGAGAAACATTTTCTAGACAGTCCCAGTAAATCCACGCCTCCAATAATTACTGCCAAATATAAAGAATAAGATGTCTTAGCTACCTACTAGTTATTAGTTATTTGTGTGAAAGTTGTCAAGAAGGTTTTATTGATGGCTTGGCAAAAACAAACACATATAGACTTCAAGAAGAACAAATTATAAAAACATTGCATCTGCCATAATTTATTATCAGCATGACCTCTCAGAAAAGTTAGCCAGACATCTAAAAATTACTTCCTTTTATTGTGAAAGCTGTATTGTGAAAAAATACTTCATTTCAAATTCATCACCTTTCTCACTATCAGCTTTGCTTGTATTCAGAATTTTTTATTCCTCCTCTTCCCACTTTATGCTTTGATTCTGGTGAACTCAATAGCTTCTATTGTTAACACATGTGAGCACCCTTTTTGCAGATGACTAGGTAATTTAATTGTTTTAGTTGAGATATAAGAGCAAGAAGGACCCTTTCATAAAGAGATTTGAAAACCTCAGCCCTCAGGTGAGCCATTTGAGTTATTTGGAAAATAAAACTTCTAGTTTGGTTGTTCTGGGAAAGGCAGAATCAGAGGACTGTACTTGCAAGAGCTGTACTAAAAATCACTGGATAACATTAAATATTTTGGAGGGGCTATTTCTGTTTGCAATCTGCAGCTCAAAACTGTAAATGTGCAGGAACATGTTTAAATTATGGAAACTACTGAAGGGATCCAGCAGAGAGTGCACCCCAGAGCTTGGGATCAGGTTGCAGCCATCAAGCTGGGAGACTCTGGTATCAACCCTGTGTGAAAGAAAGTTCAGTAACTGAGAAGTAGAAGTGGAAGCAAAGTTGAAAGGCAAAGCAATAGCATTGTTAAGTGTCAGAAAAATTGATCAAATATGGCCACAAAGACTGTTTTGCAGAAAGTACGGGATTGCTGTCAGGAGTCTGGCTCCAGAAGAGTAGGGATGGAGTAAGAGCAGAGAAAACAAAATCCAAATGACTGCTCAAACAAGGATCACAACTGGGAATCAGAGGTGACTGTCCAGGTCACATGGAAACAATGAGCAGCCCAAAGCAACTGATGGGTTTGTTCTTACACCTATTTTGTATTTGTTCTATTTAGAGGTAGCATATCACACAGCAGCTTTACAGACTAGTTCTCAAGTGGTTAGGATTGTTGGGCTCTTTGCTGCCCAAGCTGAAGCCCAGACAGTGACAGAAGAGTTCAGTTGTCCAGCTGAAGTCTAACAGACTAATAACAATCTTTAAACAAATTATACGGCTTTCAGAACTGCACAGCAAACACTAGTTCTTGTGACTTCATTTTACTCAGTCATAACTGAAAATTTCATCCACTCCCAATGGAGGTTTTAGAGTCATAATACAGACCTGAATGTTGCAAAATGAATTGCTGTGAGATATGAAATTCAGTTAACCATAACCAGTGCTTGGGACACCTCTGGAAGTATTATATGTTTCTCATTTCATAGTCCCAAACAAACGCAACTGATGAACTACTAACAAATAATATTTACTTACAGCTTTAAATGTACAGCATTTTTTGATTCAGTAATTGGGGGGGGGGGGGAGGGGGAAAAGGGAGGGAGGAGGAGCCAGATTAGAATTTGTATAACAGCAGTTTCCTGAATTTGATTATAATGGACAAAAGGAGATTTCAGGATGCTGCAACTGTCCTATGCATTTTACACAGAGCATGAAGTGCTGAAAAGAACAGTGTCTGAAGGGCTAGGAGGAGATGCAGATCTGTTCCCCAGATTTCAGTTAACTCCTTGCTCTGCCTAGAACTCTCTGAGAGGTAGTACTGTCTGCCCATAAACTGCCTACCCTCCATGGCCTCACTGTGTGAAACATGAACTTGTCTATCGGAATGGCTATCACCACTGCCTCAAATGGAATTATTCTATTTAGAATCTCTCATCCTTCCAGAAACAAATGCTGCAAGCATGATCTGCATGTAGGTGTAGTTACACCTACACAGATACTAATCATAGATTAAAGTAGACAGATGAATCATCAGAAGTCAGCACCCTCTATAAACACAGATATTTAATGCATAGATAGATGACTGGTAATTGTCTGCTGATAATCTCTGTCAGTTTGATGAAATAGTATAAAGCTTTATTTTAGGCTCTAGCCAGAAGTACAGGATAATCTCAGACTTAGCAACTTTTAGTGCAGAAAAGTCAGGAAATCATAATACAACTGCTAGTTCATTACTACAGCACAGGACAGAAATCAATCTCTGTATAATAGACTGATAAAGGATAAACTCTGAGATGGAGTAAGAAGATCACAACATCCTCCAAAGACACACCTGAGTTTGAGTAAAATAATTCTTCTCAGCAGTGTTTTAAAATTGTGTCTCCAACTTCAATTGAGTGCATCTTGATGTAACAGGAATACAGTTCAGAGCAACTCAGGCAAAGAAGTGCTAAAGGATGTTTTACAAAGCACTCACATCATGAGGAAACTTGCTAAGAATTCTGCTGGAAGGACTCAAGGAAGAGATGAGCAACTTTAATAAGATCAGAGTAAATGAAAGAAAAGTTAAAAGAAAATAAAGAAGAAGAAAAGAAAGGCCAGTGTAATAAAAATCTGTTCTGACTACAAAGACTGAAGAGATGAAAGGCAAAAGGAAATTCATGTGTTTTCTACCTTCTTGTTTGTGGACTCAGATGCACTGGCGCATCTCTGCAAATGTCAGTGAGTCAGAAAGAAAATCAAAAGAAACAGCTCTGATCTGGGGAGTGTGCTTTTGATAGGGGTACTTCTGCTAAGAGTGTAATGTGGCACATCAGGCCACATGGATAATGAGGGGCAGCAGATGAGAAGGAAGATGAATTATGTCAGCTCCTAAATGAGAAGGCTGATGGCAGAAATAGGTCCATTTTGCTGGGGCTTTCATTAGGAATCATTTGTGCTAAAGCATTTTGGGCCTCTACTTTGGAGCACTCTTTTCTGTACAGAACGGATGCTGTTGGACATGAAATTTCAAGAAGGTAATTCCTGGATTGGAGCCAAAAGTGACCAAACTCTCACCTCAAAATATTTCCAGAAACCTTGCAAAAACACTGAGCTAAAGTCCATTTCTGTCTACATCTTCCTAGAACATAATGAAGTTAAAGGAAATTATCTAAGTACCATGACTTATGAACTGCATCTAAAAATGTTGATTTATCTTTTAAGATTGTTAACTGATTCAAGAATTGCATCTGGTATCCAGAGATTTTTGTTACACAGTTTTAACAAGCAAATGATATTCATATACAAATATAATGACAAATGAGATTTTTCTAGTGACATTAAAAGAAAAAAAATAGTAATAATTTAACAGAAGTTTAAATAAGCTTTTGAGGTTTTGTTGAAAAGCTTTAGACAGCAAACTTCCAATAGAAGTTCAGGAGAAATGTGGATAACTGCAATTATTCTAAAGAATAAATAAAGGCCTCAACAAAGCAAGTTGAAAATATCATAAAAAGGAATAGCCATGGTCTCTTTCATTTACCTTATAGCAACACATTCCCTTGAAGTATTTAACATTACTGTGAAATAAAATAGGATGAACGTGTAATCAAGAACAACTTAGCTTGTGATAAATGAAGAATTCATACTTCAATGCTATTGCTAGTGTTTTTCTCATTTAAATTTAATTTTTTTTATTTCCGAAAATATTTATGTACTCACATGAACATTCAGATTATTCAAAGTACTGAAGGACTTAAAAAGCATGATCTGATTTAATTTATAAATAACAAAACTTATATAGCTAACTAATAAATACAGAACTATATTAAATCTTTTTAATTAGAAATGCATTTGGTGAAATTGGTGAACTGATCTAGAAACTGGACATTGCCATGTTTTTCATTAAAACATGTAAGTTCTCTGCTGGCTAATCATGATTTACAAGCACATGATAAACAGGACAAGAGAGAGGACAGGTCAAGTCAAGTCATGATCAAGCACCAGCATTACATTTTAACCAGTGCTTGGCCTAGCTCTACTATTTGATTGTCACAAAAAAATTAGGTTCTTTTTTTTATAAATATTTGTATTATTCTGCTACTGAGTTTCACTCAGAACTACAAATGGCAATGCTGGGGGGAAAAGCATACTTGAAAACAAGGCCATGAATGATGCTGTTTCTAAGCCAACTAGGACTGAAAGAAAATCAAAGGAAGTCTGTTCTAATGAGATTTCTCCTCCAAAGGTTTTTGAATGCACTTGGATACACATTTGAACCCTTCAGGGTTTATCTATTGGGAAATGAATTACTGGGCAATCCTCTTATGTTCAGGGTCCAAGTTATGACCTGGAATGCCTCGTTGTGCTAGAAATGATAAAGCAGTGAAACTGATAGCTTTAGAGAGTTGAAAGGTTGGAACTGAACCAGGAGGAGAAACACAAGATAATTAATTGGAGCCCATTAACTTTTTCAGGGTGCTTGGTATCATGTATCAAACACAAAGCATTTCCATAAAAGCAAAAGATAAATATTTCACATTATAAATGAAGGTGCAATCTGTTTTTATCTGAACACATCCACATCAATGCTGGCTTTCATCTGAGGATGCATAATTGAGATGGCAACAGAATGACAGAGAGTCCTTAATTTGAGTTGTCCAGGACAGAGTGAATTGTTGGAAATACAAAAAAAAACCCAACAGTTCTGCAAAAAGAAAAACACTTTGCTGGCTGACAGTTTTTAAGCACAGCTGCTTTCTGGGAACTAGGGAATTGCTCATCTTGCTGTAGCTTTGGTATGTTGCCACTTTAGTCCTTTAAATCTCTGTCCAAGACAGTAAAGGTTTGTGAATGAAATAGTCTAGGAATATAGTTCCAGAACACATTTTTCCTGTCTCAGAAGAAGAATAAGCTACAACATGAGGGCAACTTGTTAACCAGAGCCCCCGGTAATATCAAGGAGTCATGAATCCCACAGATGGCTCAGAAGTCTGTCCTTCTTCTGACCCAAAAGCTCCACATGAAAAGAACTGTGGGATACTGAAAATTATTATGGATAGTGATTTTGGGGACTAATGCATGTTAAGATGGAGATAAAGTTTGAAGAAATTTGGGCATACAAATTTGGTTTTACAGGGTTACAAACACTCATGCACAAATTTGTTCAATGAATAAGGGCTGCTAGGAGTGAGGAAAATTTCTCCATCACCTTTATTCTTTTCTCTTCTGAGTAACAGTAGGAGATAGCCCACAGCAGAAGAGAAACACACAGCAGCATACCTGGAACATGGGGCTGATTTTCAGTTCCCATGAAGACAAGCACGGTTACTAAGTCATAGAGAGAGAAGGGTCCTTTCTCTAAATTTTTCTTTAAAATTTTGCCAGCCTTCTTATTTTTTAAAAAAAGTCATGTGGTTCAAATCAGTGCAATTCTGGTTCAACAATTCCAGATCCAGATGCAGTGGTTTTAAGAATTAATTCTGTCACTGCCTCCTCATTGCAATGAACAGAGATAAACAATTAAGGGCAGAATCTGCTTAATTGCTTGCAAAGTTCAATGGCTTTCCGCAAAGAAATTCAGGATTGTGTTAAGCAAAAAATGAAAGACCCAGTGTGGGTCTTCTCTTCTGTGTATTTGCAACATTCTTCCTATGTACATATACTGCCTTTGTTTGCTAAAACCTTTTCCATTGTTATCAACCTTGCCTTCCTGAGCAGCATCCTGAGTTTTCTGAGCCAAAGACAGTGTGCTTTGAAAGCAATCCTGCATTTCTAGAGTAGACAGGGATTGGCAGCATTTAAATAGATTTGTTTGGACAAAGAATGTCATATGTTACTTCAAAGACAGCAGTATTTTTTTTCTTCCAATGTTTTTCCCATACATTAGTTGCCAGAAATTTTTAAGGTCTAGAGCATAAGCCAAGAGCAGCTTTTACTTGGTTTTCAGCAGTGATTTCATATTTTCATTAATTAGAAGTGGGAGAAGAAAATGCAAAATTTAAATAATCCAGACATACTATTTGGGATTTTACCTTTATTCCTGTGACTATAGGCAGGATTCAGAACAAGACTTACTCACAGAAATAAGCCATGAAGGAATCAGAAAAACATACCTTCTTCCAAAACTTTTAAACATTATGGGTGAGAGATCTCTGAAACCTGTATGCATTTTAACAGATCATGCCAAGCAGAAAGGCTCTGCAGAGGATCAGCTGAAGGTCTAGGTCTTTAATTAGCTCAATGGATTTTTGCACAGAGATGAACAAGGGCCAGAAGGGTGCCAGATGGGAGCAGTAGCCAGCTGGCTGATGCAATTAGTCTGACAGTACAAAACTCAACACCAAGTTAGACACAAACAGCTGTTGCATGTATCACATAGAACAAAGGCAACAAACAACTGGAAGGAAGAACCACAAGTCCTGATGTAGGATGAAACTGGATGATGGTAAACATTAAGGAGAACATAAAAGCAGAGTAAGCATGACTGGACATTGCACTGAACAGGATAAGCTGGTCAGGAATGATGGAGATGACATTAATGAAACAGAAAGTTATATGGAAAAAATTCCAGTTCATATCAAATCAGAAGCAGAAACATGCAAATCAAGAACCATAAATGTGGTGGCTTTATTTATTAGAGGGGGGAATGTGATATTTGCAACTACAAGGCATGATCTAAATCAGGAAAAGTATGATTTAATGAATATCATACATAAAACACCATGACAGATAATATGATCTTATTTGCTAGGCAGGTGGTTTTCTAGTGAAATTAGGTCAAATCTAATCCATCAGTTTTAAGGAAATCGATCAACATGGTCTCAGATGAAAAGTTATTATTTAAGGTGCAGAAAATACAGAAGAACTGTAAAATGGGTTAATAGCTACCTACCATGAGGGGGAAAATGCTGGTGATGACAGTTCTACAGGAGTCTAATGTGATACTTGAATTAACAGGACAAAAAAAGAAGAAAGTTATTTTCTAGTGCCAAAAATGGAAGCATTGTCAACAAAAATGAAAGCTGAGGGTTTTTTAACGGAAAGACCATGCTGTTGATAAGTCCTAGAAATGCTGAAAAAACAGTGTTTCACAGCACTGTCCTTCTAGGCCCTGTACTAGAATTACAATTTCTGCTATTTATTGGAGAACCATATTTTTTAAACAAACAAAAAGGAAGCACAACAGTTGCAGAGTGTTATCACTGTAAATATCAAGAAATGTGATTCTGATCATGGTAAGCTCAATTCATGGTATGGACATGGTAAAGTATTTCTGGTGAAACACTGGTATTTTACATTTACATCATAAAAAGCTATACCAGAAAAATGTGATTCTATTCAGTCTTGTTTGAGAAAAAATGTACTTAAATTTGATCAAAGACTGTTCCTGAAGGGAAAGGAGCAGTTGTTTCAGGAAATGGCAACTGTTTGTCTGACCAAAGTGTGCATGGATGGAGGGATTGATTGCTCTTGTAGAAACAGAGGAGAAAAACTAACTATTTAAGCTCAATAAAAAGGAAAACTAACAAATACATTTAAAAACTAGGAACAAATACATGTATTCTAATCTCCAAAGCAGAGAGTACCATAAAAATTGCCTAGGTTTATGAGCTAATGTATGAAAACATTTTGTGAAGGACTTCAAAAATCAAATTGTCCCTGCTTGGGTGTGCCACACTGCTCCCCCACTGCTCCAGTGTACCCCTGTCCAGAGTTTGCCAGCAGACAACAGGTAGGTAGGTGCTCTCTCACACTGAATCTGGGCCTGATGCAGTGGCTGCTCACCTCAGTTCTGTGATCAGGATCCTCTCATCATGCAAATAACCTTTTGTCAGTACTCCCTTAACTATTATATACATATCTATTTTATTTATTAATTTATAAATAAATAAATAAATAAATAGCTATTAACTAGCTGTTGTATAGAGATATGAATAATATATGAATAAATAAAAATACAGCTGCACATAAGGATTTAGTATTTCTTACTAAGAGACATTCTTGAGTGTTAAGTAGGCAAAGGACTACACTGGAATCAATACTGTGCTCTTCCTTAGAGCCACCAGTACGCAACATGAGACTGATGTCTCCATCAAATATCACAGAAACACGAAATTTTAATATTTGGGAGGAAACAAATCCATCCAGTCTTGAAGAACAGGCCCTGACTTTTAACTGAAAGGCTATTTCTGTAGCTGAGGGTCAAGGGCATACAGCTGAGCAGTCTGGATCCCTCCCACTAAAAGACTTAACACTATGCACTGCTCACGGCACAGTGAAATTGAGATTGATGATTGTCTGCTAACTCCACTGACTCAGTGACAGCACACTTGACATTTTTATTATCTGTTTCCTGGTACATTAACTGGGCTGACTTACACCCCAAACTGCCATAGCAGTCAGAGAAGTTCTTCTTATGGCCATTATAAGCAGTTGCATTGAATTCTTGCTCATTATTCCTTGTGAAAGAAAACCACTATGCCTGAATTACTGCAAATCTTTCTCCATTAAAGCAGTTCTGTGTGAGTCACTGTCTGTAGCAGGGGATATGCTGCAGCTCTCCAAACAGCTCTATAAGAATCTCCATGGAAATAAGGCTCCTTAGCGCTGGGAGAATGTGACCTGCAGAGAATTCTGTCCCACATAACCTTCTTGCCATGCGAGTATGGGATAAGTAACCTCAGACAGCAGTGTGGGAACTCTCTTTCCAGTAAGTGGTATTAAGCATACTCACTTTACAGGGAGCCAGTGTGTTCAGGAGATGAAGTATTGTTATCTGCTGGAAATAAATGGAGACTGCAAATCTCAAGAAAATAACAAATTGATTAGATACAGAAGGCATGAAAGTGAAGTCAGTACCACAAGTTCCTCCAAGAGTTTCCTAAGGCAGGCTTAGTTTCTCACAGTAGCTTCTCTCTATAGATCCAATATGACAGTCTTATGTATATGCTACTCCTCCACTGCACTGTGTTCTAACTCAGAGAGGTGACAAACTGTCAACATAAATTTTCTAGAAGCTGTGTTTCAGGCTTTGATCCCTGACATCCTGACCAGAAAAAGCTGGAAGCTTCACCTTTTCATTTCCTCCCTATGCAGTGTTGTTATCTTATTTACAATAACAGATCAAATTCAAAAGATACATATACTTAGTTGTAGTATACAGTCTCATGCAGACTGATCAAAGAATACTATGTGTCAACATTTTATTTGATAAGGATGTTGCATAGGAAAGGACTCCCTGCTGTTTTAAAGTCAAAAGTCCCAAAGGCAAAAATAGAAAAATTTTGATTTTTAATAACCATAATATAAACACGTACCTTGTCTTCACTTTCTTTTTTCAATGAGGTAAGAGAAATCCTATAATGAATTCAAAAATGTTGTATTCAAAAATTCAATATTCTTGCTAGAGACCTAAATCCTAAAAGGCACAATCATGACAGAGAACCCAAAAAAAAGGAGTCATTCACCTCAAAAGAATCAATCACCAGTGCTTTGATAAGACTGGCTGGTAATGCAGTTGCAAGAGAAGTTGCCCTGCACCTTGCACTTTTATTATCTTTTTGCTGTATTTTGCATATATTGATATCTGAGACTTTTCTTACAGTTTCAATTTCTAGAGATCTCAAATCCCTAAGGCTTTCTAGAGGATAAAAAATAGAGTGCATTTTTTACATGATTATTTTTTCTGAGTACTCTTAGTAGTAAGAATATTCATTTGCTGTAGTGAATCAAGATTCAGATTTTGAGGTTGGCATATCAGCCCAAAATTTCAGGATCTAGGTACCTCTTTCCTTATCACTTCTTATTAGTGTTATCTCTTTTCACCCACAGACATTACTCTGTTTCCCTATTTCCTGCATCTTATCACAGTCAAGCTGCTGCACAAACAGGCTGTAAGATCCACCTGACTGCTTCTCAGTATTGTTGAAAAGGGTATTCAGCCTCCGTCTATTGTCATCTCTCAGGAAAACTTTTTTTTTACGACTCAGCCCCCTCTTTCTGTTAGTAAGGAAAAAGAACCATATTCAGAGAGGGTTTCAGGCCACCATGGTGCACAAACATCCTTGTTTCCTTCTACTGCCTTCAATTCATGATTCTTTATTAAATCCATCTGATGAGTCCATGTGACTTAGGTTTCAAGGGCTACTAAAGGAGGTTATTTGTCAACCTAGTTAGGAATCATCCAATTAAGAGGTATCTAGTTCAAGTATAAATCATATCCCTGTTGGGTCATCTCTGAACTCTTTACAATATAGCATCTGCAGTGATGCACAAGAACAGTAGCATAGCTCACAGCTGTAATAGATCATGTGTATTGGGAGTGGATGCAAATCCAACAGCTCTGCCATTCCGTAGTTACATGCAGAATAACAGATGAGATATCTAAGGGCTCTTAGAGGTATTTGATCAAAGTAAAGGAGGCAAGAGAGCAGAATTCTCCATTTCTCAGTGGTGATCACACAGAAGCTAGCTGGCTAATTAGGTAGTCACATGACATGACATTCAGCTAACAACAAGACCACAAGGTAAGTAGCTACAATAGCTACATTAGATTCCTTCTGTCAGAATAACTCACAACTTCCCTGAATTGAGGGTGCTTAGAACTGTGTGTAGGTGGCAATATATTCTCTGTCCTGAAATTTGCAAAATCAAGATCCGTAAGTCTCTAAAAATTCTTTGAAAAGTTAATTTTTTTTCATTGCCCTCTCACCTTCTAAGTGACTTAATCTAGCACCATATGGAGCTGTGACTTAAGACTTGAAAGTACACCCATGTTTTCATATTCTACACCTACTGCATACAGCAAAAACACTGTTTAATAATGTCATCAAACTCTGTAAAATTCTTACTTAGTTGAACAATTATTTTAATTAGACAGAAGGTTAATACAAATACCCTTTACTGGAAAATAACCAGTGTTGACCTATTTGGTAGTTCCTGATTCCACAATTCCCATAACACATCATTTCTTCCCAATCAACATGCATTCCAACATAATTGGAGGGTGAAGAAATATGTGAAAATTATATTAATTGAAAAACATTTTCAAACGCAGTCAGTGCTAATGAGACCAACCAGAAGAGTATAGCCAGTTATAAAAGTAAAATAGCATGATGCTTAACCCTTTGATAGGGATGGTAATTAGCAGGAAGGTTAGGCTTAGTATTAATGAGGTAGTATTTTTTATTCATTGAGACTATATTTAACAAGGCAATTAGTCTACGCTCGGAAGGAACAGTTGCTAAATACCATTCACAGCAACACTAACAGGCAGATACAAAATACACCACTTAGAAAATATAAAGGAAACAATTTGGAAACCTATGTTATGGGATACTCAGGGTATTTTAAGGGTATATGAATGATTAAAGAGGCCAAATCCTGGATTTTATTATCTGAAGTCACTTTATAGAATCACAGAATTACAGAATGGGAAAAGTTGGAAAGGACCAGTCTGTGTGGTCACTGGTCTAACCTCCCTGCTCAAACTGGATCATCCTAAAGTACATGGCATATGATTACATCCTGTTGTTGAAGAGATTCTTCAGTGAGGGAGACTCTACAACCTCTCTGGACAATCTGTTCCGGTGCCTGGTCACCTGTGCAGTAAAGAAATTCTGCCTTATATTCAGGTGGAATTTCCAGTCCATCAGTTTCTGCCTGTTGCCTCTTGTCCTATTGGTCGGTACCACTGAGAAGAGCCTGGATCCTTCCTCTTGATATCCTCCCCTCTCACTCACCTCTTTTCAAGACTTAACAAGTCCAGCTTCCTCAGCCTTTCCTCCTGAGAGAGATGCTCCAGACCCTTGATCATCTTTGCTGCCCTCCCCTGGACCCGCTCCAGGAGCTCCATGTCTCTCTTGGACTGAGGAGCCCAGAACTGGACACAGCACTCCAGCTGAGTGGGGCTGAGCAGAGGGGCAGGATCACCTCCTCTGACCTGCTGGCAATTCTTCGTAATGCATCCAGGACCCCTTTGGCCTTCCTGGTCCCCAGGGCTCACTGCTGGCTCATGGACAACTTGTCTGTGAGGAGCCCCAGATCCTTCTCCACAGACCTGTTTACAAGCAGGCCAGCCCCTAGCCTGTGCTCATGCAAGGAGTTATTCTTCTCCAGGTGTAGGACTCTGCACTCGCCTTTGTTAAATTTTAGATGGAACAGGCTGCCCAGGGCAGCTGTGGATTCTCCCTGTCTGGAGATATTCAAAATCCACCTGGATGAGTTCCTGCATAACCTGCTCTAGGTGACCCCGCCTGTGCAGGGGGTTTGGACTAGGTGATCTCCAGAGGTTTCTTCCAATCTTAATGATTCTGTAACTCTCTGCCCTTCTCTCCAACTTGTCAATGTCCTTCTGAAGGGCTGCACAGAACTGTGGGGTATGGGCCAGTCCTCCTAACTTTGTGACAGCAAAGTTACTGAGGAGACATCTTCCAAGTCTTTGATGAATAAGTTAAACAACACTGGCCTCAGCATTGGACACTTAAAATTCCCAGCCTAAAATCTGTTTTCTGTCAAAAGTACATAAATGTACTATGTGGAGGTAATGTGTGGGGAGTCATTCTTTTCATCCAATGCACTCAAAATTTTCCCATGGCCTTCAAACAATTCACATTGCACAGTAGAGTCTGATGGAGGACATCACACACTTCGGCCCTTGGCCTCATAGTGACTGTTCAGCATCCTCATCTCTGCAGTTATCTTATATTCATGAGGATGCTAGTTTTCAAACTATCTGCATAATGTCTTGTCTCTTCAACAGAGTAAAAAAGAAATCCTCAGGAGACAAGGGAAATACTATTAAAATGAATTCTACAGATCATTTCCTTCTCTATTTCTTTTGCTCCCTTCCCAGACTAGGTGGGGATGGATTTGAATTCTCTTTATGGATTGCTGAGGAGGAGGTTTACATACACCATGCCCACTGCTTCTGCCAAAGCAACTATGTGACTTTAGCTGGCTTTGAGTCTTAAATTTTGACACATTGTGCCATGCTCAGAGTCCCTGTTCTTGCTGTATGATGAAGTGTCATGCTCAACTTTTACCACTAACTATATCTGTAGCTGGGCGGTGGGATTAGGCAATAAAAAGCACAAACTTCATTCTTCACTCCCCTTCTCCTATATGCCCTTCTGTATGAACACGAGTCCATATGGATATGGGTGATTAGAGAGCAGATGTCTCTGGAATGAGGGTCCCCCCAAGTATGCAAGTGCACACCAGTAAAAGCAGTTTTTAAAATAACCTATGGGTTTGGGCCAGGGATTCTTCATGCCACACACACCTTGTCTATTTCCCCAGCATTCAGTGGAGTTGTGACTTCTCTTTGCTCAGTACCTATGTTTCTATGCCATGAAGCATACACCAGACACTGTCCTCCTTGACATCCACTTTGGAATTAAGAGGATAATTAACAGGGAAAATGATGAAGAGAGAGTTTGTTTAGACATATCAATGATAGATTCTGGGGTACCAAGTAGCTTTTGGCTAAATTGTTCTTTGCCTGTCTCGTTTAGTACCCTTTAGTACCCTACACTGAGCACCTTCATCTTCATACTTTGGCAGCTGCTCAAGAATTTTAGTCATTTTCAAATACTAAATATTGTTATTAAATAGCAAGTCCCATCTATATTGAGATAACACTTCTCATTATAGCTCTTAAGAAGACCTGAGTATTTGTAAACTTCAGGAATCAGACATCTAGAGCTGTTGGATCAACCTCTTCCATCAGGCCATCCACAACAGATTTTCCAACATTTTCAGGTAGTTAAAACACTCCAGAAAATCTTGTGAGAAACAGACAATTTTGAATAAAGAATAATACCATATGTACGGGCCTACTGAAGTACTGCCAGATACTTCTCACAGTCAGGTCTGTTAAAATCCTCCCCATTTTTTCAATCCATAAAATTGTAAATATCGTGACACAAAGGGATTACTGAAATCTATAAAGATCAAGAAATTGGTTATGTCTGTTCTCACACGAGACTCTATTAACGCAGGTTAATGTGGTGATAAGCCATTTGTTAACAGCAGTAATCGACCAATTGTGAGAAAATATGCTGTATTTTATAATAATGTCAGAAAGACGGAGTGCATAGAAATCTGCTGGCATTGCTATTCATATTTTTGCTGTCTGTGGTAGTGAATATTGGTAAATGGTTGCTTCTAATGGCAATTTGCTGTCAGAGTTTATTACTCTATGAAACAACAGAGCTTCACTCTGTGATAAACTACATAAAAACAGGAGTTCAATGTAAACTCAGAAGTTTTCTCTATGGCAACCTGTTGCTCCCCAATGGCTAAAATTTCATAGATGATCTCCCCTGCCAAGGAGATTGACTGGTCTAACGGAAGAGCTAGCTTTTCCAAACAGTCCAGCAATTCCTCTGTATTAAGCAAGACTAGAAACAAGGCCTTTGGGGTTCTGTGCTCTCTTTTCTTGAAAGTGATAAAACATAATGTGGAGAGGAAGGAGGAAGAGACAAGTATTTCTGTTAAAAACTCCTCAGTAATTGTCCTATCTCCAAAAGACAAAATTTCCTGTCAAGCTTGTCCCCAAAACCTAACAGAATGTGCTTCAAAAGATTTTCATTACTTTTATTCTCCCTCCCCTTCTTACATTTTTCCTTGCAATTGAATGCAACATACTAAATAGCATTCAGACCTCCTTTCATTGCTTTCTTATCACCTTTCTCTACTCCTATCTGACAGTACAGCTTTTTGGAGGTAGATGTCTTGAAATGCCAGTGAGAAAGAAAAAAGTATAAACAAAAGTATAAACAAAATACAAACCCTCCAGTGGTTTGCTTCCACTAACAAAAAGCAAGGACAATAGAGAGAAAGATTAAAAAAAATGTTATGCTACTATAGTTTTTAAAACAAGATGGAACTTTTAAGTTTGAGGAAAGTTTTGCAAATACACTTTAAAAACTGGCATCAACTTTTTATATTACAAAGACAGTAGTGGCGCTAGAAACAGTCAAACCCAAAGTAGGGCTATGAAAGCATGTCAGTAGGTAGAACACAAGCAGCAGCCAATCTAGCTAAGGACTCTCAGCTTGTCAATTTTGCAATATTTGTATGAGAACAAATTCATCTTTCAGATATTCCTAATGAAACAAGATTATTGCAACTCCCATCATTACAGCAAGGATTAAATACTCTTTGTCAAAGAATGAAATGTCATCATTCCATACTTTTACTGAAAATTGGTAATAAAAATCAGTTTCATCTTCCCTTTGCCTCCTTTTTTGCAACAATTCTGGAAACAAAATCCATGTCTTATGGGATTCACTGGAGTCCAAGAAAGAATTGAGGATTTCTTTTAGAGTACGCTTATCAAGGAATGTGCAATGATATACAGTGGAAATATGTCTCCAAATTAAGACAGTTTAATTCAAGTAAGAAAAATACTTAGCATAATTACATTCTAAATTAAACAAACCAATGTTCCCCACTTTAACTCTAAAAAGTACCAGTTTTAAAATACTTGATTCTGAAGGCATTGCTAATAAAACTTAACATTTCTCGAGGAATAATGAATGGCTCGTAATTTAATTTTTACTGAACTATTACCAAGTCATATTCTAATTATGGAGGCATCAATACCAATTCCTCTAAATCAAGATCTAACAATATAAATAATATATTAAAATAAGTAAATAAATAACATAGTGTTGCCCTGAAAAAAGACAAGTGAAGAACACGAACTAAGGAATTTCAGACTAGAGGGAACTTCTGTATGCCTGTCTCTCTCATTTAGATTTGTTCAACATTTTATAATGCCTGCTGTATTTTGCATGTATTTCACACCATCAAATGTCCTCTTCATGTAAGTGTTAAGGGTTGACAGCTAAGGTGTCTTCTTTGACCAAAGAGCTTGTGAAAGAACCTTTTCCCTGGGGATGAGATGAAATAAAAGATACAGAGAGATGAGAGAGGATCACCAGACTTAAGAGAGCTTCTCTCCCCAGGCTGAGACCTTGTTCCTCCTGCTCCAGAAGTCAGAGACAAAACTCCAACTGACTGCACTGGAAAAGTGACAGACAAAGCAGGATCTTAGATGTGTAATGTCACATTTTAGTTGTGGGCATGGCAAAGTTTAATGGATGGATCACATAAAAAACAAACATGGAGGGAAACACTTGTGAAAACCCTGTTTTCTCTGCAAGATATTAATATGTCTTTTCTCCATTATTGGAATAATCTCTAGGGATCTCAGTCAAGCTGGAGAGCCACTCAATTATTTATATGGAGAGAATCCTGGAATATTTTACAATTTAAGAACACAAGGTTGGAAAAAGCAAGAATAAAAGTGGTTTTGTCACATTCTGGATATCAGTTAATGCCAGAAGATTCCCAGCAGTAGCTCTGGTATTTGCTCATCCACCTCCCAACAGATAAATTGGGCATGCTAATTGTATAAATGGAATGTGAAGGGCAAAAAGTCTGAAGAAATCATCCAAGCTCACATGAGAAGCTACAGAGATAGCAGTAAGTAAATCCCACTATAATAATAACACTAGTTCTTTAGAGTTTCAAAAATACCTCCCTCTCAGGAACAGTTTGGCATGTTTATTAGGATGTGCCAGTGAGACCAAAATACTGAATCTGAATATCCAGTCATAGATATACTTATCTTAGATAAGTATAAAATATACTATATCTATAGTATCTATAGTATCTATAGTATATAAGATATACTATACTTATCTTAATCTTAGATATACTAAGATTAGGAATACCAATGGTAGATGATGCTGTGAATTCAAGTAACAGGAGATGCTAAAACATTCTGTCCTGAAGTGAGGAAACAAACATAACAAAATAATGAACAAAAAAGAAAACACACTAAGAATATTTGAAATATTTTTTTTCTCTAACTAGTGGCCATTCTTGGTACATAAAAAGGCAAAAGCAATGGTGTCAGTGCATGAACAAGTGAATAGGAAAGCTAACTCCACCAACAGAGAGAGAAGCATTCCTACTCACTGTTCAATGTGTCACTCCTCTGTAAATATGAAGTGTGTCACATTCCTGTTTAGTGTTAGGGTAGAAGTGGAGTGCCCTTCTTCAGAAATATCTGGTGGATTGAGACTATTTTTTACCTTTTAGATATATATTTTTTTGGCTTGGATTTTTGAAGTAAGTTCCAAGAGCTTCAGGAATATTCTGTGTTTGTACTGTATTTTGCTTTGGTCTGAATGCCAGCACATTTCTTGGCATTAATTCTGCCTGTTTATTCTATGAAAATTTGTTCATTCAGTTGGCTTAGTATGTTACAAGGTTGCTGAAAGTTGAGGCTTTTTTAGTTAGTATTATTAGGGCTTTATTTCTACAAGTCTCACTTAGCAAGACTTTCACCCTTATATTTAAATGCAGAGAGCAATATCCATGAATTAATACAGGCTCTAGAAGTGACCATGCAGACACCATGAAATAAGTCTAATGAAGGAAATGTATTCTTCCAGGGCTGAACTTTCTATCACATTTTGTCTTCTAAAAGAATAAAAATGTTTCTGGCCCTTTCCAAAGTCATGTCCTCTGGTAAATTACAGGATGAACAAACATATGCAGCATATTCACACACATGCATAAATTCATTGAAAAATAGTCAGCTTATTACAAAAAAATCACCTTGTGTCCAAACACCAGGTACTACCTAAAGGAATAAAAACCAAGCCAAGATGCCAGTAAAATCAAAAGCAGATATCAGAGCAACAGACATTCACAAAAGGCAGTCCCATGACACACCTTTCCAGACTACACAGCTTCTCTCAGCAGCTACAGAGTAAGGATCCAAAGTCACCACAAAAAATCCCACCCTGAATATGCTGGTGAGTATGACTCTGTAGATATTTACATCTACTTTTCTCCTGGCTTGTCCCTTCACACCCTGGGTGCTGCATCTGAAATAAATCTGTCTGTGGTGTAGTAGGGAGCCCTAAGCACTACGCGGGAGAAAAAGAGTGCACTTTCCCAAGGGACATCAAGCAGAAAATATTCAACTATAACTTCTGGCATGCAGCATCACAGTCCTTTTCCTTTCCCAGGACACTGTACAGGTTGCTGAGGTAGCCAGGCAAGAGAGCACAGAACCAAGCATTTGTTATACAGCGTCAAAGAAGAGGAAGAGAGGCCATGGGAACCATGGAACAAATGTAAAGCTCACACCAAATGTATGAGACTGGCTAAGCTAGACCTAAGAAGTGTGAGAAAAGGCCAGGTGAAAGGTATTGTAACCCCTAAAGACACAGGAAAGGTGAAAGGGAATGTATTGCAGACAACTCATTCCAAAAGCATTGTTGTGGGAACAAAAATAACTCATTAAAAGCATTTTAAAACATTTAAGGGACATTGAGGAAGAAATTTGAACATTTTTAATAGTTCTTGTACAGAGGGAATAAAAATCAAGTGGTCAGCCTTCTTTTAAATTATGAGGAATGAACTGTAACCATGGGTGGTATTGTTCAAGTTTCTTTGACACTGCAGAACACGCAGTTATGGTAAGCACATCAGGGTTACAGCTTTGGTCCCCTCTGGATGTAGAGCTTATGTTGACTGCTGTGACGTGTGTGGGCTTGAGGCAGGTTTGCTCCCCAGACTTTTATAGACTAAATGTCTCTTAAAGAGTTGTGTGAGAACTGGAAGAATTCACTGACCCTAGTGATAAATTCCTATTCTATGAATCTGTTTCTTCCTGCAGGGTGGATGAAGATCAAATTCAACATTTACAGTGATTGTATAGAGGATAATAGCATAAAAGGTAGAAAAAGATTTATCATGTCTGGCCATCTCATTAAACATGCTTCTACTATTTTACCTATATACCACGAGCATAACTTCTTTTGTATTTCTAGTTATTCTGAGTTTCATAATAAAGGTCAAGGTTAATACAAGGCAGGCATGCAATACATCCTGAGGTTTATTTGGGTGGGTTTTGAGGTGCTTTTTAATGTCAAAATGCTCTATTTATCATACTTCAGCATCTCATAAATAATTGTATCCACTGCATTGTAAACCCTAAAGGGAAATTCAGCTGTTATAAAGAAACTACAAAAAGCCCTCATGTTTGGAAAACCAACCCATTCATACACACTTCTTTCCTCATAAAAATCTCCCAGACATTTTCTAATCTGTTTTAATTACAAACTTCTATTCAGGAAACAAATGGTTTGTACATTACGCAATATAAAGAAAATAGCCACCCACAGAAATCCTTTTCCCCCTAGACTGAGAGATTTTCAAATGCTTGCCAGCAGGTTAAAAAATGTTTCTTATAAAGTCAATTACAAGTAGTAGCACAAACAGTCATTTTAGTCCAGTCTCCTACACCATAATCCTTTCTTGCCAGGACAATAGTATTTAAAACAAATATTCCTGTGTGCTCACTCTACTTTGCACCCTCACTCCTGCAAAATTTCACTTCTAATAGTCTCAATGTGTTCAGCTCTTACAAAAAAAAAATATGCATTTCCATGGAGGACCTATCTGTCACATTATGCTTCTTCCTTCTCTTCAGTAATTCTTACTGTCACCATCCTTTGAGATGGCTCCTGGACAATTACTCAAGTCCCTGAGAGGTGCTTCTATTTAACTGCAGCAGGAAACACAGACAGATTCCAGATCTTCACATGGGCAAAGACTGGAGCTGCCCCAACCCATGTTTCTCCCCAGCTCCACTCTGCAGCAGCTCACAGCCCTGCCCATATCGAGGAACGGCTGCACACCCAGGCACTGCCTGCCGGACTCAGCCCCTGGGTCAGGTCCTTCTGCTTTTTGCTTTCCACAAATAAATTCCAGTTCCAAACAGATAGACATATAATACAAGAAAGCAAACCACTGTAAAGCAATCTAAGGATGGCAACCCATTAACATGACCATCCCTTTCAAACATGCCCCTCATGATTACCCTGCTACAGAACAGCACAAGTTCTACTTACAAGCTACATTTAACTTTTATGAGCCAAGCTTATACCATTATGTCAGCTTGCTAAACAAAGGAAGAGCAATTTTGCAGCTGGAGAAACTGAAGCACTGAAAAGAAATGCAATCCATCACAAAGCAAGAAAGGCTGTTGGAAAGACTGAATTCTTCCTTGTTTTTTCACTCTCCCCTCCTGCACTGATACATATAATACAGAACAAAAAAACTACCATGAGTATAAGAATAGGGAAAATTTAATCTTACTTCAGCCTTGTCTCTAAAACATGGGAAATGGGAAAGTTGTATATTAGACAGAGTGGAAACCTGCATTTGAGAAAATCAACTTCATACATCAGGTATCATAAATCAAAATGCTCCCATACAGAGAGTTTTTCCTGTTCAAATTCACTGATTTATTGTTATAAAGTTAGACATAATTAATATAATTAATACACCTTTTAGTTGCGCTGGTAAGTCCAGAAGGACTAAACTTGGATTCAGAGGTGGAGGAAAATAATATTTTTTTAAAGTTATATTTTTCTCTCTGTTGTGAGTTTTGGACACTTCCTACTTTGCACAATTCTTGAGATAGATTCACAGGTTCAAAAGATGACTTTCCATGAACAAATAAGTGAAGGAGAGCCTGTGATAACCCACCTCACTGCATCCCCTTCCCACACAGGATAGATATTAAAATTATTTAGCTCTTTGCCACACTGTAAGGTCATGGGGATCCTCTCCTTTGAAAAGCTTATTCAGGAAGCACTCCTGCTCTTGAAGTTGCTTCTCTAATCTCCTGCTTACAAAATCAAAAATCTACATGAACAGCAAGGAAATAAAAGCATTTTCTCCATTTCTGGTGAAACATTTATGCTTCAAATGACTCTAGCATTTATTACTTTATTTATGTGCAAATGCTTTGCAGTGTAGAGACAGGTAGGTCTGTCTTATCAGCTGAAAAGGTGACACTACCAAGGTGACACTATCAAGGCTACTTGCAGTATTTAACAATATTATTCTGCTGAAAGCCTTTGGAGGCTCTGATGGATGGAGTAGAGGAGCAAAATGAATTATGTGGAGAGATCCTCAAACGTGCCAGATAAGGAGTGCTAGTGCAAGTAGACTCCTCCTTTATGGCATGGTACAGCTGCATCTGCCAGACCTCGCACCAAGTCAAATCAGAGCCATACATAGCTCAGAGGGCTACAGCCTAAATCAGAGGGATTCTGGGCAGTACTGCAGTCCATGGAAGAGACACCTTAGTGCAGACCACTACTTCTGACAGGCATCACTACCACTAGCACTATCATTTTTCCCCAGAGACAGAGGAGATACTGTTTTTAAAACCAACAGAATACACCTGAATTTGCTAATCTGCACATTAGATTTTTAGTGTTAAGAGCAGATTTTTAGACATGACATATGAAAGAAGTGTTTATGATCACTCATTAAAGAAAAAATGTATGAACATATTCTCCAGCTCACCCACAACCACCAGTTCCATTCCACTGAAGAATAAAGACCTTCTAAGGCCCTTAGTAAACAACTAATTTCTTTTATCTGTTATTTTGATTCTGGAACAAAGAGTTTCTGAGCAGCATAAAAAATTAGTTCACACATAATACAGTATGTCAGACATACTGTTGTCTTGAATCTTTTTCATCTCCCAGCTCTGTATAAGATATGCAGTACCATCTACTTTTTTTTTCTGAGCAATCATGTATGGACCCTGGTCACTCTGCACAGTACAGAACAGGCAGTGAGAAACTGCAAGTTCCAAGGAATTAATGTAATAAGCCTCACATTCTACTTTGTTTTTACTTTTAGTCTTAGCTAAGTCTATGACATGTTCTTGAATTGAAACCAATACATTTTCTTTAGTTATAATCTTTATTTGAATTCAGTCCAAACCTCTTCTATCTTCTCCAAAATGCTTCTATGTTACTAGGTATGATACTTCATCCATACATCAGAACTAACACATACTGCACTATATATTGAACCCATAAAGCACACAGCTGAAAAGTACTGACATTAAATATCAGCAGAACTGCAGGAGACATGAGTGCCTGGACTCCAGTGGCAATGATTTCTAATAGCAGAAACCTTCTTTGCATTGTGCCTCATTACTTTAATACTTTGCGTGAAGTATTATATCCATTATAGGTAGAAGATGACATCTTTCATTAACAGCTCTAAGACAAAAAGCACTTAACTTCTCATTACTCTGAAGAGAGTCATATTCCAGCACTAAACTTAAGAGACACTTACAAAGCATTCAGCAACTCCTGTTTTTTTGTAGACACTTGCGCTGAATTTAGTCCTCACTTCTGCTTACAGCAAGGATGATGCATTAGATACTTCCACTATTGTAAACTGTCATGGCAAAAGAGTCATTAATTTACTGAGGGATAAGAACATTTTGCCTCCCCTCCTTACTACCCATTAGTTTTTCCCATCCTTGTTTCTTGAGCTGACTTAGGGAATCTATAAGGTCTTTCATTGAAGTACTTGGGGTTTATTGCATGAAAGATGTCCTTCTATTTCAGACAGAAAAATTTCAAGAAAATAAATTAATACTTCTTACAGGAAATGAAAAATCAAACTTTTGGAGAGTTGTGCCTACTTTACGCCAAGCTACATGCTAAAGCAGATGATCAAACGAAAATTCATGTTTTCATGTGTCACAGGGTAGCTATTCTAAAACTGGAGACAGTTTGGAAAAAGGTAAACCCTGAAGGAAAAATTAAAAAAAAAACATAGAACAAACTTATTTTACTGCACTTATTGGCAAGAAGAAAAGAACTGGCAGATAAGAAGCATGAAAATTTTCTCTCCTACAGAACATTATGCTTTAAAATACATATACATCAGTTGTTTCATTTTCTTGTACTGTTTTCTGACAACATCCTGAAGATTTGATTCCTGTACCCTTTAGTTGCATTGTGAAGCATTTTACTTTGTGATTACTTCCAATCAAATTCAGAGAAACTATTTTAAAAGTGATTGCTAGCCTGATTATGGATGACAAAACTCAGTCTGTATTTTTTGGCCAAGGTCATCAGAGAGGAAAAAAGGTGATTTGGCAAATATGTCTTTTTTTTCTTTCTCTTTTTTTCTTTTTTTTTTTTTTTTTTTTTCTTTTTTTTTTTTTTTACCTCTAAGAAGCAAAGAATCAATAAGGGAAAGCAAACAAAATATCTGGCTCTCAGCAGAAGCTAGAACAATCTAGACTGCATCCTGACTGCAGCTGTCCTCAGGCAATTGTACACACCCAGAATCTTCAGAGTATCTTTTTCCCTGTCCTGCTGCATTACATGGCTATGGTTTGGGTAAACGGTTTGGATCACACCTCCTGCCCACAGAGACACACAGACTCTTTCTGAGACTGTCAGAGTTGTGACTCTAACCTGATGAACTCGGTGCATTCTTTTTACTAACTCTGTGTTCACTGCACCAAATGCTCCCCTTCTACCCTTGCATCGGCGTCCAAACTATCTTAACACCTGAGGCAACTTCAGGCCGCTTCCATAGGCTCTCCAGCTTTTGTTCACATAATATTAAAAAGCTTCAATAAAAGAAAAAACTGAAATTTACAGTCCTAATAGAAGTTTATTTCCTTATCAGAACCAATAGCTACTATATTTTCAGCTGTCCAGTAAGCTACAGACTTCCTTACTCATTATCTCAAGAAACAGACCAACTCCTTTGAGCTCAGGCACAGTAAATCATAAGCTATAGAGCTTTTCATCACTTCTAAGCTATGCAACCTGAATTCTCTCACCAGTTAAAGCAACTTCCTCATTACCTGTGTCAGATATTTTTTTCACCTCAGTTCTTATCTTCTTTGTTCCTTTCCCATCAATTCAGACAGCATTCTGTTTTCTAAACTACTTCCTACTCTTCAAGACATCATATTCACTGTGCAGGTATGCACTGATGACAGGGGCTGAAAATATGATGTATACCAGTACATCAAAATACTTAGCACTTTTTGAAGTCTCCTTTTCTAGCCAAATATGACCTGAAATGGGAAATAGGGAATTCTCATGTTTCAGTCCTCTAGACAGACAAAATAGCCTTGAAAGACAGTAAAGAAGTGCAGGGCTGGGGAAGGAAAAATGGGAGCACTGCCTTGCGGTTGAGGGGAGAACAATTCAACTGGATTTACTCTATTGGATGGACTGTTCTTCCAGAAACTGTACATGAATTACTGAAAAATATCAGAAGGAATATAATACCACAAGTTACAAACAGCAAAGCTTGATTAATTGATAAATAATTTTTTCTTAATATTGTATCTGTTTAAATTTCTTCATAGACACTAAAGAAAATGAAGATAGCAATAAGGTTTCAGGTAAAATAAGAATTGGCCAACAAGCAATGGGAAAGAGGTCTCAAGCATACTATTCAGTTCCTCTCACCAGCATGTTGAAGGGCTATGAAAGCTCCCCATTTTACTCCATTGCCATCTATCTACGTTTATCACTCTGCCAAAGTCAAAGAATCACTCCCTTTTTAATTTTTTTTAGAAATTACAGCTATTGATTTCTTTCTTTTTCCTGTCCTTGTAGGAGAAATATGACTTATGAGCAGTTTCTCTGGTTGTTTTGGGCTTTGTTATTTTTGAAAGAAAACTTCCCATTCTTCCCTCACATTTCTTCCTCTCTGTATTCCAAAGTAACCAGAACTGAAACCAAGAAGAAAGAGACAGGACCCTGACAGGCTTAGTCTTTCTAAGGTCAACCACCACAGTCAAGAACACACTTGGAAGTTTCCTTACTCTACTTGAAAAAGGGCATAGACAGAGCTCACATGCTCTTTGCAGAAACAGTGCACAGAACTGAATCCCCACAACCACATCAGACAAAATTTATTTGTACAGCAGGAATCACATCAGCCTAAGGAAAAAAAGGATCATTTGGAGGTTAAATAAACCTAAACCCCTGGATCACAACAAACAAATGAGATTATCCTGTAGTTCCAATCTCACCATCCAAATGCAGCTGTTACATACTCTAATTACTAATGAGAACTCCTGGTACCACAGAAGAAGCTGCTCAACCTGCTCATGGCTCATCTAAGGAACACAGCATTTACAAATACTGATTCACTCTCTCTGCTTAGTGGAAATGTCCACAGACAAAGAAAGGCTGGCTGCTGCACATAAAGTTCATTTTGGTAGGATTTCTCTTTTCTACTTTCCTAGTTTGATTAACGTATCTTGATTTCAAACTATTTTTAACAAGTCATTTTTATTCAATCAAAGGGCAAATACTTTGTCAAAAATGTCACTCATCTAAATTATCCATCATTTTATAGTTTCCTGACAAGCCTCAAGAGACTCTACCATAGAAATAAAATCTACAGCCGAATTAACTTCGACTGCTTTATAGGCACCTGCTATTACGGCAGTGCACCACATCTTGAAGATTGTTAAAGGCTGTGTCCTTAGCATTAACTTTAGTTTTTGCAATAATTATCCATAGTACATGAGAATACTGTGACCAGAACTTAGCTTTTGTTGAATCTACATAAAGCTGAAAGGATTCTAATACTATCGGTGAAATTATTTTGCATTTACAAGAGTAGAATTGAAATAAAAAACAATCTTAGCAAAGACAAGAAAACCCTCTTGATTTTAAAATGGGATAAATGGGTGAATTTGAAAACACATATGTGTTTTTACTGAATTGCTCTGAGCATGAAATAGCAGGAACATCTAATTTCTCAAATTCAGGCTCTCCTGAGAGTGCAACACCACCACTACCAGCCAAGCTTTCTTGCTTGGCTGATGGTTACCCATCTTGACACTTGCTGGTACTCTATGTTGTGAATAATTCAGGGATGCTGAGTTGTTCAGTGGCAAACTATAGAGGGCAAAATGAGATCTGACATTGCTGCTTATCTGTTTTTGCTTCACAGCAGAATTAATAAGCAGGATCTCTCTGTTAAGCCTTGGGATTACTGAGAAGCGATCTGAATCAAAATGCCCTCATAAATACTCCTAGTGTTTGCTCCACTCCTCCAGCTGAAAGGAAGAAAGCAAAGAGGGTCTTTGCCCAACATTTCTCAGGAACTTAAATTGTCCAACTGCTGTAAATAAAACATTTGACTGAACCTGGAACAATGCTGTTTGCTACTAAGCCATGGAGTTAGAAAGAAAATTCATTTCTTCTCTGGAAAAGAAGGAAATGAAGGTCATAGCCACTTCCTGCTAGATCCAGCTATGCCACTATAGAAAGGAGTGGTTACCATGTTCTGTTCCACATTTTACTGAGAGTCAAAAACATCTACAGAGACGTCAGCTGAGCCCTTCAACACTCCTTAATTTATTTAGACAAAATCACTTATGTCATTTTGGGCCTGGCTTGAGTTGACCTACATAAATTTAGTTGACTTGCATATCCTGGATTAGAGAGCACTTTCAGCTCCTACTCTAAAGGAAGTTGATAGAGTACTTGGAAGACTGAGGTTAAGCTCCAAAATGGATCCTGTCTCCTTAGGTTACGAGAATTTGAAGAGAAGGAGTCTTGATTTACACCTGATGTGGCTGTGGGGAATCAGCTGTGTGTACCAGTGATGCATCCTGTCCACATCCTACACTGCGCGTTTTCCAGTAAGGTTATGAAGGCCCTAGAGTGCATTCTTTATATTACTCTACTTGCCCTTAGAAACAGCAATGGAGCACAGATGAGTCAGTACCTTCTTTCACATCCATAGCTGGATCCAGAAAATGATGTCTATGAAGGGCTTGGAGCAAAAGGCCAAGAACCTGTAGTCCAACCTAAGAGTGTGCAGCCAGGCCACTGGTGGAGTTTTTTCTAGAGCAGTTACAAGTCTCAGGACTTTTGTAACATAAAGGGCTTTTGCAAAGAAAAGATTGGCATGAACTGAATCCCAGTCAAAGGAAGTCTGTACAGCTATTGACTCCTAGCACTGACAGTCATGCAGAGGAGTCTGGCCTTGTGAGCCTCCAGCAGTAACAGTTTTTCTTTATCTCAGTAATATTTATGTTGACTTCACATTTTTAAGGAGAGGAATTTAGGGACTAGAGGCATCAAAACACACTTAAATAAAAAAATGCAAATCCCTGTAGTGTCTTGAGTTTTGGCAACACAGAACAATTGTTTCTTCCCTTTATTTGCATAACAAAGACACCAAAACTCTCTTTACTCTAAACCCATAGGGAGGGCTTCCAATGCACTTGAGGCACAGCAGATTCAGCCAGTCAGATACAGAAGCAGAGGGCACTTATACTGCTAAACTTTCTATAGTGTGGTAGTAAGCACTTATTTTCTTTAAATCAAAAATGAAAAGGGTATGCTAGTAAAAAGCCTAAGCTTTACAAAATCAAAGTGCGGTTCTATAAACCTTAAAGTGCACCTGTGACTAGCAAGCATGAGTAATAGCTCACTGCTAAAGACCACTAAAACTTTCCCTGAAGGGCATCAATTTATCTGCATCAAAAATTTTCTCTAAAGCATTAGAAACTCAGTATTGCTCATGTACAAGACTGAGAAATCTTAAGCAAAACAAGTGTCAGCCATTAAGTTGACAATTTTCATTTTACTGCCGCAGAGGCAAATGGAGTTACGCACCAAAAAAAAAAAAAAATTAAAAAAAAAAATCCAGCATAAAGAATGAAAAACAAATGAGATTTATAACCTGCATTCAGTTTCACTGATCTGCCTTTTCATGGTTGTAAATTTTCAACCTGTTGTATCTAGGGACATCATGTAGTGTCTAAAAAACATGGGTGTAACAGTTACTGGATCAACTTTGGCACTTGATATGAAAGACATTTTAGTTAAGCTAAAAGTAGTTTCCATAAAAATAAAAATTGTCTTCATATAGTATTTGCAATTTTTTTAAAATTTTTCCCATGAATTTTTATTCCTTGGTTTAATTCATTTTATAATAAGAAGGAGATGCTGCTATCATTAGCTGTTTTAACACTTGCAGTCTTTGTAGGGACACCACTGAGCCATAGCCTGGAGAAGGTTGACTTTTTACTATGTGTTTACTCCCATATACTGGATGCTGTACGCTCTCTTGTTAACATTTAGTTACCTAGGAGTTCTCAACATCACAGAAAATAACCTGCTGCTGAAGAAACACTTCTGTGTGCATGATGACATTCTCTCATTTTTTATCTTTATGAACCCTGGGTTGGAAGAAGATGTTTTTTGTAGTCTTGGAGAAGTCTATGGCAAGTTAAGCTGGTTTACCATGTACATTGAACTTTATGAGTTACTCATATCAATCAGAATTACAGATGATTGTGGAGGGAGGTTCTCATGGTTTACCCACAGCCATCAGCCAAGTCCCAAGCAGCTGCTCACTCATTCCCTCACCAGAGTGATTGGGGACAGAATCAGAAGGGTAAAAGCTGGAGAACTTGTGGGTTGAGATAAAAACTGTTTAATACAAAAAGCAAATGCCAGGCCCACAACCAAAACAAAACAAGAAATTGATTCCCTGCTTCCCATGGCAGGCACATGTTCAGTCATCTCTAGCAGAGCAGGGCCCCATCACACATAACGATGACTTGGGAAGACTAACACCATCACTCCAAACATTCTTCAAACAAGCCTCCCCTCTTCCTCTTTCCCCTCATATTCTATACTGAGCACGATGTCACACGGTCTGGAATATTCCTTTGGGCACGTGGGATCACCTGTCCTGTCTGAGTCTTCTCCCAGCCTCCATGGACCCCCAGCATCCTCACCAGCGTAGCAGCGTGGAAAGCAGAGAAGACTTTGGCTCTGTGTAAGCTCTGCTCAGCAATAACAAAAAAAATCCCTCAATTATTAAGCCCTGTGTTTGGAATAATACAAAACATGGGCCCATACCAGCCACTGTGAAGACAATTGATTCTACCCCAGCCAAAATCAGAACCTTTTGGAAAATTTTAGAAAAAAACCAAACACAATTGTATCCTTTATTTTTTCCTCATACATACACACATGGTACATATTTATATTTATTTATTATCAACTATTCCAAACCTGAAAAACTCCAGGAACGTTGACGTTCATTGACGTCATGCTGATGTCTAAAGCTGAAAGCTTGAAGTAGATCATTTGGTTTAACAAATATCAAGGGAGCTCTACCTATGGATCAGCAGTTCTGAGCTGGGCAATAGAGCTGACACTTTGCACACCTGCTTGTGCCTACTGAGGGTTCTCTTTCTTCGCTTTTCTGAACTTTCTATGCATATTTCAAACAGACAAGAAGAAAAAAAAACTTGTATAGGAGATTAGATGAAAATTTGCTTTGTCCAATTCCCCCCTTAACTCTTGATGTGATACAATGTTAATTTTTCATGGCCAGGAAGAAGCCAGCAGTCTGTGACACAGGTGGAATACTTTTCCAAGTTAAAGAAATGAATTTGATTCATTCTTAGCAGTAAATATTTTATGTCAAACAACATTTGCAAGAAAACCCTGTACCAGACACTCAGCCAAGCACATCTTGAATTTTCCATGTTAAAATTGAAAACAACATTTCCTGATCTATTTTTATTCTGACACAGTAAAACTAGTGACCTGAAAGTCAACCTGGTTGTTTTTTTTCCACTTCAGTTCTGACCTGTTCTGTGCTCCTGGTATACTCATAAATGAGGAGATCAAGGAGGAGGGATCAAGTATCATTCCGGCAGCTGCAGGAGTATTGAACTGAGAAAAAAGTCCTTTCAAGACCATTCTTGACCCAGATTCATCCCCAGCTCTGTCCGCTTCTCACAGCCTAGATCTGAGGAAGAACTGTGATTCTTTGGCAAAAATTACTCTCAGAGGCTTAGTTTGATCAGTGGAACCCTCAAGCAGCCTTTATAATGCAACAATAAAATGTGAAATATTTACGTCTTTAAAATGAATTACAGTTTCCTTTTTCCTGCCGTGAGTCAGACTGCACATCAGAAATAAGTCAATGCTTTGTAGAAGCCAAGTCAGGCTTCTACAAAAGGCAGGTTCTGCAAAAGGTAGAAGTGCTACCTATCATCAGAATAGCACCAGAAGGCCATTCCACGTCTGCCAACAAAAGCTCTGATAAAGCTCATATATAGAAAATTGCCTAAAAGCCTTTTATTTTTCATGGGACTGTACGCAAAGTACTTAAGAGTAACAAATATTTAGCAGTAAGTTGCATTCTCAAGTGCTTCTCTGCTATTGTTTCAAACCCACTGAATTTTGGCCTGGAGGTACAGCTAAATTCCTTATTACATGTCATGCCAATATCCCACAGTGCTGTTGCTTCAGTATCAAAAATAATTAAATCATTATCATAAGTGAAATAATATTCTGTATTCAAGGGTAGGTGACCTTGTAAAAACAATGCAACCGAAATAAATACATGTAAATACAATGGCAATTGAACTTTGATCTCTTTCTCCATTTCATTTTGTTGCTTTTGCCTACTAAATTAGCCTAAAGACATCATGAAAAATGACATGGTTTTTTGAGATGTATCTGAATAGTTCTGACTTGTGACTCAAATAGCATGAGCACATGTTCCCTTCATAAATTCACAGCTTATGATAATATGAAAAATAAAATCATAAGACCATATGAGAGTTACTGAAAAAATGAAGCAAAAGGAGAAATCTCAGCTTCCCATTGGTAGAAAATAAATAATGAAGTAAAAAAGACAAAGATGTAAAAGCCACTGCCTACATTACTTCTGATATACCACCTGCTGTGACAATAACTTTTAGATGTCTCCATATCCTATAGGATCTTACTCTCTGAGGTAACTCCTCTTCTTTCTCTGGACTATACACTCCCTGAGAATTTTCTTTACTGCACTGCATGCATGCTTATATTGGAGCATGGTGCTAATAATGCCAAGGTCATGGGCTCAATCCCTATACGGGTCATTCACTTAACACTTGGACTCAGTGATCCTTGTGAGTCCCTTCCAACTCAGAACACTCTGTAATTATGTGGAAATGGTGTTTACACTAATAATGGTGTCTGCATGAGAAAAACAGTCCTCAGTGGCTTAGCCAACCTTATTTTAAATTGCAAAAAACTCTACAAAAGGATGAAGACTATACAACAGGACAATTTTGGCGTATTTTCTATTGCTTTAAGGCCTTGTGTTTTCTATCATAGAATCACAGACTTATAGAATTGCCTCAGTTGCAAGTGACCTTAGACATCACCTAGTTCCATCTCCCCACTGTGGACAGGGACATCTTTCATTAGACCATGTTGCTCAAAGTCTCATCCAATCTGGCCTTGAACATTTCCAGGGATAGGACATCCATCTCTTCTTTGGGTAGCCTGTTCCAGTGCCTCACCATCCTCATAGTAAAGAATTTATTCCTAATATCTAATCTAAACCTACTCTCAGTTTGAAACCATTCCACCTTGCTCTTGTAAACATTACCTTTCCATCTGTCTTGTAGGCTCCCTTCAGGTACTGTAAGGTTTCAATTATGTCACCAGAAACCTTCTTCTGCAGCCCAAACAATTCCAGTTCTCTTAGTCTTTATGTTGTATTTTTTCTATGTAACATATCACCTTCATCCCACCTCACAGAATTCAACTGAAATTATAAGAAATCTCATCATGCAAAAACTTCACAGAAAACACAGCTGAACCAAAAAAAATCAAAATAAATTTGACTTCAGATATTTTTCCTGATTTGAACTTGCTTAAAATCATTTAGTATTTTCTCATTCAAGGTATTTCCTTATAGTAGGATTTTCTAACAATATTTTTGTTCCAGGGAACAACAAGGGCTATTTTCTTCTATATGCACTTTAATACCTGTCTGCTATATTGAATATATGAAAATATCTGTGAATCTCAAGTACTCATAAATTTTTAATTTCAATATGTGTAGCAAGTAAATAAAGGATGTCTGACTGTAGGACCCTGAGTAATCACAGCATCTACTATTTGCTTGAAAAAGATCCTTGGACATTTCTATTTGCTTGAACACAGCCATGTGGACAGGAAAAATGTGAAACTACAGCTCTTTGAGATGGTCCTACATCACACAAGAAATTCACATGCTGATGTCTTCTAAGAGGCCCATCACACAGACTGCATTGGCACAATGATGGCAGCAGCCCTTGATTCTGTCAAAATTTTCCATGCAGAGCTGTGGGACATAACACTTTCCCTGCAGACTGAGGGGTGTGAGATATTAGGGTATACTGTTAGGTCAGCTTTCTAAATTTTACATCCAGGTAATTTTCACTGATAAGCTACTTTTCTGCCTTCTCCATCCGCCTTTTATAATCTCTTCCAATACTGATTATCTGTAGTTGTAATTAAAGTGTGAGTAGAACAGAAAACTAGTGAAGTTGCAGCCTGTAAATCCTTGTATGGATATCAGTTTCAATGACCTTTATTTATTTCACTTACAAATGCTAATGATCTCAAAAATACTATTCAAACTGATCAATGAACCAAACATAAGGCTGCCTTTAGCCAGCTGCTGCAGCACTGGCACATAGCAACTGGGTGCAATACCTTAAAGAGAAGTGGCTAACAGACTACTCAAATGAGAACACATGGAGATTTTACTTCATTGACCTATAGCACTAACATTCAGCCTAACTGCAAGGTTCTTCTCCCATGATTTCACTTGGCAACATTTAGAGGTGAGGGTAAGGTTGTCTCCAGCTATACAGTGTCCAAGCAGCACAGCTGTAGTCTTGGTTCTCTGCCCTCCCTGACAAAGCCTAAGTCCTTATTAAGCACCAGAGATTCAACTGTTAAGTGCAGCCTGGCAGCAACCCATTCTACTACAAATTTTGGTTCTCCTTACCTCTCACAACATCTCTCTCCAGGGCACACCGTAGGCATGGGAAGCGGCAGAAGTCAAAGCTCAGTAAGTGTAAGAATCTTAATTGCTCAGGCTAGTACAGTTTAAGCCATATCCAACATAGGCAAAACAGACTTATGCCCTTTGGTCAGCACCTGTTCTGCCTAGTATCTTGAACTGGCTCCAAAAATGGCTTTATGCTCCAAGAATAAACCCTTGACACAGAGAACATCCAATTTCCCAGAAATGCTGATATTTAACCATACTGTATTTGTGGCCTGGTACTGGTGACAGCCAAGCAGGCAGATGACCTTTCCACTTATAATTGTCTTCAAATAAAATTAAAAGCTCAGATAGCTATAAATTTGCTTGAATTTTTAAAAGTCACTTTCAAGCTTGGTTGACAGCTCCAGCTGGAGACTAAACACTTCCATCCACTGGTTAAGTAAAATATAGCCAATTGCAATGCTGTCTCTCCAGTGAGATGAGACAAAATTATTCTGTCTGTCCAGTGAGACGGGACCAATTCTGTAGATGACAGAGGAGTTCATAACATTTAGTTGATTCTGTCTTATCTCCCAGGTGACAGTCAGCCAAGGCACCAGCAAAGATATCTTATCCTGCCTTCTAGTAGCTTAAAAATTGAACAATGAGCACTAGTGACCTGGACCACGTTTTGAACTAGAATTCTATGCTGTACAAAGAGTCTCCACATTTGCAAGCAGTTCCTTGTCCTACTTACAGCTAAAAAACAATCTATCCTGCACATAAACTTGGAAGTTTACCTGAGTTGTACATTGTTCCAGTTTTTCCTCACATATTGACAACAAAATCAGATGAATGAAAACTTCTACAGACAGATTCAAAGCACAGTATACATACAGGCAGAAGTATGGAATTTTCTTAACCATCTATAGAAGTATCTGCTCACTAACAAATACTCTGACCTTTGCAAAAGAAAAAAAAAATAAAATAAAAAGGAAAATAAACAAGCATGGGCCTATTGTAGACATATAATAAACCACTTAGAACTACTCTTGTCAAGTAGCTTATATAAGAAATTGCTTTGGCTCCTCAGCTGCCTTCAAAGCAGGTGTGTGAGAGGATATCAATTCAAAAAGATGCTGGCCCGCCTCAGTGTTCTCATAAATATTTTGCCATTTCTTCATTCACCATCCTGTAGTTCACAGGAAGCGACTGAAAACAAAACCAAAAAGTCAAAGGAAGAACTAAAAAACAGCTCCACTTCTGAAAGTTATTCCAAGGTCAGACCAGGTATAACTTAAACCTTTCCCAGAAAACATAGAATTCCAGTACAAGAGGATGCCAAAGATGTTTTTGCAGTTTTATGTCAGAGTTGCTTGCCATGCTGCTGCAAAAAGAAAGAATACTTAACAAAAGATATGCTGTTAAAGACAATTTGTTCTGGCCTGCCTAAATAAGAGGTGTGTTACTCAGAACAGTGACAATTATGTCTCTTCAGTAATTACACTCTGCTGTTTTTAAAACTTTTGAATGATGAATTACTGGTGTGATCTCCAGAGAGAACTGTATAATCCCCTTGTTGTGCTGCAAAGTGCCCCAGGAGCAATATTGCTAAACATCCTGCAGGCACCAACTGAGACAGCTACCAGGTGTTCTTGGGGCTCAGGGCATTCCAAAGATACAGCCACCTGTCTAGCAGTAGTTGGATTTAATCCCAAAAAGATTTCTTTACATACACGCATGTGTTGAAACAGCATCCATAACATATTTCACCCTCCAAATCAAGAATCCCCAGAAAAATCAACTACCATTAAAAAAAAACAAGTGTACACATTAAGAGAGAGATTTCTCTGGCACAATTGAGAGCTACTCTCTTAATATAAAAGTGCAATATCAAATAAGGATTTGGCCCATACAATTTGAATTCTATAATATATGCATTATTTAGAATTAAATACTTGATCTGTCCGCTCCAACTGCCTCATTACTGTTCATTCATTTCCTGTCAGCACCACAAAAATAGTTAGGAGAAGGATCTTCCATAAAGAGAGATCTCACAATGGAAAGGAGAGGTTTCTATATGGAAAAGGGAGAGCATGTAGGCAGCAGAGAGATGAGTGCAGAGGAAGCAAATCAGTGGGCCACGCAGTCCTGAGGTACAGGATCAAAAAGCAGAAAAATAAACTATACCTTGGGAAATGAGGCTTGGAAGGTGTTAAGAGTGCAGGTAGCTATTTAAGTAGTTTGAGGGGACATTATGTACCAGGAAAGACAAATTTCATGTTCCCTGTGTCCTCTGAGTCTAAAAAGGGTCCCTAACAAGCCAATTCTCAACAGTGTAAGGAGTCTATACTAATGCATACCTACTAACCCAGTATTATCACATCTAGAGATCTCTTCTGTGCCTCTAGCAGAAGAAAGCCTCACAGGCAATACTATGTCATTGAAAGCAGCACCGAAAACTACCCATTTGGCATCCAATGAATAAGTCCTTATTTTTCTGCCTTTCTTATACTACAGGCTGTGAGACAGTCTGATCATCTGAATTTCAGAGCAGCTCCTGCATGGAAAAAGACAGCCTAAAGCTGTAATACCTGCCTGCCCCTACAAGTAGTCACAGTAGTCCATTATATATATAGTACCTCCCACCACTGGGAGGAAGACCAGTGCTATCCCCCTTCTCTTTTCAGAAGAGAACAATCAACAGAGAGTCAGCTGGAGAGTGAAAGGACTTCCAAGTTTAATGCTCAGCTCTTGCTGAGCCCCAACCGACCTCCATTGCTGCTCTGTGTTCAGAGGAGAGCTGGGGAGATAGAACCTGTCAATGACAAACCAAATGGGAACCACTCACGCTAACCAACCCTGGTCCTATGCTTTTAGTAGAAGGGCATTTATCTCTGTCCTTTGTTTTACAAGGGCAATGGATTCATTTATTTTTAATAAAGAAAACATAGCTTATAGCCACATCCCTATTGCACAGTGAAGTGCATTCCCTTCTGATATTAAGCAGCCTTGCAATGGCTCTGCCTTATATCCAGACTGGAGAAGTGCCATCCATCAGGTTCACTGAACTAAACTCAGTAAAGCAAGTAAAAACTGTAGACCTTTAAACCACCAGTCAGATGAAAAGTTTGGTCATCTTGTGTGGATGTCTACAAAGTTCATATATATATGCAAATCAATCTATCACAGGAACAGATGTCAGAATTAACAGTGGAAATACAACTGGTCACACAACTATAGCAGCTCCTTGTTTCTCTTTTCCTAAGTGCTGACTACAAGAAAAACTATTAAATTTCAACCATCCCTGCATCTTGATTTGGTAATAGCACTTTTCTGCATTGTGCAAGTTTAAAAAATGGAGTAATAACTCAATTATGTCTGATTATGAGACTAATATGATTGATTTTCTGACTAACAAGGATACTAGAGGGAATTCTCTTGGTCCAGAGAAATCAGCGTCTAATGATATGAAGTCAGGTATTGGCAGAAGCGCCATAAAGATGCTTCACATAAAAGTCCATAGTCTAGCCAGCTTTAGAAATCCAAGCTGAAATCCAACTAAATCAAGTTGATAGCAACTCTTCCAGTACCACACAATAACACATTCACATTGTTATTGTACAAGGTTTTCATACATAGCTTGTTTCTGTCTACATTGCCAAGAATCTAATTGTAGTAAGTGACTATCATATTACTAGCATGAATAAGACCCTGTTTTTCTAGGACTGGATTTTTCAAAATAAGGACTGCAAATCAGAGTCTAATGCTTACCACTTATTTTCAAATTGTCACTACATGCCTGCAATACGCAAAGATTTCCAAGGGGTTTCATGTTGCAATAGATATGCCAAATGTTGAGAATCATTCCTCTTCAGCATGTATTCATAAGGAGGGTTCTTAGGAAACAGCCCAAATGGTCAGGAAAAAATGGATAGAAAGTGATGGAACATCTCAAACATAAGCCACTGCACTTTATATATAATAATTTTCATTGCTGCATTTTAGCTTATATTATTCTCCACCTTAAGTGCCCATTTAAATTGCATTTTCAGCTTTCCATAGAACTGTGTGTAGAAACATTTGTGTACCCTCACATGGTTCTTCCCCCTTTTCCAAAAATTATCTTTTCCCCACATTAACACAAAGAACTCGCTTTCTCTTAATTGTTCAATAAAAGAGAGTACCTTGGGGCTTTATTAAGTAAGATTTCTGAGAGACTGAACCATGTGTGACCTAAATTTGCTATGTAAGTGCTTTCTGGAGGGCATAGAGCAGTATTCACAAACATAATCGTCTTTCACCTTGATGTTAATTATGTACTTTGCCATTCAAAATAAGTTATGGCCATGAGCTAAAGCATTAGTAAAGCAAACATGTCAGGAAAGCAACATACAGGAGAATTAATTAAAATAGTAAAATTCAGCGCTATTAAAAACACCTTTTCTTTTAACACTCAATCTCTAGTGTGGCCTAAACAGAAAAAAAGCACTGGTCTCTAAAAGGAAGGCAGCAAATTTTCACCTCTCTAGGTTGCTTTATTTAAAAGTAAAAATATAATGCATAGGTCCTTCCTTTGGAATATGAAAATAAATGGGCTTTCCTGGCTAATAACAATTTGACGAGCTGGAAGTGCCTCAAGGTCTCATAAAATACATTTTGCCTAGAAAAAAGAATGTTTTACATAACCTATCATTTTTACATTTCTTTTTCTGTTTGGATTTTTTCCTTCCCTTTTTTAAATCTGGGATATTTATACAAAAATAGAGTATTTATTTGTGAACTCTGCTCTACTCCACCACAGTATGATCCATTTTTGAGAGTGAGTTTTTCTGGTGGGGTTTGTTGCATGATTTTTAAGGGAGGACCATAAGAACCCAACAAAAATCACCAAGATCCAGAAAGCACAGTTTCCAGCTGAAAGAGATGGTAACCAGAATTTATTGATTGCCAACAGCAGTTAATGATGAGTTTAGAAAAGCATGTTCCATACCTGGCCAACTTTAAAGCACTGGCTCAGCCAAGACAAAAGTACTAGATTTTGCAAACAGATTTTTGAGGCATTTAAGATCATAAAGAAGCTGCTTGGAAAAAAAATTTGGAGGATTCTTGCTTTAAATTGTCATCGGCCAGACTGTTAACAGAATACAGTACAGGTGAGGATACAGAACAGAGATACTTCAGGATTTTCCTGTAATTTCAAACTTTGAAACCACCCTGCTCACTTCCTACTGGATAGCCCACCTCAGCCCCTCAGAAGTCCCACTGGGCCACTGCTTCTGAATCCAGGCTGTGCTCTCTCCTGCACTGTATCCTACATCAAACTCCAAAATTCAGTATGAAGAATTCAGTTTCTCATTTGACTGAGGTCTCAATTTTCACTCTCTTCTCCATCCACCATTTTGTTTGCCTGATACCTAAATGCTAAATCCTCAATGCTCCTCTATAAGCCCACAAAAAAAACCAAACTAAAATATAAAAATAAAGTCTGTAGCTTCAGAAAAATATATGACAGATTTATAGAAGATGAATCTAATGAAAGGTTCAGTACCTGGGACAGAATTTTGGGGAAGTTTATTTTGTTTGTCTTTATGCTTTCCTTCTAAACCAGTGTTGATGAATTGTGTTAAATCAGACTGCTGACACAAATAATCCTTTGATCTGAGCTAGCAGGGCTCTTCTTATACATTGTCTGTAGAATACCTCCATTCTCTGTTCACTCTTTTATGTTTCTATACAGAAGCTAAGACTAAGCTTCTTACAAAACAATTTTGTTGATATCTGACATACTTTATAAACTAAGTAATATTTCATAAGCCTGTAACATCACCCATTTGAGTCATACTGGATATAAGTTACAAGTATAATAGATTAAATTAATACTAGAAACATCATTGTGAAGCCCTTTCTTTAAGATTACAAAGTTTAAAGTTTAGATAAAGAATTTCTCACATCCTTCAGGATATTAACTACAGACCAAAAGGATGGATGAGGGCATGGACTAAGCACACAGTAGAATAAAAAAAATTAGGGAAAATTTTTAAGCGTCTTTTACTTAATTATTTTCACTGATCAAGTTTATTTTTTTTTTCTTTATGGGCTGCAGTTTAAGTCTTAACTCAAACCTCTAGAAAGTACTAGAGTACCCCTGTACTGGACACTGATGAGACTGGGACTACATACAACAAGGACATGGAGGTTCTTCAGTGTCCAAAACACAGCAACAAAGCTGGTGAAGGCTCTGGAGCACAAGTCTAATGATGAGCAGCTGAGGGAGCTGGGGTTGCTGGGCCTGGAGAAAAGGAGGCTCAGGGGTGACCCTATCACTCTCTACAACTGACTGAAAGGAGGCTGTAAGCCAGGTGGGGGTCAGCCGCTTCTCCCAGGTAACAACTGTTCAGACAGAAGGAAATGGTCTCAAGTTGTGCCAGGTGAGGTTTAGACCGGATAGTAGGAAAAATTTCTTCACTGAAAGGCTGATCAGGTATTGAAATAGGCTGCCCAGGGAAGGAGTGGATTCACCATCCTTGGAAGTGTTAAAAAGGTGTGTGTATATGGCACTTGGGGACGAGTTAGTGATCAACATAGTGGTGCTGAGCTAACAGCTGGATTCACTGATCATAGAGGTCTTTTCCAATCTTAATGATCTTATGATACTATGAAAGACATTCTCAGTTTTCAGCTCAAATGACCAACCTATATTTACTTACTGAGCATCATTAAAGGACTATTAGAGTTTTTTAAGCATCTCCTACCAAAACAGTACGAGCTTCTTGTTTGAATAAAATGACATAAAAATATAAAATTGGGCAGAAGATTAAACTGCTGGTACATGGATGTAGTGATAATGGCCAGTGCAGGACTGGATAACAAGAGTACTGCAAGAAACAGTCCTGCAGAGGCCAGGGCAGGGGAGAAGGAAGAGAGGAGGGGCTCCAGACAAGGCAGCAGGAGTTCCTCTGCAGACACTGGGGAACACCATGATTTGCTGGCACTTACTGGGCACTCCATCTTGTGTCACTGGCGAGCAGATGTACCTCTGCAGCCCTTGGACATCCATGGTGGAACTGAGTTGTGCTTTAACCCCAGCCAGAAACAAAGCAGAACACAGGGGCTCACTCTCCCCACCAGCTTGCTGGGGGAGAGAATTGGAGGAGTAAAGACAGGAAAACTTATGGCTCAAGATAAAAGCCAATTTTTTAAGGAAATCAAAAGCCACACATGCAAGCAAAGCTGGCAGTGTTGTCACCATGCAGCCATTGTGACACCACTGGTGATGTTGGCTCCGTAAAGCGCTTGCATCACAAAGGGCTCCGGCCTGGCAGCCCTATAAAAGCAGGCCAGCTGCCCACAGCACTCAGCGAGCACCACCATGGCTGGTTACAATCGGCGTGCCAGAGGGCGCAGGAGCAGGAGCCGCAGCCGGAGGCGCCTGCGGAGGACACGGCGCACTGGCCACAGCCGCTCTCGCCGCCGCCGCACGCGGTCGAGGGGACGACGGGCATCACATGGCGCCCCAGTCATCAAGCGCCGGCCCCTCGTGAGACGCAGACGTCTCGAAGAAGAGGAGCCGGACAATGAGCTGGATGACCTGGGAGTGTTCGATGAGCCGATAGATGACGTTGAGTTTTAGAGCCAGAGCCCTTGTAAAGACCAGCCACCACACAGGCCTGGCTGCAACAATAAAGCCTAGCAAGCTCGCATGATGAGTGCGTGCGTCTCTGGTACATTGTGCACAAACAGTAGATCGCTCGGTATCCGCCCGTGTCCCAGACGTGTGGGTGGCCCACAGGTCAGTGTGTCCATGTCCATGCCCAACAGCAGGATGTGTGTCTCCAGGCTTGATTTTCCCGTGTGCCATCTGTATGTCTGAGGATGGTGATGCATGGCATGTGCGTGTCCAGGGTTGACTTTGGGATGAGGTGTGACTGTGTTTGCAACCCAGGGCCTATGGCGAGTGCAGGTGACCAAGGACACATGGATAACCTCTGCTCCTGCCACTGGCCCCCTGGGCTCCTTTTCTGTCTCACTCTTATTTCAGGGTCCCAAGGGGCTGAGCAGAGCCCACAGAGAGAACCCTCAGTGCCTCATGCCCTCTCCTGTGGCACTGCTGGGGTTTTGAGGGTAAAGGCCAGACAAAGCAGTGCAAGTTGCTCTGCCCATCCAACTCCTGACTCTCACTCTGGCCATGCCCCCACCCGTGACAAGGCTGTCACATTGCCCTTCACAGATCTCCCTGTAGAGAGACCCCCTGACCCTGCAACATGCTTCTCAGTGTTGCTGTGCTTCCCCCCGCTTCCTCCTGGTTCTCTGTTACTGGGCTTGGGTTGGTGAAGGCTTCATAGCAAGGAGAGAGTGTGGAGAGCATTTGGGACAAGATGCCACCAGTTTCCCCTGTCAGCCAGTGTACTGCCAGCCAGGTCCAAGGACTCGCCACTGGCCAAGGCTGAGCCCACTCACAAAGGTGATAGTGCCTCAGGGATAACATCGTTAAGAGTCCATGCAAGAAACAGTCCTGCAGAGGCCAGGGCAGGGGAGAAAGAAGAGAGGAGGGGCTCCAGACAAGGCAGCAGGAGTTCCTCTGCAGACACTGGGGAACACCATGATTTGCTGGCACTTACTGGGCACCCCATTTTGTGTCACTGGCGAGCAGATGTACCTCTGCAGCCCTTGGACATCCATGGTGGAACTGAGTTGTGCTTTAACCCCAGCCAGAAACAAAGCAGAACACAGGGGCTCACTCTCCCCACCAGCTTGCTGGGGGAGAGAATTGGAGGAGTAAAGACAGGAAAACTTATGGCTCAAGATAAAAGCCAACTTTTAAGGAAATCAAAAGCAACACATGCAAGCAAAGCTGGCAGTGTCGTCACCATGCAGCCATTGTGACGCCACTGGTGATGTTGGCTCCGTAAAGCGCTTGCATCACAAAGGGCTCCGGCCTGGCAGCCCTATAAAAGCAGGCCAGCTGCTCACAGCACTCAGCGAGCACCACCATGGCTGGTTACAATCGGCGTGCCAGAGGGCGTGGGAGCGGGAGCCGGAGCAGGCAGCCCCTGCGGAAGACACGGCGTGCTAGCCAAAGCCGCTCTCGCCGCCGCAGCACGCGGTCGAGGGGCCAACTGCCAACACAGGGCCCCCCATTCATCAAGCGCCGGGCCCCCAAGAGACGCAGACGTCTTGAAGAAGAGGAGCCGGACAATGAGATGGATGATGTGGGGGAGATCAATGAGCCCACAGACAATTTGGAGTTTTAGTCAGAACCCCTGCTAAGACCAGCCACCACACAGGCCTGGCTGCAACAATAAAGCATAGCAAGCTTGCATGATGAATGTGTATGTCTCTGGTACATTGCGCACGAACAGTAGATCGCTCAGTGTCTGCCCGTGTCCCAGGGGTTTGGGTGGCCCACAGGTCAGTGTGTCCACGTCCATGCCCACCAGCTCTGGGTGGCACAATATGTGGGAGGGTTTGGGATCAGAGTAACAGGCCATTGACACGTGCACACCTCTTTCTAGACATCCCTGACTTTTCTCTCAAGCCACAATTTTTCTCAGTTTTAGCCCTCTGGTTCTCTCCCCCAGCAAGCTACTCTCGAACTCCCAGCAGTACTGTGGGACAGGGCACAAAGCCCCAAATGTTATTCTCTGTGTGGGCTCTGCTCAGCCCATTGGGACTTTGCTAAAAGAGGGACCCAAAAATGGACCCCAGGGGACCAGAGAAAACAGCAGGGACATCTGTGTGGGCTTGGTCACATGAACTGCCGAACTGGGAGAGATTACTTGTACTATTTACATTCATCTGTTCATCCCTGAACACCTTCAGAACTTCTGGCTGATTACCAATCCAGACCCAGGTACTCTTACAAGAATGTTTTATAGAATTTATGTATATTTTTGCAATAATCTGTATGTGTATTAGCAGCTATGTAATTCAGTATAAATGTTCTCTCCCCTTAAATCTCCCAGATGTCATTCTAGCAGTGGTATTCCACTTAAATATGCAGAAAGTAGTTTACTAATTAAACATTCCATGGTTCTATAACTTATAAAAGTTTGCCTAGATTTAAAAAGCAATTGGAAGGATTAATGGAAGAAAATGCTGTCAGAGGCTATGAAATATAAAGGCTTCATGCCCAGGAATACTTGGGAGTATCCTCTGAGGAAGTATCATTATAAGTTTGACCTGCTTAAACAGTGCTTCAGTATTCACTGTTGGCCACTGTTGGGCATTCTTTTGTAATTATGTAATAGTATGAGAAACACAAAACCAGACAAAGAGAAAGAAAGTTCCATCTTTTGCCTGATAAAATGTCAGACACTCAGAAATACCCATAAGTGAGAGCCAATTCTCAGCATATAAAAGCAGCATTTATTTATTTATTTATTTTCTGTAGCAAAGAAAGGTGTCCTTATCAGACTGCTACATTAAATCAGCTCTGGTCTGACATGCATTTCAACAGATGCGAAGCTACCATGGTGCTGATGGATTGCATCCTCTGCATACAAGCAATGGCTTTCGTTTGAAGTTTGGTGAGCCCAAAAGACTCTCTGATGAGTCAGTGAGGTACAGACACTGAATCTGGTATTTAGTGTTCTAGGGATCTTGAAGATGTTATGTAAAGTGTACATCTTGAAGATCTGATGTAAAATGCTGTATGTTGTGCTGCATAAGTAGAAGCAAGGATGTCTGGATGAACATGTGCAGTTCAAAATACCCTTGCAGGTTCAACAAAAGAAATAAATATGAAGGATGGGAGGAGTGAACAATCCAACACCAAAGAAAATTGCTATGAATAAAGAAAAAAGCTGTTTAGCATTTCAAAAGGTGTCTTTCTTCTTATGTATGTTCACAGTGTTCCCAATCCGTCAACAAACCCAGAAATCCTCAAGCTAAAGTAGCAACTGGCTTGTTCCAAAGGAGATCACCCTGTTGGGTGGTAACATACAGAACTGGTATGTCAGTGTGGGCTAATGTGAAGGTACAGGGATGATCTGTCAATTCTAGAAAAGATAAATACAGCTTCTGCCCCATTGTTTTACAATACGAGGCACTGGCCATTGGTTTCCCCAACATGATAGATTTTATGGTCAAGTGTGGTGACATCGTATGACCTAAATATCTTTCAGAGAATGGCTGGTTTGTTCTGAATGATGATGGATTATATTCCAGAACACCCCGTGAAAAATGATGTCTCATGCTTGCAAGTATTTCATGGGCATGGATAAATTCCAGCTAGCTCTGGGACCTGGTAAACATCCTTGTAGTTGTCTTGCAAGTTTCTGTCCATATTTTTCCCATGCTTTATAACTCACTCCTTTATTTCATCCTACATAAATTGATAATCACATCCTCCTCAGTACATCCTTGAAGGGTTACATATGGAAATGTGAAGAAGACACTGAAGTCAGAAATACTGCTAAATGAAGGTACCAAGCAACATCTGAGTTCAGCTACAGATCATAAATTTTAGCCATAGCAGCAACAGTGACTGCGAACCAAACCCTTACTGTCTTGTGGCATGTCACTATGGAGCTCCACCAGTAATGCCTCTCCCTGTCACACACCAGTCAAACCTACACAGGAAGTACCACTGGTTATGTGATCCCACACCCCCTAGAGGAAAATCCTGTAAGCAGAAGTGTTGGGCAGAAAGAGCACAAGCAGGAAGTTCTGAATGTGATGGAGCCTACTCTGCACAGAACCAGACTGAATCCAGCAAATTTCTCTGGTTAAGCTTTTCTCTGGTTACCCAGATTTCTCTGTATATACACTAAAGCTAAATTTAGCTCTTAATGATTAACCTACCAAACTACTGGAAAAATTTACTACCACAGAGTATTGATACTGCCTCAAAGAAGAGGGTCCATGTCTGAACTATCTGGAATAACAGTTCTCAAGCTACATATATATATACATATATGTATAAATTTATACATGTATGTGTATATATATATATATATATATATAAATTTAACTGAGTTGTGGATTTTAATAAGGACTAATGAAGTAAGCTTTCTTGCACTATAGGGTAATGCCTATTATACCAGTAATTTCTGGTTTCAACAGAGAGTGCTGCTGTTTTCCTTCTTTTCTGGTATTTTCCACTCTTCTCTTTAAAGAATTTCAGTGTTTTGCCTTTCTCTTTGTGTAAAGAATGTGCAGTTTCAATTGAAGGCTTTTCTCTCTCTGAATGCTCTGTGTCATGTTTTGAATATCAGACACCATGTCAGCAGCAGGGGAGAGCAGGGAAGCACCCACAAGCAACACCATCAACAGCAAGAAAATAAACAAAATTCCAGAATATTCCTTCCATTTGCCATACTGTGACAGTCCATTTTTAGTGTAATAGCCAAAGGGATTTTAAAAACATTTCAGTACTGAAGGAACACATTTCCACTAAAGCTACTGTAACACAAGCACTGACCTCTTTCCTCTTTGAAATGCTTTCAAGTACTGCAGTCCTTCAGAAAGTGAGGGACTTCTGGTGAGCACAAGATGGATCCAGGTGAGCATTACACAAGCTCTTCATGCACCGATTTTTAGAATGCCTGCCTGTGACCTGCAGTACCCAAGATGCTCCAGTCCTTCCTCAGCCCCTCACACTAGTCACATCTTCATTCAGACTGTTGTTGTAGTATCACAGAACCATAGAATCATCATAGAATCCTAGAATCTTAGAATCCTAGAACCATAGAATCATAGAATGGCCTGGGTTGGAAGGGACCTTAAACATCATCTCGTTCCAGTCCCCCTGGGCAAGGACACCTTTCACTAGACCAGTACTGAACATTTACTGAACACAGCTCAGCTTGTGCCAGACCATTTTCCCACCACTGATGTCCATACCCAAACTGATTTCTGCAGATAAAAGATCCATGCTACCAGAGACATTTCAAGCCCCTTAATAAATTAGCTTGAAATAGAGCTGAAACCAAAGCCTACCATTGTGATACAGACAAAACTGCAAAAGAAGTCACTGAGAATAATTCTAAAGCAATGATTTCCTGTCTAGATATCATGGCTTCTAGTTCCTACTATCATTTTTCGGAGTGTTTTACAGGACTTGAAGTAAAGGCACAAGATAATCTGCTTTCTGTTGGATTAGTAACCCTGCAGGCTGGGAACTTATCACTGGAATCAGTAACACAAAGAATGCTGGAAGACAACTTTTAAGCTCAGTCACGTATCAGCCAGTAACCATACATATAGCTCTCACTGGGAATATCCAAATTCAACCACGCTCACACTTCAACTTCAGGTTAATCAACTGTACTCCAATCAACCCTGCAACTCTGCTGCAATGCAGAAAATATCAGATCCATCAACACTAGAGGCATTTAACATGACATACAGACGAAACAAGCCCTAACCCAAATCTTCACCAAAGAGGCAGTTCCTGTGATATAGCTCCAATTAGCAAATTACACATACTGCAATATCAGACAGACTCATTTCATCTTAATTTGTTTAAACAAATACAGTCCTACCATTGAGTAAAGGTCTCACTGAGAGCTGATTATGATCATTTGTTCTTGTTCAGTGTATCAACCAAAGCCTTCCTTGATATCTGCTCCTGTTGTACACATCAAAACTGTGTTAAAAAAATTCCCAAATGAGGCCATGGGAACATATATCTGCCTAGGGAATTTTTCACAAGAAACAAATACAGTAAATTAAGCCAGTAAATTTATACTAAAGATGTAAAGATAAGTGCTTTGTTTATGGGGTTTTTCACAACCTGACATTTAAAAACAGTTCCAGAAACTTTCAGGATTTGTTTCCTTAAGGGATGGAGAGTATTTTATAGCCAAATTCCTCTTTACTAGCTCATGAAAACTGCAAGGAAAAAAAAACAAACACAAAGCCATTCACTTTCATTTGTTACAAGCAGAACTCTCACTGCAGGATGTTTAATATATATTGCAATCCTGATATATCATCCTCTGTGCATGAAGAATAAGGACAATTTCAAAAGAGGTTCCTCCAACTTAACTAAAAAGAAATAAAGGGGGTAAGGGATGGGAGAAGTGAGAAAAGATATGTTTGTTGCTTGCCTTTCCTAAAATACTTAGAAAAAAAAGAGATAAAAGCCAGTTTCCCAGTTGCCAGTGTGCAAAATACTATAGAAAATCCAATGTATCTGATGACAGAAGGGGCAGAAGCCTAATCCTGCCTTATTCAAAATGCATAGGTTATTTGAGCCTAAGAGAAATTTCTTCAAGCTATTTCTACTGCAACATCCATGAGATTCAGTAAGCAGTTCTTATTTTATTGATAATGTTTGACCCTGCTCAGAATTTGTGGAGGGCTTCATTAATCTGAAAGACTCAGTTAGTGGTTGTCATGCTCTAAGGTTTCCTTAAACAGACTGATACCACCAGAGCTTTCTAACATTCAGTCTCTTTGTTAACAGAATGGCAACTTCTGTCACTTCAGCAAGAGACTTCTGGTGTACTTTATAAATTATGTTGCACTAAAAAAAGAAGCAGGCAGAAAGTTTGTAAGGATATTTGGAGAGTCTTCTAGTTTGCTGATGTTCAAATTCCCCAAATGCAATACTCATTATGATTTCTGGAGCACATGCGGAGACAAGGGAAAATAGAAGATGAGCTGAAGAAAGCAAAAATTAGCTTCAGCAATACAGGCAGATGTCTAATGGGAAATACATCTTCCTGAAAGGGTAGTGGAAGTCCCATGGAAGTGAAAATCAAATTTACTCAAAGATCAGCCTCAGGACTGAATTTTTTAAGTAACATTAGTAATTCAGGTCCAATAAAGAGGAAGAATTATCTATGTCTATTTAATCTCAGCATAACTATGAGTTACTGATGCAACATGAACATTAAGAATCCAAACATGATTCTGGGAGGTTTCAGGTAAACATTAAAAACAACTAAAAATGTCACTTTGGTCTCCGATATGATGCAGTTGCTGTGTAGGTCCTCTGACTGTTAACCCTGAGATTATTAACCCTGAGATTAACCTAATTTGTTAGAGCATAGTGCTAATAACACCAAAGTCATAAGTTTGATCCCTGTACAGGCCATTCACTTAAGAGTTGGACTTGATGATCCTTGTGGGTCCCTTCCAACTTAGAATATTCTTAGAATATATCAGAATATAACAGGAGGAAGGGTTTTTCTTTGTTATTCCCACCTCAAAGAACAAGATCACAGAAGCAAAGGATCAGGGAAGGGTAATAAAAATTTTCAAGAGATTTAAAAAGATCACACAAAGAGACACTTGACATGGCTTCAACTGTTTGCTTTAGAAACGGGCTACAAAGAATGAGACAAGATTAAAGTGCATCAAATAAGGAACCGTATCAGTAAAGAGAGATGGGGAGTTTCTGTTTTCTGTTGCTTAATACCGTAACAGGAAGACATGCAATGAAACTGTGAAAAGTGAAAATTGAAAACCAGCAGCAGGAAATCATTCTTCATGCAACATGTAGACACATGGCAGAATTTATTTTCTTTGGAGCCTTAAGATGCCAAGAACTTAACAAGATATTGAAGGAACTGGGTGTTTACAGGGCATAATATTCTGAAACCATTGAGTTGCATGCACTCATCAGAAGACATTACTTCCTTGCTAACATTCATGTTATCAACCCCTAAACCTGCCTAGACAAAAGAGAAACTACTGCTAATCCTTGGGTGTTACTTTGTATTCAAGAGTCTGACATTACAAGAGTCTGACAAGAGCAAACTCTTGTCCCAGTTAACCTCATCACAATAACCAGAAGACAGCTCTGAAACCAAACTTAACCCAAGCCAAGCTAAGAATAAAACTAATCTACTTGCAAAATACAAACACTCTATTTCACACTATTTTAAAATACAAAAGTTACAGCGCAAACAGTAAGAGAAACATTTGTTTCTACCTACCCATATATAAGTGTTGTTTTTACCCAGCTGACAAGCCAGTCTGAACTCCTACTTACCCATGCAGCTGAGAGATTTCCTTTGGAGGGATCTTTTTCCTAAAATTATTGACCCCCTCAGCACTATTAACAACTATTAGAAATTATTCCCTTTCTGTAAGGTAAATGTGTACTTTTATGCCTGACCAAGCAACGTTCAAACCTGAAGATGAAGCTTTTTCACACATTAACGTTCACACTGTGACCCTTCACTTTGTTATTTACTTAGGTCTTATGAAGTCTTGCTAACACACAGCAGACTCCATTGCCATTCTGGGAATAACAGAAGTGTTTCTGAGTAGGTTGCTTGCTAAGAATCGTGTTAAATCCTGCATTCATTGTGGTAGGAAAACTGTGAGGACAGATGTGAATGACCAGGTAGGAGGCTGACATGGCCCAAGGAGAGGAGGTCTGTTGCAGAGCCAGACTACCTGAGCCATGTTTACTGTCCATCTCAGAATCTGTCCCCAGACATGTTTCTCTAAGTTACACATGTTGCCATGGGAAGGACTGCTGGTGCCTCTACTGCACCTTGCAACCTCTCCACCACTCAGACAGGGGTTATCTGTACATAGGAGAGAACACCAGAATAAAAGAGTAAAAATAATCTCTTGCATGAGCAATTTCCTTCTCACTCAGACAAATATTTTCTGCATTCCTACACAGAAAACAGTGCATGCAGGACAGCTGCCTCAAGGGTAGATACTTAAGTGATAGGACAGACATTTATCTGCTGTATCTATGCATAAAGGAGAGACCCAGCCTTGAAGTTTGCCAGCACTTCTCTTTGCTAGTAGTTTCTGAACTTCCATTAGAAATCAAATTAATTTAATTTCTGATCTCCCTACACAAACAACCTCCCTCTATAACCCTCCACTCCATCACCTGTCAAACCTGACAAACATAAGCATCTCAAGCACAAAATACTTCTGGTGACAGCATGACTTCTTCAACACCTAAAGCTACTCCCAGCAACAATAATGGAAACGGACCTTCTTGGGCTGTATCCATCAATTTTTATTAAGCATTTCCTTCAAAGCTGTGAGGCTACTCATTCCCCCATCTAGTGACAGCAAAGCTCTGATCTGGGGAAGTGCTGAAAGGTTTGGGGAAAAGAAGATGATAGCCAACATGAACACAATCACCAAAGCTTCCATCTCACCCAAGGCTATTAGAGGTTACATTGCTGGTTGCCAGGAGGCACATAGAAACATGACTTCTCTGCAGACTTCAATATACATTGAGAGTATCATTGATATTTTTGTGAGCTGTAGATTACATTTTTTTTCCCCTCTTCCTACTGCTTTGTTCTGGGGTTTGTAGGTTTTTTTCCTTCCCTTCCCAGTGTACTCCATACCCATTTAAGTAATTTTTCTCCTGTGTTTTGCAGGCAGGAAACACTGTGCTAAGCATATCAGAGGCCTGGCACACTATGGACTGCTGGTAACATTTCAATAGGGTTGTGATGTACACTGCAGGAACAGTTGCAGTATTTGATGAAGATAACTGAACAGCCAGTAACTAAAAATCAGTGTCAATCTGAAGGGGAGGCATAGGAAGAACATATTATCTCTTATATGCCTGCAACAGGGTACAGTAATGTCCTCTGGAATGGACCTAGACCTTGATTTGATCTGTGATTCCTATGCCCTGAGGAGAACCCAACAGGATAAACAAGTTAAGTGACTCGCTCACCTAAGTCAAAGGACATCTGCAATAGCCTTGCCTTTCAGGAATGTAGAGCACTCACTGGAACTGAACCAAATTAAGCTGTTCTGAATGGTCCTGTGGCAGAGATAACAGACCTAAAAAACCACTGTCCTCTTGTAGGCAGAAATACCCTGTGGACAACAGAAGACAGAGTAGGGTTTTCTACCTGACCTGCTAAGCGACAGCCATCTGAATCTATTCTTTGCATGGATTATCCAACTGTGTCATAGATACAAAGAAAGTTCAGGTCCAGATGGATAATAAAGTAAGGCACAGCACCAAAAACATGTTCAGACTGTTTTAGCATCATCTTGGTTCCCCCTAATGGCACTGAAGAACAGTCCAGAGCTCCATCTAAGCCTGCAATGATTAATCTGGCTATAGGATTTGGAATACACAGATGTCCTGATCCTTCCCTATGCACCAGCCGAAGGTCAGGTGCACCTCCTTCCTTTAACCTTGACTTTGACTCCACAAAGACATTTCAGCCACTTTCCACTCCCAGTCTCCAGGAATTGTGTTCTTGAGCCCAAGCTGACATGTACCAGCATCACTTTGTGTTAAGACTGATGAGCCATACTTGAAATCAGTGTACCACGGAACATAATGAAAAAATCCCCAACTCTGGATCCACCAAACGTGGTCCACAATCAACAGTGATTAGAGCAGTGAGTGCCAAGTCTTATTAATGGTGGTAAGCATCAAACTCCACATCACATACTATTAGATATGCTATTTAGGTCTCTCTGTTTTCTTGGATAGCCCAAACATCCAGTACACTAAGTTATTAAATGCTTTAAAAATATGTAGAAGTATAGCAGAAGTGACATTACATCTGTGGTTTCCAAGGTTTATCTGCTAAATGTGAATCATTATTGTTCACCTCAAAGACTATTGCAACGGTAGCCAAATGATTAAAGAGCTAAATTCAAGTAAGTTCCGTTCCCACTGACTTTCAGTAGAGTCAAGGTAAGTCCCATTTCAAAATTCATAAACTCCTTATGGAAGTTGTTTAATGACATATTTTAATATATATAGGTCCTACTTAGTGAGATGGGAAGGTTGTGATCTGTGTACTGAAATGAGAGATTTGTTTACCTGCAGGAACAGCTGTGTAAATTAGCTTTTCCCCAGTACCACCAGAAACCTGGAGATACCTCATGTCTGATGCAAGCTGCATCCTTCTTTCCTCTTCAAATACTCAATACTCAATTGCAAATTATATCTGGGAAGGAATATCTGCGCAACAGTATTTTGAAGAGAGTCCTCGATGACAAGATGAGATTCTGGCTCTAGTAACAGTCATGACACAAGGTCTGACAAGATCACAATTTGATGTGACAGGCTTAGCAGAAGACGTTTTGGTTGTTTCAAAAACACATTCTATCTGGTAAGACTGTCAGACCAGAACTCTTGTCTAAAGCCAAACTTTGCCCAAAGTAAGCAGTGTTTGAGTCAAATTTTTTCTCCTGTCCATTAGTATATTACATAATTCATAAAGCATTAATTAGAAGTGCTTGTGCAGGATGGAACAGCTCCAAGGTCTGCTATAAAATGGTTGCATGTGCCTTGCCAATTACTGCCTTCTCAATACCTTGTTTTGCAAGGTAGGGTAGTATTTTTTAAACTGTGGAACACTTTGAGACATTATATTAGAAAGTAAAAGAGTACAGACCAAATCTCCAGATGAAACAAAGCAAAATTATTCTCTCAGTTGTTACCAGTCTATTAAAATTATGAATGAAAAAATTTAGAACTGGAAGCACCATTAACATCCTGCATCCCACAGGCTATCAAAGGAAATAAAAAGCTTCAGGCCCTTGCACTTGTAATGAAACAGATGTGGAATTTACAAATGTAGAAAAGTGAGGTCTAGAAACAGGGAAGTTACTTGATTATGATGGCACTGTTGGCAGGACAGCTGACAGCCACTTCTTGTTTCACATCCATGTGCCTTAGACCCTGAACTCTGTCGTATGACAAACACCACTGGACATTCAGCCCTTCAATTCAAGCACTGTATAGAAGACCTTTAATTCTTTGCAAGCACTTCTGACAGGCCTGATTCCCTAAATATTCTGCTCAGCTACTTCTTCATTTTGTGCTGTTCATGTGCAATCATAAAGATACAATGTACTCTTCAGCTGCTCAGGTTCTCAGAATTCAGTCACACTAAACTTAAGAGGTGCTAGGTCACAAGCTCCAGAAATCAGGAAATTTCTCATTTCAATGGGACAAAAAAGTGGATCTCACTACCCACTTTTATGAGAATCTTCAGAATGATGGCTCTCCATATTTTTCATCGTTAATTATCCAACATTCTGACTGTGTTTCTCTGGCACAAGGTGGGCTGTCTTTCTGCAGCTGAGATCTCTGCCAGCCTTAATCCTTCAGCTGTGTCCCACTAAGAACTCTGACTCTTGGCCAGCTGGAATGAGCATCCCTTTCCCCCACCTCCATAACACCAGGCACAGACTGTGGCTGTAACCCTGACTGGTATGTCAGAGAGTGAATAAGCAAGAATCAAAACATGCTTGACTTGAAAATGCTCTTCATCCACTTAGTAAATATATTTCAGATATGATGTCACAGGGGGCTGTGTTACCTCACCCTACATTCCACCATGACAATCAGAGAATAATTTTTTTTCTTTATGACCCTTTTATTACTGCTAATTCAACCACAGCAGCATGGTGGTGAGCTGCATCTAGAACGTGGCCCATGACCCAGCCCCTCAGGACAGCTCAGGGTCAACCAATTACTGTTTCACAACCTCAGGAAATTTATCCTTTTCTAGCAGCAAGTTAGTTAAGTTTCAACCTTCCCACGAGGAATTAAGTGAGAATGAATGGCTCTGTGTCCAGCATTCCTTGCTGGAGGGCAGATTCATTTTAGTCACAGTTATTAGTTCCAAGATCTTGCAGAGGAAGAAAGCATTCATGAAAAGACACTGAACCTCATCTTAGGCTCCCAGCTGTTTTGTGATGTGGGTGATGAAACAGGCTTGATAAAAATATCCCATCAGAAATATGATCTAACCAAAAATAGCTCTAGTTCATTTATGTGACTTTGAGTGTACACAGAGAGGAGACCTCTTGGCATACAAGCTCAAAGGCTGTGCTATGATATCCTTCCTTTAATAAAGCCCTTCTTGCCATGTGCTAAAGAAAACTCTTGAAAATAGGAAAACCAAAACAGAACAAAAAAAAAAAAAAAAAAAAACCTAAAAATGTATTTTTGGCCCTGGATCTAAAGGGCTAAAACAATTATACTTGCAGTGACCATCAGGATTCTGCTGAAGTTTTTCAGGTATAGTTTCATAAATCTTACTAGCTTCTTCCACAACAGAAATTTTCTTCACTGAGAACTTTAGTGAAGCCACTTTTTTTGAAGAATGCATTACCTGCTAAGCTGCTACAGCAACAGCACATAGCTAGTCAAAGCAGGAGGTGAAGAAAACTGCTCTATCCCTTTGAGCAAAAAGGAGTTTTTTTTAGTTTAAGAGAGAGAAGACTTTATATAAGTCAGAAGATTCCATGTACCAGCTTTAGACTTCTGAACTGTTTGAATTAGAGACTCCTCTAACCTCTTAGTGGGGATTCCATTAACAGTTTGTCTCTCAGGACTCTCTATTCTTGCCCTGGCATGCAATATTAACTGAGGCCACTGATGCAGACATTTGCCAGATATTCTGGTTGTGTTCAAATTCTGTCTAAAAACTGAGACAGAATATTAGAAATTAAGTTAATTATATATTTCATTTTTAAATAGGGTTCTTTTATTCACCATGGAAATGTGCTGGATAGGATTATGTCAGCTACATTCTGCTTCAAGTTCTCTACTCCATTCCAATGCAATGTCTCACTGTATTCTATATGCACAGCAAAAAGGATGCTATGCAGAAAAATTACTGCTTTCCCAAAGACAAATGTCAAGCTCCCTACTACTAGCAGGACGCCATCTGCTTCTGCCCCCAATATCTTCCTGCTAACCCTCAAAACACCTGCCTTGTGACACACAGAAAATACAGAGCTGCTAAGCAGGAAGAAGTAGAAGTCAGGGAGCATGGAAAGTCTTCAGGCATCCCTCTTATGGCATTACTATTCTTCCTGCTGGGCCAAATATTTGCATGGTTTCTCTTCCCAACAGGGATGGGGTCAGATGTTTAACCAAACCAAGATCCAGGCAGCAGAGCTGCTGTCATTTATTTCAGGGACTAGGCAGTACATATTCATTCCTGTCGCTTAGGACTGCTTACAGAGTGGTTCCTGTGTTCCTCCATCTGTTTAGTTAATATCCCTGAGCCAGTGAAGGCCAAACACAGATTTGGCCCATATTAGGAGATTGAGTTTCCTTGCTTGGTTACCACCATACTTTTACCACTACTCACAGTCTTGCCCCAAACAAGCACCAGTTCACTCACACTTAATGCTGGCTCTGCTCAAGGATATTTATATTAAGTTGATTAAGATCAAGTTGGATTCCAGATAAACCACAGTAAGACTCCAGCAGACAAGTAAGAGCTTTTACATAAAAAAAGATAAAAATATGTCCAACCAAAAGGACATAATTTTGTGAAAATCAAAGAAAAAAAATCATATTATTAGTTTAACTAATAGTCTAGCAAACTAATGTAAAAATAAGAAATACTTCTTCAATTCAAATAATCCCATTATTATGTGGATTATCACTAATGTAACAAATGCCTAAAATGAAGTATTCCAAATGTCAAGTTCTCATCCTTTCAGTGCAGTAAGCTGTCAGACAAAGAAATGATGTTGATGGTGAGTTTTTTCCTCACAAGTCTTGTATCCATTCTATGAGTACTTTTGTGTATTTATACTCCACTTTTTAAATAGGTTACATTTTTTCCTCTCCTAATGGTTCTTAGCATTAGCCACGATTCCTTTTCTATGCAATGTATGATGCAATAAACTGGGGCATGTATTTCTGGGAAAGAAACAAACAAGTAAATAAGTTACATAAAAGTGAAGTAAAACCTAAAGTAAATCAGGTAATAATATAGCTAAAAAACAAGCCCAAAACAACAGAATAGGCAAAAGCCACTTTACCACTGAAAAATTATGCTATTAGAGTTGGGACAGGCCAGTCAGTAGTTGTCTGATTCCAGAATTAGATACAGTTTAAGTCATTTTGTACATACAGCTGAAGTTAAGCTACAAACACCAGATAAACACAGACAAGGCCTGACAAGTTTTACGGACTGGTATGGTTATTTATTATTAGAAAACTTGAGGTCTATTATCAGCTCTTAGAAAAACCAAGCATCTGGAGGCCAGGACTATAGAGCTATGGACAGGAAACAGACAAAGCCAGGAAGGCACCATTTCAAAACACTAGAAAAATACAAATATTAAGTCCCAGTCTGTTCCAGGTAATCTCCATGGATCAGTCCAAAAGGACAAAGCAAAGACAGAGAGACCAGACTGCAAACCAGACAGAACACAGGAAGGCTATGGTGAGGTTTGGAACAAAATCACTTATCTGAGTAGGAGCTGAAAGATCACTTGGGAACCAAGTACTACCATGGAAAAGATGGAACTGAGTAGAGAAGTGGCCTGACTTGTTTACAGCTCATATGAACATTTGGTGTAGATCACCACTTCATGCCAGCATAGCACTGTTGGATTTTGGGATTGAGCAGTTCGACACTTTCCCCTCTGCTTGACTGCAAATGCAGTTGCTGTCTCTCCATGCATCCACTCCAAGTCAAGAAAACAAGAGCCAGACATTGCAGTGGGTCTCCAAAGAACAAGCAGGCTTTTGTATGATCCTCATGCATTCTTTGTTTCTGGATATTTTTGGAAGCACAAGTTTTCAAATGAAAAGGCAAGGAAGGCACAGCAGTTAGCTGAGGACATTTAGTCATAAATATAACCACATTATGTAACATTCCTCCTAACTGGAAGAAGCCATAAGGGCAGTATCTCTTACATATGTACATCTCACAATACTTCTGGTGTGGCAGCTCAAGCGCAGGAAGTCAAGAGAGAAACAATTCTACCTTACAGATCATCAAGAATTACTTCTTTGATTTTTAATCCTTCCTTATACTTTTGTAACAGCAGAAGTAAAGCCAGAAACCTCTCAAGCAAAGTGGGAAAGAACAATGCCTTTGAGCATGTTTTTCTCCTAGTTGGCAGACATGTATGAACCAATCTCCTCCCACCACTAAGGAAAGGCCATGGATCAAATCCTTCAAGGAAACATCAGATCTAGGTGTGTTCCTGACAGGTAAGAAACACCAAACTAAGATGGGTTGCTTGCCGCCACAGGACACCAGTACTGACAATGAGGAAAATATCATCTCAGCAACCATTAATTTTACTTCATTCTTTCAGCTTGTACTGACATGTAGAGACTTAACAGAAGAACATGATGCAAACAGGTAAAGGAATTTATCAGAGGAAAAACCTGCTGTAGATAGACTTTAATATAAAATGCCCGTGCATTTACCAACAATTATTTCATGCTCCTAGTAAAGATAGGAGAGATCCCTACATTATGATAAATGACTGTGTGAATTGTAACCAGAACTATCTGCAGGCCTTGAGACCCATGAGAGAAAACGGGGGAAGGAAATGGGGCTCCAGCACTTTCTTGGTGTTTTTGTTTCCTCTGTATTTATATTTTTCAAGACAAGACAGCTCTACTTCTTAGGCATAGGATGGCTTTGCCTCAAGGTTACAAGGTCTTCAAAAATCTAATAATGAAGCAGACAACGTGCAGAGAAGGACATGTCTGGAAAGCAGAAAAGCATTGTGAAATTCAGGCAAAACCACACAAAAATTAATGCATCTGCTCCTTAGAATTGATTGATTTAGAAGGTAATTGAAAGAGAAAAGTATTTATATTCAAAAAAGTATGCCAAATTCCTTAAAAGAGCAATTATTAATCTGAAGGTTAAAATAAAATATTCTCTACTTGCTTTAGTAGAGCTTTAATTATTTAAAGTGTGAGTTTAAAAAAGCCCATACTACTCAAATGTATAATTTGCTTTCATAGTGTAGACACTTATCAATACAAATAGGTTTACAGTTACCTCTCCTGATCACTTTCACATGCAAAAAAAAAGGTTTCTTTTTCTGATATTGCAAATGATGCAGGAAAATGTTTATTTAATGTGGGATCAAACTGAAGGTTTTCTAAAGCTGTATGCTTTTTCAGTTCCCAAGACATTTACAAGCCTATGATGCACACACTAGCACGAGGAACATGAATGAATCCCAAGAAATTATTCAGTACTGATTGAGCATTACTGTGCAAGATGCTCCAAAATTCTGCATACAGAGAAAATAAGGTTTATTCCTACTTACATTTCAGAAAGAACTCTGAAATTGTTGTTATGAGACAAGCTACAAACTGAATATTTCCACCATCTACCTTTTTTTCTGACAGAATTTGATCACCTTAAGCCTCTTTCATTGCCTTGTCCTATTAGGTAAGTGTAGTACTGCTTATACCATATACACATACTCACAAGCCAAAATGCTCCTGTTTTAAACTGCATTCCTTCCCCACTGCAGATGTGAGTAAATTAACTCACTCATGTGAGCAGAATCAGAGTCAGGCTAAATGGAAGTTAGAAAGAAGTGCTCATCAAAATTTGCTGAAATGCAAAGAAATCTAAGCTGGCACTGCAGCCCTGACAGCCAAGAAGCTGCAGAGCCCTGTGCTGATGTGAGGTGTTGCTGGCAGCAGGGACAGCAGCTCTGGCAGCACTCCCGTGCCAGGGACCCCTGCAGGTATCTGGTGTATCTCTGGTGCCTGCTTAGGTGCACATTTGAATCCAGGCAGCCAGTCCTTGAAACTAAAGGCAAAGCCAGGAGACAAACTTCTAAGTGCTTTTCTGCTTAAAGAGGATATGGGCTTATTGTTCCAGTTAAGAAATACCTCTGGTAATTCCCATATCCCGTAATTCCAAATCCCATTCCCCTCCCCATCAAAAAAAAAAAAAAAAAAAGGTTTATATTCTCTACTGTTTAACCATCATCCTGATCACAAGATTTTCTCACTGTGGGTAGGATTTACTACTATTTTAATACAGGCTGGAGGAAAAAAGGTAAGTTTAGCAATAAGATTTTGCAAATTAAGATGTGGGCACGGCTTCCCTGATACTGTGCTACATGTGTGTGATCAGCTACACGACTTGCTGGGGGGAAGAGGCAGGTTGACAGGCTTAATCAAGGATGGGCTGACAACTCATGTAGATGAACAAGAGCAAGTACAATGTCCTGCACCTCAGGAAGGAACAGCCCCACTCAACAGTACCTGCTGGGGATGACCCAAATGATGTCTTCCTGCTATAAATAATTCAGCTTTTCAAATTATGTGGGCAGAAAGAGCTTCTCTGTTATTTATTTTGTGAAACAGTGCTTATACCTGACATTCTTTAAGTAGTCAGGGGAGGAGGATAAAATCTCCTTTTGTTGCTCAGGAAGTGGCCTAATTTTCTTTATGATGAGTTTTTTAATCTTTGGTACAAGTTGGCAGCACATATTTGTTGAGCTTCTTGGCATTCTGCTCATGTCTCTGGCACTAACACCTGCTTAGAGCTTGTGGAAAGTGTTCTCCTATTCCTAAAATTTCATCCTCCTTCTCCTGTCCACCCTCAAATCTCAGCAGATCTCACAAAAACTGGCTGTGATACCACTTCTCCTGCTGATACACAGTGAGCATTTCATCTCATTTTCCCTCAGCAACACATTTGCTAATTCTTCCTTGGCATTGCTTATAACAAGATATTAACAGATCCTGTGAGAATACAAGAGTCAATGACTTAAAACAGGCAAAGAGGGAGAACACAGGAAAGGTGACTTTTACAGTGGCTTACCAGCTATCAGTTTTGACCCAGTATCAGCCTGTTTCTTTCTCCACTCCCTCTTGTGCCTGGAGCAAGAAGCAAGCTGCTGCTTTACAGGCAATTTTCTGCTTAAATAGCTTTAGGTGAGGAAATATAAAACCAAGGGGTCACCAATAGATGCCAGTGTCAGCTACAGAAAGATTCCCAGCCATAAATTTTAGGACACACTGTACAGGCACACACTCCGTGCTTATTCCCCCTTATGGTTGAAAAAGTGGAGCATCATTAATATAGGAAATGAATCCTCAGTGAATCCTCCCTCCATTCTTTCCCATGCAGGTCCCTGCTGCCAGCACCTAGAATACAGTCAAGGCCAGTACTCAATCTGGCCCCACTCAGGAAAGCAACTGCCAAGGTACTTTGGGGCTTCTAAGTATTTCAAGACCAAATATGTCAATATGAAAAGTCACTCAACTTCTGCTGGCTCCGTTTTGACTGCTCAAGCTGCTGTTTTCATCCCTTTTCACTAGGAATAAAGGCTTCCAGCAAAGTGGTCAGCTAAGATCAGCTTGTGTACATGTGATATAAAATCATCTACCTCACTGTCCTGTGGTTCTATTAAGTCTACAGGGCTAGCAGGGGAATCACTGAACTATTATTTCACTGTTTTACCATAAGAAAGATGATGTACTAAGATCTTAGGGAGCTGCTGTTGAGACCTAATTCTATTTACGTCAAGATTTAAACTGTGGAAAATAAAAACATCAAAAACTATGAAAAGTATCAGCAAAATATTTTGTTCTGATGATGTGCTACCATAATTTTCAACTTTTTTAAGTGATAGTACAAAACTGGACAGTAGGGTATAAACAATCTCACTGCCTGTTGAATAAAAATGTGCAATTTAATGATGTTTTTCAACAGGAAACACAGTTTAGGGTAGGAAGTTATCTATTACAGCTTTGATAGTTGGCAACATTATTTGGCATGCTGTATGTTTCCATGAAGGACTATTTTATGTGGTTATTAACTAATAACTGCTCACAAACAGAGTAGAGCATTGACATTACATCACTAACTGCAGGTTTGCCTATATTTAAACTTGTCAGGGAAGTGGCAATGAAAGAAGTGTGGCCTTTTCCTTGTGGCTTTCAAGCACATAGGATTTATTTCTGTTTTGGCAGACAGTATTTATTTGCTAGCATAAAGGTTTTTCTGGTCCTCCTTAAAATTATTCAGGAGCAAAACTGTTTGCTACTCCCCTTGTAAAGAAGCAACAGCACTTTCTAAAAGACACTGGAAAAGGTTTCAGCTCCCACCAAGCTGGGAATATAGGACCCTCTATTAAACAACACAGCAGAAATAACACTCGTGGAAGGGATTGGAAGAGACCTCTGGAGATCACCTGCCAAGGTAGGGTCACCTAGACCAGGTTATACAGGAACTGTTCCAGGTGGATTTTGAATGTCTCCAGACAGGGAGACCCTACAACCTCCCTGAGCAACCTGTGTCAGTGCTCTGCCACCCTCAACATAAATAAGCTCTTGTTCATGTTGATATGTTTGCCAGTTATCCTACAAGGGAAGATTTCCCTTTCATTTGCATTATTTTCACAGCTCTGGAAAATCAAGCTTTGAAGTGAAAGATAAAAAATTGGAGGCCTATTTTTTAAAAGGGAGAATGAATACTCTGCCTACTCCATCACAAAGGCTAGTCAGCAGAGATTAAAAAAGAAGGTCCCTTCCGTGAAATAGGTCTCTAGATGCAGCTAGACCATAGACATCACGAAGAGATTCCAGCACTGTCCTTCAGCTCTTGGATTTCACTGTACAGATAGCAAAAATTCAGCTGAAAGGAGGAGGTAGAAAGAGAGAATTCAGAGCTAAAGACAAATTGCCAGTGAAAATGCACTACTCAGGTGTATTGCTGCAGACTGGATTATTTCAAACTCTGAACAAGGCAGGACTGGGTTGCAGAAGCTAGTGGCACAAACCCCCGCCTACAGACTGGCCATTGTGCCCCCCAGCACACATAAGGCTGCTGTGCAAGTACACTGCTGTAGTTGTGTGTAAATTACATGTTATTTATGTCGCCTCTGAATCTCGATTGCTGCTTTTTCCTTTTAATACAAGTTGGCTTCTACATATGGCAATTAAAACTAACCTGGCAAGTGGGAAAACACCTGTATAAACCTCTCATTATTCTGGCACTCCATACTAATCGTAACACATTTTAAGAATTCAGTATTGCCTGAGGTGGACAATTTTTTGATGTTTTATAGCCAGTGAACTTCCACCAGAGGAGCTGACACTTTTCCTGATCCCACAGTTTTAGCATTACCAAATCCTGATTAGCTTTGTGGATTAATCAGGTTTCAGGTCTAACAGCCAAGATGGATTTTACCTAAAGCTCCATTCACAGTTGACTGGGTGATACCTGTTATAATTTACAGGCATTGGCAGATCTGCTTCAAATAGCTCCTTGGAAGTAATTATCTGTCTTGCTTCACGGATGCCACGTGTAATATATTCTGATACACTAAACTACATAGAATTTACTGATGTCTTGAGTTTTTATATTCTAACTCAAGACTGATCACATTCATCAAGAGGACCACAGGCCTGGAACCAGTTTCCAAAGAACTGCAGTTTGTTTATCATGCAAAAGTAGTGACTTCATTCTGCTTTGCTGAGAGAACAAAGCAATTTTGATTTGGAACGTGTTTTGCTTGGGCAATCTGAGACAACTTAATCCTGAAACTACTAAACTTCACATCAACTAACTATTTGCCCGAATTTTGAAGAGAACCCTATCTTCTCAAATCCTGCTATGAAGGCAAATTCCTTATAGTTAAAAAGAATCTGTTCTATTTGCAGGATGCAGTTATCAGGACTGAGAAATAAAAAGTTCTTCTACAACCCCTATTCTGTTCTCCTTGAGGTCAGTAATATTTTGGCAGAAGGCTGCATGCTGGCAGAAAGGAACAAGATACCACAACGAGGGCTTACCTGTGTTGATACCAAAAAGGGTTTCTATATGGAGATATTCAAGGCCAGGCTGGATGGGGCTCTGGGTAACCTGGTCTAGAGGGAGGTCCTCTGCCTGTAGAAGGGGCTTCAAACCAGATGATCTTTAATGTCACTTCCAAACCAATCCATACTGTGAAAACTTTGTGCTGCTTGCTCTTTTGAGCCTTGAAAGCAGTTTCTGCATGACCTTCCCAGACCAGTGATGATCTCCATATTGGGAATAAACAGGGAAGCAAGTCATTCTGTGAATATCAGGAGAAAAACTTCAAGTCTCGCTAGTGTGATCCTAAGATACTCAGCTATTAATGAACTGAAGACATTCAAAACAGTCCCTGTTAGAGAACAAAGAGAAGAGCAGGGGAAGGAAAGTTGCAAAGCATGCTGTTTCATTTTTTAGTAGCCAAAATGATGCAAGAACCACTTATTAACCTCCCTACAGTGAAAATAAAAATAATAATAAAAAAAATTTATTCATTATTTGTGGTTTGACTTTTTCCACTCTGTTGGAATGAAACACCATGTGAAATTAGTAATAACAGAAGTTCAAACATGATTCCCCAGAAGAAATTTCACAGTACCAATGCCCCTGATAACCTTGGAATGTTCAAGTATGCAGCTGAGCAAGGCTCAGCTATTTCAGTAGCAGAAGTGGAAGGTCTTAGAGACTAATATTGTCAGTAATATCAGCTTCTGTCCTTTTGCTCTTCTATCTTACCTACTTTCCTTTATTATTTTTCCTTATTATTTTTATCTTATTTTTCCTTATTAATTTTACCTTCTTTTTTTTTTTTTTTTATATAAGGTTGGCCAATTATGGATTCCTGTGGAAAGATGGACATTTCAAAAGTCATATTACTAAAGAAAAGTTTCTCATCCAAGTAGTGCAGAAGATGACTTTGCAGCAGTTACATTAGATGTCTGGAAATAAGATGAGAAATCAAAACCTCAAATCTTTCATAATTTTTTTACTCTTGGGATTCATTTCCTTTAAGAGTATCTGAATCCTCTTCTTAAATTCTCAAAGCAGCTAGTAATGGCTTTGGGTTTGACTTGGTCCAAAAATCTAAAGCAAATTCAATCAAGTTTATGTAACTGAGACAATAAACAAACTTCTGTGACCTACTCTAATTTCATTGGCATCTTTTAATCCAAATTCTCTTGTGGGAATTTTTAACAATATAAGCTGTAAAATCTAAATTCAGATCCATTTTTCCCCCTACTGCTCAGAGCCAGTTTTTGAGTGGAGCCTGCTACAGAAATAAGAGTATTCACAAAAAAGCTCTAGATCCTGATGCCTTTTAGTCAGATGTTTTTCAAAACCTATCTAAGAATACATACCTCATTATTTAGGAATCTTTGTAAGGCATTAGTGAGTGTCATCACACCTTCTCCCTTTGAACAGTTGAATATTTGCCTTTGTACTATCCTGTCCATAAGGAACTTTTTTTTTTATTTCATCAACCTCAACTGATCCTGTTTTGCAGGCAGGCCTATGTGAGAGTGAAGGACAACAGGAAAAGATAGGCAAAGTGAAGCAAAAAGGCAGCATGATTACAGTTGCCAACAAATCCTGGACAAAAATCCTGAGAAGGATGCAAATAGCATGGGGTGCTGACCCTAGCCAACAAGACAATAATTTTAAAAATTAAAAGGAAGGAAGATAGCTTATGCATAGAGATACTGACAATTTAAGAAGAAAACCAAAAACTGTGTAATCAAAGCAAAAGGAAGGTATTCACACCTTGCTGTTGGCAAGCAGGCAGATGTTGACGCACTTTCTGGAAAACAGTGCATCCCCACATGTAACAGTTGCTCAGAAAGAAAAATGCCACTTTCCCTGAACTTTTACTCTTGAGCACATCATACAGTATGGAATATCCCTTTGGTTAATTCAGATAACTGTCCTAGCTATGCCCCCACTCAGTCTCCTGCCCACTGCTAGACTATTCAGAAGGGGAAGCCTTGACACTATGCAAGCAACATGCAGCAGCCAAAACACCAGTGTTACCAGCACTGCGTTAGCCCCAAAGCACAAACTCCTTATGAACTGCCATGAAGTCAAGTATATAACTTCATCCCAGCCAGGACCAGTACAAATACACATACCATGGCAGGGCTTAAACCCAGTCTAGGGTACTCCACCCTAAAAAGAGTTGGGTTTTCTTCTTTTTAAGGAGTGCACCTCATGCATTTAACTCCACCTTTCACGGCTGTAGGATAACTAACAAAAAATGCAGAAGGACAGAACTTTACGTTTGAGCACTTATCTGCCATGTAAGTACTATAAAAAATTATAAGTACGATCTCATTAAATAAGAAGAAAGAAGTAAAAGCAGGACAACTTCGCATTCTTGCAATTTACTTTTAGATTTTAACACTTCCACTTCTTAGGAATCCTCACTTTACTGTCACTTCTCACTCAACTCACCTCCTTCAATCCCAAGAGCTCAAGCAAATTAAGGTTGGTTTACCCATGCTCAGCACCATCTTTTTTCCTTTAATTTCAGCCTTAGATGGAAATGCTCTCCGTAAGTGGTTCTGCTGCCAGTCTTATGCCTGATTGCTTTAATTAAAATGCTAGAAGGGATGATTTAAGAGTCTCATCATCAGGCTTGGCATAATTAGACTCCCAGATCCAGTGTCAAATGCTCCCATGGCTGCCCCAACCTTTCATCCTTCTAAGGCAGCTGTAGACAGTACTATACAACATGCTCTTCAGCAAGAACCACTTCTGAAAAAAAAGCTTTAGAAGAAAGGTTTTGTCTTCCTTCTTGAAACATAAAAAAATCCCCCTGGCACTTTTTCACAGAGTCCATTTTTCTGTTTATAACCACAGCCAAAGCAGCCCTAACATCTATGCCAGAAGTAGCCTTTTTTTAGTAATGCCAAGCGTATGAAGTTGAAAATTGCCTGGTGATCCTCTGGAGCAGAACACGGTATGTAAATAGCCTCACTATTTATATCCTATATAGGGCCAGTTTTGAACTAAAATGAGAAAATTAAATGGGAAAATGAGGTCAGTGCACACAGATATTCTCCAGCACTTGTCAGCATCAATTAAGCACGAAAGATCAAAGCATCAGAAACAGAACAAGACTGTTTTCAAGGTGTCTCAGATGCTTCTGCACTGAGTTGACAGCTGGGTATATACCACAAAGGCTTGACAGACAGAACCAGAAGTGAGCCACTGTGGTCACTGATATGAGTCTAGTCTCTTAATCACTTATTTAATTTACTCTTTGTTCTTGGAGATTAGGTTCTAGTTTTTCCTGAACTGTGAGTGCTGTTTTACATGCACTGCCTTCACAAATTAGAGAACACTGGGGTATCATCTTAATTGTTAAAAATTCTTGCCTGTTGTATAAAGATAATATTACTACAAATGAGCAGCTAAAATGTTAGTTTCTGGAAGACCAAGTTAAGCAGGACATACACATTGCTAAAATCTCACAGCTGGGGCCTTGTAGGGAGAATTTACACAGATGTAGTCAGTTTAAACAAGGCACATGGTAGTTTAAGTAAGCAGTTACCATAAATGATGCATTTTCACCACTGCTGAAGTCCAATTCTTCAAGCTTTCCTGCACTCCCTATTTCTATAAGTGTTGTTCTACTGCCATCTGATGGGAAAAACTCATAGGAAGAAGGATAGTCATGAAGGTAAATAAACAGAGGCACTGCAGTGAATGAGAGTAAAAGAATTCTGAATTCTCGATTACAATAGCTCTATTTTAGGATCCAATTGCAAAGTAACATGCAGATACTTGGAAAACTGTCATATATTTTCTACATAATAAAGAAACAAGCCAGGAGACTTGGGCTGAGTATCAGAAAGACGGATGCCACAGGCACCAAAGACTGTGACCAGACCACAAATCAAGCCACATGAATAGACACTGACATTGTAATATGAATTACCTGAAGATCCACATGAACAGAAACATTTTCTAGGGGAAAGAGAAATTTACATTCAGCAAATAAGTCACTAACTGGGAACTATTATTAAAATCACTCAGAAGTGCACAGTGCTCAAAGGGCACATGTAACTTTATGGATGTATCCCTTCTTTGGGTTTGTCTAGTTTTACAGTCAAATGCACTTAACTAAAGGACAAGCTAGCGCCTGTTTTAGTCAACTAAACCAATTAGTGCCTTACCTTGTTCCACTGGCTTTAATCAACTTGGGAATGCAGTGCCCATTCTGACTTAGAACCTGTAAAAGGGTTCTATCTACCCCATATTTCCTTGCTAGGGTTGGTCCAGTAGGGTCCAGAAAGGACCATCTGTCCCTCTTTAGAAGAGGCAAAGGTCAACTGGAAGTGCTGCTGAGTTCTTGCTGCAATGTCCAACCCTAATACTGATGGTGCAAACAGCTCTCTGTGCCTGGCTCTGAAGAGGAAGCAGAAGGAATATTCCTGGGTAGACAAAGATGTCCTCTCCCTTCAGCAAAAGACAACTTTCAAAGATGACAAGAAAGTCTTTTGAGGTTTTGTGGGGGTTTTAAGACAAAACGTATTCCATCAGTTGCCTTTAGCCATTGAGTTTCAGGCAGGGACTTGAGATAATGGCAAGGAAATATGACTGATCTATCCATTAATAGTGCATATCACCACCAAATGGTATTATTTAAGTTTTATGAGTCTAAATGTGTTTTGTGTGTTGCTGAGTGTGCTTCCATTAACTCTCAGGCAGAAAGGAACATGTTTGCATTTGGCAGCAGATTGTAGATAGTGTGTGAAAGCAGAAACTTGGAGAAATGCAGCTGAGGACTGCCATTCTCAGCAACAGGCACTAACTCAATACCAAATCCCTGCCTACATCCTAGGATGGCACGGTAGAGCTCAAGAGGTCAGTGCTTCCATAATTACAAATTTGCTATTGCAAAAGGGTATGATTCAGTTTATACATAGAAAGTTGCCAATAGTAATCAAAGCATTCTTCCTCTCTGGGTAATTTCAAAGTTGAGATCCAGGTATCTCAAGATCTACTGCCATGGTAATAACCAGATAAACATGCTTCTTTGCGTAGGTCATGGGCAGTGCTTGACCACAGATTTCAAAGAGCAAGGGACTGATTCTCTTCATCACCCTGTTTTGAGTACAAGAACACACTGAGTTATTGTGAGGTCTTATCCTGAATCATTTTCTACAATTCTAGGAAACTAACAAGTGACAGACCAGGGGTTGTCTACCTCTTTTGCTATTTGGATATAGCAAAAAGGATGACCTTCTTAGGCTCAGAACTTAAGATAATACAAAGAAAACTATACAGAAAACCAAGGATATGCCACAGATTTTGAATAACATCCTTGCTTTAGGAGAGTATCAAGCACTTCAAACAGAAGGCCCCAACCTAACTTGGCTAATTTCTATTAAATTAGTCAGTGAACTGATATGCATAGTCAGGATTTGTCCCTATCATTATTTTTTCCATAAATTGTATCAGTTAAGAGTCCAGGTTAATTCAGTGTGAATTTGGTTCTAGGTGCCTTGGAGATAATTTATTTTTCCCAAAAAATGTGATTCTGCGGTCACTGAAATCCATAGGCTATCCCAGAAGGGCACCTTTTCATTTAACGGGAGAGATGGCTGACAGGCAAAAATTCACATTACAGTAGGTAAGGGAAATGGGGAATTTTCAGAAAATGGCAATTAACTCCTCAGGAACATCACACGGTGTGTCTGCTTGACCAGATAACAATGGATAAGCTGAGAAAAAGGCCAATAAGAAATGCCTGAGTAAGAGGGAGGTGTAGAACCAGACCAGTGACGACAAGATAACAGCACTGTTATTGTTAGTATCTTTTGCTGTTTGCCTCTGTCTTTAATTAGAAGGACCTGAAATGCCTACATCTGGAACAGTGAAAAAGGTAACTGAGCAAATGTCACATCAACAGACACTTCAGGAAGAATCATAAAAACACTGGAAGGAAAAATGGAAGCAGATACACCACTGGAACAGAAAAGACCAAAATACGATGAAATTGTACTTCAGAAACTAGAGGGAGACAGACAAAAGAATGAGTTTATGAAAGTCAAATGTATCTTCTCCCATGGGAGACTGCTGGTCCCAAAAGAGGAGAAAAAAAAAAAAAAATCTGTGAATTTACTTTTCTTTGTAATCGTATTTGCTCCATTATAGCTTATATAAAAAAGTCCCCCACAGTAAGGAAGGTAGGCAGATGAATCAACAGATAACTTTACACTGCAGCTCCCCTGGGGCTGTGATGGATGTTAAAGTATTTCCAGCCACAGTGCCAGAAAAACGCAAGGAAGACTCTTGCCTCTTAACTGCAAATGCTTGGGAAGTTTGGAAAGGGTGGACACCATTACTTAATGGGAATGAAATAATGGCAATGGAACAAACCCCAAAACGGCAGTGATAGTCCATTGCTTGGGAACTTTGTAGGTTTGGAAACAGAAACTGGACAGATTAAAAATGCCAGATGTTAACCAAGATTCAGACCTTGTAGCAAATCAGTCTGCTTCTGAATTTCTCAGCAAGGTTCTATGTTTAACAACTTAAATCCAATAAACTTAAACTTTCTTTAGAGAGCAGAAAATCCAAAATCCAGATCTAGCTCTAAAGCACAGAGAAATAATCTTGGAAATATCACTCCTCCAAGAATTTCCAACTGAATAGAATTCACAGAACCACAGAATCACAGAATAGGTAAGATTGGAAGAGACCACAGTTGGGTCATCTGGTCAAACCTCCCTGCTCAAGCAGGGTCATCCAAGAGCACATTGCACAGAATTGCAGTCAGACCATTATTGAATGTCTCCATTATGAGAGACTACACAGCCAAATCTGTTCCAGTGCTAAAGCACCCACACAGTAAAGTTCTTCCTCGTGCTCAGGGGGAACTTTCTGTTCATCAATTTCTGACTGCTGCCTCTTGTCCTATTGCTGGGCACCACTGAGCAGAGCCTGGATCCTTCCTCTTGGCACCCTCCTCTCAGATACTGACAGACATAGATAAGGTCCCCTCTCAGTCATCTGAACAGTCCCGGCTTCCTCAGCCCTTCCTTCTGAGAGAGATGCTCCAGACCCTTGATCATCTTTGCTGCCCTCCCCTGGACCCGCTCCAGGAGCTCCATATCTCTCTTGGGCTGAGAAGCCCAGAACTGGACACAGCACTCCAGCTGTGGCTTCACTAGGGCTGAGCAGAGGGGCAGGATCACCTCACATGACCTGCTGGTCATGCTCTTCCTTCATTTGCCCCCAGGGCACACTGCTGGCTCATGGACAACTTGCTGTCCACCAGCACCCCCAATCCTTTTTTGAAGAGCTTCTTTCCAGCGGATTAGTCCCCAGACTGTACCAGTAAAGCTGCTTCTGTCTCTGCAGCAAAATTATTGAACTAAAACATGGACCAACCTTCATGTTCTCTGGATTTAAGTGCTCCTGTCCCTAAGCAGTCTCTGGTATCTGTGATCCTTTGAGCAGGGCATCCCTTCTTAGACCTCTGGACAGACTTCATACTCTGAGATCCTTCAGTCAGGGACCAAAGGAAATAACAAGGTAAAGTCTTCTGTTCCTCACTTTTAATACAGAAACATATGCTAGTGATAAAAAGCACTGAAAAACTATCCATAATTCCACTGTGAAATTAACTGGGCACTTACAACCAAGTTGAAACAATTTCCAGCTATTTTATGCTACTCATTTAACTTCAAATATTTCAACTTTAAGATTTGTTATAAAGAGAAGGTACTAAAGGCAAAGAGTTGCTAAGTAAAGTTTCCTCCAGTTTTCCACCCACCAGATGGTTATTATCCTTAATAATGCATACAGAGCAGAAAGCACTTCTCTTTCCACCACTTGATACAGGATGCATGTTTTGGACATTATAAGCTGTCCCCTATCACAAACCTATTATGTTTGTACACACCAGCTTCTTTCCCCACCCTCCTGAGCATCAGCAGCGCTTTCAAAATGGAACCAAATTAATTTTCAGGGAGCTTGCTGTAGTTGTATTTTATTCTTGTGTTATCATGTCACAAATTCAGAGCTATTTTAGCAGTCTATTAAATGCTTCTCTGCAGAAATTAAGTTACTTCAAATGAAAGGAAGATATAAGTAAAGGTACAGTATTTCATTCTTACTCCTTGTTCCACAGACTTCATTTGGGAATCATAGCCTTGTTGCACAAGGCAAACAAGATGACTAAATAAGGATTCAAAGCAGTGTAACATTACAAGCAAGCCTCACAATACACGAAGACTCGTCAGTTAGTGTCAAACTATTTTGTTATTGGCCAGTGGCTGCACAGCTTCATTATCCTAACATGCAACTGTTGCAAAAGAGTATCTGATAGCATGGTTGTATCTTGTCACAAGAACCTGCTTGGTGGCTGTGCCAGAAGACTACAACTGATGTTGTGACACAACACTGTGATATCTTAAAGTGACACTCCTGAGTCATTGTTGCTTGATAACAGCACATTTCTGTCATAAAGGCTAATCATCTCTGGGCTGCAGCACATGGGATCATTAACATCTGATATGTATCCAGATACTGCAGCGTATGGGGAGAAATGCCAAAAGCAAACAGGTTTCATATTGTCTGATTTTGGGTGCCTAAATTAGAAGGCTAATCATCTCGTATCATCCAGAGACAGAAAAACAAGCATTCAAAATACAATTTATAGCCACAGCTTAAGCAACATTGTCCTTAGCTGCCTCCTGAAAGAACCCATTGCTACCACTAGGGAACCTGGGGAAACTAGTCTAAGATAAATGTCCACATTTGGGTGTCCAGTGTTTGACACAGACTGGCTTGATTTAAATAATTGCTTGCAAGATTATAATGCATACGGCACAGGAGGACCCACCAAACTCAAACAAACAGAAGTAGTGACCAAACCCTTGTATCTGTAAGCTAACATAAATCCACTTATATCAGTAGAGCCTCACTAGTTCCAAACTGTCAAAAAAATACAACAAAACCCGTTTGCTGCTGTATTCACTTCCTGTTACAAACAGGCAGGTAGTATCACAATAAGATATACTCAAAAAGTAATTAAAAACCTTAACAAACAAATGCAAGAAAAAAACATCAGAGGTAAATCAGTGCTACATTTTTTGGTATAATATTTCCTTCATTTCTTTCAAAATGCATTTTTAACAAGTGTAGATGTGCACCTCGCTGAACTCACTGAATGCCTAACTACATTATCACCATTTTAGTCCTGCTGTTAAAAGGAACTGCATCATTTATACATGTCTAAAAAAGCTTATCAAACAAAGTTTTCAAATCAAATAGAGTCATTTCCTTGCAGTATTCTTGAAATACACTGTGGTCCTCTTTCTTTTGAGCTGCAATTCAGAATTACCAAGATCTCACAAAAGGCTACATGAAAAAGATCAACAGCAGGCAAACCAAGCCAAGTGCTTCCCCAGCTCTGCCAAGACTTAAACACAGAGCTCCATCAGCAGTAGGGCTTTCTTTGGTAACAAAATCTGTCTCTGCCTCTATGTAAAAGGTTTACAAAGGCTGCAAATTAAAGCTTAAAGACCACAAGGAAAGCATCAAGACAAGGGGAGCTCCTAGAAAAAATATTGTATAGAATTTACAAAAATAATAGGTAGTAATTACTTCTAGTAACAGTAATAGCAACAATAGTCTCTCTTTTTAATGATTCTTCTTCCCTAGAAATCTCAGGACGTTTTATAATTTATATAAGCAGCAATGTGCTATTCACTTAATATTGAAATCCAGCCATCTCTGAGCACAACTGAAAAAGACAGCATTAAATTACATTTCATTACGTAAGGAAGAAAAACAAAACAAACAAACAAACAAACTCTATTAATTTTAAATCACAAGGGAAGTTTCACAAGACCTTTGGAGAAAACACCAGGGCTACAAACCACTCCCTAGAATAGTACCATTGCATATTTAATAAACTGAAATGGTCAAGACTTCTTGTACATCAAAAGGAAAAATTAGATTAGAATTGCACTTCATCACCTAAACCCTACCAGCGCTGCTCTGAAACAAGCTGGGGAGGCAGTTCATCAGTGATTGAAAGGGAGAAGCCCAAACACTGTATGGGAATGCTCCTAAGAGCAGCTCTTAAAAAGGTTTGAAAAATGCACAGGCACTACTTGCCCTGGAAATGGATTTATTTGAAGCATGAAGCAGCCTGCTTGTTCTGTTCTACGTTGCATGTATGCAAGCACGGGCTGACATATGGACCATACATCTGACTGATAATGTCAGATGAGTCTGATTTGTCTTAGCACAGTATTAAAGACAAAGGTGCAGTATGATGAATGAAACTGTAGCAATACAACAGATCTGACAAGAGCATGCAGCCCAAAGATAAGTATCTTTCCTATATCAATTCTGCTTACTAATTAGCAGCAGTGAAAAGGGAGACTGAGCATTTCACTTCCTCCCCTTTTTATTAATATGCACAGGAAGTCAAAGCTTTTGTCATACAAAGGAATATGAAATACTGTTAGTCTTATCCCAAAGTAACACATGGACCTCCTGTGATGTAGCACATACAAACACTTCTAACTCCTTCTGCTCAGCTTTTCCATCACCCATCATTCACTCTCATCACTGAAAGCCACCAGGTGTGTGATATTTCTCAAGTACAGATCAAGTGTTACACTCAGAAAGTAGCATAAAGTAAATTAAAAGATATAACTGCAGGTAAACAGAACTAAAACAGAAATTTAATCCTGTTTTTTCTTTTAAAATTATCCTTATATTCTCACCAGACCAGAAAAACTAGACTAGAAATCCTATATAAGCTGTCTCTTTGAAACTCCCGTCATCTTGGACGTAACTAGATTTTACACCTAAACAACCCCCGACACAAACAGATTTTAAAAAAAACCCACACAAACAAACAAACAAACAAATAAAATACCCCCCCTCCAAAAAAAACCACAAACAAAACCACCACCAAAATACAACCAACTGAAAATAAAAACAGAAAGAAAAAAAAAAGGCAAATAAACACGTCAGAAACATATTTGGGCTCATTTCATATTGTTGTATTGTGGCCAATCAAAAAGGGCATCAGTCCCAGAGCTGATAATCTAGTAATATCCCACCATGATCAAAACATTCTTCATTTACTTTAATATGAAATTGCTAAAGCCAGCGAGAAAGAATTGTGTTTTCCTTTGAACCTGCTGTGATGGCTCAACTGGCCCCTGATTACATGAGGCTTACAAGTCATCTGAACACATTAGTATGCAACTATTTAATAACACTTCAGTGATTAAGTGTCTAAAGTTATCTTAACCAGTTCAGTGAATATCTAATGCAAAGTGAGCTAAATTTACAGTAGAAGTGCAAGAGCTCTGATTATGGCAAGAGTATTACAGCCATTGCTTTTAGTAGCAATCTCCTGTCAAATTGATGCCCATAGATATTACAGAATTGTTTAACAATGAAAAGTGGCCATACTGTCGCATCCTCAGAAGTCTTGCAAGCACAAAGAATGGATCACAGAGACTTAAACTGCTCATTAATGCTCATAGAGAGGCATCTTAAAAGGCAAAGCCCTGACATTGCACTGGAAGGAAAGTTTGCTGCAGAAAAGACACCAATTAGCACATTTTATTAACTTCAGAAACTTGGCAAGGAACAAAAGCCACAGCTTTTAGTTGCTTGAGAAGATCATGCTGAACATGAAGAAAACTGTCTTTACCAGGAGGGTAATGTAGCATTGGAAGACATAATACAGAAATACAGTGGAATCTCCAAGCTGCTTCCAGACAAAACCACAGCTGACCTGGTCTATCAGTAAGAACAATCCTACTCCCAGATGGATGCTGGGTGAGAATATGCTCAGAGTCCTTCCAAACAGCTTGTCCATGATTCTGTGATTTTGTGAGACAAAAAACTAACTACAGCAGAAAATGGCTGCAAGAGCCCCTAGTACAGCAGTAAGGCCATACACCTGGACCACTCTCAGGTAAAGGCTCACAGAAGATCTTGTGGAGATGCTTTTGTCAGCAACTGCAGTTTTTTTTAAAGACACTGATTTTGGCACTGCCATCCACTTATCAGAAAATATTTTAGCTGAATGACTGAAGCACACCAGCCACATCCTCATCTTTTCCCTGAGACACACTGTTTTGCCTATCAGACATGCCTTTGCTCAAACACGTTCCACATGTTCAAGTTAGAGGTGAAGTCTGGCACACCAGGTTCCCTTCAGAACAGCTGGTGCTGGCATGGAGCCGGTTACAAATGCACGAAGAACTTTAGCATAGCAATGGGAGTTCAGTAGAGGAAAAATGCTCTCTTCTTTTTCTGTTACGGTCTTCATGGTTTAACTTTGAAAAAAAATCTCTGCTTCAAAAGCCTTTCATGCATATGAATGTGATTTTCAGCTTGTCTCTCAACTTCACTGTTACAAAGACTTGTTAGGAAAAAGTAGTGACTGAAAGGACTCGAGGGTAAATGAAATATACAAACTGACAAGCCTTTCTTGTGTCCAGTTGCACCCTTCAACCCCACTGGTACAAAACATCATTTTTCACATCACTTAAACATTGTGTGCATTGGACACATCTGTATATGTCAGTAAACATACTTCATCTCAGGTTTTCTTGTAGCCACTGGTATTATTTGCTCTGCAGGGTAAGCATAAATTTAATTACCTGGTACAGTTCCCCAGACAAATAATTTATTTTTTTTTTTTGCCTTTTATTTAAGTTTTGGCCCCAAGACCTTACAAAGAATTGGGGGCGGGGGGGGGGGGGGGGGAATTTTTAACACCTGATATCCTTCTCATTTCAGTAGTAGAAGAGAGAACTGATAATAAGTACAGCTCTTGCTGTGACTAAAACCATGGAAAATTTTTGTATCAGGCTAGCTGTCAGATACTGTAAAAAGAGCATTCAGAAATTCATAAATCTCTAAAAGATTTATTCTTTAGTCCAGAAATGGAGTGGGCTAAAATTCAGAGTCCTGAATTCTTATGATCTGCTGCAAAATTGAGAAGAACTCCCTTTAGCTCACGTGCATCAAATTAAAAGGGAAGTTACTGAAATGACCAATAGATCGTATGTTTGCAATCATACGGTCTTGCTCCCCAATGAAGCATTTTATTCTTCCCTATAATGAAAAGTACTAGATGAAACTAGTAAGTAAGGTATAACTAACAGGCATAAAATATGTACATGCTAAGACTGGGGCATCTCTTTGGAGTGGTTCATTCTCTAACATCTCTTTTCTTCTTAGCCTTTTCTCCAGTTTGAGGGTTTAATGTTTTCCTCCTACCTCACTAATACTTCCCTCCTTGTTACTTCAGTTTCATCTTCCTCATCCCAAATCATGGCTTTACAATTTTACTTCACACTCTTCGTTACAATTTTACTTCACACTCTTCGTTAGCCATTTTTAGGATGTTCATTAGACAAAGTCTTGACAAACCCAGTCAAACCAGCATCCCCCAGCAAACCACAGATCTTCACAGATTTCAATGCCTGCAGACTTCCTCTAGAATGATTTCTTTCAATTTTAATACAGATTTCTAGGAATTATATATAAGAATGCTTTTTAACAAGAAAATCTTAAAATGTTAAAACATCAGATGTGAGGGCAAGTTCACCACATTCTGCAGTGAACTGCTTGAAACAACCTTCACTTAAATCCTGCACCTTTTTTAGAGTAAACTGATCTAATTCATTGTTACTGCAATGAAGACTGATATTTTTTCCTGCTAGGGCATCATGTTCTCATCTGGAGTTATTAGTGTATATATAAAGTCAACTCTGAGACTCCAGAGAAAGAAGAGAAATATATCTATGTATTTAAATCCATCTCCACCCAAGGATCATTTTTATACCCTTCTCTGAAGCTCCACCAATGTTGCTATATTGGTTTTGGATAGAAAGTTCTAAACTGGACATAAGAATGTAGCACTCTTACCAGTATTTCATGCAGATGTAAAACTACATCTGTTTGTTTACCTGCTATTCCGATTTTCAGTAGAATCCCAGTGTTCATAGCAGAAACATTTTGATCACTTCAGTAAAAACCTGTATTGTGATAGGTATTCACTTCCATAATTACTGCGCTAAGTTACTCCTTTTCAGGAGTTTCTTTGAATAGGTATGGCCAGTATTCTCTACTCCTATCCATACTATGTTCTATTTATCTGTAAAGAATATGATGACTTCAATAATTTAGATTACACTGTTATAATGCAGTATTATAATTAGAGTATTATTTGCTATTAAATAATTTAAATAGCATTTCAGAACACTGCTAAACTGTCGAATAACATAAAGCAAACAGGATTCCTGAGGTACCTTGTCAGAAAACAGACACCCTGTTTTCTTCCCAATAGCAACTTTTTAGATCAGCCACAAAGACAGATTTTAATCCATCTAATATATAACCTCATAGAGACACATTTCATTGGTTTCCCCCATCAAGATGTTAGTGATAAGACAAACGCCTTTGAGAAATTCAAGTACACTATATGCATTCTGCTCTCATTATCAGCCAGATCTATGATCTTGTCAAGTGATGACAGTTTTGTTTGACAGAACACATTTCCATAAAACCATCTTGACTGACAATAATAAGCTCTTCGTCTCTAACCTTTTGTAGATGGCATCCAAACTGTTCTGTTCTGTTGCCAAGACTTCTGTGAAAGTAGCTATTCTTTGAGTCGTGGATAGTTCCTTATAATTCTCCTAAGTATTTGTATTACGATGGTACTCCTGCATTGTTATGGAGCTTCTCTACTCTCCAGCAATCTTTAATATTTAATTAATGGCTCAGAACACAAATACTAGATTTATTTATCTAGTAGGATTTGAGAACTTCTGGTCATAATGTACTTACTTTTACCCAGTGCACCCCATATTGCACTTTGACTATAACGAATAAATGTATACTATCTATCACAGGAGGGTTGAAAAACAGCAGAAACAGCTGCTGAATATTTCTAGCTGTACTGCATCATTATTTATAATTTTACTTTCAGTTTAGCAACAGATAACTCAACCCAATTTATATCTATCAACTCGAGACTGATTCATAATATATCTTATTCATAATATACTTTCATAGTATACCTTAAAAATGCCATCTTACTACTGTAAGATTTTGGTATTCACTTTATCCCCCAATGGCTTGCTTTAACATGGGGACAAAGTACACATCAAGTTAGACAAAAATATCCTTATGTCAGTTTTACACTGAAAGAACTGGGGGAAAAAACCGTACAATAATATTGTCTAAGTAACAATGTACATGGAAGAAAACATACTTCATTGAAAAAAATCAAATGAAACTGCAAGCAAAATTTAGGTAACTGCTACTTCAATGCTTTTCACTCGACTTTGAATGTTGACAATTACTTCTTATTATTTTCACAAGATATAGGGAAATATATAAACCTAGAAGACTCTTAATTGTTGTACAATGTAAAGATAGAACTGTCACCTGTGAGAAACACAGCTGAAAGAAATCACTTTTAAGAGAACCAGAAAATACTTCACCTTGGATACCAACACCCCTGACACGCACGCTCTGTCTCAAGGTTTTGAAGCAGTGTAAAGGGAGTTGAGAGACAGAAAATTCTGCAACCCTAATCTTTCCCAACACAAACAGAAAACAAAGGTAGCTTCTGAGCTGCCGTTAAAAAGTGACCATCAGAGCTGGACAGACACAGAGGTGTTCTGACTCTTCTCTTGATTACATCATTGCCTAAGGGTCGGTGAATTTCTAATACTGTTTTTTTACGCAGCAAAAGTTTATTCCATTCTGTTTCTCTGAGGAGTGGGAGGAGATGGTGGAGAGGCATCCATACCTCTCCCAATATGTTCGGTGCTGTTGTGCTTAGTTGCACATATGCCAAGGACATGAAGCATATGGCCCGGGGGCTGGCTCTGTCCCGTTTAGCAGATGTCTTCAATACATTCTGCCATAAAAATCTTTTGGGGGACTGGTTGACTGCTTTTATCAGACAATTCTCTCTCTAGCTGAGAGTTATTCACCTTAACTGAAATCCCACTAAGCCTCTATAGAGAAATTGTGTAGCTTTTCATACCCAGCAACTAGAAAATAAGATTTTACTACTCTCTCAAATTAGGTCTGCACCTAGCAGATAGATTGACTGCTAACTGACTACCAGGTGCCACAGGAAGACATAAACCTTCCTGAAGTAGTTATGCTGCTTTGGTTTTTTGGATCAAGGAATCAGAGACTGGAATCAATCTTCAAAGGCAAGCACTCTTTCCCTTGTGGCATTACTCCAAAGCAGCCAAGGATGAATACACCTGTAATTTGTGCAGGCCTTCCATGCCAGCAGGTAAAGGGAAAGACTTACACAGCTTACCAAAAAAGCAAGGGAGCAAGTAGCTCTTCAAAAATCCATTGTAAATTAATCTTGCATGTTGGCATTGTAAGGATTTACCAAATTATTCAAATAGTGAACAATACTTAATCCTGTGGGCTGTTCACAAACTCTGCCTTAATTGTTTTATGGACAATTAATTCCCACTTTGGGTTTGTGCATTTGACAATCCCTTCCCCACGGGGCTTCCAGTGTTTGGCACATCCATCAAGATGATGGACAAAATAATCCTGATAGAAATTATTCCTTTTTGCCTTTGTAGAGGACACAGCAGACAGTGGAGTAATGGCTGGATGGGAGAAGAAGATGCTGTTGCACAGTATCAATGCCCTATACCAAATCACATGACAAAACTAGAAAGCCAAAGCATCAAAGGCATTTAGGTCCTAGTCAGTGAGCTCAAAGAATACCCAGAACTGACTTAACTTCTGGTTTTTTACTTCAGTTCTTGTTATAAAGGCTGGAAACTTTCACCAAGTATCATGACCTGTTTTAGTTGAGCTCAACACTTATATCACCCTAAAACTTCTATGTCCTTTATCAGTGTGGTGAGGCACCCTGACTAAAAATGAAATTAGATTGCCTCAACGAAGTCCACTCTTCAGTAAGGGTCTGCCTTAATAAGAAGAATGGGAAGGCTTTTATAAATGACTCAACAAAATAAATAGTACACTTTCAATCAAATTAAAGAAAATCTGTATTATTTTCCCTGCACCCCCTTTTGTGACCCCCTAGGGCCAGATTCCATATGTCTAAATCACAGATTAATCCATCCTTTAAGAACAATAATAAGCTTAGTTCCCCAGTGTTTTCACAACACAGTTGTAAATACCCAATAGACAAACTTCTCCTCCCCTCTTTGGGAGGCTATTCCCTAGCCTAATACATCCACTTGGAATTCAGTACTCCAAGTATCACAAATTCTCAACAGATTAAGGAAAAAGTGTCTAATTCTCCTGACAAATTACAGTCCATGTAACCTTAATGAATTTTACTGTATCCTTCTCTGATTAGTTAACCACCTAACTTCTGAGACTTTCACTAGTGTGCTACCACTTTGAATGACAGCACAAGAAGCATATATGGAAAGATTTAAATTAACAGGCCTATTTTTGTCAATCGCTGCCTAATCCTTGAAAACGGTTTTCATTGGCCCCTACCTCACAAAGCACTTACAAGCACATTCTTTCCCAAGTATATGCCCCAAAGTCTCAATATAGAAAGTATGCTTCATGCTTTCCATTCAAGCCAATACAGACAAGAGTAATACCCATAACTGAACTATTCCAATCTAGTATGAGCCCAAGTTATCTGCCCAAACCAATCAGACATGTGCTGGTGACTAGACTAAACAGCTTACATTAAGTTTTACATTAGTGCCATCACCTGTTCAAATTGAGACATATAAGTATCTATGTAGCCATTTCAGTCCACATAAACCCTTACTCTCCTGCAGCCATGAGCCTTGTGGGGCTATTGGATCCATTCTGTGATCACAATCTTTGCTTGGATATTAGATCTCTGATATGATCACAATCTGTGAACAGTCTTCTGACTGTTCAGCTTTTCATCTCTGCAAAACTGTAATAACTCCATGATTTGACAATGGTAGTGTAGAGCAATTGCTTCAAGTGACCTCAGTAATGTCACTTACATTTTCAGAAATTAGAAGGTACTTTAAACATTTCTATCCACAGTCTCAGGATTAGCCTGTTAAATTGTCTATTCAGATAAAAAGCAAAACAAAAATAAACTACTGCCTTGACAAGGATTATTAAAGAAAAAAAAAAAAAATGAGGGTAGAAAAAGCGATTTTTTTTTCATGCAACTCTTCCAGAAAGGCAAAAGACATTTTCAATTATACTAAAAAGAAAAAAGTATGATCTCTGTAGTGTATGGGTAGCTTGACACAAACTAAGAGAAGGAAAAGGAAAGCAAAAGAATGTCAAGCACTGCCCATTAGTATATTTTCTCTGGAGAGAAAGATGCATGCTGGTGGTAAACATAATAGCATGTGAATGGAAGAGAGGCAGTGGCACGGTGCCAGACTGGTTTGTTTTATTTGAGAAAGCATTGAACACTGATGTATGGGATCATTTACTAGAGAAGCTGGGAGAGCAACTCACAATAAACAATTTAGTCTCCAAATGTAGTTCCTTTACTATTCAAATTGTTCACAAAGACCAAACTATTTTATAGATGTTTGCTTTTTGTACTTACCCAGACAAGTATTTCCTTCTAGTCTATACCAATGCAAGTCTTGGTTTGAGGATTCAGCACTCACAATGACAGCACTGTGAACACTCAGGCAAGTCAGCTGGCATTTCTATTGCTCCAGCTTAGCTGCATATGCTAAATTCCTTTATACAGAACTAAAACTTCTGAAAAGTTCCATCTCAACATCTATATGTCTGGGGTTATTTGTCCCAAGCCTTAGCATAAAAACCCCTGCTCTTTCTGTACACTTCACAATGGATGTGAAGAACATGTCACCATAGGATTTTATTGCAAGGTTAGTCATTTTTTTATTTATTTCTGAAGCTCTGCTTTAAAGCACACAGAGAAAAAGAGAATTTAGTATACAATCTGAGAGACAAGACAGGTAGAATTAGTCCTTTTTGTTATATCTGCTCTGTCCCTTTCCTCTATCCTTTGAAATTCAATTTCTTGTTTGCTGATATAGCGTCTCATAAAAGCTCAACCAGAATACACATAAAACATTTCTTCTGTAAATCTGAGATTTATCTTTTCAGAAGGCAGGCATAAGTGCAAGAGAATCATACAGCTACTTTTCTAAATGTAACTTGATTACAGACCTCATACAGCTCCCAGAATTATGGCATGGTAATATCACATATCAGGCAGGTAATTTTATATACATTCACTGTATTTCACATGCATACACTGTTTATTCATATTAAGCTGTTGAAGTACTTACGTTACAAAAAATAAAACCGTTTGGGGGTATCCTCTGGGATTATAGGAAACTGAGGGAATAGAAATGGGTTTTTCCTCACAATTAATCTCAATGGAAATACATCCATTTTCCATGAAGACTGTGCTTCTTTGGGATAGTACAAATGTACATATATTAAAAGTCAGTGTTAGGCCCAATGTTCCCTAATAAAACTGGACATATTGCTTCATAACATCATATTTCTCTGCTTTCTGTAAGACATACAAAAGTAAAGGTACAAAATACAAAACAAGGTTTAAACATCAGTCAAATCCTAGGTGCTGAAACAGAAAAAAAAATATTTGCTGTAATTTGGCAATGGAGAATAGATGAAATAAAAGATACATCAAGTAGCCGAAGATTAAAAGAAGACATCTGGAACAGTTAAAGAAAGATTGTACTATCCCAGAATTAGAAGGTTATCAGTCATTAGACAACATGTACTCCCTGATCTAGGGGGGGAAAAAAAAAGAGAGGACTGTACTCTGTACTTGCTTCTGGCCTAATAAATTTTTCCTCATAATGAGCTTCTTTTCATAAAATCTGACCCAGTAAAGCATTCACTACACTTTGGTTTTAGGTACGAGTGATACTATGCATTTCTGGGACGCTATTCACATCACATAAGAATTCAGAGAGTTCAAAATTTGTTTCAGAACATCAAAATAATTCAGTTCTTGTAGGATTAAACCCATTACTAAACCTCTAGGGCACATGATTTCACTGGCACAGTGCTAATCATCACTTTCTAGTGCTTTCTAACATGGTGCTTTCTGTCCTGGAAAACCTGTCTCGCTATTTTCATATTAAACTCAAGATTTTTAGCAGTCCCAATAGAAATTATACAATGAGTTGTAATTCACATAAACTGAGTCAAAATGTTTGTTATTTATTTCTTTCTTATTCAAAAGTACAAATAAACACATTAGCAAGAAGGGAGAAAAATGTTTGACTGCAACATCTACTTTTCTAAAGCTATAAAAAGATATTTAATGCATGAGAGGTTTTAGAATACTTGTATTTCCAAGAGATTACTCAAGGATTACAAGTCTCTTTCAAATATACTAATCTTAACCTAATTAATATTTCTAATTTTACAGATGGGGTAATTGACATAACTGACATTTTCAAATTAGGTCTCCTATATTCAAATTACTGTATTCACATTGAGAACTGAAGGAGTTCAAGATCTTTGAATGTCAAGACAGTGTTTTAGGAACTTGTGCATTGACTAAGCTAAGAATAACAGGAGTTAATTTTTGGGAATTATGATCACTATGATAAGACCATGGATATCATTAGGAAGAAATGGATATCTGTCCAGAAGTTTTACTAGTGTCTGATTATAAATCTAATAGCTTTGTGGTCTGTAGGTCCAACTGAAAGGAGGGCTAGAGGCTTCTGATCTAAAGAAGCTCTTCATTAGCTCCTAATACTGAGCCCTGGAACACAGTTGTTGCGCATATGGGTAGTTAGTCACACCACAGAAGAAAAGCCACTCCTTAGTCTAAGCATGAAGTCAAGACTCAGTTCATTAACAAATTCTGTAGCCTAATTGTTTCTCCATGAACTTTGGGGAAATTTGACTTTAAAGAAAGGAATCAGCAGGCTACACTGCTTTTCAGTCACAAACTTTCAGCATGGTAGAGGAAACAAACTCAAACGACTCTAGTCCAGAAAGGTGTAGGACGTCTGCAAAGCAGCACTTGCAGCCACTTAACCATACACCTTTAAATATCTAGGGCTGTCCCCAATCCTATTTTGCTTTATTTGAAATACCTGATTGCAATACTCATGCACAGAAAAAATCTGACCTTTGAACTGCTCCTCCTCCTGAGCCCCGAAGAAGATACCCATATCTCTACCTTATTGTTCCACACAATAAAATATCCTAGAAAATATATATAAAATAACAGAGCTATCTTGGTATCAATTTTATTTATTCTCTTTAAAGTCTCAGTGTCTTTTGCCAATCCTCTACACTAGCAAGTTTTCATCAGCAAGTACAGTATATATTAAATGCTGATCTATTTCTGCCCTCATAACATGCTGGTTCACTTCAGCAGTCAATATAACAAAAAGAAACAAAGATATAAAATTTGGGATAAAAACAAACACTAATCATTACAAAACTGGAACTGGATGCACTTGTAGTACCAAGCTTCAGCTACATCACCAGCAATACAGAGAGACCAGCTTTAAATCAGACAAGAAGACTTAGCAACAGTTTTCTGGAATGTGTTACATAAAAATTACACCATTCATCTTTCAATCTCAAATCAGAAAAGTGTGCTTTTTCAATACGAAATTGTTTTTGAGTTATAAATTGCTTAGAATTTAAAAGTGAAAACATAGTTACCTAGTCAGTCCCATTTAGATAAAACAAACAAAAAACCTAAAAACTAAACACAACAAACAAGCTGAAAAAAAAACCCTCACAAGTAAAAAACACCAAAGTAAAAGTAGAAGTAAAAAGAAAAGGATAGAAACATAAACTGTTCCTCATGTTTTTGGATACACATACTTCAAACACGTTTAGAGATTAAAATGTCTCAGCCTTTGAACACTTGTTTTCAAGATGAAAAAATCAGCTATTATTCTACAACTCGGTGAGGCAGGTTATGCACAATGATGCCACATGCTGTTTACTGTACTGAAGTCAATTTTTCCTTGCATTTGCTTTCTTTGAGGTTTTTACCCAAAGATTTAAATAGGTTTATTATTAAAATACCAGAATATCACTCCACAAGCAAGTTCTTTTTCAGTAGAGAAGGGATGCATTACTAATGCCATTTCACAGTTGAGCTATGTAAGTCTTGAGAGATTAAGGCAAGACTTCTCAAAAAGTGGACTTTGAACCAGAAAAGCTTTGCCTGTTATTTTCACAGAATTGACAGAATGGGGTTGGAAGGGATCTTTAGAGACCATGTCGTCCAAGCCCTTTGCTAAAGCAGGTTCACCCAAAGCAGGCTGCCAGCATCGCATCCAGGCGGCTGTTGAGAGCAGATTCCCCAGGCTCCCTGGCTAGCCTGTTCAGTGCTCAGTTGCCCTGCCATCAAAGGAGCTTTTCCTCAAGTTAAGACAGAGCCTCCTGTGTTTCTGCTGACGCTTCTTGCCCTCGCCCTGTCGCTGGCCACCACGTCCCTTGGCAGAGTCAGTAGCAGCGGCCTCGCAGCAGCGTTCAAGGCGTTTACAGACACTCCAAAGCAGACCCAATCCATAGGTGTAAGCGGCAGGGAAAACGCCGGAGATGACCTGCAGAGCCTCTCTTTCCCCCTGCCCTGCGCACCCCGCTCCGCGGCCCGTGCGGCCTCTCCCGGCCCCAGCCTGGCGCCGCAGCGACACCTGGCGGCTCGCGCAGGCGCCGCGGGCAGCGGGCGGGGACCCCGCGCTACGGGCCAAGGTCACAACCGGGCCCGAGGAACGCACACGCTGCAGGTACGCGTGTCCATGGAACATACACACACGTGTACGTCTAATATACCATCCTGGATAACAACAACCTCCAAATACTGTCTGCAGCGCACAGCTGTCAGCTTTCAGAAGCTCTGAAGTATCTGAGTTAGTACCCAGCAGGAAACTACAGTAGAGAGGACCCACATACAATTCAGGACAAATCTAATCTACATCGCAAGCGCGTTTCTTTACATTTTTATTTTACTTCAGTGTTTAGAACGGGCACTGTTGAGGAACAACGCCCAATTGCTAAATCGAATGTGACATGCATGGCAGCAGAAGTAGTACAGACAGCTTTCTGCTCAACCCAAAATTATTCTTAAGCCTGAACTCCTCCTGCACAACAAATGGATAGTTGGATCTCTAATCTAGTCTGTTTATAGCTGAGTGTACTGAAGTTTGCAACGTGAGCAACTGTTTGTATGCTGTGGCTTACAGATCAGCTAAGCATTTGTCCAGGCTATTGATAAACTAGTTGAAATGTACGCACATGTGAATTTTTATCTATTAGTGTTTTTTTCACACAATAAAGGTCACAATAGAAGTAAGCTGGTCACCAGCATCCTGAGGGAATGTAAAGAAGTCAAAAAAGACTGGTATGCCAAACATCTAAAACTCACAATCATACCAAAGGAAAAAAAAAAATCTGAAGTGCAGTTTGTACTTCTTCCCAATGTAAGAATCATTTGTCCTTCCATGGCATGAACTGATGGATGCTTGCCCTGAGCAATCCATTGGAAAGCTCATATTCATGGTGCAGTAAATGAATAACCTGCCTTAAATCACATCTGACTAGCAATACCTGAACCCAAGTGCCATAACTCTGAAGCCATCTCTGACATTTGTGTGTCCTTTAACAAAGCACAAAACTTATGAGACACATAGTAATAAGAAAAGTTAATTCCAATTTATTTTCCAGCCATTCTTACAGAATTTTCTTACAGTCTTACAGACATTCTTTCAGTCATCTCACTTTGTAGCTTACACTTTTAATTACAGTTAAACCATAAACAGAGGCAGACAAAGCATTAGAGGAAACAGCTTTTTCACCAAAGCAAATATTTTCAAAATAAAATAGTTTTGATACTTTTCCATTATTCTCTCTCTAGACATCTGATCACTAGACTACTGTTAGTGCAGCAGGGGCTAGACATGAGAAACACAATGAAACTGACAGCAGTGGAAACTTCATGTGAATAATTGTGACAATATAATTTGGTGACAAGATTCTGTTCCATTCCTGAGGAACAGAGCCCAACTTATACACTTCAGTCCTGGCTTTCTATTAGTCCCATTTTTTATACCCTGAATTAGTTCTCTGATGATGTCCTTCATAGAGTCTCACTGACATCTATTCTGAATAGTCTAATATCAAGTATTAGGTTATTTTATATGTAAATTATTTCTACATACCTGTTTCTAAATAGATACAGTTAACCATTTTTACCATTCTCTGTTCCCAAATAACCTAAAAAAAAAATCCCACAAGCATGTTCGTTATTTTCAAGTGTTTGTTAACCATTTTACTGAATAAATGACACTCTGCATGAATGCCAAAATTGTTTATTTATGATTGATAGTCTAAACCTTGTGATGGTTTTCTGGTTTTTTCCACATTAATGACTCAAATTTTCTGAGCAAACCATTACGAATACTAACTACCCGTATTTAAGTGCTAACTCTGAAAAAGCCCAAGAAATAACAGTGTTGGCATATTATAAACATAAATTAGATACCTAAGAATTCACAGAAAGCTAGGGGATAGTTAACATAGCAAAATGTGATGTTTTCAGAGATGCACTTTTCTTCATCTTCCATTGTGTACCTCCTGAAATTACAGCTCTGGAGATGTCTCCCAGTTTATACCCAGCCCTGTTACTATAATAAATATCCTGCTCGTTGCCTGATCACTGAGCAGAGCTCTGGCTTTGGTCTTGAGCCTGCAGTCTGCACAAAAACTTTCAAGAAAAGGGCTCACAAGTGGGAAGAAAAACATCAAAACCAGGTCCCACTTACTCTTGAACCATTTCCATGCTGTACTTGTTATCTTGTCCTATTTTCCCTTGAAAGCTTTCAGTCCCGTTGAGGTTTTCTTACTTTTAAGTAATTCAGGCTACTCTATAAACTGCCGCTAAAATAACTGCCACTGCTAAATCCATAACTGCAACTGAAGTGCAACATATATGAAAATTTTAGCTTGCAGGCAGTGTATGGTTTCATTTTACCTGCACTGCAATTCATAAGACACTTCTCTGGAAATCATGTGAAAAAACCACTAATATATAAAAATTCACATGTGTCCATACATTTCAACTTGTTTATCAATAGCCTGGACAAATGCATATTAATATCTCAAACATGGGTGTCAAGAGGATGGTGCCAGACTCTTTTCAGTGATTGCCCAGCAATTGCAAGGAGCAATGGCCATAAACTAAAATACAGTAAGTTCCACCTCAACATGAGGAAGAACTTTACAATGAGTGTGGCAGGGCAATGGCACAGGCTGCCCAGGGAGGTCTCCCTCTCTGGAGATACCCAAAACCCACCTGGACAAGTTCCTGTATCACCTGTTTTAGGTGACCCTACAGGTAGGTTGGGCTAGATGATCTCCAAAGGTCCTTTCCAACACTAACAATTCTGTGATTCTGTTCATTAGTACAGAAAGGGAGCACACCCTCATCTGTGATTTCCATTTGTAGATACTTAACAGTTAGACTATTCCTTCTTTTCTTCATTTTGTCCAGTTTTTGAAAATTATGGGCTTGAATACAATTCTACAGATTCTACACAGCCTTAGAACAATATTACAAATGGGTTTTAAATCATGAATACTATGTTTTCACCAGACTTGTACACAGGTTAGCCTGATGTCACTATACTTTATCTCCAGAGTAGGCTAGGATTTGTTTTGCTGTAATACCTGCAAACTCGTTAGTCTTGCTATTCATTGTCATCTGAGTGCATCTCGAGCACACAGACAACTGGATATCATTATTTTTAATACAAGCACACCAACTGTACTTGCTGGAGGTTTCCCACACTAGGCACAAACTGAAGCTCTCAGCACAATTTGTACACAGAAGAAATCTATATAAGCAACTCAGTCATGCCTCTGGGACTCTAACATTACAATCGTGGTGAGCATGTAATACTCAGGTTTTGTTAAATCCTACAGGAAATCTCATTGAAGATAACTGGAGCTCTTCCCTTGAGAAAATTAACAGAAAAAAGCAAGCAATAGCAATAATTCAATAACAGAGGTAAAACCAGAACCAATACAAAAAGCAGCATGATTCCAGGACCTTAAATAAACAAGAGCATTTTTCCTCTATGCCACTGTAAGAATACATAGACTGTGAGAGCATCTGGTTCATTAAGCTCTCTAGTTAAGGACCATTCAGTGTAATAAAAGTAATGATTAACAAGGAAAACAATAAAGCAATAAAGGAAATGAATACACTAGCACTAATGAGCAGGTAATAAGGTAGACAAAGACCAGAACTTTTCAGTCGTTGATTGATGGGCTGTTAGAAGGAACTACTTAGACATAGGAAAGGGCAAAGGGGAGGAGGGAGCAGAGAAGGGAAACAGAGAAGAAATCAAGACTTCATGAGTATGATGGCATATTTGAAAGTCTTTGTGAGAGTGTACCAAAGTCATGAAAAAGAAAAAAGCACTTGTGAAGGTTATGAAAAAAATACAGATTCATTAGGGGAAGTGAAAAATGTAAGGAAAGTTAGAGATATGGATGGATAGCAGAGGAGCAAACATAGGATACATATCTGATCCCCATGATCGACACAGTGCGTGCTCTCTACTTAATAAATTCTATTACTGACTTTGCCTTTGTAACCTCACTCTATCCTACATGAGTGCTACAATGTCCAATTGCCAGCAGCTGGCGAACACACAGGTCACCAGGTTGTAGATCCAGGTGACAATAGAGAGCCTAGAATACAATTGAGATCTGAGTGCCAGCAACAGGGGAAGGGATCATTCCCCACTAGGAATAGGGTGTGTATTGGTGGGATCTAAACATCAGCAACTGGAGCAAGGACTGTGCCTCACAGGGCCCATGTGTTTAAGTGCCAGTGGTTGAAGACACCAGACTATTTCCCTAGAGAATTTAAGTGTGCATACACCTGTGTATGTGCACATCCATGTGTACACCTACATATACTTTTCTAGCCAATCTTACACTGGAGTAGCCATGAAACAGAAGATCTATATCTGGAAAGACTCCAGCTCTGGGTCAGCAGCTATGTAAGAGACAGAGTGTGTGTGCATGGACATTGGATCACCACCCAGTGGGAGATCTAACACTTGAGCAAGCATGCTTGTGAGAACAGTGCATGAGTGTGTGCATCTGTTATGTACTGAAGATCAAGCCAGACTCTCCTGGTAAGTAGGGGAGGCCCCAAATAATGGGTGAGGGTAGATATGGATATTTGAGCTCACACTGATACTGCAGAGATATGTGAATGCTGGTGTATTTGGGAAGCTAGAAAGCAAGGGCTGATGTTTTCACTAATGAGCTTCAACCCTTACCATTTGGAGAGGAAAAACAAGCCTGGGCTATCTGTATTTCTGTTTATGCAAATGCCGGTAGTTCACAGTGTTGCCTAACCTCCACAATTTGTTACTGGTCTAGACTGGGTGACAGCTCTTCAAGCTACATCCTTCTTGTTCCTCTTGGAGTCTTCACAAAAGCCTTGGCAACAATCTCTTTTCTAACATATAGTGGAAGAGTCTCCTTTCTTCATCACTCCTTCTCTCTCTGTCATTCCCTGTGACTGGGCACTTAATTTTACAGACCAGGTAATATTAATTATGACAATTTTCACCTTTTCTCCCTTAGGTTGCTTAAATAACATCTGTATTGTGTCTCTTACTTTGCATATAGACCTCGCTAGAATCATAACACTTCAACTGCCATGAACACTGGAGATATAAAAGTATTATTTTGCTTCTAATTGTTTTCTCAGAAATTAGTGTGCAAACGCTTTATACAAAATAGTCTTTTTTTAAATCATTAAAAAGTTATGAAAATTAGTCTGCTTAAAACTATATATTTTGTACACTAATTAAAAAAAAAAAGTAATTGTATAACTTTTTGCCAGAAAAATCTGTGACAAAGTATTTTAGAACAGAAATCTTCCCTGAAAGGTGTGTGAAGCTTTCTGCTTTTAATTTTTCTGAAGCAAGCTGAAAAAACTTTATGAGAACATTGTGCAAGGAGAACTCTTGGGAAATTCCTCTTCAAAATCTACCAAGCTTCATACCTCTCCCACATGTGCAGTTTTTCATTAAAAAAAAATACAAGGAAGTTTCTACAATCAAAGTAAAAGGTAATGTTGGTACAACACAGATAGTTGTATGATCAAACTACAGAGACAGAAGACAAGAAAGAGAGTATGAGAAATAATCATAAAGAATACATATCACTAAAGTATTCCTAACTTAACTCCCTCACTTCCATTCTCTTAACTAGAGAATATCCAGTATTACATCATGCCACACAAGCTAGGCAGTACTTAACATATCAAATTTAAAAAATCGCTTGAGAATTTAAATCAGATAATAGTTTGAGAAAACATACTTAAGAGTACTTAAAATGCAAAGGATGTAGTTTGGGCCCTTACCACTTGTCTTGTCACTTGGACTTCTGCATAAAAGACCACAACATTTTGGCAGAGAATAAAGGAAGAACACTGTGAAAATACCTAAGGTTCTATTCAAAGCTTCAGAGAAAAAAATGCAAAACTGATTAAGAAAATTAATGGGAATTTTATGGCTGCTGCACACATAAATGGAAAGGCAGCAATAAATTTACCACACCTTTAGACTACAGAATATAATAAATTAATCAGAACTAACTCAGTAGTTACTAAGTCTGCAGTATTATCTATTTTTTTTGTTTTGGAAGGTTATTAATTAATTCAGAAAAAAAAAAATCTGTTTCCCCATTGTATTTTTCCTCTTGTTCCTCCAGTTCACTTAACCCCACACACAGAGCTTTAGATATAAAATAAATTTGGTTAGAAGTGACCTCCAGAGGTCATCTAGTTCAACCGCTGCTTGCAGGAAGGCTGACTGGGTCAAGTTGAGGAGAGATTTGTTGAATGAAGCCTTGAACAACTCATTGGCAGGGAGTATAAGGGCTGCAGCTGTGATG